>NC_135375.1:29014489-31514489 GCF_049243985.1 Paroedura picta | reverse complement strand
CTTTAATTGCAGCTGTCAATTCTACAGCCATTTCTACATGGAGGAGTAAAATGCAAGTGGCTTCCTGCTGGCAAAGGTGGGACAGTAAATCTTGCGTTAGCAACCCTCCTTATGAAGAGACCCCTCCCATGTTTTTCCTCTGCCCAATCAAGATTTTTTGCCTCCTGATGAGGCTGCAAGGGAAAACAGGCCGAACTTCCCCCCTCTGCTCCTTGGCTTGTCAATAACAGCAAGCCACCAATCACAGCACAGAAGTTCTCTCATGGACTGAAACTTTCTTTCCTACCACCAGCCCTGAAATTAATTTTTAAAAAACGGCACTTATACATTGCTATGCAGTAATGCCACAACACAGATGCAACTTTAATAAAATCAACACTAGCCCATTGCTATGGAGAAATGCCAGAATAATAAAGCATCCCCCTCCCCATTATGGGATTTGTATTTTTTTTTTGCATTTTATTTCTGTCTGGGTGGATTTCTGAGACATTGCACATTGTCCCTGGAGCCCAAGAACATATTTTGTGCTAATTGTTGGCTTTAAAACAGGCAGGCCAGACCCCTGTATGATTGGCAGGAGGCAATCAGATCACCTGCCCCCCCCCCTCTTTCCCAGCTCATTTCCCACCACCAGAAGATGTTTTGCCTGCCCAAGAAGGCTGGACATGTAACTGAATCCCCAAATATATATTTTGTGCTAATGGTAGACTTAAAAACATAGCGCACACATGGCTGACTGATTGGGAGAAAGCTGCTTGATCACCCACCCACCCCCTTTCCCAGCTCATTTCCCACCTCCAGAAAACAGAAAACAAGCTGTGTTTTGCCTGCCTGATCCCAAGAAGTTTGTGGACACTTTAAAGAAGATTTTATTTCACCTTGGATAATGTAGGTTTGCGGTCATGCTGCATCATGGACGGCGTCATTTTAAAAAAATACTCAAAACAGGAAATGGAGAAGGGAGGGCGGGAGCGAGGGCAGGACAAAGCAGCTGAGACTATCACACATTTTCCCCTCCATATGGTCTTATCCCTCACAGGTAGCCCACCAGTGGTTTGCACAATTTAGGGTGGTAAATCCAGTTTTCTGGATTCCTGAAATCATAATTTAAAAATAGCCAAATTGTGACCCGGCTACTGGACAGCCTCGGGATGTTGGCGACATCATGCGGAGGAGGCTATATATGCCGCCTACATGCCAAGGCTGTCCAGGAACATTTTCCTCATGTGGAAATGGGCCTACATTTCTGATCAGAATACATTGCAGGTTTCCATATGCATCACCCTGGATTATTTTTATTATGTGTTTCTACTTATCAATCAAACTAAGAAATATGGCCACAATTTAAGGGGTACTGGCAGTAGACTTGTGCATCTATCTATTCTGTGTGCATGTACAAATCACAATGACTGTATTTCACCGTATATCCTGTCTTTCCTTTCCTCCACATCCTTCTGAATTTTTCCTCAGTTTTCTTGTTGGTACCCACTTTTTACACAAAATATACACATGTAACAAAACACTTCCACAATGTATTTAATACCAAAAGGGAGTGTCCATAAGCCTCCTGCCAGTTCTCAGTATCTTGAGGGGGCTGGGGCTGGAGTGGGGTCCAGTTTGAAAACACTGCTTTGCTAACTTTAAATCATTATATGTTGCAGTGGATCACTGTTGCTCTGCAGATCTTGATTTTTTAAATAAAAATATTTGTCTATGTTTGGGGGGTTGTAGGGGTCACTAGAGTGTGAAAATACGGTGCTGAAATGTGATTGGTGGCTGACACCGTACCACAGTGATTGACAAACCAAAATGGGGGGGGGGAGTGGATTGTCCTGATTTTCACTCAGTCACCTGACTTGTCAGGAAGCAAAACCTGGAACAAGGCAGTCAGCAAACGTGGGAGAAGATTCCCATCCGGAAACAAGCAACCCTGTGTTAGCAGAGTATGGATTTCAAAACAGGAGGCGGCATGGCTTAGATGCCTCCATGCGGAAATGGTCCAGGAGGCAAACTCAGGGGAAGATTGCAGCTGCTGTGCCCTGTTGTTGGGCCTCCGGGGAAACTGGTTGGCCATTGTGTGAAACAGGATTCTGGACTAGTCTGGTCAGACCCAGCAGGGCTGTTTTTATCTTCTTATGTCCCATGGATGACATGCCATTAGTCATGAGTGGATGATCACTGAACCAAACAGGAGTCAACGCAGGGTTTTCTCTTCAGAAACTGTCCTCCAGTATGTCCAACCTATCTTTAAAAATCCTTCTCCATTCCAAAATATACTATAGGTATAAAACTGAGGGTCCCTTGTTACCAAAACAGGATTTTCACCCTTAATGTACAGCAGTTTAAAGAATATTTTCATAAAAGGCAAGCTATACATGAAGAATGTCTGTATTTTCGTATAAGCTTAGATTGGGTGCTCACTGCTATTTGCATATTTTAGCACCATATGCTTAACATTGTTTCAGCAGCTTCATAAACATAGTGGATAGACTAAATCTGCAGCATTCTTATATTCCAGATAATAGCTAGATAACAGCTATAGCAATATCGGGCCTCCCTCCTACCCCCTCTGACCTCTTTTTTTCTCCCCCGCCCTTCCCTCCCTATATGCTAACATCCACTGGCTACAACCAGATTTTAATAACTAAATTGATGCAACAGGGTTAAATTGTGGTTCATATAATTTTAATCTGGTTTTTATCTCATGTACTACTGTTTTACTGAGTTTTTAGACTGTACAATACCCTGAGATGGATAACCAAGAGGAGTGGTATATCAATTAAAAAAAAAATCCTGAAATTAGGAAAAGGCATCCCCTGTGCAAACACCGAGTCATGTCTGACCCTTGGGGTGACGCCCTCTAGCGTTTTCATGGCAGACTCAATACGGGGTGGTTTGCCAGTGCCTTCCCCAGTCATTACCGTTTTATCCCCCAGCAAGCTGGGTACTCATTTTACCGACCTCGGAAGGATGGAAGGCTTGAGCCGGCTGCTGGGATCAAACTCCCAGCCTCATGGTCAGAGCTTCAGACAGCACGTCGGCTGCCTTACCACCCTGTACCACAAGAGGCTCTTATATCCTGAAATTAGAGAATCATAAATCACAGAATCATAGAGTTGGAAGGGACCTCCTGGGTCATCTAGTCCAACCCCCTGCAGTATGCAGGACACTCACAATCCTATCGCTCATCCAGTGTAACCTGCCACCCCCTTGAACCTTCACAGAATCAGCCTCTCCGTCAGATGGCTCTCTAGCCTCTGTTTAAAAATTTCCAAAGACGGAGAACCCCACCACCTCCCGAGGAAGCCTGTTGCACTGAGAAACCGCTCTGTCAGGAGCTTCTTCTTATTACTGTGTAATGAAGATACCATTTTGGAAACCTCAGTAAAAGAATCAGCAGTTCACAGATCCACCTGTGAGTCACCCGCTGCTCAGCCAGGTGCACGAATGTGTGAACTGGCCCTTAGAAACTGTGAGATCAAATCTGGATGTCTGATCTCTTATCTGGCTTCCAGCCCTTTATTATTTTTTTCCACAGCTGCCAACGCATTCATCTGTAATCATGAGGACTAGAAACTTGTTTTTTGAAAGCCAGGATCCAACAGCTCAAAGGATCATTTCAAAGCTGTCTTCTGGAGCACCAAAGATTAAAGGGAACATGATTTTGTACTTAAAGCTGACAGCAAGCATCTCTCAAATATTTGATGATTGATTGCAGCTCCTCATCTTAAATGCCTTTATAATGCACATTTAATTGTTCACAGTCGCCAAATTTGTAATTTCCGTGAACCTTTTTTCTTAAAGAAGTTAGCTATAATGCACATTGCAGCAGATAGCCTTTCTTAAACATTTGACATTGTGGCTTCATTTTGCAATTTTTTAAACACCCATTTTAAGAGGGTATTAGAACCAAAGCAGGACCACTCCTTGCCCTTTACCCAAGACCAAAAGGCTGAAAAAGAAAAATCAGGGGAAAGCCACTCCTTAGTCTTAAAGGCCTGTCTAATCAATTTTAATGCAATTCAATAGTGGAGGACTATCAAATTCCAGACTGCCATGACAGATAATCCCCACAATCTTACAAATACTTTCTTGCATACTAGACACAGTATACAGTTGAATGGGGAGAAGTTATCAGAGGGCGATTTTTCAAAATAATTACTTTGGATAATCTTTTTCAAGTTGAGCTAGGGAAAAGTAAGAAGTCACGCAAAATCCATTTGCAAGGAGCAGACTAGGGTTGCAGGCTCTGGCGAGCACCAATGCCCAAGGTAGACAGTGCCGGGGAGGGGAGGGGATGGGCACTGGCTCCCCTACCCTCCATGCTGTGGTGCTGGCCACCTCGGTCATCGGTGCTCACCATTGGCTTCTGACTCTCCAAGTCCTTTTTGTAACCAGCAAATTCAGCTGCATGTGCCCTATAGCAGGGGTAGTCAACCTGTGGTCCTCCAGATGTCCATGGATTACAATTCCCATGAGTCCCTGCCAGTGGAGGACCACAGGTTGACTACTCCTGCCCTATAGGACTCCAATTTCTGCCTTGTGTGTTAGTTTGGCTGGCATTTTGATTCCCCTGGCAACTCTACTGATAACTGCAGTTGTTTATGCAACCAGAATGATAGCTGAACTCTTGTGAGAGGAAAGATTCTCATGAGAGTTAAGAAGGTATCCTTGGATTTCCATGTTTAAATGGGCTTTGGGGAGAGAGTAGGCACAGTGAATGAGCTGGTCCAGGCTTCAGGAATGTGTGTGTCTGAGAGCCAGACAGGTCATGGGCTGGACTGTTTCCACATCGGAGGCTTTGCACCAGGCTGCAGGCTGGAGTTTGAGCCATAGCAGGTTGCCCTACCTTTTCCTGCTCCCACACGGGGGAGCATTTGGCTTGGTGCACCTTGTCCGCCCTGGATTTGTGCTGAGGCAGCGAAGTTCTCAGTGCAGAAACAGTTTGGAGATGAACATAGATGGCAGAAAGTGGACAACAGGCAGGCAGGCAGGCAGGATGGGCAGTGGTGTGCTATGCATCAGAATTATGGACTATGCATCAGAATTATTTCAGTAAGGTGCCCGTCATTGGTGCATGTGGGGAAAAGGCTTGGAAAACTCATAAAAGCCTGTATTTTCATCAACAGGATGAACTTACTATGTTTTATCATCTGCTTTTCTCTAATAGTAATGCTGCCATACTATTGGTCAGATCACTCAAAGCCAAGGCTGTTGAGGGCTTCCAAGGAATTATGAAAGAAACTTGTAACCTCCTTTGTGAATGATATTGACTATATTGAAGTCTCCTACATATCCTAGTCTTAGTTGGCCATGTAATCGCCTTCCTTCAATTTTCATTGCCAAAACCAAATTCACTGTTCTGGCTCGTCTCTCTATGGCAACACACTGAGTATCTTCATGGGTTATCTCCTCAACATTCCACAAGACAGGTTTGAAAGTGTTCTCGATAGGCGTTCTCATTAGCCTTGATAATTAGAGTTTCAGGAGGACTAACCATTACAAAAGACACGCTAAAGCTGGCAGTGTTCGAAAAACCATTGGGTTGGTGAGATGCACGGTTCATGTTGCAATCTCTACATTCCTCTGGCTTTGACGCAGACACTTGGCCCTGTTACGTCTTTGTCCTTCTTCTCACCTGTTAGATGTCTGCACATTACCAAATTGGCCCTCGATCAAAGCAAGAGCTTCATATCAGGGCATGATTGTGGCCCAGGCAGAGCCCCAACAGGTGGGAAAAGCTCATGTGCCTCTAGGTGGTTATTGTGTCTAGGTTTATGCCCGTCGGAAGCCATCATGATTGCATATTGGCTCAGCACAGCTGACCTTTTACCCCAGTGTGCATGCTGCCATGGAAGGAGGCTGCAGTTCTAGTTAGGGTTGCCAGCCTCCAGTTGGTGGTGAGAGAACTCTTGAGATTATAACTGATCTCCAGCAACAGAGATCAGTTCACCTGAAGAAAATGGATGCTTTAGGAGGTGGACTCTATGACACTATACCCCTTTGAAGCCCCTCCCCTCCCCAAAACCCACCTTCCTAAGGCTCAACCCATCTCCCAGGCATTTCCTAAGCCAGAGCTGCAATCCTTGTCAGAGGAGGAGGAGAGCTGGTTTTTTAGACCTCCAATTTGACTACCTGAAGGAGTCCCAAAGCAACTTATGAACACCTTTCCTTTCCTCTCCCCACAACAAACACCCTGTGCATTAGGTGAGGCTGAGAGACTCCTAAGAGAACTGTTCTGTGAAAACAGTTCTAAGAGAACTGTGACTAATCCCAGATTACCCAACTGACTGTGTGTGAAGCAATGGGGAATCAAACTCAGTTTTCCAGATTACAGACTGTCATTCTTAACCACTACACCAAACTGGAATATTACTATATTCTATTACTCATGGGAATATTACAATATTATATATATCTCCATGGAAATATTACTATATTCTCTTATAGGAAAAGCAAGGAAGTGGCATGCTCCATTTGTGTCAGGTAAAGTTTTGTTTCTGTTTTCTGATTATGATATGTGCAAATTCCTGTGAATTTTCAGGCCGCAAGGAAGGGAAAGTTTTATTTCTGTTTTCTGATTATGATATGTGCAAATTCCTGTGAATTTTCAGCCCACAAGGAAGGGAAAGTTTTATTTCTGTTTTCTGATTATGATATGTGCAAATTCCTGTGAATTTTCAGGCCACAAGGAAGGGAAAGAGAGGAAGGGACTGTGCATTTCTGGAACATGGGTGCATGGAGCATGAAACATGCTGGGGCCCACAGATTAATGAGGCAGGCCACCTCCCTGATGTGCCTGCCCAGCTCAACAAGGGTCAGCTCCTCAAAGAGGTACTTTCCTGGGCTCTGGCGTGCCTTTCAGGGTCTGTTGGGCCTGAACTTTACACTGCCTGGATGCTGTGAGGACGTTGTTCCAGTGCTGTAGGACTGATCTACCGATGCGAAACTTTTAGAAATGCAGAGCTGGTTGGACAGCTATTTCTGGCAGCACATTAGTCATTCAAAATGTGTGCAAGGCACCTATTATCTATTGAAAGTAACTTGAAAATGATTAAGTAATTATTCTATGCTTGGCAGCGGCAGCTGATGCATTCTGGGAGGGTGAAGGAAGCTTTGTCTAGCCTGCTATGTCAAAGCCGCCTACAAAGCACTTGATTTTCTAGTGCACTAGGGGGGAAAATGTTTGGCTTTGAATCTTCCAGGTTTGGACAATCGCCATGCTTTGTCCTCAAAAGCAGAGCTTTGGTCCAAGCTCGCCTCTTTGCTCCCACCCCTTAATGGCTCAACATTGTCTGAAATGCTTTCCAGGCCTGAGGGAGTTCTCAGCCTGACAGCCTGCAATGTTAACCCACAGAGCACAAGAAACAAGTAAACAGTCTTTATCCAGACCGACAAGTAAGGGATCATATCCCGAGGGTTGGATTTTCCACTGGTGAAAAAGAGAGGCAGAATCTCCTCTAAGCACCAAAGCAGGATAGGCTGGGAATGATGCGACCTGCATGGATTGAAGCCATACGGGAAGGGAAGAGGACTGGGCAAGATGGAGCAGAAAAGGTGGCAGGATTCAACCCTTGGTCTCCTTCTTGCATCCCTTCTTGGGTTAGCTCCACCTATATGTATTTGGGTCAGAGTTCTTTTCCCAGAAGATTTTTAAGCAATCCTATTGACCAAAGATAGCAATGGAACGGAAGGACTTGAATCAGAAACCAAGAAATAGTTGCTCTTGAGGGTATTCAGAATGAACTATTACATTTCTCCCAAATAGTAATCTATGGAATTATCTTGTAATTAGTTCTGTAAGGACACAGATCTGTGGCTAAATTGTTGCCAAAATAGCAGGCTTATTTGGCAGAACCATTGCTCAGATTTTCTCCATGTATAAATTCTTGGATACAAACAGGCATTTCTGCACGTGTGAAATGTAGCTGGCCAGTCTCTGAATGTTGGTGGCATATTGAGACCTCTCCACATGACGTTGCTGACATCCCAAGGGTGCCCAGTAGCTGGCTTGTGATCTCATCATTTAAAAATTGTGATGCAGTAAATCCAGGAAAGTGGATCCTCTCAGAAAATGGCCGAAAAGGCTCTCTGTGCCCACATGTAAGAAAATTAACTTACCAAAGAGAAAGGTCCATCCGATCCCTGCTGCACAAATTTCCAGATGTATGTCAATAGCAGTTGGATTCCTGCCCTCTTTCTCCCTGAGCAATTCTGAAATGGGGGCAGTGCCACCCGAGCTGCCTCTGCCATGGTCTGGGTCCTGCATACCTGTGGGACTGTCTCCTCAATACGTCCCCCAGAAAGCACTTCACTGCTCAAGAATGAAAAGCTATAATCATATAGTTTTTTTTTTCATGCCACAGATAAAGAGCAAAGGGAAGAACTGAATATGTGAATCTGACAAGGCAGATAGGGGAATTATTATTAAATTGTGCCCAGAAGAAAGGCATCCAAGGGAAAGTGATTTTTTCCTACTGGATTTGTTTTGACTCCATTTTTTATAGCTATAGTACTATAATTGTATATACACACACACACACACACATATATATACACACACACACATACACACACACACACACACACACACACACACACACACACATACATACATACATACATACATACATACATACATACATACATACATACATACATATATATATATATATATATATATATATATATATATATATATATATAATTGTTTGTAAAACTGATGTTGATGTTGCCAGAGTAATAGGATCTGCATTGTTGTCAGAAGGCTCATCAAGTGGATATACCTTCAGAGACCTGATAAAGCAATACTAAATCAAGTCACACTCTCCTAGGTTCTTGAAAGCCAGTAGGCTTAAAAGAATACAATTTGGTTTAGCATTGCACTGTATGAGAATTACAAGGATATAGAAACCGAAATATTGGCACTAGCCCCCCCCCCTCACAAACTGGCGGAGAGCAAATGAGTAGATTACGCCATCGCGGTTACAATTACTGTAAATCATTGGTTTTTATTGTCATTTTATGGTTTTAGGGGACGGGGTTATGTAAGCTGCCTCAAGCCTTCGGGGGGAGGCGGGGTATAAATATAAATATAAATATAAATATACATATAAATATAAATATACATATAAATATAAATATAAATATAAATATAAATATAAATATAAATATAAATATAAATATAAATATAAATATAAATATAAATATAAATATAAATATAATTAATAATAATAATAATAATAATAATAATAATAATAATAATAATAATAATAATAATAATAATAATAGGCAAATGGGATTCAATGGTACCCGCATCAGCCTTGATTTAGGCAGAAATTGGCTGAATCTGGTCCAAGTCACTATTTCCCAATAGGTTTAAAGGGCTGAATCAACATTGCTTGAATCACTGAATTGCGATCTGGCATGATTCAGCAATTTAAACAAGTGGGCATTTAAACTTTAAAGGTGAAGAGACCTGCTCAAGATCTCCAAGCATTATGTCTGTTTTGGCCTGCTAGGGTGGGTAATAGCCTCTTTAAAAGGGGAAAACGATGCTTGAAGGAACCCAAGTATTCTATTAACATGTGAATAGAGCAGAACCAAGTAGAGAACTGAATCCGAAGACAGGAACCGTTTTGTGGTCGCTTTTGTAGTAAGAGCTGCACAGGGCAACAAGCCAGTTTCCTGTTACATCACTATCAAAGTTTTCAGCAGCAAATATTAGACCCTGGTTGTTTGTGTTCATACCAGGGCCTATTTTGCACACAATAGATAATGCACTTTCAATGCACTTTAGAAGTAGATTTTCCTGTTCCGCACAGGAAAATCCAGCTGCCAAAGCACATTGAAATTGCATTATCCTATGTGTGCGGAATGGACTTAGGTTTCTTGAGGCCCCAAGGCTGCCTTACTGCAGCTATTCCTGAAACATACCTGTCAAAAGCTTCCAGTTATCTAACAACCGGTCAGGGTAGAAGGCAGTGGATACACTGTCGGTTCAAGAGGTTTGTGGGCAAAATACTGGATGAAGCAGCAAGCAAAGGAGAGGAAGGTGAAAAGGGAAACCCATGCTTGCATCTACTTAATGGAAATGCTCTCTCAGCAGTTAAGACACCTTTATTTAAAGCCTGTGGTCTTTTCTTCAACAGTTTAAGCCTATAAAAAAAGGCTTACCAAATTAGACCAGCTGACCACATCCTCTTTACAGACGCAATCAATTCTAATTACCTTAAGAAGGTGAATAAGAGGGCAGGGTAGTAATCAAGCAGCACTCTTATGAAGCCATCCAATCCCTGTCAGATAGAATTGCAGGCCCCCAACAAGGGCAAGAGGAGCCTTAGGGCTGATGGGGGGCTGTCACTTCTGGGGAAACATGGAAGTGACATAATGTCTCTCTAGGAATTGCTAGAAACTCAAAGAGTTTTTGGCAAGTCCTAGAGAGGACTGACAATGCTTCTGGGAACAGCTCCCACCTCCCCACCCTACCTCCACCCTGTCTACCACTGATTATTATTATTATTATTATTATTATTATTATTATTATTATTATTATTATTATTATTATTATTTAGTTGATTTATATCCTGGCCCTTCACTCGGTGTCTTATGGTGGCTAACAAACATAATTAAAATACAACACAGGGTACATTAAATACCATTCTGAAACCATAAGATAATAATATACAAACATGCACAATCAATAAAACTAGGATTAATAACCCTCCAATCAGCAAATGGCTGCAGTCATAATATGGCCCTACAAGCCTGGAAACCCTACAAGCTCACTGCCATTTCACTTTCTTTGGACCAGTAGAGAGGCCTAGTTTTCATGAGGACTAGTGAGTCCAAAATGAATTAATCAACAATGTTTCTAATTTAGTACCTTAATGAAAACTGACCACATGGTATTTGTGCCATCAGAAATGTGGGGGTGATCTTTGCTGCCTCCCTTTCCAAAAGGTAGCTTGCCTGCCATTTTATCATCTGTGCTAGGCAAAGCTACAATGATCCATGTGACAGTCACCTCCAGATGGGATTTCTGTATCTTGCTGTATGCAGGGCTATCCTTACTTGGGAAATTGCAACTGGTACAAAATGTGGCTGCTTGGGTCCTCATGAGGACCTCTTGGAAGGTGCGTATAAAACCTGCCCTCCAACAATTAGATTGGTTGGTTGGTTGAATTCTGGATCAGGTTCAAGGTTTGGTGTTGTCCTGCAGTCTGGGCAGTGCATATCCGAGGGACCATCTCTCTCAAAATGCCTCCCAGAGAGTACTGTATTAATTAAGTGCCAATTTGTTGGTAATCCCTGGCTTCAAAGGGATCTGCCTGGCCTTGATCAGGGCCAGGGCCAAAAAGGCCCAGCCTGATAGAATGAGTTGCTGTCCAAGATTAAGACCCTGATGGAGCTATTGCAGTTCTTCAGGGCCTGTAAGAAGGCACTATTCCACCAGGCCTATGGCTGAGGCCACAGTGACTTAACATCATGTGGGCTTCCTGCCTCTCTGCTCCAAGTTCCCCTCCTTTTCCTTCTTGGCTGGACATACATTCCCAGACAATAGGCAATCTGTAGGCCAGATGGAAGATGGTTGGGGTGGGCTAGGTTTCAGTGAGAGGAGTGGGAGGGTGGTTGGGTTGGGAGCTTTAATTGTAGGTTGTTTTAAATTTTGACCATGAATTTTTAAACTATTTTGTAAACTGTCCAGAGCCCATTTGCAGAGAGGGACGGTCTATCAATACATCAATACCATAACAACAACAACAACTTGGGTCTTATTTCGTCTCAGTTTAAGAGGGAAAAGAGTTACAGGGGCTCCGTTGTACTTCAGCAGACTCACAATATACAAAGAATACACACTTCCAGCAAGGGTTGAGTAGATGGGTAGTTGGTGTCCCAGGGGAGTATTTGGAAAGGGCAATATAAAACATCACTTCCACTTTTGCACCAGAAGCTATGTCATGTGTCAGTGCAACACCAAAGAACCTTCCCATTCTTCTCCTCCTGGTTTGTCAAGCCATGATGGGGAATGCAGAATGGAAGATCCCCCGCTATTGCAGGAGGTATGACTTCGCTACTTCCAACCAAGCTGAGGGGGGAACAACATATTTATTTCAACCTCACCAATAATCTTTTAAGAAAACCTATGGCCAGCTGTTTGGGATTTTGGAAAATTATTTGGTGTAGTGGATAGGAGTACTGACCTCTAATCTGGAGAGCCAGGTTTGATTCCCTGCTCCTCCTCCACATGCAGCAGCTGAGTGACCTTGGCTCACGAGAGCGCTGATAGAGATTTTTTGACCGAGCAGTGATATCAGGGCTCTCTCAGCCCCACTTACCTCACAGGGTGTCTTTTGTGGGGAGAGGAAAGGGCTTTGAGACTCCTTCTGTAGAGAAAAGTGGCATATAAGAACAAGTTCTTCTTCTTCTTTGCAAGTAGATCAGAGATGATTTTATACTCTTTAAAAAGCTTACCAAATTAGACCCACAAGACCCCCTTCTCAGCCAGCTCCATTAGCATGCAGCTCAGATACATTTTATTTTCTCAGTTCATATTTAGAGGCTAGAATGCAACCTGTTCCAGATACTTCATATTTCCCTGTGCCCCTCCCCGCCAGAGATTCTTAAATTGGCTGCTCATTTTCCAGACTCCATGAAAGAGAGAGCATTGATAAAGTTTGAAGGCTGTTCTACTTTTCATGCTCCAAAAAAAATGAAACTTCTTACACTGATGCGTTTTGAAGTGGAAGTCTTACCCTGCTAAATATTTCAATGCTTGACGTTTTGAACACAAAAAAGAGGGCAAGATTGTAATCAAACCAGAGTGAACCTTGTATCATAAAGAAGTTTTTAAAAGACTGTTCACACAGTCCTGTATCATTAATGAGGTGATGGTGGAACTTTCCTTACCTAAAATGTACCAAAATGTCCATCCTGTGTTTCATTGTAGCATGCTGCGTCACACTCCTGAACCAGATAAATGGCATTCCAGTCCTGATGCCCCTATTCCGGTGTATGTAGATGGACACACCCACTATGAAGGCAAGCAACTTTTGGACTCCAGGATACACTGAAGCAAACTCCAATATCTCATAAAATCAGAGTCCAGTAGCACCTTTAAGACCAATAAAGATTTATTTAAGGCATGAGCTTTAAATAAATCTTTGTTGGTCTTAAAGGTGCTACTGGACTCTGATTTTATTGTGCTACTTCAGACCAACATTGAGGGCCATTTCGCACGGCTTCAAAATAGCACAATGGTTGCTAATTGGAAACGCTACTAATTTGCCATAACCCACGACGTCGTAGACAATCTGCAACAATCCTGAAACCAATCAGCAAAAAGCGCTTCGTTGTGGCGCTTTCAGGGGAATCCAGAAAAGTGGATTCACCCTCCGGATAGCGATACACTCCTGCAACCAATCTGCAACAGTAGCGCTAAAGACCTGTGCGTTACCATTGTTGTGGGTTCTTCAAAGTCCCTCCTCCTGAGCCTGTCCTCCAAACTTCCGGCGAAGCGATCGCCATTTTTTTTCCCCCGAGCGAGTGGAGATCAACGCACCGGCGAGCCTCCATTTAGCCAGTGAGGCTTCCCAGGCTGCAGTCCCTCCTCAGAGCAGTTTAGTCACTAAGCACAAGAAGCCCGCAGAAGCCCGTTTGCTGATGTATTTTCCCTTTATTTTTCACACTGTTTCGGCTGAAAATCGCGCCCGTGGGGGGGGGGGGAGGGGGGATTTTTTTTTCCACTCGGAGGCAGCATGGCCACGATCAAATGACAGCTCAAACAGAGGCTTCCCCGGCTTCAGTCCCTCCCCTTCAGTCACTAAGTGACCTTCAGTTTCACACATTCCATTCAGCCGAAAATCCGGCCGTGAGAGGGGGGGGATTTTTTTTTTTCACTCGGAGCCAGCGTGTTAACGATCAAACAATCAAACGGAGCCAGCGTGTTAATGATCAAACAATCAAACGACAGCTCAAACACCCCAGGCAGCTGGATGGGTCTCTCCATTGCAACGAATCTACTCAGATTCGTTACAATGGGTGTGTTTTTTTTTTTTTAAACCTTTCTTAAAGGGAAAGGGGCTGTTTGGGAGCATGCTAACGGCTGCCCATTGGCTGCTTGACGGCCAGGGGCGGGACGAGCTTGGCAATAGCGCTTCCTTTCTAGCGATTTCTGCCGAGACCGGAAGCCTGTGGGAAACGCTAAAAAACGCAACTGATTCCACTACAAAGCCAGGTATGCAAAACGACGAATTCCACTATTTTAAATGGCGATTTTTCATTCAGTGACCAATTTGCAACAAAGATCCCCGTGCGAAATGGCCCTGAATCTTCCAGTATCTCATGGATTGGAAGGAATCTCCCATAGAAGACAAGGAGTGGGTAGGTGCTGTTCATACCCAAACTCCTAGGATGGTCCAGGACTTCTACTCAGCCTTCCCCCTGAAAGCTTCCCCATCATCTCTTACTGCTGGGGGCTAATTTTAGAGCGGCAGGATGTCAGAATCCAGTTGTTTCTGCCATTATTAAGTGAAGTTTATATAGTTAGGTATGTAGAATTTAACCTTGTAGAAATTAGAACAAGCTGTCTTTTTTGCCTGGTTTGTAGCCCCTCATGATCTCTCCTGGCATTCCACCCCTCCCCTCCCCTCCCCCTCTCACCATCTCCTCCATTCTGAGGGGGGGGAGGGCGTATCTTGGAGCTGAGTCTCTTAGTGGAGTGTTTTGACTGGGTGACGGTCTCCCACTTTTTTGGATTTCCATGGGAGGGGGAAGCCAAAGGGGAATATATGTGAAGACCTGTATCTTGGGCTTCAGTTTTGCCAATGTGAATGAGTGCACTTTCCTGCTCAATAAATGAAATCTTTGCTTTAAGGGTTTGCTTTTCTGGGCTATTGAGGATCCTCACACCTTTGTATATATACTGATCCCTCCGCCCCATCCCCAAGAATTTTCCATCTTATTTATAATTTGGTGGGCCATTTCCAGTTTGAGCCTGTTGTCGCTCTTGGGAAACCAGAGGATGGACTCGATGAATGCTTGATCAGATTCCATGTCCTTCTCTCTCCTCCTCCAACAATATACCCATTCACATGGTATCATGAACATGCTTACAACTGGCATGTAAATTTGTACATTGGTTTGTAAGATAGAGCAAACACAGATTCACTTTAGGAATGGCACAGGGGGGTTCATTTCCTAGTTCAGCTGTTTGTGTGATGAATGGAGCATGAGAACAACTCAAGATGAGTAAAGAAAAGTGCATTGAATATAGATTGCATGTGTGTTCCCTGCAAGCTGTGAATGAGACTTGACACACGAACATTTCTGTGGAGTATGCAGGGAAAACCTCGGCTGTGCTTCACTGTACAGCGGCTCTTTAACAGCTCTCGTTTCCCACTGGAATGAAGAAGTACATAAAATTTCCATTAGGCTGCAAGCAGGAATAGTAGCTTGTTCTAAAGGGCACTCTTTAATATTTTAACCTCTGGATTTTCTGAACTGAGCTGAATCCACATTTCTCCCCCAGCGGTATACATGACAAGGAACAAGTGAAAGCGAATCAGAACAGTAAGCAAAAGCTATGAGGGTAGTCACTGAGGAAGCAGCCATTAATTGTTGTGGGCTTTTGCAGTAAGTAAGACCAGTCCTGTCTTTCTGAAGGATGGAAGGCATCGTAAACGTGATGGAAGGCATCAAATTCAAATCCAATACCTTTATTGTCATATATATAAAATAAGCAATTAAATTTAATCCATAAAAGAAGAAAAAGAGTTGGTTTTTGTATGCTGCTTTTCTCTGTCCCTCTCCTCTCCCCACAACAGACACCCTGTGAGGCAGGTGGGGCTGAGAGAGCCCTGATATTACTCTTCACAACCTTCCCATGAGGTAGGTTAGCCTGAGAGAAAAAGTGACTGGTCAACTGGGTGGTCTCCACGATTAAGCAGGACTACCAGCCTTCTTCTAGATTGGTCAGAAGGGGCCAATGGAAGGGGGGGGGGAAATCAAGAAAGGAAATGTCCCTCCTGGTGCCAGCCTCAGACAACAACCCTCACGTTGCCGACCCCAGTATCTGGCCCAATGTTATCTAGTAGCCAGTTTGGTGTAGTGGTTAAGAGCAGCACCCCCTAATCTGAAGAACTGGATTTGATTCCCCACACCTCCTCCATGTGCAGCCAGCTGGGTGACCTTGGGCCAGTCACACAGCCTCACCTACCCCGCAGGGTGTCTGTTGTGAGAAAAGGAAGGGAAGATAAGCCACTTCGAGACCCCTTTGGATAATAAAAAGCAGGGTGCAACCCCCCCCCCCCAGGCTCTTCTTCTAGTGAGTTTCAATTGCAGAGGCAGCATTTGAACCTGGGTCTCCCAGATCCTAGTCTGAAACTCTAACCACTGCACCAGGGTGTCTGATTCTGCAGCTCAGGGCATTCTATTTAATTCTCAACTGGACATTTTAGCCCCAACTCCTTTGTGTTGCCATTATCGGCTTTCCCCCTCCATACCTAGGAGTCCTCCAACCCTCCCTTGTCTGGTTTTCCTTTCATGATTGTCATGGAGACCAGCCTCTGTCCTGTCAGATGGAAAAGATTAGAGGATGGGGCTACAATTTTAAACACAGATACATGATTGTCCCACATGTCTATAGCAGCAGCAATGTTTTGCTTAAGGAATCAATAATTCCCCCCTTAGTTCAAGGGGAAAGGGAAGTCTGGAAGGAGTTCCCCCAGTAATAGAAGCAGGAATTTATACAGTATGATGTCAAACATTATTCCTTCACCCCTGCTTTTACAGCCTTCTGAGGTACTGAAATACTGTTTCCCCCTTTTTCCCCAAGGAGAACTTTATCTTGGTGGAGTTTTTTTGTTGTTGTTGTCGCTTTTTTTAAAAAAAGTTGTCAGGAAGGATGGATTTATTTCTGCTAATCAAGAGGAGGTGAGAAATGCTAAATACACATGACTGATTGCATACTTACTAAACAAGAAGAAGCGAGAAAGTGAAAATTCCCCTGGCAACAGGAGATATGCCTGTCACCGTTTCCCAGCCGCTGTGGCATATGAGCTGTGCTGCATATTGGGGAAGGGCAGCCTGAATAAGAATGCAGGCTGAATGGAAGGAGCACTAGAACATGCTGGTGGACCAGGCAGACCAGGCTCCCTGATCCTGTCCTGAAGGAGTATTGCCTTGCCCACAGAGTTTTGGTGTGCTTGTTTTAGAGCAGAGCTAGGGTCTGGGGACATGGAGAGGCCACTGGCATGACAGCATCCCATCCCATCCACTGGCATGACAGCATCCCATCTCATCCCAAAGTGATGTCAGTGCTCTTGAGGAATAGCACAGCAATAACACGACACAATTACTTGCTGAATCAGACCAAAGGTCAGCCCAGTCCACTACTATTTACTCTGAGGGGCAGCTTCATCTTTTTGCTTCTTGAGATTTTTGTCCCCTATTCCAACAAGAATTGAACATAGGGCATCATATTGTTGTTGTTGTTATGTGCGAAGTCGTGTCCGACCCATCGCGACCCCATGGACAATGATCCTCCAGGCCTTCCTGTCCTCTACCATTCCCCGGAGTCCATTTAAGTTTGCACCGACTGCTTCAGTGACTCCATCCAGCCACCTCATTCTCTGTCGTCCCCTTCTTCTTTTGCCCTCGATCGCTCCCAGCATTAGGCTCTTCTCTAGGGAGTCCTTCCTTCTCATGAGGTGGCCAAAGTATTTGAGTTTCATCTTCAGGATCTGGCCTTCTAAAGAACAGTCAGGGTTGATCTCCTCTAGGACTGACCGGTTTGTTCGCCTTGCAGTCCAAGGGACTCGCAAGAGTCTTCTCCAGCACCAGAGTTCAAAAGCCTCAATTCTTTGACGCTCGGCCTTCCTTATGGTCCAACTTTCGCAGCCATACATTGCAACTGGGAATACCATAGCCTTGACTAAACGCACTTTTGTTGGCAGGGTGATGTCTCTGCTTTTTAGGATGCTGTCTAGATTTGCCATAGCTTTCCTCCCCAGGAGCAAGCGTCTTTTAATTTCTTTGCTGCAGTCCCCATCTGCAGTGATCTTGGAGCCCAGGAAAATAAAATCTGTCACTACCTCAATTTCTTCCCCATCTATTTGCCATGAATTGAGAGGGCCGGATGCCATGATCTTTGTTTTCTTGATGTTGAAGGGCATCATATACCCAAAGCCAATCCTCTACTAGTTGGGTTTAGCAGATCTTCTTAGTATAGTGGTTAAAGTTTCCATGGTGTAGTGGTAGAGCCAGCTTGATGTAGTGGTTAGGAACACTGACTTCTAATCTGGTGAACCAGGGTTGATTCGCCGCGCCTCCACCACATGCAATCAGCTGGGTGACCTTGGGCTTGCCACAGCACTGATAAAGCTGTTCTGACTGAGCAGTAATATCAGGGCACGCTCAGCCTCACCTGAGCTGTACAGGGAGTCCGTTGTGGGGAGAGGAAAGGAAAGGCGATTGTAAGCCGCTTTAAGACTCCTTCGGGTAGAGAAAAGCAGCATAAAAACCCAACTCCTCCTCCTTTTCCTCTACATGCCTCACTAGTTCCCAGCCTCCTATTCCATATCTGCCAGCACTGGTCTTTCAAATAGTAGGGTGTAGTATACTGCATTGATTTTGTGTATTTTCTTGCTTCTAATCTTCTAATTTTTATCTGCCCTTTGTGTTACAATTTTTGCATTGTTTATGGGATGTCTTATTTTATTGCATTGTTTTCTACTTCTATAATCCAACATGAGTTTCAGTGAGGAACATGGACTATGAGAGAAGAACTGGATGCAGCCAGCTTGGCCACTGGTGGAAAAAAGGGAAGGACTCTCCTTCAATTTCAAAAGGGCTACGTTGAGGAGTGTAGGACTCAATGTAAAATAAGTAAACACATGAATAATAATCCTCCCAAGGAAATAACCTGAGCAGGTCTTATCAGGAGAGCAACCAGATTACTTTTAAAAGATGACCAGATCCTCCATTCTTTGCAAGTTTTAAGAAGGCCATTAAAAGTCCTTATTAATGAAAGCATTTCCCTTGGCTAGCTGAGCTATGTTAACCCTTATGATAAGTTTGCTGGCATTGTTTGATTCAGACAGAACCCTTCAGCTTTTTATCAATGACTCAGCATTGGAGAACTCCTTACAACCTCTTATCACAACCCTTATCAAGAGCAATTTTCAGTGCTATCCTAAGCAGAATTATATCCCTCTAATTCCAGTGACATCAATGGGTTTCAAAGCGTGTAACTCTGCTTAGGATGACATGATTGCTCACTGTTTTCATATATTTACACGTCCAGTGGTTTTGATTAACAAGTGCGCCTTTTAGCACACCCCCCTCCAGAGACACATACACACCTAGATTGTTAGAAATGTGTGCAGAAGACTTGGCCCACAACAATTCAGACTGCCCTTGAAGAACAGCCAGGTCATTATGGGAGGAGTGAGCCAATATGTAGTATAGGGCCACTGCTTGTAAAGAACAGCTTTTTGACCTTGGGCTCATTCAGAATTTCCCCCTTTATCTTGCAGTTCCAAGTTTCAAATATCTGATGTAGAAGAGAAATATTAGGAATTATTAATGTTTTTTTAAAAATCTGAATTTTTTACAGAGTGCCGGGGTTATGCAGATTGCCACAGCTTTTGGGCACCCTAAGTTCATTCATGCCTTTCTGCATTTCTGTGTTACAGAGATGTATCTGTGTTGCAGATGTTACAGATAAAATATTGCAAAAATAAAACAGTATGCTCCATGTAACCATACAATAGAATAAGAGTTGGTTATTATATGCTGCTTTTCTCTACCCAAAGAAGTGTCAAAACAACTTACAGTCGCCTTCCCTTTCCTCTCCCCAAAACTGACACCCTGTGAGGCAGGTGAGTCTGAGAGAGCCCTGATATTCCTGCTTGGTCTGAACAGCTTTATCAGTGCTGTGGCGAGCCCAAGGTCACCCATCTGCCTGCATGTGCAGAATCAAACCCAGCTCACCAGATTAGAAGACCACACTCCTACACCAAACTGGCATAGGGCCATATCAGCATTTTTTATGCATGCTCAAGATTGCTTTGTGCATAAGCAAAAACACTGCCATGAAGAAACCTTGATGTTGGACAGTATTTTGTCAACTGGAAACTGGACAAATGAAGAAACTGAGCTTTGCAGCACCTTCCAGTGATGGGGCTCCTCGTGCCTCTGGTCCACTGCTTGCCCCACCATTTTAACTGTACTCCTACTGCTGCAGGGCCTGCCAGGTCTCAGTGAGGAATGAGTTGAACACCAGGATCCTCCACCTCTCCAGGGACTTGTGCTCCCTACAACTCTGGGCAGGATTAGATACAATATCTCTGGCCTGCTTGTGGGCTCTCTTTAAATACCACTTGGGAGGCCACACTCTTTTGGCCATTTCCATCCATGTGACCTGGGGACTGGAGGAATGTTTTTATGGGCCTGGGAAGATTCCTTACACTGCCCTCCATTTGGCATTGTGTCAAATGCCTTTCCCTACCCCATGGCTGCAGGGCTGCCTCTTACTTCCAAGGCAAGTGCTGTCCACCACATTCAGCCTTGCCCCTACAGGTGACTGCCAGGTTGCTCCTTTCCTCAGGAGAGACCCCCACAGGCTACCTGCTGCCTCAGCCCTGCGAACCCTCCCTGGTTGTGTTGTGGCACAGGTGATAGATGCCAGGCCAGCCTGACTCCTAACCAAGTGAGGACGGGCTGGTGTCATCCCAGAAGAGCGTGGCCTGGCCAGCAGCACACAAGGGTTGTCCTGGCTGTTTGCGGTCACCATAGAGGAGAAAGGAGGGGCTTGCATTGCTGTAGTTGGTAAGGACAAGTGGGGTCATGCTACCCAACACAAATTCCAGAGCGAATGTTACAAATTCTGGTAAGGCAGAATCCAAGAGGAGTGGAGTGAAGGGCAGGGCTAAATTATAGGCTCTTAAAAGACTGGAGGAGAGTTAATCTCACCTGGAACAGACATGTTTCTGAATGTAACTCCTGACCTTTTGCAATGTAAGTAGGTAGATTTACTGAGGACCATCCCATATGGCTCATCACCACAGGGATCTACAGTACATTAGAATGAAACAAAAGGCTTAACCACTGGCATGGCAAGGTAACTCAATAAACCTGAGGGCTCAAGCACGCTTGCAAGCAACCCGCATTCTATACCAATGTGTAATGCAAGCAAGCCAAACCAAGCGGCACATCCAGGCAGACTGAGCGTTTTCCTAGCACAACATGCGCTGGCACCAGAAAAACCACATGGAGACTAAGACATTGTTGATCATTGCTAGACTGAATGACTGTCTGGCAGGATCAATGTAGGTGGGTTGCCAGGCCCAGTTCCCTTGCATATGATGATAGAACGAATACAGCATAGAGTTAGCTCAGGTATGTCTCTTGTAATGAAACCCTGTGCCAAATTACACCAGTCTATTAATTATGCTTTCAGGGCACTCTTCTCAGGCACCTATCGCACAACACCACTGTGTATTTGGGAATTCACCTCTGGAAGCTCTTCCCCATTGTCTTGGCTTGCTCCCTATACTCAGAACTCAGGGACACACTACTTGCCATGATAATACCCAATGCCATGATAATACCCAACATCTTACTTCCGATTCTGACAAACTTACCTGTCTGTGATCAAACATTGATTCCTATGTTTCACATAGACCGTTTACGCACTGGGAACTTCACTGCCCCAGCTCCCGTGCAGGAGAACAAATCGGGGGCGGATGAGGTGCTCCGGGCCAAAAGCTCCCTTGTGTGGGTGCAGGAAGAGGTGGGGCAACCTGCCACGACTAAAACTCCAGCCTGCAGCCTGGCATGAAACCTCCAGCCTGCAGCCCTGCATGAAACCTAAATGGTCATAGGCTGCCACTTTTTGCTCAGGAAGAATCGAATCCTGAATGTATAATACAACATATAATATACATCCTCTATAATATATTATACATCCTGAATGTATAATACAAGGAGCCTTTCTAGAGAGGCCCACAAATCCCCCTGCATTTCCCTCATTGGCTAGAACAAGGTGCAGTGTATCACCTAGTTCTGGCCAATGAGGGAATTTAAGGGGGATTGGTTTACACCTCTTACCCTTCTGGTTTTCAGTTCAAGTCCTGCTTGAAGTTTGGCGCCTGGCTCTGGGGCCACCCTGTCTAGTGTCCATGGTGTAAAACCTTGGCACTGGATGGCACCTCTTCCCATCAACACTTCCCTCCCCCACTTCTGTGTGGATGCAATAGACAATTTAGCATTGCCAATAACTTTTTCCTCTTCAGATCTTCCTTAGCAAAGTAGAGAAAGGTGCAAGGACTAGCTGGCTGAAGAATGGAAAAGAAAACCTTCTGCATACTTGGTGCCCGATTTAGCATGGCATCTGGTGTGCGAATGTGGTCTGATCTCCTTAATGCAATGTAATGCTTAATTATCGCTCTTGACACCTCCCAGGCACACACACATAGACGCCTCCTCCCAAGGCATCCATCCCTCTTGCCCTCTTAATCCCCTCATTGCAGACTGTTTGCTGAGCTCCTGCGAATGACTCACAGATGTGGCGTCTCTCCGTACCGCGGTCTTTGTCGTGTAATCATAACAATCACTTTTCCATTGTGAGCAGGGCCTGGAAATAGTATAATCTGCGCCCATATGACTTTGAGTCAAATCCACACATGCTTTTAATCTCCAATATAATTTGTCATCAGGAAATTAAACTGTGTATTAATTGTAATCTGCAGTGCAAATGAAAAGGCCATTGAAAAGAATATTAATTACACTTCCTGGGATCCACTGTGGGTGGAACTGTGGCATTTAGTCCTTAAACAGAGAAAATACTACCTCCAGGGAGGTGTTGTTTTTTTTTTTAATTCAAATTCCAGAAACTGTGTGAATTGACCATACTAGCTGAGGCAAGCAAACACTCATGTGTCCATTGTAACCAGTGTTGTGCTCTCTCTCTCTCTCTCTCTCTGTAAGATGTTATTTATTTATTTTATTTTCATGTATAATTGGTCTTATAGACTGCCACTCTTGGACCTGCCGGCTCATGGCGGTTTACATTAAAAACCTGAAATGGTAAATTACAATACCCATACAACAAACAATATAACAGAAGGCAGAATCAGTCTCTGTCCCCTGATCCCTCACTATATCAGCCCTTCTGTTCCCAGTTGTGATGTTCCAATAGATGTCACCAGGTGATGTTAGTCTGGGGGGGGCAGAGCTAGTTTCAGCAAGAAGGGGGGGGGACCCGATCTTATTACCCCAGTCTCCAACCCGGCCTCAACTGAATGCCTGGTGGAAGAGCTCTGTATTGCAGGCCCTCCAGAACCTAGAGAGCTGAATCAGGGCCCTCAGATCTTCTGGGAGCTCATTCCACCAGGTAGGGGCCAAGACCAAAAAGGCCCTGGCCCTGGTCGAGGCCAGGCACAGTTCCCGGGGGCCCAGGACCACCAGCAAATTTATACCTGCAAAGTGAATTGCTCTGCGAGGAGCATGAAGAGCATATTATTTATTGAACACATGCTTGCAGTACAATACAGTGGTACAATTATACATTTATTGTAAGAACGAAAAGAAGAAAGGGCATAGGAAAATACCCTTTGAACGTGTGCTTTATTTTGGCCCGCTTGTTATATCCACAAATGAAACAACCAAGGGGAGGATAGTTTAAGAAAGAACCTTTCCTTTAGTTGGTGATTGCAAACCACTAACCTCTTTTTCAGACAGAATCCTAAAAGGAGCACCATGTGGCTTAAAAAACATTGGGATCCTCCTTGTGACAGGCGGTAGGAATATTAACTTTCCCATTATTGCCTCCTCCCAAACTCTGAGATACCAGGAGGCAATGGCAGGAGGAGCAGAGGACTTCCAATGCCTGACCAGTTCCCTCCAGCTGATGGTGGAAAGACCATGATTGGAGCAGCAACTCAATCTAAAACACATTCTTGTTTATGTTTTATGGCAGTCGGGTATGAACGGGGAAAGGGGGAGGGTGTGTGATGAAGCATCCCTTAGCTTAGCATCCGTGCTCTGTGTTTTAAATCTTCATTGTAAGCACACAACCATCGGGGTCCAATTGCCATGGCCAGCCTATCACAAATCTACCCAAACATAAAGAGAGACCATTATACAAAGAATCCCGAAAAGAGATTGAAAGAAATGTTTTATTGTTGTGGTGTGATCCCGTGGCAGGATGGAAGTGTAAGTTTAAAAAAAAAATGCTTTACTGTTGTGACATGTCCCTGTGGCAACATGGAAGTGTTTAATTTTAAAGAAAATGTGGGACTTGGGGGCAGGAAGGAGGTTTGAGTCCTCACAACCACTGCTGTGAAAGGATTGATGGCTTGTATTGACAACTCAAGGGGCTGGGGGGAAACTTCGGGTTGTCCATGTTTCCGGCTTTTCCACCACCTCGATGGTGGGATATTATGGGAGGGGTCTCCCGTCAGGAAGTGTGCAATTGCATGGTTTACTATCATGCATTTGCAAGCAGGAGGCAGTGTACATTTTATGCCTCTGTGCAGAAATGGCCATGTAAAGAAAGAACCAGGAAGTAGTGCATGTTGTGTCTGTAGTCCTGCCAAAAACCGGGCTTGAGGCCTGAGGCAGGATTGTAATCTTGAGAATGCGTTTTGCCAGAGAATGGTTGGATCCCATCTTCTGAATCTAGTCAGTTGAATCTAGTCTGCTGCCGGGCAGATATTTTGTTCTGTATTCGTGTATTAGTTGGGGTTTCTTGGTTTTTTCCCCCTGTTTAGTTTTAGTTCAGTCGCTTCTTGTACCATCATGCTGGGGTCGCAATAAAGAGCTGAAATGAACTCCCAGCGTCCTGGTCCATGAACCCATGGATGTAACAGGGCTCATATACTGCAGCATGGCATGGAGGGATAGGCGGTAGACTGTTTTAATTCCATAGCAACAGAAGGAGTCATTATCTATGGGCAAAGTGAGCAACCCAAGAGGGAATCCATGGAGACTGTGGAAATCAACATGGGACCACTTCCTCTGTAGTCTTCATGGGAATGAGGGAGCTGTGGCTGTGCTTATTTGATTTTCAACACATCTGACCATTTGTTACATGTCCAAGCATTTTTAGAAGACTGCATGCCCTGATGAACCTACCTATTGTCTCATAATGGGAGTGTCCCATTTTTTCTTTCCTGCTGCAGCACATTAATTGTCCTCTTGAAATTTGGTTCCTGGGATCAGCAGGCTGTCAGGAAAAGTACGGGGGGGGGGGATGGGGGCTTGCAGCAAGAGTGGGGATCACTGTTACTCTTTTGCAAATGGAAATGTTGTTCCTTTGAAAGAACTCCCTAATTGGATATACTCAAACATATGCCAGAATTTTAAATAGGGACATGCCGATGGCCAGTGTGCATAGTAAGCCCAGGTCAGCATTTATTTTTCATGATTCAAAAGACTTGGGCTTGGGATTGCCTATGTTTTAGCCTCATTTCCTACAACAGTCTTCTTTCTCTTATTTAAAAACAAAGAATCCCCATGCCTGATGAGAATGAAGCTCCGCCACGGTCCACTGTCCAGTTCTGCAGCTATCAACAGAAGAGGGGGGCCCTAAACAGGAGGAGAGGCATCAGTTTGGAACATAGGACAAGTTTGTGCAGGGACTAGAATGCTGCATGAGGTTTGCCCCAGGGGTTCTTCCGCTCTTATCAGATAAGATTGCCCTGAGGCTTTTGTGCACCATGTGAAAATTATTTGTTGCTTTCATACTCTATGCTTTTCAATTCTGAGGAAAAGGAAACTGCCTATTGAGTGCAAAGGCACTTGCTCTCTAATCAAAAGCTAGTGTGGGATGTGTTAATTATTTTGCCTATGGTGCCTATAGTACCTTCTGCCTGGAAGCTTCATTTTGCTGCCTGGAAGTTTCATTACAGCTAATAAATGGGGGGAGGGGGAGATGGCTTAGGTAAGACTGTGCTTGCCCAAGGAGGTGAAAGAAAGCTGATGCAGAAATTGTGTACAATCAGCTGCAATGTTTGTCAAGGAACATTGGAGCCCAGTTCAAGCTTCTAATAAAACACATCATCATCATCATCATCATCATCATCATCATCATCATCATCATCATCATCATCATCATCATCATCATCATTATTATTATTATTATTTGACAGTGTGCACAGTAATATTGGGATTGGACAGCAACCCAGTTTCATGTGGTGGGGGGGGGTTAACTCTTATGTACTGCCATCTTTTAATGTGTCAGGATTTTTTAGGGTTTGTATTGTTTGTATTGTTTTATTGTAAACCGCCATGAGTCTTTGAGAGTGGTGGTATACAAGTCTAAAAAATAAATAATAAAAAACTTTATTTCCTTTCATGCCCTTTCATGCCACAAATCTCAGAGAGGGCTTGCATGATCACCAGGGGCTCATCTGTGGGTTTCCTCTGTCAAGTTTTCTCTGCTGTGGATAGCGGGAGCCAGGCAATTTGCCCATTCCCTGACAGCACTTCAAAGGATAGCAGTGGGGGAAAAAATGGGAAGAAATGAGTGGGTGGGTGGCTAGTGTCCAACATCACTTCCAATGAAGAAAAAAAAACAGAAGTGACATAATGATGTAAGGGTGATGCTCTAAGATCTGCCCAAAACTGTATGGTTTAACCTGCCTCTGTCCCTCACATCCTCCCAGTGGGGTCCATGTTGCCCAGAGTAGGCTTTTGCAGTGGCTGCACTTGTTTTGTAGAAGAGCTTTCTCAGGGAGCCCATTGATTTGATTTGAGTCATTTGAGAGAATAAGCATCATAACTGGCTTTTCATAATGCATTTTGTCTTACCCATAATTACCTATGAATTTGTGTACAACATCAGTATTGGTCATGATGAAGTGCTTAGTGCAGAGGAGAACTACTTTGTAGGTTTTCTACCTGGGGCAAACAGATGTCTTGGCTGGTCTTTTAGTTCCAGATGTATGTAGGGTGCTAAGTAGTGCGAGGGGTTGGTTACTGGTGATTGAGTCTGAACTCAGGATTCTCTTGTTCCAGCGGAACATGAGCAGTGCCTCACATTTTCTTGGCTCAAGCATCTTTATAGAACTTTTGGGATACCTGACCTAGGGCCGTTCTGGGGCGGTTACTGCAGTGTGTGAGTATGCATGTGATTTCATCCGAGCAATTCTGTGGCCTAATTGAAGAAAGATGTTGACATAGTTTGTCTCAAATCAACCATATCGCTATAAAATCACTTTCTAAAATAGAATTCAGAGTTTGTACAGCCTGAAGAAATGCTTCCTTGGCATACGTGGCTGTAATTTTCATCTGATGCCTTATTTTGCTGGAGACTTGCTGAGGGGCGTTGCTATTGTTTCTAGCTTGGTTTCAAGGGAAATAAGAAAAGCTCATTCAGATTGGTAAGGCTTCAGTTCTGCACTGGGTTGGTTAGATCTTTCAGTCTATCTGGCCCGAATGATGAATAACCAATGATAAAGTGATATTATACATGGAAGGTCCCTGAACAATCCAAACATAGATGCATTCAACAATTCAGAATTCTAGTAACAATTTCCCAATCCACATTAGCTTGCTCCAAATACTTATCTATCTGAAGCAGGCCAGAAAAGTTCGGAATATGTCACTTATTTGGGTTCTCTTGTCCCAAATTAATTTGTTTTGCCTTGTAAAGCCAAGGCTGATGTAATATTTACTCAGATCTAAAACTACTCTAAATAATCCACACTGAGCCAGTTAAAAGGGAGATAAGTTGTGTGCAGAATTTCTGGACATCCGTTATTCAGTGCTTATAAGCTTTCCCCTCAAGAGCCCCTCATTCACTGATCCGGAGAAACATCAAAAATGTCTTCTGCAGGAATAATGAGGGTGTTATAAGTAAAGATATTTCTAATCTGCTATGGAATCTTTCAACCTATATGTCATTTTCTTGAACATTAAACCAGAACAAGAGGAAATCATATCAGTTTTGAGCATATTTTGAAGTGCAGCAGGAAATATATTAAAATCAAATATAACCAGCAATAATTAGAATTAAATGAGGTAAAGGTAAAAGTATCCCCTGTGCAAGCACCGAGTCATGTCTGACCCTTGGGGTGACGCCCTCCAGCGTTTCACGGCAGACTCAATACGGGGTCGTTTGCCAGTGACTTCCCCAGTCATTACCGTTTACCCCCCAGCAAGGTGGGTCCTCATTTTACCGACCTCGGAAGGATGGAAGGCTGAGTCAACCTTGAGCCGGCTGCTGGGATTGAACTCCCAGCCTCATGGGCAGAGCCTTCAGACTGAATGTCTGCTGCCTTACCACTCTGCACCACAAGAGGCTCTTTAGAATTAAATACATATTAAATAAACAAGTCTCCCCTCTTGCCTTTTGAGCCAGCTCGGTGTAGTAATGGAATGATGGAGAATTGGATTTGACTCCAGACTCTTCCATCTGCAACTAGCAGGATGACCTTGGGTCAGTCATTGTTCTCAGAGTTCTCTCAGCCCCACCTACCTCACAGGGTGTCTGTTGTGGGGAGAAGAAGGGAAGGTGATTGTAAGCTGCTTTCTGGTAGTGAAAAGCAACAACAACAACAACAACAACAACACCAAAAACCAGGGAACCTTGTGGCAAAATTCAGAAAGGATAATATGCAAACCACTGTGGGTGGAACTGTGGCTGTTCTTTGTGGTTCTGGTAGTTAAAAGCTTATAAAAACAAACTCGTCTGCTTCTATTGCAGCCTTTCTTGTTTGTTTGTTTGTTTTTTTTGCCATTAAGAAACCCCTGAAACATTCTTCAGGCTTAGAGACACCCCAGAAGTAGTGTGATTATGCAGAATATGGCTGGGAAGCATAGCTCTGTACATGCTCACCTGGGGCCCCTTCCCTTCCCACCACCTATATGCCCATCATTGGCCATTTAGGGAGGTTGGGAGGATTGATATGAACATATAGGATCATATCTGCATTCACAATAGAACAGGCTCTCTCAACAAGGGTATTGTGAAGCACTGGGGTTTCTTGATGGCTCTGGAATGGTTTCCCAAATGGATGGAAGTTAATTAAATTTATATACTTTTAAATCTGTTAAACAGTTATCAGGTGATATGACCAGGTATGCAGAACCCTCACAAATTTGTCCAGTAGTTACAGAAGAGAAAATTTTCTAAAATGCACTCTTTATCATTAGAACATGCTTTCTTAACCAGGGTTTCTTGATGGCCCTGGAAGGGTTTCCAAAATTTGTGTGGGCTAATTGATTTTTAATATATATTTTCAAATGTGTTAAACATTTATCGGGTGACATGACCATATGCTCATGTAGACCTGCCCACCCTCCCAAAATGGCCAATGATGGGCCTGGAGGGGGTGGGGAGGGGAGGGGCCACGAGTGGGAATGGACACAGCTATGCTTCCCAACCATATTCTGCATGATCACGTCACTTCTGGGGTTTCTCGAAGCCTGAAGAATGCTTCAGGGGTTTCTCAATGTTAAAAAAGTTGAGAAAGGCTTCATTAGTGACAGACAAATAGAGAATGGCACTTCCTCTCCCAAATGGTGAACCCGGCATGAAGTTTAGGAGTTGCTTCTGGGTCAGTCTAAATGGCCGACTGTGACAATGGCCAGTAGCATCTACAGCTGTCTTATTTTCATCCTCCTGGCTGTGAAGCCAGCCAGCCAGATGATTTCGTTTAATATAAGGGAAGTATGCGTGCTTATGCAACGGCTAAATGTTTTCCTAGAAGCCTCATTGCTTAATTCCCTGCAATGATGCATATGGTGAAGACCTGCACTCTGTAGCAAGCTTGGTTCACTTCCATGAGTGTCTGCTCTGTGTGAATTTTGAGTTCTTTCCACTTGGCAAGTGGCTTAGATAATTTCCTTGAGTGTGGTGGCTGGTTTTTCAGAGTTCCCTGCCATACATTGTCCTTCAGACTAGAAAGATCAGCATTTCCCATCTGTGAACTGAGTACACTGTTACCAGAATCCTTTCTAATTGATTCTTTCATAATATGCTTCGTATGAGCGTGCTACAAATGGAACTTAATACGTACACTTTGGTTATGCTCATCTATTCTAATTTAGTTCTTGCTTTGTGACATAGAGAGGCTCTGGATATTGTTAGTTTGGCCGAGTGTTGTCTTACTTCAATTGGTGGCAGGATTTGTAGCAAGCTCATGGAATAAGCATGCCCCTTAAAATGAACAGAACATTTCTCTGCTTGCTTGGTTTTCATTAATGGAGGACACATTCCCTGGAGATTTTATCACATCTGAGATTGACTGGGCAGTTCAGAAAGATGCTTTATGACGGTGGCACCTTGCTTATGAAATGTCTTGTTCAGGTACCAGGTGAAGCTTCTGATTAGAAAGATGCTTCTTTTGGAGCTGTTGTCTCGTCTGTTATTATCAAGTCTAATTATTTTTACTACTTCTTTTTGTCTATGTTTATGACCTTATTTTTGAAAAACAATTTAAATGACAGATTTCTGTATTGTGAAATTATGCTTGATTTGCAACACAGCTGAGTTTTACAAAAGCAAGGCAAATTCATAAGCTCTGACTGCTGTCTCCCATTGGCAAGGACAAGTGTGGCATGGAGGGAAGAAGAAAGATGTCATATTTGCCGAGAATTGCCACTTTAGGTCTCTTTCTTGAGAAACTCCTACATTTGCATTGTTCGTTCCATTTGAGTCATGTGAAATATTCATTCTGTCACTTGTCATATAGTCTGGAGCTCAGGGTAATGCCTGTGATGTTCCTTTCCCCACTTTATTCCCGCAATTAATTTTGTATGGAAGAACAAAACAAAATCAGAGTCCAGTGGCACCTTTATGACCAACAAAGATTTATCCAAGGCGTGAGCTTTTGAGTGCAAGCACTCTTCCCTCAGACTAGGTTAGGCTGAGAGAGGGAGACAGATTGGCCTAAAGTCACTCAGTGCCCTTGAGAATACTACCCCCAGCTGGTCTTAGGCTATCCAGTTTGGATGTGTATAACTTCTGTTTGTTCTAGCCTTTTACTTTCTAGCTAGTATGAAATCTCTTGCAGTTCTTTTCATTAGGCCTTTCACTCATAAGGTAGTGTCAGATTTTATCCAACATTAGTGAAAGAACTATCTTTTTGAACGGTCATTCCTTTCCTTGGACTGAGAGGCTATTGCCAGACTGAAATTGCCTCTTAGGCCAAATTTCTGTTGACCCTTTCCTTTAGTCTGAGACTGACTACCCTTTCACATCTCTGCAAGGCTCTGAATCAGTCCTCTGGCTTATCTAACCCAATATTTTCTGTTCTGGCTGGCAGAAGTCTGTCTAAGCATGGCTTCCCAAGAATGAACTTAAGAAGAGCCTTGCTTGTTCAGACCATCAAGCTTGTTCAGATCCATCAAGTTTGGCACCAAGTTGCCCAACAGATTAGTAGAAGACACATTAGTGACGCAAATGAAAATGTCTATGATTGAATTTACAGTATTTTCTTCCTGTTCCATGGGGTACAGCTCTTGATCTCCTTTACCTCGATTTTAACAAGCCAAATCAGGAGTGACTCCAAAGATAAGGAAGGGAAAGTAGGCACACCTGCAAATCATTTTCACTACTGAATATGGTTAAGGCTAAAAGTCATCTGACTTAACTAGCATAGGATAAGATCAGCATCAGCTCTATCTAAGGCAGTCTAAGAATTCCCAGAATGACTCCCAGATGTCTTGTGAATTAAGAAGACAGAAGAATTGGGTTTATACCCCGCTTTTTACTACCCAAAGGAGTTTGAAAGCAGCTTACAATCACCTATTCTTTCTGTCCCTACAGCTCCCTGAGATAGGTGGGGCTGAGAAAGCTCTAAGACAGGGGTAGTCAACCTGTGGTCCTCCAGATGTCCATGGACTACAATTCCCATGAGCCCCTGCCAGCAAATGCAATGGGAATTGTAGTCCATGGACATCTGGAGGACCACAGGTTGACTACCCCTGCTCTAAGAGAACTGGGACTAACCCAAGGTCACACAGCTGACTGCCTGTGCAGGAGTGGGGAGTCCAACCCAGTTCTTCAGATTAGAGGCAGGCTCTCTTAACTACTAACCAAGATGGCTTTCTCATCAGAGAATCTGACAGAGGTGGCCTGCATGGTTGTTGGGGGTTTTGACAGATTTTTGCCATTCCACATGAAAAAGCATTTCTCCCAGCCAATCTTAGCCTTGGGACAGATGAGATGAGTTGCTTTGGCCAATCACACAATCATCTTGGAGGAAAGAAAAATGTTAAGAGCCTGCTTGCTGTAATGGTTCGGAGTGCCCACTTCTAAACTTTTTTTAATTGTATTTATTTTCTTATTGTATTTTTAATATTTTATTATGTAAACCGCTACGAGACCTGCTGGGGAGCAGCGGTATATAAATTTGAAAATAAATGAACAAACTTGTGAGCCAGTTTGATTCCCCACTCCTCCGCATGCAGCCGACTGGGTGTTCTATTCTGACCAAACAGTAATATCAGGGCTTTCTCAGCCTCACCCACCTCACAGGGAGAGGAAAGGGAAGGCGACAGTAAGCCGCTTTGAGACTCCTTTGGGTAGAGAAGAGTGGCATATAAGAACCAACTCTTCTTCTTCTTCTTCTTCTTCTTCTGCTGCTGCTGCTGCTGCTGCTACTACTACTACTACTACTACTACTACTACTGCAGCTCTCTGTTCCATTTTGTGCTGATTACTTACTGTTCCCTGCATCTTAGGAGAGACACCTTGCTTGGATCACCCTACTGATCCTGAATGGGTGGTCTTTTAACAGACTGGTCTGATTAAATTATTTTTACTGTTAATTATCCTTTGCCCTGTCCTTTTCTTCCAGGGGAGGGTTCGTGAGATTTGGTCGCTGGGGGGATTTCCAAAGAGGTATTATTTTCATTGTTATTTAGGGTTCTGTGTATTTTAATATTTGTTTTGTTTTGATCTTTTGCTTCTTTGTGCTTCTGAGAATTTATCATTTTTTCATTGTGGGGTACAAATCTAGCTTACCTCCTCATAGTGCCCACTGGATAATGCCAAAGAGCTAGAACGTCTGGCGGCCAGCGTATTGTAGGATCTCCTGGCCATATGACTCACATGGAAACAATCAAACAATCAACTCAGGACTACTTGACAAGAGGTATTTGCAAAATTAATATCTGCAAAATTACTATCGAGGGTATAAGGAAGTCTAAATGCCAATACTTGTCACACATCTTACTGTCCAATAAGTATATTTAACTCTTCTTCAAGAAACTCATCTTAATAACAAAAATCAAGCCAACCACAGATCAAAATGTGCAGGATATAATGTTATAATGTTGCCTACAGCATAGTCACTTATGCCTGAGGCAACATTGATCATGTGATGCTGGTATTGACCCATGACCACAATGACATCCACACAATTGTAATAAAAGTTGGGGAAATACATGTGGCCTGTGTTTACATCTTGCAGCTTCATAGCTAGCACATATCCTATCAACCTACCCTCAACCTTCGGAATATGCTGGGGGCTTATGGACATAGGAAGTACATGGTTAATTATAAGAACGGTGGGACACAGTTGATTAGACTGAAGAACATGGCTTGTATCTCATTTTCAACGCTAAAGACAGAGGCACTTTCAGATCAGCAGCATGGAATATAGAGTCCAACCCTGATCTAATATTTGTTTCATTTAACTGGAGAAGTCAGCCCTTGCCTACATCCAGTTGTGTTTTTGAGACATTCCTACACAGTCAACCTCAACCTGTAATCCTCAAGCTAGGAATCCAAATACCAGCTATCAGGCTTTCTGAAGATCACAGTGGAATTTTAAGAGGGTAAACTGGAAAGTTTTCAGTAACAATCTGGATTGGTATCTTGTATGGGTCTCTTCGAAACATAATACATACTGCTGATTCATTGAAGCTGTTATATCGATGGCCAAAAGGCATATTTCTTGAGCGGAACAGAAAGAATATTTTCCAGGCTGGAACGATCAGATCTGTTGTTTAAAAGGGGCAAAATACCAAGAGCCCATCAAACTGTTTTCCATTTGTCACAGGAATGTGAGCATTGTGCTTTCCAAGGGGATGTAACAGAGCTCTTTGAACTATCCCCAACTGCAATTGTGTGAACTGAAAATTTAGATGTCAGTATTCAGGGGGATTGCCCAATCAGTCTGCATATCCATTGCATCCACTTGGTTTTGTATTTATATTATTATATGCTTCCTGGGTGTAACTGTGCCATGCGATAAATCAATTTTTCATTGTGGGTTTTCCCCTCTTAATTTGTTGGCTTTTCTGTTTGCCTTCAGTTAATGAGTGACCTCTATTCTACCAGTTTAGTGATTTTTTCATTGCTTGGGCTTGGAAATGGGAGTGAAGGTGACATGATATAGCCAGATTTTGTCAGAACTCAGAAGCTAAGCAAGGATGGAACTTGGAAGGGAGACCACCAAGGAAGACTCTGCAAAGAAAAGTAATGGCAAACCACCTCTGCTTCTCACTTGCATTGATAGCTTCTTCTGGGGATCATTCTAAATCAGCTGCAACTTGATGGCACTTACCCTGGCTCCATTAATGCTAGAAATTTATCAAATCCCAGGAGTAGGGAGCCCAAACAATACAGCTTTTGCACTGTAAAAAAAGCACGAAAGTATAAAATATTTCACATATGAATCAGTCTTCAGGATTTTCTGGGACTTGTTCTAACTTGTCTTCTCCTAATAGCCCTGCTAATCTGTCAGCACTGAAGAAACAAAATAACTGTAGGGAATCTAAAACAAATCAAAAATTAACACCTCCAATCTGTAATACCGCCTCTGGATATAATTCAAGATTTGCCACAAAGATAGAGATTAGACCAGAAAAAAGAAGGGGCAAAAAGAAGTGAACTGAAGCACCATGTCATAATTATTAGGAAAGGATTCATTTTGAATGGTAAAATGTCACCCTTAATCCATAAAATCCATGAACCCACTTGTTCATAGGGTTTGAACTGATGTTTCACTAATCAGGGGATAAATAGATAAAAGGGCTATCAGACTGACATCCTTTTGCTGGGATCCCAAGGTATTGTATAACAATCCTCCAAGAAGACATGGGAATGTTTGTGGGAATGTGTGTAAGACATTAGGCAGTCTAATGAGGAAGAACAAACATACCTGCTGAATTTCCTGGGGGAGGGACTTCCATAATCCCGCAACAAAAAAACGTTCCTGCCCTTCCTGCCAGTCAACCTACCACTGTACAAAATTGACATCACACTCAGGACTTTGATTGTACTGGCCATCAACTGCTTGTAAGCAGGTATGTAAGTATGTATATAATATATGCATGTATGTATTTATTTGTTTATTTTTGAAATTTAGAACCCACCCCTCTACAAAATTGGTCTTGGGGCTTACAAGGGGGGGGGATTTTCAGGGAGAAACCCCATTTCCTTTCCCCATTGCTGAGCTGGCATATCCTGAGCCAACTATTCACCTTGGGGGTTGGTATTGGTGGCGTCTGGGAGCCACTGCAAGTCCCAAATGGCTCCGGCATCTGCTGAGTCTGGGGCCCATGCAGCTCCTGGCATTCACCACCATGGCCAGTCCCTGTGGCTCTCAGCAGCTCCTGTGGCAGTGGCCAGGTCCCAGGACTCCACTGCAGTTTCTGCCAGGCTCCAACTCAGTATCTAGCTTGCCAAAGTATCTATTTAGAATCTGCAGATTTAGATGGGAACTGCAGCTCACTCATAGTAGCCAGGTGTGTGTAAGTGTGTGTTAAGTGCCATCAAGTCACTTCCAACTTATGCTGGCCCTATGAATTAATGAACTTCTCCATGTCCCATTGTTAGCAGTCTTGCTCAGGTCTTTAGTAAAAGGTGAAAGATTTATACGATCTAAAGAGAAACCAGGGTATATAATCTTGCTCAGGTCTTGATTCGAGAAAGGAAGAGACACAGAGATGATATTGTGATTACTGAAGCATATGAGAGAATTTCAGCAGAAAATCAGCTTGTTCTTCATAGATGAGAGCAAAGCTTTTGACTGTGTGGATCATGAATAGTGATGGTTAGTTTTCAAAGGGGTTTGCCACAACATCTGTTTGTTTTCATGTGGAAACTGTACTCTGGACAACTGACTACTGTTAGGACCGAATATGGAGAAACAGAACGGTTTCCAATTGGCAGAGGTGTGAGACAAGGAAGCATTTTATCTCCCCATCTCTTCAATCCTTATGCATAATATAGCATAAGAAAAGCAGGATTAGTTTGATGGTGGAGCAAAAATTGGTGGAAGAAACATTAACAGTTAGAGATATGCAGATGACACCACATTTCTGGCAGAAAACAGTGAAGCGTTGAAACAACTCCTGGTGAAGGTTAAAGCAGAATTACAGCTCAACATCAAGAAGACCAAAGTAATGAATACTGGGGAATTACACAACTTTAAGGTTCAGATGAAGAAACTGAGATTGTTCAAGATTTTCTGATCCTTGGCTTCTTAATCAACCAGAAGGGAGACTGCAACCAAGAAATCAGGAGGAGATTGAACCTGGGAAGGGCAGCCATGAAGGAGCTAGAAAAGATCCTTAAGGGTAGGGATATGTTGCTGGTTATAATTCATACAATTGTCTTCCCCATTACTCTGTATGAATGTGAAAGTTAGACAATGAAGAAAATTGGGTCCCCCCAATCCTTCACCTACCACCTCTCAGAATTTTAAAAATAATCACCCAGAAGCAAAGTGAGGCAGGCTGTTTATTTAAGCCCTAAAGGAAGTTGGGAATTCCTAGGATCTGACTGGAAGGAAAATGTTTCCTCATATATTTTTTTCAAATAGAATATAGCAAGATCATGGAATGAGGATGTGAACTATTGTGACACTTCTGCGGTGGTATTTCAATTGAGAGAATATGATGCTTGATTGCAGAAGTACAATGCTCCTGAGGGGGCGGGCGGGTGAGGGGGAACATAAGGTCACAGTTTTAATGATTTAAAATAGCTTACCCATTTGTCCACAGAGTTTAATCATGCTTGTATTACATTACAATGAATCATAGCTGGAGGAGATAAAAATGCAACTATCAAAGGCAAAGGACAGGCCAGTAATGTTTGTAAACTCAATCCAAAAAGTCAACAAAATGGTGCAAAATGGGGGGGGGGGGGTCTAGAAAAGTTGGTCCAGGTGGTGGCAGCAGCAGCAGCAAGACATAGCTGTAACCCTGACAGTGAGATTTCGTTATGAATGGACAGGGAGCAGGCTGGAGCCATTGAGGAGCCATCAAGAAAACTTGGCCATGTGAGACAGACTTGAAAATGTCCAGGAAAGCTGTCAAAAAACGGAACAAGTGTTTTTATGGGATGCTGATTAACTGGGGCTGGGGGAGAGGTGCAAAGCTGCTAATTCAAAATGAGCCTTGAACAGGCCAGCTAGAATATTTTCCAAGAAGCATGAATTTTCAGCTTTGACAGAGAACCCTTGTCAGAAATTAAGTCAACATGAACTGGAAGAGGTTTTTATAATCAGCAAAGGAAAAGTGTGTCAAATTCCGCATGGCATGTGGGAGAGAGCTGTGCAGAAAGGGAACAGTTATAAGACAAGACATGGGTATTGACATTCATAGGGGCGGGAGAGTTATGTGGGAGAACGCTGGAGTTTCTTCAACACCTGTTTTCTTGACCAGCTGCCTGGGAAAATATATTTTAGGATTTTCCCCCCTAAAATGAGGAAGGAAGTCTGTAGTGTCCTTTCCCAGGGGAAATTATTGACTGACAGAATATCTGTCAACAGCATAGTTTCGCACTGTATTAGGATGGGGGAGAGGAGTCATTATTTCATACTCAAAGAGAAAGCTCCACAGGCTTTTTTTTTTTGTAGGTAAAGAGACTGTAGTCTCAGCCAATGACTTCTGAGGAATGAGAGACTGCTCAGATTTTGATTCCTCAAATGAGAACTCTGTTGGGGAAATCCTTTATTTACCCCATGAACAGTTGCTTGACCCAAGATGTCCATATTTTACACATTCTATAGCGAGCATCTTATTAGTTGGTGGAATGTGGCTTCTTTTCAGTTGGAACGTTTATGGATAGTGCATGCTCAGTTGAATAGCCAAGTTCTGAAATACAGAACCAATCAGTATAAAAAAGGGAAAAATTCTTCAGTCTTACATATGGTACATAGACCAGGCCCTAATACTGGAATGTGACATATCCCTCATTACATTAATGTTGTGTATGCAGACAATTCCCATGAGCCCCTGCCAGCAAACGCTTATGGGAATTTTAGTTCATGAACATCTGGAGGACCACAGGTTGACTACCCCTGTGCTAAAGAGCTGCAGTATGCAAATTAAGTATTCAAATGAGAACAATGAGTGACTTGTATTAGGACTCTGTCATGGACCAATCAGATGGCTCCGTTAAGAGCCAATCAGGTTCCTTGGTGGGCCAACTCAAATGTATATAAGTTCCATGAGCTTCTATGTTTGCTGTTCCATGTTCTAGTTGGTGTTGAATACAGAGCTGCTGGGTTTGAAGAATCTGCATCTGTGCCTTGCCTAACCCACAGACTTAATAGTTAACACATTACAGAAAGATGTATCACACCAAGGGGTCTCGTAAAATAGTAAGCATCAGCAAACACAAGCATGCATGCCAAGCCTTAGTTAAAACACACACTATGGCTAAGAAAGGAAAGAAAAATGAGAAAAGGAAGCAGTTTTGACCACAGTCGGGGCCAGATCCTTCTCCATCCTGAGCCACAAGGGGAGGGTGGTATATAAATATAAGTAATAAAACAAACAAATAAAAAAGAGAGAACACACCAATCGATCTGAGCTATGGAATCTAATTTAAAACTCCCGACATGCTGCAACATAAACAGAGAACTCTTGTCCACAAGCTGCCCTGTTCATGAATGAAAGAAGGAGATCTATGCATTGAAAATAATACATGCATAGATTTGCTGTGCTCACTGGAATTGCTGGAATGTCTCAAGATGGGAATGCTGGGTTCATCACAGATCCTACTTCTATGCAGAACTGCTAAATCATAGCAAGGATCTTTGGTTAAACTTTGTATAAATATAATACTGTTTTGAGTTGGCGCAGACGGCATCCTTATCTGAAATGCTGTCTTAGCTTGGCTCTCACTGACGCTCTAGCAAAAGGGCAGAAGCCTCCCACATTTTAGACTGGAAAACTTTCTGCTTTACAAGTTAATCTTTAAGATCTTAATAAGAAGCAGTGCAGTCATTTTATGGGCCTCTGAAAGCTAGTTTATATTGCACAAATGTTCTGGCTAAATTTCTCTGCCTTTTTTTTTAAGTTGCTTTTTTCACCTGAACACCATCTACATGGCATATTTTGGTTCACAAATCTGGAGGGCCTCAGATGTGATGGTTTTACTTGGAGACCTGTAGTGCTGTCATTAGCAGGTCTATACAAAACCGTACTCAGGTATATTCAATGAGGCTTCCTTCCAGAAAAAGTGTTTTTAATATTTCACTGTTAAACTCAGAGATACCAACACAGAACAGTCCTGCTTTAGCCTCCAGGATCTGTTCCACCCTGCTCTCCTAAGTTTTCCTGCACCAGGAGAGCTCTCTTTCTCTCTCTGTGGTTCAACTCCTCCTCCACATGCAGCCAGCTGGGTGACCTTGGGCCAATCACAAGTCTCAGAGCTCTCTCAGCCTCACCTATCTCACAGGGTGTCTGTTGTGGGGAGAATAAGGGAAGGTGACTGTAAACTACTTTGAGAGTCTGGTAATGCAGGGTATAAAAGCAGACTCTTTTTCTTCTATTGTGGTGTTTCTCAAGTTTTTTACCTGAAAAACCCCTCAGGCTTCGAGAAACCCCAGAAGTGGTGCAATTGTGCAGAATATGATCAGGAAGCATAGTTGACTACACATCCACCTGGGGCCCGTCCCCTTCCCACCCCCCTCCAGGCCCATCATTGACCATTTTTTGGGGGTAGGTGGGTTGACCCTATAAATGTTTAACAAATTTTGAAAAATATATTGAACATTAATTAACTGCCACCCATTTGGGAAACCCTTCCAAGGCAGTCAAGAACCCCAGGGTTGCTAAACAAAATCTAGTCTTCCAAACTGTTGTACTTGAAAAGTTGCAGTGCTGCAGGAAGAACCGATATTTTAAGTTCAGGAGGAGGGGGATAATTTAGAAGGCTGCTTCAATGCCCAGTTATCTCAACTTTTTTTTCATTCAGGTGTGTCTTAAAATCTCCACCTTTCAAACGACGTTTGAAATAATAATGCATGAGATAAATATACAAACCTGCACTAAGACAGTAGTTATAATTACTCTGGCTTTTAGAAGAGGCCAGCTCTTAGGACCTCAAGTGAGCTGAAATGTTCTTTTTCTCTTCTTGTTCTTACTCTCCTTGTTCTTACTCTCCTTTCCTCCATTCTTACTCTCTTTCTTAACCTTCCCCATGACAGGACTGCCCTTAAATAATACTTTGAATCGCCACAAAATATGTAATGATTTCTGTGCACTGCAGAGTTATTCCAGTCTAATGCCATTGATTTCCATGGGTTTCAAGAAGCAATTCTATATAGAGTTGCACTGCTCTTCTGGTAGGCTAGCCAAATGGCGCATAGAATCGCAAAGGGCTTGCATTCGAAAGCTCACGCTTTGAATAAATCTTTGTTGGTCTTAAAGGTGTTACTGGACTCTGATTTTGTTTTAACTTCTGTGGTTATGAAAATTGATGTCATATATAAAAAAAGGTTTCAGTGGTACATTTCATCTTACTTATTGTCTGAGAGGAGATGGTTTAGGGTCAGCTTTGGACAATACAAAGGCCCTGCTCAAGGTGGATGGCTAGGGGAAGGTTCCTTCCATTCTTTGGCTAACCAGTTTCACCTCTACCACTAGTGGACACCCATGAATTGCTGCATCAGCCCGAGTGCATATACAGGTGTCACACATGCAGCTAAATCCCAGATGCACACCTGTATCAAAGGCATGGTTGGTTGTGACAATGCATGGATGTGCCTGTGGCATCAGAGGGAGAGCTGCTTTGCTGCACAGGTAAAGGGTTAAAATGAGCCCTCTTCCACCCATCGCCGATCATGTGTAGGGCCAATTATGATATAAATATTTTTTTCTTGATACCAGCAGCAGTGGAAACATAAAAACTATCACTATACAATCATAACAACAGTATACCACCAGAGGCTCTTGCTCCTCACACGCCAAAGCTAAACCCAACACTTTTAGAGTCATAACATTGACAGCAGAGGAAACGAGCTAATCAGCCAAGAAATTCCCAAAAGCTCCGTTTTAAGGCTCCCTGAGTACAAATATCACATCGAGGCTTTCACTCATGCATGAGGTTTCACACTGCGGGATGCCATTTCTGCCCCTTGCTCCATCCTCAAAGCTTCAAGGGCTTGAAGGAGAACAAGCTTGTGGGGAAGGCATGTAAGAGCCTGCCTGGGTGGGAAGAGGTTGGCAGTGCTGGCGCGTTCTCCTGGCAGAACGGCAGCTCAGCAGTCAGTGGGGGCCCTCCCCATCCAGAAGCCACGGAAATGCCTTACACTGCAAGAATGTAAAAACAAGGGATCCTTGTCTTCTGCTGCGCTCTGAAGTCCAGGTTGTTCATGTGCTCTTCCTTTTCCATTTCCACTACAAGGACTGTCCCTGCCCTACGCATGAAAGGACCTTTGCCTATAGCTCACAAAATGAGGCTCCAAGAGGAGGATAAAATATCGGAAGACTCCGATTGAGTACAGAGAGATACTCGAGTCTGTTTTTATGCCTTATAAATCAAGAGGGATGTAAATTATGTTTCATGTTCTACGTAACTTGGTTTGCATATATCTTCAGACCTCCAGGCTATTTAAAAGTTCCTGCCTCTTTGGATTCATGGAGGCTGGGAGTAGACAACAGGTGTCTTGGGGTTTCTTCTTGCTAATAAGCAAGATTTATAACTAGGTGGGAGGAAAAGGGAAAGGAGAACTCCAGAGAAGAAGGGAGCACAAGGCCTTCATCTTCTACAGACGGGAGAAACAAGTGGGAACTCCAAGCAAGGCAGAGTCGGACCTCGTGCAGACTCTTCTCTCTGCACGAGGTTCTCCCCAGTGTTGGCTGGAGGTTTCTTATTATCCTGCTCTAGAATCCTTGCCTCCCTCTGTGCTGCAGGCCCTGCGGGAACTTTCGGCATTCCGCAGGGCCTGTAAGGCAGAGCTCTTCCGCCCGGTCTGTGGTTGAGGCCGGTGCGCCAGGGAAGAGCTCCCCTCCCCGGTTACTCTTGGATGGGTTTATAGTCATCGACTCCATGCCCCCCCCTTGGTGGATAGTGGGTGAGTTTAACTATATTTAGTCTTCTGCTTCTAGATATCTTGGGAATTGTTGTTTTGGGGAAATTTTATTGGATATTTTATATATTTTGTAACCCGCCATGAGCCATTGGGAGTGGCGGGCTAGAAATTTAAATTTAACAACAACAACAACAACAACAACAATAAGCCTTTCCAGAAATGCTTCAGGGGCTTGGTTTGGACTCAGTCCCACAGCAGGGCAGGGTCCAGGAGATGGCAAAGTCCCTCTGCCACACTTCCTTGTGCTGCCTCCTGCTTTAGCGACCAGTAGGGGCACACTCCATCTGCCCCTCCAGAGGCACAGCCTTTGTGGTGTAAATTGCATAGGAAGCAAAGGTCAGTAGGGACTAGTTCCCACTCAGTTATAGGCAGAGAAATGAAGTGAGTGAATACTCAGAGGAACATTGCTCTGAAGCAAGAACCTGCCATTTTCTGTGCAGATTGTGACATGGGGGTCAAAGCTTGGGCGTCTGCTTGAAACAGCAGGAACGCCTATTTTCTTGGACAGGGCAAACATAATCAGCTGTAAAAGATTTCAGATGCAGTTCTCTGGAAGAGAAGACTTTGAACAGGCAGCGTTAGTGGAAAAACACTACCTACAGAAACTATGGATGTGGGGTGGGTGGGGAGAGATGCCAGCCAGCAGCACAAACAAGAACTATCCAAAAACCCTCTGCTAGCCAATGTGTTAGGACTCTTGACTGGCAGCTTGCAGAGTTAGCCAAGGGAACACTATGCCTGTTTGCTCTTTGCACTGTATACCTCTTTCCCATAAAAGTACCAGCATAGTGTAAAATATGAACTGCAATCCGGGATACCTGTCAGAGAGACAGGAAGGAAGAAAAGAAGGGCAAGGCTCAGAGTGACTTGTTCTGCACGGGCCTAAGGAGCTTGCTCTCAAGCCACTGTGAGCCACAAAGCACTGGCCTGATGGGCAATCCAGGCCAGATGAATGTCCCAGGGGCCCGGGACAGCACAGGCAGGGGATGACTTACAGAGTGTGGTGTGAACTGGCCACATGATGCTCCCTTGGCTGTGTGGCTGGTAGACCCTCCCTGGTTTCCTCCATACACACACACACACACACACAGACACAGAGAGAGAGAGAGAGAGAGAGAGAGAGAGAGAGAGAGAGAGAGAGAGAGAGAGAGAGAGAGAGAGAGAGAACATGAAGGACAGAGGGAGACAGAAAACAGTGCAGGTTGAGGGGGGGTGCTGTCAAGTTGTATAGAGATTATTAGAGGTTGGCATCAAATGCAAATCCATCTCCATTCAAAACCCCTTTTATTCCTTTCTTAAAGAGAACCTGCATCATTGCACTGGGTCTTTTCTTAGATTCTCGCTTTTTGAGAGAGAGAGAGAGAGAGAGAGAGAGAGAGAGAGAGAGAGAGAGAGAGAGAGAGAAGAAAGAAAGAAAGAAAGAAAGAAAGAAAGAAAGAAAGAAAGAAAGAAAGAAAGAAAGAAAGAAAGAAAGAAAGAAAGAAAGAAAGAAAGAAAGAAAGAAAGAAAGGTCAGTGTTAAGGGCTCCCCACCCTTCTGCACACAGTGGACTTGATGTTCCTATTTTGGTACTTTGTTTTCAAGCTCTTTTGATCTTTCCTCCGTCTCTCTTTCTCGGCTTCTTTCGTTTTATGACCCGCCTCCCGCTCCTGTGCAGACTTGAGCAGGGAGGGCTTTTCCAGTGATGGAACGGAGGGCCAGTTGATTGAGTTCCTCCTGTGCTCCCACAGATGAAGCTTATCTCTGGTTTCAGGGAGAGGAGACTGCCAAGAACATTATGCCAGGCAGTAAAAGAAATCACATTTTTGGCAGATGGAGAACAAAATAAACATCCGTATTCTGTGGATAATACCACACGATTGGCTTGCTGCATATTTCCCTGCCTACACCCTTCCAATGTGGGGGGGGGGGGCAGATAAGTTCTGCAGGGCAGAATTGTAGCTGAGAATTTGCTGTGGTGTGCAATGGCAACCCCAAAAACAAAATTATGGACAGGAGCAAGCAAAGGGCAAAGTACTTCCAGAGGGAGCACAGTCTTTCTTGTGTGTCTGTATTATCTCCCCTACTGAATATAGGGAACATAATTTTCCCAAGAGGACTCAAGGCCTCCTCTGTCCCTCTTCAGAAATACCTTCCATGGTAGTGAAGCTATTTCAGGACAGAAAGTGAGAGAGGAGGACACTAGCTAGTAGGGGGGGGATTCAATTACTTTTCTGGTTCAGTGTGACACTGGGATTTTTAATGGGTTCCTCAGGATGAAACCGTGGTACTCTTTCTCCCGCCCCCAAAATAAAATCCCATAAAACCGAATCCTTTTTTTTTTTTTGGCAATACAAATACATATGATGTGTCAGTTGCAAAAAATAACACAAAATTAACCAATGGTGTTGCTTGCTAGCAAAAACAGATTGACTGAATGAAAACGCACCATTATTTCACCTGAAAAATAACGAGGTATGGAAAATGAACTAATTGTACACCCTTATGAGCAAGGAAAAGAGGATGATGGGAATTACAACATCGCCATTTCTTCATAGGTTAACATATCTTGTTGATGCTTGAACTTTAAGTCCTGATTCAGATTTCTGCTTAGTTTCTGATTTCTGCAATACAAACCCTATTGCGTTTATTGGATGACCCACCCTGTTGGTTGCATTGAGTGACTGAATAACCTGCCTTGAACCTCAGTAAGAAATGCAGACTATAAATCAATAAACAAATAAAATAAATTATCCTTGGCTACCATGACTGCTTTACATTAACTCAAAGTGAATTTTGGGTTCTGACTGGATGGGAACTACTGTGGAGTTTGGGTACCTTCATCCAGTTTGGGCTGGGAATTCCTGCTCCAAGAGAAACCTGTCAGTTCATGAAATCTTCATTTGATACTCTTTGGTGGCAGTTCCTTCATTCAGAGGCAAATTGTTTGCCAACAGCCAAGGAAAAAGTCTTTCCTGAGGTGAAAATCCATCCCCAATCAAGGTTGGTTTTAGTCTCAGTTGAGTGCCAGGCTAATTTGACCATCGCTTTGGCAATATTTAATCATGATCTGCTTTTATTTTCTTTTTTGCTATGTTCGGTAACTAACTGACCACTCAAAAGCAGAAAACAATTCAGACTCAATATTCAGAGCCATAGGCGCTTCTGCTCATGAACCTAAGTATGTCTAGGCCCTCTGCATCATCAATATATATATTTTACACATTCCAGGATGGATTCCCAAGGAGACCACCTTCATAGATTCAACAAGCAGGGGCAAGTCTTGGTGTTGTCTGATGCAAATGTTTCATCCATTTTGAGGACAGCTATGCTTGTAGTGAAACTTCAGTTTGAAGTAAATGAATCAGAGAAGATTTGGTTTGGGGGTATCGGCACATCTCAGATGTCATGACTCTTTTAAAATGTCCTGGAAATAGGGTTTGGCTGACATATTGTTCACCATCTGCAAATGGGGAGTCAGGTTTTTGAAGGACTGTTTCTGTTCATCTACACATGTGTGTTTGTTTAGCATGTTGCTTCATCATATTTTTTCCTAACAATGCAGAACACAACCAGCACTTGGCATGTGTGCATTCTTCTCAAGCAAACTCACTCCACCCATCCTTGCTGAATTCATGCTTTACTAGATAGGGAATTCTTTAGACAGTAAGAATCATGGAGTGGGAAAGGATCTCCAAGGCCATCTAGTCCAACCCCTGTACAATGCAGGAACTCACAACTACCTGTCCATCCACAGTGAACCCAATTTATTGCCCAAGTGATCCCCCCATAATAAAAAATCTCCAGAATTCAGCCAGATTTGGAGGGAATTCACTTACCATCTCACAGTGGCAATCAGCAATTCCCTGGGTATGTAAGGAAGGGCCACAAGAGACAAACACTGACACATCCCTGCCTGCTCACCCACCACAATCTGCCTAAGTTCACAAAATAAGCATTTCTGTCAGATGACTATCTAGCCTCTGCTTAAAAACTTCCAAAGAAGGAGAACCCACCACCTCCTGGGGAAACCTGTTCCACTGAGGAACTGCTCTAACTGTCAGGAACCTCTTCCAGATGTTTAGTCGAAAATCAGTCATGAATCATACAAATCAGTCACATATCATACAAATCAATCAGCAATAAACGCCATGTTTAAAATCATTCCTACCATCGATGTTCATCTAAGTAGTCCTTAGTGACATCAATGGCTGCCAATCTGGATTGGAAGTGTTTTCAATCATGCGCAGTTGTTGTTATTTTTTAAAGATACAAACCTGTTCAGCAGCTGCTTGAATTGTTCAGTGCCGAACTGAACAGACCTGGCTCACATCTGATTTCACTGTCAAACACAATATGTTTTACTGTCAGACATGTTTCCTACATAATTTGCAGCATGCCTGGTTGAAAATGATACTCTACCAACCACATTTGTGGAGACAGCAGATGCTGGTTCCAAAGATGAGTGAAGCCAAGGGCATACAGGTAAAGAAAGACTCAATGAAGGCAACTGTCCATAATCAAAGCCTTTAATTGTATCCTGGACACAGATATTTGATGTTTGCTAATACAGCTGTGTGGTGATCCCACACATCAATCCAGTTTTATACTCCGGGAACTTAGAACCATCTACTGCAGGGGTAGTCAAACTGCGGCCCTCCAAATGTCCATGGACTACAATTCCCAGGAGCCCCTGCCAGCGAACGCTGGCAGGGGCTCCTGGGAATTGTAGTCCATGGACATCTGGAGGGCCGCAGTTTGACTACCCCTGATCTACTGGGTCTCCCTACTAAAGATGCCCCCTGACCGTAGTCTAGCTCTGGGAATTCTGACCCAGAACTGCTGATGCTGGTGCTGGTGTTGACCCAAACTTAAATTGTCACTTCAATTTAATTTTAAATTGAATTTAATTTTTTTAGAAATATTATGCGGTTATTATGGTGCTTTAATCTGATGTACACCACCCTGAACCAGCTTGCTGGGAGGGCAGTATAGAAATGTAATAAATAATAAATAAATATAGAAAATTTTGCATCTATATACAGAAATGGCCAAACATCACTTTTGAACTCAGACAAGAGAAGAACATAGGGAGAGCCAAGCTAGATTAGCCCAGTAGTTCATCTAGTCAGGATCCCTCTCCAGTCCCTTAATCATTTTGGTTACCCTCTTCTGTACTGTTTCCGTCTCTGCAATATCCTTTTTGAGATATGGTGACTAGAACTTCATGTAGTAGTCCAAATGCAGCCGTGCCATAGCTCTGTATGGGAGTATTACATTGTTGGCCATTTTATTCTCAGTCCCTTTCCCAGTAATTCCTAAAACCCAGTTTGCCTTTTCGCCACTGCCGTATGCCAAGTTGACATTTTCGTTGGCTATCCATTACAACTCTATGATCTCTTTCAGTCCCACACAGTTCATACCTCATCAGCATATGCTTAATGAAGGATTTCTTGCTCTCGTGTGTACTTTCCAACTTTGAACTTCATTTGCCACATTATTGCCCGTGTACCCAATTTAGAGGAATCTTCGGGGTCTGCCTTGATTTTTCATTATCCTGACTCACTTGGTATCATCTGCAGGTTTGGCCATGCCCCTGCTCTCCCCAACTCTAAATAATTTATGAACCCATTAAACAGCACCAGTCCCAATACTGATCCTCGTGAGACCCAATTGTTCAATTCCCCCCTTGAGAGAACTGTCCTATTTATTCCTGTCCTCTGTTTCCTACTCAACCACCTTTTAATCCATAAGAGACCCTGCTAAGCTCAGTCAGGAGTTGTTGATGAGATACCTTGCAAACAGTATTTTGGAAGTTCAAGTATGTATGGCCTATACATGCTCATATGATTACATGAAGCTGCCTTCTACTGAATCCTTTGGTCCATCAAAGTAGTTTTGTCTGCTCAGACTGGCAGTGGCTCTCCAGTGTTTCAAGCAGAGGCCTTTAATATCATCTACTGCATGATCCTTTGAACTGGAGATGCTGGGGTTGAACCTGGGACCTTCCGTGTGCCAAGTAGATGTTCTACCACCCTCCCCTTCCCCTCCTCAGGCTTTGTGCCTGAATTATCTTAATACTATCTCTACTACTAGGTAAAGGTAAATGTATCCCCTGTGCAAGCAGTGGGTCATGTCTGACCCTTGGGGTGATGCCCTCTAGTGTTTTCATGGCAGACTCATTACGGGGTGGTTTGCCAGTGCCTTCCCCAGTCATTACCGTTTACCCCCCAGCAAGCTGGGTACTCATTTTACTGACCTCGAAAGGATGGAAGGCTGAGTCAACCTTGAGCCGGCTGCTGGGATTGAACTCCCAGCCTCATGGGCAGAACTTCAGACTGCATGTCTGCTGCCTTACCACTCTGCACCACAAGAGGCTCATAATCTACTAATTTACTAATTTACCTGGAACAGATGTTAAGCTAGCTGGCTTGAAATTCTCTGGATTCCCTCAGAGTGGGGATGTGACCACCCAAAGTTGAAACCAAAGACACCTGTACATCTGCAAACTATAACAATCTGTATTAATCTTTAACTTTATAAGTGAAATGTTTGTTTTGCTGATAGTTATTAATTGCTAGTAGGCAGCTTAGAGGGATACTGTGTCAGTCAGATGCAATGATTTAAGGCAGAGAACAAATAAACTTCTTGGCTAAGTACTCTTTTGGTCTGAATTCTATTATAGTTCATTGTTTCTTGCTCTCTGTATCCTTAAGAAGTACATTTGCCATAATTTTCTCAACTGTAAAGCTTTATGTGTAACCAACCACCCTGTAGCTTGGGGTTTTTTTTACTCTAGCTGGCACATGTCGAATCCTTTGTAAAGCTTTGGAACATTTGATTGGCCTGATTTATGACTAGAAGTGGTTTGGAATGACTCCTAGGCTGGGAAACTGAACACGCAGTCCCATTCTAAAGGGGAAAGCAATGAGTGGTCCATAACTGTGGTGTGTTGTCTGACATTTGCTTCTTCCACCGATGCCTCCATCTCTTTTAGCCATAGACCGGTTGTCAGACTACTTCCCCCCATTTAAGTGCTTCAGAACTCAGCAGCAAACTTCTTCGGGGAAATCATAGGAGTGAGTATGAGATAATTGGAACTGTAAAAAAAAAACAAGCAGAAATACTTAGCAATTTAAAAAAAAAACATGCTGAACTTTTGTTCAGAGCATTTTCATCATGTTAACACTGCACGTACTTTCCTGATGTACTCATTATTCTGATTAAACAGGCAACATGTGAAAATACGATAATACCACTGATAGCAAGGTAGGTCAGAGGTTGAGGCTTTTCCAGTTTACTATCGTAAGGGTTTATCATGCTCGCAGGCCATCTAGACATTTCTACATTTCCTCCTAAGACAATATGGACTTTGAAGTCAGTGTGCGCGTTTCCCCTCCTTAGATTAACTGTTTGCTAATTACCTGTGTAATATACTTGATTTGAATTTAAGTAAACTTGCTTTCAACTAATATAGCAGTCAGTACATGGAAGAAACAGTCATTCCAGATTTCAGGAATACTTGGATTAGAAGTAGGAATGGCACAGCTGGAAATTGAAACCTAGTCAAAGGAATTATCATAGGAAAGTATAGTAGAGTATCTCTTCCTATGATCTATTTATTTGGGCACTTATATTCTGCTTTTTTCCTGCATCTGGGGAACCCTGAATGGCTTAGTAAATGCATGCAAACAAAAATAAAATAGAGAATATAAAGTATATGCCAGACCCAATAACACCTTAAGCACGTCTACCCAGAGCCCTCTTCCGGTCTATACAGTGGAGCTTACTTCCAGAAAAGTGTTCCTACGATTGCTTGTTAGTCCTAACCTAAGTTACCCTGGCCCATGATCTTAGCGCTGGTTTCAATAGTCTGGCATGCTCAGGGAGACACCAAATGGTCCTTTGAGTCACACCGCTAAATAAATCCCTAAAGCTCACACCGCTGAATAAATCCCTACAATAGAACAAGAGCAGAAGATCAAGCAACACTTTAGTCAACCTGTGGTCCTCCAGATGTCCATGGAGTACAGTTCCCATGAGAATTGTAGTCCATGGACATCTGGAGGACCACAGGTTGACTACCCCTGCATTTCAGCGGCTCATTTCTTTTTGTTGGAAAGGTATGTTTATTTCGTTTTCATTCCTTGTAATCATGTTGCTCTCATCAGAAACAGACAAAAAGAACAGGAGAAATGGACGAAGTGTGCATGCACACAAAACTTTATACTTTGAATACAACTTCGTTGGTCTTAAAGGTGTACCTGGACTCAAACTTATTTCCTCCCCCCCCCCCCCACATACAACCTGATCTTCATCCTATGCACATTTCCTGTATTCAATTCAGTGTCACATTCATAAGAAAGACTGCTGCCCAAAACCTGAGAGCACCAGTTAATGGTCTTAACGACCGACTGTTTTTCTGGCTCTTTTGGTAATTGTGTGGAGTTTTCCCTTCATTAAGACCATGGCTGTTTTCTTGAGCGGTGCCCTCAGTTGCCCTTGCGTGGAGGGCAGGATGTCCTGGCACAGCAGAGGCACGCTTCCTCCAAGAGCCGTTTGCTTTGCCTTGCCTGTGCTTGCCTCCGGATCTTTGCTTGCACTCTTCGTCTCTGCATGTTTTAATACCCTTTTTAACCTTTGCTTTTGGAGGGTTATCAATTTTTTCCTGTACGATCTTGAGTTCTTTTTACAAAGCATTCTGCTTTCAGACTAATAACGGCTTGACATCTTGGTCAGGATTTAGTGCAGCAACCTGCCACTTCCTTACTCTGGCTTGAATGAAACAACAGTTTGTGTGTGTGTGTGTGTGTCTACCAACATAATAGTCCAAATAGGGGTCATATAGAACAGGGGTAGTCAACCTGTGGTCCTCCAGATGTCCATGGACTACAATTCCTATGAGCCCCTGCCAGCAAATGCTGGCAGGGGCTCATGGGAATTGTAGTCCATGGACATCTGGAGGACCACAGGTTGACTACCCCTGATATAGAAGGCTTGTGCCCGTTGGACAGGACACGCCTTGGTTTTCAGTAGGCAGAATAATATTCGTTTTGGAGGAGTGCTGAAAGGATTCGTTCCGCTCTGCCAAAATGCCAGAGTTGATTAGAAAGGCCCACAGTGCAGACAGACGGCCACCAGCCCAACCTTTCTGCCCTGTGCACAATCAATCCTGGGCCTATTCCGCACACATAGGATAATGCACTTTCAATGCACTTTAGTAGTAGATTTTCCTGTTCTGAAAATCCAACTGCCAAAGCACATTGTAAGTGCATTATCCTATGTGTGCAGAATGGGCCCTGATCTGCTGTTCCAAATGAAACTTGGGGGCTTTTTGCACGCCTTCAAAATCGCACAATGGTTACTAATTGAAAACGCTATTGATTTGCCATAACGCACGACGTCACCGACAGTCTGCCACACACCTGGAACCAATCTGCAAAAAGCACTTCCTTGTAGCGCTTTCAGGGAAATCCCCAAAAGTGGATTCACCCTCCGGAAAGCGATACACTCCTGCAACCAATCTGCAACAGTAGCGAAAAAGACCTGTGCATTAACATTGTTGCGGTTTCTACAAAGTCCCTCCCCCTGGCTGTCTTCTCTGATCTTCCGGCGAAGCGATCGCCATTTTTTTTCCCTCAGAGCAAGCGGGGATAAACGCACCAGCGAGCCTCTTCTGTTTAGAGGCTTCCCTGGCTTCAGTCCTTCCCCTTTAGTCACTAAGCACAAACCACAGAAAAGCCCGTTTGCTGAAATAAAGTCCCTTTATTTTTTACACATTAATTCAGCCGAAAATCGGGCCTGTGAGAGGGGGGGGGGGGTTCACTCGGAGGAAGCGTGGCTACGATCAAACGATCAAACGACAGCTCAATCACACCAGGCAGCTGGATGGGTCTCTCCGTTGCAACGAATCTACCCAGATTCGTTGCTATGGGTGTGTTTTTTATTAAAAAAAACCTTTCTTAAAGGGAAAGGGGCTGTTTGGGAGCATGCTAACGGCTGCCCATTGGCTGCTTGACGGCCAGGGGCGGGACGAGCTTGGCAATAGCGCTTCCTTTCTAGCGATTTCTGCCGAGACCGGAAGCTTGTGGGAAACGCTACAAAACGCAACTGGATTCCACTACAAAGGCAGGTATGCATAACGACAAATTCCACTACTTTAAATGGCGATTTTTCATTCAGTGACCAATTTGCAACAAAGATCCCGGTGCGTAAAGCCCCTTGGTATCCCTGCTATGAACAATAAATTGCTGCTTGGTCAAAGGTCTAGATCTAAAGAGTGTGGTAGAACCTCTACATAGGCTACATAGGCTTGCAGTGAATAGTACCAACATGGTCAACATAGAAAGAAGGGTCAGAAGCCATGGGCAGGTTCATCCCTTCGCAAGCAAGGCAGATACCATCAGTACACAAGCCTCCTCCTCACAGTCTCTGTATTCCCTTCTGGGACAAATGAGAAGCTGTAGTGGCCACTGGGGCACTGAATTCCACGAATTAATCATGCATTGTGTAATTCTTCATAGATAAAGTTGACAAATTATCTCCCGCAAGGCATTATTGTGGCCATTTGCTTTAAAAGGGGGTTAGACAAACTCTTGGAGGATATGGCCCTTGGGCCCTTGGCAGTGATCATCATGAGTGTCCAGAGCAATCCTCTAAATATCACTCCTGGGGGGGCAATGCTGGGAGAAGACTCTACTCTCTACATCCTGGTTGTGTGGGGCCTTCCGGAGGCATCTGCTTGAACACTGTATGGGAAACTGGATATGTAGGAAACTGGACCAGGTGGGCTTTAGGCCTGATTGCATCTTATGACTCATTGGAGACTAAAGACTCTTCCGTTTCTCCTTCATTTTCCTCTTGCCATTTATCTCATATACTTCCAACAAGGCAATGAAGTAGCCTCAACAGCATCTTTTGGAGTGCGCAGTACACATGTGTCAGTTTCCATTCGATGTTCCAGTCACTGAGAGAATGCTTATGTATGACCAACTTTTAGGTGACCGTATCACAGCATGAATGAGCACAGTCACTATTCCTAAACTCATTATAGAAACCGGATGTTCAAGGGCTACAAGTGAAATCTGAAGTAGTCTGTAGGCCCATCTTTTCTAAATCTAGCTTGGTTTCTTCCCTCTCCTGACGGAGTCTGCAGTGCCCTGTCTCCACCCCTCCCTGCGTTGAAGGTTTCGTTATTAAGGGTAGTGCCGCAGGATGTTATTGAGGGCAGATTTTCTCCTGCTGCTTATCTTTTTACCGAGCCATCTGGTAGGCTTAACTGCGGGCCAATGAGAGCACCACGTGCAATAGCTTTCTGTTTAACTCATTAATCACTCAACAATTCAGGACTGAAAACGTGACATAAGGAACCATGATTTCCACATTGACATCCCCCCACCCCTCAATATAACACCTCTCAGACGAACATATTGTCAAGTCTGTGCCTGGAGGGGGAATTGGTTAGACTTTCATCAAAACGGAAATTAAGGCATGAGGAATGACAGGGTGTGGAGGAGGGCGAGGAAATGGGAGTGAAGCAGGAGAGCAGTGCAACCCCTACATTGTGTAACAGTGTCCCTGAGCACGGCAGCACACCTGCTGGAGCATACAAGGTAAAACCAAGACAACTTGGCCCAAGACTCTTGACCTTCTTCTTGCCATCACAAAGCACACTGTGTACAGTTTGAATTCTTGGCGGGCTTCTCATCTGACCACTGGTGATTACCACATCAGTCTATGCCACATTATTCTTGAGGCTTGATTACTATAACTTGTGCTGTTTGGAGCTGCCATTGAAGGCAATTCTAACACTTTGGGCTAGGACAAAATACGGCAGCCCACTTGTAGGTGGGAGCAAGTTATTCAGTTCCCACTCCTCCACATTTTCAAGATCTTTACTCTGTCAGTATATTTCCAGGTACAATTTACAGAATGGCTTATCTTTAATGCCTGATAGTTATCTTTTTCTGTCTCAGGTCTGTCATTGTCTTGTTCTGCTAATATTTTTTTTCCCTTTTCATTTTGTGATATCTTTGCAACTGTCATTTTTGGAAGCTAAATCTTCAGAGATGGAACCCCCCCCCCCCATGGTCTCTGTTTCTCCTGTTTCTTTCGATCTGTCTTTTTCTTCTCAAGCAACAGCGTTTGATGTTATTCTTTTATCCATTTCTTCCTTTATCCTTACATATTTCACTGCTAGTTATACCTGCTTGTTTTCAGCTGTCGAAAATTGCAAAACAAGACCATACTTTGGGTAATTCTTTTGTTTGTACAAGGTAGATTATTGTAGTGCAATTTTAGCTAGTCTTTCCCATCTTATTTTTAGGATCAGAACACTGAATGCCTTTTCGTTACCTTGAAAACCCCTCAGGGCTCTGAAGGCACATCCCTTTGTAGGAAGCTACCACCTCCGACCAGATTCCACTCACTCTCTCTTATTGACATATCGAGGACTACCGATACTCATTCAAGTTTTCTTCCTGGCAGCACCCACATGGTGGCATCTTTGTAAATGCTGGAAGATTTGATTATGGTGATTTGATTATTGATGTGTTATTACCTTTTCACGTGCGGTTTCAGGTCCCTTTATTTGCTTTCCAACATTCATTTGCTAGCTCTGGCTTATCTGATTTTTTGTTTCTTTGTATTCTCCTCTTTGGTCTTTGCAATCGTCTAGTGCTTTGTTAGAGCTCATCTCACTTCCTCAGCTTCTTTCTCTCTACACACACCCCACCCCACCCCACCCCACACTGCCCTACTGCTTCTAATCAGTCGAATTCTTTATCAGCCAGTTTTCTCCCCTTTATTTCCTCTTGCAATAAATTTGTGCCATTTATTTCAAGGGGCCTGTCTTTTAATTGTTTTTGACATTGTCCTCCTCAAGTGTGTGGACAGCCCTGAGATGGATTGATTGGTTTCATTTATACCCCAACTTTCCTCTGAGTGGGATCCCAAGGGAGCCTGCATCATTCCCCTCTCCTCCAGTTTATCCTCACAACAACCTTGTGAAGTAGGTGATGCTAAGAGAGTGAGACTGGCCCACAGTCACCTAGCAAGAGCCCACAGCATGTGTGGGGGATTTGAACCTGGAACTTCTCCAGTATTCACCACCACACCTTCGCCCTGTGCCCCTGAGGCCCTGATAGGATCTCCAAAACCTGAATCTCAAGGCCAGATTCTGAGCCCTGGCAAGATCATTTGGGTGGCTTTTGCAAAACGCCTCCTCTCCAGGCAGCAGCCTTTCACACTGCATCCTCCCTAATCCTTTAATTGGAGAGGCTAAGGATGGAACCTGGGACTCCCTGCCTGCCAAGCAGATGCTCTGCCACTGAGCCTCTTAGCTCTTCACTCCAGACACCCAGGGAACTTTCTGATCTTATCTGATGTCGAGGTTTGAAGAGTCACCTCAAGGTGACTCGAATCCACACTTTGCAGCCAGAAGGTGATGCTGGCCTTTTGGCCTGTGGAGCTTTCTAAAGGGATTAATCAGATTTATGTAAACAGATTCAGTCCCACAAATATAGCTCGACACAGTAACTTCCCAGTTGCTTCTCTGCATACGCGAGTTTCCTGTCATCTTGTTTTCCGGTACAGTAATGATGGAGAAGCTTGCTTCTGAAGCAAAGTTTAGAACTATTTTAGTATTAATAATATAGCTGGCTCATTTGTACAGAGCTCCTACCAGGTCCCAGGCCAACATTTCTCAGGAGAAGAGATGTTAAAAAATCTCCACAGGACATAAATCTATTCTAAGCAGCTGTATCGGTGTACCAGAAGAAATCCAGAAACGTCAGTAGAGTAATGGTTTTCTTAGGACCAATCAAAATTGCCCTGCACTTGTCGTAGACTGGGGATTAAGCAAAACAAGAAAAGTGCTGGCAAGAAAAATAAAGACGTTGAAGGTCATGCTAGGAAAGCATTTCTTCTAGCTGCAGATTGCATGTGTTTGGAGCACATTTCCTGTGTTGCAACCGATGACTGTAGCAATCTGTATACAGTGGAGCTTCTCCATTACACCCTAGTCACCTCTCTGTTCACACCACAATTGGCTTGCAGATTGGGAGCAGGTCTCTCCAAATTTTGGTCATAAACATTGAAAACTGAATTGGAAATATTCTTCATGTGCATGTTTTCACATGGCCTCTTCCACTGTTTCCCCCCTCTGTCAAATCTGTAACAATTAGCATTATAATAAAGACGGTAAGGGATCCTAGGAAGAGTTGGGCTTCACCGTCGTTCCTGGCTTCAGGTTCATATGGGAATTCCATGTCTCAGTCATAGGAGATGAACTCTGTTATGCCCCGAGGTTCCATTCCACCTGAGTTGCCACATTAAGGCCAACTTACTTGGTAAGGTGCTCTCTCTCTTATAGGCATTGCACCCAAGGCAGTGAGAGATCGAGAGATACACAACTGGGTGCGGTAAGTAAATGAATCTCTCCCTCTCCCAAAAGAACAATGTGTTCCCACCACTGTTCCTTCCACTACCAAACTTTCACCTGCCTATGCTGCAGTGTCAGGTGCTCTCTGCTTGTGTCGGGATCTTCCAAATGTATTTCCAAGAGGGGCACCAGTATGTCAAGCATGCTCTTGGCAAGCATATTTGCCCACACAGCCTCCCCGTTCTCACCACTGCACATTTCTGAAAATTAAATTGCAACATGTAAAACATGTTCTGTTGAAAACTTCTCATTTTAACACAAGCAAAGCAGAAAAGGCATACAAAAAAAAAATTGCCTGCATCAGATTTAGCTATAGGTCAGGCAGAGCAGACCCACTTCTACTAGGATCCAGCAAGCTTCAGCAGAATGCCTCTAGTGAGCCCTCCTGTGAATGCATTCCCACCATCCGAGTGCCACCCCTGGAAAGGCCCTGTTTCTGCTGCGGGTCCTTTTGCTCCGGATGGAGGTGGCCCCCGGTGGATGTCAACTCACAGGGCAGAATGGAAAAATGCTAGTAAGCTGAAGAATCCATGCCCAGCGCTCAGTACAAAACTCAGAAGTAAAAATAAAATGTTGAGGTTCTACTTTGGAAACAGAGCAAATGAAATGGAATTCCAAAACTGAGGAGGAACTTAAGGAGCATCATATAAGCCTTCGTAGTCCAAGAGCACTTAAAGATTTCATTAAGAGCTTGCACTTATTCTGTACTTAGCTGGACCAGCCAACATTAGCATCTCCATCTCCTCTGAATTTAGCTTTATTTCTAATCGACTATGGAGCTCAAGCAATCATTCAAGGAGGTCTCTTGCAAAAAATGCAGGTGGATAACACACATAAGGGTTGATGCTCATCATAGTGATGTTACCTTGCCCATCTGCCCATTCAGAGATTTCATGTAAATTAAAAGTTTGGGATACTGGATCCTGAAACATTCCATGGGATGATTCCCATGGGGTTTTGTAGTGATGCCAAAATATTCTAAAATCCTCTTAGACATGTGCAAGAAAAAAAATCAGTACTTTCTAGGTTCAGACCCAAATTAGTATTTGCCAATATGCCCAAATACCAATTTCAGTATCGGTCTTCAGGCCTGGCAATATTCAGGAATATTGAATATTTTCAGCTCTATAATACTCTATGGGGGCCATTAAAATCAATAGCAAATCTAGCCTGCGTCTATTCAGTGATCTGAGGGGGGGGGGCAAGTTTGAGTAGAGGCACCAGATTTAGAGCTGCTGGAGACTCTCCTCAAAAGCATTCCCAGGTTTTGTAAAGATTGAACCAGGGTATCTGATTTTATGGGCACTCAAAGAAGGTGCCCCCATTTTCCATTGTTTCCAGTGGGGGAAAACAGCTAGGCAGCAGTACAAGCCAGCAGAATATCCCAGAAAATCTCTGCAGTGGCAGTGAAGGGGAACATTTTTGCAAGACTAGTCCCCCAGCAGGACCAGTGCTGTGTGCCTAGAAGAACCAGTGCCTAATCTCAACAGAACTGAGGTCAAATCTTAGAATCTAGGAAGTAAGAACTGAGAGGCGGCATTCCTGCAAGGACAGCACAACTGAATGCCAAGTCACCAGTACCACCCTAGACTCAGCAGCAGAACCCAGTGATCCATTGTGGCAAATACCAGCTCAAAAGGATAGCAGCTCAGAATCACAATCCCAGTGTGTCTGTGTGTCTGTGTGTGTGCAAATACAGCAGCCCAAGTGCAATAGAGCCTAACAGAACCAGTGCCACTATGGCAGTGCCAAACCCAACAGAACTAAATCACATCTGAGCCCAGGAATGTTTTATCTCCTTCCCAAATGACACTGGTTCAGCTGATGGGCTGGCCATGCAAAAATGCCCCCACCCTTCACTTTCACCACAGAGATGCTCTGGGACATTCTGCTGGGCTTGTAGCTAGGCTCCCACATTGGAGACAATGGAGGATGGGGATACTTTTTTGGGGTGCCCATAGAATTGGAATGTTCAGCTTTTTTTTCGATTGGTAGCTGAATACAGAACAGAGAATCTGCATTTGGCATAGAAAATACAAAAAAAAAATACTGCAGGGTATTGTTTCAGCATTTTTTTCCAGTTCGGGCAAACTGAATGCACATGTAGGGGCCCATAGCACTGAAGCCAATTTAAGGATTCGCAGAGCCTTAGCTGAGTACAATTGCAGCAGGAACTGCCAGACTGGGACTGGAGGGCTCCCCCACAGTGGAAAGGGGTGTCACTCCGGGTATCCTTAAGGAGGGGAAAGGGGAGGAGGAGAGAGGCTACATCCCTGATCCATGGGGAAAAGGCATAATGTGGGGCCCTTGGAAGTGCAGGGCCTGTAGCACATGCTACATGGATAAACTGGCTCTGTGCACATGCCTTCCTTACAAAGCCGGGGCTGAACTATCCAACAACACGGCCAAGAATGTTCCCATGAACCAGCCACATTCTTTATACCGCCTTCTCTTTGTGGTCCCATCTCTTAGGACTGTTCATCTGGCAATAGCTAGGCCACATGTTTTTTCTGTGCTAGTTCAAGTCCTCTGGAATGACATGCCAGGGTGGGCGTGGAAGGGAAAACTGAAAACAGGTTTATTTCAGAGGTCATTTGATGGAGGGTAAAGTGTTTTGACTGGTTTGTCAGCATATGTATGCTCTTTTTTGGGGGGTCGGTTGGTGAATTGTTGTAGTATTGTTATGACCTTATAATTTGTTGTTTTATTAGCCACTTTGAGTCTAAGGAGATAAATGTTTTTAATACGTAAATCTACTGTAGTGAATCTTCCCACCTTGAGCTGTAGTGACAACTGCCTTTGTGAAACCACACAGGAGGTCTAGAAGGATATGGCCAATATTATCAACAAGTCCTGGAGACCAGAAAGACCAGGGCATCAAATTTCCACCCCATCTCCCAGCATATCATATGAGTTCCCAACTCAAGGCTACCAAGGCCAGGTCTTTTCAAGACATCTTACAGCTTCCTCCTGACTCCTTTCTGTGTGGATACAGTTTTTGAAATCCTGCAGTTCCAATAAAGCCACGTTAGAGGGTTTTTGGTAACAAGTGAGCAGGCTGCAGAAAAAGAGTGCCAAACGTTCAGTCTACATTCTTGGTGTCACTGGCTGAAACCTTTCTAATAATGCAGGAAGAGGAGGCTCCAAGTGCCTCTTCCGAAGACGCCCTCCCTAAAGTGATATCCCTGTTGGAACAGTTATGAGCAAATCTATTCACAAAGTGCTCCCTAACAGCCTGTTAACTAAGGACTTCTAATGTCCCAGGTAGAAGTGGAGTAGTTGGAAAAGAACACCAAAACATCTAGGAAAGCTCCACCAGAAAAGGTCGAATGGACACAGTGGGGGAACAGAAGATCACTTTATCATCACCACCACAGGGCATATATATCTGGAACGAGAGCAAATTACTAAAGCTGTCTGCTTTGCTTTAAATGTCCCCACTTCTCCCTTATAAATCTTTCTTTTCACACTAGCTTTCTGAGAGGAAGACAAGTTCTCTCTCTCTCTCTCTCTCTCTCTCTCTCTCTCTCTCTCTCTCTCTCTCTCTGACCACCATAACTCACAAGTTTATAATCCTCTTTCCTTCCTTACTCTCCCCCACCCTCACACTCCCACCGCCGACCAGAATCTAAACTAAATCTTTATTGTAATTTAATTTTCTTCAGGACAACATCCCACTAATCCTTTCCAGTCTAGAAGGCACAATGACAGGGGAATTCTCTCCAGATGGTGAGCCATTCATGTTCACAAGCTTACGACGTGGATTTTAGTGGCTTTCTCCACACTAGCACACAGACATCACCAAAGGAGTACCGGAAATTAACCGATCCCTGCTCTGAGCTGCAACACATGACTGGGTCACAGCATGGAGACACTGGCAGCTACAGCCTGGAGAACAAGCTCGTTTCTGTGTGCTGCAGGATCCAACCATTACAGCCCTCCAAAGCTTTCTCAGCAATGCTCAAGTATATGAAGGTTCTCTATTGTATATGTCATATATTTCAACATTTGCTTCTTCTGGTAACACACAGGCCATGCTTTCCAATTTTTTTTATTGCTCTCTGCCCAGAATATAATGGTAGAGACATGCTGCTGTACTTTGAGAACTTGGCAGGGGGGATGCAAGACCAATCAGGACTGATATATCCTCTTGAGCTCTCCAATAGCTATCCTGGAATATGCAAAAGAATGAACTAAAAGGAAATAAGTTCAGGTGCTGGTTTGCTTATCAGAGTGATCTGGTTGTTCTGCCTCCAAATGTGCATGTGATTTATGATGTTTACCTGCTAGATAGTGGGTCGCAGCTATTTAAATTATTTGGCCAAGAAAAACCTGAGCATATGAGTTTTCCCAACAAAGCCAGAGTGCGTGTGCAAACATGAACAAACACCACGCGGAGTTTTACTTCTGATCATCTCTCTTCTTCTCCCTCTCTTTTTTATGAGCCTGAAATGAATAAGTGGTCTGGTTTAAATTACATCTTGCAGAGACCTGGGTGCGCAACTTAATTCACTAGCTCCTGGGCAGGCTTAAATTACGTGACCATCTCTTGTATAGCAGGACTGTGGAATGCAGCTCACAGGCACGGCAATGCTACATAGATCCCATTATTGCAAGGATAAACTGTCCTTGAGCAGTTTTGCCAATGAGCTGAAAGGGAAAGAGCCGTCTCTCCCTGCTCTGCTCGCTCCATCTGGCTCCCTACCTTTGGCTCCTTTTGCAAAATTCATTTCTGACGGAAAAAAGAATTCTGGATTGTATTGTCCGTGAATCACAATGTTTTGGCAGAAGCTCATGATCTTATTCTATTCTGTGACTGTTTGGGAGAAATTGGATCATGTCTAGATCTAGAACTGTTTTTCAAAATGATCAGCCAGCTTTGGGTGTCCTGCTTCTGTTCCTCAAGTACATTTTATAAGTGCTACAAAAAAAGCATCACTTTTTCTGACCTGCATAGAGTGTAACAAAGACTGGCAGGGTCTTCAGATGTTTCTGACAGTGTCTTTCTCTATCCTTCAAGGGCTTATTAAGGGGGGAGGGGGAGTTTTATTCCATAAATGTGCATTCTCCCCATCCTGGTGGTAGCTAGAAGACCAAGAGCTTTAGATGTTCTTCCATTTCTTCAAAGGTTAACAGATCAGAATGACCCATGAAATGCCAGATCTTTTTCATAGGAAGTGAGTAACCATCAAACTCATTCCGAAGGGTGTTACAGGCATAAAATACAAATTAAACACACATTTAGAATGTGATGCTGTTCATTGCCTCCTACTGGTAATTCATGCCAATCTGCCTCCCATGGATACACTGCATTCATACTTTTTGCATATGATGTATGCATTAGCATACCACTGATGCACAGAATCTGGCCTCTTGAGAATCTGTTATTATTTGGAATGCAAGTCCCTAGACCCTCTGCTTTAAGACACGTCAGCAGCAAAATCCAGCAGTAAGATATGTGCCTAGTCAACTCCAAGAAGGCAGAGAACCACAGAGTATTCCATGTTATTTCTTTCATTCCTTCCTTAATTTGCAGATTGTAGGCATCTTTGCTTTATTGAACTAATTTATTTATTGTACAAATGCTGGATTTTTTTCCCTGGCACAAAGAATGGACTTTTTCAGTGCACTGTATGCACTGCTCCAGTTGTAGGCTGTTCTCTTTACCCTTTGTGAACTTTGGAAATGTCACTTTTCCCTCTGCCTCAAATGTTGCTTTCCCAGTTTCCTAAGCAACATCTTTTCCTCCACCAAGGGCCAGTGTCAAGGACCGGAGCAACTACCTGACTCATCTATTCCAGGGGCAGATTGGGATGACAAAGTCATCCAAGAACATGTTTGTTAAGGCTTGCCCTGGTCCAGGCTGCACTTGGGAAGAAGACAGATTCCTTCGGAAGTAGAACAACTTCCCACATGCAGGCTGGACTAGGACACAATCCCTTCTGCCCACTCACAATCTGCCTAAATTAACAGAAACATCATTTCTGACGGGTGGTCATCTAGCCAGTGCTTAAAAACTTCTAAGGAAGGAGAACCCACCACCTCCCGAGGAAGCCTGTTCCACTGAGGAACCGCTCTAACTGTCAGGAACTGCTTCCGGATGTTTAGCCAAAAATTCTTTAGAATTATTTTCAACCCACTGGTTCTGGTCTGACCCTCAGGGGCAACAGAATACAACAATACAACTCTGCTCCATCTTGTTTGTGACAGCCCTTCAAGTGCTTGAAGATAGCTATCCTATCACCTCTTAGTTGTCTTCTCCCCAGGCTAAACAGACCAAGCTCTGTTTAATATCCGCTGGTTGTTCACATGCAACCTGAACTTGTCATTAATGAGTTGCTATACCTACCTTGAAATCTGAGCTGGAAAAAAGAAACACCTATGTCAATGAACCCCAGAACTGTGTAGAATATCTGCTATTAAAATCAGCATAACCCACATTAAAAAATTCTACGGTTTGTGTGTATTTGTTCCTGAAGAAATCTAAACATTTTCCAAATGATATTACTGTATCTATATAATAGAAAGATTCTTATTAGCATAATTGATTCTGTTTGTCATGCTGAAAAGGAAAAAAGCCATGAAGCATCCCACCCACTGGACAGCTTGCACAGTCAGCCGTGGAAATTGTAGTCCATGGACATCTGGGCTCATGGAAATTGTAGTCCATGGACATCTGGAGGACCACAGGCTGACTACCCCTGCCGTAGACAAATATAAAAGCAAGTTCATAAGGCCTAGGAACTCGCTTTTTAAAAAAAAACACTGAAAGCCTTGTATTCTCAAGATGCTTCTCTGTCCATTTCCAAATTTGTCCCTCGTTTGGCACAAATGCTTACTCACTTACACGTAGTGGGACTATTCGGTGAGATATACCATTTCATGACTGTACAGCAAGCTTCAGAAGCAAGACTCTTGGTTCTTTTCTTGGGACATCTGGGCAGGCGTCTGAACATAAATATTTGCTACAATCAACTGCTACAATCTGCTCACAATCAAGAACAGATTATGGAAATGCCTTTGAGCATGCCAGGGCGCTGTTTGGATCTTCCTATTGTTCTAAATCTTCTTCAGCATGCTATGATCTATTCTAGGGCAGCGTGACCCATGTAGCCATGAAGATATGTAAAAATGTCAACAGTTCTCTTAAAAGCCCCCTTCTATCATTTCCAACACCCCTCTTTCTTTCATGAGTTTCAAGGCAAAAAAAAAAAGCATAATGGAACAAGAAGCCAAGCAGCTGTTGCCTTTGGCCAGGGTCGCTTCTCCCTTCTGCAAGTGGCAAAATCAGTGGTGCTAATGCTGAGAATGTCGAAGTGGGCAGGGAGCTGTAGAGGGCTGAGATTCCCACCGGAGCACAGAAATCTCTCGCCTGAAGACTGCTAGAACTCACAGTCTGGGGTCCACCTAAAAATCAGATGAATCCTAACAGAAAAGCATGCTTTCCCTGGAGAATGTCACTTTTCTTTCTTTCTTTCTTTCTTTCTTTCTTTCTTTCTTTCTTTCTTTCTTTCTTTCTTTCTTTCTTTCTTTCTTTCTTTCTTTCTTTCTTTCTTTCTTTCTTTCTTTCTTTCTTTCTTTCTTGCTTGCTTGCTTGCTTGCTTGCTTGCTTGCTTGCTTGCTTGCTTGCTTGCTTGCTTGCTTGCTTGCTTGCTTCCTTCCTTCCTTTTTGGTGCAAAGGGGAGACCTTTTCTTTCCAGCTAATTCTCTTCCCTTCCAAAAGAATCTCATCTTCAATGACTGTGCTGAAACTGATAAACCATTTACAAAATCCCAACCACTTGGGGGGGGGGGTGCAGAAAAGAGGGCACAATTACATTGTGTAAAGTTTTGGACAAATGTTTCTGCTCTCCACCCCTAGACACTGCTGTTTTGATTACAGCTTATCTCCAGCAGCGAACTTCTCTTAAATAAGACTGTAATTGCCTGCTGCAAAGACATGTCATTATAATACAAACACATGAGATGCATGTCATTTAAATGCGGGGAGGGGGGGGATGAGCCGTGGCAAGCAGCCTCAAAGCGTTCTTAGAATTCCTCCTGCTTAAAGAAGCCTGTTGAAAATAAAAACACTCATCCAAATGAGGTCTGAGGCTCCAAAGAGTTCAGTTCTGATTGTCACCAAACCATAGTCCAATTTTTTAAATCCAAATTGCAGCTTGCCAAATAAACCACTGATTCAATTAGCTACATCTCTCTTTATGTAAGCTTACACCAAGTGCTCCATTCCCCTCATCCCCCTTTCCCTATCATCACTCTAAAATAGCCTTTGCACAGGATTTTTGACTTGTAGCTGTGGCTAAGGGCCAGACTGGCCATGATGCTGCCATTTTGGAGCTTCCCAGTGCAAGGTCTCCCACTTCTGCACAGCTCTTTGGCATCTTCCGAACAACCCAGTCCAGCAATCTAGTGATGACCCGCTGTCTGGAGCTTCCCTCCTGGCAATGAGGAGCTGGGTGCCAGCTGTGATGCTTTGCAGCTCCTAGTAGGATCTGTGCAAGATGAGCACTGAGCTAATGAGGGGGGCATGAGACCCACAGCACAGAGGAACACTCCTGGGAGAGGCAGCAGTGGTGAGGTCCTACAGCAGGTGATGGTTGGGTGGCTAGCATGCAGGAGAACCTACACTGGGGAGCTCTACAGAGGTTGGCATATCCCCTTGGGGAGACTTAGGAAAGCTGTGTGTGTGTCTGAAGTGCCATCAAATTACTTCAGACTTATGGTGACCCTATGAATTAATGTCCTTCAAAATGTCTTACCATCAACAGCCTTGCTCAGGTCTTAGAAATGGATTCATTGACTCAATCCATCTCATGCTGGGTCTTCCTCTTTTCCAGCTGCCTTTAACTAGCATGATTGTTATTGCCAGTAACTCTTATCATGGTCATGCCTAATTAAGCCCTTAGAGGTAGCTCATCTGCAGAAATGTAGCTCATCCCAGGTCCCAGGTTCAATGCCCTGTTAAAAAATGAGGTGACAAACCTGTGTCTGAGACTATGGAAAAATGCTGCCAGTCCAATTAGATAGTACTGTCCTTAACAGACCAATGGTCTGCATTGGGATGCAGCAGCTTCCGTTGTTTCAATGCTCACAGTGCTCACGTCCGTTCAAGAGTATAACCATGATGAGGATATTGGGAATGGATCTTGGTTTGCATCTGTCTTCTCTCCCTTCCTCTTGTGGAGAAAATCCCTCCTCTTTTTTGCCCCCAGCCTCATCTATCATTTGCCAGTGTGTTCACCAGTGCAAACCACGAACCCCTCAAATCAGAATTCCCATCATAAGCAGAGCTTGAAACCAGGTTCAACCATGCATTGAGATGAACAGTTTTCTGTCCAGACAGTCAGTGTCACCACTGTTTTGGGCAGGACACTTTACAGCAGGGGTAGTCAACCTGTGGTCCTCCATATGTTCATGAACTACAATTCCCATGAGCCCCTGCCAGCGTTTGCTCATGGGGATTGTAGTCCATTAACATCTGGAGGACCACAGGTTGACTACCCCTGCTTTACAGAACACAGAACCAGCTCTGTCAAACTCAGTACTCTTCTGGCAAGGCTGAAATAATAGATTTGACACAGAAGCACTGGACACATTTCAGAAAGAACAACAAGCGTCGATGGGCCAATGGCATTCAGCCTGCAAATGTCCCTCCCTTGATAGCTCCAAGTTTACCAGACTTAGAGCAGAACGTGCTTCAGAAGGACATAGTGAGCGAGTTCAAACAGTTCATAATTATTACAGAGGCTTCAGTGTGGCCTGGGCCCTCCCTATACAATGGCATACCTACTGCGGTGGTTAATCCAGCCCTGGCAAATCGGAGCAGCTGCATTTCAAGAATTTGTGTTTGCCTTCAGAGAACAGCTGGCGCTGTGTGAGCTGCATTGAGACAAGGGACTGTGGAGGAATTTTATCCAAGCTGTCTGTACATTCTCACATATCCAATTTAAACAAGAATTCAGCTAGCATTGTAACCTGCTCCAGTAACGAAACGTCCATGCCAGACTGTGAAATGCAAAATACACGCCCTGCAAAAGAAATGTGGTCAGGATCCAGGGCTGATAAGGCAGATGTTGGTGAAGGCGGATGATGAATTGTCCTGAAGGCAGGGTGAAGAGAGCCAAGAATTCAGGTGGTTGATTTATCTTGCGTTTAACACAGCCCTGTTCTTACACCATCTGATTTGTCTACATATTTCCTTTATTGTTTTTAAGGCAAGAGATGGGGCCTGAGACATGTGAAAGGAGTTGATCTAAAACAGGGGTAGTCAAACTGCGCCCCTCCAGATGTCCATGGACTACAATTCCCATGAGCCCCCGCCATGGATATTGCATGTGAAGGGTAGGGCCATCGTGATATTGGTGAAGGCCGTCCTGTGAAAAATCACTCTAATCTAAATCTATATTGAAGGGTAAGAATAATTCAGCATAGGATTGTACCAGAAAGAAGACATTCTAAATAAACCCATGTGAGTCAGTGAGGCTTACTCCCAGGAAAAATTCTTTGAATTGCAAGCTATGTCTCCATCCTCAGACTCCAGTCAGTTGCTAACAGAAAGAAGGAGCTGGCCAATCAGAAGGCCAGATTGGCGATTCCCATTCACTGTTCCCATTAGTGATGTGTAATGGACTGAGTGCTAGGTTTGGATCCTGGCTCTGTCATGACATCTACTAGTCCAGAGTCAGCTCTCAAGCAATGCCACCCGTGTTATTGCTTTGGACAGGACAATGAGGAAGACACTGCTGCACTGCAGGGGCTCTGCTCATTCCTGACCATCATCAGTGTGGAAAGAAGAGGCATCAGCTCCTGAATCCACTCTACCACCAGCCAGCCAGCTCCAAGGCAAGTCTGGGGGCTTAGCCTGGGAGAAGGCACAATCTCTGAATACAAAATACCTTGAGAACCATCCTGTACAGGCTGTTCACCACATCTCAGCTTATCTCAATTATCAGGCTTGTTTAAGGGAAAAACGAGACGATACCAAGTACGCAGGAGGGAAAGCTCAAATATGATACGTACATAAATACAAGGTCAGACCAAACCATCTGATCCCTCCTTAGCCTCAGGACACTCAGCCATCACCAACTTGCTTTCTAAAAATTATATTGTCCCCAAAATGGTGGGTGACATTATGTCCTGTCCAGAAACCTTTCCTTTATTTGTTTGTTTGTTTGTTTGTGTATTTTTAAAATTTGTTTATATGCCACCCTCCCCAAAGGCTCAGGGCAGTTTACAGGGAACAGGAAACATACCTTAACATATGGTAACAGGTGATAACAATAATAACATTATAACAACAATAACCTTAACATGATCACAACAATAACATTAGAAAATGGTGGAATTGCAAAAGAGCTCAACTCTTACTGGGACCCAGTGGGTTGGGCAAATTAGTGTCAGTTGTAGTAGGAGGGGGGGCTTGGGGGCCAATTGGAAGTGATGGTTTGGCGTGACCTCAACCAAATGCCTGGCGGAGGAGCTCCCTTTTGCAGGCCCTGTGGAACTGTTTAGGTTCTGAAAGGGCCCTGATCTCCTCTGGGAGCCCGTTCCACCAGATGGGGGCCAGAATGGAGTAAGCTCTGACCCTGGTTGAGGTCAAGCGGGCTACCTTGAGGCCAGGGACCACCAGGAGGTTTGAGTTGGTAGAGCGCAAGGCTCTTTGGGTGGTGTAGGCAGAGAGGCGATCCCTCAGATATACTGGACCCAGACTGCATATGGCCTTACAGGTGATAACCAACACCTTAAGCCTGATTTGGAATTCAACCGTGAGCCAGCACAGCTGCTGGAGGATGGGCTGGAAGTGGGACCTCCAAGGTATTACTGTGAGGACCCTGGCAGCCGTGTTCTGGACCAGTTGCAGTTTCGGGATCAAGGATAAGAGCAGGCCAGCGTAGAGCGAGTTACAGAAATCCAGCCTAGAGGTGACCATCGTGTGGATCACTGTGGCTAGGTGAGTTGACTCTGTGTGTACTTTGCTTGAAAGAAGAGCTCATTCAGACATTCATGCCACTTTCTCACAACTTGGCAACTAACCACTTGAACCCTCCGCAGATGACATTACATGCGGATTCTCAGCTGAATGTATGGACATGATTCACTGAAAAGTATTGTTTTTCCATTCACATCAAGTGATATGAAAGGGCTCCCCTATGTTTCTGTGCAGTGGCTCATTCACATATGCCAGTCATCAGTTTTCAAGGACAATTAAACTGCTCTCCATTGGAAGAAACAAGGTGTTTTATGGTATTATTTGCATTTCTATATCCCTTCACATTGCACATGTGCTCATATTACCCACTCCCCAGCATAGGCCTGGCCTTCCTGAAATCAGCATCCCCAAATTATCCTCATCCCTTTTCCAGACATAATGGGCAGTGCCATTTTAGCTGAGTTACACCTTCCTAGGCCCACGGACTTAGAATGGTGTGACTGTTTAGCGTTGGAACGGTTTCTTCCTTTTTAGATGTGAGTACATCAGATGCAACATACATGCAGCACCCACGATCTTCTTGTGGTAAAAAGATTTAACTAGTCATCCAGATCCATGGCCAACCATATAAGTAATGTGAAACAAAAATCAGCAAGTATCACATGTAGTAATCTGCTTGAAAATGCTATTGGGTACACATGACGTCCGTGCTTCCTTCTTCATTCAACAGTATGTTCTGCTTGGCATTAGTAAAGCACTTACGGGACCCCTTGTGCCTTGTTTTCGGCCTGCATTTCATTTAAACAACTGCAGGCATGACTGGTTTTAATGTTCACCCACCAAGGATTTGTTTTTAGCAAGCTGCATCCTTGCAGACAGGACTAATCATGCTGATAAGCTCTCCAGAGAGAGAACCCATTTAGAAAGGCACATAGGAATGCCTGCTGATTTGCTGGCTGAGTCTTGTATTAGTGCTCTGATATCATCAGGCATTCATCTGATTGGGAGACTTCTAGGCTTCTTCAAGGCTTTGCTGAGTGGCTTTTGATGGGCAAGCAGATTTACAGCAGGGATTGGAAAGGGGACAGGAATATGCAGCCTTCCTCTCCTGGGTCTACACTGAAGAACCATGAATCACTGAAAGGGAAAAGATACATCAGTCAACTGTGGTGGCCCCTGGGATGGTACTTATGGTAACATCAATTATTAAAGAATTCCAAAGAGGATAAAGGAAGGAGATGGGTTACATTGAGATCCAGATCCACTACCCTCCAGCACTTTAATGATGACAAATGGCAAGCTGCAGTGTACTCAAAGCACATCTTTTCTCATGCCGAGGATGACTGCTTGGCCTGGCCCCCACCACACATCTCAGAGGATGGATTTTTCTTTGTTATCTGCATTGACTGTGGTCTGTCCTATGCTGACTGAAAAGCAAAGTGGGGACATGTTCTTTTGTCTAACAGCATACTAGGAAACCATGCAAATCCTATAATAACAACAAGGGTTGGGCGCGTCAGCGTCCAAAGCAGACATTCACACCTGAAGCAGCCAGCGCTGTCTTGCGGGGGGCGGGGAGGGGAGGCACTGGCACCGCTGCACTGATGCCCTCGCCTCGCCTCCCCCGCTCCACACTGCCTGCTTCAGGCGCAAATGGCCAGACACCAAAGCGCCCAACCCTAAAAGTGACCTATGTTATGGGGGATGGATCTCATTTCTAGCACATCTGCCTGGGTTGTCATCTCCCTGAGACCCAACTTAAGGACAGTGACTTACCACAAACAAGTTCATAGGTTTACCAGTCGTTGGGGAGGGAGGGGCTAGAGAACTCCCAAAAGGACAACTCATCTACGGATGGCAGAGAGCAGCTCCCCTGAAGAAAACGGCTGCTTTGGAGGGTGGGGTCCATGGCATTATACCCTGCTGAAGTCCCTCTCCAGATCTCCAGGAATCTCCCAACCCAAAGCTGGCAACCCTGGTTATGTGGAAATTACCTCTGGTAAACAGGAACAATGGGAGCTTATGACTTCAGCCAGAGAGAAGCATTTCCAAATCCCACTGATGCTCGCATACTTAAATTCTCTTGGGTCATACTGGACCCGCTATCTTGTGTTCTGTTAGGGTTTGATTTTAAATTGTTATTATTGTGTATGTTTTTATGGGGAGTATGATATTTTTCTTTGTAAACCGCCGTGAGCTAGCATGCTAGGAGCGGCAGTCTAAAAATCTAAACATAAATAAATAAATAAACATTTAAAAGGGTCTCTAAGTGGTTGAATCACGCTCAGTCGTTTTTGCTAAACTCCTATTTAGCTTCACAGTCAACCCCTAAGCAACCCACGAAGAAGGGCTTCCTACAAAAGAGCTCCATCTCTGGTCAGCGACTCACATGGTTGGAAAAGGCCTTTGATGGTACTGAGCATCTAAGCAAAGCTCTGGGTAATGCAAACCAACTGTTAAGTTTAATTTTTTTTGTTTGTTTCCATTCTTCTTTGGCTCTCTCTCTCTCTCTCTCTCACACACACACACACACACACACACACTTAACTGTAAGCTTAATTAGTTTCTTTTAGCCATGGGAAGAAGAAGAGGTTTTAAAGACCTGGAATGGGAAGTCAAGAATGTGGAGATTCATACATTGCGTGCATATGTGGTTTAGTAGTGTGTGCCATTTGTATACATCACTAACTGGGGAAGTTAAATCATTTTTGGATACAGATTACTGCATTTGCTTCCAAAACCCCATTGACTTTAGAACTATAATGTACAAAAAATAAAAATAATAAAAAAAGGTCTACAGCCATTTATTGCTACTACACTTGCCAGCTAAAACCAGTTTCTAGAAGGATTTTTATTATTATTATTTGGGGCATCCTGCCGAAGAATTCAGACTCTGGAGCTTTTGATTTGTGTGCTTCCAAGCACAGATTTCTTGTGGGACTTAGTTTTAATAAATGCACAGCCACATGAACATCATATCAATGTCAATAATGCTGCCTATGCCCCAGCTCCCTACTGAAGTCCAGTCTATACAAGTTCCTTATTTAGTGATTGGTTTGATTTTTATACTGTTCTTCCCAGTAGCCCAGCTCAGGGCAGTGAACAATAACACACACACGTACATATACATATATTATGTTATTAAAATTATAATTTAAAATTAAAACTATTTTGCAATTTAAAACTGTTTAAAACAGGTATAAAGAGTTGGCCTCAGCAGCCCAATTTCCAGAATCCTTTCTAAAGTTCACTCAAACCAGACTGCAATTCAGATGTCTTATTACAACCTAGCAAGAAAGCCCATTGCAACCAGGCCACCAGGAGGTGCAGATCTCTCTCTGTCTCTTTCTCTCTCTCTCTCTCTCTCTACCTCTCACTGCATGTTGGTGTGCCTCGCAGCAGGAGGCAGAGCAGATAACTAGGGCTTGTTCTTAGGAGGGAAGCAGGGCTGGTGTGCAGTTTGGGGCAGCTCTCTCTGTCTATCTCTCTCTCCCTCCATCGCAGCAGTGGCAGCTCTCTCAGTGTCTATCTCTCCTTGGCAGCAGGACCCATAGCAGGTAATTAGGGCCTCTTCTTAGGAGGGAAGCAGGGCTTGTCAGCAGCTTGGGGCAGCTCTCTCTGCCTCCCTCACAGCAGGAGCAATAGGAGGGAATGAGGGCTTGTGTTCGGTCTGGCAGGGCTCGGTGTGTGTCTCTCTGTCTCTGGCTCGGCTGAGGGGAATGTGGCTAGTATCCAGGGAGGGAGGGAGGGAGCTGTAGGGGCAGGGCCAGTCAGTTGCTGGCTGCACTCTGATTGGTTATATTCCAACTTGGACAGCTGGACACATTCCACACCCCAGGCTGTTTCACAAATATATAGAGGAACCATGGATAAGGATAGTGGATAGCGAGTAGATGGGAAAACAGATAGACGGGGACACTGGATGATAACATAGGATAACTTGCACTGGTTGACCACACGTGTCTGTGTTAGTGTTCAACACAACATGTTAGTGAGGAAATTATGTGTGCAAGGGTTATACAAGAATCCACCTCAGATATTTTGTGGGTCTTTTGTTCTACAAAAATTCCCCAGTTGTTTTGTCCAAACAAGATTGTCCAAGATAGATTCAAGTGGGTAGCCCTGTTGGTCTGAAGCAGCACAACAAAACAAAATCAGAGTCCAGTGGTACCTTTAAGACCAACAAAGATTTGGAATGCGTGAGCTTTCAAGTGCAAGCATTCTTCCTCAGACTATGAACTGACCATCATTACTGTCATGTCTGAGGAAGAGCGTTTGCACTTGAAAGCTCACACCTTGAATAAATCTTTGTTGGTCTTAAAGGTGCCACTGGACTCTGATTAAGATTGTCCAAATTTGCCTCAAAATTTACCTTTAAGCAAATGTAGTGGAAACAAATGGACAGGTCTGGCACATGTGCCTATGATTTCAGCAAGGAAGAGTATTGCTGTGAGCACCTGCAAATGTATATCCCTTTAAAAGTAGAATATGGGCCCATTCATCAGAATATTATCAGAGTAGTTTTCTCTCACCCATTTCCAAGGGGGCAGATTCTATCAATTGCATTTGGAGACAATATTTATTCAATTATTCATATATTTATATATTTATACCCCCATGTTCTTCTCAATAGTGACCTGAAGTAGCTTGCAGCCTCAGGCTCCCTCCCTACATTTTATTAAATTGTTTCAAAAATTTATCCTCCACCTTTCAGCCCTCATAAGGGCTGCCAAGGCAACTAACAAATTTAAAGCACAGCCCTGTGAGGCTGAGGAAACATGACAGGCCCAAGATCAACCAGACAATTACCTTGGGCAAGTAGGATTCAAACTTGTGTCTCCCAGTGTAACACTGTAATGACTACATCACACTGACTGTTTCACAGCAGAGCCCAAAATTGCGCCAAATGCTCTCCCCAGCTTCTTCTCCATGGATCGGCTCAAATCACCAGTCAGCCTGCCTGATGAATGGCCACAGATCTACTGGGGGATCTACAAGGATCTACACAGGCAAATCATGTACCCTTCTGAATAAATCCAGCCTTCCAGGTGAAGGCCAAACTGATTTGTGCTTTGGGAACTGAAGAAAATCATTCTTGGCCTTTTGACACTGGGCGATTTGGGGAAAGATTCCTCCAGTCAAAAATAGCTCCCACTGGTGGTCTAATCCAAGAAATCTTCATCATCCTGTTCTATTCCCCTTCCCTTGTGTCCTTCCCACCCTCTCTGATCCACTTGCCCCAAGACAAAAATCCAGGTGTTTGATACTAGTCCTGTGACCTAAACACAGACCCCCACGTCTTCTAGCCTTGCAGTCAACAGGAACTTCCCAGGAACTTCCCAGTGGAATTCAAGTATATTAAGTGCAACCAAATTATGAAGCATTATTGGAAATCATCAGGCCTTTTAATCTCCGCATAACACATTATTTCATGAGTGGTAACAGAGACTCTGCAAAATAAAAAAGGGCCAGAGGCAATGGCTGGTTGATGGTACATGTTACATAAACAAGTTTATTTTGGGAGTTTGTGGGGGGGGGGAGTACTGCACTTAAGCCACATTTGTTTGTGTCCCATAATGGCTGTTTGATTCCTGATAGAAGCAAGGGACAATACGTGGCTCACTGGCTATGTTTGTTTCCATAGGAATGAGCTGGAACAAAATAGGCTTTTAGCAGCATAAGACCCGGCACAGTTCAGAAGAACACAACCATTACTTTAAAAAAAATGTTTTCAGTTAGCCTCTCTGCGCAAGCAATTTTTTAAAATTAAAATGTCATCATTGTTCGACATAAGAACTGTAAACTCAGTATAAAATAGAAGTTCTAGATTCAATTTTTGTAGTCCGCTCTATGAAAACTACAACTCATAGAGAGTAAGACTACAGCTATTGACTGGGACATGCTCTTCTGATCTATCTTTAAACCGGCCGTGGCTCCACGGGCGCCACGGACTATATAATTCGCTAAGGGGTCTGAAGGTGGGATTAGTCCGTGATGAGGAAGGGTCCGGATTGGACCCTTCCTCATGACAGACAATCGGAGGGACCAATCGGCAGGCGCTTCGCGCCTGCTGATTGGTCCCTCCGATTCCCAGCTCCAGCAACTGCGAGCCGCGCGCAGCGCGGCTCGCAGTTCCCCCTGACCTGACGCGGCGAGAGGTGCTTTGCGCCTCTCGCCGCGTAAGGCCGCCGACCCAGGGAGCCCCCGGCAGTCGCGCGAAGCGCGGCTGCCGGGGGTTCCCTGCCTGGCGGGCTGACGCGGCGAGAGGCGCTTTGCGCCTCTCGCCGCGTCAGGCCGCCGCCTGGGGGAGCCCCCGGCAGTCGCGCGAAGCGCGGCTGCCGGGGGTTCCCTGCCTGGCGAGCTGACGCGGCGAGAGGCGCAAAGCGCCTCTCGCTGCGTCAGCCCGCCCACGCCGAAAGAAGCTTGGACCAGCCTGCAAGAAGGCCGGATCTCCACCGCCGCCGCTGCCTGCCGCCGCGCCTCCGCATGCCGTTCCGCCGCCGCCGCCCGGCTCTCCCCGCCCCGCCGCCGCCGCCGCCACCAAGGGGCCGGGCCCGCTGGCCAGCAGGGGAAGGAGCAGCGGCGTCGGCGGACAAGCGCCGGCCGAAGGGGACGCGCAGGCGGCCGGCAGGAGCAGCAGGAGGAGGCGGCGCCGGAGGAGGACCGAAGCCCCGGCTCGCCGCCGCCGCCGAAGGACCCGCAGACCACGCCGAAGACCACGGTAAGGTCCTAGCGCCCGCTGCATTCCCCTGCAGCGGGCTTGATTACTAGTTTCATTATATTTTGATAAGGTTTTACCAGCTTCTGTTTGGCTTCTGGGTCTAATTCAAGAAGCTGGATTTGAGTTTTTTTAAAAAACATTGAAGCCCTTGGTAGTTTGAAAGATGAACACATCAAAGACCATCTCCCCTGCTACGAATTGTCCTGTTCACTGTTATCTGGGAAAGCCCCGCTCTGAGTTCTTCTTCCATCAGAATGTCAGCTGGTTGTTTACATGGGATAATGACGTTTTGGTAGAAGCACCACGGAGTTTTTCTTCAAACATTATTTGCTTTTGGGCAACACAATCACTGCAGTAGGTGGTTATGTGATCTTCTATATCAAAATCTATTAACTATTTGAAGAAGGCAACCTAGCACAAGGCATTTGTAAACTCGGTACCTGGAAACACCTGTAATCAGTTGTCCATGAAGGCCACAAAGTCCGAGATGGGACTTGCAAATATTTTACATGGAACACTTGTTAATTTTTCAGCACTGAGTTTTGGAAAATGCAGATCCTTGTTTCCATTTTTAATTTTTCCACACAGACATTTTACTTTTGTTTCCCTGTTAAAATCCAATCAGTCATAGGACACATTAAAATATTCACAGTAAAACCTTACTGGTTTTCATTGGGAGGAAAATTAAAACTTCTCAAAATCAATAATTCTTCAGCATTTTTACTGTTTGGATTTAAGGTTTTCGGGGCTAAATTTAGTTTGTTTTAGCAGGCATTTAATTAAAAAGTGGACCTACTTTGCCTTGGTCACGTTTATCTTTATTTTTCTACTGACCCTGGGATTTCCTTCCTTCTGCAGCTCAGGTTTAGGCTAATATAAATATTTAACTTTAAGGAATTCTGGATTCTTTAAAGTATGGGAGGGACAGTACAATAAATATATAAAACAGAACAGGAATTGAGGAACGGAATGAGTGATCTGCTGCAACTTAGTAGCTAAGACTGAACTTTTCACCTAGAAACCCTGATTCATATGTTATCTTAAGGACCATGAACTTGCTAGGTGTCTGGCCGTGGCTCTCCATATTTGGGCAAGAGTCTTACTCCTTACCTGGTAGCTGAGTTCATTGAACTGGAGATGCTCAAGGATTAAACTTGGGACCTTCCTCAGGTCTACAAGTTTTAAGTGTGCATCTGAGTCCCTTGAACTCTGCTATCTCTCAGTTAAGAAGAAGAAGAAGTTGGTTCTTATATGTCGCTTTTCTGTACCCGAAGGAGTTTCAAAGTGGCTTACAGTCGCCTTTCCTTTCCTCTCCCCACAACAGACACCCTGTGAGGTGGGTGAGGCTGAGAGAGCTCTGATATTACGACTCAGCCAGAACAACTTTATCAGTGCCGTTGAGAGTCCAAGGCCACCCAGTTGGTTGCATGTGGGAAAGTACAGAATTGAACCCGGATCACCAGATTAGAAGCCCGCATTCCTAACTACTACACCAAGCTGGCTCTAGAAATGCCTATGGGTATTAAGTTGGTTTAACATGATAACAAGGGTAAAATTAAACTATTCCTAATTCTATAAATATAGAGGGCAAAATAATAATATGTGTGCCATTGATTCGATTTGGTCGGTGTTGCAAGGGCATAAACATTGCTCCATAGGTTGCTTATGAAACCTGCCCTCAAGAATAGCTGATGGAAACACATTAAAGCACACTCAAAAGATGGCCTAGCAATATTTTTCCATGGAAATGTTTGACAGATAAGGAGCTGGGCAATGGCTGCTGTGAGATTCTGAAGTGCAGTTGTTTCTTATCTGCAATTCTATGGTCTTGTTACAGATTTACGTTTGATGCCTGCCATTTGGACTCCCTTGTCCTCCTTCTAGGTCATTGTCTGTTCACAAGTCATGCCAATATCTCCTGCTCTCCAACGGCAAGACTTCTAAATAGGACAATAAGAAAGATTGCCAGTGCTGGGTCAGTCAATTTTCACTTAGACATTACTGCAGAAGGGCTGTATGGTACTGGGACAACAAAGCACATACCCCAGAGTGACAATCTGCCTTCAAGTCCTGTCTCAAAGACAGGATGTCTGAGCTCTTGAGAGCATTTGACAGCATGCCAAATTACATCCAGAGCTGTGCAAATCTGTCTGTGGATTTACCTTTGACCTGGATTTGGAATGGGATTTATACTCCTGCCTTGCATCAACACCTGGTCCTTATATATTTCATATCAGCCACTATGAGGAAAAGAGGAAGGAAGGAAGGAAGGAAGGAAGGAAGGAAGGAAGGAAGGAAGGAAGGAAGGAAGGAAGGAAGGAAGGAAGGAAGGAAGGAAGGAAGGAAGGAAGGAAGGAAGGAAGGAAGGAAGGGCACTTGCAATTTTTATTTATTTATTATTTACATTTATAGACTGCCTCTGTTAAACCAGTCATCTCAGGGTGGTTTCCATCCATTATTATGAAATACAATTAAAAACAACTGTTCATTATTAATAAATATGATAGCCCTATAAACCAGATCTAATTGGCTAGACCGGTCAGAAGATATGGGACTGGATATATATTTAGACTTTTTCCGTATGAGGAAACTTCACCTGGACAGCCTCTGGTTGCTGGTGGGTTTTAGAGCCCCCTCGCTTGCATCCCGAGGCTGTCCAGGGACTGGCTCGCATTTTGCCCAGATTTGCCTTGAGATGACGGAAATCACAAAAAGTGGCTTTGCCACTTTTTATCTTATATCTCATCAGTGAGCAACCAGTAAGCAACCATAGGCAAGCCTCTATGAAGGGGGAAAGGTGTGATAGTCTCTGCAGCATTGTCCCGCCCTCCCCTCTCCATTTCCTGCTCCACGTAATTTTTTTTTAATGGCACAGTCTGCGTTGCAGTGCAATCGTAAATCTACACTGTCAAAGGTAAAATAAAATCTTCTGCAAAGTGTCCATAGTCTTTTTGGGAACAGGCAGGCAAAACACAGCCCTGTTCTGTTTTCTGGAGGTGGGAAATGAGCTGGAAAAGAGGGTTGTATGTGTGATCAAGAATCCTTCTCCCGATCTTACAGGGGTCTGAGTACTTTTTCTTTTAGCCACCCATTTACATAAATAGTTGAGTACTGGTGGGCATAATGGAGGGGCTAAAACCACTGTTTTCCCTATGAGACTCCAATCTCACTCTTGGCCTTGTATGGCTATAATTGGCATATAAAAATTGCTGGAAAGCCCTGAGTACTTTTTTCCCCAGCCAACCATTAACACAAAATGTCTTTTTGGGGCGTCAGTTACCATGTCCAGCCTTCTCACAACTCAGGCAGTCCATGAGAGAACTGCTGTGCTGTGATTGGTGAACTGCTGTGATTGATGGCTTGCTGTGATTGACAAGCCAAGGAGTGGGGCGAGAATGTTGCCTTGTTTTCCCTTGCAGCCTCGTTGGGAGGCAAAAATCTGTGACAGGGCAGAGGAAAAATGCCGGAGGGGTCTCCCATGAGGAGGGCTGCAAATGCAAAGTTTACCATCCCGCGTTTGCAAGCAGGAGGCCACGCACTTTTTACCCCTCCATGCCAGTTCCATCAAGGCCCTGATGTCATCTTGGAACTCATTCTACCTTGGCAGGGGCCACGGCAGAAAAAGCCTGAGCTATCACTGACATAGGAACCTAGATTAGTATTGGAAATGTTAATGGGATAGCCTTGCCCCTAGGCTTTAGAAGAGTACAGAGAAATATATATATTTTAAGGGTCTCATGCTGGATCCTGAAATTGCTTCCTATAGATGCCAAATCCTGACAGTCTCCTCTGCCCATCATAGTCCATCCCACTGCAACCGAGCTTTCATTCCTTGCCAAGCTTGCTTGATACCTTGCTCGGTCCCTTCCACTTCCATTTTCCCCTCCACATTGGCTGCCCCTTTGGAATTGTCAGTCGTAGACAGTTGCTTAGCCAACAGTTAAAACAAAGTACATCTGAGGGCAGAATAGGAACATCAGAGTCTTCAGAGGCTCTCCAAGTTGTTCACTGTCACGTTATATGTGTCATTCTTTCCACCCACCCACTCAGCCTCTTGGCCATCTTTCAGGGAAGAATGATGGGAATGTATGGGGATTGTGTCCTAGAACACCTTATTAAACCCTGCCAATATTGTCAGAACTAGTTCCAAAGCAACCACAAAAAAGAAAGACACCCCCCTGCAATATTCTGCCATCCAATAAGGTATCAAGGAGGTAGAAACCAGAAACTTGGGTTGTACATGTACACAGTCACAACAGACAATATGTCCATGGATCTATAAATAGGTCTTTCCAGCCATTTTTATAGCCAATTATAGCCACAGGCAGGGCCAAAATTCAGATTGGAGCCTCACAGATTGGAGCAGAGTGGTTTTAAACCCTCCATCATGTCCACAGTTTTGCTAGTTAATATTGTTCCCCTGCTTTTATTTGCCCTTTAAAGCCAAAGCATGGGGGAAAGACAGGTGCCTGTCCTTTTTCCTTTAAAAGAATAATGATTGCAGGGGGGGGGGGGGGTTGCAATGCTGATCAACAAAATCATGGGGGTGTGGAAGGGTTTGCCTGTTTGAAATTGCTCACTGGGAGAGCTGTAATCTCTGTTTCATTTAAGGAGAGAACAAGGACAGGATCGATTAAATGGGTTCCCACTAAGGATATACATGCAGCTGCACAGCTATTTGCATTCAGGATCAAAGAATTATGTAGGCCATGCTCCAAAACTACAGTATTTCAGAAATGAGAGTGTGCATTGCAAGAGTGAATGTATTAGGATGGTATGCAAGGGCTTCCAGGTGAAGTAGGGCATGCAGATTTTACAACTGCAGTGAGGTATTTGATAGCCATCCTTCGAAGCCTTGGCAGGTGTTTTCTCTCACCATGCAAGCTTACTGGAAGGATGAAGAGTTATTCTGAGCTATAAAGGGACAAAGGCAAAGGGGGAGGAAAGTTTATTCCTCCATCCTCACCCCTTGTGTTTGAGGCCATGTAATTATAAACCAGGAGCATCTGTAGTTCAATGTTTTGACATACTATTATTTATTTATTTCCATTATAGCCTTCTTTTTTCCCCAGAGGAGATTAATTACTAGGGAGGCCGAGTCTCTTGCTTCAGTGGGAGACCTCCTGACCTTCACTGGCTGTTCTCCACATGGCTGTTGGGAAAACTGGGGGAAATGGGACAACTGGCATCATGCTGATGCACAACCTAGAAATGACATAGCCAAGTATTTGGTAGCATTATCTCCGGGTCATACCAGAAGTGATGCTACCATGTTGTTGCTGAGCAACCCTGTGATGGAATAGTGTGCATGATTCATTAGGATATGAAGAATACCCCATCAGAGGAGATGCGTAGTTAGCATAGTTAGATCAGGAATTTCCTGATGTTTTTCACATTATCTCTTCCTGTGTCCTGATTGGTTCAATTGGAAACTTCCTGCTCCTTTAGATGCACTTCCCCTCGGCTTGCCTCCAGAACAACCAAAATGTTTTAATCTTTAGACCATGCAGGAGCCCCTGAAATAATTTTTAGGCTTCAAGGAACCCCAGAAGTTATGTCAGCAGGCCATGCCTCCCTGCCATGTCACTTGAAGAGACATGTCACTTGAGGTGACATCACCACCAGCATTAACTGGCAGGCCTTAGGAGGTGGGGGGAGGCAGAAGGTGTTTTAATGTGGGAGTAAGCATGCAGGCTCCACCCTCACCCAGGCACAGAAACTACTTACACTTGGGAGGGTAGGTGGAGGAGCAATGGAAGCTGCTGGTTCCCCAGTTTGTTGCTGAGTCCGTTAATGCAGAAGGGGAAAGGCCACGGACCCCCTCCAGAACTCCTGTGGATCCCTACGGGTCTACGGACCCCTGGTTGGGAATCCCTGCATTAGACAGCTAGAATTATCTTTGTCCTACCACTTGCCAGCAACAACCTGCTGCACTCACAACAGCCCTGTAAGGTAGTTTAGTCTGAGACTGTGTCACCCAGGAGCACTCAGTAAATTTCCATGGTAGAGTATGAAGCAGGCTTTCCCAGACTAGTCTGATACTTTAGCCTCTTCGAAGGCCATTTAGCCAAACCATTTAGAAAACTAAATCTGAACACTCCAAACTCAGCCAAAGATGGAGAGTCCCTCCAAAAACTGGTTGCATTACTGAGCTGTTATAGGCAGTAATTTCAGACCTCTGGGGTTTCCTGACAACTTATTAGGGGCTCCTTGTTTAGATTCCTGAAAATATAATGGCTTACCAACATTTCACCACCAGATATAAAGTTGCAAGGGACTGCTGGATATTGTTCGTAATATGTTATTGGAGCTCAATAAGTTTCCAGGTGACACTGCACCTTTGGAACTTGCCCCCTAATATTTTGCCTGTACAAGAGTCCCTAGCAAATGCCAGCACCCGGGGGGGGGGGTCTGGAGATTTCTCAGAATTACAACTGATCTCCTGAGTATAGTAATCAGTCCTTCTGGAGAAAAGGGCAATTTTGGGAATTGACCTCTATGGCACTGTACCCTACTGAGATTCTTTTCCTCCCCAAATGCTGACCTCCCTAGGCTCCCCCCCCCCCACCTTGTGTTGACAATCCTAGTTCCATTTTTTTATCATCTCTGTGTAGGTCAGCCTTTCTCAACTTTGTTACCATGGAAAAACCCCTGAAACATTCTTCAGGCTTCCAGAAAGCGCAGAAGGGGCACCACCATGCAGAATATGCTTGGGAAGCATAATTGTGTTCACGTTCCTGAAAGCCTGATATAGGTGCTCATTTTACACTTCTGCACTTTGACACTTCTACCCAGATTTCTCCTGCCCCCAGCATTGCACCCCAACTTCTTGAATCCAAATGGTTCGTGTCCTTATTTGCACATGCATCATCCTTACCAGTCCTGGACAAAATACTCTCCCGAGGTACTCTTTACAGTGAATGCTTCTGAGATGTTCCAGTGCTTATATTCACCCCAAGTAGCAACGGATTTTCTTTATTTCAAATTCTCTTTGCAATCGAGTGTGCATGTTAACCCTGTTTTTGCTCTTTTGGGTTTTTAGACCACTTGGGCCTTGACTGCCGATAGTGTCGTTCCCTCCCCCTCCCCCTTTTGTTGCACCACGTCTGCCTGCCTGCCAAGCTGATTCTGCCTCCCACAGTGCAGAAATGCCTGAAGGGCCTGTGGGCAGGGAAAAGAGAACCAGAAGGCCATTTCCCTTTAATTCAGTGATATAGCAAAGGAGCTTTCACTGCACGCTGCAGTCTAAAGTGACATTGATTGTTGTGACTGCCCTTCTCAATGCATTAATTAATGCTGTTACATAACAGGTCCCATCTGCCTGCTGACATGGAGGTTAAATCTGACTTGGCTCGCACTCAGACTGAAAAGGAAGGCTGAATGGACTATGGCAGAATGTGTCTGCCTTACAGGGCAAGAATCTTGGCATGATGAACGCATACATTAAACTGCCCAAGTCAGACCGATGGCCCATCAAGGTCAGTTCTATGACTAGTAGTGACTCTGAGAGTTCCCAAGTCTCCCCCTCCAACCCCCCCCCCCACACACACACACCCTGGCCACCAGCAGGGGATGTGCCATATGCCAGCTCCAGGCTGGGAACTTTCTGGAGATGGTGCTTGAGTAGGACAGTGATCTCCGTGCGGCATAATACCATAAAGTCCACCCTCCAAAGTAGCTATTTTCTTCAGGGAAACTGATGTCTGTAGACTGAACATGAGCTGTAATTCCTGGGGATCCCCAGGCCCCACCTGGTGGCTGCCATCCTTAGTGGCTCTCCGAGGTCTTTGGTGGAAGTCTTCTAAGTCACCTTAATCCTGTTAAATGGAGATATGAGGGATCAAAGCTAAGAGCAGATGTTCCACCATTCCTAAGTATTCAATTGCTTTGCAATGGGAAGTCAGAAATAACAGAAATATTATACTTTTCTAAAGGTCCTACTACGATGGATAGTACACCCTTCCCCGCCACTGAGGTAAATTTTTCCTCCAAAATGAAGCTTCCTGGCACTGTACAGTCTCTGGTGTTAGTCAGTCCTGGGAGTATCGGGGAAGGAGTAGAGCCATCCTTTCAATAAAACCGCTTAGAATGACACTAAGGTGCTTTAACAAACAAACAAATATTTATTTACATAGAGGTAAGGATTGTTGAAATGGAAGAATGACTTTTCTTTGTAAAGCAGTTGTTTCAAAGCTTCTAGGTCTTAATTACAAACTTCTCAACTGTCCACAGGCTTCTCTTATTGATGTTAAGGTTGCTTTTTAACTGAGAGGTTTCTTTCACTCTGTTTATTCCCAAACATGTTTATTTTATTTTGTTCTTCATGAGTTCCACTGGCACTCTGAGCATGTTCCATAAGTTTCTCCCTTTCCGAGGTGACTGACGCCTCATACACACCTATCTTCAGAAATACTCCCCTGATTTCCCCCTACAACTAGGCAGGGTTGCACCTTCTCTTCCTTAGAAGGTTTCTCCTCACACTTGGGCTTAATTTGGGAGCAAACACCTGTCTACCCAAATTATTTCTACCAAATCACTGCCCTAGTTGACCAGACACTGTGGGGATTAGCTCTGACAATCAAAAACCCAGTTCTCTCAATAGAGTTTCTCCTCAGGGGAATTTTTGGGCTAAGAATTTGAACCAGACCTCTCACTGATCTATCTCAGACTGAACTGAAATTCTTTCCAGCTCACAGCCAGAATAACAACTCCCACCTAGTTGTGGCTAACCAATCAGAGGGCTCAGAACCTTTTTGTAGCCCTGGCATTTATCTTCCTAGTGAGGACAGCACTTAGAGCCCTATTTTCTGAGTGCTGTCCGTCACAGCTACCATCAGAGCCAGGGTATGGTCAAAGGCCACAGGAGGATTCAACAGTGCTCAATCAGTGAAGTTATTTAGAACATTTGCACTATGCCCCTCAAGACAGCTGAAGGGGGGAATTTTCTACATATTCTTGATGTAAGAAAGGAAGATACAACAGAACCTCCATGTTCAGAGGCAGAATACTTATAAATGCCAGTTACTGGGGAGAACAATAGAAGGTGGCTAAGGTCTCTGTGCTCTTGTCTGCATGTATTTCAGTTGCCCTCTGTATGAGAATCATAGAGTTGGAAGGGGCCATACAGGCCATCTAGTCCAACCCCCTGCTCTACGCAGGATCAGCCCAAAGCGAGGATGCTGCTGGGTTTGATGAGCCATTGGTGTCATTCTGCAATTTTATTGTTATGCTCAATGAATTAATCACTAAACTATGAAGATGTTTCTGCAGAATCTTAAGAGTCCAATGAAAATCAGAATCTGGGCATGTTATGAGAAGGAGGGATCAAATTAAAGAAACAGAAAGCGAGAATACGGCTCGATTGTAAATGCCGAAATGCTACATAAATCAATACAAATGCTTTTACGACTTGATTGGAATTTGGATTTTTGTGTTTATTGCAATAGCAGAGCAGCACTGAATGGCTGCCCAGTTCAATGCAGACACAGATACTACTTCTCGAGCTATAAAAAGAATTGCTTTGTCCCTATTCCCCAGGTTTTCTCCTATTGCTTGCTTTATAGAGCTGGGGGGGAGGGGAATTATAACTGCAATCCATCAGGGTTCTTCTTGCCTGCTTGTTAAAATTTCCACACAAAAGAAGTACATACCAGGAAAGTCAGCTACTTGCTGGAGGTAATAATTATTAAACACACTCATGGTATTGTCCTTGCTTGTAGAAACTATATTGCCAGGATTTGGCTTGGCCATTCTATAATTCAGTTTCCCTAATTCCCAGAAGTCTGGAGGGTTTTTTTTTTTAATGAATTGTCAGGTCTGTTCAATAAAGTTTCCATCCTTTTGATTTCCTGAGTCTCCTCCGTTGTGGAATTCAACATCCCATTGGAATTCTTGTGACATAAAACAATCTGAAAAGCTTTCTCAGCTCATAAATGTTTTTGTATTTCTAGCTAAAAGGAATGTTTCATGGCTGATTAGCAGGGTTTTTACTTATTAAAAATGTCACGCCATCCAGAATGCTGGGAGAGCCTACCAGCTTGACTTATGCTGCAGTGAATGAAAAAATTACTGCTTTAAGTACAAGGCAGATCTTCCTGTACCCCAACCCTGCATTGCCTTTCATCTCCATATTTTCTAGATAGGAAGCTATTTTCTCTTCTGTTGTTGTTTTAAAGAGAGAGACATTTTATAGTTGATTCCTCTTTGAAATGTGTTTCTCAATCATGATTCCTCTTTTTTCTTCTTCTCTTTTTTTGGTAAATGGAAAAATCATATGCTTTGTTTTGCCCTGGCACCAGAAATATTTTTAGGTTCCATGGTTTTCTAGCTTTCAACGGCGCTGAAATGCTGTTTTTCATTAGTGCAAAAATAGAACACCTCCCCAACACACACTTTGTACAATAAGAAATTGTATTTTATAGAGTGGACTGGACCTCTTCAAGTGTGGGGGGAAAGGGTTGTCTCCCTCAGGGTAGGGCCTGAAGATCTCCTAGAATTACAACTGATGACAAAGTTCAGTGCCACTGGAGAAAATGGCTGTTTTGAAGGATGGATACTGTGGTATTATATCTCACTGAACCCTGCCCCAAACACTGCTCGCCAAATCCCCAGGAATTCCCCAACACAGAATTGCATTTATTTATTTACTGCATTTATACCCAGCTCTTCCCCGGTATTATGTATCTGGATATTTGTTCATGCGACAAAATTCACGTGTCTGAGCTTGAACCACGCCCTAGCTCCTCTGCCTTCAATAGCAATTTGCTAGAATGTTTCAAGCAACCAATCGACAGAATGTATTTCGTAGCCAATCATATGGATGCATTAACAACCAATAGTGTGTCTAAGTGGGTGTGGCCTGAAGCAGTTGGATATGTATAGAAAGCCTGTGTGTTCTCCCCGTTGATGTTCAGTTTTTCCTCATTAATGAAACGTCTTTGTGATGGAGTTGAAGTGTCTGCATCCTGACTGAACCCACAGATCTAATACCCAGAGGCTCAAGGTAGCTTTCAAAAGGATTAAAATGCATAAAAAATGAAACATTGAATATTAATTTAAATTTAAAATTAATAATTACAATTAAATATAAATTAAATCCTGCCTCAAAGAGCTAAGGAAATATATGTTCGTTACCAATGATGCCAGCCTCCAGGTGGGACCTGGGGATCCCCTGGACTTATAGTTCATCCCCGGACTACAGAGATCAGTTCGCCTGCAGGAAATGGACAGTGGACACAGTGGCATTGTACTCCACTCAAGTTTCTGTCCTCCCCAGGCTCCACCCCCAACTTTCCATAATTTGGCAATCCTACCCCCCACCCCTGACCAATGGGGACCTCGGAGCCCTGTCAGTCCAAACCTGACATACAAAACCCTAGCTTGTCAGGAGGGGGGAGATACGTTAGCAGCATTCTCTCTGACACGGTGATATCTCTGTACCAGCAGCACTGAAATATTATTATTATTATTATTATTATTATTATTATTATTATTATTATTATTATTATTTCGATACACACTGACACACACATACACAAAACTACAATAATATATTCCAGGAAGAACTTCAGTTGTATGGATCCCAGTGATCCTGTAGCTCAGATAGTGTTTATGTTGCGTTCTCAGCATGCCTATTTACAACTGCCTTTGTCCAAGTTCCCATCTGCATGTATAAAGTCGTCATATCTCAGAATAGCATGGCTTTCCATTTCCCTTCAGGTTTCATTCATGCAGTGGCTCTAGACACACTGTAAATACAATGTTCTCCCCCTCATAAAGTGACTCAGACCCGGCCCATGAAAGAGGTGCTTACATGACATGCTAAGTATTTATTCAAGCAGGTCGCCGTGTTAGTCTGAAGCAGCAGAACAAATTTAGTCTAGTGGCACCTTTAAGACTGACAGAGTTTTATACTTTGTTTTTATAAATTATAAAATATGAATAATTCAAACTATATAATGGCCTGTCAAAATTATGAGGAACGACCAAATGTTATTTATGGTGGGAGTGATTTCATTCCTGATATATATATATTCCCATCTCTGACTTAACCTCTCACCAGTTAGAAAGAATTTTTAAATATTAGGATAACCATCTCCCAAGAGCCCACCAGCTGACCAAGTCCATAGGTGGGGCAAAACAACACCCTGCGGTCAGATTAGCAAATTAAAATTTCCATCAAAAATTTTTATTGTATTGTATTTTGTACTGTAACCCTTTGTCCACTTTTGTCACAAGATAGTGCTGGTTCAAGGTAACTGGTCACTTCCATTAAGCCTTGTCATTTCTGGGTTAGGATATTTGAGGTACAAGGAATAAGAAGGGAAAGAGCCTCCATGGGATATAATGCCATAGAGTCTACCCAAAAAGTAGCCATTTTCTTCAGGGGAACTGATCACTGTAGTCTGTTGATGTCACTATATAAGGGCCATGCTTTAGCATTCACCCATAACTCTATGGTTGAAGCAGAAGTAAGTTTCAAGTTAAAAAACAAAAAGGGGTAGACCAACAAACCACCAGTTGGTTGGCCCCATTGATTAGCAGGCCGAGGAGTGGTGAGTCAAAGAGCTTTTTGCGCTGCATGTGAGAAGGGGAAAACGTGAAAAGACATGGCAGGAAGGCTTTAAAGTGTGGAGGGGGAAACAGCCTGATTTAATATCATGCTATTGCAAGTAGGAGCCATCTCGCCATAGTTTCCAGCAATTCCTACAGAGGCATGACATCACTTCAAGGTGGCAAGCCCTCCATGCTGCCGCTGCCACTGCCACCGCCACCACCACCACGAGTGGATAAACTTATCATCTAGTTTGGGCCTAAACTCTAGCATTGTGCCACCATCATCTTTGCTGTGCTGCCCCTTCCATGAGAGAAGCTCCTTTTGGATTTCTGTTTTAATAAAGGAAGAATTTGTGGCAGTTTTGTGGAGACAGAAGGTAGGAAGACTTCAGTGACTGGCCACCATCACCTACATCTCTTCTAAACTGTTGCTTTGGTATGATCTTGGCCTCTAGTCACAATGTTTAGTTTATCAAACCACCACTGTATTATATAAATATGTTTAAGACAAGATGAAAAACGCACAGCAGCTGACTGTCCCACATGTTCCAAAATTATGAGCCATCCTGCAAAATACCACCAGAAATAGCTCATTTGAGAATTCTTCATTTAATTGCTGTTCATAATGTTTATTCATTTTTCTAGGTGTGAAATGCCAGAATCATTATTTCTTAGCAAAAGACAGCTGAGGGGCATTTCCCACGGCTTAAAAATAGCACAATGGTTGCTGATTGAAAACGCTACTAATTTGCCATAACGCACGACGTCGTTAACGATCTGCAACAATCCTGAAACCGACCCGCCAAAAGCGCTTCGTTGTAGCGCTTTTAGGGGAATCCAGAAAACTGGATTCACCCTCCGGATAGCGATACACTCCTGCAACCAATCTGCAACAGTAGCGCTAAAGACCTGTGCGTTACCATTGTTGCGGGTTCTTCAAAGTCCCTCCTCCCGAGCCTGTCCTCCAAACTTCCGGCGAACTGTTCGCCATTTTTTTTTTCTCCGAGCGAGCGGGGATCTACGAGGCAACGGGACAGCGACTGGCTTTCAAGCACGATTACTTTCGGAAATTCTGCCCGGACACCACAAGAGTTTTTCACAAGCACAGTGGCACACACCGTCACGTTCCCAAAATTTGCCCAAAGCTTAAAACCCCGTCTACCATCGGCCAGTCCTAGCGGAGTCAACGTACAGGGAGCATTTTAAAAAATTTTCCTCTGAGCGTGCCAACGAACATTCGCCGCTCGCAGTCTCCTGCTTAGCTTAGAGGGGTTCAATAGACATGATTCGTGGTGATATCATGAGGGGCGGCTTATGTGTAGTGGGTCTTTGTGTGGTTCCCGGTGCGTGCTTGTGCTTGGGTGCGGACAACCCCTTCCATTGGCGGCTAGACCTCCGGCAAGCAGAGTTGCCGTCCCCCGTTCATTTTAAAAAATTTTCCTCTGAGCGTGCCAACGAACGGTCGCCGCTCGCAGTCTCCTGCTTAGCTTACAGGGGTTCAATAGACATGATTCGAGGTGATATCATGAGGGGCGGCTTATGTGTAGTGGGTCTTTGTGTGGTTCCCGGTGCGTGCTTGTGCTTGGGTGCGGACAACCCCTTCCATTGGCAGCTATACCTCCGGCAAGCGGAGTCGCCGTCCCCCGTTCATTTTAAAAAACATTCCTCTGAGCGTGCCAACGAACGTACGCCAGTAACATGTCATGTTTGGTTGATTTATGCTGTGGCTGGTGAATATTATTGGGGAACTGCCGAGTACTGCCGCACTTGCTCTCGGTTGAACACCGGCATGCGTTTGTGTAATGGCGGACATTTTCCTAAAATGGCTCCCGCTGCATGTTCAAACTGCTCTTCTCTCGTGTAAACGAATCAGCGCATGCGTTAAGTCAAACAACAAGGGCGCCAATCTGGCCATTAGGAGCAGATCCTGTTCCCGCGCGAGGAGTTTTGAACGTGACATGTGACCTAATGTGGCCAATGCGCGTGTCCCCTACTGCCCTCTACCAATCAGGAGCCGGCTAGTCCCTTTGTCTTTGTGTGCGGGAAGGTATATGATCCGTTGCACCCTGCACCTTCCACCACCATTTTGCTCAGCTACTAGCGAAAGCAACATGGAATCGTCTTCTCAAGCCTCGTCCGTCCCTGCAACCGGCCGTGGCCCAACTTGGAGGGACGCGGAGATCAGGGACCTGATCGGGATTTTCTCGGAGGAGAAAATCCAGGACGCGTTCCAGTCCTCCCACAGGAATAGGGAGGTATTCGAACAAGTGGCCATTAAGATGCGCGCCCTGGGCCACAACAGGACCGGCCTTGAATGCCGGTCGAAGACCAAGACAATGAGGGCAGAGTATATGCGTGCCGTGAACCATAATAAGGGTTCCGGCAACGAGAAGGTTACCTGCCCCTACTTCGAGGAGCAGCGCCAGCTGTACGGAGACGGGGAAGGATCCGGCAGGCCGAAGCGCGTCGGCCGGAGCCTTAAGGTGGTTCGGAAGCCGGCTGCCCCGGTCGAGGAACCACCCGCTGAGGAGGATCCCGGCGAGGGCACCTCGTCCAGCTTTCGCCCTCCACCCCCCGTCCAGCAACGAGCCGCGGAATCGGTAACGCTGGACCTCATCGCCATCGTTTCTGGGGAGCCAGAGGAGGCTCCTGAGCAAACGCCCCTTGCCTCCGGTAAGTGATTTTCTTTTTATTTTATATTTCCTTTTGAGCAAATGTGTGTTCTGACGTTTGGGCATCGTTTTCTCGTCAGTTCGTTGCAACGCATAAGATGGTAGGCTGCTTGCTGTGTTTACTATTTGAAACGGTTTTAATTTTATAATTTAATTTTAATTTTTAAAAGATTTTAAAAGATGGTAGGCTGTGGAGTGCTTGCTGTGTTTACTATTTGAAACGGTTTTAATTTTATAATTTAATTTTAATTTTTAAAAGATTTTAAAAGATGGTAGGCTGTGGAGTGCTTGCTGTGTTTACTATTTGAAACGGTTTTGATTTCATCATTTAATTTTAATTTTTAAAAGATTTTAAAAGATGGTTGGCTGTGGAGTGCTTGATGTGGTTAGTATTTGAAACGGTCATGTTTAACCAACAGCCCCAAAATATTTGCTGCATGCCTCGCCCATAGGCCTTCTGCAGTACTTTGGCTCACTACTTTGGGAGCTTGCTTTGTGGTTCATGGTGTATGCTTGCTCATTTTTCACTATTTTCTGCTCTTGTCCACAGAGACACAGTTGCCAGGGACGGGGCCCCTCGAGTCTCCAGCAGCACCTGACGTGGATAGTGATTCGGGGGCATCAACTAACATTGGTAAGTATTAGTTAAAATAGGGGGGGGGGCTGTTTTAACTGCTTTGTGCTTTTCTGTTTGTGCAGGGCAGCAGCACTGCTAAGAGAAAGAAGAGAGTCCCTCTGCGTTGCTGGTGTAGGCTTTGAAGCTGGCTTTGCCACCCTTTGGTCCTAGATCTGTTTTTTTTCCTTTTTTTGCAGATTTCATACCCGGAACACAGGAGGAGGAACAGCCTGGGGTGCTTGGACCTCCTGCCCGGCGCAGGCGGATACAGATTCAAGATGGTGAGCGTGCATGACCTGTTCCTTTCGAGCCATAGCTGCAGGACAATGTCGCTAGGCACTAACCATGTGCTCCCTTTTAATTGTTGAGAGTCCTGCTGTGAAAGTAGGCAAAAGTAAAAGCACACCATGGGCAAACAAACAATAGCCATGTGCTCGCCGGGGATTGTTTAAATTCTTGGCAGGAAAACACGGGGACAAAAAAGAACACCATGTCCACCATGGTGTGTTTTGACTTTATTGATGTTACTAACAGTTTTGTTTCTCATTTTTTGCCAACAGAGGTTCTTTCAGATGAGGAGGAGGAACCACCCCTGGCTCCAGGCAGCCCACCACCTAGAGGTGCGCTCCCAGCAGAGGAGAGGCTTACGAGGGAACGCGGCAGGCTGAGGCGCGTCTCCGTCTTGACAAGCGTGGGAGAGAGGCTCCTTGAGCACTGCTATGAGGAGTCACGGCGTGCCGCTGCCGCTGACCAAGCCATGCTCACACTCATTGCCCAGGAGGGGAGAAAATTGAGGGCAGTCCTTAGAGAGACAAACCAAATCCTACGCGAAGGCGTGGAGGAGGTGCGACTGATAAGGAGACTCATGGAGAGGGCTGTAGTGGTCATGGAAAGGGCCTACCCTCCACAAATCGCCCCCGCCCCCCCACCACCACCCCCACCACCACCCCCACCACCACCCACACCAACACCACCACTTCCAGCACCCACCCCACCGACTCCCTCTCAGAATGCCTCCACCCAAACACGAAGGAGGACTATTCTCGGAAAGAGAAAAATAAAACCAGCAGACAAGTACTCCCCCTCCTAGTTTTGCCCACTTTTTCTATTTCATGTTATCTGTGTTTTGTTGTTTGTTGAATAAAGTTTATATTTTTGACTCTGTCTCTGTGTACCCTACTGTAGAATCTGCAAGGCCGAAAGCGGCCTCTCTAGTGATTGTCTATATTGTGGTACTGCTGTGTGGGTTGGAGGTTGGAGGGGTGTTAGTTCAAGGAGTTTTAGGAGTGTGGTGTGGGGTTAAATATGTGCGAGTTTAAGAAGTCACACTGGAGTCTTGTTATAAAATTTGCAATAACATTTTATTTTAAAAAACATTTTAACAGGGGAAAAACATTAGGGAATGAAACTTGGAGCCCCACCAGCACCACCACCCCCCACCCCCCTGGAAAACCTATTTTTTTTAACAAAAGTATACATTTAACAGGGGAAAAACATTAGGGAATGAAACTTGGAGCCCCCCCCCCAACCCCTACCCCAAAACACAAACAGGAAACAAAACTCAGGTCCCACTGCTCCCCTGCCCAGCCCCTTCCATCTCCCTCACTCTCCTGCTCAACCTTCCCACGGACCCCCGGACTTTGCGGCGGAAGAGGTCCTCATCCTCCTTCTTCTTAACTGTGTGGGGAGGGAGAAAAAGTACACATTAGTGCCACACATATTTTCAAATTTCTTTAGTTTACATGCATACACTTTTAAGTGGCCTTAGCCACAGTGTGAGAAGAGTTGGGCAGTGGGGAACATAACCTACGTTCTTCCGCCTCCCTCTGTTGCCTTTGCTGCTCAATCTCCCCTTTCAGCTCTGCCACTTGAGCCTCCAGGGAAGTAACTCTGGCCTCCATCGCACGCAGCCTTGCCTCCACAGTTTCAGCTATAGGAATCAAACAAAGAATTTGATCACACTCCAAAAGGAAGCATCACATCAGGCTCCCATATGGCTCCATGGGGGTACACACACATGGGTCTCCCTCACAGACATAAAACTCTCACCTGCAGCCTGTCCCGAGGTGGAAGGTCCCTCTTCCTCCCCCTCCTCACGCTCAGGTGCTGTTGCCAGCTTGGATGGTGATTGTGTGGCTGGGCAAAGAAAAAGACAAATCATAATTAAAAGCACACAAAACAGAGATGAAACACAGCTGGTGGACACACCACAGTTAGAGTCTAAGCGCATAACCAAAGTGGTTCTACAGTACTGGCTGGCTAAGTCTGAGGGGGTTGACAGCATCTAAATACTTTCTCGAATTTCATTGGGGACAGTAGGGGAAAGAGGCAGCTAGTCATTCCATGCATGTTTAAGGGTAAAACACCAAAGTGGTTCTACAGTACTGGAGGGCTAAGTCAGAGGGGGTTGACAGCATCTAAATACTTTCTCGAATTTCATTGGGGACAGTAGGGGAAAGAGGCAGCTAGTCATTCCATGCATGTTTAAGGGCAAAACACAACGAGGGCAGCACTCACCCATATGCCTCCTCATGTCCAGGGGGGGCTTCCCAGCCTTCTCCCATATTTTTACCATCTGGTCGTGGAAGACCGTCCTCCCACTTGGCTGCGGGATCCCCCCCCACTGTTCCAGACTGTTTAGGAAGTCCAGCTTAAGGCGCTTGAATTTTGTCCGGACCTGCTCCCAGGTCCGGACGTAGCCCCTCTCCCTCAGCTTTGAAGCCAACACCAGGTAAGCACCCTTGGTGTGGCAGTGGGTGCTGGCCATAAGGCGGCCAACACTTTTCGATTGGAGCACAAGCTCCAGAAGTGCCTCAGCCTCGGCGCGCTGCCAGAAGGAGCCCTTCCGTGGCTTCGGCATCTTCGGAATGACGGTTAGGGAACGAACGTGCGTTGCTCCGATAGACCACCCCGTTTTTTAAATGTATCAAAGCTGCCCACCAATAAAATTATTCATTGGAACATAAGTGGATTGATCCTCCGGTTTGACAGGGGTCGCCAATACTTCCTGGCTACCCGCCTCCCCGAACTTTCCCCATTCAGCGCTTCCGTATTGTGTTTGTCAATTTCAGTTGGGAGTTAGCATTTAGGGCTGTCAAAGTGCTTTTGGACCAGAGAATCCCCGTTTTTTTGCTGGCAAAGTACACAAACCGCACAAGACAAGGTTAAACAAATAACACAAAACTTTATTCACCAACAAGAGAGTGGGAAAAACAATTAAACACGCCTCCTGTTTCTGTAGATGTGGGTGGCTATGGCGTCCCGAACCTTGCACCCCTCTGCATAGATTCTTCTTCTCCTTGCTTCAGGGATGTCTTGTGTGTCCTCAAGGACAACAGGATCAGGTTCATCCACAGGGAAGGGGATGTTATGTCCCTTGTCCTCGCATATGTTGTGCAAAATGACACACGCGATGATCAGCGGAGTCACATTGTCTATATGCACGTGTAGTCGGGACATCAGGCAACGGAACCGGGACTTCAAACGTCCAAAGGCACGCTCCACTACATTCCTTGCCCGGGAGTGAGTGAGGTTGTAGTGGCTATGCACGTCTGTCCTTGGCCGCTTGTAGGGAGTCATGAGCCAGCGTCGTATTGGGTAGGCTCCGTCCCCGAGCACCAACGGCGGCACACGCACGCCCTCAATGGTGGCGGTGGGGTTTCCTGGAACAAAGACCCCTTCGTCCATGGCTTTCCTGAGGTTGGATTCCCTGAAAACAAGGGCATCATGCCTCCTGCCACTCCACCCCACCTCGGCATCGATAAACCGGCCGGAGAAGTCCACTGTTCCTTGCAGGAGAACAGAGCAAAAGTCCTTCCTGTTCCCGTACTCTTTTATGCTTCCCCCGGGGGCACGGATAGGGATGTGGCTTCCATCGACGGCCGCAAAACAATGCGGGAATCCAAGCCTGGCAAACCCGTCCATACTCTGGAATAAGGGAAAGAAAAGAATATAAGCCATTGCATGTCAGCGTGGGGTGTATCGCGTCTTCGTTGCTGACCTGTCAAACAAGAAAAAAAATTTAAAGGGCAAAGGGGATAGAATGACACTCACCGCTCCAAGCCGGTCTCCGAGGCACACGACTTTGCTGAACAATTCCGCCTCCATGGCGAGGCAGAACTCCTTAAGGATATCGCCAACCGTAGTGACTCCGAGTCCGAATTGCTGGGCTACTGTCCGGAAGTACTGAGGGGTGGCCAAGTACCACAATGCGGCAGCCACCCTTTTTTCAACTGGAACGGGGCGCCGCATGCCAGTGACTTGCCTCTCCATGCGTCCACGTAGAGCCTCCACGAGTTCAAAAAATGTCCCCCTCGACATCCTGAAGTTGGCAATCCAGTGGTCATCATCCCAGCGAGTCCACACAAAATTCTCCCACCAGTCAGAGGATCGTTCGTCCACCCAGAACTGTCTGGGGAACCGGACCTCTGCCAGAGCTTGCCAGCGTTTCTTGGCCGCCATGGTTACCCTTACAGAACGTCTTCTGCTGCTGGTCAGCGTTCCGGGCACCCGTTCTCGGTACTCCGCGATAGCAGACGTCCGACGCGACAAGGCGGTATTCATGCGCTGGAGCACCGCGAGCATGTGAGCCAGCAATTGAAAAATAAGCCTCTCCATTGCAACGTTGACCTGTGCTGCGGGCAGTAGGCTACGCAAACAAAAGAGTGAGGCCGACCGCGTGTCTGCCCAGGTGCATATAAGCAGGTAACCTGTGGGCGTGTACTGTGGGCGGGGATTAACCAATCAAACATGTCAATGCATCTGGTTCCTAGAAAACAATAGAAAACACGTTCCAAGGGCGCCAATGATCGGACGATAACGCGTTGCTACGGGGTTTCCTGGGTTTTTTTAAAAAAAAGGGAACCCCGACAAGTTCGGCTTTAGGGTCGAGGTCAAAGGTGTGCCTGCAGTTTGATTGACGGGCACGGGAGGCCAGAAGCGCTAAAAAGGGACCTCCTTTGTAGCGATAAGACGGAGAACCGGAAGCCTGTGGGTTACGAAAGTGGCGAGAAGTGAAAGTGCCAAATTCCGCAAAAACCGCAGCTGTGCGTTACGGGCACGGCTAGTTACATTTCGCTACTTGAAGTAGCGCTTTCACAAACGGCAACCAAATAGCAACTTTGAGCTCTGTGCGAAATGGCCCTGAGTGTTGGCGTTTTCTGTTTGCACAAAGATTGTTTCATTAGGGCAATATCAGGAAGACAGTAATGGGCTGAATAATGAATGTTGACCAGGAGCATGAGTTGTAATCCTGGAAGCCCCTCAACCCTCTCACAGTAAAAGTGTCCTTCACCATTCAACTCCATGTTGACTGGGTGCGGGGAGGGGTATGACAAGAGATGATGCCTCCCAATCCTAAATTTACTGGCATAAAGAGAGCAAGACGTCAGGTAATTTATTAGTAGACCTTCTCCCCAACCCCAGAATTATTTTTGCCTATGCTGTTGCCATGCTGGATTGTTGCCACACATTTTATAGCTTAGTTTTAAAGAGATGCTTACAAAATTCGTAAGTAACAGGTCCACGAATGCTCTTTTCTTTCTGATTTGGTAACCTTTACCCTCAGATTTCCAATCAATTCCCAGTGAATAACAAAGGGCACTTAATCACTGGAGGTCCCTAACAGGGAGAGAGATGGATGCATTAAAAGGGAATAGACTGTGAAGAAAGGACAGAGAAAATAGTGTAAGAGGAGAAAATAAGTTGACTCCCACAAGTCCTTGTGGGTCCTTCATTTGCCATGCTCTACTAACTCTCACTGGGCTAAGGCTTTATTTCTTAGTCTTGCTTCTTGCTGAATTTGTCATCATGACTATGTGGGCATAACTAACTCCTCTGAAGTCCCAGCATTCTACTTCCTTTTTAAAAGTAAGGCTCTTGCTTGTTATGGAGATATAAGGTGGGTGGGGGTTCGTGTTTCATCTACGCGCTGAAAAGGGATACTTAAATTTAAAAAACAGAGGATTACAATAGCTCCAGACATGCAATGTATCATATAGACCCATTATGCACGGAGGGGAAGGTCCGCATTCAGGGTGGAATGGCGTCGCCTAAATCACCGATAACGCATGGTGCCGGCTGCAACTGGCCACAGATTCGGTGCATGCCGCTGAAAAAGCCACGTTAGCAAAACGCAGAAGAAAGTGGAGCTTCCGGGCGACCAGGGCACAACCAGAAACGGCGCCGGGGTTGCCGCGTGCATAATCGGTTACTCTGGGTTTTGCCGCCGTTGCGTCCCGTCCCATCCCGTGCATAAGTGGCTTGCTTCGCATCTTCCCCCTCCGCATTTTCCATGTGACCCAAAATCTCTGTTTCAGCAGCCGTGCATAATAGGCCATACTCAAGCAAACAACAGGGCTTCCTCAAGTCATAGTGTAGCCACCACATATAGGTGGAGTGTACAGACTGTTACAGGGAATGTGGGGTCTGTGATTGTCTTCAAGATACAGCCTCACCAATCTTGACCCCTTCAAAGAATGTAGACTGCAACTGGTTGTGGATGTGATGGATGCACATTATGCGCTCTAATGCTCTGGCATGACCATGGGAGAAAGAATGGAAGCAAGACTATGATTCCTTCCATTCACAAGGAGGTCTCCGATGTGTAGATGTATTTGTTTGTGGTTTAATGTCTGATTTCAGAATCTTATCATGTTATTCCAGTTGAGCAATCCAGTCTGTGATAAAAAAAAAAAAATCTGTTCAAATTTCCAATTCAGTTTTCATGCCCAAATATGAGCATCTTAAGTCTTCTGTTTATTCTCCTGTGCTGAAAGTAATGGGGGAAACCATTCTTTCCAGCAAATTATACCACCTCCAGAATTCTGTTCCTTTAGAAAGCTAGAAAATAGTGACGCTGGATAAAGTTTGAAATGTCTAATTCGTTGATACCAAAAAAGAGCTTTTTTTTTCTCCTCACAATCACTAACAGCTTTCAATTATATTCTCTGTGTTTACCACCCAACCCAATAGCAATTGAATTCATTATTACGTTAATGTTTATCACTTCTATTGCTTTTGTGGTTCCACCCTCCCCCCAAATTTCACAATAACTGGGCAGTCCTTCTTTTTAGCATTTTCCATCCTGAGCATCCAGCACCCGCCTGAGCTGTCATGAGATAAAGCACCCTTGGGATGTGACTTCAATCTGGTTTTAGCACAAACTTCTGTAGGCAGAAACTTACAACTCTTCACCCAAGCCTACTTCAGAAGCTTTCCAGGAATCCAGTCTACAAAAAATGAAAAACAGCAGTAGTAGAGAGGTTTAGGGTATGAAGAAGATAAAATTATGTTGCCTGCTCTATCACAGCATGCATATAAACCACAGCAGAAAACGACCTTTAACCAGCCGATAGGTTTCCCAATAATCATTCAACACATCCTTCATTCTAAAACAACATGTGCAAACAACGTTTTGCACAATAAAACATCTGGGTCATCTTGGTTGACCTGTGATCATAACAAGTAAAGACAATAGCTATAAAACTCTTCTCAGATTTGTTCTACACTTTTACAACTGATGCAAGGAGGGTGGGGAGGAGTGCACAATCTTTCTCTTTTTTAACTGATAAATGAAAGATAATTTTTTTGTATAAAAGTAGACCATTCCAAGACGACTGCTTTGACTTAAACAAGAGATTGCTGCCAAACGCAAAGCAAAGGAATATGAAGCAACAATTTGCCCTTATGGCCTAGCTTGTGTGGAGTTTGCTAATTTATTTAAAACCTTTTTTTAACACCCTTTCTTTCTTATGGAGCTCATGGCACCTTACAATATAATAGAATAGAATGCATAAAATAGAGTACATAAAATACATCAAACCAATATTTAAAATCCCAGTTTAGGACTGCTTTAATCAAATGCAGTTGTTGAACTAATTTCTGGTTTCTTCTTTCCCCACAATCAGTTTTTGATGGCAGTGCCAGAACCTTTGAAGAAATAAAGGAAAGAACGCCTTGGAGTAAATGCAAAGGAATTTTCCACACTGCTGTGTAACTCTGGAGTACCTTCATACACGCCTCAGTAAGGGGGCTGCTTAGGTTTCTTAAATCTAGGCCTCATCATTTTAAAAGTCTCTGATTTATAAAACAGAGCCAAATCTGCCACTTACGGGCTCTGCTAAACTTGCAGTTGGGATACATGATGTACCAAGATACTTGCCTCCGACCACCATAATCAGGTATCCAAGAACAGCAGCAAATGGGTTTATCTGCTCATCACTGTCAAGAGGTAAAGGTTTAAATGTTCCTCCTTTGGAGGGAAAAGGTTCCTGCACACAGCATGCAAGCATTTCAGGGTACGTGGAAATTTGCCCTGATATTCTTACATGTTCTAGGCAAGGGGTTTTGTTCAACTTTACCAGCATACCTTCTCTCTAACCCTCATCCTGAACACTGCTACACTCCAAAAAGAACTTTGTATGCATTGACAAACTCTCCAGAGCTAGAAATGATGACAAAATTCCATATCATTCTGTTGTACTAAAGGTATGAATATACCAAGTGTGGCCACAACCTCAACCTTCTCTCCACTTTATAAGTACATGCTGCTAGAGATATTCGTTTGAAATGCTCCTGGCAACATGCACACTGGCACAAAACAGTGGGCAAGAAAGACAGCAAAAATTTCCAACACTGTTTGAAGTCAGATTCTCGGCATAGGGACCCGTGGAAAAATACTTTGAACATCACAGTTTTGATTCCATTCCCACCATGAAATTGCCGTTTCCCCTCAATGCTAGCAGAGTCCTGCAAGACCAGTTCCTTGACGACAGAAAGCCCTGAGATAATTATATTGTGGCTCAAATACCAGTGTGCTTGTGTGGAATTTGGTTTGTCCTCTGAGGATGCAGCAATGGTAGCAGTTATTTACATATTTGTTGTGAAAGAGGTTATCTAGTGTCTTTTGAGGACTCAAGAGAAGGAGAAAAAGCAGAAGCTCTGAAATATAGAGTACCTCAGGCTTTTCAAATTTGCACTAGTAACAGGATGCTGTTGGGGCTGAAAGCACCATACCCAGAATCCTATGCTGTGTTCACAGTCCCCCCAAATGAATTGGGTCCATGCTCACGTTGCCAAACAGTGAAGCCTGAAGTCCAATTCTTTAATCCAGGGGACCCCTAGACACCTTTCCTGGCTCCTACCATGTGCTTGTTTAGAACTGGGCTCAGCTAGGTAAGAATTTTGCCCAAGAAAGCAAAGTGCTTCTGAAACTGAGGGAAGTTTCAAAAGGAATTTGTGATGTAGCACAGAAAGGGGATTTGGGGTTTTTTTTTTTTGGGGGGGGGAATACAAATCTGAATTGGCTACTGAAAGCTCCTTGTGTGGACCAAGGAGTTCTTAAGGAACTAAGTGGAAAAGATAATCACTCTCTGTTGCCCCCAAATTTTCCTGGAAAAAAATGTTGCTAAGCAGTTTGCTCTCCCTGACCTTTAGAGAAGGTTTAGCCACATCAAAGGAAAAGGAGACAGCTCTCATGAAAGAAACCCATTTTGCTCCTGAAGGGACAGCTTTTGCCAGGTGTTGCAACTAGTGGCTTTAAATAATGACATGATATCTGGAACAGAAGACTGGTTCCAGTTAACTGATAAGGACCAAGGTCATGACAACAAAGGAAAACTTTGATATCTGCAAACCAACCTACAAGGGTAAGAAGGCTGAATCCCTTCTCCCAATTAATTGTAGGAAAATTGACATAGTAAACATAATGCTCACTCAAGATATAAAGATACAGAGTTAGGCCAGCAGAATTTGGTATTAATCCACCACATTTAAAGGTATGAGCCACACTTATGTCCAGAGTTCTACCTTCATTAGCTAATAGAAGATGCTTCTGGGAGACCCACAAACTATATTGAGTAGTATCTTGATAGGCAAAGAGTTGGACACTTTAGACTAGACTTGGTCCTAGGTCCATCTGGAAAAGTAGTGCTGCAGAATAACAGAGAGTTTGCAGTTATTGGCTACCTTTTATGGATGAGGCACAGATCCAGACTCACAGCACTTTGAGGTTTAAAAGGAATAATCTTCACTGAAAAGATTATACAGAATATATATCATATTCATCCGCTTCAGTCTCCTTACTGAAGCAGTGCACCGAAGCTTAAAAGGTAGTTACAAAGAAAACAGATTGAGAGTCCCTATGGCTGGCTTTGCAGTCAGGACTACATGCCCACAGATCAGCAGATGGAGAGAGCTGAGGGCTTAATGGAGGATTCCTTGTTCCCTGCTAGCTTAGCTGTTTAATAGCTTTTGCATCTGTTTTAATGCTGTCACCTGTCCTGAGCAGCAGGAAATGGATGAATGAATGAATGAATGAATGAATGAATGAATGAATGAATGAATGAATGAATGAACGGAGGGAGGGAGGGAGGGAGGGAGGGAGGGAGGGAGGACGTGACTTCATCAAATTACTCGCTGATTGCAATTCCAACGTGAAGTAAATACATTAGATTCATTAGTATGTAATTAGGGTTGGGCGCTTCGGCCACCAAAGTGGCCGTTCGCACCCAAAGCACCCAACCCTATATGTAATATACTCTGTGAGAGTAAATTATGCTCCTTCACTCATTTACAACAACATAAATGCTTGATGTATTTTGAGAAGAAGAAGAGTTGGTTCTTATATGCCGCTTTTCCCTACCCGAAGGAGGCTCAAAGAGGCTTACAATCGCCTTCCCATTCCTCTCCCCACAACAGACACCCTGTGGGGTGGGTGAGGCTGAGAGAGCCCTGATATCACAGCTCGGTCAGAACAGTTTTCTCAGTGCTGTGGTGAGCCCAAGGTCACCCAGCTGGCTGCATGTGGGGGAGTGCAGAATTGAACCCGGCATGCCAGATTAGAAGTCCGCACTCCTAACCACTACACCAAACTGGCTCTCACCAAACTGGAAGATTCTAAGCTAGACTGTGCATAATATTAAGGCACAGCAGTACAGAATATAGTGCAACTTACTTACCATCTCAAACTCATAGGTCTACTTACATTAACAGTCACTATAGCTGAAGTTGTTTATATTAAGTGCTCGCTCAGGGGTCCTGCAAGTTGTTTTCATTTTAAAATAATAGCAAAATTCAACAATATATTTCAAAAGATAATCATCTTTAAAAAGATCAGTATCTAGATGAAAAATATAACTGAAGGTAACACTTAAATTGGGGGGGAGCAAAAAAACTAGATCAAATGACACCAATGAAAATGTATTTAGGACTTGAGAAATAATTTCTGTGAGTGAGTCATGATGTATGCCTGCAAGATACACATGAGCAGGGAGCAGAGAAAGATGTTATCAGGTGTCCTTTGAGGACTTAAGGGGAGCTGAAAACTCGTCTTTCCAAAGAGATAAACTCTGAAATGTAAAGCTTCTCAGTCCTTCTTCCAAATGGAGTCATATGTATATACTGTTGAAATGGAGAGAATTCCTTGCTTCCTTTCTCCTGCTTGTGTACAAATGACCACTGTTACATGCAATTTTCAGCGGCACTATCAATGTGCGGTTTTTATTCCAAAACATGGGTGTGCAACTCAAAAATAATCATTTAAATTTTGCATCGGAAAGCTATTCTTCAAGAAAATTGGCAATAAAATTCCTGTTCTAATATATGCTGAAACTGTATGCCCAGTTGAGCAAATACAACCCTTTCTGAACTCACACACACACAAATGATAACAAAAATTTTGGAAGTGCCTCCCACAGTACGGGATTCACTTCTGCACTCCCCAGCCACCCACTGGGCAGAGGGGCCTTAGCTGGAGGCCAAAGGCTAGTTCTACCTATAGAAAATAATGGCCCTTTAAAGTGTAAATCAGTGGTCCCCAACCCGCAGTTCAGGGACTGGTACCAGTTCGTGGATCAGTTGGTACGGGGTCGCGGCTCCTCCTCGTACTCCTCCCTGGCTGCTGTCTCGGGGGCTGCCCTGCCATTCTGCTGCCAGCTCACCTTTGGTGCTCTCCAGCAGCTGCCATGGCTGGGACTCTCCCTCGGCGTGTCACTGCGCAGCTGCTGCTGGCAGTGCCCCCCAGCAGGTGGCGGGAAGACAGGGGTGCTCGTGGGAAAGCAAGTGGAGAAGGGGCTCAGGCGGCAGCAGAGACATCCCTCGGCAAAAAACTATGCCTATTTACCAGAAAGAATGGCTATTTTTGGTACCTGATCCTGTTAATTCATTCTCAGGGTTCTCTTTTTCACACATCTGGGGAAGAGGGGGGTAAGCAGAAGAACAGTAGAAGTCTCTGCCTGTATGTATGTCTTGGAACACACAGCATATACATGGGAAGGTCTCCCTCCACATGACTGCTTCACCAGAGTACATAATTGCACAGATAAGTATGTAGGCTCAGTACATAAATCTCAATGAATGGATATAAGTTGGTTAGATGGTTGCATGAGGTTACAGACTGTATAATGTTCCATGTAAAGTTATACAATGTTCAATGTAAACTGCCCAGAGTTGCAAAGAATGGGTGGTATAAAAATCCAAATAAATAAAATAAGAAATAAAATAAGAAATTATTACTGGACTTTTGCTCCACTCGGGTTCCCCCCCCCCACACACACACACACAGATGTACATTCATGAGGTCCATGTAAAAATCTGAAAGTAGCTAATGAAAGTTAACAAGCTTAGGGCCCACTTAACTCAATGGCACTGATTGAAGCAAAACAAGCTTACTTTGCTAGACTTTAACATGTTTTTGTCTGCTGGTTAAGTCACTGCTTTATGATTTGTGATGCCTTTTAAATAGACCTTTCCTAAGTTGCTTTGGGGCATCGTTGTGCCTAAAAAGAGGGATATAAACATTTGAACATATACTCTGTGGGGGCAGACAAGAACGTGAACGTTTGCAAAGAAACTAGTGGTCTTACTTTTAATAGCATAATCGACCAACTGCTCTCAGCATATACGTGTAAGGGTTTAATAAAGAGGCCATATTATGGACAAAATGCAAGAAAGAGCCCTTTATTAACCGGGTTCACACTTGGCCTATAATACCTATTAATATGGGGCTTGGCAGCTTCTGAAAGGACCGAGAGGAATCTCATGGTTTCCTCAAATGCGTATGGGTGGATAAAAGGGCTACTCATTAAACTAACCTGATTGGTTTCATGTAGCTTGAACTGTTTTCACACAGGAAAAGGCAGTAATAATAACCTTGGCAGGAGATGTTTTTTCAGGGAGGACCAAGGCACCTGCAGCTACTGCTGAAATCAATAGGAGTTTTCAAACCAATTCTTGGAGGTGGGAATCGGATCGTTTGTTCCTTCTTAACAGCACGCTCTGTTTCCCCGCCGTGGCCAGTCAGTGCTGTCGAAGAAGCAAGCGGTGAGGCCAGCACAGCCCGGCTCTTTGTCTCTTCAGTGCTGAGGAATAGAGGAGGCAAGGATAAATAAATGTCCCTGATTACAAGTACAGAAAAGGAACTGAACTGGTGGGTCTGCCATGCTCAAACTGGGGCATCTGCTCACATGTTCTTCTGTGCCACAAGGGCCCCTTTGTTGTCATGTATACAAACACACACTGTGGCCCTTTGTCATCTGCGATCGGCATGTCCATTCCCTTCAGCTGGAACAACCACATTCTCTTCCCTCTCCCCCTCCCTCGCCCTCTTTGAATCTTCAAAGCAACCCCAAACGATGGCAGCAAAATATTGTATGCCAATAAAGGTTTCCTGAGTCTGAGTCTACGGCAGCAAATAAAAAGGGGAGGGAGGGGGAAGGCTCATTGCAAGTTTAAAATTACCTGGGCTATTTTCACGAGGAAAAGTTACTTGTCAGGGAAATCCAAGTCTAAGAAAGCTGGTTTTGGTTTTCTGGGGATCAGCAACTATGCCCAGTTCCATTGGGTGTATTCATTTTGGATGCAGGCTTCTTCTTCTTTGGTCACTTTAGATATATACGTGAAATCCCAGTGCTTTCAGGGCTTTCCCCCCAATGCACAGTTTGAAATGGATATTGAAACTGTCCCTTTGCCAATATTATTTCAACCCCTGGAATCAGGTAGTCTGAGCGTATAAAGGAAAAATTTATTTTTCTTTCTGAAACTCAGTCGAAAAAGTACATTGCAATATCTAAAGGGGCCTGTCAAGAATGCTTGGAAGGACTTAGGCCAATAGTTTGACGGGAGATTGATTTGGAATTTTGATAACTTTTTTCTTTGTATGGAGTCTGCACATTTAATGAAAGAACAGGGAGAACGAGGACTGGAGACCATGGGAGACGACTGTTGAGTTGAAATGTGTTTTTCCTTTTCATGTGAGTTTATGACTTATACCATTTATGCACTGGGAACTTCACTGTCCCAGCTCCCGTGCAGGAGCACAAATCAAGGGCGGATGAGGCACACTGGGCCAAATGCTCCCCCGTGTGCAGGAAGAGGTGGGGCAACCTGCCATGATGAAAACTCCAGCCTGCAGCCCAGCATGAAACCTCCAGTGCATAAACGGTCTTAGAAACCTTTCAGGCCCGTTCAGTCCTGAGCCTCGAAGTGAAACTCTTTATGGGTCTGCTCATCTACTGCCCTGAGGAAGGAAACTCTTTGCACTTTTGCTCTTCTCCTCAGGCCATCTCCCTTGACTCCTTTATTCAGGGGCCTTTCCCTTCCCCTGCCCAACAACTAGAGCCACACCCACAGGGTTAGACCACTCAAGATCTCTTCCTGATTAGGTTGCCCCCCCCTTTGGCCCTCTTGCAGGGACTGATTGGGAAGGGATCTCCCCTAGGGCCTGCCAACTTGTTGATCATTGCTTCTGCTGTGCTGCAATACACCAGCTTTCCACTGCCATCCTGGCTGGGCCAGCCACTGTGATGTTGGCTGCACCCTCCTTCCCCATGGCTTGCTTGGCCACACTTTTTCTCAAGTCTCACTGACACCCTGGGCCCAGGTAAGTGGCCACAGTGGTGGGGAGGACTCAACCATCAGGCCGGGCCTGTTTATCAGCTTAGCTGGATATCTTCATTTAAGTCCCAGTGCATAAACTGTAAAAGGAATGACTCCCAGATACCTGTCTGCCCCCTGCTTGGGAAGTCTTAACCGGGGAAGAAGGGAGGAAGGTACCCCTTTAACGACCTGGGATGCCTATGTTGGGAGCCATTGGGCCTTCATGAACCAAAACCATATGAGATTGGAACTATGGTTAAGAAGACTGTTAGGGAATATTGAGGACCAAACTAGACATTAGAGCATCCATGAGTCCAACATGTGAATTCCGATGCTATTTTAGATGGGAATTCACCCCATACTTAGTGATCTTAACATCCTTAACACTAAGAATTGTACGTACCCACTTGAGGTTTCATGCCATGCCAACAGTGGCTGCCACCCACTCTGGGATCATTGGACCTTAGCATGCTCCCCTCATCATGGCTGGGGCCAGCTCTGGGATCATCTGGATCATTGTAGGGAGCATCTTCTGGGGCCTCACAGGCCTTTCCAGATCTCTCATCAAACCTGTGGACCCTCTCAGTAAGTACATGACCAGGGCCCCAGAGACACAGAGAGATACTAAAGCGTAAGTCACATTTTGAACACCTCAACATTTTCTTTTAATGTTCTTTAAAACTGTATGCAGTGGCAGACGAGTGGTTGGCTGCAGCTGTGTAAACAAAGCATAATCACACAAAGTGCACACATCCAAAATTGTTCGGGCACATCTGAACATGTCGCAGAAGAGTCACCTCCCTGCTTTCAGCTGAGATGAACCAGCAGGTGTTTGAGCCTATCTGATCACCCCTTCAGACTGGATGCTTACAACATAAAATGTCCAGAAGCTTCTACTGGCACAAAAGAATGCAGCCAGGAACAAACCATTCAGTTCCTGAGAATATTGGAATATCTACTTGTTCAGCTGACAGACTGTTCTCCAGTCACAAACAGGGAGCGGATTTTTCATTGAGCAGCTCAGCTTTTTGTGAACAGGCCTTTTTCCAGGTTGCTTTTTACCTATTTGACTAGTATAGTACAATACAGCAGTGGTCCCCAACCTTTTTATCACCGGGGACCACTCAACGCTTGACAATTTTACTGAGGCCCAGTGGGGGGGGGGTAGTTTACTCCTCTACTCTCAACCACTGCCCTAACGCTCTCTGACTCTGGTCGCTATGGCAATGTTTAAACATCCCTTCAAAATAAGATACAGACACGCCACAACAATGAACATAAGGAACATTTTATGTTCATGGAAATTTTAACTCATGACAATGACAAATCAATTGGAACCCTGAGCTTGTTTCTCTGCAATGAGATAGTCCCATGTGCACCTGCCGGATCGTGGATGAAGAAAAGGGCCGGGGGGGGGGGGGGGAGAAAGCGTCCTTCACGGCCCACCTCCAGTTAGTCGAGGGACCACATGTGGTCCATGGTCCACAGGTTGGGGATCGCTACAATACAGAGCAATCAGCAGCACTTCATGGATTTGTGGTCTCACATGGGAGTCATGTTTTGTTTCCTCTCCCACAGGCCTGTTGTTACTGCTCACCATTCAGCAGCCAGTCCAAGTAACAGTATTGTAAAAGGCCTTCCCATTGGCTGTTCATTTAAGACCGTGCCATTAACATCCTTTCATACATGAGAATTTTTGTGCAGCCTTATGGAAGGTATGACTCCCCCCACCCCCCAATTACATCATTCAGTTACCTGATATGACCCTCCAAGACCCTGGGCTGAATCCACTCATCCACTGTGTGGGTGAAATTCACTGGTATGCTGAGTGTGGCTGTTGAACATGGCATGTTCCTTTATCGGCCCTAATTCTTGCAAAGTTCACAGAATCCCTAGATAAAATATCATAAAGCTGCATATTTTCTCCAAGTCCAGTTCAAGTTGCTGGTCATTATCTTAAAGCCATAAACAGTCTGGAATGCTTCTTCTCCCATATGCTGTTGCCCAACAATGAAGGTTTTCTGGGCAGGTCTATCTCCAAGGGCGGTAGCCACAAGACAGAAGCCTTTTCTGTAAAGGAGACCTGCTTCAGGATTCTGTAGTTCTCCTGGTGCTTGGCCTTGCTTTTTCACGTGCTGCAACGTTCCTCTTCATTGCATTTTATGTGTTGTGACAGTGAGGCACTTTGTGAGCCCATAAGGACTGGGAATACAAGAAATAATTTTATTTATATATATATATATATATATATATATATATATATATATATATATATATATATATATATATATATATATATATATATATATATATATATATATATATATATATATATATATATATATATATATATATATATATATATATATATATAGCCCTAATGTGGCTTTGTATGTCATTCACAAACGAGCCGTGTGATTACAAAATCCAGAATTCCATTCCCGTGGCACGCACAATGGAAAAGCCACATACAACAGTCTGACCCATAATCCTGGTATAATCCAACCTACCTCTTTGCACTTCCTGGCTTTTGACTGATTCATGTCCAGGTGTGCATATTTGCTCCGTGGTTAAGCCTGAGCTCGACTGCTCTCACGGGGTTGAAGAAGTTTGTTCAAATAAATTGGGAGAGAGCACAGGGTTCCATACATAACACCCAGGTTTTTTTTGTGAAAAGCCCGAACCTTAAAGGAAGTTAGAGGAACTAGAACACTGATCGTGTAAGTTGCTCAGGATAACAAACTTCTGTAAACGACAAACCACCACAGCTTCAGCTGGATGTGTCTGAATGATGGTTTTAAATCCTGCAAATGAGATGACAATGGATTCTGAGGCCTGGGATTCTCACATGAGAAAACAATGCAGCGACTCCTCCTGATATAGACTCATAGACCATATAGGCATATAGTCCACCCCTCTGCTCAATGCAGGGTCAGCCTAAAGCATCCCTGAGAAGTGTTTGTTCAGCCGCTGCTTAAAGACTGCCAGTGAAGGGGAGCCTTGGCAGCCAGTTCCACCGCTCAGCTACACTTACCATAACCCCCCCCCCATATCCATCCAGTATCCAGAATGAAGGCAAAGGAGGGAAAACTCAATGCTGCAAAGTCCCATCTTAACACAGCCTGCGGCGCCGCAGACTAAATAAAAGGGTAAGGGCTTGGGAGGCGGGATGTGTCCGTGATGAGGAAGGGTGCCGATTGGCCCCTTCCTCTGGACAGACTACTGGAGGGACCAATCGGCAGGCGCAAAGCGCCTGCTGATTGGTCCCTCCGAGTCCCCGCCGGACCAACTGTGAGCCGCGCACAGCGCGGCTCGCAGTTGCTCCTTTCCCAGTGGCCTGACGCAGCGAGAGGCATGAAGCGCCTCTCACCGCGTCAGGCCGCCGGCCAAGGGAGCCCCCGGCAGCCGCGCTCCGCGTGACTGCCAGGGGCTCCCATGCCTAGCGCCCGCTGTATTTATTTTACAGCGGGCTTGAATACTAGTTTTCCATATTCTGGGGATTCTCTAGCGGATTCTCTGCTGTGTTATCAGCCATTGTGAAAAATGAGAGTCACACAAACTCATGATATAGGGGAACATACTGAGTGTACATAATGTAGAATCCACTGATACTGGGACTGCAAGCTGTGAATGTTGGACACATGCATGTGTGTGCATACATGTGCTTGCCTATGCAAAATCAGCTGCAACTCCTCCATGCTTTGCAAAAGGCTGCAATTTGTCTGGAGGAGGAGTCCTCTGGCAGAAGCTCTGGAAAGTTTTTTTAGTCTTGTGCCAGTAAATTGATAAAAAAAAATGGTAGTATTCTTTCCAATGCACAAGTGCAGCTGCATAGTAACGCTAATTTCTTGCCCTTCCTTGCACATTTTTGTGGGTTTTCTCTTTGTGATTCTTTAATTTTTTTCCCTTCACACTAGTTGTAATTTTGGCGGTTTTAAAAGCCTGTCTGTGCAGACGGACTCTGTCCTCCAAATGGATCAGTCCCAAGGGATTCAAGTCCAGCAGTTTGCAGAAGGTCCATATGGCTCAGCCCCCATTTTAATGTGAGAGTTCTGGACTGCCAAAATGGTTTCTCACCCCCTCCCCCATTTTGTTTACTAAAGGGAAAAATGTTTTCAAAGATTTAGGCTCCCCATCCCAGTGTCTCTATGTACAACTCACGTCCATTTCATTCTGCACTGATAATTCCCCCCCCCCCTTTTATTTGTGTGCAGCACTAAAATCCATTTTTGTTGTTGTTGTTGTTTGCACTGGGGATGCTGTCGTTTGCCTCTTTTCTGGTCCCCCTTTCAACTCAATATCAGAAGGGGACAAACTTTGTGCCGCTTCTTTTAACCCCCCCCCCTCCACCGCCATCATTCTAATTTTTTATCCAGCAGTATGAGACTGGAGATAATCTGATATTGCTAGACACATGCCACTGACAAACTGGCAAACAAATTGGAAATGAGGGGGAAATGGAGCTTGTGCACAGATGAAGAGGGGAGGATGGAGGACGATGCAGAGTGGGCCAAACAAGTGACAGGGGAGTAACCTTAGAGTAACCTTAGAGGGGCAGCAAAAGGACAGGAGGGAAATTCAAGGGAATCTGTATGCTTTTGAATTCCCTTCCTCTTGGAAGTGAAATAAGGGAGAAATTGGAACAAAAGCACTCTCAGAAAACCCCAGGAAACAGTGATCAGAAAACGAATTGAGCACTGAAGGGAGAAAAACTAGGGCAAAAAATCCCAATGCACATGCACAGTGAAAGCAAGGGGGGAAACCTGTGTATAATAGGTCATGGAAGTATAGAAAAGCCCCCCTCCCAATGCCCCCCATTGTCAACACAGGACTAAAGATGGCCGATATTGTCCCCACTGCCTCCTCCCCCTTGATGCCTTTCAATTTCTTCCTTATTGTAATTGGTCTCAGGCTTGGGGAGGGGGAGGCTGCATTTCCCAGCATGTATCAAGATGAGCATCAGGAAGAAATCCAGGAGGTGGGGAAATGAAGAGGTTTGTCAGCCAGCACCATCTCCTGCCTTGCTTATCTAAGCTAGGCCCTACCTATCACATTAGCCACTGCAGTGGCTCCATATAGCCTATCCAGTAAATGTGGTCAAAGAAGGAAGTGGGAACAACAAAAAATGAGGACAGCCTGCCATTTGCAGAACCAGTACGATGTAGTGATTAGAGTGTCAAGCTACGGACTCAGAGTGAAATGTGTATGAGAAGGTTACTCAGCCTAACTTACCTCATAAGGCCATTGTGGGGATGGAAAATGAAGGGAGAGACTCATTGGAGGCAGGGTGAGGTGAATATGTTTGTCCACTGGCTCCACTGCTATATGTAGGATTGCCAGCTTCCAGGTGGGGCATGGAAATCTCTTGGAATCCAGTTCATCCAGTCCAAAGGCCTTCTGGAATTAAATAGACTGTAAGACCACAGAAGGTAAGGGAGCAGAAGGCAACTGGGATCTCAAGCATCAGTGCAGGATTACTCAGGCAGAGTTTCAAACCTGGGACCTGCAGTTCTCCTGGAATTACAACTGATCTCTAAACTATGCAGATCATAAATGGCAACTTGAGAGGTGGATTCGGCGGCACCACATCTCCAGTGACCTTCTACCACTTTCCAAACTTTTCCCTCCCTAATCTCCAGGAATATCCCCAGGGCACCATCAGCTGATCTTGCAGAAATTAAGAGGCAGAAAAACTAAGCACATCCTGCTAAAATACACTGCGTTTTAGCATTTTAATCTTAAACATTTCAAAGAAAAGGCCATTGAATCCTGCTCTCTCTCTCTCTCTCTCCCCAGAACCATCTCCCATGTCTTCTACCAAAATATGAAACGGTGCCCCAACCTACTTCCCTAAAAGCTAGTGTGAAACAAGTGAGTCTTGTGTCTGAGTAAACACAGCTAGGACTGGGCATCATTTGGTGTTCATGAGCTATGTTTGCACACATTCCAAAAAAGGACAGTCACATGCCAACAAAAGGGGAGGAACAAAAATGTAGCTAAAAGCAATGAAAGGGGCAAGATGACCTTGCAATAATGTTGAATGTGATCATTACTGGAATGTGACTTCCACGTATATAGGGCTTGCTGCAGCCAGAAATGCTTTTTATAATATTAATCCTTCCAGAATTGTAGCTTGGGAGGTACAATACAGTCAGGCACGGAAAGGCACTCTCTCTCTGACTGCTGTTTGTTCATAAATGCTATGCTCGCCATCGCAGACAAGCAGTAAGTGAATCCAAGCCCAAGAAGATTTAATAGTTCACGTATTTATTTTAGACTGAAATATTGGAATGCTATTTGTGTACTTTTGCATATCCGTGCCTCTCCTGCCTCAGCTTGTAGCCACTTCTGCACTTTTTTGCCAGGAAGGAAAGGAAAGGAAATATTTCTTAACCACTGCACTTGTATCCAGTCCAATAAAGAAAAATAAATGTTTCCTAAGTGCTGGCAGTACATCCTACAAAGCCAGAAGATGATCCCTTTAACCCAGTGAATTAGAGAATTCTTTCTCCAAAATGGGTCAGGAGGCGGGGTGTGGGAGAGAGACGGGTGGAATTGGAAATGTGGCAGAGAGCTAACATTAAAACAGTCGTTTCATTTTTCAAGAAGATGGCTTCTTTCTCAAGCAAGTTGGGATGCCGAGAAAGAAAGCCAGGGATGACACACAACTTCTGCTGTTCCTTTACCTTCCCACAATACATGCTCCTCCTCACTTCCTTAACCTCGGCCTTCCTCCTTAGCTAGTGGCAGAAGGCTAGAGGCTGCTGTTAGTGGTTTCTCTGCTATTACAAAGTGGTTTTAGTTGTGGGTCTTCATTCTCATCTATAGCATTGAGGAATGCATCGGTGCCCGATGACCCTGAAAGGCAGAAAGTTGGGGTGGAAAAATCGTAAATAAACATCTTTTGCAAAACCGATGCTGTGGAAGTGGCATTGGATTTTTAAAAAGCTTTACCATTTTTTTAAATATAAAGAATGATTGAAAAGCTGGCTAGCAAATTGAAGGTGACCTTTCTTTTCTTATGCATCCGGATGAACTTTCTAGCTCTCGCCAACAAGTAACCTACAATCCCTCACATTTAATAGAAGCTTTTAATATCTGAAGATGAGGCATTATGGTGGAGTACACTCTGTGCTCTGTATAAAATGGCATGAATGACCATGTGTGCTTTTTCAATTTCAGCTGACCTTTGATACTTTAGCCAGATGGGAATCTCAACCAGAATCTAATTGGATATGTACTTTCCACATCCTCGGCGATTCAGCCAATTGGCATTGGGTTCAGGAGAATTTTATTAATAACGCAGCATTAACTGTCTTTTTAATCGGACTAAAGAAAAGTAGGCAGAGGGAGCAACTGAGATGAGAACAGGGGAAAGATAATAGAAATGAAGCAACAATAACTGGAAATCGGAGAGGATTAAAAGGAAAAAAATCTGGAACATCAAGAGGCATAGCCTCAGGGTATATTGATTAGAATATACGAATGCTGTTTCTAAACTCTGTTGGGTGAGATGCAAGGGAATACTATGAATGCAATAGAATTATACAGGTGTCCCAGAAATTTCCACGATTTATTTATTTAGGAAGAACTGCTCCTTCCTTGTGCAGGCCTGTAAAGCTGCCAGGACATATCTACAGCTACACCCTGGGGGATCTGCAAATGTTAGATGTGGCGGCCAGAGGTAGGTGCAGTCTAGTGGTCTCACCCTGTTGTGTTTTTGCCACCATCTTGGGTTTTTGTTGGGATCTTACTGTATTATGGGATTTTAGATTTATATATGGTCATATCTCCTGATACATTTTTAACAATTTGACAAAATATATAAAAAAATCATTATGTGGGGTCTTAGATTCCCTATGAAAGCTGAAGCTATGTTATTAAGTGTTCCTCCTCAGTGCCTCCCAACCCACACACAGAGCTTCTTCTTCTACGCGACGACGGCAGCAAGACTAGAATTGGCCAAGAAATGGAAAACGCAAGAACTACCCTCGACAGAAGACTGGCTGAATAAACTAGCTGACTTTGCCAAGATGGCTAAACTGACACTGATAATTAATGGAAAAACAGAAGAGGCCTTTCAAGAACAATGGGGCCCTTACCTGAACTATCTAAAAAAATAACACAAAGGGGATTGAAACAGGGAACCAAATGTATTAAATGAAGAGCATAGTCCTCTTTTTTCTGTATTGACAACATAGATTGCATATATCTTACTGTCTTTAATTTTGGAAAATAAAAATAAAAACTTTATAAAAAAAAAAAAATCATTCACTCCCACCCATTCGGGAAACCCTTCCAGAGCCATCAAGAAAACCTGTTTTAAGCCTGTTTTAAGCAGTCAAATGGTGACTTGTTGGCAAGAGAGCAAGTTAAATTTATTCACTTGCAGAGCAAGCAGAAGCAGCACAAAATGGGTTCAATAAGTACGTTACTGAAAATGATCTCAATGTGCATATTTTGGAGTTCAAAATTTGGCTCTCTTTAGCACATAATGCTCAGACTTGCCAGGCTCACAAAAATGACCATGTGAGCCTTATACAACTGGTTGCTTAGCTCACAATCGACCGATAGCAGTTCTCCGGGGAGGGGGGTGGGGTGGGGGATCTCCCTAACACTTTATTTGGGCAACTTTTATACCAGAAGTTCCAGGGACTGACCTTCAGTGTGGACAGTAAGGCCTTTGCTACTGAGACACAATTCATTTTTTGCAACCAAAAAAAAAAAAGACTTTTTGCTCTAACTACAAAAAAATAAATAAATCTGAATTGCTTTCATATGCTCAATCTCTCCTCTAGGTTGAACTTAGAAATGAGAGTGCCCTGCCAAAGAAGTAAATGCAGCAAGCTACACATTCAAAGAAGCATACATTTCTAGGGCAAATTAATATACAGTACGTTCAGTATCCAAGTACAGTAACGGTCAACTGCAAATAGATCTTGGAAATGAAATCCTCATAGAGTGGTTTCTGCATCTAAAGGGAAAGGATCAAATTCCCTTCCAATGCAAACAACTGCATGTTTCAAGCCTCTAGAATCAAAGTGTTTAGATTAACCACAACTTACAGAGGCCCATCAGTGCTGAGTGAGCATCTCCTGCCAAACCAGCCTTTTATCCATACCATCGTGTTATAGTTACCACACTGATTTTCTTTTTCGGCATAACTCAGTATCTGCATACAGTCTTGGTAATTTAAAGCATATGGCCAGTGGATTTAATGTTTGGATAGTCTCTGGCTCCAGATAAATTGTGATATGTGTCATGCCCCCGGGGTTCATCCAAACCAAATATTGTCCATGTGGCTATATCTTTATTCTGTTGATTTTTAAAAAAAGATAACTAATACTGTTGCCATGAGCAGGTGTTCAGTAAACAGCATCTAGCTGAAGTGTTTTATCACACTGTCTGGGTGATTCCTAGCCCTCTAAACCATTTGTACCAACACTAGGAAAAGTATATCATTTATTTGTATTCATTTATCTGAAGAAGCAGAAAACCCTGAAGATACACTTCACATTCAGAAGCATCCTAGTCTGCACACAATAGATAATGCACTTTCAATGCACTTTCGAAGTAGATTTTCCTATTCCGCACAGGAAAATCCAGCTGCCAAAGCACATTGAAAATGCATTATCCTGTGTGTGCAGAGTGGACCCTGAGCTAACAATGTGGGTTATTTTCCAACCCCACTCATATGGGTATTTGTATTTTCCTTAGCCTTAAGCTGAGAAGGTGACTTCCCAAGCTCCTCCCTTTAGTCTTCTATGCATGTGACACAGTTCCATTCATGTGACACAGTTTCCTTTCCCTCTAGAGCAGGGGTAATCAAACTGCGACCCTCCAGATGTCCATGGTGGCAGGGGCTCATGGGAATTGTAGTCCATGGACATCTGGAGGGCCACAGTTTGACTACCCCTGCTCTAGAGCAGCCATTCTCCACCATTTTTAGGCCTGGCCTTTTTAGGAGCTCCTGTCAGGTTTCAGGGCCCCTTGTGGTAGGCTAGCTATGCACAAAACGAGCTAGGCTAAAAAAGGCCTAAACTTAGCCTGAACTAACTGTGCTCTCTACATACCTTGTCTTATATATACTTGACACAGATTTCCAGAACATTTTTGAGCCTGTGGTCCCCTTCAAATGCACCAGAGCCTCCCAGGGGGCTATATAACTTCAGCTTTAGTTGCAAAGGGTTTTCCCTTTAGAATCTCCAGACTATGCAGACCCTCTGTGTAGTACAACACAGCTGGTTGTGAAACCTGTTAGTAATTGGCTGAGATGCCCTGACATCATAGAAAGTGCCCTGTCTGGGGCTTTACTGCAAGGCCATAAGGAGGTGTTGTAAGGCCAGGTCCTGTTAGGGAGGACTACTCAGAGGAAAAGCCTTGCCAGGAGCTCCCAACTTCACCTGAGCCTCAGCTGGATGCGAGCCTAGCCCAGCCATATATTCAACAGGCAGAGAACTCTGACCAGCAGGAGGGAATGGAGTTGCAAACAAACCAAAGTTGTTGCAGGAGCTCCTCATTCCTCTCCCCAGCCTCCAGCTGCAGTTCCCTTACTTGGCAGCCCACCTAGCTTACCTAAGCCAATTAAGCAATGCCAGCTATGTGCTGGAAGAGAGCTCCAATCTAAAAGTCACCATACAACATTAGCAAGACAATTTCTGACTGCAGAAAACTATGAGAAATCACAGAGTGGGGACTGAGAGGCTGCTGACAGCCTATATTAACTTGAGGCTGGGAGGCCTGGGTTGTGGACCTACTCCTTCTGCTAATGCCCTTGGACTAACTGAACAAACCTTTGCTTCACTGGACTGAGTTTGAATGTCTTAACATTCTGTCTGTCCCTTGGCACTCTGTTTTTGAAATACTGATTCTTTCAGCCTTCCTGTGTCAGTGCATCTCTACTCCTTTCCAGTAGAGAGCTGAAACTTGAGACCAACAGATGAGGCAAAGCAGCTGGCTAACCTCCCATGCCTGGATGAGCTGAAGGGTGGGAAAAGGCTGAGGATGGGGCAAATTACCAGCAGCAGGGCTTTTCAGAGAGGCCAGCACCTCTTCTACCAGGCAAGCAGCAGGAAGAAGAAGACAGATAAGCCCTCCAATTGGCCCTAATTGGGAGAGTGCTCTGTCTTTATTGGTGGCACATCTCCAGGGAGGGCCAATCAGGTAGGGAGTGAGTTGCCTGCATGCAATTTGAACTTATTGGGACAATGCTCTCTCCCTATCTGTATGCAATTTGAACTGATTAGCCCTCATTAGGACTGTGCTCTTTCCTTATTGGTGTTCTTTCCCTATTGGTGCCCTCCTGGAAGGGCTAATCAGCACCCTGGCTTGCTGGGTTGGTGCATCTCCATTAGGCTTCTGAGGCTGCTCCCATGCTCCAGAGACCAGGAGAAGCCTCAGGAGACTGGCGGGGACCACGGTGGCAAGCCCATGTCAGTGTGGGCCCCAGCCCTCAAGGCTGTGCCAGTTGCCACACCCAGGAGCCACACATGCAGGTAGGGAAAGGGTGTGTGGGGGGTGGAGGAGAGAAGGGAGTGGGCAGGGGACAAGGATTCTCGCCTCCTATGTAGATGTTCTGATGGATAAATTGAAGGAATGCAATCTGGATTTTCAGATAGGTAGGTGGATAGGGAATGGGTTAGAGAACCGCATTCAAAGAGTTGTTGTGAATGGTGTTTCATCAAACTGGAGGGAGGTGAGTAGCGGGGTACCTCAGGGCTCGGTGCTCGGCCTGGTACTTTTTAACATATTATTAATGATCTAGATGAGGGGGTGGAGGGACTACTCATCAAGTTTGCAGATGACACCAAATTGGGAGAACTGGCAAATACTCCGGAAGATAGAGACAGAGTTCAACGAGATCTGAACACAATGGGCAAATGAGAACAAGATGCAATTTAATAAAGATAATTTTAAAGTTCTGCATCTGGGTCAGAAAAATGAAAAGCATGCCTACTGGATGGAGGATACACTTCTACGTAACACTGTGTGTGAATGAGACCTTGGGGTACTTGTGGAATGTAAACTAAACATGAGCAGGCAGTGTGATGCAGCAGTAAAAAAGGCAAATGCCATTTTGGGCTGTATCAACAGGAGCATCACATCAAAATCACAAGATGTCATAGTCCCATTGTATACAGCACTGGTCAGACCACACCTGGAGTACTGTGTGCAGTTCTGGAGGCCTCACTTCAAGAAGGACGTAGATAAAATTGAAAGGGTACAGAGGAGAGCGACGAAGATTATCTGGGGCCAAGGGACCAAGCCCTATGAAGATAGGTTGAGGGACTTGGGAATGTTCAGCCTGGAGAAAAGGTGGTTGAGAGGGGACATGATAGCCCTCTTTAAGTATTTGAAAGGTTGTCACTTGGAGGAGGGCAGGATGCTGTTTCCGTTGGCTGCAGAGGAAAGGACAAGTACAACGATATAGGCTACATATCAGGGGAAAATCCTTCACAGTCAGAGTAGTTCAGCAGTGGAATAGGCTGCCTAAGGAGGTGGTGAGCTCCCCCTCACTGGCAGTCTTCAAGCAAAGGTTGGATACACACTTTTCTTGGATGCTTTGGGCAGTTGAGCAGGGGGTTGGACTAGATGGCCTGTATGGGCCCTTCCAACTCTATGATTCTATGGTTCTATGATTCTATGTTCCACATAAAGGACGAGAATCCTTTCTGGTTGATTTTTTTAAGTTAGGCAAAGTTGGAAGAAAGCCTTTTTCACAATTATATTAACTTGCTTCTCCAGCAATAAAGCTGGGCTTGGGACAAGAGGATGTAGTCAAGGGATCTTATGTACAGGTGCACAAAATAGATATGTCTGGAATATATTTTGGGACTCTGTATATGTGATCCCTCTCCTACATCCCCCCTCCAAGTGCATGATCATGAACGCATTTCAGATGTGATGTTCTAGATGCATAAGGCAATGTGTATGTGCAAACTGTAGACCAGAGGGTGATGTGGCCCACTGTAAAATAGAAGTGCGGTTGAGAGAAAAAAAATAATGCACAGCAGCAATGCTATTGACATTGCCTTAATTTCCTGTGCAGAGGAACAGCATGAGTCATCATCTTACCCTTACTCTGGAGAACAATGGGGTTCGTGCCCATACAAAGTCTGCTTCCGAAGGAGTGACTGGTGTGTCTTTCAGATATGCATGAAGTTTGAAATATTACTGTAAATGAACGATTTTACTCTTTGGGGGAAAGCCACAGCAATTAATTTACAATTAGCATTTCTTGCAAGGGTCACAGCTTCCTTCAGGGAGTCGAGTGGCCCTGCGGATTGCTTGCTTTCAACAAAGATACGAACACAAGCACTTCCATGGAAGTCTGGCCAAGAAGAACATGCTGAGCTGCCAGAACATGATATGTCTGTTCAGTCATTCTCATTCAAGCCAGCATACATGAAAATAATTAGCTGCCCTTACATTATAAATGGACTCCGGGGAATGGTAGAGAACAGGAAGGCCTGGAGGATCATTGTCCATGGAGTTGCGATGGGTCGGACACGACTTCACACCCAACAACAACAACATTATAAGTGAGATAGGTAGGTGGAGAGCCTGACACCATGGACATTAGTTATTGCAAGTTGTAAGTTGTGGCATTTTGAATGATGGAAGAAGGTGACAGTGGGCAACCAGTCCCTTTCACAGCTAAAAGAAACATGAAGAATCTCCTATTGAACTGCATATGTGTATCTGAGCACAGGTGAATTGGGAGGTGTTTTCATGGAAAACTTCACACCCACTCTCATGCTGTGGCATGACCATTTATTTTAAAACTCACCATAGCTTTTCATGAGCCACACAGTCCGAAGCTTTGTTGATTCTAGAAATAAAGAATTGTGATACTTTGGCAGGCTTGAGGAAGGAGCCTTCTGGTTCATAGGAAATGGAACCAGAAGGTTAGAACTAAGCCACCCAGTAACAGACCTCCCTATACAGCTTTTAAAAACAGCTGACAGAGTTGCTTTCCTGGCAACTGGCCTACTATTACTGGTTAGCTGACAAGTGTTAGTAATGAAACACACTGGAAGAGTACACTCACACCCAGGAATGTTATAGCATTTTTATACATAAAAGTGTACAAACCAAAAATATTTTTTTGCAATTGGTTATACAATTTAAAGGTACTACTATTTATCACAGAACATGTAGCAGGCCAAAACACGGTGAGGTCCATGCTAAGGTCACCTTGGCTGGCTCTCCAGTTCAGAAAGAGCCTGTTATTCACCAAACAAACAAAAAAGTAATCCAAGATTGAGATCTGCAGAACTCCGATTCGATTGTCTGTCGACATTAAAAACAGCACAAAATTAGTGATACTTTTTCATACAATAGCTATACTGTGTATAGCTTGTTGAAATTAGAAGCCCACTATGGAGTTTTGCAGAATTTAATACACTGTGTTAATACTTATGCTTTGCTTCACTTCTGGTTGGTTCTACCACCCTAATCCTCTTGCATGGTTTATTGAACATCCCATCTGTCAATTGTATTGACTCACTCTATGTAATCCTGACTGAGCCTCTTGTGGCGCAGAGTGGTAAGGCAGCCGTCTGAAAGCTTTGCCCATAAGGCTGGGAGTTCAATCCCAGCAGCCGGCTCAAGGTTGACTCAGCCTTCCATCCTTCCGAGGTCGGTAAAATGAGTACCCAGCTTGCTGGGGGGTAAACGGTCATGACTGGGGAAGGCACTGGCAAACCACCCCGTATTGAGTCTGCCATGAAAACGCTAGAGGGCGTCACCCCAAGGGTCAGACATGACTCGGTGCTTGCACAGGGGATACCTTTACCTTTACTTTATGTAATCCTCTGCGAGTCCAAGTGAGATATAAATATATATTATGGACTTTGGGACTAATACACTATATGTTGCTGGGGGGGGGGTTGATCAGCACAACAATAGATAATCTATGCTCTAATTATTAACTGTTCATTGTAAAAAAAATCTTATCAAATTCAGTGAAAAACTTTGGAAACTATAAAGAAAACAGACCCTCCTCTCTCCCGCATTCCACTTGGAACTGCTCCTCTGCAGAATAGTTTTCAGTACTGGGATAAACTGACTGCAGAAAGACCAGCCATCCCCTGCTGAGTTCTGGAACAGCTTGACAGCTATCATGCAGGCCCTGCTCAATCATCCAAAGCAGGGGTAGTTAACCTGTGGTCTTCCAGATGTCCATGGACTACAATTCCCATGAGCCCCTACATGGTGTACACTCCCATTGGGTAAGCACCTGTCAGGAATGTGTGATTTTTAAGTCGCCGGAAAGGTGGGGGGTTGGACTGGCCGGCCCTTTGTGATCTCTTCCAGCTCTGTGTGATTCTGGTTCTAAAGGAACAGAAAATTAGATCCGTATTGGACACTTGCAATGGGGGAAACGTGACCACAGTTATGTGCCAAATCATACGCTGTGATTTCCTTTCATGTGTTCCCTCTTGACACAATGAATCAAATGGGTCTCCAGTGTAACCCAAGTGGGTTGGTTAGAATATCATCAGGAATAAATTGTCCCACTGAGTGCTCTATACTCAAGGACATAAGTTTTCCAAAGATTCACATCAGTGTTGAACATATCCAAAAACGTATCAGTTACATATACGCGCCAGAACAAAGAAAGATTCCATTGCCAAATAACTGTCTAAAAAGAACACAATTTTGCCTCTGGGCTCACAGTCACATGCAGCCACCTTCCTAAAATAATTTCTGGTATCTTTACGGGTCTGGGGAATTATTCTGAAGCACTTGATCTGAAGAAGGAGCTTGGTACATCTTTCCACCCATGTCAACTTTCTGAGACAATGACTAGGCATGGGGCAAACGAGTGAATACATACTCCATTCAAATGATTGTTTACGTCCTGCCTTTCTTTCTGTCTGGCATATTTGCCATGGTTCACTTCCAGGCACTAACCAAACCCACCTGGAAAGCCCAATGTATGCCAGCCTAAACTATTTGGAGGAAAAAATGCCAGGCCTAGCTGAGCTTCGGGTGAGACTCCAAATACAAAAGTCAAGTTTAAACAAACTTCATATAGTCGTGGGTCCGTCTCCCCACTACCACCCCGCTTTTTGAAATTAGTGTAAGTGGAGTGCTTGACAGGCTGAGGAATATGGGGCGTCCCTCTCCAGGTCACCTTTTACATGACAGTATCTGTTTTCAATCTTTTTCTTCCTGTTTTAAAATAAGAGATGGGGAGAGCCAGGGGTTAAAAAGAATGTCAGCAGATTGTATATCTGGACGGTTGCAGTTCATGAAGCTAGGGCTGATCCCCTTTCTCCTGTAGAAGGAGAACACCATTTGGCCCCATGTGGGGATTCTGGGTGGCTAGAATCTGGGGGGGGGGGGGGGAGCAATACATATATTTACTTCCTGGGACCCAAATTTCCCTCATGGATTTGGGAGGGGAAAACTGCTGTGTCATTGGTAAGCCGTTTCTGAATGCTAGTGCTGTACTTACTAAAGCTGAAGGGAAATATCAAATACCTATCCAGACCGGCTATGAACCAAACAGGAGGCATGGACTGCACATGTCACGCGTTGGATCAACAAAGTAATCCTGCCAAGCGTTAGATTATACGTTTGTGTGTGTGTGTATTGTATGTATCCACAGCCAGAGGATTTGGATAGCTTTTTGGTGGCTACCAAAACCGAAAAACAACTATGGGTCTTGTTCAAAAGAAAAGAGAAGAGAAGAGAAACCTACACCCTCAACTTGACACGTTCACCATGTACTGCCAGCAATCATTTTGTACTTGGACAGCAAAGTTACTACTATTTTCTCTTGCCCAAACGGCACGAAAGCAAGTCAAGACGAGCACTAGCGTGCTGAATAGAACAGGCCTTTCATCACATCCCTGTGAGTTGGTCTGAAATCAAGCTTCTTTATCGTTTAACCCCACGGATGCAAAGCAACTGTTTCAGAATGTGCAAGGGGAGACAGACTCGATTGTTCTCAAAGTCAGATATGTCACACATAAATAAACAGAAGTGTCACGGACAGCTCTGGCTGGCTGGCTTGCAGGCAATTCGTGGCTCGGCTTGACCCGAGGCCTCCATTGCCACGGCGGGGAGGGAGAGGTTGAGTGTGCGCGCGCTGCTGCTAGCGGCGTGACACTCTTTGATTGGACAAAGAGGGGAGTGCAAGCGCAGGACAGTGCCTCATGCTGGGGCTCTCCCTCTTTGGCTGGGACACATAAAGATCCCCACCCCCTCCTTCTTTTTTCCGGTGTCTCCCAGTTGAGGTGGGCCTGTGGTTTGGAGGCAGGCTTTATGGAATGTTGGTGTGGAGTCATGCTGTTTCGATGTTGGAGGTTGCCTTTTGTCACAACTGCGGGTTGGCAGAGGACTGAGCCAGTTTGGTCTACTCCCCAGGAATGGGACTTCTTTAAAGAGGTGGCAGGTTGTGAGTGGGTGCCAAGTCCGGCTGGACTTGGCACGGAATTTGAGAGTCAGGCAGCCCTGGTTGGGAGTTTTGTGCCTCCTCTGGCAGCCAGGGTGGGACACTTCCCGGGTAGTTAGGGGCAACAGCTGGGAAACCTGTATTCCCGGATGGGAATTAAGCGGGAGGGGTTCAAGCTGTTGCCAGGAAATAAGGCAGTCGGCTGATTGCTCTGGCTCCCAGTCCTCTGCCATGCCAACCCTCGTTGGAGTTGCGGTTAATAAAGTTGTGGCCTTCCATGCCAACAAGTTTGAGCGTATTTATTGAGCCCGGAACTCCCACCCTGCAAGGCAATTGCAAATAGAGCTGAGTGATGCCCCCCTAAAGGTAAAGGTAAAGGGTAAAGGTATCCCCTGTGCAAGCACCGAGTCATGTCTGACCCTTGGGGTGACGCCCTCTAGCGTTTTCATGGCAGACTCAATACGGGGTGGTTTGCCAGTGCCTTCCCCAGTCATTACCATTTACCCCCCAGCAAGCTGGGTACTCATTTTACCGATCTCGGAAGGATGGAAGGCTGAGTCAACCTTGAGCCGGCTGCTGGGATTGAACTCCCAACCTCATGGGCAAAGCTTTCAGGCGGCCCCCTGAAATGATGCCCCCCTAACCGACCAGCAATTAATTTACCTTATTGGCTATAATGGAATTTAAATCATGCACCTTGATTTAAAAAACAAAATCTAATGAGTTATGTATAAAGCCCACTTTTCTCTGTTTGTAGAACATAATTCAATAAGTATTACACATTTCCCCCTGAAGAGTGCATGGAATGAGGAGCACTAAACTTTGAGTAAGTTGGTCTCCAGGACACCTCCTTTTGCATATGCACTCCATCCTGGAGAAGGGAACAGAGCAGGCCCCCTTCCTAAAAGCACCATCAGTACTGACAGACTAAACAGAACAAGAAAGAGCAGCACCCTGTTGCTTCCCTGGCCATATTTCCAACAGGAAATGAGAACTCACACTAGAGGCGTCGGGATACAGACTGCAAGAAGGCTCCTCACCTAAATCCACATTAGGGCATGAAAGACCCACATTCAACATGGAGTGCTTTTATCCATCGATCAGGAGTTACTATGCCAAGCCTTTGAAAGGCTCTTGTCATTCTCGCTATTAATTGATTTAACTTTTCTTCTTCTTTTGTTATAATACACTGCAGTACTGTGTGTTAATGTGAAAAATATCCCTTTCCTAAGCTATACGTATCATTGAATTCCTTTTATATGTCATAACTATGTCTCTCCTAAATTTCACATTGATGGACTCTAAATGGAATGGCCTCAGTCTCTACGAGATACATTAGGAAAAGTAATACTGACAGAACTTTTCCTCAGCCTCGTTCTAAAATTGGAGAAATGGCATCTTGACATTTGGTAGAACATAAAGAAATACCCTCCCCATCCATCCATCCATCCATCCATCCACCCATCCACCTGCCTACCTAAAATGTGAGGAGTTGCCTATATCTACTGATTGGGCCCACGATAGATGGGTGGATGGTGAGGGTATTTCATTATGTTCTACCAAATACTCAGAGGGCAGAGATTTATTCCCCTAAAGAAAATGGCTACTGCGGAGGGTAGATTGTGTAGGATAGCCAGGTCCCTCCTAGCTACCGATAAGGGATGGGGGAGAATTACTGTGAGCAGCCGGAAGACCCAGCCAACTTACAGTGACATGTCTATCTCACTGCCAAGGTGACCCAGAGGTGATGTCATCACTTCCAGCATTACATGGATGTGATGTTCTTGTATTTGGGCAAAAACTCTATGTTAAATTTGGCTTCTTTCATAAAGCTTTTGACCAGATTCCAGAGCATCACCCCAAAGTCCCAGATGTGTGATGACACCTCACATGTGGGCAGTAAAATAGACTTGTCATTACACATTGGATAGCTCTCAATCTTCTTCAAGCTAAATTCCACCAGCCAGCTGATCAGCAGTGGGGGATAAAGCCTGGAAGTGGAGGACCTCCTTCACTGGGAGGGCAGTCTAGCAACCCTAACCTTTTGTCTCTATACCCTGCTGAGGTCCCAGCTCCCACCCTGCTTAGGTTTTACCCACAGATCTCCAGTAATTAGCCAATCCCAGTTTGGCTACCCTGTCAGCAGCAAGGGTATAGCGTCAATACACAAGCGTCAATATGGTATAGCAGTTGAAGTGTCAAACTAGGATCTGGGAGATAATTTTAATCACTGCAGTGCCCTGTGAGCTCACTAAGTGACCTTGGGGCAATCACCGTATTGTTGTAAGGATAAAAAGAGAAGCCAGGAAAATGATGCAAACTGCTTTGAGTTCTCCTTGTGGAGAAAGGTGGGGTATTGATGACATAACTAGATAATAAATGCAGATGAAAAAGTTGATGGGTGGGGGTTTGCTAAGGAAACATGGGACAGCTGGCATATGGGAATTGCCAGAAAAAGTGAAATAATGTGGATAGGGGGATACAGAGGAAATTCCCTGCAGGCTCTCTACCGTGAAACTCATCACATGCAACTGGGCCGTGGCTGGAACTGAACAGAGTTTTCCCAGGGAGAGGCTGTCAGGAGGAGGGAAGGAGAAGCTGAAGATGCAGGGGCAGATAAGGGTAGGCTGGCTGGTGGGTGGGAAGGAGAGAAGGAAGCAGGAAGAGAGAGAGGCTATGGAGCAGGGGTAGTCAAACTGCGGCCCTCCAGATGTCCATGGACTCTAATTCCCAGGAGCCCCTGCCAGCGAATGCTGGCAGGGGCTTCTGGGAATTGTAGTTCATGGACATCTGGAGGGCCGCAGTTTGACTACCCCTGCTATGGAGGCTGTCAGGGAAAGGAAAGTTGGAATAGGGGGGAGGAGAAAATGCCATGTCCCCTGCAAGTCCTTGTGGGTCTCCAGTTGGTGCTGACTAATTTAAAAAAAAACCCTTTTCATATAGATATCTTTGAAATCCAGTGAGATCATTGTCAGAACACAGGATCCAAGCGGCCTTCCAGGTTTAAATATGTGGAAGTGAGGAAAGTGAAAAGAAAATGCTTTGAAAAGAAAATGCAGCAGATTCTTAAATGCTCATGGAAAAACACCTCCTGTATTTGTTTTTGTACTCCACTCTGAAAGGCTCACATAAATGTCGAAGGTAGAGCTTCTGTTCCCATCAAAGCTGGTTTCCATTCAAAGGGCCATCAAACATTGCGTTTTCAAAGCAGAACTCTGATTATATCGCTGACATTTGCATTGAAAACCTGAGCACACTGAACTCTTGTACTAAACACGTAAGGCATTCCAGCTTTATTCAGAAGGGTGAAAATGCTATATAATTTAGGTAAAACCTCAATCACTCGAATAATGTGGAACAGATTATGGTCGGCTAGTACCAAGCACGGTAAGTAGTCCTTCAAAGCCAGGGCAGAAAGATTTGGGGGGAAGGAGGGGGGGGGGAGGAGAGAAGCAGCAAATTTTCTGCAAAGCTACTGTTAAATTTTTACTGTTCCTTATATAGAAGAGAAGCTCAATAAAAGATATTCAGCTTGTATATCCTGCTTTTGAAGGGGTAGGGGGCTGGAATGCTACAACTGTGGTGGGATGGGGAGTCAGGGGCTAGAAAAAACTGGTGAGAGGCCAAGAGGAGGCAGGAGGGACTCTTTCTAGCACCCATTGGTACTAACCAGGCCCATCAGAAGCCAAGAAGGAGAACTGCAGAGGAGATGGGATTTTGGCAGATGCATTTTTTTTTTTTTACAATTTCATCTCACTTTTTGTCTTGCAAGCAGAATTCAAATCAGCCATTAATTACAGAGGAGGTGCTTTGCCTCTAGGCAAAAATCCCATCAATGGTGCTATTCACATACTTACTGGAGAGGGAATGCCCTACTGGAAGTTGGTATCCCATCAAGCATGCAAAGCAGCATGCAACGCAATCAGAATGTACACATGGCACCATGAACTAAGAGCCATAGAAATACACCCTACCTAAAAAAATATATATAGAACCAAGAATCAGAGCATTCTCATTTCTTTATTGGTCACCAATGACTAGTTATAGGGTAAGAATGATGATGAGTTCTTTCTACAAATATCTGTTCAGGTACTTCATTTCCCCTTTGGTTCCAAGGTCCTAGTTAGATGATGTTCTGCAAGATGTTTACCAAGATCTGGTCAGTGTGGCTTGGATCTAGCACTAGGACCATGGGAGAGCTGTGCAAAGATTGCCAGTGCCAACTTCCCTTTCCTCCAGAAGCCATCTCTGACCATGGGAACTGTAGTCTGGGGTTTGTGGGATACATGCAGTTTACAATAATAGCCACAAGGATAGGGAACTTCCTAGTTTGGTGTAGTGGTTAAGAGCAGTGGCCTCTAATCTGGAGAATTGGGTGATTCTCCACTCCTCCACATGCAGCTGGCTGGGTGACCTTGGGCTGGTCACAGTTCTCTCCAAAATCCCTCAGTCCCACTTACTGCATAGAAAACGTTTGTTGCAAGGAGAGGAAGGGAGGAGATTGTACAACACTTTGGAACTACTTTGGGGGGGGGGGAAGTAGGTTACAAAAAGTCCAACTCTTCTTCTTTCATTACAGCAAGGTCTCATGCAGTGGCCATTAGGATAAAGGGGGGAATGAGAACTACCTACGCCATTCTGTGTCTCTTCGGAAAACGGCATGCTCACCAATTAATAGCTTTCTTCCATCTTTGCCTGCTTCTCAGCAGATTAGTTCAAAATGATTAACAGGCCTGCTTGGACTGGTCTCCCTTGCTGGGTGTAAAAAGTAATCCTATTAGAATCATAGAATCATAGAGTTAGAAGGGGCCATACAGGCCATCTAGTCCAACCCCCTGCTCAATGCAGGATCAGCCCAAAGTTGGCAGAGTTGGCAGACTGAAAGAGGATGGTCTTTGACTCTCTGCCACTTTATATTCCAGTCGTGTGTTGAGTCGTTTTCTGCATGCACTCCTCATCAGAGCCATGTAAAATGCTCCCTTCATATGTTCAACCTGGAGAACTTCTATTACACCTTTCCTCTGTTTTATGGGATTGTTCTGTCTACACTCAAAAGGGTCTCCCGTCTCATCACAGAACACATTTGGGCCATGAAGAAACTGTATGACTTTACCTGAAACCTTTTTTCAGTGTAAACACAGTAACAGCACAAGTTTGTTCCTAAGTAAGCATTGGTCAATTATTCTTCAAAAATTAAGTTGATTAGCCTTTCTCCAGCTTTGCACCCAAGCAGTGCCCTTCTCTGCTCAGATGTGGACATGCCCTACTTTGCACTCACACCACACAGCCTCTGCTTGTCCCATTGTTTTCCTCCCATCAGCTTCTGCAAGGCCACATTCATGATTAATGGCTCCAGGTGGCTTTACAATCTTGCCCTCCTCGACCCAACATGGAAGACATTTCATTCTATGGGCAGTAAAACTTTCAGCCTCTATAGAGGCTTTTCAGGCAGCAAGACTAATGCAAAACATAAATAAGAATTAGGCCCCCCAAAGGCATCTTCCTGAACAGTGCATGCAGTGTGTTGGTCAATTAGCTTCAAGAGGGAGATTTGCTGCTTTGGAATGTTCTCCGGGAATCAAGTTATTATCTAATTATGTACTATATTCTCTGCAAAAGTGATATTTCTACTATTCTCAAGTCAACCATCCCAGAATTTACTGTGTTAATCTCTCTAAAACCTGAGTACAGGTAGGGTTAACAACCTCTAGGTAGTGTCTGGAGATCTTCTGGAATTATGACAGGTCTCCATACAATAGAGATCAGTTTTTGACTGTATGGCCTTATACCCTGGTCCCTCCTCTGCTCAAATCCCACCCTCCCCAGACTCCACTCCCTAAATCTGCAGGTCTGGCTCTCCATTAGAGTAGCAAACCTTTTGAAGGGTTCTGAAGATCTCCTGCAATTTGAATCCATCTCCAGGATACAGAAACCAGGTCCCCAGGAGTAAACTCCAGGGTGAGGAGGCTCTGTAGCATTGTATCTCACCAGGGTCCCTCTCCACGCCCCACATTTCCGGACTTCACACACCAAAACTCCAGTAATTTCCCAAGTCTGGAATCCCTGTTCTCCATCATGCAACTTCTGGCTGTCCTGAAGCACTGACGTGAGAGGTCAGACAAGAAACATGAGCATTTTGAGAAGCAACCTGCCAGAGACTGGAGATAAGCAACAGGTCACCACTATTGCTTTCTTGCCCTCCTTGAGCTGTGCCCAGATCCAGGCTTCTGTTGAAACTGAATGCCAAATAACAATCTGAGGCTTGGTGTGATCCACATAAGTTTGTCTTGACATGTTGCAGGAACGCATAATCTGATTGTCCTGTATTAGCCAATGGTCAACAGAAAAGAAAGCAAAAAGACCGCAAAGTGTTTTGACAGTAGTAAAGCATCTCAGGAAGGAGTCTCCCCACCGCCCGCAAAAGCATGTCAGTAGCTAGGTGCTGGACTATGGCTGGAGACGACGGCTTCATCTGTAGCACACGGCACCTTTCACTGGCTCCAGCTATGGCTGGTCCTTGAAGAGCACGGTTTGGCTACGCTCGGATAACATACGGGGTAGATTATTGTAAGACGTTTGATATGCAGCTGCCTTTGAAGATATGATCCCTGTATCCTGCAGCTACTTGGCTGCTGCATCTTGTTGTAAATGAAGTTTAATTAGACCAACATTCAGCAGCCAGTCTGCAAGGGCTGTATGATCCCTCTGTTGCAATATACCTATGTGCACTGCCTGCCCGTTTCTGGGCACAATGCAGATTAAGGGCTCCCCCTTGTAAGGTCATAAAGCAAATGCTGGCAGGGGTCATGGGAATTGTAGTCCATGGACATCTGGAGGACCACAGGTTGACTACCCCTGCTATAAAGAATTCAGGACTGACATCCCTGGAGAACCATTTCCTCCTGTACTGTGCTGATCAACAGTTCCGGTTCTCAAGTACCATTCCTGATGCCTTCTGCCGCAGCAGTGCGGCACAGAGTGACTAGGGAAGGGGCCGTCTTAATAGTACATTTCCCCTTGAAGTCTGCCTGGCCAGTTTGGTGTAGCAGTTTGGAGTGCGGACTTCTAATCTGGCATGCCAGGTTTGATTCCCCACTCCCCCACATGCAACCAGCCGGGTGACCTTGGGCTCGCCACGGCACTGATAAATCTTTCTGACCGAGCTGTGATATCAGGGATGACTCAGCCTCACCCACCTCACAGGGTGTCTGTTGTGGGGAGAGGAAAGGGAAGGCAAATGTAAGCCACTTTGAGACTCCTTCGGGTAGAGAAAAGTGGTATATAAGAACCAACTCTTCTTCTTCTTCTTCCATTTCTAGCTTTCAGATACCAGGCCAACATGGTTTTGTGCCCCCAGACTTTGAGCTGAAATTCATCACCCAACCCTATTATTTCCCCTGTGATGCTGATGCTTTTACTGGCTGCTGTTTTAAAATAGACCTCCATAAAGTGATAGAATGAGTGATCCATTTAGACATCAAAATGGAAGGCAGGGGAAGTAACTATTTAGATTTATGTCTTCAGCTCAAATTTCAGTGTGTTTGATGATTCATGCGGTATCCTGAAAGAACTAATTTGCATGGACTGGATTTTTTTTTTAAGCACTAACTTTTTTGACTTCCTTGCTACAGATTATTCATCTGCCTGCAACACTATTGATTTAGCCATTCTTCTTTAGGGGTCTGTAGGAACCCCGAGGAATCTGAATAAGGATGCGTGCCCTTTGTTGTTTGCTAGGCTGTTCCTGCTGCAACTGGCTATCCCCTTTCTTATGCTTTTACTTTCCCAACCTGGATAGCCCAGGCTAGCCCAATCTCGTGAGATCTCCAAAGCAAAAACGGATTGCTCCCAGCTAGTGTTTGGACAGGCCATAGCAATCCACCACTGATCATCTCTTCCCTTGAAAACCTGTGACTTGATGGCACTTCCCACCACCAATACATTTGCCTCCCTAGCCCAAATTAAGGCATCATAGACTCTTGTGCCGATAGGGAACATACTGCTCTGTTGCCCTAGTGTCTGTAAAGAGCAAGGAGCAATCTGCTCCCATTTTATCCAGATCCCTACTTTCCTTGCTTCCTTATCAGGAGAACTCCTGTAATGATGGAGAGTGAGCGATGACCTTTACAATAATTACCACCAGCAAAGCAACAAGAACCGACAGTGCTTGTCAATGTGATCCTTGTGCACCATGATCCATGTTGTCCAGTGGAGCTCCTGCTGACTCTAGATCCCCAATCATTTTACTGTAAGAATCCCGACTTCCTGTGCAAAAGACTCTTCACATCGATTGGCTGTGTCTTGTAAAGAGTATGCGGAACTTGTCTCATGTCAGAGAGCACTGGGTTCACAGCTCCTACATCCAGATCAGCTTGCTGGATTGGTCTGAGCATCCTTCCAGGAGTTAATTATACTGTAGTCCTTTGATCTTTTGTTGAAACCTCCAGCTAATATTAAGGATCACTGTGAATAAAGATCTGGATGATATGAATCTCTACCTTCCTCCTTGTGAATGTGCAATTACTTTCAAAGTCAGGATTACAGGTAATTGCAGGGACTTGAGTTACTGAGGAATTGGGGGGGGGGGAGAGAGACTGCTGGCCCTTCTCGGGATCTCAGTCCTTGGCTGCGTCCTCAGTCCTCTTATTTTAGACATATGTTTTTCCCTCTGCTGCTTTGTGAGGTTAGCCCCGACCATTTGTGTGGGAACAGGTCAAAAGTGTCGGATGACACGCTTCCCCGCACCGCTTCCCTTTTGCAGAAGCTGTGCTGTTGCGCACAATGAGAAGAACACATGAGGCCAGCCAATCATGCGCTGTGTTGACATCCCTTTCATGGCTGATTAATGTGGCTCACCACGCTCTCTGACACCAGTGGGTTTCTGGGCAACAGGTGACTTGTATTACATTCTTTTGAATTTTTAACATGATGTGCCTCCACGAGGGTTTAGCGGTGGCATAGTAATCCTTTCTCTAGATACTGGAAATACGTTTTGCTCACAGAGCCCTGATAGGATTAGAGAAGGCATTAGAGTAATTAAGGTCAGAGGGACTGCCATTTGCTAAATCCCTAAGCCCAACTCTAAACTCCAATATTATTCAGGAATATTACAGGTCACGGGGTCAATTGCTATAATATATTGCTCTCTGTCTGGCTACAGCATATGGGCACATGTCTATGTAGGCAACTCTGCATTTACATAAGGCAAGGTGCTTCGTGTGCCAGCAACTGAAATGGAAACTAATAAATGTGGGCAGAGCTCAGCAGCAACAACACCTGCATATTGTGCTCCTCCTGGCAAAACATCTGAGGGAAATTTCCCGTGTGTATCCAGGTACGGATCTATGCTCATCTCCTTTCAAAATGAGCTTGCGGTCAGGTTTTTAGGTGCACCTTATCCAAAAAAACAAAACCCATCCAGGATTTGGTTCTGGCAAAACAATTAAAAAAAAAATCTTATTTCCAAATGTTAAGACCATTGATCATTTGCATTCCTGGCAAAGTTTCCGAAAGCATTTATAAAACTCAGCTTAATATCAGTGTCTTTTAAAGGGGGATGTTTCTGAACTCATTCTAATACGAATTCTCCCTGGATGCTGCTGTTTCCCAGGCCATAGAACGGAGCTGTGTGTGTGCTGACCCATTTTCAATTGGTGCCAAGGTTTGCAGCTGGGCGGTACAACAGCCTTGGGTATCCATTTGAATACATTGTGGAAGTGTGGGTTGCAGAAAAGGCTGAAGAGGCCAGATTCCTGAGCAGTCACTTGGTGCTGCCATTTTGAAGGATGGCTAAAACTTAACAGGCTGTCTGGAGGTGAACCAAAGGTCATATGACGAAGAAGAAGAGCATTTGCTTCTCAAAGGAGTCTTGAAGCCGCTTGCGATCGCCTTCCCTTCCTCTCCTCACAACAGACACCCTGCGAGGTAGGTGAGGTTGAGAGAACTCTGAGATAACTTTGACTGGCCCAAGGTCACCCAGCTGGCTGCATGTGGAGGAGTGGGGAATCAAACCCAGTTCTCCAGATTAGACGCCACCGTTCTTAACTATTGCACCAAGCTGAAAGGACAGCAGTGGATCTGAAGCAACAGCTAATGTCTGGATAACAGACGGCATTGCCATGCTGGTGTGTTGTATTTTTGTTTAAAGTAATTGTGTGCAAATGTGCATCGATGGACATATGAGTGAGGATATGCAAAGGTTCTGCACATTTATTTCCCTCTTTTAGCAGAGCTCTTGTCCTCTTTTGTGGCCATCCTTAGAAGATGGCCACCATACTGATGACTGACATGTCGGATATGCAAAAGCTGATGCACAGGTTCATGGCACAATTGTATGTTTCAAGTTGAAACACCTCCCTGAGTTTCTCCTCTCCTTCCCCCACACACGTATTTGCAGAGAAAAATCCAAAATATGTTGCAAATGCAAAATACGTTGCCCCAAAGATGTATCTGACACACAAACAAATAATAAACTCAGATGGGGAGAAAGATCATCCTCTAGGGCAGGGGTAGTCAACCTGTGGTCCTCCAGATGTTCGTGGACTACAATTCCCATGAACCCCTCATGGGAATTGTAGTCCACAAACATCTGGAGGACCACAGGTTGACTACTCCTGGTCTAGGGAAGCATTCTTGTCCCAGTAATTGGGAACAATGCTGCTCCTTGTCCTTAGTCTGACGTGCCTGCAACGGATCATGGTTTCCTACAGAATCAGACCTCAAATATTTATTTAGATCTCTAAGACACCCTATCCTTTTGGGCTCAATTGAGTCGCCATTTAAAAATATAAAAACGTGCTAAAAATACACAAAACATATCATTAAATATATATGAAGCATACAATTAAAATCCCTCATACTAAAATAACCCCCCATTTCCCCCCCCCCCAGATGTTCAATGCCCGTCTTCAGAGCCAGGGTCAGTATGAAGGTGAAATACATGCTGTGGAATATCAGGGCTGGGGAAATGTTGCACCTGATCTGTCAATCTGCCACATTGGTAATCGGCTGCTGAGCCTGAAGCTGCCTCCAAGCACATGGGTGACATTTGGACCTTGCTGGACTCTGTTATTTCCAGTGAGATGACTCCCCATGGTTCGTTTCTTCTTCCCAGAATGCCAGTGCTGTAATTTAAGACCTGCAGCAAGGAAAATGTGACCCTGTCAGCAAATAGCATCAAAAGATAACATGGCAGAGTCTTGAATTCTGGAGCTGAACCATTCTGCTTCTTTCCCTCCATTGTTTTTTACACCTTTGAAATATCGGAACTTATAATCATAGAATCACAGAATCATAGAGTTGGAAGGGGCCATACAGGCCATCTAGTCCAACCCCCTGCTCAACGCAGGATCAGCCCAAAGCATCCTAAAGCATCCAAGAAAAGTGTGTAACCAACCTTTGCTTGAAGACTGCCAGTGAGGGGGAGCTCACCACCTCCTTAGGCAGCCTATTCCACTGCTGAACTACTCTGACTGTGAAAAAATTTTTCCTGATATCTAACCTATATTGTTGTACTTGTAGTTTAAACCCATTACTGCACGTCCTTTCCTCTGCACTTGAAATCTCACAGTCATTTTTGCCATTAATGCCATTAATGCCTCCATAAAAGGCATTGCATGATTTTGTTCCTTTCACTGGGTTTCGTGTGAGCCAATATGGCTGTCTCCAAGAGCAGTCTGAAGATTCTTGTTATTCAAACTATTTGGATACTTTCAGTGGACGATAAAGGACATCTACACAGTAGTGAGTGACTGGTTTCTCTAGTTTGGTTAATGGCCAATCATGAGTCTTGTTGGGAGTCATGAATGTGTATATAAGTTCCCCAGTTCTAGTTATCTGTGTTCAGTGTCTTCTTGAAACATTATTAGTGTTTTGATTCAAACTTTGAATAATTAAGGGGATTAATTCAATTTGGATTTCAATGGACGAGTTTCCAAAGGCACGCCTCTGCTCCTTCTCACCTAGGGATGCCAACCTCCATCTCCTGATTGGCTCATTTGGAGACTCCCAGCTCTTCTGAGGACACTTCCTACTTGCTTGCCTCCAGAACAGACAGAATGAATGCAGAACAACGGTTAGTGAGGATTCTCCTCTCTTTCTATGCAAAGTTATTTCTCTTCTAAATGAAAACTACTTTATTCTCTTAAGCTACTTGGTGCTTTGCCCTCTTGCATATTTAAACTCTGCCAACAATTTCTTCTGCAGTCCTTTCAGGCTATCCCTGGTCTCCTCCTTGGGTAATGTCTCCGTGTTGGGTTGGTTGATGTGTTTATGTATTAGGATGATTTTTATGTATTAGGGGTTTTTATCGGGGGGGTTTATATGCTGTTACCTGCCACGAGCCTTAGGGGAGTGGCGGGCTATAAATCCAAATGATAACGATAACAACAATAACAATAACAACAACAACAACAAAAATAACATGCACAGACTGCAACAATAGACTCTCAGTATGGCAGTAGGAGAAAGCAGAGGTCCAGGGGATCCAATGTAATTACACACCAACCAACCTGGCACCTGCCCAGCATACCACTTCCCTGAGAGAAACTCCACAACTGTTTCCTTTGAACCAAGGCCCTCCTATGCCTCACCAAGAAAACCCCAGGCCCATCCCTCCCCCCACACACACACACACACACACAATAACACAGCTGTGCTTCTCCCTCTATTGAGACGTGGGGCTTGGAGCAAGAGCCCGGGGCAGAACAGCAGTGTGTCTGGCAGGGCAACAAAAGACTGGTTACAACAAGGCAGCATGGTGGGGCAGATTGTGCAGGGCGCTGGATTGCCATCCCCGGGCCGTGCATGGCTACGGGATGGACTTGGGGTCTTGAAACAGCCAGAGCTGAACAACACTTTTTCCACTTAGTAAGCAACAAGAAAAAAAGAACTCTCTCTCAATAAATAAATGGGAAAGAATTTCAAGTTAAGGACCAAGAACCTGTATAACAAGAATAAGTTTGTGCTGATGGATAAAATACAGAGCAGGCAGATGTGGATATTTTCATATTGTTCTGGAAGCGAGAGAACGAAAGAGGTCCCCGTTGTCTTCACTGACAGCTCTCCAGCTAGGCTAAAGATGAGTTACGAATTCCATTTTAAGTAACCAGCATCCATCTGTCCCCTCTATGGCCTAGCAGAAAATGCTGAATAGCCGGTAAAAAGATTACCCTACTCTGACTCCCACACCAATAATCTTTACTCAGACTTGTCTCTGGATTGCAACGGTCAGTAAATAGTTTTTGGCATTCCTGTAGGTCATTGCTCCAGAACAAGTTGTTTTATTTGTACTATGTACTTATTTTAAACTCACAGATTCTCCAAGGTTTAACTGATTCTTTTTCTGTTTAATATGTTGGCATATAAAACAATATCAAACAGGAGGGAGAGAAGTTGTAACATTAGTCCATACAATAGGCCTGCTAACCTCCCCGTGGTGTCTGGAAATCTCCTGCTATTACAAGTGATCTCAAAGTAACAGAGATCACCTGGATAAAAGGTAAGGTGACCATATTTTAACATTGGTAAAGCGGGACACCATTGACGGGGGGTGGGGGGGTTCTTGATTTAAAATTTGGTCTATATGGAGCAACAAAAAATTTCATAGAACGCATGGAATGCAAAAATAGTATTGTAATATATAGTTTTTAATTTCAACTAAGTACAATTTGCCAGGTGCCCCCAGATGGCCCTCCAAAAGTGGGACAATCTGGTCACTTTAAGAAAAGTGCCTCCTTGGAACTCAATGACACTACCCCGCATTGAAGTCCCTAAACCCACCCTCCTCAGGCTCCACCTCCAACATCTCCAGGTGTTTCTCAGCTAGTCTGGCAACAAGCTCCCTCCCAATATTTCTTCTCCTTAATTGTTCTGATTCTATAATCAGAAATGATCATCCTTGCAAGCTGCATGTGGGGCTGGGACCTGCTAAGAATTATACAATTGTAGACTTTAATTATATAATTGTAGGCAGACACAAATCTGAAGAGCTGGGTTTGATTCCCCACTCTTCCATGCACACTCCTCTACACACAGACAGCTGTTCTCGCAGAATAGTTCTCTTAGGACTCTCTCAACCCCCCACCTACTTCACAGGATGGCTGTTGTGGGGAGATGAAGGGAATTCTAATGACAAGCCACTTTGGGAGTACTTAGGGTAGTGAAAAGCTGGATATTAAAAAAAAACAGTTCTTCTTCTTGCCCTGGTTTCCCCCCCCCCAATCACACATCATTTAGAAAAGGGCACATGCATTTGCTAAATTACTTTCCTTGTTTCATTACCCTTCAACCTGTGCTCAGGAGGCCATTTTTCTAAAAGCTACAGAGACGTGATAAAAACAGAAATATGGAGAATAGGGCTGTAGTATAAATTGTGTTCTAAAATTGTGTTTTAGGTAGCTCTTCCTGTTGGCAGAGTTTAAATGTGTGAGAGAGGAGTGCAGTGCTTAAAAGAATAAAATAGTTTCATTAAGAAGAGAAACAAACTTTGTATAGAAAGAGGGAGAGAGAGAAAGAGAGTCCTAACAGTCAAACTAACATTTCTGTTTTGCATGTTCTGGAGGCAAGCAGGGAGGAAGTGTGCTCAACGGAGCAGAAAGTCACCTACTGAGCCAATCAGGACACTGGATGAGATTATTTGAAACAGATTGGGAAGTTCCTATTCTATCTATGCTAAATACATGTGTCTTCCAGTACCCCTCATTGGATATTCTTCCACAGGGAGCTATTCTCTCTCCTATGTTATTCAACATCTATATGCACCCCCTTGCCCAACTGGTCTATGATGTCACCGGTACACTGATGACACCTAGCTGTTTCTGTTGACCCATTAACACCCCCAGACTCTTTTGCCAAATGTTTGTAGTCTATGGTGAACTGGCTCAAGAGGAGTCGGCTGAAATTAAACCCCACAAAGATGGAGGTCCTCTGGCTAAGTCAGCATACTGAAGGAAATATAGTGCAACTCCCCAAGCTAGGAGGGGTCTGTCTAACACCTATGACTATTGTGAGGGGTCTGGGCATAATTCTGGACATCTCACTATCCACAGAGGCCCAGATCACAAAGATTGCCTTCCAGGCATTCTGTCATCATTCCCAGGCATGACAGCTTGCACAGTACCTATTGACATCCAACTTAGCCACCATGGTCCACGCAATGGTCAACTCAAGACTAGACTTCTGTAACTCGCTGTATGGAGGGCTGACCTTGAAGCTGATCCAGAAGCTCCAGCTGGTCCAAAATGCAGCGGCACAAGTCCTTACCAGGATTCAATGGAATCACATCACACCAGTGCTCTCCCAGCTGCACTGGCTCCAGATCAGACACTGGATCAGGTTCAAGGTTTTGATACTAACCTTCCAAGTCCTTAATGGTCTCTATTTACAGGACTGCCTCTTCTGCTATACCCCTCAAAGAGCACTAAGATCCAGTGAGCAGCACTTGCTCAAGATCCCTGGTCCAAAAGAAATAAAACTGGCCTCAACCAGAGCCAGGGCTTTAAAAGTCCTGAAGTGCCCACAAGACAGAGCTGTCCCACCAGGCCTACTATCGAGGCCAGGAAATTAACACTGAGACAAGTTGAAAACTTTAATTGTTATAAATGTAACTTTATTCCATCTATATGCCTGTTGTTACCTGCTCTGAGCCAACCGGGAAGAGTGGGCTATAAGAATAAAGTAGTAGTAGTACTACTTCTAGTAGTAGTTATTAATAGCCTTTGAATCATCCACACTACAGATCCTCGATATTTCAATATCCCTCCCCCCCACACACACACATACACATTGGTCATTGACTGTAGTTTATTTCATTGTTTATTGTACGTATTCTAGTGGTATAGCTTAAAGGTAAAGGTATCCCCTGTGCAAGCACCGAGTCATGTCTGACCCTTGGGGTGACGCCCACTAGCGTTTTCATGGCAGACTCAATATGGGGTGGTTTGCCAGTGCCTTCCCCAGTCATTACCGTTTTACCCCCCAGCAGCAAGCTGGGTACTCATTTTACCGACCTCGGAAGGATGGAAGGCTGAGTCAACCTTGAGCCGGCTGCTGGGATCGAACTCCCAGCCTCATGGGCAAAGCTTTCAGATGGCTGCCTTACCACTCTGCGCCACAAGAGGCTCATAGTGGTATAGCTTACATTCTTGTATTAAGTTGTAATCTGCTTGGAGTCTCCTTAGGAAAAGTGGGCAGTCAATGAAATTAAATAAAGGAATGCTCAGATGTGTATATGAAATGGGTATAATAACTTCTTAAGAGAGTCATGTTGTGTTGTACTTCCAGTACTAGTAATGTTGAGTTTTGTTGTTGTTTTTAAGAAGTCACCTGCACAAGCCAAGCTACCTCCCAACACAGAGAGGGCTGTATTTTGTCAGCCAGTAGACTTGTTCATTTTTAATATGTCTTAAATGTAGAATTTTAATGGATTTTTACCTCACCGGTATAAGAAGAGTTGGTTCTTATATGCTGCTTTTTCTCTACCAGAAGGAGTTCTCAAAGTGGCTTACAATTGTCTTCCCTTTCCTCTCCCCTCACCAGACACCCTGTGACGTAGATGAGGCTGAGAAAGCCCTGATTTTACTGCTTGGTCAGAACAGCTTTATCAGTGCTGTGGCGAGCCCAAGACCACCCAGCTGCCTACATGTGGAAGAGGAGTGGGGAATCAAACCCAGCTCACCAGCTTAGAAGTTGGCGCTTCTAACCATTACACTAAGCTGGCTCTTCTCTTAACATTGCAGGGGTGGGGGAACATAGTCCTCTTCATGTTCTATAGCAAGGGTGAGCCTGCATTTTCATCATTGTGTACTATAGCTGATGATTGTTCATAAAGTTCAACCGGTGCAAGCTGTTCTTCCTTTGAATATGCCCCTCCATCTCAGAAACTGTAAATAGATCAGTGGGCCCTTGAGCCTCTGTACTTGCCCTTTGCCTTCCTCAAGGCAGCAGGGCACATCCACAAGGTGATGCCTGTCGCTGCCCATACTGCCAGTGGCCAGGTAACAAGTTAAACCTCGGCATAGCCTCATTGTGCTCCTCAAGACCTGATCTGGGTCAGGAGGGTCTGCCAAGTTGCTGAGTTCCCTACAATGTGCCCACTCTCAAGGTTAACACTCCCACGGCCATGCTGTGGAGGAGCAGGAGGAAAAGAGGGGGGTGGGGAAGGAAACACAAAATGAGAATTCAAACTCGGGACATCCAGACATTCATCTAACACTCTTTACCACTACTAAAAAGAAAACCATGGAAGTTTAGAAAATTCCTAGAATGCTGGAAACATTGTGGCATCGCTCCTGGGTCCAAAATTAGAACTGACAAAACACCATCATGTGAAGAAGAAAAAATTAAGGTCTCTGCCTCCTCATTGTTCCCCACTTGGGTAGCTTGCCTGGAGAATTGAACCCTAACTTAACATATCCATACCAGTGGTCCCCAACCCCCGGTCCGAGGACCGGTACCGGTCCGTAGATCAGTCGGTACTGGGACGCAGCTCCTCCTCGTCCTCTTCCCCAGGGGGGCTGTCCTGCCACTCTGCTGCTGGCTCACCTTTGGTGCTCTCCAGCAGCCACCATGTCTGTGGCTCCCCCTCGGCATGACAGTACACAGATGCTGCTGGCAGCGCCCCCCAGTGGGCAACGGGAAGTCAGGGGCGTCGGCAGGAAAGCAAGCAGAACAGGGGCTCAGGCGGCAATGTCCCTCAGCAAAAGACTACCCCCCCCGGGCCTCAGTAAAATTGTCAAGCGTTGACTGGACCCCAGTGATAAAAAGGTTGGGGACCACTGATCCAGACAACTCCCTCCTCTAGTGATCCATTCTATTCTCTTATATTTAGACATTGTCTTCTTGAAAGCTCCTCCAGCCATTTAGTCAGCCTATGGATTGCATGTCTTCCCAGTATGGCATGGTGGTTTGAGTGTCCGTAGTCTTAAATGTGGGTATTTTAACTTGTATTCCTGTTACTGTTGATGTTGTTCACTGCTCTGAGCCGAGTGGCCGGGAGGGTGGTCTATAAACTGAGAAAAACGATTTAATAATACTAGGGAGATCAAGGCTGGAATCCTTTCTATGCCATGAAGTTCTCTGGGCCCATCACTGTCTCAGTCTACCTCACAGGGTTGTTACGAGTATAAAATGAGGAGGTAGATGTCATACAAATAAATAAAATATCCAGGCCCATCATAAAAATCACCAGTGCAGAACTATTCTGAAATTTAACTCTCCTAATCCACAGTCCCAATCAGCAAATCTTGGTTCATACTCATTCCAGAGATCTATTTAGGGCTCCATTTCTGAACCTAGCAGCAATTCCCACCCCCGACTGTCCACCTCCCTCTGACTTGAAAAATAGATCATTTCAGCTTGCCATCTGTTTTCTGTCCTTTACCACTTTGCCAGTTGCTGATCTACAAATGAATATTCCCAAAGAAATGGTTAATGCAGGATCTTAGCAGTTTTCCAGGATCTATGAAGACAGCTTCACAGTAATAGCACTCCTCTCAGCCAAGAGAGATAAGAAACATCTGTTTCTAGTGGCCTTTGCAGAGACTTGGCCAGGGACGGATTCAAATTATTTACCACGTTGGCTCCAGAGTCTGCAGAAGAGACTAGATGAAGTTAGTAAAACAAATCTACATGGCTGGCAGCCAGAGAGCTACTTTAGGTTAGCATTCAACTATTTGGATGTTGGGCAGCCTTCCTTTGAATATGCTTCTCCATCTCAGAAACAGCTCTTCTTATTTTCAAGTGTCTTTTGCTAGGCAGTTGTGCCGTTGCCACTGACCAAAGAGCCATGACTTTACAAAAAGAAGCCAGAACTTTCCCTGATTGGCTCCTTGGTTCTGGTTTATGGGCTTTCTTATGGCAGTAGTTTGCAAGTAATATCATTTTCTCATCAGGCTTCCTGGAAAATTCCATCTAATGCCGAGGACTCCATATGCTTTTGTTTAGTTGAGGTCCCTGAAGACAAAGGGGAGAAATATTATTCGGGTTTGATCTTTCTGATACTTAGTAGTGATCCAAATTTAATTTTCATGTCTTTAATTAGGCCTGAGATGCATCATTTAATTATTCTGACAAGTTGTCAAGGCTGTTTTGAAATCCAAAAATAAATGCCAGGACACAGCTTTTCTGCTTTCCTCTGTCTTCATCCATTGCTGTTGTGCTTTTTCCTTCCATATAGTTTTGTGGTTAGCAAAATGGCTGTGACTGTTCCCTAAAGCTCCACTGTCTTCAAGGCATGGTGGGGTTTTTTCCACGAATGATCCTTCCAGCCATAGTAACACATGGCTGGCCTGGTTATTTTATCACTAAATTTTCTGACCTAATACCAGGACTCACAATTATGAGCACAGATTTTAACTCAATTGTATTCTGCTTTTCTCTCCGATAGGAACTCAAAATGGCTACACCACTCTCCTATCTTCCATTTTGTTCTCACATCAGTCTTGTGAGGTAAACTAGGCTGAGAATGTGTAATTGGTCCAAGGTTCAACCAATGAGATTCCATGGCACAAGTTGGAATTGAAACCTGGGTCTTCCACACACTTATTTGACCACTACTCAACATGGGCTCAGTAAGCTGAAATCTTTTAGTAGAACCAGCTATGAGCTGGTATCTTTGAACTGGCTTGTATGAATCGATGCCATCTGTGGGCTCAATGTCTCATATAGACATTAGGGTAACTATAATTTGCATTAATGTGGTATAATACACAATTAGCTATTCTCTCTATTATTTTGACCTTGGTGGTGCTCATGGAATCATACTGGTGGCCTAGTATTGGAGCCTCCAGGCCACAGTGTTCTCTGTTCACTTCATGCTATACCATCTATCTAAAAGGATTTCAAGTGGTCCATACGTCATTAGATGAGGAGACTTTGGGTGGCCTTTTAGAAAGGTCTCGACCAGATTATGGCTTGAATTTTAAATTTTCTTGTAGAAAGTGTCCTTTGGATTTGATTTTCCATTTGACAGAGTTGCATTGTGTGGTGTTACAGGAGCAGAATGCAACTGATGGGAAGATACATCATTTCCCAGCCATTTAAGAAGGGGAACTTCAACACAAGTCTAACTCTGATTGTACTGGCAAAAATACTTTGCATACAGCATAGCTCATCAAGACAAGGTCCATGATTAGATCTTCCAGCGTAATTAAAATTGTTTGACAATAATAAAGAGCCCTGATTCATATCAGGGAAACTAGTATGCAAACAGAAGGGGTTCTGTCCTTGCATGGTTTTGCTAATATTATTAACCCTAAAAAGGAAAAAAATAGAAGAAAATATAAGGAAATTTCTGGAGATTTGGAGGTGGCACCTAGGGAGGACAAAACATGTTGGCAGAGTTTAAATTTGCACAGAATGCAGAGCATCGGGCTTTTTTGTTACCAAAAACATATTTGCTTCCCGAATATTGGGGGGGGGGAGAATTAGTGGTTGTGGAAGACTTCTGAGTGAGAGGGGTAACAAGAAAGACCCCTGTATGTATATGGGGGAATTATCCCTGTCAGAATACTCAGGCAGAGGCCAAAGTTGAAATAAAATAAAAGAACCTTTATTGAAAAATAAATTTAAAGCCCTAACACATTTAAACTAACACAAACATACAATAGGAAAGGAAAGAATTGAGATGGCACAATAGGAGGTATAAGTTTTGCATTAGAGAAAAAGTAATAGCTCCAATCCATGATGTGAAGAAGTTCAGAGAAACAGCAAGATGTCCTGCATGCATCAGGGGTACATGGTCTCTGTTTAAATATCCTGTTTCATGTTTGGAGGCTGACTGGGCATCTAGCCCCTAAAACAAAGGAATTAATGTGATTACTGGGGTGAGGCAAAGAATTGGAGACCAGGTAATGGCTCTGTCATTGTTGCGACAGCCTTTGACTGAGTTACCAGTTGCTCTGAGATCAGTGAGGATACTGATAATTACTTCAATAAGAACACTAATGGGTTTCCCACATGACTACAAGAGTGACTCATAATGATGTCCAATGTTTGACTGTCTGGTCATTAAGGTAGGACGACAGTTGAGGTAGGAATGAATTAATTAGGGGGGGAAGAATGACCACAGGTTCGGGGTAAGTACTTCAGACTAATGAAAGAAAAGAACAAGCCCCCAGGTGTCATCATCCCACCAATAAGCTTTATTACCATAGGGTGAGGAAGAGGACTCTCATGGAAACAATAATGTTTCCCTATAAACCCCAGGTCCTCCCAGAGGGATACGGCATCCAGCTACAGAATGTGAATTATGTTTGCTGCATGAGCACAAACATAGCTGGGTCAGCTTCCTGGGTGAAACTGACATGGCTGCATACATTTCTGGCCTGTTAATGAGATGCAGGCAGTGTTGTCCCAAGGGTGGTTTCTTAGCAAACTTCTTCTGTGCACATGGAGGTGCCTGGGCCCTAACAGCTTGAAGAATAAAATAGTTTCATTGTGAAGAGAAATAACTTTGTGTAGAAAGAGGAGTGGAGAGATAGAAAGACCTAATAGCCTGACTACTCTTTTCTGTTCATTCTTTCTGCTAGTTTGGAGGCAAGCAGGGAAGAAGTGTACTCCTGTTGAGCCATTCTGGACACTGGAAAAGATTATTTGAAAAACATTAGGAAGTTCCTATTTTTACTATGCTAAATGCACATCTCCTCCAATGCCCCCTGCAGTACACTCTTCATATTCTGTTCACCACAGATCTTGCATATTTCAACAGAATATGAGGAGAGGAGGGAGCTCAGTGGGAATCTGATTCCATCAAATTTCCCCTCCTAGGTGGCCATTGTCTCCAGGAGAACTGATTTCTGTTATCCAGGGATCCATTGTAAAGTCTAACTCCAGACGGGAAGTTGGAAATCCTAAGGTAAAGGTAAATAACGGGTCTCATTTCAATGGCTTCTGAGTGGCAGGCCACTTATTCCATTTTGAAGCCCACCCAAAGGAACATACCAAGGAAAAAGTGAGATTAGGAGAGTTTTAAACCAAAGCTGAAGTATTATTTAGCCTCAGCATTGCTAAGTGGCAGGAACTGAAATAACTGGAGACAAGCTGCTATAAATAAAGTCATTCCAATGAGGTTGAAGCAAAATTGTCATAAAGCAATTGAAATGTGTGTCTATGGAAAGAAGATGCAAGTGCCCTCCGGCTTGGGGTGGGGGGTGGGGGGAAGGTCTGTCTTACTTGATCTGTTTATAAATGAATGTCTCCTTCCAGGGAAGCCACTTCCTGTTGGTTCCCGTTAAAACGCCTCAGAGGTCCACCGTGTTGTAAGGTTTGGAGGGCTGGTGTACTGTTTGTCATTTCTCCAAATCTAAACAGCTTAACCTCAGCAATGTTCAGTTTCAGGCTGCGCACAAGATGTGTATAAACAGTGGTTATAGTAACAAGATGCGTACCTTTGTCAGGGCGAGGGTGCGTTTAAAAATACATCCAGAATTTAAGACAACCAGGAAGCTTCCACGTATTCCACAGAGAGGGGAGGCTCATATTGAAACGGAATACCAAACAGACTGTGGCAGTATCTTTCAGTTCGTTCCCTAATAAAATAAAATGGATTCTCCACTGCCGTCCAGAATGGCAGGATTAAAGCATTTTACATAAATATCATGATGCATTTGTCTTTAATTAGAAATAAACCAATGGTTTAGCACTGAACAAAGGCTGTTTAATAAACTGTCTATCTGTGCCAGCTGTCTGGCACATGTCAAGGCCAAACACAATCCAAAAGTCTGCCCCGAGTCTGCCTGCTGCATCGACTGTCAAAACAATGGGAATTGAGGCCAACCTGGGCTTATTACAGTGCAGCTATACACAGCACAAAGATTCTTTCTTACAGACTGGGTGTGGGACTACCCATGCATCTGTAGGCTGCCCAGGTATACTAGTGGGATGGGGAGGGATAGAATCACGAGTTTAGCATTGGTGATTGAACCCACATGAGGAGGAGGAGAAGTAGAAGAAGAAGAGCTGATTTTTGTACCCTGCTTTTTACTACCTGAAGGAGTCTCAAAGCGGCTTACCACTCTGTGAGGTTGAGAGAGCTCTGAGAGAATTGTGACTGGCCTCGGTTCACGCAGCTTGGCTGCACGTGGAGGAACGGGGAATCAAATCCCATTCTCCAGATTAGAGGCCACCACTCTTAACCACTACTCTTAAGTTGGCTCTCAAAGGAAAACTGTTTTTCTGGAATTCCCTGGGGCAAGCTATGGAGGTTATTTTGGGAGAGTTCTTTGCCCTGTGCTTCCCATTTAATGATAAAGCAGAAACTATCTACATAACAATTTGATTTGCCTTGGCCAAATTATGTAGAAATGAATGTGCTTATACCCCCCAGTGAGGATCTAAAGCAGCTTATTGCAAGACCCTCCTCTTCAATTTTATCCACACAACAACAACCTTGTGAGGTAGGTTAGGATCAGAGAGTGGTTTTTTTTCCTTCAGGCCTGGATATCAGAAAAATATTGGTTTTCCTGATTATTCAGGTGCCAAATACAAGTTTGGTATTTGGATCCAGGGTGTTTTTTTCTTTTTTTTGGGGGGTGGGATTATAATATTATCAAATTCCATTATTCTCTATAAGGGAATAATGGTGGAGAGCTGTTTTTAAGGAAATGGCACCAAAGTTGCCAGAACACTCCTGCTACTCCCGGAGGCCTCATTCTACTCCAAGGGCTGCCATTCCAATCCCAGAGTAGTTTACTGGTTTCAGGGACCATCATTCCACCCTGAAGGCTGCCATGTCAGTCCCAGAGCACTGACTCCAGTCCTGGGGGACTCATTTCACCCTAGAGGTTGTTATTCCAGAGCAGTCTACCTTGGCCCAAAAAAGTTATTCTAAATAACTTCTATATTTCCATTGCTACTCTTGAATGCTGAAATCCCCCAATGGCAAAGGGAGGCAAACCAACTTGGGCAAAGAACACAATGTTTCAAGAGCAACAGAACCAATTTCAAAGCACAAAATCCAAGCCAAACCAACCTGGCTAGCCTAGCAAGAAGAAACCAACGCAGACATACAGTGAAATTAAAGATAAACAATCCTGGGGCCCTGAAACGCTGTCTCCCATATTCCTGTATCTTTCTTGAAACACCAGTATCCTGAAGTATCCTAGATGTCATTTGGACATCCACATATACCTAGGAAATACCAATGAGGTATTTTTGAGATATCTATTCAGATGGGAAATATCTGAACACACCCCCCTGAGTAGCATCTCAAACAGACAACTGGGCTAGAAAACTAACATCTAGTTTTCTATGGGAAGCTCTTATGAGATTTTCAGTTCCATGTTGGGAGATTCCTGGAGATTAAGTGGGGGAAGGTGGGCTTCAGGAATGAGAGGGACTTTAGCAAGGTATACGTCCACCCATCGAAGCAGTCATTTTCTCCAGGGGACATGATCTGTGTACTCTGGAGATCAGTTGATCCACCGTAGTTCTTGGAGCTCTCCAGTCCCCACCTGGAGATTGGCAACACAAAGTATGGAGAGCATTCTGTCACATGAACTTACACTATAGCATTGGAAATTGTACAGTCCAAAACAAACAGAGCAGTCCTGTACCCATTCATTTACTTCTCCTGAGATGGAAACTGTCAGAATTCTTACTATTGTGTGGAAGAACTGGATAAATAGAATTTGCTTTCTTTTAATCAGACCCATAAATCATCCAGCTGGATTCCGAAAATAGTATTATGTGACCAAAGTACCTAAATGAATGCTCCACATGGATACATTCTTTGAAGAAGAAAAAAATTAGTCATGCCTAATTTGCTAGTATTAGTAGTTTAACGACTTCAAATTATCACTGCAAGTCATGGAGGGTGGAAGCACAATTGATCAATTGCAAACCATTCACTCAACATCTATGCCTGCCCTCTTATCTGTCTTGTTTCTCCTTGTTGCTTGCTTCAACAGATTAAGCTTCAAAAACTGAATTTGCCTTCCATTCTCATGCAACTAATTAGTTTTCTTCATACTGTGAGCAAATAAGGACTTTCCCCCCCAATGCGCTTCCAACTCTTGCCAAAAAAGGGGGGGGGGTCCTTTTCATCTGTTTTTTGCCCTCTGAGTCAATTGTGTTTGCTCAAGATGCTCTTTTATGAGAAGCTTATTGCAGAGAGAGACTCACACTGTATACAGGAAGTCGTCTGCGATCACTAAATGCATACATTTTATCCCTGCTTACAAGCTCTGTGTGGGACTTTCTGAATGGCAGATATTGTCCACTCAGTGGCAACTGAGCACACTTCTTATTGGTTTAGCTTAAAACAAACAATCCATAATGGCATGCTTTTACCAAATCAATCTGTCCTGTTTAATAAGGCATTTGTTTAAAAAACAGATACACAAAACTATACTGCATCTCTTTTCCTACAGTTATGCACAGCATTGGGTTGGGAAATATTTGGAGATTTAGGGGGCAGAGTTTGGACGTTTCTCACTGAAATCCAAATTCCTACCTAAGGAACTAGTAATCAACAGCCTTAGAAGTTTATATAGCAGGATGGCCTTCTAACATCTACCATCTACCTACTGTTGCCCTACTGTCTCTGTATGAAGAAGAAGAGTGGGTTCTTATATGCCACTTTTCTCTACCCAAAGGAGTCTCAAAGCGGCTTCAGTCACCTTCCCTTTCCTCTCCCCACAACAGGCACCCTGTGAGGTGGGTGAGGCTGAGAGAGCCCTGATATCACTGCTCAGTCAGAACAGTTTTATCAGCGCTGTGGCAAGCCCAAGGTCACCCAGCTGGTTGCATGTGGGGGAGTGCAGAATCAAACCCGGCATGCCAGATTAGAAGTCCGCACTCCTAACCACTACACCAAACTGGCTCTGTATGCTGCAGATAACATTTGCAGATAACATCTGATAACATTTTCCAGTCACTTTGCCAGCCTAGCATAATAGGCCATAGAGCCAAATTATTCCACCTGCAACCTATCTATGGCATGGCCATGAAACTGGTCATGGGGATCAGAAGATGGAAACTGAGATATGCATTGCCAAAAGTGGCACTTTCCCAAGGAGCAAGGAGATGAGAGTCAGGAACTCCACCACACTGAGCACCACCACCAGCACATGGGCTGCAGGGGCTGACGGTCAGAGGGGGAGAGAGTAACACAGCAGGCAACTATGTACATTCATCAGTACAAGCAACAATGGTTCCAGGGTCAGCACAGTCAGTCAGATGTTAGAAGAGGGCATACTGGAGACCTTGTCCTATTCCATTTATGGTTGCCAGACTCCAGTGGGGCCTCGAGAACTCTCAGTATTTCAGCTGATCCTCAGATGACAGAAATCAGCTCCCATAGAGAAAATGGCTGCTTTGGCAGGTGGGCTGTATGACATTGGACCATGCTGAGGCCCCTCCCCAAACCCAACCCTCCCCAGGATTCCTCCCAAAAAAACTCCAGATATTTCCCACCCCAGAACTGGCAACCCTACCGTTCATTCCATTTCCAAGGTGTAGAAAGATAGTCCAGCCATCCAAATTCCTTTAAATCCTCTTCCCCAAATATAGCAAAAAGGTTGGAAACCAAGGGACCAGAGTAGCCCTTGAAAAAAGGTTGATTGAACTCAAAGGGAAGACTTCCTAAATGGAACAGCATCATGGGATAAATTTCCCTTCCCTTTGACTCCTGGCCTTATCTGTTGGTATCATAATCAGCAAGTAGTTTGGAGAAGTCAACCATTAAGGGCTATTGTTAATCTGTTAAACTGCTAGAGGGTGCCTATGTGCTCACTGGTGACATCAAGTGGTCACTGGTGAAGTTGCAGTGGAACATCCCTGAGCACATGCTCTGGGGATTCCTTTGTTTAAGGTGGGCTCCTGCCCACTTCCTTTTTCTTCAGGAAGAGAAACTCTGGGTGCTTTTGGTGAAGCAAGGAGCAGCCATCATTAGGCTTAGCTCTCTCCATCTGCTGATATGTGGGATGTATTCTAGCTCTACCCTGCATTCTAGCTCTAGAGGCTTGCGATGTGCTGCTTTTGTAACTAATTTTTAAGCTTTTGTACTGTGTTTCAATAAGGAGACTGAAGCAGATTAATATTATATATATTTGTAAATAATCTCTCCAGTAAAGATTCTGTCTTTTAAACCTCAAAGTGCAGTGAGTGCGTCATCCACAAGGGTAACTAATAACGGCATACTTTCAAAATGCTCTGTTACTCTGTAGCTCTGGGAGGACTAAGGACCAAGCCAAGTCCAAAAGTCCCAACACTATCTCTGTATATTATGCCCCCTTCTGCCTTAATGTGAAGCCCCTACCTACTTTCCTTCCTCAAAGATTTTCTCTCCATTTTTCTTTCTCTTTCTTACTGAGCTTCCCTAAGTTTCTGTTTTCTTCTTTCCTGAAGAACTCTGGCTATCCCATGCTGTCACAGAATGAGATTTTGGCAATTTGCTCAGCCTGGATACCTGAGGAAAGGGTTGAGAGTGAGACTTATACAACTGCAATGTCATTTGAGGTGTTTTGAAATTCCAAATTAACAAAATATTTTATAGAACATAGAGGAGAAAGGTTAGGTGAGATCAGGGGTAAAGTTTCTGAGGTAACTCAATATAGAACTCTATACGATGATGATGATGATATTACTCTAGAATAAGGCAACAGGAGGGTCATGGCCTCAAAAAACCATTCCATTCCCCCACTGAGAAGCCAGCAAGGCATTCCAGCACCAGGAACTTGCCCAGTTAGAAAAAAAACAACAGTCCCTCCTCATTCAATCTGGTTTCCCCTCCCTTGATATTTATTTTTTAAACTCACCCTTTGCAGGGGCTAGATAGGACTTGGTTCTGCACCACATGCTCAATAGGTAAAGGTAAAGGTAAAGGTAAAGGTATCCCCTGTGCAAGCACCGAGTCATGTCTGACCCTTGGGGTGACGCCCTCCAGCGTTTTCATGGCAGACTCAATACGGGGTGGTTTGCCAGTGCCTTCCCCAGTCATTACCGTTTACCCCCCAGCAAGCTGGGTACTCATTTTACCGACCTCGGAAGGATGGAAGGCTGAGTCAACCTTGAGCCGGCTGCTGGGATTGAACTCCCAACCTCATGGGCAAAGCTTTCAGACGGCTGCCTTACCACTCTGCGCCACAAGAGGCTCGCTCAATGGGTATCCCTTGCCAAATCTCAAACACATTCCCTGCTTTAAAAAAAAGTCCAATCTAATTTTCCCCCCTCTTGCAATTGATGCCCCTCCTTTTGGCCCGACTGTATTCCCCCCACCGGGTGTCAAATACACTAGGTACACCACTGATAATTGCAGCAACCATGCAGTGACATATCTGAAGGCGTAGGAAACAGCTTGAATAGCCTGTTCCCCTAGCCTGTTCCTATTAGCTTTCTACTTTTTTAGAGGGAAAGTTTATACTGCATTAAAGAGGAAAGATCTTCCACAGAAAAGTGTATCACAAACTCCTTTCTCCTATCTATTGGCATATATACAAAGATTCGTAGCTATCTGTGCACATCTTGGGTCCATTATGCACAGGGAGGATAGCACACATTCGGGGTGGAATGGCGGCGACTAAAATCACCGATAACGCACGGAGCCGGCTGTAAACGGCCACAGATTCGGTGCATGCCGCCGAAAAAGCCACATTAATGAAATGCGGAAGAAAGCGCAGCTTCCGGGTGACCGGGACGCAACCAGAAGCGGCGCCAGGGTCCTGTGCATAACCGGTTTGCTTCGCTTCTTCCCCCTCTGTGTTTTCCATGTGACCCGAAATTGCCGTTTCGGCGACCATGCATAATGGGCCTTGTGCAGGTTTTTTTTGTGGGGGAGGGGAAGAAGGTTTGGAGAACTTTCACAATGTAAAGTACAAATGGCCTGGAAACTCACAAAGAACAGTAGATAGACACTGAATGACAGGCCGAGACAGGCACACATACACAGCACACAAAGTAAGAAATGTGGTGGGGCATTGACACAGCCATATCATGCCTAATAAATTTTCCTAAAGGAAGAGAAAGTCTTCTGATATACACAGTAATCATGAGATCATCTCTGATAAACATCTGGGAAGAACCTGGAAATCCCTTAAGCAGAATACAAGGCTGATTAGACACAACTGCGGATTCCGCCCCAGTCTTTTCTGGGGATGGAGGACCTCATGAGGCCTGCAGCTGTCCCAGAGATCACAGGCAAGAAAAGGAGAAGGGGGCCCTGCTGTCTTTTGGGAAAGGCAGTGAGGAGTCCAGAAGGCCCCCAAGGCTGCAGTCCCAATTTAATCAATAGAAAGAAGAGGTCGTCGATAGTGTCTCTAAGATGATGGAAACAGTATGTTCTTTGAAGCTCATCCTGCCTCCTGCCAGCATCACCACCAAGTTTCTTTTAGTTCATTTCAATCAGCTGCTTTTCATCCAGGTGCTAATTGTATCCAGGCTGGGGAGCGAGAAAACTGGGGAAGGGCCAGACAAACCAGACTTAGATCAGAGAGAGAGAAACTAGAGTGGAGCTGGATTTTGTGTGAGACTCAGCTTTCATGTCAAAAATTTGCCTGCTTAGTGAGGGAGAACCTTTCTTCAGAAAGCCAGGGACGGTATAGGATAGTCAAAGGGGAGGCCTGGGTCTCCAGCTCAAAGAAGCCTCAGATCTGACATTTCTGTGGCATGTTGATAACTTTCACAACTTGCCTCGTGGTTTTCAGAGCCTTGTTTGGTTTTCATGCATTATCATTTTTTAAATTCTTGGTATGGCTCGGGTGCTCCAATGCCGGGAGTTGCCTGGTCCTCTCTGTATCATTGAAAGAGCCTGCAAGCAGCTAAACAAATCCAGTATGTATATACTCATTAGAAAGAAAACATATTATCTGTGCAGGCCTCTTCCCCCCAAGATTCTGAACTGCTTGTTGAAGATATATGTAAAAATGACATTAGGCTTATTATTAATAATAATCAAGAATGAACTATTTACCTGTGGACTAAGGGGGGAGAGTGACTGTCATGGAGTGGGAGTCCCTTCCCCAAATTCTAAGTGGCATTGCAATCTAATGTAATTTTCCTTTGAGAGTCTTACATGGGGCACATGGAAAATAAAGACAGTATCTTAAAAAAAAACCAGTCACTAATAAGCATGGCACACAAATTAATGTCGCCATAGACTGCTTTTACATCCTGCATTCACTTAGAGAAAGCTTGTGAAGTCACTGAAATGGTGCCTACCCCTAACGCTCTACTTTTATTCTTCTGAGTTCCCTGCTCCCATTTTTAATACTGTCCCCCATGGATTATATTTGGGCAACCATATTAGCTCATGCCACAAGCATTCCCTATGCTTAGGCTTCACTCCACTACCCTCCAAAGTTGCTTATGACTTCAGTTCTTTTATGACTTGAAATGTGAACCAGTCCATGCTTCAAAAACATGTCTAGGCTAAAGAAGTGGGTCACTCCTGCTACTCACTGCTTTTTCACATATTCTGGCCAAGCCTGGCTGATGTCATGGACCAACACTGGCTCAAATTAACATCATCGATTAATCTGGGTGGGTATAGCACTTCTTTTTAGGCTTTAAGTTTTCTAGATTTTTCTCTGAGAATGGGTGTGGCTGTGGAAAATGAAAAACATAATTTCTGACTCACTGATGAGACTGAATTTTTTAAAAAAATGGTATAAAACCCTGTTGAGTTAGATAAGGGAAGCAATCCAGCTCTCACAAGCACCACCTGGATCTAGCTGCAATGCAACAAGGAGCAACATGTCAGAAATGTTAAATGTTTATCATTATTATTTATTAGATTTATTACCCACTGCTGTCTCGCGGTGGGTTACATAAAAATACCCCACATAAAATACACAAAACCCTTAATCCCCTTTTAAAAACAACATCTTGGCGACAAAAAAAACTATCCTCCCCCTCCCAGTCCGACAGTTCCCACCCCTGCACCTCGAGGGACAATCTGTGGATGCCAACTCTACTGCAGATGGTCTAGACTAGAAGGTCCCATATGATCTCCCACACCCTGGCCTCAACCAAAGCCCTGGCAGGTCTTTAGCAGGTTCCCATGTTAATTAGTTAGGCTGCCAAATTAGCCCAACTGTGGTGGTATTTATCAGCAAATCAATAGATTCAATTGAAAGAACGCCATTGGAAACCTGTTAGTGAAATATTCCAGCTGTTATCCATCTGGCAGTACTTTTTACCTTGGGGGGGGGGAGGCATTATGTTTTTCTACATCTGATTGGAAATGGAAGGGGGAATGTTAGGCCAAGGGGGGAGGACTCTCTTCCCAAACAAACATGCTGGTTTTATTATTATTTTATCTTTATCTCTCTGTTTTGCCTTTCTTTCTCCCATCCATCATACTTTGAAATGGATGGGTATTTTTAGAATTGCCACCAACATATTTATATATAGTAATTATCCCTAGTTCTTTGATCAGAGATAATTTTCCACTTTTGGCTGCTTCTCTAGAATCAGAGCAGAGGAAATGACTTTGGACCCCAGCTAAGATCTTCCAGCGCTTCTAAGCGTTTGCTGTAAGTTATGCTGCACAGCTTGAGAATAACATGGACCTTGAGTGAACCCAGATGAAGGAGCAAATATGGATTCAGAGTGCAGGGCTAGAAATAAGTCTGAGGACTAGAAATAAGAGGCTTGTTTAATGCCACCTCAGGATTGCACAGTTCCAGGGAAATTTGGACTGGAGGCTTGTCAGTGGAAAGTAATTCGATTTTATACCATCAAACAGCCTCCAAATCACACCACCAAACTTCTTAATCAAAGATATGTAAGAACAGATTCTTATGTGTGTCCAGCTTATCTTGGGCTCAGTCTTTATTCTTTAACCATTCAGTCTTAATCAGTGGCTTATAAGTACTAAAATAACTGCCAAGACAATGTATCAGCTTGGTGTAGTGGTTAGGACTGTGGACTTCTAATCTAGCAAGCTGGGTTTGATTCCATGCAACCAGCTGGGTGACCTTGGGCTTGCCACAGCACTGATAAAGCTGTTTTGACCAAGCAGTAATATCAGGGCTCTCTCAGCCTCACCTACCTCACAGGGTGTCTGTTGTAGGGAGAGGAAAGGAAAGGCGATTGTAAGCCACTCTGAGACTCCTTTGGATAGAGAAAAGTAGCATATAAGAACCAGCTCTTACTCTTCTTCTATCCCCAAACTGAGTGCTAAATTATTACAAATCCCACCTCTTACAGATACTATTTTAGCTATACTTCCTTTAACTTCCTGTTGTATCTGCTTACCTCAACTCAGTAAATTTTACGTTTTGCCTATCTAACAACAGCAGGAAAGTCTTATGCCCACTGAGTGTGTGAAATGATTACTCTTCAGACTGGATCTCGTTTTGAACTGGTCTCTTTTTGGTAACATCCTGACCTCCCCCCAGTTGAGTACATAAGTAACTAAACTAAAATAATATGGTTCAGGGGGGTGTTTTCATGAAATTCAGGGCATCCTGCCATGTACCACAGAGGTCCCCTACCTTTTTGAGCCAGTGGACACCTTTGGAATTCTGATGCAATGTGGTAAGCAGCCACAAAATGGCTGCTGCCTGAGGTGGACCCAGCCACAAAAATGGCTGCAGCAGATTACCTTTAGTCACACACTGAAGATCAATGTGCTGTGATGGCAAGTACTGTCCAAGCAGTGGACACTATGATGGGGACCCCTGGTGTACAGTGCATGCTACCTGTTGCTTTAGGTATTATCTTTCCTTGTAATCTCTGCATTGCTTACCCCGGCATGTTAATCCTTATGCTGTGTTACAGCTTCATTTCAGATTTCTGATATCCTAATTCTATTACATTGTTTACTGCAAGCCCCATTGTGGTCCTTTGACTTACACTAGTCCTTGAGTCTCAGTGAGAATGTCATATTATAAATAACAGACATAAATACTTATCCAATAAGCAACACACAAAGTGTATGACAAGGTATACGGCAACGCAGTAAAAGGAAGCTGATACCTACAATAATCATTGCGGTGACAGAAAGTGTCTACGGTTGCCCTATATTCATTTATTTATGAATAAATTTGATTTATAGGCCTCCTCGTCCTACTTTTCAGTGGGCTCTGGGAGGCTAACCACAGTAAACTAAACAAATAGCAATAACATTATTAAAAACGAGACAATCTTATGGCAGCCCTTGAAAGTTTTCAAGACAAGAGATGTACAGAGGTTGTTTGCCGATGCCTAACCTCTATGTAGCAACCTCAGACTTCCTTGGTAGCCGCCCAGGACTGACCCTGCTTAGCAGCCAAAGCCAAGCTAGCCTGGGCCATCCAGGATAGAGCTATCATGTTTTTTTTCTATGAAATGAGCTCTGACTCATGGAAGCTTATGCTGAAATAAATTCTGTTAGCCTTTAAGGTTCCACTAGATTCCTGTTTACTTCTCCACAACCTCTCTACATATTACCATTGCACCTACCCTGATCCATGCTGCATTAACAACCAAGCAATTATCTCTTCTCTGAGTTTCCCTGAACAATGCAGTCCTTGCTAGCCCTGATCTGTTATATTAACCCAAGTCCAAGACATTCCTGAAGAGTAAAGATGGACATTCAAACACGACCTTTGCAGAGCCTCACTTGCGTAATATTTGGCGAAGCAACTTTAGAGGTCTCTCTTCTTCAAAGAGCGAAAAGGACACAAACACACACACACACGTTAAAAGGAAGAGGAGAAAACAAATTAAGTCTGACTGGAAAAACTCTCTGGTGTTCTGCTGGGATATTGTATAAAAACAGTGGAATAAACACAGCAGAATCTGGCATTACTGCCAGGACTGGCATATTTTGCCAGTCTCCGCTGGCTGAACTTTATCCCTAGTTACACGGGTATGTAACTATGGAAATCCAAATCAGTATTTTACATTCCAAGAACAACTGGTCACTGAATGAATGGAAGAATTGCCTACTTCTACCCTCCTGTCAAATTGCCTTGATTTATAAGGTTGCAAGAAGTGTTAAAGCTAAGTGAACGGCGCATCCTATTCGCCATCCCAATCCCCAAATTGCCTTCCCAATTGCTAATTTTTCTGTGAAATATTTTGTGTGTAACATTCTTTCCGATGAAAACATCTTCTGAAGATACCAGGCCAGCACATTCAACAGTAGATGAAGTGGAACCTCCCAAGTCCTGGCATAACACTCACTGATTTGGCTCAAGGATGCTCATCTCTCCATGGAGATGTGTGAACCAAACTGGCTGCCTTCTGTGCCAGGGACTATTCCTTCCCAAGGGTGCTCCAAATGCATTCCTTGACTGTGTATGCACTAGCTGCTACCAAAGGTGAATGGAAGAAATATATTCTGCTTGCATGTGAGCAGCTTTTTATGCAAAACCTTTTTATGTATCTTTTAAAAAGATACACCTTTTTGGAACACATTCATGAAGCTGCCTCACGGAATCAGCATGCAGCCCTGTCTAGACCATTGTTGACTATGCAGACTGGTAGGTGCCATGGAGGTTCTCTGGTCAACACCTTTTGTTTCACCTCCTACGTTATCCTTTTTAACTGGAGATGCCAAGGACAGATTCTTGGATCTTCTGCATGCAAAACCCACAGGGTATTTGTCATCTCCGGTTAAAAGCAGGACTGAGAAAGACCTCTGCAAGAGGCCTTGGAGTTGGACTAAGCACTACTGGCTGGTTGGGATTTAGTGGCCATTCATAGGTTGCAGACTCAGCTTGAATGTCAAAGAAACTCTTAGAAGCATGGAATCATAGAGTTGGAAGGCCCTCCAGGTTCATCTAGTTCAATCTCCCGCACAATGCAGAAACCCACAACCCCCCCACCCACAGTGACCCCAACTCCAAGTGATTCCCCCCCCCCACCACCACCACCAAAACTCTCCAGAATCCAACCAGAGTTCACTGTGGGGTGCAAGAAATGACTATATGTAATGCAGATAATTACATAATTTTGCAATATTTCCTCTGAGCCCAGAAAAACAATCTGATACATATCTGTATCAACATTTTTTGTGTTCGGGTAACATTCAGCTATTCAAATTTTTTAAAGAATATTTTTAAAAGATTGTCATCATCAGTTGGTTTAGTGGTTATCAGTGGCTCCTCTTGGTTAGGCCATGAACCTTGGCTCCATGATCTGGTCTAGTACCACATTGATAAGCTGATATGGACACCGATGAGGCCATGAAGCCATGTTTCTCTTTGCAATGAAACAAAGCTAAGCTGAAAAGGAATGAATCAGAAACAAATGAATAGGCAATGACAAACGCAATTCACCAGGGGACTGGAAATAGACGACGCATTTGTGCCAGCAAGTCTCCCAAACTGGCAAGTCTCCCAAACTGTCTTAAGATTCATCTGTTCCCATCTCAAACAGTTATGTAAAACCAAATTCTCATCAGCAACATCAGAGAGAGCAGATGGAAAGGCCCCGAGGGAAGCTGGCATTCAGCAAATCTTTTGGGTGCGTGATCGTTGCGAGAGATATGGCTATGTGCAGTTCCCATGGTCTTACCCTCCTGGAATTATTGCCTTGGTATATATAGGGAAGGCACGGCTCAGGGCTGGATTGAGTTCTCTGATGCTTCATCGAGGAATGTGTGGAAGCCCTTAAGAAATGTCACTCATCTTCTTGGAACCATTGACATACCTAGGATGGCTCACTCAAGGAGGAACTTTGGGGGAAACTCTGGATTCATCCAAGTAGATTTTCAGGAACGTTGACATAGAACAGACAGCCCTGCACAATGTCTTAGCTTCAGAAAATATTAGAACCATTAGGTCTTGTTAGGACAGCTTTCCCCCTCCCTTTCAAAAAATGCTTGGATCCACTTGGAGAACAGATTTCCACTGCTTTCCCCTCTCCACGGTGTGGCTTGGGCAGGAAGGAATTGGCAGTGTGAACACTGAATCAAACAAAAATACTTCTAGGACACCTTAGATTCATTAATTTATGGGTGTATTTATCTATAGCAACAGACCTGAGAGGTAGCTTTGGGCTGGGACACAATGGCTGGCCCTAGGTCAACTAGCAAGCATCCATGGCAAGGCAGGGATTTCATCCTGAGTCTCCCAGATTTTAGTTTAACATACTAACCACTGTTCGTTTGGGTCTAAGCTTTTATGGACTACATCAGAGGGTTAAGTTTTTTTTGTCCAAAGCCTTTCACTTTGTGTCATTGTAGAGAGCAGCTTAAGATGCCTATACAACACAACCAACCTAGATCCAAAAACATAAGAATATAAGAAGAGTCCTACTAGTTCAGAGCAGTGGGCCATATGGTCTAGCATCCTGTCTCACAAGTTCTTCTGGAGGTCCATCAACAGCGCATGGAGAGCCTATTACATGTCCAGAAGTCCTTCTCCCAGAAAAAAAACAGTTGCTTCAAGGGCTTGCCCAGACTTTGCAAGAAGTCAGAGAAGTGTGAAACCCTGCCACCTTTTGCATTACCGGATGAAGCATGCGTAGCGCAACCCATCTGAGCCTTCCTCCCAAGTTATTTTTAGAGAGCAGCGTCTTACACGAACAGCCTTTAATGTAATACAGCTGTGCTCTTGCTAAAGAAAATGCAAGAAACAGCCTCATTTTGCTCACGACCTGGTGCATGTCAAAACTTCTGGCAGGTAGCTGGACGCTGAACTGAAAGAGGTTTTACCAGTGAAGAAATGTTTTCACAGCAGAATGCCAAGGATCTTTGGAGACTTTGGGTCATCAGCATCTGCTAACTGAAGAAGAGAGCAGCTAAAGTCTATTTTTAATTAGAGATTTTGGCTGACTTGCAAGGCAAATAGAATTAAGAGCAAGGGAAGTCATAACACCTCTCTATTCTGCACTGGTTAGACCTCAATGGGAATCTTGCCTGCAGTTCTGGGTGCCGCAGTTCAGGAAGGATCTTGACATGTTGGAATGTGTTCAGAAAAGGGTGACTAGGATGGTTGAGGGGTTGGACTCCATGCCTTACGAGGAGAGGCTGAGAGAGTTAGGAATGTATCGCTCGGAGAAGAGATATGCAAGGGGTAATGCGATAGCTGCATTTAACTATGTAAAACAGGGGTAGTCAAACTGCGGCCCTCCCAGGAATTGTAGTCCACGGACATCTGGAGGGCCGCAGTTTGACTACCCCTGATGTAAAAGGTAGACATATTAAAGAGGGTGCCAACTTGTTTACTACAACTTTAGAGAGAAGGGCAAGGAGCAATGGATTCAAATTATGAGAAAGACTTCCACTTAAATATTAGAAAGATTTTCAGATGGTGGGGGCTGTTTATAGATGGAATATGCTGCCTCAGAGGATAGTGGATTCTCCTTTGTTGGAAATTTTAAGGAAATTGGATGAGCTCTCAGGAGTGTGTGATTTTTAAGTCCCCAGGAAGGTGGGGGAGCTGGACTGGATGGCTCTCTGCGGCTTCTGCTTTGATTCTGATTAGAGATGAGATTATTCTCCCATTGTGGGGGAAAGCTTAGCTATTAGAGTACGTGTGGTGGGGAGAGGTATTCTGCCACAAGCATGATATACATATAGTCCAAAGAGGTAGCCGTGGATTCCCTTGTGAAAAAACAAGCTTCTGATAACAAACCAAGATGAAACACAAAGAGATTGGTGCATGCAGCAAGATGCACATTTTTGAGTGCTGCACTGGAAACCTCAGCAAGTGAAGATAACCAAGATCATGGAGCCAGGGTTCTTCAGAAAGTGGACCCTATCCCCACAACATTGTCCCAGCAGTGCAATGTCTTACTTAATCTAATCTGAATGTTTATATCATTCTCATGGCGATAAGTGAGATGAATACACAGACCAGGAAAGCTCCTCTCTCTGTTTATACCATAATTTCACTTGGAGTGTACTTCATACAGTTTAGTCAATAAGATTTAAAGTTATTTTTCACAGTTCAGGATGTGGCCAGCACAGCCACCTGTTTCCACTCCAAGCCCAGATCTTTCCCATTCCCCCCTAAAACCTTATTCTGCAAATGTATAATTATAAAGAGAACGGGCCTGTAAACCTTGCCACTGTGTGTGGTGTACATTATCTATTTGTTTAATGCATTATCGTGTTCTTATGGCACTGTGTTCTGCTTTTGTTCTCCCATCTTCTGCATTACTCGACATATCATCTGATTTTTTTTTGCATTGTTTCTGATATGGGTAATTCCTGTCCCATTGCTTTGCTTATTAGGCATCACGTCCTGTTTTATTGTTTTATTGTGTTGTTTCTGTTATTCGTCAGGCATTTCAATGAGAAGGGCAGACGGTCAATAAATACACGAATTCTTAACTTCATACTGCTTGCACTAATGTCATTCTGTTCTTTGTAAATCAGATCCCTCATTTATTAAAAAAACCTTTATAACATTGTGCTGCAGATCCTCAAGGCTGTCTGAGAGTCGCTTGGAATCTGCACGTTGACAAGCCATAGCTAAGTGGTAGAGCACATGTTTTGCATGTATCAGATCTTAGAGTTTAATTCCTGGCACGTCTTGCTGAAGGAACTCAAGAGTTAGGGAAGCAAGGCTGCCTGCTTGTCTGAGATAGTCAACGTGTGCATGTAAATGTCAATAGCCATCACACTTAGATGGTGCTTTGTAACTTATATTTTGCACAGTGATATGATAGGATTTTTTAAAAAAAAATAATAAAACACTCTGGGAATGAAGAAAAGAAAATGATAGACTGCATCCTGGGAGAACCGTCTCCCCCTTGACCACCCTTAAAAGGCTATGCTGGGAATCATGGGCAAAGGCTATGGGGGGCAGGAACTGTAGCAAAGGGAACTGGGTGAGATTGAGCCCTAAAGCTGGATGGATTCAACGCAACATGTGCTTAAACAAACTGTGAATGAAGCTGAGCCGTCCTGCAAGCACAGTTCTGTGTAAGGGCCCATATTTCTCTATAAGAGCCTCTCCCCAGGACTGCTGAGTATGACACAGTGGCTAGGGGAAAATGCTCTAAAATCTTGCCAATCTCCAGCCCACAGGCTACCAAGGCTCTCATTAATGGAGCATGAAATGTACTTTGGACCGAGGCAGCAAATTATTTTGTAGGATCGCTGCACACAGCAGAACTGCTCCTTTGCTTCAACTCCCACCCTTCCCTTGTGTGCCATTTCATACTGAGGGCATGGGTTGAAGCCTTTATATAAGTAGATGTTTAAATCATGGTTCTCATCAACACACACCAACAAAATATATTCTTAAGTAACCACTAAAAGTGAGCCAAGTTTATTGCTTTGCAGTTTTGCACAAAGAATGACTTGCTTCCAAACTGAGATTCGCTATGCCAAATTCAAGCCTGGAGCAAGCCAAGTTAGAACTTCCTTCAAATGAAAGGTTATTACGAAATGCGTGAACATAAATTATCTAGACCATGGTGCATGGTACAGAGAAATGAAATGGGGTTTCCAGAGCCATAGCAATTCAGATCTAGATGAGAAATATTATGGAATTGCTTTTCATCCTTCCATCTATTTATATACATTAATTCATCAGTTCATCAAATGTTATTTCTCACCTGTGGGGGCGGGGACAGGCCTTCATGCAGGGTCTTATACTGAAATCTAATGCAATCCACTGCAAATGAAGTAAAATCATGCAACCTATTCCTAATATAAAATAGTAAAAACTGCCAAAGCATTTGTTATGGTTATGGGTTCGAATTATTCCCTGGCATTTCCGAATCGGCTCGTGGCGGGTTACAAAGTCTTATAAAACCGCCATTAAAAACCCCATTAAAAAGACAACAAAAGATTCCAGCATGTTGGAAAAAATCTCCCACCCTCCCTTACTACAGGAGGGGTGAGGAAGGAGGTGGGATGGGGAGCATTGATCTACCTCACCAACCCCAGCCTCAACCAATTTTAGCAACTTTATTGAGATTTCAGATCAGTGGTTCTCAACCTGGGGGTTGGGACCCCTTTGGTGGGTCGAACAACTTTTTCACAGTAGTCACGGCAGGGCAAGCCACTTGGAGGGGGGGGCGCCTCCACTGTTGCTGTGAGATTGGCATGGTGGGACAAGAGGCAGAACGGAGAAATCCTGGGAAAAAAAACAATTTATATACAATCATGAACAATGGATCTTCACACCATTGGCCAGTTTCGGTTTAATTTCTGTGAAAGAACACTTGCATAATTTTATGGTTGGGGGTCACCACAAAATGAGGAACTATATTAACGGGACGCGGCATTAGGAAGGTTAGGAACCACTGTTCAGATGAGCTATCAGAGTGAAATGATTTACAGGAACCAGAATTTTAAGCTTAAGAAACTTATTGATGGAACAAAATAAAAAATTCCTGTAAATCAAATCTAACATTATTAAAGGAAGGCAGGGAAAATAACAAAACTAAATGACAATACGTACTTAATGAAAAATCACAATGTGACTAATAGTCTGAGAACAAATAAACAGTTGCGTGGTTAGAGTTGCCATCTGTCCCATTTTGACCCAAACAGCCTAGTGTTTCTGCTGACTGGTTGGGTAATAGAAAATATCAAACATATAAATGTCCGGTATTTTCTAATTAAGTTTTCTCAGTATGTGAGGGCTGAAGGGGCACACAGGGAGGGCTGACAGTCAGGCTGCGTGGCTGGTAGAGCCACATTTTGGCCACCCCTGAAGGGAGTACCACTGAGACGGCTCTCCTGTTTAATTAAATCAGAAACTGGTACAACCTTCCATGGAAAGACACAGAGGAGATGCCCAGGAACCAAGCAAAGAGTGGATAAAGGCTGCAGAAAATTGGTGCTTTGGCTGAGGACTAAACACAGACTCCAGGCAAGAGAGCAGCAGAATGCAGATGGGTTTTCTAAGAAGAATCCCAGAAGAATTTACAGAAAAAGATGAACCTCAAGGATTATGCACACCGGATCTCAAGAAAGAGTGCTGGAATATGCAAGATCTGTAGTGTGCATAAGAAGAAGAAGAGTTGGTTCTTATATGCCGCTTTTCCCTACCCGAAGGAGGCTCAAAGCGGCTTACAGTCACCTTCCCATTCCTCTCCCCACAACAGACACCTGTGAGGTGGGTGAGGCTGAGAGAGCCCTGATATCACTGCTCGGTCAGAACAGTTTTATCAGTGCTGTGGCGAGCCCAAGGTCACCCAGCTGGTTGCATGTGGAGAAATGCAGAATCGAACCTGGCATGCCAGATTAGAAGTCCGCACTCCTAACCACTACACCATAACTGAGCAGGATGTAGACAGGTATGCTTCCCAACCATATTCTGCATGATTGCACCACTTCTGGGGTTTCTTGAAACCTGAAAAATGTTTCAGGGCTTTCTCAATGGTACAAAAGTTGAGAAAGTCTGCTCTACAAGTAAAGAAATAAGCTGCGATTTAAAAACCTGGGTCCAATTTTCATGATACATAGCCCTATACAATGAGTGATGGTGGAGAGTACATATCAATCAGCCTGCTCACAGTGCCAGACTATCTCCACCCCCCAGCTATTCATTAACATGGCACAGCCTTAGATTTGGCCCTACAGGATGCTGGACTATGCAAGATTTGCAGTGTACATGATTTAACAGCATGAATATCCTATCTGCTGACATAAGGGTCTCCATGAGAAGAAAATTTAACCTGGATCCAATCCACAGATTTCCAGCACACATTGCAGGAATCAATTATGGGTACAAAGTTTCTGGTGCAGGGTTTGGCCATATTTGTCCATTTCACCATTGGATGGCCATTGGGTTTGGAAGCCAAGCTTATGGGCCAGGAAGAGGGGAAGGTGAGGCACTTTCCCTTCCCATCCTGTGTTGATCCATTCACATGTTCAACTGGTCCTGCTGTACATACGTTACAAACTCAGATCTCATTCTGCTTGCATCAGTCCTCCGATATGATCGTTATATAGGTCAATAAAATTGGCATTCTATTTCAACGCTTCTCCCATCAGTGCTATTCGTTTTCATGCTCTCCAACCATCCCTTTCACATTTGTCTTGTGTGATCTGGGAGGAATCCTGGCAGTTCCCTTTGCAAAGAATCTTGCTTCTCTCCCTAGGCCTTCTTTTATTTTCTTGCTTTTTAAATGAGGTGCTTCAGGCACACAAGTAAAGATGAAATAACGGAACAACAGAACACATTTGACGGCTGTCCTCTACACCGGGCACGCCTAATGCAAAATATTTGTTTAATGCTTCCAAACCATTCGTTCACAACCTCGGGGAAAGTGTTGCACAGTACCCCCTGCCGCCTAAAAAAATGGCAGTCTGCAGCCAGGGTCAAAGTGACCCGAGGTACAATCCCCAAAGCCTGAGGGGGGGGGGGGTGTTCATGGATGCTGAATTCATTTCCATGCTCTTTCCAAAGGCTACAGCTGATCTAAATTAACAAGCAGAAGGGAATGCTCTTCTCTTCAGATCCTTCTGGCTGACCTGGAAAAGATTTTGGTTAGTCAGTGGCACTGCAAGCAGGACATTAGTATGCAGGGGAGGGTGGGAGGGAGCTCCGCACGTAGCCTGGAGTAGATGTCCTTTCCCTCCAGGACTTTTCCTCGTGCATCTTTGCTGGATGCTGAATGAGGACAGTGTTCCAAAAAGAAAAAAAGAGCAGGGGTGTGTGTGTGTGGGGGGGGGCAGCATTCTGTGCTCCTAGAATCAAATCCTATTTTATTCGTCTACCACGTACAGAGCTTTCAAAGAAGAGACCAGAGTTGCCCAGAGATTACAAACGCCATGGAAGCGGTTAGAACATCCAATTCCCATTCATGCCATCCAAATCAGTTGCATGGCTTTAAAAGGAAAGTGGAGTCCTGGGGGGAAGGGTTAAAGCACTTAAAATGTTTGGGAAATGAGTCTTTGGCTGCGGGTTTTGTAAACTAGCCTTTGATAAGAGGGAAAACATTCTGCTTGCCTCTGACTACGCCTTATAGGTTGTTTTGTTTGGTGTTAAATTGTTAACTGAATTGTGGTCAATTTTTCTTGAAAGCCACCAGAACTCACAGGAGCCAAACCCTCTGTGCAATTTCTGGTGATTTTGTTGTTGTCCTTCATGGGGAGGGGTAAATAAAGTTCTCCCAAGATCAGCTGCTCATGTTCTGAGGTGGATATTTTTGGCTCATTGTTCTTTAAATGCAACCACTGCAAATAATCTCAGTTGTGCAAGCACAGCAGGACACACAAAGTTTTTAAAGTCTGTTTCAGGCACAACTAGCGATGCCCCATTCAAAAGGATGGCCATCCCCAAAGAGTTCAATGAATGTTGGTTATTAATGGCCTGGTCAGCTTTGCTATGGCAAAGGAATTGTTAAATAACTGGACAATTCATCGCAGGATGAGACCACTAGAGTCCAAAATTACAGAGTAGCTGCAAGGCCACCAAGCCCTCAACAGTCTAGCACGGTTAGCACAATCACCATGTCATGCCTGCACCACTGACACCTCTGGACACACCATTAGGGGTGTGTGCCAAATCCTGAGTGGTCCTGGGTCAGGTACATCTGCATCTGGACCACAGGAGGGAGGCATGGATTCAACCATTGAAGATCCAGTTGAGGACTGGGGTCAGCTAGACCTGGCAAAGCTACTTGACCCCAGTCAAAAGTTGATGTGGCCCTTAATGCTCGATGCACCAGGGCCCACACCACCAGTTACATCCAGCCTGGATGACTCACTGGAATGCCAGAGGCAGCAAAGGTTTGACAGCTTGCCAGCAAAGTGCAGGGCTATCAGCTCACTGACAAAGTAGATGCCCTTTCCTCGGGCAGCATTGAACCCAGCTGCAAGCACTTTGGGCCTGGTACTGAGAGCCTCCAGGATGATACTTAAAGAGAAGCCTTAGCCAGGCTTCTCTGTGGGTGCAACATGTGCATTCCCTGCTCCTCTGCCTGGATGTCCATTTCCTGAACTTCCTAGTGAATCTCTGTTGGACGATGCTCCAGTTCCTGACCTCAACTCAGCTTTGGAGTACACTCCACTGACCTTGGTTCAGCTTTAGACCTCCCACCAGTAGCAGATCTGGTAATCTTGTCTCCATCTCCGTCCACACTCCGCTCCCCTTTGTAGAATGACCTCCCTCGTTTGAACTCTTTGGCCTTGATTTGGAGCTCTGACTTTGGCTCATGGTTTGGTCTCAGCTGAGGATGCACTGACTGAGTTACAGGGTGTGGCCCGGCAGAGCAGCGGTGCTGGCTGCTACAGGTGGGAACAGCTGCTTCGGCTGCCGAATCACACCTACCTTTTTAGAAAGGCATTTTGCTCCCCCAAGTTTTCACAGCCATTGTCTTCACACACCCACAAGAAGTAACACTGCCATGTGAGGACACTCCGACCAACGCACCTAGGGCAGTAGTGTTATCAAAACCCACCTTGGAGAAAGAGGGATTGCCATGCTCTTTTTGCCATTATATGTAGTAATGGATGGAAGACTGCATCTGCTGTATGACTTTTCTTGATTGATAAAACTTACCTTGATTGCTTTGTGAACTGTTCACCGCATGAGGAAAGAGATCAATGTTGCAAAGGCTGTAGCATAGATTTCAGTGAACGGAGAGGGGCTTTTTGTTGCCGAGGCTTTTAAAAAACAACAACACGTACTTCATGAAGCAGAATCAATATGTGTCTTGTTATATAGCAGAAGTGATTTTCCAGCTTTGCCCTGAATAAATACAAAGAAAAGCATCAACTAAAAAACCCACTACAGTTTTAAATTACAGTCAACTTGATTGATTAAAATAGGGTTGCAACTTGCAAAGGAGGAGGGAAAGCAAAAGTTGTGCATGACCAGCAGGTCAACTTTTTCAGTTAGCATGCAATCAATATGTGGAGTTGAATGTAAGGTTATCTGTGTTCCATCAACATGCTATTAAATAAAGGAAATTTCTTAATTGAGATCAGGGGGAAGTCTTTATTTTCTTTTTTCTTTCTATTATCTTTTTTCTTTGCAATCAGGTTCTAGCCTACTTTGGTCACCCCACAGAGTGTTCAGGGCAAGAGATTTCAGAGGTGGTTTGCCAACAGTTGCCTCTCCATAGCAATTCTGAACTTCTTCCAAATATTAATCAGGCCTGACTCTGCTTAGCTCCCAAGAACAGACAAGATCAGGCTATGCAGGGCTATCCAGTTCAGTGCAAGTCTTACATATCCCCACAAAATGAATGATTTCTTCTCCTCAGGAAGCCATAGGAAAAATTGTACAGCGGAACCCTTCTTTCTTCTTTCTTCTTTCTTCTTTCTTCTTTCTTCTTTCTTCTTTCTTCTTTCTTCTTTCTTCTTGGCTCCACCTGGCTCTGGAGGTTCAGTCCAGAACCCACCACCTCACCATATCCCTGGAACTCTTAAAGCAACAGGAACTAACATATAATATCTAACTACTTGACAGTTCATCTATAATCTCTTGAGTCTTACACATTTATAATTGTTTTGGCTCTACCTTTACAGCTTTTCCGATTTCCCCCTGTCTTTCTCTGCAGGTTACACTGCACCCAGCTGCTATGACGGACCAGCAAAAGTTAGATATTCTGAAAATGATTGTTGCCTTCCCTGAGTACACAGTATTTTTTCTGGCCCTTTGGTGTGTACATGAAAGAACAGAGGTTCTGAAGGCAGTGCTGGTGGCCATTCTCTTGAACATGGCGGCAGCTTTAAAAAGCCCTTCCAAGCTATGTCAAGCTGAACAGAAAGAAAGACTCCCAGAAGGCCAGCAAGCAGAATGATTAAGCAAGCTGGCAACATCAGAGACAAACCTCCCAGAGTCTCTGATGGATTTGCTCAGGCAAGACACTGAGGCAACACAAAAGAGAAAGGTCTTTATTGTGGAGTGCGATGTGATCAGAAACTGAAGCACGCTGACAGTAATCATTTACCCTGGTAAAACAAAAATGGACGGGATCTTTCTGTCCTGATGATAATAGGAGTGGCGACCGTACAAACAGGCCCTTGAACTACCGATACCAAGAGTAGCATGACCTGTGATGCAACTGATTTTAAAAGCAGAACCATTTTACAATGCAGATTTGATTACAGAGGAGGTGGGTGGGGACAGGGAGGCAACAAAATCACTGTGAAGGAACTGATAGTCAGATTGGCTCCACCTGGCTCTGAGATATGTTCAGATTGGAAACTTTGGTCAAAACTAACAGCCTGTAACAGTGTGGGAGTAACATTAAGGCACAAATGACAACATACCTTGAGAGAGTTTTTGCTTTATGCATATGCCTTGCCCTGAAAAACCTATGATTCATAACTTGGACAGTCTTCGGGGCAGAAGACTGACTACAGGAGATCAATGGATTGCAACTCTATGGGTTAAAGAGCCCAAGCTCTATTAAATCATCTTGCCCTCAGGCAAGTATCTGGGGGTAATCCTGAAAGCCTCCCTTTCTATGGGGTAGCCCTCACCACATTTTTACATCTGCACCAAGTGAGGCTACTAGTGCCCTATCTGTCCTTGGATTGCTTAGCCACAGTCATCCATGAAACGGTTGCCTCCAGACCGGACTTCTGTAACTCGCTCTATGCGGGCCTACCCTTGTCCTTCACCTGAAAATTGCAGCTGGAGGAGTGGGAGCTTGGTCGCCCCCTGAGGTGGGGGGTTATTGAGTTTTAATGGGAGTGGTTTTTGTTTGTTGTTTGTTTGTTTTTTACTTTTAAGGGGTTTTGTATGAGGATTTTATATTGTAACCTGCCACAATTCACTCTGTGAAAGTGGAGGGATATAAATCGAAACATAAATTAATAAAATAAATGTCAATATAGAAAGAAAAATTGTGATCTCTCAAATGCACAAAAACAAGTTTATGCCAATACAAGGTTACTGACTGACTGACAAAAACAAGCAACACACCTCTCAGACTAGGAGATCAGGACCAGCAACGTGACATTCCATGCCCCTCAGCACAGACTTACCCAGAGTCACCCCCATTTTGCCTTTCTACACCTCTGTACTGCAACACAGTGTCAGCACTCTTCCCTCCCCTCCTCACTTGGTTTTCCCACCTCCCCTCTATTCTCTCCATCCTTCCTAGCTCTGCCCTCTCAGTCTTGTTACTTTCCCCAATCGTGATAGGGGGAAGTTTCTTTAAGCCCAGTATCACCATCAACACCCTGTGCAGCCCATCTCCCCTCATCCCTTGGTTAGTTCACCCACTTTCCTCCCTCCTGTCCTCCTGTGCTCCCTAAGGCTTCCACATAAATAAGTCTTTTAAGGTGGCATTCATTTTATTTGACAAGGAGTTGGATGTTTGTCTATGTTTTAAGCTGAGAATCAAACGGTGGGACATTCAGTCTGAAAAATATCAATTTTCCCCATGTGGAATTCTTTGTGGTAAAGTTTCTGCAGATGCATGAGTCACTCATAAAAACATTAGAAGAGCCCTGCTGGATCAGACCAGTGGTCTATCCAGTCCAGCATTCTGTTTCACATAATGGACTATCAATTGTCCTAGAGAGTCTTGCATGCTCTACACAATTACACAGAAGGCAGGGAATTGATTTTCATTCTTAGTTATTGTGGAAGTTACACACCTCATATCTGAAGGCTAGCTTCGTGATAAGAGTGGGATCATCCCTGAGTAAGAAGAACTCTGGAAGAGCTGTCATTACCTGCCAGCTGAATCAATGGTATGTTATGAAATGGCTTGGGGCTACTGCTCCATTAGTACTTTTAGACAAAGCACGTACAGTGCAATCCTAAACAGAGCCACATCCTTCGTTGTTCATTTATTTCAACAGGCTTAAAGAGTATAACTCTGTTTAGGATGACTCTGTCTGTGGTTCGCTAGCTGCTTGAGCCCACTTCTTGAGAAATCAAGCCAGGCAATATTCTAATGACAATGTCCCAGAGTCACCTGGAAAAAGCATTTGGCAACTGCAGTAATAGCTGCTGCTCCAATTTCATTTGCTTGGTAGCAAATGGAATAACAATCAGGTTATCTTGATCAATCAAAAAAGCCAGCTGGGGTAATATTTTATCCGTTTTTAATGACTTCGTAATCAGCTTATGTGGAATAAATCACAAGTGGAAAACTGAGTGAGAAGCTGGAGGGGCCTGCCTAAAGGGATATCAGCTTCCCAGCAGAATCCAAAATGCTGGAGAGGACAATGCATTCCAGCCTCGTGGAACTGTGACCGTCGCTGGTTCAGATGTCGCTCTGCACGGATATTGCTGGTGTTTTCACAGATGTCGTTTTAGATCAGCTCCGGGTTGTTGTTCTTTTCTACAAATATTTCACTGTCTTCTTCTCAACCCTGCAGAAATCCTTCAGGCTGCTCGATATTCCATGGGAGCTGCACCCCAAAAGGAACTCCTAATTTGCCTTCAGTTCTGAGCTACCTTTGGACAAGGAGACATGCCTATTACTAGTTCCAGGGAAATGGTAGAATGGAAAAGTAAAGAAACATAGGAACATATACCCTATTCACCTAAAAGGACTCACTCCCCATAGGACTACCACCAAGAAAAACAGGGAGTCATCTTCAATTTGCGCACAAGTTACAGTTATATATGGTAATATAAATAAACATTTTGTGGATAACTTTTGAGGGGAACATCTTACATTCAGAGTCTTCTTTCATTTGTCACTATTGAAGTCACAGGAGATATTTACACAGCCGTATTCTGCCGGGGTAGAAGGCAGATCAGTTCTGTCTTGGGCCGTGCTTGGATTATGCGGGAAGAATGTTGATTGCCCTCAATTTAGTGTTTTTCTCCAGCATTTTTGCCTGGAAGGGAAAGCAAAAGGGGGTGCCAACAGCATTTTGTAGGTCCATTCTCAGCTCCTCCACACCAGAATGCATGCAGTGTCACCCTAGCTCTCTGTAAGTACCTCAGAGATTTGGAAAAGGAAGGTTTAACTTCATTTTTGCAATGATATTAAAGATCACAGAGTTCTTTTAAAAGTTTTCACAGGTTGGCCAGAAGGCAATTGACAGCCAAAGGCTGAATGAAAGAGGGCTTTTGTGTCTTTCTGGAAAGAATACTTATAAAACTCCAGAGAGCTTTCAAAGTGAAAAAGTAGAGTATTAGTCATCCAACATGCCCTCTGTGACTGAACTTTTTATGACTTCAAACTCTTAACCACAATAAAGTTTGTTGTTTTCTTTTTAATAATGTTTCTACCAGAGTCTAAAGGACAAATGGCCTTATTAATATTTTTTTAAATTATGAGTAGGATGTAACTGATCCAGCAACGATATCATTTAGTACAGATTATATTTGTATACTACTCTCAGAGTGTTTGGCAGATTTTTTTTGAATATACGTCTGTCCTCAAGAATCTCATGACTGGTTGAACAACTGTCTTTAAAGTGCATCATGTTACAGCACCCCTTAGGGTTTTCGAGGCAGGTGAGATGGTTTGCCATTACCTTCCTCTGCAAAGTCTTCTTTGGTGGTCTCCCATCCAAGTACCAGCCCTCTGTAGCTTCCGAGAGTTGACAAGATCGGGCTCTATGATCCCATTCAACACCAAGACAGAGCTGTCCCACCAGGACTGTGGTCGAGGTCAGGAAATTAACATCAAGGAATGTTAGGCCTCCCTGCCTAACTTAGGCCTCCCTGCCTAAGAACTCTAACCACAAGATACCGATCTGCCCAATATAAACTAGGCCCACCCAGTAATGTTTTTAAGGGGCAGCTTTTATTAATATAGTTTTAATTTAATTTAACTAAGCCCCAGTTTATTACTGGACAGCATAAACCAGTGCATAACCTAAAATGCAAAATGAGTTCCACAAATTAATTATGCACGAAGAATTGCTTTCATAGGCCAGTTCTGAGCATACTGGTCCATTAACATTCTTGGGTGCCCCCTAGTATACTGGGAGTTGGGAGAAGATCAACTTTCAGCTTTCTCCACAGCATGCATTATTGCAGGGGTAGTCAAGCTGTGGTCCTCCAGATGTCCGTGGACTATAATTCCCATGTGCCCCTGACAGCGTTTGCTGGCAGGGGCTCATGGGAATTGTAGTCCACGGACATCTGGAGGACCACAGCTTGACTACCCCTGCATTATTGTATAATTAAGGAAATTTGTACTGGTAATTCCATGTGCAGTTCTACTAGAGCTGAAGGTTAATGCATTAAGATACTAAATTAATGTAAGTGTATTGCTCTACTGATCTTTTCATATTTATGTATTACATTTCTATACCGCCCTCCCTTGAAGCTCAGCGTGGTTCTTTTACAGTGTTTTAGTGTGAATATCTGCAAGCACTTTGAACTGTAGCCTTGCTCAGAATAATGAGACTGGACCTCACCAAAATGTGAATGAGGGATAGTTGACAGCATTTTAAATATATTTTAAATATATACATTTAAGACTGACTATGTGCAATTTGAGCCAGATTAACTTGTATTATGCCTTTGTTTTTTGCTCTACGGACGATCAGCTCAGAATAAAATTCTTTGCATAATTGAGCATTCCAAGGTTGCCTATTTCATTTCTAGATCATTTGCTTTCTATTGCCGGCATGTCAACAATCCCTCAGGATTGACACCTTAGCAACTGCTATAATTTCAAAATATTTGTTTGAGTTTGCAATATTACAAAGGTAGCAAGATTTTTGGTTAGATAATTAAGCCATCAAGACCTGAAACATTTCATACAATCTTTGTTTTTCTTGGTCTGTGAACAAAGCCTTAAACTAAGTTACAATCACTCTAAAATGGGGGGGAAATGGACCTTAAAAAATAAGTTGCAGAGAACAGAGTGTTCCAAAAATCAAGCCAAGGTCCCAATTATAACCTGAATAGAACACATAATTTGCACATAGGGAAAGGAACTCCTGCCCCAAAATCTTATGCATTGCCAGTGAGCACCACATGACTCACAAAAAGGAAGCATTTTTTAAAGGAGCATATCAGTGAAAAACCAAAATGACAACAGTCAAGGACTGCCCATGAAAACAAAGGCCATAGAACATTTTAATTCTCTTTATAAAGTCAAATGTTAATGCATTTCATATGTGGCAGTAGTAAATATATGTAACCTATGAGGCTGGCACATTGTTAATGACATATCCTACAAGCTGCTATGACCCAGTGGTTAAAACAGTAAGCTGGAAATTCCCCAGTTCAAATCTCATTAATCACTATCTCTAAGGGGAGAGGAATGGGAAGGTGACTGTAAGCAGCTTTGAGCCTCCTTCGGGTAGAGAAAAGTGACATATAAGAACCAACTCTTCTTCTTCTTCTTCTTCTTCTAAGCTCATTATTAGTAGAACAAGAAGCAAAGGCATAATACAAATTAATCTGACTGAAATTACACATGATCAGACACATTAGCTGCTTGGTGGCCTCTTTCCCCCACCTTCTCAGGTGTTGCCTGAGAAAGTAGCAGGAATCATTTAAAGGGCACATCAAGAGCAGATGTGTCTGGTGGGCCCTTTAAATGCCTCCCCCCCATCCAATTTCTCTGGCAGTGGTGAGATCCACCACTGCCAGAGTATGTTGGTGGGGGAGGTATTTAAAAGACCCACTTGGAGGCCTCTTCCCCCCTCCACCTTCTCAGATGAAATTCCACCTTCCTGCAAATTTTTTGAAAACCTGCAGGCTCCCAAACTCAGTGGAACGTATTCGCCACCGCTGTGTTTCCCGGGGAGACAGATTTCAATAGAACACAAGCAGAGCACAAAGTGGAGAATGGGTTAGCTGGGCTTTCTTTCTTTCTTTCTTTCTTTCTTTCTTTCTTTCTTTCTTTCTTTCTTTATTTATTTATTTATTTATTTATTTATTTATTTATTTATTTATTTATTTATTTATTATTCTGCCACTCTTAATGACTCATGACAGGTTACAACAATAATAATGCAGCCTTTATAGGTTTATTGGGGGTCCTATGTAGTTGAGGTAATGCTCCAGATGGGTCCTAAGTGTTGGCCACATCTGCATTTTGAGCCAGGCAGGATGCCTAGGTAGGGTAGACTCTCTCTTAATTGGAATTTGATGTACCAACAATTAGGGACAGGAAGAAGCTACCAGAGAGGTGACTTCATTGTGAAGAGACATTAAGGGGACTAATACTTTCTGGAATGCAGGAGATTAGCCACTAGCCAGGTGCCCACATACCATTTTCAAGCCCCCACAGTTGGGAAAGGACCACTTTCATCTCCATTCAGCTATGATACCAAGAAAGAAAAGAAAATCCGAACCTTAAAATGGCAGTAGTGTTCCCACAGTGGATAAGTCTAGTTATGCCATCCATTTGTGTGTAAAACCCTGCCTTAATCACTAGACCATTTCTGCACAAGTCATTTTCCTCTGTTCGCCATCTGCTTGTTCACAGGGTTTATTCGGGCTTGCTCATGATGTCACCTCTCTCCTGTGGCTTTCCCAGGGCTGATGTGACTCTACCTGGCCATTGCCCTGCGATAAATCAGCATTCCCTTTTTTATCATGGGAGATAACGATCAACCATGTGTTAGCACAGTGCAGATTTCAAAACAGGTGGTGGTGCACCTTAGATGCCTCCATGTGGAAAAGGTCCTACATTTGCCTACCTAAAAGGAGAACCACATTTCCCCCTATTGTGCTAAAAAAGAGGAGTTTGCCTTATGTTTGTTACAAGTATACACAGTAACAATACAATTTCATGTGCAAACAGAGTTCCTTTCCTTGCAGACTAATACATTCCTTCATTTTTCTTTCCTCCTTCCCTGTAGGAAGGACATTCTCCTCACACTGCCAACAGTGTTGTCAAGAGACCAAAAGGGTAAGTCTGCTGAAAAAAGTACGGTTCAGAAATCCCACAGGATAAACTGTGGCTAGTTCCCAAGCCTTTGTTTGTTAGATCCACCTTATTTTGGTTCAGTTAGTTCATTTGACTGAACCACTGTCTGCCATAGAATCATAGACACATAGAGTTGGAAGGGACCTCCAGAGTCATCTAGTCCAAACTCCTGCACAATGCAGGAACTCACAACTCCCTGACCACTCACAGTGACCCCAATTTCATGCCCATGTTTCATGAATGAATGCAATCTACATACTGTTATCAAACAGCAAGTATAATTTACCACCTTAAGGACAACTAGCACATTTTTAATCCTTTTTTTAAACAAAATCTGCAAGCAAGAGAGAATTAAAAACTAGGAAACGTTAGTGGGTCACCCCCTGAAACCACCCTTTTTATCTGCACTGCATTATAGCCATTTGTTAGACACTATTCTTCACATTTAGACATCTGAAGTGGACTACAACAGTCTCTCCACAGATGGTATGTGTCAAATCTCATTAAAATGTTACTTGAGAAAATGTTATTCCCGACAATGTTCTGGAAAACTTGTAAACAAGGTAATAACCACGATGAAGAAAGACAAAACCCCAGGCTCACTATTTTTAAATATATATATATATATACCCAATAATAATTAAGAAAGTGTTTCTGCTTAATGGACATACATTCCTGCCTCCTTAACAGTTGTCCATGGTGTCATATGAGATGCAGTCTCACCTTTCCCTTGTACCAGTATATTAGCTGAAATAGGACACTGTGTCCTTCGTGGTTCACTTAGGTAAAGGGATGCCAGAAAGGCAGACACTGGTAGCAGCAGAAGCCAGCTGCAGCAGTAAATCAATTTAATCTGGTAAGCGTATCATCATAAAGGAAGATGCTCTTCACATTTTTACTATGGCAATTGTGCCTGCCAGGTTAAGAAGCCTTGAACTATTTTTGTTCTCTCAGCCCTCGTTATACGCAAGTACCTTAATAATGTTTCTGCTTGTTTAATTGCCAAGTACAGTTTTGCTTCCCTTTGCCAAATAGTAGAAGGTTTACAATACAAGCCTATGCAGAAATATCCCGCTCTAAGCCAACTGAGCTGTTGCACAGGATTACACTATTAGAACAACCATAGTAGGGTGGATTTGTTCAGGGAAGGCACAGAAGAACACTGGAGTCTGGCTGGATTGTGAAGAGATTTCCAATGAAAGTCAAACATTTTCCCGGTCTCTTTGATCTGGATCGAGGGCAAAGGACTGGTGTCAGTAGGGCCAAGAATTCGTAATTCTATATGGATTTGTGCCCTTATAAACTGAGAAGAAATGGCAGGGATGGAGCAACAAGCAGACTATATTTATGATGGAAATACAGGCTTTGAATAGATGTAGCTGTCCTGGCTTTTTCACTTTTTCAAGTGTTGGGTTTTTTTCTGTTAAATCCATCGGTTCTGTGAAGATCTGGACACTAGAGCCCCAAACAATCAACACTTAACTAGAACCAGGAAACACGGAATGCAGACAAGCAAAACGGGAGAACTTATATACATGTTTGAGACTCCTCCCAAGACACGTGATTGGTCCTTAACAGGAGCCCGTGATAGGTCCATAAGTCTGTTTGCTCACAGGTTAGAAAATGGGAGCCAGCGAATCCCTAACAAGAGTTCAAGATTCCAGTCTTTGCTCCAAGCTCGAGGTTTCTGAATGTCCACGGACACCATGCTGCAAGGCATGGAAGACAATTAGACACATGCATAGAAGAAAATGAAATGCTTTACCCATGATGGCAAAATGAGTGGTCGATCAGCACATGCTCAAGTCCCAGGTTCTATCCCTAAATTATAAAGAATTAGCTAGTGGATGTAGGGAAGAAAGTCACTCCCTTCCTGAGACTCTGGAGGGCCACTGTCCATCAGAATGCATCATGCTATAACCCAAGGCTCTGCTTTAATACAGTACAGCTTCATATATTAACATCCACAGTCCTAGGAAAGGGGTTAGACAAGTTCAAGGAGGATAGGCCCATCATTATGACTATCCAGGAAGACTAAAAGGAACACCACATCTAGATGGAATAAACCTCTAAATGTCAGTGATGAGAGGCAACATCAGGAGAAGGAGATGGCCTAAGTGGGCAGAGAAGTGGGTGGGGCCAGTCCAGGTGAAGGGCAAATCGGAATGCTCAAAGCGTCTTCCGATTGGCCAATTACCCGACTGACTGGAATTCAGTGGGGAGTGGCCAGGCTGAAGAGGCTTCCCTGCCTGCTCCGAGGCCCACAGGCAAGCTGGGGACTCGGTAGGGAGGGCGGGCGGGCAGGGGAGTTTTCCCTGTGGATCTTGGAGCAGGCCCGCCACATCAGGAACGCGGTGGGCCTGCTCCGAAGCCCACAAAAAAGCCAGGGACTCAGCGGGGTGGGCGGGGTTGTCGCTGCATGGGGGGGGTCCCTGGGGGTGCAGGGTCCCCCCCTTTCATTATAAGGCTCATAAAGGTTCAGGACCCCTGGAGAAGGTGGACCCTTGGTCTGATCCATCAGGGTTCTTATGTTGCTGGGGGCCAACATCGGGGAGCCTCTCAGGATATCTAGTTGATAACTGAGGCAAATAAGACGCTGGGCTAGATAGACATTTGCACTAGGAGTCCATGTTCTTGTGTTTTTGTGTGCTCATTTTAAACCTGCAATTTCTCTTGTTCCTTGGGTAAAACCATTTTCTAACCAGTGTAACATTTGAAAATGTGTCCTGTCAATGTGCCTTGTGGTCTCCAAGGATATTTTTACCAAACTTCTTATCTATTTTGAAACATCGTCATGCTACTATAGCAACAACTAGGAGGAAAAGGCAAATAATGTGCTGGTGTGGTTCAGAGAAACGTAAGTGCTTCTAATGGTTCAATTAGATGAGAAATTAGGAATGCATTACTGACTCTCGTCAGTTGTTTAAATTTCCTTCAATAGCATCATGGGAGGAGTTTAGACTGGGACTGAAGCACTGAAGAAGGATTTTTAAACCCTGCACTTTTTCCCTTTTGAAATTCCCCACACCCTCCGAGGATCAAGGGAAGACTTGAGGTTTTGCCTTCCCTTGCCCTTCTTCCAAAATGCTCAGGGCCTGTCATCCCTCCATTGTCTCTGAAAAACATCGTCAGGAACTCACTCACTACTCACCCCATAGATTTAATCATTGAAGGATCACACTCCAGTCTAGCAGCCTAATCTAACAATCATAAAATCTGCCCTGAGTTTTTGAAGGCAGGGCAGAATATAGATCCCAAAATAAATCAATAAAATATAAATAAAAATCATGTTAATTTTCCTTTAAAAAAAAGACTTTGCCGTGAGTACTCAATGAAGAGAAAAAGCTGCTGTTATTAATGCTTATCTGCAATTAACCCTGCAGAGATAGGGTGGGTGTCAGCAGTAGGGTAACCAGGTCCCTCTGGCCACCAGCAGGGGATGAGGGAATATTAGAAGGGACCAAGCCCTATGCAGATAGGTTGAGGGACTTGGGAATGTTCAGCCTGGAGAAAAGGAGGTTGGGAGGGGACATGATAGCCCTCTTTAAGTATTTGAAAGGTTGTCACTTGGAGGAGGGCAGGATGCTGTTTCTGTTGGCTGCAGAGGAGAGGACACGCAGTAATGGGTTTAAACTTCAAGTACAACGATATAGGCTAGATATCAGGAAAAAAATTTTCACAGTCAGAGTAGTTCAGCAGTGGAATAGGCTGCCTAAGGAAGTGGTGAGCTCCCCTTCACTGGCAGTCTTCAAGCAAAGGTTGGATACACACTTTTCTTGGATGCTTTAGGATGCTTAGGGCTGATCCTGCATTGAGCAGGGGGATGGACTAGATGGCCTGTATGGCCCCTTCCAACTCTATGATTCTATGATTCTATTATTCATTCATTTATTAACCCCTTTACCCCCCTCTGAATCCTGGCTCAGGGTGGCGTACACCAGTGGTCCCCAACCTTTATTAGGCTGGGGACCGGCAGGGCATCGGGCCACGCCCGCGGGGACCGCGCCCACGCGGGCCACGCCCACGCTTCTGGCCACGCCCGCGCATCGAGCTGCGCCCGACCGCGCCCGCGAGCCATGCCCGCGGATCGGGCCGCGCCCGGAAGCCACGCCCGCGGATCGGGCCGCGCCCGACGAGCCACGCCCGCGGATCGGGCCGCACCCGCAGGCCGTGCCTGCGGATTGGGCCGCGCGGGCGCGGCCCGGCCCGGATTCCTTCTCCCCGCCCTCCCGCAGTAAGTAGCTTCCCGGGCCGCAAGCTTGCGGCCTGGGAAGGTTTTTACTGCGGGGGGGCGGGGAGAGGGAGCTGCGGCCCGGTGCCATGGCCTTCGCGGCCCGGCGTACACCATACATTTCTACAACAGTATAAAAATCAGAATATGCCACCTGCATATTCCCATTTGTAGATCTTGGCATTTGTCTGGGAGTATATTGGGAGAAGGGGTCCGTCAGATACGCAGGGCCCAAACCAAACAAGGCCTTCAAGTTGTCAGAAACTCTTAGGTATTTGGGGATGGAGCCTGGAGAGGACAAGAACCTCAGTAGGCTACAATGCCATTGAATCTACCCTCAAAAGCATCCATTTTCTCCAGAGGAACTAATCTGGAGATGAACTGTATTTCAGGGGATCCGTGGGTTCTCACCTGTAGGCTGGCATCCCTAGTCAGAGGGCCCCGAACCCAGGACCACCAGCTTTAGAGCCTTGTGTATACCATATGAATTACCATATGATAATTCATGGCCCAGCCACCTCCACCCCTCACTACCCTCTTTCAAAATGGCTAGCAGAAGATGCCCAACTTGTCTAGAATGATCCAGTGAGAGCTACTGGTGCCGGCTGACTGTCAAGGAAGATTGTTCGAGTCCTGCTGATCCTGATTTTTGCCTCCTGCCTTTTTTGATTTCATGTCTCATGAATTCCTAACCTGAGTATTGCCAGCCTCTGACAGCCTTGGCTCCTGGACCTTGTGCTTGATTGATGACTTTTCCATGGTGCCAGACCACCGTCTGCCTCTGTGCCTGACAGTAACAAGCAGAAATAATAATAATGTCAAGTTACTCCCACCTGGCAGATGTGCCTCCAGCAACAACTTGTTCAGGCCTTGAGGGAGCATTAAGATTCAGAGCACAAGTCAAAGGCTGGGCTTGATGAAATAACAGAAGCCCAGTAAGTTGAATCCAACCCTTTATGTGACCATGGTAGGGATCTTTGCTAACTTCTCTTTATCAATATGGCCCCCTGCATCCCCTGAAAACGCAATTATCTGGAGATCCTGGTAATCAGAGAGGAATGTGGAGCAGGCAGCTATAGTCAGAACAAACCTGCTTAGAGCCAGTGTGGGAAAGTGGTTAAAAAGCAACAGGCTCTAATTTGGAGAACTAGGCTTGATTCTCCACTCCTCCACATGCAGCCAGCTAGTCACAGTTCTCTTACAGCTGCTCTTGCAGAGCTGTTCTTAGCCTCACCTACCTCCTCACAGGGTGTCTGTGGTGGGGAGAGGAAGGGAAAGGAGTTTATAAGCCACTTTGGGACTTCTTCAGCTATTGAAAAGCGGGGTATAAAAAAAACCAGCTCTTCTTCTTGGGCAGGTTTTGCTCAGTTTAGAAAGTGCTTCTGTTCATATCGGGGGATAGATTTACCAATTCCCCTTTCTGCTTGTTGCATAGAAAGGGAGGTTTAAAAATCCCACCCACAGCTCTTTGGTCCCTATCCAAATCCCCAAAGTGGTGAACTGTAACCACAAACCCTTGCGTGCTCCAGAGTAAGCTCCACCAAAGCATCAAAATTCATGCCAGAAGGGTGTGTATGAAAATTTCTGCTGATTCAACCTTCAGGTTGCAGCTTCCTGTGCCACAACTCACACTGTTGTTAGTTGTCCCCTGACCGAGTGAGGGGGGCCTGCACTGGGAGAAAAAATATTTAACATCATTTATATGTTTGCAGAAAATCTGGTTCTGACTCAATGGAATTTTAAGACTATTTCCATAACTGGAGATCTGTAACTCTGAAATGCAATTGAATGTAATTTGAGGCATTTGGGAGAGTGAAGCAATTCTACTCCAAAGTAAGACCCCTATTATTCAATAGGTCTTATTTCCAGGAAAATGTCCTCAGGATTGTAGACATAATGTGGGGAGGCTAATTCTCCCTCCACCCATCCAAATGGTGTGCCTGACTTCCATAGGAATGGTAGTAGCCCTTCAAATGGTGGATTGCTAGCACAAAACCTTCTCTCCTAAAGTTGATGGCTCTGGGTAAAGTAACACACAAGAATCTAAAGTCTCTCTCTCTCTCTCTCTCTTGACTTGACACCAGCCTGGAAAGTTCAGACAACATAAATTTGGTTTGGACGCTTTATAAAATTTCTGTGTTGGATACTTAAGAAAAATATCTGTACACATCAGCCTGGAAAGTTGAGGGTGAAGCAAATTGGATGCTTTCCTACATTCTGCTTACTGGATTCTGGGTTTCCTTTTAAATATCGCTGGCACTCCATTTTATGGCCTTACCCAGGCAAGGAAGTGGAAAAGTATAGGAAATGGGAATAGATACCATCTTTTGGTTTTGTTTTGTACTGAGGTTTAAGAAAAGGGTCAGTTTAATTTATAGTGGAACAGGATGTCCAACCCCTAATTTACAAGCGGGAGCCTTTTTAAATGATAGAAGGAGAGGAGGAAGAAAGATATTCCCAGATGACAATGTTCTTCTGGATTTTTACCTAGTCTGAAATGGAATGAAAAGTCTTGTGACCTTTTATACCTGCATATTATATGGGTCTCACTCAACAGGCTTTTTGCAAGCAAGCAAACAATAAAAAAACCATTCTAGGGAGAATAAAGACAGTTTGTGTGATGTTGCTGTAGTTCTTAAGAGGAAGGGTTGCCTTTTGATGCTATAGGACAGGGGTGGCCAAACTGTGGCTCTCCAGGTGTCCATGGACTACAGTTACCATGAGCCCCTGCCAGCATTGTAGTCCATGGAAATCTGGCAAGCATGTTGAAGGTCTCCCTATCATCCACGCAACTTAGTGTCTGTCCAGCATCTCTGAACAGCCTTGGGTACCAGATTAGTGTTTCCTGTGCAGCAGACCTGATCTTTGCCTCTCGCCAAACACCCATTTGCCTCTTGCTGAATACCCGTGGTTTGCCACATGAAGCCTGAGATTGCACTTTCCTGACCTCATATTCAGCAGTGAAAACTTAAATGCAAAGTATTATGTGGCCACCACTCTGTGGACAGTGCTTCAGGTGTCATTGTATTCTTCTGAGAGGCTGCCCCATGATTTCCAGCAGCTTATTCCATTCAAGTGGCAGACTAACAGAACTCTGGAGGGAAATCCCTTTAGATGAACAAGTTAACACACTGAAATGATGCAATTGTGTTTACAGCCAGATTAGTGAACTCGGACATTTGTGAAACAAGCTTTGCAGATATCAATAGGTCTTCATAAAATTTGATATATCTTTAGCCTGGACATGAAAGAGATGCAAAGTTTTGTTTTGTTTTAAGATGTTCACCTTCCTGTTGAACAGGAACACTAGTCACCAGAAGTATCTGGCTTATTAAGTGGTCTCCAATTCCCCTGAGAAAACAAAAAAGAAGCCTACCGTTTTTAAAAAAGAAAACCTCAAGCTCAGATAAGATAACCTCAGAAAAAGGACTGAAAAATAAATCTATTGCTCAAGTACAGCAAGAAAATGAAGGCGCACAAATGGCCAAGAGCTCAGAGTAGATATCCCTTTGGGTCTCAACTTATTTATGCAACGGACATCTGGGTCGGGTCAGGTTACAGACAGTGATACTAAACTTCAAGTTGTAATTTATTTGCCATATGTAAGGGAAATAGCTCTTATGGTCCTATATGTGAATGGATTGTAAACTCATCCCAGACAATCCATGACAAGAGAATGAACATATTCAAGCAAAAGAAGTAGTAAAATAATCTACCATATCTGGTATTTTCTGAGAAGCAGAGTACTTACCACAGTGATTAATGTTCAGAAACTTTGCTCCTTGCAAACAACTATTCTGGGTGTCTTCTGAGCACATGGACGTACAAAGTGAATATACTGCATGTCAAGTCTGAAAGATTTGCTGTATTGAAGGCTGAGAAGGTTTTGTAATGAAACAACCAAAGAGGGAACAAAGTAACCCAACCCGTGTGCACAAGTTAGGAACCTAAAAGGCTGAGCAGCAGCAGAATAGGTATAAGTATAGAAAATCAAAATGCAAATATTTATTATGATACATGTACGCATATAAAACATAAAAACATTAATGTATGTCATGCTCTATTGCACAAATCCGAAATGACCAAAACCCAACGTGTTTCAACCCCCCTCTTCAGTGGTCTAATATGTAAATATAATGGGGACTATAGGGTGGTAAACAAGATGAAGGAGAGGCTCCCACCCACACTAATGAAAAGTATCCAAATATATCTCTTGGAGCACTCCAACTAAAATATCTGTTCTTCAGAATGCTACCCTTGTGGAAGCCATGTCTGTGCCTGTGTGTATTCTCAAGTGTCTCATGGAATGTAGTCAATGTAGCCTCTCCATTCATATTGTTTACCATCTTATAGTCCCCCTTACATCACATGAGTGCATTTAAATATTCAGTCTTTCCTGGACCCTGATTTCCATTCATTCTGGCAAACCACCTTGCCTGGATCCCGAGCCTTCTTTTCCCATTCTGTATATCAAGCTGTTGGAAATTTGCTTCAGCTGCTGGATTGTGGCTCAGCACAAAACGGATGACAAAATGGTCCTTCTGGGTGCCATTTTTGCAAAAAAAATTGCCTGTGAATAACATCCTTTACAGTTCAGCAAAAATGCTTCCTGCAACTTCTTCACTATCACCTTTCATACCAGTTCACCAGATACCTTAAAGCAGATGGCTGTTTTCAGGCCCTTCAAGACTCTTTAGGTTTACATCCTTCCACTTTAAACACACAATATTCCTGAAGAAATCATACAGATTGTAATCCTGTGAGAATAAACTGGGAGTAGAAACAATTAAACAATTCTTCCTTATACATTATGAACATAAAACATTAACACAGACCTGTTGAAGCTATTCTTATGTTATTCATGTTAGCTTAACCTAAAGTTGACTGTGAGAACACTGTCTTGACCAAGGTTTTAGAGATCACAGAGCACTAAGTATGCCAGTTCAAAGCTCTGCATATAAAATCCCCCAAATTGTTCCCAGTTACCAAGAAGTAAGGTCAAGTCTGCAAATCAGCTCAGTTTAACCCACAGAGTTTTGGGCAAACTGCTGGAGCATTGCCCCTCTGTGATGACATCACTTCCATGTTGTTCTAGAAGTGACATCACCGTGTCGTGATTTCCCCTCATTTCCACCTCATTGGGTCACCAAGTGACAACAGGGAAAGAGAGCTGCAGCAGAAACTCTTTTTCCAATCCAGGGGCTATTATGCACTCACAGTTTTTCCCAGTTACTGTTAAATTGCCCCCTTTTAATTCGCCCCCTTTAAAAACATGCATGGGAGGTTTTTTTTGCATACCATAGTAGACCAAAATAAACGATTATGCATTTGAGAAAGCTTTCCTCAAGTGGAAGGGTACTTCATCCATTGTACTAGGAGCTCAACAGCAATGTCACATGACTGACACATGCTGCTAACAGATTCTCATGGGGATTGTAGTTCATGGGCTTTCCATTCAGCCATTGGTGTAAGATAGCTCAGGGGAGGAGACAGAAAACACAGTAACATTTATGCATGCCATAAAAAGCATCCCTGGAACTGGCGTAAAGGAAAAAGTCATAGCAAAGAAAGTTTACAATCCAGTAGCACATGCAAAATAAAAAATATTGTCTTTTTTTTGCAGACTTTTTGTGAGGTTTCCTGCCGTGCATAATAGTCCCTGGAGATCTGGCAGCCCTTAAGCCAAGACTCATAAGACTTGTTGCAGTTTAGGGTGAACCCAAAATGGATTATTTGTTAAGTTTGTTTATTTGCAGTATTTCTAGTTTGTGTTTTCAAGATCTAGCCAAAGAATACTGTTTCTAATGCAATAATTGTGCATTCATCTCTCACATGCAATCTACCCTCAAAATTCATGCTTCCATTGCAGGGAGATTGGGCTGGATCCTGTGATTCATCAGTAAGATATGCTGCTGGCCATGGGACTCCCTGGCTTTTTCCTCTCCCCAGCAGCCATTTTCAACCCCGGGAAATATCCACAATTCCACACACATCTACCCAACTGCATACCATGAAAATAGTGGATGATTTAACTTCTCTTGCTTACTACAGCAGCATACCTCCAGCTAGTCCTGCGTGAGAAATCACTTCTTGGCATTCCTAGGAAGTTATTTCTGCAAGACATGTCCATTTTTTATCTGGGAGATATGAATGTGTCATGAAAAGGTTAGTCTAAAAAAACCTGTAAAGAACTGAAGGGAATGGAAAGAAACATAAAACAATGTGAGCAGGATTTTTTTAAATGTAAGAAATAGAAGGTGGCCTCATTACCAAAGTGGGAGGGGCCAATAATGCGAACCAGCTGCTTCACACTAAAACAAAATCATTTTTACAATATACAATACATTAGACACCATTATCTATGAATCATGGGCCCCCTCAAATTAATTAATATGTACACCAAAATGAATGTTTTGACTAGCTTGCAATGTTAGCGCAACCCCACATCTCAAATTCTGATGCCCGCCAAAATATTTCATACGTGACATCTTTTCTAACACGATGTTCCAAATTAGTTGTGTGTTTTTTTTAATTATACTTAAGTGAGCAAAAGAACACCTTACTTGTCAAGGGGCTGTCTCCTTCCCTACACTAAATCCTTGAAACAAAGTCAAAATCTTAAAAAAAAAACCATCTTTTTAAAATGTTCACAAAAACTGCAGATTCTGTGTGCGATGGAAGGAGTCCCCCAGGGCACACTGGAGTCTTCTGGGAATCCCCTCCTGTGTTCAACAGAAGGGATGAATCACGCAGCATGTTTTTCATTTAAAAACCATTCATCCATTGCTGCCTGCTGCCATTAAATTCATTAATAATGACTGGGAAATAGACCTACTGAAAACATTACAGACATTTTCGTAAACAGGAAAGAAACCTATAATTTTCTGTACATTGAAGCTGAACTTAACCTTGGCAAAGGTCTCCGAACACAACTCATTATTAAATTGGCATCACCTGGTATAATATGCCTCATGTAAGAAACTGAAATATATTTCAAATTGTCTGATCTAGGCTTCAGTCCTATTGGGACGGGGTGGTCATGTTCCCCATCTGCATTTCGTAATTTGCCGAGAATAAATATTTATACCGGGGGGGAGGGGGAGAATTTTGTTAAATACTTTTTCTGCCTTTCCTTGTTTATAAGATTTGGAATTCATTTTTATGCACCACATGCAAAGAAAAGAAAAGTGTTTATACCTCATGTCGTGTCTGGACAAGTCAGTTCTTTATAACATAATAAAGTAAATAATAATTTGCTTTGGCTGTGAACAAGGGAGGTAACAGAAAAACAAGAAGACACAGGCCATGGGACTCTTCTTGTTCAGGATCTCTTACAAGCTTTCTGACAGCAGTAAGTGTACACTTAACGCCAGTAACAGAATCAGTAGAAGCAAACACTGCAGAATTCCCCAGACTCTGTCATTTCTGGATTCCTGGAGAGGAAACGTCTACATTTATATGAATCCTCCCTGCAAACACAAGTATGAGCTGCTAGTTTTCTTCCCTTCTCCTTTGGGAAGGGAGGGTTCATTGGAGAGGACTCACAAGCAATACTATTTTATTTCACACTGATGATGCAAAAGTCCAGGAAGATCTTTGTAACTTGATTATGGTATAAACTGACTTTTTGTTTCCCAAGAAGGGTGAAAATGTAGATCATTGGACTGGATTTTACATCCAGCCTAATGGTGGATAGGTCCACTGTCAATGGCTACTAGCAATGGTAACTAGAGGGAACTTCCCCATTCAGAGGTAGCAAATATCTGAATACCAGTCCTTAAGAAGCAACTTCAGTGGAAGACTGATGCTCCTGTTTCTCGGCCCTCTTGGGACACCTAAACCTATTCTGCGCACATTGGATAATGCCCTTTCAAAGTGCTTTTGCAGCTGGATTTTCCTGTGCAGAACAGGATAATCTACTTCAAAAGTGCATTGAACGTGCATTATCTGACATGTGCAGAATGGGCCCTAGTTAGACACCATGTGATATAGGATGCGGGGCAGGTGGGATGCTGGTATGATCCAGAAGGGTGTTTCTAATGTTCTTAAGTCCTGTTCCAGAGTGTTTGTGTGCAGGTTGTCCTGTTGTTTTCCATGGACATGTAGCTTTGCAGATCAGTGAAAGATCCATCTGGTTAGTAGCAATTTTAGAAAGTAGCAACTTTAAAAAGCAATTTTAGAAAGTCCCCACCCTTCAAAACTGCCAGAACATAACTTTCCATAAATTGAGTTTGATGTCCACAGTCACTATGGCTATTTGGCATACAGTCTTAATAGGAAGTTCTGCAGAACAGGCTGAATAATATATACCCTCAGAAGAAGGATGACCCTATTGCCAGCAACCGGTAAAGTTGCATGATTAGAATTTACCACTATATTTTCATTTATTAAAAGTGGCAAACTCTCAGATCTTTCTGGAATAAAACAAAAAGTGGAAAGAACACTGATATTTCAGACTGCTTTGTAAAGTAGGGTTTTTTTTAATGTTCTGTGAAGGCAACTATTCAGGAAATCTACTCAGCATATACCCTTACCTGGAAGTGACCAATGCCTACCCATCTACCTATTTCTCTCTCCCCCATTTACCAGCATCAAATTCCTTCCTTTGTTCTCTTGCCGCTGTTTCTAAGCAACAGAAGTACAAGGAAGTGTTTTACATCTGCTGCTTCACCTACTGCATTGTCCCCTACAAGATATTGTCCCGGACATCCACCTAAGGCCAGATCGTTTAACGAAAAGACCTGTCCTGGAATGAAGAAATTGAAAGATGGTTGCCCAGAGAACTTGAGTAGGAGAAGCAGCCATACAACAGACAGATGTGCGGTCTCTGCACCATTGTTTACATTCAATCAAATATTACCGGAAATATATTCAGGAATTCACCCTCCTGCAGCAAATTTATGCTGACTCCACACACCACGCTAGCAGCCTGGGCCCTTTAAAGCTTTCAAATGTGATTTAAACTTCCATGCAATCTATATAGGTCAGAGGAAGAAAGGCTGTTTTTCACGCTTTCCTTGAGACGAAGCTGCCTGTTTTGGCATTTAATTAATGGCCCCTATGGCAGGCTGTAAAGCTGTGATGTTTCTAAGCACTAATGCACTGCCAAACTTAATATTTCTACTTTGCTGTCTACTTTGGAAAGGAGAAACTTCTATGTATGTTTTACTAATAAAAAGGAAAAATATTGTACTGACTTCAGAAAAAAAAATATTTATAGCACAAAGCTTACCTTGGTCCCATAAGTCTCTATGAAGCAGTAAATAATAAATATAGAAAGCTCAGTACGCTTTTTAAGAACACATTGCAGTTATTTAAGAGACCAAGGCTTGCCTTTGTTCCAAGTCTAGGCTGAAGGAATTAATTTAGGCTTTTGAACTTCTGTGGACAAACTGGGGGGGGGGGGGGGCTCGGTAGTCGAATAGGCTTCACTGTTGCTCATTTTTTAGCAAGGATGTCCATGTCCTTGCAGAATCACCTATGAAGATGTCTCTGTATGACATTGAAATCTCTTCTTGTTGTTAGGTGCGAAGTTGTGTCCAACCCATCGCGACTCCATGGACAATGATCCTCCAGGCCTTCCTGTCCTCTACCATTCCCCGGAGTCTGTTTAAGCTCACACCAACTGCTTCAGTTAATCCATCCAGCCACCTCAATCTCTACAGATTCTCAAAAAAAAACCACCTAAAAACCATGACTTTGGCCCTTGTCATCAGAAGTCAAGGTCCTGCAAATCAGGACAAGAAGCCATTGTGGTGCTGAAATGCACTAAAATGCTATACGGATTAAGCACCATAGTGCTCAACTTAGAACATTTTTTTAAAAACCAAGGAAGATCACGTGGCAAGAAGGGTGGTGGGGGGGGGAAGCATCACTCTTTGAAATGGCCACAGCCTTTCAGAGACAGCTCATTAACGGAAAGAAATCCTTTGTATGAAACCCTTGTCCCTGTATCACTTTCCTTGAAATTGGGCCAACAACATTCCAAAAGATGTCCATGGAAGGTTGTATGATAAAAAGGGTGGGGGGAGGGGGGAACAACATATGAAGCAGTATGGACATTTCAAACAACACAGCACAGCAGTTCTGAAATATTCATTCATTCATTCATTCATTCATTTATTTTCGATTTGTATACAGTCTCTCCCAGCAAACTGGCTTGCAGTGGTTCACAGCAATAACATAGAAACAATATCCCAATGTAAAACCGTATAACACATTAATAATAGACCTAAAACAATCCCCAACAGTATAATAAAATGGCAGTACACAATTAAAAACTTCTCCCCATGCACCGGGGCCATTGGATGGTACTTATAATTGCATGGTCCAGATGGTACTTATAATTGGCAGTTAAAGAACAGAATGAAACAAGGGGCCATCCTCCAATGACTCCCAGCACAGTCTAATATATATACCACATATTTTTATATATATATGTGGTATCCTACCATAGTTTAGTTAAATGCAAAGCCTTCTTCCAGTTTTTTTGATCCATCTTCTCTGGTGACTTGTCCAAATGTCAGTTCTTGAATATGAATTTGACTATGAAAAGGCTATAGATTTTAGCTATATTACGTTTCAATAATTCATCTTTTCTTTGGCATTGTAGGGCTTATGAGGACAAAGACCTAAAATTACTATAGACCACGAAACTTCCTTGAAACAGAAGAGGTACATATTATTCATTCCATTTTTTCCCCATAGAATCTTCAAAGTGGTAAAAGATACCATGGTCTGAATGACATGGCCAATATCAAACAAGGGTCATAGATGTGTGTGTGTGTGTGTGTGTAGATTTTCATATTACCATTCTAAACTGGATGAATTTTTGTTGGCCCAATTTCAAGTAAAGTAATACACATGCAGAGGTTTCATAATACAAATCACCTTCCATTAATTAGCCCTTTTGAATCTTTCCTGTACTAGAAGAAGAGTTAGTTTTTATACCCTGCTTGTCACTGCCTGAAGGAGACTCAAAGCGACTTACAATCACCTTCCCTTCCTCTCCCACAACAGACACCCTGTGAGGTAGGTGAGGCTGAGATAGCTCTGACAGGACTGCTTGGTCAGAACAGCAATATCAGGGCTGTGACGAGCCCAAGGTCACCAAGCTGCATACGGAGGAGTGGGGAATCAAACACAGCTCACCAAATTAGAAACCACTACTCTTAACCATTACACCATTCTCTAGGGCCTCTTATGCGCACTGCCGTCGTGCTGTTGCAGCAGGACAGGATGCCCCGCTGTTCCCCATGTATGCACGACGGCGGGACATGCTGGGCTGCCCCAGCGTAGCACGCGCATGCTGAACGCCGGGGCCAGAAGGTAAGTCGGCAGGGCGGGGGGCAGGTTTTGGCCTGGGAGGGCGTGGTCCCTTTCTGCAAGGGCCCAGTCCCTTTCTGCAAGGCCAGGTGGGGGCAAGGGGAGCCCGCAGGGGCACTTGTTGTCCCTACAAGGACACTATAGGGTCGGGGCTGGGCGAGCTGACAGGCCTGGCGCTGGTGATTACGCACAGTGCCGGCCCGCCTCAGTCCCGGCTTACCCAGGAAGCTACGGAAGATCCTGTGTTCATTTAACGCGGGCCTTCCATAGCCCTGGGCCGGGAGGAGCCTGCACTGGCAGCGGCACTGAGCATTAGTGGTGATTTTAACCAAAGAGCTGCTGCCGCCAGTGCAAGCATTTTGGCCCGTGCATAATGGGCCTAGGAAACTTGCTGAGTTACCTTGAGCCACTCACACATTCTCAGCCTAATCTACCTCAGAAGGCTGTTTTGAGGATAAAATGGGAGGAGGTATAAATGAAGTGGATAACTAAATAATAGCTTACCTGATTAGTTATTTAAAGCATTAAATGGATCAACAAATATATATTTATTGCCCTTTAGAGCACAATTTTCATGCTCGTGTTTTGATCAGTGGAATCAGTGACGGGCATCTCCCACACACAAACACGTGCACATTATCCTTCCCTACCAATATGTCTACTCTGGAAGCAGTTTTAAGGGTGTTTTTCTCCCCTGAACTAGCTGCAGACACACACACACACACAAAGTGAGATGAATCTAATCATGTTCGCATAGAAGACTAAAGTGGATGAAATGCATCTCTACCTGTCTTGTTTTTTCTCTATAAATCTATCTATAGATTCTAGCTCATCCAAGCAATGTTTGAACGTCATCTGACTTGTTTTTTCCTTGCCTTTAAAGAGGCTAGTAAACTCAGGTGATTCTTTTATCAATGGCTTGACAAGCCGAGTTGTCAGCTGGTAAAAACAGTATATGCATATTCTTCATAACACTGTTACCAATGTGGGAAGATGCTATAAGGAGAAATCAAAGCCAGTTCTTCACCTCTGATTGTTGTGAACAATGTGGGATAAACTTTGGGGTTAACATAAGGTTGCGAGACAAGATCAAGGAAATGGCTGGAAGGAATCCTGTTATGGGATGAGTGACAAATTGTAAATGCCTTATGTACTCTGTGAACATTGGAATTCAACAGCATTTTTACTGTCTTCTCAAAGCACAGTGTGAAGGACACAAGGACTTCTAACATGTGTACTGTTGGATTACTTATGTGTGTTCCGTTCGTGAGTGGAGGTAAAGGAATGCTAATTCTCAGAGAATAAGCCGTTTTCCAGGAGACAAATGGAATCTTTTAAAACTGTACTACTGCCAGCCATTGTCAAATGTAGCTGCTGAAATGGTTGTAGGGATGATTTTGCAGAAGCAGGAGGGAAATATACACTTTATTTGAAAAATTATAATGGGGAAATAGACACAATGGCCTCGAAGAAAGTAACACAGAGAGAAGATAGCTGCTAATTGTTACAAGATGAGCAGGGCCAAGTCACTGATAAGTATTTTCAGAAAGAAAAACAATTTCTATGAACCTATAATGTTCTTCCAGTGCCTGCCAAAACTTAAATTTATTTCTTCTGTTTTGCTCCAGTTTGCTGCCCCTCAGAAACTGCTTTGGAAGAGAAGAGCTGTTGTTTTATACCATACTTGTTACTATCTCAAGGAGTGTCAAAGTGATTAACAATCGCCTTTGCTTCCTTTCCCCACAACAATTGCCCTCTCTTCCCTTCTCCTGTGAGGTCACCCAGCTACCTACATGTGTTGGAACTGTTACCCAAATTGCTGGACACGTGTCCTAAAACACGTATCTTTGAGCTTGTGGGGAATATTAGCTCAAATGCTGCGAGAGGGGGGTAACTTAGCGTTATCGGATCGTTACCTTTGTATACGAGGGTTATTACGCCTGTAGGAACTCAAGGCAAACACAGATTTAAATGGTAAAATATTAATATAAGCTTTTATTAAAAGGAAAATAACAAAAAGACACACAAATAGCTAACACACATACAAGCAGTCATATAGAGAAGGGGGAGGAAGAGTGGAAGGCTTGATAGTTACCTGTCCGAGGAGTGGTGGGTCAGAGGAAGGAGCACGAACCAGCGTGGGAGGTCCCGGGTTGGAAGACACTCAGAGTGGCTGTGTGAAGCCACAGTTTTTATAGGATTTTGGGAAGGGGGCTATGTGACAAGGCTCAGGTAAGCATGTGCTGGAAGTTTCCAGGGTCCCCAGAGATTAGGACAATACCTGGCCAAGTGGGGGGGGGTGATGGCCGTAAATGGATTTGGATAAAGGTATTAATGGCTCTGAGGAAGAGAGCCATCAGGTCTAGCTGGCAGGATGTGGGGAGGAAATACCCCCTGGCAGAGGGGCCAAGTGTGAAAAATGTTGCAAGACAAAGGATTTTCCTAGGAGCCCTTAGGCAAACAGGAGGAAGCCAGTCCACTCACTTAGAAATACAATGGGGGGGGGGTCGAGAGTAGGGCATGGAGGCACCTGGATTTCCAAACCTGAGGCAGAGAGCAAGATTTCTAATATGGAGTCTGGCCTGGCTCGGCTGACCCTAGCAGTGTCATGGCTTTAGCTTAAGCCTAGACTATTGTGGGGTGCCATTGGTTATAGAAGACAGTGTGCCTGTCAGTGAGGCAGGGATCCTGCCATGCGTAACAGAACAGGGAATAAAACACAATATGCCAGATTGAAAGGCACCACTACACCAAGATTGCTCTCAAATGAGGGCTGTTATTTGTTATTTAGTGCTGTTATTTGTTTAAAGTACTAAGTATTACTAGCTAGACCTCTCAGCCAATTAGGGAGCACATAGGCAGCTGATGATATCATGACACCCTATAGCTAACTAGCCTCAGCTATGTGAAAACACCAGGAAACTAAATGTGAGGGACATTGTTTCTTGCCCTCATATGGAATGGAAGAACTGGACCTCGAGATTATTATCAAAAGTGGGGGATTGTGTGTCACAGAAAACAAAATGTGTCACTCCTGAGTCCTGCAAAAGGGGGAGAGAATCAAACAATCAGTACAAAATTGAGTGTAACAGGAAACCAGAAATGCTTTTAAAAAATAAATAAGGTAAGTAAAACTGCATTACCTTTGGGGGTGGTGCTTTTAAGAGTTTTTGTTTAGGAAGTTCAGATCACATTTGGAAGTTTAGGAAGTTCAGATCACTTTTGCTTTGTGAATACTTTTTTGTATGTGTAAACACATCTACTGGTGTGCCCCCTGTAACAGAAATGACTACAGATGTGACATCCATTTGTCCTGCCCCAGGGAGCGCGCCAGTAGGTGGTCGGCAGTTGGCAAGGCCTGGCACTCAGCCTTGCTCCCTGCACTGCTCCACCTCCACTGCCCATCAGGAGTACGGGGCCGGGCGTGGAAGACAGGCAGTGGTAGGGACACAGCAAGTGGTTCTCAGCGCCAGCCCTGCCTAGCTGCCACTGCCTCTACTGCCTGACTTCCTCATCCGGCCCTGCACTCCTTCTGGAATCAGTTTGTTGCAGATTATGTGTTTCCATATAATCTACAACAATCTGATTCTCTGAACTTTTATTTGAGTAAGGCTTCTGTGATGTGGACAGAAGGAAGAGAAGAAAAAGCCCAGGTTTCAAAAAGTGGGTAGAGGCTAAAAAAATATGAAAGTACTGCCATGGGACATTATGAATATTTGCTGTGGCAGATGCAGGTGGCCTTCCTTCCATAAGGTCATCTCTTTCTCTCATAAAGGTCAGCAGGCATACTCCTACTCATGTGTCACAACGAGGGAAAATTCATCCTCCACGGATTTTAATGATAAAATATAAAACAAATGTATGCTTTTATTCCCTTCCTTGTCATCCAGGCTGTGTCAGCACAAGTAATTAAGACGAGTCAAGTTACTGAAAAAAGGCAGAGCTTCCCAACAGGGCCAGGACTGCAGGTAAGGGTCAGCTGCCTAAAGCATCCCAGAGTGCTGAACTGCCTCTCAAGCAATTTCAAGGTCAGTGAGGATTGTGTGGAAAGCGCTGTGCGGAAAGCAGAGCAGTGGTAGACAAACCAAGGGCCATTTCAACAGCTAGTGGTTCCCAAGGGCCAGAGGAAGGGATTGTAGCTGTAGGTGGCAGGAGGGTCAGGTCCATAGCAGCAAGGGATTCAAGAAGCGGACAGGTTAACAAGACTGGTTTACACTGTGCAAAGGTGCCCCAACTCCCCAAGATCCCGGAGAGTGAAGGAGCCTTCTGGTCTGATGAGAGAGTCACCATGCAACTCCACCACATACAAAGAATTCTGAGAAAGGCTGTTTGCATTCTGGTTCAGGACATTGATGGTCCTGAGCCTTTCAGAATCCACAAAACAGCCCTGGGAGGTGGCCAGGGAGCTGGGTCATCCTAGATGCCAGAGCCTCTACCCAATGTGTAATTATGTGTTGATCCACATAATAATGACATTCTACATGGCAATCACAGACCACAGAGCACTGTCAAAAGAGAAAATGACACTTTCCCAGCAACTCTGAGCCTCGGTAAATTGCAATTTCCGTGCAAGAGAAAGGGAAGATATCTGGATTTTTCCTCCCTCCCCATCCCCCGCCCCAATAAAACAATAATTTGGGGAAATGGTAAAATGCTGGAAAAGAGCAGAATCAAGCGAGCTGCTTAATGGACAATGCAGAGTACAGCTGACTGATAAAATCTGAGCACAAGGTATTATCTTTGGCAAGCCCTCCGCTAAGGCTAGCAATACAAGTCAGGCTGTACTTTTGCAAGCTCTGCTGTCTCTTCACAAATGTTCTAGCTCTGTTTTGACTGAAGCTTGCTCCCAGTCACATCACGGAACACCAGGTCTGATTCACGGAAAATAGGAACCCATTGAAAGGCGGGGAGGGGGGGGGGACTGTTTATTTTGTATCCAAGGCAAGCAGGGTCTCTCTGACCCACTGGCTGATTGCAAGGTGATACATGAATAGATGCAAAGAAGCTACACCGTATTGTTTGTGCTTCCCTGAGGACAGCCACTTGATTGCATTTTGAGGTGAAGATCCAGGATACGTTCCCGGCCAAGGCAGAAATGAGAGCAGGAACAGTGGAGGTGCATACAAAGGACGCAAGGCTGAAGCGTCTCCTGTCCCAGCAGAGGAGCCCATCAGATGCAGGAATCCTGGCCCTAGTTAGAGGCTGCAGCTTTCAACTGTTCCGTGCTGTTGAACGTGCAGCTACGTTAAGCCCTAGAAAACCATTTGAACGACTCAAAAGGAGAAACGTGCAGACACGTTTATAAAGCCTCAAAGGACGACGTTCCCAGAACACCCGTCTGACAGTTGCCCGACTGTTTGCATAAGTAAAACACATTTCCAAAGTGCCCAGTGTAAATGTATGTTGTTTAACTTTAACTTTTGCCAGTGTTCTTCAAATCCTTGAATTCCTTACCACTATCCCTCATGCAGTTCTCCATGTGAGCGTCTGTGTTTTGAAGAATAACACAGGCGCATCCTTGCACCAAGTACCTAGTTTCCACCTCATTGGAGGTGAAAGGAATGGCAAGGAATGGGATGAGCATGACAGCATCCTGGTCCAAATTCAGAGTCCATCACAATCCGCTGTATTGTGTCCCTGCTGAGTTGCACCACTCTCTTCACTGCTGCCGCAAGACTGGGGCTTAAAGCAGCTTCCAAAGGAGGATTAATAAGGTGCTATGAGAGGACTTTCAGTGCAAAGTGTACTAGCCATTCATGAAGATGTGCCATCAGAACTATAAATCAGAGACAGGCAGGAAAAAGCGCTGGGAGGGAATGCAATGAGCTAGTCTTGGAAAAACTAGTTCTCTCTTTGAAGTCCAAAATTTCCATCATTCTTCCCAGAGACTGTTTGTAAAATGGCTTGTCATTTGACTATTTACAGTTTTTTAAAATGGAAAATAAATCCAGAAAAAACATACCGTGCTTTTTTCAGATTTTTGACACTATCTGTGCATTTTACCAAGTGCTTTTTGGCTTGCCAAATATTACTTTGCATTTATATAGTTCTTTGGGGTCTTTCTCTGTCTGTGTAAAGTGCCACCAAGTCATGGCTGCCCCAGCAATGTGCTTTCTAGACAAATGAGAAGTAGGGGTGGTTTGCCGTTGCCTTCCTTTGCAGCTTCTGCCTTGATGGTCTCCCTTCCAAGTGCTGATCATGCTGAGCTTCCAAGATTTCAGGAGACAGGGCTACACCATATCCCCTGGCTTCCCTTGGGGTGTTCATAGCACATCACATAAAAGGTCTGCTTGGACATTTGACCCCACGTATGCCAAATGTGAGTAATAAGGGATTATGCCCATCCTGTCGGAAAGTCTGAACTAGAGCTCTATGGGCATTACAAGGAATACATGCAGTGCCTCTATACAAATGTGAATGCTTCAAAAAGCAGCATCCTTAATTGTACATGCAGAATCTATCCCCAGGCAATCCTATTTGGGCCCTCTGCTGAACCCATGGAGATGGGGGATAAGGCCAACAAATTCCTATTCCCTTGTACATGTGGCCCAACATCTGAAATGCTAAATTGCATCTGAGGAAGTGTGTGTGCACACAAAAGCTCATGCCTTGATTAAAAAATTGTTGGTCTTAAAGGTGCCACGGAACTCTAAATTTGTTCTGCTGCTTCAGACCAACACGGTTACCCATGTGATGCTAAATTCTCAGTAATCCTTAACTACCTTTGTAGGGAAGGTCCATATTTCTCCCGTATTATAAACAGGGGAAGGAGAAGTTGAATATCTACTTTGTTTTAAGGCTACCTAGTTGAATGCATAGCGGAGGTGACATTTGACACAGGGACTGTCCAACAGACCAGCCCCTATGCATTGCTACACTTGTATGTTCATGAATACCAGCTTCTTGACACTGCAAACATATTGCTTCTCTCAAAAGGAATTGGTACATCTATTGAATGGCACAGTTTTGGGGCAGCATGGGGAAAGTGGATGGAGTACAGGTATTCACAGAGGAGCAAACTTCTGCACATAACTGCTTTTCTAAAATAATTGGGTCATTTGATTACTTGCCAAATAAATCTGGGCCCCGCATATATGAGGGACCACCTGTCTCCTTGTACCCCCTTTACTCTGCAGGTTTGAAGTTGTTTGTTTGTTTATTTTAAGATTTATATCCCGCCTCTCCCAGTACTAGGTACCGCCTCAAGGCGGCTCACAATAAAACAGCAAAACATTAAAACATATAAATGGTCACACAGTAATCAGCCTGCATTAAAATACAACAAATCTAGTGCAAAAACACAGTAAAACAAGATGGTGGAAAAATATAAAAATACAAACATCCCCCAACTCCACCACTCCAGTATCATTCGCATACAATAGTTGGCATAGGTAGCTACCTGGTTGCAATTTTCTTTAACTGCATAAGTGCACCAGCCAGGACCCCAAGATCATCCTCTCCCCGGCCTCAACCAAATGCCTGGTGGAAGAGCTCCATCTTGCAGGCCCTGCGGAACCATGACAGGCCTGTCAGGGTCCTTAGCTCTTCTGGAGCTCATTCCATCAGGTTGGAACCAAGGCTGAAAATCCCTGGCCCTGGTCGAGGCCAGGCTGATGTACCGGGGACATGGGACTACCAGTAGGTTCATAACCACAGAGCGGAGTGCTCTACGGGGAGCATAGACAGACAGGTGGTCCCTCAAATAGGCAGGACCCAAGCCATGTATAGCCTTAAAGGTTAAAACCAGAACCCTGAACTTGATCCGGAAACAGACTGGTAACTAGTGCAATCCTCCAAGGTGTTCTAGTGAGGACCCTCACAGATGCATTCTGTACCAACTGCAATTTCTGGTCAGGGACAAGGGTATGCCCACGTAGACCAAGTTGCAGTAGTCTAGTCTGGAAGTGACCATTGGTGGTCCCCAACCCATGGGAGGTGCACCTGGCCTTGACCATGTACATCTAGGGCTGGAGGTGAACCCCAAATCCAGATGCCCGGGGTGTAGGGGGATGGGCATTTTTGGCCTGCACCGGACTCGTGGGTTGGTAGGGAGGAAAGAGGGATTACACTGCTAGGGGTCTTCTAATTGTATTTTATTGTTATTTTACTGGGGTTTTATTGTAAATTGCCATGAGCTGGCTTGGACCGGCAGTGGCGGTCAAGAAATAAAACAAATAAATAAAATAATCACCCAAAACATACATGCATGTGTCACTTGATAACCTGAACATCTGCAGTCATCTCATGATGGCTTTGGAAATAGTTGTCTCTTATGTTTCACTACAGATTCCAAATCATGAACCAGCCTAAGAAGAGAGTAGAGCTCATATTTGAAACTAAAAGGCAATCACAGATTCAGATACGTTCTTCTCCAGATAGTTCTAGGCATCCATTTAAAAAAATAATGATATGCAGTTGTTAGAAAACAGTCTATGGACCAATCACACACATTTCATCAACACATCTCAGCTTTAAATTTAATAACAGAAACAAATCTAGAATCTCAAACCTTCACGTCCTGGTTTGGCACACAAGTTGTAATTGAAAACAAAGTATTCATTTTAAAAACCTCCTGGGAATTTACCCTGCAGTCTTCTGGGGTTATAGCAGGACAATCTGCTATGGGGATTAAAAGATTTAATGCATATATGTGTGTGTGTGTGTGTATGTACACAAAGACTAGAGTTGAGATCTGTAACTATCTGAAGCAGACCACAAATTAATTGGCTGTTGGCAATAGTGGTGAGGAATAGACGGAAAAGCAGAAAGATCCAGTTATCAAAAGCTGCCAAGAGCCAGAAAAATAGGCTTAGAATGTTTTAGACTGCAGTGGGAAAGTGCAGCCTGCATATTCCCTGAATGAGAACATCACGTATAACTTTCTTTCTTTCTTTCTTTCTTTCTTTCTTTCTTTCTTTCTTTCTTTCTTTCTTTCTTTCACACAGTGGCAAACGTTAGATGCAAAGTTTTACAGAACAGAGTGGCATTCACAATCTTAACAGGAAAATTATAATGGTGATTGGACCCAATTGCCTTGTTTGCATTTTGCAAAGCAGAAAAAAAATAATCAGCAATGTCTGTAGTTTGGTAGAAAAGCACATGCCTTGCCCGAACTAAGCCCGGGTTCGTTTGCCAACATTATGTTCTCAGATAGCCAAGAAGGTCTGACTCTGCTCTAAATCAACCTTTTAAAACTTTTAAAGCCTTTTTACTGTTGAGAAACCCCTGAAACAGTCTTTAGTTTTTGAGAACCCCCCCCAAAGCAATGCGTACCCACCCCCACTCATGCTGTTTGCAATGGAAGCTAAACGAAATTCTAACTTCTATTCTTTCATGTAACCCCCCCCCCCCCAATACATGGATTGCTGAAGCACTTATTGGGCAGGATACCGGAAGTAACAACTGATATCAACTGGCTGAGTGTTTTTTTGTTATTGTATTGGCTTTTGCTGTTATTGTGTATTTTTTGAAATATGTAGGATTTTAAATGTTGTAAACAGCGCTGCCTGAACTGGTTATGCTGGGAGGGGCAATCATAGAACTCAAATAAATAAATACATTTATTACCACTAAGACACATTAATGGTTTATTATCATGCATGTAAAGGGGTGGGAAGCGTTCTTTAGCTAATTTGACAGGATATGGGGAAATATTAACTCCCCTCTTCAATTCAGAATGTTAATAAAGGTTTTCTGCCATACTCCTATTAAATGTGCTCTAAATCACCTACCAGGAGATGGATGAGAAAGAGATTAAACCAAGACTGAAATATAAGTGGGGAGAGATTAAAAGAAGGGAGAGAAGAATGACAAATCATTCAAAGAAGAGAGCAAAACAAAGGCACAAAAAGAGAAATTAAAGAGAAGACCAAAAAAATGAGTTTTTATTATTTTGCTACCACACATCAACAGGGCTGCCCTTTGTAAGACCTGACTATGCAGACAAAACTGTGGAGCTGGGTAGAACTAAAGGAACCATAGACTGCTGGGGAGAACAACCTTATTAAGAAACCACATCCTGACATGACTTTTGCTTGTTCTGGATGATTTTCCCTTTCTTCAGTGCTGGCTTGGCTGATGGGTGCAGCATGATCTGAGAAGCAAGAGTTTCTCTTGTTCTCCTAGTAAACATGGCAGTAATATAGTTCTAGTAATTGCCAGAAACTCTATCATATTTGGGGCAATTCCTAGAGCTACTTCCTTTCTCCCAAAAAGTGGCACGATGCTGAAGCTAGTGTCACATTTTTTGTGGGGGGGGGATCCCTCCTTTGCTGCTCAGAGTGGCAGCCGGCAAGGGCAGCTGGATGCAGGAGATCCCCCACCCCAACCAAGGGCTGACAGCCCAGCCATATAGTCCCCAGAGCTCTTTTAGGGTTGGTCACTCACTGCCTTCCAGCATATGTGTGACAACTGAAAGGACAATAAATAGCTTGGTAATGCCTAGGAACTGTTTGAAGTCAAAGGTGGTACAGAACTGGGTGCTGATTGTGTTAATCCAGGATCTTGCTCACTGAATTGTCTTGTGCAGTGGGATCTCCCAAGGATCCCTCCACTGAGAAAGAGAGGGGGGTTACAAAGAGGGATGCCGTTCCATACTCTATAGGCCAACCAGATCTATAGACCAACCCAGCAGATCAGGAGGCATTGAAAGCATTGATATGTGCTAGAAGCCAGAAGCTGGAACTACAGGGAAGGAATGGAGCTGGACCACAGACCGGTTTATCCTGCAAGGCAGGCTTCCCAAGCCTCCGTCTAAATAGGCTGGGAAGTAATCAGGTTCAGATGTTCTACAGGCAGGTATTGAGTTTCTTTGGCTGCACTGTACCTTGGGAAGGATCTTAGAAAAATTAAATTACTGTTTCCATTCTCTGGCTCTGGAGAGGGGTTGCATGCAGTCAGCTGACCACTTTGCCTCCTTTGGGCCACCCCAGCCCAGGCCTTCTTCTGTCACTGTTCCTGTATATTGAGAATGTTCCCTGGCAAGGCAATGGGCCTACAGAGCCTTGGTGAGGCTGGTGGTGAGGCCTCCCTTGCAGGCTCAGACAGGTTGGTTTCTGGTGCTGCTGGACCATTGTCAGCAGGTGCTCCAGCCATGTTAGGCTCTCTGAAACTTCTCCTCAGCTGGTGGCTTTGGCTCCTTGAGCTTTTTTCTCTGGGAAATTGGAATCTGAGTCACTGAGCTGGTTGGAGGTGGCCAAGACAGAGGCCTTCTCAAGGGTAACACCCAGGAATGAAACACGCAAGGAAATTCATTTCCCTCAAAGGCTTTATTGGTCATTTAAAGTTTTTAAACGATCTCTCTTTCAGTTTAATGAAAGTGAGTTTTGAGTAAAGATGGAAAACTATTTTAAAAGTCCTTGTCTCCTTTGTAATGCTATTATTCTAGTGGCTGGTTGGTTTATATATTATGTTGCTTGATTTTGTAAACTTAAGGCTTCACCTACAGCCCAGGGTCCTGGGGAGGGGGATGCCCCGTTTTGTCCGTTGGCACAACTAGGCTTTAGCCTCCTATACACTCACACTTTCATTCTCTTAGGCAACGCACACTAGCTTTCCTTTCAGATTTCTCTTATGTATTCATGACCACGTGCTATGTGAATTTATCTGGCAAAAAAAAAAGGGGCTATGCTCTGTAAGATTATCAGTCATAAAACTGCCAGTTCTTTGCTACCTGTAGTTTCCCCCTGGCTTTTCTCTCCCCCCACCTATCCCAGACACCTCCCTCTAACACCTCTCTTAAAAATTAGGAATGTTTTCTCTTTTCTCATGTTCAATGTACATGCAGACAGCTGCTGGGATCAGAACAGAGACTGTTTTTTTAGCTCCCATATATACAGCTGGAGCCACAAGAGGACAGTGGAAAAATATTTTCATAAATAGAGATGAACAAGTGTGGGCCTGCAAATCTTGTAGGGATTTATCCCATTCCCACCCCTTTCTCAGTGGGCCTGCTGCAGCTCCTGGCCTCGGCCACCACTGTGCAGCTCCCAGTCTCCTCCCCAGCCAGAATCAGATATGATCTCTATCCTTGCACCGAGGGTGATCTTTTATTTTGGGGAGAATTCAGGGAGGCATTGTGTATTTTTTTTCAGATGGCAGATTTTTCCACAAACCTGGAGAGTTCCCAGAGGTTGTAGGAAAATCTATTCAGTGCAGCCCAAATATCCACAGATATCCGCAGATAAGGACCATACTTGAGGAATAGATGCTTATGCTTATGCTTATGCTTATGCTTATGCTTATGCTTATGCTTATGCTTATGCTTATGCTTATGCTTATGCTTATGCTTATGCTTATGCTTATGCTTATGCTTATGCTTATGCTTATGCTTATGTTCTGCTGCTCTAAAAAGTCTCGTGGCAGTTTACAAAGATTCATAAAAACAATAAAATCCTATAAAACCCCATTAAAACATAATTAAAACACAATATCACAATGGCGGATAATAACCCACTCCTCTCCTACCGTCCAGCAAAGGTCTATTACTCTCTATCTGGGAGCGAGGGACTTAGTTGGTTTTGGCTAGAGATCCACAGCTGACAGCGCCAGCAGTCACCCTGGTCTCAACCATATGCCTGGCGGAAGAGCTCCGTCTTGCAGGCCCTGAAGTGTGCAAGTTAGTGGCTTGGAGCCCCAAGAGCAGCATTTTCAGGGATATTTCAGGAAGCAGCTAAAACGGGGAGGCAACAAAGTCATGATCCATAGACAGAAGCCCTTGCATCCATGGAAATGGTCTGCTGGATATACACCAGTGTCCATGTCGGCTCTCACTGTGTGATTAGAACCCTGCAAAAGGGAAGGTCTCCAGTCTTGAACAGAGATGTTCCATGCATGCAGCTGCACAGCTGATCAGACTACGGTTGCAACTCAGAGCCCTGCTGCATCAATTCAGAAATCCCTGTCTCCTCCCTGTCTCAACTTCCATACTTCTTAGTTCCAATCTTTCCCCTCAAATGTACACAATTTGTAATGGTATTTATATGGCAATTGACACCGTCCTATACAGCGAAGGTGGCAAAAAAGTAGCAAACCATTCAAAGTCCCCCCCCCCCAGTGAAAAGGATGGGCAAAAGCGAAAAGTTCACAACCATGTAAACAAGCAAAGGAAAATGAAAAAGTTATGTTCATATATCCCAGCATGCCATTTTTGTTACTTATGAGGGTAGGAAGGTCATGGGAGGACCAGCAGCCATGATATTCTTTCCACTACTCCACACATCCATGGACACGAAGTATTTAGTCTGAAAAGGCTACCATCTTTGTCCCAGTCCATCAAATGTGCATTGGTTTACATGTATGCTGGAAGCTGCCTTACGATGAGTGAGGTCATTGTTCTTTGAGGGGCTGTCTAGTATGACAGGCAGTGGCTCTTCACAGCTTCAGGTCAAGGTCTTTCATATCACCTTCTACCTGATCATGTCTTAACTAAAGATGCTAGGGATTGAAACCAGGACCTTGTACGTGTAAAACTCATGCTTTATCACAACCATTGGACTATGGTCCAACAATTAGCAGTGTTTTATTGTGAGGATCTTTTTCAAGTTTTGCTTAAACTTGTTTCAACCATGTCCATGTCTCAGCCCTATCACTCTTCGCATTCTATATTGCCTATATAATGTCTCTTTGCCACATTACGGTAATCTCCATTATACTTAAAAAAAAAACAACAACAACCAAGAGGACTTGGAAAGTGACTTTGTGATCATGAGATGTTCTGGACAGATGTTCAAAAAACTTATTGTGGAGAATGGTTTCTTTAAAAGCTAGTGATAAGAAAAGGTGCAATCTTGTGAATGAAAAAGATAAAACCCTGTACAACCTTGGTGAATAAAAGGAGATGGAATCCTATTATAGAACTTACTAATGGGAGGCATGTTGCAGCACAGTCCAAGACTTGGGACAAATTCAAGATGGTTTTGCCAAAGTAACAGAGTTAACTTTTGAAGCATTTGTTGTGATCTCCTCTGTACCACACAATCCCACTAAGCATTGCTGATGACAAAGGATAAAACTAATTCCTTTTGTGAAGCAAAGAACAACAAAAAAAGCCTTTATTAGTGCACAGGTCTATCCAAAGATTTATACCTACTTATTACTGCAGCCTTTCCAGGTCCTGGGGGGAAGGGGAAGCCATCTGCAGAGTTCTTCCACTTCACCCCCCTAATCTAGTGTCCATTGTATTCCTGAATGCAACAGGCTTGGCCCCTAGTATCTTCAAAATAATGATGGACCATAGGAGCAAAAATACAGCAGAGGTAGCAAACCGCTTTTTGTAATATCTAGAAGGAACAAACCCAATGGTCATGAATGCACACTGTACACAAATGGCTATCTCATGAGAGAACAAGTATAGAAATCAATTCACTTTCCAAACATTGCTGCCAAGTCCAAATCTCCAATCCAATAATATGCTAAGAAGAGGTTCCAGATTGTATCACAGCCGTTGGGAACTACACCTGGAGATCAACAGGTCATAGCATTATCCAGACTTTGGAGAGTACTCACAGAATTTTATTTTTGTCACTTTTCAGCCACCTTGAAAAGCTAAGTAGGGAAGGTACATCATGTTGGCAGAGAGGATCAGAGCACCAGCTTGCTTAAAAGAATACAATAGATTTATTTAGACTTTGTATAAAAAGAAAGGAAAGAAAGATTATTAACTTTCTAACAGTTCTGTTGTCTTCATTCTGTCTGTCCTGTTAGGGAGGTGAACATGGAGGAAGTAAGCTCAAAGGGGCAGGAAGTCTCCAAATGAACCGATCAAGACAATTTGAAAAATATCAGGAAGTTCCTAACCTAGCTAATACACATCTCCTCTGATGACCACTGTAGGATAGTCTTCCTATGATTTTGAATCATGCACTTTACAGATCTGTCATATTCTTGCATATTTTATACCTTTTTGCAGACAACCAATAGAAGACTTTGGAAGCAAAGGTGATTTTCTGCCCTTGCTGCTGTCATCATGCCATTCTTTTCTCCTTTTAAAACCCTTCATAAATGATGCTCTGCACCTTTATTTTACTTTTGGAAATCAACTTATGCATGTAAAATGTAATGTATCTATTATTACTGGTCTACAGTTTAGTGAAATGACAGTCATCTAAATTCACTGCATTTCCTGTGCTACTGCACACCAACGTATCATTATTCCCATTAACCTTGTTTATCAGAAGAAGTATTTTGCATGCACACACAACCCTTCCATCTCCTGTTCATCTCCTAGTAACAAGGCTTTATAGGTGAAAGCAATGAACATAATCCATCCAGCCAAAGTAAAGTACTTAGAAGTCTCTTTGATTCCATGGGCACAGATTCTGCATGTGCTTACACCAGGGGTAGTCAAACTGCAGCCCTCCAGATGTCCATGGACTACAATTCCCAACTGTAGTCCTTGGACATCTGGAGGGCCGCAGTTTGACTACCCCTGGCTTAGACATTTGCTATGGAAATCAACAGCCCTTCATTGTAGGGTTGTGAATGTTGACTTGGGAAATTCCTGAATATTTGGGGGCAGTGCATGGGGAGGGTAGAGTTTAGGGAAAGGAAAGAGCTCACTGGGGAAATGGTACCAGAGGGGCCACCCTCAGAAATTGTTGTTTCCTCCAGGGGAACCTCTCTCTAGTCTTGAGTTTCCTTTTTGGCTAGGTGAAATGGTTTCCCCTTTATTGTGTTGCTGGATAGATTCCAGGAAGTAGCTTATTCAGATCGACTATGTCCTTGTGGATCTGGTGCAATTGAAATGTTGGCTCAGGTCTTCTTTGAGAGCATGCCAGTGGCCCTGTTGAGAGATTTTTGGCTTCATCCAATGATTGCTTCTGTTGCTTCTTTCACTTCCCCCACCTTTTTGTTAGTTGGTACTGATTTTGGTATAATGCAGGATGTGATAAAATTTTTGTCTGGAGTGGCTTCAATGCAAGGACCGATTCTATACAGAGGCATAAAACTTGTGCCGCCTCCTGCTTGCAAATGTACAATTGGAAGCCACACGTTTGCAAGCTTCCTGATGGGAGGCCCCTCCCACATTTTCCCACTGCCTCAACGTGGCTTTTTGCCTCCTGATGAGGTGGTAAGGGAAAACAACACCAACTTCTCCTCTCGATTCTTGGTTTGTCAATCATCACAAGCCACCAATCCCTGCACAGTGGTTGTATTGGGGACTCAAACGTCCTCCCGAGCACCAAAATTATTTTTTTAAGTTCACTTCCGTGTTGCTATGGAGAAATGCCACAACAATGAAAAACTCCCTCCTCTTTTGGGGACTCTTTGTGTAATGATCTCTATGTTTGGGTAGATTTCTTATAGGCTGGCCATGGTAACTGGGCACCGATGAGTGATTGTGTGTTCACAATAAGGTTTAAAAACAGAGCATGGATGCCTAGCTGATGAGGAGAGGGCTACTTCATCACAGGCACCCCCAACCTCTTTCCCTCTTCATACCCCACCACCAAAAAAAATGGAAATGGGAATGTGTTTTGGCTGTCCAATCCCAAAATGACTGCACAGTGAGGAGAACATTTTATTTTAACATGGGGAACATAGTTTTGTGGTCCCGATGATTCGAAAACCATAGCTGGTATACAAGGCCATACAGGAAGATATAGTTCAGGCAAAAATATCAATTTGGTGGTCTGTCCATTTTTGTGTGTGAAATTGTCCCAAATGTAAGCACCTGCCTATAAAATATACGAGAAGGCACTTTCCGAAAGCTCTAATCACTTCCATTAGAAACAACAAATGAACACAACTAGATTCCAATCACCTGTGGGTGGGTACCATCCAATTAGCGATAATGGTGATGTACAAAATCAGATATATCAAGAATAATGCATGGAACAAAAACCTGCAGGTTTCCAGCTGTCTCTGGTTAAGAACATAATTCTGTAGGATTCCTAATAAATAAGTCTTTCACTTGCATAGCAGTAGGCTTTTTGGATAAAATCTAATGCCGGGAGGGTCTTAAACAAAAATCTACACGTTCTTTTGTGCACAGCTTGCAATTCTATCACTAAAAGCATCCTGAACTGCTTTATTACAGTCCTGACATCTGTTATGTGCATGTTCTCCTGCTGGAAGGGGTCTGTTTAGTGATGAGCATTTAAAAATTGCAGACTAGATGAAACTATTGAAAGAGGCTTTAAAGCATATGCTGGAATTACAGCACAAATGCAGGCCAAGCCTAAGTAACAGGTAATGTTTCTTAATTAGACATGCTAATCCTCCTTTTTACAAAGAAAGGTCCAGACAAGTATGTAGCACATTTATTGCTTGTCCTTCAGCTTAGTCAATGGCAATCTTCTTACAGAGTACAGCTGAGACAACCCAGCTGGGCATGACCTAAAGAGATTCCAGGTACTAAATGAAAAAGCAAGTCATACAGAGAGATTATTCATAGGCAAGCCAAGTTATTTATTTAAAAAGAGAGAAAAATATTACAACTCGGTCCAAAATAGGATTTGCTGTTATTTAGGTCTAAAAATGAAGGCGATTTTTTCCTCATTTATTATTGTCACTAGAAATATGCTAATGTACAAGCTGGGAATTATGTGAAAAGCCAGCAGCTGGTTTTAATATCAAATCTGGATCATTAAAAGCAAATCTAAGACTTGTTCTGGAAGGCATACACTCACAGGTTCTTATGGAAATCAAGGGTGAAATAATATGCAACTTGTCACTTAAACTGGCCTTCCTACTAAGGGTGCTGGTGAACAACTTAATGAATACAGTATATTCATTGAGCTGTCCTTGTACATGCCAGTTCATGAATGGATACATTTCCAGACAGACTGTCTCTGCTCAAACAAAATGTTTACCACACTTCAAAGCAATGGGGGCAGGGGAGGCAAATTATCCAGGCTTGGAAACAGTCTTATTAGTTTCAAATTACTCATGTCGGTTTCAAGAAGGGTTCCCTCCCCTTTTTGCTGGGGATCCTTGTTGTTCCCTTCCATTTACTTGAACAGAGCTTGCAAAGTCCCACCACCTTTGCTTGAATTTATGACGCTGTGATTTGAAGTCAGTTATTTTAAGCTTGCAGTACCAATGGCACTGAATTCTGTGGAGCACTTCTTGATTGTACTGGTTCTGCTCAGCTTGCAAAAATGGCAGGAATTGAGAGGGCCAGATGCCATGATCTTAGTTTTCTTTATGAGTTTCAAGCCAACTTTTGCACTCTCCTCCTTCACTCGCATCAAGAGGCTCTTTAGTTCCTCTTTGCTTTCTCCCAGTCAGGTGACATTGCAGCTGACCTTGGCCTTTCAATGAGCATCTAGCACAATTGAGAAACTTTGCCCTCCCACTTGAAGACTTACCATTATAACTGTTTCAAATGTATAATCACTGCAAAAAAAAACACAACGCAGTATTAGAGCACATGCATAAACTGGAAGGTTTTAAAAATGGTTTTTAAAAGGACGATTTGAAGGGGTTGGTGAACTGTGGTGAAAACCAGTTCATGCATAATTGTCCCAGGTCAGGAATTCACTACTGTGGCAAGTTCTTGTAGTGATGCAAAAAAATCATGTGCCTGGGACTTTCTGGCAGTTTGCATTTTGAGACCCATGTTAACACATTATCTCTTGCAATTTGCTTGTAATATATAAAGCTGTCCCCAAAAAATTAACACAGTCAAAAGTTTTCAATTTGTTCTTTTAGATCCATTAACATTTTTAAACTCCCAATGACCATTCCAGGAAGAGAGAGCTCTTTTGATGCTTAAAATTGGTCATTTATCATATCATTTTCTGGACCTCTTTTAAAAAATATTCCTCACATTTTTGAAACATCTGTTTTGAGATACAAAGTATCCTTTTTTGTTTATTGTCCCTGCAATGTATATTCTTGGAAGAAAAGGGAGTGCACCCACTTGCAAGCTCCATTGGAAGTCAAAGAGAGTGCAAAAGCTACAGCTGATTTGGGCTTAGATTTTATGTCATTCTAAAGCCTTGATGGACAGTACAATTCTGTGAAGAGTTAGTCCAGTCAAATCTCATGGGATTCAACTGGAGTAATTCTGAACAGGATTACACCATTAGATTCTTAACATTACAATTAAACCTAATTGCATTAGGACCGCAACCTCATTTCAATGGGAAACATGTTTCTGATGGCAACTTCACCACCACTTAAGTGACATAAAAGTATCAGACAGCTCAAGGGCTTTTTCCTACCAATTTCAGGTGGGTAGGAGACAGCATCCTTGTCCTATATAAAATTTTCACTTGCAGAGTAGACAAGCTGCCATTGTCTTTCAGCTGAAGCAGCCTCAGGTGAGTTCCTACAAAGAGGTGTAATTTTAGGGCCAAATTGTGTCACTATTTTTTTTTTTAAGAGTTGAGTCCAGATGTCATTTTTCTTACACAGTAATGCATAAACCAGCAGCCAAAAATGAGAATAAAGATTTGGTGCATATTTTAACTTTAAGCAACCCAACTAGTTTTTTGATCATTTGCTAGGATTGTTCTTATCCTTATGGTAACGAGGCCATTAACTTATCTTCAAAGGGCCAGCCTGCTTATTGAGGATGGGTCCTTTATGCCCTCTGGTTACTTGGGGCTTCCTGTTGCTCAGTTCCTTTCTTGTGTACTTTCTTCTTTAAAAGGGCAATTGAATCTAAAATTAGTGCTCTGTGTGTATACCTTGTTGACATTTTCCCCATCAGATAATTATACTCTTGTATTCTGTCCCCAGCCCCCAAAGCTTGAGAGGGTTTGGATCCCATTCATGCTAACCAGCCCACTTAGTAGCTGCCGGCATTAAACTCTATTGTCTGAGCTGGTAAAGCGCCAATGTAAAATTTATACTTACTCAAGACTTGTTTTTAACCTGCATGGATTTCACAGAATTAGTCATTAGTATAAAGGGGAAAAGTCTTAGAAGTCAAGGCGCAGTGAACATGTAAATTAACAACTTGCCTCCAAAAGTCTAAGCTTTTAACTATTTTAAATGTGAAATAGTCTTTCCTTTTTAAAAGCAGTTTGGAGACATAATTAAGTTCATGGAATCTCTATTTTAATGTACTAAGGTCATTTGTTTTAATTACTTGGAATCACTTAGAAAACCTTTCTGTAACATTTTGTTTCTATCCCGCCCATTTTCCATTGGCTTCTTTCAGAGCCACTTAGTCTATGATGATAGAAAATTGTCCTGCTAACGAGGGAAGTCATTTTATTATGGAGGGGAGACGCAGTGCTACAAACAGGGCTATTACTCTTGATTTCCTTATAGCATTAAATGAGCAGCTGCAATTATACAAACCTGGCGAGGATTATATAAATGATTGCCTAAGGTACCAAAAGGTTGTACTCGGGCAGCACTTCCTTTTGTGTAACAGAGAGGACAATTTTGTTCAACTGGACAGCAATCTACCCTTCCTCCAAGGAACTTGGAGCAGATGATCTGGAGGTCCCTACAGGAACTGGGTAGAGTCAAGCATGCTCATCAAGTACCTTCAGATCATCCTCCCAGGCCAGTACCACATGGAAAGACAGGGTGGATCTTGCCAATACTGCACACAACCAGTCAGAGGGGCAAAAAGTATGCAGCTTTGCTTAGGCCTGTACTGCAAGGTGCAATGGATCCCAGGTGGATTCTGAACACAACTCAAGCCGTATGCAACTGCAAGATCACTGAGGTCATCTTCATCAACCATACTGCTTCTGCTTTCAGTGTTCAGGCACCCAACTGATTTCAGGCACCCAACAGCATTCAGGCACCCAACTGGTTGGTGAAGAAGCCTTCCTGAACCTCTTTCCTCATCTGCCAACTCACCCCTTTTCACAGCTGTTTTTTTTAAAGGAATATGTTTTAAGCCATTTTACCTCTTGCTAAGACTGCCAAAGTTTTGTAACAGGATGCAGAAACTGATGAGGACATGATGCTTAACAAGAATAATGCACCCTAGGGGAGGGGGAGTGTAGTTTTGTTTTCTTTTTGAAGTAAATCCACAAGGAAGACATCAAATCCACACAGAAAAAGAGATTTCAGGAAAGGAAAATGCCACCAAACCTCAAACATTCTTCTCTCTTTTTTCCATTCTTATTAACCAAGTAACCTTGTCTTGGAGCTGCACTCACACAGCAAGGATTCTCCATCACCACATCCTCACTCACACAAATGCAGAGGCATTTGCACTGGCAACAGAGCAGGCATTTAAGCGTTCAGGTTGCTTTTTCTTCTGTCAGCGACCATTTCCCTTGTATCCCCCTAATGGTAACCTCAGGGCTTTAACAAGAAAAGCCTGGTAATTTCCACAGTGAAATAACATCATTCATATGGCTTCATCTGTGGATACTTAAATCCAAAGATTGTAACCATGGATTGATAACAGATATTTCTACAAACCTGAGAAAAACTCCAAGTTTTGATAAAAATCTGAATCTAAAAGAATTCCGTAGATAAAACCGCAGTGCCTTTAAATAATGAGATCTTGGCAGCCATTTTGGGGTTGCTAGGTAGCCCCAGCAATGTTGCTAGCTTTCAAATCTTGGGTTCTGTTGGTAAAAAGCAGAAGAACATGACTTTTCCAGGCTGATTTTGGCCTCCAAATTCACTCCAGCTCCCCTCCCTCCAGTCTTGGTAAGAAGACTCATTAGTGCCAGGACAAGCAGCAACCACTACGCAACTTGCCACCATGCCATTTGTGCAACTCTCCCAGGGCCACTAGTGGTTATTAATCAGATAACCTCATGCTACACACCTCAACTGGGCCAAGCAGCAGGTTCCACACAACACATGGAACTTGACTGGGCTTTGCAATGCCCACCTCACAACTCACTTGATCAAATTGCTGCCACATAGATTTGCAACTTGAGAGAAGCTGTCATGGGGAGGTATGGAGGGAAACCTGATTGCCAGTGTGGTGTAGTGATTAAAAGACTAGGATCTGGGAAATTAAGTTTCAAATCTCCACTCTGCCATGGAATTGTGCTGGGCCAGCCATTCCTGAAGACTGATCTCTAATTGTAACTTCCCTAAATATTATAAAGTTGAAGTAAAGAACTGTAAAGAATGGGCGGTATAAAAAATCCAAATAAATAAATAAGTTCTTCCTCTTCCTGCTGCTTGCTGGGTAGAAGAGATGCTGGCCTTTCTGAAAGTGCTGCAGGTGTTGCTCCATCCTCAACCTCTTCCCACCCTCCCTCTCCCACAGGCAAGGCAGGGAAACCTGAACGCCTCTTTTACTTCCTGTGTTGGTCTCAGGTTTCAGCTCTCTGCTAGAAGGAAGCACAGATGAGCTGCTAGGGAGGCAGAGAGAATCAGGATTTCAAAAACAGAATGCCAAGGGGCAGACAGAATGCAATTAATGTCTTAACTCAGTCCAGTAAGTCAACGGTTCCTTCAGGCAATCCAAGGGCATCAGCAGAAGGGGCAAGTGACAGGTTGTGTCCACAAACCAGGTCTCCCAGCCTCAACTTAATATAGGCTGCCAACAGCCTCTCAGTCCTCACTCTGTGATGAATCAGTCTTCTGCAGTCAGCAACATTCCAGCTAACATGGTGTGGTGTTTTTTAGGCTGGAGCTCTCTTTCAGCACATAGCTGGCATTGTTTAATTGGCTCAGGTAAGACAGGTGGGCTGGCCTGGCAGGGAGCTGCAGCTGGAGGCTGGGGAGAGGAATGAGGATCTCCTGCAACAACTTTGGAATCTAAGCCCTGGTTTGTCTGCAAATCCATTCCTTCCTGCTGGTCAGAGCTTTCTGAACATTTGGCTGAGCTAAGTTCTTATCCAGCTGAGGCTTGGGTGAAGCTGGGAGCTCTTGACAAGGTTTGTCCTCCGAGGAGTCATCTCTAAGAGGGCATGAGCTCACAACACCTCCCCATGCCCCTGCAGTTGACCATTGGAACACACTTTGCTTTCCCTTACCCTCCCTCTCTTCCAGCAGCCTTCCCCACCCCACATAGCCCTTGAGAGAGGAGGCAGTCCCTCCCACAGCCTTACATGTCGAGCCTGTCCTTTGGGAGATGTGGGGATGGGAAGGAGGCAGCCTCACTGTGGCCTTCCCTGCCTGGGCCAGCCTTTTGGAAATGTGGGGTGGGACAAGAAGGTGGCAGCTCACACACACACACCCTCCAGCCTTCACAGCCTGGCCTTTGGAAGATGTGGGGTGCAGGGAGGTGGTAGTCCACCCCTCCATTGCCTGCCTGGTCTGGCCTTTGGAAGATATGGGGTTTGATGGGAAGGTGGTGACTGTGATGATCTGTGTAGACATTGTTGTGTGGGGGTGGGGGTAGGAAGGCCAGTGCCCCTCCAAAGCAACTGTTTTCTCCAGGAGAACTGATGCCGTCCTTCTCTCCTCCCTTCCCTCCCGCCTCTTTCAGTCTTTCTTTCTCTGTCTCTTACACTCTCTTTCATCCTGTCTTTCTCTCTTTCATCTTCCTGAAGGTTTCCAGGCCCCATTTGGAAGTTAGCAATGCAGCTTGCTGCATATGGAGGAGGAGTCAGAAATCAAGCCCAGCTCTTGAGATTAGAATCTTTAACCACTTCACCACACTTGATCTCAAAATTGAAGAGGTAGTGGGGGTGGGGGTGTGAGGTCCAGAGCCCAGGAAGGTCACAGTGCAAGTATGTGTGCTAGCACCCTCCTGGGTACAACAGGCTTTGCCTCCAATAGGGAGATAAAAGAAAGGCTGGTTTGTGAATGGGAAGGAGACATGGAAACAGGGAAAGGGGAAAAGATATGTTGGGAAGAGAGAAAGAGGAAATAGTGACAAGGAAGGAAATGGTTAGCCCCTCCCAGATCCTCTCCTGGTGCTTCCTCCAATGCCCCCTGTAGGATATTCCTCACATTCTGTTCAATCATGCAGATTGCAAGTCTTGCATAATCCAACTATCCAGACATGGTTAAATAGATCAATAGATGAAAACATCGGATTTAGAGGCTCCATAGTTTAGTACGCTTAGCTGTCTATTGGACTGTACCCACTGTAAACAATAACCATTCATAAATCCAAAACACATTTGGGACCACTAAAAGATATTAAGCTGTAACTATTGTTGGAAGACACTCAGGTTCTCAAAGGCGAGGCGGATGTGTCAGTTATGTGAATTCCCAAAGATGCCGCCCTTTGCATGACCACAGCCCACCTTACGGAGAGAACTTCTGTTCCCTACAATTGTTGAATAAGTGAATTGCTATGTTCCAGCTGGCCCCATTCAGAAAATGAGCAAAAATAATAGCTGCCACCTGATAAAATAGACCAGTTTCATCAGCAGAGGCATGTGTAGAAACTTAACTGCCTAAATAATACTGTTCTTGATGTCAACACCAAATCTATTATGGTCCAAAGCCACCTATTATTTTCTATTTATTGGCCAGAGTATTATGGCACAGAACTCCATCTCTCACTTTTTTTTTCATTTTCTTAAGTTCTTTTTTATTGCAGCGCACTTTACATCCCTGTAATATATATTCCCAATACACTCCTTTGCCATCTAATTATACATATGCTATTATTCTGCTTGATTGATGAAAGTGCTGCTGATCACACTGTTTTGCTGAAGGAGCCTCATTTTCATGAATGCAGGTAAGACTGTTATGCTGTGTTTGAGACAACAGGATTCAAGAAGGATGTTGACACCATGGAAAGGACTCAGAGGAAAAATGAGAATACTACAGAGAAGCACAGCTCAAGAAGCAGGGAGGCAGCCCTCATCTTTCCCAGAACAGGCTACTGACTCTCTTCCAGGGACCTTACTCTCGATTCCTCCCTGTGATTCAGGGTCCAATAAAATGTGATGATGGGAGATCTGTGATCAGATGTCCCCAGCATTTTTAATGATAAATTGTTTCTGTAGAGGAGACAGGATTTGGATCAGGTGCAAAAGATCAGGTTTATATTATTATTACTACTACTACTACCACTACCACTACTATTACCACCACCACCTCTACTGCTGACCCCACCTGTGCTAGGAATAGTGGAAGACAATTTTGCTGAACCGGGGCTCCACAGCTGAAGTTTCCTTCACAAAAACACTGGGAAGATCTGATCACGATTCTTCCAACATCTCTGGTTTGCCCCTCAAAGCTAATTTACAGTGCCCATTGCATGCAGTTTACATTAGCAATCCTAAGCAGGTCTACTTGGAAGTGTTCACTTCTATTCCATGGGACTTACTCCCAGGAAAGTATTCTTAGTATTGCAGCCTTAGCTTTTCATGCAAATAAATGTAGAGCCCCAAAGGAATGTATGAATTCATCAATTCTTACCTTGTGTTTTGCCTAGTTGCTATATACTATAGGGAGTAGTTGGATCACTAGCATCCCTACAGTGCAGAGCCAAAGGCCGGGGTATACTTTAAACAATTTAATAAACTTAATTGAGGTATTGAAGTAACAATGTACTTACAAGTGAGAGGACAACCACTGAGGAAATTTAACCATTGAAAACGGAAGATATCTAGAAACTGTTCTGGTTGGATCCTATAATAAAGCAACATAGAAAGAAGTGACTTTTTACTTTACTTTATTCGGCATAAATTTTGAAAATATTGTTAATAGCCTTTGGATAGGGTTTTTTTCTCTCTTTTTAATTGTAGACACTACAAACGGTCCCTTTTGTCTGTATTTGCAAATACTATAGGACAGCACAAACACACATGCACAAACAATAGTCATGACTTTTTGGGTCAAGCAAATATGACTGTTTTGGAAGGATGTGCATCAACTTTGTTCCTGTGTGAAGGAAAAGGAGCAGTCCCTCTCAGATTATGGATCGGTATTGGTGGCTGGACGATTGGAAGATGCAACTCATGCTTCAGTTATTGGCAGGAGGAAGTCGACCCTGAGAAACAGTGGTGAGATTCTCTAAAAATAAGGTGCCAAAAACTTCTGTCTGGGAATCATCTAGTGCATGCTCAAATAAAATATTATTGTTTTTCTTACATTAGGACTGTTTGAAAAATGAATGCTTTCCCAGGACTGCAAGTCCAATCATTTCTTTTTTAAATCATGAGTCCCAAGAGTAGAAGTATTGACTTTAAAATGTTGCTTCAGGCTGGTATGATTTAAAATATGAGAAAGTAGTGCCTTTTTATTTGCTATTTTTCCTCAAGCTCCAAAATCATGAGATCTAGAAACCTGGGTATGTTTTAGTGTTCTAAGTGCAACTGGAGAGTCTTTTGTTATTTCCATAGTTCCAGGAATGGAACCTTTGAGAAATATCATAAAGTTGGCAGTAATGCTTTCCAAATATTAGTTTTTCCTTATAAGCAAATGATGTAGTTACTATGGGGATTTTAATTTATTGAGTTTCAAACTCAGTGGAACTCTGACAAAGAGGAGATGATTCATAGAACAATGTATTAATACAGACTGCTATCGATGCGTGAGGACAATTTTTGCTCCATGATCTAATAGGAGGGACCTAAGTTTTCCCAAGAGGGTTGTACTAAAGTGCCCTTTGGCTTATTTCATCTATTTCTAATTATTACTAAGAAGCATTGATCAGGCTGAGAAATGTGGATTAAAATATTCCCACACATGTAAAAGCAATCAAATGAACCCATCACAAAACTAAGAGTATAAATAAAAAAAAACAGTCTTAAGTCTATCAGCATTTTTCTTCATACTTTTTGGAAGCAACTGTATACCAGGAACCGAAAAGCAAACTCTGACATCCTGACCTTCACTTCATCCTGGAAGCAGCATCTCTATTTCCATTTATAAGAAGAAGAACAATAACAACAAAAAGAACAAGAACAAGAGTTGGTTCTTATATGCCGCTTTTCTCCACCTGAAGGAGTCTCAAAGTGGCTTACAAACGCCTTCCCTTTCTTCTCCCCACAACAGACACCCTGTGAGGTGGGTGAGGCTGAGAGAGCCCTGATATCACTGCTCGGTCAGAACAGCTCTAATACCAACATGTTGGTGATCCCCAACCTGAAGGATGTGCAGCCAACCTCAACCAGAGCCAAGGCCTATTCAGCCATGGCCCCATTCTGATGGAATGAGCTGCCAGTTGAGACCCAGGCCCTGACAGAACTACCTAAGCTCCACAGGGCCTGTAAAATGGAACTCTTCCACCAGGCCTTTGGTTGAGACCAGGACAAGCTAATATAGCCAATAAAACCTATGGGCCTTCCTCCATTCATCTTTGGGTTATTCCTTCCATGAAATTAGAAGAACCTGAACAATAATAATAATAATAATAATAATAATAATAATAATAATAATAATAATAATAATAATAATAATACATATTTCCATAGAGTGGACTAGGTGGTGGATCAACCAACAAGTAGAAATAATGGAGCACTGTAGGGTTTTAATAATGTTTTAAATATTTTAGTTGTGATTTTATAGCTTCCCAATGGAAGCTGAGAGCATACTATTAGGTGTTCTGCATAACAAATTACTAAAAAATGTAGAAAAGTTATGCAAATACTTGGTGACATCAGCTAGAACAATTTATGCAGAAAAATGGAAACTGGAAATCTGTACACATTTAGAAGAATGGGAAAGTAACTTGCTGAATATGCAGTAATGGTAAAATTTACAACCTATTTGACAAACAGGTCTATTACAAATGTGAGGAGAGATGGAATGTCTATTATGTAGCAGGAGACAAACTTAAAGCAAGAAAATATCATATACAAATGTATGGGACAAAATAGAAATAGAATTAAAATCTATGCCAAACATCATATCCTGAATATAAATGGGTTCTTTATATGAGATATTTAATACACTTTCTTTTACACTGTGAAATACTATTTACATCATTGTCTTTGGCAAATATAATTATATTGTATAACCCATTTGTTTCCTTTTTGCTTTCCTTTTCAATATTCTCGTGTTTTCATATATGCATTTTAAAATAATACAACTACAGCATCACCTCTGTACAAGGTATTTCAGGAGCAAATGGTATGGAATGCACACAAGTGCACAATAAAACCTGACAGTTTTTAAAAATAGCAAGCAGAGGTCATACATGGAAAAAAAAGAAAGAAACCCTGGCCAGCAGAAATCCGGGTGTGAAATGGCTCAGAGTAATTTTAACCCCTACTTTCTGCTTCCCACTGTTTTTCTTGGGGAACAGAAAACAGGGGTTTAAACTTTTAATGATTGGGTTCATGAACCAGCCTCCCTGTATGTATGGCTCCATGGTTCAGTTTGTTGTTTGTGCCACAAATTTTACTGATCAGAATTGTGTGTTGGGACTGTTGAAGAAAATTTTTCATTAGAATTTGAGAAAATAATTTCTATGTTTTGGGATAAGTTAATGAAGTGGAGAATCAGAACACCAATTTTCAGCCATTTCAAGAGCCTTACATAGCCTAGACCCTCGGATGGAACAAGCTGAATGTTCGCAAATTTAGAACAAATTGTTCCACAGTCAAGATAAAAGTGAATTTTTCCTCAGACAGCCTGGCCTGTAAACCAGATCTCTATTTGAAGGGTTCTATCCTAAACCATATCAGGAAAGGTGCTCTTATGACTTTCAAAGCAAATAATAAAGGATAAAAGCAACAACTAAAAATAGATTAACTCATACAAGATTTTATAGAAGATCTCAGCTGATAAGTAGTGGAAGGAGATGTATATTTAGCCTAATGTCTACTCTGAGCCTAATCTAATCTCCTTGTAAACTCAGATCCCTGAGACAAGAGCTTATTTAGAAAGATGAGCTCTCTCCTATCAGACATTTAGTAATCAACAGCAATTCTTATTTCCCACAATTTTCGGTGTGCTATCAAAGAGACCCTCCGCAGACTGAATAGTCAGGATAAAGAATTCCCTGTCAGTATGTGATTCTTACATTACTTGTTCATCTGTGCTCCAGAAAGTCCAGCTTGGAAAAAATAATCTTTTCCCACCCATTAAAATAAACCACATCAAATGCTGTATGCAGGAGGGGGGGAGGGAGAGAAGAGGTGCAAGAAGATCAAAAGATTATCTTTATTGCAAAGCCAGATTCTGCCATCAGTCCAATATTGCTTTCCCACCAAAGCCTAACCACTGCGTGGATCAACTTCAAAAGGGCCTGTATTCAGTAAAAAGGTACCCACTGCAGTAAAAAATAAAGAAATGGGCGTGTTTAAACATTTAGGAATATTGTTTTGCTTACCTGACCTGCCTTGTTTAAGAAACATAGTGGATGAAAAGAGAGAATACTGCATCAGTGTTGTGCTTGAAAAGAAGTCTGTGCCCAATAATAAATGTTATAAAGAGGATGATTAAAAGTTGGACTAATGTTCTGGAATTTTATCATGATGTTCCATTCCCACAAAAAGAGTACAAAAGAATTGCACATTAGATTGTGCACAAAAGATAAAGGCTTGTAATAAATGACTATAAATAGTGTGCCTTTAAAAAAAACACCTTATGGTAGAAAAGGTTAAACTACTCCGTGACTAAAGTTCTGTCTCCTGCAAAGTCAACTACAGCATTATTATTTTTCAAACAAGTCCAGACTCTCAGTGAAAAAGATTACTTACATCTTCAATACAATTTTAAAGCTACAGAATCATAAAAATATATACTGCTATATAATGAATTTAAATAACCTGAAAACTTGGTCCATAGCCAAAAACATGGGGGCATGAATGCACTGGGGAGAGTCATGATTTTGACTTCCCACCATCCCAGACTCAGGTCTTAATTGGGAGGCATTTGCTGGTAAGGGCTTGTGGGAATTGTAGTCCCTGAACATCTGGAGAGCCACAGAGTGAGATTCACCTGTGTTAGGGAACTGGGCAAGGAAATTAATAATTAATTCAAGATTTAATTCCTAAAATTAGAGATTCCTAAATTAAACTTCCTTCCCAACCTACCAGATATAGGGATATGTGGCATTACACTGCAGTGAAGGAAAAGCACTATGCTCACATTAGAGAATGTTTTTGATCTTGGCATTCAAGCTACGGGATTTTCTTGACTCAGACTTATTTAGAAAGTTTTTATTTTATTTTTTTTGCAATGAGACCTGGGCCTACTCTGCACACGTAGGATAATGCACTTTCAATGTGCTGGATTTTCCTATGCAGAACAGGAAAATCTACTTCTAAAGTGCATTGAAAGTGAATTATCTATTGTGTGCAGACTAGGCCCTGGTGGGATTCAGACATCTTGGATATTCTTGTACCCTCAGCTTCTAGTCTTTAGCAATGAACTGTTTGTGTGTGTGTGTGTGATAGTGAAACGTTTAAACTTGCCTGAGCATTAATTCCTCTTCATTGATGTTCCAGGCTACTCCGGTATGGCCAGATTCCGATATAGGAGTGCACTTAAGGAGCCCAAAGCATTTAGCTTCACTGTACCAGATCTTTTATCTCCTGGCAAGAAGTACATCTCAGAAACATTTTTTTGTTGTTCATATTGCGTATAGTATAGTGTAGTATACAAGCAAAAATGTTACTAAGACAATTCTGGGACACTTGGAGGATAGAGACTAAGGTTGGGAAAGCAGGGTATAATGCCGTAGAATCCACCCTCCAAAGCAGCTTTTTTCTCAATCTCTGTAGCCTGGACTTGAAGGCACTTTCCTCCTCCACCCTTACTACTACCATCTTGCTGATGTGATCGTTGTTCAATTTGTACTGTTTTAAAAAAAAAACCCCTGCACATTTGTATAGCACTGCTTCAGAATAACACCTCAAAAGATACTGGATGTCTCATTGAGGTCAACCACAATGAAAAGACTAATTGGCCTTCTACAGCTTTGGGGAAGGGGACAGAGAGAGAGAGAGCAGTGCGTATGCTAATCCAGAAAGCAGAGAAAAATATTTGGCACTAGTATTGTCCTAACATAGTCACAATACTAGGAAAATGCTCTCCCCCCCCCACACCAGCCAATATTTTAAGTCTCTGTTTTTTTGGGTGTCAGCAAGGACAGCAAGGTACATCATTGTGAAAATGCAGAGCAAGGGGAGTCAAGGGGTGTTGGCTTTCATTCAAACACAAAGTAAACCTTCCTTTCCAGTTACATGGGGGGTGGGAATTCCAAGGCAACCATGCCATGCTTGGAAAGATTTGTTTTTCTGGTTAGGATACCTGGGCTGTTCAGCATTTATGCAGGACTGGAGGACAACACCACAGGCAAACAAGCAACAACAACAAAAAGGTCCATTATTAGAGCTGCTGGAAGGGAGAAAAACTCTGTAGTTGTGAGTTTCCTGCATTGAGCAGGGGGTTGGACTAAATGACCCTGGAGATCCCTTCCCAACTCTGTGATTCTGTGTGGAACCAGGCCCTTTATGTCTATGTTATAAAATTCTGAAATGTGCTGGAATTTCAACGTAAAGTTACATGCTTTCTGAGTGATAAATGAACATTGGTTTTGTAGCCAAACCATTTCCAAAATACTTTTCATGAAAGCAAATTAACCAGATACCCTGGAAGCAGCAGCAGCTTGTCAAGTGTCCATGATGAGACTGCTAAATTCTCACTGAATGTAAATCAAATACATCTGTTCCATCTGACCAGCATTGGACTCTACACTTCTGAGGATCCTTCTAACTTTGCAGGAAAACACTAACTAATTTTCTCAGTGCCTTTCACGCCTACACGTTTTCATGACCCCTGGCCAACTGGCAGCAATCAGAAACACAATTAATATTGTATCGTGATTGCCTAGAGTTTGAGGCAAGAGTATTCAGGAGCTTCATTATCTAGAATGTGAGTTCTAGCAAAGAGACTTCCAGGATATTTCACAGCTACCTTAGGCAGTCAGCTGTCCTATGTAGCTGTAAAGGGAAGGACAGGAGAGAAGGTACAGCAGATTCTGCTTCCAGTGCCTTATTTGGAGACTATACAGACTTAAATAAACAAAATATATTCAGCTCCGGAAACTAAGAGCATAAGAAGAGTCCTACTAGATCAGACCAATACATCTAGTCCAGCCTCCTGTCTGGCCAACCAGAGGCCAAGGCCTTAGCCTGATGTTGCCTCTGGGCTCTCGGATTCAGAGGATTAGTGCCTCTGAATGTGGAGGTTACCCTCAGATACCATAGCTAGTAGCCATTGATAGACTTCTCCTCCTTGGATCTACCTAATCCCATTTTAAAACCTCTTATACTTTTACGATACAGTGACCAGAACTGTCCACACTTACCAGCACTGAATTTCATTTGCCTCATGGTTTCCTACTCAACCAATTTGTGGAAGTCTGCTTGAAGCTCTTCACAATCAGCTCCGCTTTTCACCATCTTGAACCACTTTGTGTCATTTGTAAACTTGGCCACTATACTACTGATCCCTAGTTCCAGATCATTTATAAATAAATGAAATAGTACCGTCTCCAATACCAGTCCTCATGGAGCCCCACCATTTACTTCCCTCCATTTTGAGAACTGTCCGTTGATTCCAACTCTTTGCTTCTTATCATTTAACCGGTTTTTATTCCATAAGAGAACCCATTCTCTTATCCCATGTCTGCTGAGTTTACTCAGGATTCTTTGGTGAGGTATCTTGTCAGAAGCCTTTTGAAAGTCCAGGTATATAATATCTACTGGGTCAGCATTGCCTACATGCTTGTTCACTTTCTCAAAGAAGGTGCGTGAAGCAGGACTTCCCCTTGCAGAAGTCATGCTGACTTTACCTCAGCAGGCGTTGTCCCTCTATGTGAACAAGTCTATCTTTGATCACAGTTTCTACTTATTTTTCTGGCACAGAAGTTATGCTGACTGACCTGTAATTTCCTGGCTTCCCCACTAGATCCCATTTTTAAAATTGGTGTCACATTTGCTACTCTCCAGTCTTCTGCTATAACAGCTGAATTTACTGATAGGTTACATATATAGGTTAGTATGTCTGTTAAATCATTGCAGATTAAAAAAAAACTTCACATTTGTAGAGCATGTTACATTGTTTATTCAAGATTAAAAGGAAATTCTCCAGTAGAAACAAACTGATTTCTCATAGCTTTTCCTCTAGTTGACTGGTTTCAGTTTGGAATACATTGGCAGAGAAACCAAAGCTTGGGCTGGAAGCTGATCAGCACAGAGACCAGTCCAAAGTGGAATCAATGGGAATGGTGCAAGAGCAGCTTTGGTGAGCAGCTGCCATTAATTAGCACAAAAGAAAATTCCACTATATTGTGCGTGTCACTCTTTCTCTGGTTCTGTCCAAGGTGTATTTATCTAGCAGAGGCTACTTTACAAAGAGTTTTGGGTGGCTGTACTTGAAGTTCACAATGTATTTTCCAAGAAAAACTTCTGTATATTTTATATCTCTCCTTATAGATCTCACATCATTTATGTCTATGGATACTATGACAGTTTTATGCATAGTTATCCTTATCCTTTCTGTTGTCATTCTTCTTCATCTTCCACTGCCATGTTCAATTGAATGCCTAGATTTTTGGCACCCATTAGGCAGCAGAAGTATACTTAGCCCTAAACAGACTGTATATCAGTCATCTCAACTAACATATAAGTGGCATTTTTATAAGAGTCTTGCTCACTTGAAAGCTGCTTTGAATTAGCTAACAGAGCTGAAAGACCAAAGATTTGCAGGTGAATTTTCTTATCAATGCTTTAGAGCGGATCCAAACTATCAGGACAATTTCTGTCTGCATGTAAGAGCCTTTTATACATTTATGATTTACTGAAGAAGCGATTTAATGCCATTGGAGGGGGGGAAGCTTTCTTCTAGCCTGAAAGATGGCACTAACTTGATATGGGTGAACTGGCCATCTTATTCCACACCGCAGTAACATTGGCTCCAGATTACTGTGATGCACTGTACATTGGTCTCCCCTCAATACCAAATTGGAAACTCTAGTTAATGCAACCCTGATCCTATTACATTGCTCATTGAATGCCTTCTCCGCTTGATTATATTGACTCACTCTGTATGATCCATCTTAATTCTAAGTAGGAAAGCAGATTATAGATATATAAGGTAAATAAACATACATACATACAGGCACCGGTGAAATTATCCATCCAAAGAATCCTCCTTAATTCCCATGCAGAATCTTCTTCCACCAGCCTGCTAGCCTCCCTATGATCCATGGAGAGTTTGCACATGTAGAACTTAGTACTAGAATGCCTGTTTTCCATGCAGAATGTCCTAGAATCATAGAGCTGGGACTTCCAGGGTCATCTTGGCGAACCCTCTGGTTCAATCCCCAGCATCTCCAGGTGAAAAGATCAGATATTAGGTGGTGTAAAGACCCCTGAAGAACCAATGCCAGTCCAAATAGACATGATCTTGTCAGTCCAATGTCCTGACAATATAAGGCTTCTTCGTGGAATCAGGTGTATTATACAGCCTGTTTTGTAACTTGCATGCACAATAAAGCCACATTTCTAGTCTTCCAATATTACTATTCCAATTTAAAAATGTATATCCAATAAACATGAACAAAGAAACAATTGCATGCATCCGTTCCGTATTTGGTTCCAAATTTGCAATCATTTGTTTATATCTTTGCAATCCTCCCCCATCTATAAACAGCAAGTTTAGTTACAAATCTAAATTTGTTTCATCAAGCCCACTCTATGTAAGCAGATGCTAATTAACAACACAGGGAGTTGAGGCTAGCTGAAAGCACGGAACACATGCCTCCCCTCAAAAAAAAAGCCACAGAAAACAAATGACTGCTAAAGAGTCACATCAGCTGCCCCCTCTCTGTTCAACAGGAATGCATTTTTCCATTCTTAACACATTGCTGAAATGAAGCTGCAAATCTGTCATTGCAATGCTGATCAGCATTACCCCATTAATTAAAACTGACTCACAGTTTCCACAATACACCCAGTTTCCTAATAAATTGCTATGATTAAACTGTAGCATGTGAAGTCTTCAATACGCTGCAGCAGACATTTCAGTTCCAGATCACATATCTTGAGAAAGGGTAAAATGAGGATTTTGGGGGGTTGTTTGTTTAGGGAGAAGAAATAATCTAGGGCAGTGGTTCTTAACCTTCCTAATGCCACGGCCCTTTAATACAGTTCCTCATGTTGTGGTGACCCCCAACCATAATATTAGGCAAGTTCATGATTGTATCTAAATTGGTTTTGCCCCCAGGGGTTTCTCAGTTCAGTTCTGCCTCTTGTCCCGCCAAGCTGCACCACCACCTGGAGCACTTGGCGGGAGACTGCGCTGCAATGGAGATGCTGCGGCTGGCAGCCAAGCACAGGCACCTGCAGGAGGAGTGGCAACAGTGCCAGCACCCCCCCCCCGGCCAAGCTCCTCGACCTGCCACGACCCCCGTGAAAGAGTCATTCCAGCCCCAAAGGGGTTCCGACCCCCAGGTTGAGAACCACTGATCTATGGGGAACATGGTAGAGGTTTGCTGGAATGTTAATGTCATGAGGAAGACGGTCAGAGGGAAATTTTCCTTCCCCTTTCAGGTCACCCTGTGAAATTGACTGGCTGTAGATATAGGGCAGAAAGAATTAGTTTCATGTAGGACAGGTCTATCACTGGCTATCAATCATGGTAACTAAAGGGAACCTTGACATTTAGAGGCAGCAAACCTCTGAACACCAGTGCCAGGAGATGACAAAAGTGGAAGCAGAATTCCTCTATGCCTTGTTGTTGGACAAGGTATAGTAATGGGCACTTACCTAAATGACTTTTAAAGAAACTAGAAATGACTTTGGAAAGAAACTAGACAGTCATGATACCTAAATGGAAATTCCCATGTCCACACATTTATATCTCTTAATCAATGCAACTTCAAAGGAGAAGCAAACAATGGACAGGAGCTGATTGTCTCTGAGCATTTTATTGGCTGCAGTTTTCACAGTGGCAAAAAAAGCCACAGTGGTCTTCCTAAAGTCCCATGGAATAACAAAACTTTTACACAAAAAATTGGGCTCTTAAGGAACAGATCCAAATGCAGTCTCTGTTTGTTGTGCTGTTCAAGAATCCTTCAGAGATTGTGATTTTGCCCCCTCCCCTTCAAAGGCAATTCTCAGTTGTCCAATGACGAAGCTCCAGATTCAAATCTGCTTCCTCCATTCACGCCTCAAGTGATCACGTATTAACTCCACCTATTATCTGCCTCTCCTCCCTCTTCTCTCCAAATTAAAAAAAAAATTGAACATGATTGCATTACAATGCGAATTTGCAATAACAAGAGTTTACAAGTTAACCTTGTCAAAAACAAAGACTCCATATTCCTCCCCTGCCTCTTCCATCTCCCCCTCCAGCATCTAAACGTTCTTTGCTTTCACAATTTAAGGTGCAACAGGGCACACTGCAACTTTCGTGCAGAAAACGAGTTGTTTAATGGCGACCAACTTGCTTTTTCTTCATGCATGTGACGGCCCGAGCCCTCACCTCACCACATGGATGGTGACTGAGTACACACCAACACAAGACACACACAAACACCCCTTATGTGAGTGATTCGAGTGCCACAGGAATAAAGAGATGGGAGGTGCGATTTTGTATATTTTTTGACTGCATTGTGGTACGAGTGTGTTATTGTGCATTCTCAGATCAAAGAAGGGGGAGAGGCATGAACAAAGAGAACCCAAGAATTGCCACATAGCAACTGTCAAGGCTGATCTGTTCTTGGAACGCTGACCAGTTGTTGCACTCACTCGCCATCCCGACTGGCAGCCTTTCCGTGATAGGGAGGGCTTAGCTATTTTCCTGCCATCTGTACTGTATTATATTTTTATAAGGATATGGGATTTTAATGGGGTTTTAATTGGGGATTTTATTGTATTGGACTGTTATGTAACCAGCATGCTGAGAGTAATAAATCGAATAATAATAATAATAATAATAATAATAATAATAATAATAATAATAATAATAATAACAACAACAATAACAACAACAACAACAATATAAATACCCTTCCAGCTATCTTTGTTATTATTTTGCAAGAGTCATGGCTATTCAATCCACTCACCTTGGATGGTTATGCTTCATATGCATCATGGCTTTGGCTTCTATGCTTGGCAGGGCAAAGTGGGGGTTGGATCTTTTGATTGCTATGACACTGAATATAGAAGTTATCAAACATCTCTCTGACTCTCATTTGGCTATGGCAATTAACATCAGTTGCCAACTAATTTTGATTCTGGTTGTAAATGTTTATAAGCCTCCTGGGAAAAATAATGCTCAACTGGATAAAGGAGGGTCTGGAAGCATATATAACAGAACTGATAAACACCTATCTAACAGCATATGTGATTGTCGGGAGGGGGGACTTTAATGCAAGAATTGGCCAGATGATAATAATCTGTATGCTAATTATAAATCCTATAAACCTGATTATGAACATACGGTTTTGCCTTATGCAAGACATTGTAAGGGGGGAAGGCATGATGGGAGATGGGACCGCCCACTCCCCCAACGAAAATGAAAAACACATGCCACAATTGGAGCCCTGACAAGGAGCAGGAGAAAAAGACAGATGCAGAATGCCAGGTGCAAATTCGGAGTCAACATTCAGAATCCGACGCGGTGGAAAAACACTGGCAAATCATTACTGTGGAATCAATCAGTTAGTCAGATCTCCCAGAACAGTTCTTATTTAGTTCTGTAGCATTCTTGATATTTCCTATCTCATTCATCCTTGCTACTATTCTGTTAGCGATAACATTCTTATTTCCAGTTTTTGGAACTGAGAGCAAAGGCCAAATCTGAGTTGATTTTGGAGCCCAGTCTCAAATACCTTTCCATTAGACCACATTTCATTCTGTCCGCATGACGAAGTCCAGAAACCATGATCTAATTCTCTCATAAGGAAATAGTATAGACTACTCACTTATCTTCTTGGAAGTGTGCCACTTTAGATTGGCAGGACTTGCTACTTCTGTACGTTTCAGTTGGTCCTAAGAGCACTTGGGTCAGAACTAAACCACAGTAAATGCTTCCTGGGCCACTCTAGTCAAATGTCCCACAACTGTTGCTATCTGATAGGCGACTGAAACTAAAATCCCTAGTCTAGTTTGAAGCATTCCAAGTAAAAGGTCCAGAACTGAAGATTGGATGCTGCTCCTACTCTTCCCTAGAGAGTCTTACCTATCCCTTTACATGGATTGACTTTGTAGGAGGACATATTCTCTCTGTTGTAGTCCCCTCACTCAAACAGTCTCCCTTTGCAGATGTCCTTTGCGGATCAGCATGCATATACCCCAAGCATGTGAAGCCTAACAGATGTCAGGAACCCAAAAGTCCAGCTGCAAAACAATATTAAAAAAACATCACAAATATTTATTAAACAAAGTACACCAATAATATATTAAAAATAAAGTAAAAACAACACATATCTAACTACACATCACAGAACAGACCCGAAGTGTTTTGACCCACTGGGGTCTTCCTCAATGGTCAATATGATGTGTGAAATGCACTCTTGTATAAGAGCTAAATCTAAAGGCTTGCTGGATGGCAAAGAAAAATCCTGAAAAAGTGAATGTTTAAGACATGTTAGAATGAGCATGTATTTCTTAAAGGGAAGTCTAATTTAATATATATTTATTTATTTATTTTATATATTTGATTTTCATAAACATGGTGGTAACTTACTGTTCGGTGTAGCTCCAACTAGTGTTTCTAAAGTATCTGGTTGGGAGCCCACCTTCTAAAATGTCTTATCTGAGGACACACTCTGTAAAGAAAATGGAAATGATGATGTTATCCGTTCAGTCATGTCTGAAGCAACAGAACAGGAATTACCCATATCAGAAACAGTGCAAAAAAAAAATCAGATGATATGTCAAGCAACGCAGAAGATGGGAGTACAAAAGCAGAACACAGTGCCATAAGAGCATGATGATGACATCATCCATTTAGTCATGTCCAACCCTCAGCGATTCTATAGGAAAGTCTTCGCCATGCGTCCCTGTCTCTGACTGCTTCTTTTAATTGGTTCATGGTCATCCCAGTATTGGCTTTAATCGTGTCGAGCCAGTGGATCCTTTGGCGACCACGTTTCCTTTTGCCACTGACCATGCCAGACATTAATGATTTTTCTAGCGAGTTTGATCACATGATGTGTCCAAAGTAAGTGAGCTTTTGCCGTGATATCTTCCCTTCTAATGAGATAGTTGGTTTGCTCCTCTCTAAAACTATCTTGTTCGTAACTTTGGCTGTATTCACAGCATTCTTATCCAACACCATAATTCTAACGCATCTATTCTCCTCCTGTCTTCCTTCTTCAGAGTCCAGCTTTCACATGCATAGGTTGCTATGGGGAAGACAATGGCATTGACTAGCCGGCACTTTGTATTAAGGCTGATAGCCTTACTCTTCCCTATTGGGTTCATGCCTAACATTGCGTTCTGGCCCAGTGTTATTCGCCGTTTGATTTCACGGCTGCATCCACCAAAATTAAAAATTAAAAATTTCAAACAGAATATCTCCATACATACCTCAGCTTTTGCCTAACTCTACATCAAGAGTGCATTTCCATGTGTATCAGAAACAGCGTTGTCATTGCAGTGGGAAGAAGACTTTTTATGCCTACCTGCTAGGCTGATGCAATACAGCTGTTATTGCATCAGCAATTTTCTATGGGCTAATGTTGAAGTCTAGTAAAGGAATGTTTGGGGGGAGGGGAGAGGAAAGAAGCAACAGGGATAAACCACTATGTCAAACCTTCAGACAGATAGTTTAAGATGTAATTCTCCAGTCCATTAAAATGCAGAGATCCAGTCCATCTCCTCATTCAGGCCTAATGGAAGCCCAAAACATACATTTGCATACCCAATATGACTTACAGCTTTTAACTTGCTTATTAAAACATTTATTACTCTGCCTTTCTTTTGGTTCAAGGAAACGTTTTTACGAATAGCTGAAGATTCTACGAGCTCTCAGTCCTATGGATGGAGTCAGTCTGTGACGGTCTGTCTGCAGCCAGGAATTGTGTTGAAACATATGCCAGGGCGAGGGACAGAGCAGGCATGCCAGCTAGCAGGCACTCCAACCACACAATTAAAAAAAAAAAAAGATTTCTTAGGCTGCCTCAGAAGAATGCAGTCTATAGATGTTTAAAATGAACAATTCACATTTAGTCTACCTAGAATCAAAATCTGAACAGCTTAACCAAGCCATCGATGTGGATTGCAGTCCTCCCATGAATGACTAAAGTACAAGAAGTGGGTTGCAGGGCCCATCATTAGTTTCTGAAGCACGTTTTGACAGCCCACATCAGCAAAAATCATCACACACTGATCACTGAAGCTGTCTCTTCTATTGACCAGGGTGCTCACCTTGCGCTTGCCAGAAAAGGCTTTCTGGTTTTTGTGGGACCATTTGACCATTTGTGAGCAGATTATATGTGTCCAGCAGGTTACTTTTCTCTTGCAACAGAATGGAGCCACAGCATGCCATGCACTTGTGTTCTCCCACATGAGAGTCCTCGTTTTCCCTCTCCTACAAGGCTGGTGTGTTCCAGTGTTCCTGCCAACCCATGACAGAATAAAGGGCATTAGAAACGGCAACATAGGAAAACAAACATTAAAAGAGAGAGAGGCGATGCTTTCCCCCCCACCTGTAGCTGTATTCCCTTGAATTGCTCAAGGAAGAACAGAGTTGTTATCTTTTGTTTGAACTGATACTAATCAGAAAAAGAATGAATTAACCTTACATCAAGGCAAACTGCATGCTGCAATGTGCGTGGGGCATTAAAAGCTGTCAGTTGCGAGAAGAGTTGATTGACATGTTAGTTACATGTTTCCATTACAGTTGCAACATTAAGTTCATTACTCAAATTAATTAATAATAAACACCTTGCTAGATGTTCCCAATTAATGAGCTAGGATTTCCCCCCCCCCCCCTAAGATTACCGGTTTTGGTACATTATTGTTCCTTTCTCAGCATGAGTCTGGTCAGCGCCTTCACTTACCAGACAGCCAGAACGACACACTCCTCATAAATCCTTGCCTGAAGCAAGGATTATATTTAATATCAGGGTAGAAAGAGGACAACTGGAGAAGGGCTACCCAGTGAATCATACTTGCACGAAACTGCTAAGAAAATAATCTCATTGACGATTTCCATTTCAGTGTCAGGGCTGACTTTTCATAATTATTTCGAGACATGGAAGAATTTTTTCCTGTTGGTCAAATGGGCAGGGTCCTCCGATTTTTACTATCGTCCGTCACATTTTCCCAGCTTTCCATTTATACTTTTTCTCTGGAAGGATTTCTTGTCCTCTAGTCATGAAGCCCATTGCTTACTCCTGAACTTTCTCTGAGGCAAGCATATCATTGAGGTGTGGTCTAATTGGTCAAGATTATGCTCAGGAATCGGCTGGGTGGGTGAGGCCAGCGTGGCTTAAATATTATTGTTCCTTGAGAGCTGCAGATATTTGCGAGCTTATCAGTCAACAGCCAGCATTAACCTACAGTGTACATGTACTTGCTCATTATCTTTAATAAAGTCATCACTTATTAATTAACAGTCTTGACAATGTTATGCAAAGCCAGTAGTGTAACGCATGGCACACCAATGGTCGGCAACAACTGCAGCATCACAAGAAGGGGAGACATTTCTGTCTGGATTGATACATAAACTGAGTCTAGACTAGGCTTTCTCAACCAGGGTTTTGGGAAACCCTGGGGTTTCTTGACAGCCTTGGAAGGGTTTCTCGAATGAGTGGGAGTTAATTTTTTAAACATTTTTGTTAATTTGATAAACATTTATCGGGTGATATGACCATATATGGTCATGTTGATCCGTTTCTCCCTCCCAAAATGACCACTGATGGGCCGGGAGGGGGTGGAAAGGGGAGGGGCTCCAGGTGGGTGTCCAAGCATATTCTGCATGATGGTGCCACTTCTGGGGTTTCTCGAAGCCTGAAGAATGTTTCCGGGGTGTCTCCATGGTAAAAAAGTTGAGAAAGGCTGGTCTAGACAATGTCGGCATTGTGGGACTGTATCTCTGTTCACATGATATAATAGTTTTTCTTACCACATGCATTTGTGACCTCGGGGATCAGTCTCAAAAAACCCATGATGGTTTACCCATGCTCTTTTTCAACCAGTGGCAATTACAACATTTGTATTATACTTCCAAGAGAGGAAATGCTTAGGATCAGCCGGCCATCTGTGTGAAAGAATGGAACTATCCAGCCATGACTGTGCTCCTGACGTCTACAACTTCCTTTAGCAAGAGTACAATAATTTATGGCCTAAGTCTTCCAGAGTCCCTAGGAATGACATTGCTGTTATTGTTTTTAATATTTTATTAATTTGTTTGTTTGATTTATTCCCTACTACTATTGGCAAACCATCTTGCGGTGACTGACATGAATAAAATATAAAAGTTTCACACCAAAAGTTAAAACATTTCCAACCCCCCCCCCCCAAATTGTTGAACAGAACATGGTGGTGAAAACATAAAACCCCAAGCTCCTACCCTATTTCAAAAAAAAACCTCTCAGTGCCTCAAGGGAAAGTCCAAGGGTGCAATCCATAGATGTTTACAATAGATGTTTAACCTAGAGGGGCCCCTCAGGTCTTCTGTGCCTTGGCTTCAACCAAAGACCTGGCAGAAGAGCTCCCTCTTACACACCCTGCGGAACCGCAGAAGCTTCTACAGGGCCCTCAACTATGCTATGGAAATTAACATTTGCAGTGATCAGCACTGCAATATCCTTGCCAGACATCCCCTCCCCAGCCAAGAATATGGTGTGTTGTCTAGCCTTATCCATCATTTTACTGATTTCATAGAATCATAGAATCATAGAGTTGGAAGGGGCCATACAGGCCGTCTAGTCCAACCCCCTGCTCAATGCAGGATCAGCCCAAAGCATCCTAAAGCATCCAAGAAAAGTGTGTATCCAACTTTTGCTTGAAGACTGCCAGTGAGGGGGAGCTCACCACCTCCTTAGGCAGCCTATTCCACTGCTGAACTACTCTGACTGTGAAATTTTTTTTCCTGATATCTAGCCTATATCGTTGTACTTGTAGTTTAAACCCATTACTGCGTGTCTTAAAGCTTTGCCACCTGTGCTAATCTTGGGTGGTATAGAGATTAAAGAGTGGCACATTCTAATCTGGAGGACAGAGTCTGATTCCCCACTCTTCCACATGCATTGAGCTGGGTGATTTTGGGCTATTCACAGTTCTCTTAGGGCTGTTCTCACAGAGTAGTTGTCTAAGAGCTCTCTCAGCCCCACCTACTTCACAGGGTGTGGGAAGAGGAAGGGAAAGGTGTTTGTATGGTGCTTTAGGGCTCCTTTGGGTAGTGAAGAGCAGGGTATAAAAAACTAGCTCTTCTTTTTCTTCTTCTAATATATGTGGACTGACATTAGAACTGGCACTAGGATCTGATTCAGAGCACCAGTCAACTGAAAAGATTGGACATGAGCTGGAATTACTTTCTTGTTTGAGATGTATTCTATGATTCTGTAATAACTTTGAGTAAATCTTTATTCCTCACAACCTGTATATTGATTGGCAGTTAAAATAAGGCTTACTAAGTCAATAAATAAGGACATTTGTTAAAGGATTAAAGGATTCAAAGAAATTTAAATTGCTAAACCAACTACCAGTCATCTTATCCCCCAAATTATAGTATTAAAATTAAAACAAAGTGATGGTATTGAATTTTAGAAAGCCTCAGAAGCCCAGAAGGCTGACAGTTTCTTCCTGATGAAAAGTTTATAACACTATTAGAATCTAATCCTATTATTTTAAATTTAATAGGAGAATCTGTCAAGAGAAATAGCTGGAACACTGTAACATGGAATATATAGAAAGAAAAATTGATGTAATTTAAAGAGAAAGTATGATACTTTTGCTTATTGTTGGTAAACCAGTAATTAAAGGGTAGCTAAGGCAAGCCTGCAGGATTTGATAAATGATGCTCTTTCGTAAATATTGTATGTTGTTGTTGTTAAGGGCAAAGTCGTGTCCGACCCATTGTGATCCCATGGACAATGATCCTCCAGGCCTTCCTGTCCTCTACCATTCCTCGAAGTCCATTTAAGTTTGCACCAACTGCTTCAGTGACTCCATCCAGCCACCTCATTCTCTGTCGTCCCCTTCTTCTTTTGTGATGTAGAAGTCCAGAAGAAGAAACAGTGAAAGTGGCCAGCACTTCAATGGTATTTGGGCTATCCAGAAAGATACTTATACATAGTGGTGTGTGTGAAGAATCTAGAGAGACATACACTGAATAGTTCCAGCATGTTCCTTAAATACTCAGATTTGTGCCTGAAGGCTAAGGTTGGGCTCTGTAGCCCCTAAAAGTATGAACGATTTGATTGCCAGTGAGACAAGAGACAACTAAGGCACACCTTACAGGTTTTAAAATTATGCATAAGGTAGAGAGAGTTGACAAACAGAATTTTTTCTTTTTCTCTCAAGGGCATCCAAAGAAGCTGCTGGGTAGTAGATACAGAACGGGCAAAAGGAAATACTTCTTTACACAGAGAGTGGTTAGGAATTAGCTGCCAGAGGTTTAAAAAAGAGAATTAGATTTATAGAGTATAGGTCTACCCATGACTACTAGCCACTGTTTACAATTTACTCTCTCCTTATATCTGCACTCTGATGATTCCTATTTCATTGTCTGAGGAAGTATGCAAAAGCTCACACCTGGAATAAAACTTGTTGGTCTTAAAGGTGCCATTGGATTCAAATTTTGTTCTACTAGTCATAGTGAATGAGGGGAATCTCCACATTCAGAGGCAACATCAGAGGAAGGCCTCTATGCCCTGTTGTTGGCCCTCCAGAGGAACTGACTGGCCACTGTACTCAGTAGCCAGTGTGAAAAAAATTAAATTGCGGACAATGATGGTGTTACATCAGCTCCCCACAGAAGTCTAATCAGTCCAGGCCAAAGAGATATGACACCATCACTGATATCCGGCAATTCCTACAAAGAACTGAAATCACTTTAATTTTTTTCCAGAAGTGTAATATCATTGCTATTGGTAATGTCATTGCTCATCATCATGGCAAGTGGGACAAGTTGGGATTAAGGACAAGTGGGGAGTTGTCCATAATCTTCTATAGAAAAATAAAGGGATACAACTCCATGCCCCACTACAGGTTTATGGAATTATGGCTTTCCTCCTTAGGGTCTGAAATGGATAGATAGCAAGGGCGAGCTAAAAGTATGGGGAGCTGAAGGAGTTTCCATGGAATGGGTGATGGGAAATTTGTAGGCCCAAGACATTTTAGCTTCTGTGGTAAGAGAAGAAAAGGGAAAGGTTGTTATTACCATATCTTAGTTTATAGGTGTGTCGGTATGTATTTCCACTTATCAAAAGATTACAAACATTGCATAACTCTGCCCAGCAACGTGATAATTGGCACTCAACTTCAGTCTGTGGCTGAGAAAGAACTAATGTAAATTAAACTGGTGCCAATAGGGTGGCCACAAGTTTACTGCTCCATATTTAACAATGTGTTGGCAAATAACCAGAACTGGAATGTAAAGATCACAAAAATTCAGAGCTAGCCAACCAGATGCCCAATTTCCCAGGCTACATTCCCAACTAGGGGTGTGCATTCAGGTCTACCAAAACTGAAAATATGCCCCCCCAAAACACCTTATTGGTATTTTTCATGTATATTTGAGCTTCCCAAAAGTATTTCGGATTTTTCAGGAGATCCAAAACCAAATCCCAGATATATTCAGGGATTACCAGCAAAACCTGACTGCTCAGAGCTCTTCCTGCAGGATCAGCTCTTGGTTGGGCTCTGTTGGGCAGTCCAGACTAAATGAGGCTGCCCAGCAGAGTCCCAGCAGAGTCCGAGTGGAGAGTTGTCCCTGCAGGATGGGCTTCCAGGCAAGTTCTGTTGGGCAGTCTGGTCTAAACTGGATGGCCACTCTGTGAGACAGGATGCTGGACTAGATGGTCCACTGGTTGGATCAAACAATGCTCTTCTTACGTTCTTAGTGGTAGAGTACCCAATTCCATCCCTAGCATGTCTAGCTGAAATGGTCAAGATCTCTGCTGGAGACCCATTGCGTGCCAGAGTAGCCAGCACTGCTTTTGGCTGATCAATGGCCTGACACCATGTTCAAAATTCTAATCAGCATGTTCAGGTGAGGATAATCTGGGTTCCCCACGACCACTAACATATACCTCTGCACACACTGTGGCCATTTTCAAAAGGTTGGCACGAGCCTTCCCTCAAACTGACAAACAGTAGTATTTTCCAGCAGTGGAAGAAGCCTTTCCGTTTACCTTTTCAGTGTTTCTTTTTTCCGTCTCTCCTGCAGAATTGTAGCCCCTCTCGCACACGAGCTTTCATAAAACCAATTTCATGCTAACATTGATCATAATGGACTAGAATGCAAATACTGCTGAAGCCAGATGTTTTCTATCTGCCGTGAAAAGTTAAACCGAAGGTATCGACTTTGAAAGTAGACAGTCTTAATGATAGCCTTCGTAGCCTCATAAAAGGTGTGACAGAACAGTAGCATTGCACTTGATACAGCAAGACAAAAATAGAAATCGCAAAAGGCCTTGGAAGCAAGACAGTGATAATAGGGCAACATCTGCTCTTGCTAATCTAGTTAACAGGGTTTAAACTTGGAAGATTTCTTGGTCCTGGGACAGACCAGAAGGGAAAGTGGCAGGATTGTTCTGTACGGAATCGAGTTTGAGTCCAATGGCATCTTAAAGACCAACAGAGTTTCATTCAAGCTTTCATGTGTATGCACATTTTATCAGACACGCACACATGAATGTTTACACCTTTAATAAAATGTTGTTGGTCTTTAAGGGGCCTCTGGACTCCAATTTTGTTCTGCTCCTTCAGACCAACATGGCTACCCCCCCGAATCTACGTTCTTAACAGGATTCCAGTAAACAAGTTGCTGGTATATACCAGCCACATACCTAATTTCAGGTATGAACATTTCCCCTCTTACTTTTCTCCTAATAGAGTTATGGGTGCATTCCTTAACAAATAGAAATATAAAGGATGCAAAAAGCAGCAGACGAGTGAAAGTTTAGTGCTCAAGAAGATAATATCATCTGTGCATTCCAGGAGATCCACGGCAGCTTGTGCACAAACAGTTTCCTCTCCGGGAGATCACAGGAGATGAAGGTGAAGAGTTTAAGAAATCGATAAGGTGTGAATTATGCCACTACACAGGAAACACCACCCCAAGTGGGTTATCAATACAAACTCAAGCTGTACAGAGTCTCCCGGCCAGCCCCTGCTTCCAGAGTAAGCAATTCCTGCTTAGCAGACGCAGACTTAAAGCCATACAAAATAGACAATGCTTGGGTCATTTCACATATTTTGCTGGAAAAGCCATCAACATATTAATTACGTGGTTTGAATCTGACCTGTTCATGACCTAAAGGCAAGATTATCTGCTGCATGTTTGGAAACCAGATGCTGAATCCAGTTGCCCACCCTTTATTTATTTGTTCTACAGATTACATTCTGAATAACATTGCTCCATTGCCCGTATTGCACATGTGACAGTCATCAGTAAATCCTTTTCAGGGGAGCACTGAACATAATGAGGGTGAAAGAAATGGAAATGAAATTCCATTAAGGCCCCCCCCCCTTCCAAACTGCTGCTTATAATTTAAAAGGACCATGCATAAGTGAAAGTATATGAACAAAACCGACGAAAGAATGATGCTGCTAAGGAAAAGGCTTTATATGTGTTTTATAGTAATGATCATTCTTTGTCATTATTTCTAAAGGCAGAAACTGAAATCTTTGTTTCAGCAAATCAAATCGACACCACTTTAAAATATCAGGGCACTGTTTGGTTTCAGGCCTAATTTCTGCCTTTGGGATTAAAAGAGTAATCGCTCCTAATCGGAAAGTATTACAATGGAATAATGCTGGAAATATCTTAGCAAATGATTTAATACCTCAGACTATAATTACACGCACAGAAAGGTCAGTGGAGGGGATTTACTTAACAGATGCCAATAGATGTAAACTAGTAATACAGAACCTCATCTCCAAGCAATGTGTCCACCTCAGTTTTTTTCTGGTGTGGATGACGCCACATTAACCTCATGTTTCGCTGCTGTATGCTCCATGCTCCAGTTTGGTGTAGTGGTTAGGAGTGCGGACTTGTAATCTGGCATGCCAGGTTCGATTCTGCGCTCCCCCACATGCAACCAGCTGGGTGACCTTGGGCTCGCCACGACACTGATAAAACTGCTCTGACCGAGCAGTGATATCAGGGCTCTCTCAGCCTCACCCACCCCACAGGGTGTCTGTTGTGGGGGGAGGAATGGGAAGGCGACTGTAAGCCGCTTTGAGCCTCCTTCGGGTAGGGAAAAGCGGCATATAAGAACCAACTCTTCTTCTTCTTCTTCATGAGTTTAAAAAAATCTCTAAAATAATGACCGAAGAAAAGCAAAAGAAGAAACACAAACCAACATGTGGAAAGAAGGATACAGAAAATGCAATTAAAAGACCACACCAGCATTTTCCAACTAGGGTTCTGCAGAAACTTAGGGTTCTGTGAGTGCACCCCATGGGTTCTGCAGTGTGTGTGTGTGTGTGTGTGTATGGGGGGGATTAATTAAAAAAATAAATTGAGCTGAGATCGATATTTCCTTTATTTGGACAGTACAACCCACCCCCTCCTATAATTGCAAGTAAAGGGCCTGGAGGGAGTCATTCAAACCTTTGCTATCCAAGACTCCTCTCACTTGCTCAACCTGTTTTGTTAATGGCATCCAGAATCAAGCAAGGTAAGTCCTTGAAGTTGGTTGGTGGGGGGTGGGGGGTCTTCTTGTTTGTTTGCTTGTTTTAAATTGAGGAGTGGGGGTGGGAGAGCAGTCTATCCCAGCCTCAGGCTCCTGGCCACCACTGCAGCCTGGAGTTTGGACTCAGTGACAGCCAGGATCCTGAGGCCAAGATAGGCCGCTGGGAAGCTCTGGGGGGGTTGAGGGTGGGTAAGAGAAGGGCTTAACTTGACCTAGCTCTTGGCTGCCAGTGGAGCCTGGATTTGCCCTGTGGCAGCCAGGAGCATAAGGCAGAGGCAGGCCCCTGGGCAACTCTGGGGCTCAGGGGTGACTGGGTGAATGGATGCTTTTGAAAGATGAATTCTATGGCACTGTACCCCACTGAGGTCCCTGTTCTCCTCAGTCTCCATCTCCAAATTTTAGGAGTTCCCAGCTAGGATCTGGCAATGCAATCCCCAACCCAGGTGGACAAGGCCCTCCTGGCCTCTGGTGCGGGATGGAGATGCAGGGTTGTCAGATCCAGGTTGGGGAACTCCTGAAATGTCAGGGTGGAGCCTGCAAAGGACAGGGACCTCAGCAGGGTACAGCGCCACAGGGCCTACCCTCCAAAGCAGCCATTTTCTCCAGGTAAACTAATCTTTATAGTCTTGAGATGAGCTATAATTCCATGGGATTTCCAGGTCCCACCCAGAGTGGGGCATCCCTAGCTGAGAGCTACCATACCCGGATCCATTGCAAAGACCGCACAAAACCTGCACCAGGATGTTTTTCTTTCCAGGTTTCTTCTTGCCTGGACAGCCATTCCTGAGCCTGGGAAAATACATTCTCAGGTCTTGCTAGGCTTTCCAACCTCCTGGGGGTTCCTACAGATCTCTCAGAGTTACAAGTGATCTCCAAATCACACAGATCAGTTTTCCCCCAGGGAAACAGCTCTGCATGGTGGGCTTCTTGACACTATAACCTGCTGAGATCTCGCCCCTCCTCAAACCCTGCCCACCTCAGGCTCCTCCCTAAGGATGTTGATTCGGTGGGCAGCTCATTCACTCATACAAGCTACAACTTGACACCACTTCTTCAAGTAATCCCCAGGCCCCACATGGAGACTGGCATCCCTATACCTCCCCGCTCTGGGGGGGTTGTGCATATTTTTTTTAATGTGTGGTTGTGCAGAAGGAAACAAGCATAAGTCTCACGCTGAAAAACAACGGGGGACATTTTGTTCCAGGGAAGCTGCTGGCTTGGACGTGAGGTGAATCCTACAGGACTCAACACAGCCTGTCAATGCATTGCAGCAGGAGACAAGAGATGCAGGCGGCCTTGTGGCCAGGGACCTTTGTGGGGTCAACCTTGTTGGGCCACAACTGTCTCCACTAGGTTTGAGTTGAGGATAAATCTGCCTTGCCTACCATATTATGCTGTTTTCTTTTACAAAGAAACTCAGAAACGAAGGCACTGCATGCTTCCTCTGGTGAAGAGTGACCTGATGACCAGCCCACAGTGCAGTATTATTCTATTTGGTCTTCTCCCCTTCCCCACCTTTGTTGGCTTATCTAGAAGCAGCCACTCTTCCAGGGAAAAGGTAGCCACCATGTGCTCACACAGCTCCAGAGAGAACACCTTTCCCAGGTGTGTGTGGAGGGAATATGGCAATGGCCTTCCATGTCCACCACGGTGCTCTCTCTTTCTCCCTACCTTTCCCTTCCTCTCTGTGGCCGTCTCCTGAATGGAAAGGGAGAGTGTGCAGGCATGCAATCCTCTTCCAAGAAGAAGAATGCATGTGTGCCCCATGGAATGCATCGCCATGGAATGCAGAAGAGCTGCACCAGACATTTGGAAATGTCATTGGAAGGGAAGGTTTGGGCACACCGTCTGTGTGGAAGAGAAGAACTGATTTACCCTCCCTCTCCCCTACAATGGGGAGAGGGAAGCTTCCCACCGGTCTGCAGAGTGGCGGAGTATGTTTTATTTTTTAAAGTTTTTGCAGGTGAGTGCAGCTAGCAGAAGTAATGCGGGGGGTGGGGTTGTAAGGATGGGGAAAGCCCACCAGGACAGCTCAAGTTTTCTCAAACACACAGCCCAGGTCCAACATACACCTGTTCTAGCCCGAAGCAAGAAAGGGAATGTGGATTCATCCGTGTTCCCTTCCTGCGGGGCATCTGCAGGCCTGAGTTGAGTCAGGCCTGTGACCTCACTCTACTAGGCCAAATTCCATCAGGAAGTGGGAATTAGACCCATGGCCAAACAAGCAGTCAGGGCAGCCAAATCCCTTGTGCAGAAGCAGGCACAGATATGCTGGAGTCAGAGGCATGGTTGGGGCCATAGACACTTACATTGATTAAGCTCCACTCTATTAATGACACAACCGTGATGCTGTCCAGGTTTGTAGAGACAGCAGTATTACACTAGAGCAACTCCAGCAGGCCTTTTCAACAGTGTATCTCCTGATCAACCTAGGAGTTAATCATCATTTTAAGCCCTTTGGGAGATGGGATTGTGAGCTTTTGTTATCTATTATCTAGCAACATTTGGAATGAAGCAAAGTAGTTAGGTTTTTAACAGTTACTACCAGCATTGCCTGTGAACGATCATGCAATGTGCCTTCAAGCCTAAGGATCAGGGTTGAAGAGAAGTTAGGGTGAGATTACAAAACCAGAATCTAGGTTAATTTCTGCATATCTCATGTGGAGTTGCTTGCACTAGCTTGTGGCATAATGCACATGTAGGAGAGGATGCTTCCAACCACACATCAGAATAATCCCTTTCCCTCTGGCAGTCTTCTTGGGTGGTTGCTCTTTCCAATCTTTCTTCCTTTCATGGTTTGTATAAAATTAGTGCACCCTAGGACTAGAACAGCTTGGCTCTTCCCCCATCTCAAGAAACAATAAAGAACAGGTTTACATTTAAGTATGGCCCTTGTTCCCTTTGCCAATACTTCTCTGAGCAGCTAGAGATTTCTGTAGTGTTAGCTGTGCTAACTCTAGTGTCATAGTGACACCTATTGAGAGTTTACAAGCATTGCTAACATTAAAGGCAGATTGTTTGAACCATGTTCCAAAGGAAATGGGGGAGATACTTCCAGATAGCCCAAGTAAGAAGGGCTGCACATCTAAACCTGTAGTCCTATCGCCCTAACTCATCCTAACTATTGCACATCTATGTATCATGCAAAGTCTTGCATAGTATATGCTTCCTATAGAAATCAGTACAGTGAACGGGGCAGATTAAAAACTCTGATAATTCCTGTAACACTATATTTAATCTGCCCCCCCTTAAAAGTTGAAAATCTGTTTTCATTTTTTTAATGGTACAAACACTGAACATCAAATTAATTCACTTTGATGGAGGCCATGGCTGCCTTGATTAATATTTACTTTTTAAGTAATTTGTCTTATCTTTTCCAGATAATCAAATCCGAGGAGTCTTCTTTAGCCAAAACTGTGTCCTATACGAAGAAATATTTCTTGGAAACTGAAAGTGCCACATGCTTTTTCAAAGAAATAAAATTTCAAACTGAACGCTGCTATTTATGCGTATTATCTGGGGCAGTGGATCAATTGCATTGTTGCAAACTGACGCCCAGCGAGGCTTCCTATTAGCATTTCTTAGAAAAAGAAAACTCAAAGTGAAGGGTAGAGTGTACAATTCTAGGAATTTAATATAATGGCACTACTAGGAAAAGGTCAAAGGCATAACAGACAGATTAAAAAATGTGATTGAAGTGCTTTTTCAAGCAGCAAACGAGGGGTATGTAAGAAAAAAATGGGATTTTAAAAATGTGGATTTATTGGACTTGAAAAATATCGGCATTTCCAAATCCCAATACTGTTATAGTATGCAGATTTGATAGCTATTTAGGAGTATTGAATTATTTTGAGTCCATTATACCCTATGGGGAACATTACAATCAATGGCAAATCTATTCTGGAATATATTCAGTGTTCGGGGGGAGGGGTTTAGGATAGTGGCAACAAATTTTCATCATAGCTGCTGCAGCCTCCAATCAAGAGAATCTCCAAGTTTCAAAAAGATTGGACTAGGAGGTCCAATTCTTATGGGCACCCAAAGAAGATTCCCCTGTCTTTCATTATTTCCAATGGGGTAAATAGCAAGGCAATACAAGCCCAGCAGGACGTCCCAGACCATCTCTGCAGTAGAGACTGAAGTGTTGGGGGAGGGGGGGAGAATTTCTGTAAGACCAGCAGGAGTACCAATGCAATGTGCCAGGCAGAACCAGGGCCACTGTGGCAGTGCCAAAGCCCAACAGGACAAAGGTCAAATCTGAGAATCTCTACATACATACATACATACATACATACATACATACATACATACATACATACATACATACATACATACATACATACATACATACATACGAGGATATGCATTCAATTTGCTTCAATTGAGCTTTCAAAAGTTAAATTTTTGGGAATTATATCCTGTAATTTCCCACATATGCACTGTGGGGACATGCAAAGTCTTTCCCCAAAAATCTTCCAATCATTTCAGATGTGCTAGATTACAGCAATGGTCCTTCAAGCCCTGCCTACCCAGTCAAACGCATGGAGGCCAAAGCCTCTCCCCAGTCAGGGTTCCACTGAGATTCCTTTCAGAATGGTGGCGAAAAAGTCACCTGTCTTCCATGAAATCTGTGTAATCCATTTTGACACCAGCTAAAACCTACTGACCATCACTACAAGCCTATGACAACAAATTCCACAACCAATTCCACCCTTTGACGGAAAAGTCCATTTCTTTTTCTGTTTTCCTGAATCTGTTGGCCAGCCACTTCATTGGGTACCCAAGAAGCTTTGTGTACCCTGTGCATCATTTCCTATACCTCAAGAGTCAACGTTTCTGTACCATTAAATCCTTACGAAAGGCTGCCACTGAGGCCAAATTGGATTGCTTTCACCATTTTACAATGGACTCTCAACTATTAAACATGACAGCAGTTTCCCACTGAACAGAAATATTCCAAAAAGACTAACAGGACTTCTGTTCTTCTGCAGAGAACTAGCCATGAAAAAATGTCACTGAGAACTGGCTGTGCTATCCGAAGCAGACGTACACCCTTCTAAGCCCATTGGCTTCAGGGGACAAGGGTGTGGCTCTGTTTAGTTTGGGACTCTAAGAAGCCTTGACGTTTGTTGCAGTGAGATCCAACAAATGAGAGGAACTGTACAATAAACAGTAATACTGCAGAAGCCTTGGCAGGTAATCTGCACATAAACTCTTCATACAGTCTATGAACTGCTCTCCCTTTGGATGTGGGGTACACACTATTTCCCCCCCCCCATCAAGTTGCAGTTGACTTAGGGTAACCCAACAGGGTTTTCAGTGCAAGAGACCTCCAGAGGGGGTTTGCCACTGCCTGCCTCTGCACAACCACCTTTGCCTTCATTGGGGATCTCCCATCCAGCTACTATCCAGGGCTGACCCTGCTTAGCTTCTGGGATCGGATGACATTGGGCTAGCCTGGCCTATCCAGGTAAGGACTGAATACAACAGATTATAAAGTGAGTCCAATTGCCACCTGAATGCCTTGCAAAGGGATAAGGGCAAGCCGGCCTTAGCATTTCTTGTGGAAGAATCCTAGAAAGCATGTGTAGGAAGAGGCCTTTCTCTGCCTAACACTCTGAAGAACTGCTGCCAATCAGAATCAACAATGCAGAGCTAGAAGATTGATCCTCTGACCCAAACCAAACGTCAGATGGTGAGTTCTGTGGCCCATGCCTCTAGCATTTGTTCTTTACTCTGTAGATGCGCATGGTCTCAGTTTGGATTAGACCACAATGCAAGGGGAGGACGAGCAGGAAATAAGTCTACTTCTACTCCATTTCTCTGTCCCGCAGATTTACACTTTGCCCCACAATTCCTGTACATTTGCCCCAATGGGGCACACAGCAGATCTGCATGGATCTCCCAGACTGGAAATATATCATGGGTGAGGTTTAAGCCCATCCTTCTTTCTCTTCTATTTTGGCCTAAACCAAACTGGGCCAAACCTAAGACTATTGAAAAAAAACAACACTGATAGCTCCACCCGAGCTCCCAGGCTCACAACTGGTTGGGCCCTTGATTTAAGATGACTTCACAAGTTGTAAACTCTTTGATGCCAAACACTTTCCAACTTATTCGAAAAGATACCCTTTGCAGAATTAGCTTACTCACCCCATTCCTCATCCTCGAGATGCTTCAGGGAATTTCATCAGATCCAAAGCTGTGTTTTGTACTACTGGCCCGGTTGTTTGGAAGGGTTTAACTGGTTCTCCATAAAATGTAGCAGAAAGCACAGAATAATTAGGAGAGTATCTTATTTGATAAAGCAAAATAAGGATGCACTGATATTTCAACAGAATCTTTACAATAGGATTCATGTTTCAGCTACTGCTTGTAGCAAATGCTGCCCTTTCTTGTTATATTCTTTGCAAGAAAACTATTATATAATGATCTAAACTGTTACCTTGGATATGAGTAATATTAAAAGCCACCTTTGTTGCACTGGGAAATCAAGTTAAGAAGAGCAGATTGATTAACTGAAGAAAAACACAGAATTTTGGCTTCAAGATCTGCATAAATAAACCAGAAAAGGTATACATTTTAATAGTCTGTTTGCACCATTAAAGTGAATCAAATTTAGATGCAGTGTTAAGGAATAACAACTATGTTTTTTCCTTGAAAAGAAGCTTTGCATATAAAAGTCACACAGGTCAGGCCTCCTCCAAAACTTCCAATTCCATTCCATTAAAAGCTTCACCTATTTGTTAAAGGCCCAGGCACAAAGCCTGCTGTAAACAAAGTTAGCAGCTCTGATTTCATCCGACTATTTTGGCTCACAAAGTCTTTTCTTCCCTTTCCTTTCCTCCTCTCCACCGTTGATACCTCAACCACCAGTGCGCTTAAATTCTCAACCTTTTAAAAAATACTTTGCCTACGACTGAAATCTCTGTTGAATTTCTCACCCCTTTTGCAGATTAATAGCTTAATGATATGCTCTGGAATGGGGTCAATACTCAGCAACTTTCAAAGAGTAGCCAAGTGGAAGAAAAGGGACAACCCTCAATTACCTCACTGAAGACCAGTCCAACTGACCACATTCAGCTTTGCTTTTAAAAAAAGAGAGATAATTAAATTTGATATAAATACCTATTAGCTTATTGTCTGGGGATGAACTCACCCTCTTTGCTTTCATATCATTAAGGAGGAGGTCTAGACAAGGGGTACATTTACCACTGACTTTTCACAGCATTGGGCAGTTGAATTATGATGCACTCATCATGCATCAAGTCTTGAAGCAAGTTTTGCCAGGGGTGGGCAGGAAATGCAACTATAGCCATTTTACTTGGCACTTGTTTTTCTCTTTCCAACTACAGATATCACAGCAGAGACAGTAACAATAGCATTCTTGTTCAAATAGTACCTTTTAAGAACCTGGTAACCGCTTTCTCCTTCTATGAGCAGATTACAAATATTTACTGAGACTGAATGTATTCTGGCTGAATGAATACTGCCTCTCATTCAGGAATGCTGAGAACTTTGCAAAAACCACAACTGATATTTGAACTGACTTTGTTCCAGTGGCTCAGTCTTTATCAAGTGGATTTTGACAGGCTGGGGCTGATTCCGCACCAGCAGCACCACTCTGGGCTGCCACCAGTGCATTGCAGTGGAGTTGCCTGCTCCGCCGCTTTCTGTGTTCCCGCAGGAGACCGTTTAGCAAAACGGAGCTGGTCCAACCTGGATTTCTGCATCCTGACGGACACAGATGGGGTGGAAAGATTCAGCCGTGTGGGGAGGCAACAGGGGTGTTTTTTTGCAGGGAAAAGGGATAGAACTTCTAGTCTAGAGAAATAATCCCTGTCCAGTGAAAAAGAAGATATCTTTTAAAAGAGAAGAAATCTCTCGTCTGTGTTAGAGAAGGATTTTGGGAACTTGGTTGTATGTCCCTGACTTCAAAATTTTTTAAAGTCAGTGAAACTCAAGAACCTATACTTGAGTGTTTCAGCAGACACTGAGAAGAAAACTTTTTTCTAAAAAGTTTCTAAGACCTCGTTGGCAGCAAATTATTTTAAGTTGGTGCGATTACAAAGTTACCTCAGTTTTTATCATCTCTTCACCTCATATTTCCAACCCCCGATTCTACCTGACCTGTTTCCCCTCCAAGTTAAATAAAATGGCCTCTCAAGTGCCATTTCAGAAGTTAAGAAGGTGATTTGCTACTTCACTCAGTTCACTGGGCTGGGGCAGTATCTAAATATAATGGGACATAAATCAATATAGACAGCCACAGACCAACAACAAAAAAAGAAAATAAATCTGGCAGTTTCTCAGCAAGAAAGAAAAAAGAAACAAAGGGGGAAATCATATGTATGAGTGAGGGGAAAACAGCAAGATCGCCATATGGATCCTCTCCTTTAATCACATGCCAGCCAGTAGACTGGGAGAAGCTGTGAATACAGTATGAGAAAGTAAATGCATAGTCAGCACTTTTGCACACTTCAGCAAGTGCAGACTGTTCAAATACAAAGAAATAACAGGCAAACTATGCTGATTGCAACTTGAAGACAACTTCCAGACAGAATCAGCTGGGTGAGCAATCATATCTGCTTTCATCTCATCTTTCAATTATACTAAAGCTCAATCCTGGATAACAGTCACAAAAGAAACCAAAAAAGGCCTCTCACAAAAGCATACTCAAGGAACTTACTAAATATGTAGAAGAATGTGAATTTGTAAATTAAGAAATAGCCTCGCAAGGATGGGCATGTTCTTGATGCTGAAAGCTGGAAGAGCTAAAGGTCTGTTAAATGGAATGGAAAAAAGGAAGAGATGGAGAATTAATTTATTACATGTTTATCCCACCCATTCTCCAAGGACTTTGGGGTGGTAAACTTAGGTCTCCCTCTAGTTTATCCTCACAGTAAATCTGTGAGGTAGGAAGAAAGGGGTGGGATAGCCAAAGTTTACTCAGTGAGTTGCATGGTAATAAATTATAACTTGGTTCTCTCCATTTCTAACCCAGTGTTCTGACCACTACACCATTCTGCCTCTGCTAAGGCCCCCAATAGAATCCTGGAGGAGAAATTTCCAGACTGCTCCTCTTCTGCCTATGATAGGTCATGATTCCTCACTAGCTTGGAATTCATTTCGGCTAACAATGAACTCTATGGCTGAGTGCCTATTTCAGGAAAAGAGACCAAGCCACCATCAACTGCATACCTACCTATCAGAATCACATGATTACTGCCATGATTTTTGCTTGACCTGAGTGGTTCCATCTTGTGTCTGCGTGTTCATGTTTCCTTTGCTGTGTAACCCTGAAATGCCTGTGTAGTGATTTAGTAACTGTAACAATTAAGCCAGACTGTTTTATCTCTGAGAATGGTAGCTGTGTAACATTCAAGGCTGAAGACGGGCCTGTTATCATCTTTGGCCAGAGGCCCAGAAAGGCACCTGCAGGAGGGGGCTCTCGGCCTCTGGGAATTTGTCTGGTTTGGGGCGGGAGACTGAACCTGTAAAAGGGGATGTATTTCAAGTATTGATCAGATTCGACTTTTGAAGTCTAGGTATCTGAACTGCTATGCAATAAAGGCTTTCTTTTAATCCAGAAGTATTGTTGCTAGTCTGTCAGCCTGGCACTACCATATTTGGCTCCTGGGACAGGCTGGTGGGCAGGGCTTAGTAATGAAGGAGAAGACCAGTTGGGACAGGCAGCTCCTACCACCTGTATTGGCTTGATGAGGCCCAGTAGTGCCTCCATCAAATATGGTGCCCAGGGCACGTGCCTTGGCCATCATACCCTAAATATTCCATTAGCCACAGAGAAAATCTCTTGGGGAACCCTAGGTACATAGGAATATAATAATGTGTAAATTAAAATAAGACTCCCAGTAAGAATGGCCTGAGCAGGACTAAGTGTTTTACAGCCTTTGGAATATTGAGAGCCGTAGAGTCTATTAAAAAGAGAGAGGAGGGGAAATGAACCAGCTAAAGGTCTATATAACTTTCACACCATAGGAACTGAAGCAAGATCTTTTTGGTTCACAGACAAAAATTACAAATCCTCTATAGTCCCCATTCATTTTTAGAAACAAGTGTTATAACTGGAATGATTTCTACTACATTTTGAGAAAAACTTGGAGGTGGTTTCAGCAGTACAAAAAAATAAAAACTTGCTGAGGAGTTGGAGGCAGTCATGTCTAGTTTGTGAGCCTTCAAACGCTTCATTCCTGGCTTAAAGAATTGCTAAAGTTTCCTTCTGTTCTTATGAATTATATATATACATACATCTGAACATATAAATGAAAGGAGAAGGGAGTGGTGTGAGGAGTTGGGACTCATCGCCTAACTGACAAATAGGTAGGCTATCCCATCCCTGATTGACCATCTGTCCAACAAATGTCCTGCCCCTGGCTGCATCCCCCTCTAACTTCTTCCTTGTGGAATTAGTCCCAGCCCGCAGTAAGCTAGGCAATCAGTGGGAGATGGGAGTGAGGAAGAGGACTTGGGACTGTGGGCCTGGTGTGAAGGGGAAGGAGGGGGGGAGCTCCCACCAGCACTCACCTCTGCCCTGAGCAGCCTTGGCCACAACTGCAACAGGTCTTGACGGGGCTGCCCGGGATGGGGAGAGGGGTGAGAAAGGAGTCCCCATCAGTGCTAATCTCCCCATCCCGAAAGGGCCTGCTGCGGCCTCTCCAGGCCTTGGCAGGCCTGCCCAGGGCATGGGGGGAGGAAAGGCTAGCGCCCATCGTATTTTTAAGTACAATGGGCTTTTTTTTGCTAGTGTATACATATATACATGTATATATACACACACGCTTCGGATAAATAGAACCTAACTTTCTGTAGTAAACTTTAACTTTGTTAATGCCCCTTTTCTAAGGAAGAGCCCTTGACTGCAGATGGCAGAGCTAATCCTCTTGATTATTGGATTCTAACCACTACATTAATTGCCAAGAGTTTGTATGCAGCTATTAAATGAAACTATCTACACTTTTGCAATTCTTGCTGTTTGGAAACTAAGGCTACCCTATTATCTTATAATAAACAGCAGACTGTTAAACTGCAGACATATAATTAAGGCATCCAGACATTCTGAATGGGAGAAGAAGAAAAAAGCCCAACGATTCCTTTGTTGGTCTATTCACCACTCCTGCAACTGAATTATCTCTCAGACAATCTGACAGGCCATGTGCTCCCCTCTCAAACCTTTAGTTAACCCAACTGAAAACAGAGTTTAGTCTTGCAAACAGGACAAGATTAAAGGCTATGGTGTTGTATGTATATTGTGGTTATATTAATTTATAGAAAACTAAGATTTAGAATCAAGCATACTCATAGAAGCTGCATAGCATATCCATCATTAAACTGCTGCAAAAACAGACTATTCATTCATAGAATATCATCTTAAACAACAATAAGAACTACCCATTTCCGATAGATGAAACTATTACCATTATTGAGTTTTCTAAAAATAAAGGAAAATGCCTTCCTACCTGTTCCATATTGCTGTATTTATGGGAAGCAAAAGGATCATCTTGATTATCTTCATTTTTACTTCTGTATTGTTCTCTAAAATAGAAACAATTACATTAATTAAATTTGGGTTTGGCATCAAAGTAAACACTCTCCTCAATTATATAATACTTGATCTTTGCACATGCTGAAAATAAGATGCACAATATCAATTTCTTCACAGCACGAAATAACTTTTGTTACACAACCTGGGAATATTAGGAGAAATTCAGCTAGACATAGCTATTGCTTATCTTTTAAGATCAATTGTACAACCATGTATAACATGCATATTTGTATGGGAGTGGGGAGCTCCATTTTTCAGATTGGCTTGCAAGATAGGCTTCATTCTTTCAGCAGTAGAGAGATGAAAAATGGATAGAAAATAGGGATGTCCGACATAGAAACACTATAGACACTATAAGAATAGAGCCCAACAGCATCTTTAAGACCAACAAAGATTTATTCAAGGTGTGAGCTTTCGAGTGCAGAATAAATCTTTGTTGGTCTTAAAGGTGCTATTGGACTCTATTTTTGTTGTGTTACTTCAGACCAACATGGCTGCCCACTTGAATCTATAGACACTATAGACACAATCCAGTATAGGGTTAAGCATTTTTAAGCCCAATGGAATCAATTGGTTCAGTCCCACTTGATTCTGGAATGGATTTTAACCCATAAAGTTCTTGAAAGAATGACAATCTCACTTCCAAGGAATGTTTAGGCCGTACTTTGAACCTAGTAGATAAAGTATTTGGGGATCTGTCCTGTACTCTGCAGTCTGGCCCCCTGAAGTGGTACCAGACTTTTGACTTTGGGGTTGGCCAGGCTAGGGCAGTGGGTGCTGAAAACATAAGGCTTATGACTGGTGGATCCAGCAAGACTCTCTGCCCTGGGTTCAGTTTAAGTAGGCTGAGCGGTAATTGGGTTCAGTTGCACTGCTGGTGGGTGCTGGGATTCCTCAGACTGTGTTGCATATTGGTTAAGATGAGGAACTACTAGCCTCAGTACATTGTTTCAAGTAGGGTTGCCAAGCCCCCACCAGAGACAGAGAACCCCTCCAGCCAGCACCCTTTTCCTTGCCACTGATCAGCTGGCTGATGAAGGGACTTACCACGATGTCTAAATCATGTTGCCAGTGCTATTCTAGATTGCCTAGAAGGGATGTGACCAGGAGACTCAGTGCCAAATAATGCACAGAAAACATCATGAACTTATTGCATTTCAAACAACAAAGCTTATAACATTTTTAACTGTATAATATGTATATCCTATATACTTGCGTATAAGCCTAGTTTTTCAGCCCCTTTTTCACACTGAAAAAGCCCTCCTTGGCTTACACACAGGTATATACGGTAACTGAAAGAAAAGCTTGCTCCAGCCAATCGTTGTTCTGGCAGCTTGTAGGACATCAACAGTTTAACTGAGGGACTCTGATCTTTTTTTCCCTTTTGCCTTCACTTCTTCCAAACTATTATTTTGGTTTCTGTGAGTGAAAAGCGGGATACAAAAACCAGCAGCTATTCATCCTCTTGACTTTTCTGTATTCGTTGGGGGGGGGGAGGCTGGATGGAAGAGTCTGTGATGATGGAGCATTTCCCACCCTCAGCTTATATGTGAGTCAATAAGTTTGCCCAGATTTTGTGGTAAAATTGGGTGCCTCAGCTTATATGCGAGTATATACATAACTTTGCAACTGTGTGACTGTTAACTATACAACTGGAGTTCATTTCGTTCAGGGAGTGATTGCAGATCAGGAGTCACCCTGTGTCTCTGCTGGGTGCAATTAGTGGTTGGAGGAGCCTCTGGGCTCTTGTTGGTGGCTGATCAACTTGATAGCCTACAACCTATGGGATCTCGCAACATTCCATGTATTCTTTTAATCTCATGCTTAGATGGAAGAATGTGTCCAGAAATTTAGGCTCCAACAGTATTAGTATACAGATGACACACAGTTTTTCCATGTGTTGAGATCCTAGACAGTTTTTGAAGATAAACTAGATGCAAAAAAATTACTAGGCCCAAGATCTTCATGGCTGAAGGAGGACTTAAACCAATCTGACTCTTCCCAATCTGAGTCTGGAACTCTAATAACCATACCAGCTGTCTATGAGTTATGAAGAGCTTTCAGAAGGGGTTTGTGGTTTCTACATTGAATCTAAGAAACCCCTCTTTAGACTTTTGCACAAAATGGATGCTTGGGTGTCCTTCTTGTCATCAGCCCTACTCCATTGTAGATGTTACTGGCCATTCTCTTACTATTCCAAATGAATAAAAAAAATCTATAGCTTAATTAAATGTGATCTACATGGATAAATGTTTAAATGTTGGTTCTCGGTCAGGTAGAAACATTATGGCTCTCTGGACTGTGCTGTGAAATGACCAAGATGAGTTGATATAATCAAAAGTTAGGGAAGTCAAGGTAAAGTACAGAGGTAAGAGTCTGTAGATTATTCACACCAAAATATATCTTGACAAAGAAAATATGTGTGATGAACCAGATCATATCACATAACCAGCTATGGATCTGGCCTTTCCAATCCTCAGTGGGGCTTGTGCAGATTTGGTTGATTACTTTCATCAGCCAGAGCAAGCAGTGCTATAGACTGCACTGACCTCTTGTTCTCCTTCACCAAAGCTGGCTGTTTGAATCACAGTTCTCTGTGGGCAAGGCTGAAGATATTCCATAGACAGATGCATTCTTGAGAGGTGTTCATTGGACTTTGGACAATTGCAGTTAAGAGCAATTAATCTGATGAATTGCTCACCCTCTGAAAATGGACAAAAACTGAAGGTAGCGTCATTGCACCACCAAAAACTTCTGAATGCAAGAGTAATGTAATGTGATTTATCAGGGTATACACAACTTATTAAGGTAGCAAAACAGTGTGAAAGTTTGGGTTTTTTCCAGAATTCTGCTTCAGACTAGATGTTCAATATAAAAAATGGGAGGAGAAAAACCATATTGCCTTGCGGCAAAGTGGAAGAGTCCCAAATTGCAAATTATAGTCTGAACATGCTATATGTATCAGACTTCATTGTATTAAATGGTGGTGGGTGCAAAGCACGCTTTCAAGTTCTGAAATGACTGCTGGGAGTCAGAAAAATAGCATAATAGAAAATAATTGCATTCTTCCTTTGTGAATGAATATAAAAGACAAGTTAAAAAATAGTCTCCTTAGAATTTAATGAAACACACAGGTCCCTTGTAAGCAGAAAGCACAAACAAAGGGTAGTGATTTATAATGCGGAAGAATTTTTTAAAATTATGCTAGGTATTAAATCAGTGGAAGCTAAATAAGGGTAATATTGTGTAGTGGTTAAAGGACAAACAAGCACCATAAGTAAAGTTCCATTAGAAGATCTAGCTTCTTCCCAAGAAAGCATTCGTCTCTCATTGGCTCAAGCTCACTCATAAAACAAGCCCTTTCTCCTTACAGACTGGTGTTTAGAAGTTATGACAACAATATGATATTAAAGCAGTCCCCACGTCGCTTACACAGAAATGTTCTTGGGATGATACAGGGAGGATGCTAGGTTTCATTCTTTTTCCAAAGGCATTTCTTCCCTTTTGTCAAAATTGGCAATAATTAAAATTACATTTGAAAAGGAGTATGATTCCATAATAGATGTATAACCCACACTATTCAGTTTTGTGGAGAGCCAGTTTGGTGTAGTGGTTAGGAGTGCGGACTTCTAATCTGGCGAGCCAGGTTCAATTCTGCACTCCCCCACATGCAGTCAGCTGGGTAAACTTGGGCTCACCATGACATTGATAAAACTGTTCTGACCGAGCAGTGATATCTGGGCTCTCTCACCCTCACCCACCTCACAGGGTGTCTGTTGTGGGGAGAGGAAAGGGAAGGTGACTGTAAGCCGCGTTGAGCCTCCTTCGGGTAGGAAAAAGCGACATATAAGAACCAACTCTTCCTCTTCTTCTTCTTTCTGAACAGTGATTGGGATGTCTTGGTTCCAGTTTGAAGGATGCTTGCTTAGGAGCCAAATCTACTGAACTCCCTGGAACTTAACAACTGTGTCTAGGATCAACGGTTTCACATTTAATATTAAGTTCCTGTTTATCATGTTTGAATCAGTTCTCATTTGGAACACCACAATGGCCAGTCAATCAATTCTAATTGATTCTCCATCCATTGAAAAATACTGTTGCACCATACAGCTCATAAAGAACGAGGGCCTCTGATTGCTGATCCTATTGAAGAACTATTTCCAAGAACTAAGCATTATCTAAAGATATGTACAGTTCTTACAATCAGCCTTCAGTGATCTTCACAGAACTCTCTGCATAAACAACAGCTAGGGCATTTTTGCACGCTGGGAAGGTAGCATGCCAGCCACTGAAGGTAGGTGGCATATTACAGCCCCTCCAGATGATGTCGCCTACCTCCGGCAGGGAATTGGTAATAGCCACCATTTTAACCTGCAAGAGGGGGAATCCCAAAAAGTGGATTCACCTCCTGGAAAAGTGTGATCCCCCGGCAAACAACTCACCTGCAAACAGTGGAAAGAAGGTTTGGAGGGGGAGCATGCTTTAGCCTATGCCCTGCCCCCATCCTCCTCCCTCCATTCCCTGCCCAGCGAAGGTGGCAGATTCCCCCCACCCTCAATGTCAAACAGCATAACTCTCCTGTTAGGTGTTCTTACCACAGTGCAGTCTTTCCGTTCTCTTTGGTCTGCAGACCCCCGTCCCATCTGCTGCTCTCTTTCTCCCCCCACCCCGCTGCTTTGCCAGTCCATGTTAGTCCAGTTGCCCCAGATACCTTCTTTCCTTCTCCAGTACATTGTACACTGGGCTGCAGTATTTAGAAGTATAGTACAAAGAGCTAAGTGACTGTGAAGGGTTAATTATTCACAAAGACAGAAAATCTTGAGTGACAGGCTATTCTAAGAGATCTTATTGGTTAGCATAAGATGAACAAAAGACTTCTGAACTGGATCCTGAGGAGAATTCAATCTGATTTCAGTCTTATATTAAAAGAGTCAAGTACTGATAGTTTCAGAATTCAGCCCTAACTGAGAAGTGTTTAACACAGACAGGAGAACTAGGGAAAGTTGGCAAGGACAAATGGGTAGTTAGATGGAGACTCCCATTTGGGCCAAGGAGAGGGGATAAACTGACAAGAAAATTCACTACCCAGTCAAACAGGGAATTGTGGGGAGAGAAAGGGAAGGGAATTGTAAGCCACTTTGAGACTGCTTTGGCCAGGGACAAGTGGGATATAAAAACCAACTCTTCTTCTGATCTTTCCCCAATATGTTGAATAAAAGCTTTTGTTAATTTGGAATACGAAAACTTTTCAAGTGCCATCTAAATCATATAAGTTAATGGGGCTCCCGTTCCTTCCCTTGGGTTCCTGGGCTGAGCAAACAGCCAAAATATTATATTGTGACAAGTGAGACTCTCTGTTGAGAGGATAAAACAGATAACTAGGGTAGCTCAGTCACAGAAGGGAAAGAAAAAAGGAAGGAAGAATCTTGCCTCTGAGGAAACATTGTGGTTTGAAGTGAAGGTTTGTGAGGGTGGCTCATTTCCTCACTCCCTTTCAGGTCAGCGGGCTTTGCATTCATTTTGGTAAAAAGACCTCATTTAAGCTCAGATTCTAACTTGCATTATAAATGTTTCAATTTTATCTTTTTGTGGAAAGGAAATAGTCTTAATAATTATTCCACATTCTCATAATTCATTCCTAGATCGCTTCAGAGCCTTGTATTTGGCCTCCCACCTCTTCCACAATCAATGGATGCTTTATGTTACTGGAAGGATTTTAAGACTGAAGCAGCTGATGCAGTTCATCTTTTATGATTACCAGCAATCATATCCCATCTTTTTGATTTAAGCAGTTATGTTGTCTTTCATAGCACATCTTTCTTTGGTTCATAGAAAAAGAAGGAGGGGGGAACTTGCTCCCTTTCATCTCAAGTCACTTAAAAAGATATATTGCAGGTAAAGGTAAAACTTCACCTCAAGGAATTAGATTTGCTAATATAGGATGACATCCTAAATGCCTGAAACCATGTAGCACCCAAGACCACTTCCATCCTGTATGTGCAAACTCCCAAATCGCAGGCCTCCTGCATTCTTTGCACACCACCTTCTTCTGCCATGGTGACCTGGCTCATTCTTCATTGTCACAGGATCTGTTCCTGCGCGGCATGTACCCGGCAAGAACAAGGTGTCTTTCCTCAGCGGTGACAGCAAATAAGTGCTGTTTTCCCTTGGTACACCGATCTAGATAGCCATCTACTATGAACGAGGTATAGGCAACTGTGTACCTGCAATAGACCAGGGAGTTATTATAGCCAGGGCTGAATTATCCCTTTATGCCAAGCACTTAACGGAACAGGCCTAAGCAGAACTCGACTGCTTGCTGTAGCATAACTGCCTAAGAGTATCTGCCGTTGGAGAAGGCAAATGGGCTGTCAACCATCTGGTTGCTCCATTGTATAGATTTAAACTCATCAGCTGTTTAGCAATTCAATTACCATGTACTTAAACAAAATATGAACAGTGGGAACTGCTGCTGTACACTCCTAGTTGAAGTATTGTTTGACCTTATCAGTACTCAGCTGGTAAAGGTAAAGGAACGTGAAGGAACGACTCCTGGCGATTATCCATACAAAAGAGCAAAGAGTCCAGGAGCACCTTAATGACTAACCAAATTTGTGACAGGGCCTGAGCTTTCGTGAGTCACTCCTCACTTCTTCAGATACCACTTATCATTCACATTAAAGGCTTCATGGCTTCCACCAGAAAGCAGTCGGTACCCTGTGCCACAGTCCATATTTGTGCAGGTTCTATACAGCTTGAGAGCCAGCTTGGTGTAGTGGCTAGGAGTGTGGACTTCTAATCTGGCGAGCTGGGTTTGATTCCCCACTCCCCCACATGCAGCCAGCTGGGTGACCTTGGGCTCACCACAGCACTGATAAAGCTGTTCTGACCGGGCAGTGATATCAGCGCTCTCTCAGCCTCACCCACCCCACAGGGTGTCTGTTGTGGGGAGAGGAAAGGGAATGCGATTGTCAGCCACTTTGAGACTCCTTCAGGTAAGGAAAAGCAGCATATAAGAACCAACTCTTCTTCTTCTTCTTCTTCTTCTTCTTCTTCTTCTTCTTCTTCTTCTTCTTCTTCTTCTTCTTCTTCTTCTTCTTCTTCTTCTTCTACAAATATGAACTCTGGCACAGGGTACTTTATTAGGTTACCAAACACTGTTATACAAGTATAAAGCACATTTGGCACCATACAACACAGGCTCAACTAAAGTTGTGATGCTGTGACATCCGCACAGACATTCAATATGCATTCTGAACCCCAGGCATGTTCCCTGCCTCTTAGCTAGGTGCCATCTGTGTGACTCCATGCGTTAGAGCGTGCGTAGGCGGGATGTGCTGCAATGCAAACTCACAGACTTGTTAAAAAGCACCACTGACATCCAGTTAAAGCAAATTGCACTCAGTAATCTGCGTCTGGAAAGACGGAAACAAGAGCTGGGGGTGGAGATACCCCAGTGGGGACGTGCATACTATAATTTTAAATGTGGAAAACCGCTTGCTGCGGAGATCTAGGTCAAACATAAAAACAAAAGAAAAACAGTGAAACTATGCCTCAAATGGAAACAAGCTGCATGACTCTGAAAAAGAAAATGATCTGTCTATCAGAGGAGATATATGTTTTAAACCATCAGCCAATGTCTGGCAGCAATCAGGAAGAGCTAATGGATTACTGGCTTCCGTCACTGGAAGGACCAGATCGTAAATCAAAGGACATCATTAAGATGGGTGGGTCAGAGATTGGATCACGGATGCCTCTATAAACTAAAATGCATACACATACAGAGGCTGCACTGTGCCCTTTCAAAGCAAACAGGGATGGACAAGGTTTCTCGTTTCTCAATTCAGAACAAGTCCTCTTGAAAATAGGCTACTTTGGACTCGGTATTGCTCAACCAGTTCCAAAACAAAACAGGACTATGAGTTGGGATGAAGGACTTGCAACATTGTTGTGAGTCTACTGCTCTCTTCCATCTTCCTTTCCAGCAGCAGTGATGGCAGGGGCTCCAAGATCATGACAATTCCCAGGGTATTTGGGATATGTAAGGTTTGTAATTCCCAGGATCTTCATAAGGTATAGTGGGCCAAGCAAGTACCCTAAAGCCCTGCTGGGAGCTGAGGATAGCCAATGATCCAGGTGGAAAGAGAAGAACACAGGTTGGTGGCCAACAATCATTGCCAGAGGAAGGGCAGGACTGACGGGGACCACCATCAGCTGGAGTAAAGGGGGAGGAGGAATAGGAAGCATCCGAGCTGGCAAGGACGAGGTGCAGGAGCACAGATCAGGGGCAGATGAGGTGCACCAGGCCAAATGCTCCCCCACGTGGGTGCAGGAAGAGGTGGGGCAACCTGCCATGACTAAAACTCCAGCCTGCAGCCTGGCGTGAAACCTCCAGTGCATAAACAGTCATTGAGAAACATGGATGCTTTGGGAGGAGCCAGCCAAGCAACTGGGAACTACTGTACGGAGCAACACTGGGAAGGACAAGCCCAACTCTTGTGGTGGAGGAAGACATCAGGGTGAACCCAACCCTTCCAGTGGAGGAGGATATTGGGTCAAACACACTCAGGCTTTAGAGCAGGCTCAGAGTGGAAGGAGAGAAGCTGCTGGAAGGACAGCAATGCCAGGAGAGTCTGCAAGTAGTTTTGACTTTTCACTGCAGATGATCAACTTGAGCATGCTTTTGCTGTGACATTAGTGCATGATGAAAACCAGTATATCTATTGATCAGTTGGTACAAAATACAACCAACCTAGAATTCTAAACAGAAAACCCCATAAAAGTCAGTCATTCCTACGTTAGGACCAACAAACCTGCTGGAAGAGTGTTCTGGGTTGAAATCAGGCTAGTTAGGAACTATCTGCCCACCAGCACCTTTTCTGGTGCCCCCCAAGTCTGTTAAAAAAGTGCACAGAACCAGATCAGGCAACATACCAAGAAATAGTTGCTTAATTCTATGACCAATAACCTCCCCAGGCTTCTAGTATATGCTCAAATTATCTGCTCCAAAGTCTCGGAGAAAGGGCGTTCCCAGCCCTGCTAACTGAAAGCCTTCTAACTGAAGAGGTCAGGGACTGGACACAGGAGGACCAAATACATAGAAAGCCACAAACAGCACTTAAAAGAAAGGATGTCAAACTAGCGTCTCAATTCTAGACCTTCAGGCTTCTTTGCCTGAGATCTCCAGACTCCGTGACTGAATTCTGCTTTCTCCATCTTGCTGGGTTTGTTTTTTTTTCTCTCCATTCCGCTCTGGTTTGCCATTCTCTTCTGAAAGCCACCAATCTTATGAGTCTTGAAGCTTGTTAAAAGAAAAAAAAGGAAAAGAAAAAGAGGCCTGCAAAAATTGGGACGTTCTGCTTCAAAAGCCACTTGGCCTCCTACGAATACTTTATGCATCACGGGAGGCCCATATTTTGAATTCCTGGCCAAGTGCAGAAGGCTTGTTGCATAGCAGCCCTTGCCAAGGAGCGATCTCCATCTCCTCCTGCAGAACTCTTTAATAAATGTGACATCGAATGAAGAATTCTCCCAGGTCGCTCCAAGCGCCCTCTGCATTCTCGTTTTAATACAAAGAGCAAGCTGTGGTAGGTTTCAGTAAAGAGCAAAGAAGGGTTCCAGCGGTGACCCTCCATGTCACCCTGAAGCAAAGACCTAATTTTTCTTTCTTTCTGTGCTCTGAATGGTTTGCTTTGCACTCAAGTTAACTCATGTACTGGACGTTGTCCAAGTACATTTTGTCTTTTGATAGAAGGCCAGCCTTCACTCAGCTGTGGTGCCGTTTTCTTCTCGCTTTTCTCCTCCCCCCCCTTCCTGGACTCTGCGTTATTATCCCCATTTCTTAGGACAGCTGAGACAGAAGAGAATCAAGTGGGACAGCAGAAAGCTGGACCTCTGATAAGCACTGAAGCGAACTGTTCTGAGACTACCTGAGACTCCCTGTGCCCCCCCTCTCCTGTGTTAATGAGGTCTATGCGTTGAACTGTCCCACGCTGAGCTCCAGCAAAGAGAAGGTATGCCTGAAACCAGCTGAGGCAGAAAGCATTTGAACTCTACACCCTGCCAAATAGCTTCCAGATGTGTAAGATACAGCCTCACTCTGTGCTCCGACTGAGGCGCTGCCAGCATACGTCTGCACATTTCTGGTACACGGGGAACATGAAAGAAGATCTTTTACAACATCTGCTGTCTTTTCCCAGTGTTGTCTCTCTGTCACTCTGCTTCTCCCTCTGCCCCCGAGAAAAGTTTGTCCATTCTCTTTTACTGTCTTCCAAAAAAAAGTAATAGAAAAAAATGCTACGTGTCTTCCCACTGACTCATTAAACCCTCTTAATTTGTTTCACACTTTCTTAGACTTAAAAGACTGACCAAGAACCAGTCCTCCCACAAGCTCCTATGCAAGGCACTGAATTCTACCCTTTATGAGCCATATCAAAACATAACCTATCAACTCAGGTCAAAAACAAGGTGTGTTTTGTTTTGCTTTACAATTCCTGGGCAATTACGGTCAAAGCATGGTTTGACCATTGAGTGAAAACACTGCTGTGATTCATCACCTTATATCTATTAATGGACACCTTGTCAAGTCCCTAAACAGATCTAGAATAAGGTGACCAGATTTTAACATTGGTAAAGTGGGACACCATTGACGGGGGGGGGGGGGTTCTTGATTAAAAATTTGGTCTATATGGAGCAACAAAAAGTTTCATAGAATGCATAGAATGCAAAAATAGTATTGTAATATTTTTTTTTACTTGCAACATAAGTACAATTTGCCAGGTGCCTCCAGATGTCCCTCCAAAAGTGGAACAATCTGGTCACCTTAATCTAGAGGTCCTTCACTGCCCTAATTTGCTAAGGTATTTGAAAGCATCTAGAATGATCAATGACTTGTTTACAACTATTCATAAATATGTTTTTAAAAAATAGGAACCTGCAAAGACTTACAGGAGGCTTCTCATTTTCCCATTCCTCGCTATTTCCCCTTCCTCTTTCTGGAAAGTTCCCACAGCCTCTTCCCTTGTCCTGCTTCTCCTTTCATGGTATTCCCTAGTCTTTCATATGATTAAATGCATTTATTGGGGCTTTAGTGGATTCCTCAGTAACATCATTGCTTTCTCCTAGGAATTAATTGCTTTTGGTTGTACTTTGAGTATGAAATAATATCATTACTTTGGTTTGCCTGTGTCATTTGTAAAGTTTATGTCTCCGGTACCTGCCATTACATTTTATGGCATACATGGTTTGGTCTGACAAAGTAACATTTACATCAGAGTCGGCCCTTGTAACAAATGAGTTTGACACCTCTGATGGATCTATTCCCAAACATCTGGGAAACAATGAAATATTCATGATGTTCCTCATCCCTGCCTTGTATAAACCAGAAGTGTGTATTGGGGGGAAAGAAGGAAGCCCTGCAGAATAATAAGGATTTTAGGAATATGCCAGGTTTGGGGAGTCCACCTCCTATGAAGTCTTTTTGGGACTAGACATGCTTGCAGCCTGCCTGTCACTGAAAGTCACAATATTTCAACAAAAGTACAGGCATGCTAAAAGACCACACTCCCCAAGAATCTTGCACAACTCATTAATACAAATAGTATGCTGTTAATTGGGATTTAAAGATCTAAAAGTTAATGGCCTACAATTTTCTTGTCAAATTCTAAGACAACAAAAGATGATATAAATATAAGACCTTCCTCTTCCATATTCCTTGGTTAAAAAAAGATTTTGTCCCGTATCAAAGAAAGATGATACAATAGCAACTTCAGAACAGTTTGGGACATTCCCTAACATGGAGCACGTACCAGAAACCCACATGACTCGTATTTTTCTGTTCTGCATTCATCATCTTAATGTATTAAGTGAAAATTTGTTTCTGCTACTATGGTAAGACATACAGGCTCCGACAGCATGGAGCAACCTGAACATCTGGCATGGGAGGAAGGGATTGTGACTCTCAAAATGAATGTCACAAAGACTTAAAGAGAACAACATGAATCAGAGGAACTTCTGGTTCCTTTTTCACTACATTAATGGCCGTGTCCACCATGGAAAATATGAATTGCAGCCCTTTATCCCAAAGGCTTTTGACTGGAGTAAGTTTGCATAGCATTGTAATGTAGTCCTATCAGGATCATTCTCCAATAAAAATGGATTCTGATACAGATTCCCCCCTTCCCTGCCATTTCTTCAAAGGCTGATGGAGAAAAAATAGCAGAAAGGTGTGGGGGGTGCAAAAAAGAAGTGATGGGGCACCACTCCAGGATTCATCCAAAACTCTACAGAGTTTTTGGTGAATCCTAGAGCATCACCCTTGCCGTCAAGAAAGTGACATCACATGTGGCCTTAATGCCTGCATACCTGCCATGCCCCCAAACCCTCCCATCCCAAAACTCCATCCCCAAACAGAACTAAGTTTGGGGAAAGCAAAATAGCAACAAGCAAAGTCTACAGAGAGAGTGTGATGTAGTTATTGGAGTCCCAAACCTGGACGAGGGTACCTGGGTTGAACCCCTCACCTATCCATGAATTCGATTGGGTGACCTTAGGCCACTTCTCACATACCCTAATCCAACTCACATTACTAATGAGGGGGGCAGGTGGGATAGAAATATCACACGCGCTGAACTTCTCGAGCAGTTCTCCTCTTCCCTGTGCTGATCTATTCTAGGAGGTGGCTATTCGTTCTTCAGTGTTTAGATTTGGGAGTTTGTTGTTCAAGCCAGAAAAGAACACTAAGAAGCCGCCACGTAGTTCTGACTGGAGGTGTTTGTTGCAGACTGATTTGCATGCCGAACAGGTGTCTCGTGGCTCCAGAGAGCCCTACCTCTTAAAATAAGTGAGACTGAAGTTACGAAGGGGAGAAAATATAGAATCAGTGGAGGCTGGTTCATTGGAGTGAATAAGGCATTTCCCCACCAGCTCAGACTTCCCCGGTTCTCTCCTGCCAGCCTCCCTCCTGTCCCTAGCAAGGCGCTCAGGAGGTGGCCAGCAGCCAACTAGGTCTGTCTTTGTTGTGTCTTCCCTTACCAGAGCAGGCGAGAAGTACCTCACCACTCCCTGCCTTTAAAACAAAGCTGTTCCTACCAGTATTCCAGCTTGTGAATCACTGGTTATGGCCCATCTGATAGCTAAACCAGACATATATATTGAAAGAGGTGGGTCCAGTTCCCCTCAACCCAACTCAGTCTCCCTGCAGATACACAGCAGCTGTGGGGAATGCATGTATGTGCAGCTGCAAAAGGGGGGGGGGGTGAAATAAATCTCCCAGTTCTGCCTTTTTTCTTGCCATGAACATCATCAGCAATCCGTACCTGGGCATGGCAGCAAAGTATTGCCTACGGGCACTCGACAAGACTATTCATGAGAAACTACTTCCAAGCACCTCTTGCCTTGAAAACTCTATGGGTCGCCATATGTCAACTGTGCCTTCATGGCAAGAAAACCCAAAAAGATGGGGGGCATTACAAAATTATCTGCCCCGGGCATCCAATAGGCTAGGTACAGCACTGGTATAGTTGACTTCTTCTGTAGTGTTGTAAGGGAGGATGGCGGGCAAAACCAGAGCCAACTGACTGTGCCTTCTTGGGTAGCCAGGTCTTCCTTGGCCACTAGTGGTTGAGAAGTGAGTGGGTCACTAACTCCAGGGTGGGAAACTCCTAAAGATTTGGGGGTGGACCCAGGGGAGGACGGGGACCTCAATGCAATACAGTGCTATCCTTCAGGGGAATTGATCTCTGTAGTTTGGAGGTGAGGTGTAATTCCGAGGGATACCCAGGTCCCACATGGAGGCTGGCATCCCTACTATTTTTTATTCGGCAGTCTTCCCTCTGTCCCACCCACCCCCCAGTGGATACCAGCCACCACTCCATGGCACCTCAACAAAGATGATTGCCTAATTATAAGCTTGACCATTCTGACAAATGACCCTATGCAGCTGTCTCACTCACTCTCCCTGGCCTGTTTCCAAAATGAGATGATACTCCCCTCCTGTCCCCCTTTAACTGGTCTCCAAATTTAGGTGGGAAACTGGAGCGAGAGGTGGACTGAAGGGATTACTGTGTGTTCACCTCTTTCATCCCTTTCACAGGGGAGTCACAACAACACGGATATCATTTCTAGGGGTAGGGACTTTGCAGGAAGTGTTACACGGGGAGCAATGAGAGTGAGTTATAGTGAGATAGGGTTTTATAGGACCCACTGGAACATCTTATCTTTGGGTAACAACCTCTGCATTTTAATTGTGCAAACAAGCCTTTCCTTCCCACACATCCTCACACCAAGAGCCCCATTTTGCAATCACAGGTGATTAAAACTTCAGCAACACCTACAGCTCAGGTTATTATGAATTATAAAAGAGCCACAAAAAGGACAATCTACATCTCAGTGGAGGCTTCTGGGCCTTGCAATGAATTTGGCAAGTCCCTCATTGAAACCTCTTTGCCCCTGTCCCATCAAAAAGCTGAAATGGTTTTCCTGGCATACACACAGAGAACAAGATGATATACACCAACATTCAGAGTTGCTTGCTTTATAGCCATTGGTTTAACATGCTGGATCTCGCCAGGTTCTTGTCTACTGGGGGAAAAAATCCTACCAAGCCCACATTCTTTCAGCTAACTATTTTCAGCTTTCGTTCTGGCCTGCTCCTCAGAGGATCATGTTATATTTTTATTATGGAACACGGTGACCCAGAGAAAGCTTATTTTACCAACTAAATAAAAATGCGTACCCGGTCACCACCAGAAAAGAAACAAAGTTTGAGTCTAGTGGCACCTTTAAAACCAACAAAGTTTTCCTCAAGGCAAAAATTTTAGTGTGCCGGTACACTTCTTTGGATTCTTTGCATGCACATGAAAGCTCGCACTCTGAGCAAAACTTTGCTGGTCTTAAAGGTGCCACCAGACTCAAATTTGTTCCACTGCTTCAGACCAAGACAGCCACCTACCTGAATCCACCGGAAATTATTTCTGCCAAACTATCAATACACCACATTAGCTGTCACGTACTCATGGTCTTGGATCTTCATATCTTCAAGATCACCTTGCTACCTGTGCCCCATAACAACCTGGGCCTTCTGGCAGATGCCACCCTGAGGAAAGACAGGACCAACAACTGTCCAAAGAAATGCCTTCTTTGTGGTGACCCTCCTGCCCTGTGCTGTCTGAGAAGGTTGGGAGGACATTTTTTGTAAAGGAAATAGGGACTATTTCCACATTAGGAAATTACTGCCCTTGTTCCTATGTGGGAACACAAATCCAAGGTGAACAAGGTGCACCAGGCCAATGCTCCCCTGTGTGGGAGCAAGAAGAGGCGGGGCAACCTGTCCTGACTTAAACTCCAGTCTGCAGCCCAGCACCAAGCCTCCAGTGTGGAAATGGTCAGTGTTATATAACCACAGTCTTATCCAGGAAAAGGCACTGTGTTTTGACTGATGGAAACATTTTTGCATTGTTTAATATGTCATGTGTAATAATTATGCTTTGTTGAAACAACAGCTAGGATCAAAATTTCTACAATTCCTTCATTGTTTTTTGTAATTATATTGTAATTATATTGATTTACGTTGTGCAATCCACTCTGGGAGGGGTTTTAAATTGCCTTTCTATTCCGTTTTAGTAACTGGTTGCTAAAGCATTTTTTCTAAAAGAAGAGGAAGAATAAGAGTTGGTTCTTATATGTCGCTTTTCTCTACCCAAAGGAGTCTCAAAGTGGCTTACAATTGCCTTCCCTTCCCTCTCCCCATAACAGACACCCTGTGCAGTAGATGAGGCTGAGAGAGCCCTGAGGAAAGGACACGCAGTAATGGGTTTAAACTTCAAGTACAACGATATAGGCTAGATATCAGGAAAAAGTTTTTCACAGTCAGAGTAGTTCAGCAGTGGAATAGGCTGCCTAAGGAGGTGGTGAGCTCCCCCTCACTGGCAGTCTTCAAGCAAAGGTTGGATACACACTTTTCTTGGATGCTTTAGGATGCTTAGGGCTAATCCTGGTTGAGCAGGGGGTTGGACTAGATGGCCTGTATGGCCCCTTCCAACTCTATGATTCTATGATATTTCTGCTTGGTCAGAACAGCTTTATCAGTGCTGGGGTGAGCCCAAGATCACCCAGCTGGCTGCATGTGGAGGAGGAGCGGGGAGTCAAACCTGGCATGCCAGATCAGAAGTCTGCACTCCAAACCACTACACCAAGCTGGCTCTGTCATTTCATACAGCCCTTTTTTAGTAACCAGCAGCTTGTGGAATTTATTTACCTGTTCACACAACCCTATTGGCATTGGTTGAACTGCAAGTGACTTCTTCTTTGCACTTCTAGATGGCTGTGGTGTGCCATGTAAAATGTCCGTGGCAGTTCCTGCATTGCTACTTTTTCCCCTGCCCCTTTTGCCCCGTGATCTTCCTCGGGAGGTTTTTTTCCCCAACACTGAAAGAAATGTTGAAAAGTACAGGACTCAGTACTGAGCCTTGTGGCACCTCTCTTCTCACCTCCTTCCAATCTGATGAAATACCCTGTTCATTGCGGCAATGCAGCCTGCAAGTCCCGTATCACTCATTCCCATTCTGAGCTGGAATAGATTATTTATTTGTTTGTTTGTTTATTTAATTCACATTTATATACTGCCCTCCCCAAAGGCTCAAGGCGGTTTACATAGAACTGAAAACTATATAGGAAACATTACATATAACTAACTATAACATTAATATTATTGACTGATAATAACAGAGTAACCGTATAACATTAAATAATAATAATACAAACAGGTCCAGGAGTCTTGGTGGATTTCTGGGGGGGAGGGGGAGAGGGGGGCAGGGGCCCTGCTGATGTTGTTGATTGACTGTGCCTGGACTCAGCCAAATGCCTGGTGGTGGAGGAGCTCCCTTTTGCAGGCCCTGCGGAACTGCTTTAGTTTCCTCAGGGCCCAGATCTCTTCTGGGAGCTTCTGAAAGAGCTCAGAAAGAGGGGAATCTCTCAGATTTATTCTGCACATGTTGGTTGATGCACTTTCAGTGCACTTTAGAAGTAGATTTTCCTGTTTCGCACAGGAAATTCCAGCTGCAAAAGCATGTTCAAAGTGCATTATCCAATGTGTTCAGAATACAGCAACAGTAGAGCAGCATGCAAACCTCTGAGGTTTGGTTTAAGTGGCCTCTCTGCATTTTGGAATATTAAGTAATGAATATCTAGCTTCAGCATCTCCACTGAGAGTGCCTTAGAATCAGATCAAAATCTCTACTTCAGCCTACAGATTAGAGAAGCACTCAGACAGCTCATTAACACTTTACACTCAGAATAACTTCATCTCTGGTGATCTCAATTTGGGTCCGTTCTTTAGCCTCCCTTCCTGAAAACAGGGGCTGCAGCATGGGTATGTGCCCCACACTTTCACAGTAAACATAGAAGCAAAAAACGTCATTGAGCTTCTCTGCCATCTCCCAATCTTCCTTTAGCAATCTCTTGATTTGTTTGTCATCCAAAGACCCTACTGCTTCTCTGGATAGTTTCTTGTTCTTCATATGTATTGAAAAATGTTTATGGTTTGTCTTGATGCTTTTAGCGACCTGCTCCTCAAAATCTCTTTTGGTATGTCTATCAATTTATGCGTCAAAGCCTGTGGTTCTTCCTGTTCAATTCACAGAGATGAGGGGATTGCACTTTTTAAAGATGTTTCTGTACTTTTTATAGCTTCCCTACGTGCTACAACACACTGGAATGTGGTGCTCAAAGCAGCTGCTTCATTGTATGGAGGGCCTACATCTAGCCTGCCTTGAGGCGACTGCACTGGCTCCCAGTTGAATTCCAGATCTGCTTCAAGGTATTGTTGCTAACCTAAAGGCCACACACAGTCAAGGCCCAATGTATCTAAGGGACCGTTTGACTGGCTGTACCCCTAAAAGGACATTACAATCATCTAATTTTAATAAACTGGTGATCCCTGGCCCCAAAGAAGTACGTCTGGCCTCAGCAGGGACCGTTTCAGTCTTGGCCGCTACTTGGTGGAATGAACCAGTTCCACAGGGCCTGAAAGATGGAGTTCTTCTGCCAAGCATTTGGTTGGGGCCAATGAACATCATAATGATACTGGATAAAACATTGATTGGGCTCCCTCTATGCAAATCCACACACACACCCTCTGAAACCCAAATACAGAAGTAGGGAGGGGGGCTATCTGATTAACCACCCGGTATGACTGGTTTTAATGTTTTAATGTTTATGTATTAACTAGCAGGAAAAAATGCCTCCCCCTCCAACCCAGGCAGCCCCAACAAGGCCTGGCGAGGCCATGGTGGTGCTGTTCAGGGAGGGGCCAAGTACTGGTGGGGGCTCACTGCCTCCTTGCCTTCCCCACCGAACCCGAGCAGGCCCCACCAAAGCCTGGTGAGGCTTCAGTGGTGCTGCTCGGGGTGAGAGCAAGTCCTGTCAGAGGCTCCCTGCCTCCCACCGAGGCCTAGCAAGGCCATAGCGATGCTGCTCCTGCCGGGGGCCACCTAGGGTGCCTGTTGTGGGGAAAGGAAGGAAAGGTGATTGTAAGGCACCTTGAGACTCCTCTGGGTAGGGAAAAGAAGGATATAATAAACAACTCTTCTTCTTCTCACTACAAAGCACTTCCCTTACAAGTTCTCTCTGGATGCACAGAATATGGCAACCCAACCCATTCAAGTGATAAGACACCAAGAACATACAAGAGCTAGATTCAAACCCAGTAGCACCTTCAAAACCAACCAGATTTCCAGGGTGTAATCTTTAAAGAGTCAAAGCTCCCTTTGTTAGATACAGGAACAAAGGGAGCTTTGACTCTCTTATACACTGGAAACCTGGTGGTCTTGAGGTGCTACTGGCTTCAAATGTTTCTCTTCTACTGCAGACCAACACAGCAACCCACCAAGCATATATAAGAGTGCTGTGCCATTTTCACTGGTCTCCCTGCCCCACGAGCCCTAGTACAATTCTATCTGCTGGCTATGCCTGAGTTGAGATCTGGATTTCTATCCTTGTGCATATTGCTGTGGCCCTTTGTCCATCCTAAGTACAGAAATCCAGCCATACTGCTGAGGTTGCTAAATTTCCTGTTCAGGTTGCTGGATGACATCAAATTTGCAGCACTCACCTTGGAAGTGGATTCTCTATCTACCATGTCCTGAAACTATCATTCAAACTATTGCAAGGCCCACCTATTTCGGCTGCAGTTTGGGACTTAGGGGGTCAATCAGAAAAGAGCGTGGAAATAATGCAGAATTCAGTTCCATTTTGCAGGCTTTTGCTGTCTATCTGGAGCCTTCTGGATGGGGCAGGACATAAATATAAATAAGCCAACAGACTGTTCCTACATGCTTGAGACTCCTCCACCCCTGCTTTCTGTGCCCGGCTTTTTGGTTTGCCAAGAATGCGTTTGACCCACAACTGTGCAAACTCTTTTTCCCTCATGCCAACTGGTCTCCAGTGTTGTTATTTGTTTTGAAAGGAGCAAATTCAATGCAGCTGAAAAAAGGACTTAAAGAAGTACTCCCTGCCAAACATTTGCATTGTTTCTGGGCCTTTCAGCACTCTTCAATTCCCCTGGTGGTGGCTATTTTTTGTTCCAGTTATTCCCCTGACTTTTGCCCACGTTGCTGTTTAATCTGATTGGCTGTGGCAATCCATGTGACTTTGCTTGCAAGCATATGGGATGTTGTTAGATCAGATCTGGCAGAGCGAAAAAGTACTCACATTGAAGTTATATAAAAGAAGCCCAGTTGGCAGTAATACATAAACATAAAGGTACTCTGTCAATGCTAGGTCACTGGTACTGCCGGCAAACATGATAGGTAGCTGTAAGGGCATAGGAGAATAAAAAGGGTCAAAAGAAGAATAATGAAATGATTAAAACATGTTTGCAGTGAGGTCAGAAAATTGCTGAAACTGGGAGGCACTTTTTGACATGAAAGCACATGTGAAACTAGGGCCATTTCTGCACAAGAAAAATGTTCATGGAGAGCTTTCGCATGTTGGCAGCATATAGAGCCTCCTCCACATGATGTCAACAACATCCTGAGGCTGTCTGTTAGCCTGATCACAATTTGACCATTTTTAAGTCACAATTTTGGGAATCCAGAAAACTGGATTTACTACCCTAAATCGTGCGAACCATTGGTGAGCCACCAGGGATAGGACCGTATGGAGGGGGAAACGCACAATAGTCTGGCCAGCTTTGTCCCCCCCCCCTCGTACCTGCCCTCCCCTCTCCATTTCCTGCTTCAAATATTTTTTTTTAATGGAGCGGTCCGTGTTGCAGTGCAACCGCAATCCTACATTGTCAAAGGTGACATAAAATCTTCTTTAAAGTGCCCACAGTCTTTTGGGGATCAGGCCGGCAAAACACAAAAGTCATTTCAATTCCAACCAACTTTTTAATTCTGTCTTTTCCCAAGTGTTTTCACCAACCTTGAGTACAAGAGATGGGGAGGAAAAGGAGGCTGACATTTAAATAACCGATCAACTAACCCGCGGCTGACCTGGGAATGGAACCAGAATCTCCCACACTTCAGCTCAATAGCTCTTTCTCTCCCCCATGCAGTCTCTTTTCACCTTGGAACTTGGAAGCAGGGATGGTAGGCCAAGGGAGGGCATAGGTGCAAAGCATTGTTTACTAGCACTGGTTCAATATCCAATTACACCCGAGGATAAAGTAAAGTTGCCAATGCAGAGTACAGCCAGAATTGAGTTCTAGAAATACTGTGGCTGGCATCCAGGGATTAATTAGACTTCACAAAGCAACGCTTCTTTCCATTTCCATGGATTTTTCCCAGTCCCATATTCAATAGGGTCCTATTTCTTACTCACAATACAAATTAAAATCCAGCTCCCCGATACCGTGACTGCATAGGATTGTTTCTTGCTTAGCAGGTGGTACAGACTCCTCATATGATGTTTGATTCCCACAGGCATTAAAAGATAATCAAACTGTTCTAGGAGGATAGCAACCGGCCTCTGCTGGCTTTAGTCTTAAGACGTGGCAGTGCACATAAAAAAACATGAACCCAACTTTTAAAATTATTATTTAGGAAGACTGATGCGATACCCAAGACACACACAGAGAGGGAGAGAGAGAGAGAGAGAGGTTCAAAATATTGTGCAAAACATGCAGGGAGCAGAAACACCTGTTATGCTCCCTAGGAAATTGAATCATGGCCTGAAGGCGGGAGAGAAAGGAACTGTATATTACACATGCAGGCCTGTGCAATAAGAGCAAGAACCGTATTGATTGCTTGCAAGCCTGTGATTATTCCACAATCAGGTTTGTCCTGTCTGTTGGGGAACTGCTCACTGACAATCTCCTCCACTGTATTTTCAAGAGGGGAGAGAAGAGGAGGAGAGTAGGGGTATACGCAACAGAAGGAACAGTGAGAGGATTAGACTTTTGCCCAGTTCCTGCAGACGTTCTCCCCCTCTTTTTTAAAAAAGAGAATGAGAAAAAGAGGAAGGGAGGAAGACACACAGACATTTTTCTCCGAGAGCCACTGCCTGCGGCATGTTCCAAGGGGAGCCTGCTGGATGCATCAACTCTTCTCAGTGCAGGAATGGCAAATGTTATGTGGATGAAAAGTCAGGCGCTTGGGGAAGTAACAGAAGGGCTTACAGAAGGACTGGAGGCATCTAGATGAGTGAGAGGAAATTTAATGACTGGGTAAGAGGGGAAGGCAGGAGATCCAAGGTTTGAGAATCATAGAGTTGGAAGGCGCCACCTAGCCCAACCCCCTGCTCAATGAAGGATCAGCCTAAAGCATCCAGGATAAGTATCTGTACAGCTGCTGTTTGAAGACAGTGAGGGGGAGATCACCACTTCCTTAGGCAGTCAATTTAATTGCTGAACTACTCCGATTGTGATATCTAGCTAGTACCATTCGACATAGTTTAAACCTACTGCTGTTGGTCCTATCTGTTGTTGCTTCCTGCTCTCTTCTACGTGACAACCTTTCAAATACCTAAAGACAGCAATCACGCCCCCTCTCAACCTCCTAATATTCCCAAGTTCCTCAGTCTTTCCTCATAGGGCTTGGTCCCCAGGTCCCAGATCGTCCTCTTTGCTCTCCTCTGCACCCTCTCAATTTTGTCCACGTCCTTTTTGAAGCAAGGTCTCCAGAACTGCACACAGGACTCCAGGTGCATACTAAATTCACATGGCCTCTTCTGAACCCTTTGTCACCATATCTTTACCTAGAATCTTCCCCATTATCTTGCTTACATCTTTATGAAGGAGGACATACATTACCAGTCCAGGAAATGGTTAAGACCTGGCCCAAACTGCAACCCCATTACCAAAAAGAGGAACAAATGAACCTAAATTGTAGATCATACTTACGGAGGTTTATTTTTTTAAAAACTAATTTTCTTATATCATTTGGGATGTACCTCTATGGGGGTTCAAGATTTTGAGAGATTTACTTGAGGCAATGATAACCAGTCTTAGAAATGACCAAACAGCCCACTGAACAGCAAGCTGCTGGCCTTGCCCAAGGCCTTGTTTAGATTTCTGCTTCATATCTCAGACTCCCTGCTCTCTGATAACCAGCACCATTACTGAACTGTTCTTACCATTAGCAAGTTGCTCTTCATGGGTAGGATCCAGCCAGCATTTTCACTTGGTCCCCTAAATTCTCCTTCTTGTTACAGCCCATATCCCCAATGGCTTTTGTACATGTAGGTACCATAATCCCCAGCAAAACCTTCTTTAAACCTCCCTTTTTCAGCAGATGTGACCCAGTGTGCCTACCCTTAATTTCCTTCCACCAGCCCAGTTCTTCATAAAATTCCAAATGCTACAAAAATGAAATCATGCACTAAAACCTGATATAACTGAAGCTATCTTCTGTATATATTTCCTCGTTGGTGATGAATTGCTGGCCTTACTAAACTATACAGAACCAATACAAGCCTTCTGGTTCAGTCCAGTGATTCTGGAACTAGTCTTATCCTTGTAAGATCACTGACTTCAACAGACTTAGAAGGCTGTAACTCTACTTAGGATTTACAGTCTATTGAAATGTGTGTTGACAAGTAAAGGCAAAGGAATTACTACCAGGTTCAATTTGCCTCCATCACTGCCTCTCTTCTGTTCCTTGTATATGTAGCATTGTCAAGTGGCCATTTCACCACTTGCTCTCTTTTCATATGTGTCAAACTGGAAGAACATGATTTCAACAGGGCCCATTCTGCATACAATAGATAATGCACTTTCAGTGTACTTTAGAAGTAGATTTTACTGTTCTGCACAGGAAAATTCAGTTGCCAAAGCACATTGAAAGTGCATTATCCTATGTGTGCGGAATTGGCAGTACTCCATTAAAACACACACACACACACACACACACACACACACACAACCACCTTCTTGTAATATAAGTTGAAAACAAAACAGGGAAGCTTTAAAATCCAAATGTAAATCCATTGTTGGAGCAGTGATACAAAACATGCAGAGCAGAGCTACCATACTATCTGATAGAGAAGGGCAGATGCTAAAGGAAGAAAGAGGTTAAAAATGTTTAATTCTGCTTTGTAGCAGACAAAAAAGTAGAACAGTCATCTCGAAAACTGAGTGCCTATAAAATAATAATTCCAGCACATATTAAAATAAATTGAATGTATAAATATTCAAAATTAATGAGACATTAATTCTTTATACTTAGCACTTCAGTGCTGGGAGCAACAATATCAGCCCCCCACCCCCCACCCCTTCTGAGTCTCCCACAGGGTCAAGTCTGACATTCACCAGGTGCAGAGCAGTGATCAATGCATTTTATTAAGAGCCACATATCAGCCAGCTGATCAACAGGAGCTGACTTTTCAAGGTCAGGAACACCCCAATAGCTGGCCCTTTGACAGCCAATCAGCTGCTAGGAAGTTTCACCCTGTGGGTGAGAAAGGTGAGTATCAAGGCAGAAATTGCTCAGGAGGCACTATTGGTCTAGCTTGTGTCATAGCTAGATATAAAAACAGCCACTTAGCTGTTACCTTCCACAACTACATATTCATACAATTCAGGCCAAACTTAGACTATGTTTGATTATTCTTCACCAACTGGGCAGTGCAAATGCTAACAACAACAACAACAAATCCCAACAACCCTGTGAAATGTTTTCACGGGACTGTTGCCTGTGCTTGTTCTTTCACTGCTTGGCTGTGGCTGTCCTTCCCTTCCTAGGCCCAGGGAACTTGACAATGGGGGCCAGGAGGGGCAGTGGCAGGCCTTCCATCTTTGCTGTTCCCTGGTTTGCCTGATTTCCAAATCTGAGGGGTTTTATTGTTATTAACTGTATTGACTTTTGGGAGTTTTTTGCGCTGCAAGCTGGGAAGTGCATTTTAATCCCTTAAATTCCAAGCATGACTAATGATGCGGGGCAAAAGTAGCACGTGCATTTGAGAGCAACTGATCCAATGGATTTATTCATGGGTCCGTCAGTGGCTACTAGTCATGGCAAATAAAGTGAACCTTGATCAGGAAGCAAACCTCTGAATACTGGTGCTTGGCAGCAATACGCTTTGCTGTTGGTTACCAGGAAACGTCCTGTGTGAGCCAGGATGCTGGACTTCTTATGATTTCAAATACTGCAGGAGTAGCTCATGATGACTTAGAGGCATGCAGAGATCTAAACAAGCCAGTCACTGTGAATAGGCATCAATGTGACAGTGGCTACCAGATCTGCTGTCATGCTAAAGGCCACCACTGTGCAAATTCAAAACTGCTCAACATCCATTAGGCACAAGCACTTGCCAATTCAGGGATCCAACGTGTCAGATGAGTCCAAATAACTTTGGAAATGTTTACCTGCATGATAACAGCTGCTCTGCTCAGAGATAATAGTTTCTCCCAGGACCTTTGTTTTTGTTTAAAGGGCCTGAAATAAAAGGAGGCAAAAATTCCATGGGACATTTTTTTAGTTGAAACTTACTACTTAATATCTCTACGTGCCTTTGGTGTCTGCCCAGGGATCCAGCTAACCTTGCAGACCATTATATGAAGAGCTGTATTGTTCTCATATAGGGGCCTTAATGCCTGCACAGGCACAAAAAATAGGCCAGGCAATCTAGTCAATGTATCAAGCCGTGCAGAGAGGAACCCCATCTATTCATTTATTTATTAAAAACATTTCTATCCCACCTTTTCTCAGGATTCAAGTAGGCGTACAGTAAGAGTTGTTATTGCTATTGTTATTATTAGGATTTATTACCTGCCCCTCCCAGCAAGCCAGCCTGTGGCAGGTTACAAACAGTTCCCATATATAAAAACCCAATTAAATCCCCCATTAAAACACATAAAAATGCAATACTACATGGCGTTAAATAAAACCCATCCCATACCGGAATGCCCTCCCATAGGGATCAATCATGCTAGCCAACATTAAGCTGTTCCAAAAGAATGGTGGCAGATCTTCCTTAGGGAGGGGGGACATCAACTACCCCCTGCCCATGTCTCAGCCATAAACATCACCCCCCCCCTTCTGAATCCTTCTGTAACAGTTCCGTCTTACAGGCCCTGCGGAATGCTGAAATCTCCTGCAGGGCCCATAGCTCTTCTGTGAGCTCATTGCACCAGGCAGGGGCCAGGACCAAAAGGCCCTGGCCAAGACCAGGTGAGCTTTTCTGGGGCCAGTAATGACCAGCGGGTTGGTACCCCCAGAGCCCAAGGCCCTGCGGGGGGCATAGGGCAACAGGCAACATGTTCAGTTTAGAAGCAAAAATTAAGTTAAACCCCCCCCCCCAAATCTCTCACTCCTTAAAATATACTTGCCAGTTCTGACCCTCCCCAAAGCCTTGGCAAACAGGCAGCCTTGCAATACCTCCGGGGGGGGGGGGGGGCTCATTTCTTTGGGAAGCCCATTCCACAGAGCTGGAGCCATGATGGAAAAGGCCCAAGCTCTGGTCAGTGTCAGACAGGCCACCCCAAGTGGTGGGTTAGCCAACAGATGGCTGCCTGACAACCGTAATTGGCACATAGGAAACACAGAAGGAGACGGCCCTTCAAAGGGCAAGCAATTCCGTGCTTTCAGTAACCTTAATAACAGAATGACCAATGCCCTGGAGGGTACTGCCTCTCCTGTGTCAAATGTGACACATTCTTCTTGACCCAGGCAAAAGATGCCCATTGCACTGACCAAGCAGCTGGACTTCATGGGGCAAAGCTGCTCATTCCAGCCCTGGGCTCAAGACGAACGTCTCCAGGAAATACTGAGGCAATTTGATCAGGAGCTCAGAGGGAGTTCAAAGAAGGTGCATCCAGCCTAGGGAGTATGTTCTCCGTGTCTCAGCATGCCTGTTCAAAACACCGTTCATTTCGAATTGTCAGCAGATTATCAAGACAATCATCCAAGGTGGCTGACGTAACAGAAAGCTGGGATTACCAGCAAGGCCAATACAAATGTTGGACACCTTATCTGCAAACATGAGATCATCTCCAGTTTCAGCTAGAGCTGTCCTGGTTCACCACCCTTTTAGCAGCTACAGCCCATAAGGTCCTGGCTCCGCAGGAAGCAACTGTGAGCTGCTATTTAAGGATGCGAAGGATGGAACCTATTCATTGACGGGAGTAATTATAATGGAAGGATTTGGGGCAGCAGAAGTCTGCAACCAGCCGCGTCTCGCTGCAAAACTGTGTTGCTGCAAAACCACAACTCCTGACCAGAGTGTGACCGAGATCACACTAAGGGCAGCTCCCTTTGCAAGTGCATGCAGTATGCGCACGCACATTTAATTCCTTTTATTTACTAGGCAATTGTATTACCTCCACTGAATGCATTTAAATGTTCCACAGGACAATTCGCTGCTCAGGTTTCTTCAAAAGCTGTTTTCTTATATGAAGGTGGAAAAGAAGGATCATCAGAATGAATAGCGGTTTTTAATAACTTATCAAGGAATCTGCCTTGATGGTATAAAACCACATTATAGGGCTTGCTTGCTTTTTTTGATCTTCCTGGAAATTGCACAGCATTGTTAGTAAAGAGGTCAGTAGTCCTATAATTTATCTTACCTATTTGTGTCATCATAACACTGTTTTATGAAGGAGATAAGGAAGTAAGAGAACAGTGTGTGTGTGGGGGGGGGGGGACAAGCCATAAACTTTATACAATGAAGAAAGTGTGTGTACATGTTCCTGAGTTGACTTTCAACAACTGAGCTGGGTACTGCACCATGTTGCCAGTGGAGAAGCCTAACCCCCTTTTGGCTGAAATCCAGACTGATGCCAAGTTACACAATACTCTGGCTCTGAGAGATCCTTCCTCCCACTGCTTCTGATGACGAGCTTCCATAGGTTGGTTGTGATTTGACAGTGCATAATAGTTAATTAAACAATGCACCCCAGTGGTTCTCAGGGTTTTTAGAGTGGGATCCATTTCAAAAATTAACTGAAATTCTAAGCCCTCCTTGCATGGTAAAGCTACACAGACCTTCTCCTCTCTAGTATAGAATATGGAATCACTCTGCAGTTGCCATAAGGTTTTGTACTTCATTTTTGATATTTAGTATTTATGAATGTATTGTACTACAGAGTAACATGGCCATCTCACATATTATGTAGAAGCAAACTCACAACTGCCCTGAGGTCTCCCAAAGCCCCCTCCCCCAGGTCACCCATTGTCTCCTGGCCTCCTGACCCATGTGCAAGAGAGCTCCATCCCATGGTTTGTGAACTACTGCTGTACTCAGAGGCATTACACCAACTCCAGTTTTAGCTAATAACTACAGATGGACTCTCCTTCATTAAGTTAATTATGATCTAAGCAACTGATCACCACAGTATCCCTGTAGCAATGAATTTCATAAATTTTACTTGTTGAGTGAACAAATGCATTTCTCTCTCAGTGGGTGTACAGGTAATCAAATCAGGCAATTAAATTCTCATTCAATGGCACAGTAGGGAGAAACATTCTATACCACCCTTTCTCAACCTTTTTTCCATTGAGAAACCCCTGAAATAGTCTTCAGGCTTCGAGAAACCCCAGAAGTAGTGTAATCATGTGGAATATGGTTGGGAAGCATAGCTGTGTACATGCCCACCTGGAGTCCCTCCCCTTCTCACCCCCTCCAGGTCCATCACTGGCCATTTGGGGAGAGGGAGGTGGTTCACATGACCTTATATGGTCCTATCACCCAATAAATGGCTAACAAATTAAAAAATATATGTTAAAAATTAATTAACCTCTACCTATTCAGGAAACCCTTCCAGGGCTATCAAGAAACCCCAAGGTTTCACGAAACCCTGGTTGAGAAAGCCTGTTCTATACTATTTTTCTGAATACCAGGTTAGTTTTCCTGTAGCAGGAAATTATCAAAGTTGGGAAACCCTGAACAATGCAATATACTCAGTTCATTCCAAGTCCTCTGCATTCTGTCCTTTTGTTACCACACTATTCTCCTCAATCTGTAGAGTGCTTAGGGCACTGAATTTTGCCTCTCTAGGGTGCTAAATAAAACCATCATGCTTATCTACACTTTTCAATCTTAAAAATCCTGGAGGGGGGAGTTCATTACACATGCAGTAGAATGTGGTGGCAGAGCTATAAGATAGTACAAGGGACTGTACCACTTCAGACTATGGATGAAGGATGATGGTTTAAAGCAGGGGGAGTCAACCTGTGGTCCTCCAGATGTTCATGGACTACAATGCCCATGGGCCCCTGCCAGCAAATGCAGGGTTCTAAGTACTCTCACATTCATAATTCCCTATAAGTGGAAAACCAGTGCAGCATATAAGGGCTATATATCAACATCTGCAGATATCTACCTTTTTAAACCTGTAACAGATTCATTCTCTTGATGGTCTTCCTGTTTGCTGTTAAACAGGGGTGGGGCACAACAATTATGGGTTTTCTTTAAAATTCGGCATGAAATGTTTACAGTTAAATTAGAAATTCATGTAGATCAGGATTTAAAATGGAAAGTCTGACAGACCTTCTCTCTTAGCATAGAGAGAAAAGGAAGCAAACTGACTGCATAAATTTTAGCCTCAGCAAGTTTCTAGGTTAGAGCTTGTAATCATGAATAAAATAATGGCTCACCACAGGACAAACTTTTACTGGGAGTTGGGGGCTTGAGTAAAATAAAAAGTGAGCTGTTTTCCAGTTACCCAGAGGCATTTGTCCCCACACCCTAATACCAGCAAAGTAGCCTTTCTCGGCTTTTTACCATTGAGAAACCCCTGAACTATTCATCAGGTTTCAAGAAACCCCCGAAGTGGCTCAATCGTGCAGAATATGGTTGGGAAGCATAGCTGTGTACATGCCCACCTGGAGTCCCTCCCCTTCCCACCTCCTCCAGGACCATCATTGGCCATTTTGGGAGGTAGGGGCAGGTTGACATAACCACAGATGGTAATATCACCCAATGCTTAACAAACAATATATATATACAATTAACTAATTCCCACCCATTTTGGAAACACTTCCAGAAACCCCAAAAGCCTGAGGTAAAGTATCACCACAGGAGCACAGTTCCCAGCAGCATTAGAGAGCTTTTGCAGTGTCTGCTTCTATCCTGGATCATGATTATCTTGAACATACAGCAAACGGGTACACCAAGTCCTTATGATAACAGCTAATGTGACCCAAAAAGAGGGCTGGAAACAGAAGATATTTTTTGAACTGCAAAACACTGTATATAACAGCTTCCAGTATGTGTCTGTTCTATTCAGATCTACTACTCCTGGCTTTGTAGAAGATTAAAAACCACTTTTTGTAATTGCATTTCACCACAATTTGCAATGGTTCCAGTGTTGCCAGCTCTGTGTTAGGAAAATTCCTTGAGGTTTGCAGGTAGAGAGTGTAGAAAGTAGGCTTTGGAGAGGGGAAAGACCTCAGTGGGGTATAATGCCAGACAAGCTACCCTTTAAAGCTGCAATTTTTCTGCAGTGGAACCAATTTCTGTAGTCTGGAAATGAATTGTAATTTAGGGTAATGTAATTCAGATATCCAGGCCTCAACTGGATGACAATCCTAAATGGTCCCCCCAGTGGCCATATTATCAGTATTTCAGCAGAGAGGGAAGCACACCCTTTTAAAAAGGGGCCCCAAAGTGGGCAGTATGCCCTCCCCAGGGGCAGTGGAGGAATCTAGGGGGGCGGTAAAGAAATTGAGGGCAGTAGGGGGCAGCACTCTGACTCTTCCAGTTATGGCTGTGTTTTCCTAGTGACCCTTCCCCAAAGCCTCCATCTTTCAGAGGCTGAAAAAGCCTTCTCCTGCTTGCTCCTGGCCATAAGATTTTCAGTTGCATAGTTCTCTCTCTCTCTTTTTTTTTCTTTCGTCCCAATGAAGACCCAAAGTAGGTTTTACAAAGAGCTTTTTTCTTTCAGGCTAAAATATGGCCACTGCACAACAACCAAAAAAGAAGTACAGGAAATATATTATGTTTTGAACTTGCAGGAGACCCAAAAGAGGAAAGAGGTTGTGTTCCTATGCATGGGGTGGGGGTGGGGGGCGTTAGAGATGTGACCTTGAGCCAAGAGGACAGCAGTCCAAAAAGGTTTGGGAACCACTCATTTAGGATCACAGCCTAAGTCCGTATAGCTTTTCCGCAGAACGTGTTTCTCTAATGGTTTTCGTGTAAGAACATATCATTCCCTCTTAACTCACCATGGTATGTGGCAAAGTCCTCTTGTCAGTGGAATGCAGACTCACTGATCAGAACTGCAGATACGTCTGTGGGATTCAGATAGTGAGAAGTTTCGGAAACAGATGGCATTTTACTTTTTTTCCTCCCCAAGGAGTCCCTTTACAACGCAGCCACTTCCAAAATGCTGGCCGTCTTGCCAAGACAGCTATGTATTTAATACACGTACCAAGTTTAAAAGGCCATCCACATTGTAGCATCATCTATCTCCTCGCTGTCGCTATTAATGGACAGCGAAGTCTGATACGTTCAGCCAGTGCCATCTTGTGGATGCCTCTTTCAAGCACGCTGGAAAAGAAAGAAAATGTTACTATTCGGGCCATGGAACCACCAGGGAGTCGCCTTCTCTCTGGTTTGTCCGCAGATGTTCAAAACAGTCTGCTCTCTTTCAAATAATTCATTTTGTGTCAGGTCGCGAAGTAAGAATTGTCTGCTCACCGTAGCAGGTTTCTCTGTCTTTGGGAGGGGTGCACACTTCCATGAAATCAGCTCAAGATCATCATTAATTCAGATTGCATAACGCCCTGCTCTGCAAACAGGTGTGGAGCGGTTTACGACAGCAGAATAAGACGAGTATTTGGGGGCTTACAAAACAAAGATGAAGCACTATTGAAACACAAAAAAGCATTTTTTTTAAGATGAAAAGTTAAAATCAGTACAAAAATCAGCTGTCTTAAATACAAAGTCAAAGAAAATCCAAGGAAGATATAAATCTAGGGGTGGTTTTCACACAGGGAGGAGTTGGTGAGATTTCCCTGTTGCTGGGGTAAGGTAAAAGGTAAAGGTATCCCCTGTGCAAGCACCGGGGATGTCTGACCCTTGGGGTGACGCCCTCCAGCGTTTTCATGGCAGACTCAATACAGGTTGTCCTTGCCAGTGCCTTCCCCAGTCATTACCATTTTACCCCCCAGCAAGCTGGGTACTCATTTTACTGACCTCGAAAGGATGGAAGGCTGAATCAACCTTGAGCTGGCTGCTGGGGTAGCTGCAGATAAAGTATTGACTAAAACAGGCTTCCATGTGGCAAGTTTTGTTTTTAGTTTTTATTTAAATTTAATTTTTTTAGACCGCTACTCCCAGAGTCAACCGGCTCATGATGGTTTACATAAAAACTTAAATCCCATAATGCTCTACAATAAAACAATACCCATACCAAAAAAACTGTGATTTTTACCACCAACTTAGGTGGTAAAAATCAGTTACAGGATAACCCATAATACATCCCCGTATCCAGCAGCCGCTAATCCTCCAGCGGGAAGCGTCAAAAGTATGTCCCCGCAGGCTTTCACAGGCCTGCCCCATTCCCCCTTTATCAACCTCCAACCCATTTCTGGCAAAACAGGAATGTTGTATATTTTTAAGGCAGTATAATAGTTTAATATCAATATACTGCTGTAACAGTAGGTGTAATTACCGGCTTTCATTTTAAGTATGTGAATTACCAGCTTTCATTTTAAAAAGCAAAATAAGTCTCTGGCCTCTTCATAGAATCAGAGTTTGGAAGGGACTGCCAGGGACATCTAGTCCAACCCCTGCACAGTGCAGGAACTCACACCCTGCCCACCGACAGTGACTCAATTTCAACTTCCTTTGAGAAGATATGCCTTTTCTCTTATATCTTTGCAAGGGAAAAGGCTAGAGTAATTGCATGGAGGAAAGCAATGAGGATAAGGTTGCCAGGTGCATCAGCACTGACAGGGAATGAGGCTGCTTTCCAATGTATTGACATTACCTAGAAGTGATGGCAGAATATTGAAAATGTTCGGGGGGGCACTCTGGCTTTGGGGAAAAACTCTATGGTAGAACTCTATGGTAGAATTCACTTTGAACCATAGAGTTTTACCCCAAAACCAAGAGTGTCACCTCACCAATGACCCTGGCATGGCAATCATGTCAACACATTGCATTAACAAGCAATGTTCTTCTGGATTGGGGTAAGTTTGGGGGTGAGCTAGGGGTGCAAGTTATACTTGGAAAATGGGGTCCCCCACCCAGACCAAAAGACCTAGAAACACTACATTGGAGGGGGGGATACTTCCCAACAACATTGAACTCTGGCAGGTAACCCATGTGGAAACTTTCCCTATCACAAAGCAAGGCTCTACTCCCAAAAGCTTACCACAGTATGGAAGACATTGCAATTCTCTTAAAGTGCATTAAGATAGTGAGCTAGCAACCTACTTTGGAAGGCAAGTTCTAAAGTTCAGGGCCAACTACATAAAACGGCAGACTACATTAATGCAACCTTCCCACCTGACCATCAGCAGGGGATGAGGAGGTATGGTTGCCAGACCCAGGCTGGAAACTCCTGGACAGTTGGGGGATGTAGCCTGGAGGTAACAGGGACTTCTGTGGGGTACAATGTTACAGAATGCACACTCCAAAGCATCCATTTTCTCCAGGGGAACCAATCTCTGTAGTCTGGAGATGAGATATAATCCCAGGGGATCCCCAGGTCCCACCTGGAGGCTGGCATCCCTACATTCATGATCGTCTGGTTCACAAGTTATGTTGCTCCACTTGAGAGCTTACCTATAAACTATTAGAATAAGCAGTTCTCCTGGCCGACAGAGAGAGCTGAAACAAAGACTGGGTCTATTCAATAAGGAACTGGAAATGCAGCTTCTGTCAGAGTCCTTAAAGCCTGACTCAGCGATGCCAGACCTCTGTTGTCTTTGAATGCTCAAACATAAACATTCAGGGTCACTCATGGGAACAAAATATTATGAGATACGTTTGGGCCCACCAGCAGCAGGCTGTATGGAAGTTTTGATGAGGGAAAGCTCTGCACACATTGATTTGTGGGAAAGGAAGACTTCCAGGCCTGGTGTATATACATGTGCGTGTGCCTGTGTGTACATAAAGCACAAAGTTGACAGGCATACAGGAAAGACACTGAAAAGGGGCAGTTAAGGGTGGAGGGGAAGGAAAATACCTGAAGCAGAACGCTTTATACACATGGATTTGAATCTTTAGCTCAGCCTCTCTCACCTTTTTTACCCTTGAGAAACCCCTGAAATGTTCTTCAGGCTTCAGGAAACCCCAGAAGTGGTACAATCGTGCAGAATACGGTTAGAAAGTATAGCATATATTGTCATTACCACCAGATAAATGTTTAACAATGTTGAAAAATATCTTTAAAAACCAATTAACTCCCACCCACTCAGGAAACCCTTCCAGGGCTGCCAGGAACCCCCAGGGTTTCACAAAACTGTGGTTGAGGAAACCTGCTTTAGCTGGACACAGGGAGCATCGGGTCACCAGGGCTAAAGGCTAGGAAATGTCAAAGAGGCCACAGCTGTTGGGACACCCACCGGAGGTCAGTGCACTTGACCTTGTGGGCCCACAGAGTGTGGTCCTTCTCAGCTCTTTCCCATATTGTATGTAGTAAGGGTTGGAGCAGGGGTAGTCAAACTGCGGCCCTCCAGATGTCCATGGACTACAATTCCCATGAGCACCTGCTAGCGAATGCTGGCAGGGGCTCATGGGAATTGTAGTCCATGGACATCTGGAGGGCCGCAGTTTGACTACCCATGGGTTGGAGGGTCACTGTTGGGTGGGGAAAGGCTGTAGGGGCTGCCTCAAATTTTACAACTGACTGAACCAGGTAAGTATGTTTTAAATACATTAGGAAAAGAACAACCCAAGTGTTTCAACTCTGGAAGTTACATTTTGGGTTTATTCCTTACTGCTCAACATGTTCTCTCTGAGCTGTAACTGCACAGACGTTTGCCCCAAGGAAAGCCTCGCCCTCCAAATATCTGGATTTTAAAACAACAATTTGATTGTCCCCGTTTGTACTGAGCTAATAGAGCAAAGCAGAGTTCACCCTGTTCTAGGGCAGGGGTGGCCAAACTGTGGCTCCCCAAATGTCCATGGACTACAATCACCATGAGCCCCTGCCAGCTTCCTGGTCTAGGGTTTGCCAACCTCCAGGTAATGGCTGGAGGACTCCAGCTAATACAACTCATCTCCAGGCACTAGGGGGCTTTTCGCACACCTTCAAAATCGCACAATGGTTGCCAATTGAAAACGCTACTGATTTGCCATTATGCACAACGTCGTTGACAATCTGCCACACACCTGAAACCGATCCGCAAAAAGCGCTTCCTTGTAGCGCTTTCAGGGAAATCCCCAAAAGTGGATTCACCCTCCGGAAAGCGCTACACTCCTGCAACCAATCTGCAACACTAGCGGGAAAGTTCTGTGCGTTACCATTGTTGTGGTTTCTACAAAGTCCCTCCCCCTGGCTCTCTCCTCTGATCTTCCGGCGAAGCGATCGCCATTTTTTTTTCTCCGAGTGAGCGAAGTTCAACCCACCAGCAAACCTGTTTAGAGGCTTCCCCGGCTTCAGTCCCTCCCCAGAGCTGTTTATTCACTAAGCACAAACAACAGACAAGCCCGTTTGCTGATGTATTTTCCCTTTATTTTTTACACTGTTTTCGGCCGAAAATCGAGCCCGTGAGGGGGGGGGATTTTTTTTTTCACTTGGGGGGAGCGTGGCAATGATGAAACGACAGCTCAAACACACCTGCCAGCTGATGGGTCTCTCCGTTGCAACGAATCAACACATATTCGTTGCAATGGGTGTTTTTTTTTTTTTTAACTTTCTTAAAGGGAAAGGGGCTGTTTGGGAGCATGCTAACGGCTGCCCATTGGCTGCTTGATGGCCAGGGGCGGGACGAGCTCGGCAATAGCGCTTCCTGTCTAGCGATTTTTGCTGAGACCGGAAGCTTGTGGGAAACGATAGAAACGCAACTGGATTCCACTACAAAGTCAGGTATGCATAATGACGAATTGCACTATTTTAAATGGCGATTTTTCGTTCAGCAAACAATTTGCTACAAGGATCCTGGTGCGGAAAGCCCCTAGGTATTAGCTCCACAGGAAAAAATGGTTGCTCTGGAAGAAGGACTCAGTGGTATTATACCCCATTTAAGCCCATCCCCTTCCCTAACCCTGACCTCCTCAGGTTCCACCTACCAAATCTCCAGATATTTCCCAACCGGGAGATGGCAACCCTGCCATGGTCAACATTCAGAGAGTAGAATACCAAGAAAGACTTATGCCATTGGCACCAATGTGGCCTGGCCAAACTCAGGCCCTCTGTAGCCCCATGGCATACACCTGTGTTCCGTTTTTGCCCCAGGCACCAATGAGGCCTATGCCAGGGCAGGCCCATGTAGCAGGAAAAGCATTGGGCCATCCAGGCCCAGCTCCTCCCTCAACTATAGTACCCTGGAAGGGATAAATGATGGCCCAGTCAGCTCCACAGCACAATTCCCCTTTTTTTAAAAGGACAACAAATGTAAGGTGGCCAGATTTTAACATTGGTAAAGCGGGACACCATTGATCGGGGGGGGGGGGGTTCTTGATTAAAAATTTGGTCTATATGGAGCAACAAAAAGTTTCATAGAACACATAGAATGCAAAAATAGTATTGTAATATATATATATATTTAATTTCAACGTAAGTACAATTTGCCAGGCAACCCCCGATGTCCCTCCAAAAGTGGGACAATCTGGTCACCTTAAACAAATGTCCTGCACAACCATGGAGCACAGTGGAACCTTGTCTCTCCTGCTACCTTGTCCAGAGGCAGAAATCCAGGGCAGAGGGGCAAAACAGTCCCCCATGAGGATGCAGGAAGCAGCGAGGCAAATTGCTCCATTACAAACACCTGGCGGCATTCCAGTGCAGCACCACCAGTGCGGAAAAGGTCTCCATGCAGCAAACTGGGTGTTCTTTCTTGGTCTCCCATCAAAGTGCTAGCCGGGGCTGATCCTACTTAGCTTCCGCAATCTTATGGGCAACCCACGTCAGAGGTAAATTTCCCTGAACAGCCAGTTCTTGTATTTCAGTCACTCATTGGCAAGGCATGGCCTTGGAATGAACAAAATCCCAGATTCAGTGCCTGAGATCACCAGGGGTCTCAGCTGTGGAGCTGAGGGAATTAAGCACAGAGTATCAGCAGCTGGAACAGAGAGTACCAGGTCAGATACTCTGATGACTCAGCTGCTTCCTATGATATGCATCCCAGAGAGCTCATATCTCAGATACAGTACGAAGGAGGCGGGAGGAGAATAAGCCCATTTATATTGCTAATGCAGCTAAGAAAGAATAAAAAAAAAACCCACCCAGAATTAATAGAAGCAACTGATAAAGCTGGGGGAATAATTTATGAGGCAAGCTGTGAGGATGTTATCGTCAATGGAGGCAATTATTTCTGTCCTTTATTTCTCTCATCCTATCATTTATCACTATAAATGTCTACCTGTGTGGGGAAAAAGACCATCTCCAAAGTGCTATCGGGCCTCTTTTCATTTACTCCCGGTAAGCAAATCCAGAGCCGCAAAACGCTAAACAGCCCAAGCAACGGCTTATTAAGAGACGTTGACATTCCTTTCACGTTGGCGGACGGAGCACACTCAGGTAGTTTGGGAGCAACTGGCTTGTTTATTAAATGCAGGGCTGGTCTCTGGCTGCTGCTTCTTTTCCCTGAAGAGCCACTTCCCAAGCAAGCAAATCCCCGTGGCGGAAAGCTATTCAGAAAGGGTTGTTTTGGTTTTGTTTTTACAGATTGACAGGCACCGGTGCCTTTTACACGCTCCTCTCCATTGGGTCGTCTCCAGGTTTTCTGGGAACAAGAAGAAGGAACAGCTTATATTTCCTGGTGGGAACAACTTGGGCCTTATAGTGTGTGTCTCTGTGTGTGTGTGTGCCCAGCTATTAGCCCAGCAGTGTAACGCCACAGAAGGCAAGTCAAGCACCTGTTCAGGGGACATTTTTTTACACGCTGCCCATAATGAGTGTTCCAAAATCCCCTACCACACCGCAGACACATTAACACCAAGAAGTAATGCCAGTAGCAGGGGAGGAAGGAGAATCAGAATTCTTGTTACCCAGAAGCTTTTTAAAAGGAATATCTCTAACAGTAAAATGGCGTAATTCTATCTGCAGCAGCCAAGCTGCTAGATTCGGCCACACAGGAAAAGGATAGCTGAATGTGAGGCAACACCAGCAAAGAAAGTTTTTCAGAAGAACAGCAGAGCAGAGAGGGGACAGATCATATATAAATGCCAAGTTGGAAGAACTAAAGGGATACCCCACCATAACTACCACGCACGTGATTAGGCAGACCATGGCTCAGACTCACCATCTTTGTGGTTCAGGGCTTGGGGGCCTAGAAGAGAAGGTCTATATGGAGCAACAAAAAGTTTCATAGAACACATAGAATGCAAAAATAGCTGGCTGGCTACAGTCCAAGGTGGGGCAAGCAGCAGCTAGAAACATAGAATCTAGCCCCCAAGGTCAGGGCAGACAGCAATCAGAAGCATGGTCAGAGGTTAGATCAGACGTCGAGGCAGGTAGAGGAGCAAGGTGTGGCCCAGAGGCAATCTAAAAATCAGGGTTTTAGAGCAGGCCAGATGGATCCTAAACAATAACAACCCCTACTACAACTCACCCATATTACCCTCAGACTGATCTGCTAATGCAATCCACTTTTATAAGGCATTACAATCCCCATGCCCTGATCCTGGAATTACTTCCAGCAATCGGGCCCCTGCATCCAGCCCTCATCCTCTGAAGATCTCCCTGTGATAGGGAGCCTGTAGACAAGCACCACAGTTTCCTCTTAAAATTCTTCATTTTGGTCCTGTCCTTTTCTCTAATCGTATGCGTGCTTCAGGTGAGCTGAGTACTTGTTCTTCTGGTCGTGCTGATGGTTCAGGTGTGGGAGGTTTGTTATCTCCGGAGGCTGTGCTTCAGGCTGTTTGCTGGTTATTTTTGGACCCAAATCGATGGAGCCTGATTCCTAGTCTCCCAAGAAGTCCTCCTGGGCTGAGGGCTGACTCATGATAGCCGCTAACACGTTCTGCAGTTCTTAGTCCTTTTGAGGTTCCATTTCTGACTGCCTATACAACGTTTTTAAGGGGGGGATGGTGGTGACGTCTATCAATTCTTGGCTGTTAGTAGAAGCAGAAGCAGGATGGGTAGGGACAGCTTTTGTTTATGATGGCCCCTTAAAGACTATTCCTTAGAAAAGGGCAAGATTTGGCTTCCCAAGTTTCATTGGGGGGAGGGATCAAGGTGCAGTGACCTGTAGATTTTATTAAGAACACTCATACTTCCTTCCTCGCTGTAATTCAAGCACAGATGGGAGGAAGTTCTCTTCCCCAATTTATCAGGCTATAAAGGTACAATGAATAAGCCCAGGATTCATTAGATGCTACACAAGGGCTGTGCTAAACTGGTACGGTTTTCTCTTACTGGTTTTGAATAGCATCCCCTCCCCCATCCCTGCCAGATTCCAGTCAGTTCTAAAACCCTTTGGCAGACCATGACTAAAGCATCCCTAAAAACACAGAGGGCCCCTCGTGCAGCTTGTAGGTCTTCCACCACTCCCCCCCCAAAAAAATCTTTGACATTATCAAAGCAATCCCACCAATAGGATGAAGGCTGAAATGTAAAAGGGGGGGATCACTGCTGCCTAATTTCCATATACGATTACTCAAAAATATCTGTGACAGGAGGCAGCCTGGGAAAAAAAAAAGAATACAAAAATGCTTCAGATGATGAAGTAGCTCATGTTCTCATTAGCAGCAGACAACTGTCAACCCAGCTAGGCTTGAAATAAAATGCTGGATTCTAAGGGAAGGTGACTTGTTCTTTCATCATTGTGACTGATCAAACCATGTGTAAAGGAGAATTCCATTTTTGATTCAAAGGAGAAATTACTGTGGAAAATGTAATAGAGGTGCCGCCTCTGTGAAATGTGGGGGAAAGGCGGGGGGCGGGGGAAGGAAGAGGGGCTCCATACAGGCCTACGTAGATGAGGAGAGCCATGCTTGTTGAATAGAGGAATATTAATTAGCATCTCCCAGAGGTTTCAAAGAAAAGAGGGCAGCCAACGGGGAAACAAGAAAGAGACTGAGAAAAATAAGCTGTTCCCCAAGTACCAGATGATGTCACAAAGCAGGGTTGGGATTTTGAGGAAGGATGTGGAGAGGCATAAATTACATGCGGAGATGCATTTAAGAACTTTGAAAAAGGTTAAATGCAAGTCAGGTTTCAAATAGAGAGATACTTCCTTTGAGCACCCCTGCTTTCTGAGGCTAGATTGGGACTTTCTAGACCCTGGCTCACAAATTACAGAACTCCCTGGCCATGCAAATTCCTGTGCCCCTCTCTGTTACCAGCTTCCACTTGTGAGTCAATACTTTTTGTTTCTGTCTGTCACTCTTGCAGTAATCCCACCTTCCTGTTTTATGTTTTAATTTGCCATTGTGTGTTTGATACCTGCATTTTTGCTGTGCTTTTAATTGGTTTATGATGTCTTTTGTGGCCTTTGTTTTAGTAGTAAGCTGGAAGGGCAGGTGGCCTAGTATAGCCCCATCCTGTCAATCTTGGAAGCTAAGCAGGGTTGGTGTTTGGATGGGAGCCCACCAAGGAAGGCTCTGTAGGGGAGGGCAATGGCAAACCAGTCTGCTTCTCGGTTGCCTTGAAAGCCCCTTGCCGAAGTCATCAAAGATCAACTGTGGCTTAACAGCACTTATTTGGGAATCCTTATTCATGTTGGTGCCCCTGACTGGACAGAAAAGAGGGCTATGGCTACTGTAAAGATAGAGATTTGGCTCTGTCCCATCTCAGAAGACTCAAGGCAGATCACAGCATAGGTAAAATAACATAAATAAGATTCTAAAAATAACACCACCACCACCCAGAATCTAGTAATTAAAATTTAAAACACCATAAGGTTAAAATATGAATATTGTCCTTAGAAATTTAAGAGGGTGTCATAATAGCACAGCCCTCACTGGGAGCTTTGGCTTGGTGGGAACAAACAGAGAGGTCAGTGGACCCCTGTGTCCGCTGACAGGCCTCAATCGTAGGCCTGGAAAAATAACTCCATCTTGCAAGCCCTGTGAAGTTGCCTGAGGTCCCGCAGGGCCCTGGTTTCCTTTGTCAGGGTGTTCCACCAGGTCAGAGCCAGGGTCGAAAAGGCTGGCCCTGGCCCTGGCCCTGGCCCTGGCCCTGGCCCTGGCCCTGGCCCTGGCCCTGGCCCTGGCCCTGGCCCTGGCCCTGGCCCTGGCCCTGGCCCTGGCCCTGGCCCTGGCCCTGGCCCTGGCCCTGGCCCTGGCCCTGGCCCTGGCCCTGGCCCTGGCCGAGACCAGCTTCATATCCATGGGGCCAGGGATCCTAAGCAGGTTCTGGTCACTAGACCCTAATACCTTTTGAAGGACACAGTGGGAGAGGTGGCCCTGAAGATACAAAGATCCCAGACCATTTAGGGCTTTGAAGGTAAGAACCAAAGCCTTGAATCTGATCCGGTCCTCCATCTGGATAAAACTGCATTAAAGAAATATACAGTGTTTCAATGTATCCCCCCGCTTTCAGAAAACCTCTCTCTGAAGATCTGGGGATTCATGAAGTACCTTTCCCAAACATTTTCAACTAAAAGAGTCTTGCTGTCGATGAGAATCTCACAGGGTGGCCTTTGTGCGATTCTTTATAGATTGTTATTCGGAGGGTCTGGCTGAGATTTTCTCGTGACTCCCAACAAACATTATGATCAATGTGGGGCACGTACTCTGAATGCACCTTCAGCCACTCCCTTATTCCATTCCACCCCCATCAAATTCTATCCCCCACTGGTGGGCATCAGCAGAGTCAAAATATTTAGCAGCAAAACCATCACAGACCGTTCACTGTACCTTTGGCCAAGTGATAGTCACTTGAGGGACCACTAGGTGGCACTCTTGAACGCATGTTGAAACGAGCAGGATATTGTTAGCAAGAGGCCTGTGAGTAAGATGCTTGGCATTTCGATTACCAAGAATCATAAGCAGCAACCTTTCCGTTTTAATACCCAATTTCAGTCGCAGGCATGGGTCACTTGACTATACGACATAGTAAGATTTAAGTTTCTAAGTCATTTCCAAGACCAGGGCTTTGGGACTGTCGGTTTTAATGGAAAGCATGATCAAATCTGTAATCTAGGCATCCCAATACATGCACCGTTTTTGCTCCCTGGGCAGGATAAAGATACAGTGCATTTCCTTCGTCTGATCATGCAGAATTAATTGCCCTGGTGCTCTTTTAGTGCAGTCCAGTTTAGAGTGGACTTGACTCAAAAAATCATGTTTAAGGTCACACGCCTACATGGCTGTTTTTCATGGGATCCAGATGTTCCAAGTCCAATGGGATTTATTTGTGTAATATGTCCCGTCCCCCGCCCCCCGTCCCCCGTCCCCCGCAGCCATCCTCCAAAGAGCTTAGCGTGGCTCACACCTCTCTCCTTTCCTCCATTTTACAACCCTATGTGGTAGGCTAGGCTGAGAGTGTGTGGTTGCCCGAAGTTACCCAGAAAGCTTCATGGCAGATTGCGGGCTTAATCCAGGCCCGAGCCTGACACTTGAATCATTACATCCAGCATTTGAGATCCCAGGTTTGAGAAAGTCCTTGGCCTCCCCTCCGCACTTCAGAAGTGAGGACAAATAGGCTTCAGTATCCGGAGGGAATCTGCTGGTCTCCCTCAAACTGCTTCAGCCTGTCCGCAGCCATCGCAGCCTGCCTTGGCCTGCCTGGTCAAAACAGGTTTGCCTTTGCCCAGTTCCTGCGTGGGATGAATGCCTGAGACCCCCCCCCCCCCCAAGTGCTGCCTGGAGGCGCTCCGAGGAGAAGGAGCCATTACACGAAACCGTAATGCTTAAAAAATGTTAGTGGTATACAAGGAGGCATTTGAAATGCAATTCCTCACTTCACTTTAGCTCTTCTTTTAATGGGATTTAATAAAAGCAATTCTTCTCTCGAAGGCACAGTCTTTTGGGAAAACAAGTCATTCTTCCTGTGGCCGCCGTTGGTGTGTGTGATGGGCTTCTTCGTGTTTTGCCAGCTAGAGAAGCAAAAATGGAAGGAAAAACAACGAAGAAGGAGGAAAGGAGAAATGCTGGACCAGCATGGAGAACCACAGAAGTCTGCCTAGGCCAGCTGTTTGAGGAAGCGAGCAGGTCTTGACGTGTCTGGATCAGTCAGGCTTGTGGTGGGGCAGCTCAAAGCCACGTGCCTTCTGTCTCCCTGGGCGCCTGCTGTGGAAGAAGCCGGAAACCGGGCCGGAGATGGCTGTGGGTTTTTGCAAGCAGGCTTCTGTGCCAAGGGGGTTTTGCTCAAACCCCTGCTTGAATCCTTTAAAACAGCAGCCTGAATCATAATAGTTACGGAGGTTCTGAACTGATGACGGCAAAGCTTCCCCAGCTTTTCCCCAACCTGAGAGCCAGTTTGGTGTAGTGGTTAGGAGTGCGGACTTCTAATCTGGCATGCCGGGTTCGATTCCGCACTCCCCCACATGCAGCCAGCTGGGAGACCTTGGGCTCTCCATGGCATTGATAAGAGCTGTTCTGACCGAGCAGTGATATCAGGGCTCTCTCAGCCTCATCCACCTCACAGGGTGTCTGTTGTGGGGAGAAGAGAGGAAAAGGAAGGTGACTGTAAGCTGCTTTGAGACTCCTTTGGGTAGAGAAAAGCGGCATATAAGAACCAACTCTTCTTCTTCTTCTTCTTCTTCTTCTTCTTCTTCTTCTTCTTCTTCTTCTTCTTCTTCTTCTTCTTCTTCTTCTTCTTCTTCTTCTTCTTCTTCTTCTTCTTCTTCTTCTTCTTCTTCTTCTTCTTCTGGCCCCATTATAAATGAGAAAAGGGCTGAAGTTACGGTTCAGATCTGCTGCTTTGGGCTAGGGGCTCTATAACGTGTTGCTGCTCATCTTCGACTTCTCAGATCTCTTAGGCATCGCTGTTGGCCGCGTAAGCCAGTCCTTCAGCAGAACTGATGATATCGAATACAGCAGATGCTTATTTCTCTGGCATCCATTCCCCAGGTGCTCTGAATGGGGCCAGCAACAGAGAGTGGGGAGAGTGCTGATCAAAGCAAAACCAGGCCAGCTAGGAGCAAGCTGAAGCCATTCGTTAGCTTAAGGACATGCATTATTGCTGCAGCAGACTTTACCCCACAGCTCACCGATAAGTGATTCCTTTGCAAAAAAATGTTGCAAGGAAACAAAGGAAAAACAGAGGCCTGCCCCCAAGAACTAACAGGGGCAGTATTGGTGGGTCAGAAAATGACAAATCGCTAGAGTAACTGGATATGCCATATTTAGAAGAATAAAGCCATTCAGTCCCCCAGCTGTTTTATACAGCTGCAGCTATAGAGCTGAACCCAATTTATTTTATTTCTGTGCTGCAGCAAAGTTCTCACAGTGGAATAGAGCTAATACGTTTATAAATGGTTTTGTGGGAAGGTTATGACCTGCAACAGATAGCTTCACTAGTCCATTGGCTCATCTGGAGAAAAAGAAGAAGAGCTGGTTTTTACACCTCACTTTTCACCATCCCCCCCCCCAAAAAAAGGAGTCTCAAGTGGCTTACAATCGACTTCCCTTCCTCTCCCTACGACATTGTGAAGTAGGTAGGTCTGAGAGAACTGTGACTGGCCCAAGGTCACCGAGCTGGCTGCATGTGGAGAAATGGGGGACCCAATTCCCCAGATTAGAAGCCACCGCTCTTAACCACTGCACCAAGGTGGGTCTCTCCCCCTTTCCTAGAGAGCACCCCCACCCCGATTTTGCCCCTCCCTTCCCCTTCTCTGACTTTGTCCTGTATTCTCTCAAAATCTCCTTTCCCCACTCTGGTGGATTCCTAAGAGTGGGGAGGCAGACTGACACACCTTTCTGAAGACATGCAGAACCACCTTTGTGAAATGTGAGAACAGCAGAAGAGTCATAACTATTGGAAAGGTCTGGGAAAGCTGGCTGAGCATGCGTCACTCGCATCAGAGCACTGAAACACAATATACCACCAGAACAAGTTTGCTTTTAACAATGACAGCTCCAAGCTAACCATTTATAAATTTTAGCACAATCCTGTTTGTATCATTTCGCCACTCGTCCTCTGTTCCTTCACCCTCCATGTGCCTCTGTCGTCCTTTAGTGTGGTGGCTTTTCCTCTAGCCTTGTCACATGAAATGTGATCCTTCTAACCTTCTGGAGCAAGGCGAGGGCTTGGTGCTTGCTAGGCGAGATTATTTCAGCATAATTAAGAAAACTTGTCAGCGAGAGTCTGGTTCCTGGCTGCGGCCCGCTGTCTGTGGGACTGAGCACACATGTCCTTGGCATTCGGGAAGTCCAGCTGTCTTTATCTTCTTGGGCAATGAGTTAGATTCTATCCAGATGGTGTCTTGATTGCTGGAAGCTCAATTGATTGAATTAGTGGAGCTGTTATCTGCTCAGCAGTTTAGACACCCAGGACTCCCATCCGTCGCCATCGAGTTAGGCTTTGGTTGCCAAATTCCTGGTGGGAGGGCCGATCAATAACTAACAACTCAGTAGCATTTCTAAGTGTGTGTACTTAACAGCCCGGCTCTGGCCCGGAGAACGTGTTCATATGGTTCCTGCTGACCTTGATGTGGATGGGCAGAGATGCAGCTGGTGTTCTTTCAACAGAAGGTGCTCACTGTCTGATTTACATTTCAGCCTCATTTAACCGCATCCTCTGTGCAAAACCCACAAGGCCTCGCTAACACCTGCCGTCAGGCCTCTGCATCAGGGATCGAACCAATAGCCTCCCGTTTCTACAGTGATGTTGTAAAGAGGCTATGTTAATAGGATCATAAAGCAGAACTTGTGTCCTGGCTCAGACTCAGTCATTGTTTACCTCAAGAGGCCCAAAGCAAGACATTCAAGGTACCTGCATCTTGCCAGAACAAAAGTGAAGAGCTAATGGATGCACACACAACGCAGCTGACAATGGTCTGATTTTCCTTTCCCTCCTCTAGGAGGGTGGGATTGGATAGTTCTTTTGAGCACAATTCCTCCAACAGGCTTCAAACACAGTTAGAAGAGATACTGCTGTTCTGTTGAACAGGACAAAAAGAGAACCCGGCTGGCGATGCAGCAGTGAAAGGAAAGGTTTGTACTGGTCTAAATAACACGGTGAAAAGACACCCGCCAGAGTTGGTCTTTGGTTGCGGCTTTACTAAATCCAATCTGAATAAAGCATATTGATTTTTAATGAAAACATTTTATTTGTCTCCGGAGAACCCCGGTGGAGCAACGGAAGAACCAGACAAAACAATCTATGCAGTAAGAAATGTTTATGGACACAAGCTTTGGCTAACAGCCCGACTGAGTGACCTGCCTGCAAGGCCAGCTAGTCTGTCATTAGAGATGGGAGTCCACTGAGTAATTGGATGGGGTATGAAAGTGAGCTGGACGGGGCAGTCAGAGGGGAGGAAGGTCAAAACGGGATAGTGGGAAAGAACCCAAGGACCTGGAACATTCTGGGTTTTATCATGTGGTCTTGTAAGCACATCATGGAATGTAATAAACCTGTGACCTTGTTTACAAGGAGAGGACAGAAAGCGGCGAGATCAAGTGCTAATACAGTTATAACCAAATTGGACTCGCTTGTGTGAGTCTTAGAGATGCCAGTCTCCTGGTGGGACCTGGAATCACAGCTCGTCTCCAGTTCCCATGGAGAAAATGGCTGCTTTTGAGGGTGGGATCCATAATATTATGCCCCACTGAGGTCCCCCCCCTGCCCCAAATCCCCCCCCTCCCAAAGTCTCCAGATCTTTCCAACCCAGAGCTGGTCACAGTCCTCTAGCAGTTGTGCTCTTGCAAGAACAATCCTGCCTCCAAAGCCAGCCTTCCAAACTTTCTTGACACTAGAGCAGAATTACTTGGAACCATTTAAGACTATGCATTGCCTATTTCTGTTTTCACAGGAAAAGGAAAATATCAAAAGGCCGGGACTGTTCACCAAGATAGCTAGTGTTAAATTAGGCCTAGATGTATGCCCTGGTTTTCACAAGATGTTCCATGCACATGGCACATACGCAGCTACATAGAGACTGTTCTGCCTGGAATGCTGCCCTAAGGAGGCTGCTGCATGGCCCTTTGTGAAGACAGCAGGGACCCACAAGGTCAGCTGGTTCCCCGTCTTTCGGTTTCTCATGCAGAGGAAGAGGTAAATGCAATGCAAGAATTGGAGGGAGGGAGGGAGGAACTGAGAGGACCGTTTCCCTGCATGCATATAACTTCTTGGTTTCAAGAGGAACCTTCTTTTTTACCCAGCAAGACTGTTTGTCTCACTTTCAGGTTTAGCAAAGCTTTCTGAACCCTGCTCTAGAAAATTATTTTTCAGCTGACTCCCATTACCGAAGCTTCTTTGTGTGGAGAATCTAATAAATGGCCTGCGGCACATACTGCTGGCTCCTGATGGGGCTTTTAGGCGGTAGCTGTGGAGTAAGCAAGGCAGTAGATAAGATGTGCATTGAGGTGAGTGATAACTTATTTGTCTCTTTATCGGAGCAAACGTGTCTTCAAGAGAAGATCAATAATTAATCTGTTGTCGTGTTTTCTTGCATACTAACATCGGGTTGCTTCAAAGGATTGCTGCATGTGTGACACAAACGATACCAGCTGTAAAGGGGCATTGGCTGCCCTTCACTGAGGCCCGGCAGAGCCAGGGAAAACTTTGTTAAAAAGCAAGTCGTCTTTGTTCCCAATCTACAACGATATAGGCTAGATATCAGGGGGGGAAATTTCACAGTCAGAGTAGTTCAGCAGTGGAATAGGCTGCCTAAGGAGGTGGTGAGCTCCCCCTCACTGGCAGTCTTCAAGCAAAGGTTGGATACACACTTTTCTTGGATGCTTTAGGATGCTTAGGGCTGATCCTGCGTTGAACAGGGGGTTCCACTAGATGGCCTGTATGGCCCTTTACAACTCTATGATTCTGTGATTCAAGTGAAGTGACAAAAATTAATCTGAAATTGGCAGCCACGGATCTTTTCCTTGTGCTGGGAATGACATGTGACCTCACACCAGAAAGCGCATTGACACAGGAGAAAGCTCACTCTTTGATTTAGGACGCAAAACATTTTACAGCAGGCGGGAAGAGGGCACTTTTTGCAAGCAGTTTATTGGATCCAGGGCATTGTAATGAAACAGACCCCTGGTGCATTTCGTCTGCAAAGAGCCGCGTTGTCAGAACAGGGGCTTGGCTTTATAAGCAGTTTAAATGCACCTGATGTCTCTAGAACTAGGCCTTGGGGTGATGTTTTCCTTCTGACACACTTCATGCCACAAGCAGGGCCATCTTTTATGGCTTTATGTGATGAGACTCTCTCCGCATTTACGTCTGTAGCTGAGCCGCCCTTTCTGTTTTATCGAACCATTGCTGCCTCCCTGACGGGGAGAGAGCTTAGGAAGATTTGTTTGGTGTATTTGCATGGGCCGCTGGAAATCACTTTTAAAGAAGTGGCAGCTTTCTAAATAGCAACCGCAAAAAATAGATAATTCCCATTTTAGAACAATCTTTCCCAGGAAAATGAATATGCCAGAAAATGCCGTGGGTGGGCACTCTGTTCTTTTCTTACTGTATTACTTTTGCTTCTGTGTCATCTATTGGTTTTCTGTGATGACCTAGCTACGTTCTGAAAACTGTCACTTCATTTCACCTTTTACATTATGTTCCTAATAGTATTTTCCCCAGCTCTTCGCTTGGTGTGTATGAATGTTGCAATGGTGATTATCTGTACAGATCTTTCCAGTTTAAAAGGATTTGAGGTAGCAAGCCAGGGGAGAGACCTTGCCGTGACAAGTAGAAGAACTTGTTGTTAGTTGCGAAGTCATGTCTGACCCACTGTGACCCCATGGACAATGATCCTCCAGGCCTTCCTGTCCTCTACCATTCCCTGGAGTCCATTTAGGTTTGCACCGACTGCTTCAGTGACTCCATCCAGCCACCTCATTCTCTGTCGTCCCCTTCTTCTTTTGCCCTCGATCGCTCCCAGCATTAGGCTCTTCTCCAGGGAGTCCTTCCTTCTCATGAGGTGGCCAAAGTATCTGAGTTTCATCTTCAGGATCTGGCCTTCTAAAGTGCTACTACCCGACAAAACACACAGACTCACTCTCAACCAGTGGTTCTCAATCTGGGGGTCAGGACCCCTTTGAGGGTCGAACGACCCTTTCACAGGGGTTGCGGCAGGGCATGCAGCTTGACCAGGGGGGGCACCATCGACACAATAGCCTTGTGGGGTAAATAGAGATAGAGCATTTGTCTGTCTGGAGCAGCAGAAAAGAGCGAGATCAGCATGGTGGGACAAAAGGCAGAAGTGAACTGAGAAACCACAGGGAAAAAAATTATATACAATTGTGATCTTCACACCAGTTTCAGTTTAATTTCTGTGAAAGAACACTTGCATAATTTTACGGTTGGGGGTCACCACAACATGAGGAACTGTATGAAAGAGTCACGGTATTAGGAAGGTTGAGAACCACTGCTCTAGACAAACTATAGCTCTGACTTTGTATAAGGCAGCTTCATATATTTTTACAAGCTAACTTTTTAAAATTTGGGGGGGGGAAGCTAGTACATCTGTCCTTCCCAATTCAGAAAGTGTACCAGACCAGATGTTGCCCTGTTGTCATTGTCTGGTAAAGGCAGGCAGGGGAAATGGGAGAATTAGACACCGTTCACTCAGCAAGCATCGTGATTTTTTGAAGGCAGCAGGAAACGTTTCCTGTAGATTTTGACCTGGAAGTGATATCACGCAGTTGCTGATAGGCTCCTCCTCCCCCACATTATTTTATCCTACTGGCCACATGAGCAGTAGAAGGAAACAGCATGTGGAGGGTCCCTCCCAGGAACTTAAGTGGGGCATTAGGGCCCCCCAAAATAGGTTGCCTAACCTATTCCACCTTCTATTTCCATTCATTTAACCCAGTGGTTCTCAACCTTTTCTTCGCCACGACCCCAACTTTGGCGCCAAAACCCAGCGGGGACCCAGCCGGAGGAGCTGCCAACTAGTGCTGAGAAGGCACTTCTGCCGGCCTCTCCAGCCATGGCCATAGGCGACCCCCCCCACAGGAGGTGACTGGAAGGGGGTGAGGGCCCTGTCCGGGGGAGGGTGCTGCTGCTTCTGCTGCCGCCACCACATCCACATTGCTTGCTGTCCCACTCCAGGCTGGGCTTGGGCGTGCATCTTGCTCCTTTGGCTTGCCGCTTCTCACCTTTCTCTCTTCTTTTAATCGTGGTGGGGAGGGGGGCTTCCGTGGCAGCCCTGATGCAGAGCACGCAGGGCTTTTCGGATGGAGTTGGGCGGGATGGGGTGACTTTGGACCCACAGGGGGAGGGGGTCGCTTTCTTGCCAGCTCTAAAAGAGCTGAGCAAAGTGTTTCAGCACATTCCTCGGCAGGCACCAGCGTGACCCTCCGGGCAGGGTGGGCAGCTGCAGAAGGAGCCAATGGGGTGCTGGAAATGCATGTGTGCATGCATGCACACAACAATCAAGGCGGCGTGGAGGCAGCCATTGCCATGGCTCCGCTGACTCGGCCCATCTCCACTGGCCACTGCCTCCACCGCCACCACATACCTCTACATGCCTCCACACGCTGCTGCCCGCCGTGGTGGTGGCAGGCAACCTGGTAACCCCGGGGAAGAAGAGTTGGTTCTTTTATGCCATTTTTCTCTACCCAAAGGAGTCTCAAAGCGGCTTACAGTCCCTTCCCTCTCCTCTCCCCACAACAGACACCCTGTGGGGTGGGTGAGGCTGAGAGAGCCCTGATATCACTGCTCGGTCAGAACAGCTTTAGCAGTGCCATGGCGAGCCCAAGGTCACCCAGCTGGCTGCCTGTGGGGTAGCAGGGAATCAAACCCAGCTCGCCAGATTAGAAGTCTGCACTCCTAACCATTACACCAAGCCGACACCAAAAGAATCTAACAGACCTTCCTCCACTGTGTGTCACCCTTAGTTTCCAGGCTAAGTGGAGCCTCTCTAGATTTAAGAACACTGAGGGGCACAAATTCATCCATGTTCCCCATAGTAGCTTTCCCAAAAGAAAGGTCCTGAATTACTGTGACATTGCTCTCCACCAGGAGATCAAAGGGTTTGTTTAGGCAGATCAATTTTGTTGTCTCCACTGTGTTGTGTTGACATTTCAGGGGTACAATTCATCAATCTCTGGGAACACAATCAGGTTATCCTCTTTTGGAGGTGACAGAATAATCAAAGGGTCAATCAGAGTGTGAGCTAGTGATGTTTTCTTGAGGTCAGCTAGCTTTGAGGTGATATCCACATATTCTTTTCCAAATAGAGTTGTGTGTATTGATTGGCCTTTCCTATACAAGGACACCCAAATGCTTCTGAAAACCTTTCAGAGGTTGCTGATTATAGTGCATAGAAGGAGGCAGAGGAATTGGGTCAGAGAGATTAGTTGCTGAAGCAGCAGGTGGTATGAATTTCTGATTGATGGAGGCCACCTCAAAAGTCACCCTAGGTGAGTAAGCAATACACTGTTTGAGGGCAGAGGATGAGGTACTAAAACTCTGAAGACTCTAATAGGTAGTATTCAATAATTAGAGAAGAAGGCCTTCACTTTAAGGAGCATGGGTGGAATGGTAGCATAAATACTAATAAAACTCTCCTGTAGGCTGGAGAACTTGGACACCAGTCAACAGCAGATAAATCAATAGCATTACTCATAAAGGAGATAACCTCTCTTTGAGATCCCCACTTTACTGTGTCTTTACTAAGGACAATTTGTAGCAGAACTTGATTAATTTGCAAAGTCCACAGATGTTATCTGGCTCTCCTTGCAGTCTCTTTCTCATTCTCAAAGTCCCACACCCTTCTATTCGTATCCTAGTGGGTTGGGGTTAGTGAGTCCTCTAAGTTCAGTTGGACATTTCTGTACAAAAAAGCCTTGAAGGAATTATTGAGGGAGCCCAACTGATGAGTAATTTTTGATAGTTCAAAACCTGAAATAACAGAATGGGCAACAGTTGACAAACATTGGTCTGCTGCAAAATGCAGAGGGTTGACTTTCAGTTGTTGCAAATCCTTTTGCTTATCCAAGTGGAGGATTTCCCAGTTAGTTATTTCTCTCACAGCCTTTTCTTGAGCCAAATCCTCACTGTTCATATACGAAAGATACTCATGCGCTAACAAGGATTTGCTGTTGAGAAGTCCCCTAAAACTGCATACCTGTTGGAGATGGACATGGGTAAGGGAGTTCCAAGATTGCTTGAATCTTTCTTAGATTCAAACAACTCATCGATCTTTAGTTGTTTGGGAGTCTTAGTTTGGTCCTGGAAGTCAATGTCTGACTAGCAGCATTTCTCTGAGCTCCTTTGAAGCAACAGTAAAAACAAAACTCCAAGTAGTATGCTAAAAATGAGCTGGTGAGCTTCCAAGACTCCAGAGTAAATGCTCAGTAGTCCTTCCAGATATCTCTTCGCTCTTGAGATAGTTGTTAAAATCAGCTGACTCCTGAAGGCCACTCTAATTTAGTCAATTTAATACTGCTGAAGATAGAATAGATCTCAATAAGACCTAAATAATGAAAATAAAACAAAGGGCTCGGGAACAAGAGGAGGAAATGCTGCAAACCTGACTCCACCTTCCTTCTTCATTTGTCAATGTCCTATCCTTTAATCTCTCAGCACCTGATTGACTCAGTCCTTCTGACACCACCATGATCTAGTTCTTGGCTGGATAGCAGTACATCTTCCCATATCATAGAAAGGTGGTTATTTTAACATGAATTCTGTTTATTTAAGCAACCTCCAAACTGTTTAAGCAACTACCACTGTGCAGACAGATAAAATCTTTGCTATCTTTTTGCCTTTCTGCAGCAGTCCTTTATCTCCTTTGTTACCCTGTGGCCAGACAAATCAACCAAACTTCCATTATTGTACCATTTAAATACCTTGCAGGCATTCTGAAAAGATACGACCCTGGGTAGGTGTAATATTAGCCAGTGACCGTTCTCCATTCAGTTTATTTTGACTAATCCCAATTTCTTTTCCTCTTCTGAAATCAAATTTTATATTTCATTTATTTGTACTTATAGGTCACACCTATTGAGCCAGTCATCTGTGGTGGTTTACAATATATAATGAAACCAAACAATATAATGGTAGTAATATAAGTACATTAAAAACCAATAGAAGCTAAAAGCACAAACATTACTTAGTTTAGAACAGACTCATTACCAGTAGTCTTCTAATTAGGAGGGTAGGAGGAGAACCCAGTTCTGGCAGGGGAGGCCTGTATGCTGTTTTCATTCTCCCAGGCATACTGTAACCACATTGCAGTTTTGTGACTTTCTACCAACTGCTGAACTTAATCACAGCACTTAACGTGCTTCAACAACAGGTGCATTTCGCACTAGTTCCTGAGCATCATCCAAGCCCCTCCTGCTGGTTCTCTAACCAAGGGGCTATAATTAATATTGAGATATTTTTCTCTCTGATACTGCAAGAGCATTCATTTATCTAACAGGAGCATGTTATTATATTTCCTGTTATAATAACATTTTCGGTTATTATAAAAGTTCTTGCTTGGGTCTCCTCCTTCCTTTTGTTCTCTCTGGATAATCCTCAAGACTGATGTGGATGATACCTTTCAGGCATGGTATCTCCACCTGTAACAATTCTCCAGAGGGTTTATTACTCTTATATTTTTTACTTATTTGACTCAGTGTTTTCTTTCACCCTGTTTCTGAAATACCCACTGTACCCAAGTTCTAGTTTAGTCATATATCACTACCCAGTCTCCCTGCAGGAAACTTTTTGCACAACTCAGTGCCTTCTGGCTCTGGGAAACTAAGAATCTCAAGCGATGGCAAATGGGTGGTGGCCCCTCAGTCTCATATTAAACTTGAGGAAGTGCTAATACATCAATAGTTCAGTCCTAATTTTTTATAATTTAGCTTTTTTTAAAAAGTATCATATTCAAGCATGTCTCCAGCACCAGAGTTCTCAACATTTGATTTTGAGTTTATATATACTACAGATTTCTTCAGGACTTTGAATAAGAGGAGAAAGTGCCCTAAGTGCAGTTAGTATAATTAATTCCATAATCTCTAGACTATACTATGCTGCATTTTTTTACTGTGTCTTGCCATTACTCTAATGAACTAGGAGGGGTGTTCATTGGAGGGGGGACCGCCTTGCCATTGACCTGGGTCCAGACTTACTTTGCTTTAAAGCAAAAGGGTCTGTTGTGGGGAGAGGAATGGAAGGTGATTGTAAGCCACTTTGAGACTCCTTTGGGTAGAGAAAAGCAGGGTATAAAAACCAACTCTTCTTCTTTTATATAGATTACTGCTAACAGAAGCTACAGTTGTGAAGATTTAGGACTGAGGCAGATTCCAGAATACCTGCCTTCCACGACAGAAGTCCTCGATTTCAGCTTTAACTTCCTTTACACCCTTCAGCCATCAACTTTCAGCAAGCTGGAGGATCTGGTATCTTTAGACCTAACGAGGTATGGTAGATTTTACCACTGCATAGATTCCTGCCATTGGCTGGATGCTGTCTAGATATTTATCTTCAAATTTCAGAAGCCAGTAGTATTCCCAAGCGGCTTTTCTTCCAGCTTGAAGTGTGAAAAGATGTAGAAATGTCTTTTGCTGAAAGCCCTTGGAGAGCTTCAGGGGAGGGCAGTATATACAAATACAATGAATAAATATAAATATTAAGTACCTGTAAATCAGTAATTATCAGGACATTTTTAAATTGTGGCATTTGACTGTGGTCTGTAGAATTTCTTGACAATTGCTTCATTCTCTGTGACGTTATATTACTGAAGACCTTCTCCAAGGTCTCCAAAAATTCATTTTGAAAATGCCATCTCTGAAAGACTCTCGCCTTGAAAACCCTGCAGCAGGGGTGGCCGAACTGCAATTCCCATGAGCCCCTGCTAGCATATGTTTATGGTATTTGTAGTCCATGGACATCTGCCCTACGGGGTTACAAGTAGACTGCACCTTGACAGCACTTTGCACCACCATCAAGAGACAGAGTGGTATGATGAGATATTCTAGACCAGGGGTAGTCAAACTGCGGCCCTCCAGATGTCCATGGACTACAATTCCCATGAGCCCTTGACATCTGGAGGACTGCAGTTTGACTGCCCCCGGTCTAGACCAACAGGATAATACACCAACCCAGAGAATTCTATCTGTCCAGCTCTGATCTAAGCAAATTCAAAGAGCCCATTCCTAGGCAAATTAACCTGATGTTTCCCAGACATAGAAACTGGGGTGGTGGGGTGATATTGGTCTAGAAATCAAGAATCCCTACACGCTTTGCATGCAGCTTCATCATGGGATCTCTAAGGCAACTGACTTTTAGAATAAGGCTGAATCTGCAATTGATAGTTTTCAATTTTTGATTATTTACTTAATTTATACCCAGTTGGAATCCAAAGTGCCTTACATCGCTCTCCCTCCTCCATTTGATGCTCATGATCTTAACACCGCCCGCAGCGCTGCAGGCGCCGTGGACTAAATAAAACAGTAAGGGCTTTAGGGGCGGGATGTGTCTGGGATGAGGAAGGGTCCGGATTGGACACTTCTTCCGGACAATCGGAGGGACCAATTGGCAGGCGCGATGCGCCTGCCAATTGGTCCCTCCGATTTTCAATCCTGAGCAATTGCGAGGCGCGCACAGCGCGCCTCGCAGTTGTTCCTTTGCCACCGGCCTGACGCATTGGGAGGCGCGAAGCGTCTCCGATGCGTCAGGTCGCCAGCAAGGGAGGACCCACCAGCTCCCTGGCCGGTGGCCTGGCACATCAGGAGGCGCAAAGCGCCTCCAGGCAAGTCAGGCCGCCGCCTGCCGCTGCCGCCAGCACATCGCCCCCCCTCGGCACAGCCAGCCAGAAGCCGCCGCCACTGGAAGCTTCGGGACCGCTGCCGCCAGCTGTGCCCTGCCCCACGGACCAACAGCCACCCAGCTCCTGTGACGCCAACACGCCAGGTAGGCACCAGGCCCACAGGACGACCCCGCCTTTGCCGAGCAGGGCCGCACAGTCCCGCCGCCCTCATGGCACGCCCTGCTAGCGCCCGCTGCATTTTGACTGCAGCGGGCTTATTTACTAGTTTATTTATAATTACACTTGCGTCCTGCCCTCCCCTATGTGACTCTGGGTAGGTCACTTCAGATCCGAACTACATTGAATGACAGATAAACATACTTAAATTGAACATTTAAATCAAAGATGTGTTTTAAATTTAAGATTTAAAATCATTTAAAAGCCGCCTTCCCTCCCCAGAATTAAAATTTAGTGAGAGGGGCTGATCAGATTTTGGAGGGTTTAATTAATTAGGCAGGGAGGCCAGCGTTTCCAGTATTATCTCCAGGACTCAGCCGTAGGCCTGGCGGAACAGCACTGTCCTGCAGGACCGATTCATTAGTCAGTGTTGCACCTGGCTCTGGTTGAGGCCAGTTTTACCTCCTTGGGCCCAGGGATCCTGATCGCTTGCTTTCAGTGCTCTTTGGGGAATATAGTGGAAGAGGTGGCCCCTTAGATACGAGTGTCACAGCCCATTTAGGGCTTTGAAGGTAAGAACCAGAACCTTGAACTTGACTCAGTTTCCAATCTCGAGCCAGTGTAGCTGTGAGAGTGCAGGTTGCAAGCTGTCGTGCCTGTAAAAGCTAAACTCTGTGAGGTAAAATCTCAGCTTTGAGTGTGTGTGTGGCCCAAGGTTGCATGCCAGAGTGGGCATTTGAATTGGGTCCCCCAGGTTGCCGTCTGACATTCTGACACTTCACCATGCTGGCTCTCTTTCAGCTTTAGTTAACTCTAGGCAGTGAGCTTAGAAAGAGGCTAAGAGCTTTTTTTTTTCTTACCCACAGTTTGCCAAAGTTGCAGCGTACACAAAAATCTGAGTTAACTTCTCTTTCTGCAGCCTAATGATTTCTTGCATTGTTCTGACTACTGATACTGGATTTATTGTTTTTTTCTTTTAAAGGTGTCAGATTAATTGGATCTATGGAGGTGCCTTTCAAAGCAGCTCTCTCTTGGAGACTATTGTGTTGACTGGAAATCTTCTTATGTTTATAGCAGATGAAGCATTCACTGGACCCGGTTGTCTAAAACATCTTGATCTAACCCAAACAGGCCTCACTAGTTTAGCATTTATCCCAATGCAAGACCTTGGCAACTTAGAGACCCTGATATTGGGAAGCAACCACATCCAATCATTAGAACTTCCACCCGACTTTCCTACTAGGAATCTCAAGTACCTGGATTTTCAGATGAACATCATACAAAAAATATCTGCTAAAGATATAGCCGTGCTAAAAAAAACTAGCAACCTGACTCTCATTCTTAAAGGGAATAATATTGCACACATCGAAAGCAAAGCTTTCAGTTCTATGTTCTTCTACAGTTTGAACTTTGGTGGTTGCATTAATGTTTCGGTGATCTTGGAAGGACTGGAAGGAGCCCAAACAGTTTTTCTTTGGCTTGGGACTTTTAAAGACTGGCACCACGGAATAGACATGAGTGCCACCATGCTGCAAGGGCTCTGCAACATCTCTGCAGTTGACCTCAATCTGCAGTATCACCATTTCAGTGAGATCTCCGCTGCCACATTTCAGTGCTTGACCAAATTCAGAAGGATAGATTTGACCCATACCTTCCTTAATATGCTGCCGCCTGATATTGCTGGGATGAATGCGCTGAAGGAATTAAATCTTGATATAAATGATTTTACAGACCTCTGTGACATCCATTTGGCTGCTTTCCCCAACTTGACCCACCTCTCCCTCAGAGGTAATTCTGAGAATCTGATTTTGGGTTCTGGATGCTTAGAGACATTGCCAAAGCTTCAGCATCTGGATCTGAGCAATAGTAATGTAGAAAGTTCGGATTGCTGCACCCAGGAACTCCGTGGTCTGAGAAGCTTGCGATACCTCAACCTGAGCTATAACAGCAATCTTTTGTTTCACAACCTAGGCTCTGAAGAATGTGCTCATCTGGTCATCCTGGATCTCACCTTCACACGGATCATCCCCAATGCGTCCCAAGGACCCTTCCACAATCTGCATTCTCTGCAGACCCTGAACCTTTCACACTGTCAGATTGGTCCAAGTATTGAGCACATCTTGCAAGGTCTAGAGAGCCTTATTGTTCTGAACCTGCATGGGAATGACTTTGGATCTGGTGCAACGCTGAATGACAATGTCTTTCAGCAGACACCCAATTTAGAGGTATTAATTTTATCTTCCTGTAAACTGCCGACTATACAAACCAAAGCCTTTTATGCCCTCAGGAAGCTAAGGCATGTGGACTTGAGCTACAATAACCTTATTGCATTCAGTTCAGATGCATTTTCCATTCTCAAGAGCATTTATCTCAATTTTGCCAATAATAAAATCCGCATTATCCCACGTGATATGTTGACTAGCCTAGCTGGCAAGAGTATAATCAATTTAAGTTACAACCCACTGGAATGCACCTGTTCCAATATTGGATTATTAACTTGGTACAAGCAAAACATAGATAAAATTGAAGACTCCGAAAAGACAGCGTGCTCTGAGCCCAAATCACTAGCGGGTGTTCAGTTCTCCTCTGTAAATCTGGCCTGTGGACATCACACTGCGCAAACAACATTGATTGCCTTACTTGTGATAGCTGTAATTACAGCATCCGTAATTCTGATCACACGTTTCTTTAAAAACAGGTACCAACAAATTTGAGAACAAATTTAAAACAAGGGTGCACAGGTAATTCGTTGGGGGGACCACTACAAATTTACTATGAAAAACCACTACAAATTTACTACAAAGCTGCTTATAAGGAATGCTTTGTTGCTTTCAATGCTGACATTAAGATAGCAGCCATTTCACTCAGTTCTGATGTTAGATAATGTGGTGGCGAAGATTACCGAAATGTACAGCAGATAGAAGAGCGAGGCCAATTCAACCTTGCATATGGTGCATGGAATCGCATGAAAATCCATTCTCTTCTTTCGGTGGAATATTGGGAGACTCCAGTGACCACAGCAGCTACAGAACAATCCGTCCACGATTTGGCAAGTTGTGTTGCAGACAACCAAAGAAACAAATAATAACTTACTCTAGAACGTGGAAGCAAAAGTGGGGGTAATCTGTTTCCTTCAGTGACCAAGCTAGCTCTCATTATAGATATTCCTTGGCCAGTGTGCAGTATTTAGTGAAGTGTACATGGAGAACTCAGAGGTTATTGTACTGGAGAGACATGGATTTCAGTCCTTTTCTCCAATCAAGTTCAATGGGTAAACATGGATCAGCCATGGTCTCTCTCTGAGCTTAACCTATCTCACAGGGCTGTTGTGAGGATAAAACTGATATGTATATCAAGTCATAATCAAGCAGCAGTTTATAACCACAAGGCTGCCAATCACATTATTCTCTACCATGTGACCAGTAAGTTGGCCTGCTGTTTCCAGAGACCTTGCACTTATATTACTTAATACAGGTTGCCAAACCCTTGTGTACATACACATTTTATGGTAACTGCCTCTCCAAACCCAAGCATGTACATTCTCTTTCTTCAGTTGTTATTGTTTTTAGGTGCCAAGTCGTGTCCGACCCATTGCGACCCCATGAACCTCATGAATGATCCTCCAGGATTTCCTGTCCTCTACCATTCCCCAGAGTTGATAATGTCTTATTAATTTTATATAGGTAAAGATCATTTCCCAATTACCCTGCTGTAGTCTTCTCAACTTTATTACAAGCAACTTCATTACAAGCAACTCTTCATTTGTATATTGTACAGATTTATTTGTATATCAACTGTGAACTTATTTGTAGAAAGTATCTCAGTTACAATTTCCCAGTGTCTGACAACTGGCTAATCGCCTCAGTCTCCCTCTACATCTGAAATTATTGCTTCCCCTTGATACCTTTTCCCAATAAAGTTATCGTTATAGCTGTTTTTCCTCATCAGGACCCCATCAGGACACCTAAGACACCCATTCAGGCCAGAATGCAAATATAGACAAAATGTGAAATAGTGTGAATGTGTGTTAGGGACTTTTTATTTATTTTCCAATAAATACACTTTTTGATTCATTTCCTACGCTTGAGATTTCTGACTAAATCCTTTTCCCATATAAATTGGTGGAGCCTTCTGTTCCTTACCATCTCTTGCAAAGTACACCCTCCTAGAATTACTAATTCTCCCACCATAAATTCGGGACACAAGTCTATTTTAGGTAACACTATTGTATGCTAGAAAGATCACTCAGAAACTGTAAATGAGTACAGATGTCTAGTAATGAGAGCTGATATTCAAGTAATATATATGATGCATTAAAACAGTGTATTCGGCAGTGAAATAAATAACAGCATGGTTTTCCACTTCATTTTGGCCTCTGTGTACGTTATGATAATTCAGGTAAGTCATTTCATGAAACAAACTCAGTTTCCCTTTCATGCTTAATTTTATTTCACTGTTTTATAAGTGCATCATCAGTATAAATACTTTTATTCCAATATCCAATGGTGATGACATCCTTGGAGACTTCTTAAAGAAAATAAGAACGCAAACACATTATTGCACAGATCCTATTTTTTTTTAATAATCTGATAATCTACAGTAGGAAGTACTACAAAGGGAACATCTTAATATACAATCACACAAAGACAGACAGAAGAATTGAGTACACACACAGAAGGGTTGCTAACAGTTCACTGTAAGGTAAACATCAACAAACAGGGACTTACATGAATACAAGCTCAGGTGCGACTTAATAAACTTCCAAAACAGGAAAAACAAATATTTGGCAGAAGTGATAAAGCACTATACAAAATATACATACAAAAGATACATTTGTAAACAAGATAGCTAGATGTGCTTTAAAGGAAAATGGAAGGATTTTTTAAAGAAAAGAGCTGTAAACTATGAAATACCTCCCAGACAGAAATGTCGTGATTTTGGAGTGCATTAGTGTTTGGTTATTTCAATCCCAACACTATCCCCCCCCCTCAAAAAATTAGGCTTAATTTAAATAAAAGGAGGAAGAGGCAAAATGAGTCACCTATTTCAGGGGTAGTCAACCTGTGGTCCTCCAGATGTCCATGGACTACAATTCCCATGAGCCCCTGCCAGGATTTGCTGGCAGGGCTCATGGGAATTGTAGTCCATCTGGAGGACCACAGGTTGACTACCCCTGACCTATGAGACTTTGTACTCACAGAACATTGGATTTAAACTGAGCTTCTACCCGTGGAAAGCAGCTATGCAGCACACAAACGTACTTTGCACAGGGAATAGCCAAGATTTTGGGTGAGTATGAAGTCCCACAGGAAACAACTTCTACCTCTGCTATCACCAAGCCACGGTCAGGTGGGTTTTCCTTGAGCTGTTTTTAATCATTCAAGAGTGAACTGAAGAGAAATTATAAGTGCTGAGCACGGCATGGAAAATTAAGGACTTGCTAGTCATTTTCCTTTTTTTTTTTTTTTAGCAAAGATTTCTAAAAAATGATCGACAACACCTCGACCAGATTAGGCCTTTTCCTCAGGGAAATGCATTTAGCACACTTCTAAGTACCCTTCATGCCACCAGTTAATAACTGTGCAATGCTTGGGTGATGGTCCTTCGAGAAACAGGGAAAATGCCCTGCAGAAGGATCTGTGTTAAATGAGCTTTTGCAAGGAAATACAAGGGGCGGGAAATCTCCAATGAGTTTCTGGATTCTTGTCTCTTAGCCATACTGTTCACTCGGGAATGTCACCTTCCAAAAACCCAACCAAATACCTTTGGCTCCAAATGAAATCAGACAAATCCAACATATTCTGTCATACACAAGATGCAAGTAAGGCTTAACAAAAGTGAAGATTTAAAGGTAACTCACATTCTAGCACCAAACAGCTCCAACAGGTCCCTCTGTTACAAAAAAACACCTTTTTTTCATTAAAAAAAAATTACAACATTTATTTCTTTTTCATACAAATGAAGTTCACAATATGAAATGTATAGAGCTACTGAATATACTTCAAAAAGAATGTGAAACCTCAAATGACTTGCTAAAAACAGCAAGCTTATCTAAAACATAAGGCCCCCAGCTAGGTATTAAAATGTTGTCAAGACGTGAATATTTTATCTAGATATATGAGGCTGAAAAAACACCCTCCCCGCACTTCACCACTTTGGTCATAAAACAGAAAAGAAAGCGGACTCACTAAATGCATACATTTGCCTATCATGATAATGAAGCAAATCCAGAGTCTTTAATGTTGATGTACACTGGTTTAGCAGCTTTTGCCATGCGTCCTACGCCACCCAACAAACGGCCTGAATGTAAATCAGTATGACCTGAACCAATATAGCAGAAACTGAATTCACAAGGATTTTGCAGTCTCAGCCTAGAATAAGGAGTTGGCCATAGCTGTACAAGGGAACTCCACATTAGCAGGAAAATGTGCCGTGAACTGGATGGGACAAGAAAGATACCGAGGACACTTCCCTCCACTAGGCTCATCCCAACCAAGAGGCAGAGAGATGCTGTGCATTGATGTGATCTCCTACGCGAATTTAGGAGGCAAGGGGCTCCTAGCAACACTGTCGGCCCTCTAGCGCTTAAAATACATGTAACAATCCACAACCACTATTATTTATTAATTGTAATCTTATCTACAGAACGTTAAATAACTACAAACAGTGCTCCCCCACCCCAGGGCAACTCCACCCTGCCTCCTCGTTCAGCCAGTATAAATGTGGGGTCACAGCCTATGTCCAAAGTTTTAGTAAGTCTGCTTCTTCCCAGATTATGGCAAATCAGTGGCAAAGCAACAATCATTAAAAAGATATGGTAAACAATGCAATCAGCAGCAAAATGGATACGCTACATTCAAAGTGATACACGCTACCTAAGTATTTACAGGGAATCCCACTCCACCCCCATCTCCAAACACACCTCGCAAATTGTAAAAGTGTTTTTGTACAAATACAATATGGTAACAGTTTAACCGGTTGTGTTTTGGGAAGGCGTTTTGGGAGGGGGGGGGAGGTTTTCTCTTTACACACCCTGCTTAAGTGGCGCTGAAAGTTTTTCTGCAAGAAAATACTACACAGTGCTGATTTCTGAAAGTAACACAAGACATTAAGAAGTCCTATTTGCAACGTTTGCTATTAGGAGGTCTTTTTATGAGGACTACTCCGCGAGGCATCTTTGCCTCGCCTCTGCCGGGCAGAGTCTTTGTCAGATGAAAGTGCATTGAGGCAATCAGCTGGAGTCCCTGACTTTGGCAAATCTTTACCTACATTCTGTTTCCTTGCAGCAGAAGACTGAGGCGTAATGGGCTCCCTTCCCTTCATGTCCACAGTAGAGTTAGCAGACGGGAGCCTCTCTTGGCTCCTGGGTTTCCCCCTCACGCCCGAAGTGGAAAGGTACTCTTCCGCGGGCGAAGCCACGGAGTGTAAGCCCAGCACTGAAATACTCTTAGTCATTTCGGCTCTGCCCTCTGTTGAGGAAGAGCTGGCTTGCTTTCTGACTTCCCTGCAGCTCGCCGCAGCTGCTTCTGATGACCCCAGCTTAGCCTTTGCTGAAGGCAAAGCGAGGGCTTCCTGCCTACATTCTGGGAAGCCGGACAGGCAGTCGATCTGCTTGTTAACCACTGCAGCCGGGCGACATGTGCTTTGCCAAGCAGCCGAGGGGGAATGTTTTGCAGCGTGGTGCTTGCTTCCTTCGGCCGACAGCTTCTGATGCGCGTGTCCTTTCCCTTTGATGTCTTGGAGGTTCTTGTTCCCTGTGACTGACTTTTCTGCAGCTCTCCCTCTGGTCTCACAGCCAGAAGAGGAGAGATTAGGATCCAAGTTCCCAGGATCACTCTGAACATAAAGTGCATCTGTGCATTTTTTCCCTTCAGCCTGTTTTTCTGCAGAGGGAGCCTGATGGCTTGGGCCCTTGTCCACGTGTCTGCTTGGCAAAGGACAATCTTTCACAGCAGCCACCTTAGGAGGCACCGTTTGCTTGCTGCGCACGTGGAGTGGCTTTTGATCAAGGGGGTCACTAAAGCTTGCCATTTCTTGTCTTTGAAAATGCTTAGTGTTCTCTGGGGCTGCTGCCACTGCGTGGCTATTACTGAAGGATTTGAGTTGTTTTTCAGGCATGGCGCTATTGATTAGGATTGAGGGCTCTGACCTACATTCTATCACTAAATGCCTTTCAACCTGGATATGCTCATTATTTAGCTTTCTTTGAGAGCTTGAAGGGTTTGAAAAAGAATCCAGTGCCGTTTTACTGACGCTTTTCCCCTCCTTCCGAGAACCTGCCAAGACCTGAATGCCGGTTTCTTTTTCTTTTAGATTTGGAGTTGTTTGCTTTTGTGTCAGTGCCAATTTGTCAGAATGTTTCAATTTGGAGGAACAGGAGTCAGGAGCGTGTCTGGATTTAACGGAGTTGGTTTCCATACAGGATGAAGATCTGAGACTATCTTGGGTGCTGTAACTCACGGGGACCACAGATGGCCTGTTGGCGGATTCCTTTACAGCTGGAACATCAGAACTGCTACCTTGTTGCTTAGAAGCAATGCTAAGCTCTTTGTCGCCAGCTGGCGACATAGCTGGAGGCTGTGTATTTTTGGACTGCTTCTGCTCTTTTGTCCCCAATTCTCGAGGGGTGTCCTTTTGCACAGCAATACCAACCAGTAGTTTTTCTAGTTTTGCAGGATTTGTATCTGCTGATGTGTGTAGAGACTTGGGGGGAAGTGAGGTTTCTGACCTGAATTGTGCATTTGCTTTCTGCATGCCCAGCCCAACGCCTGAAGACGGTTTAGCGGTGTCATCCTCCTCCTTTGCATACTGCTTGAGCACATCTTTGGACTTTGCCTTTGCGCTTACCAGCTGCGCTTTTGTGGCTCCATGAGTGTGCAGAGGAGCAGCTGACTCAATAGAACATCTCTGAACATTTTTAGGGTCTGGACTGGAGAGTGCTTCTGTAGCAGGCCTTTTTGTGGAGGAGTCCTTGGTGGACTCCGGCTTCTCTGGATGCAGGTCTTCGCTTCTTTGGGCCTGTACTTGGTTGTCGGCCACTTCTTTTGAGGCCTTCTTCTCTTTCCGTTTGGCTTTCTCAGAAACGCCCTGTGCTGAGGACGATTTGCAGGCTGTCAGAGCAGCAACCTGGCTTTGGAGGCTGCTTGACGTGGCCTCACTTGCGGGAAACTGGGCTACCTCTTTCTTTTGGTTGGTCACGATCAGTGGTGGATCATGTTTAGTGCTCAGGCTGCTGGCTAATTTTTCCAGGGGCTGTTCTGCAGCCACAGCCATTGATGATGAGTTTTGAATATTTTTATTTGGCTTTGGATTGTGAGGCTCCAGCAGGTCAGATTTAGAAGGGCGGGATTGTTGGGACACTGATGGTTGCTCCTTCTGACGGTTGGCCTCAGCCTTCACACTGCTGCCACTTTGACACATAGACATGACGGAGCATCCAGCTTCAGTTTTGGCCTTTTGGCCTCCTGGGAATGCACCTGAAGGTCCCTCTGAAGGTCCCTTGGAAGCCTGTGGCCCTGAGAGTAAAGCAATATCTAACGTGCCTTCAATTGGCTTCAAGCAGGACACAGACCTCCCTTCGAGCTTATATTCTGAAGGACTCTTTCGGACTGAGGACTCGGTGGAAATCAGGGCTGATTTTTCCATGCCACTGTCTGCTCGGCTATTCAAGGCTTTGAGGGGAACAAAAGAAACAGAGCTAATCTGAACAGAATGAGCACTGCTGATATAGGACCAGCTGTCAGATGATGCATTTGAATCCTGCTGTACATTCATGGGCCTGGCTGCACCGAGCGGATGGCATTCATGTATATTTGATGTCAATTTGGACTTCAGCACTGGACAATGGCTGTCATCTTTTTCTTCAAAGGACATTTTCTTCCGAAGATAATCAATATTTGCCAGCTTACTATCTAATCTTTCACATTTGACAAATTCTTTCGATGGTGAAGTTTTATCTGCATTTTCTCCCTTTCCATTCAGTGTCTTGTCAGATGATTGAGGCAGTACATCTTGAAATGTACATGGTGGGGGAGTTCTTTTGAAGTCGCATGACAAATGACTGAATTCATTAAGAGGGGGGCCATGACATGGTGTGTGTACATCTGAAGCTGCACAATCATTTGATCTCATGTTTGCATTCTTTTGAAGCGTATCTTTTAGCATGCCACCTACTGACTGTGTCTCCAGAGCTGTGATTTTAGTTTCAGAGTGGTTTGATCTTTCCAGGGCTTTCTGAAATGTTTTCTTGCCTTCTTTCTCCTCCAGGCATGAGGCAACAGGGTTTTCTGATTCACCAAAAGGTTCATGCACAGTGCTCGCCTTCTGTAAATATTCTTGTTTCTCTGCCAGATCCTGCTTTTTTACAACTATTTTGGCCTTCAATTTTTCCCTGTCCAGCTCATCAATAGATTCTTGCCTGCCCAGTTTCCTAGAAACAGGTCGTTTCAGACAGCCTTGTTCTGCAGGCCTCACACGTGTGAAAGATGGGGCATCCAATGCATTTTCCTCCAGGCTCTGAAGGGTTACATCCCGTGGAGACACCTCTCTATTAACCTCTTCCTGAGTTACTTCCAAGCTGTGTTTGCGTGCGCATAAGTGTTTCTTGTCAGTCCCATAAGAAGGGGCAAGTTTCTCTTCGGACTGAACCCTCTTGAGCAATGGAGACCTCGGTGGCTCTGCACTTTTCGGCCGAACTATATGTCTGACAATCGTAGGAGGGGAGTGCATTTTACTAGGGAAGGCCTGAGTTATTTTCGCACTTCCAATGGAGTGTCCCAGTAAAGGTGATGGGGACCGCTGAGGAGACGTTGGCTGAGGTGTTGGAGAAGGAGTCCGTGCCAAAGGTGAGAGAGGAATGCTACCAGCGGATTTACGTCTTCCTGATCTGTATCTCTGCCCACCAAGTTTGGGACCCAAGCCATGAAGGGTGCTGGGTCTAATATGTCCTGAACCAGCAGGAGAATTGGGTGCACTTGAGCTTGGAGAGCTGCTCTGAGAAGAATTTGTCCCTGCCAAAGAAGCAAATAGGATTTAGCTATATTCCATGTATACAAATGAATTAAGAAAGGTTTTACCATGTATGAACTAGGTAAACACTTAACAATCACACACTGCATCTTCCTTTTCTGCCTCTTCCTTCAAACTTAAATGGTACAGAACTGACTGACTTCTACATTTCCCCCCAGCAAACTCTACTAGCTGACCCACCACTGGCCTCCTTTAGCCGACACTTTTCAGAGCTAACAAATGTCATTTCGTATGGCTGGATTATATAAGCAGCTCTTTCAGAAGCTTCAACAGGCTGACTGGGTAGCTCAGGGTTTTGGTCTACTGACAAACTTTTTTTGTCAACTGAAGCCTCTGTAAACTCTGATGGAGCGCTCTGTGCACTGAAGCAAGAACAAAACAGCTAACATAGTATTGTGCACTGAACCAAGTTCTGTTAGTGTAAGAATATATCAAAGGTAGCCCTGACTCATTAGATTAGCCTTCAAACTTGGCAATGTGCCTTTTGGAAGTTCAACTGCATTTCTGGAGGGCAGAACAGATCTGTTTGCCTCCACTCAAGTTAAGAGGAGAAATCTTCTCATGCTTTAACGCTGTATGAATTTAGACATGCAAACAGGACTGCAATCAACTGGTTTTGTGTGTTCAATACAATAGTCTATTTTTCTTCCAGGTGGCATCCTCCTTCTCAAACACTCACCTGAGGGGAAATCGGGAGTGGAGCGGAGGCTTGGTGTGGGGGAGCGGGGAGACAGGCTGTGAGTGGGAGAGCCAGGCAAACTCTCTCCTGACGAGAGTGATCGGTTCAGACAGGAGAAACTCCGACTCGTATGAAGAAGGGGTGACGGCTGCTTGGCCAGCTTTTTAAACAGAGATCTCCTCCTAATGTGAGGATAGAAGACCTTTGTCAAACACAGACTCTTGATAATACATCACTGGCTAAAGCAGGATGTTTTGATATCACAATAGACATAAACCAATCTACAAATTCTGTGAGAATAGCTTTTTATACTTAAGGTAAAGGTATCCCCTGTGCAAGCACCTTGGGGTGACGCCCTCTAGCGTTTTCATGGCAGACTCAATACGGGGTGGTTTGCCAGTGCCTTCCCCAGTCATTACCATTTACCCCCCAGCAAGCTGGGGACTCATTTTACCGACCTCGGAAGGATGGAAGGCTGCGTCAACCTTGAGCCGGCTGCTGGGATCGAACTCCCAGTCTCGTGGTCAGAGCTTCAGACAGCATGTCAGCTGCCTTACCAGCCTGGGCCACAAGCGGCTTAGGTTTTCAAATCTCAAACAACAATATTCTGATTTGTAACATGTCGATTTTACTGCATATTTGTTTTTGATTAGGGAACTAGTTTCTATTCAGGTAAAAACTAGAATTCACTGCCCCCCCCCCAATCCCACAAAAATCCAAATTCCTTATAGTGTCTACTAAGCACATTCCATTACACTGCACTCAAATTACAAACAGAAGAATTTATCAACTGTAAAATTTTACAAGAATTTGGTACATCTTATAGGACTTACAATGATCAGTCAAAACAGCATGAACAGTAAGACATACAGAGAAATTTCAGGAAATTTATTTCAACATACTATCCCAGTCCTGAAGATTTAAGATGAAAAGACTAGAAAATGTACTTCAATTGAGCTGGAAGCACTTTTCAGGCATACAAAACAGTGTTTAAAAAACTGAAGTAAATTAAAAGGCAGAGGGTGAAAAAAAACCAGGGATTTGCTTATTGGGAGTTCCTATTCAGAAAAGGCCAGAGTATGTTCTGGAACGTTGAATGGCCTAATCTGTAAAGGAGTATGTTCTGGAACCATCAGGAATGCCCCTTTGCCCAGGGAGAAGGCAATCCTAAAGGTTCCAGAATGTCTCCTTGTCTCTATCAGAGAACCTTAAGTAACTTTTTAAAGATGCAGAAGCGTGTTTTCATAAACATTAGAAACGTAATCAGAATTAAGGAACTACTACTCACCTTTCCAAACTCTCCTTCTTTTTGGTTTTCTTACTGCGCCTCACCATTCGGCCCCTATAACTATTTCTTCTGGCCGGTCCTGTTTTTATGGAGGTATTCTCAAAGGAGGTTGTTGTAATTGACACTTTATTACCACTCTGCCAAAAATAAGAATGTTCCAAGGGTAAGTCATTACTGTTCCTACAACAGACTGCAATACTGGCCTCTGCTTCTAGTTTGAACGGACAGGAATATCATTTCTCTTGTGTCACTTTCACCAGCGGTCCTTAAGCCCAGCCTCACTTAAGCCATCTGTTTTATTCCTATTCCTCGCTTATGGCTGCAGTCATAAAAACACTTCCCAGGGAGTAAGCTCCATTGAATTAATTCAGTTTGTAGTGAAGCTTTGTACCACTGAGAGTTTTGCATGTTAATGCAAGCCGCCTGTTACATCCATGAGCTAACTGAGCTGCACAACTTCACAAAAGGTAATATAATAGGCACAAAATGGGAACCTGAATTAAGCATCAGAATTCACTAAGAAATATATAAAAAGTAGACTAAAAAAAATTGAAACCTGCCTCTGGTTTTAATATCTAAAAAATATTCACCTGAATGTTGTAACAGCAGCACCATTAATATCATAATATTAATGTGCGTTCTGATTAAAAGTACAGAATATCTGAGTAGGAGCACATATTCTGAGAAACAGGATTTAAGATTAATATCTCCTCTTTCCCTCATGGATAAAAATTAAAGTGATTATCCTCTGCAGCTGCACGCCCAAGTACATCTGCAGGCACATTCCTTTTCACCATCTGGTGGATGGATGCAGGATCTACAACAGTCACCTAAGCCTGTTTCTGCAGAAACCTGAAGGAAATGGCAAGCAAAGTTGCACAAGGCGCCAAAAACACTAATAGACAGTTGTTGCACAATAACCAGTTCAGAAACTTTGAAAGAACATATTGGCTGCTTCTGGTTTTGCTAATAAAGAAAAACTAAGTTACATCTAGAATGCAATGATGCCTATTAGGTGGAAAAGTTGTGAGCAACTGAAAAAGACCAGCTGCTGAACACCCCCTTGAATACAGCAGTGACATTTGTCAGGTGTGATCAGAAATGCTGGATGAGGATGAAAATATGGCTCCACAGTTCAGAGGAGGGATAATTGCAAGGAGTGCCTTGTTTTATACCATTACACTTGTGCTATTTTTCTCTTCATTGACTTGGGAATGCCTCTCTACTGCCGCTGCATGCCTGCCTGCTCCATCTCTGCAAGGGCAGCATTCAGGCCTCAGTTTTATTATGTTTAAGTGGTTTTATTAATCCTTAGGCTTCTAGCTATTTTCCACTTGACTAGCCAAATGTACATGGCTCAGAACCACCAACAGATGCCCAAAGCAACCCAAGGAGAGCTGCAATAACAGAATTATTTATAGGTTATGAGAGCCCTTCTGGTTTCAAAAGAGGGAAAATGTGAAAGACATATTTACAGTTTGAAAAAACACACACGTATTTTTACGTTTTATCAGAAACCGGAGTCACTTGAAACATATATTTACTTGAAACATATATTTCAAGTGACTGGCTAGGAGCAGTGACCAAGAAATCTGAGAAATAAAAATTAAATATATATATATATATTTATACATAACTTTTATACTAGGGAAGTTTAGCTTTATTTTTACAATTGTACCTGCCAACCAAGCATCTTGAGCTGGAAAGCAGGAGTCAAAGTTAAGCATTACAACCCCAAAGTGGGTCATATTAACTTGAAGACATATGATTTCAGTCTACACACTACCTCTGCAATCAAATTATCTAGTCTGAGCGAAACAGGTGCAAATCCAGATAGGCCCATGGTGCCAGTTCTGTTCATAATGATTCTCAACAGAAAGAATTAATGGGTGCTAGAGCAGAAAAAAACAAACCACCATACCTTTAACAACAGTTCTATGACTTCTGTGTGGACAAGGCCATGGATAGGCTCTCCATTGATATGAGTGATCAGATCATCCGCCTTCAGTCCAGCATGGTAAGCGGGACTTCCTTCTTCAACATTCTAGAGACCGAAGGGAAGGAAAATATATCTCCATCACCCCTATCTTTTAAAAACTTTTACCAGCTGAAAGCACTATAATATCATCACAATAATATCATCACGTATTTTCGGTTAGACATCCGGAAGAAGTTCCTGACACAGCAGTTCCTCAGTGGAACAGGCTTCCTCGGGAGGTGGTGAGTTCTCCTTCTTTGGAAGTTTTTAAGCAGAAGCTAGATAGTTATTTCACAGAAATGTTGATTTTATGAACTTAGGCAGGTTGTGAGTGGGTGGGCAGGATGGGCTTTGCCAGTGTTTGTCTCTTGTGGCTCTTCTTTGTATACCCAGGAAATTGCTAATTGCAGCTGTGGGTAGGTGAATTTCAGCCAGGCTGGATTCTGGGGATTTTTGGTGGAGGGATCACTGGGGCATGAAATTAGGGTCACCGTGAATTCCTGCACTGTGCTGGAATTAGATGACCCTGAACTAGATGACCCTGGAGGTCCCTTCTATGATTTTATGATCTCACAAGCATGACAAAGAACACAAGGCTGGATTTTTTCCCCCTTGGCTTTCAAATCATCCATGTTCTAGATCAGGGGTGGCCAAACTGTGATGCTCCAGATGTCCATGGACTACAGTTCCCATTTCTCATTAGAAATTTCTATGAGAAATGGGAACTGTAGTTCATGGACATCTGGAGACTCCAGTTTGGCCATCCCTGTACTAGAGTAAGTGAAAGACATGTGAGTAGCTTCGCTAACCTTCGTACACTTCTTAATATCATTGAATGAGGAACATTTGAAAAGTGACGTCCTTGATCGAATGAAGGTCACCATTTTAAATGGGGAGCTAAACATTTTTAGATATGAGGCATTGTAATATTGAAACAACTACTGTGTTTTTAAAAACATTTGTTTATTTGCTGCCTTTATATTAACATCTTTTGGTCAAGAGAATCAAACGAGATTTTAATTTAAAATCATGAAAGAGAACAACAAGAGGAAAAATAGTTCTGTTTTTGATGTCCACATTTTAAATGAGAGAAGTGTTTTTTTTCATGGTGTGGATCTGTCTGTTAGAACTATAACATGGAGTATAATTGCACTGATCTGAAGCTAACTGAGTACAAAAGGGCAGTTCATGTTAGAAATTATTTAATGTGATAACTCCAGATGTCCATGGACTACAATGGACTACAGATGTCCATGAACTACAGATGTCCATGGACATCTGGAGGACCACAGGTTGACTACCCCTGCACTAGACCACTTAACAGGGTGGGAGATCTAGTGAGAACAGTAAGTGTTGTGAAGACCGCAGGACATTGCAAACAGAACTGGATTCCCTGTTAGGTTCTATATAGTTAAGATCACTCTGAGCAAAAAAGTTGGCTATGATAACACTAAGTCTGGAGTGCTATTTTGCATTTTACCCTTGAAGATTGTTTGGAAGCTTCAACTGCTTCAGAATATGGCAGCTAGGGTACTTACAATGATACTAGCTCCCACTATGCTTCTATGCCCAAATCAAACTGTTGGTGTTAATCTTTAAGGCCCTAACTTGCTTGGGTATGAGGTACCTGGTGGATCACCTCCATGTGTTCATATTACATGTGCTCTGAAGCTGTCTGAGCAAGTCTTGGAAGCTACTCCTGCTCTCCGGAACTTACTCCACCTGCGCTGTGGAGTGCTTCTTTCTTCCAGCATCAGCTGAAAACTGCTTTTATTCCTGAAGCAGGGCCATTTTATCCACGTAGCACATGCTATGGGCCCTGCACTTCCAGGGGCCCCGCACAATGCCTTTACCCCCATGGATCAGGGTCATAGCCTCTCTCCTCCCTCCTTTCCCCTCATTAAGAACACTTGGAGTGATACCCCTTTCCACTGTGGGGGACCCCTCTGCCCCCAGTCTGGCTGCTCCTGCTGAAATTGTACTCTACTACAGCCCCGCAAATCCTTAAATTGGCTCTGGTGCTACAGCCCTGCTAATTCTTAAACCACTCCTGTCCTGAAGGTCTTCAGTTAAACCATGCTTTAGGATGCTTTGGTCTGATCCTGCGTTGAGCAGGGGGTTGGACTAGATGGCCTGTATGGCCCCTTCCAACTCTATGATTCTATGATTCAGTTCCCCGCTACTTGTACATTTTTAATGACTACCATATATATTTACATAGATGGATCTTAACACTTAAATGCACATTATATTTAAAAAGAAAAGTTCAATACAAGTATAATAATGTATACATGTAACTACATCAATATGCTGTTGTGAATGTTATACATTTAAATTAATTTATGCATGGAAAGATTCCAAGAACTATGCCTCTACCATCATTTGTGGAAGCTGTAAACATCTTCACACTTTTTAACCATAACTCTCAAGTTTTCATTTAACCTACCTTGATTTAGTGTGCTAATCCAAAATAAGTTTAGCTGTAAAGCCTAATTTAGCCTACCAGAGTTACACTGGTTGGTTATTTGCCTTCCTGGAACATAAAATAGCACATATCTGAACACTAGAATCATAGAGTTGGAAGAGGCCATACAGGCCATCTAGTCTAACCCCCTGCACAATGCAGGATCAGCCCAAAGCATCCTAAAGCATCCAAGAAAAGTGTGTATCCAACCTATAATCCTCTGACCTACTACAATCCTCTGACCTACCCAGAGACAAGGACACATGTATATGACTGAAACATAGCCATTAAAGTAATATTTCATTGGTAACGTGGTTGACTGGTAGATTCATATCTAGGAGACCTGGATTTAAGAGGCCTATAGTCACAGTTTAACAATTAAGCACCAACAGCATGTCTACAGAAAACACAGAAACCCTGACAGTCTGTCTTCTCCTAAATTGTCTGTTTTAGATGGTACAAAATAAACACCCTGTCTATCTGCACTGAGTCAGAATGACAAAATGTTAGATTCAGATGAGCATTTGTCTATTAAGGATCATCAGATGCATACTTGACACAGTAAATGGAAAACAGAACCATTTCAAATACTGATTCAATTAGGTAGCCATGTTGGTCTGAACTAGCAGAACAAAACTTGAGTCCAATGGCACCTTTAAGATCAACTAAGTTTTATTCAAGGTTTGAGCATTTGTGTGCATGCACACTTCTTCAGACAATGAAATAGAAATCCCCAAACTACCAATATCTTCATTATACTGCATATTTGCAGGATATTTTTATGCTGCTGCTTACTAATTTACTGCTAATATACTCTTTCCTTATATTGGTACTATAGGTATTTCCATTTCATTGTCTGAATAAGTGTGCATGCACATGAAAGCTTACAGCTTGAATAATATTTTGTTGGTCTTATTGACCAACTGAACTCAAAATTGAACTGAACTCAACATTTCAAACATTGTCAACAAGCTGGGGTGGGGGGACACCACATTTCCTCTTACCCAAACAATATGGTGAACCGTGTAGATGTCGCTGTCGCCTACATACACCCTGATGGCGCGGATAGTGAACCCATACTTCTTGCCAGATGTGTGAATTATGACTGGCTGGTGAGGACTTGCAGAAGCAGTTGAGGAATCCCGACTAGGAGAGGAATCCCGGGAGGATGATGGGTCTGAAGACATGGAATGGGGGGACATGGGACTTCCCAAAGGAGACACACCAAATATATCTGGAACAAATAGCCCAATATTTAAAAGCACATTCTGATTTTGTGGACAAATGTTAACACTGGCACCTACATACCAGTATGACAAAATATAGTTAAACATCCAGAAATGTTCCTCTCCTACCCTAAATATTTTCCAAAATGTTTTCAGATGTGTCTTATTTAGTGTCACAAAAATTCCATTTGTATGTACAGTTACATATTTTATATAGCACATCCTACATTTCTAATTTCATGAGATCTATAGGAATTCTACATTTTGGACTTTTAAACAAAGGTTTTAACTCAAAGAGGAGCATTGGAACATAGATGTGTTTACACTGCTATTTTTGTCTTTTTAATACCTAGAGATCGTTTGACATAAGAATAACTACACAAGGGCCTTTTTCAATAATGTCACAAAGAAAAGATTTAACAGGCAAAAAGGGGTAACAGCAACAGACACTTATGTGCCCACTCTCAAAATGCAAAATCACACATTTATGTGTAAAATTCTACCATCAGGAATAGCTCCACTCTAGGACATGTTCAGAACAGACATATGTGATACCTGCACACTGGATATTCCTGTGCTCTAAGCATTTAAGGAAGATCAAGTTTTTCTTTGTATGTCAAGGTTGAAGGAATAGCCCAAAGATCTGGCATGTGAGAATGTCCTATTATTCCCTATAAATACTGTGCATGAGCAAGGGAAGTAGTCTCCTGCTGCACGTAAAGATTTTCTTGCTTACAGAAAAACATGAAGCCAAGTTTGTGCCAAGCTCTACACATCGACTAGAGCTATCAGGTCACGTTCTCAGTCTAAATGACTTACAAAGGCTAAATAATTTTTTTCCTGTTTTGAAGCAGTGTGACAACAACATTAAGCAGGTTCCCACAGATTATGGTCTGTGTATTACTAAAGACTTAAGACTAAATGACAAGGGAAACAATGAAATATGTATCTGGGACAATTACTGGTGCAAAAAAACTTGCACTGAGAATACACTGCATAAAGAAAAGGATAACATAAGTATCAATTTCATAGTTATAATCATAATCTCTACCTCCTGGGATCATGAGGGAAAGAGCACTGGCAGAGAGGGACTTTGTGACTTTCCCAGAGATTTTCTTTTTCTCTGTAGTTTCTAATCGCTGACGAGCCATACAAGCTGCTGATTCACTGGATGGCTTTGAGGAATTATCTGTGCTGTCCACACTCTCACTTCTTCCATTTATCTGATCCAAGTGCTCTGAAAAGCTGCCAACTAAATGCAACAAAAGAGATGAATAAAATTAAGAAACGAGAAAAAAAACAAGAGTTGCGAAGGGGGCATTTTCTAATAAAGTCATACATAAATTCAAAAAATTTTAGGGCTAGTGTTGATATTATTATTAACCATGTTTAGAGATGTTGAGTGAGCTGCGAGATTACACTTCCACTGCCATTGTACTCTGGTAGTCCTAGATCTTCTTTGATAATAAATCACATAATCATCATCAGTTTGGTGTAATGGTTAGGAGTGCGGACTTCTAATCTGGTATGCTGGGTTTGATTCTGCACTCCCCCCACATGCAGCCAGCTGGGTGACCTTGGGCTCGCCACGGTGCTGATAAAACTGTTCTGACCGAGCAGTGATATCAGGGGTCTCTCACCCCGTGAGGTAGGTGAGGCTGTCTGTTGTGGGAAGAGGATAGGGAAGGCAATTGTAAGCCGCTTTGAGCTTCCATCGGGTAGAGAAAAATGGCATATAAGAACCAACTCTTCTTCTTCTTCCTCTTCCTCTTCATCATCATATCCTAGTTTCATCTTGGTTAGTAACTGAGAGTTATCAACAATGGCTAAGACTGCACATTCTTTAACCAGAATTAGCACCTTAACCAAGATGCAACACTGAACTAAGATTTCATTTATTAACTAGACTTAAAGCCCATTGCAGGGCTAAATGCAATGGGCGCAAGCAGGGGGGACGGAGGAGAGCAGGCAGGAATTTTGCAGGGCCTCGACGGGGCTTTGGGGTCCAGGTAGAGTAGCGGTGGGAACTCCACCGCAAATTGGAAATGGTCACTCCATATTGCCCCTGGCCAGGTTGTTGGGGACAGGCTAATCAGGACGTGCCCACTGTTCAGAAATGAAGTCTGGACAGTCCCCACCCACCAGGGCCTTGCCCAAATATTTAACAGATGAAACCTGTTACAAATTTATTTATCATTGAGATTCAAGGTGGATTGAAAGTACAATTAAACTATTCAGTCAATAAGTAGGACAATTACAAAATATGGTACCACTGAAAGGTAACAATATATGAATATAAACCAAAGATTCATTGTAAACCGCCACAAGTCAGATTGGCTTCGGGAGTGGCGGTGGATAAATCCAATAAATAATAATAATAATAATAATAATAATAATAATAATAATAATAATAATAATAGTAGTAGTAGTAGTAGTAGTAGTAGTAGTAGTAGTAGTAGTAGTAGTAGCAAGACAAGCTATTTAGTCAGTCAACAAGGTATATACAAGCATGATAAATTTGGATGACATGGCAAAGATTTACAGTTAAAGAGCAAACTAGAGACCAGATAATACTTGGCCACATCTTTCTTGTTCAGCATTTTTGAAGTAATGGATGGATGGGAGGTAGTGGGTTCTTCTTCTTTGGAAATTTTTAAGTAGAGGCTAAATAGTTATATGTCAGAAATGCTGATTTTATGAATTTAGGCAGATTGTAAGTGAGTGGGCAGGAAGGGATGTGTCAGTGTTTATCTCTTGCTGCCCTTCCTTGCATACCCAGGGAATTGCTGTTCGCCACTGTGAGATGGTAGGTTAATTTCCTTCAGGGCAGGCTGGAATCTGGAGATCTTTGGTGGAAGGATCACTGAGGCATGAAATTGGGGTCACTGTGGGTTGCCAGGTAATTGTGAGTTCATGAACTGTGTAGGGAGTACGACTAGATGACCCTGGAGGTACCTTCCAACTCTATGATTCTATGACCGTATGTCTTAAGATACAAGAAAAGATGCCCTGGGTCAATCATTGAGTTATAATGGACATCACTCATTACTCTGATCCGTACATGGTTTAACTATCCAGGATGGACAAGAATAGACAATTGTATATAGATTCCTTAACATTACAAAGACCTTACTTTTTATAAAAAACTTAGATGAGCTCACAGATGTACATGTCATTTAAGGTTATAAGGTTTAAGAAGAAGACAAAAAGCAGTTTTTCTTATACCCTGCTTTTCCCTACCCAAATGAGTCCCAAATGCTATTAGGTCTGTAGTCTTTAAACCTGCATAGCCACAGGGTGTCTGTTGTGGGGAGAGGAAAGGGAAGGCGAATGTAAGCCGCTTTGAGCCTCCTTCAGGTAGGGAAAAGCGGCATATAAGAACCAACTCTTCTTCTTCTTCTTCTTCTCTCATGCATGTGAATACAAACATGGTTTTCTACAACAGTGATAAACTAGCATGGCAATGTACCTATCTAAACATTTGCTCATGGAAGCTATTGTTGCCACCATCAGGTTGGGAAATATCTGGGTATTTTTTGGTGAGGGGGGGCCTGGGGAGGGTGGGGTTTGGGGGGGCGGGACCTCTGCATGGTCTAATGCTGTACAATCCACCTTTCGAAGCAGCCCTTTTCTCCAAGGGGACTGTTCTCTGTTATCTGGAGACCAGTTGTAATTCTGGGAGATCTCCAGCTACCCCCTGGAGGTTGATAACCTTATTGTAAGTGCAGAAGCTGTGGTGTGGAGCTATTTTAATATGATCTGAGTACAGGGAAGTGCAAGAAAAGATAATACAACAAACTCCCTAAGGTCATACAAAATTCCTACAAAAGTGGGAATCACTGATTGGTTTCTAAATGCTTAAACTGTGGTTACACCTGCCCAAGCCTTTAGAGATGTTTATAGAACTTTACAGAATGGTAAAAAGCAAGTCAGTAGGGGAAGCTGCAAACAACTAAGACATATATCATGTTGTGTAACTGTTTATGTAAGACTTAAAACTGCTCAAAAAACAGCTGTGATCCTGCACTACTTATTTATTTATTTGTTAATATTTCTTTTGGGATTTTGCCCTTGTGCATAATCGCCTCTGGCAGTTTACAATCCATTTATAAAAATACATGTAATCAATTATAATCAATAAATAGAGTTAAAACATTAAAAGAGCAATGATTAAAAATCTGATTTCTATCTAAAACTGCAAGCTCCGTGGGGGCGAGAAAAGAGGGGAGTGTGGATGGAGGCCTGGGCAAGGTGTTTAGTCAATTTTTCTGCTGGTCTCAGCTATATGCATGGCAGAAGAGCGCTGTCTTGCAGGCCCCGAGGAACTCTGACAGCTCCAACAAGGCCTTGATCTCTCCTGGGAATTCATCAGATGGGAGCCAGGAGCAAAAAGGTCCTGGCTCTGGTTGAGACCAAGCATACTTCTTTGAGGCTTGGGACATCCAAATGGTTGGTATTTGTTGATCAAAGAGCTCTCCAAGGGATGTATTCAAATACACAGCTCCACAGATATGCAGAGCACAAGAAGTCTTCCTGAGCTTGCTGATGGAAATAGTTATTCATATTCTGTTTTATGGGGGGAGGTCAATAATATTTGTTTTTTCAAAAGATCCAGAAAGATCTTGTCAGCACAAATTTGATTAATTGTCTTGAGGAATAATTTGTAGTGAGTGTTTGTTTTACATAAAATCTGGCAAAAGTTTATATGTTGTTTGTTTTAGAGCTATGATGATGTTAATGGGCATCAATTTTTTATCTGCATAAACCATATTTATTTGAGTTTTGTTTACCGTACACTCATGGCTACAATAAATACATGAAAGTGTAACAAATATTTGTAGTATAAGTGTTTCTTACGGCAGGACTGTGGACTAGGAAAAAATGAAATGAGGAGAAAGAACAAGCTTTGGAATGGAAATCAGCTCTAGGAAGCCCTGGCAAATCTACAGAGGGATTCAACCTACATCCTGAAGTCCCTGCTCATCCTGAGCACATCCTGAAGTCCCTGCTCAGAGCACTCTGGTTTTGAATACAGTACTCTCACAGAAGAGGAGCTTGCTTTCCTGAAACTCAAAAACCATGATTTCAGAATCTGAGTAGGGAAAAAAAGTCTTCCCTAGAGCTGACGTTCCATTCTAACAAATCTAGATGAATCTGTCGTTTTGAGCGTAGAATGTATTTCATTGTTTGCATCCTACCTGACAATGTGGAGCTACTGATAGTGCTTGCTGGAGTTGTTACTTCCATTTCATCTTGAACTGATTCCTCATTAACAAACAGAGGCTTCTCTTGTTCTTTACGGGATCTCACAGAGCGTGGGGATTCATCTTGATCCCCTTCAACAGATATGGCCAATTTAGGAAGCAAGCCAGAGCTGTGACGCTGCCTGGAACTTTCAGTATCAGAGGAGACAGATGTAGACAGCTGTTGCCTGCATTTCAAATGACATTTGCATAACATAATTAATCAGGTGCACGCAAACTGAAATCGGAAGAGCACATGAAGGTTCACAGATACCACAGTAAACAGAGCAATTTGTCAAATACTCCAGGACAGGCAGTAATTTTACAATAATTTATCTTCTATGAAAGAACCAGAATGGTATAGCAAATAGAGTGTGGGATTGAGTCGGGTACAAATTTCAGCTCATGAGCTCAGTGAACACCCTCTGACTTGTCATTTCTCAGCCTCATCTGTTGCACAGACTTGTTGAGAAGACAGTATGTCATAACCCCGCATATGCCTTGGGTAGGATATTATGAAATTAATACTTACATTTCAGAATATTCTGAACTCCAACTTAAAGATTCTGCAGATGTTAGTGTCACATTTTTGGCTCTTTCTGTTGTATCTTCCTTGTCTTCGGTTTGATTTCGAGTTATTCGATCTATATTGCTAAAAACCTGTGCAGGGAGGCAAAAGCATGGGGGCAAAATTGATAGCTAACTGTTTGTTGGTATCTAAAGGACTTCAGAAAAAACATTGATCACGCAGAGCTTCACATGCTCTAAATACTTATAGGCAAGTATCCTGGAGCTTTAAAGGCCTCCAGCAGACGATGAATGAATTGCCAGCTCCCTTCTTAAAATGATTTCAATTCTGCTCTCCTTAGTCTCTCAGCTAAGCAACAGGACAGCAAATGGCATTTTTTTTCCCTGTCATAAATTCATCTCATTTTGTCCTACTCTTCTGACTATACAATATATGGGTCCTGCAAACTTCATCTACTGATGCTTCAGGGTATATCACAGAATCCCTGCACATCTTGCATTGCTTCTTAACCATAAAGTCATTGAAAAACGAAAAGCAAATCCCAGTGAGTCATTTAATAGCTATCAGTCAGGGGTGCAAAGAAAGACAGGGGAAAAAGTGAACTGAAATTGACCGTGAAGATGAGAATAAATTACTTGGCTAAAAAGATTTAGGAGGGAGGAAAAACAAACAAACTGCTCATAAAAATCCAATTGTTTATCTAACAACTTGCATATTGAGCTTGTCAGCAATGAAAAAAAAATCAAGCTATGAGATAGGAGGCTACTCTTTCAGTATTAATATCTCGCAAACACACAGAAGTCGCCTGCAAAGAAAGGATTTTAAGGTTCCTTGCTGCTGGGGAATGGAATTCCTGCTGCCAAGTCATGATAAAGGTTTCAGCTCACTACATGGAGAGCAAGACCTTTCACTGCCTTCTCCAACTCTTCATTCTTATAATGTCTTTACAGAAGAATGGAGGTTAAGAATTGTTGCAGACAGGAAAACATATAAACATGGAGAAGGATAATATAAATGTCTGCTTTAAAAATATTTTATAAAAGTTCAGAATACTACACCTATATGAAATATATCTTTTACTAGATTTTTTAAAACACTCCATAACACAGTTTTCACTGCCTTAAAAAAATAACTTCAATGATACTATTTAAAAGATTCACATTACTCAATGTACAGTAAGCTACCAACATGTTTGCACCTTTATGCACTAAATACTGTAGTAAACTTACTAGTAAAAGTTCAAAGCTTAGTTCTATTGCATGCTTTGCTAACTTACATATCTTCCTCACTACATCTACACTTTTTACTTCATGGCTTTTCACACTTTCAAAATTTAAAATTAAGGTTTGCTTCCTCCCAAATTTGTACTGCAGCTTTTATTTCTTCCAAAGTGATCACAGTATACGAATATTTTAGTATTTGTTTTAAGGAACCAAACTGCATAAATGCTGTTTAGGAGTGGGTTTTCCCCCCAAAATTAGAATCATAGAATCATAGAGTTGGAAGGGACCATACAGGCCATCTAGTCCAACCCCCTGCTCAACACAGGATCAGCCCTAAGCATCCTAAAGCAGTATTAAGTATGCTCAGTATATTTTCCCAAGCAGCCTGCAGAAAGCTGAATAAATATTGCAATTTGCTGACAGGAAATGATCCTTAAACAAAGATGCAACAAATACAAAAGAAACTTACATTTCTGTTGCCATTCAAGTTCTACATATATATGTGAAACACTCACCCCAATAACTAGCACCTATAAATTTATTTTTTTGTTCTCATTCCATCTGTCTCATAGCAAAGAATAGTATAGCTGAATCATATATTGTATGCAAAAGTAAACATTCCTTACTTTTGAAAATCTATGTGAGCATGAGGAAAACTGCCTAATCTCCAAATTAAAGTCCTCATCATTAGTGTCGTCTTCTTCTTCTGTTTCCATATGGTGGTACTTCTCAGAGCGAGCTACAAAACATATAAAATACTTGCCTAAATTGATTGGCGTGAAAACCTGATCAAATATAATCATTTCTCCCCCAAATACTGACAAAGAAATGCAATGATCATATCTGGGACCAAAGATCTAAAGTAGCAAACAACCTTCCTAGGGCAGTAAAAAAAAAAAAAGGGGGGGGGGATCTTAGAAGTGCTATATAAGACTATACATACTGTCAAAGTAACTTGTGTCATCCTCAGACTCCAGCTGTGGAATGAACTCTGCTTTCTGTCTCAGCAAACTATTCCAGTCTAAGTTTTGGAAGAACTGATGTTGTTTTACTTCATACGCACCACCTGGAGAAGCAGGAGGAAACCATCTGGATGATTTCAACAAAGAAATTCTTCAATTACATTTATTTCAAAATGTTTATATTGCCTTTCCAAAGCGAATTGCCCAGACTGGTATAACATAAAGCTACAGTCTGTGAATGACAACACTAAATTGTGTGTAGATGGGTTAGGTTTTCATTATGCCACTGATTCAATTATAGAGAGATTCTCAATTTTTGTATACTTTGCCAGAAAGTGTGTGATGTTGCTATACTTGTACTTTGGGTTTTTTATATTATTGATTTGACTGATTGTATTTTAAAAACTGCCCCTCTTGGCACAGCCATCTCGGGGCGCTGTACAACAGTTTAAACCAATAGGCAATAATTGATAAAATTAGTTTAAATTAATAAAAATTATTAATTAAAAATATTGCAGATTGCAGTCAATATCTTCCATTTCCAAGTCAGATCCCTTTAGATGGTCCAGGGTGTTCTGAGGGAAGGCTTCTGATAGGCCCTATAGCCTGACGTCAACTGAATGCCTGGTGGAAGAGCTCCATCTTGCAGGCCCAGAGGAATTCAGTGAGCTTCAACATGGTCTGTGTCTTCTCTGGGAGCTCATTCCTCCACGTGGGGGCCAGGACCAAGCAGGCCTTGATGGCCTGGTGAATGTTTTAGGGGCTAGGGATCCCTAAGCTGTTGGAACCAGTAGAGCGTAATGCTCTGTGGGGACTATATTCAGAGTGGCGGTCCCTGACCATAAATGGCTTTAAAAGTCAAAACTAGCACCTTGAACCTAATCCGATACACCACTGGAAGCCAATGCAGTAGCCTAAACACAGGGCCCATATGAGCCCTCTACGGTGTTATCCACTCTGGCTGCTACATTGTGGACCAGCTATAATTTTCAGAGTAGGGACAAGGGAAGGCCCACATAGGACAAGCTCCAGCAGTCTAATCTGAAGTTGACCATTGCATGGATGACTGTAGCTAGGTAATCTGGGGCCAGGTAGTATCTTAGCTTTTTGTAGATTAAAAAATGCCTGCTGAGCTACCTTAGTGATTTGAGTCTCTCTTAAGTGTCCTATGAGTTGTTTTTGTCACCTTGTCACAAGACGTCCTCCAAATTTATTCTAGTTGTCTTAGCTCCTGTTTGTTCTCATTCAGCTCCCCAGTATAGCAGGGGGCAGCTTAAGCCAAGGGCATAGAGAACATTGGGGGCAACCTCATTGATGATAGCCAACAATCAGCTTATTCTGGTCATCGACCAAATCATCCAATGAGTTACTAGGTTTCATGTTCACAGAGCAATTAAGAATCTATTTGGATCCATAAGTCTCCACAAGTGGGCATAAATGTGCCCCCCACCTATACAAGGGGGAGGTTGGATTCTGAGCCGGGCCTTCAGGGCATAGTGGTCTGACCATGGCATAGCATTAGTTGGAATCAGATCCACTTCCACCTCCGTAGCCTCTGGGTTGTGCCCTGGGGCAGGTTCATTCATGTGGATGTCTCCCAGAATGGCTGATTTGGGGTACTGAAATGCCAAGGTAGCTGCCACCTTAAGGAGGCCCAGCAGGCATCCACCAGTGCAGAAGGCAGATGTTACACCAGACAAGATGGCCACGGCTTTGTCCAGTCCCAGAACCACAAAAACCTAACTGAAAACAGGACATTAAAAGGTTGAGTATCTGTGCAATCTCAGTTAATTACAAAATTATGCGGCTTTTATTGTGCTTTAAATTTTTTTTAAATACATACACAGCCCATAGGCTATCACAAGAACAGTTTTATGTGCACTATATAAATCAACTACAAACCTGACACATTTTGGCCCGTGTAGGGCCTTCTTCAGAGGTATGATTATGACATACACTCATTCATTAAACATAAGATATGTACAGCAGCCTGGTGGAATGAGCTTCCAGAGGAGATCAGGGCCCTGACGGAACTAAAACAGTTCCGCGGGGCCTGTAAAAGGGAGCTCTTCTGGCAGGCATTTGGTTGCAACCAGGCGTCTGCAGGGACCCCGCTCCCTCCCTCCCAGAAATCCATCAATGCGTTCTGCTCCTGGACCTGTTTGCACTGTTACACTAATACACTACCTGTATTAAAGTTATGGTTATCTATATGTCATGCATTGTTTCTTGTACTGTTTTCTACGTTTTATGTAAACTGCCCTGAGCCAGTATATCAATCAATCAATCAATCAATGGACCAAAATAAGAGCTGTAAAATAACAAAGTCAATCAATGGAAGATGCCTATTTATCACTTGTTAGTAGGGTTGTGCACTTACCTTAGACTCTGAACCAACTTAGCTTCGAAGGCAGCGGTTTGGCCTTGGCTTCAGAGATCAAAGCCTCTTCAAAGTGGACGGATGCTCTCTCTTACTCCCTCCCACCCTCCTACCCCAGAGTAGTAGTAGAAGTAGTAGAAGTAGAAGAAGTAGAAGAAGAGTTGGTTCTTATATGCCGCTTTTCTCTACCCGAAGGAGTCTCAAAGCAGCTTACAATCGTCTTCCCTTTCCTCTCCCCACAACAAACACCCTGTGGGGTGAGTGAGGCTGAGAATTTTACAGATAGACTAGGTAATCTCCCCTTTCCAAGACTGTTTAAAGATCAGCAAGCTAACTTGCCTAGCTAAATGAGCTTTCCAGCTAAGCTTTTATATACTAAATGGTTTCGCTTACAATGACCATCCAGGGGAATTCACTTACATGGCGTAGTCTATAGCTAGTACTTTTGATTACATGTTAGCCTGCTCTGCTCTATTCACATGTGAAACATTTCCAAATTCTGCCTTTCTTGGAGGGGGATCATCTCCCACTGTTCTTGCATGCATATATATGCATGTGCATACTTGTAAATGAAGCATCACTGCTTATACTGACACATGGGGAGCATTTGCAAGCCTCATAATCTAGACAGCTAGCATCATCCCATACATGTAACAGATACTGCTGAAGAATAACTCTGCGATTTATTAAAAAGTAGGTAAGAGTACATAAAAGCATGTTAACTGGAGTTTGGTTAAATGGCAGCTTTGGGACAATGCTCCCTATTGTGATTAGAACTCAACAGACTATATCATGTTCCTTTAATTTTGCTGAAGGCATTTGCCATACAGAATCAAAAATGAACAAACGGCCCAGAACAACCCAAATAAATAACATTTCCAGCTGTTCCAACCAAAATTAATGTGAAAGCCCTGCATTCTAACCTGTTCCCAGCCTCTCCAAGGGGTTTTGTCTTAGAAGTAATGCAATCAGATCCTGGGCATCTGGAGATGGAGCTTCATCCTTTTCAGGCCAGTTGATCTCGTCTAGTAAAAAGGAAACCAGTTTTTGAGCACCATTAAACGTATTTTACTAATATTAATTAATTATATTGATATTACATCTGTCTTCCATCCTGGAATTGGTAAAGACTTATACAGGATTCTCAGATTTTCCTTCCAAGTACTGACCAGAAATACATCATGTCAGCCACGTTACCATGTGCCTTCTAACAAGCTACTTCTACTACTGCTACTGCACGTTTACAGTTCCAAAGACTTCACACACATTAATGAATTCTTGCCATTATAACTATATGAAACAGGTTATTATCATCATCCCCTTATTGGTTATGAGGGAACGTCTTGCATTAGGCCAACTAGCAAATTTTCTTGCAACATCAACGTTCCCAGTCTGTTTTGGTTTTCTTGTCCATCATTTAAATACTTCAAGTGGAATATTACAAAACAGATACTTATTTTTAGAATAAAGACAGAGATTTGTGACCAAGCTCAATCATGAAGCATGGTATGGGATAAATTTATTTTTCTGTTTAACCCATCACTCTGAGTTACTGAGAGTATAATAGGTATGAATAAATAATCTTATCCTCAACTCTTTCTCCTTGGCAATAAATAAATAATATAGATACCACAACACATTAAAGAGGTATTTTATTTACTATGAAAGCTTGCAGTCAATATTGATGCTACCATAATAAGAGGGTATTGTACATCTTTCATTCCTAACTTCCCATGTGATGCTCCCTACTGGGGATGGAAACAAACAGGATCATGATTCATGAATTTGGCTGGTTTGTTCCCACACTGACAAATAGCCTAACAACAGCTGATCTCACGGAGGGGCTCCATGCCTGCCTGCCTGCCCACGGAAAGGCTCCTCAAGATCAGCTCCCACCTGCCTCCTCATCCTGGTCTGGCTGCTAGGAGGAGCCAGGCCAGGGCCAGGGTGGGGGCTGTTTGGTGGGGTTTGTTGGGCTGTCCTTGGCAAGATCAGTGGTTTGGCAGGCTGTGGGTGGTGGTGGAACCAGCTCCCAACACAGCCCTAGTGATCCCTGGAGAAGACTCTCAAGGGAATCAACTGCTTGATGGGCTGTGCAGGGAGCGGTTCAAATAGCCTGTCTTCACAGCTCAAGTCTCTCTGTGGAATCAGGTGTTTGCTGGTTCAGTTCAAACAGCTGATCGGCTGAGAGGTCTCTGTCAGATTGGCTCGGGCTATGCAAAGGAGTGGTTTGAACCACCACCCGCACAGCCCAACAAACAGCTGGTCTGCAGAAAGAAGTTTCTCCACGGATCAGCTGTTTGGCAGCTGTGGATGGAGGCATCTTAAGGGGCCAAGGTACCTTTAAATGCCCCCGAGCTGAAAAATTCTGATTTCCTGAATCAAGCAGAATCCAAATAGCAATACCAAATCTGGCATTCGAGTGATTCAGGATAAGCTGAACCAGGTCAATGTGACCTGAACATGAAATTAACCATGAAATTATATTTTTTTTCACATCCCTAGCAGAGACTCTTGCTGTTATCCCTTTCACTGTGTCTCCTAGAATTAATTAATTCCCCCACCTAAATTCAGAAGACAGTTTTATTTTAGGTAACAGAATATATACTCATGCAAGTCCCATACCACATTCAGGAAGCAGGACCAAGGCTTGTGGTTAACTGCAGTACTTTTTACCAGAGACAAATCAATCACCAGAACCATGTTGAAGTTCAGGAAGAAAGAGTAACAGATTTTTTTCCTATATAAATCCCCTCTCACTGCAAAGTAAAGATGACTTTCCCCCACCAATACAGAAGGGTCTATACACAGATCAAAGTTTGGTGGGGGGCAAGCTACATTCTGAACATTCACTATATATTACAACCCTGACATTTCTATGATAGCTCACCTACAGATTTCTGTGGCACTTTAAATTAGGTTGAAAAATAAAATATGAATATGTATTGCTGCTGTGGGGAATGAAAAAAAAAGACAGCATTTGCTATTTGTTTAATTAAGGATTTGATTTCCCTTTGCCAGTCAGGCTTTGGTGCAGCACATCAGAACACAGCATATTATAAATCTATAAACAGCTAATAAAAGGTCATTTACATTGCAGGCAATCCACAATGCTATTTCATTACCATCTGCAAACATGATCTAGTACCACACATGCTCACACAGAGTCACATAACCTTTTCCCCCTTCACTAGTGGACCCTTCCGCTATATTTTGTAAGATGGATTGGAAACAACCAGCAACAGAGATGTCATTCTAACACAGTGGCCATCTACATTTATACATCTGGAAAATTTATGGAAACAGGAGGTAGGATAGTGATAGATGCTGTTTAATTATCATTTCATTTTGCCACAAGCTGCATAACAATACTTAGGGTCACCCTGCAGGTTACGATCTAAAGGGTTATTGAATTTTAAATGAAAGAAGAACAGCTGTTACAGAAATAACATTACACTGTAACAACTACCAGGGAAATCATTAACAATCTGTGAACTGCATTTGAATCCTTCTTTTTCTCATTATTTATTATTTGGGACACATTTGTTTTAGGGTTTTATTACAGTTCTGTTAATTTACTGCATTGTGCCATTAGGCATTTATCCATTTATGCAAATTTAGTACAAGTGATTTTTTTTCTGCTGATTTTTATAAAATAAGAACGACAGTAATACTACCAAATCTGTTTCTAACAACTAGATCACCTTTTGTCTACTCTTTGTACCTTTTTACTTTATAAAGGATTTTAATTTTTTTCCTTTTTTAGCATCTTTTACCCTATATAGTTACTGAGAGTTGCTTTTTAATTTTGTCTTTTCCCAGCACTGAAATAACATTTTCATAGTCTCTTCCTTATATATGATGTCTTATAAACTCAAGGAAATTGTTAACATCTGAATTTCTTAAAGCACTTAGCACATATAAAGCAGATTCCTGAATTCAGTCATGTTCTAGTTCACAAGTTCAGTTTCCAGCTTTATAAATTTTGCTAGCTGTCATGTGCAATTACATTTTTAAAAAATTGTGCCAAATGACCTGCAAAGAAATATGGAGCTCAGTGATTCTTACATGGAAGAATTGCCCCCATCCCCCCTTACAGTTCTACTCTTATCAACAAAGGCCTGACTGAGCCATGTGAAAGCTGGCCAGATGGCTGTCTTGGAGCAGACTGTTTAAAGGATCTGAGGATAACCAAATCCTAGTGATATTTACCACTGATTACTTGTCCAAATAATTCCTCTGGTGTATCCCCAAAAAATGGCACACAGCCAACAAGAAACTCATACAGGATAATTCCCATGGACCACCAATCCACTGGCTTGCCATAACCTTGTCTTAGAATCACTTCAGGAGCTATATATTCTGGTGTCCCACAGACCTAAAAAAGAGAGGAAGAGGAAAAAAGAAGAAGAAAAATGTTTAGCAAACACTGCCAGTTGAGTCCTATGTTTCTAAAGTTTCATAATGAAAAATGTCCAAGTTCCTTTGCTTTCATATGTTGTGTAGAGTGTATACATTTCTAAGGGAAGCTTTCTATTGAAGTCATACTTACTAACATGAAGTTACAGTAAAATCATATATTTATACTGAACACAATTGAGTTATTCCTGTTTTTACAAGAGAATGCAAAGGTTTTTACCTTAAGTAACTCTTACAGTGAACAGATTGTGGGCAAATGGTAATGAGGCATGCTTGAAGGGAAATGGGCCATAGCTAGGATTTTTAGCACCCTTGATTGTACAATGCATCATGAGTTCCACAAGTACTCTGCTGAGACTCCTGAATTCTTTATAAAAACAACTTTCCATTTGTCTCTCTCACAATCTTACTTGCACACAATTAGATCGTTCATCTTACTAATAGACCATAAAAGGGGGGGAGGGTCTGGAACAATCTGCAGCGCACTAGTAAAGGTAATTCTTTCATTTATAAATTTGTGAGGAAGTACAGAAATAAAAAAGCAACTGCTCTGTTTTTACACAGTGTAACTGGCACCTAAACTGTCACTTGTTACTAAATTGTTAATAAGAAATAATAAACGCAAAGACAAATGGAGTAGAAAATGGGAAAAAATTTCTTACCTGTTTATCCAGAAATTCTCTAGCATCCTTCTCAATGTGACCTTCATAAAGATTGGTGGTCATACTCATGAGGCCAACTTTAGACAGGCCAAAATCTGTTAACTTTATATGTCCCATGGATGTGACCAATAAACTGTAAATGAGAATGACAGCAGAATATTATGACTGAACTCACAATATTAGCAGAATAATGTTTTCAGTGCTGTGGAATATTTAAAAACTACATCTCAAACACAACTTGCTTGTATCACAGACCAAACTCAATAAATGGGCTATCTGTACACCGCCCGTGGCGCCGCGGGCGGCGCCACGGACTAAATAATGCAGTAAGGAGTCCTGGGGCAGGATGTGTCCGGGATGAGGAAGGGTCCAGATTGGACTCTTCCTCATGACAGACAATCAGAGGGACCAATTGGCAGGCGCAAAGCGCCTGCCAATTGGTCCCTCTGATTCCCAGCCCCAGCAACTGCGAGCCGCGCACAGCGCGGCTCGCAGTTGCTCCCGGCCTGATGCGGCGAGAGGCGCGAAGCGCCTCTCGCCGCGTCAGCCCACCGTCTGAGGGAGCCCCCGGCTCAGCGGCGGAGATGGCGGTGCAGACGGGACGGAGAGTCTTCTGTTGTTCCCAAGCAGCCTTCCATTTGTCTCGGCGAGTTGTCCCTGGGCTCCGCGCGCCTGCGGGGGTTCCCTCGGGCGGCGGCCTGACGTGGCGAGAGGCGCTTTGCGCCTCTCGCCGCGTCAGGCCGCCGCCCAAGGGAGCCCCCGGCAGTCCACCGTCTGAGGGAGCCCCCGGCTCAACGGCGGAGATGGCGGCGCAGACGGGACGGAGAGTCCCCTGTTGTTCTCAAGCAGCCTTCCATTTGCCTCGGCGAGTCGTCCCTGGGCTCCGCGCACCTGCGGGGGTTCCCTCGGGCGGCGGCCTGACGCGGTGAGAGGCGCTTTGCGCCTCTCGCCGCGTCAGGCCGCCGCCCGAGGGAGCCCCCGGCAGTCCACCGTCTGAGGGAGCCCCCGGCTCAACGGCGGAAATGGCGGCGCAGACGGGACGGAGAGTCCCCTGTTGTTCTCAAGCAGCCTTCCATTTGTCTTGGCGAGTCGTCCCTGGGCTCCGGGCGACTGCCGGGGGCTCCCTCGGGCGGCGGGCTGACGCGGCGAGAGGCGCAAAGCGCCTCTCGCAGCTTCAGGCCGCCGCCCAAGGGAACCCCCGCAGTCGCGCGGAGCCCAGGGATGACTCGCCAAGACAAATGGAAGGCTGCTTGAGAACAACAGGGGACTCTCCGTCCCGTCTGCGCCACCATCTCCACCGCCGAGAGGGGACTGTCCCTTCCGTCTCCGCCGCCGTCTCTGCTGCCTAGATGGGAATCTCCTTTCCGTCTCTGCCGCCATTTTAACCATTCTTCTCTTCGATCCCGCCTGCCAAGGACCGCTCGCCCTGCCCTGCCCCCCCCCTCCGGCAGCTAAGCTCGCTAAGCCCCTGGCTGGGCTTGCCGACGAGCTGCCCCACTTCAACGCTGTCGCCGAGGAGCCTACCATGAACAGACCCTCGCCCGCTGCAATCGGCGACGCAGCAGCGCCCGGGGCGGCGAGCGGCACGACGCGAAAGCACATTTCCTCGACGAGCACAGCTACCAGCTTTGTGAGTAACAATTTCACTCTCCCACCCTCTCCGCTCCATCTGCAGCCTCAGATTGCTGACCTTCATAGGACCTGGCCAAGTATGTTATAAAGCTGTTTTGGGGGCTGAGCTGACCACCCAGATGGACGTCAGAGAAGTCTGCTTTGTTGACAAGTTTGTTGACAGCCATTTCTGGCATGCCTCCCTATTGGGACAGCCTAGCGCCCATTGTATTTCCTCATACAATGGGCTTTTTTACTAGTAATTATATAATGTGTGTGGTTTCTGGGCCTCTTCCACAGTACTGGGCTAAGGAATACTATGATTGTACCCATAAGAAAAATCAATCTTGGAAGCCATTAGTTAGAATTTAAGCCAGGCTTTCTCAACCAGGGTTTCGTGAAACCCTAGGGTTTCTTGATGGCCCTGGAAGGGTTTCCTGAGTAGGTTAATTAATTGTTTATATATTTTTTAAATTTGTTAAACATTTATCGGGTGATGTTGTTATTGTTATGTGCGAAGTCGTGACCGACCCATCGCGACCCCATGGACAATGATCCTCCAGGCCTTCCTGTCCTCTACCATTCCCTGGAGTCCATTTAAGTTTGCACCGACTGCTTCAGTGACTCCATCCAGCCACCTCATTCTCTGTCATCCCCTTCTTCTTTTGCCCTCGATCGCTCCCAGCATTAGGCTCTTCTCCAGGGAGTCCTTCCTTCTCATGAGGTGGCCAAAATATTTGAGTTTCATCTTCAGGATCTGGCCTTCTAAAAAGCAGTCAGGGCTGATCTTCTCTAGGACTGACCGCTTTGTTCGCCTTGCAAGGGACTCGCAAGAGTCTTCTCCAGCACCAGAGTTCAAAAGCCTCAATTCTTTGACGCTCGGCCTTCCTTATGGTCCAACTTTCGCAGCCGTACATTGCAACTGGGAAGACCATAGCCTTGACTAAACGCACTTTTGTTGGCAGGGTGATGTCTCTGCTTTTTAGGATGCTATCTAGATTTGCCATAGCTTTCCTCCCCAGGACCAAGCGTCTTTTAATTTCTTTGCTGCAGTCCCCATCTGCAGTGATCTTGGAGCCCAGGAAAATAAAATCTGTCACTATCTCCATTTCTTCCCCTTCTATTTGCCAGGAATTGAGAGGGCCGGATGCCATGATCTTTGTTTTCTTGATGTTGAGATTCAAGCCAACTTTTGCACTCTCCTCCTTCACCCGCATCAACAGGCTCTTTAGTTCCTCTTCACTTTCTGCCATTAGAGTGGTATCATCTGCATATCTGAGGTTGTTGATATTTCTCCCTGCAATCTTGATCCCAATTTGTGACTCCTCTAATCCCGCATTTCTCATGATGTGCTCTGCATACAAGTTAAATAGGCAAGGCGACAGTATACAGCCTTGCCGAACTCCTTTCTCAATTTTGAACCAGTCAGTGATTCCATGTTCAGTTCTCACTGTCGCTTCTTGACCTGCATATAAATTTCTCAAGAGACAAATAAGATGCTCTGGTATTCCCATCTCTTTAAGAACTTGCCACAATTTGTTGTGTTCCACACAATCAAAGGCTTTAAGCATAGTCAATGAAGCAGAAGTAGACGTTCTTCTGGTACTCCCTAGCTTTCTCCATGATCCAGCGTATGTTGGCAATTTGATCTCTAGTTCCTCTGCCTCTTCGAAATCCTGCCTGTACTTCTGGAAGTTCTCGGTCCACATATTGCTGGAGCCTAGCTTGTAGGATTTTGAGCATAACTTTGCTAGCATGAGAAATTAGTGCAATGGTGCGGTAGTTTGAACATTCTTTGGCATTGCCCTTCTTTGGGATTGGAATGTAAACTGACCATTTCCAATCCTGTGGCCATTGTTGAGTTTTCCAAATTTGCTGGCATATTGAGTGTAGCACTTTTACTGCATCGTCCTTTAAGATTTTGAATAGTTCAACTGGAATGCTGTCACCACCACTAGCTTTATTGTTGCTCAGACTTCCTAAGGCCCATTTGACTTCACATTCCATGATGTCTGGCTCCAGGTCAGTAACTACCCCATTGTGGTCATCAGGGATGTTAAGCTCGCTCTTGTATAGTTCTTCTGTATAATTTTGCCACCTTTGTTTAATCTCTTCTGCTTCTGTGAGGACCCTACCATTTTGGTCCCTTATCATACCCATCTTTGCATGAAACGTTCTCTTCATATCTCCAATTTTCTTGAAAAGATCTCTGGTCCTCCCGATTCTATTGTTTTCTTCTATTTGTTTGCACTGTTCATTTAAGAAGGCATTCTTATCTCTTCTAGCTTTTCTCTGGAGTTCTGCATTCAGTTAGGTTATCGGGTGATATGACAGGACAAACAGCCTCTTGTGGCGCAGAGTGGTAAGGTAGCAGACACGCAGTCTGAAAGCTCTGCCTATTAGGCTGGGAGTTCAATCCCAGCAGCCGGCTCAAGGCTGACTCAGCCTTTCATCCTTCCGAGGTTGGTAAATGAGTACCCAGCTTGCTGGGGGATAAACTGTAATGACTGGGGAAGGCACTGGCAAACCACCCCATATTGAGTCTGCCATGAAAACGCTAGAGGGCGTCACCCCAAGGGTCAGACATGACCCTGTGCTTGCACAGGGGATACCTTTACCTTTATGACAGTACATGGTCATTTTGACCTATCCCACCTCCCAAAATGGCCAATGATGGACCTGCAAGAGGTGGAAAAGGGTGGGTATGTACGCAGCTATGCTTCCCAACCATATTCTGCATGATCAAGCCACTTCTGGGGTATCTTGAAGCCTGAACAATGTTTCAAGGGTTTCTCAGTGGTAAAAAGATTGAGAAACACTTTCAGCAATATCTATCATTGTTCAATAAGATAATTTAAACATATATAAGCATCATTACTAACATGAGTAATAAAAATGTTTCATTCAATAAGTAAATATTTAAAATGCAAAAAATTATTTCAAGATCTACAAAACAATGTAGCAAGAAGAAATGGGATGGGATCCATCCATGTAGGAAAAAATATATGAACCACACTTAGGACATGATAAGGATTCATTCATGTAGATGACAACAGTTACACAAGGATAATGCAAGACAAATTTGGGCTTTTAGGCATCTTTACAAATAAGAACTGTAGAAGACAGAACAAACACACTAGCATCTCTCTCGGTACCAAATTGCATCTTCTGCATTTTTTTTTTTGGCTTTTCAAGGCATTCTTATCCACTATTATTTAAGAAAATAAAACATAACCAATAATAAACAGTCCAATAAACCATAGTTTATTTATCTTTACATTTCTAAAGTTGCTGCTTCATCATCATCATCATCATTATCATCATAATTTTAAAAGCTTAATTACTTAGGATTATTTTAGCATGTTGATTTGCCGCAGTAACTTTATTCTGGAACATTTCATTATATCAGCTACATACTAACAACAGCACGGCTGGCCTTATCTGAGGATACTTAAATGTAGAGATTGGAGCTATGAACAGGCAGGCAAGTCTTTATACAAACCTGAACAACGTCCCCAATTTGCAGGAAAATGTGAGATCTAAAAAAATAGATATTGTCGGGTTTTAACCCCCCCATCCCCCCCCAAAATAAAAGATAAATGTGCCTGTAGCTTTAAGCAACAAATTCATTCAGTAGCCTTTGCTAGACAACCATAGTATCCCAGCCTTAGTTGTCAGTAAAAGGCAGAGAAAGGGGGCAGGGCCCTTTCCATACTTTTTAGCCTTTGAGGAAGGAGTCATTGAGGCCAGGTCTAGCTAGGATTGCCAGTTCCAGGCTGGGAAATTACTAGGGGTATGTGTGTTGTGGTAGAATTTGAGGGAAACAATATTTGGAGAGGGGAGACGCCTCAGTTAGACATAATGCCATAGAGTCCAGGGAATTCATTTCTCCAGAGGGACATATTTCTGTCATCTGGAGTTTAGTTGTAATCCTGTGAGTTTAGTTGTAAACCTAGGCATGGAAGCAACCTCTAGGCAGCTTGATACCATCTGTATGATTCAATTAGGTTTGGCTGCTAGCTACTGTTCAACAATAGCCACCCTATGAAAGCCAGTGTGGTATAGTGTTTAAAGCTTCAGAGTCGGGTCTGGGAGACCCAGGTTCAAATTTCCATCTTGCTGTAGAAGCTCAGTAGTTGATTTTGAACCAATCACATATTCTCAACCTAAACTACCTCACACGGTTGTTGTGCAGACAGAAGAATAATGAAGCTGTTTTTGGCCCCACGAGAAAGGTGAGGGTAAAAATAAAGTAAACATATAGTAAATATAGCTGAAGATGGTCAGCAAATAAAAGGTTAGGTTAGTGAGTGGCTGAGAAGGAGAGAAAGCGACAAGGGAAGGGGAGAGGATATGGTAATTGCCAGGGGAAGGAAAAAAAAGAAATATTGTGGGGACAGAGATTTGGGGGGTTGGAGTCTAGGGATGGTGGGGTTTGAGGAGAGAAGGGACATCAGAAGGATACAATATCAGAAATTCCACCCTCCAAAGCAGCCAATTCCTTGAGAACTAGAATTGACTTCTAGGGGGAGCTGGAGATCATTTGGAATTACAAGTGATCTATAGATAACAGAGATCAGTTCCCTATGAAAGTATGGTGTAACTTAAAGAGATTCAGAGTGGATCCGGGAGACCCAAGTTCCAATTACCAATCTGCCATGGAAGCTCACCAAGACCAATTATGCACAGCAGCGGCCACGCCAGGCTATTGCTGGGTCTTTGCGGCAGGGTGCCATGTTGCTTCCCAAGTACACATGGGGAACAGAATCCCTCGGCCCATGTGGACTGCTCCAAAGTAGCGCGCACACACACACAACGCCAGGGCTGGAGAAGTGTAGCATGCTGCAAAGTCGCAGCAGTGTTGGGAAGAACATGGGGGCCTCACCACACAATGGCAGGAGACCCGCATGCCCCATCCAGCTCAGCGGATCCACAAAGCTGACAGGAGCACTTGGTGTCCCTGGTGTCCTCCGCTATGCGCAAGGCCGCAGATGGCAACCGAGGCATCACAAGGAACATGAAAGTATCAGTGTTCATTTACAGTGGGCCATCTGGGGCGCTGAGTTGGGCCAGGGCTGGGAGGCGGCTGGGATGGCGGCAGCATCATGCACAATTGAGGATTAGCTCCGCTGCCCTGCAACCACTAGTGTGGCCTTTTGGCCCCATGCATAATCGGTCTAGGTGATGCTGAGCCAGTCACATATTTTCAGCCTAACCTACCTTACAGAATTGTGAGTATAAAAAAGGAGGTTAGGAGAATAATGTAAGCTGCCTTGGTCCCCAGTGGGGAGAAAGAAGTAAATGAGTCATAAATATACTTGAAGATGGGAGGCAGACAAAAGGTAGGTTGATGATTGGCTGAGAAAGCCAGCATGAGACAGGGAAAGGGAAAAGGACATAGAAGTTGTCAGGAAGATGGAAAGAGGAAATAATGCGGGAAGCAGGATACAAGAGAAAATGATGTGTCCCACCACAAGTCTTTGATGGCTCCCTACCACACAAGTGGGCCTGCCCTAGCAGCCAGCACCATACAATTGGGCCATAGTTTTCCTCAGTAGAGACTTCAGAGGTGCTGTACAATAGTCCTAGATTTATTGCAGTTACATACTATATACCTACTTGTCTGGTTTCAAATCCCTGTGTACTATTCCATAATTGTGAAGATACTCCAAAGCCAGAACAGTCTCTGCAAAATACATCCTGGCCATGTCTACGGGCAGAGGACCCATATTTTTCATCAAAGTAGCACAATCTCCACCTACAAAATAAAGAGCATTGAAACAGGTTATTTCTCATTGAGATAACAGAAATACATGGTGTGTTTCAGTGCTGAACCAACAATTATGGACAGCATGCCCACAGGGTATAAATAACCAAATGTGAATGTGGAAGTAACTAAAAATACCTTTTCCCATAAACAGAATAAAAACATTATTTTAAAAACTGTTAATATGTATTATTAATTCTCTAATAGTACGTATTAAACAAATGACTGCCATGCATTTTAGGTGCATGCACTATTTAAAATAATCATACAGCATTCACTATACACAGATATTTTTATATAAATATGACCCAACACTAAAGTTATATATTCCATGGAGAATGCAGCTATCTGGAGAAGAAGGGAACTCTTCCTGTGTAGTCCCAGTATATACTGGAGGAAGGTATAATCTAGTCCATTTATTCATATTTTCCAGTATTGCATTATTATGTGACAAATTTTAGAATGGAGCCACATTATTCTATTGCACCAAAAACAAAAAAGGCACTGGAGTCAAACAAATTAATTTTATCACTAGCTTTAGCAGACTAAAGTTCACTTCACCAGATACGTCGTGTGACTTCAGCTGTCATGCATGTATCCATTATGATTATAGGAAAAAAATGTATATAATAGAGACAGAGTCAAAGGGCAGTGAAATGCAAGAGATACAGTTGATTACATTTTTATGTACGTTTCAGATGTATACATGAAGCACGGTGACGGTTTAAACCAGAAGCAATAGACTGATGTGATGGACAACTTGCAAAGAACTCAGATTTAGCACATCTTGTATTTCATTGCCTTCTGACCACTCCTGTTTATATATTTTTTTCCTATGGCAATCCAGCAAAAGTGGTAGTATTTTAAGTGGACTCTAGCCCACCAAAGCTTAATTCACAATAAACCTATTGGTCCAAGGTGCCACAAGATTCCTTTTTGCTCTTAGGTTGTCAGGTGTTTGTCCTCAGATATGAAAACAAATAACTGTACCTTCCACATACTCCATGACCATGCATAAATGGCGTCTAGTTTCAAAGGAACAATACATGCTGACTACAAATGGATTTTCTGCAAATGTCAGGATATCACGCTCAACGAAAGCCTGCTGAATCTGGTTTCGAAGAATGAGATTCTGTTTGTTGATCTTTTTCATGGCAAATCGCTGCCTCGTTTCTTTATGCCGCACCAGGTAAACAGCACTGAAAAAGTCCAAGAAAAAGTGAAAAGACATCAACAACAGAATTGTATCACTACTTGTAATTTCTTTTTTAAAGTCCTTGAGGACACATAGCATTTGAATAGCAATTTCCAGAATTTGTTTTCAGACCACCTCAGTTAATCAACAACTGATAAATCCTACTAGAATGCATATATGTATTTGGCAGTATTGGGGGAATGCCATGGCACAATATTGGAGAGAATCCTGATATCATCTGCTCTGCCAATGTGCATCCTATTTTATGACTAAGCATCCATTCCTGATTTCTCAGGATGATATCATACATGAAACACAAAGGAGGAAAGATGGGAGCTTCATGCATAGACAAGCTCCTTCTTTACCAACTGAGAAAACATTACACTCACTGTCAGTAACATGACCCGTGAACACTATTTATTAGCTCCGGGGAGATGAGCAGTGGCTGAGTCAATCTTGAGTTAACAGCAACCTACATTATTAGCTTCTGATTAATTTATGCAGGGAGGCAATTAATAGCTTTATTGTAATCTAGCCTGAGAAAGAACAGATAATAAAAATGGTAATCGGTTAGAGTTGCTACTATTTCATTGAGGATTTAGTAAAAAAGGAGCACGGAAGATAAGACTCCTCTGAAACAACTTGACTGGTTACTACTTTAAATACATCCTGGAGAAAGTGTACTGTTAGAAACCTTGCAACTGTTTAGAGTCAGACACGAAAAGGTATATGGGAACCAATAAACACGTTGTTCACTTGATTTGTGCTCCCTTTTCCTGCAAAAAGGACAAGCTTTTAAAAATGCTCAAAGGTCGACTTGCTCATTAATATGATTTATCATCTTGGTCTTTCTAGCCTCACATGTTAAAGTTCTTGTTACTACTGTAGGATAATTCCTTGTGATATTTTCCTTTTAGAGTTTCCATTTCAATGAATGGCAGTGAAAACTGATTGTATGATATTTGAACCGGGATAGCATTGCCTTGGGTAGAATACCATACCCTTTTTTGTTCCTCTTGTACATTTATACTTTAGAACAAACTATGCCTCCCACTATGTGAAGCCATTCTTATAGTTTGGCACTCTATCTTCTTTTTCCCCCATTCCATCCTTTTTTCTTCACTGTGAGTTGCCTTGGGTCCTCCAGTTTGCCCTGTTCTCTCCCAAACTTTGGACTGTCTTCCCTTTGATTTCAGTTCTTTTTTTCTTTGCCCTTTATGAGTATCATCACATCTTTTATTTTATAAAAAATAATAAGATGATAGAGGAGGAGAGACAGAGAACCACTGATCAAGTTTCAATAAGTTTATTTTTGTGTCTAGTATATGACATTCAGACTTCAGTGTGTGAAATAGCAAACAGGTTATATACTGGGCAGAGAAGGGCTGCTCAAGCAACCTAATGGAAATCTAATAAAATGCCATACACAATATACCACACACATCAGAATGATTCTGGGTGATGACCTATTTCTCCCCATTAGCAAACTGAAAGAGAAAGAACACAGCAGATGGCACTAGAGAACAAATACTATGGTTCTCTAAAAGGCAGAAAGCCTACTGGAACAAACAAAACAATCTCTTACTGGGTCTTCTGGTCCCCTAGCAACCAACGCCAACAATAGAAAGCCAGAGTGAACAATGCTTCTAAGGGGAAATAACACTACAGGAAGAAACCAGAGATTCCCACCTTGCATTCATACAATAAATAGTTCTGTCTGAACTGGCATGCAGTGGAGAGGAATGTCAGGGTGCTGGACAATGAAGTCCTTTTATCAGCCTATAATCTGTTTGAAAACTTAATGTCAGTGTGATTGCCTATTAGAAACTCTGCACTTTTATTGCTGCATATCAGCTCCATTAAAAATTAATAGATTCTAGTGGGTGGCCATGTTGGTCTGAAGCAGCACAACAAAAATTGAGTCCAATAGCAACTTTAAGACCAACAAAGCTCGCACCTTGAATAAATCTTTGTTGGTCTTAAAGGTGCTATTGGACTCGATTAAAAATTAATAGTGATTCTCAGTAAGCATTTCCAATATCCTTGACTAATGCCGATTCTTTCCTACTCTGACTTAGTTTTTTCCTCTTTCACTCTCTCACTTCCGTTGTTATAATTTCACATTTGTTTACTTTTCCTGTTTCTGATATGGCATTATTTCTAAAGAAAATCTTGCTTAAAAATCAGGATTTAAAAATATGTACATGCAAGAAAGAATAAGATACTCTGCAAGAAATTTAGTTCTCTCTGCGTTTCTCTTTAAGTCATTTACATTGCTAAACAGATCGACAGATTTGTAGTTGAAAAAATGCAAAATAAACCCCTAGGTGTAAATGAACCACTATTCCATATATGTATAGCTATTTGGATCCTAGTTAAAATGTTTGCGAAACTATTAATGTCTAAATATCAGATACATGTTTAAGTTTTCTTTCTTTCCAGATAGGCTCTGCACTGGAGACAAAAGTGCTGTTTAACGCAATGGTTCGTCAGTCAAATATGTTTGCATGAACTCTTAATGAACATGAACAAAGAGCATGATGATATTTCTGTCACTTGAATATTTTCATCATTAGGAAAGCATCCTCCTACATGTAAAAGGACTATGCTCTGTCAGTGCTTGAAATCTCTAATTCAGTTCAAATTGACTCCTGCTCACTTGCTGAAAAAGTTCAAATATACATGTAGGCAATTTTTACAATACAATTTTTGTACACTAATTTTCAAGCCTATATAATTTACGAATTCAACTGAAAAGCTGCTGCAGTTTCCTACCAACCATTCTCAAACATTCTGAGGCCGAAAAAACCATGGGTCAGAGGATGTATCCTTCCAGAGCAGGATCAGGCTCTCAAATCATTTCTACATCCATTCAAAATGGCAGTGGTGACCATGGGTTGGGCCTGACCCTCAGTGTAAGAGAATCATCAGCTCTGAGACATTGCCCCCCTGTCCCCCCCATCCCCCCCCCCAAACAGAAGATGAACTGGCATTGGAGCAGGTGTGTGAAATAGAGCTGGCTATTTTTGTGATATAATTAATGACAAGTGAGTGGTGCTTCCTTTCCTCAGGGACACAGTGCTTTGCAAACTTTATTAAAAATGCTTATTTTAACTGAATTACCTGTATTTTGGAAAATGGACTGATTTCAGATGTCAAATGACATTAACAGGCAAATGACAACAGCAGGTGAATGACAAGTAGGTGTGACTGGATTGGGTGTGATATGCAGAAGAGGAGTAGGCATGGAGGAATCAGCTTTGATCATGAGAAAGGATGCAGTTGGTGCAGTTCAAGAGGATGCAGTGTCCTGAGCTTCATTATCAATTGCAATTCAGCAATTCCTTTTTTTAATTTGCCTTTGAAATTCCTTTATAAGAGAACTGCTTCTCTTAGACTGTTTATGCACTGGAGGTTTCATGCCAGGCTGCAGTTTTAGTCATGGCAGGTTGCCCCATCTCTTCCTGCACCCACACAGGGGAGTATTTGTCCCAGTGCACCTCATCTGCCCCCAATTTGTGCTCCTGCACTGGTGCTGGGGCAGTGAAGATCCAGAGTGCGTAAACAGTATTAAGTTAGCAACTGAATGTCCTGAAAGGTTAAAATGTTTCCCCACTTGTCTTTGAATGTTTGGTTTCTAATGTGAGACATTACCATTAATTCTTTGTTTAAGAGTCTGGCTCATTTGTCCAATGCAGGTGATGTAAGGGCATTGCTGACTAGTTATGGCATAAATCACTTTGTTTTTAGGTGCAAAGTCCGACCCATCGCGACCCCATGGACAATGATCCTCCAGGCCTTCCTGTCCTCTACCATTCCCCGGAGTCCATTTAAGTTTGCACTGACTGCTTCAGTGACTCCATCCTGCCACCTCATTCTCTGTTGTTCCCTTCTTCTTTTGCCCTCAATCACTCCCAGCATTAGGCTCTTCTCCAGGGAGTCCTTCCTTCTCATGAGGTGGCCAAAGTATTTGAGTTTCATCTTCAGGATCTGGTCTTCTAAGGAGCAGGCAGGGCTGATCTCCTCTAGGACTGACTGCTTTGTTCGCCTTGCAGTCCAAGGGACTCGCAAGAGTCTTCTCTAGCACCAGAGTTCAAAAGCCTCAATTCTTTGACGCTCGGCCTTCCTTATGGTCCAACTTTCACAGCCATACATTGCAACTGGGAATACCATAACCTTGACTAAAAGCACTTTTGTTGTCTTTATGCATGCATGGTGATTAAATGCACATCAACACAAGAATCCTTGATTGGGTGATTCGAGTGCCATAGGCATCGAGGAATGGGAGGGTGCGATTTTGAATTTTCTTTTACTGCGTTACAGCAGGGGTGCGTTATTGTGCATGTTCAGACCAAAAAATAAGGGGGAGGCATGATGGACCACTCTCCCAATGGAAATACAGAACACATGCCATGAATGGAGTCCTGACCAGTGACAAGAGAAAACCACAGATGCAAAATGCCAGGCGCAAATTCAGAATCTACATTTAGAAGAAGAAAAGGACTTGGTTCTTATATGGCACTTTTCTCTACCCGAAGGAGAATTCACCTTCCCTTTCCTTTCCCCACAACAGACACCCTGTGATGTAGGTGAGGCTGAGAAAGCCCTGATATTACTGCTCGGTCAGAACAGCTTCTAAGAGGACTGTGACAAGCTGGCTGCTTGTGGAAGAGGTCATCCAGCTGGCTGCATGTGGAAGAGTGGGGAATCAAACCCAGTTCACCAGATTAGAAGCTGCTGTTCTTAACCATTACACCAAGCTGGCTCTTGGGAGGTTTTTCTCTACCCTCAGACAAAATATTGCAGGTTTATCATGCAGATACTAAAATGTAGCTGTTGTTGGCTTTGAGACAGAAAAGGCTTTCTTTTCTCTAGACAATAGCAGTTCTCAATCAGAATATAAACCCATTTGGAAAGTACATTTATTTCTAATTTTAAAGAAATAATACAATTAGCAGACACTGAATTTGGAACCTCATCACCTACAGCAGTGGTCCTCAGCCACTGGGCAGATTTCGCTTAAAGAAAATGTCTAAGACAGCTTGTGAACCCATTAATGACTTGGCCTGAATATGACATGTTTACTAATTCACAGCTTATTTAATGTCTTGTACATTCCCAACCATCAATTCCTTGGTGTACCTTATCTTCTTCAAAGCCATTTAATTATATTACAAATGAACTTGCTAATCCAAGTATAAGGCAGAATTCTAAAAAGGTTATGTATAGGTATTTTTTAAAGTTTGCTGTTTAAACTCATGCATCTGATACATTTCTGTCAAAATATGCCAAGACAATTATATTTTGAAAGAAATTCAAAGCAGAATTGACCAGTTTAAAAAAACACTCAAAATACTCTTGCTCAATAACAATACTTTTTTTCATTACCTTTTGAAGGAATAGATTGTTACACAACCATAATACAAACATTAATGAGCTACATCATAAAAATATACCCAATGACATTCTGGAATATAAATCAATGAATCGTAAGCATGAGCTCTCTCATTTATGTTATTTCAGAAAATTAATGACCTGGAAAACACTGAAAGAAAACTATTGTTGCACAACAACATTAACTTTATTTTCAGTTTATACCAGTAATAAAAAAATTAAGTGCCTATGAAGCACTTTACTGCTTTGCATTCACAAAAGAAATAGGCATTATTGTTTAATTATACTAAAATTCTTAGGCAATCAGGTATTAATGTGCGACTTTTTCAAATCAGATCAAGTGAGGTAATTTCTTTGACAGAACAATGCTGCTGACCAAATGCTGACCTTTTAAACCCACTATTAATAACTGCTACTGGAATAAATGGTGAAAATGCTAGTTCTAAACTGAGGTTCTGAACTGAGCTTAAGGTTCGTTCCTGGAATAATGATGCAAAGGTCATGCAACCATCCATCTCCACACATGCAATACACATCGGATAAAGTGAGACGAGCCAAACATTATGAATATTTTTCTACCCGAAGAAGGCTTACAATATTTCTCTTAGCCACTCCTGCTATAGTCCTTTCTTCACACAGGAAGCCTCATTCGAAGCTATCTTTAGAACCCCCTTTTTAAACAAAGTATCCGGCTTAAAGAACAATCTACTTGTAATCTGCCATATACTAGAGTTCAGCCTTGCCCTTTTATACCTATAGCAAATTAACAGATCGTATTAAAACTAATGAGACAACTATTTAGAAAATAAGATTTTCAACCTCAGATTTCTTAAGTGTAGAATTTTAAAATGGACTTATATACCGCCAGCTTTTAAAAATAATACCAGTCCTGATAGTGCACCTCTCATAACCCTCAAGAGCAGCAAGTTAGGCTGAAAAACACTATTTTTACAAGCATGGTTGTTTACATCTAATTATATCTATTCATTTCTTACATTGCCATCCAAGTAGTGACAGCTTTAGGATTTTAAACAGCAATAGCCTTCTTGAACTACTCATTTATTTATTTCTATTTTGCATAGGAATATCTTTAGCTCTCTTTCAAAAAGGAATGATTTTTGGCATATAGAAAAAAAAAGTAAAATTACATTTAGATTATAAGTAGTAATTTAAAGGTATATAGTATCTTATAGTAAATTACATGCAATCGTCTATAAACTATGAAAGCCTTATATATACTCACCCATATGCTCCATTACTGATGAGTTTAATTGTTTCAAAATCACTTTCACGAGGCTTCCGCTGAAGTTTAAGAGATGTATTGGAACTCTTCAAAATGAATAAGACAAAGAGATTTAGTTGCCCAATATACACGATATAAAGAAGTAGCAGTGGTTTAGCTTTAGCCAATCAGTCACAGGCTCCATCCTCAATATCTTTATGAGGCTTTAACTGGGTATCATCAGTACCAATATAAAGATTGCAGGTGACACACTGCAGGGAATTCTTAAAATATTTTCTTAAAATATTTCTAACTTCCTCTAAACTCAACAGAATTTTGTTAATTGGTCTAAAATGTCTACTAAAAATATTGTTTACAGATCTCAGAGTGGTTCACAATGTTAGTCTAGAAATGGAATTTTATTTATTTATTTGTTTGTTTGTTGTATTAGATTTTAATACCTCCTGTTCCATACGGCCCAGGGCGGTTCGCATGGAATGTTTTAGGAAACATAGAAAATTATATTAAATAACAGTCACAATATAACATAACAGTAACAGTTCTAACAATAAATATAAGTTTAACAGCTTACTATAATTCAGCGGTTCTCAACAGCTCTAATGCGGCGACCCCAACTGCGTAGGTGGTGGGGTCGGCATGCATTCATGCGCATTCGCTTGCGCACAGGCGCACAACAGCTGTCCCTGAGAGACCTCCTGGGGAAACCCCTTCCCTCCCAGAGAAGGCCAGGGAAGGTCCGGCCTGTACCTTCAGGGGACGGTTACAGTGGCCAGAAACAGCAGCGGGCAGCAGCAGGTGACGCTAGCGGTTGGCGGTGGGCGGCAGCAGGCAGTGGCTGGCGGAGGAGGAGCCATGGCAATGGCTGCCTCCACACTGCCTCGACTGTTGTGCGCCTGCGCGCACAGCACACGCAGGCGCACAAAAGTCAGGGTGGCGTGGAGGCAGCCATTGCCATGACTCATCCTCCACCGGCCACTGCCAGCTACCCGCTGCCGCCGCCTGCTGCCGCCACTTGCGGCCATCACCGCCATTGCCATCATGGTGGCAACCAACTTGGGGACCCCACAGATAGGGGCAGGTGGCCCAAATCAGGTCGTGACCCCAGGGTTGAGAACCACTACTATAATTAATTCATTGAACATGTCAATTTGGAATGACTTAACATATATTGGCATTTTTGCTATCATAACATTACTTCCTATTTCACAAATGTATAAGTACCCATCTCCTTATATTTCTCTTTCAATCATGTATGTATGTATGTATGTATGTATGTATGTATGTATGTATGTATGTATGTATGTATGTATGCATGCATGCATGCATGCATGCATGCATGTATGTATGATATATATAAATTCATTTTATAATATTGTAAAATAGTCAAATTATATAATGTGCCATGAAAAGAAAGCAGTCTTTGATTGTAACTAAATTAGGCTGTTAAAAGAAAAGATAGTGACTGTCTCATGATCCTAATGTAGATCTAAAATTTAAAAAACCTTCATGCAGAAATCACATCAGCTCCTGTTATCTGACATGATAACTCGTTGAAACACCATAGTCAATAATTTATTTTAAACTCAGTTCAATCAAACATAACCCAAAATAACAGAAGACTTACACTGACTGATTCATCTGTTTCTGGAGTTGCTGCTGTCCCACTGTCATAGTTAGCAAGCTGAGCTATTTCTACAAATAAAAATAAATACAAAAAACTATTTCAACATTCAGTGTGTGCACTCATTAAATGTTGAAGTTCATGAGGGACATAGCTACTTCTCAAGGTTGTTCCACGGAATTATTACACATTAAAAGCCAACTTTTTAATATGTCTCACCATGTTCAGATTTAAAGTTTTGTTAATATTTTAAGTTCTGACAATGCCTGAAGGCCTAGCATAAGTTCAAATAATTTAACGTATGAAGACTGCTACTTTTCACTACTATTTTCCAATTAATAAACACTTTCTCCAAAGCAACCAAAACAGAAGGCTTCTGTGAACAGGAAAGGTAAGTTTCTGAAGGTTTTCCTGCTCCAAAATACTTAGGAAAACATTAAGAGGAAATCAAGTATTTTATGTACTAGAATATCTTAGTGACTAATCGGGAATAGTTCTACCTAAAAATAGTAATGATCCTGTCTAGGTGCTTAAAATGTGGTTATAAGAATAGTTACAGCCTGTCTTACAGGCTTCCATGTTTCACACTGTATGCATAAACAAACTATTCAGGTTAAGGGGTTTACTAGAACTTTCATCTACTCAGATTTTCTTGTCAATATTACTATTACCGTCCACACCTCAAGAATCACACATCTGACAGGACACAGAGTGGCCTGTAGCAGTATGGCTACCTGCCACAGCATACTGGTATCAGATGAGTGAAGCTTCTTAGGTGTATCTGCTACAATGTGTTAGCTTTAACCCCCATCTCAAGAATTTATTCTCAAATCCTGGGTGAGTAGGATTGTTTCAAAGCACCCACTTTTGTAGCAATGGAACGGGTTTAGGGTATTATGTATGTGAGCTGACCCTTTTTAGCCTAATGAGTTTTTGACACTGTTTTCTGTACTAAACAGCAGTGGTCCCCAACCTTTTTGAGGCTGGGGACCGGCGGCAGCAGGGAGGGCGATTGCCCGGCCGTGCATGTGCCATACGCGCATGCACCATGCGTGCATGCACGGCCAAAATCACGCATGCGCGCAAGTGCCACGCATGCGTAATTTCGGCCACACATACGCGCATGCGCGGCCCTACCGGGCCGCAAGCTTGCGGCCTGGGAAGTTTTTTACTGCGGGGGGGGGCGGGGAGAGGGAGTCACGGCCCGGTGGTTGGGGACCACTACTATACAGTATCATCAAACAAAATCACTGTAATGCATCTGTGCCAACACTAATGAACCCACCAAATATGCTGTGCTACCACAAGCATCCTGACATCAGTTGTACTGTAGACACAATGATAAAGTAATGTCCACAAACTTTTGCATTCATTTTATGCTGATTCAGCAGTCCACAATCAAAGGATAATTTTACATTCGTGGAAATTACCTGTTTAAATACTTCAGTTATAACTGCATTGTTCACATGACGGTTTCATGAAAAGGATGTTTTACTCTCCATAGGAAAAAAGCAAATACACTAGGGATGGGCATGAACCAGCTCATGAGACAAAATTCAGAGTGAATTTGGTTCAGAGCCGAGGAACCAATGTACAGGGAATTCCTCAAACATTTACTAGAATTTTGTCTGGTTAGGTTTGGCTGTTCAGGGCCAGTCTTTTAATACAAACAACGGAGTATTTATCATTGTAATCAAATTTATTTGTGTAGCCAAAGGCCATTACAAAATATCAAAAAACTATCTTATTTATTTTCTTACTTGTTTATTTATTTATTTCTAATATATATGCACCCTCCCCTTGCAGCTCTGGGCAGTTTACAGAGGACATGAACAGGTACAATTTGGATTCAATAATAGTGATAGTAGAACTGGTTAAAGGAGCAGTCTTAACAGTAACAACCAGTAGTAATAACAATATACAACAGTAATAACTGAAATGTTAACATAACAACTGTAATTATAATCCTATAGATTGGTCAACTGCCCCTTTTTAAAAAGTGAAGAGAAGAAAAATACAATAACCATTTTCTAAACAGTTGGTATTTACCATGCTAAACATTACCTATTCCTTAGGTTTCTAAGTAATTTATTTTTCAAAGCTCCCTAGGTCTAATTTTCTTTGCTGCCAAAGCAAACAATGACATTCTTTAAGTAACAAAAAAGGCAGCATCTGATAATAAGAACATTAATTTCTCAAAATCAGAATTAAATTTTAAACTATTTAAAATAATTGGTCATATGTTTCACTTACAACTAAGCAATACAGAGTCCTTTGCTCAGCTATAAGGTTTAAATGGCTGACAGCCGTTTAATCCTTCTGTTTTTCTCCCTCCCCTTTGAAGGCGGGGAGGAAAACCAAAGGGTTGAATAGGTTGCAGCTGTTTAAACCTAATAGTTGAGTGACAGACCTCCTCTGCTGTTTTGCTCTTTCCTCTCCCCCTTCAAAGTGCGGGGAGCAAAAGCAAATGGTTAAATGGCTGGTAATACTTTAACCCTTCCAGGCAATTTCCAACCCTCACCTCTTGTCCTGGCTCCAGTGAGGCATGGCTGAGAGAAAAGTGGAAGGGAAGTCCCTTCCAGGATGGGTTCTGTTCCCTTTCTCCCAGCTGTGACTTGCCAGACCAGTTCAGGTGAGGCCCATTTGGGTTGGTTGAGAGTACAGTTTGTGGGATCTAAACTTTTTAAGGTTTGTGCCTATCCCTAAAATACTTCAGGGAAAATGGGTTAAAAGTCACTTTGTACATGCACATAGATTACTATTTCACTTTAAAAATCAAACAAAAAGGGAACCATTCCATAAAAGCCAATATTTAGAAGAAATCATTAACATATGGTTAATGTGGGTGGGTATGCACATAAGTGTGCATTTTGCTTCTTAAAACCACCTTTATCAGCAAGGTAAAACTCCGGATAAGCTTTACTAGCAAATTATAAAATATGGGCTTGTGTAATCAAAATGCTGAAAGAGATTTTTGTCTTTGCAGGAACTGAGCCATTATAATGTACTCTGACAGCCTTCTCAGACCACAAATTATATTCATAAATAGAAAATTAAAATGGTTCAGTTTTAAACATTATTTTTGCAAAATAACCATTATCTGAGAAATACACATTATTTGTAAACAGTAGGTAGTAATAGAATGAAACCAAGAGTCAGCTTTTGAATCAAGAAGTTAAGGAACCATTTTGCAATGCCTGAAGGCATTTTTTAAAACTCATCTAAATACCATTAAACATCTGCTTTTTATTTCATTGATTTAAACCATTTCTAAAGACTCATGATTCAAAAAGGTAAAGATGGTAATTTAAAAGCCACGGGAAAACATTTCTCCCCAGGGAATGTTTCTGAAATACAGCAACCAGACTCCAGTAAATGATGAATCTGCTCTGCTATAGCTTCAGTACAGTATAGGTTTATCTGGCATTATCTCTAAAAATTGCATGCATCATTTCACTTGCAGAAAAGATACTATAGCAAAAAAGAAATAAAAAGTAAAGGGTTTCAGACTAAAACACAATTGCTAGAAAACAAGTTTCATTGAGATGTAAAGCAGCAAACTTGCTTTCAATTGAAAATAAGCTTTTAGCATTAAGGTCCCTTATTCCATAGTTTTATTCACAGTCTGGTTTTCAGAAAACTGACCAAACTGAGCTATGCATGTCTCCTATAATTAACCCATTATTAAATATTATACTTCCTAATTAGGGTTGCCAGATTTTCCCCTGGTCAGCAAGGAATGAGGGGTAAGATGACAAGCTCTATGTTGGAAAACTCCTGGGGATTTGGGGTTGGGAACTTGGGGAGGACAGGGACCTCAGTTGGGATACAATAGGTAATGGAAGAAGCCCACAGTTCATAACATGACACTGTCCCCCTTTCACTGCTTCATCTCAGAAGTCAACTATTTTTTCCTTACACTTTCATCTTTTCACTAAAAAGCACCTGTTGGATAAAAGGTCATTTTTGTCACTTTTCTGTGTTGGCTAATAACATGTTCATAATAAAACTATATCCCTCTTTAAATGAATGCATTTTAAATATGGGCAAAAACTATAACTTTATTTTAACTCTAAAAACTTTTAAGATCATTAAAGCAATCTAATTTGTTAACAATATGTTTGTTTATTTTAATCTTCCTTGCCATTCCTTTAATACTAAGGTCTGGCCAACCTTTTCAGGATCTTTAAATTATCCAGATCATTCAATAATGTTTTAACATGTTTCTGCATTATCTTGGATCAACATGCTTCTGATACTTGGGCTTAAGACCTAACCATACCTGCAGTTCCCCTTGCTTTTGCCAGCACTGTTAAGTATCTTAATGCAGCTTTCTTTTTCTCATCTTTTATCAGTCTTCCCTTTGGAAATGAACAATGAACTGAATGTATGCTTTACCTTCATTCAACCTCACATATTTAGAGAGCCAGTTTGGTGTAGTGGTTAGGACTGTGGACTTCTAATCTGGCATGCCAGGTTAGATTCTGTGCTCCCCCACATGCATCCAGCTGGGTGACCTTGGGCTGGCCACGGCACTGATAAAGCTGGTCTGACTGAGCAGTGATATCAGGGCTCTCTCAGCCTCACCCACCCCACAGGGTGTCTGTTGTGGGGAGAGGACTGGGAAGGCGACTGTAAGCCGCTTTGAGCCTCCTTCGGGTAGGGAAAAGCGGCATATAAGAACCAACTTTTCTTCTTCTTATAAAATATGTTGTGGTTTCTAATAATGCTTGCTATTTGCTTAAAAAACTGATAAAAATTGAATAACTTATTTTCTGATGGCTTTTTGTTATTTATTAATTTCTGACTGAATTTTAGCACAGTATCACGGTAGCTACTTTGAGGGTCCTTTTTGGATGGAAGAAAAGGATAAACACATTTTAACAAATAAACAAATCAATGATGAAATAAAAAGGACAACCAACATAAGAACATCCTCCCTACCACCACCAAATCTTGATTTAAGAATAAATCATTACACTATGAAAATCTCATACCTTCCAAAGGGTCTTTATTTAACCCCAGCTGGCTAATAATGTATCTAGGGATGTCAGTTTTAATGCCTTGTCCCTCTTTAGCATGTCCTTCTGCAGCTTCCAGAAGATAATAAAATTCTTCAGGATCAAACTCCTGAAAGGAGAAAAAGATCATTTATTACGAAGACTGTTAGCTTTATTACTGTTGAAAGAAGCAATTTCTTAATTTGGTTGAAAAAAATCGGAAACCGTCTGTCAGCAAATGCAGAAAATAAGCTATGATTTTATGGAACAAAGTCTTCCAAACAAATAGCAAAAACAATATCAAGGAAACAAGAACGGAACTGTAACAAGCTTGCACCGCATGTTAGAGATGTGGTCTTCAACCCTTCTAGGGCACATTGAACATGGGACCAGCATGATTTCAAACTGATACGACAGGCAAAGGGGTGATTTCACTAGAGTCAAGACATAATCTGGAGGCTACAGAGCAAGAGAGTTAGGGACAGAAAACATAACTAAAAGGAGTGTCAAAAGTTAGGAATGAAACAAGGATCAAAGCCATTGAGGAAATGTTTGCATCACTAAATGACCTCATCTTATCACCTTATTCCTCTAATCAACAGGTTTTCAATGAGAAGCAGAAGGTATAGTGTCCTTTGGTCTCTACAGGTGTGAATTAGCAGCAACTGGGACATTCCTGGAGAAGTTAAAGGAGGCAGTGGTGAGGTCACTTTTTAAAAGACTAACACTGGATAAAACCAACCCAGCCAACTACCATCCGGTTTCACATTTGCCTTACCTGGGAAAGGTAGTTGAGTGGGTGGTTGTGGAACAACTACAGAGCTTTCTGGAGGAAACATTAGCCCTTGAACCTTTCTAATTTGGTTTCTGGCCTGGTCATGGAGGGGAAACAGTTCTGGTTGCGATGAAAGATGATCTCTGGAGGAAAATGGACCTAGGCGGGTAGGAGCTGCTGTTCCTTACAGACCTTACAGCAGTGCTCAGCATAGTAATACGTGGGCTAATCACCCAGTGCCTAAGCAACATGGAGATATGGGCCACTGCCTTGAAGTGGCTACAGTCCTTTCTCCAAGGATGGGGACAGAGATTGGCAGTAGGAGAGAATACCTCCCAGGAGTGTTCCTTACCTTGCAGGGTTCCCCAAGAAACAATTCTCTTCCTGATGCTGTTTAATATCTATATCCGCCCCCTCGCCCAGTTAATTCGGAGTTTCAAGCTAGGGTGTCATCAGTATACGGATGACATGCAACTGGATCTGTTAATGGACAGCCATCTGTCTGCACCCCCGAGTGTATTGACCAACTGCATGGGGACAGTGAGGGAGTGGCTCAAGTGGAATGGGGTGACGTTAAATCCAACTAAGTCAGAGGTCCTCTGGCTAGGTCAGCAAGCCCCAGTTGAGGTGCTACTATTAACCCTTTAAAAAACATTTCCATGTTTACATCAATCTAGCAACTGACCTATACTAGAAATACTAGCTGAAATTGAGTTGATGTTACTGTAGTTAAAGATGGTTTTAAAGATGATTTTAAATGGTCGAATGTATTCATTGTGTATTGTTTTATTGATGTTTACACTGTCCTGAGCTGGTATATCTGGGAGGGCAGTATATAAATTAATGAAATAAATAAATGAATAAAACGATTAAATGAGGAGATGCAAGTTATTATATGCTTCAAAATATTTAGGTAGCTCTCCCAAGGGGCTGTACCTCAATGTTAGAGCACCAGCTTTGCATGCAGAAGACCTCAGGTTCAATCCCAAACATCTGCAGTTAAAGGAACCAGGGTGGAGGTGAGCTGCCATGCAGCTTAGGCAATAATGACCCCAAGAATATGTATCTTCATGTGTTAATGAGCCACAAAGTCTTTTGACTACAGCAAGCTGTAGTAGTAACCTGCAACCTGAGCACTTGGGAAGGGCAGTAGAAAAATTCAACAAAACAACTTCATTACATAAAGTGAAGATGCCCTAACAGCCTTATATGCTTGCAGAAAACATAAAGCTAGTTCTGAATATTTCTAAAAGTAAATTTTATACCTCACACAAACATGCACAAAACCAAAATCATGAATGCTGTCAAATTCTATCAGCACAACTTTTACAAAAGTAATCTCAAATAGTGACAGGGGAACCAAAAAGGCCTACTGATTTAATGCTTGCATAGTACCAGTCTGTCAAGTAATTTTTAAAAAATCTGTATATCTAAAAGCAAAGTGTAGTCCTATCTGCAGATATCTAAATCCATGGATTGGAGAGAGACATACACGAAACAGATTTTTCTGCAAACTTGGGGGATCCTTCAAGAGAACAATGGGCAAGCAGGCATTGTACTGAGGATGGCAAAGTAGGGGAAGCAAGAACTGTGTTGAGGACTGGGGGGAGCAAGAAAGAACCCTGCCAAGAACAGGGGGAGTGGAATCGCACTGCGTCAACAATGGTTGCCTCAAGCAAGCAGAACAACAATGCAAGGGAGGGCCAGCAGAGAGGCAACAATGGGGGGGGCAATGACAAGCAGAGAGACAATAATAGGGGGAAGGCCAGCAGAGAGTGGGCGATGTGGGGCAGGGAGGTGAGCAGAGCTGAAATCAAATATAGGACAGGAAGAAGATAAAGTTTTAGAGGAGCAAAAAAGAAAAAAAGGAACAGGACGGAAGATGGGGAAACAAGGCGAGTGCTGCCTAGGGGAAGCAGAAAAAAGCCGGTATGTAAGTGTGAAAACGAGAGGGAGAAAATGAAAGGAACAGACTGAAAACAAAGATGGACTGGAAAAGGGAAAAATAAAGAGGGAAAAAAAGGAATAATGAGACACTTCTGGTACTTTCCTGTGAGTCTTCCTCACAGGTTCTCCACTTGTACCTGATCTTCCAAACAGCAATTCAAAACTTAACATGCCCCTTTTCAAAAATTTTCAATTGACTTTTCTTAGCAATCTAAATGTCCAAACTGATTACAATAGGAATCATCTTACCAAACATTCAAGTAAGCGAGCAGGACGAGCAATGACAATAAGAATCTTTCGGACAAGTTGCTTAATAAATGCCAGCTCTCCACTTTCTGATCTTTCTTGAGCCTGTTAAGAAGCACAAAAAGAGTCATGATAATAAAAACAGACACAGAAAAATCACTAGTGTGGCAAACCAAGATAAACACTTTAGCTCAGTTCAACTGATTTAATCAGGTTAGCACAAAACAATATTTACAGTTTCATGGAAGAGAAACAAACTTCCAGCGATAATCAATACAGACAGGACATGAATTAATAGGCATGCCAGTTAGGAAAAACTATAAATAGCTTATTATAATAACTTATGCCACCCAGCTGAAAAAAAATGTAGCATGTTACCGCCCCTACCACCGGAATGAAACTGAAGAGCTCCTAGGATTTCAAATGTTAACTTGTTTCTAATGTTAAAACATTTTTATCTTTGTTTTATTGTGAAGGTTGTAAGCCACTCATATATAATAGAATATATAAATATAATAAACTTCAACTACACAATTACTCCTACAGAAAACAATAGATTATACATGTTAGGTTTAAGTTTCCCATTCGACATTTATTCAAATTGGCAATACCATCTTTGGTTGAAAATAGGTAAACACAATATCATGGATGACTCAGAGGGATAATTTACTTTTCTTTCATATAGCTATGGTAAACTGCCATCATCTCATTCTTTGCTACAACTGGTGAAAAAAATTATTTGTTTACCACTTTTCTTAAAAAGTGATTTATAGATATAAACATTCTATATAAATAATTTAATCATCATCAGATACTAACAGAAAAGTACAGAAACCAGAGTCAAGCAAATTCTGTACCTTGCACTTTTTCTTAAACTACAGAAGGGAAGAGGTAGTAAATTAGCATCAAACCCTCCCCATAGGCCTCTCAGGTACCAGGCACTGAAGAATATGCCTGATGGAAATCATTGTGAGATGAGGCTCCACTGTTTTGTTGATTCATAACTAATTAATTTATAATGGCTTAATTAGTTAATCAAAGCTCTTAATGAACTAATGGGTTGATTATTTGGATATTATTAATAGAGAGCAAGCGTGGTGTAGTGGTTAGGAGCATGGACGGATTCTGTGTTCCCCCACATGCAACCATCTGAGTGACCTTGTGTTCGCCACAGCATTGATAAAACTGTTCTGACTGAGCAGTAATATCAGGACTCTCTCAGCCTCACCTGCCTCACAGGGTGTCTGTTGTGGGGAGAGGGAAGGGAAGGCAAATGTAAGCTATTTTGAGGCTCCTTCGGGTAGAGAAAAGCAGCATATAAGAACCAACTCTTCTTTTCTTTCTTAATGGAGGGTGAATATATGCAGTCTCTGATTGGTCAAGTAAAAAGAAACCTGTTAAAAAACTAAATGATTTAAAAAGCGCCCCCCCCCAAGAAAATAAGGAAAAGGGGGGGGGGAAATTACTCATCGAACAGATCCATGGAAGTGTTAAAATATCTAAATTGGGAAATAGTTCAAGAATTCAGAGAATAGATTAACCCAGAAACTGATGGACAGAGAAAAGCTGTTCGAAACAGAATGAATGTGATAAAATATAAGAAACTCAAATTCTGAAACAAGGTGGTATGTGCAACCACAAAATGGCCACGAAGAAGAAGAGTTGGTTCTTACTCCTTTTCTCTACCCAAAGGAGTCTTAAATCGCCTTCCCTTTCCTCTCCCCACAAGAGACACCCTGTGAGGTGGGTGAGGCTGAGAGAGCCCTGATATCACTGCTCAGTCAGAACAGCTTTATCAGCGCCGTGGCAAGCCCAAGGTCACCCAGCTGGCTGCATGTGGGGAAGTACACAATTGAACCTGGCTCGCCAGATTAGAAGTCCACAATCCTAACCACTACACCAAACCGGTGGGTGAACCACGCAGAAACTTATAAAGAAAGCCCAACTACAGGGAGACATGGATTGATTTGATTATTTTTCCCTACTCCTTTCAAGATAATAACTTTACCCTAGTGGTCACCACCGACTGTCATTTTCACAAGTAATTGTGTGGGTTAAAAACATCTGGGTCGTGAATAGGTCTTCTGAGTTCAAAAGTCCACCTACAGGAATTATTCCAAGCACTTCACATGGCCCCAATCAGTAATTGAACAATTGCTTATACAAGTACCGTAGATAGATTTTTTATGACTGCCTTGAGAGGCAGAGCCAACCACAAAATGACTGCCACTAGGGTTGTGCAATAAAATACAATTTATTGTTTTTTTTTAATGGAAACTAGTTAATTATTGTATTTTAATTTTGTTGTAAGATGCCTTGAGTCCAATGGTGAATGGTAGGGTAAAAATATAAAAATAAATAATTAAAATAAATAAATGAAAGAAGGGCTTATGTAAAGAAACAGCTAGAAGAAGCAGCTTTTTTTTCGTTTTCTTTTACATAAGTGCATTAGATACCTGCAAAATGAAGGTTTTGCCAGGTGAAGGTTTTGATGCTAGCTCATTTATTTTGTGTATGCTAGAAAATATTTTAAACAATTTGTTAATTTTAAAAAACATCTCATTAAACAATGTTTCTGCCTAAAACACTGGACATCTACTAACAGAGCTAAGCATGATTTCACTATTGTGGCAATTAGGGTTGTGTGCGATGGTGTCCAAAGTGGCCGTTCCAGGCCGACACAGCCAGCGCTGCGAGAGGGGAGGTGAGACGCAGATGCCAGTGCATCAGTTGGCGCACATACGCAGGTGCAGACCTCTGCGCCTGCCTGTGTGCGCCGAACGGCACTTTGACACCTGCGCCTCCCTCCCCCTGCAGCTCTGGCTACATCGGCCTGGAACAGCCGCTTCAGAAGACACCGTGCACAATCCTAGTGGCAATCATTTTGTGGTTGGCTCTGCCTCTCATGGCAGTCATTTTTGTAGTCAAAACAGAGCAAGAGAAGGTCTAAATATGTTTAATACTGTAAGCCTGACTGGAATGGATCAAGGGCTAAAGTTTCCTCCAGGAATGTTGATATTTGGTCCGCAGCAGCCCTTTCAACCAACTTTCCCAGAAATGCTAAGTGCAAGATGGGACGGTAGTTGTCAGGCTCCCGTGGGTCCACAGATTAAAGGAGAGTTTCTATAAACTGAGTCGATACTTGATATCACTGAGTCCGAAATATATTTATATAAGCTAGAGAGCACAAACTGATAATGGTGTAAGGCTTTGCATGCAAGCACATGGCATATGTTTTGAAATCCATTAATTATACATTTTTCAGAATTTGTAGCTAAATATATTACTGGATATGATATATCATTTGACCCTAATATAAGAGCCACAATTAAGTGGTGTTGTGAAATTAAGTAGAGTTGGATTTAGTTTATACAGCACTGGAATACAGAGCTCTGTAAACCTTATGTGCCGTTTAGTTAATATAAATAGAATAAAATAATAATAAAACCTAAAAATGATCCAAAGGCATAAAAACAAATTAAAACAACCTGGATCAGCCTCCTACCAGCAATGCGATTAGCACTGTGAAAGTTGATGGCACAAATCAGCTACTACTTATTATATTTCGATACTTCCTTTCTTTGGGGGAGCTTAGGATGAATCATCTATCCCTGCAAGTACATTCAAAGGCTTGACCCACAAATGTCATATAAACAGCAAGTTATTTAAAATACCATCCAGAACTCAGAGACCACATCTGGCCATGTGATCCACATACAGAGGCTTGCTTTGACATACTGCTTGCCATTGCTAAACCAGAGCAAATATTTTTTATATTTTCAGCTGCACAGTTAACGAGTAAACATTTCACCTCATCTGTGGAATAAAAAGCAACTATATGTACTAGGGGTGCAGTAGGTGACTAAACTACAAGAAGTAAATGCAATGGTACGTTCTGTAGATAACCAGAAAAGAAAAGGAGATAATAATGTGAAGGAAAAGGAACAAAAGAACATTTTTTCTTCAAAAAGGTTGGAAAAGAATTTGCAAGAGTTTCTGAATTGCATTCTGAATTCTTTCAAACTTTTTTTTTGTCAAGTACCAAAGAATAGACTCTCAGAGACCTAATGAATGCAAAGAAGCCATATGTTGCTTCTTTTGGCAGAAAGATACTGGCATCCCTTTGTTCCTGTCTCAAAAAGGCACTTCTTTGTTAGAATAATAGAAGCTGCAGGATAAAGTTCAAATTGCATCCACTACTTATTCTCAACTGTACAGGGTGGATATTCATGAGTGCAAAGCTGAATCGAACAAACAGGTTATATTTGTTACAAATTCTTTGCCTGGTTTGAAATTTCCTGTAAGATTTCTTTTAACTCATAAGATGCAGCTAACTCAATAAAACCTTAATACGTAATTAAACATTAAACCTAAGAGACAAATCTAATTGTTTAAAGGCAATACTGATCTATTATTGCAGTATGGTATTGCCTGGCTTATGGAAGAAGGATTAGTTGCATTGTGTGTGTCGTAGCTATGTCTGGCAAACATTGGTATGCTGCATGTACCTCAATTTCTCTCCCAGGTTTAGACTCGCACCTAATGAACATGAACAAAAGATTCCATGAAAGTAAAATAAGTTGCCGCAAGAAAACATTAAACTCAAATTGACCTTGACCTTAGAACTACAAAAATGTCAGCTAAATCAAGCTGCTCAGCCACCTCATAACTTTTCCTAGCCATGCAGAGCAATCACAATGTGCCAAGCAGCAGGAGATGGCTATCTACTGAATGTCACAGCTGGGAACTGACAACGAATGTATCATCAGAAACTCAAAGTGGGTTCCCACAATTTAGTTCCAGCAAACAGCAGTCATCCCTGCAAGGATTTAAGCTTACGATGAACATTGTAAGAGGTGGCACAAAAGATAGTTTTCATACTTGGGAATAAAAGTACATAAATGAAAATCATAAAAACTCTGTGTGAGTCCGAGGATATTGTATACAGGTGTGTTTTGCCACCCATAATTTATCCAATTGCCACCCATAATTTATCACCACCAAAATTATTCCTGAAAATACTCTTTGAAACTAAAGCATTACTTAATTTTTTAAAATCCTGTTTGCTATTAACCATTATTATTTCCTGCACTTCATGTTTACTTTCTAGGCAGTAAAAAAAATGTTTCACGTGAATTCACTTTTGGTATTTGCTCTTAAGGAAGACTAGGTATTCTTTGAGGCATGTGGTCAAGAAAAAGAGTGAGTCATTTTATAAACTACAAATATGTACAGTAATTTTTTAAAAACTATGTGTATAATGTATTTTTAAAGGTGTCTTATGTTCAATACGGTCATCCTCTCAAGTAAATATGGCACATCTTAATATTGTTATCTTATACATTTCAAAACAAATTTTTAAAAACCTAAGTGGTGCTTACAATATAATGGACAATGATTTAATTGTGACGAAAACTGCAGAAAGCTTTGTAATGGAATCAAGCGTTAAATTCAGAGAAATGTCCATTATAAAGATTTAAGGAAATGCCTGATTAAGTCCGTTGGCTTCATGAGGCACAATTTTAATCACTGCTGGGCACTGGGTGCCAGCTGCCATCTGGATCCAGTTCAAGGTTCTGTTTTTAACCTTTAAGGCCCTCTGCAGTCTGGGTCCCACATACCTGAGGGACCGTCTTTCACCCTATGCCCCCCGCAGGGCCCTACGGTCTTGCGGATACTAATGTACTGGTTGTTCCCAGCCCCAGGAAGGCCCACTTGGCCTCGACTAGGGCCATAACCTTTTCGGTCCTGGCTCCTACCTGGTGGAATGAGCTCTCAGAGGAGCTGCGGGCCCTGCGGGAGCTTTTGGCTTTCCACAGGGCCTGCAAAATGGAGCTCTTCCGTCAGGTCTACAGTTGAGGCCAGCATGGCAAGGAATATCTGACAGGCTCCCCCCCAGTATAAGAGTATATACTTATGAATTCTGTGTTCCTCCTTGTGCCCCTGTATTCGTTCCAGGTGGGGTTAGAGGGGTCCTCCGTTATGGTTTTTATTGTTGGAGTCTGACATGTATATGTATATTGCTACGTCCAGTATAGTTTTAATGGGGTTTTTAATGGGGTTGTAACCCGCCGTGAGCCAGAAATGAGAGTGGCGGGCAAGAAGTATAATAATAATAATAATAATAATAATAATAATAATAATAATAATAATAATAATAATAATAATAATAATAATAATAATAATAATAATAATAATAATAAAGGTCCTCTCCATGTTCTCCAACACTATTATCACAAATGCATCAAGATGTCAAGTGTAGGGATGGGCATGAACCAGCTCATGAACTAAAGTTTGGCCAGTTCATGGTTTGCAAAGCAATGTACACAAACTAAAGAGCTGCCACAAACTTCCATGAATTTTAAGGCAATTTGGGCCAGTTCAGTAAGAACAGAAAGCTCTGAGTAAACTGAACTAAACTGAACTCCAAAAATGCGGTTCATGCCCATCCTATGTTAAGGATTCAAACTTGTATATTATCAGTCGATGAAAATATATACTGAGTAAAAGTATTAGATCTTCAAATAAATCCTCATATTATACATAATTGTGAAGTTGAGTACCATTTGTAGAACTACTCCTAAACAACTTTTCAGTGGCTGTACACTCTTTGCTTTGAAATTATACATGTGTACATATATATACAAAATAAGCCTTTCTCAGGCTTATTACTCAGGTTCCAACTGTGCTCTCATAGCAGGTTAAGTGCTCAGCATTATGATCATCAGGTAGGAACCCCCCCTCCCCCCACTAATTGCTACAAACTAGAAGGTAGCATTGCCAAGGACAAATGGGCTTTTAGAAGAAAAGACACAAAATAAAATTCCTCAAGTTGGTAAGTGAACAAACTTTCAAAAACAATAAACTTATTCTCAATCAGTAGAATGTTGATGGGTACTTTCCCCCCTTCTAAATACATATCTAAGTCATACAACACAGCAGGAAGCACTTTGGCAAGAATTAAAAATGACTATAACAAAACAATGTAAGTCCTGTATCAACTGACATGCTTGGGGAAGGTGACTGTGTCCTATATATTCTCTGATGTCAAAGGCACTATCAAATCAGATGCCCCATATTATAGTTCTGACATAATGAAATGGCTATTGCAGGATGGTATGTCTTTTCTTCAAAATTATAGAAGTCCCATATCTCTGAAGGGAGAATATTAAACATTTTACCATATTTTTGAAAAAGTGCACTTTATTTAAGAATCACCGCTATAAGTTTTCTTCAGCAGCCATTGAGCCATACGTGTATTTTCTGTATTTTTAAAATAGAATGCAGTGGCATATCCTCTTTAGAAACATACTTAAATGAAAATATCTCAGTGATTTCTAGATAATTTTTGTGTAATTCATACCTCTTGTAGGAGTTTGTCTAGTTTGTGTTGTAATTCAAAGAAATATCGTGAGGTGATGAGACCCTGATGAGATTTGTCCAGGCAGTCACGAGCCAGCTCAATGATCTGATAGTGGGTGAAACTAAGCACACCATCTGCCAAGGGGAGGACATTGTCAGGAGAATGGTTGGTGATAATCTCCTGAAGTCGTTCTTCCATCTGAGCTGTAGCCTAGACAAATTGTTTTAAAGTTTTAATACATATTTATTTATTATCTACTTCATAGCCTCAAAGCAGAATGTAAAACATGAAAAACAATCCAGAGACACAGCATAACAGGACTTATTAGAAATTTAGAAAATACAACAAATAATTTTTTTACAAGGAATGACATATAACTCAGAAAGCTAATTACAATGGTAGAATATAATGTAGTGAGTAGATATAAACTAAATACTGCTGTAGACCAGTGATACTTGGTGGTTCAGGAACCATGTTAGCATACAACTAAGGTTGTGTGCATCAGCGTCCAAATCGGCCATTCCAGGCCAAGGAAGCCAGCGTCACGGCACACCACAGGGGGGAGGCGCGGGCACCGGTGTGTGTGCACCGAGTTACGCACCAGTGCCCGCGCCTCCCCTCCCTCCCCACAGCGGCCTGGAACAGCCAATTAGGACACCACCACACACAACCCTAGATGCAGCCAATAGCAATTCTGAGTACCATTTCATAGAATCGTAGAATCGTAGAATCGTAGAATCATAGAATCATAGAGTTGGAAGGGGCCATACAGGCCATCTAGTCCAACCCCCTGCTCAACGCAGGATCAGCCCTAAGCATCCTAAAGCATTTCCCAATGTGGCATCTGTCCAAGTTTCAGGAAAGTGGGTCTTGTAGTTTTCAGGTGGTTCCCAATGTGAAACACCTACTGTTGGAGGAACGGGTAAGCTGTGAACCTCCCTAAGGTACAGGTCTCATGCCAGGAAATAAAGTAAATGTGACAGTTGAAGGCAATTGTAAATGTGAGCCCCAGAATATGTATTACTCAATAGACTACAATCTGGAGTTCTGATATTACAGACTTTGCAAGATCAAATGTGAAGTGCAAATCCATTATTCACCATGTATGCAAAAAGAAAAGAAAAAGAAGTAAAACTATAAAGGTAAAGGTATCCCCTGTGCAAGCACCGAGTCATGTCTGACCCTTGGGGTGACGCCCTCTAGCGTTTTCATGGCAGACTCAATACGGGGTGGTTTGCCAGTGCCTTCCCCAGTCATGACCGTTTACCCCCCAGCAAGCTGGGTACTCATTTTACCGACCTCGGAAGGATGGAAGGCTGAGTCAACCTTGAGCCGGCTGCTGGGATCGAACTCCCAGCCTCATGGGCAAAGCTTTCAGACGGCTGCCTTACCACTCTGCGCCACAAGAGGCTCTTAGTAAAACTATAGTGAATCCTTAAAAAGAGTTAACCTTAAAAAGAGTTAACATGTTTTAAGCTAGCAGCTACACTTAAAATCAATTCAAACGACACATTAGTAAAACAATATTTTAAACACTGGTGTGTGAAAACAGTAGAACAGTAGAACTTATAAAAGACCCAATAATGCAACATCTGAGGTATGTTACAAAAATGGTGCATGAGGTTTCCATGTAGGATTTAGGACCTTATTTCCTGACCATGCCACATGAAAGTAAAGTACCTTGTAGAACTGCCTCCAGCAGCATAAAATTGCTGCAGAGAAAAATCTGGAATGTGTGCACAGGGCTTTTTGGACCCTGGTAACAGAAGAGAAGCAAATTCTCAGAATAATTCCACCCCAGCACAGATTAGCTGCACTGTAAGTATCTAGCCAACAATATGTTTTAAAATGATTGCTTAAGGATGAATATTGATGCCTTAATGAAGCTCCTTTGCCTTAGATAAATTAATCTGATTTACTCAAAATAGCATATGAAGATTCTATTCCTTAGAACCTGGAGTTTTTATTGTTAGATACTGGATACAATTAATATTATTCATTACCTTTGGGAATCTTTCTTTGTATACATGGTTCATCATAATTATTTCATGGTCACAGCAGGCAGGAGAACGTCCAGGGCTGCAAGGAAAGCAAATTATCCCTTGAAACTTGTCTTGAATGAACTGAAAATGATTTTTTAAATTCATGTTTTTTGGCAGTGTCAGCATCATTATGCTCTATAACTACAAAATAAAACGCTGGCAGGCTGACACCATAAGGAGGTGTGTAAAGCGATGCTTCCCCTTTGCTTTTAAGTAAATTTCAGACACTTTTTAAAGATTGTTTTATATTGTTTATCTATTAGGGGTGCCAGGCCATTTTCTGGCACCCTGGAACAACTGCAGGGATGTGCACCTGAGTCACACTTGCAGGCATGCTGCTCCTATTAGGGATGTCATAACAGGGTTGATGCCCTAGGATCTGTCTAAACTCTGTGGTGAGTTTAGGCAAAACTCCTTAAAAAAATCTTAGAGCACCACACCTGTCATTTTGAAGTTACTTAAAATTTTCAGGCAGAAATGAGATTGTATGCTGTCACATGATCCATGCAACCATCCTATTTCCCTCATCTTCCCCTCACTGGCCTTTGAAGCACTAGCAGGCAACAATCAGCATTGTTGGGAGGTCTCCTGCCATAGTAGGAGACCTGACTAACTAAGGAGCTAGCTAAGTATTCAAATAAATAGACAATGCAGCAAAGACTGACATAGGCTGCTTCCGCATGGGTGGGAAAGGCCGTGGGCAGTCATACAGAAGCGGGGCTAATTCCCACTTTGACATGATGCAGCCCCCTCCCGGGTCTGCTGCAGATCCAGCCCTCATTTGCCTCAGGCTAAAGCAGTGGCTCTCAACTTTCCTAACGCCGCAACCCTTTAATACAGTTCCTCATGTTGTGGTGACCCCCCCCACCATAAAATTATACAACTATTCTGTCACAGAAATTAGACTGAAACTGACCAATGGTGTGAAGATCCATGGTTCATGATTTTTTGTTTATTTTTTTCTGGTGTTTCTCAGTTCAGTTTTGCCTCTTGTCCCAGCATGCTGATCTATTTTCCACTGTTCCAGATAGACGAACGCTCTATCTCGATCTACCCCACAAGGCTTTTGTGTGGATGATGCCCTCCCAGCCAAGCTGCTTGCCCTGCCGTGACCCCTGTGAAAGGGTAATTTGACCTCCAAAGCGGTCCCGACCCTCAGGTTGAGAACCACTGGTTTAAAGGAACGTGGGAGAATTTGTGTTTCCTTAGCCCGCTGTGGGGGCCAATGGGGCCTGTTCCATTGCAGGCCCGTGTGGACATTCCACAGTGGCAAAAAATGGCCTGGCCAGCTTTGCAATGTTTCCCTGTGCCGTGGGGTTAACCGGGGCATTTCTTAAATTTTGCAGGTCACTTTGTACATTCTTCCTGTCCTACAAATGAGAAATATCATTTACATACTAACATGTGGTACAAATATTCTGTTCTGCCAAAAGGTACATTAGGCACATAATATCAGCACTGTATTAAAATGCCTTATTTGGAATCTAAAATATGTATAAGTAGGCTTTTAAGAACCCAAAACAAGTTCTGTTGCATCTATCACTAAATCCTCATCTACCATAAATCTTTCCTAATGTCAGCGTTACTTTATTTATTATCAATCTGTTTCTAATGTCTGCTGCAGTACAAGCTAGCATTTTACTGGGAAATACTAGGCAAGTTAACACAGAATTTCATCATAAATATAAACATTAGGGCAATTATTAGTTTTATTTGTTGAAAACTCAAAGCATCAATCAAAGTGTATTTTAATGTATTCCTAGAAACTAAGAGGATTAGTTCATCCCACTTTTTGCCAAAAACCCTGACTCAACATAAAGAAAAAAGTAATCTATTGCCCACTGAACATCACAACTACACAATTCCAATTTGTGTAGTCCCCCAGTCACAGTCTCCAGCCTATCACAATTCAGGCAGGCAAAACACAGCCCTGTTTGTGTTTTCTGCAGGTAGGGAATGAACAGGGAAAAGGGGGAAGGGCTCCAGGTGAAGCAGCATTCTCCCGATCATCCAGGTATCTGTGTGGTATGTTTTTAAGCCCAGTGTTCACACCCAATGACTCTTCGGGGTCCAGTTACTATTTCCAGCATCTCACAAATCCACCCAGATATAGAGTTCAAAACACCACAAATCCCCCCAAAGGGCGGGGGTGCTGTATTGTTCTGACATTTCTCCATAGCAACACGGAAGTGTTAATTTTTTATTAAAAATCCATCTGTGTTGTGGCATTACCACACAGAAATGCAGAAAGTGCCAGTTTGTTTTTTTTAATTAATTTTGGGGACTGGGGGGGGGGGGAAGAAACTTTCATTCCACAAGAAACTGTTGTGCTGTGATTAGGTGGCTTGCTGTGATTGACAAACCAAGGAGCAGGGGGAGAAGTTCGTTTTGTTTTACCTTGCAGCCTCATTGGGAGGCAAAAAGCTGTGATGGGGCAGTGGGATTATGAGGGAGGGGTCTCCTGTATGGAGAGCTGCAAACATGAGGTTTACCATTCCATGTTTGCAACTAGAAGGCTACATTCACTTTACCCCTCCAAGAGGAAATGGTCCCTGAAACTAGACTATATTACAGACATAAAATTTTATCGATATATTTGTAAGAGCCATATTTACATACATTCCTACAATCAGATACAATTTCTGATTCTAGACAAGTTAACCCACCTGAGACTTCTTGAACGTGGACGCATTTGCGTGGTCCTACATCTGTTATCACTGGCAATGCTTTCAGTGGCACAGAAATGTTTAGACAAAAAATGTAGTTCATCTGGTGTTGGTTGGTATGGTAACTGGTGTAACTTCTCTTGGGAGGAACAGGATGACTGCAATACAAATGTAGAAGGTTAATTCATGGCATAGCCCAAAAGTGATTTTATAAACAGTATAGATTGCTTTCAGAAATCCAAAGTTTTCAGAACACAGTAAAGAAGAATTATCTTTGGAATTATTTAAAGCAATACAATTAGAAACACATCAATTTTATATGCAACTGTATAGACATACTCTTGCTCTTGCAAAAAGTCTTCCACTGGCCAGTTTTCCACTAGCAATTAAAACAGATAATGTTAGTGGAACTAGGAATATATGAGATTTACCTGATCCTCACTAAATCAACGAGGAATCTTGGGAATTATACTGGATCCATAATTATTAGAGGCACAGGTTAACTTAACTACTAAGAATGCCTTCTTCCATATATCTAGCACAGAAGTTGTTCCCTATCTCAAGTTAGCTGTCCTGATCATGCTAATCTAGGTCATAGTAACATCAAGGCACCGGTAATGCACTCTACATGGGATTGCCTTTGAGATAATGTGGAAACTTCAGCTGATTTAAACTGAGGGAAATTCCTTACTAATTAGTTAGGTGAAGGAAAATCAAGACAGCCACAATTGAAAAAGATGCTAATACAAAGACCAATAGACGAAAACAATGGTACAATAAGAGCAATATAGAGATTATATGTGTTTTGAAAGTGCTTCACTGACTGCCTATTATATTTCAGGTTCAATTTAAGCTACTGGTTATTATAATGCCTCTCAGGGCTTGCAAATCATATCTCTATAGAGTTGCGTCTCTCAATGTGCTCTGCTGTGAAAGCCTTATTGGTATTAAAGGTGCCAATGTTTTCAATCTTTGTTCTACAGCAGACTTTCTCAAAAAGGGTTTCATGAAATCCTGGGGTTTCTTAACAGCCCTGGAAGGGTTTCCCGAATTGGTGGGAGTTAGTTAATTTTAATAAATTTTTAAAATTTGTTAAACGTTTGTTTGGTGATATGACTATATATGGCCATGTCAACCCATTTCCCCCCTCCCAAACTGGCCAATGATGGGCCTGGAGGGGATGGGAAAGGGAGGAGCCACGGGTGGCAAGTACACAGCTATGCTTCCCAACCATATTCTGCACGTTCTCGCCACTTCTGGGGTTTCTTAAAGCCTGAAGGATGTTCCAGGGGTTTCTCAATCGCAAATGTTATACATTCTTATAAAATAACATCTTCTGTTTTTGTTTTTAATTGTGTATACAAAAATAATGAGCAAAGCTCTTCCATTAATTTTATTTTCCCTATGCTTGCTCTTTAGTTTTAATGAATAGCACTGACAGTTTCAGATTGATTGGTTATTAGGAAAATAACAGACCACATGAGACATAATATGAAATATAATCATACTAATATCAAACCACAGTAATTTGCAGTAAGCTGTTTTCAGAAGGGTTAACAGCATAGCAGAACATGACAGCATGATGCAGTTCAACAGTAGACAAAATGCAATTCATATTTATTTTTAATTTTCTACACTCCATCTGAAGTTGAAAATAAATATGAATGAAGTTCAGTGGTATATTGGGATATTAATTTGCAACTGTTCAGGCATCCAAACATATCTTATTGTGAAGGAACACAAGGCTATCCAGAGATTGTTGCATGTTATTGGGAGGCATTGCTTAAATCATTATTACTATAAACATTGGGTGGAGTCCAGGCTAAATTTGGCAACTTTTACCAATAACTCCTTCCTGCTGCAGACCCCTCTCCTCAGGGCCCCTATCCTCCAAAAGTGGCATTTCATGGACATTAGTAAGCTGCAGTAAGAGGGCAGAGTAAGAAAGTTTAAGATTGTAACAATTGTGCTAGATTTTTACTTACAACTATTTTTGGTACCAGGATTTACTGGCCTTTTTTTTTTTTTAGGATAGTTTAAGTACCCTCCCAAAAAGCTCCCTAGTATATCTTTTAGGGTTTGTATGTTTTTTGCACCTAGTACTTGTTCTTCTTCTCTCCCACTGCATGACCCCAATCAACCAAAGGAGGGACCAAAGGCTCTATGGTAAAGCATCTGTTTTGCATACAGAAATCCCTGGTTCAATCTCTGGTATCTCCAGTTTAAAAATCTGGCATTAGGTGATGTGCAAGACCTCTGCCTGAGACCCTTGAGAACCGTTGCCAGTCTGAGTAGACTATACTGACCTTGATGGACCAATAAAAGGCGATATACGGGAATATATGGACATATTAACAATGCATAATATCTTCCTCATCTACATAGTTACCTTTTCCCTTCTCCCAGTCTCTTCACAGTTAAAATGGGGGGGTAGGAGAAGAAAATTTACCTTCTCAAGCCTGAGATTTAAGACAATCTGGATAAGGTAATTTGGAATATGGGATTTTAAAATCCTCCCCTCCTCCATGGGCTCCCAAAATAAATTTTACTAACAGCAGAAATTGTTGTTGTTGTTAGGTGCGAAGTCGTGTCCGACCCATCGCAACCCTATGGACAATGATCCTCCAGGCCTTCCTGTCCTCTACCATTCCCCAGAGTCCATTTAAGCAGAAATTATGACCTCTTTATTCAGCATATGCATATGAACATACACATCTCATAAAAAAATACCAGGCCCAAGTAGATAATAAGGAAAACAGAAATAGAGAGAACAAGTGGTATGATGCTCCGTTTGGTTTATAAGCTTTTGTGGCTATAGACACATTTCCAGAGTGTCATGATGGTGCTATAAAAACAATAAGCTAAAAATCTATATATTTAGATTAATGGAAGATGATCACACTATGTAAATTGTTAATTTAATAATGCACACATTTGTATCATTAACTTATTTTTTATGATGTGCTACCATTTTGTGCTACCATCCGTGGTATCTTAATTTTAAAATAATAGATTACAATTGTGCAGTCAAAACACACTGATACAAACAGAACCGATTATTCAAAAATGGATAAGAAACTGCTAATCAGTTATAAAATACATCTCAGTTTGATTTCCGGTGGTTTCACTACAAATTTTCCATGATGCAGGGGAGGTTGCCATAGCAATTACATATTAGCCAACTGTGTCTGCTCCTATTTTCAAGTATAGTTTAAGAAGCACTGCATTCATTTTTCATCCAGGTTGAGCATAGAATGCCCACAACTGAATTATAGGAATTCTTTCTGGACTCAACAATTTACTTTTGTCCCACCCCCACCCCCAGTACATCTTCAGACAAGCAAAATAGGGATGGAGGAAGGAGAAATAATTGTTACTAATGCATAATCCAAATGAAGTAATTTGAATTTTAACATTGACAACATGGCTGGCACAAGGATTGGCACACAGCTGTTAATCAGCAATGTTCAATTAAATCTGTTTTCAACTTTTCCCCTCAAAATATTATGTTTTTCCCCACTAAAGTAAGAAAATAAAGGCAAATATCATATTTGAAATACAGTTTTTCTCAGTTGACTCCAACTGGTTGCTGTCCTTTTCACGCACTATAAATAATATGTGCAGTACCTACGTTAAGAAAGAACAAGGGAGCTGTCACACCATAGAACTAACCACCACATAAGAAACATAATCATAAGCCAAGAGGAATCACAGCAGTAATAGTCCTTTATATATATGTAACAAAAGGCACAGAACTGGCTATTATATAAGAAATAGGTTTACTTCTAAATGTGCAAAAAGAAAAAAGAATGCAGTGTTACTTAAAATATTTAAGATGTTCTAAAAACTGAATTCAAAGAAGCAATTCGATTCAAGGACCCATGGGGGGGGGAATTTTACACCAAATTCTGCATAGTGAAGGGCACCCAGTATTCACTTTGAAATTGCATGAGATCCTCATAATGCAGCGACTTCCCTATCTCCACACACTGCTCAATGCCTACTCCCCCAATCTTTATTATGTTGAGAATCCACAAAGTAAGAAAACCGTAAGATTTTATCCATAGTGATGGACTCTGAAAACAAACCTAGGCTTGTAAACACAAAAGGCATGGTCTTTTCTAATGCTTGCAATCCTTTTACTATGAAAGTATTACAGCCATCCCAGTTACTAGGCTTTATTTTCCTCTAGAGAAGCAAATATATTCTGTAAATTTTTGCAACATGCACTGTAGGAACAAACCAGGAGTTGGAGTACTGCTTATACAATTGTCTTCTGCACACATGATTAGTAATTTCTACAGACGTTTGCAGTCTAAATGTCACTATCATACACATTCCCAAACTGACAGATGTTGATATATGGCCTGCAACTGATTTCATGCTTAGTATATAACATCTGAATATGTTTTAATTAGCTTATATGGATATTTACACAAATCTACAGATAGCTATTATTCACTTACTGAAACTGTTGAGCTTGGAGTATTTGTACCATAACCAGAGGAGGGAAGAGATGCCAGAGACCAACGTCGTCCATCAGTCCTGTTTTGAATTGAAGTAAAGACCATGTAAGACAACTATGGCATCACTACATTATTTGAAAATTTTATGTTGCAAAAATAATAAATGAATATGACAATAAAGTTCACAAAATGACACATGGACAATTCTGAGACAAAAATCATAATTATATTCAATCTGAATATGAATGAGGTGCTCCGTGCAAATACAAAATACTGAGCAGAAAGGGGTAGGCAGGGGCAAAGGCTGATGTATTTATATAATGGTCTACTAAATCTGAATGTCTCCAACCACAGAGGAAGCAGGGATTTTCATCAGTTCCCCATTCCCATTTCAGACCTCCACTGACAAGGAGCCAATATTAGGCCAGAATATGGAGAAACAGAATGATTTCCAAGTGGCAATGCTGAGAGACAAGGATGTATTTCCAGGCTCTTCAATCTATATGCAGAACATATCATAAGGCAAGTTGGATTCAATTTAGATAAAGGTGATGTGAAAATTGGTGGCAAGAACACTAAAATTTTGAGATATGTACATTACTAGCAGAAATTAGTGAAGACCTGAATTGACTACTAAAATTGAAACTACCCAAGCAGGATTAAAGCAGAACATCAAGAAGACAAAAGTAATTACTGACAAATCACAAAACTTCAAGGTTGATACTAAAGAAATTGTTCAAGATTTTCTATTCCTCAAACCCATCATCAACAAACAGAAAATAGGTTGGTGCAATGCACAACAATCACATTCGGGACCTGGCATTTTGCCAAAGTAGTTCGTCATCTTACATACTTTATATGGCAAGTCAAACCTTGTGGGCCTCTGGTTGGTGTTTATCATGTTGCAGATATCTGAAGGGACTGATTTCATCCATGGTTGCCACCATTCATTCCCTAGTGTGAAATTTAGCGATTGCGTGATTTGTGCAGATCTTATTGCTGGGTTTTGGGACTTTAAGCTGGATAGATCAGACATGTCTTTATAGATGGGCAGCTCTGTGTTCTCCATTACCTTTCTATATTCATGAAGAAGAGCATCTTTATTTCAGAGCTGAGGGGAAGGAATGTAGCACAATGTAGGTAGTCAATAGATCGGGTTACTTTTCTGCTGGTTTACTGCTGGTTACTTTTCTTGACAGCAATGCTAAGTAGCAGGAGGCTAAAGGATCAAAGGGAGGTTTCAAAAGGCAAGCTAACATCAAGGCCAAAGGCAACTGTGGAACAATACGGGTGCAGTGGGGAAGACATTGGACAGTCCTTTTAAAAAATACTGAACTAATTTATATGCAAACAGTTCCCTGCAATTCTTCTTGAAACATAACTATATCTTCCGAGTGGGTTCTCATTGAAGACAAAGCTAGACCTGCTTGTACTAAGGCAGCAGATATACCAAGAACAATGACAGTGGGCAAGCAAGGGGGGCATTTCCCTATAGAAGTTCAGGATTCAAACTGGGCTCACTTCCTGTCATATGAATATCTAGTTGAAGTTTTATGGGCTTGTAGCAGAATATCTTGGACTCCTTGTGAGAAGGTACACCCTAAGGCTTAGTCTTCCATGCTGTTAAATGCAGTCTTACTACATCAAGATGCAGAGGTCAACACTGCATCAGCAGAACTCAGATGGGGGAAATGGGATGTAGTCCCCATCTACTAGCTGTAGCAGTTCTGAGAACCAGATCCAGTGGGGACAGAAAGATCCAGATCCAGAACAGTATACCATCTGTTCAATCTGATACCATTATTTCCTGTAACTTTGTTCAGGAGAGAAAAAGGGGAGGGGGATATATTGAAAAGTGTGTCTGACCAAATGCATCCCCAGAGAAGTTGAGTTGCTGCTTGCTAGGGAGGAGAACTTCAATGTTTTCCTGGATCTGGCTGTGGTGAACAGGTCCACCTGAGGGTATCCGCAGGTGTTAAAAGTCATTCTGATGACTTTTGGATCTGGATCTTTCTGTCCCCACCGGATCTGGTTCTCAGAACTCCTAGATAGACCATTTGTAGTTGGTCTGATAGAGCCCACTCAGTTTGTTGCCTCTGTGTTGGAATGGCCCCAATACTTATAGGTACTTCCCAAGCTGCAATTTATTTTAAGCAAAGTCTCTGGGAACCTGTACCTCCCTACTTGGTGAAACAATATAAGATTGCAGTGTTGTCTGACTGGATCAGCACCCTCTTGTCTTTTGAAAATATCTGAGAATGAGGTAAAGGCAAATTTTACTGCACAAAGCTCCAGAACATTAATATGGAGAGTCATTTGCGTAACAGGACAAAGACACTAGACTGAAAAACTTTGACAGTGGGCACCTCAACACAATATGGACAGATCTATGATCAGGGTGGCCTGAGGACCCCAGAAACCAAACTGGATCCCTAAAAACAAATTAGTATCATCCAGCCACCAATGCAGAGATCTAGGTATTGAAAAACAGTGTCCCGAAGCAGCCTTTTTCAGCCTTTGCACAATGGAGGCATCCTTGAAATAATTTTTCAGGCTTCAAAGAGCTCCAGAAGTTATGTCAACTCACCATGCCTCCCTACCACACCCTTGGAAGTGACATGTCACTGGAAATGACATCATCACCCAGGAAGACTAGGGGAAAAGAGATAGGCGATGGTTTAAGCCAGGAGTCGGTGTGCAGGTGCAGAAATCATGAGAGAAGTCACTTATGCTTGGGGGGAGCAAGAGAAGTGGCTGCTTCCATAACTTGTGGCTGAGTTCATTAAGGCAGTAGGGGAAAGGCTATGGACCCCCCACCCCCACTGGGTGTCCATGGGCCCTTGGTTGGGAATCCCAGTCCTGAAGGGTACTTGTTAGGGTGATGCTTCCTCACAAACCAGACAGGCAAATTCCACATGTGCAATTTCACTAATCAAATTATAGCCATAGTAAAGGCCATTAGCCCTAGTAACTGCTTCACTGATTGCCAGCACTTTCTGATGCAGCATCATCTTAATGCTCTTGGCTCTGTCAATAGTAAAAAATGCTTTACCTATGATGGCATTGAGGAGAGGCACCAATGAATTGTACCCACTAAGAGGGTTCAAGTCGGGACTTTCCCCAACTGACCATTAGGCTTACGCTATTACAGCTAGAAATAATACAGTGAACTTAAGTCACTCAAAAATTTACAACTATATGCCACGATGAGCCAGTTATCTAACTGTGGAAATACAGAGCAACCCCCTGTGTATGTAGATGTATTATTACAACAGTCATACATTTGATAAGCCATCCTGAACAGGAGGGAAATAAACTGGAATACCTGAGAACTCTATGTGAAGTGTAACTGAAGTGTAAAAACTTTCTGTGAGATTAGTGGATTGAAATATGAAAAAGTGTAAGGCTGGACTATTTAAAATGTCTTTGGAAATTATAGCTTGATACGGATGGTATTAGTTATTTTTTTTAAATGTTTGAATAGTTATAGTATTACCTGTATATCTGGAAATTGATTTCAGTGTATGACAGAAAAAGTATTATGAAATTATTTTGAATGAATGAATGAATGAATGAATGAATGAATGAATGAATGAATGAATGAATGAAACAACTCTAGCATTTACCCTTTCCCTCCTGGACAAGTAGCCTGGAAGGGGGAAAACTTACAGAGGGGAAAGGGAAGCTTAGGTTACTAGGTCTAATGTGACATGAAATTTATGATCAAATACATAAAACACAAATGCTGAGTTTTATGACATTTACCTTTCATTTCGGTGCCCATGACTGCAGTTTAATTGTACCAAGCAAGTTAAGAAAAAAACACAAGTGGAAGAACTATATAAATACACAGTTTATCTAATTCAAACAAGACTGACACTTAATTCATATGACATTTTACATTATTTTTTTCTTTTTAAAATGATCAAATGCAAAGAAATCCACACCACTAAGACCGTTTATGCACTGGGAACTGCACTGTCCCAGCTCCTGTGCAGGAGCACAAATCAGGGGCGGACAACGTGCACCAGGCCAAGTGCTCCCCCATGTGGGTGCAGGAAGAGGTGGGACAACCTGCCACAACTAAAACTCCAGCCTGCAGCCTGGCGTGAAACCTCCAGTGCATAAATGGTCTAAATGAAGCAGGATTCCCGTTTTATGGCTCTTTTCCAAACCCTGTTTCTTTCTGCTATTCACCTTCAGTCACAATGTAAGAGTTTGCTGCTCAGTCACACTTTTTTTATTAGTGAAGATCTGGTAATTCAATGAGAAGCAGGGGCAAGACTGGAAGAACAATGTGATCTACAGCAAGGGTGCACTGAGCAAGGTTGCTCAGCGGGAGGCCACATTACATCCCTGAATATTTATTCATTAAGACTGACCTCCACACTACGAAGCTGTTTCTTTTGCCCACCAGTAGAGATACAAACCAAACTTACTCCCTAATTCAAACACCTGAATCTAATATTTTGATTATCTTGGGCTCTTGTTCTTCGCAGTCTACATCAAACAATCAACTTTTTCAGTAATGGTGATTTGAGACATGCTGAAGGTGGCCATGTAGAGAATGAGTTTGACACTTTGCTGAGAGAGGGATGATTTATCACCTCTGACAAACCCATTAAGCAGTAAAGAGGACATCTTATATAAGTCCTGTTTCAGTGTTAAGAAAAAAGAGAGCAGTAGCACCTTTAAAACCAACAAAGATTTATTCGAGTGCAAGCACTCTTAGTCAGACTAAGAACTGACCATCGTAACAGTGAGAATATATAAGCAAATCTTGTTACATTAGTAAACTGAGTCACAAACCAGGTTTGGCAGAGAGTTATCATGTGGCTGTGTTTGGATGCTGTGATCATATAAATCTTTTGCCTTTTACTAAAATGTTTATTGAGCCATTACTAACTGAAATCAGAAGGGGACTTTGGTTTTGTTTGCTTAATCCTGCCCACCACAGATAAAAGCTTAACATAAACACCAGAAAATCTTGCAAGTTAAAATGGGTAACAAAATTTATTCAAATGCAAGACTAGGTCTGCTTTCATACATTGTTAAATAATGCTCTTTCAATGCACATTCTGAAGCAAGACAATCCAGGTGCAAAGATTGTTGTAATGTGTTATCCACTGTATGAGAAAGCAGCCTTCATTTTTTCCACAATGATATCAAAAAAGAAAAAAAAGGCCAACTTACATTCACACATAAGTTAGAGTTATGTCCAATATAATTTGTGTGTATACACACACACCCTTAATATTTTAAGGGGTATTCCTACATTAGGGGTCTTTCTCCTTCTTATCAAGTAAATATAGTATATTGAACACACAAAATAGGTAAGGGAGGCCACATATTTTAACAACCACATGATCTCTCAATTTATGTTACCTTTTCTTGCATTAAAGCATGCACACCTGAAGCCATTCTTAATATTTATTTGTTTGTTTGTTTGTTTGTTTATTTGCCACCATCCCTGGAGGCTATATTTTGGGGCGAGGGGAGAATAAGAGTAACATCTTAAGACAACCTATAAGCATGCTTTAGAAAATATTTTTAAAAACATTTGTTAGCTCAATTTTTTAAAAGTTTAACTTCCCTTTTTTATTACAATTAAATGCCTGTTACCCCACCCACAGCGAATCTACAAGTAAACTCAGTGTCACAATTTCTGATTATCCAAAGAAGTCAGCTATGTAAATAGGATATCTCTGTCATTTCAAATGTTATTTCTCACATGTATGCTTCAAGGTAAAATACTTTCCTCCTTCACTGAAGAACTTTAGATTCTGTATGTCCTAACACAAAGAGGATCCATTTACTAGCACGGAGAGCCAGCTTGGTTTAGAGTGGCAACTTCTAATCTGGCGAGCCAGGTTTGATTCTCCGCTCCTCCACATGCAGCCAACTGGGTGACTTTGGTTTTGTCACAGCCCTGTTAGAAGCTGTTCTCACAAAGAGCAGACCTGTCAGAGCTCTCTTAGCCACTCCTACCTTACAGGGTGTTTGTTGTGGGAAGAGGAAGGGAAGATGATTGTAAGCCACTATGATACTCCTTCAGGCTGTGAAAAGCTGGGTATAAAAACTAACTCTTCTTCTTTTCTTCAATTTTTTAGTCTTTGTTCAGCTGAAGGTACCTTCACCAGTTGCTTGTATCTGACAAATGGGAGACTCACCTTAACCTCCACTTGGGGCTTAATGAACAATACAGCAAAATGACATCGCAGCAACAATATATTCTGAGATGACTCTACTGTCACTGCATTCCATCCCAACTGGATCCCTTTAATAGGTGGTTTGAGAATCATTGAGGTAGATAAACTCCCACAAGATACTATATATAATGAACATGCTGAAAGCTACACACCGCAGTTTAGGCAGAGCTAGTTGGCAGTCAAACAACTCACTCTTGAAATGCCATTATTATACTCCATGAGCCAATTTACAAGTGAGAAGTTTTAAAATAGTATTAAATATATCCACTATGACCAATTGGAAAGACTAGTTTATGATCCCGTGCAAATTCCATATTCTGTTTCCTGTCTTGATTAAAGAAAATCAGCCTTCCCCTGTTGTGAAAACAAATTTCTTACAGTTTGACAGCTGCAGCATGTCTGCTTTTTAAATAAAGGTGACCTTATGTATTGCAACAATTGAGCAGCATAAACCAAAATAAATTAAGAAGACTAGCTGTGTTTCATCTTCATTAAAAATGCAGTTCTATTTATCACTTTCTTAATCATATTATCAAAAAAATATGCGCACAATGTGGTTTTCCTTGGCAATTAGACATGTTTAAAAACATACACATATTTCCTACCTTCGTGCAAATGAAAAGTGGGCTGAGGCACTAGGAGAGAAGTTTCTTGGGCTGTCTTGGGGACTGTTCCCTATTTGGAAAATGAAATAAGAGGAACAAAATTAGTTTATGGAGTTTGATTTGTTTTTAAACCTACCAAACATGTACTGTTTATTTCCATAGGGTTTTTAATATCTAATGCATTATTCTTCATAACCAGGTTTGTCATAATAGCCATGACTAGAACTGTTTTTTGAGCCCTTGTCTCTTAAGTATATGCATCCTGCTCTTTTATTTTCTGTCTTCACAACAATGCAACAAAAATTAGGCCCATTCCCTCATAGAAATCTCTCTTAAAAACAAACAAATGAATTGGAACATTCTTTTTCTGAAGTATTATATGGTATCTCTGTGTTCTTGCATATTAGAATTCCTGGACATCACCATAATAAAACACTGGGTAAAGATAACATTCTTTAAAAAAAAAACATTTTCCTTTGTCTATTACTCTGTAGTTTCCATGTTGTTTCATATGCCATGATGAAGCACAGTGAAAATTAAATGGAAAAGTTATTACAAAGACTCTTATGACCAGAAGGTGATCTCCTTAAATGATATTAAGATGTGACTGCTCATTGTGAAGAGGACATTTCCTTTGGGGGCTTGTTACTTCCTTACATTAGACAGCCTGCTGCTGAACACTGAGAAAGCTTGGCAGACAGCTGTTGAGGGAAAGTTCACCAATATTCTAGCATGTCTGCGCCTCTCAGCAAGCGTAATTAAAGCACGAAGACTGTCTATGGAGAAAATGTAAAGGTGACACCAGCACAATATGTTCTATTAGCAGTGAAGCCTGTCAGGAAATATATAAAAGTTCTTCCAGAGGCCAACTATTAGGACTCACTTTAATATAGAAATTAGATTGTTTGAGTGGACAAAGTCACCAGACATAGAACTTGTCTTTTTCTCTCTGATCACATGATTCAGTTTCAAAAAGGTAAGTAATTACAATCCGTCTACCTTGTGAAGAATCATCAGCTACAAGAAATTATAAAAATGTCAAATGATAGATTTACTTTTTGTTATTTTATATCGAGTTCTCTTCTACACAGCGATGCATTATAGTCACAGAGCTATTGTTATACAGTGCTTATTGAACATGAATGAACAAACTAGAAATTAACATTTTTTGTTTTCAGGATTCTGTCAAGAACTCATGTGATGCATAATTTAAGAGCATAAGAAGAAGATCAGACCAGTAATCCATTTAACAGTATTTTGATTCACACAGCCGCTAACCAGTTATCCATAATGCAGAACACAGAGGTCAAGGTCTTCCCCTTCTTAACACTATGTTTTAGAGCAGGGGTAGTCAACCTGTGGTCCTCCAGATGTCCATGGACTACAATTCCCATGAGCCCCTGCCCCCTGTTTTAGAGGTTTACTGCTTCTAAATATGGAGCTTTCCTTTACTCATGCCTAATTCTCATTTAAAGCCATCTATGCTAGTGGCCATCAATAAATCCACAGACAGTTAATTCTACAATTTAATCATTCATTATGTAACATAATATTTTTCCCCTTTTATCTATCACACATCAACTTCATTGCATGGTCCTGAGTTCTCCAGAGAAAGAAGTTCTCTCTAACCATTCTCTCTGCACCATCATGTCCTTCCTTAGTCATCTTTGCTAAATTGAAAAGTCCAATCATCTTTAGTTTTTCTTCATTGGAAAGGCACTACAACACTTCAACACAAGGTTAGTTTCCCTGCTCTGTACTTTTTCCAGCTGTTCAATATCATCTTTGAGATACAGTGATCAAAACTGCATACAATATTCCAAATAATACTCCATCATAGGGCTATGTGTTACAATATTGTCTGCTTTATTTTAAATTCCATTTCTAATATCACCCAGCATGGAGTTGCCCTTTTGCAGCTGTCACACACTGAGTCAACATTTTCATCAAGAGTTCCATTATGGACCCCAAGATGTTTTTCCTTCTCCATCAGTTAATATCCCATCAACATACACTTGAAGGGCCTTTCTGTTCCAGTCGGCTTCATGTCACACACATCTACATAGAACTTTATTTGCAACAATGTTGCCTGCTCACTCAAGTTAAAGAGATCTCCCTTGAGTTCTTCATGATCACAATTTACTAACCTGAATAACTTTGAATTTTCATTTTTATCAATCGAGATCCAGGCACTACAAGAAAACGTTTCTGACACGTTTTGTTGGGGACTAGCATAAGGGATCTCAGCCTAAATAGTAAGCACTATGCAACTTGAAAAACAGTTCAGCTAATTTAATGTTCCCTAACAGAAGAGCCTCTTGTGGCGCAGAGTGGTAAGGCAGCCATCTGAAAGCTTTGCCCATAAGGCTGGGAGTTCAATCCCAGCAGCCGGCTCAAGGTTGACTCAGCCTTCCATCCTTCCGAGGTCGGTAAAATGAGTACCCAGCTTGCTGGGGGGTAAACGGTCATGACTGGGGAAGGCACTGGCAAACCACCCCGTATTGAGTCTGCCATGAAAACGCTAGAGGGCGTCACCCCAAGGGTCAGACATGACTCGGTGCTTGCACAGGGGATACCTTTACCTTTTTAACAGGATTTTTAGGAAGACTGTTTGATGTGGGAGATGTCTACCACACATAATTTCTAAAATATATCTACATATATACCTAAGGTATATTTCAACAGATGGAGAATGCTAGTTAATCTTTAGTTGAAATTTTAGGACATTTGGTATAAAAATAAGCAGGGGTGAATATACTCTTCCTGGATCAAGATGGTGATGTATTTTCCACTGAGTTCCACTTTTGGTATGGGCAAGAAGACAAATCCCTCTCTTTTAACAGGACATCATCCTGTTAATGGATGGTAATGGAAAATGGTAAACAAAAAGGTAATTAGTTGGGAACATTATTATTCACTATACGGTCCCATTAATCGTGCTCAAAAGTTCCTTGTTGCTGGAATTTAAAGCAGTTGGCAAATCTTGTTGAACTGGGCAAGTGCCAATTATAGAATACAGACCTCTACTTTGTTTTCAGATGATGAAAGAGTGTGAAAAATATTTCCTCTTCCCATCAGATGCATCTTTTCTCTAGTATGAGGAGATGCTGTTTTTTTCAGTCAAAGGGTATCACTGATAAATTCATCTGAGAAGCTAGCATATACAAGATGGTGAAAAGCAGCAAAAACTTGGAAGACATTTCTTGGACACAAAAGGGTCACAACTGTAGAAGGTCTCTTACTCCAATTCCACACTGCACCAGGCAACTGCACCAGGCCACCAACAGGAGTTTGCTGTGGGGCTATGCGCCCTGCTGCTTCCTGTGGCCTCACAGGGGACTTTTTGGGTAATGTACCAGGTCCATCCCTGATTACTGCCTTCACACGGAGGCATCCGGGGTGCAACTGTTGCACCTTCCAGGGGGGGGGGCAATGGATTTTTAAAAATAATTTCATGAATGTTTCATGAATCCCACCTTCATGCATATTTTTAAAATGCCCCATTTGGTGCCATGGCACTACGTGAGACATTTGGTATCCCCTCTGGGATGCCTTAGGAGCCAGCTCTGTCCACATGGACCTGCTGCTAGATAGGCCCCACTGGGCCCCATGGCAGACCGGAGAACACAGCAATAGAGGCCCTAAAGTGCACCAGGCCCAGGACAGACAGGCAGGCACTGACATTGTGTGAAAGAAGGGATTAGCCCCATTGCTAAATGGGCGCCAGCCTGGCCTTTTTCACTCATGCAGAATTGGTCTAGGCAGAAATAAGCAAAGGTACCACCTTTTCATAGCAAGAATATCTACCTTAAACATAGATTAAAATCATTTTACCAGTAACTACATGCAAGTCTAAATCTTTAGATTCATCTAACATTCTGCTCCTGATTTTTACACTAATAGGAAAACAAAATGTTTTCAGTCTTTTTTTTTTTTACATTCTTGCTCTGAAGGTGGATACCTTAAATGATTTTGGTGTTACCTCTAAAAAGAAGAGAATTACAAGCTTCTCAGACCCTTCCCCCAAGTTCTAGTGAATCAGTTAAATTTAAACCACTGTTAAATAGGTTAAGCCTAAACCACTGTTAAAACTCCGCAATCTGAAAACCTGTAGGTCACTATTAGGGTTGGGTGCTTTGGTGTCCAAAGCGGTCGTTCACTCCCAATGCAGCCAGCACTGCACCACTGAGAGTCTGCGTGTGTGCGCCCGCCGGCACACCAACGCCCGCGCCTCCCCCTAGCTCACAGGGTGTCTGTTGTGGGAGAGGAAGGGAAAGGTGTTTGTGAGTCACTTTGGGACTCCTTCAGGTAGTGAAAAGTGGGGTATAAAAACCAGCTCTTCCTTCTCTTTTTCTTCAAATAACAGACAGCTAACATGAAGAAAATCCAGATAAAGTAGGGAAAGGAATTCTACTGCTGTGGATTTTAGGTGTGGTACTCCAGAAAAGCAAGAAAGATTACAAATGAAGTCCTATCTATGACCTTCATCACTCACAGCATTCCTTTCAGCAGTCATTCACCCATCTGTAAGTCAATGCCTGAGAGGCTTCCAAAGAATAACCAGTACCAGTTAATTCTCTATCCATATGTGCAGTGCCTGCTTATTACTCAAACCCTGCTGTTCCCCAGAATCTGCTGGCTGTTGCACGTTTTAGTTTTAGGATACTTCATATACTGTTGAGACTACTCCTGACATTTCCGGCCTGATAAAGAAAGCCTGATTGGTGGGTCAAGCATTAAAAACATAATTAATACTACGATCTCCAGGGACAAGTTAACACTGAAAAAAGATAATCAGCTTTTCAAAACAATACTGAATTAAATGACAATAAACAGGGAATCTCATGACATAAACAGTTAGTGCTGAGAATAATTAGCTTTAGAAATCCTGCATCTCTGCCATAAAGACAAGAACTGTAAATCTTATGAGAAGTGGAATGTTGTAGTGATTAAAAAATATAGTATTTTAAAAACTGACTTTTTATTTTTTAAAAACTCAAAAGAGTTTCTGATGCATTAACAACATATTAATGTTGAAAGACAGAGATTAATTATAATGGCTCCTTACCAATCCAGATAGGACAGAAATTTTGAGATAGTTATTTTTTAAAAATTCTTTTAAAAGCCCCTCAGCATTTTTATTTCATACAAGCACTATAGCTATCTTTTTATCGGTCTGTAGAACACGCTGTGATGAAACCAGAAATGCTGTAATGCAGGCAACTTTCTATGCTTTCTAAGATGTGCAGTAGGGATGCTTATTCCACAAAACAATTTTTCGAGAAACCACCATGTGATTTCTATATAAGTGGAATGTATGAGTTGCTTAAAATTCACAAAATCATTATTCATTACATATCACCTAGAAGATGACAATTACAGATTTACCAGAAGATGACATTTTAAGTGCAAGAAATGGCACCACACAACGCCCTCCTTATAGCCGGCTGGTTAGCCGGCTGGCCAGGCACACACATAGTGGAGGGGTGTGGTGTGGAAGTGCTGCAGTGGGCTGCAATGGTCTCCCAGCCACTTAAGATGGTGCTGCCTTTTTCCTGTTGGTGGAACATTCCCACCATTCAGGGCCCATTGCCTCCTGTTTTAAGAAGCGTGTCGTTGGGACTGCAATACAGGTAGAAAGATATTTCTATTTGGTTTTTGTTGTTGTTTGGGTTTTGTTTGTTTTTTTTTGCAAAAATGCACATGAATCAGGACAGGAAAAAGACTGCAGATGGAAAACAGATAGATCACATAGCTGGGAGGAACTCAAAAAGTTGAACTGTACAATAAAATAATGTAAAAATGTTAATTATTTATTACAGTACACAAAAAACTACATAAAAACTATACAGAACTAACAGCACATAAGACCAAGCGCGTGCAATATAATAAATAATTAACATTTTACATTATTTTATTGTACAGCTCAACTTCTGAGTTCATACCGGTAAAGGTTGGGTTGTGTTCCTTTTTTGGTTTTGGTAGATCACATAGCTGCACACGGCTTCACCTGATGTACTGTCTCCTAAACGTTTGAAGTGTTTTTCCACATCAAATAATGTTCATGCCACTCAATATCAAGACGTAATAGGAGGATCGTAATAAAATATATTAAGGAAAGAATGCAGTTTTGAATATACAAACAAAGTGGTTGGAATAGAGGACGAAACAAGAAAAAAACCTCATAGCTGCATAGCCTGATTGCATTATACGTTCTCTGAAATCAGAATGCAGCACTGATAAACCACAGTGATTTACCATATATTCTCTAATAGTCTCTAAATATGATGGAATGTCACCATCTTACAAAATGAAAAGGATAAAGTTTACCCAGAAACTTAATTATCAGAATGCGAGTCACTAGCCACACAGAAGCAAGAACCGCTGACACAATTACCCCTAAAGACTCTCTCCCTCTGGATAGACCCAAGCAATGTCACTGGAGAGATGGTGGCAAGGAAGTGGGAGGGACAATATCTAGAGTGATGCGGGTGCAAAACTCAGAGCAAGACTGACTGAACACAGCATAGAGCCTATATTAGAGCCTATTCTGTGGCAGTGATGATGACAAATATTTCAACTCCACCATTGTGTCTGCACATTATCATTCAGCTTAAGTGTTTTTTGTGGTTTCGGGATGTTTACATCTTAGCCACAAAGACTTGGGGTCTGACTACAAAACAGCTCACTGTGATCAATTTGCCACTTATTTTGTAGACAAAATCATTTAGATCTGCTCTGGGTCAGATGCTGACATTAGATGCATATCCGGATGATGTGCCTTTGGCATCTGTTTGTCCAATCTAGATAGATACTTTTCAACTTGTGGATGCTGAAGATGTGGACAAGATTCTTGGTCCGGTGAGAGTTATCTCCTGTGTTCTCAATACTTCCTTCCTGGCTAATAAAATATGCCACAGTGGGAACTGGCTGCATGGGTTAGGGAAGTGGTCAATGCTTCCTTGAGAGAGGGAGTTGTGCCACCTATGCTCAATGAGCCAGTGATTAGAACTGATTTTTTTTTAGGTCCCCGAGCCCTATGATGGTAGAAAAATTTCCACCCAGTTTCTAGTTATCCATTCCTGGCCAAAGTACTAGAATGGGTTGTTACTACTCAGGTCCAGGAATTCTTAGAAAAGAATGATTTTCTGATCCCATTTCAATCTGACTTCAGGTCCTGATTTGAAACAGAGTCTGCAATGGTCATCTTGGTTGGCGACCTCTATTGAGAACTCAATGGGGAATGTGATCCTGATAGTTCTGCTGGATTTCTCAGCAGCTTTTGATACTACTGACCATAGTATCATATTGAGCTGTTCTCAGATCTGTAGCTAACAAGCACTGTATTACAGTGGTTCAAGTACTATCCTGGGGAAGGGTTGATCTCAGAACGCAATGCTGGAGGATCCTGGATAAATGAGCAACCCTTCTGTGACTACATTATATGACTAGTCTGTGAGACAAATCTGATCTCCCCCACCCCTAAAATTATTGAGGAACCAATATAAACCATATAAAGTCAGAAAACTAGTGGTTTTCTGACGGCAAAGATGAGATCTAAGCCATGAACCTCTGGTTCACTGTTTAGACAAGGACCCTTCGTGGTGAGTATCCAGTGGTCAATTACATTAACTTTCTTTAGCACAATTTTTAATAAAAGCTGCCTTTAATCGCTTTGTAGTCTGATTGTGCTGCTAAGTTACTGGTGAAGTTACCTTTGAACAGGTAGCAAGAATAGAGACTAACACCAGAGAGCAAGGACATAGTGAACACTACACAGGTGTTTGATCTGTGGAGATCCATCTCAAATGCTCATTGCAGAGCCTTGCTACTTTGAAATGGAACAACTACAAGGTCGTTTATGGTGTTTTATAATGCCTTGAACCAGAATATCCAACTAAGGTTCTAGCCAGTGTTGGCTGACCTAGTGCCAGGGGTTTCCAGCACAGTCAAGCTGAGTACAATTCTAAATCAATGCCAAATCTTTATATCATACATATTGCTAGAATGAAATATTACCATTTCAGAAATATTACCAATTAGTTTTTTAATAACTATTTTTAATATTAAAAATAGTTTTTTAATATTAACAGAGAGTAATTACCTGCATGAGCTGAAAGTGGTGAATGGGGCCGAGGCATAGCCGGAGACTGTCCATTGCATATCAAACTTTTCCGGTTACTTGTACGGCAACTATAAGAAGGGAAGGAAAACTATTTTTAACTAGAGAATTTTAGCAGGCTATACAACTGCACCACTCATTGTTATTCACAATACTCAGAAAACGTTTAATTATTCCAATCCACTGTTAAACTCAGAGTCATTCACCAGTAGTAGGGATTTTAATACAGAAAACACCAGGGTGAGACCCACACTGAACGGCAAAATGGATTCATTGAGGTTAATTATAACCACATGTTTAATAGAGATACTATCCAGCAAACTTTGTGAGCAGCTTGAGAAAATATCCAAACGGCAGGACCTTGTCATCATGGGTGACTTCAATTTCCCAGATGTGTGCTGGGAAACAAACTCTGCGAAGCGTCCTCAGTCATGCAAGTTTCTGACCTGCCTGGCTGACAATTTCATTTATCAAATGGTAGATGAACCCACAAGAGGTTCAGCCATACTGGACTTAATACTGACCAACAGGCAAGAGTTGGTGGATGAGGTGAAGGAGGTGGGGACCCTAGGGGGAAGTGACCATGTCCTCATAGAATTCCTTTTGAGATGGGGAGCCAAGGAAGCTTGTAGCCAGACGCGGATGTTGGATTTTCGTAGGGCAAACTTTAATAAACTCAGAGACATGATGAGTGTCATACCATGGACGAGAATGCTGGAAGGGAAGGGAGCATGTGAAGGGTGGGCGCTACTCAAACAAGAGCTATTGCATGCTCAATCAGTGACTATTCCAGAAAGACGAAAACACTGCAGGAGCTCTAAGAAGCCTATTTGGATGAACAGAGAACTTCAAGAGGAACTAAGAAAGAAAAGGAAAATGTTCAGGAAATGGAGGGAAGGACAGAGCTCTAAAGAAGAGTACCTACAGGTTACTAGGCACTGTAGATCAATCATCAGAAAGGCCAAAGCTGAGAGTGAGCTAAGATTGGCCAGGGAAGCCCATTGTAACAAGAAAAGATTTTTCAGTTACGTGAGGAGCAAACGTAAAGTAAAGGAGGCAATAGGCCCGCTGTTGGGTGCGGATGGACAAACTCTAACGAAAGATGCAGAGAAAGCAGAAAGGCTTAGTGCCTATTTTACATCTGTTTTTTCCCACAGGTCTAAGTGTTTAGGCACATCTAGAGATGGCTGTAGCCAAAGGATAGTGTCTGGGTGGCAGGTTAACATGGATAGAGAGGTGGTCGAGAGGCATTTAGCTGCACTGGATGAGTTCAAATCCCCTGGTCCAGATGAAATGCACCCGAGAGTACTCAAAGAACTTTCCAGAGAACTTGCACAGCCCTTGTCCATCATCTTCGGAACCTCTTTAAGGACTGGAGATGTCCCGGAGGACTGGAAAAGAGCAAACGTTATTCCGATCTTCAAAAAAGGGAGGAAGGATGACCCGGGAAACTACAGACCAGTGAGTCTGACCTCTGTTGTGGGGAAGATAATGGAGCAGATATTAAAGGGAGCGATCTGCAAACATCTGGAGGACAATTTGGTGATCCAAGGAAGTCAGCATGGATTTGTCTCCAACAGGTCCTGCCAGACCAACCTAGTTTCCTTTTTTGACCAAGTAACAGGTTTGCTGGATCGGGGAAATTCGGTTGATGTCATTTACTTGGATTTTAGTAAAGCTTTTGACAAGGTTCCCCATGATGTTCTGATGGATAAGTTGAAGGACTGCAATCTGGATTTTCAGATCGTTAGGTGGATAGGGAATTGGTTAGAGAACCGCACTCAAAGAGTTGTTGTCAATGGTGTTTCATCAGACTGGAGAGAGGTGAGTAGCGGGGTACCTCAGGGTTCGGTGCTCGGCCCGGTACTTTTTAACATATTTATTAATGATCTAGATGAGGGGGTGGAGGGACTACTCATCAAGTTTGCAGATGACACCAAATTGGGAGGACTGGCAAATACTCCGGAAGATAGAGACAGAGTTCAACGAGATCTGAACACAATGGAAAAATGGGCAAATGAGAACAAGATGCAATTTAATAAAGAAAAGTGTAAAGTTCTGCATCTGGGTAAGAAAAATGAAAAGCATGCCTACTGGATGGGGGATACGCTTCTAGGTAGCACTGTGTGTGAACGAGACCTTGGGGTACTTGTGGATTGTAAACTAAACATGAGCAGGCAGTGTGATGCAGCGGTAAAAAAGGCAAATGCCATTTTGGGCTGTATCAACAGAGGCATCACATCAAAATCACAAGATGTCATAGTCCCATTGTATACGGCACTGGTCAGACCACACCTGGAGTACTGTGTGCAGTTCTGGAGGCCTCACTTCAAGAAGGACATCGATAAAATTGAAAGGGTACAGAGGAGAGCGACGAAGATGATCTGGGGCCAAGGGACCAAGCCCTATGAAGATAGGTTGAGGGACTTGGGAATGTTCAGCCTGGAGAAAAGGAGGTTGAGAGGGGACATGATAGCCCTCTTTAAGTATTTGAAAGGTTGTCACTTGGAGGAGGGCAGGATGCTGTTTCTGCTGGCTGCAGAGGAAAGGACACGCAGTAATGGGTTTAAACTTCAAGTACAACGATATAGGCTAGATATCAGGAAAAAGTTTTTCTCAGTCAGAGTCGTTCAGCAGTGGAATAGGCTGCCTAAGGAGGTGGTGAGTGCCCCCTCACTGGAAGTCTTCAAGCAAAGGTTGGATACACACTTTTCTTGGATGCTTTAGGATGCTTAGGGCTAATCCTGCGTTGAGCAGGGGGTTGGACTAGATGGCCTGTATGGCCCCTTCCAACTCTATGATTCTATGATTCTATGATTCTAAACTAACCCACCTGCTATTGCTATATTACTTTACTGAACCTTGATATTTCTTCTAATAGAACACAGAAACTTTGTAACATATAATATAACTATGTCAGAAAACAGATCACCAATTTACAATCATCATTCAATACATGTATTCGCGTGAGTTTCCCAACTACACAAAGTACAATAATTTATCAATCTTATGATATACTAATTAAAAATCTAATTATTGAGGCAAATTTCACATCTGTGGCTTTTGTAAATAGACCAACAAATATCCTACAAAGATAAATGTGTTCCTTCACTCATACATTTTTCATCTCAAGTACCACAAATCACTATTTTTCTTCATTACAGATAATTATGACATGAATGGTAAACTCACACATCTACTAAAAGGGTGGATTTTGCAATTTTCTTTACATATATTCACAGCCTTGTAATTATAATCAAATAAACCTATGAATACAGACCCCCATCTTGAAATAGCACGCATAAATTAGGTCACCAAAGTAAAAGGAGTTATGTGCATCAAATATTTAAAGAATGTGTATTCTTGGTTTTACTTAAGACTTTTGTAAAGGGAAAATTAGATTATTTAAGGTTTAATACATGAGTTTAATATGAATCTGTCTCAGTAGTGCCTCATGTTCTTATCAAATCATGTATATGGACTGGAAAGCAATAGCTTTATGCACTACTGATAGGACTGGACATGAAGAGCTAGCTGCAGAGAGCGAGAGAGATTAAGAACTCTATTGCATGGTCACCGACCCGCCTCAAACAAATAGTGTTATATTGGTATTTTTTTCAGAAAACACATCAAGTATAGATCAGAGATCATGTCCCTTAAGGACCTCCTAAGCATGTCACATAGGTACTTAAGGATGCAAATGTACCTTAACACATTTTCCTGGAGAACACAAGCACTGCTAATTATATTTTTTACAGCCAATTTTAAGTGTTGGGAACTGGACTGCTCAGGACTACTCCTAGTTCAGCTACTCTAGCAACTGTTATTATTTAGAATGTTATTAGAGAGCCAGTTTGGTGTAGTGGTTCGGAGTGCGGACTTCTAATCTGGCATGCCGGATTCGATTCTGCGCTACCCACATGCAACCAGCTGGGTGACCTTGGGCTCGCCACAGCACTGATAAAACTGTTCTGACCGAGCAGTGATATCAGGGCTCTCTCAGCCTCACCCACCTCACAGGGTGTCTGTTGTGGGGAGAGGAATGGGAAGGCCGCTTTGAGCCTTCTTCGGGTAGGGAAAAGCTGCATATAAGAACCAACTCTTCTTCTTCTTCTTCTTCTTCTTCTTCTTCTTTTCTTTTATAGTCTGCCTTTCCCCTGGGACCCAAGGCAGATTACAAATACAATTTTTAAAAGCTTTTCAGAATCAGTAAGTGGATCACAATGGATGGTATCAGAATTACAAATTATGATATCATTTTAATCTAGCAGCAAAGAGCTACAGGAAGACAAATAAGGTTGCTGGGCTGTGATTACAGAAGAGGAAAATCAAAACAACACATGCAAACATCTTTAAACAGCCCGTGGCGCCACGGGCGCCATGGACTAAATAATTCTTTAAGCCCCCTTGAGGTGGGCTTTGTCCGTGATGAGGAAGGGTCCGGGTTGGACCCTTCCTCACGACAGACAATCGGAGGGACCAATCGGCAGGCGTGAAGCGCCTGCCGATTGGTCCCTCCGATTCCCAGCCTGAGCAACTGCGAGCCGCGCGCAGCGCGGCTCGCAGTTGCTCCCGGCCTGACGCGGCGAGAGGCGCCTCTCGCCGCGTCAGGCCGCCGCCCCAGGGAGCCCCCGGCAGTCGCGCGAAGCCGGGGGTTCCCTCGGGCGGCTGTCTGACACGGCGAGAGGCGCGAAGCGCCTCTCGCCGAGTCAGACCGCCGCTTAAGGGAGCCTGCCTGCTGCCTAAAAAAGCCTGCCACCGACGACGACGCCGACCAGCCCGCCGCCGGTGAGTCCTAGCGCCCGCTGCATTTCCCTGCAGCGGGCTTGCTTACTAGTATATGTATAAGGCAACATCACAGTCCATGTAGAAAAGACTATCTCTAATAAAAGTCACTTCTTTATCTACTCTACTACACTATGGTTCTACTCCGTCTACGGTCCTCGAATTCTGTTTTGCACAGTTTCAAAAATGATGTAAGTTTAGGGGCCTTCCTATTTGCCTCAGATATCCTGTTCCATAACATGAGAGCCACCACATCACCACAAGTTGTCCCTGAGAGTTCTACTATACAATCAATTATTTTCATTCAGAAATGGGTTGGGAATAGTAAGAATCTCCCAAACATCTTCTGACAGGAGGACAATATATCCAGCCTGACATCATTAGCATCAATATTTACTAAGAATGCCCTAAATCTTACAGAGGTAGTGGGAGTCACTTGCTCCTAAATACAGCTATAGATTTATATACTGATCCCACTACTCTAGTGTAGCTATAAATACCTGCAAGCATGGGTATACAGGCACCAATCAGATTCTGACCTTTCCAATGTAGCTTGTATTCCTGTTAAAATAAAACAGGTTGTCTTACTGCTATAAATTCCCTGCCTGTCTTCTTTCAGACACCATGTTACCCTACCTGTCTGGCTACTATTATGCTTGCTTGCACTTTCATTTCAGCCCCTCAGGCAGAAATTCTTAGGAAATCTGACCATTTATCCAGATTGACCCTCCTGTGGATCTCTTCTACTGTTCCACATCATCACCTGCTTCAGTCCTACTGGGCTTAGAAAAATCTACCTATACCCAGGCATGTATAATTGGGTACACAGAGTGTGAGTTTCATGATTTACTAATTTTAGAATGAAATATGAATAACGATTTGTGAATTTGTAATTAATAATACTGATTTTCTTCCATAGGACTCCCTTAGATATAGCAACAGTCATTAGCCTGGATGCTTTTAAGAAACTGAGTAAACCAATAACACCATTAAAATAGCTAAGTTGCTATTAAATGTTAATTGGAAGAAGAATTTGCTTTAAGTAATTTTTATTATGACTTCATGGGGTTGCCAGGTTCCCCCTGGTGACCAGCAGGAGCCCTATTTTGTGTGTGTATGGGGGAAAGGAGACACTTATGGGCAACATAATGATGTTGCTTACAATGTGCTGATGTCATTCCCTTAAGCCAGGAAGTGACATCAGTACAGTGCAGGGGATACTCTGGCACTGGGGCAAAAATATAGTTTACGCCCAAATGGTGTGCTGATGTCATTTTGGGAACATGGGTATCAGTGTGTCAGGATGCTGCCAACATTCCCCCTCCAATCTCCTACCATTTCCCCCCTCCTGGCCAGCTGAACAGCTATCAGTAGGGGCTTGGTTTCTTACCACCTTCACTTCTTTTTAAATATAAATGTTCAAGTTTTTAAAGCACACACCTAATTATTGTCCTTATAGGTACACATGCATACTATAGGCATGCTATTGTCTATTGCCTGTTAAAATGAACATACTACTGGTGAAAAACATCATATTTGAAATGGATCTCTATTCCAAGCACACCAAATATCTTTTGTCTAAGTCTCAAATGCAGTCTTTCGAGAATTGGGATACAATCAGTTTGGTAATCATTAAGTTTTTACAGAGAAAGTCAAAAAGAGATGAATCTGCTTTCTTCCGCAAGTCAAATAAAAGGCCATCACAACTGAGACCTCCAGCAGATGGGCAAAACCCATTTGGCAGACTTTTCATGTTACAAGGATATTCACGGGGAATAGAGCAAATATATAGCAGACATATAAATCAACATTAACATATAATCATTTTCCGACATGGTGCTGCTAAGCACAGCTTTCATGATAAGGCAATGAACAGCTGAGATAACGACATTGTTACCATTAACGTCCCTTCTTCAGAGAAAGCTTTTTACTATGGATACAGGGGTAAATTACAGGCAATAAAGGTTAATTGCTAAAAAGAACAGGGTGAGAAGGATGTACTGACAGCAATTACTCCTTGACATGCTTTTCACATGAAATCTGGCATCTGTTTTAATCATTTATAATGATTTCATTTTAACATCCTTAATTATTAATATTTATACTTGTAACGAAGATGGATACGGGTTGTAAACTATTACGGCGGCACCTTTAGCAACGTGTGCTGACTACTGCACTCTTCTACAGAGTAAACTTTAATTTTGGTGCCATCTTAACACACTGCTTGGGGAAAAGCTGAAGCTTAAAAAGTAGATGGATCTTTGTATTTGAAAAGCTACTGCAAATAATGGTCCTAGAATAGTGAGCTACAGCAAATGTAGTAGAAAATAACTTTCTCTTAGCCAATTTTAAATTCTGAATACCATCTGGAAATACATAATGACTCTGAAGGGACAGAAGCTGTTAGTTTGATAGGAAAAATATATAGCTGAACATCACCCTCAGGAGAAGGCCTTCTCATGTCCTTCTCTTGTAGGACATGAGACATATTCTCTTTGTTTAAACTGGATGAGTTTAATTTAAGATGTATTTGTGAAATGTGCTGGCCTGGAACTCGCAGATGTTAGACAGCCAACTACGAATGCTGCACAGAAAAGTAAACTTTACTTAGCAGGTCATATGTTCAACAAGGAAATGAAAAGGAGCGAGAATGTTTTTTAACAACTTATCTAAGAACTGTGGAATTTGCAACAAAGAAAGTATGTCAATATTCTGCTCCTTTGAAGATGTAGTATTTTTCATGTAATGTTGGCAGCACCAGTTCACATTGGATCAGAAGTTTTCATTTACATCCTTAAAATACTCTTCAGAGCAAATACAGTTAAAGGTACAACTTGATAATTAAATTCAAATGAGCAGCCGTCTTGGTCTGAAGTAGCACAATAAAATCAGTGTCCAGTAGCACCTTTAAGACCAACAAAGATTTATTCAAGGCTAAGGTGACTAGATTGTCCCACTTTTGGAGGGACATCTGGGGGCACCTGGCAAATTGTACTTATGTTCCAAGTAAAAATATATATATTACAATACTATTTTTGCGTTCTATGCGTCCTATGAAAAATTTTGTTGCTCCATATAGACCAAGTTTTTAATCAAGAACCCCCCCCCCTCCCGGTCAATGGTGTCCCGCTTTGCCAATGTTAAAATATGGTCACCTTATTCAAGGCGTGAGCTTTCGAGTACAAGCACCAAGGGTGCTTGCACTTGAAAGCTCACACCTTGAATAAATCTTTGTTGGTCTTAAAGGTGCTACTGGACTCTGATTTTATTGATAATTAAAGTTACTGTTAACCTTTACCATTCCCCCCCCCCAGCACTCCTCTTAGGCTGAAGAAAAATTAATTATGAAACATAAAACATCTGTCATGACAGATACAAAAGTGTAACTAAATAAGGTGAAGCAACCTGACACCTCTCCAGCAACATATTCACTAACCAGTTCTAATCTTAATAGCCTTTTTCCTAGTGCCATTTCTGCGCAGAGAGTGCGACAAGAAGAAAAACAGCTAAAGAAAAAATTATGTAGGAAGTAGAGGCAGGGCTACACTATTTTCCTCTTCTGCCCTTCAGTAATATGTTTTGGAAAAAACAGAATATTGGGGGGGGGACTTCTGCTCCTTTAATGTGTGAAAATGGACATTTGGAACTTTTTACAGTATGGTGGTTGTGATGAAATGGGTTTTTTTCCCCCCTGTGCAAGTTTGAACTGCATGTTTTAACAGGGCTTTTCCCCCTCTGGGCAGACACCAGGCAGTGAGGAGGAGATTACTCAATGTCCCCTCCTTCTTCAAGCAGGAAACAAAGATTTGGAGATTTTTAGACTAGACAGATTCTGGGAGGTTCCTCTTTGACGCAGCCTGGCCTGTTCAAGGAGAAGAGAAATGGACATGACAAACACTCCTGACAGTATGGAGGAGGTCTCTTTGGGGTAGAGTCCATCAGGACAGAGAGATCTCTTAACTGAGGTGTAGAGCAGTTAGCCACTGACCATGTGCTCTTCTGATGAGCTGCAGGAGACTTCAAGGTCATATAAACTCCCTAGAGATCTGTAAGTTCCCAACCTAAAGAGCATTTCCTATAATTTATGATCTAGTAAGGCAAGGAATAGAGGATTTGCATTTTACTCAGTGCTTTTGGATCCCTTGCTCAATCTGGTGCTGTGCTAAAAGTATGCTTATGAACAGAATCATAGAATAATAGACTCATGGGTCATTTAGTACAACCCCCTGCACTATGAACATTTTCTTTTAAATAAACACTTTATAACCTTGGATGCTGGCAATGGTTCCCTGTACCACATAGATCTCCACCATCACAGAGACACTATTGTAAAAGGAAGGGCAAATGTTGACAGGTGGTGAGTGGCTATTCCTCCAGGAGATACATAGTCCCTGTGATGGCCACAAAAACTGGGAAGATGAGCTGGATTTTGTACCCCAATTTTTACTACCTGAAGGATTCTCAAAGCATCTTACAATCACCTTCTCTTCCTCTCCCCGCAACAGACACCCTGTGAGGCAGTTGAAGCTAAGAGAAATCTGAGAACTGTGACTGGCCCAAGGTCACCCAGCTAGCTGCATGTGGAAGAATGAGGAATCATAGAGTCGGAAGTGACCTCAAGGGTCATCTAGTCCAACTCCCTGCACAACGCAGGAACTCACAACTACCTGCCCACCAACAATGACCCCAATTTCATGCCAAAGTGATCCCCACCACCACCACAAACCTCCAGACTCCATCCTGGACTGGAGAAAATTTGCCTACCATCCCAGTCGCAAGCAGTAATTCCATGGGTAAGCAGGGAAGGGCCACAAGAGAAAAACACTGGCACATCCCTTCCTGCCCACCCACTCACAATCTGCCTAAGTGCATAAAATCAGCATTTCTGTGAGATGATTATCTAGCCCCTGCTTTAAAATTTCCAAAGAAGGAGAACCCACCACCACCTGAGGAAGCCTGTTCTACTAAGGACACAGTCTATCAGGAACTTCTTCCAGATGTTTAGCCAAAAATTCTTTGGGATTAATTTCAACCCATTGGTTCTGGTCAGATCCTCTGGGCCAATCAAACCTCTGGGAATCAAACCCAGTTCTCCAGATACCACAAGCTGGCTTTCACTACACCAAGAAGCTGGGAATTTTGACTCTCTCTTGTTGGGCAATGCTATACAAGGGTCAGGTAGTGGTCATGAAGTTACCCTGAAGTTACCCTGGAGAGTGAGAGACAACCTCTCCAGGTGTTAGGGAAAACCTTGGAGTAGGCAGAGTGGAATAAGGCTTGCAGGCATGAGCAGACCCATTCTGTCAGAGAAGTAAATAATATCTGGTAAATAACATTGTATTATGTGTCTATTTGAAGGGACATGACATTTTTTTTCATCCAGGAGGTTGGCAATCCTAACCTTGCTGCAGTCTAAGCAGATTTTCTTTTTCTCAACCAAGGAATAAATTTCTTATGGACAACCATATTGAATCTTGGTTGACCTTGGATAGAGGCCTACGAATAAGATATTATCTACTTTTTTTCCTCATTTATATCCAACATTTCCAGAAAAGAAAGAAGCTTACTATAACTAAAACCACTAAATTACTTCATAAAAGAAATATCCAATTAGTGCATTATAGAAATCAACCAGTTGCTAAGGTCTGATTTACACATGAAAGCAAGTGAAATGGAAATGAAACAGCAAAGTGGTGAAACGGACATACATGTTAGATTGCAGGTGGGGGAATTACATCTTGGGATGTTTCCCCAGGTTCTAAACATGTTATGCTGGTGTTTGTTTGTTTTTTAATGTACAGGAAGTGGGGGGGAGTAGAAGTTTTCTCCCTGACAGGATAGCTTTCTAGATGCATGTGGTACAGCTGATTCAACATCCATAACCTTCTACCATCTCATTCCAAGACCACTTCAATCAGCAGGAACAGTTAAGATATAACTGAAAGGTTTCAGCATGGCATGACTAAGGTACTATGCTTTTTACTCTACATTACTATGGCTCAGAACATGGTGTTTCTTGAAGAAGAAGAATTTCATAAGCCAAATGGTCAGAGAGAATAATGTGAAAACTCCGAACTACCTAATTAAACTTGTAGGTAGAGGACTGTGAAAAGACATGCACACAAAAAGACTATATAGCATTAACTTCTGGAATCTTTGCAATAAGAGGAAAGGACAGTCACTAGTTTAGATGGCAACAGACAACAGCCATTATGTCTCAAGGGAAGGGAATCCGAACATTCGGAGGCATTGTGTCTCTCAATACCAGCTCGTGGGGGCACTACCATCAGCACAAATCAGTTGTGACTTTCCCAGAGGCTTCTGGGCACTTCCACATGCGGAACAGTTTTACTATTTCCTTTTCCATGCAGCTCTTACTAAATGAGGTCTGCAGGATCTTTTTAGAAAGTTAACTTTTAACTAGTCATATAGTCATTTATTAATTTCCATTTCTATCTTCACATTACAAATTTAGCCTAAAGGATAAACAAATAGCTCCTTTACAGAACTTGGCTCTACTTGGTTCTATTTTATTGCGCAATTTGTTGATTCAGAAACTGTATAGTAATAGTAAGATTTTATTGATTTGTCCAGCTCTACAATAAAGATTTGTTCATAAAATGGATGCCTATGATATGTGAATCTGCAATAAGATATATATGTGTGTGTGTGTTCAAAGTAGAGACATATTAAATAGTACCCAAGCTCTGCCCTAGTAAACATCGTATTTTCAGTTTATCATCCATGTAATGCATACATTCACAAGAAATGTAACCCACATACAAATGTTAAAATTTAACTCCAATGGGGCATGCATGTTTAGTATTTTATTCATAGTATGCAAAGAATTCACAGAGCATGGCCACTGATGTAACTGCACTATTACTTTCAGCTAACTTAATTTCACAGTACACAAACACCTTTCCCTGCCTTTAAGGCCAAATACTTACATCAATAGGTGAGAAAAATCTATAATATGAAAAAAAGCTTACAGAAAACTTAAAGAAAAGTCTTTCATTCAGAACCATTTTTAGCCATCTGTAATCCACACAAGTTCCACACGCATATGCTGTTTTGTTTAGTTGAGTGATGACACGGATGAAGATAAGTCTTCCTTTTAAAGTAATATTGGTTTACATAAAGGGGGGGGGGATCCAGAATAGTCAGTGAAGTTACTTGCTCTTTTCAGAGTCAGACAGAAAAACTTATCTACAAAGCAGCAAGCATAAGTGAAGTAAATTTCTGGTAAACCTTGGCGTACTCCCTTGAATTGTTTCTAAGCTTCTATCCACTTTTACTGGATAACTCTTGCTCTGATCTGTAAAAGGACCCTTTGAGAACAGATCTAGGCATATGGCTTGTCTGACCTTCATTCATCCTGTTTCGCTCTGTCATCTTTTGCCTCTTATCTCCAGTTTTGCTTTCATTTGTTTCTTCTTTCACTTATCTCATTTTTGACCCTGTTTCTTCCTCTGCACCTTCATTCACCTCTGTCTATAACCCTATTTCTAGCACATGAAATGACAGTACACAGAAGGAAGCCCAAGTACATAAAACGAGTCAGAGCCGAACTGAAGATCCACTATGTTAATTAACCTCTCTTAACACGACGATGCTTAAACCTAGCAGAATGAGAATAATAATGGTCCCATGCCAAAGCCCACATTGCTTTCTCTCCATCCAGCTCCTCATTCGTCTGCCTTTTCGCAACAGGGGTGGTTTCAAGGCATTTTGGTGACGGCGGAAAAAATCCCAATAGCAACACACCCTTCAACAACACAATATACAAACGCATTAGATTAATGCCACATTAACATGCTTGGCTTTAGCAACCTAATTATATTCATTAATCTTGGTTGAAATCTCTGAACTGTAAATACACTTTCTTCGCAATGCATACTTGATGACGAAATATTGTATTCTGCCAGCGTGATAAAGGAATAGTCATAACAGCAGCATTGCTGTCATTCAAGTTCAGAAAAATGAATCAGCTATTTATTTATTTATTGAAACGTGGAAGCCTTGTGAACTGAGATGTTGGAGCAGAACAAGTAGACATTTTGAAGTTTTTTTACCCCAAAGATTCAACTACCTAAATTTGTCATAGAACTATCAGTTTTAAGGGTTTTTTGCTTTGGTTTTTGGGGAGAGAAAAAGGATGTAATGTTTCACTAATAAATGATTATGAAAAGTCTACACATATGTGGGTAACTGCATAATAAAGAAACCTAGCACCATCACCTTTGTATAGAGATTGATACATAGTATCTTGTTTTACTGATACTCTGTTTTACTAATTAGTGGTATTCAATTATTTAATCACCAGGAGGAATTAAATTTTCCATGTGTATGTCATATATATCCCAAATAACATCTGGCAAATTATGCTGTTAGATGATTCATTAAATGTTTCCTATTTACTACAACTTCATTCTGTGAATGCAAAACCTAAAGAAAATGCTTCACTGAAGAGAATTCTGATTTGTTACATACATGGGCCATAGATGACATTCTGATAATTTCATTATTAAAATATTTATTAATATTTATGAATACTATTTATCAATATTAGTTAGCACTGCAAGCTCCAGTCTTGTCATTTTGGTTTACTGGTTTCTTTGCTAAGATGATCCAGCAGTACTCCTACCTTTACTCACACTAGCAAGTATAGACTTAGTCACAGAGGTGAACTGCAAGTTATTTCACTGGATCATTCACCCCAGTTCAAGTTTTATACTATATTATTTTTATGATATATATCCCTCCTATTCAACAAGGAAAGAGCCTCTTGTGGTGCAGAGTGAAAGCTTTGCCTATGAGGCTGGGAGTTCAATCCCAGCAGCCGGCTCAAGGTTGACTCAGCCTTCCATCCTTCCGAGGTCGGTAAAATGAGTACCCAGGTTGCTGGGGGGTAAACGGTAATGACTGGGGAAGGCACTGGCAAAACACTCCATATTGAGTCTGCCATGAAAATGCTAGAGGGCGTCACCCCAAGGGTCAGACGTGACTCGGTGCTTGCACAGGGGATACCTTTACCTTTACCTATTCAACAAGGAAAGTTCACTTGTATAGGGAAGTGTACATACAGCTCCAGATTATAGGACAAAGTGTCAAGGAAGGGATCAGAACATCAGTCCTAGGTTTTTATGCTAACTTCTGGTAGTTTATCCAGGGTATGGCAACTGGGGCCTCATGCCCTAGGCACCAGTTGAGGGGGTCACGGGAGGATTCCCTTGACTGGATCCCACAGTGGTGGGCCGGCTGGCAGGTTGGGGTGACGGGTGGGGTGGGTGGGTTGGCCCTCATTGTGGGACTCTAGCACTTGTGTGCTTCAGTCAAGACTATTTCAATTAAGACTCTGGACTTCAGACATTTGCTCTGGCCTAGACAAAAAGAAAAATGCCAACCTTTCTCTGCAGAGTATAAGTGGCATAACTGACTGACCTCATGAACTCAGCATCCCTGCATCCGTGCAAAACATGCGCACAGTGCTGGCAACTTCAAAAAGCATCTTCCTTTTGATTCCCCATCCCACTAAACAGCAGATCTCAGAACTACTTTCTTACCTCTGAAATCCCCTTACTATCTATTCTATCACGCCGGATTGCCTTCGCACAGCATAGCTGACAAGGGAGGATCCCTACACCTCTTATAGAACTGTTACACGGAGCACTCTGGTTTCCGGGATATAACCATAGTACTGAAGAAATATCACTGGAAATGCAATTCCAGCTTAGAGGTCACTGTGAAGTACAGGGTTGGAACATTAGCCCAAAATTTTGTACTTTTAATAATAAAGTTTGTGCCAGTAGGTCTCTGCATTCTCGGAACAAACCAAAGATTATTTAAACATTTCCCAAATCCAGTCTCAACTTTTTTATAATAAGAAACTCATTCATCTCATTTCCTCTAAACCTTTCCCTGTACCAGCCCCCCACCTCCTGAACAGAAAGCTTCCCAGTTCTATTTATCATTTCTAGGGCTGAGTGAAGAGCCTAATGCTGGGAGCGATTGAGGGCAAATGAAGAATGGGACGACAGAGAATGAGGTGGCTGGATGGAGTCACTGAAGCCATCGAAGCGAGTTTAAATGGACTCTGGGGAATGGTCGAGGACAGTAAGGCCTGGAGGGTCATTGGGTCACGATGGGTCGGACACAACTTCGCAACCAACAACATAACAAGGGCTGAGTGCTCCGATTTCAGTTGTCCTCCTGCCAGTTTGTAATGTGCTACTTCTTTCCCCCTAAAGCTTCACTGTATAGAGCTTCACCTGCTCTCCATTTAAAGCCCTATTCACTATATAGTTCATCTGTCTCTTTCTGGCTTCTGTCCTGTTTCTTTTAAGGCCACACATCCCCCAGCTGTCACTGCCCTTCCTTCAGCCCTTGCGTTTCTGTTTGCTCATAACCCTGGGAGAGCCATGATGAGTTGGTCAGACTACAGGATGAAACAACCATAACTATTTATATAATGATTTATGTTGGTAAAATATTTCCCAGTTTATCTTCTTAGACACTTTACTATTCTAGCTTTCTTAATATACATCTGTGACCTTATATGTAAGTTTCCTATTTCCCTCTTGGTGTCAGCAGGAAGTCTTCAGTACAAGTACTAGTGGGATCCAAATCCCCTTCAATAGTATGTTGTGATAAAAGTTGGGTAAAAATCCAGAAGCAACACAAGCCAAAGATGACTGATTGGAGGGGGGGGGACTGGCTCTAGTCGACATATCACTTATACATAAAATAAAAATGTTGGGTCATTCATTAAAAAAACAACATACGGATCTAAAAACATATTTGCCCTCTTTGTTTTTTGTCTTTATTTATTGTTATTTATTTAAAGTACTGGGCAGTGAATCACTGGCAAATGTGAATTTAAAAAATTATAATCTGATAAAATTATTTTTTCCAAATGACCTCTCACCAACTACTCTGCTGTACCCAATATCTGAACATTTTATTGTGAGCATACATTTACAATTTCATGAAAATAATGCAGTAGTTCACTCAATATGATTACTGGCATAATACTGATCAATTTGTATGCTTAAACTCTGACGAGCTGTGTCTAGAGATGGGCACACTTAGAAGTGGGGAAAAGGGAAACAGAAGGGCTGAAATCACTTGCAGCCATTTTGAGATGACAGCAGGGTGCACGCACCTTTCAACTGTCAGTCCCAAATGGCAGCAAGCCATCTATGTGATTTAAAAATGATGGAAGCTGCCCTGAACCAGCCAGCTGGGTACAGTATAAATCCCAATATGAATGAATGAATGAATGAATGAATGAATGAATGAATGAATGTCTTAAGACTAGAGAGTTAAGACTTTATTCTTTGGCATGCACAGAGAAATGCACAGAGAAAGCAACAAAATTTGTTTTTCTTTCCAAGTACACTGGAGTAGAGTTAGATCAGTCTAGCTAGGATGGAGATAGCAGAGGAAGTGAGAATACCGAAGCTGAGAAAGCAGGAGCTTCAGGAAGAATGCCAAAAGCAATGGATAAAATGGTGATACCAGGACGGCTTACTAATGTGAAGGCTTTCCTACTACACAGTGACAAATCAATGCAGCTAAGTATATTCGTTCCATGTATCCCCCCATGTTGTATGTAAACTGCCCTGAGCCATACGGAAGGGCGATATAGAAATTAAATAAATAAGTGTCAAAGCCAGAAGGATGAGGCCCAGCTCAAGGAGCTAGAGATCCAGAAACTGAAGAAAGAGGAGCAATAGTGTAAGGAAGAGAAGAAAGCCCCCACACAAGAGCTTGAGAGGGAGGAAAAGCTGCAGGAAAGAAGGGAGAAGATGCAAGAGGAGCAGTAAAAGGAACAGCAGGAGGAGGAGTGGAAATATGGTCTCAAGATAATGAATCTGCAAGCTGAGCAAAACAGGAAAATAAAAGTTTTGTTCTGTGCAAGGATGGGGAAGACCCTTTGGTATATCTTGCAACTTCTGAGAAAGCAGCTATATAGTGGGGGACTGTAGAGGCAAACTACATGTCCAACCTCTGTAGTGTTCTAACTGGGGAGCCAGCTGCTTATCTACAATAGCATGCCTGGAGGGGGGGGGATAGCTTTTAAAGATTTCAAAACCTCAGTTTTCAAATGGTTCAAACGGGGAGTTGATCACTTTTGAATGCAGTTCTTGGGCTTCTCCCCAGAGCAGTGCAAAACATACTATGAGCATGTGGTAAAAATGAATGAGATGGGAAGAAGATGGGTACAAGAAGCAAAAGAGGACTTTGAGGCTTTAATCCAGTTAGTGGTGCTACACTAGTTGTATTCCAAACTCCCCAGAGAGCTAATGTCTGGTAAAGGTCAATCAAGATGCTACTGAGGCATCAGAAATTGTGGATCAACTGGTGCTAAACAGGGAGGGATCGGACTGGTGGACTTCCCAATTGGAAAAGGAAGGGAAAGGGTTCCAGAGGAGTTAGAACATGCATTCTTAACCCAAAAAGGAAGGGGCTTCTGCTCCAATAAAGGTTAAGAAAGTCCCCAATTCAGTTAATTGGAACTAGTTCCAATACTTTAACTGTGGAGGGACAGACCACTGTCGGCTGCCTGTCCCCAGTTACAAGCAGAGATCTCCAAACCTGCTTCAAAAAGGTGAAAGAGGAACAAGTGACCACAATTAACCATGAATGCCTCTTTGCCACCATGGAGCCAACAGAAGCCTGGGGACCCTTATAAAGAGCCAGTGCGACTGAGGAACCAATTGGTTTGGGTATATACCAACCCAGGCTCCTCTGTAACCTTAGTGAGGAATGAACTGAAAGATAGAAAAGTTCCTCCAGGTGTTGGGGAAAACCCAGGCGGGCAGGGTAGAAAAGGGCCTGCAGGACTGTTCTGCCACAGCGGCAGAAGGGAAAGAGGAAATATTGGGGAAAATAGTGGAGGAGATAAAATGACGCACTCTCTACAAATCCTTGCAAGTCCCTGCTTGTAGAGAGTGCATCATATTACGGATTAATAATACTTGCTGCCTACAAGCACATCTAAAGAGAAGAGGTAAGGGTATGCTGGGAGGGTGGCCTCCCCCATATTTAAAACACTTAAAGCACAAATAAAATAGTCCTTTGCATGCTCTCTGAGAGCCCAGTAGAAGAGTATATAATTACTGGAATAGTATGTTATTGCTGTCTTCTGCTCTGGGGTGTTTTACCATGCATTTGCCCAAGACATGGCTTGAGGAAATGTTATGCCATTTACAGCTAATCTCAAGTGGTATCAATAGTGACTACTCTGCTTCCATGCTGACCCATGTAAGATATTCTACATACCTAAGTAGACATTTTGTGAGCGAAGGCAGTATGGTATCTCACCAGATGTTAGAAGTTAAGCTAGGCACCATCAGTACTAAGATGAGAGCCCACGAGGAAATTATCTCTTTCTCACTTGCCTTGGGAGTCCCTTGCTGGGATTGTCATAAATTGGTTGCAACATGACGGCACTTATATATGAAAGTAGAGATAATGAGAGTAGTAGATCTTGTCTGCTGACAGAGACCTCTATTAGCAGACTATTTATAATTACCATGTGGGCCAATAACAATTCAAAGTTCAAGCTGGGAGCTACAATACTGTGTCTTGGGTAAGAAGTACTAGTTTTTACAATTTCCCACTGAAAAGGGCTCCAAACTAAATGTAGGCTGCATACAACCTTAATAAAAGAACTTCTACTTCAAATAAAATTGTGAAACGTGTATAAACCACAAAGTGCTTTACAGATATCAACAATCTCTGACCTGTAACACATTTTAGGAATAACACTAGCTAAACCTAACAAAATGGGACAGTCTAGATAAGGTATTCTAGGATTTATCAGTCACCATATAGTCAGTGCAAAAAAATAAAAAATTAGCTGCAACTCAAAGCTTTTCTTGAAATGAAACTCTAAGTAAATACCTCTTATTTCAAAAACTTCAAAAGAAAACTGAGGACTTTGTTCAATGATTTCTAAAACTACTATAAAAAGGGGAAATGTGGTGGTGTGGGGGGGTAGATGAATCTTTGGTAAAGCTATTGCTACTCAATGGCTCAGCAAGGGGTTCCAGTCTTATTTCACACATAAATCAGATCAATTGAAACTCAAAATGCATTATACATAAGTCAAACAGTTCCAGAGCATGGCTGCTTCTTATATACTATGAGAATTATCACTGATGTGCATTTGTATTCTGTATTAAAACACAAAACAGCATGACCAGGAATAATGCATAGCCATTCCTCTCCAGTTTTTGAAGAACATTACAATAAATTCAAAAGTTAATGAATCTGAAAGCAACTCTTTGCAATGAAGTTCCTCCCACCACAAAGCATAAATAAATACCATATTTAGTTTTATAGAAACTTGTAAAATATTCATATATTCTGCATTTGCTCCAAGTAGCCTGAACTTATGACAGATGCTGTTAACATACTATTTAAATGACAGCTGGGCCTTTAAAGAATAGGCAAAGCTTATGTTATCTTAGAAACTACTTTAAGATTATAATTTCAAAATTCTTTTAAACAAAATTGAACAAGGTCTCTGTTGATACAACTATGGGAGAGAATAAGCTTTGAAAGAAATTGAAGCTGCCCCCAGTGCCTTGTTCTCCTCCACCACTGCTGAGATCTTGATTGCAGTGAACACATTCTGTTAAACGCTGATTTTTGGCATACCCCTCTAACAGAATTTTCATTTATTTTATACATATTTTATACATTTTATACATATATACAACGTAGAAACAATGTAGATCCTGCTCTGGAAACTGAAAGGTAGATTAACCAGTCTGGGATTCCTCTATTCCACAAAACTTGCTATTCTTCAACACGTGCTTGGGCACCAATATATCTGATTCTCAACATGGCTCCATGAATACATAAACCCAGAGATTGGGCTACGATTGGGCGCCTGAAACGGTCGTTCGTTTCCAACACAGCCAGCACCGCGACGTGGGGGGGAGGCGCGGGTGTCAGAGCACCAGCGGGCACACACACACAGGCGTGCAGCTCCATGTCTGCATGTGTGCTCCCGCTGGTGCGCTGACGCCCGCACCTCCCCTTCCTCCCCCATGGCATGGCGCTGGCTGCATCGGGAGCAAACAGCCACTTCGGGTGCCAAAATGCCAAACCCTAATTGTGGCCTTGGACAGAGAAGGCAGATCTTTCTACAAACCTGGAAAAGGCAGAGGGTTGCAGGAAAATCTGAAATGTAAAAGAAAAAAATGTGGGGTGGGGATTAATCTTCCCAAATGACAAAAGCAGTGCCTGTAGTTTTAAGAAACAAATGCCCTCAGTGTCAACTGCCAGGCAACCACAACAGCACTGTCACTGTTCTGACAGTGGGGAGTCCCAGCATAGTTTTGGCTTCTGAAGGAGGGCTCATTAGGGCCATGTCTGGCAGCAACAACTAGGCGTCTTGTTACCAAACAACTTCCGTGACTCTGGTCTGTTTGCTGCCTACTGTTCAACAGCAAACACTCCATGAAAGCCAGTGTGGTGTAGGGATTAGCTTTTTTTGTACCGGGATCTGGAGACAGAGGTTCCAATCATCACTGAACATCACTGGGTGATCTGGGACTAGTCAAACTTTCTTGGTAACCTCCCTGGTAAATTCAAAGAGCACAGAAGGATGTAAGCCTATTTGGGTTGCCATTGTGGAGAAAGGTGGGTGATGAAGATATAGTGTGTGTGCATGGGGGGGGGGGGGTTAGGAGAAAATGAGATGCTCCTCACAAGTCCTTAGAGCAGGGGTAGTCAAACTGCGGCCCTCCAGATGTCCATGGATTACAGTTCCCATGAGACCCTGCTGGCAGGGGCTCATGGGAATTGAACTCCATGGACATCTGGAGGGCCGCAGTTTGACTACACCTGCCTTAGAGGTTCCTTACAGTGCAAGTGGAAAAAGTGCGAGGCCAACACAGTCTGGCACCATAAAACTGGACCCTGCCTGCTGAATGGAACCAAGGACCTCATGCAGTTTTCCCAGGGAGAGGCTGTTGGGGGAGGACAAGTAGGAAAGCTGAAGACAAGAGAGTATAGTCAGCTTGGCTGGAGGATGGGAAGAGGAAAAGGAACGAGAGGCTATGGGAGACTGTCAGATAAAGAAAAGCAGATACAGAATTTGATGGGGAAATTAGATGCCCCCCGCAAGTCCTTGTGGGTCCCTACTTGCCTCCATAAAATATCCACCATCCTATTCCCTAACAAAGACCAGTTCTTCACAGTCCCAGCATCGCTATTTAGTTATGTGCTGTGGGAAAACATCTTTACTACCTCTTGTGGCGCAAAGTGGTAAGCAGCAAAAATGCTGTCTGAAGCGATGTCCATGAGGTTGGGAGTTTGATCCCAGCAGCCGGCTCAAGGTTGACTCAGCCATCCATCCTTCCGAGGTCAGTAAATGAGTACCCAGCTTGCTGGGGGGTAAACGGTAATGACTGGGGAAGGCACTGGCAAACCACCCCGTATTGAGTCTGCCATGCAAACGCTAGAGGGCATCACCCCAAGGGTCAGACATGACTCGGTGCTTGCACAGGGGATACTTTTACCTATACCAAGAATAGATAAGGCAGTCTTATGGTTTTGTTTGACTCTCTTAGGGGACAATGCTGCAGCTACATACTTTCGCATTATGCTTTAAGATTCTGCTATTTTTGAAAGCATACAGGCAAGTCCTAAGCAGATCAACTCACAAAAAAATCAATTCAAAGAAAGCCAGTTTTTTAAATCTTACCCTTGAACAAGAATCAATTTTATTTACCTTCTCCTGACCTAATAAAAATGCTGTGTGTGTTACACTCAGACTTTTTACAACACTCTCATTGCTCCATAACTGTTTGCCATGTTGAATCTGAAAATGCCTTGATCTGCTCCACAATTCCAGCATTTTCCTACTTTCCCTCTTAAGGTATTGAAAATCAAACATACTATCAGGTAACCACGAATCAAGTTTTAATTAGCTCGTAAGAGAGGGGTGTGGAGGAGCTTGCTTCGGATGTAAACATAGGAGACTGAAACTAATACAGATAAGTAATGGTTTATTTATTCAGTTTTTATACCGCCCTTCCCAAGCAAGCGAGTATTAGAATAACTATCTATTGTGGCCGGAGTAAAATACAGTACAAGTGGAATCTTCCTTTAAAACTTTACTATTTAAAAAAAATCTGTGCTTTTTAAAACAGTTTCTGTCCATACTGGGTGGAGCTTGGAAATGAAACTGAGAGAAGACGCATACTCCACTTGCCTGAGATGCTCTTCATTGCTACTCTCATGATGCCAAGCATGTTTTGGTTAGCTAGACTTTCAAGAAGGGAGAGAGGGAGAATCCAAACCATATATGCACTCAATGCCTACACAAGCCAGCACTGATCTAAGGGCATGCACATCTCTACTGCTCCTCTACCCTCTCAAGACTAGAGAAACACCCACATGAACCAGGTACAGTTTATTACTCATGTGTGTGCTAGTGATCCCAACTCTAGCTTGGGGAATCCCTTCCTAAGGAAGGCAGAGTTTGAGGAGGACACACAGTTCAGTTGGGGTGTGATACCATAAAGTTTGCCTTCCAGAGCTTGTCATTTTCCCTAGAGTCTGAAGGTCAGTCATAATTCCAGAAGAACGCCATTCCACACCTGGAGGACGGCAAGCCGCTCAGGTAAATTGAAAATGACCAGGTTCAGACTGGTGGGAATGATATAGAATAAACATCAACTTTGAAAATCTCTCCCAAGTTCTTCAGTGTTTCCACAGCCCATGCACATAAGCCTTTTCTGCCCCATAGCCACTTCATCTACGACAGCTACTGAACAATGAACCAAATATCCAGTATTACAGAGATGGGGAAGGAATAGGACTATATTCTTGCTTATACACAAGGAAAAAGACATTAAATGAAAAGCATGTGCAGACATACAGTGTTTTCCCCCAGCAATGTTGTCCTTGCCTCATTTGCTTCTGTTTGTTTTATAGCTAAGTAAGGAGACTCCTTCACCAAAATCATCATTCTGTCCAGATAAAAAATTAGAATATAAAGTATCTCATCCGTATATGAAACCCCACCCTGAAGCCAAGACATATTGGGTGGAACTACACACTGCAGTTCCATTAATATTTTCCGTAACTTTTTAAAAAATATGCTGTAATGGACCTGTAATATAAAGGAGGAAACCGGCCATGTGGAACTATCCACCCACAATCACTTTTATGGTAAAAGTTTTGCTCTGCTGTGGCAAATTAAACAGTTCTTGGTTTTTCTCTCCAGTCAGGATTAAAGCAACTTAAGGCTGTCAATGTTCAGCAAAATAAGAACATGAGAAGAAAGGCTTATACGGCCTCTATCTTCCCACACCAGCCTTCATTTTAAATTGCAGCTTCTGCACCTGCATTCTGGGTACTCATTTTACCGACCTCGGAAGGATGGAAGGATGAGTCAACCTTGAGCCGACTGCTGGAACTGAACTCCCAGCCTCATGGACAGAGCTTCAGACAGCATGTTGGCTGCCTTACCACTCTGCGCCACAAGAGGCTCATATAACAATAGAAGATAAAACCCCACAATAAACCCCCTTAAAACGAACTCCAACAATAAAACCAAAGAAAAGTTGGCAGTGGACTAAAACCCAACCCCATCCCCGTTCACAGAGAATGAAAAGACGCCACAGTGGGTTAATAGGCGGTAGCCTGATCTTACTTGGTCAGGAGAGGGGGAGTCCAGATCTTATAGGCCCTGGCCTCAACCACAGACCTAGCTGAAGAGCTCTGTCTTGCAGGCCCTGTTTGCATTCACACTGGACAAAGCACTTACCAGGAGGATGCCTTTGCATGTAGCTCCTACTGAGCATATTTGGGTTTACCTCTGCTTAATGTGCAAAGCAGCTATGAGATCACTTATAACATGGTTAATACAGCTATAAGTTTATTTATTTATTACTTCTCCACAATGAGGACCCAAAATAGCTTATACAATTTCTCACAAAATCCTGTGGCACATCAGACGAAGAATGCATGAGACTGGCCCAAGTTCTACCAGAAAATTTCAATGGAAAGTGGGAATTTGAATTTGGGTCTCCTAGATCTTAATCCAACACATATGAGATTTTATAAAGCAAACCTCCAATTATCAAATGGTCATGTTGTCACTGTCACTAGATGCCATGGAGCATAAAATAAAAAAGAACACTTACTAGGTTTCTTTGCAAGACCGCTTGGTTCTCTTAGTATTGCTTCGACCCATTTTTGCCCTTTCTTTATGTTACTTACCAGCTTTGCATCCGTCATGAAGGAAGCAAACTGGGATCTCATAAACTTTAGCAACTAACTTGTTAATTACCTACTAACATCAATATTACCTTTAAAATATCTCTTGATCTGAGGCCTAACTTCTTAGCCAGCCTTAAGGAAGTCACAGTATACGTAAGAGTCTAATAAAGAAAAATCCCTTGGTAATAATTACTTCAGTGCAGGACAGGCCAGTTCAAACCCAACCCATGTCTCCAACCAGAAGAGATGACACATACCTCTGGCTGTTCCCTTCCTCTTTCCTGCCAATTAAAATAGCCTCTTAAGCAGTCTAGTTCTGGGAAGCATGCTGGGAGAAGGTGGCTATCTGAATTCCACATTACAAATGCAAATTCCCTGATTTTTAAAATGTACCTGCTTAACTTTTTCAACTAATATTTAAAGCCAAATGGAACAGAGTCCATATTTACCTACTTTACTTACTATATTTTACAGTAAGTAAAAGACGGATGACTAACCAATACAGCAAAGCATGACAGTACATGCATATATGTAGATCAGTGTGCATATAATGACTACACATTGTGTAATGCTTAAGTAAGTAATGATGAAAAACATCAGCAATCTACTTTATCATCTGTAACCGCTCCAGGGGAGCGGTATAAATAAAAGGGTAAGGGGGGTAGGGGTGGGCCGTGTCATTGATGGGCAAAGGGGCCCACTGGCTGATGAGTCGGGAGGCGCTGATGAGTCGGGAGGCGCTGGCTGATGAGTCAGGAGGCGCTGGCTTTGGGCACCTGCCACCATCGTGCAGCTGCCCGCCTACAAGGTAGGTTGCAGGCCGCTGTGCTTCCTGCCCAAGAGGAACCCTCTCGCCCCCCTCCCCCTCCCCAACGATACACCACAGACCCAGGGAGCATGCTGCACACGTCGCTGACGCAGCAGCCGTGGTTCCTGCCCCGGGGGAACCCTCCCGTGGCCATCCCCCTCCCCCACGATACTCCGCCCTCCTGCAGACCTGGGGAGCATGCCGCATGTGTCGCTGATGCGGTGGCCGTACTTCCCAGGCCGGGGGAACCTTCCCGCAGCCGTCCCCCTCCTCCGCGATCCCCCACCCTCCCGTGGAGCACACCTCATGCATCGCTGATGCAGCTTGATTTCTAGTAGTACTATAAATGCTCTAAAATTATATCAGTGCAGGATAAGTAGTATTTAATGCTTATCCTGCACTAACATAATTTTAGTAGTATTTAATGCTTTTCTTCTCTTAAGAATGTTGTGGCACTGTGATTTAATAAAGAGAAGAGGGAACAGCAAACTTTTAAAATACATATATTCACATTAATTTAATATCTGGGGATTGTCATTATATTCCAACTATAGTGTTTGCCTTTTTCACCTGGCAAGTTTTCTTTAAAGTAAAGCCTTCAATTTTCATTTCATGAATACTTTTCTTTAATTGTTACCAAAAACTGAACAGAATAGTAAAGCTTTTCATTGCTGTGATTCTAAGAAAGAAGCTTCATATCTTGAATTCTTGCTTGCCATGCAACAAAAACTAAGAAGTGGTAACAATCTTAGCAAACAATGTAGTCCCCTTCCTATTTCCGGTTCACTATGGACACCTGACTGTTATTAATGACTAATTCTCTGAAATACTCTGCTGAGTGTGCAGCAATAACAAAGGAGGAAATAGAAGATGGCGACATAGCTTTGTTCAGTTCTGAAACTACCTGCATTAGTCACAGATGAGAATAGCATTACATCATTTTCAATTCATTTTAGCATAAGGAAGTAGCAGGCAGACAGAGAGTAAAAACAGGGCGTCATCAAGCCTAAAGTCAAATGAAACTTTGTGAAAGCTATCCTCTCTTTCTACATGTTCCTTCTTGTGCCCCTGGTAAAGAAAGGATAGACTATTTATTAATTATCTTTGGGTGTCATAATATGAGTCATGTACCTGGTATACATTTAAATGAAACCTTGAATGAGAGACAGACACAAATCTTGTTGAACTACTTTTCTTTGTTTCAAGCAGTAGTACAGTTTCATCAAATAACACAGAAACAATTTGGCACAGACTGAATTATAAAAGAAATCCTATAATTAAAGAAATGGTCGAGACAATAAGCATTTTAAAAGATATCAAAGTACCACAATCAAATACCTTAAAAAATTAGAGCTTTGACTCATATTAAACAAGTAAATTTTTGAATGTTGCATATATACAGCTATAAATATATACAATAACCTCAGGTCAATGTTAATGACTCCAACTGTTACTGTCAAAGGAGACATGGATTCTTTTCAATTACATACAGCAGAGACCCCTGGGCATGCCATGGCACCACCAAATGTTTTTAGAAAGCGAATGGTGCCAGGAGAGCTTTTGAAAAGCATGACTTCTGATTGAGCATTGTAGATTTGATTGGCTCTGCAGATTTTTAAATATGCTGCTTTGGTAGCAGCTGCTACCACAACACAAGAATCTTCACTGTGTGACTGGAGGCAAACTGTGGCAGCCATTTTTGGGCTACATATGCCATGCTGTGTCAGAATTCTATCCGAACCTGCAGGCTCAAAATGGTTCAGGACCCCTGACATAACACTATCAACGCATGGCAATAATAAGCAGCATGATGCTTGTAAAAATCTTCCTTGTAGGGTAGATGTAACAGTTATTACCCATCATCACTGCAGATGTAAGAACAGGCTTCTTTATTGCAAAACATGTTTTTTAGAATGAAGCATTAGAAAACAATTAAAAGGATGGAAAAGGGTCTATCACATCAAGTTATGTCACCGAATAACCCCCTTAATCCTTATTTTGTATGCTTTAATTGTTCCACTTTTGGAGGGACATCTGGGGGCACCTGGCAAATTGTACTTATGTCGCAAGTAAAAATATATATATTACAATACTATTTTTGCATTCTATGCATTCTATGAAAACTTTTGTTGCTCCATATAGACCATATTTTTAATCAAGAAACCCCCCGGACAATGGTGTCCCGCTTTACCAATCTTACTTTAAAAGAGACTTCTTACAGAACAGTTAAGAACAATTCTCTTTTATCTTGATCACATGGTGTCTATTTGGACGTGAAAAGCAGAGGGGCATTGATCAGAGCTGCAAATTTGTGAGGGAATAAATTTATTTACATTACAAAAGGGCTTTATTTGAAATAGGAAAAAAAGAGGAGGGGAAGTTTGTAGGGAAATTTCTAACTATTATAACTACAGAATGTCTCTTAAATCTTTAACATATTCATTTTAAATGATGAAATAGGCATTAAGTTCCAAAAATCATTCAAACCTACCTGGCTTAATAATCAGACTTAATAGTGTTTAAACAGAAGGGGCCTTCAGACATTTAAGAAATGGTTGGTTTGTGAAATGAACACCCCTGAAGTCTTCTGCTTAAGTGCATCCAAGCCACCCCCTGACACCCCCTCACATGGCGGAAGCTTTCTGCTATGGTTGTGTCCCCACAGGGACACGTTTCAGCAGCAGCTCAAGTCCACCACCAGATGTATCCCTCGCAGGGACACGGAAAGCAGCGGACCAGCTCCACTGCTGAAATGTGTCTGCCATGGGGACACAAAAAGTGGCGGAACATACTGCTCCACCACAACACACTGGCAGCGCCCCAGAGTGGCGCCACTGGGGCATAATCACCGTGTGAGACACAAATCCACATATAAAGAAGATCTACTGCATCACAGTTTGCCATAACATGTAAATTGTTTTCTTCAATTCACACATCATAACAAATCAGTCTTAAGAGCCTGGCCACCTTTGATATGTAAGTAACACACAAAGGGAGGGGAGGAAAGGAGAATGGGCAGCACATGAGTCTGAGGACTTTGGAACCATTCTCATAATGAATAACCATGGTTGCAAGTCACTGTCATATAGAGTTACCACAATTTTTGGAGGAACATATAAAATGTTCTCTAAAGCAAATAAGAAAGAGTAGGAATAAAGAATGTTTTAGGATGAAAGTGCAATAAATGTACCCCTTAGTTGCTGAAAATGGCCCAAAATACATTCCTTCTTAAAAGGAGTATAATGAATTCCAAAAAGAATGTCGTTTCATGTCTATGCTGCTGGTGTTAGATGAACTAATTGAGCACACTAAGCTAATCTCTTGTGCAATTTCTCCAAGACTGATTTCTGGGATAAGCAGCTGTTATATCTGTGTTTCTCAACATCAAGAAAACAAAGATCATGGCATCCGGCCCTCTCAATTCCTGGCAAATAGATGGGGAAGAAATGGAGATAGTGACAGATTTTATTTTCCTGGGCTCCATGATCACTGCAGATGGGGACTGCAGCAAAGAAATTAAAAGACGCTTGCTCCTGGGGAGGAAAGCTACGGCAAATCTAGACAGCATTCTAAAAAGCAGAGACATCACCCTGCCAACAAAAGTGCGTTTAGTCAAGGCTATGGTATTCCTAGTTGCAATGTATGGCTGTGAAAGTTGGACCATAAGGAATGCCGAGTGTTAAAGAATTGAGGCTTTTGAACTCTGGTGCTGGAGAAGACTCTTGCAAGTCCCTTGAACTCCCACAATTCCTCAGGGCCTGTAAAAGGGAGCTCCTCTCACAGTCATTTGGTTGAGGCTGACTGAGTTAACAACATCCACTGGTCACCCAGACACCCCCATCCACAATCTAAATTCAAACTGACCTCCCTATGGGATCGTGTTTAGAAAGTTATTGTAGTAATGTGAAATATTATAACACTGTTGTTCAGTTTGAAATCTACTATTATATTGTTGTCATGACTGCAATGTATATCTCTACGTTTTGTGTAAATTGCCCTGAACTTTATGAGAGGTTGGTATAGAAATACTATATGTATGTATGTATGTATGTATGTATGTATGTATGTATGTATGTATGTATGTATGTATGTATGTATGCATGCATGCATGCATGCATGCGTACGTATGTAAAAAAATCACCTGCCTTTAAGTTATTCTGTTCATAAGAGGCAATAGTATCTCAATCACATTTGAAAATGATAAGTAAATGTTAGATTTTATTCTGAATAAAACAAATAATTTCTTTGAGTTGCTGCATAGTTTTAACATTTGTTCCCCCCTAATGAGGAACCTTAATTTTCATGCATTTTTTATTCGTAAATTAGAGAAAACATGTGGACACCACTGACTGATTTCAGACTGCTGAATTTATTACAATAAGATATTTAGGACTACATCTACCTTACATTTGCTTAAAGGTTACAATATTCATTTTTTGTCAAAAAATGAAGGGCTGAGCTCTATGACTTCCTTCTGCTATGTAAAGAGCTTTGCTTCAATAAAGGCGGGCTTCAGACAATTCCAACCTTCATTTGCTAGTTCCTTTTTTTTTGCTTTGTTTTTCCTTTAAAAACTATTGGCTTCTGATTATTATGATTTCTATTGGTAAGAACACACAAATTGTTCTACAAGCCCATTTTTTCACTTTATCCTTCACTTACCTAAAAGTAACGAGTAACAAGATTTGGTTGTGATCAAGATTTAATAGATTATAAAATTACTAAACATGCAGGCACACCAACCAATGGGAAATGTAATGATTTCTCTTAAATTTCAAAATAATCAAAATAATAACTATAATTTTAGAATCATAAAATCATAGGGTTGGAAGGGACCTTCCTGGATCATCTAGTCCAACCCCCTGCAATATGCAGGATACTCCCAACCCTATCACTCATCCACTGTAACCTGCTACCCCTTGAACATATAAACCCAGATGGCTATCTAGCCTCTGTTTAAAAATGTCCAAAAATGGAAAACCCACCACCTCCTGAGGAAGCCTGTTCCACTGAGAAACCGATCTGTCAGGAACTTCTTCCAGATGTTTAGATGGAATTTCTTTTGAATTAATTTCATCCCATTGGTTCTGGTCCATCCCTCTGGGGCAAGAGAGAACAATTCTGCTCCATCCTCTATATGGCACCCTTGTAAATACTGGAAGATGGTTAACAGATTCCCTATCAGTTGTCTCCTCTCCAGGCTAAACAGACCAAGCTAGGAATATTTCATGTGAATTTTCCTCAGTTCCAAAGCAATTATTTGAGAAAGATCAATAGTAACTGAAAGGATGAGAAGGTTGGGATCCTTTTGCTGGCATAACACCTAATAAATTAATGCTAGCAGTTACTAGGGATAAGTATGTTTGCACCTTCTTAACAGAGCCTTTACAAATGGACAAATTTATCTGCTTACGTACCACACTTCTGAACTATCTATGATGAACGGAGTCCAAATACTTTACCTGCTACCATGAAACATATCCCAACCTTTTGCTAGATTGTTTTTCTTTATTTACTTACTAGCCTAGATTTATATTGCATTTACCCCTCACCTTTCTACCCAATGGGAGCACAACGTGGCTTATATAATCTCTCCCCCCATTTTATCCTCACAGCAACCATGAGAATTATGCTAGGCTGCGAATGTATGGCTGATCCAAGACCACTCAGCACGTTTCCACAGCAGAATGGAAATTAGAACCTGAATTTCTCAGAATCTACACTGACATTCTAACCACAACATCACACTGGCTCTCTTGCTGTTTTAACCAAAGCAAGCTTATTTTTCCAAGAAATATAGACCTTTCCAGGTATTTCTGGCCTTCAGTTTTACTTAGACTAAAAGCAAACTGTTCTACTACAGAATGTATCTAATCTAAGCTATCATAAAGCGAATGACAGCTCATTATATTCTGTTCTCTGAAGAATATTATCCCTGAACATTTATTACTGGAGCAACATGTTAGAACTTAATGCCCCCAAAAGGTAAAGTGTGTGCTTTCTGATTCACTGATTAATATTAAGAGTCAGTACAATGGGGAAAAAAACCTATCACAGATTGAATCCATTTCTGCTTCAAAACATCTAGATTAACTTCATGCCAATACTATTCAAAGAACAAGCAGGGTACACAAATGATCGGAAGGGTTTTATTTAAAATAAATGTCCTTCTAATGTCAATAATAGCTTGATGAGTTTCACCAAGTAAATATAAGCTGTTATTCAGAAACAAAGAAAGCTCTTTAAAGGCCACGCCTCTCCTAGCACACCTGTAAGTCAGAGCTAGATGAACCAGTGCTTGATTGTACGTGCAATACTTTGGACTGTGTTTTTCTGTAATTATTTTGCAGTTCTTGAACACTTCAAAATAACTTTGGAATTTTATTGAGTATGTATTCAATAAGTAAGAAAATAAACAAAATTATAGAAGTAATTCTATCGTACGTACATTAAAATGAAAATAGTGCAGATATGTCACTGTCATCCTGCCCATGGTCTTCTTAAACAGAAATGTGTTATACTAAGCAAGATGCGTTTCCCAGGATCATTTTATATTCAAACAGGCTGCACATGCTCTGTTGCATCAGGAAGCTATACCTGCACATAAGGATCTATGGACAAGGACTGGAGAGCTGCATACACACTTCAGAAACAATCAGCGTTGTGCTATACTAGTTCCCTCCAATTGTCCTGGTAGTCAAATCTTAGATATATATAAGCATAAGTAATTCTGAGCAACATAATAAATTTGTTTTCTTGCTAGTTTTTAATGAGTTACTGTAAAATTCACCAACTCATTCCTCTTATTTAAAAATAATCTTTACTACCAAGTTATTAAACAGAAGAAGTTCATCCATCTACCTTCTTTCCCTAAAATACAAGGTGTTTTTTTTTGGGGGGGTAGTGGGGGGGGTTGTAACTGGAAGTTTTACAATGAGAATTCTTTTGATTTATTGGACCCAATGTCAATTTACAGGTTAAGGTCATGCAAACTGTAAAATGATTTAGTGCCTGCACATAGAAGTTTTGAGTATGAGAATATATGACTAGTAGTTGTTGTTATTATTATTATTTATTCCAATTTTATATCCCCCTTCCCTGAAAGCTCAGGGAAGTTTACAAGGTTAAAACCACAAAAATACAGCCTCATTAATAAAACTGCTAAAAACACTGGAGTCATTAAAATACCTAAACATAACAATACACTGCATACTTCATCTCTGTTCCAGGATATAAGAGAGAGCATATGTATTGTTCTAATTTGGTGGGTTCTTCATTAGGGAGGCCAGCAATTTTGATGGACTCTTCCCACCTCACCATAGAGAACAACTCTGTCTTGCAAGCCCTGCAGCATCTAGCACAGGGCTCTGATCTCATTTGGCAGAGTGCTCCACTAGGTCAGGGACAGAGCTCAGAAGGCTTTGGCCCTGGCTGAGGGAGTTATCTTTTGGGCCGGGGCTTCCAAGTAGATCTTGGTCGCTAGACCATAGCGCTCTCCGGGGGACATAATGGGAGAGCTGGTTCTGTAGACATGGGGGTCCCAGATTGTTTAGGACTTTAAAGGTTATAACCAAAACCTTAAATCTGATCCAGTCTCCTGTTTGGAGCCAGTGAAGCTGTGAGAGCACTGGTTGGACAAGTGCTTTCAATGAGGTCCTAGTTAGGACCTGAACCTCTGTACTTTGGATCAGCTGGAGTTTCTGGAGCAGTCTCAGGGGTAGCCCTGTAGAGAGTAAAGTACAGAAATCTAGCCTGGAGGTGACTGTTGCATGGATCACTGTAAGTAGGTTGGATGCCAACAGGGAAGGTGCCAGTTGTCATGCTTGGTGAAGGTGATAGAATGCTCAGCACACAACATTCGTGACCTGGGCCTCCATGGAAAGGGAAACACCCAGAATCATACCCTAGATCCTGACAGTCTCCACGGTTATTAATTGGACCTCATAATGGGCTGGGAGTAGCACTTACTCACCTGGGGGATACTGATCCAGCCAGGGGACCTCCGTCTTGACTGAAATCAACTACAGCCAACTCCACTTGAGCCATCTCACCACAGCCTCCAGACATCTGATCAGAGAATCTGGAGGTATAAATGGATGGCTGTCCATCAGCATACTGATGATACCCAAGACCAAAACTCCAGAATAACTGGGCAAGAGGGTGCATGTATGTGTTGAACAACATCTGAAAGTGGATAGCTCCCTGCAGAACCCCAAAGAGTAGGGCATGCTGCTGGGAGGTTGTCTCTCCTATCACCACCCTCTGTCCCCAACCTTGGAGAAAGGATCACAGTGATTGTAAGGCAGCACCCTGAATCCCAGTGTCAGTACCCTATAAACAATTTATCAAATGTTGCCATTAGGTCTAGAAACAACAGAAGCACCGACCCGCCTAGATCCAGTCATATACGGAGATTGTCTGTGAAGACAAATCAGATCTATTTCTACCCCATTACCAGGTTGAAAGCTGGACTAGAATGGGTCAAGGGCTGATGATTCTTCTAGGGAACTCTGAAACTATTCTGTGACCACGCACTCAACTACCTTTCCCAGAAACAGTAGATGTGAGACTGTCAAAGATCAAATTATACCAAACAGTCATACCAGAGGCAATGGAGGCCACAAAATATTTTCTTTTTTTAGCCTTTACTGCTATCTCATAAGCATTCATAAGCATCTTATAAGATGATGCACTAAGTTAATTTTGGTGAACTAAAGAGAAACCTGTCACAGTACTGAGTGATCATTTTGTGTTATTTACAGATCAAATTTAAAAGAAAAACAATAAAGATGCTGCTTTTTGCCCCCTTTTTTTGTGACCTCAGGAACTAGGTATGTCAAATTAGCAAATGCTTCAAACAACTATTGGCACAAGCTGCAAACTCCTATGAATATACTTGGATGCCTACAACATTTTTGTAGGCAGAGTAAGAGTTGCTGAAAAAAATTCCTGCATGAATGTTGTTCTCTTATAAAGTAAATATCTGCAGACATGCTTGCCTTTCCTTGCCTGCAAGTAGCATATTCTGCCCCAAAACCTTTCAGCCCAGAAGTCTGCATCATCACACAAAGGAACCACTATCAGACTGGGGCAGTCTTTCCCCTTGTCTCCAGCACCTTTCCCCCAGATTCAGCTTCTTCTGCCTCAAGAAGATTTTCTCCAGTTATCTTTCTCATGCCTCCCTTACTCCTTTACATGTTTCCTACAGGCCCTTCAGAACCTCTGTATACTACGGAGTCTCAAATCTTGACAAAATACTGAAAGCAGAGCTGACGCACAGTGGAAATCTGAAACCTGACCGCTTGAGGTTCACACTTGATCTTAGAAAAGAAGCAGAAGCTCTTCATTGTAACAGAATGCCTTAAGTGGACTACAATTCCTATGTCCATGGACTACAATTCCCAAGTCCATGGACATCTGGAGGGCCACAGTTTGACTACCCCTGCCTTAGTAGACAGGAAAGGAAGAATAAAGGCTTCTAGCTAGCTATCCAAACGAGGATGAAGATAGCAGAAAGCATGTCCAGTCATTATGGTGGACAGAGAAGAATCATTAGAACTGGTTGTTAACAGTTTGCATAGTTAACATTTAAAAATTCCAACTGCATGTTTCCAAGCAGCAACATTTTTCTTGTGAAAAATATATAGCTATCTATCCCATTCAAGAAAACAGTCTAGCAGCATCTATATAAAGTGTGTACTCCCTTACCCACAAACTCTTATCAGACCCAGATATTTGAGCATATCACTTCTAAGTCAAAACTACTTTGTGGTGAAAAAATACTGATGTCATAATCATATTGACTGCTAACTAATGTCCATCTTCCTAGCAATTCCATTAAGTATTAACATTTTTATACGACTTGTGGTATACATCTGAAGCCTATGTGTTTGTCACAGACACCTTTAGTGAACCCAGCAAATGGTCTTAAAGGCAAGTGAGAAGCAGAGGCATCTTGTCCTTGCCTTCCTCTGCAGAGTCTTCCCAGGTAGTCTCCCTTCCAAGTACCAACCTCACTGATGAGACACGGCAATAGCAGGCCACCTTCCCTCCCCCATCTGAATAAATTCATTTGTTATTCAATTAAAGGGGACTGAAAATCCAAGTGTATCCCAACTTAATCTTCATGGGGAAAAAACTCAAAACAAATATACTAATCAGAACTACTTGCTCACAAGGCATCCAATAATGCTATTTATATACAGTCTAGTTCAGGAAGGCAGATCAGAGAGCCAGCTTGGTGTAGTGGTTAGGAGTGCTGACTCCTAATCTGGCGAGCCGGGTTTGATTCTCTGCTCCTCCACATGCAGCCAGCTGGGTGACCTTGAGCTCACCACAGCACTGATAAAGCTGTTCTGACCGAGCAGTAATATCAGGGCTCTCTCAGCCTCTTCTACCTCACAGGGTGTCTGTTGTGGTTAGAGGAAAGGGAAAGTGATTGTAAGCTGCTTTGAGATTCCTTCTGGTAGAGAAAAGCGGCATATAAGCCGCAAGACTCCCAAATTAATATGGATCTTTTTTTGTTAGGGTCCTATCAAATAGGGAAAAGTCTTTGCTAATTTTAATGTATAGCTCTGATTTTGTTGGAGCTACCTGGCAAGCCTATGAAGTAGTTCAGGGATTTATGCCCACAGTTGAACCTTATTTTATCACTGTAGCAAAGAACAGAAAATTTCTTTTCTACATTGCCATAAGAGAGAAAAAAGAGGTGGCTCTTAAATTTTTTTCCATTCTCATGAGTGTTTATACAAGATTTTCACACTGCATCCAATGCTGTTCATACGAACCATGGGCTACCCCTCCCCCAACTGTTTCCTGGGACAGAGTAGAAGGGGGAGGTGAAGGACTTACTGTAAGCAAAATTTGGCTAGATAAAAGTGAATTCATGTATGAGAAGGGAAGGGAATGGGGATAACATGTGCACTGTATTATGTTGCCAAACTCTGAGAATAGACATATTGTGTTTGCCTTGGACCAAAGGCCCTTACACTTTGCTAAGCAAAAAATTTGCTAAATCTTTAGTTAGTAAAAATTTGAATTACTAACAAGTCATGATCCATAGCTTACCTCATAACTTCTATGCCTGTAATTAACTACTGGCAGGCTGATAATGCATAGGGGGAAATGGCTGGGCAGGCACTCATATGGGAGTGGGTCTAATCCCTGCTTCCACATGACATCACCATCAGCCTGGCCCCCACTCCTGAGCCTGGCACACTTTCTGCATTCCCTTAGCTGCCCCGGGGTCAATGGGGCCTAACCAGCCGCAGGCCCGTGTGGATGCAGAAGAGGCCTGACTCCTCCCCACGTATGGAGAGGGACAGTCAGTCAGCTCTCTAGCACTTTGCAGCACCTTAGGGCAGAATGGGACATTTTTTTAATTTGCAGGAAGGTGGGATTGCGTTGTTATTCAAATTAAATTTCCCAAATTAAAAAACACCACCACACCCCATTGTCCTTCCATGTGTCAGAACTTTTCTGACCCGGCTGCGTCTTCAGGACACACAAATCTGGGGTGGACCGGGTCCACCACAATAAAGGTTCCCCTGTTGGGACACAGGAAGGGGCGGAGCATGCTGTCCTGCTGCAATGCACCGCTGGCGGCACAGAGCAGCGCCACTGGTGCAGAATTGGCCACAAAGAAACATTTCCTTCTAAAAAGGAAGATTCCATCTGCTGCTCAGGTTGCCTTGCAATGCACAGGCATGCAAGGGTGAGCAGGCTGACATTCTATTAACTGAAGGCTGCTTTACCCATGCAAACAGCAGAGCAAGATAGTCCTTTTCCTATCCTGGCCTTGCTATACATGCCTGGGATTACGTGCATAAATAAAAATAATGGGAGCTTTGTCTGTAAAAGCTTCATAAAGGTGACAATGGGGAAAGTTTTTGAGACATTCTTTTAGTGTCACAAGGAATGGAGAAAGTACAGTAATATGAACTCTGCTGAGAAAGGAGGCGTTTATCTCACTACAAACCCCTTAAAGCTTGGCAAAGTCTCTACGTAAAATGTGTAAGAACAATGAAGGTTAGCTTACTAAATTCTCAGTTTAGAAGTAACAACTGAAGTACATTTTAGGATAAATTTATACAAATCTAGAAACAGGGAAATAATGTAAAAACAAGGCCGAAAAAAAATCATGAATGGAAACTGCTGGCACCCATATCCAGTCTTACTGTTCTCCTGTTTGACCCCAGTTAAGAAGTTCAGTCTTAACCATCACAGAAAAAAAATGTTCTTGAACATTCCCCAAAGAAGGACAACTGGAGGAGGGGATTGCACTCTTCAACAGGATACTTCTATTTCCAGTTCACCAGGTATGATATCCTTGGTAATTTTAAATTGTAAATGCAAAATATACAATCCTATGACCAGAGAAATGTGGCAAAATCCAAGAAGTAAAACAAACGTAGCCAAAGGTAAACCAGCAGAGATTGTACAGAGTTTCCAAAGGGGCAAGAAGTAATTTACAAATATTAATCATAGGCTAAGAATCATTAGAAAATCTCCACTGATTGAAGGGATTTCTATTGGTCAAGTAGGGCTACCTCACTACAGGCCCAAAAACCTCGCAAAAATGTTGCTCCCGGGGGACAGGGAACACCTAAGAATAGCAGTACGGGTTGTAGGTCTACAGTGGAAAGAGGGAACGGGCAAAAATGCCTCCCCAGTAATTGGAAATCTTCCAATAGAATGAAACCAATAGCAACTTTGTTCCCCCAGTAAAGTGTATGTGAGGCATAGCATGAGCTGTGAGCCTTTGGTTCCTAAACTGAACTTGTGCTTCTTCAAACACATTTCCCTTCTATCAGCTGCATCCCAACAAATACATGCCAGTTAACCTAACAAGTTCTTGTACTATGTTGGTTATTGTCCTGCCACTGTTTTTGTTGTTTTTTAACTGAAATAGATGTAACTCAAAAATAAAATCTTCATATTTGATATGAAAATCATAAGCCAGAACATGCACTAATTGGTGTACTTTTGAAATTTAAAATAAAAATGAAAACATCATTCAATTTGAAATCTGTCTTTTCATTCTTAGCAAAAGTGCAGAGGAGACAGCAGAGGATGTTATCAAGGGGCATAAGGGCCAGGCTGACAGGAGAGTTTTAAGTCATGGGTTTTTTTTTATATTACTTCATTTACACACCAGCTTCCTCCTCAATGGGGACCCAGTGTGGCTTACAACATTCTCCACATCTCCATTTTATCCTCACACCACCACTATGAGGTAGGTGAGGCTTAGAGTACCTGAGTGGTCCAAGATCACCCAGCAAGCATCCATGGCAAGGAGGACACCTGAATTTGTGTCTCCCTGTCCAACACTCTACCCACTGCACAATGCTGTCTCTCAATCGCAACTTGTTAGTAGTCATATTTTCTGCATAATTTTTTACTGCCTGGTAGAATCAAGTCCTTTGCTTTAAAACAACAACAACAACATTTAGCAGCTAGCCAGAATATTAAGCTTTGTTTTTTTTTTAATTAGGCAACTTCTTATGAAATATATACAAATTTTGAGGTCTCTGTATAACATACTTCCCCAGGTAAATATCAGAACAGGTAAGTGAAATTTTATACAACCAAATCTCACCCATAGTTTTTATTGTTTAGTCTCCCTTCCCTCTACCTGCGTTTAAGGTAGCTCTAAGCCCCCAAGCAAAAGAAAGCCAACAGCACAGTAAAAATAGAATAAACTCAAAACGATGAAGCAGGAAGCACTGAAGAATGATTTAGCAACACATGCAACTTCACTATTCTATTTGGTCAGACACTGTTTACATTTTTAGAAATCTACAACATCAAGATGACACACAACGAGGCACAAAAGCTTCCTCCTGACTCCGTTTTTACCTTTGTGTTCGACGAAGCCGGTTTCCACTCCTTAAATGGGGCAGAGTGAAGTTTGAGAGAACACTCCAAAAGTTTGGATCAGACATATCCATTGCTCTCCCTGTCTTTCACAAAAGTAAAGAACTAAGAGAGGAAAGCAATCCTCCGTTCGATTGTGCTTTTCACCCCGGCGAAAACGTAAACATGAACTTTTCTTAAGAACCAATTCCAAACATAGCAAAGCAGCCGGGTCCTTTTACACTTCCTTAATAGTTAAAAACTTGGTTCTCCAAAAGATTTTTAAAAACTACTCTGCTGTTCACTCTAAAGTATGTTTGCTGCCAAGAAGTAAATAACAATTACAATAGTTTTAGCCTCCCGTTCGGCTGAAAACCCTGTCGTCGTATGTGTGATTCAGCCTCTAAGGTACTTTGTCATCTGTTTGGGAGATACCATGTAGGTGAAACAGAAGGGGGAGTCAAAATTTTTGTTTCCTTTTATAGCTCTCTAGGCTGTCCTAACTGGACCATGCACTTAGTCTGAAGAAATATCATTAAACATTCATTTTTCATCAGTGTTGTATATTAAAGACTAACATGTAAGAATCACTTAAAGACTTCACCCCCAAGCAGTTTTAGAAATGAGCTCATCTTTGAGAGACTTTACCAGGATTTAAACCTGTCACCTTTGATCTCCTCTTCCTGAGTACCCAGGGGGTGAAACTGAAGTAGGGGTCTAATTTATCCCAAAAGAACACCCCCCAAAATCCCCCCCAAAATTTTATCTCTCTATTACAATTTAATATTTTTCACAAGCAGTCTAGTAGTTGCTGATATAATGGATGTTGTGGAAAACCTAGCCGTGTCATCTTGTCCAAACTGGAAGGCACTGGCAACAATTTATGAATGTTTATTTATGAATATTTCCTTCCAAAGAATCTTTATGCTACCTGTGTCTTTTTTCCATGGGTAAGTGTCAAGCCTGTGAAAACAGCCGGGGGGAATTAAATCCCTTTGCCTGTCCTGCAGAGACCCTAGTCCCATCCAGCCACCTATTTTAAACCAACAACAACTGCAAGCATTTAATTTGTATCAATTTATCGAGTGATAAGTTACTTAAACCACCCCGTATTGAGTCTGCCATGAAAACGCTGGGGGGGGGGGTCACCCCAAGGGTCAGACATGCACAGGGGATACCTTTATTTTAAGTTACTCAAAACAGAAATACCTTCTGCCATTACACCTTGCACTTGACTCCAAAAACAGCTATTTATTATGAGATCTTGATATTATTATGGTAAACATGCAAAGGAAACTTCTAGTGCCGTCTCTTAAAATAAGAACTCGGGGACCATAGGATCACAGAATCATAGAGTTGAAAGGGATGTCCAAGGACATCTAGTCCAACCTCCTGCAGGAAATTTAAATATCCTACAGGACAGCAACACCAGCAAAAGCTAGCTCAAATCAGCTTAAATATCTCACTTTGAGTAGCAGAACTGATCTTGCTCACTTGCTAAAGCCTGATTTGTAATGAGCAACGCTGAGACGTCAGTAGTATGGATGGGGTGCTCGGATGATGCATGGGAAAGTGTGACAAAGTAGACTTTTCACAGCCAGAATTCTCCACCCAATAGAGAGTTAAAAAAAATTCAGGGTGGGGCAGAAGAAGCTATGCAATGAATACAGCTACACACCCCACACTTTCTTCTGCTTCCAAGCACCTTGATACTTCACCTACTCATTAGACTCAAGACAAACATCGTTTTAACTACTGAGTCAGTGCAATACAGTGGTTAGTGTGTCAACTTAGGGTCGGGCAGACTGCGTTTTAATTCCCTGCTCTGTCATAAATTTCACAGAATGAAGTCTCTCTCTCTCCCTCCAGCTTAATCTACCAGACAGGGCTGTTGGGAGGATAAAATAGGAAAGAAAAAACCCTGTGGACAGGCTGAAACGACTGGGAGGATAGAGAGTATTAAAATATACTAGACATACAGCTTTTGCAGTTTATAGTGCAAGAGCTACACCTGTGCTACAATTATTCACTGTGCTAGATCCACCTCTAATGCCTTTATCAGTCCTGTCTTTTTCTCTTTCAAACTCGGATTACTCCTCAAATACCTTTTAAATCGTTACCAGTGCTCCTCCCCCCATTTCAATTCGCTCTCTGTCATTGTTTTCCAAGGTTCTTATTCTTATTCCTCCACTACCTTTACTGACACTTAAATTTAGTTTGCATAGGCCACTAACTCCTCTGTTTTTCTTCCTTTCTTGGTAGGAAGGGTCAGCTATTTAAAGATGTGGCAGGTCATTTTACATTTAATTGTGAAAAGGACTGAATACTATATCAAGTGTACATTCAACGCCAATAATTTCAAGTGAGTCCCCATCCATAATGCACCAGAGATAAACAATCAATGTAGATGTGGTTCTTCTGCTCTCCCAGAGCTTTCTTGTCTAGACAGGTGGTTCATCTGTTTATTTCTAAATCAAATTCTGTCCTAACTTGCTTTTACTGTTTTTTAGAGGAACATGGTAGTTCTCACAAACTAATGTCAGCTAATTAACCTGTGCCTGGACTGTACCTATTCAGAGTCCAGTTAAATCTTCATGTTCTGGAGCACTTCAAAACTTGTCCCTGGACTCTGAAATCTAAGTGCCAGGGGAATGGGTTCTAGCCTAGGTATCTGCAAAGAATGCTAGCTTTCTATCTGTCAAAACTTTTTTAAAAAATTGATGGACACTCATTCATGCAAGCCTTCACTAGCTATCTGAGGCAAATAATGAAGGCAAAGGCCTGCCACCCCATCTGATTCAGGTGGATATCTATGTTGATCTGAAGAATCTGGAGTATCTGACTAAGTGTGCATGCACACAAAAGCTTATACCCAGAATTAAATTTCGTTTTTCTTAAAGGTGCCATTGGGCTGAAACTTTGTTCCGTATCATATGCTGTTTATGAAAACTGGCAAAGGAGAAAAGAGGGGAAAAACCAACAGCAGTAAAACGGGATACTATAGAAATTCACCTCCCCAAAAAAGTTTTAACTGTAATAGCATAGCAAATGCATCAGTATTGCATTAACACAATACAAGTTTATAGCAGTGTCAATGCCAGGGTCAATATATTTTGAGTTGGGCAGCTGCCAGAGTCCACATGGTTCTTTGCTACCAACCTCCTGACTACACGCCTCCCTGAGGCCTGCACAAATATCTTTGTCTGCCTGTGCACACAAACATTGTTAGCCATACTCCCAGCTGCATATACTCCTGGGGAAAGTATGCAAGTAGTTACAGCAGCAGCACTTCATTGTGGTGGTACTCCCACACATTGCTCAACACCTGCCACCCCATGGGCACATGAGTAGGCAGAACTGAGGGCTTGGCAGAAGACAGGGGCCCCAGGACATTGTCTGGGAAACAAAACAGACCTTGGAACCAATCCTGAATAATTTCTCTCTGAATAATCCATGACTGAAGGCTAGCTCATTAACTTTTTAAAATCATTTCATTAATCATAAATAACAGATATCAGCAGATGGAAATAAATACCCACTCTCTATTGGCCTTTCATTAAATTTATCCAAAATTATTCTATACTAATTGACTTATTTATTTTTATTTTGTTTATTATATTTATATACCACCCTCCCTTGCAGCTCAGGGTGGCTTATATAGAACTTATCCCAACACAATAGTAACAGTATTCTCAGCAGCCAGTAACAACAGTTCCAGCAGTTCCATACAACAATTCCATCACCAACGGTTTCAACATTGTCAACTATGGTCCCATAGGTTGGTCAGTTCGAGGATCAGTTCATGGGAGGGGTTTCTAGGGAGCCCAGTAGGTGTTGTTGGTTTGGTCGACAACCAAATGCTTGGTGGAAGTTATAGAACTATAGAAGAATTATGAGAAACCAGAGATAAAGCAAGACACCACAGTCCTACATCCAAGCTGTTTTTATTTAAACTATCCATCCTTTCCTCAGGCAGCTGTAGCTCTGGATCAGCCTTTCTCAACTTTTTAGCCATTTTTAACCCCTGAAACATTCTTCAGGCTTCAAAAAGTCCCAGAAGTAGTGCAATCAGGCATAATATGGTTAGGAAGCATAGTTGTGTACATGCCCACTGGGGTAACTTCCACTTCCCACCCCCTCCAGGCCCATCATTGGCCAGTTTGTTTGGGGGGGAGGCAGATTGACATGACCATATATGGTCATATCACCCAATAAATGTTTAACAAATTTTAAAAATATATTAAAATTAATTAACTCCCACCAATTCAGGAAACCCTTCAAGGGCCATCAAGATACCTGGCTGAGAAAGCTTGTTCTAGGTAGATAAAAATAGGGCCATTTAAAAATATGTCTTAACATACCACTCCCCCAAAAAACCTAACAAACTATAAAGCCATCAAATGGACTTAGTCTCACCTCTTAAAAGTTTAGAGTTGAAGTCTTTTGGGAGGGGGGTGAAGTTTCAGCTGATTGTGTCTCAGTAAGAAAACATGATTCAAAGAAAATGTTATTTATTGTAAAAGACAACAATGCTATTTTACCTCCAAATCTTTGCTAAGACTGGCGGGAAGTAGCATACACTCTGTTTTAAACACTCCCCCATCCCCCAGCTCCCCTCTCTAGCCCTTTTGGGCATGAAGAGTCCAGATTGCAGGTTTCATTTGTCAGGGAGACACAATAGCATTCCAGTGGTTGGTAAAGATAACGTTGGAATGGTAACCAGGCACCTTGCCCTATAACTAATCCTCTACTGTGACAATTCATACCTAAGATACAATGAGCAGACCAGTAATAAAAAAAAAAGATTCCAAATAGCAAAAAACAGAAATGGTTTTGAAGGGGGGGGAGATGAGGCCTTCTTTAGTTCTTCTGGGAGACTGTCCCGCAGAGCTGGGGATGCCAAGAAAGCAGTGGAAGGCACTATCAGAGGGTCAACGCAACCAGCAGGCTCAGAGAGAGGTGTATGCTCTGTTTTAAAATTATGAAACTACCTAACTTGTGCTTAATATAGAAGCATTTTATCCATAGAAGCATTTTATCCATTTTTGTATTTAGCATCCATGGTTAAGCCATGGATCCATGGTTAATTCTCTGCTCAAGGACAAAGGGAAGACAGAAGAGCACTGTACCATTGACTATCTATACCAACAGTTCTCAACCGCTCTGACTAGGCGACCCCAACTGTGGTGGTGGTGGCGGGGGTGGTGTGCGCACACGTGCGGGCAGCATGTGTGTGCAACAGTATGCATCCACACATACATGCAGGTGCACAATAGTCGGGGTTGCGTGGAGGCAGCCATTGCCATGGCTTCTCCGATGCCTGCTATTGCCTGACACTGCTACCTGCCGCCTGCTGCCACCTGCCGCCATCGCTTGCAGCCACTATTGTCACGGAAACCAACCTGGGGACCCCACAGAAGGGGCCAGACAATCCCAAATGGGGTCGGGACCCCAGGGTTGAGAACCACTGATCTATACAATAATCTTATCTGAGCAGCTCGGACCTACTATATTTACCTTTATTCAATGTAGTAAATGGAGGGTGGTAATGACTTTGGTGGACTGCAATTCTGTTCCACAATAAAGGCACCCACCTGGATTGTTCTATTCTGTCACTGTTCCAATCTCATCACAAGAATGCCCTCCTAATAATTTCTGTTTTGCATATTCTGTCAAGTAACAGAAATATGGGAGCCTTTTGACCTCCTCAGGCAAACCATTTCAGAAGATGGAAGCCACATGGGAAATGGCAATTGCTAGTCTTATGGCACCCTCAGAAACAATGTTCGGATAGGTGAAACTGTCTAGATGAAGCATAGCAGGAGCTGTATTTCTGCAAGTATGAAGGCCCCTAAGGGTTGTATAGGTAAAAATCAGTACTTTGAATTGAACCAAGAGTGTCCAAAGAATGCATTGTTCTGCCTGGGGTTCAACAATAACTGGGTTGCAGTGTTCTGTAGCTTTGGGGCAGGTTGTCATCATCATCATCATCATTATCATCATCATTATTATTAATAATATTTGCTGATACCCAACTATACATATCTTTATCCAAATCTCCAGGTGATGTGGTAGAGATCCTGAATAGCTGCCTGGCTGCTATGGTTAATAGCCCCCCCCCCCATTTTAAATGAAACCCTACAAAATCAGAGGTAATGCTGGCCGGGAAAGCAGATTTCTTTAAAGATACTGCACTCCCCACTTTTGATGAAGTTCAGCTGCTTTTTGCTGACTCAATTGTAAGGCTTGTGGTTATACTGAATCCAACTTTATTACTGGGAAAGCAAGTTAATGCAGTTGCATAAAATACTTTCTACCAACTCAGTCTAGCCCATAACATTAATGAGAGTGGCATAAGCAAAATATTAGCTCTAGGCCGAAAGACCTTAGCAGTAATAGAATCAAGGTGAACACCAATAAATGTAATTGTTGACAAAGGAACCAACATGTAATTCTGACAGGGGAAACATGCCTCCATCCTTTTTATTAACCAAGCAAAACCTGAACAAAAACCAAACATCCCAACTTTAGGAATGTAAATTGTAAATTACAGCCTCATCCAAGAGCGACAGCTATTTAACTCCCAATTCAGAAAAACAATTATCAACTGCAGACTGTGTGGAAACTAAAACAGGAAACTCCCGAAACTCAGGGCAATAGTCTTCACCTACAGCATTCAGAACCCATGAGTCTGTTGTCATTCTATCCCAGGTAGGCAAAAACCTGGATAAACCCTCCCGAAAACTGAGGGTAACCTCAGGAGGTATTAACTGACAGAAAGCAGGTCCATTAGCTTGCCCAGGTGTCTTAGCAGGTAGAGCGCCTTGAGTCCACCCAGACCTGGAGTTGGCCTGCCTCCTCATTTTCTGAGGGATGTTGTTGGGAAGATCTGGCTTGAGGACACTGTTGGAAAGATCTTTGCTAGTTAGGCTGGTACTTAGGGTAATAATGAGGCTCAAATGTTGTAGACTGTGGTTGACTGATACCAAAAGATCTAGTGGTCTGCTTGTTCTTCTTAATCCCCCTTAAAAACTTACCCAGTTTACTGGAGAATAACAACGTCTTTGAATAACAAATCTCCAATTCAAGTTCTAGTTTTTGGGGACAGTGCTGTAGAACAAAGCTAGGCATGTCTATGCAGGACGGAATTATCCGCTGCATAAATGAAAGTATCAGCAGCATGTTTTGCTGAATTCAGTTGTTACTTTGAAAGTTTCCGAACCTACGTCTGGATCACTTTCACCATCAATTCTTGTTCTTTTGGAAGATGGATTAGTCTTTCCCCACAGAAGAAACTGCTATGCAGCCATTATTGCCTGGTAATTAACAATTATACGACCTAAAGAACAGAAGGAATATACCCTAATGGAAGATTTTGGGGCACCTATGTCCAGGCAACATGTTTCCACTTTTAGAAGGCAGGAGTGTCTGGATATAGGTGCCCCAAAATATTTTCAAAATAAAGCAGAACTAACAAGCTAATAATAAAATCTGCACTGGGTTTCTAACATGCATGAAATAGTTCTGCAGGGCCTGCAAAAGGCAGCTCTTCCATCAAGCCTTTGGTTGAGACCAATGGAGTTACACCAACTCAGAAGCACCTCCCAACTACGCCTGACAGATACAACATAGGATGACTATTAAACAGAAACAGCATTCATGATCAAGTAACCAATAGTTAAACATTATACTAATTGTAATTATAAATATGCTATTGTTTTCAAAATGTTAAGTTCAAAACAATTGATATATTATTATGTTTAAAGTGTTATTAGTCTAAAACTTGTGTTCTCTGTGCACCATAATGAACTGTGAGCTATAAACCTTTACTGTAAACTGCCCCCATCTGCAAGGGAAGGTGGAGGTGGAGGAGAAGGAAGAAGAGCAAGAGGTAGAAGAGAAAGAAAAAGCAGTCTAATTTACCATAATTTCTGTAAATACACATTAGGAGGAGTTGGGTTAAATCATTATTTAACATGAAACTAGATTAGTAACTTTCAATTTAATTTCTCAATGTTCTGAAAATAAAATTGGTATGTGTATATGTGGGGAGGGGGAGATATCACTTTTCAATCATTGCAGAAGTAGAAGCACAAAAAAGTAATAAACCCATATACCTAAAACTGTCCCCAATTCTTAATATAAATTTAATATAAACTTAGTTGATGTGTTGTTGTTATTGTTATATTGCTATATTGATTCTGATAGTGTTCTATGTAAATGTTCAAAAATGTTTTATGTAAACCGCCCAGAGCCGTAGGGAATGGCGTTATAAAAATATAAATAAATAAATAAATAAATGTAAATAAATAAATGTAAATAAATAAATAATATTTTCACATTGTGACTGCCAAATAAGTCTACTTCTTAAATTATAGCTAAACTGGAGACTATTTGACTATTTGACCTCATTAGATATTATGTTACTAGATTAGAAAATTGTTTAAAAATTAACAGAACCTTTGTATTACTGTAGTTGTGGTATGTCTTCCCATTTAATTTTCATTAACATTCAAAAATAAACTTAAATTATGTGCTTTTACATATGTATATGTTTCTGTAAACGCACTAAAAATTATATCTCAGGTTTCTAGTGCAGTGCAATTGAATTTACAACTGAAAATTGAATATTACTAACAAATTCATATGATGAAATATCATAGTGAAGTTTCAAAAAAAAAAAAAGTTTTGTCCTAATCACAATGCTGTCACTCCCTCTAGCGGTTAAAAAACAAGAACATGGCTTTATGGTTGTACACCATATGGACCCCAAAACCACTTTTTCATATATCCATGGAAATATTAATATCCCTCCAGATTCTGTAATCTGGATTTCAAAGACACCACCTAAGAAGACAATTTGCTCTCACACTCAGCTTATTTTGGAGGCTTCAAAATGTGCCTAAAATACCTACCCAAAATCTGAAAATATTAGAAGAGGACAAGAGAAACTCCAGCAGTACTTCCTGAGAAGAACACCTTAATTTCCACCCAAAGGGAAGGGAGAGAGACAGAGAGAAGACTTTGATGGAGTGGGAGGAGATCAGTAGGAGGTAAGATGGCCAGTGGAAATTCTGGATAAGTAAAACCAGTTACCAGAATAGATCCAAAATTATTAGTAGAAGATTTTATACAGCAAAAGAATAACTTAATTTTTAACTGAGCCTTCAAAGAGTATTTCCATGCATTGTTATGGGGAAATGTATTCTGAGATCCAAAGACCTGACTTATAGAATCATAGAGTTGGAAGGGGCCATACAGGCCATCTAGTCCAACCCCCTGCTCAACACAGGATCAGCCCAAAGCATCCTTGACAGCAACCTTTTGAAATACAACCCTTTTGTACGTTAGGGACTTGCTGTATTAAGGTTATGTCCATAACCAAATCTATTGTATTAACAGTCAGTCAGTGTTTGTTAGAATTATGTTTCCTTTAACCGAAAATAAGAATTTTGAATAACTAGACACAGAATTGAGTGAAGGGGAATTAAGAGCAGGCAACAATGGCCCAAATTAATATTATTTGTAGTAAGATTCCAAGTCTATGAAGCAGTTTGTTCTATCAGTTTGTTGCTGCAGTCCTAGGCAGCACTACTCCAGTCTAACTCCAGTGAAATCAATAGGCTTAGCCTGGAGTAACAGAGGATGTCCTGCAAGTCTGATGGCATACTTGCATCTCTGACCTATGAGACATGTTCATTCCCTGTAAGCTGCAAAGCAGCAAAACTATATCCCTGCCATTCAGAGCCCCTAAAATAAAATATATTAGAAACAAAACTTCATACAATTGATGAACCAACATTCCCCTTTCAGCCCTCATCTACTCCTTGAAAAGGAACAGTACAGCTGCTAAAGAAAGATAAAACTTTAAAACAAACATTCATTTTCTCACAGATATACAAAGCAGGATAAAACAAATCTTACAAAGCGAAAACAGGCATAGAAAGACATTACATTCAATTATTTTCTGGTGACAGCTTTATTTAAGATTGCAAGGCTCAGCTTTTAAATCTTTATAGCTGCTATTATCTAAATCGTATTCATAAAAAAGTATTCAACAGAAAAACACATGTTTATAATTTGACGAATATCAAATCAAAGGCTGAATATGGGAGACAGGCTTCACTAATTCCAAGCTACAGCAAAAAAGACCTTTTAAGCACCTTTATGCCAAACTTGCACAAGTTTGATTTGGTGAGTCACAAATGCAACAAGAGGAGGGGCTTTAAGGTAATGGGAAATATGTACCTGACACAGATCATAACACACTGTTAGTTTGGTGGACAACACGTTATGCAGGTTTTTAGTAGAATTTTATTTCATGTTAAGGCATCGACCAACATTTGGGCTAGATCAGTATATAAACTGGAAATATTTTTGTCTGTTGGTAGCAGAGTCCTTTTCTGCCACAGTGTGCATCATTCCCAATGACAACGTTTGTATACGGGTTTGTAACTGGCTAAACATAATATTCCTGTTCATTTGATCCTTATAAGTCAACTTCAGTGTCTTCATCCATATGTGCTACTGGCAGTCCTTTGTGATCCCACTGAATCAAGGATTAAAAGTTCTCAAAACAATAAATCTTTAGATCAGAGGGAAAGGAAGTATCTCCAGTTACATCTTTAAAACTTAAAATCCTGAAGATAGTTAAAGAGAATGAAAGAAAGATTGGGAAAGAAAACAGACCCACAATTTACGCCAAGTTTGCATTATTTCACATTTATGCCCCATATATGATTGAATTTACTATCAGCAGCCAGCCACCTGCAGAGGGGAGAGAAGGAAGGCTTTTCATTGAGCAGCTATCAAAGCAGAAGAACTTGGTTAATTTGTAATCTTATTGCATATAGTCTGTGACTTCTGCTAAAAACTATACATTTCCATGCTTACCAAATAACTTTCACAAACCATTTCCAACTCATTTTCTACACAAGAATTTTTCCAAAGTGCAGCTAACTTTCACGCTCACATTTTGCTATTGCTTTTCTCCCTTTCTCGTACCAGTCAGGTCACCACTGACTATCCACTTAGGTGAAACTGTTGCAATAATCAGGTAAACTTCCAAGCCGTGTGAATGCTTGGGGATGACTAGGAAATAATTAGCACAGCATGGAGTAACACTCTTTACATTTACTCTGCTCCTCCTTCCCTTCCAATCATTTCCACCACATAGAACCAAATAGGAGTACATAAAGAGCCAGTTTGGTGTAGTGGTTAGGAGCGCGGTCTTCTAATCTGGCATGCCAGGTTCGATTCTGCACTCCCCCACATGCAACTAGCTGGGTGACCTTGGGCTCACCCCAGCACTGATAAAACTGTTCTGACTGAGCTGTGATATCAGGGCTCTCTCAGCCTCACCCACCCCACAGGGTGTCTGTTGTGGGGAGAGGAATGGGAAGGCGACTGTAAGCCGCTTTGAGCCTCCTTCGGGTAGGGAAAAGCAGCATACAAGAACCAACTTCTTCTTCTTCTTCTTCATAAAGTATTTGCTTCTTTACATCCAGCCCTTAACTTTTTCGGAACTTGTGCCAGTAGTAGAAGCAAAAGCACTGGTATGAGAGGTGGGACTTCATTAGAAGAACATAGGTGAGGGAGCAACTGCAACACAGGGAATAGCATCAGTTTAGGAGAAAGCAGTGCACAACACATCAGCTAGGCAGGCAGGTGGAATGAACCTGTGATGTTTTGTTTTTCATTTTCTTTCAATAAGAATTAATGCAGACAAACAAGCCAAGCAATGAGGAGACAGAACACAAGTGGGTACAGAGAAAAGAAGAATGGGGAGATGTTGTCAGGCCATACTGAATCTGCCTGCCACTATAAATTCCCTTAGACAGGCCTTTACAGACACATTTATAATTAGAACACTTGCTAGCCTAGATCAGGACAAAATAAAATTATATTTCCTGTATTGCTGGCAACTTTTAATAAGAACTATCTAGAACGCTAGTTAATTAATTCTGCTTCAAAACCTTAAATTCACAGAACAACAGAAAATTGGGTCACCTTTCAGAACAAATCAAAATGGTATGCTTATTTTGTTAAATGAATGAAAAGCTGTGAATATGTTTGCTTTGGAACAGCTAGTTGCCTTCTTTTATTTACTATCAAACAGAAAAAATGTACAGATATTAATTAATTTTACAAATCAGACTGCCTCAGACTGCCAAACAGCAGGCATATAATATTCAACTGAAATAAAATGCAGGAAAACTAAGTAATTTATATAGTTTGTGTGGTTTTTCAGAGTGATTACGTGCACATCTGTTCACTGCAAAATAACTACTGCATCCTGGCTGCTTTGTAGTCCTGCCCAACTTTAAGTGCCAAGAGAGCATGGCGGCTGTATGGTTCATACGCTCTGAAGGCAAGACGACAGCATTAAAGCTAAGGGGGCTTAGCAGTCTCTGAAGTGGGCCTGAGAACAAGGGCAGAGCAGCTTCAAGAATTCCCAAATCTAGGTTCCCCTCAGGACAGTTCCCCAGTTTCTGGGCTGACAAACACTTCAGATCTTGTGCAGCTGCCCACAGTGAGGGATTGAAGGCATCAAACCGGAATTCCTGCAGCTTCTCTGAATCAAGTCCTGAGCCAAACTGAGGCAGGAATCCATTCTGTCAGAAGGCTGGTGCAGGAATACAAATTTGGTTAGAAAACATCTTAACATATGCTTTGTGGAATCAGTAAGACTAACAGATTATCTTTCACTTGTTTGACAAGATTTTGTTTCAAATTAAGGCCACCGCCATCCTCTCTGCCGGAAAGATACTAATGAGTCCAGAAGGGCTGTTCAAGATCCCACTTTATTCCCTCCTCTGGATAATTTACTTTCCCTGCAGCTTTTCTTCTACTAATTCCTTTGCTCTCTTAATTGTCACTTGAACAACTTCTTCTCACTATTGTGCCCCATGTATTACATGTTTTTTATCCTATCCAATTTATATCTTTATTAATAGCACACATGTTTGTAATATTCTGAGCACAACTATTTAAACAAATGGTCCTATTTTTCCTGTTTTGCATTGTTGCTGGTTAATGAATAAATTTAAGGGGAGTAGAGCAGATCAGATTTAAAAAGATTTATCCTCCAGAGATCAAATATACCAAGAGATTTTTTTTTATCTCAAGCATAATATTGTACTGGGCTGAGGATTACTGTTTAATTTTCACACTGTGAATGTCCTTATAGAGAAACAAACAGACAGCCATTGCTGAAGGATGGTTGAAGGACACTGTGGTGCAGGTTCAGTTTGTTTCTTTCTGTGTGTGTGTGTGCGCATTTGTAAATACATCAAATATTTTTAAAAAACATTAACATGGTACCCTCTCTCAGAAGAGAACCTACTTGGGTTAGTGCTATTCCTTGACATTCCTTGAGAAGTTAGGTAAGCATAACAGTATTTTTCCATAGAAACTCCTCATTCATTCAGTGACAAATCATGGACTAGTGAGTCATAAGTGATTAAAATTGTGGCTGGGAAGGATTCATGCAATGTAGCCATGTGCAGGCCAAAGCCTTTCCATTATCCCCCTTGCTGCAGCTTTTTGTACTCTCTAACAAAATTCCGTGGACCACAGGGCATCCCCAAAGTATACTTCCATGTAGCATTTGGGGGGGGGGAGGGGGGGGAGAGAGAGACACTAAGATTAGGTGACAGAGTCCTTCCATTTTGATCCTTGCCAGTAAAAGCATGCGAAACTCAAATCTTAATTTCTGACAAACTCAAATGATAGGGCAACAAAAATTGAGTCCAGTGGCACCTTTAAGACCAACAAGGATTTATTCAAGGCATGAGCTTTCCAGTGCATGCACTCTTCCTTAAACAAAATTGAACATGGATCATAAGAGTACAGATATAAGGCAACAGTCAATTAGTAGCAAGTTAGTAAAACTGTGTCGTGACTTCCAAATTACGCAGCATGATAATTCTTTGCTTGAAAAGGTAATAAGACTTTTGGATTCCGTTGTAGTTTACAAAAACACGGGAGAAATAAAAATGTCAAGGTTGGTAATTAATGGCAGACACTTTCCCAGTTGTGAAAAGAAATAATTAAGAGACTAGTTGCTTGCCCCATCCGTCTCCACCCAAATTATAGGGCTCAGCCACTGTTCCTGCTTCAGTCTTGCACAAGGAGCAGGACCTTTTTTCCTGGTCATTCATGGTATTTCCTCTGTCAATGACTTTTTCCCTTAGTTAGAAAAAAAAATCAGCGAGCTTATCTAGGTAAAACCACCACACACCTGGAATTGAGTCCAATAGCATCTTTAAGACCAACAAAAATGTATTCAAAGTGTGAGCTAAACACCTGGATCAATTTTCCTAGCATTTTGGCCGTACCAACAAGAAAGTACGCAAATGTACAGTTCTGATAACTTCTAAGATGTTTCTTTTAGAAGATGCAGCTGTAGGAAACCTTACCTCTGTAGGCAGAGGGTAAACAGGAAATCTGATTCCAATAAGAGTATACAAACTGTATAATTTATGACTAGAATGAAATGCAATTGATTGAATTAAAGAAACATAATTAGCAAGAGGCAACAGAATGCAAAATAGTTGTTTCCAAAATTAGTTCAAATTGTACTTGCTACTACTAGCATCAACTACCACCAGTCCAATAGGTTTACTTCCAAATATTATATATGTCAATGCAACTTGACTCACTTTATAACTAATTTAGAAAATGAATGTTTTGTGAATTGCATCTTTACATTTATTTTACTGAGGCACCAGGGTATGGAATGTTCCCTATTCTGCTTCTCTGTAGTGGCGCCACCTGTCCACATAGTACCCCTGGGCTTCAGACTGGTTCAGGGAGAGGATTAAACAAACCCAGACGCTCCCTTGCCCTGGCTGGTTGGCTCCATTTAATTGTTGCCCTCCAGCCTGTATCCTTCTCAGCCCTTTGAGAGCTTTCACTCCCTCAATTTCTGAGTTTTCCCCGCCATTCCTGCCCCTTTCTCCTGGCTTCCAATCAACTCAACAGCTTAGAGACCAATGAGGTTTCCCCTAAGGTTCCCTCCCATTTGACCAAGTCTGCTGCATCCTGCACAGTGCTTCTGAGGGTCCCACCCCTTCTGAGAACAATGCTCTTTCCCTCATGCCTGAACCTTCCACATGGCTTCCCCTGCCTTTGCCTTCTTCTTCCCCCCCCCCCATGTCAGCTGAGCTCCTCTTATGGTCTTTGTGCCATGGCAGAGCCGTGTTTCAGGGTTCCTGACCACCATTCCATTCTGCTATGCCCACCTGGTCAGCAGTGTCCCAGCTGTAGCATGAGGGTGAGTATGTACATCCAGTACTTTCTCTCTTGTTAGGGCACCCTCTGATGTTCAATGCCCTGGCTCACACTTTAGGCTGACAGCCAGAGCAACATCATTGGTGCACAATGGGTCACAATGTGGGTCTAATGGACCTGAGTGACTGCATCTCCCACATTGTCCCGTTCACCAGTTAAGATTGACCTCACAGGCTCTGCTGTTTGTCTGTACCTTCTGACAAAAGGAATATGGCAACCAGAGACAGAGATTTCTTAGCAGTGCCACTTGGTTATGGAATACTCTTCTTCTTGAGGCTTCCCTGGGGCCTATGTTGCTCTCTTTTAGATGCCAGGTCAAAATGTTTTTGTTTGACCAGGCTTTTAATCAAGGGATTGATCTGTTAATATTATTTTAGTCTGAAAATTTATCTTAAGCGAGCTGTTTGTATGCCCTGTATATGTTTATGCTGGGCTGAATTTTAATGCTTCATTTTGTATCATTTAATGTTGTATTTTTATTATTTTGCAAGTCTCCTCAGATAGGTTCTTGGAGAGGTGGCATAAACATTTTCTAAATCAGAATCAGAAAACAAGATGATTTTGACAGGCTAGAAAACTAAGCTAAAATGAATTTCAATACTGAAAAATGTGAAGTTCTCCATTTAGGTAGAAAAAATCATATGCATCTCTATAGGATGAGTGAGACTTGCCTTGGCAGTAGCACATGTAAAAAGAATCTGGGGGTCTTAGTAGACCAGAAACTGAACATGATGGAGCCAAGTTGTTTTCTGTTGCTGCAGACATCGGGCCAGAAGCAATGGGTTGAAATTAATTCAAAAGAATTTTCAGCAAAATATCTGGAAGAAGTTCCTGAAAGTTAGAGCGGTTCCTCAGTGAAACACGCTTCCTCGGGAGGCGGTGGGTTCTCCTTCTTTGGAAGTTTTAAAGCAAAGGCTACATAATCATCTGACAGAAATGCTGATTTTATGAAACTTAGGTAGAGGGGGTGGGCAGGAAGGGATGTGCCAGTGTTTGTCTCTTGCATACCCAGGAAATGGATGATTGCCACTATGGGATGGTAGGTGAATTCCCTCCAGTCCAGGCTGAATTCTGGAGATTTTTGGTAGGAGGGATCACTTGGGCATAAAATTGGGGTCACTGTGGGTAGGCAGGTAGTTGTGAGTTCCTGCATTGTGCAGGAGGTTGGACTAAATGACCCTGGAGTCTATGAGTAGGAGTTCTAATTCTCTGAAAAAATTACTTTTCTTAAATTGCATATTAATTAACTGTAGATTCATGAAGGATTTCCTTGTTACAATATCCTTATTCCAAGAAAAAATATGGTCTAATTATTTGCCTATATTATTTGCACTATATTATTCTATAGTGGTGAACTCTTCTGGGGACTGAAAGCTCAGCTTAAACAAATGTACAGGTCTATATCATGATGAGTACCCAGCTTGCTGGGGGGTAAACGGTAATGACTGGGGAAGGCACTGGCAAACCACCCCGTATTGAGTCTGCCACGAAAACGCTGGAGGGCGTCACCCCAAGGGTCAGACATGACTCGGTGCTTGCACAGGGGATACCTTTACCTTTACCTTTATATCATGATGTTACAAATTAGTAGCAATTACAGAATTAATGTAATACTTTCAAGTAGTAGGGTGTATGTTGTGCAAAAATAAGTTGATCCATCAAATATGAAATGACCAACATGGCAACCCTAGCCCCTATTACACCATGAACCCTCAAACCTATATTAGAGATATACCATACTGCGACAATGCATAAAGTCGTACCTGGAATAACAGTACCAACATATTTTGTTGATAGGTGGTTTAGAACAACATACAATTGACCAAAATACGGTCTGTTGGTATATTGTATCATAGGGAGGGTTTCTAAAATGGCTTTCCTGGTTTGAGCTCATAAATATTATTATTTGGTAGTCTGGTAATAATTTACAGAAATTGTCTTTATATGAATATCACACTCAACAGTTCCGATCACTCAATTATTAAAAAAAGCTAGCATGATAAACGCCTATCTCTTAACTCCTCAAACTGACATGATTCAGTCCCAGGGGAAGGGGGTGTTCACGTTTGCTGCTTTTCATTTGATGGTGAACACATCAAATAAGAACTTGTATGTATGTAATACCACTATGAAAACTTTGGTTGCAATGTGATGTAACAGTTTAATAAATCCATCAGTCTGTAGAAAACATGCACCACAGATAAACTATGAACACAACTCTCATATTATTTGTCCCTGAAGGCCATCTATAGTGTCATACATCAATATATTAATGAAGCTAAGGTTAAAAAGGGATGAGGAATTGGTTAAATCAGTAACGTCTGGTAAGGCAAAATGAAGTTGGGATTTTAAAAATCTTTTAGGAGTATGGTATATTTTATAGATGTTTTTGTACTTCAAACATAACATATATTGTAGCAGAGACAATTCTTCATATGCTGCAAGATGAGGCAACAAGCAAGCAAGGAGGCAACAAGCGATATGTATATATCTCAATATGCGCACAAATTACCTCTTAACTTCTTTTGTGTAACAGAAATTCTCAAGAACTAGGCTGAAACTATTGTTAGCATACCAGAAACCAACATACCAGAACCAACAAAACATAATTTCAGAATACTGAAATTCACAAAAACAAAGCTAAGAGCTGTAAATAATCCCTGACTGAAATATTGATCTGGCAGCCTTAATCATAACCCACCAAAATTGTGAGCTTCTGGGAAAGGGGTCAAATTGCTTCTGAAAGGATAGAGCAAACTAAAGTGTTTCAAGTAGGGCATAAATCTTTGGTCTACGTTCAAGTGGTATGATGAAACACAAAACTGTCAGTGACAAGAAACTGGAAGGTATTAAGCACTTTTAGGAGATCAATTATAAACCAGACAATTTCCTAATCCAAACCCACAAAGGCCATCACTGTTACCGTTTGCGATGCATACTAAACAAAAACTTTACTTTGGAAAGAATTTTTTTAGAATCACTCATACTTCTTTAGCTGGGCATGCATGCATAAAGATTTAAATTAGACACCACTTTCTTCTTCCTAAAATGGAAGAAAGAATTGCAACAATGGAAGTTGACTTGCTTACCTCCAAAAATGAAAAGCGAACAGAGGACTGCATGGACTGCAAGGGCTTGTTGGGGTTGGGCTCAGACTTCTTGGGGTGAGACTGAAAGTTAAAATAATGCCATCTCTAGTAAGCAGAAGCTCAATAGAAATATTATAGTACGCTGAATTTGGTGGGCTGGGCCTTAGAAACAGTCAGGCAACTAATCTCCTCCTTTCATTCAAAACCAATATTGTTAGAATTATTTAAACCAGGGGTAGTCAAACTGCGGCCCTCCAGATGTCCATGGACTACAATTCCCAGGAGCCCTTGCCAGCATTCGCCAGCGAATGCTGGCAAGGGCTCCTGGGAATTGTAGTCCATGGACATCTGCAGGGCCGCAGTTTGACTACCCCTGATTTAAACTGATGATGATCATGACTAAAAGAGAGAGAAATCTGTAGCAGCCTTCATGTTTGACAATTTCAAGAATTCTTTACCTAACTGGACCAAAAGAAATTACATATCTAACAGTTAAACACAACTTTAAGGACAATGTTACTTCACTGTAAATGCAAACATTTTTAAAGAGACCTAGGTATATTTCAAATATTAATGAAAAATTAAGATAGCTCCATAAGTTCAAACCTGAGTGAACTCATGCAGACATAAACTGACACTGAAAAAAGAGTCAACAATTTCAAGAGAACTAAAGGCCCTAAAATTTGAATTCTCATATATATAAAGCTCTGGAGATTAAAAACAAAAACAAAAAACAGTGGTGTGACTTACAAAAAAGTGTCACTTTCCAAAAGGTTTTGAATGGTCAAAAATTAGAAATGTTTTCTTTAAAAAATTGGAATATTATTCTGAAATATTACTTTCTATACCGCATTTCCCTGAGACGGCCCTCAGGGCGGTCTAGTAGAAGAGGCAAGATGTGACTCTATAAATCTAAAGTTTGCTTCTGATAGACTGAATCACTACGCCAGTTTGGTATAGTAGTCAGGAGTGCGGACTTCTAATCTGGCGAGCCAAGTTTGATTCTACGCTTCCCCACATGCAACAGCTGGGTGACCCTTGGGTTCTCCACAACACAAATAAATCTGTTCTGACTGAGCAGTAATATCAGGACTATCTCAGCCTCACCCACCTCACAGGGTGTCTGTTGTGGGGGAGAGGAAAGGGAAGGGGATTGTAAGCCACTTTGAAATTCCTTTGGGTAGAGAAAAGCAGCATATAAGAACCAACATTTCTTGTTCTTCTTTTTGTTTAGAAGCCAAATGCGGTTCTATTTCAGAAGTGCCATTAAAAAGAAAACTTACTAGAGACTATGATAAATCCTAGAACTGCAACACTGAAATATATACACATGATGTTCAATGTGTTGGTAAAACTTTGATCATGTTCATATCTGTAAATGATACCAGTGAAAATTTTGTGCCATTGTGCATGATTCAGTCTATCAGAAACAAACTTTAGATTTATAGAGGCATGCTCTCATCTTGCCTCTTCTACTAAACCACCCTGAGCCCTCAGGAAAAGGTGGTATAGAAATGTAATACATACATAAATAATTCCATGCAAATTACTTATACTGGAGATTTCCCATGATTCTTTACCTATTTAAAAAACTCTCCTAACTCAACAATAATATTTATCTAAGACAATTTATCTTGTCTCTACTAGTAAGCCCAAAGAAGCAAGAAGAAAGGCATAAACAAACTACCAGTCTTAAATTACCAAATTCAAACTATTCTGAGCAAAGGTGAATAAGAAAGCTGTGCATAGATGATCTGTAACTAGCTAAAGAAAAAATGAGAAAGAATAAGTAGTAGAAGAAGAGTTGGTTCTTCTGCAACCCGTTCTTCTGCAGAGGTCTAGAAGAACCTGGCCTCCTTCAGAAATAAAAAACTGACAAAACAGAATTAAATACTTATTTAATCAAAACAAATTCTCCAAAGAAAAACAGCCAAAGTTTGAAAAATCTCATTCCTCACTAAAGTTTTGGTATTAGAAAAATCAGAAAGGTGCATTTAAGGAGCAAAAGAGGACCAACAGAAGTCTGACAGAAGACTTCTACAAGCAAAATTAAAAGCCAAGTCATAATTAAAAGTTAAGGTTACTAGGCTTTTGACAGAAGAGGTAAAACAATATAATGGATACTTATGTCTTGCAAATTTTGTCATTTAACAGCATTGTTAAATGCACGTTTATATTAAAGCATAACATCTGTACAATGTAATGATGGAAGATAAAAAATGACAAATAATAAATGTCAGATCCTATCACATCACAAAACTAAGTTTTGTTATATGACAGGTAGTAAAGTTCCACTTGAAGTCTTTAAATTCCACATGTACATCAACATTCTAGCCTACCAATTTCTTAGAACTATACCAACTTAAAAGCCAAAAATCAACATGAAATAATGTATCTATAAATTATACCTATATATTACATTAAATTCTAAAATGAAATCCTGAATTTATTAACAGGTTTTTGTGTGATCATTGAGAGATCTGAAAACTATTAAAATGCCATTTTTGAGAATAGGATCAATATTTTCTAACAGCTAACACTGAAAATGGCATAATGTACAAAACATATATAAACCTATGTTGCATACTATGGTGTAGGCTTAGCAAAATGGTTCATAGCAAAACAACCTCATCTTATAGCTAACCTGTTATGTACAGCAAAGACCAGGCATCTGAAATTCCTATTTAAATATTTGTAATACTGACTGCATGCATATGTATATGTGCATACATGCACAAGCACACACACACTCATGCAGCAAGTATGTGTGGGACAAAAGCATATTTGGATTAGGTTGATTAATTCAGAACCAAATATGCATATTTTTATGTAGCTGTTTTAAAAAACGCAAAACAAGACGCATAAATAAGTCCATCAGCTCTAAAACAGCATTAAGTAAACAAAGCTCTTACCTAGCCAAACATATTTGGTGCAAAGGCTAGAATACCAAGCAGAAATTTCAGAATGCAATACAGTTCACCAGTATTCTGCTGTTTGGTAAAACATAGATCATACGCAATGAATTTTCACAAATAGCATTCGTCTTATGTTCTAATCTCTTGCAGAGCTCTCTATTATTCAGCAGAGAAAGAGGCCTTTCAAAAAGGCAGCACTGGGATAAACAAACAGTTACAGAGAAGGGGAGGAAAAAAAGAAACACCATGGCCTACTGAAGCATTCGTCGTATGTTTTTAGGAAGCTTAGATTCATGCATTCGGATTCAGCAACTTTGAATACGAAGCTTTGTCTAATCTAAAAGATACTGCAAGATCCTGGCTTCAGACGCACACATTTGCAGAAAGCAACTGCAATACATTTTGAAAATGTTCCTGCAACCAAAAGCTGCAGTGCTCTGAGCCTGTCAGCACAAACGTATGTTAAATAACTACAGCTTGCACAAAAGCTAGTGCCATGCAGAAAGCATTAAAATATTAAAGGCAGACAATACTTACTCCAAGGTCAGCCCTGGAATTTGCAGCCTTTCCCGTTGGGCTTTCATGGCTGTTACATTATCACATTCTACTGTAACCATGACACACACTCAGTGGCAGCATCCTGGTGATGACAGAGAGCCCAAATGAGCCACTATAAAGGAATGGACTAACAATCTCTTGGGGAGGGAGCACTGCAAGTTTGGGTCCTTCCACTTCTAGCTGTCATGAAGAAAGATCAGCTGCTTTTTTCCAGATTAGCCGCAAAGCCTGCTGCACTGATTTTGCTAGCAGAATGAAGGCTTCATGTCTGTGTATCAAGCTAATCATTTCCAATATTCTAAGAAGCAGTTTCCCTTGCTGACACACAGACTTTTCACTTTGAGGAATGGAAGTCCACTCGCCACACAAGCTGTCAGATTAGAATAAAAATTTTAAAAGCAGCAATGTGCATTTAAAATGTTACCCTTTAGCAAACGTCTAACATTCACCACCCTTTACAACCCCATCAAAAAGGATTCAGCTGTTTAGGTCAAAGGATCCTCCTCTCCCACAACATTATTCTCCTTCTGCAGAAAAATCATAAGATCAGGTCCATTCTTTCCCCTTGAATGCAGAAACTTGTAATTTAGAGAGGAGCAGATGACGTTGAAGCACTGCTGTTCTTCAATTCATGATTGAAAGTTAATCACCTTACTTGGACAAGCTTGTAGCTAGCTGCTAAAAATGGAAATACTATAAATATTTTAATAAAGAAAGACAGGAGCGAGAAAGAGAAACTAACAAGCTTTTCACAATATCAGTACACGGCATGCTCACAGGACTTGTTTTTGTAAGTTTGTTTTTCAATAATCATAGATATTTTTAACTCATAATATTATTAAGCAGCCAGAGACATTTTGAGACTATTGCTCTTTTTCAGCCATCGTGGCTGTACACACAAGATCCACTAACAACTCCATATTCAATGTCCAGTTTTATTGGTTGCTGAAGTTCTATGAACTTGTGCCTGCTTTACTCCTTTGGGGTATCTTTACCTTCATCTAGAGTTACCAGGTCCCCTCTGGCCACTAGAGCTGCCAGCTCTAAATTGAAGAACTCCTGGAGATTGGCGTATAATGCCATAAAGGGCACCCACCAAATCATCTATTTTCTCCGGGGGAACTCATCCCTGTAACCTGGGGATGAGCTGTAATTCTGAGGATCCTCAGGTCCTACCTGGAGTCTGGCATCCCTACCTTCATCCCAAGGAAAGGGATATACAGTTTACACACAGAGATGTTCTTCTGAACTGGTGACTGTGATATTCCAAGGTTCCTCTGGACACTACATATCAGAATCACAAAGGATAAATCATATGCAATGTGTTGCTCCAGCTCTACATTTATGGATGCCAGTTCCCATGTGAGACCTGGGGATCCCCTGGAATTATAGCTCATCTCCAGACTAAAGAGATCAGCTCCTCTAGACAAAATGGATGTTTTGGAGGATAGATTTCATATCATTATACTCCATTGAGGTCCCTCCCTACCCACTACCATCTCCACCCCCAAAGTCGCCATGCATTTCCCAACCAGAGCTGGCAACCGTATATACATTAGGCTTCAATTCATGAAACATGCAAAATGCTAATGGTTGCCACTACTTACTGGTTTAAAGAGCATTTGGCTTCTGAAATTTAAGTAAAACATATAAAACTCCACAAAGCATTTCTCACAACACCTTTACACTATTTCATTGGTTCCAATCCACCATGAACTTTCTCACCTCCTTCTGCAGCTCAAAGTGCTCCTCAAATACTGTTCCTTTGGGGCAGGAGCACCAGAGATCTGCAAAAGGCTAGGGAAACACCTCCCTTTGCCATCTGCTGAAATCCTCCAAAGGATTTCAGTCCATAACTTTAATATACATTGCCACTGATGCAAGTCAAATGAATGGAGGTATCTGGGGTCTTTCAGGCACCCGTTATGATTCAGTGACTGAAATACACACAGCAGCTTCCATCTATCATCTTGGTTTCAGAAACTCAGGCAGCTAAAGCCCACCTACAATCTGTCACTACTCGTAGTCACAATTCTGCCATCATGTTAGGAGGCTTAATGGAATTAGGCTCTATCAGTAAGTGTGTTAGCCACCATCTTGTTTCCCTCAGTACAACAAAGATAAAGAATGTTTGGACAAAAATATACAGCCTCCATACTGTAGTTAAAAGGTGAAATATTTTAAAAGGCTGTATTCTACCAATCGTTTTAAAAATCAACCTACATATGTTCTGTGTATCTGCCAGCTAGCCTGAGCAGCGGAGACATAATTAGTAAACTGTCATGTAAGAGAGAGATAACAAGTTGGGCTCAGTCCCTTTGACCTCAGAAGAATCCCTCCCAAACCCCTGTGACTTTAGGAGCTCCAACTTTCCTAAAAGACTACTGCCTGGAAGCTCAGGCTTCTATGACATCACCAGCCAATATATCAGTCACATTCCTCTTGTCATACCATTGTTGTATCCTTCCAGCTCTAAAAGTAACTGACGTCAACAGAATTAACAGGATGGAAACTAGCAAGACTAGGGCCTGTATCTGAGATTTATTTTTTGTCTGTAGTTCTGTTTCAGACATGGATATAATTTAAAATATTCTATCATAAAAGCCATTATATCAAGAAAGTCAACCTTCTGATGCCAAAGTAGTTAGTCCTTGCATTCCCCCAAGGCAGCAACATGATTTGGCCTTCAGTGTCCACTCTGAAATCTAAAAGCCACGGAAGTGGTGTTCCCGGTACAATGCAAACAGAAGTCAATATTACCCCTACATTTGATATATCACAGGAAGACTGATTACCATAGACTTGCATGTCAAGCCCCAGAACATAACCTGACATATGAAACACGGTGCATGTCAGTTGTTTCTTATGAACTTTTTGCAAGATGCTAGAAAAGCAGAAGAGGGAGAATTATTCTTGATAAAATTGATACAGAACAGTTTTAAGAATAACTTCAAAGCTTCCATGTTCAATGCACAACTTTTGTACTATATGCAAAGCTCAGCCTCTTTGTATCCATATTCAGTGACCCCACGAACAACACTCTCACTCCTTGAAGACAGACAGGACAAACTAACAAATCTTCCTTAACACTTCATAAACATAAACCATTATGAACACTAAACAACCTGAAGTGTGAAGTCCTCTTAGGACTGACAGCCTAAATTTTTTTTAAACAAGTGGCGTGCTTCTTAAGACCTAGTTTTATTCACTAAAAATGTATATAGCATGAAAGAAATTATTCCACAAAACCAACTCCAGCATTAGATAAGGATAATTCCTATGTACATTGTAGACTAGCACTGCCAGTTCCGGGTTGGGAAATATTTGGGGGTGGAGCCTGAGGAGGACAGGGTATGGGAAAGAGAGGGAATTCATTGGGGCATAATGCCGTAGACTAGAGCAGGGGTAGTCAACCTGTGGTCCTCCAGATGTCCATGGACTGAAGCACTTCTATTCAACTGATAAAGCTGCTGGTGAGGGCTGGTGACACCTCAGGAATGGCACCAAAAGTGACATGTGCAGCTGCAGCAAGAGAGGGGAACTAACAAAATCTTTTCTCTTGATCTCTTGATCTCTTTTCTCAAAATCTCTTGATCACAAAACACTTTGCTCAAGACAGTGGCAATTTCTGCAGAGACTGAACCAACCAACAGACTTAGCCTGGAAATAGATTCTCTTTTTCATTTTTTCGACATTTGACTAATCCCATGGACATATGAACAAATCAGAATTAGCAGTGAGTCAATTATTATCCTGTGATAATTGAGTAGGTTTAACTTTCTTTCTACTTCATATCATTTAAACCATGTAAGTCAAATACCTTTCATCTACATTACTGAAGCAAGCATAATGTCTTTTTTTCTCTACGAGAAACTTAAGTATCTTGTATTCTAAAGAGAGTCAGAAGTCCATCATCAGAGTCAATAAGACGACATTAGTTAAAAATGAATGGGATCTAAATGTATACTGAGGAATTTAAAAGGAAGAGGAGGAACAGTCTGGATATATTCATGAAATCAATGAAAGGTCAACTTGTGGGAAAAGTTAGTAATAATGTGAACGTACTTGGTTGTGCTTGAAATTGTGCCTTGAAGATTTGCTGTGCAGTGGAAGAGACCTACTTGGGAGAGGTACTTAATGTAATGCAAAGGTGGTACAATGGGATGTACCAATTTAGATTGCAGGTGGGAGTGATCAGCAGAGTTTAAGAAGTAGACTGCTAAAAACATTAACACAAACAATAAGCATTTCTTCAAATATATCTGGAGCAGGAAACCAGCCAGAGTCAGCATTTGTATCAAATGGCTAAAAATGAGCTAATATTACACTGATTTTTGAAAAGAGGTCCAGAGGGGATCCAGGAAACTAAAGACCAGTTACCATGACATCAATCCAGGTTAATTGGTAGAAAATGTTACTAAAGATAGAATTAAGCAAATAGAGATACAAATCCTGCTGAGGGAAAATCAGCATGCCTTCTGCAAAGAGAAGTCCTCCCTTACTAATCTTTAGAGTTCTTTCAGATGGTTAACAAGAAATAGCGATCTGGTAGATATGATAACTGTATATTTCAAAAAGGCCTTTTACAAGGTACTTCACCAGAGACTCCTGAATAGGCCATCATGGTATAAAAGGACTAGTCCTCTTCTGGATTAAAACCATGAAGCAAACAGTAGGACTGATTCTGCACAAGGAATTAGCCCATAGAGAACTGCTAATTGTTCACGGTTTTAGTTTCCACATGACATCGGCAGCTACCTAGAGCTCTCCAGTGGGTGGCGCTTTCATCTAGTTTGCTCTGTAATGAGGGAAATCACAAAATCCCGATTTCCCTCATCTTATCGCGCTGCAAATCGGAGTGCTAACAGGGGCAAACCTGTCTGGAGTGAGAAACGCATGACAAGCCCACCCTCGCACCTGCCCTCCCCTCTCCATTTCTTGATGGAAATTATTTTTTAAATGGCGCAGTTCACGTAGCTACAGGACTGCAAAGCTACATGCCCTCACTTCAAATAAAATGTTCTCTTCAGTGTGCATGGTAATATTGGGATCGGGCAGCTAAAACACATTGTGTTTTCTGGGGGTTGGGTATGATGGGGGTTGGGTATGCTGGCGTACAATGCAGTATCCCTCTCCCTATTAGCTTGCTGTCCGTGCTCTTTGTTTTAAACCTTTATCATTAACACACAATCATTGGGGTCCAGTTGCCATGGCCAGCCTATCACGAATCTACCCAAACATAAAGTGAGACCATTATACAAAGAATTCCAAAAAGGGATTTATGGGAAATGTTTTATTGATATGGTGCGGAAGCACAAGTTTTATTTTAACTGTTCTGGTGTTTCCCCACAGCAATACGGAAGTGTTTTTTTTAAATTAATTTTGGGACTGGGGGGTAGAGGAAGTTTGAGTCTCCAAAACAACAGCTGTGAAGGGATTGGCAACCCGAGGAGCTGAGGAGAACCTTTGGATTGTCCACGCTTCCTGCTTCCCTGTCACCTCGTCAGGAGGCAAAAAACCACAAGACGGCAGGATAATGAGGGAGGGGTCTCCTGTCATGAAGTGTGCAAGCATGAGGATTACTATCGCGCTTTTGTAAGCAGGAGGAGGCGCGTGTTTTACACTTCTGTGAGGAAAATCTAGGAGCAAATTGACAGTTCTCACGATAGAGAGAAGCAAGCAGGAGAGTCTCACAAAGATTGATATTTGGACTGGTACTATTTAATTTAATCATAAATGATCTCAAATTAGGGGTGAGCAGTTTAGTAACAAAGATTGTACATCATATCATGCTGGGAAAGATACTGAAAACACAACTGATATTGCAAAGTTTCTGTATATATCTTTTGTGCAGCCTCATTTGGAATACCATGTACAGTTCTGATCACTGCACATTGCTGAGCTGAAAAAAGTGTAGAGCAGGACAACCTATGAGAAAAAGCTGAGGAGATATTAGGTTTATCAGCTTACCAAAAGATGTTGTACAGGGGACATGATGTAGATTTACAAAATTATGCACAGGATACAGAAAGGTGATACAGCATTTTCTCTCCTTCATAATGCTAAAACGCAGGGGTACAGAGTGAAGTTTACATGCAGTGGATTCAAGACAGGCAAAAGGAATTTCTTTAGTTTAATGGGTAAGTGGATGTAGCCAAAGTCAGGAGCACAGATTACTGATTAGACTGATTCATGGATGATACATGCATAACAGCTACTAGACGAAGGTATATCCAATCCAGAGGCTGTAGATTTCTGAATACTAATTATAGGGGGCACCATCAAACTTTTGTCTCTGTGCCCTATTTGTTGGCCCCTCAAGGGCAAGTGGTTTATGGTATGGGAAATTCTGGAATAGATGGGCAATCAGCCTAATCGATCAGAACCCTAATGTTTTTATTATGCCTGCCTTGACAAATCATGGAGAAAGATTCTAGCTATTGCATGCAGTGCATGTTTTCCAGTTACAGAGAAATTTTAATGTAGGAGACCTTTGAAAAATATAATCTCTTCCCCATCTGAAGTGGTTCTGTCTGTTCTACCCCCTCATAAGCAGCTCATTCTGCTGCATGCACAAAGCAGGACTAAATAATGTGTACTGAGGGTTATCTATACCAGAAATGACATATTTCTTTCATACATTTTTATTCTGCTTTTCCTCAAAGGAACTCATAGCAGTATACCTTATTCCCCCTCCTCAATTTATTCTACAAGAAAACCCTGTGATCTAGGTTAGGTCATGAATTAGTAGCAGGTCCAAGGTCACCTGCCTTACAGCGAATTTGGACTCAGAGCTCCAGTCTGGCACTTCAACCAGTATGCCATACCACCATCATATAAAGGAATGCAGAATTTATTGTGGTAGTTGTGAAAACTGCTGTCAAGTAACAGCTGACTTATGGTAGCCTCATAGGGTTTGCAGGGCAAGAGACATTCAGAGGTGGCTTGCTATCACCTGCCCTCGTATCATAACTCTGGTATTCCTTGGAGACCTCCAATCTAAATTCTAGCCGGGATTAGGGCAAGGACAATCCAAGGATGAGGACATTCCAGAGGCATGATGCCGCCACAGTGCTGTCCCAAGTCACCACTAGATAAGATCTGAAAAAATACTCAAAAAATACCTTACCAGTATTTTTCAGCTATTATTTAAGCCAGACACAGATCAGAGAATTTTATCGGCTACTGATATAGCTAAATCCAAATTAAGCTGATTTCTTCCAGCTTTTATTTGGGCATATTCAGCTATCCCAAACATAATTTTGGTATAGTTCAGAGCGTTTGGCAGTGGAATAGGCTGCCTAAGGAGGTGGTGAGCTCCCCCTCACTGGCAGTCTTCAAGCAAAGGTTGGATACACACTTTTCTTGGATGCTTTAGGATGCTTTGAGAGCCAGTGGTTAGGAGTGCGGACTTCTAATCTGGCATGCCAGGTTCGATTCTGCACTCCCCCACATGCAACCAGCTGGGTGACCTTGGGCTCGCCACGGCACTGATAAAACTGTTCTGACTGAGCAGCGATATCAGGGCTCTTTCAGCCTCACCCACCCCACAGGGTGTCTGTTGTGGGGAGAGGAATGGGAAGGCAACTGTAAGCCGCTTTGAGCCTCCTTTGGGTAGGGAAAAGCGGCATATAAGAACCAACTCTTCTTCTTCTGATCCTGCGTTGAGTAGGGGGTTGGACTAGATGGCCTGTATGGCCCCTTCCAACTCTATGATTCTATGATTCTATGAATCTGGGGCTAGCTCCTCTTGCAATTTGGTTTAAACCAAGCTGCAATAGGAGCAAACCCAGGATTGGACGTAGACAGTGGGAACTAAGAGCTCCCAGCCAGCAACAACCCCAATGCAAGCAGATTCGAGAACAATGATCATAAGAGTACAAATGAAAGGTAAAAGTAAATTAGTGGCAAATTAGTAAACTGTATCATAGTATCTAAATTATGCAGTATGATAATTCTTTACTAAGACAGCTAATTAGTCCTTTTTAATTCAATTGCAGTTCACAAAAACGTTGGAGAAAAAATATCAACGTTATTAATTTTCCACTAATTTACTTTTGCTTTATAACTGTACTCTTATGATTCTTGTTCCATTTTGTCTGAGAAAGAGTACATGCACTTGAAAGCTCACGCCTTGTATAAATCTTTGTTGGTCTTAAAGGTGCTACTGAACTCAATTTTTGTTTTGCTACTTCAGACCAACACAGATGCCCACTTGAATTTATTCTAAGGGATGAGAGTCAAAAGCTATGCTGTGCATGTTTTTATATTGGTACTTTTAAAACAATTTTAATGTATTTTTACTATATTACCAAACTAAGCTCCAACCAAGGAGGAAGGTCTCCATCCTGAAGGCTTAACAGAACTGAGCCAGTTCCATCAGGGCCCCCAACTGGAGCTCATTCCACCAGGCAGGGGCCAGGACCAAAAAGGCCCTAGTCTGGGTCAAGTACAGGTGAGTTTCACATGAACCAGAGATCTCCAATCATTATGAACTTGCAGAGCATAAGTTCTGCATAGAGCACAGGAAGTCAGACAGTCCCTGAAATACAGTGGGCCCAGAACACAAATGGCCTTAAAGGTCATACTAAAACCCTGAACTTGATCTGGTAAGTAACTGGGAACCAATGCACTGGCTGGATATGGATTCTACAAGATGTCTTCATGAGAACCATAGCTGCTGCATTGTGTACCAGCTGCAGTTTCCAGGTCAAGGACTTGCCCAAGTACAGAAATCTAGTCTGGATTTCCATTGCGTGGATCACTGTGCTCAGATGTTCCTGGGATAGGTAGGGCGCTAGTACCTATGCTAGTTTGGCATAAGTAGAAAAACACCAGCTGGGCTACTCTAGTGACTTGCACCTCCATAGAAAGGGAAGCATCAAGATTCCTGATTAAGTGCGAGATTTTCAATTGCACTCCACCCAGGCTGGGCAAATGTGCTCCTGGTCTGGCCCTCTCCCACCATGAGCTGGTGTGTCCGAGAGTGGCGGGTATTAAATCGAACAATAATAATAGTAACAATAACAGTAATAATCAAACTACAGGATCACTAGCTTGGAGAGTTTGAGTTTGGGCTGGCTTTGCCTGAGCCACACAAACAATTGGCTAATGTTTCTCGGGGGGGAGTCAGGGCAGACATCCATCAAGTCTTAGAGTTGGGTGTCATTAGTGTACTGATGGCAACCCAGCCCAAAGCTCCAGACAAGCTGGCCCTGATGTTAAATACTGTGGGGAGAGTACTGCACCCCATGGAACCCCACAAGGGAGATGGTAAACACATGACTGTTCCTCCCCCACTACAACTCTCTGTGCCTGGTTCTGAAGAAAGGATTACTGTGTCCCTATTACTACGTTCAGTGCTTTATTTTTTAAAATATACTTATGATATTCACCACCTTGGGGTCTCTATTCCAGTGGAAAGGAAGCATAGAAATATTCTAAATTAATAAATACAAAAAATTAAAAGAATTAAAATATTAAATATAGTTATCTTTATATTTTAAATTGTATAAATACACTTATTTAAATTACTACAAATCCATGAACTTGCTAAGGAGTAAATGGTTCATATTCCATTTTAAGTGAGATTAAGCAGAAAATAAATACAGAGATATTTTAACACGACTCAGCAAGTATAATAAATCATAATAATTTCTGGTTGCAACCAAAGTGCTACTCCTATCTCTGAATGTAATCAACTAGATCAGTTTAATTTTAAATTTACCTTTATAGAAAATACCAATTTTTAAATACGTTTCTTCTGAAGGGTCTATCACACTACTTAGACTCAAACCAATACAAAACCAGAAACAAATCTTATTTGTCTACAGCAGATTTTCTCAACAAGGGTTTCATGATGGCCCTAGAAGGATTTCCTGAATGGGTGGGAGTTGTTTTTCAGTGTGTTAAAATGTATCAGATGATATGACCATAAACAGTCACATTGATCCACCCCCCCTCTCCCAAAATGACCAATTAGGGACCTGAAGGGGGTGGGAAGGAGAGGGACCCCATACAGGTGTGTACACAGCTATGCTTCCCAATCATATTCTGTACTATTGCACCACTCCTGTGGTTTCTCGAAGCTTGAAGAATGTGTCAAGAGTTTCTCAACAGTAAAAATGTTTGGAAAGGCTGGTCTATAGGTTGGTAGAGACCACAGGCAGTGATCAAAGAAAGCCAGAGGGCAGTGAAGGCCACTGAAAAAGAATGCAGGACAGACCTGGCAGGCCCCAGATGATAGATGCAGGGAGGCACCAAGTCACCAAATGCAACAGGGAGACTCACAGAATACCAAAAGGAAGGCTGAAAAGGCAGGTACAGACTGGCTGCTGAAGGCAGAGGGCAAGCAATACAGACAGTAAGTCCAAAAAGTATTTATTTGTTTGTTTGTTTGTATTTCTATACCGCCCATTTATTTGCAGCTCTAGGCGGTTAAAATCAGGTTAAATAAGTTTTAGTGTTCTATCTGCTATCCCAAAATCATTCTGAAGGTGAGACCCTACAGTCATAGCTCGGGTTAATAAGGCATCAACATTGGGTTAGACAGATTACCCAAAAACATTTGATTGAACTAGCCAGCTGGTCTAAGTAATATGAATATTTAAAGCCACATTGAGACCAAAATTGTCAGAGAGAGCTGCTTAGAAGACAGCCACAAGGATTTTAAAACAAAACGTATGCTAAAGATAATTTATATCAAGACTATATATAAATGACTCGCTTTTCTCAATTATTGCTCATTCACAATAGAAATTAAAACTTTTATAAAAACCCTTTCTGAATATATATCTAATAATACACTCTCAGAGTAGTCCTAAGAGCACTATCCTGAGAGTAAACCTCACTGAGCAGACTTGAGCAGGATTCCACGTAGACTAATGGTTTTTAAGAAACAAATGAGGTGATTATGACCAAAAAATGATCTGAAATGTAGCAGTCCCCAGAAAAAGCATATTAAAATGGGAAGGAATAGATGAGGAGAAGGTTGCATTTCAGAAAATCTGAGAATAGTCTATTTAGAAATGAACACTTAACTATTGGAATATGCAAGACCTGTAAAAAAGGTAAAGGTAAAGGTATCCCCTGTGCAAGCACCGAGTCATGTCTGACCCTTGGGGTGACGCCCTCTAGCGTTTTCATGGCAGACTCAATACAGGGTGGTTTGCCAGTGCCTTCCCCAGTCATTACCGTTTACCCCCCAGCAAGCTGACCTGTAGCATGACTAAAAAGCATATCAAGAATATCCTACAGGGGGCATCGGTGGAGATGTGCATTTAGCACAATGAGAATAGGAACTTCCTCATATTTTACAAATAATTTTCTCCAGTGTCCCGAGTGACTCAACTGAAGACTACCTTCTTTCTTTGAGCACACTACTCCCTGCTTGCCTTCACAACAGATGAAACAATTTATATGTAGGTAGGACTCTCCTCTCTTTCTATACAAAATTGGTCCTCGTTTTATTATTTTAAGCAGGTTGGCATTTGACTCTCTTTGCACATTTAAACTCTTCCAACATAAACAAAGCAAGAAGATAACAGCAGGTTTATGGTATAGTTGACATAAAATTGTGCATCTGGGCATATATTAAAGTCATAAAGGAATGTACTCAGAATACTTAATATCACTGTGTTCAAAATGAAAAATATACACATGTGATCTTATTTGAAAATGAAGACAAATATAAGAAATAAACAGCATCTGGATTAAAGATATTCTTATTCTTCCAAAGGGCAATGTTTTGTGAGGAAAGAAAATTAACTACCCATGAGTGAGTTTATTAATGTCATTGATTTCCATTTTTAAAATAATAAACAATCTAATAAAAATGGGAGAGAATTTCCAGCTCAAAGAAGACTTTGTAGCAGTAATCCCTATCTGCTTCCCTTTAATAAGAGAGTGCCATTGTCACTGTAAATTTTTAAATGCCAGAGTACTTGTTTATCAAATTTATTAGGTACACCTGTGATTTTAGCTACCGCATTCTGAATTTTAATGTTTAAAATATTTTTACAAGCTCTATAAAACTCCACATTGCTTGAGATGGTTATGAATTACAAATAAAAAGGTGATTCAGAGATAATTTTTTCTAGGGCTATGGAACGACATTAAAACACTTTTCTAATCAGATTTAGTTTGGAATAAAATTAAAATATGAAATTTTGCATAATCGAGGCCTGCAGAATTTACAACAACAAACTGAACACAGTCCAGTGGCCATATATGGTGGCTTATTGGTGGCTCAATTATCTTTATTTGACTCTAACAGGAACTATAAAAATATGCAAAGTTGTCAAGCATTTATCACATGACAATATATAGCTGATGAGCTATACTCAGTTTGATATGTCACATGTCTTACTGAACTGGTACCATATTTGATTTGTGAATCCATGTAACCATATAAATTGTCAGACATCTCTGGGTTCTGCAGGGGCTGTAAGACGGAGCTCTTCTGCCAGGTCTTTTGTTGAGGCTGGGCCAAATACCAGGCTAATAAGTGTGGGTCCTTCCCTGTCCTTGTGAAATATGGACACCCCCCTGGGGCCGACCATCACCCCTGGATTTACAGCTTCTTAGTTACAACTGGAAATGGATGAGCTGAAAAACGAGGACATTATGGGGTAGTATCACTACCATCTTGTTTTTTTATTTGTTGTTTTATTTTTACTTTTTGTATGTTGTATTTGTCGGCAAGAGGGCTGGTTGATGATTTTATTATGCTGTAAACTGCCATGAGCCAGCTGGCCTGGGAGTGGCAGTATAGAAATGCAATAAATGAATGAATGAATGAATGAATGAATGAATGAATGAATGAAACTACTAATAATGTAAATTTTCTTCTGAAGCTGATGCCTGTTGTCTTTTCCAGTGATCAAGAATATTCTCTGGTCAGGTTTTACTCAAGCTAAGTTTTTATTTATTGGGTTGGATCCCACAAGTGGAAGGCACTGATCTTTCCTGCATTCCCTTTCCCATAGTGGATAAATTGATTTCCTGGTACTAAGGGAGCACATTGACTAACAGCCATATGGGGAGCTGCTGGACTTAATTGTTGTATGTTTTGTTACCAAATTATTTTACTCTCCTTGTTACAGTATTGCAAATTAGGTCCATTCTAACCTACCCTCTCATGCTGTTGTCATCTCTCACTCAAATACAACCTCCTGTTATCTAGTCTTTATGCTATACATCCAGTCATCCAGCACTCTGTCTCCAATAGTAATACAGCCCTCTCATCATTCTCAGGCCTGGGTTTGGGATGGAAACAGTTTTGTTAGTCCTTTATCAGTACAGTGGCAGGGGGAGTAAATTTCAGTTGATTGCCTTGCAGGGAAACACCTTTCCGCCCCACAAATGACACGGACTCCAGTTATTCATTGGCAAAACTTGGCCACAACCTTTTATTATTACACAGCGTTGGTAAGCATGGGGAAAGCTCCCGCCATCTAGTGGCTCCCAGCCACTAGACAGCCCAACCTTTTAAACCCAGCGAGCATGCGTGGGTGCATCCGGCCCCATACCAGATACCCCATGCCCCCAATGACCTGCTGGGTAGCAGGGAGATGGCAACCCTCGGAAACCTACTGAGGCGCGAACCTCTGTCAGGTTCCCGGCCACCTGGAATGCGTCACCGTTCCAGCCCCCCTCCATGAGCGAGGGCTGCCCGGTTTCTCTTACCCTCGGCCTCACGATGAGGCCCCCTACCGCGAGTGAGCCATCATGCATGCATGCCTCACTCGCCAAGGGATCTTCCCCATGCCACCTTTCCGACAGATTGTGACAACTTAACATTGTAAAATTGAACAATAAACAATTCTCTCTGGACAATATAACTCTGTGTTTCTTTCTTTCTTTCTTTCTTTCTTTCTTTCTTTCTTTCTTTCTTTCTTTCTTTCTTTTTAACTCATACAAATTTGTCTCAATAAGGTTACCAAGGCTACATTCCAAACAAAAACTACCACCCAAACTCACTAACCCTTCCTTAAATTTGTGGGTGGGTGGGTGGGCGGGTGTTCTCCCACTGATGGGAGAGAGGGAAAAGGCCCCGAGCCTCCGGCCCCACCCCCTAACAGCTGAGGGGCCGGGGGAAAAACAACCGCCGCGCCAACGCTCTCCGCGCGCGCGCGATCCTCCGGCCCGCCCCTGCCGCCCCCGGGGAACCACGGGACTTGCAGTCCCAGGTCGTCCAGCTCCCTGTGGCACGGGGTTCTCCCGACAGCGGCAATTGCCGTCAGGGTAAGTCCCGCCAGCCCTTCTCATTGACTTCTCAGCTTTTGATACTATAAACCACAGTATCCTTCTGAACACAGTGCTAGACAGGAAGTAGGGGGCACTGTACTTCAGTGGTTCCTGTCTTATCTGACCAAACAGTTCCCTGAGGTGGTGCAGGGGCACGGATGCTTGCCCCACTTTAGTTTATGCTACAGGTTCAATCTTATCCCACAAAGTTTCATCTTATTCCCCATGTTATATAACATTTTCATGAAATCATTGGGAGAAGTGATCCGGGAACTGGAGGGAGGTGCCACCAATACACAAAAGACAGCCAGCTCTGTTTCTCCTTAAAAGCTAAGCCAGCTGGGTCCGTGAAAGTCATTACCTGGAGAAGGTAATGGGATGGATGAGGGCCAATAAAGTAATTATTAATTCAGACAAGACTGGGGTGTTGTTGATCAATGCAAAAGCTGCTAAGGTACTGAAAGGTAAGACTGCCCTGGAGGGAGTTGCACTCCTTCCTGAAGGGGCTGACTCACAGCTTGGGGGTGATACTGGATCCTAGCCTATGGCTGAAGGACCAGATCTCGTCCATGGCACATAGCACCTTTTATCAGCTCCAGCTAATTTGCCACAGCAGAAACCAATGATACATATTGACAGTATATGAATAGACCTAATCCAAGCCACAGAAACAGTCTATCAAACTCTTAACAAGAATACCAACAAATATGGAAATGTTCAGTTAAAAAAATGATAAAGACTGCAGCAACTATTAGACTATCACATTAATTTCTCATGCAAGTGATCTTCAAAATCTTACAGAAGATGTTAGAATACATGCAAGATGTTTTAATTATATCAAATGAAATACTATCAAGACTCACTTATTCAATATGAATACAATCCCATACCAATAATCTTTTCAATCATCTATATCATGTCAGCCGATCTTTCCATTCATTAAACATGTGATCCTACCCAATTCTCCTGCTGCACTTGCTCTATTATTTGCTTCTGAGTGTCTTGGCCAACAAAAAGAAAATTTTAAAAATTCAGAATCAACAGGTCAGAGCAGAGGACAAGAAAAGAAGTAGGAAGCCTACTGGACACAAAACAAAATTGGGGAAAGAAGAGCATAACTGAAGAGCCATATAAAATAAAATCAGCAGGTGGTCTACTGTGTTCTTTTTGACCTCTTCCTGCTGTTTTGTGCTCTATTTTTTCCAGGCTCATCTATTGGGTCTTGTTAGTGATTTTTGGAGACCTTTTATCAACAGGGTACTTTTAAAATAATAATTCACTTATCTAACAATACTATACTGAGAAATATAGAATCAGTACTAAAAAATCCACTGTATTCTTTTTTTTACCTTCCCAGGATGCCCTTTTCAGACTGATAGCAATTTCTGACACATTGATTTGAATTCTCTGGATCAGACTTCATTACTCCAAAAACTCAGGTGTAATTTATTACTAGACAATAAGTTCCAAGGTAGAAATACCTTTCATCAAAGTACATTTCTTGCTAAGAGTTATTTGTAGTGTTACAATAAATGTTCCCATTACTAATTCTAATATCAATTAATTGACATGAAGCAATTCAACAAAAGAATGCTCAGCCACAATGTACTCCAAGCAGTTACTCAAGGAAGAAAGTTGGGAGGGGTGGAATAGAGATTGACAGGTAGGAGTTGACCACATACAGTGGCAAAGTATGCAATATTGTACATGTTTCTCAAAGTTTAAACATACATAATTCCTGCTGGAACCCTGATTGTTGAAAACTGAGCAGCCAGCTCCAAGCAGAATAATGTTTCTGTGCTGCAAAAACAGAACTACAAAAATGTTTCTATGCTGCAAAAATGATATACTGATTTTTACCTAACCAATACTAAATATACATTAAAATCATCATAACATCTGTAAAAACTGTCCTACAGGTTATAGTCTTCTCAGCCAAACACATTAATGCCACACAAATTCAGGTGATGGACTAAAATGCAAAGGATAGGAAGGAGCAGGAAGATTCTTTGTCACCGGAGCTCAGTTCACAGGACTTTACAGAAGTATAACAAGAAAACTTATAAAAAATCTAATGAGCACATACGTTATTATGTTCATGCAAAGGAATGGACAAAATATTCAAACATAAAATGTTTATGGCTCCAGACCAACAATTTTCACATTTGAATAGAACGCTATCATTTTCAAGGTCAATTTCCCTTCCTCCCTTTTCAAAATCAATCCAGAAACTGCTTAGGAATCTAATTGCAGCTGCATGGAGAGGGGAGGCTAGTCCACCAAGAGCTCAGTGTTTCTACAAGCTGAGGCCCACCTCCCTGACTGTTGCTTTTTTTCATTGTAGTATCATTATTTTAGATAGTTATTGGTTAGGGTTCCCCCCCCCCCGAGATATGATTTAAAGAAGAAAAGCAGGTCAGAAATTGGTTCAAGGTTTTAGTTCTCACCTTCAAAGCTCTAAATGGTTTGGGACCCTCGTATCTTTGGGATTGCCTTTTCCATTATGCCCCCCAAAAGGCACTAAAGGCCTAATGACCAAAACCGACTTGGTATCCCTGGATCCAAAGTGATCAAATTGGCCTCAAACACAGCCAGGGCCTTCTCGGTTCTAGCTTTGGCCCCATGGAATGCTCTGCCAAGTGAAATCAGAGCACTGTGGGACCTTAGACAGTTCCACAGGGTTTGTAAGACAGAGTTGTTCTGCCAGGCATACAGCTGAGGCCTAATAACTAACACCTGATCTCATAGATCCATCTGCCTGCATCTGCCAAACTAACTCTTAAGGAGGTCTATATCATTCCCCCCATCTCATGATAGGATTTTTAAATGATCAATGTTAGAGCTTAATTTACCTGGAAATTTTAAGTAAAATTAGATGTTATAAGGTATCTTATAATTTTACGGGATTTTAATAATTGTGTTATGATCAACCCTGAGTCTGCTGAGAGGGTGGAATAAAAAATAAATATTTTAATAAATTATCTGCAGCTCAAACTGTGAAGAAAAACTGATGTTGTTGTCAAACCACTTAGCACAAAGATGGCTGCACTAGTTTAAAACGCAATGAAACTCTTCTACAAGCTTTAACTTCCCTTAGTTTATGACCTGTTTTTCTACACCAAGTTTCTTGATGATATATTTATAATGTTTACCAGAGAACAATGTCTAGATAAATTTATGAATTGAATTATTCTATAGCACCCAATGATTACATTTATATGTAGTTTTGATAAAGTAAAGATATCATTCTTAGATACAATGGCCACAGTAGGTCCCAAAGGTAAATTGGTGGTCTCCTCTTATAAAATGCCCATTGGCACTTACCGTGAAGGGTACTTCTCCCTGGGTTCTAGGACTCCATCCTTGATGGGTGGTTCTCACCGCTGGTGCTAGGGAGGCAGGCCTTAAATTTACTTCCTCTTCCTGTCTCCCTGGTAGAACCGCCCTCATCTTCAGTTGTGATCCTTCCAAAGCTCAGAGAAACAATACTCCAAACTACCGTAACCATAACTCTCTGTAATAATTTTTCTTTTCTTTCTTTCTTTTTTTAATAATAAGAACATGAAATAGTGGAAGAGGAAGCAGAAAAAACAGTTCCGAACAACTAAATTCCAATATTCCCCCTTTTCCTGTCCCATAATGACTATAACTGGACTAAATTTCAGACGACGTCCAGGGAGGGCTGGATGGAGTCCTAGAACCCAGGGAGAAGTACCCTTCACGGTAAGTGCCAATGGGCATTCTCCCCTGGTTCTAGGACTCCATCCTTGATGGGATATGCAAGAGCTTACTTTGTCCCGGGCGGGATTGTGTCGTCTGAATCTAAGCCTTGTAAAAGAACACTTCTGCCAAAGGCAGCCTCCGCTGCACTGTAATCACTAAGCTTATATGGCTAAATTTTTGTCCTCAGTTTTTTAAACTTAAACTGTCCGATGCATCTTGACTATCTTTGTATAGCCTCCTAATCTGCTTTATGCCAATAAACGTATTGTATTGTATTGAATACTAAGCTTATAGTGCCTAATAAAGGTGGAAATTGAAGACCAGGTAGCCGCCTTGCAGATCTGTTCTACAGAGGCAGAATTTATCATGGCAGCATTTGTTGCAGCCCCCCTAACTGAATGCGCTGTAATGCCAGAGGGCACAGGCCTACCCAATGAACTGTATGTTTCAGCAATACAATCCCTGAGACACGTTCCAATAGCCACAGTAGACATCCTTTCCCCTTTATTAGGCGGAGAAATGCTTATGAACATTGACTCTGATCTCCTAAATGGCTCCGTACGTATAAGGAATGCCTTGAGGGCCCTTCGTACATCTAATCTATGCCACAAAACTTCTTTAGGATGTTTAGGGTCAGGAAAGAATGTAGGCAAATTGATTTCCCGCATCCTGTGGAATCTAGATTCCACCTTGGGCCTAAATATAGGATCTGTCCACAAAACCACCTTATCTTTGTAGAACACCCAAAGATCTTTCCTAATGGATAAAGCTCCTAATTCTGAAATTCGTCTAGCAAACGTTACTGCAACTAAGAAAATAACCTTGAGTCGCAAATGTCTCAATGAAATATCCTGTAAAGGTTCAAAAGGTTGTCTCAGCAACGCTGATAGTACCACACTCAGGCTTCAAGTTGGGAAATGATGCACGGCTGGGGGAGAAACTACCGTGGCTCCCCTCAGAAACCTAGTAAAGTGAGGATGCTTGGCTAAGGGAAACCCTTGAACCTTCGGAATAACTGTCGCCAAGGCTGCCACCTGTCTACGTAATGTGGATGGTTTCAAACCCTTATCCAATCCTTGTAAAAATTCCAAGATGACCCATAACCCAGTCTTTAAAGGGTCCTGTTTTTTTTTTTGTTTGTTTGTTTGTTTTTTTTTTTTTGTCTGCACCACCTGACAAATACCTTCCAAGAATAGTTATATATCCTAACAGTAGAAGGTTTTCTGGCCGCCAGTATGGTGCTAGTCACCTTTTCACTAAGGCTGCATTTTAGCAGAGCTGACCGTTCAGTCTCCGCGCGGTCAGCTGTAGCCAGCCTGGCTCGTAATGCCAAACTGGCCCCTGTGTCAAGAGATCTGGTATTACCGGTAATGACAGGTGTTTCCCCACCGCTAGACGCAGGATTGTTGCGAACCATGGTCTGCGTGGCCAATAAGGAGCCACCAGGATTACCTGTGCCCCTTGCTGTCTGACCCTTCTGAGTACCTTGGGAATGATTGGGACTGGAGGAAATGCCATTGAGCCGTCAGGGCATCTATCTGTTCTGCTCTGAGTTGAGCAAACCTGGTGAAAAACCGAGGTAAGAGCGCATTCTCCTGACTGGCAAATAGATCTACCACTGGATTGCCAAAGTGATCCACAATCATTTTGAATACACCCCAATTCAAGGACCATTCTGCTTTGGAAATCTCCTGTCTACTGAGCCAGTCGGCCTGTACATTCAGGATCCCTTTGATATGTTCTGCTCTCAGGGACAGAAGAGTCTTCTCTGCCCATTGTAAAATCAGTGACGCTTCCTTGTGAATTGAGGGAGATTTCGTCCCCCCTTGCTTGTTTAAATAAGCCTTGGCTGCAACATTGTCCGTTCTTACCAGGACATGCTTTTGCTGTAATTTGATTTGGAAGTGTACCAAGGCCAGTCGAATTGCTCTGATTTCCAATAGGTTTATTGGAAATTCCCTCTCTTGTGCTGACCATTTCCCTAGAACATGCCTAGTCTCCAGAGTGGCTCCCCACCCCGACAGACCGGCATCTGTGAATAGGACTAATTCTTGTTCACGAAAAAGCGTCCCTGACCAAGATTCACCAGCTTCAGCCACCACAAGAGGCTGCTCCTTACGGCAGGAGTCAACCTGATTCTGATGTTTGACTTGGCTGTTATTTTCTCCTGAAATGGCCTTAGAAGGGACTGTAAAGGACGCAGGTGGAAATGCCCCCATTGTAATGCTTCCGTGTTTCTACCAGAACTCCCATGAGTTTTGCCAGTGTCATAAGTGAAGTTGATTTTTCTCGTATCACAGCCCCCACCAGATCTCTGGTCTTTTTGATCTTTTTGTTTGGCAAAACCAATTTTCCTTTTCTTTTTTTTTTTTTTTTTTTCTGTGTTCAACAAAACTCCCAGATGCTCCAAAGCACTGGGTAGGAACCATGGAACTCTCTTCCAGATTGACTAGAAATCCTAATTCCTTCAGAGTGGTAATCACTCTCTCTGTGTGTGATGTTGATTCCTGAGCTGATGACGCTCGGATCAAGAGGTCGTCCGAAAATGATGTATTAACACGCCTGACTGGCGTAATGCCACAAATGTAATTGGACGCCAATCCCCGTTTGATTTTGGCACTGTAAACAGAATTTTCTCTGTTCCTCTGCAGGAACTATTTCTATTGCTCTTATGTTTAGTAGATGTTGGACTGCTTTTAGCAGAGCATCTCTCTTGAGCCGATTTGCGCTTAATGGGGACACCAGACACCTGTTGGGGTGAATTGCAAAAAATTCTATTTTGTAACCAACCTGAACTATCTCTGCAGCCCATTAGACGGACTGCGCTTCAACCATCTGTAAGGGAACAATGATAAACGACCCCCTACCGGAATCTCCCCGTCTTCTAGGGAGTCATGCTTTATTCTGGGAGGAGTCCCTGTCCGGCTTCTCCTGTCTGTTGAAGCCTTGTCTGCTATATCGGGAGTAACGTCCCCTACGAAGGGAATATCGACTATTCCCCCAGGATCCTCTCCTGTTCTCCCGAAATCTTGGTAGGGTGTTCTGTGATCTGAAAGAAAAGCCTTGAAACTTTCTATCATTACCACGTCTAACAAACTTTGGCATCATTTGCTTTTTATCTCGGGTTTCGATCAAAATTCTATTCAATGCATCCCCGAACAATTTATCTCCCTGAAAGGGGTAGGCAATAACAATGGATTTGGAATGATTGTCTGCAGGCCAGGCCCTCAGCCAAAGACCACGCCTAGCAGCTGCCAAGGACACAAGTCCCCTGGCTGCAAAAATAACTGCATCCAAAGTAGTATCTGCTAAATAACAAACTGCCTTTAACAGTCGTGATACACCTTCAGTAGACTTCTTGTCTGCTTCAGGAATTAATCTTACCAGCTTTCCAGTCCAGACTATCGAAGCCCTAGCCGTTATGGAAGCTGTGGACGAGGCTCTAATGGCCATAGCTACAGCCTCATGTGCCTTTTTGAGAGAAAAATCTCCTTTTTATCCATCTGGTCTCTAAGGTGACCCTCACCATTCTGAGAAACCAGACCCTGTGACTGCAAGGCCGTGACTGGTGCATCGACCAGAAATGTCTGTAAAACTCTTCCACATAGTCTGAGAGTTTGTACATTTTTTTTTTTTATATATATATATATATATATAAATGCCGGAAATTGCTTGTTAGCCATAGGTTTTTGCCATTCTGCCTTAATCTTTTTTTTTTTTTTCCCAAAAAAACTCAGGCATAGGAAACACCTTTTGTACGACCTCCACAGGAGGAAAAAATTCTTCCTTACCTTTCACTCTAGGCTTCATATCTTTTTCTGGCGGTGCCTCAGCTGCCTCTGGCTGAATAAGGGCTAAAGCCACAATACATTTCTGTAATAAGGGCTAAAGCCACAATACATTTCTGTAATAAATCTTGAAAATCCTCCTCTTTACAAAATCTCTGAGTTGACTCAGGTACCTGAATATCTTCCTCCATCGCCTGTGTCCCCTGTTCTTCATCCATCAAAAACTCACCTTCTGGATCGTTCACAGACGATCCTGAGGACATAGGTAAATTATAGCATATCTTTCTAGCCGCCTTGGTGGGAACGGACTGAGGAACCTGCTCATAGTGAACAGAATGCGATGGGGAATAATATTGAACAGGAGGATGCAGCATCCTAGGCAGTAAAGGTAAAGAAGGCACATTTAAAGCAGACCTCTGCTGATAAAACGAATTCATTTCGTTTCTTAACATACACTTCATAAAATTGAACATTTCAGAGGACATGCCAGCAGGCAGCCCTTCACTCACATTTGTAGGTCTGTCTCCAGAAGAAGTGCCAGGCCATGGGTGTCCCAGAGAGCCAACAGAGGTTTGGGATTCACCTTGTATTATAGAGCTCGTGCAGTCATTTTGGCATTCAGCCACTAGGGGGACTCCTTCCCCCACGTGCAACTCAGAGCTCGGCACATGGCTGCCCTCCAGGCCAAAGCTCCCTGCAGAGCTAATAATGACGCAGTCAGAATTGCCTCCAGAGCTTGTTTGTTTAGGCAGAACGCCTCTGCTAGCCCGTTCACACTTCTCTCCACGCAGCCTTTTGGCTGTTTTGCAAGTAGCCTTGCTAGGCTTATCGGGCTGCTGCTGGGCTGCCACGGTCAGTAAGGTTCCCGATGGAACGCAATCTGCCGGGCCCGTAGCTCCACCGGCAGCTCCATGCGTGCCTGGGAGATCAGACTCCAACAAATAATCATCTTGAAAAACACTTGTTGCCATTCTGAACAGTAAGTAAATTTCCTATTAATCTAACTTTAAACTCTAACCTGGTAACATTAACTATGAACTGGGAGGGAAAGATACAGAGGAAAAGAAGTAGAAGGATTTTAGTATAGAAATTCCAACTAACAGTCTTAATCTAGCTTCTATAAAAAAAAGGTGAAGAGCTAATGCTCACACAACCGCACTCCCTGCAGGCAGGAGAAAAACTGAAGATGAGGGCGGTTCTACCAGGGAGACAGGAAGAGGAAGTAAATTTAAGGCCTGCCTCCCTAGCACCAGCGGTGAGAACCACCCATCAAGGATGGAGTCCTAGAACCAGGGGAGAAAGCCAATGGATAAAAATACTTTGTTGCATTATGATAGCTTGCATCCCTCCCATCTTAAGAACAACCTCCCTTATGGGCAATTTCTCTGGCGCAGGAGAATTAATGCAATACCAACTACCTGTAAGGAGGCATGTGATGGCTTGGAGAATACATGGGGATATCCAGCATCTATAGTTAAAAGAGAATGCAATAGAGTGGAAGCTGTGGATAGACGTGACTTGTTGCTATACTAGAAGAGGAATCCCCCTACTAAGCTAATTTGCTCTTGTGAATATTTTAACCATGCTAATAACATTAGGTAAATTTTGTTTAAGCATTGGAACTTGGTTGAAGACATACAGGAAAAGCTGGAGCCTTTGGCTGATATATATTATCCCATTTAGTTATTTGAAAAATTGTTTGGTAAGGCATCCTATTCTTTTTAAATTTTGGATAGGGCATGTATAATTAAGGGGAATAGAAATAACTTATATTTATGTTTGTAGGATTAAGGAATCTGAGTGTTGAGTAATATAATGACTGACATATAGAGGTATGGGTTGATATCTGAAATAATTTGTTTATTAGTATATGTTTGTATAATTACATATTAATTTATAATTATTTATTGTTTAAGGACTCACTTTTCAAAATATGGTAAATCTAAAGAATATTTATCCTTTATGAGGTGTTAATCAGCTCCTGATCTGTAAAGGAAAATGCTACCCACATGTTATGTGCTACCAGCTCCCTTGCATACATAGCACAAGTGGAAGGGCCTAGTTTTAGGCAGGTGTTCTTTGAAGCTAAAATGACCAAACTGAACTTTTCTTCACACACTTACTTGGTGTGAAGAAGTGTGTGCACACCCAAAAGGTTCTACCCTGAATAAAACTTTGTTGGTCTTAAAGGTGCCACTGGACTCAAACATTGTTTTGCTGCTTCAAACCAACATGGCTACTCACCAGAATCTAATATACTTTGGTTACATTATGAAAAGAAAAGAGTCACCGGAAAAGACAATAATGCTAGGCAAAGTTGAGGGAAAGAGGAAAGAGGAAGTCCTGACAAGTGGTTAATTGATTTATTTTAAAAAGCCATGACCCTCAATTTGGAAGACCTGAGCAAAGTTGTTAGTAATAGAACGTTTGGGAGGTTATTAATTCAGAGGGTAACCATTTTGGAAATGAATTAATTACACTTAACACACACACTTAGACCTGTCAGATAGACATATTCAGCACTGTTTTTAATAATGCAATTTCAAACACATCTGCAATATTTTTTGGACAATCTGCTTGAAGCATGTATTTGTTTGTTTTTAACTTTGAGCCAAATCCTCCTTCTAAAATAGATGTCAGTCTTATATAACTGAATAAATAGTTAACAAAAGAAAATGCAGACCTTCGCATAAATGTAATACACTTATAGTTATTGTATTGCTTGGTTGTAGCAAGATTCTATTCTATTTCCTACCTTTATCTTTTCTTCCCTAAAGTAATCCCATAATCCACACTCAAAATCATTGATAAAGAGACCAATTACCAACTCTTATCAACCTGTCACAGTAAGCCTTAAGTAAAAAATAGAAGCTTAACAATTCCTATTAAGTTGTTTGCATTTGGAATCTTCTGTTCAGCACCTCAACTGATGGTATCAGCTGCTTTTCTTCCACTACATAAAGAGGTTTATGACCATTACGTGGCCATCCAGAAACAACCTGATTTATCTATGTATGAAAAGAGATTAAAATACAGCAAAACATTCCCTTGGGAAGTTTTTAGTTTGGCACCTATCATTCAAATAAAGGAGAATTTGAAAAGCTGTTGAAACCAAAAATGTCAGTACAATTAAATTCCCAAGCCCTTTACCAGTTTTGTAAACCAAGAAGCCTACTAACAATATTTTTATTAGGCTATTCTATGCCCACAAATGAACAGATGAATTTTCTACTTCTAACGTAATAAGAACAGTTACCAAAAATATGTTGAATGTACAAAATGCAGTGTTATCCATATTCAAAACCAGGACTTCATAAAGGATTCCCATATCCATACATCTAGCCTTAATGCTATATGCATCAACAGCTTCTATTGGCTGCTATTCTGAAATGTATATACAGTTCTCAATATTTTTTAGTCCAACCCCCTCCCCTGCCTATGTCTAGCCCCCCTCCCAAATTCTTCATTGTCTGAGGTTTCTTTCTGGCAAGAATTTTGGTAGAATGTAGTTCAAATAATACTGATAACAGAGAGACACAGAATATGCATCAGTGCCAAACTGATTTAATCGCTGATGTTTTTCAATTGTTATGACTTCTACAATGTTATGTTTTTGTTTTGTTTTATTTAGTCTCCTTGTGCCAGAATTATAGAAAGGTGGCATAGACCTAATCCAAAATTAAATATATAAGTCTATGCGATTTTGACTACGCATCCTTAAGCGGTATAAATATACAACACTAACAAGTGTCACATACTTTAAAACACATACTTTAAAATGTCCTTGGAAACAAAACAAAGCATATGCATTTATACATAAGATAAGAGGTCATCTAAGAACACTTATTTTGAATCAATTTTTTTTAAAGAAATGCTTGCAAGGCTCTAAACAAAATCCATAATTTCACTGTTCAACGATAGAACCATAATCTACATCATTCAATGTTTTGTTTATTGAAAATCTATTGCCATCTAGGTGTTTGTCGAATCAACTTCAGCTAAATGCAAAATTATTTAGATCCTTGTGGAATTACTCATGAAATGCAAATAACAGAATGTATGACCCCAAGGCATATATTTTTTATTCTGCAAATAGCCTCCTGAAAGCAAAATACATCCTTTAATAAAGGGTCACTCAAAAGTACCAACAAAAACATTTAGCAAAGAACAGGAACCTAAGGACATGGGTTTACAACCCTAGTTTTGTTTGTGAATTTCGCAGAGTCAATAATCTTTTAACCTTCATTTCATCAACCACTAAAGACAAGAGACATACTGAAGAGCTGTCAAGTTCCACACAGAGCACTAAAAACTATGAAAGAAAGAAACACTAGCTACTTACAAACTTCCTCTTCTTGGAAGGCTCAGCTCCTTCTGCAAATAAAGAAAAAGGGTCATTACATAAACCGTTTACAGCATACAATAACATTTTTTCTTTTAATAGATAATCCATTTTTTCTTTTAATAGATAATCCATTTTTGCGAAGGTTTAGTTTACTGGGAGATCTGCTTGGTTCTTCTTGCATAGTCTGAAGTAGTTATCCAAAATACAGATTGCCTTGGTCATTTCCTCTTACATTTTACAGTATATAATATATCCAAATTCATGCAGACAATTTTCAAACAGTTCTGGTTACAGATTACCATACCAACAGGGATGGCAGCTGGAAGTAGGTATGTGTTACAGGTCATCCTAGAAAATTCTACTAAAAAAATCTGTCTATGAAAGAACTGTCAGGGTGCCATAAAGCAGACGCCAGCCAGAATAGATTTACATTTAATTCTAACAATGGCCCAAGAACAGAGATCAAAACATTCACACAAAACAGGTCCGAATATGCATACAGGGAATTTTTATGCATGTGATTTTTTTTTGGCAGAAAAATCCAAACACATAAAAATTGGAGTAGTTAACCTCAAAAATAAAATCTAAACATGACAACTGATGTCACATGAATCTCAAGAGATAACAGCATTCATCCAAATTTTATACCCTACTTTTCTACACTTTCAAGAGCCGTCAAGGCATTTTACAAATTAAAATATTTGTGACAGAATAACATTTTAACACTATTTTCAACCAACCTCCCCACGAAAAAACACATCATTAAAAAAACAGCAATTAACAATTGTAAACAGTGTTAAAATACAAACAAACCCAACTAGTAGAAGACTGAAACAGAATGGGACTCTCTCCCTGGGTTTTAACACCATGACTAAGAAGGCCCTAGCTCAGGTTGCCATCTGTCTAATCTCAGAATATGTGGGGACCCCAAGCACGGCCTCCAAAGATGACTGCAGTTGTTGGGCAGGTTCATATGGGCAAAGGTATGTTGGCCAAATGTATATTAGCCCAAACCATATAAGGCTTTGCAAGTCAACACTAGCACCTTGAATTGTGCCCTGAAGCAAACTGGGTGCCAATGTATAGGAAAAGACTAGATGGTCCCTACTGATCACTCCAGTCAATATCCTGGCTGCAGCATTCCGTACAAGATGTCATTTCTGAATGTGTTCCACAGGCAGCCCCATGAAGAGAACATTGCAATAATCTAATCTAGAGGTAACCAGGGCATGCAATTACAGTGACCAGATCTTTTCTGCCCAGGGAAAGCTGCAGCTTACTCGCCAGTCAAAGCTGGTAAAAGGAACTCTTGACCACAGCTACCACCTGTTTATCCAGCAGTAGGTCCAAAAGCACCCGCTGTATTTTCATGAGGAGTGCAACCCCATCCAGAACAGGTGACAGGAGATTGACTACCCCTGCTCTAGATGATCCCACTCAGTAGATTCATGTAGATGTTAAAGATCATGGGAAAAAGATAGAACTCTGCAGAAGTTACAGGCCAAAAGGCTGAACATAGCACCCCAGCACCAACTTGTGAAACCTACCCTCCTCATAGGACCAGAAGCACCAAAGATGGTACCTCCCAATCCCAAAACACAGAAAGGTGGTTCAGAAGGATATCATGGTACATGGTATCAAGAGCTGCTGAGAGATCCAGGGGAATTAACAGAGTTGCACTCCCGCTGTCCATCCACCAGCACAACCAAGGCTGTTTCAGTCCAATAAACCAGGACTAACTAAACCCAGATTGGAACTGATCTACACAATACACTCAATGTCACAGTTAGGTTGCCTAGCAACTGACGCACTAGAACCTGAACCTAGGCAACCCTGACATGAGTGTGGGTTTTGCAGAAACAGCTAGAGTGTGCTGAGCAATGTTGGGGGGGGGATGGGATTTCCCATCCCCACAAGTCTTGCAGGTTCCCAGTTTGTTCTTTTCTATGAATTAATTGAAACTTACATATTTTCTGCAAAATAGAATATTTTTCAGTCACTGCACCAATTAGTGGAATATATTTATACTAGTGGAATATATTTATACTAGTGGAATATATTTATACAGAGAGATCTCCTTTGAAAGAACACACAGCAAATACTGCCTATTGAGTAAAACATAGGATGATGAAAGAATGGGCTGCATCCAGAAATTTGTCAACAGAACAAACAAAGTCCATATACGATTTGCTACACAGGCTTCATCAGGGAGAGTCAGAGCATTCACCTAATGCAGGAACTGTCCACAACATTTCTTTCTTTCTTTATATCCACAGCAAATAACGACTCAGTTGCTGTGGACAGTTCCAGCACTAGGTGAATGCTCTGATTCCCCCTGACAAAGCCTGCTGGGAGAAACACGTAGGGACTTTGCACAATAATAAATCAGTCAACTATCACCTAGAGTTTTTTCCTTTTTGTTCTGCTGAATATACGAACAAAATCAGCAATACATACCAATAAACCTCCCTCTAAAAAGGAATTCTGCTGTTTCACATGTTTCTCTATACATCATACTGCCATATAAAAGTACTAATAGTCAAAAATGTACAATCTAATAAAACAAGACAGCTTACAAATACGGTGTGGTGGATTTAGTCATTCTAGAACAGGGGTAGTCAAACTGCAGCCCTCTAGATGTCTATGGACTACAATACCCATGAACCCCTGCCAGCATTTGCTGGCATTTGCTGGCAGGGACTCATGGCAATTGTAGCCCATGGAGGAAGGAACTCACAAGTTGAGCTGAACAATAAAAATAATGTAAAACTTGTTAAATATTTATTATGGTGCACAATTAAAAACAGAATAAAAACTTCTTAAAAACTATACCGAACTAACAGCACATAGAACCAAGGAGCAAACGCGTTTCGACCCTTCCAGGTCTTCCTCAGTGGTCAAGATTATAATAATACACTCTCTATATAACTATACCTATATAGAACTCTCTATAATGTATAGCTGAATGGTTCAGTGGGATCTGTAATGTATAAATTTTATCCTTTTTGGAGACCAATTCCTATGTTATGTCCCTAAAGTCACCACTCTTCGCTATCATTAAGTTCTGACTCAGAGTGTAATCTCATGTGCGTCAGAAAAAATCATTCAGCTATACATTACAGAGAGTTCTAGATAGGTATATTTATAGAGAGAGTGTATTATTATAATCTTGACCACTGAAGAAGACCCAGAAGGGTCGAAACGCGTTTGGTCCTTGGTTCTATGTGCTGTTAGTTCGGTATAGTTTTTAAGAAGTTTTTATTCTGTTTTTAATTGTGCACCATAATAAATATTTAACAAGTTTTACATTATTTTTATTGTTTAGCTCAACTTGTGAGTTCCTACCTGTTAAGGTTGGGTTTTGTTCCTTTTTTGGTTTAGAATTGTAGTCCATGGACATCTGGAGGGCTGCAGTTTGACTACCCCTGTATCCAGAATGTTGTTTACAGAAACTGGTAGCCAGAGGTATCAGGAAAGCATTGCTAGGGGTTGTAACAAAAACAAACAAACAAAAGCACTTTTCAATAAGGAAGTAAGGGTCTACTGCAGGGGTAGTCAACCTGTGGTCCTCCAGAAGTCCATGGACTACAATTCCCATGTGCCCCTGCCAGTGTTTGCTGGCAGGGGCTCGTGGGAATTGTAGTCCATGAACATCTGGAGGACCACAGGTTGACTATCCCTGGTCTACTGTACACCCCTACTTGTTGCCAGGTCAGTCTGAAGTCTATCCTAGGGAAGCTATCGGAACCAATTCCAAACCTGATAGTTTCTGAAGGACAACTCAGAAATCTGGGAAACCGACATGGATTTGTCCCCAACTTGTCCTACCAGACTAACCTAAGGATTGAGTTACGGGCTTATTGGATCATGGGAACTCCATCAACATTCTTTACTGGGATTGCAGTAAAGCTTTTGACAGGTTTCCCCATGATATTCTAATGGGTAAAACGGAGGACTGCAGTTATCAATGGCATTTCATCTGATTAGAGAGAGCTGTCCAGTAGGTGTGTGCATTCAGTTCACCTGAACCAAAAAAATACAATATCTTACTGGTATTTTTCTGTATTTTCTAAACTGAACACAGATTCAGTGATCTTTTTCGGCTACCAGCATACCTGGCTCGAATAAAATATAACTTTTGCCAGGTTTTTATTTGAGCACATTTGGCTATACTAATCAGCTGTCCGTTTTACTCCCCCCCCCCCTCCAAGAGTGGGGAAGCAAGACCAACCACTGAAATGGCTACCAGCCATTTAAAGAAGCATATTTCTTCCATTTCATGTTTTGGACTCCCTCATATTCCTCTAAGGAACCTTAGCTTAATTTTAAACTCACAATGTTCAAACAGCAAAAGAAACATAAGACAGCAAAATACTTAAAACTTGTCTATGTCTTTGTTAGATGTACTGAAAATTCCATGATCTTAGCTTTTTTTAGGCAACCAGTGAATTAAATTCCCAGTCCACAGTTTAAAATATCTGTCTCCAGAGATTAGCAAAGTTCTACTACATCAAGGGATAAATAGTCATTTTGATATAGTTACCCTATCCTCACGGAGGCAGGATCACATAATTGTGTTTAAACTCTAGAAAATGGAGGAATGTGAGAAAAAAGAAAGAGCTATTATACTTATAGGGAGTTCCACTAGGTATCTATGTTTACAAAGAAAGTAATACTTATCCTTCCTAAAATAGTGCAAACAAGAGGGGAAAATAGAAATACATGATCCATTTTAGCTACAATTGCTGTAGAGCTGGAAGAAAATGGAAGGAGATAGTAGTTTTGAGTATCACTGCCCAAGTATATCAATTCTAGTTAGTAAGTTTACAGGAATGTATCTTATCTAGCTGGTCACAATACAAGAGATATGAAAAGGAGGTTTTATGCATCTTAAAAATTAACAGATTTCCCTCTCAACTGATGAATATACACTCCATGCACAGCATCCACACATATTTGGCTCTACTGCTTTTAGATTACAAACCTTGTGCAGATGTACTCCAGTGTAAGCCAATTTTAATCAATAGGAGTGCACTGTTAGAAACATGATCAGATTTTTCAAACAAGAGTAAATAATTCTTTTCAGCTTGGTCTGGGGGTATTTCGCATGCACAAAATACCAGGAACCTGTTCCACAATAGGTTCACAACTAAAATTAGGCTCGTCTGAAAGCACCAAAATTTTTCATAAAATTCTATGAATATAAAAGTGAAAAAGTATAAATATGCTGCTGCATAGTCTGGCTTCCCAAATGCTACAAGAATATGCCACAAACAAAAGATTACTTGCATACACGGACCGTGAAGTATGTGTCAACATCTGAAACGTTTCAGAATACCATGGTCATTCTGTCTTCAAGAATCCTGAACAACTATTTAATTTGTGTTTACAGATGATACAAGAAAGGCCTTCAAGTACAATGGACCACAGATGAAAAGGATACAAACCACAGCTGTAAGGCACTGTAATTCTTTCCATTCATTTACCCATTACCAGTAAATTACAGTAAATTCCAAATATTGATCTGGACACCCTATATGGGAGTGAAGAGGTTCTATTGACTTTTATTGCCTGTTGCTAGGTCCTATTCCAAGGAATCAATAAAAGCTACAATGTTCATAAACAGCTAAAGAGATGGCTAATGTGGATATGAGGAAGCTTTTAGATCCATTGTAAATTCCTTTCTGTCAGTTATAGTGAATATATTTTCAAATATTTAGTGATCTAATGCAAAAGCCTTCTTACAATTACCTAAGCATACTCCCGAACAGATTGTTGGTCATATAAATGTCACTTTCATGGGATAAAACAATCTTTTAAAATCTTGACTGGAAACAGTATCAAACTATACCTTTCACATACATTTATTGCATTCATCACACTAACACCAAGTAAGCGGGGTTTATACCCAGTATACCAAATGTCAAGGCCATAGTCATTTCTAAACAAAGAGCATGCAGCAACCAAGAACATTTTTTTAAAGAAATGAGATCAACCTTTATTGGTGAGAATTTGCATACTCTCAAGCTTTTGATTTTTTTTAAACAGTGTAACATTTGTGTTCTGAATAAAATAGCCATTTCACATTTCAGTTTTCTGTGGAAATTGGCTCAATTACAAGGATTGATCTGTACCAGCTGAAATCTGCCTGTAAACCCACAGTTGTGCCTGTCCTTCCATTAGGAGGAAAACCTGGATGCGCCTAGAAATCAAGCTGTCTGGAAAAGATGCATCCAATCCATGCTGTATTAAAAGTGGCAAAGGGAAGGAGTTACGAAGTCTTGGACATGCAAAGCAAGTACAATGCTCCTAAACAGATGAAGCAGTTAATAGGTTTGCGCTTAAGTGTAACTGTCACTGAGTGGTCTGTGCAGGCACACGGAGGAGAGTACCAACACAGGCCAGCTGTGGGGGTGAAATTTTTTAGCTTTTTACCAATTTCTACACCATTAAGCATCCCCCTCCCTTTGGCTGATATTGAATCTTTACACCTAGTGACATGGGAAGCACTCTTTCACCACCATGGAGCCAAGTGCAAACTCCACAGGAAAAGGTAGACTCTAGAGTGGTGAAAGGACAGAGGGATGTGTGTCTGCACAGAAGACCACTCTATTAACAACAGCCACAGGTTTATGCCAATAAAGGTTTTCTGAATCTCAACAGTGTAACCCTGTTTTCATCGTTGTGACTTCTGTGTAGTCCCACATGGGAGAATAGCAAGCTTAGCAGGTGTGGAGGAGGAGGAGGTGGGATGATCTGCAGAATAAACTCTGTAACACTGATTTCCCCCTCAGCTGACTCATTCCTGGAATAATTCCTCCAAAGCATCCATTTTTTCCCAGGGAAATTGATCTGTGTTTCTTGAAGATGAGATGTAATTCCAGGGAATCTATACAGTAATGATTCATTCATTAAGAGAGCATGGACCAAGTCATTGTCTTATAAACTTCCGAGATGGAAACCTTGTGCAAAATAGCTTCTGAAAAAAATTGTGCTGTGGTGGAAGGGGACTTCATGGGGAATGGATGTGGGACCTTGGTACTATAAGTACGCATGTTTCACACCACACTGCTTGGAACGAATGCACTGACCCTTACAGGGGCCAGTGAAGCATATGAATAAATACAGATTTTTATGGCAATCATTTGTCCAATGCAAGTAGAAAATTAGGACATACGGAGTGTATGGAAGCTCTTTGCTGTCTGAGGATGGAAAGGGAAAAAACGGGTGGAATGATGTTCTGTGAAAGATGGAAAACCAATACCAATTTCGGAAGGAATGTAAGGCCTGGTCTAAGACACAGGAAAAGTGTTTCCATGTTCCAAGAAGTTTCCTGGGAGACTCTCAGGAATGTGATGTGTTAAATTCTCTCTCTCTCTCTCTCTCTCCACCCTCCCCCCCTGCTCTCCAAGTAAATAAAATGCCCAGCAACTGCTAATATGCTCCACACTTTGGTACAGAAAGATTCCCATCTTGCCGTGTCCTACCTCTGAAGATTCCAGCCACCATTACTGGTGAAACCACCAGACCATGGCTACACAGCCTTGAAAAACTACAACAAAAGCATTAGGGTTATATTGGACCCATCATTACTATTGGAGAAGTAAGTCAATGAAGGCACAATTTTTTAAAAAAATTCCAATGTGGTTTAGGCCTGAAGGTTGCCCCCTACCTTGACTCAGCTGATGTGACCACCTAAATGGTAACATCAATAATGATAATATACTCTGCACAGGTCTCCTCCTCGAAATCAAATTGGAGGCTCCAGGAGGCAGAATACAAAGCATGGCTGTTAGTGAGAGCTAGACAGAGTATATATATTAAACCCATTCTACAGCCACTCCACTGACTGTCCATCAGTTACCAAATTCAATTTTTGTGAAATCCCTTCATAGTCTTGGACCTTCGTATCTCCAAAGCCACTTCTCCACCTATATCCCACCACAAAAGCTTCACATCTCCTTTTGCCTCCTGCAAAATATCAACAACTTCCTATTCTTATGCTTTCTGTAAAGACCTTCTTGCTGTGGAACCTGCCTGAGGCAGTAAGAAATAGCCCATACTCCTGGCATTTCACAAACTCTGTGAAACACAATTATTCAAGACAGCATAAGAAACATGACTACATCATAATATACTGTCCATAAAATGCACTGGATTTTTATCTAGGTAACACCATGTTCTCCATAGTTTAACATGTCATGTTTTAAACTTATGCTTTGTTCATACAACAGCTTTGTTTCAAATTTCTGCAATTCTAGTTTTTATTCACTGTTTACTAGATTATGATCCTATTGATTGCATTGATTTATGTTGTGTAATCTGTTGAGTCTCAGTAAGAAAGGCAGGTAATAAAATAAAATAAAAGAGCAGGGAAAGGGTAGAGGATATAGGAATGACAGGAGGACAGCTCCTTTACATAGACAAAGGTTAACAATAGACAATGGACACTGTGTGGACTGTTAGTCACATATGTAGATCAAGGGACAAGATAAAATAAATGGAGGTCTCAAAATTTTCAAGAACAGGCCCTGGTCAAGGCAAGCATTAATACTGTTTCAGCTTGCACTTTCAGCAACCATGTCATTGTTCTTCAATCAAGTAGGGAGCCAAACTTTTTGGTGAATCCCCAATAGGCTTTCAGACATTTCCCTTTTTGTTAAACTTTTTTCGTTCCTGGACTCCTGTTTGGGTTAAGCTTTTTCTCCTTTTTGTAGTTGCAGGTTGGTTGCTACACTGTTTGCTCTCTAGAAATCATGTTGATAAACTGATTGTCCTATCTGTGCTGCTTGAAGGATTTTGAAACCAACATGAAAGATCCATTTATGCCTCATGATCTGATGGAGAATGCAGACTAGGAGACAGCATGAGGTTACCCTCAGGGTCTCCAAATCCCAAAGGATGTAGTAATGAAAGTTGCTTCATAATGTCCTTCTCTGACAGAAGACAAGGTGGACTGGAAAATACAGAACAGTGAGAAATCTTCTTAGACTAATCCCATTCACCGATTCAAGAGTCTCTTCATTATTTATGCTGTGATCTCACAGAAGGCTATCAAGACAACATCTTGCAGACATAAGCTGCTGCCAGGTCACATTCTCAGCAACAACTCTTACTTCTAACAAGATTTGAGACATAGCTTACTAGATAAAATATTCACCTCTTTGAACTCCGTTATAGCAAATACAAAATAAGTCTATTAAAATGATAAAACAGATTATTTGTAGGATAGTTACAGTAAGAGTTGGAATTACACTTCTATATCATATTGGCCCCCATAAAACTGTGTCTGGAACATCCAAGCTACACAACGACAACATATTCTTCATTGGAGAAGATCAAGAAACTAGTGCTTTAGTGAATTTAGATAACAACTCCATGTAGGATTGTGGAACCATAGAAAATAGACCTAGTGAAATCCTTTAGTAAGCTTTACTAGAATGCAGCCTGACCAAAGATTCACAGAAACCAGAAGACCTGTGACAGCCATTGCTCGCAATCGAGAGAGTCACATATGCTTGCTGAATCCCATATGCAAGATAAGGAAAACAAAAGAAGTCTACTGCAGGTTGCAAGAGACCCCACTGTACCCTTCAAGTATGAAATGCTGCAGATTTAGGAATGTGCATATGTGGAGGAATACCATCCGAGGGGCCATTCTCAGGAGACTGCTCAGATAGCAAACTCTATCATTCTACAGCCTCTTGTGGCGCAGAGTGGTAAGGCAGTCGCCTGAAAGCTTTGCCCATGAGGCTGGGAGTTCAATCCCAGCAGCCGGCTCAAGGTTGACTCAGCCTTCCATCCTTCCGAGGTCGGTAAAATGAGTACCCAGCTTGCTGGGGGGGTAAATGGTAATGACTGGGGAAGGCACTGGCAAACCACCCCATATTGAGTCTGCCATGAAAACGCTGTAGGGCGTCACCCCAAGGGTCAGACATGACTCGGTGCTTGCACAGCGGATACCTTTACCTTTACCTTTACCATTCTACAACCTTCTTGTAAGAGGGACAACACAGCCCATCAGAAAGGATCAAAGCAATTACTCTTGAGACCTTTGACGGTCCAAAGGTGCCAAGGTACGCAATGACGATGCATGAACCAATGGAAATGTGTAAACTGTAAAGTGACAGGTTTGGAAAGTTACAAAAGATATATACGTGCTTTGCATTACAGTCCCATTGCTGTTGATCTACCTATCTGGGACTCTTACCTGATTCTTTTGGGTTATTGGTTTAATTGATTTAGCTAAATCTCGCACTCAAAACTTGGCTTCTTTCAGAATCACACTGTAAATATATCAGCAAGAAACCTTGCATTGGGCAATTTTAGTGCCATGGGAATTGAAAGATGGCAGGGGGGTACAGTTTTTTTAATTTTCCTAATTTTGATTGAGCTACAGCGGGTGTTTATTATTGCAACTATGTTCACTTTCTCCCCTGCTCGTCTGGGCTGAGTGATGGGCTGAAGCCGAAGAGCCACACTGAAGAGCCACACTGAGATGCACCACTAAACTCTGCCTTTTTAACATTTTGACCATGGAAGTACCACTGAAATTTTTTCAAATTTGTGGGTCTGGGCTATTTGGCCTTGCCCCACAATGGGACATTCCATGCCCTGTCCTTCAATCCTAATAGGGACTCCCTGTCATTGGGGAATGCCCTTCTAATTTCTTGGCAAGCTAATCTGTTTTAGTGGGGGGAGTGGTTCTCTGTATTGCTGTGCAGCTTGCAAACTCGACAAGGTTCATTTATGGTGCATTCTGTCCTTCCTTTGGCCATTGTTTTCACACCTGTTTTCATTGCTTTCATTATTATGGCACAGATCTGCTTATTCTCACTCGTGACAACTTGATCAGCTCCTTTCCTGCATTGTAACAACAGCTGCCAACTTTCCTAAGTGGCAAGTATCATTCCTTCAATATCATATCTTGCACCTCTATGTGGAAAAGTGTCTCTAATTCAGCTGTAACAAGGTTTGGACCCTGCTTATTGTGCTGTTGATTATGTTTTGGCCACTGTTTGAAATGTATACTCTCGAAACCTTTCCTTTCCAGGTTTTGAAAGATGTTGCAAAAAATGTGTAACCCCTCATTTTATTTTTTTTTTTGTACTTTTCTGGTGCATCATTTAGAATATAATTTTTTAGTATGCAGCACTTCCAACTGTGGCAAATTGTGGGTGCTAATCTATGCCCCCTCCGTTCATGACATTTCACAGGTTGACGCCCAGGCCAAGATCCCTTCCCACAGACTGTCTCTCAGTCCTCATGATGCACATGGTCACCATCTTCTCACAACTCATTCATTGTGAGTCAGTAAAGGCTACCACACTCCCTTATGAGAGCATAGCTGTTCAATGCCACTTTATGTATCATGGCTCTCTTTTCAAAGGAGTGCTGCTTTTCTTTGCCACGTTCCTGCATGTATTTCAGTTGAGACACTTGTTATTATTATTATTATTATTATTATTATTATTATTGAATTTATTTCCCGCCACTCCCTTGCGGCTCGTGGCGGGTTACAACAGTATAAACCCCCTAAAATACATTAAAACCAAATAACATGTCAATATTAATGACTACCTGGCAAGAGCGGCTAATCAACTACCCATTCCCCCTTAGCAAGTGGAGAGGGGATACTGATGGTACTCATGTCTAATCCCAATCCTCAGGTCCCGGGGGGGCGTAGGTGTTAAGCCTGGTCTCAACCGTAAACCTGGCGGAAGAGCTCCGTCTTGCAGGCCCTGCGGAACGATGGAAGGTCCCGCAGGGCCCGCAGTTCTCCCGGGAGCTCATCCCACCAGGCAGGGGCCAGGACCGAGAAGGCCCTGGCCCTGGTCGAGGCCAGGCGTGCTTCCCTAGGGCCGGGGACGACCAATAGATTTTCTCCCGCAGAACGTAAAGCTCTACGGGGGGTCTATTGGTCTCTGTTGTGAGGGTCCGGGGTCTCGGCTGGAGTGCACCTGCCCTTCCCGGGCGACTTCGGGCTTGTAGCGACGAAGCGTCCCCCTCCAAACTGGGGGTGAAGGATTATCCCAATCAGGACCGGAGCCCTCAGAGTCAGTCTCACCCTCCACCCCCGGTTCGGCTGTCTCTCCCTCCAAGCCTACCCAGAAGGCGCAATCTGATGGCACCCCTGCTTCTCTCAAAACACACTCTCATTCATCTTCGTCTTGCAGTTTCTCTTTACTCCGTTACAGCCTCTTCCCCCTGCCCCGTGCCACTGCCTCCTTTTATCCCTCTCCCGTGTCTTCCCGTTTCTTCCTTTTCCCCGCCCCCCGAGGCCTCAAAGGTTTCCTCCCGCCACCAACGCCGCCCTGCCTCATAAGAAACCCCACACTTCGTCCCGGCCAGCCGCAGGTGATCTCTGCCCGGCTGCTGCAACTTGCTTCCGGGTTGGGCATCCTCCGCAGAGCCCGTGGCACAGGCAGAATACATATACACACACACACATACACACACCAAAGGAAAGGGAGCAGATCAGATAAGTCACACCTATCAAGTCACATCTGTTCCTCTCCCAAGACTTTAATCTAAATTTTGAGACAAAGGAAACAAAATGAGGGCAAAGAGGCAGGCCAGGGATAAACAAGCATTAATCTCAGTTACATGTACTTTAATTTGGTTGTAGGAAGGTGTTGTGATTCAGTGAGAAGAATGTTTCCAAAAAGAATGTTGCTTTGCTGGAATAGAACAAACACTAATTTGACCAGACAACCATATCTGGGCATCCCAGCAAATTGGCCTTTGATTCAAGGTTTTGACAGCCTTCCATCCTCCACTTCTTCCTAGAAATGCAGAGAAGTAGAACTACTTTGTGAGAAAGGTTAGATCAAGACTTCATATAGGTTAGCCCTTTTTAAGTCTCGTATTGTGTACTTCAATCCAAACCCCATGTCCTCCTCCACACTACACTAGCATTATTCACATGGAAATTACCATGTCAAAATAATTGTTTGTCAAGTATATATTCTGAAGTGAAAACAAGCTACAAACACTTAATCTTTCCTTACATTGACATTTTCCCCCAAAAAGCATAAAAGCCATTTTGCTTTCTGTTGGAATTTCAAAATTTCTCACAGAACATTCTGAACAACAGTGATATAGTAACAAGAAAAATAAGTGAAACAAAATTTGAGTCCAGTGACACCTTTATGACCAACAAAGTTTTACACAAGGTAAAAGCTTTTGTGTGCATCTGTACTTGTTTAGAGATGAGAGCCAGCTTGGTGTAGTAGTTAGGAGTAGAACTTCTGATCTAGTAAATCAGGTTTGATTCTGCTTTCCCCCACATGCAGCCAGCTGAGTAGCCTTGGGCTCGCCACAGCTCTGATAAAGCTGTTCTCACCGACCAGTAATATCAGGGCTCTCTCAACCTCACCTACCTCAAAGGGTATCTGTTGTGGGGAGAGGAAAGGGAAGGTGATTATAAGCCGCTTTGAGACCTCCTGCTGGTAGAGAAAAGCAGCATATAAGAGCCAACTCTTCTTCATACCATGAATTCTTTGGTGGTCTTAAAAGAGCCAGTGGACTCAAATTTCGTTGTGCTGCTTCAGGCCAACATGGCTACTCACCCAAAGGAAAATAGGTGCAATTACTGCAAAGGTAAAATGTGTCGACATAATGATATGAAATTTCACTCATTCAGCATTTTTAAGTAGCCCTTAAGTCCACTCACTTTTGCAGCTGTTGGTTCCACTAGCCTCTGGCGATGCCGACTTGAGTTGAAATGACTCTTCTGAGATGTCCCTTCCTGACAGTGAATACGAGATGGCAAAGGGAAGAAAAATACAAACAGGGGAAATGGAACATGGGAGGCAAGGTGATGGAATGGGAAATGATCAGAGAAGGGAGAGGGAGAGTATTTAACTGGTGTACTTGCACTATATTGAAAAGTAAGTTAACTTTCACTATTAATTATACTAAAGATAGATACAGTTTATAATATTGCAGAGAGAAAACTATGGAAACAATCCATACAAGTTAAGAATCTTACTGGTTTCAGTGAGCACGATTTAAGCACCCCTTTAACTCTGGATGCATTGTACTGTATATGTTAAATGAATAAATTGTTAAGGGAAAATGTGTCAGCTACCCATATTAATGTCAATGTCCAGCCAAATATCACTAAATCTTAAATCAAGAAAGATTCCTCCTACAGAAAAATGCACATGTTTTAAATAAATTACTGATATTAATTCCAGATTCTTACACTTTGTTTAGCAACAAATGATGGAAATTGTATGAACCACACTTCCTTAATCACTCCTTGCTCAGCTATTTAAAGGGCATTCTTGCACATAATGAATGCACTACAGCCTCCTACAGTTTGTTGCAGAGGGTTCCTTCAAAAACAAACAAAGTTATCACTGGACTTAGAGCTACAAATAAAACTACTGCTGTTTCCAACAACAACAACAAAAAAACAATGAAATTCTTCATGTATAGCCTTCAGGCAAAATGTAGTTTGCCAGTGTGACTGATTTCATGGCAATTTAGAAATTGGCATCATTTGATCACTCATCAGTTCCCCTAATGAAAACAGTTGATTAGGAAATTGATTGATCCCGTCATCCCCCTAGAAGTTTTGTGAGGAAAGTAATGCAGTGTTGCGATGCATTCCTCTCCAACCCCAGCCCAATGCAAAGGATTGCTTGGCTGGCAACTGGTGAGCAGCTTACTGAAATGGCAAAGGAACTAGGGAAAGGGGGGCCAGACAGAGAGGTGGAAATAGCATTATGTAAAAACATCATTCCATGGTCAGACCACCATGCCCTGAAGGCCCGACTGAGGACATCACCCCTACTCCGGTTGGGTGACTGTATTTTAGTCCACCCGCAGAGACTTATGGAATCCGATTCTGGAATGCTCTTCGGAACCTAAAGCCCTCGGGATCTTGGTGGTGGCATGGTGGAAGACTGACAGTCCTACTTGTTGGCTGCCATTGACAAGATTGCTCCTTGGCGCCCCCTTCACCCTTGCCTCAAACATGCTCCATAGTATTCCCAGGAGCTTCAGGAGAGGAAGAAGGGACGACTAGTGTGGGTATGGTGGAACACTCGCAACGAGGCAGCATGGACATCTCATAACACGCATACGAAGGCACACGAGAATGTGGTGAAAGTTGCAAAACGAGATTTCTTTGCTGCGGAAATCGCATCCACAAGCTCTTGCCTGCCACAATTGTTTAGAGTGATTAGATCTCTCATCACCCTTGAGGAAGGGTGCCAAAATATTAGGGAATTGGATTTGAGCTGTGAGGCTTTATAAAACTATTTTGCGAACAAAGTCCTGTCGCTCCGCCAGGACCTTCCTGCTACGATTGATACAGGGTATAACTGAAGCATCCGAGTACCTATGGAAGCTGAAGTAAGTGGTTATTATGTTTCTGTGGTTGCTTGAATATTAATCTTGGAGAAATAGAGAACAACAAAAAAATGAAGAACAAGACATCTGTTCTACAAGATCCAAAAGATCAAAAGACCCTATCAGAGCTGACAAAGTTCCAGAGGGCCTACAAGATGGCACTCTTCCACCAGGCATATGGTTGGGGCCAATATATAAGCATAACATGATTTCAAGTAAGGCTCCCTTTTATTACTACTTTTTCCCCTCTATCTTCCATTCCATCTGAAACTTTGAAGTAAAGCCCTGAACATATTCCACTAGGCATTCAACGACTTTTACCTCACCATCAACCTGACAATGAACCAAAACTATGCAAGAAATACATTTTCTGGACACTACTGTAAAAATATACAATAGGCACCACCTTATACTGGAAACCTGCTGGCAAAAAATACCTACATACCTTCAGATACCATCCTAAACATAACAATTCACTGTGTACAGCCAGGCTCTACATTACAGTCACATCTGTTCCAGTCCTACAAACAGAGATTCTCACCTGAGATGATACTGTAAGGTTACCTCAATGTTTTAGAGTAGCGATCCCCAACCTGTGGGCCACGGACCACATGTGGTCCTTCGACTAATTAGAGGTGGGCCCCGAAGGACACCTTCTCCCCCCCCCCGGCCCTTTACAACACACTTCATTGTTGTGGCGTGTCTGTATCTTATTTTGAAGGGATGTTTAAACATTACCATAGCGATCAGAGAGCACTAGGGCAGTGGTTGAGAGTAGAGGAGTAAACTACCCCCCCCACCGGGCCTCAGTAAAAGGCGCTGAGTGGTCCCCGGTGAGTGGTCCCTGGCGTTGAGTGGTCCCCGGTGATAAAAATGTTGAGGACCACTGTTTTAGAGGAGATGGATAGAGTGCAATGTCAGGGTCTCTGTTAATTACTCTCAGCAATCTACAATTAAGTATACGTTTGCCCATTAATCTCCAATCTTGACATATTTAATTTCCCTCAGATCTTAACCCAAACAAATGGTAGCCTTATAAACTAAGCTTGTTACTCCTGTTTGGTCCTAGAATCTGTTAAACATTCTCATTATGCTGTAAGCTATTTTACTGCTCATCCTCTACCTATATGTGTTGACTGGTAATTCACATTTCATTGTTTCTGAGGAACTGTGTGTGCACGTGAAAATGTATACCTTAAATAAAACATAGTTGGTCTTAAAGGAGCCACTGGACTCAAACTTTACTCTGCTACTTCAGACCAACACAGCTACCCATCTGAATGTATTCTAAGGGATGAGAGTCAAAAGCTATGCTGTGCATGTTTTTATATTAGTACTTTTAAAACAATTTTAATGTATTTTTACTATATTACCAAACTAAGCTCCAACCAAAGAGTTATATTGTATAATATAAGCTTGATGTATTAAGACCTGTGACTTCTAACCTGGCAAGCCAGGTTTGATTCTCCACTCATCCACATGCAGCCAGCTGGGTGACTTTGGCCTAGTCACAGTCCTGTTAGAGCCATTCTCACAGAGTAGTTTCTATCAGAGCTCTCTCAGCCTCACCTCACATGGTGACTGTTGTGGGGAGAGAAGGGAAAGGCAATAGTAAGCCTTTCAAGGAGTGAAAAACGGGGCATAAAAACCAACTGTTGTTCTTCTACTACCTGTCTTGTATCCTGACTTGGTCACAAGAAAAGGTAAGTATATGCATATTTTAATTAAAACAACAACAAAAAATCAATTTAGCAGTTACAGTTTTTGGTCCTTCTGGCTGTTAATGAAATCTTATACTAGTTTTATTGTGAAAGACAAAGGAACCATTTGTTATGACAGAAAGAGCTACACTGCATTGTGTTACATCCAGTTCCCCAGCAGCAAACCAGCAAACCATCCTCCATTGTAAAGCAGTAGCTGGAGAATTGCATAAAGTAGATTCCCCAAACTATGTAGCACTAGACAGAGGAGAACAACCAGCAAGCCACACGCTTAGGAAATGTGTGGAGCCAAAGTAGTGCTACCTACACCTCTAGTGCCCGCCCTCGCACCTGCCTCCCTCTCCCTTCTCCCAGGAATGTTTTTTTTTAAAGCAAACTGCCTGGAACAATGAATAGGTGTTAAATCATCCAGGCAAAGCAAAAAAATTAAAAATTTCCCACCAGTTAACACACAAAGCATGCCTCTCTAAAGTCCCCCCCCCCAAAAAAAATTGGGAACAAGATTAATGTTTTACCTTTTAAAGTTTTACTTTAAAAAATTAGCTGGCATTGTGGTTCCTTTAAAACATGGAGAAAGGTGGCAAAGAAGCACAGGAAAGCGAGAGAGCCAGAAGGTGAGGAATGGCCAGAGGCGCATTGTTTTTTTAGTGTTACACCATTGCACTGGCATAATGCTTTTTTCCCCCCATGTGCGGAATTTCCCATTCTTTCTCTGGGACCAGACCTATAAACTGTTCAAATTGCTGCCTAGGAGGAGATGAGTTTCCTACATGGAGCTTAACATCTGCCCAGCTGCCAGGAAGGGGCAAGGTGGATGGCTGAATTACCTGAGTGGGTCCACAAAAGTTTGAGACATGCAGAGCATGCCGAATAATCCACATGAGGTTCCATTCCCAAACTCATAATAGAGTTAAGGGAAATCTACCCATCTGGGGCAGGAACAGTTAAAAGGTCTGGACATCCTGCCACTAGCCTGCAAACCAGGACCAGGGGACAAGGGAGAGAACAGAGTAAAGTCTATATCGACCAGTTTTTGTTTGGCAGAGCGTGTGTCTGTTCCAATTAAGACAGCATTAGTTATTGTACAACACCAGTTATCCAACTTAGGTCACATCAATGATTGTACAACTTAGTCTCAGTCTTTGACTTTCTTTCAGTTAGTTCTGTAACACCCTATAATGTTTTAATGTATAGTTTTCGCAGTATTTTCCCAACACTATCTAACAGCATATGGTTTAACCAATGTCCTTATGCTCTAGACTTCAAATTCTATTTTAATAAATCACTAAATATCTTTCTCTCTGAAGTGTTAGGACTCTGCTTAAATTTCTCATCTTTGTTCCTAGTTTATCTTCCATGCGTAGGCTAGAAACCCCTCACTGGGCTAGACTGCATAGCATGCAGGAGAAAGGGGGGTGGAGAGAATACATACACAGTTTCATAAACACTGAGCCCGATCTACACCTCAAATAATAGTAAGTGCAGATATATAGCTTCCTCCAGGCCAGGCTGGATTCTGGAGATTTTTGGTAGAGGGACCACTTGGGCATGAAAATTGGGTCTGTGTGGGTAGGCAGGTAGTTGTGAGTTCCTGTATTATGCAGTGGGTTGGACTAGATGACCCTGGAGATCCCTTCCAACTCTATTATTCTATGATTCTATAGCTTCAGATTTGCATATCAGTTTTTTATTTATCATTGTCCATTTGACTAAGATATGATCTAACAACTCAAGGCCGTCAGTATTAGTTACCTATTGATCATTTTACATCTTTTAAAAGATCCAAGAAGATAGGAGTAACATGTTTTCCATACTTCTGCAACTGTTGATATTCTCAGAAAAAGAGAACCCTGCAAAACTGATCTTGAAACAGCAGACCTAGTGGTCACATCAAAATAATGTAAAAATCCTAAAATGTTTGAGAACATTTTCATTTGTGTGAATTTGTTCTTACCCCGCATATTGGCATTGTTTCAAAACACAAAAATGAAATTAATCCAATCCAAACTCATCCAACAGTCAAACTCATATACAGATTCCACCTGCCATAGCTCTAGGTAATTTGTTCTTACCCCGCATATTGGCATTGTTTCAAAACACAAAAATGAAACTAATCCAATCCAAACTCATCCAACAGTCAAACTCATATACAGATTCCACCTGCCATACCACTAGGTATGTAATTTCTACGTTCCTGCCTCTTTACCTATTTGCATTTAATTTATTATTTTCTGGTTCATCATCTTGTGGCTTCTCATGTTCAAATTAATTAGCTGTTATTATACACTGGCTCAGTTGCCATACTTCATATCATCATCATCTTATCATGTAGATGTAGATGTAGATATAGATATAGATCAAAATGTCCCCAAATATTACTTTTTAAATGTCCTAACCAGAATTTAAATGAATCAAAGACTCCCATAAATGTATCAAAGTGTGGCATAAGATATCTATGAAAGTTAGATGTGCTGGAGAATGAGATGCTGCAATTACAGTCCATTAAATGTTTTAGTGGGCACTGGTAATACAATGGCTACAAAGACAACAAAGAATGACAGTTCTTGTTTTTTCCTACCAGAAATCACACTGCTTTTTAGTCTTCCTTTAATAATTTTTCCTTACTCATCCTTCAGTAACTATATAAATCTTAATGATTAGTGCCCTATATATAGGCCTGCAACTATTGATTTCAGTATTCTCCCATATACAGTAATGCCAGACTGGTTTTCCAAAAGCTGTTTCAAGTCTGACCTTTAGATGTGACAATCTTTTGCCCATCAGCCAAGGTAGCTGATTCCAATCTGGGCACTCTCTCTTGAATTGAGTACCTTCAAGTTTACTTGCTTATTAAAAACCATACAGCCTTTTGCTGTGTTCCAGGATGCAGTACATCTTGCAACGCTAATGTCTAAACTGTTTCTTACAACAACCTCAGTATCAAAATACTTAAATCAACTCAGTTCAACAAACAATTAAAACAACTCTAATTTGCACTTCCTGACAATTAATCTCAAATATGTCCAACCACATTTGAAATCTGTAAGGGTTGATATGATACAACAAGCATGTATTTTCTTCAGTTTTAAAGAGTATACAGAAACATATCACTACCCACAGCAATCCATTTATGCTTCAACATAGCTGTCTGGATAAACAACAGCATTAAAATAAATTTATCTCTCAATCAAGTACATTTCCCAAAGGTCATTTTGTTACTGAGACAGATAATTGGCATTTCCACAATCTAATGATCTAACGTTTTGTGCAATGAGAAATGACAGATATACTTTAACACACCAAACAAATGTTTTTCACTTATTCTATTTGCAAACTCTTTTGGAGCTCTTTTTTTATTTACTTATTTATTCATTATATATTTATATACCACCCTCTCCTGAGGCTCAGGGTGGTTTATGTGTAACTGGAGAAAAACAGTACAAATGACATGATAAAATTGAACAATAGCAATACAGTAATAACAGGAGAACAACATAATAATGGAAACAAATATGGTGAGAACATCCATTTAACTGTAACATAACCAGACGTCCAGCCTTTGGGGGCATTTCCCCCATGTTCCACGGTGTTTTCAACATGGGGGGAAGGAGAGCCCGCATGCCACCTGCCGCCGCTGCCGTTGTCTCTATCGCCCCACTGCAACCCTTTTTAAGGGGAGGGGAGGGGGGACCGCCTGCTGCCGCCGCCGCCACCGTGGCAGCGGCACGTCCCGCCATGTAGGGCCAGTGATTTGGTCACTTTACTGAAAGCCCCATGGGATAGACATATCAGTGGTGGTTTGCATGGGAGGGGGGCTCAGGGGCCAATGGAAGGTAATTGAATTCAGGTCAACCTCAACCAAATGCCTGGCAGAAGAGCTCCCATTTGCAGGCCCTGCAGAACTGTTTAAGCTCCACTAGGGCTCTGATCTCCTCCGGAAGCTTGTTCCACCAGGTGGGGGCCAGGATGGAAGAAGCTCTTTTGCTTGATGGTAATTGCAAATGTGGGTCTTCGTGAGCCATGGAGTGAAGATTACAGTTTGAAGAGCTCTGAGAACTATATTTAAAAAAACAAACAAAAACCTCTTCATTCCCCTGATTCAAATATCACCCAAAAGTCATTCTGGCATCTGTTTTAGGCATAGAAAATGTGTTTTATATTAGCATATATAACAACAACAACAAGCCTTTAATAGCATATAAAAGTACGGAGGGAATATAAGGAGGAAACGTGCAAAAGGATCCACTGCCAGAGAAAACAAAGGCAAAGGTCATACTTTAGAGTAAGACATAATACATTCACCATTTCTCATGGCGAGATATAAAAACTTTGCAACTGGTTCAATTATATCAGGTTTCTGGGATGTCAAAAGAAACTGAATTAGCATATATGTAATTATATTTATTTCTTTTTAGAATTGTCTTGAGGGTACCTATTGGGATAGAAAATAACAGAAATAGACTGCACTTGCTGCTCTTTTAAGTTTATGCCAATCTGAGAACCTGCTAAATTTGTTAAATATCACAGCAGCAACAGCAGTGGTCAATGTGGTTATGAAAGTATTATTTACTCAAAACCCACAGCTAGCTCATCAGCAAAGAACCAAAAAGAAACAAAATATGGTGTTCTTTATGGCTCTAAGAATCCAATGGACTTTGACTAAAACCATTTTCAGTATTTCTTTATTGAGACATATTGCTTGGTAAAGGATCTGACATGAAGGAACATTAAGCTTATGCTCTCCTTCCAAACATAACACCAGTCGGTTTTGTAACATATTGAAAGCATTATCAGGAAATGTTGGTGCAATTATCAAAAGGCATTAATGAGAAGTACGATATGGGCTACAGACATTTAGTTTGGCCAAATGCCAAATACTCTAGCTAGTAATGTAGCAGGATCTTGTTTTTGTTTTTCTGCTACAGAAGGCCACCAGACTACAGAGGCAAGTGACCCCATGGGGAACAGCATTAACTCTTTCCTGAAGCTTGAACTTTTTAGCTTCAGTAGTAGCAGGGTAGACTCTCACAGAATAAAGAGCCTTTTAGATAGCTAAAAACTACTGGCCAAAACTACCAATCGGCAAGAGTGGAAACGTTTTATAAACAAGCCAAAAAATCCAGCGGCACCTACAGCAAAATAATGGCTGAAAGGACAACCTGCTCCACCAATCGCCAGCTAAAGGATAAAAGGAAGAAGATTGCTTGGCAGGCATAATGCCTCGAAAACCCAAAGTAAACAAATGCACTGTGCGATCTTGTGGCAACTAATATAAAAATAAGGATGACTCCAGATATACATAATTTGAGAAGTGAGCCCACTATGGAAACAAACTCATAGTATTTTGTTTCAATATACAGTCTTCAAGTTCACAGGAACCCCACTCGTCCCATTTATCTTATTTGGAGTTTCCAACTGAAGCTGGCTGCTCACATAGTTTTTATGCCTCGAGATGGCTTTCTGATAGCAGCAAAATATATCAACAACAACAACAACAACAACAACAGCAACACTGACAGACTGGCGCCTTCTGGCATCACAAGGCCACTGCCGCTCCAGTTTTTCTATTTAAAAAAAAAGGATGCAAAAATGTATAAGGCAAAGAACAACTATCAATATACATAACTGGTCTTTTTAAATCTTTTAAAATAAATGCTGAAGGGAGAGACAAAGCAAATGAAATGCATTATTAATTCATTCAATATGCCATTTAAATGCAGAAAGAACAGGGACTTCCCTTACTAGAAAGATGTAAACTGGGGCACATAGCTTTTGTACTCTGCATGCACGAAACACATGTTAAGGATTACGGTGTTATGGGGAGTTAGGGATGAGGCCACAGATGCATATCCTGAAAGGAGCAATCTAATCTGTTTAGGAATTTGTAAGGAATCTGATGTTATTTAAGCATTATTAACACCAAGTAAAGCAGAAAGTTCCTGTTTTCATGACAAAATAAAAATGTTTTCACTACACTACTAACCTGGTGCCCCTGGAAATATATAAAACTAGAGCTATAAAACAATGAAAACTGAACATCCAACCTACTATAACAATATTAGTCTTGATACATGCAACTATGGCTGCAGAATGTGCCTATGCAATCAAACTTTGCATTTTCAAGTCAGAGTATTAGTGTTGCATAGCCCATTACAAACAAAAAAAGCCATGCAGAACATATATAGCTATTAAATAGTTCTGCCTGCCTGCAGGGAAAAACAGCACTTACGTTTTATTCTGAGCCACAAGTATTTTCTTGCATTTAAAAAAGATCTTTATCCTTTTAAAAAGGTCTAATGAGTATTTCTCTTCATTTTTTGTTCAACCAGCTATTAACATAGTAAATACTGATTAAGTCAACAAAATCTCAATACTGAATTAAATCAACTAAAAGGAACAATTACATACATAGGCTCTGGGATTTTCTCTTATCTCATTTCCTCAGATATAAAGCATTTTTTCCACTGATGCACATAGTAATAGGCCATGAGTGTATTTCCAGTAACTTACAAAAAATTCATTTCACTATAAGCAACAGGATGCTGAGCTTCCTTTCCCACCAGGAAAGGGTTTCGATTTGCAATTACCTTATATTACTGAGACCAGGCATGCTAAACCTATTTTAAAATCCATTCTAAAATGCTGTCATTTTAAACAATATTTTTTGTGTATGACAAAGTTGCTTTTAGAAAGCAATTTTCATTTAGGGCTGTTTTCAATGAGTACTTATTCAAGACTAAAAAAATGGGTCACAATCCAAATAAATTGTATGTAACTGCACACCAGCTGGAACTTCTTTGTAATTTTATTACTGTAGCTCATAGCTAATGAAGCAAGCCATTCTTAAAACTAAATGGCTACTGTTGTTGGAAATCTTGCTTCATGCATAGTTCCTTTACCTATAAATAATACTTTTGAGTACAGGCTTGATATGTAATTTGAGAACTCTTTCTATACAAATGTACTATAAATTTTCATTTCCATGTAAAAGTTCTTCTCTAGACGCTCCCATTTCCACCTACTAACATCTGCAATGTTTTTCTGTGCAATGCATTATATTTTCAATTTTATATTCAATACATATTTTTCTACTCCATGCACAATCCCCTTTCTGAAAACCTGTGGAAATTCACAGAGTGCCTTATTAGAAAGGTATTGGACACTTTCCCTCTACTATGGTCACCCATTCCTTCTTATGTTTCAACTATCAGGGGTAAATTCATTGTAAGGTCTAAAAACCTCAGTCCATTTAGAATCCTTGCCCAAGAAGACTCTACTAATCCTATTTTTATCAAGAAACATGTATTTAACAAAAATGATGTAGATACCCCATTTTTCACCTGAGCACCCAGGCCCAAGGTGGGTTACAATTACATAAAAATAATAAGTTAAAATTAAACATTAAAACAAAAAATATAAATAAATAAAGCAAATTAAAGTACCAAATCTAACACTTTATGCCTCTCTAGCAGGTTGTCCCTCAAACCTCTTCCATCCAGACTGCCCCAAAACTCTCTGGGTAACTCCATTTTATAGCTTATGGAAAATGAGAACAGAAGTCCTCCAGCCTCTTCTGGGAGATTGTTGCAGAAGCATTATGCTGAAAGCTAGACAGTCCTCTACATCAGTAGTCCCCAACCCCCGGGCTGCGAAGGCCTTAGTACTGGGTCACCAGCAGCTTCGCCTGCCCTCCCCCCAAAGGGGCCACTTTGCTCGCGGCCGGCTAGCTTCTCACTGCGGGGGGGGGGGAGAAGCAGGCACGGTCGCCAGCATGCTGGCGGAGCCAAATGCGCATATGTAGAGCTGCTACGCGTGCACATTTGTGCCCACCGGCGGGGTGCAAATGCGCATGCGCAGCAGCTCCACATGCGTGTTTGCACCACATAGCCACGCATGTGCAGCACCTGGACCGCAAGCTCTCCCCCACTCCCGGAAGCGGTCCTCAACCTGGAAAAAGTGGTGGGCCACTGCTCTATGTGGTTAGCCTGCGGAAACACAATCCCCATGTGTGCTTGCACAGAAGCCATGAAGATGAACCAATGACCCTTTTAAATAATTGGGAATAAATTTGACAGGGCAAAATTGTTATCTTTTAAAAAATAATTATCATAAATCCTGGAAAATGACACAAATGGACTTATCTAGATTTTACAAAAAAAAAAATTGCATGACTATTAAGAATCTCTGCAATCAAAATGAATTTACTGCCAAAACTATTTTTTTTATTTCAAATGTTACTTATCTGCTTTCTGTATAATAAAACATGTGCCGCAGTGGCAGATGCCTCACTGGAGGTGACTGGCCTTGAGTCGGGGATCTTCCACCAATAGGAAAAGGGCAGTTTGAGGGATCTGCCCAGCAATCACTGACAAGACCAGACAGCCTTTTTCCTGTTGATAGAATATACCCCAGTCTGACAGCAGCTGCTTCCTTCCTGCCTGGAGTGTCTCCATCACTGTGGCCAGACACAATGAGGAAATGCAGCCAATGCTTCTCCTAGCCTTTTGTGAGCCCCAAGAAAAAGCATCAGGGAGTAACTGCTTCCTTCCTGCCTGGAGTTTATTCATCACAGCAACCAGGCAAGGTTAAGAAATGTGGCCAATGCCTGCCTCCCTCTTGCATGCTCTCTCACTATCTTTCCAGAACCTCCAAACTCTTGCTGGCGTTGTGTACCTGATCCTCACCGGCAAAGTGGATTCCCTCTCTGATCTGCTCCTGCTCCTGTCCTCGCCACACTCATCCTTCAATGAACTGTGTTGTCTGTACTATGTCCTAGGCCTAGATCAACCTTTGTTCCCTTTCCTTGTTCTGTGTGTATGTGTGTGTGTGTATGTGTGTGCACAAACACATGCGCAAACATGAGCGAAGCCAGCAGGCTCTGGAAAGAAGAGTAACTAGATAATGTCAAGGCAAAGTTAAAAACCACCTTTCTCTTCTCCCACTCACTCCCCTTTTGCTTTCCCAGTTGCAAAGGCTGGCATGCCAAGGAATCAGGGCCAGCAGCCACCAGTTAACTGGGAGGGTGACTTGCCACAAGGTAACTCCTCCTCCCTTTCCCTGAAGCCATGATCACCTTGAGGAGTGCGAAATATAATGGGCTCCAGGTGGTGGTTGGCGTGAAGGCCTGCCCAGAGCCCACTGCCCAGGGGGAGATAGATGTGCCACTCTGTCCCCCCTCAGCCGGCAGGAGAGCTGGTATACTATATAAGCAAGAAACAAATTTAGAATGAATAGGTCAAAAATTTCTACACAAATATGCTGAAATGCAGAAGCAGAACAAGAATACATTTTAAATGTAGCATATTAAATAAAAATGTATAAAAAAGTGAATCATGAGCAGAAATATACTCTACCTTCTTATTATGAGACTAGCAGAAAGCCCATTGCAACCAGGAATGCAATGGGCGCTAGGGCCTAGGGCAGTGGTCCCCAACCCCCGGTCTGGGAACTGGGACCACTCCGTGGATCAGTCAGTACCGGGCCGTGGCTCCTCCTCATCCTCCTCCCTGGCTGCTGCCTCAGGGGCTGCCCTGCCACTCTGCCGCCGGCTCACCTGTGGTGCTCTCCAGCAGCCGCTATGGCTGGGGCGCCCCCTCGGCATGGCACTATGCAGCTGCTGCTGGCAGCGGCCCCCAGTGGGCGGCAGAAAATCAGGGGTGCCGGCGGGAAAGCAAGTGGAGCAGGGGCTCACGTGGCAGCGATGTCCCTCGGCAAAAGACTAACCCCCCCGGGGCCTCAGTAAAATTGTCAAGCGTTGACCGGTCCCCGGTGATAAAAAGGTTGGGGACCACTGGACTAGGGGACAATGGCAGGCGCAGATCTTTCTCTCGCTTGCTCGCAGAAGGATCCATAGGAGGTAAGCAGGGCTCATTTGTAGTAGGGAATCAAGGCTTGTTTGCCGTTTGGGTCTCTCTCTCTCTCACAGCAGGAGCCATAGGAGGTAATCAGGGCTTGTTTGCAGTTTGGGGTGGCTATATCTGCCTCTCTCTCCCTCGCAGCAGGAGCCATAGCAGGTAATCAGGGCTCGCTTGTACCAGGGATGCAGGGCCCGTTTGCGGTTTGGTAGGGCTCTCTGTACGTCTGTGTCTCTCTCTCAGGCATCTGAGAACAAAGTGGCTAGCGCCCAGGGAAGAAGGGCGGGAGCTGTAGGGGCAGGGCCAATCAGGGTTATTGGCCCTATTCCAGCTCGGACACCCCAGACTCGTTCCACCCCCCAGGCTGTTTCACAAATATTAAAAGTAACAATGGATAAGGAAATATAATAAACTTTCTTTCTGTACTCTGATATATTACTGATTGTTAAAAGTTACACTGAGTAGGTAGTGGTGGTAAAAAATATATAATACTGAATATGTAGTAAAGAAGAAATCAGTAATGTAGATTTGCAGATGACACCAAATTGGGAGGACTGGCAAATACTCCGGAAGATAGAGACAGAGTTCAACAAGATCTAAACACAATGGGAAAATGGGAAAATGCGAACAAGATGCAATTTAATAGATAAGTGTAAAGTTCTGCATCTGGGTTAGAAAAATGAAAAGCATACCTACTGGATGGGGGCCTCACTTCAAGAAGGACGTACATAAAATTGAAAGGGTACAGAGGAGAGCGACGAGGATGATCTGGGGCCAAGGGACCAAGCCCTATGAAGATAGATTGAGGGACTTGGGAATGTTCAGCCTGGAGAAAAGGAGGTTGAGAGGGGACATGATAGCCCTCTTTAAGTATTTGAAAGGTTGTCATTTGGAGGAGGGCAGGATGCTGTTCCCATTGGCTGCAGAGGACACACAGTAATGGGTTTAAACTACAAGTACACCAATATAGGCTAGATATCAGGGGGGGAAATTTCACAGTCAGAGTATTTCAGCAGTGGAATAGGCTGCCTAAGGAGGTGGTGAGCTCCCCCTCACTGGCAGTCTTCAAGCAAAGGTTGGATACACACTTTTCTTGGATGCTTTGGGCTGATCCTGCGTTGAACAGGGGGTTGGACTAGATGGCCTGTATGGCCCCTTCCAACTATATGATACTATGATTCTATGATTCTATATTAGATTTCTGAAGGGATAGTGGGTTAGTGACTGCTGCCATGGATTTTAACTGTTTTAGGAGTTGTTTTTTTAATATCCTGATGGGTTTTAATGGGTTTTAAGGGACTGTTGTAACCCACCATGAGCCTATTATGATTGGGCAATAAGTCGAATAAACAAACAAACAAATAAATAAGAAGTGTCCTTCTCCTCTGAATCCAGGAGGTCATCTTGGTGGGTGGTCCCCCCACCACATAGTGAGGGAGCCAAGATAAATTCTACACATGCTGTCTCCAGTCTTGAAACATCAAGAACTATGTTCTAATAAATACTAAATAACCCACACAACTAACCAGAGAAGTGTGCTCAACCATGCCATGACATGTAACAGAAAGGAACAGAAACATAAAGAATACAGCATGTCTTCTAGTAGACAAAACAATCTCAATATGACTATCGAATGTTAACTGACCACAGGCTATCTACTGAAACTATTTTCTTTGACTTTTTCCTCCCCTGTGGAATCAACTCTGATCTGATATTGACATAAACTATCAAACTGCAAGCAGAAATGAGATGAACACTAGCGATATCAAGGTTAGGGACAAGATGTTCACCTGTTCTCAGAGAAGAACTCTTCTTGGTGAATAACCAATGGTCATTCTTCCACTGAGTCAGGAGGCCATCTTGGAGAAACTTGGAGGGACTCTTCCTGTTGCAGTTGCATTTTCCTAGTGAGAAAGGTGGCTTGCTCCGAGTTCACCAGAATCCATCACATGCTTCAGGATTTTATAGCCAAAGAGCATGTCCATCAAGCCATGTATTATTTATATGTTTGATGTAAACTGCCCTGAGCCTCCAGGGAGGGCATTATAAAAATATAATACATATATATAAATAAATAAACAAACAAACAAATAAATAAGCAATATGTATTTATTCTATATAGTGAGAGAACCAGTAAGTGAATGGTTAAATTCTTCACTGAAGCAGAGAGTTTGTTCCAAGCACCCTGATTGGCCAGCAACAGCTGGTAATGAAATGATATTAAAGCTGTATTGCTGAGGGAAGAAGTTAGATCAGATTCTGACAAAACCTGTGTCAAGAGATCTAGTTTGCCTTAGACGTGTAACATCTACCCTGAGGAGAAATTTAGTCAGAAAAATCATGTTTGACTACTAGTTGGGTTTCAGCATAGGCTGAACACAGTTCTGCATACTCAGGAGACCTACGATTCATATTTGGCAGAGAGATTTGGGTAGTGGTCATGAGACTTCCAATTTAGACCAAAGGAAAGGGGAAAATCATCTTGCAAGAGAAGAAGGATACTTGCACAATAAAAGGAGGTGGGGGAATTAGTTTAGAAATTCCTTGGGCTGGTGTGGAAAGAAACTTGCTTCAGATATCTCAGTAGTTAGAGTGAAACTGGTGTTTCTAAGGAAGGATGTTTAGCATACTGGCAGAGGGTACCAACCTTCAAAGACAATCAAGGGATTTCAAAGAAAACATACAAAATTCACAAATAAAAGTCTCTCAGAGTAAAGAAACTAAGAAAATCTACTATATTGGTCTAAAGTAGCAGTTCTCAACCACTGCCACTCAACCACTGCTGGTTGTGTGCACACATGTGTGCACTCATGCGGCGGCGTGCATGTACACATGCTGCTATCCCTCCCACTGTAGGGATTGTGAAGCGGCAGCAGCAGCCAGAGCAGCAGTGGCATGGCGTTGGCCTCCGCTGTGGCACCTTGGAGCTTACCGGGGCGGTGCCAAGGAGGCCAACGTCACAGGAGAGAAGACGGCAGCCCCCAGAGCAGCGGTATGGCTCTGGTCTCTCCGCGCCACCTCAGAGCTCACTGATGCAGTGTGGAGGAGGCCAGCGCCGTGCCACGGCGACCCCCCAGGAAAGGCCAAATGACCCCCTCAGGGGGTTGCGACGCCCAGATTGAGAACCACTGCTCTAAAGGCTGAAATTAAGATCAAGAAACTGTACAACAAATAATTTATACAACAAAGCTTGATCTCCTCATTCCATTTGCCCTTTCCCTCAAAGTTAAATAAAGACTTTTGTTCTGTTGGATTTTAACATAGTATTTTGAAAAGGTTTTTTGACATAGTATTTTGAAAACATAGTATTTTGAAAAGTGAACAGGACTCTTACACCCTTGCATAAGTTTTTAAGGCTGAGTAGAAGTCAAATCTTCTGACAGAGAAAGGGTGGGACAACCAACTTTATTATTTTATAACAAAGAAGCCATGCTACTTGGCCTGCTCAGTCAATGAGGGAACAGAACAGCCTTTCTAAACTTCTTCACTGTTGAGAAACCCCTGAAACATTCTTCAGGCTGCGAGAAACCCCAGAAGTGGCGTGATCATGCAGATTATGGTTGGGAAGCATAGCCGTGTACATGCCCATCCGGGGCCCCTCCCCATCATTGGCCCTTTTGGGAGTTGGGGAGAGCTGGTCAAAATGAATATATATGGCCATATCACCTGATAAATGTTTAACAACATATTTATATTTATATTTATATTTATATTTATATTTATATTTATATTTATATTTATATTTATATTTATATTTATATTTATATTTATATTTATATTTATATTTATATTTATATTTATATTTATATTTATATTTATATTTATATTTATATTTATATTTATATTTATATTTATATTTATATTTATATTTATATTTATATTTATATTTATATTTATATTTACAGCAGCAGCAGCAGGGGAAGTACTTCAGAATCCAGCCAAGGACCCCTAATTAGCAGTGCCTGAGGATACGACAGGCAGAAGCCACATCTGCTGCCTCCTCCCACAATGCTTCTGCCAGTGGTTTGGCACTGCAAATGGCCACATCTGTTGTTGGGGTGCATAGCTCTTCTCCTCATTTTCCTGTGTATAAGGAGTGTTGCATAAATTCATCCTACACTCCCATCATCTGCCCTCCTGTTGAGCATCTTTAAAGGTAAAGGTAAAGGTATCCCCTGTGCAAGCACTGGGTCATGTCTGACCCTTGGGGTGACGCCCTCCAGCGTTTTCATGGCAGACTCAATATGGGGTGGTTTGCCAGTGCCTTCCCCAGTCATTACCGTTTACCCCCCAGCAAGCTGGGTACTCATTTTACCGACCTCGGAAGGATGGAAGGCTGAGTCAACCTTGAGCCGGCTGCTGGGATTGAACTCCCAGCCTCATGGGCAAAGCTTTCAGACGGCTGCCTTACCACTCTGCGCCACAAGAGGCTCATACGAGCATCTTTAGATAACATTAATTATATAGGCACATTTGACCTCAGGACCCTGAAATTACCTGTCCAATTTTCCCTGTTTATTGTTTACATTTTCATCCCATATCAATCAGAATTGGCCTCCAAAGGTATTCACAAGAATCAAAATCAAATACAAATGAAAACTTTTGATACAAATAGTTCCTCAGGCAGAATGTTCTCAGCCAACTTGAACATGGGGACAGTGAAGGTGGCACCTAGTTGCTCCCAGTTCTTCCTCTGACTGACCAGTTATAATATCAACTGAAAACTGGAGGAGGGTTCTCAATTCAGGTATGAGGTATGCTTGGCTGTCTCCATTCTTTCTCTGATAGCATTATATTTGTATTTGGAGAGATGTTTGAACCATAAACTTCCATCTTTAACTCCTGTTACATTTCACAGGCATTAGGTTTTACCCAAGCATTCTGACTCTTAACAACAATAACCCCAACTGCCTTGCCATCACACATAAAATTAATTGCTGCCCATCAGGTTCAGTTGACAACCCATTCTTTTGGCTTCAGAAATCTTACACTGATTCAAGCATGTTCTTATAAGATGGATACATCAAAGAGGGTACTTATTAATGCTTATTAATAAGGTTTTAACCAAATCATTTGGGTACAGTGAAGTCAATATCACATCTTAGCATTAATGCCTTAATAGTTTAAGAAATCGCATTTTTCTTTGGGCTAAATACAAGCAGAATATACAGAATACAATAAAAGGAATGAGGCACAAAATAATATCACACTTGAGCAAGTGCTGAAACATATTAGGGGGGTTAGTTTCTTCTACTTCCCCAAGGCACAAGATAGCTAACATTTGCTTGATTTTGATAAATTCTCAGCTGTAAAGAAATACAAGAAAAAGATTCAATAAAGTTTAGAAAAGAAATATACAAACTGTAGAAAGTTATTATCAAAAGCAAGTTAGAGGCAGAATTTGTTTCTGTACATCTTAAAGAAAAAGTATTCAATGTACACTCAAATGTAGAATTACACCTAAAACAAAGCAGAAACTCATTTAATATAAAAACCTACCCACCTGAAATGCCCAAGTCCTTTTTTTCAAGAAACTCATTGATACTTAATGATAATAAGTAGTCTTTAATTTCAACAAGTTATCTGGAAACCAGTGACTTGGTATACTAGAGTTCAGAATCAGAGTCTTTATTATGAACTATTCCTGTGCCAAAGCTCCAATACAAGGAAAAATGTTTTTAAAAGCATCACATAGTCCATAAAAAGCCTCAAATGGCTAAGCAATTATCTTCAATTGTCTGTGAAGACTGCCACTCTACATATTAAAAAAAAATCTTTCATAAAAAGACACCGGTTTTGTGAAGTTTAAAAACTCTAGCACACAAATGATGTGCATAGAAACCAGGAGATAAATGCTAGACAACCTCTCTGCAATAGACTGAAGCAATTGCAATATATAGAAAACATGGAGAAGGAAGTGCAGCCAAAGATGAGTGACCTAAGCAATATTCTTCCATTAACAATAAGGCTCAACAGTTATGTTCAGCACTACATCTCTCTCCAGTTGGGAAGACTGCATTTCAATGTCAGCTTAAAATGTTATACCCATTAATAGTTAATAGAAATACTGTACTGTGTTTTTACAATTCACTAACTTGTTAAAACAGTGTGAAAACATTCTGTAGCATTCGCAAGTCCAGACAACAAAGCTCAGCATGCCTAAACAATATAAATATATAACCCCTTTAAAAATATATATTAAGAGATAAGACAAGCATATTAAAGTGATTGCTTTGGCAATACATTCAAAGCTTGCAGGAGTTTTGCTCACGTTACCCAGAAAATCCCCAGATTCTTAGTTTGTCCCATTTTAAGAGAACATCCCTCCACAACTTATAAGCTGGAAATAAATGACACTCCATCCTAAGTGTGCACTTTCTTCTTGACACAAGTATTGCTGGCAGCTTCACAACTTGGGAGGGGGCAGGGGGGAGTGGGTGTTATTTAATACTGAGAATTATTAACAGCTGCTCATATTTGCTCAAATGCTGCCACACTTAGATTTTCTTTGAAAATGTCTTTACAGATCAGTCCCATCAATAGAAATCAGCTGAACTTAGTATTACACGTCTAGACATTCAGCATCAGCTGTATTTTTTTGTAAAATAATTCACTCAAAGAAATGTTACTAGAAAAAATTCCCTGTACCTGGGAACAGAAACAGCTTCTCTAATAAGTCTTGTACTTTAGTGTCATATCTCAGCACTTAAAATTTGTTCCTTTTTCTTTTTTTTTTTTTGGCTTGCTACATGCAAAGCAAACTTTTGCAACAACAGAATCCCCCCCTGAGAAAGCATTGTTCATTACAGACGTAGCCTACCTGAAACCCTCGTCTCCTCAGAATGCTGGACTCGTCCATTGCTTCCCTCATTCCTTCCACAACAATATAGCCATGCTGCACTACCTCAGACTTCAGTACACTTATTCAGATCCTAGCAGCTGCTAAACACTTACATCACAGCTTATCTGATTGGAGAGGAAGAGTCAGCTGACTCGGTCCAGTTATTCACTCAGCAACTTCTGAGCTCATGAATGCTTGCAGTACTGTGTTACAAAGCAGCAAGTGGGCTCCAGGCACCTAACTCGCTTATCCAGGCAGGAGTAGCTATTCAACAGAGGAAATCCTGCAAGAGCACTGTTACGCTCAAAAAACAATAACGCCAGCATCCTGTGCTGACAGCAAACAGTTTTAAGCACGGACTATAGGTCAAGTCTTTGAGAGGAAACTGGAAGGTCAAAGTGTCTGAGTAAATCAGCAATGACATCTCGGGGAAGGCAGAAGCTGATAGTAATCGTGAAAAACTGAAGCATAGCTGGTCATTCAAGCAGCACAACAAAGTCTGGCTCTCATCGTTTCGATGACATCAAAGGAAACAAAACGGCAGAACACGATAGCTCCACAGGCAGCTCTCCAGTCACTACTGGCATTCCTTTTAACAACCTGAATACTAATTTGTCTAACTTCCTAGGAAGCATTCCTTGCCCACAAATAGCCAAGCATTTCAAATCTTAATAACATTCATAGCAGTATTAACACCTGATAAAATATGATGAAATACAGTCATTAGTTAAACAGTTAACCTATATGGAGGAGATGAAGTAATAGACAGAAATACTATTTTCTACCATCATGCATAATTTCACAGTCTGTTTCCACTTGTTTACTCTGATCATTTTCATTTTATTTCAGTTCAAGACAGCCAGGGTATGAATATTAAGTTTTTTTTATTGCTTGTGTATTACCACAGCAAGAGTTTACCACCCTACCCCACCAGTTTATTAAAAGTACCTTCAGCCACTGTTTCAAAAGAGAATGTATATTGTGATTTTTGAAAAAGAAACAAGAACCAACATGCTGTCTAGTCACGACCCTGCCTTCATTTTTGTACATGATTTTTAGACAAACACATTTTAAAAAGAAGAGAGAAAGCTATCTGATTTGCCTTATCAGTACAGCTGAGGTTAACTCAATCATTGATTTTTTTTTAAAGCTGTCATCAGGCTATTAGGCTTGATATCAGTTGATTAGACTGTGTCATTAAAAATTGCTAGGGGATTTAAGAATCTATAAACCAAGTAAATCAATGGCATTTTGTGCTTCAAAACGGGCTCTGCATATCTCTTTAGATGTGCACAACAAATGCTGGTGCACTACACATTTAAATCCCCACGAAGAGGGTATCCCTTGAAGTATATTAATGAGCTTTCCTAAAGATTGCTCTTCTGATACCATTTCAAGGGCTACTCAACATACATCTTTCCATATACAAGTATTCCTACTTGTTCTGAAAAAAGGGGTGGGGGGTTCACTGAATTCCAAATCTGAACTGAACCTTTAAATTCATGCCATCTAAAAACATGGTGCTCCAATATAGATTATTTTTACGGCATATTATTAATGATATCAAAGCACCTGTATGGGATTGCTCTTTGTAGTGAGAGCAAGTATGGTAGAAAATCATTCTTTCATGACTCATTCTAACAATGAGCAATCCATCTCATCATTTTGACCTGCGTGTTCAATGGCTAAGGCCAGAAACTGTGAGATTGTAACTTTTAAAAGGTAAAGGTATCCCCTGTGCAAGCACCGAGTCATGTCTGACCCTTGGGGTGACGCCCTCTAGCGTTTTCATGGCAGACTCAATACGGGGTGGTTTGCCAGTGCCTTCCCCAGTCATGACCGTTTACCCCCCAGCAAGCTGGGTACTCATTTTACCGACCTCGGAAGGATGGAAGGCTGAGTCAACCTTGAGCCAGCTGCTGGGATTGAACTCCCAGCCTCATGGGCAGAGCTTTCAGACGGCTGCCTTACCACTCTGCGCCACAAGAGGCTCGATTGTAACTTTTACAGGAAACCAAAAAAGAGATCTAAAAGCTAGATGCTGTAAAGCTTTGCATATCAAATATACCTATACATTCTCTACTTGAACAACATTTTAAAGTAGATATGGTTAATATGGTGCAGTCGCCATCATAGCAGTAGAAGTAGCAGCTATAATTAGTATAGTTTTCAGTCTGATACACACATTAAGATTTGCCCTTTGCACAATGCCTTTGCACTATGTGTACATAAACGAAAAGAACGCTAAACTTATGTGAAAATGTATATACAACACATCTGTAAGAGAAAAAATTGCATATTTACAAAGGAGATATTACTAAAATCAGACAGCACACTAGTGTCAACAAAATATTTGGGTACAATGTGCTGAATGGAGGTGGAGGGAAAAAAGACACCTGACAGTAGTGGAGATATAGCACTCCCCTTAGATGGGAGCAAATTTTAGCAACAGTTACCATGATGACCCATTTACCTTTCAGATTTGCCCTCCCAAAAGAGAGAGGGTGATATGCTATATTTTAGACATTTCCAGAACCTTCCCTTTAGCAGAGTCTAGATGTTAATCAATTGTTTAAAACGATCATAGCCTATGGATTCAGACTGTGAAAGATATTTGTTCCCATTACGTTTGATGAGTAAAGTATCTATTAGCAGCTGTCTGTACCATGTGGCAACTATACTATGATTTAAATAAACTTGCCTTGCAAGCAACTTTAACATTTTAAATTAAATCTGTAGTTTAATTTTTACAAGTTGAAGTGAAATTATTCGTGCAACATACTTTGTAAGGACTACTGTCAAAAACCTTCTGTAGAAATATGTTTTGAAAGAGCACACATTTTGGCCAGGAGCAACCAAATTAGGGGTTTAAAATGGTGTTCGTTTGTTTGGCTTATATGCACTGGTGGTCTCATGCTGGGCTGCAGGCTGGAGTTTTAGTCGTGGCAGGTTGCCCCACCACTTTCTGTACCCACGCGGGAGAGCATTTGGCCTGATACACCTCATCTGCCCCTGATTTGTGCCGCTGCACGGGAGCTGGGGCAGTGAAGTTTCCAGTGCATAATAAATGGTCATACTGCCCTTCCCAACAGCAGGCTCACGGCAGTTCACAAAAATCATCAGCTCAAAAGATACACAATACAATATAGAGTTTAAGGCATCTATGATCATTTATAGTTAAAAGGATAAAACATCTAAAACCTTATTCTGACGTCCCATTTTTACAGATCCAAGTCCACTGGGCTAGCAAAGGGGTTCGTTGGGTTTGTTTTCTTTAGAAGAACTGGCTTTTATATGCCGTTTTTCTTTAGGAGGAGAGGAGTGGGTTCAACTGGAAGGTTGGTAACTGAATTTCAGCGCCCATCATCAACCAAAGGCCTGATGGAACAACTCTGCTTTTACAGACCCCACAGAACTGGTATAAATCTCACCAGGCCTGGATCAGAAGCATGTTCCACAAGGCCAGAGCCAGGGCAGAAATGGGTCCTGGTTACCATGATTAATTCAAGCTGTTTGTAAACGTTAAAGCTCCCAGATGTATTGCCACCACCATCTGGGGTGGATTCATGATAGTAAATAGAAGGCAAGAAATGTGGTCATGTACAAGGCACACAGAACAAATTGCAAATTCATATGTACCTTGTTGACTGGCTCTGTCAGCTTCTTCAATAGTCACTGACCACAAACATGACTGGCCATTAAACAGGACCCAATAATGCCAGGACTGGTTAAGACACAGCTCAGTGTTGGAGCCCATGTTCCAGGTTCAACTTCTAGTTAAAGAATCTCAAGCAGAAGGTCTCTGAATGATTTCAAAGTTTTAAAAACTTAAGAATCTGAATGAGAATAAAACAGAAGTTCTTCTGGTTTATGCCAGGCTTTTTAAAAAATGCTGATTTTTAAAAGAGAAAGCTCCACTAATACATAACATACAATTGCCCCAGATTTACATTAGTGTCTGATACTGCATTCAAAATTTTAATACGCTTTAAACTAAAATTCCTCAATTCATTCTAAGCCATTCATTTTTTATTCTGCTCTCGTTTTCAATGCCTAGCAGATTTTAGTGACAGTAACACTAACATACATATTGCGTGTTCATGTATACTTCCTGATGGTGGCATTTTATATAGCTAAGCCAGAATTTCAAAGCAATTCTCTACAGGTTTATTCAATAGAAAGTTCTATTATGCTCAGCAGAGCTTATTCTCAGATAAACATGGACAGGACCATAACCTAAAAGGATCTAACACTATTGATATCTCAAATAACTCAACTACCCCAATAGACTTGAACTCTAATACAAAATCACATATGATAAAAGCACATGTATTCACATAAATCCTACTACTATCCTACTAAGGTAAACGTAAACGTATCCCCTGTGCAAGCACCAAGTCATGTCTGAGACTTGGGGTGACGCCCTCTAGCATTTTCTTGGCAGACTATACAGGGTGGTTAGCCATTCCCTTCCCCATTCATTACCGTTTTACCCCCCAGCAAGCTGGGTACTCATTTTACCGACCTCGGAAGGATGGAAAGCTGAGTCAACCTTGAGCCAGCTGCTGGGATCAAACTCCCAGCCTCATGGTCAGAGTTTCAGACAGCATGCTGCTGCCTTACCACCCTGCGCCACAAGAGGCTCTATACTATCCTACTACTGTTATATATATATTAGGTAAATTCTATAAAGGCTACTGAATGGTCATCTTACAGTATTTATCACTGAAGAAATGTTTGAATCCAAATAGTTGAAATCAATATCATTTCCATTATGTAATCCCATATCTTCTTCATCTGCTGGATTCGATCCTAGATTCCCTTTTGTGACTGCCTTTTACAAAGTCTTCTTTTGACACAGAGACATTTGGCAATATGAAAACACTTGGTCAAAAAGATTTGTAGAATAGAGCCCCCTGTCTCCTTTCAGCTTGTCCCTTTAATCATCATCTCTCTGGAACAGCCCTCCTGTCTCCTAAATGCCATCTCCCACCACCCAACCATACAGGCCCGCTTGACTTTAAGCACTGTGATAGTCCTTCAAAGCAATTCCAATTTGCTCCTCATTGCCTTAGGTGCCTCCTTTTTCCCCTTCAAGCCATCTCCACCTTCACTCATCCTTCCCCTGGATCTTTTGCCCATACTGCCTATTCAACACCTTTTCTTCAACCACCTTCCTAGTTCTTTAATGTCTTCTTAATTTCTCTGGCCCTTTTCCATAATCTTCAACATGCCCCGCAAAGATACTCTTCTTCCTGGGGTCTTTGTAAAGATTAAATCTCAGCTACACTTAAAAGTATACTCCATTTAAGATCTCACCAAAATATACATGCTGGTTTCTCAGTCTATAGTCAAATTATGGGCACAATCACAGGGCAATGGCTGCACAAGAACACCTCAGGGGTCACCTTTCATGAAGTGGATAAGAGTGTGAAAGAAATATTAGTAGTTTAAAGAGGCTGATAAGATGCTGAAGGTCCCCTTACTTGTAATTGCCAAAGTATTAAAGTATTCCCTAACAATTGGTATTTGAAACTCTATGTTTCAATACTATTTTTAAGAGCTGGGGGGGATTCTGCAGTAGAGGTGAAAGGTACATCTCTTACCAAAGGCCATAGAAAGAGATTAAACTACAGGTTAGCATTTGGCCATTAACAAAGTCCACGATGTGGATTATGACAATCACACCATCAAATCTAGTAGGAAAAAGTATTGATTTGCTGTCAGAATGCATCACTTTGAGAAGTAGTGCACATACATTTTTTTAAAAATTACCTGCTGGAGGCAAAAACACATGGGACAAAATAAGAAGCTGTTGAAATAATAGCTCTGAGCAACCATGTATCTATTGAGGAAATAATAAAATAAAAATTACTGTCTACATGCTTATGTATTCTGACCAGGTATGAGAGACTAATTTTTAAAACATGAACATAATCAGCTAACCATAGTTCTGAACTACAAAGCTAAGTCCAAGGCTAAAATAACATGTACAAAAGTTTGTAAAATGAATAGAAACAAATGCTTTACATTGCCTTCCTATGTAGACAGTCAAGTCTAAGGTTACTAGAATAAACAGCTACGTTAAAATCTTATTGAATTTTGAACACAATTTTGAGATATGCCAAATCCTCAGACAAACTGAACATTGGTTATTGAACTTTATACTGGTCATTAGTATGATAAGAAACTATATTAAATCTATACAACTTTTGACTACTTTGGGGTGGTTTCAGGTGCAATGTACACTTCAGTCAAGCATAAGCCATGGTGTTCAGGTAGGGTCAGTACATCAAATGTCACAAGAAAACTTTAAAAGTGGATTCCTCCATTGTAAAAGCAGACCTAGACAAAAATGCTACAAGGCATGTTTTAGAATTAAAGAGATTAGTGCATTTCAATAGATATATAATTAATCCAACAAAGTGGCATTTGTTTCTTCTTCACCACTACCATCTGTCTTGCATTTCAGTTCCTAAAGTGGCCTTTTACTATATTATATTTACAATAAATTACAGACTGATGTGTGAGCAACTTGCTCTAACCTGTCATTTCAAGTTTATTGTTGAGTCTACAGAACATTACAATATATACAGTTTGAGACGAAAACTAAATTAGCCAAAGTGTTCTTTAATCTTTCCCTTTTGTCCAGAGAGTTAAATTTCTTCCTGATCTAATCATTGGTATATTATCCATCAAAACTTAATAAAGTAAGAGTCACAGGAATCAGGGAATGAAAATTTACTTTTAAGAAAACAGGAAAATTTAAATTGTATGTTATATTAGTTGCAACAGTTTAACAGTGATATCTCCATGTACAAGATATATAGCAAACTGTCTTCATATATATTGTCCCATCAATCACACAGAAAGATGTTCCTCTATTTTGGGTGCAAATGGTTCACTGGTTCACATCCAGGCTAGCTCCCAATTTGTATTTATAGCTGTCATAGCCAGTCATAGCAATAATCATATATGTTTTTATTTAATCCATTCTTACAGCCTTGGTTAGCCATTACATTTTCTGAGACAAAAACAACGGAGTTATAATACCAGCCAGCCTCATCCTTGTGTGAAAACACACCTTCCTTTCCCTTGGTGGTCAAAAAACATAACATCCATTTTGGCCTGAATCATATAAGATTTACACAATCCTGCCATTCGTTCTGCCTTTCAAGCCAGGGACAGATCACAAGGTCAGGGAGATTGTATGCTCACATAAATCTGTAAAACACTGAAAGTGCCACATTTAAAATGGTCTTCCTTAATTGGAAGTAAGAGGTTACCTTGTTGTTTCCAAATGAGAAGTGCCGCATAGAATAATAATTCTGATCTTGCCAAAGTAACAGTACACTACACACAGTTTAGACTCTGAATATTGTTTAAAGTCTACCTAGAAGATTCAAGGTAGTGTGCTACGTGAAGTAACCCCTAACCCTGCTTTCAAACAACACACAACCACACAAAAAAATAGAAAAAAGATTTTGAAGCTTCACATCAATCCCTGTACTTTAGGCAGAACTAAAGCATGGAAGACCAAAACTGACACACTTTTCTTTCATGACTTATGATAGTGACTAGCAAACGGGCAACAGAGTCAAAGAAGGTTTACACTCTGAACTTATCAGTAGCCACACAAAATCTTTTCACAGCCACTAGAATCATTCCTAACCACCCAGGTAGGAAATAAGATACATGGAAATAGCAGGAGTAACATGCTAATTGAGTCTATCCTTGTACCTCAATCAATCAGTCAATCAATCAATCAAATTTTATTATAGTCGTTCAGACCAAGTTATATGAACTCCATACATAAGAGACCAAAAGAATATGGTCATTTAATATAATACAATTTAAAGCAGATCATAAAATAGGACTTAAAACTATACTACTTTAGAGCATCAGATTTTTATGCGGCGGCACAAAACTTAGCCAGCTGAGTTGTCACCTGGGAGGACTCATCACTTAGCAGCCTCTTTGCTCAATCTAGAAGAAGAAGAAGAAGAAGAAGAGTTGGTTCTTATATGCCGCTTTTCCCTACCCGAAGGAGGCTCAAAGCAGCTTACAGTCGCCTTCCCATTCGTCTCCCCACAACAGACACCCTGTGGGGTGGGTGAGGCTGAGAGCCCTGATATCACTGTTCGGTCAGAACAGCTTTATCAGTGCCGTGGCGAGCCCAAGGTCACCCAGCTGGCTGCATGTGGGGGAGCGCAGAATTGAACCTAGCATGCCAGATTAGAAGTCCGCACTCCTAACCACTACACCAAACTGGCTCTCCCATCATGATGTTCTGGCAACTTTTTAACGAGTGGTTCAATCAAGTTGCTACGAAAGTCTACATAAGCAGGGCAGTGGAACAATATATGCTCTCTTGTATCAATTTCGCCACTCCCACAAAAACATTGTCTTAGCGTAAGGGGAATGTTCTTATAGCGACCCTCTAGCGCCTATATTCTGCACAATGGCTTAGGCCCCAGATTATAAAACAGTACACAGAAGCCGCAACGATTTGTGGGAATTGCTTCATTTGACCCATATTAACTTTCTCTTTTTCCATTTTCTCTTTTCCTGCTTCCTTCCCATTCAACAAATTCTTTTATTCCCCCCACTTCCCTATTGTCAGCATTATTTATTATTTATTTACTTTATTTATACCACACCTCCCTCCCCAGTGGGAACTCAAAAAGCTTACATCATTTTACTCTTCATTTTATTGCCACAACAGCTCTCTGAAGTAGATTAAGAGGTCACCCAGCAAGCTTCCATGGCAGAGTAAGTAGTCAGTCAATTAGTTTATTATTACAGTCCTCAACCAATGCAGCAGAGTAAGTAAGTAAATAAATACATTTATGTCGGGACATTAATTATAACCAGACTCTAGGAGATGTCACAGGTTTACCCAGACATAAATCAAGCTGTGTTTATAGGCTAACCACCTGTCTAAGGGCAAATTCCCACCCCAGCAAAGATCACAACATCGGTTCATTTTATACCCAGAAATGATGTCACAACACTCTAGGAATTTGCTTATGTCTATGATAAAAGCCTTAGAAAGCCTTAGAAATGGACCAATTGCTAGACCATCATATCATCATTTCCAGGTATAAACTAGAAGTGACACTGTGAAATCAAACTCTGCCCCCCAAATATTCCCTCTGTTTGGCTGTTCACAGGACCTTACTACCAGATAAGTAAAGGGCAAAGGATCTCTGCTCTCGCATACCTGTCATGCCTTTTGGAGCAGGAAGAAGCAATGTAAGAGACCCATGTTATTTCTATCAGCTCCGAAAGCAGCAAGAGATGAGAGAAATGCACACATATCCACACAGCATGAACACTTTCAGGAGACAAGGTTAGCAGTGGCCACTATTTAAAGCCATAGTGGGTGGCTACTTGCTAGAAGAATAAACATCCTAGACACAAATTCCAACTCTGAAATGGAGCCCAATCTCAAGTTTGATTCCGGGGTCAGATGCACTGAATGGCAGAAATACCTCAGTTTGGTTGCTTTAGCAAGAATGAATTAGCCTGGTTCCATTTCAGAGCTAGAAATTCTTTACATTGTCTAGGCTTTGCTATTGAAGCGATCTTTGGTGAAACAAGGTTTTACTGGGACCTTGTTCAGCATTGCTTGGTGAATATATTTGTGAATATTTTCTTCTGGACTAATTTCACTGCACATCAAGATTCAAACAGGAAATTAAAAAAAGACTTTTTAATGACATTAAAGGCATTGAGAGTGTGTGAAAAAAGACTTCTTTATTTATGTCTTTTTTTTGTCATACTTTGTTTTTGTGTGCTCCTTATTCCCCAAAAATTTCCCAGGCTTTTGTCCAGTACAGCTGTTTGAGTCGTTTAAACCTACCAGCTGAGTAGGGTGATCCACTCATCAGCTGTTAGGTTTAAAGGACTGTGAGCCATTTAAACTCTTGGTTTGTTTCCCCCATTTCCTTTTGCCCAGACAGCTTCAAAGCAGGAGAGAACGAAATGGCTGCCAGCCATTTAAAACACTTCCTGTGCAAACCAGCTTCGCTTGGAGCATTTTTGCTCGGTTCAGGGGTCAGTTTAGAACCACCTTGAAGTGAACCAGAATTGTTTGGTTTGTGCCCATCCCTAGGCAGAATATCCTGCAATGAAAGATGAGGGGTAGAGAAAGAGATCGCTTGGGAAATTAAGGATGCTGACAGTTATCCATTGATAATTTTTAAAAATTGAATGTGATAGAAAAAACACACACGGTCACTTATACACTATCCATTTTCCCTCTCAACCATTGCCATTGACAGACGTCATTTCGAGCTAGCTACTCAGGGACAAACTAGATGTGATGGCATCCTAATATCCACAATGGGGACAGCTCTGCCATATTAAAAGTTACTTTAAAATGTAATGAGGGGGCCCACAGTGCACTGGGCTGAAACACTCGTGTTCTCCCACATTAGCACCTTTTCAAGCACTGAAACAGTCATGGAAGGGGGGAATTTCAGCACTTGAAAAGGCATGCAGAGGGAAAACAACAGTAAGCCTGTTGCCTTGTGGGACAGATCAGAACCTCACGGCATTAAACCACCTTTAAAAGGCAGCAGTGTTCTGTGGCAGACATAAGGACTCTCACAACTAGTTTGACCCTCGGAACCTAGACACTACATTCTGCCTGAAAATCTGAAAATCTAACCACCATTAATACAGCTCTGCGAACCAATTCACATTTGTTTTTGTTTTTTAAATGCACATATGCTGGCCTTTACATCACAAGTCACAAGTAAGAAATAAAAGATGTCAACAATTTGAACAGCTAAAGAGAATGGGTTAGTACTATGAAACTGCATCAGAGACGTGGCCCTATGGCCTTTTCTCCACTAGGAGCTCTATTTTCATTAGGCCTTCCGTTCAACCATTCTTGAAAACGGCTGATCACAGAAGACTCAAAGCCATGTTTATCGTCACACATCATTTAATTTGAGTCCAAAGATCATACTATCAAGTCAGGGCTACTGCTGTTTTGTAAACGGGTCTTTATTCTGAAATGATAACCTGATTTCTATTCAGATCCAGGTCAGGGAGAGAAAACACACATTTAAAAAAAAATCTTGTGTATGTATCATATCATATGTGTGCTTCAAATCAATCTGGTTAGCATTAGACAGTTCCATTCATCTATGAAAACTGCCGTTGGGTGATTCTACCTTCAGGTCAAAACTATATGTGAGCAAGAAGTCAGAAGATATTTTTTTCCTAACTGCTTTTGAAATACACAAACAACCTATAGGAATGCACAGACATTAGGGTTGTTTGAATAATTTAGGAAAATTCTAATCAAATACAAAGTAAACATGAATTTAAAAATCAGTTGAATAAGCAGTCTATTTAAGTATTCATCAGCTAACATTTAAATTTCATGACCTGTTCTAACACATCTATATAAATTGAATGTTGAGTTTTCCTACTGACTGCTAGTATGTGTTTTATACACCTTTATAAACTCTAGAAATGATTGTATGCAACAACCTAGAGCTGTACTTTTAGAATTAGAGCTATACTTTTAGAATTCCAACCTGGAAAGTTTTGTGCATTTTAAAGCAGCTATATCCTAGTTGCAATCTTACAGAAATCAAAGGCAAAATTAATAAAAGGCTAAGAGAACATGCATCAATAAAACAATATATGGAACTGACAACACAGAACACACTTGGCTGTCATGCCACCTAGTGGACACCATTTACACAGAACATTTGAGCAACATTGGTTACAGAAAGCAACCCCATCCCTGAAAATACTTTGATCTCACCTCCCACTACACTGCTCTAATAATAAGTAGTAATAACCAAATTGATAGTACCAGGATCAAATCAATATAGTAACTTTTTCGTATTCTTACAAAGTTTCATCATAACAGCTCCTACTCCTATAAGTCTCTAACAATCTCCACTTTCATTTTCAAACATACAATAATCTTAAGAGGAAAGTTAAAAAGTTATCTTCCAATGCCAACTTGGAAAAAGGCGATAAAAAAGGTGAATGTAGTAATGCGCTGTATCAACAGGTAAGGCACAAGCTGTCATGCCTAGCACAGGTGGGAAAATGTTAGGCTTACGAGGCTCATGATCTGGGCCTCCATTGAGAGGGAAGTGTTCAGAATCATGCCCAGACTCTTGACAGAAGGCACCAGTATAAGTTGGGCCCCATCAAGAGCTGGGATATGTGCCAGCTGGCTCTCTACATGCCGACACAGCCACAGGACCTCTGTCTTGGCTGGATTCAACTTCAGCCAACTCCGTTTGAGCCAATTCACCATGACCTATAGGCATCCGGCTAGATTGTCAAGGGTGTTGACAGATTGCAGGCCATTAACAGAAATAGCTGGGTGTCATCTGCATATTGGTGACAGCTAAGCCGAAATCTCTGGATCAGCTAAGTAAGAGGGCATACGTAAATGTTAAACAACACCAGGGAGAGTATCGCTCCCTGAGAGACCCCACAACTGAGGGCCTGATGCTGGGAAGTCCTCCTCCTAATGCCACTCAGACCTTTTCAGACACTTATGGGCTGTGCCTCGGATCCCCAAATTGACTAGCCAGTGGGACAAAAGCTTATGTCAAACACTGCTGTCAGATCTAACAAGAACAGCAGCACCAGTCTACTTAGATCCAGTTTCCTCCAGAGGTTTTCCATCTAGGCGACCACAACCATTTCCATCCTATGGCCAGGCTGGAATGATTCTTCCAAGAACCCCTGTAGCTGTCCTGCAACTGCCCATTCAATCACCTTGCCCAGGAACACTGTGCAATTCTACAACAACCATCTCTGGGCAGCAAATCAAGGTTTTTAACCCATCAGTTCTACTGATGGACCAATTCTACTTGATCAACTCCAACAGTAATCCTAAAATCTTTTACAAGATACTTAAGTTGCTCCACTTTTTTTTTCTGGTTCTGCCTGCCATTTACTGCCCTCTGGTCTACCAACCCCACTGGACACCAGCCCCCACTGCAAACAAACTCTGTAAATTGCAAACTTTGTGTGGTTGTATATGTTCATGGTTCTCAGTTGCCTGTTGCATCACTTGCTCCATGGTTGGTTGCTCTGCGCTATCAGAGAAAGTTTGAAACAGAAATAGTTACGATTGTTCAAGCCATCAGTGCTAGACAGCCCATGTTTTAATGTTCCATTTTTCTGGAGATAAGCAGAGTTTAAAAATATATTATGTTGAAACAATTATGTCATCGAAAGCAAGAGAAGACTTTGTAAAAAATACTCATGCCTGATATAGTTTAATTTTGTACTTAGTTGACTGTGTGTGCAAATCTCATGACTAAAATAAACACTGTTTTGTTATATTCTTTTTTTATTGTTTACATATTTATCTTTTTACCAAAATAACCACTATGAAAATATAAAAGGTGCAATTTTATATTCTTGCCTGGGGTGCAAAATTAGCTAAAGTTCTGCCATATCAGGAAAAACTGGATAACCAGTGCTTGTAAGCTGTCAAAGAACATTCCCTCATATTCAGAGAAATTCTGGAGCAATTTCCCAAAAGCACAGCCTTCTCCTGGGCCTGGTGACAAGTAACACTCACATCAATCAATCTCTATGAAATAATTCCCTTCCTCCACAACACTAAGGCCCCTATAAATTTAGAATTCTAAAGGACAATTTTCTGACCAGTGAATAGAGTACAGTTCATCCCAAGCAGTGTCCACCTCAATTTTGTGCCTGAACTATGTTAACATTACTCACTCTTTAGATTAGGTGATTTAAAATCTAGCTCCTTTCCCCTCCCCCCAGATCTTCAAAATTCTTCTCTCTTCCTTTTCTGCTCCTTTTTCTATATATCCAGCCTTTTTCTGGCTGTCCACATCTCAGAATCTCAGTCTTTCCTGATCTGCAGTTCTTATTCCCTTCATTGTTGCATCCACAAATTTCGCAGCCAGGGCACAGAACACCCATGTTCTCTCTCCCCCTTCCTCTGCCTATCTACTTAGGAACACTTATCATGCAACCAAACATGTGTGGCATTGAATGCTTTATCCATGGGATGGGCCACAACTGGATTTAATGACTGTTCACAATGTGAATTATTTTATGTTGCCTCTTTTCTTGCCTTTCTTGCCTTTCTTTTTCCCCTTTGTAGCCAATAAAAGTGACCTTGTGACTTAGAATTGCCTGTTCTTGCTCTAATGTTACTCCAAACCAGGGTTGGGGGAACCGTTTGTGAAACTGCCTATATGTGTACCATCCTTTGTTTCCTGGAAGACAATACTCTTAGAATCCATTATCTCTTCTAAGTGAGCATATACTGTTGGTAAGTTCTGATCTGTATAATGTTGATTTTTCCGCAATTGGTTTTTACCATTTTAATGTTTAAGTGTTGCTATTTTAATCCTTTGTATGTCATCATGAACTACAGAAAGGTGTGTGTGTGTGTTTTAACAGCCTGCAAGAAATTTCTGGGAGCTAATGTAAGCTTGAACCTTGCAGCAATTCCAACAATATGAATTCCACTGGAGTAACCATGCTAGTCTACTGCAGCTAAAAGAACGAGTTTTATGGTACTTTAAAGTTTAAAGGACTAATAAATTTATTGTGGCATAAATGTTCACAAGATACATTTTGCAAATGATGCAGTTCATTTTCATTCACAACAGCTTATTTGACAAATATGTTAGCCTTACAAAGTGTAAAAGACTTGAGTTGATTGTCAAACCAGGTTAAGGTTTTGAATAGTCTCAAAGGAGTTCCATGGCCATGTGTAAGCCTGTGACTGACCTCACTTTTCTACATTCACTGTCTCTATGACACACAGTTTAAATAATCAAAGGATGCTCTCAGCAACTCCATGACTAATTCAGTAAGTCCCAAAGGAATGAATGTACAACATGCATCATAGGCAGAATTTGGAAAAAGTGTCAAGAGACTCAAACATTTTAATGATCCCATGTACAAAAACACTCTGTGCTTTCACTGGTTTTTAATAGTATTTAAATACTTAAAAAAACACAAAATTGTAGTTAGTGATTCGAACAAACACAGTATCTGAAAAGCATGTTTTACATGCCAGCATTGTGCCCAGATTTAACACATCTCCCATTTAATGCTGTTGTTGCTGTTTTTGGGGGGTGGGAGTGGGTGGAACTTATATTTGCACTAATATACTGAAGCTACTAGTCGGATCTTGGCTGCTAATCAGCCCTGGTTAGTACCTAGATAAGAAACCAAGGAAGTCCAGGTTTGCTACACAGAAGCAGGCAATGGTAAGCCACCTCTGAATGTCTCCTGCCTTGAAAACCCAACAGGGTTGCCATAAATTGGCTGCAACATGATAGCACTTTCCACCACCACTGTTATTTTTCAACTTGCAACTTGTCAAGCAGGTAATAGATTCTTGAAATGGGAAACACAAAATAAGACAATGTTGACATAACGCTAGAATACATGTAATTACTAGCAGTTTCCATCTAATTATCATTACATTTGAAAACATTCTCATAATAGACAATTTAATTGCTATTTATAACATATTCAGTGCTTTTATTAAATATCTCCTAAACTAGTAGTGAAAACACCATGAACCAGCAGCAATAAATTCATCCAACATTATATCGAACAAACAACCTAAGAGTCCTTCTTTAAAAATAGAATGTCACAATTTTAACTCTCAATCAAAACTGGGAGGCACGCCTGACCTTGGCTAGGGCCAGGGCATTCTCAGTCCTGGCCCCAACCTGGTGGAATGAGCTCCCAGAAGAGCTGAGGGCCCTGCAGAGCTGTCAACGTTCCACAGGGACTGTAAGAGGGAGCTCTTCCACTAGGCATTTGGTTGAAGCAGTGCCAAGAAAATTGGGTCCCTCCCTATATAGGACTACTGTGGAGCCCTGTAGAGGCATAGCCCAAGGTCAACTGGGCAGAGGCACCTCTCCGGAGGATGATGATGGATATTGGGGACCGGTGTGCCCTGGTGTTATAGGCTGGGGTTGGAGGACAGATATAGATTATTTTACCCACCACTGAGGACTTTTGTCATTTCTGTTTTATGGGGTTTTATTCTTTTATTGTAAACTGCCATGAGCCGCGCTGGCTTGGGAAGTGGCAGTAAATAAATCCAATAAATAAATAAATAAAATAGCAAGGATACATACATAAAAGGTCACAAAAATAGCAAACATATGGGAGAAAATCCAGCAATAGTGAACTAAATGATAAAAAACAGTACAAAGTATTACAATGCTTCAAAAAGGTAATGCAGAAAAGTGAAAGTATAAAACCCTTACAATTTTACGCTACTTCTATTACTAGAAATGAATTATCTCTAAAGGCAGGAAAAGTAAAAAGGAAACTAGATCATTATAAATAAATAGTAGAACAGTAGAATACAGAACTGTTGATTACTTGAAGACCTTTCATTTTTCTCATGCTATTCACAAACAAGAGTTTCTCCCTCTGAGGCAGAGAACATCTGAATAATGGGTTTTCCCACCACTTAGCCAGAAGGGCAGGAACAAAAAATTATTCCTTTTCCTTTGTCCTTCAGTGGAACAAGCCCTGCCTCCAGTTTTCTTCCTGCCTTGAAGAGGGAGAGCAGCTAGCTTGAGGGTTCCTATCCTTCAGCTCAATTTTCTATAAATTCTTAACCTATTTATCTCACTGTCCTTCAGCTCCTCCCTGAAAGCTAGCAGCCTGCCAGGCAGGAAAGTAAATTGATCCTACCACCAGGCCTTTGGCGGCAGCCAAGAGTGATATGCACAAACTGCTAGCTATGGCAGAAAAGGACAGATATTATGGATTCTTCCCTGAGGCTTATTGCACGGTGCCCATTTTGGTTGAGGACAAGAGGCAATGGGCCTGGCTGGCACTGCCCCTAAACAGGCTGCACTGACCAAGGCAAAACAAAAGCATCAGTGAGCATGCTGAGTTAAATGCTGTACTAACAACTGGGAGCAAACAATGCTGGCAGGCACACCCTCCAGGGCTGTCCCTGACCAATGAGCGAACTGCATGGAGCGAACTGCAGAGCCAAAAAAGTGCACCCCAAAAGTTGATTGAATTGATTACGTAAAGGCCATTCATTTGTCTAATGCTATTTGCAAACATGAGTTTTTCTGCTTACACACAGATTAAATTACAGAGAAGAAAAGATCCTGTGCGGTCTTCAAGAATAAAAAAGAATTCCAGTTTTTCTAATAGATATATGCTGATTTATGATATGCTGTATAGGATTCTGCCTTCTAAAACTGCGCTATCACCTGTTTTGGTGCTACAACTTGCCTTAAACATTTCAGTCAAATTGACAGTTGCACACCTGCTTCTTCGTATGTATTTCTTATCAAGCTGACCACTGATCTTATTTGTACAACTGGTTCAGTTTCAAACAAGCAAAGCATTAAAAGCTACCATCTTTCTACCCTCTGCAGCAGAAACATATCATTAGTAGATAATGATTTCTACCCATGGATTTTTGAAGTAGGAAAGCTTGGCCTTCGTCATATTGGCACAACATTCAAATTGGTAAACTAGTGTCCTATATGATATGAATGCAGATGATTCAGATCAAGTGCTTATCTATCCAAGGAAAGAGAGATAGGCAAGATGAGAGAGAGTGGCTTGTGAACCAAACTGCCAAATTGTTATCTATAGCAAACTACTAAAGCACATTATGTCAAGTTGCAGGATTACTGAATAACCCATTAGCCGCACAGTTGCCATTCTGCATCACTCAGCTAAACAGTTCATCATTCTAAACTGTTTTATAATTAACAAGTAAATAAAAATGTGCATCTCAAAAAAATGAGAGCTTGCATCTCCAATTGTCTGCAGTATTTAAATGTGAATGTAAATCATGCAGCTGCCTATACCTTTTCTCTTCATAATTAAAAGCTTAGGGTTGTGCGATTTGGCCACCGAAGCAGCACCGAAGCAGCACCGAAGCAGAGCTCTGCGCCTGTATGCATGTGTCAACCGGCGCACGGGCACCCATTCCCCCCCCCGCCCCCACAGCACAGCTCTGGCTGCTATGAGTGGGAACAGCCATTTTGGCAGCCAGCTCGCAAAACTCTAAATAATACTTGAAAGACCGCCTACTCCCATTTGATCACGTTATGTCAAGATGCATATGATCACTCCAGTGATCTTCAGGGGTCCTGCTTTGAATGCCCCAACTATATGAGATTAGATGCCCATGATGCCAAAAACTGGGAAGTCCCTCCACAGGGAGATTCTTCTGCCACCTTCAATTGTTTTCCACCAGCAAGTAAAGACATTTGGGGACAGGGATATTGACATTCCCTCACTAATTCTCATTAGGTCCCCTCCATCTTTGTGAGTTTTATATGTTTATATTTCTTATGTGTTTTTGTTTTCTTTAAAATATTTATATATTTGAATTTTAAATTATTTTTAATGTCTGATATGTTTGCTATCTTGGGGACCATGAATTAGGTAGAAAGGTGACATTAAAATGTTTAAAATAAATAAAACATGAGCTGAATATTATTATAAATATTAATACTTTGCAACTATGTCAAATCAATTCAAGCTATTTGGTATAATAATTAGATTGTTCAACGATTTACAAGGATATACCTCCAGGCCTGTTCAACATAACAACAAAGACAGAGTTTATTTTAAGCAGACACAGCAGCATGAAAGTTAAAACTATGTAGCAAGGTGAAAACCATGTACCAGTCAAATAAGGGGGGAGGGGCAGGGAACAGGATAGTGTTGCCTATCTCAAGGTAGCACCTGCCAGATCTCTCACTATTGCAATTGCTCTCCAGCTGACTGAGATCAGTTGCCTTGGATGAAATAATTGCTTTGGAGGATGGAATCTATGGCACCATACCCTACAGTGGTCGTTCTCCTCCTGAAATCCGGCCATCCCCAGGCTCCACACCAAAATGTTCAGGTATTTCCCAACAGAGAGATGACAAGAAGAAGAATTAGATTTTATACCCCACTTTTCACTGGCTGAAGGAGTCTCAAATCAGCTTACAATCGCCTTCCCTTCCTCTCCTCACAACAGACACCCTGTGTGGTAGCTGAGACTGAGAGCTTTTGAAAGGACTACTCAGTCAGAATAGCACTATCAGAGTTGTGATGAGCTCAAGGTCACACAGTTGGCTGCATGTGGAAAAGCAGGGACTCTAACCCAGCTCACTAGATTGGAAGCTGCCACTCTTAACCACTGCACCACACTGGCTGTCTAGAACAGCCTAGAACAAACCTAGAACAGGAAGAGTGACATCAACAGAATGTCCTTTAAATTCAGACCAGAAAGCATTATGGTTCTTGAAGCTACTGTACATTTCCCATAACCTGCTTTAGCCTATTAGTGTTCAAGCATCCTAGACTGAGGGTGGCGGTTGGAATTTGCACTGCAGCTGCATTGTAACTCAATGAGGTCTTAATATATGCATTGTAAAAACACATTTTTTTAGTAAACCACTTACATGCAAAAAACAACTCACAAGAATAATAAGATGCCCTACAAAGCCTCACAACCTGACACTAGAGTATGTTTTTAAAGTTTTTTTTTTAAACAGATTACTTTAATTGGGGGAGGGGGAGGAGACTTACGGTAATGCATACTTCCAGCTAAAATTTTATAGGAAACAAGCAAGGCAATTCAAAGTTACAGCTCCCCCAGCAAACATAATTCAGGTACACTGAACATGTTTAGTACCATTGTATACGGTAACCGACAACAATTATGTGAAAGGCCCTGAATTATTGTGGCTTTTGGAAACCATTTTGGATTATTTGACTTTTATGCATATAAACTCCTAGCTATAATGTTATATTAACATTAGGTTCTTGAATAAACGTATATTTGAAAATGCAACTCACCAAACTGGCTGTCAGAGAAGGAGCCGACTGCCCAAGAGCTTGACTGCGCATTCGGACAAGGTTGGAAGTTTCTCCAGTTTGCCATGACGATTGTGTAACAGCATTTGGCAGCAAGTACCTACCTGTCAAGAAATTTTTTTAAAGTATCAATAAACAGGTTTCTGTAACACAGTTGCTCTCAACATTTTTACTGTTGAGAAACCCCTCGAGCCTATCGGGAGAGGCGGGAAATTAATAATAATAATAATAATAATAATAATAATAATAATAATAATAATAATAATAATAATAATAATAAACAGGGGTAGTCAAACTGCGGCCCTCCAGATGTCCATGGACTACAATTCCCAGAAGCCCCTGCCAGCATTCGCTGGCAGGGGCTTCTGGGATTGTGGTCCATGGACATCTGGAGGGCCGCAGTTTGACTACCCCTGCCCTAAAACATCCTCAGGCTTCGAGAAGCATAGCTGCGTACACACTCACCTGAGGCCCATCATGGGCCATTTTGGGAGGATAGGGTGAGTCAACATGACCATATATGGTCATGCCGCTCAATCAATGTTTAACAAAAAAGAATTTAAAAAACTGTTCAGGAAACTCTTCCAGGGCTGTCAGGAAACCCTGGGATTCACAAAACCCTGGTTGATTAAAGCCTGATCTAAGAAGATAAGACAGGATCGAAATATATGTTAAATATAAAATAGTTCCACATTCATTTCAGTTGGGGGAGATAAACTAAGTGAGCTTAGCTTTGAATGAAATGTGCCATATATATTTAATATACTAATGCATTAAACACATGTTATCACAAATGTTATATAATCTGAATCAAGCCCCCCCTCCCCCCATGGTTCTTGGAAAATAAATGTAATTTGGGCAGTAAGAGGATAAATTGCTTTAATGTCTGACCAGGAACAGCTCCAGGGAACTATATTTTATTATTACATATCTTTCACTGTTCCAATCCCAGATGGAAGAAACAGCGTGAAAGGTATAATTTTAATATTTCTCACACTAATGTATGGAGAACTAATACAATCATCTCTATTAGCCTTAATAGAAGAAGAAAAGAATAGGCTGGTTTTAAACCATTACTATGAAACATTTAATTCTTTTTACCTTATTTCCTTGTGGTTATATCAAGAAACTTTATTTAAATCCAATTTGGGAAGAATACCAGCAGGCACCAAAAAGTATGTTGCTGTTTAATTCATGCATCATTTGCTGCTTACAACTTAAGGAAATTAGCATCTGTCAAGTGTATTACTCAGCTGCATATGGTTAAAATTAACGGACAATGCTAGTTTCTTTGCCAGATTTAAAATAGAGATGAACACTCCCCTCCCCAATCTGTCCATTAAAGCCGATATAATTCAATCAAAGATAGAATTACAGCTGTCCTAATTATACTGTCTTTAGTTGTTGCATGAGAAACATTTGTACAAACCCCCAATAACAAAATTCAGCACTTTCTGCCCCTTCCCCTTCTCATGCAGTAATAAAAGCCATCTAAGCACACATTATTGAGATACTAAAATATTCACAGCAGTTTGGAATAATTGCCCAGTTAACATTTACAATTAGTGTTATTTTAATTCTTTGCTCTTCTAGAATAACTACTAGTTTTTCAATATGATCTGTAATAAAGGTAGAAATTAGATTCAGCCCAACCCTTAAGTCTCAACACATATCAATAAAAGTCAGTCAATGGAAAAACTTACAAAATGATTTATTACAACCTGAACAGCTAAAATGCTGGATTCTGGACAGAAAGTCTTTGTCTTAAAACAGAATATCATTGTTTGACACATTCACAGAAAATCACCAACCAATATCTAAAATACCTCGCCACTTACATGAATTTTTCTTCAGATTACTACAGTCTACTCAAAAAATTGAATGAATTGTTTTATAACAGCACATTAACCCATCTAAAGCATTTTTTAAGTTTCATAGTAAACTAAATAATAATAAAGCCCTTTATTCTTTTGTCCTTCCTTTTAGAACATATTATCTGAAACTGTACACAATAAAGTACTTCTTGGTTTTCTCCAAGTTTACTGAAACAAAATAAAGACAGACTGCTTAGCAAATGGCACTCAGTCCCAAAGGCAAAAGAACATTAGAAGAATCCGCTGGATCAGGCCAAGGATTTATCTAGTATAGAATCCAGTTTCCAACACCAGCCAACCAGATGCCACTGGGAAGCCTCCAAGCAAAAAATGAAGGCAGTAACCTTCCCCTGTTTGCATCCAGCATAAGATATACTGATGTGCAGTTTATATTCTACCATCCATTTCCTACAATGGAAAATCACTCCCATTGTAAGGGAGAGGTGATTCTCATCTAGTTTCCTTTTCCATATCCCTGGAAGAACCCTAGATCAGGGGTAGTCAACCTGTGGTCCTCCAGATGTCCATGGACTACAATTCCCATGGGTCCCTGCCTGTGTTTGCTGGCAGGGGCTCATGGGAATTGTAGTCCATGGACATCTGGAGGACCACAGGTTGACTACCCCTGCCCTAGATGTTTGGAAGTGGTAATAGTCTGGCTCAAGCAGAGTCACCTGAAACTCAACCCTTCTAAGACGGAGGTCCTGTGGCAGGGTAGGAATGGGCCAGATCAGGGAGCACGTCTTCCATGCCTGGACGGAGTGAAGTTATAGATCTTGCCCTCAGCCAGAAATTTGGGGGTGAACTTCGATGCCTCCTTGTCAATTGAAGCACAGGTCACAAAAGCAAGTGACGCTACTAGCACCCCACCTGGCCCTGACCAAAGTATAAACATAACAAGTAAACAAGTAAACAAATAGGACAACGGTGACCTCCAGACTAGATTTCTGTAACTCACTCTGTGGGCCAGCCCTTGTCCTTGACCCAGAAATTACAGCTGGTACAAAATGCAGCTGCAAGGGTTCTCACAAGTACACGCTGGAGAACCCATATAGCCATAGGTTGTATGTGGGAAGTGTGCCTGGCCTTGACAAGGACCAGGGACTTTTCAGCCCCCACCTGGTGGAATAAGCTTCTGTAAGAGTTTAGGGCCCTGTCAGAACTATCACAGTTCCACAGGGCCTGCAAGATGGAGTTCTTCCACCAGGCATTTGGTTGATGCCAGGACTAGGAATGTCTACTGGGTCGCTCCTCCAAACACCCCCCCCCCTCGGTCTTTGGGTCAAAAGGTCCATTGAGTCTGTTGGGGGATGGGACTATGGGTTTATGGGAATTTTATGGAAATGTGAGGATTTTATTGTATGTTTTGCTTACTGCTGTAAATCCCCATGAGCCAGCTGTACTGAGAGCTCAATAAATATTGAGAGCTCAATAAATATGTCAATATTATTTTAATAAATTAAATAAATGAACATCAGGGCCTCAGTCAGCTGTAGGAAATTCCTTTCTGTAAGTTCCTCTTCATTCACAAATAAGAGTTGCACTTACCTGTAATATTCAGCAGGGTCATCTGTACAGATACATATTGGGACTGCATCTGCACAGGCCAGCTGCAGACATTTTGTTCCTAGCTCTTTAAAAAAATCCTAAAATGGCCCCCCTTTCCTTCAGTTCCCCTATATCACCACAAGCACTCCTTTTAAACATGGACCAAGCAATAGGGACTTCTGTAATCATTTCTAGTTCCTCCCTGCAACCACTGTTTCTTTCTTTCAGTATTTCTTCTTATCTATTTACTCACTCCAATTTTTTTTTGAGCAAGAGCGAGCTCACAGCTTAGTTGGAGGGAGGGAATGTGTGTCTGCACAGATGTCAAAGAACAACAATTAGAGGTAAGTGCCACTCTTTTTTGATCTTACATCTTCTGATACAGCCCCATATTGGGACCAGTAGTGAATTAATAACCATAGGAGGAGGGGTAAATCTCTCATTGCATTACGAACTTTAAGACTGTTTTTCCCACATCAGCATCTCTCCTCGCCTGCTGATCCAGTGCATAATGCTTAACATTATAAGCCACAGCCTTACAAATGTCCAGCAGTGGTACACTGCTGTAAAATGCAGCAGATATGGCTATCATGCGGGTGGAATCATCTTCAATCTTATGGGACACAGCCTACCAGCAGACAAGTAGCAGGACTGAACCACAGCAACCAACTGGGAAGAAGTGGTTCTGCCCTTCCCAAGAGCCCCAATAACTAATAAAAAGTGTCCTAGCTTTACAAAATGACTTTGTCCTTTCTAAATAATAGAGAATAGCTCATCTCACATCCAGGGTAGGTAACTCCTTTTCTGGGTCAAAGCAGGGGAGGACAATGGCTGAAGAATTCTCTTTCTTTAGTGACCTAGGGCTAGCCACCAACTTTCAGCCTAACTTCACTCACAGGATTATTTTGAGTAAAACAATCACTCCAAAATTCAGTAAAGGTGGGTTGTGGAAGAAAAAGCAGCAGAGATGGCTAGCAGTAAGGAAAGCTGAGCTGGAGGGAAAGGGGTAGATGAAAGTGAGAGTTTGCTGATACTAAATTTCTTGGAACAAATACAAATAATTTAGTGACAATAAATTCTATAAAGGCTATAAATTGGAAGGTGGAGCTGTTTTAAGTGATCTTCACTTTTAAGACCACTACTGTGAATAACTTAGGGGGAGCCAACCTTTTACTAAGGAGTGTTTTATGAATATTTTAGGGTGCTCAATGGTTAAGTAATGGTTTGTTTTTATATTGATGGTTTTCTATTTGTTATGATTTTATGGTATTTGTTTTTACCTGTAATCTGCCTTGATCAGAGCTCTGGAGAGACAAGCCTATACATTTCCTAAATTTTAAAAAGCCAATTAAAGCAAACAATTCATGTATTTATGAAAGCTGTAGCTACACTGTAGCTAGCTGTTTGCTAAGAATCAAGCCCAAAATAGCTTACATTGGAAAATTAAGATACATTTATAATAAAGTGATCTATGTCACCTCTGTATTGAGACTGAAAAGCGAGAAATAACATAGTAACCTAAACAGACAGGCCATCTGTTGCACTTGGTTATATTTAATCATCATAAAATGGCTAGTATTGTTTATTTCATATCCCTGTAAATGTGCAACAAGGCTTTAGCATAAGCACATCATTACTCCTTTTCTTTCAACCCTTGAGCTTACACTGTGACAGTTTATGGCACTTAATTCCAGAGCAGGATTTAATATCTTCCCAAGGCTCTGAAAAATTCTAACATCTGAGCCTGTCTTTCTTTCTTTTTTTTAAGAAAAAACAACTTGTATGAAATCTTTCAGCCCTAAATTTTCAGTTAAATTAAACAACTGAGGAGATTCCATCATCTGAACGAAATAAGAAAATGTCAGTACGGGACAAGCCAAAGAAGAGAGAGTCTGGACTTATTGCTTATGTACTTCTGGCTTCCATATGCATTTCCCATCAGAAACGTATTTAAAACCCTTCAGAGAATGCCATTTTTAACAAAAATTTTCATCCTGGATGTAGAATTTTCTTGATGTGAAAACACATCTTATGCCACACCCTGGGGGTGAACTGCAGTGGAAGTCGACGGAAGTAATGTTTAATTCCTCCCTTCCCCCGCCACCAGAACAGGTAAATAAATGGCGACCACAGCCCCTCCTCACAGCATTTCTTCCGTTGAAGGGAGGGATTGGGCTCAGCTACAATTCTCCTCAGGTTTGCCTGGAAGGAAGCCCCACAGAGCTGACTTCTGAGTAAACATGCTTGGAAGTGGGCTGTCAGCTCTTTTGGCAGGGAAACTGGGGAGCTGATTTGGCATGGCATCAGCATCCATGGACTTAAGTGGGTTTCAATTAATGCGGGCCTTCTAAATGCTAGAGAAGGAAACCGGAGGGGGGCTCCACTAGCAAATTAACTCAAGGAGTGGGGGGAAGGGTGAGATACCCAGGCATTTTGTGGGGGGGGGGCAGCCATGATATTTCCAGATGTTGCGAGAATCAGATCCTCACAACATTTTTTTGTTGCTTGCATTAACCATAGTTCCAAAACCTTTTAACTTTATTTATTACATTTCTATACTGCCCTGCCAGCTAGCTGGCTCAGAGAAAAGTAAAAGGAATGGCACTCCAGTAGTTTGTGTACTTTTCATCTGATCCTACTTAAAGGACTGCTCTTGGAGTTACTGAAAATAATGGCTTTTTAAATGTGGCTATTTTTAAATAATGGCTTTTTAAATGTTATTGGGAATGTCTTCTGCAGGGTTCCATTATCTACCCACACAGAAAAAGTCTTTAATATTTACATATTATCAATCAAATCAAAGTAGAAGAGGCATATATGTTTCTCCTTACTGCATTCAGTTTTATGTTCTACCTATCTTTTGGTATGTACAGAAAACCTGCTTGTTTGCCAAGCAAGGCCTGAACCACTATTGAGTTAGAAACATAATGACTAAGTAGGAACAGACACCCCTCTTGCTTGGTATGGTAGTTCTTGATCTTTTTTGGAGATGCCAGAATGGAGGCTAAATTCAGCTATGGATCTATGAGACATCCCAGGATATCCCTCCATAACTGGGAAAGCCACAGGTCCAGAGGAGCCTGACTGCATCACAGAAAAAACAGGGTCACTGATCCCACAGTCTATTCCTTACTCCATCCTACTTCCTGCTGTGGACAAGCTGTGACTTACAAGCCTAGGGGATGGAGCAGAAGAAATATGAACACTCTCAAACTGACTTATATCGCATTCCTCACAAGCATATCAGATTTGAATTCATCTCCACTGGAGAGAGTAATCAGCAGTGGGGCCACAGACACAGCATGAAGGCAAACAGATGGGAGTCCTTCTCAAAACCAGAGTAGAAATCTTTGACAGAAAATAAAAGGGGAGATAATAGAAGCAGTATTACAACCATAACTCCTGTCAGCTAAATCATTTCAGAGACTCACAGAGCTTTTCTCACACACATCCCCACACACACTTTAACATACCTTAAAATAAATACTAACACTTGTATTTTCTATCAAAGATTTCCACTCTGGTTTTGAGGACTCAGTGCACAAGGGGGCAGGGAAACACTTTGGGTGCTTTTAAGACCTCTAGGGACTTTCTCGTGTGTCAGGTCTATATGGAACTGTACTCAGACCACAAAGATGAACATATAAAAATCTTTAAATCCTAGCCCTTGAATGCAGCCAACAGACATTTCAGCAAGAAATCTGTACCATATTTCAAGAACACATTACCTGAAATCATTACACACCGTTAACACTAATAAGTATGGTTGCCAACACTAGGCAGGGAAATTTCTGCAGATTTGGTATTGAAGCCTGAGAAAGGCACGGGGTCGCAATGGGTTGGACACAACTTCGCATCTAACAACAATAACAATGCCATAGAGTTCACCCTCCAAAGCAATCATTTTCTCCAGGGGAACTGATCAGGAAATCACTTATAATTCCAGGAGACTGGCAACCCTATAAGGTCAAGTTAAAGTCCTCTCCAGAAGCTTGGAATCCTTGAGCAAGTCTTTTTTTAAAAACTTGCGTAACATAACAGTTTCAAATAATTATCTATGGTAAGTACTAGAAAGGAAGGAAATTCATATTTTCGGTTTGCTTTTTCAGCCTGGTTAGGCACAATGCCCTTCATTTCAAGCACATTTAAAAAGCCATTATTTTCTATCATGAATTCCACTCCCTGCGCAGCTAACTAAGCCTACAGAGTATTCTTGATTCTGACAATTTAAGCCCAAGCCCGAACGATTGTATAAAGCTCTTTGAAGTGACTTCACGAAGCCCATTCACTGCAGCAAAGGAACTTTGCATTTAACCAGTTTGCTCCTCCACGGTGTGTGTGTGTTGGGGGGGGGGGGGAGATTTCAATAGTTTCATTTTCTGTATTTAGACAATACAATCAGGCAAATTAAGAATCTGACTTTAACCCAGCTCAGCCATGGATAACAATATATTAGCATGACTATATTAATTACTGTCAATGTTAATGCCTTTAATTTCAAACTGGAATCTGCTGTTCATATAAAACCGAATTTAAAATATATAACAGGAATTTAGAAATCAAAAGCAAAAATGACTGCCCACACTGTACGTTAAAAATTGCTGTCAGTCTCTCAGTACTCTTGAATTTAGGAGTTATGAATATTACATAGTAACATGATTGACAAGTTTCTCCCTAGAGAGCAATATCAGCTTCAAGGTAGGCTGACAGCTAAATATATCTGAGAGTATATCTAAATGAATATACGGAATTCAATGCTAGAATTTTTCTATTCTTCCACCATCAACAGACCCATCAAGAGAACAGACTTTTCCCACTGAAACAACTGAGGGAAGAAAGCTAAAAGTAGAGTCAATTTATCTGTTTGATAAATATGATAATTTCCACTAATAAGAAATCATTCATGTAAGTGAACATATTATACTCAATGAAAAGCTAAAGTTGTATAGGTAATCGTTTGAAGAGTAAAACTTTAGCATTTCATAGCACATTAAATCATATGTATATCATTCTACACATTATGTCTCTCCATTTTATGCTGCACAAGCAGAGTGGTCTGATGGGGGGAGACTCCTCAACTCTGTATAGGATTTTACTTACCAGTGGCCCAACAGAGTCATTTTGGGCCACACAATTCTCCTAGCAGAATTAGAAGAACAGGCTATATTTAACTATTTGTGATTGTAACCTACCTCTTCTTCCAGGTCAAATTTTTCAGAATCCCAGGATTCCACAAAACCCTGGTTGAGAAAACCTGGTCTACATTCAAGACTGTTTCTGCACTAGAGATATTGTTCAGATTTGCCACGTCTGTCTCAAAATCTTGTGCTGGAATAAATTTTATTAATTTTTAAGATGATAGCAGGTTCAAGTCCTCTCACTTCTGTGAAATATACTGGGTGAGCTTGTGTCTGTCACCCTCTCTCAGCTTATCTAACTCACAAGATCACTTCAATTATAAAATGGAGGCGTTGAGAGAAAGCTGGGGTGAAAAAATAAATAAGATAGACTCTGGAAAGAGGGGAAGGTTTCAGCCACAAAGTGAGCACCACTACTATTTAACACATTTGCACCATTAGCATCTTCAAAATCTTTCTTTTTTTGGCAGTCAAGTCACAGCCAACTTAAGGAGGCAAGAGAGGTTCAGTGGCAGTTCCAGCCTCTGCATAGCAACCCTAGCCTTATTGGTGGTCTCCTATCCAAATACTAATCAGGGCTGACCCTGTTTAGCTTCCAAGACCTGATCCTCAGACTGGCTTGGACTATCGAGGCCATTTAGTTATTTATTCATTTATAATCTAACTTGCTCTCCAATGGGACTACATCACTCTTTTCCCTACCATTTGGTCATAGAATCATAGAATCATAGAGTTGGAAGGGGCCATACAGGCCATCTAGTCCAACCCCCTGCTCAACGCAGGATTAGCCCTAAGCATCCTAAAGCATCCAAGAAAAGTGTGTATCCAACCTTTGCTTGAAGACTGCCAGTGAGGGGGCACTCACCACCTCCTTAGGCAGCCTATTCCACTGCTGAACTACTCTGACTGTGAAAAACTTTTTCCTGATATCTAGCCTATATCGTTGTACTTGAAGTTTAAACCCATTACTGCGTGTCCTCTCCTCTGCAGCCAGCAGAAACAGCATCCTGCCCTCCTCCAAGTGACAACCTTTCAAATACTTAAAGAGGGCTATCATGTCCCCTCTCAACCTCCTTTTCTCCAGGCTGAACATTCCCAAGTCCCTCAACCTATCTTCATAGGGCTTGGTCCCTTGGCCCCAGATCATCTTCGTCGCTCTCCTCTGTACCCTTTCAATTTTAATTTTCAATTTCAATTTTCACAATCGCCCTGCGAGGTTGATTAGCCTTAGTATGTGTGACTGGCCCAAAGTCACTCAGCTATAAGGAAAGGGTTCAAATTATACCGATCTAGTCTTGTTTTGCATTAATTTAAAACTAAAAATTAAAAAGATATTTTTATCTACTGGTTTTATACCCTTCTGCCCTTTTAGAGAATGGGACATACAGAAATCAACTGAAAAGTTACTGGAAACATCTCCTACTTCAGTTACAGTTAATAAATATGCTATTTTGAATTAGAATCAACATGCTCTTAAAATGCTATATATATTCACGTACAGAACATCCACAATTTGAATACTGCGAGTAATTCTGCTTGCCCCACTTTCAAGAAAAAGGTAATTAAAATGATCTGTTGAAAGATCATCAATTTAATTAAGAAAATAGTGTGGCTTTTTAGGCTTGCAAACAACTGAATGGGAGCATAAGGATTTGTGCTTTCAGTCATGATTAGTTCATGGAATTAATAATTTGGAGCACGTGAAGATGGAAAAACTGTTCACACAATACAAAAATATAATCCATTCACTGGCAACAAACTTCACACAAACAAAACAACAAAGACTATGGCATGCCTTGCCCCAAAATGTTCTTAGTCACCATAGTTTTTTTTAAAAGAGAATTAGATGAGTTCACAGTGCAATCCTAAACAGAGTTACATGGTTGTACATCACTTGATTTCAATGAACTTAGAAGAAGACAGCAGAAGGGAAGCCATGTCAGTATACTGGACATGATCTAGAAGGGGCTCATAACATTAAACTTAATAGTTCAAGGGGCAGAGATATTTCTTTAAGGAAACAACCCCACCCTCTACCCCATTGTCATCACAGTCCAAATGATATCAGGACCTATTCTGTACACAATAGATAATGCACTTTAGAAGTAGATTTTCCTGTTCTGCACAGGAAAATCCAGTTGCAAAAGCACATTGAATGTGCGGAATGGGTCCTGGACCATCCAATACTGCTTTTTCAAGGAAACAGAAGACACTTGGAGAATTGATAATGTATCTCCAAGATCTTACTTAATTGTGCCCTCAAAAACAATATGCCTCTTTTACATCCTGGAGATTCACAAATAACTACGCAAATATATTTCATAAGTCATTAAACTGGCTATATTTAAATAGTCATAATATCAGGCTATGGGCCTGGATTTGAGCATAATACCATGTTTGCCATAGCATGTTTTTCTGTTTTTAAGGATGCTTCAAGTTATGTGTTCCTACACCAAACCCTTCACTGCTGTTTTCATTATACCCACCTGTCAGAGCTCCTCCAAGGCTTCCTCTTCTAAAAGGTCTTCCATCTTCACTGAGCTGCCTTTTAAATTTCAGTGATTTGCCAGGGCCAGAAGAGACTTCAGGATTGCTTGATTTTCGAAATGGCATTGATGGAGGAGATAATATGCTGTCGAGCTGTAAAAAAATGTAGATGCTGGAGTTTAGAATGCGTTTTCAGTTGAAACTTGAAGCACTGTGTTAATAGTTTTGCATGAAATAGTTCTAAGCCTTATAAGAGACACCAAAATGAGTGTTCAGGTATTGCCGACAGAGGTAAGGGAAAAGAGGATAATGCTGCCAGAACCTTCATCTGGAAACAGTGTTTTCCTTTTTCAGAAAGTGTAAGACAGTTTGAAAGACACTTTTGCATTGAATGGATAGGCTCCAGAAGTTTTTGCACTGTTCTAACTTGACCTGCTTGACAAAAGATGACTGAGGCAAAAAGGATGTGCACACGCATTACGGAAAGAGTTTATCCAACCACCTTGAACTCTCTGAAGTGTACTCTATTTCCAGTTTCAGGACACTTTTCATTTACCTGAACATGGGTAGAGCCATTTTTCAAACTATTTTCATTCTGCTTAAGTTTATTATAAAAGCTCTTTGCATTTGGTATTTAAGGCTAAAAAAAACAGGCTTTCTCCATAGTTGCATCTGGAATTCCATCCAGCATCTATATATGTGACATCTAACTCCTGGGGGATTACGCCAGAGACTTGTTGATTCTTTCACTGTAACTGATCATTCATCATGAAAGTTGCCCTCTCCAAATCACTGTCCAATATGACCGTCTAGAATGAAGAAAGGGTCATAATAGAGTGATACATCTACCCCAATCTCATGATTTTGATTTAAAAAAAACTACACCAAGGGAGGCTCATCAGTTAGATAAAAAAGAGAAACTACACCGAGGCAGGTTTGTAAATAGCCAATTACTTGCTAGCCTGCGGCAAGTAAATATTCCCTCCCCCCATGATAAGAAGCTCCCTTAAAGCTTCTGGATTGCAGCATCTTCACAAGTATAATTCTTTAAAATTAACTCCACACACTCAGTATAGGGATATGCTTTCACTGTGGAATACCATCCCACTGAAAATTCCTTGATTTATTTCATAAAGCCTTCAGGTTTTGTAATGTTATTTTTAGAGCTTAGCACAGTTATGCAGTGTTCAGCTACCTTTTGAGATGAATGCCAGCATTAAAAGAAACAAGCATTTGGAGTGAAACTAATTCTGAATATTAGACTAGCGAGGCACAACATCTCGTTGGTGAAGGATTAAGAGAAGTATCGACCCTTAAGTTGTAAAGCCATAGTTTACTTCTTCATTTGTCATGATAAATAGGCTGTGCAATTTGTTTGTGTTTAGAGCTTGTGGAGGAGCATGCATTTATAACAGAGAGGCAGACTAGATTCTGGGCCACCAAGTTTCAAATCCCCGTAGTACATGGAAATCTGCTGAGTGACCTTACACAGGTCATATACTCTCATCCTAACCTAATATAGGGTGGTCCTAAAGATAAAAATGGAAAGCAGGAGAATTATCTTAGCTACTTTGATTCCCCCATTGTGGAGAAAGGTAGAATATAAATGAAATATACAAATTTTTGAAATATAACTTTCAAGAGGGGTTCCCCCCCCCCCGCCAAGAGGGTTTTGTTCCAGATGAGTAAGTATGCTTATTCAAATAGATGCAGTCATTTTCACATGTTTAGGAGATGCCATTTTACATGTTTGTAGGCTGAGCTCTGACATGAAAATCTGAGCTGTCTCAAATGAACCCAGTGACATCATCCTTATTCCTTCTCCCTCCTTATTTAGAACAAGTGGATACCAACAACAGAAGTGTGATCATGAATTTATTTCCCACCTTTTCTTTTTAAAAGTTGTATAACTCCACAAGAGCTGTGTTTTTTTTTAAATCAAGGGATCTTAGATTCCAGATTTTGAGGTATTTTTATGAGCCAAAAGTGTGAAGAACAGGATCGTAATTTTAAGGTATTGAATTGTAAGTCTGTTGTGGCACTGCCAATTCCAAATTACAATAATTTCTTGTTTATATTATGACTTGCTTGCTTTTTACTAGGCTGCTTAAAAGATGCTCCATAAACCTGTTATATGCAAAATGGAAGAACTTAAAAAGCCACCAGGTGGCACTATACTATAATTAAAAACCAATTGTACAAGTCTCAAAACTAGTTAATTTAAAATTAACAGTGGAATAGAACAAAAACATTCTTTTCCAGATAACGCTTTCAGAAGACTTGAATTCCCTTTGCTATTTCAGAATATTTTGAGAAAACAAATTTTAACTTAGTTGTCATGCTCCATTTCTACCTCAAATTATAATCTTTTTCTACCCACTCTATTATAGTATTATATTGAAGAAGCAAAAAGTTAACAACCATTTGGAGCAGTAAGGTTAAAAGACTATAACTTAAATGCAGTAATGCTGATCAGTCCAAAATGCTGTATCTAGACCCGTCTCCCATTTCCAAATATACTGAAGCATTGAAGTGAGGTGTCATGGCTCTGCATCATGCCAAAAATAGAGATATTCAGGCTCTCACAGGTATGAGTAACACAAATCTGCTCCAGAGCTCTTCGATCCATCCCCACTCCCCTCTGTCACACCCAAACACACATGCACCAACATGCACACATAGGCTCTAAATCCACATGCTCCAAACCCTTCCCTCCCCACTTCCCCGAACTACCCCCTGGTTGCTCCCCCCAACACACACAAACACACAAACACGCACACTGCAGGGCAGCTTCACCAAACCATGGGGCCTCCACCCCGGCCCCCAGAGGCCTGCGGGGAGGCTTTGGCAAGCCATGTGGCCTCCGTCCCAACCCCCAGTACTGGGGACAGTACTGCAGCTTCAGCAAGCCATGCCGCCTCTGCCCTGGTTCCCAGAGGCCTCCAAGGCAGTGCCACAGCTTTGGCCTGCCACATAGCCTCTGCCCCAGAGTCCTCCACCTCTACTGGCCATCTACCTAACTCGCAGCCGCGCCCTGGCCTCGGCCTCCACTGGCCACCTCCCTCCCTTCTCTGGGGCGGGACTATAGACATCATGTCCTTACCCATTTCTGCCCCAAGAGGTGTGCCAGAAGATGTGTTCCACATGAAGAGCACTCATCTCATCACATCCTCTTCAGTAAATTTCAATCTAATCTTTCTACTAATCTACTTTAAAGTATTGTTGTGAGGACAGGAGAACAATGTTAGCTGTTCAGAATCCCCGATGGGAAGAAAGGCAAATTAAATGGAATAACAAAGATAAATAAAAATGGAACATAAAAATAATTACAAAAATGCCAACAACTATCCTGATTAATAGTAATAGATATTTGAATAAACTTTTTGGCATTGTAAAAAACATTGATCTCTGCCACCTGACATTTTAATACTCAACAATATGTAGTAATTTGGCTTAGCATAACAAGCAACCCCAAATACAGTCCTGTTATAGTTTTCCAAAGCTTTACTAAAGCCATCTAACAGAGAACAGGAATAGCAGATAGTTTTCAGAGTAGAGGGAAGTAAGCAGTACGGATCTTATAAAGGTCTGCTGTAAAACTAGTCTTATTTAGCTTATTCTTTAAGCACAATCAGCAAGATTGCAAGATTTGATGGCAACACTTAATTATTCATGATGACGAAAACATAAATAGATTGGGATGAGCTCCAAACCCAGTTCCTGTTGAAAAGTGGAAGGGAAGTGAAACTCTAGAAATAATTCCTCTTGATATGTAACCCTGTAGCTGTTTAAAGGAAGGCAGCATCAGATGAAAGTCACTCCAAACACATTGCTTATCCAATGTGTCACTCGGCAATGCTGTCATGATTTGCAGTACTTTATTCTTCTCTACAGAAGCAAATGACAGCCATTCACTTCAACTGGTGACAATTAAAGTGTACGCTCAAGGATACTACTAGATGGAAATTAAATTTGGGATCATCTGAGTGACTAAAGGGCCAGATCTCAATCCCTGCCCCACCCATTATATCTCTGTTTATTTAATTCCATGAAACGTAAATATCTATTGAGAACAGGATCAGGCTCATTCAGTAAATCATCATCCTAATCTTAGTTCTATTTGAAATGTATTCCCACTTCTTCTCAAACAGTATCTTTCTTTGGTAGTGAAGCATTTTACTTCCATATACTCTCTGCAAAGCTATTCCATACATTCTCTGCAAAAATATTATCATTCCATAATCTGAGGGGGGAAATAGGCATCCTGTAACTTCATGCAATAAATCAACAAAAAATGCTGCCTATGAGTAGGAAACCTTCCCCAGATATTTCTGCTCAGTACAGAAGTAATTCTATACTGAACCAGTCTTAATATCTGTAAAAAAAAAAAACTTGGGAGAGTAGTAGCCAACCAAAGTACACTACAAGTTTGCCAGATAAGAAAAACAAGAAAAGCAAGGGGAAGGGTACCAAGACCAGAAGAACAGGTGAAGCACAAGGTAGGTATCTCAAAACAAGAGGCTAACAACTTTTGCAACTGTCAGAAACAGTTCATTATCTGAACCGCAATCAGCACCTGGATATATTTTGACCAAAAGGACTGAACTGGACCATCATTGGCTGCATAAGATATAGCCGATTTGGTTCCTATGTAGTCCATTTGGTGATGTCCAAGCGTACAGGCAATGTTTATGCTGTTTGAACCAAGTGTTCATGATGCAATACCGATTTTCATGACAGAATTGTGCCAAAAGATCGCCTGCATCATTCCTTTCTCCAAGGCCAAAGTTGCCAGTAATGTGTCTCTCTGCTTGTGTGCCAACTTTTGCACCCATTATATAAATGACATCCTTTTTGTGTACTTTTTAAAAAGTGTCTTCAATGACGGTATAGAAGTAGGGTTGCGCGCTCCAGCACGCTTTGGCCTGCACCAAAGCCTGAGGTCCATGCCGTGGCATGGAGGGGAGCCAGCACCCGCATGCCTTCGGTGCTTGCCAAAGCGGCCGAAATGCACAACCCTATATAGAAGTCTTCAGTTTCCTCCACTATTGCATCAGTTGTCGGAGCATATACCTGGACAGCTGTGATATTTCTTAGCTGCTGCTGCTCTTAACCACAACACCAAGCTGAAGGCCCAATCAGTTGTCTTAGATGTATATCTGCTGACTTCAACCATAAGCCTAGAAGAAAAACTCCATCTTGCAGACCCTGTAGAACTTAATAAGTTCTGTTAGGGCTCTGATCTCTCCTGGGATCTCATGTCAGCAGATGGGAGCCAGGACCAAAAAGGCCCTAGTTCTAGTTGAGGCCAACCATACTGCCTTTGGGGCCAGGGGCCTTCAGCCAGTTGGTATTGGCTGACCTTTCTGGGAGATGTATTCAGATAAATGAGGGGGGGGGAAACACAGAGATAATCAAGGGTCACTTGAACACAGGCAGCTCTGCTTCCCATGTGTCAAAACCGTTATTGATGTTTTGTCATGTAACCTATTTTTTGTGACCTGCCAGTTAATTGTGCCTGTATTGTTATTGTTATTACTATTATTACAGATATTGTTATTACTGTTTTGGTTTTTATGTTTTAAGGGGTTTTGTGGCGCAGAGTGGTAAGGCAGTGATATGCTGTCTGAAGCTGTCTGCCCATGAGGTTGGGAGTTCAATCCCAGCAGCCGGCTCAAGGTTGACTCAGCCTTTCATCCTTCCGAGGTCGGTAAAATGAGTACCCAGCTTGCTGGGGGGTAAATGGTAATGACTGGGGAAGGCACTGGCAAACCACCCCGTATTGAGTCTGCCATGAAAACGCTAAAGGGCGTCACCCCAAGGGTCAGACATGACTCGGTGCTTGCACAGGGGATACCTTTACCTTTACCTTTATGAGTATTTTGTGATTTGATTTTATATTGTAAGCCGCCATGAGAAGATATTGTCATGAGTGGCAGGGAATGAATGAATGAATGAATGAATGAATGAATGAATGAATGAATGAATGAATGAATGATCAATCTCTCAAATACACAGGGCCCAGACCACATATGGCCTTAAAGGTTAGTACCAAAACCTTGAACCAGATCTGGAAATCAACTGGAAGCCAATGCATTTGCCATAGGACTGGTTTTATATGGCTTCTCCACAATTCCCTAAGTCAGAGGTCTCCAACCCCTGGTCTGCGGCCTGGTACCAGGCCGTTAAGGCCATGGTACCGGGCCGCCAGCGGCCGCGCCTGCCTTCCCCTCCCCCCGCAGCAAGAGGGGGGAAGAGGCAGGCGCAGCCGCTGGCACGCCAGCAACGCAAACGCGCACGCGTGGAGCCACGGCACATGCATGTTTGCGCCCCCTGCTGGTGAAAACACACATCTGCGACTGTTCTGCGCATGCGCGTTAGCGCCACCTAATAACGAAAACGTGCATGCGCGACAACTGCGCGTGCGACTTTACGTGCAGCTGCTGTGGCCGGGCCGCCGGCTTTCTAACACCCTCGGAGGCGATCCCCAACTACAAGAAGATTGGGGACCGCTGCCCTAAGTAGTATATTTGCAAGGAAGTGTTTTGAACACTGGGGAGGGGGGTCAGAGTACATCTTTAAGCTGCTCTCAGAAGAATATTGAAAACTTCACCTACCTATTATTCCTCAGGCAATATCTATTTGTTTTTTTAAACCTGACTATTTGAAAATTATATGTGTTTGTGGGGGGGTGGTAACAAATATTAATTAACATGCATCATCATTCTTGATTATAAATGCTGTTTTACACTCAAAAGGCAACAACTCAAAACAGCAGTTTCACAGCCATAGGCTCAGCCAGAAGGTAAAACCATAGTGAGCGTGCTTTCAAAGTCACTTTCAGTCTTATGAAAAAAAATTAAGTACATATTAAAGAGAGACATTCATATTCATTGTTTGTTGACACCATCATCATTGGACTAGTGAAAAATGCTCCAATCTTCAGGGGAAAATATGTATGCTTGGGAAGGAGATTTCCTTGTTTACCATGAATACTAATGAAGTCAACTTGGTTTAGTTCATTTATAAAATCCATTTCTATTCTGTCACCAATGAATTTCTAAACAACCTAGAATGGCTTAATTTGCTCAGATAGAATGTAGGCTTTCGAAACCTAATTGTTCATTCAGGTCAATGCACTTCTACCCATGCTCAATTAGATCTCATTTACCCCTCCATTATATGAAAGTATAAACTACAAATACAAGCTAACACATTTCTAATTCTAGACTTCTTTAAAAAATCACAAGTTGAAGAGCAACAACAATGGGCTTTTTTGTTTGTTTCTTCTTCTCAGTCACTTTTCCAAGTCTGTCTGCTTTGCCCCAGCTGATTCATCCTTATCCATGGTTCCTCTATATATTTGTGAAACAGCCTGGGGGGTGGGACATGTCTGGCTGCCCAATAGGGCCAATCAGGGTGCAGCCAGCAAAGCTTTGACTGGCCCTGCCCCTGCAGCTCCCGCCCTCCATCCCTGGACTCTAGCCTCTTTGCTCTCTTATATATAGCTTGCTTCTGTTTTCTCTGTGGTATAGGTTTCAGTAGTAAATATGATACACCCAAGATAGTTTGTTCACTGTGCAAGGAAGGAAAGTGGCTGAAATCCTCTATTTTTATTTCTAATTCACTGTAAGCAACACAGGTCAAGCCAAGCATGTGGCTATCCATAATGCTTTGCGTGACAAATAGGTCAACTGGCAGGCTCTATGTGAAGTTAATATCCTCAACAACAGATATCCTGGCTGTCAAAGGGGTAATGTAATCTTTTGCACAGAAGAGTTGGATGTTCCTCTCTACCTGAGTACAACTGGAATAAAGGAATGGGACCTCACCTGGACCAGTGGCAGATCTAAGTAACCATTCTGTATTGTTTCACCTTAATGTGTCTTCCTGGTAAAAATCAATCTTCTAGCAACTTCTTTCTGTCTTTAATAACTGGCACATCAAACTCTCATTTACAGAGGATTCTCCACACCTGGACTTCCCATCCCCACCAGAATGCAAATGAAGTTATTCCCAAGGACTCACCCAAAAGCAAAGGTTGGATACACACTTTTGTTGGATGCTTTAGCATGCTTTGGACTGATCCTGCGTTGAGCAGGGGGTTGGACCAGATGGCCTGTATGGCCCCTTCCAACTCTATGATTCTATGATTCTAAAATCTTTCAAAGCTTTGGAGGTACTCCTAATTACCCATTAGAGTTCCTTAATAAAAATCTGGTTCACCTATTAATGACTCTGTTTCTTTGACATTGCCTTCCTGATCACTTCAAGGCCTTGTTTTAGCACAACCATGCCCTGCCCCTAGCCTTCAAGGTATACACTTGCTATAAAAATAAAGCATAGACAAGTGTGTCTCCATTCTTGTTTTTGACTCTACCTTATGTGAGACCCAGCTTGCTGGATGGGTTGCTTCTTCTGGAACCATCCCCCTTGGAGCATCAGATGGTAAATATAAGTTTCATAGGACCCTGTTCTACTCTTTTGCACCTGATCAACTCTTTATATTCTCTGATCTACATTAAATTGTATGCAAGTTCCATGTAAATGTTCTGAAATGTTTTCTGTAAACTGCCAAGAGCCGTAGGGAAGGGCAGTATAAAAATCTAAATAAATAATAAATAATAATAATAAAGTTTTTGTGTTCAATAAAATTCATTTTTATTAATTTTCAGAACTGCTTCTGTTCAAGATTTCTTACCAGATACTTTCTTCATATGCACAGGTAGAGCATCTCACCACCACTCACATTGCTTATTAGTCTCCTAAATTTGTTAAATCCCCCATCATAAATTCAGAAGACATATCTATTTCCAGTAAAAAAACCGGCTCAATTTTGTAAAGGCCATCAGTAGGAGCCTTGCTTTCCCAAAACAAATGTTGGTGAGTACAAAGTGCCATCAAGTTGCAGCCGACATGGTGACTCCAAAGGGTTTTCAAGGCAAGAGATGTACAAAGGGGCTCGCCATTGCCTGCCTGTGTTACAACCCTGGACTTCCTTGGTGATCTCCCTTCCAAGAACTAACTGGGAGTAACCCTGCTCCACTTCCGAGCTCTGATGAAATAGGGCTAGCCTGAGCTATCCAGATCAGGGAGCAGTATAAGCTTATTTTGTTTAGTAATGCATTTCTTTCTTTAAAGAAAAAAGGGTTAGCTATAACATGTATCCTTTCTTCGTTTTTAGACGCTTTTTATCCAGTGCTGTCATTTGTGTCCCATGCTACATTTTCATCATTCATATAATTCAGCTATTTCTCTGTATCTCCAGATACATACCTTTTTACTTACTATGTGCATTAACTGTAGGCATATATTGAATTAATGCAACCTAGCATTTACTTACTATATTAATGGCTGCCCTGTAATTCCACATCCTACTTGTTAACATTCAATGCACACAAATGTTCTAACATATTGGTAATGAGATGCACAACTAACACTTAGACAAGTATCTGAATTTTTCACATACGTTTATCAAAAGATACTCTAGAGACTGTACATTCCATTTAAAAATAATTTTCTTCCCCTTTTTAGAGTCCATTGACAAGAAGCTTTACTGTGAAAACAGTTTTTGGGCATAGCAATGCTTATCAAAGCATACTAATGGTGCTTTAGAACCATTACAAAAATTATACTTTTGAAGTTAATGTTCTCAATTTTTCTTAAGTAGGACATGAAACCAGACTGCTGTTGTAAGTCACATAATGAACTCTTGTCCAGTTAATATAACTTCAATATGTCTTTTTTTTTTAAACAGAGCATTGGGATAAATGCTCTGTATGACTACTGTGTTAACAATTCCTTGACTCTCATTATGGAGAAACTGGTGCCAGAAAACAGTTTCATACATATAGCTATTCTGTCCAAAAAGGCAAGTATTTCTGTCTCTATACAACATTCCAACTGCCCAATATATTAGACTAGCAGAGATGCCCATATTGAAAATGAGGCAGGACAGGACCCTCCCCCCCCCCCACACACACACACAACTCTCTTGACAGGAGGAAGGCCAGCAAGAGCTGCAGGGCTGTGTCAGGGCACATGAGGAGGCATCCATGCATGGTCTGACAGCAGCGAGAAAGAGCAATAGCATGTTCACTGAGGGGGCAGGAGAGCTTCTTTGCTTAGCCTCAGCAGTGGGGACAGCAGGGAGACAGTGGGGGAGGCTGCAAGAGGGCGGGGAGTGCAGCAGGACCTTCGTGGAGGGGGGGACTTTCCCGCCGACCCTCAGCAGTGAGGACAGCAGGGAGAGCTCTGGGGAGGGTGCCTTTTGGCCTAAATAACTATTGATTTTAATTGTTATATATACGTACTCTGCCCCTTTAAGGATCTGTACAGTGAATGCAAATGAGTTGCAACAGGGAGAGGATTTAATTAGAATGTAATTCCTTGGTCAATCTGCAGCATACAGCAGAGAAGGAAACCTTGCTGGCCACAGAATTATTAATGTTTACCAAACTATTGTGATGGTATGTATCAATGTTACTATCATAGAATCATAGAATCATAGAGTTGGAAGGGGCCATACAGGCCATCAAGTCCAACCCCCTGCTCATTCTTATGATCTTATATCATTTTGTACACTGGACATAATGAGAAATCAGTTGTGAAACAGAAAATATCTAGAATTCCTGTCATGTCCTGATATCCTTCAAGTTTAAGAATATTGCCGAGTTTTTGCAAGTCTACCATGCAACCACTGCAAGTTTGAAAAGCAAGTGGAGTTATGGACTGTAAACTGGGCATGGTGCCATGTTGTGAGACACTCTGCCAGAAAAGAAAACGCTGTTTTGCACTTATCACTTTAATCACTACATTGAATTTGTATGTTAAATATCAATTGTATACTTTTTGATATAAATTTGTTGTGATACTATCAGCATTTTTGCAAAAAAATGTAGTGGGGTTTTGTTTTTTTGTTTTGTATTCTTACTGTATACCATTGCTGAGATTGGGGCCGGGAAGCACAGCAGAGGCTTCTCACAGAGGGTGGAGGACTTCCCTGCCATCCCTAATTGGTCCTCAGTGGGGGATGGCTCTCATACTGAGGGGCAATCAGACACCCAAAGGGGAGCATGGCAGCCCTCTGATAGGTCCTTATGATGTGCCAGTTGCTTCCAGTGAGGACCAATCACAGGCCCAACATGTTGCCAGGTACTACAGTCATGATTTTATGTATGTATGATGATAAAGGATAGAAGACAAAGCAAGGAACATTTTCATTTTTAATACACTGGGAGTGCACTGGGTATACCAGGGGTAGTCAACCTGTGGTCCTCCAGATGTCTATGGACTACAATTCCCATGAGCCCCTGCCAGTGTTTGCTGGCAGGGGCTCATGGGAATTATAGTCCATGGACATCTGGAGGACCACAGGTTGACTACCCCTGGGGTATACTGATTTTGGTCGGAGTATAGCTGCCAGGCAAGGCATTTGAGATGAAACTGACCAAGGCTTGTTAGTTGTGGAGGCTCACACTCTTGGAGAGTATAGAACAAGGAAAAGGAAGAAGATTCCAAAAATGTGGGGAGAAAGGAAAATGGAGACTTGGAAGATCTGATTTATGAATGCTGCTAACTACACGGGTTAAAATCAGCACATACAACATAACTTTGCATTTAAGAGTAAGAGCTCATATTTACTGAGGGCATTATGACTAGCTAGCTGCCATGCCAAATGCTGGCACTGCACAGATGCAAAACCGCACACAGTATACTGCTTATTTAGAATTGTGAGCCAATTTTGGAAACAATAAAAGAGGCCCAACTTGAAAAAAACTAGGCAAGTCCAACAGGCTAAGTTTGAACAGTGATCACAGTTTTCATGTTGTTTGCAGCATCCCTCCTTATTTACAGGCAAGGACTGTAAAAATCCAAGACATTTGAAGATATTTCTACTCGATTTAAATCACTAGAAACACAACAGAACAGAAGAAGAAAAATTCAAACAGGTAAGTTGGAGGACAGTGACTTTTCAGAAATTTTGAGGACAAAATCAAAGAAGCTAAAAAGAGATAAGGTAGCAGATAATAATCGGATACTATGGAGCTGAGAGTGGAACTAGACAGAAATAGGATAAAATAATTAAAGATATAGAGATTCAAGATTTTAGCAAGGAAGTTGTTAAATAATGACTGAAGGAAAGGATAAAGGAAGATGGTGGTGTGGAATTAAGGCACTTAAAAAGGAAAACATAAAATTTTCTAGAAGCGCATAAACGTAATATTGAAATTAGTGTAGAATAAACACTGTCAAACTGACATGTGAAATAAATTAAGTAAGTTGAAGAATTAAGAACAGAAGATAGATATAATCAGGGCAGTATTTGGGAGGAGATGGGAATTTGAAATAATGCTAAAAGCTGATCCCTAGCCTATATTGTCCCACATTATCAATTCAATGCATGGACAGTAACTACAGGTCACAGTGTGACACTGCAAAGCCTAATTTAAAAACTGATATGGACAACTGATATGTTAATGAATTCTGACAAGCAACATGAAAATATTATCCCAGGGGTACTATAATTTCCTATAAAACATTTTACTCACATCCCAGAAGTCAGTATCTGCCAAAGTATATTTAGTTGTTGGGGGAGGGGGGGAAGATCAGACTATAAAACTCACATGTTTTTGCAGATTGCTTTTCAGGAAGCAGTTTGTTTACTTAGAAGTTTGCACAGGGAGTGAGTTTCCTTAGTAAAACTGGCGCTGTTTCCCCTTAATTCCTGCCTTCAATTTTCTTTTAAGGAAAAGCGTCACTTGATTTCCTTACATCTACTATATGTGGGCAATAAATCACTCAATACACAAGAAAAATTCAACAGAAAATAATCTACTATAATTTAGATAAACGAGAAAAAGTATGACACACAAAGTGCCTCATTATTTAGTGTTAATGCCACTCAATGGCAAGAATCAAGAGGAAAGCTAGAGGCATCCTAATAATTGATTACTTCCCTACCTGCATCCTAAACAACATGATAGAAAGCAGATATTTGGTCTAACTCAGCAGTTCCCTGAGAACTGTGTGACGAATTTTCACAGGCCCATCAAAACCGTGAAAATCTCAGAAAAGATTACTAGTCAACTTGCAGAAATATATTTACAAGAATTATACTAAAAGATTTAAACTTTGGAGATAAAGTAATAGCCCGACTTTGTCAGAACTCAGAAGACATGTAGGGCTGGCCCTGGCTAGTATTTGAATGAGAGACCTTCCAAGGACACCATGCTCATGATGTGGGAGCAGGCAATGGTGAATCAGCTCTGAACATCTCTTGCCTTGAAAGCCGTACGGAGCTGCCATGTCAGCTGTGACTTGATTCGGGGGCGGGGGGAGATGAGATCATTTTTACTATGCATCTATGATATTGTCCAAGCACTGGTTTTGGTGTGCATAAGAGGAAAGATTAGTGTTCTCCTGACTGGTTCCATTAGAAGGGTTCACTGAAACAAAAATAGAGCTGTGGACCCAAGCTACGGTAACGCCATAGACTGACAAAACATAACCAATTCTGGAAATCTATTTCCAAAAAAGGGGAAAGGGCATTATCTCAACTCATCCTTGAAACCCTCCCTCTCTTAGGGTGAATCAATCTCTTCTTTTCTGCAAATTGCCAACCTGAAGAATCACTTTGGATCGATTCATTTGTTTGACAGAGTACAATCTTCAGAGGACAAGTTCAGAAGAACTGCCAAGATCACAACAACTGTGAAGGATCAAAATTAGTGAATCACAAACAGAAAATCACACAAATTTGCAAGGAAGGGTAGAAAACTAGCATTACTGTGTAGCTACACCAGGGCATTTTCCACCTAAATGTAAAGGTATCCCCTGTGCAAGCACTGGGTCATGTCTGACCCTTGGGGTGATGCCCTCTAGCGTTTTCATGGCAGACTCAATACGGGGTGGTTTGCCAGTGCCTTCCCCAGTCATTACCGTTTACTCCCCAGCAAGCTGGGTACTCATTTTACCGACCTCAGAAGGATGGAAGGCTGGGTCAACCTTGAGCCGGCTGCTGGGATCGAACTGCTCTGCAATTTCAACATCCAGTTTCCCCCCTTTGCCTGCATTCCTTTGTTAGCTTTCTTCAGTGAATGAACACTAAAATGCATGTTCAAAACATGAACCACCAGAATTTAAATGGAAGGTACTTGCTGGATGCTACTGCGCAGATGCAAAAGAGCAATTTTGTCAATGTTTTAAAAAAACTTCGGATACCACCCCCTAAGCATCACCAGTGACATTCCACCCCAATTTAGATAAGTGTGGGGTTTTATTGTAGCTGCAGAATTAATACACCAGAGAAAAAGAATGGTGTGTAAAATGAGCACAGAATCCAAAGTCAAGATCAAAGGCTTACTGCTCTAAAAATCTGCAGTAAGATGTGTGTGCATGACAGGCCTACCTCTGAATGCGGTATATTATACTTCTTTCCTGTTTATTTAAATCTTATTTTTTAATCTTGTAAGGTACTCTGGGTCCCCACTGGGAAGGATTGGGATAAAAATATTTAAACTATTAGACCACCAACTCTCATAATTAACATGCATCTCTCCAGAAATTCACATTATATGTACCCTCCACACTAAAGATTCTCAAAAGTAACAGAACATATATAAAGGGAACCCTATAGAGAGGAAATTATACAGTAATGTAACTGTACTTATCCTCATTACTTCAAATATTTTATCTACACTCATTTATCTACACTACTTTATATAGCAATTGCTAAAGTGGCTTAGAACCAAACATCTATGAAACATTTTTCATGAGTATTTTATTAGTTTTTCTTCTAATAGCTGTTCTACACATTATGTTTTTAAATCTGAGAGTTTATAAAACAATTTATAATAGGGAAATAAGGTCCAGACATTCACAGATAAAATTCTGCTGGACAAGTAACAAGCCCTCTTATGAGAATCTAAAGAGAAATTTGGGCTACCATATACAAGGTTATATGATTTCTGTTTCATTTTTCAAACAAAAAAGGCAATATGACTAGTATTTAGGAAGAGTCAAATTATTTTATCCAGCACTGGTTACTAAAGAGCCTCTTGTGGCGCAGAGTGGTAAGGCAGCCGTCTGAAAGCTTTGCCCATGAGGCTGGGAGTTCAATCCCAGCAGCCGGCTCAAGGTTGGCTCAGCCTTCCATCCTTCCGAGGTCGGTAAAATGAGTACCCAGCTTGCTGGGGGGGTAAACGGTAATGACTGGGGAAGGCACTGGCAAACCACCCTGTATTGAGTCTGCCATGAAAACGCTAGAGGGCGTCACCCCAAAGGTCAGACATGACCCAGTGCTTGCACAGGGGATACCTTTATCTTTACCTTTAGGAAGCTACAGCCAACTGACGGATAGAACCATAACATGATTAGACATAAATATTCACTGAAAAAATCACAGTATCGATCGATCAATTGACCTTTTATTGCCACTGATAGCTTTTGTATGTTTCCCACGATAGCAATTTAGGCTTAACATTTGCCTATTTCAGATAGGGATGCTCATCTCCAAGCGGCAGAGATCAGTTCCCCTGGGGAAAATGGCTGCTTTGGAGGGTGGAGTCAATAGCATTATACTCCACAGAGGTCCTTCCCCACCCCAAATCCCACCCATTCCCGGCTCAACCCCCAAAGTATCCAGGTATTTCCCAACCCATAGCTGGCAACCCTAGTTTCAGGAGGACAGGCTTCCAGCAGGAAGGCCTTCCACCTACCTTTTCATTTGAGCTAGCAGGAGAAATGGGGAGGAGAAAATAGGTTTATAGGAAAATCTTCCCTGCCTGTCCCTGGCCCCAAGGTCTCTAGGGCCAATTTAGGAATTAAAAACCACATTGATGTAAGCAACTTGCAGCACCTAATATATAACAAATGTATGGGTATATATTTGATTTCACATATGGTGTTTACATATTCGCCTTCATCATTAATAAGGAGCATCATATAATGTAGACCTGCATTATGCTACTTTTTAAAACTAAGGCTCTATTAATATTGATTCTGAAAGGCAACAGAACTGATAACTGATATGGGTTTTCGTTTAAAAATTTAAGTCTCCATTCCCAATCATTTATGCTTTAGGGGCATAACAAGTCTGTTAACTGATCTAGTTGCTCATGCACCTATGGTTTAACTGATCAATTAAATATGTTCATACTATTAAAGCCTCATAATAGGTACCATTTTTAGTTATTTCAGCTACGTTCATTTAAGAAGGCCACTGTGATCAAAAGGAAAAGCGGGATATAAATCAGTGTACCTGAGGGACCGCCTCCCTGCCTATGCCCCTAAAAGAGCTCTGCGCTCCACCGCCACCAACCGGCTAATGGTCCCTGGCCCTAAAGAAGTCCGCCTGGTCTCGACCAGGGCCAGAGCATTCTCTGTACTGGCCCCCACCTGGTGGAATGAGCTCCCGGAGGAGATCAGGGCCCTGACGGAGCTTAAACAGTTCCGCAGGGCCTGCAAAAAGGAGCTCCTCCGCCAGGCATTTGGTTGAGACCAGGCACAACCAACAGCGAATGAAGGGCCCCCGCTCCCCCCCCTCCCCCCCTCTCCCCCCTTCCTCCCAGAACTCCACCAGAGCGCTCTGGACCTGTTGTGGTATTGCACCGTTCCATCGTTATATTATTTTATTATACTGTTATACTGTTATATTATTCTGTTATATGGTTACAACCACTGTTATTATTTACTGTATATTTTAACGAAGACTGTTTTATGTATCGTTGATTAGTTTTAATGTAAACCGCCCTGAGCCTTCGGGGAGGGCGGTATATAAATCTAAATAAATAAATAAAATAAATAAATAAAATAAATACTTTAAAAACAAATAAATACTATTATTTGCTTTAGAAAGTCACCTATCACATTTCTCTTATTCCCTATTACAGCAACACATTGGAACCAGGGGCTCAAAAAATGCGTACTTACAGCCCCACCAATTAATCGATATTCAGCTGTCAAACAATCATCATTTGATTATCTACTGATTAAGCTAAGGAAAGTTTTCAACTATTAGTAAAATTCCAAAAGCCTATGATAATAAAATGAAAAATCTTATCAATGTTATATTTTTAAGTACCTTTACATCAACTCCTCAACATTTTCTGAAGGAATACTGTGGGAGCTACATTTGGGGGAGCTACATTTATAAATTTTAAAGTTTAAGTTGACAACTCAACCTGACTGGCACTCCCAGGGGGAGGTAAAGAGCACATCCAATGATACCAATCGGTATCCAATGAGGGCCAATGAGAGCACAAAGTGCTCCAATGAGAGCACTTATCCAATGAGGGCCAATCAGTTCAAATTGTATGCAGATAATGAGAGAGCACTATCCCAACGAGGGCCAATCAGTTCAAATTGCATGCAGATAGGAAGAAAGCACTATCCCAACGAGGGCCAATCAGTTCAAATTGCATGCAGATAGGAAGAAAGCACTGATTGGGACTCCCTGGGGGGATGTTGCCAACAGAGAACATTGTCCCAATGAGGGCCAGTCAGTTCAACTTGCATGCAGATAAGGAAAGAGCACTGTCCCAATGTGGGCTAATCAGTTCAGTAATTTCTTTAAAATGAACTATGAGCGAAAAGCAGTATTATGTCTTGAAAAATATGTTGGAGGAAATAGTACTTCTCAGTTATCTTGATCTTTGGGTACCACTCTTGTCCCTGAAGGCAGGAAGGAGAGGATAGCTTGTCTCTGATAATAGGGATTACCTATTTTCATCATTTAATTTCCTGTTGCCTTCCTCTGTGAGTACACAAATCTTAAAGAGCTCCATAGATACTTCTTTGCAGAGCTCTTAGGTTGCAGATGACTTCAAATTCTCTGAACCTACATACACTGGGGCAATAAGGCCTAATATTGTAACATCAGACATACTTTCAGGGGATCATCAACCCATTCATCTCTAACATGATACATCTATCAACAATGCCCTTCCTTAGTCTATAGAGGGCAAGCAAATCCATCTATCTACATCTACACAGAATAATAAATGGATATTCAGAAGTCTATGGGTGAATATTTGGACCTACCAGGGCATTCTTCTAACCTGTATTTTAATTCTTCAAAAGGAATTTCAAGCAGAGAGAATTGCTAGATTAGAACTCAATAGGTTTGACTATATCAAAAGTTTATAACTGAGCACTTTCTTTAGCCCTACAAGTACAGAATTGTTTAACTTAATTACTAGGTTGACTCATTATGGTTATTTTGAAAGGTCACTTTCGAAGTTCTAAGATTCGCAAAAGTCATACTCCATTTCACATTTTTCTCTGCCTTTATGTATTTTAATGACTAAAATCCATTTTATAATCTGATTAAGTATTTTAAACCATCTGCAAACTGTCACGTTTTTACATTTTGCTACACAAACAATGATCCTACAGGAATTTCTAACTTTGGGTTATCCATTGTAAATCACCTTTTATCTTCTTTGGAATTCACAAGGCTAAAGCACAAGAAATCTTCAGGTCAGCACATTAAATTTAGAGCACAGAATAGTTATTCAAAAACCCTAACGTTCACCATGTGTTTGCTCTCCCCTCCTCCAATAATAAGCGCTAAACAAGGGCCTTTTTTGAACTGATGGCTGAGGACAGCCTCACCTCAGTATATTTAAAGAGGTCTGGACATACCCCAAGGCTTGTAGCATATGCAATTCTGCCCTAACTTTCACTACAACTGTTCTCTTAAGTGCATTTGAACACCTAGTAAGCAAACAGCATGTGTCTAAGCAATATTTTTGCAAGGGCAGTAGCCAAACCACAGTACAAAAAGCAAAACTTCAGAAACAAGGATTTAGTTTTTAAGGAATGGGAAAGGCCTTCCTTCTTGACTTAATTTGGAAGCCAAGTATGTTTGCCAACCCAGGAGGGGGCTGAAGTTCTCCTGGAATTGCCATTCATTTCAAGACAACAGAGGTCCATTCCCCTGGGGGGGGAAAGGCAAATTTTGATGGCAGATTTTATGGCATGTACAGCCCCACTGAACTCCCTCCCTTCCACTGGCTTCACCCCAAAAACAAACCCTATGACAGATCTCACCAGCTTCACTGTACTATCAATACAATTGTACATAACATTGTACTATCAATACGATTTACAATTGAGTTAAATCAGTCAGCTATTCTCCTACCACAGTAATCCCAAAATTACATTTTAGCTTTCATTAACACGAATGGCCATTGTGCTTGTTAGTTTCATGTATTATAAGTGTGCCCTACAATTTACAAGTAACTGAATTACAGTATTTGCTGGCATATAAGACTACTTTTCTCCCCTGAAAAACATGCCTCCAAGTGGGTGAGTCGTCTTATACGCCGGGTGCACTTTAAAAGACACTTGCTACTAGGGAGGAAATCTATGGCAAATCTAGACAGCATCCTAAAAAGCAGAGACATCAGCCTGCCAACAATAGTCAAGGCTATGGTCTTCCCAGTTGCAATGTATGGCTGTGAAAGTTGGACCATAAGGAAGGCCGAGCATCAAAGAATTGAGGCTTTTGAACTCTGGTGCTGGAGAAGACTCTTGCGAGTCCCTTGGACTGCAAGGCAAACAAACCGGTCAGTCCTAGAGGAGATCAGCCCTGACTGTTCCTTAGAAGGCCAGATCCTGAAGATGAAACTCAAATACTTTGGCCACCTCATGAGAAGAAAGGACTCCCTGGAGAAGAGTCTAATGCTGGGAGCGATTGAGGGCAAAAAAAGAAGGGAAAAAGACAGAGAATGAGATGGCTGGAAGGAGTCACTGAAGTAGTCGGTGCAAATTTAAATGGACTCTGGGGAAATGGCAGAGGACAGGAAGGCCTGGAGTATCATTGTCCATTGGGTCACGATGAGTTGGACACAACTTCGCACCTAACAAGGTTAAAAATTAAGGACCATCATAACTTAGCCTTCCAGATATAGCTAAGCCATATCTGAACTGATACCATAGGTCTAGGAATGTTCTGCCAAGTGCAAACATGAGGGGTGAGTGGTGATCCAGAGACCCCCTTGCCACGTCAGCCACTCCAGGGCTGGCCTTGAGACATTGGGAGTGGTCCTGGAGATGACACTGAGGGAGTGGCATTATTGCATTTGTTCAGGCATTTGAGCCAGCTCTATGAGGTAGACATGAGCTAGATATATAAAACCCCATGTAACTCTATTATTCTTTTTGCTTCAGCTAACAAAAACTCATTAAAAAAACTCTGGCATGTCACTGGGTGATATCAAGCTAGGCAAACAAACCCTGTTAGGCTGCAGGGCTATCAGATCCACTACCTGCTCTCAAACTTCCCAAATTATTCCACAGGCCCTGCTGGTCTAACTGCATAAAATGTGAGTAGCCAGCTGATATCACCTGATCTTATTGAAACCACAACATCATCAAGACACCAAATCCTTTGGATAAAAATCAGAACCCAGTTGCTTCAATCTAGCTAACTCCAAGACTAGCAAGTGCTCCAATAAAATCCATACTGATGAAGGCAATACCAGACTTTTGCTCTGGTTCCGTTACCCAAAATAGACTGGTCTACTGAATATTAGATGGAGAAATTAGAAAGGGGGGAGTCACCTATGCATATCAGATGTTCCCACCAGAAAAACTCCTACAAAGGCCAAATTTGAAATAAAGTAAAATGATTTAAAATAACACAAACACACAAGAGAAAAGTAAAGAGTTGAGAAGGTACAATAAAGGGTATAAGATTTGAGTCAGAGAAAGATCAGTAACTACCTTCTGTGACGTGAAGAAGTCCAGACAGAGAGAGAAAGACAACAAGAGGTCCTATGTGCATGCTGGATGTGTGGTTTGGACCCAGAAATGACACACACACAGCTATGGCCAAGTGTCTTTGTTTAGATATCCCATTTCATGACTGGTGGTGGCTAGGGCTGGGCAGCTAGCCCCTAAAAGAAGGAGTTAATGTTTTTGCTGGGGTGGGGCAAAGAAATGGAGACTACATAATGGCTGTGTCATTGCTGAACCAACCTTTGATTGAATTACCAGTCACTCCTGGGTCAGAAAGGACACCAATGATTGCTTCAATAAGAACACTAATGAAGACAAGAGAGTTACTAGTAAGGATATTCAGGTGTTTGACTCTCTGGCTATTAAGGAAGGTAGATGGCTGAGGTGGAGATGAATTAATTAGGGGGGAAATATCACAGGTGTGAGAAGAGTAGCAAAGAAAAGAACACATTCTCCACTGCCCTTATCCCAACAATAAGCCTTATTAACATAGGAGGAAAGAAAGGTCAGTAGAAGAGGTCCCTCGTGGAAACAATAATGTTGCCTTAGATACTTCCAGGAGGAATGTGACATCCAACTAGAGAATGTGCATTTGCTGAAAGAACACAAAAATGACTGTGTCAGCTTCCTAGGTGAAACTGACTAACTTGGTACATTTCTGGCCTAGCAATACTTTGCTAATACTATTCAGGCAACTTTGCACTTCTGACTTTCCCTGTTCCTGCCTTATAAGAACAGGCTATCACAACTCTTGTCTTAGAACACAAAGGAGGTAATTTAGGTTTGTGTTCTTGTTAATTTAAATGGTATCCGCTTTATATGTCAAACATGTTCAAGTATTATCCATCCACTACATATATTACCCTTATACTTGTAAATTTGGTTGTGTACTTTGGTGTCTCTTTGCAGATATAAATAAATATGTTCTAACATGAGACCTTAAAGTACAACTTGTTTCTGCTTCTAATTTCTATATTAAATCCCAGAAGTTATTGTTGGGAAATGGCCATAATACTATCTTGTTGATTTAACATGCAAAATTTTCTCTAATAATACAGTTGCTCAATCTGTTTGAAATTACTTAAGGATATTAAGTATTTTGCTTTGATAATTGTTCAACTAACTTTATAACTGTACAACAGCCAGCTCCAAGTATATGGAAAAAAATGGGGGGTACTCTCCAAAAGAACTACAAAATCACCCAAAATAACTTTTAGGGGAAAATACTCTATAATTATTCTTTTCTGCACAAATCTTCTAAGGCAGTGTTTTTCAATCTTTTGACAATGGAAGACCCTGTGAAGTATTATTCAGGCTTTGAGGACCCCTGGCAGTGATGTCAATTGGCCACTCTCCCAGATGTCATGTGTCACTGGAAGTGACATCACCCAGACACTTCCATTGGATGTGACATCAACAGACCACACCCATATTGCAGGATGTGGTGTTACCATATCTATTAGACCCACCCCACCCTCACCTACATTTGACTTTCACACATTGCTAGCAATGACAGCTGGGGGGGTAGGCTGGCCAAAACCCAGGGGCCATCAGGAGGCCCACAACTTCAGAAACACTTTCCCATGGGTTGGTTTCTGGCACAGGGACTCTGGGAACTTGCAATTCACATGGCCTTTCCTGTGTAGCTCAAGGGCTCTTGATGGCCTGTGAGTTTTGGCCACTGTGTGACTCAGACAAGTGGACTGGATGGGCCACTGGCCTTATCCAACATGGCACCTTTTTTGTTCTTATGACTAGGGCAGTGATAGTCTTATTATTGGAGCTTGGGGGGGAAGGGCCCTGCTGGTGGACCTATTGATGATCCCTGGAATATGGTGACTGTGTGACACAGAGGGCTAGACTGATCCATCATGGCCTGTCTCATGTTCTTATGGTTAGTTTATGGTTCTTACACAGAAAGTAATGTATAAAATAGCATGGAGGAGGGCAGGATGCTGTTTCTGTTGGCTGCAGAGGAAAGGACGCACACTAATGGGTTTAAACAACAAGTACAATGATATAGGCTAGATATCAGGAAAATAATTTTCACAGTCAGAGTAGTTCAGCAGTGGAATAGGCTGCCTAAGGAGGTGGTGAGCTCCCCCTCACTGGCAGTCTTCAAGCAAAGATTGGATACACACTTTTCTTGGATGCTTTGGGCTGATCCTGCATTGAGCAGGGGGTTGGACTAGATGGCCTGTATGACCCCTTCCAACTCTATGATTCTGTGATTCTGAGCAGGTTACCAAATAAGAAAAACCCAGCTGACATTTTGGGTTGCCTAGTAATCAACAATACTGCAAAAAATGTTTTAAGTGGGACAGATGGGAAGGGAAAGACATGAATGGAACACAGGGACCAACTGGGTGCTTTGGGGAGGGAGAAGGGAAGGCCAGGTAATTGCATGGGTTTGAGCAAAAAAAGAGGCATAATAACAGGTGAAGAAATTGAAACTGCTGTAGAGGGGATGAGATTCCTTCTCCCACGCAAGCCTTTGCAGATTCCTCTTTTATTTTTTAAATACAATGGTTAACAGATCAGTTGTTTCTTTCTTCCTTCTCACCCACTAGCCTTGTTTACATATGAGGAAATGGAATATTCCACTGACAAACACCATGGATTGGAAAAACAAAATGCTAAGAATACCAGGATCATGTAATACCAGATCCTTTACTGAGCCAGGCTTGATCTCAACTTGCCCTTTAAAAGGCAAGACCAATGGGAGTTCGGAAACATTGCACACATCCAGTGAATACTAATGGCAACCTGCCATTGACTTTCAATTACAGCTGAAGTCACAAACCAAGTAATGCTTGTTTATAAGAGAAAATTAAAAGTCAGAAGCAAACAGATCTCAAGCACGCTTCTGACCGTTTCTCACTACAGTCTGATTGGTTACTGACATTACCCACCACCTCGCCACTACTTTAATTTTACAAGGGGGGGAGGGAATTACAGAATTTTATTCAAATAGTTCAGAATTCCAAAACTTTGGAATTTTAAAAACCATATTGGCTTACAACCTCACACCAAAATATAATGTTAATATTTCCATATCATATCTTAAATTGATAATTCTGAGCTAAATATAGTATTATGTTCCACAATTCTACATGTAAGTTTAATAACAAAAGGTTGTCCCATCAGACAAAACATCCTGTAAACTTATACATCACAACCATTTTTAAAATTATGCCTAATTAGGTTAGATTAATTAATGTTCTTGTTTAAACTATTACTACACAGGGCTTGATAAATCCCAGGAACCTGCTTGCCTGGTGCCTGAAAATTTAATTGTGGTGCCTAGTATTTAAAGGAGGGGTAGTCAAACTGCGGCCCTCCAGATGTTCATGGACTACAATTCCCAGAAGCCCCTGCCAGCAAATGCTGGCAGGGGCTTCTGGGAATTGTAGTCCATGGACATCTGGAGGACCGCAGTTTGACTACCCCTGATTTAAAGTCATTTCATTGTAGCATCTCTCAGCTATTCTCAGTGGAAGTAAAAAGCATATTTATCATCAGAATGTTTTGCTACATGACAAACATTCGCTGTGAAGTATATGAAGTTGCTATCATTCCATATTTAACCACTGAGGGCAAATGAATTCATTTCTTTACCCAACTGCTTACCATACTAGCCCCAATATCCACTTAAAAAGAGCTACATAAAGAAATAACAGAATTATGAAACAAGGGAGAATTTAGACAAGGGTTAGAGATTTATTTATTTCTACACAACAATTTTGTCATATCCTTATGAGAAAAGAGGTTGGCATGAGGTTTTATGCTAATAATTAGGGGAAAAAATTCTGGAAAAGATATTAAATTTTGGGAGCCAGCTCTTGGAGATAAAGAAAATTTGTCAAGTACTACACAATATTATGCATGTATACTTCTAACACAGAAAATAATGTTTAAAATAGTTTGACATTAGTAACATTAATTAAAATGTTAAATAAATAAAAATGCCAAAAATGGAAAATTCATTTCTAGTCAGCTCTAGTCGTAAACACAATGAGAAGTACATTGAGGAACTAGAATAAAATCATTGCTGAAAACACTAAGTACAACAATGGTGCTTCTAGGCACCAAGACAAACTGGCGCTTGGGATTTGTCAACATCTGGTTTATTTGTTATTTTTATTTATTTATTTTATTTCTAGACCATCTCCTCTCAGGAACAGCCATGAAACTGAGCGCTCTTCCCATACAAAAATGTCACCTAGTTAGACTTCAAGTTACCTACTTATCAAGAGACCCTGTAGAAGTTAATGTTTTTGTCACCCTGCAACTGTTGCCACCCCGCCCCCCCCCCCCCCGTCACAAGGTAAGTGGGTCACTACAAAGCACTAAGCTCATCCATGATCAGCTTTTCAACTTTATTAGGTGCCAAGAACTGATCTGGGCTAAGGTCAGTGAATGGCAATCAACATACATAATCAGCTTAGCCAGTGACAGAACAAGGAAAAAATAACTTTCCATCTTAAAAATACTATTGTCATCAATTCAAATGGTGATATGATTAAGACACCTCTACAACGAAATAAAACCAGGAAAACTAGTAAAACTTTCACCTACTTTTCATCTACTTTTTCCTTATTATGGCAATTAGCTGTTTATAACAGTGAGTTTAAGTATTAAACAGAGAAGGCAGACAAAATAAAAATTTTCTCATGGGAACAGAATGACTGATGACCTGGCAGATGGAGGAGACGTTCTATACTAACATTTGGCCCAGAACACCACCCTGTTCCCAATTATGGGAAATCTGCTCCATTTTAAAAATACACCAGCTGTTTCACAAATACTGTTCTTCCTTTATTTAGTTAGAGTTAGGTAGTGAACATTCAACTTCAGATTCTAGTAAATAGGTAGGAGATAAAAACGATGGAATTCAGCACAGATGTCCCTTCTACGTGCAGGGCATGATTTTGAACACTGGGCACCCTTTCCTATCTTGCATTGAGGCAGGAAGTTTATTTATTTTTATATTTGTATTCTACCCCTCCCCAAAGGCTCACATCAGAGCAAGAACACAGAATAGATTAAAAATTAAACATTAAAATTCTGAAAAACCTAATTTACCTAAAAGCCCCTTCTTTCTCATGGAAAAAAGAGGGGGCATGCAATATATACCCCAATGGCTAATTAGGCAGCTTTTGGACGCAGAGGTCAGCAGGGTAGATGTTTCAAGGCTTCAACCGTAGGCCTGGCAGAACTGTTTGAAGTCCAAAAGGATCCTGATCTCATTTGGCAGAGCATTCCAGTAGGTCAGGGCTAAAAAAGCCCTGAACATAGTTGAGACATGTTTCTATTTGCTAGCTCTCAATATTCTTTGGGGGACATAGTGAAAGACACAGTACCACAGATAAAATGGTCCCAGACCATCTAAGGCTTTGAAGGCAAGAACCAAGACCTTGAACCTAATCTGGTCTTCAATCTGGATATTGGTCCATCACTCAAGGAAGGGATCCTTCCTAATGGATGACATTCTGCCTCCTTTGACTGATGCCCTCCAATCTCAATACTCTCTCTGCAACAGCAGAAGAGCTGTCAGCACATGATAGTAGGATAGTTCTGAAAGTCCCTGAGAGTCGCTTCCCCAAGTCTCTCTCCCTGCTTTAGTTTCTCCATGTTGTCAACCTTAGACACAGGGAATGAACCTGTTCCCTGAGAGCCACCAGCCTCATGCAGCAAGCAACACAGTTTCCACCCAATGGACAGATTAAGGTACATGACCCAGATAAAAACACCAACTCTCCAACAAGCTACAAGCACCCACACACATTCTGTCCTTTCACAAAGCAACTTCTGTTAATGCTCTACAGTAGGTTGCATGCAAATCATGGATTGGTTGACGAAAGGGGGGGGAGTACCCACTGACCTTCCCTGTAGCTCTCTTCTGGGTTCTTTCTCCCAGCCCAGCTGGCTTAATTGCATATTTTTAATTCATTACCCACCTAGTTACCCCTTATGAGGGTATAAAGGCAGGGTATCAATTTTGTAAAATAAAAAAATAGATTTTATTCATGAATTTAGGCTGTAGTATTTGGCAAATTATTCCCTCGTGTATTCCTCCATCTTGACTGAGAATAATAGTGACCACAGTAAGTAAACTATTAAAGAAATCAGTACATTTTGCATATTCAAAATATACAGAAACATTTTATTATAATAATGATTGATAAAATACAAGTTTGCCCAACAGAATTGGGCAGTCAGGAAAAGTTCAACAGATCTGATTTTATAGTGTCAATGCCACTAAGAAAAATAAGGTCAAAAAGGTCATATTTCCTGTCAACCTTAATAGGCAGATCACCATCAAAGCTATTAATATAGTACAATTCTAGGTAAAGTTGTACCCATCTTAAGTCCAATTATCCCAGTGAGCTTAAAGTGGATAACTTGGCTTATGACTGCACTGACAGTTATGGCTCCATGGGACAACAAAGACAGACTTGTAAAATCAGGAAAATATTGCATCCTTTGACTACTTCCATCATAGCTATTGTTTAATTCTAATGCGTACAGTTAACATTGTTTCATCAAGGTCATACTACAATCATTAAGATGCAAAAAACAAGAATAAATTAATATGCTTTGTCCAATTAGGACTGCATATAATCTTAAATCTTGTGGTATCACAAAATTTATACAGGTCAGAGGTGATAAAAGTAATTCAGTTATATTTAAAACATGCATATACAAGAAATAAGCAAAACCCAAATAGGTTCTACAGCATCTACACAGTTATCTAGAACCTCTCAGCTGTTAAAAGTATTTCCTAAATATCTTACAGCTATCTTCCCTTCCTCTCTCCACAACAGACATCCTGTGAGTAGGTGGGCCTGAGGAAGCTCTAACAGAGCTGCTCTGTAAGAACAGCTCTAGCAGGACTGTGACTAGCCCAGGGACACCCAGCTGGCTGCATGTATAGTAGTGGGGAATAAAACCGAGCTCTCCATATTAAGAGTCCACCATTCTTGAACAATACCTTTTGTCAGAAAGGCACTGAATTGTTGTTAATGAGAAACAATCAAAAGATTTTATTTTACCTAGAAGAATTGTTAGGTTCTGTCAAGTCTTTGTCAACTCATGGTGACTTTCTGAACAAAGGCCTCTATCCAATTCTGTATGTAGTCAAAGTTTTTGTAAGGTCAATTCACTTATGCCTTTGATTCTATCTATTCATTTTGTTCTTTGTCTAACTTTTCTTCTGCTTCTTTCAGTTGTGCAAAACACAATCTTTTTAATCCATGATTTGCATGCATTATGTGACCAAAGAATGAGACTTTTGTTTACAGATCATTGTTTCAAAAGAGCAGTTAAGTTTAATTTGGTCCAGAACAGACTGGTTTGTTGTTCTTGCAGTCCATATTTTCAGTAATCACATCCGAGTCCACAATTCAAAAACTTCTATCTTCTTTCTCTCACGCTTCCTTAGGGTCCAACTTTCACATCCATACATTACCACAAGAAAAACCATTGCTTGGACAATTCTGATATTTGCTGGTTTACATACAGGAATAGGGTAGTTGGAATGAGGAATTCAAACCTTTGTTGTACAAATCAATTATTTTACAGATTATATTTTACAGTTTAAATTTCTTACAGACTTTTAAGATGTCCGTCCATATGCTTTTCTATCAGATTTTAAACTCTTTTAAACTGAGAGGTTCTAGTCACTGTGTTTATCCAAAAACACTTCTGTTTTTCTGAGATCCACTAAATTCCCCTAGCTCCTAGAAGATGGGTACACTTCTGCTAATATCTCCACTTTCCCTTTCTAGAAGTACCATTATTCTTATGCCTACTGAGAAGGCCGAAGCACTTTCTCTTACACAAGTCTGAGGGAATCCTCACACCCTGTTTTTCCTTTTTTAATTTCCTTCTTTTCTTAGAAGAATTTTACCTTCTAATTTGACCTGAATTGGGAGTACAACATCACTGCTCAAATTTCCTCTGTCAAATATGTGGCTCAGTTCTCTAGATACCATCTAGATCAGCTTTCAGTAAACTCAGTTCTCTAACTGAAGTTTCTCCTCCGAGCAGATGTTCAGCTAAGGCACAGACAGGTTCTGTCAGACTACTCTCTGAACCAGAATCCAAAAAGAATGAGACTCAGTTCCCTCCAGCACACAGCTAGTACAGTATATCAAATCCATCTCAGTTGTTGCTGGCCAATCAGAGCTCTCAGAGCAGCCTGTCACTCTGCCTAATGAGAAATTAACCTTTCACTTACTGTTGCTCTTACTGCAGTACTTTGGAACCTGACTTTCAAATTGCTGTCTATCACACCTTCACTCTCCAAAAATTCTTCATAACTTTAAATCATAGTTTCATATATATTCACTGTTATAGTTTTTTACTGCATGTTTAAGCTTTGGGTTGTACTTTAATTATATTTCAAACATGGACACAATTAATAGTCCATGGTGGGTTTGTGGTATTAATAAAAGTACAAAACATCCTTAAAGCAATTTATTTCAGATTTGCCTTACTTCTATTTCTGAGCTACAATCTGAATACAAAACAATTCCTTCCACTTCAGTTATATCAATATTTAATTTTAATACAGATATTGCTAACACAGTTGGTTGGCTGACTATTCTCTGATTACAAGAAGAAAGCAAAAGGGTACTGACGTAAAAAGTATATTCATATATTTATGAAGGTATTTGATGCAGTTAACTTTTTCTTTCAGCCATGTTTCTATCGGAAGCTGACAATGTCACTAGTATATAATCAATCATTCATGCATGCATGGTTAGTTTTTACAAGATGTACTGCAAACAAGAGGCTGATAAAAACTATTTTCAAAATCATAAACTACTGTAATAAAAGATGAAACTAAGTATGGGCTGTAAGCCGAATACACCTTTTAAAAAGAAGATGTGGCATTTTAAAATGTCGTAGAATGCCATGTGGAAAAGCACTAAGAAAGTCTTCCAAAGATGACACTTCAGCATACAGGGGTTCGCAAAACCCTTTAATAAACTAAAATCAAAATACCCAAAGATGCAACTTTTATATAGTTGCCATTAAGCTACTTACATCAGAACCAATGTAATTACCTAACTGGTACAAAATCAGATGTAAAATTTGAAGTTACGTGAAAAATCAGGCCCAACATGTAACTCAGCTGCAAAGAACAACCACAAGAGGGCATGGTGTAAATCAAGTGGGCAGTGGTGAAGAGGGATGTCTCCTCTTTGGCACACAATGTTTTCCCCAACTCCTCTTCAAACAACCTTAATCTCTGGTAGAGAAGGGGGGAAAAACAATAATGGAAGTTGCCTTTTCCCCTACAATGGACTAAGTGGTAGAGGTGGGGAATCAATTGTGAAAATAGTGCTGGGTGCCTTAAATTAACCACTCTTACATCAGCCCTATTCCTGCAATCCTTATAGTGTCAGAGAATGGCTTTGTTAGGCTGCACCAGAGGAAAACGAGGAGGGCCCTGATAATACTGTTCGGTCAGAACACCTTTATCAGTGTTGTGGTGAGCCCAAGGTCACCCAACTGGCTGCATGCAGAGGAGCACAGAATCAAACCCGGCTCACCAGATTAGAAGTCGGTGCTCCTAACCACTAGACCAAACTGGCTCCCCCAGCTGATGTCTCTCTCCCTTACCTATGCTATACAGAAATAGACTGGGCTGCATAAGGTTCAAGTCCTCCTCCTTTCCTGCCTCAGCAAGCATATAACTACCCGCTGAGGTGGTGGTAAATAATTCTTCTGGCTCCCTCTCTTCCTCTACTAGACAGCACAGGGCAAGAGGCAGTAGCTGCTGCTTGTTACTTGTATTTATAGGGTTGGCTTTCATGGGTTACAGACTCCATGTAGATAGCAGCATCAAGGCGGAATGATATCTGGGCTATGTTTAGAAATTTCATCCAAGTATTATCAGAGCTCAGGTATTTCTATTGGACAATTAATATGGACAAGCTTTACGAAGTTGGGTAAGAAACCTTTCACCCATGTAGCTTACAAACCAAAGGGCAGCATAGAACAAAGCAACCAATGTGGTGGTGGTGGGGGGGGAGAGATTATATTTATATTTTGGCTGAAACATGGGTGTAGACCATAGATATTTGCCAAGTTGGAGATGAATTCTCTTCAGACTATTTGAACTGGATGCCATTATATTAAAATGCACATTTTGGAAACATACTTATATTAAATCTTGTCAAAAATTACAGCTGTTAACCTTTCCTGATAGATAACAAAACAGCAATAAAAAGCAGAGGAAAGCATCATCACTGTAAATAAATTCTGAATACCTAACATTTGCAGAAATCCAGTGGTTTGAGCAGGCAATTAAATTTAATAGATTGCTAGCCAGCTAATGCCTGTAGTTCAGGCTTTGAAGAAAAAGTACTAAACTGTCATAGCTTTAGGGAACTTTATTTCTAGAGACATCTCTAGAAACAATACAGCTTTGTAGCTTTCAATCTAGTTTCAAAATACATGCAGACTAGTTTTCTTTCCATTGTGTAATGATCAAACATTTAGTTCTTAGATCTGTTTCACAACAGATATGAAAAAAATTAACAGTTCTAACATGCTGCTGCAATGAACACAATTCAAGATTACGGTAAACAGATGATGTTTCATTAGACTCAAGCAAACTTGCAAAACGTTTATATGTCTGTTTAAAATCAAGCCAACAGAATACAATTGAAGTCCTAGCATTTTAGAAGTACACTAGTAGAAACCCACAAGGACTTGTGAGGAGGCGGGGAGCATCTCATTTCCCCTCCTCTACTATTTAAACTCAGGCCTCTAAGCTCTTACTCTGAAGATCTAACCCAGGGGTAGTTGTAGTTTGACTACCCTGCTCCAACCATTACACCACACTGACTTTCAGAAAGTGGCTACTGCTGAACAAGTAGCAAGCAATCAGGCCTAGTTCAATCACGCACATCAAGTTATCTAGGTTTTATAGAGGAGGTTGTGGAGACTGCTGCCAGGCCTGGCCCCGATGAGTCCTCCCATTAAGGTCAAAGCAGGTCTGGGAAGGGCCCTGCCCCCTCCCCCTTTTGCCAACAGGCATCAAGCCTAGAATGCTGTGCTTGCCTACCAATTACCACTGAAAACTTCCATTTTTCAAAGGCACAAGTGTGGCTTTTATCATTTGGTTTTTTTAAATCCTCCAATATCCTTTAATCCTCCAGATTTCAGATTTATGGAAAGATGTTTTGTTCAATAACGGCACCAATAACTGGATTTAAATGTCCTCAGATTTAGCTGACTTGGCTATTAGAATATACAAGTGGTTACCAGCGAGAAACTAGTGGCAATAGCCATCCACTTCCCCCACCTTTGCTTCCACTTTCCCCCCACTTAGAATCATAGAGTTGGAAAGGATCTCCTGTGTCATCTAGTCCAACTCCCTGCACCATGCACACTCACATCCCAATCGCTCATATACTGCCACCCCCTTAAGCCTTCTCAGAATCAGCCTCTGTCAGGTGGCTATCCAGCTTCTTGTTTAAAAATTTCTAAAGATGGAGAACCAACCACCTCCTGAGGAAGCCTGTTCCACTGAGAAACCACTCTGTCAGGAACTTCTTCCAGATGTTTAGACAGAATTTCTTTTGAATTAATTTCATCCCATTGGTTTTGGCCCATCCATCCGGGGCAAGAGAGAACTCTGCTCCATCCACCATATGGCACCCTTTTAAATACTTGAAGATGGTTATCAGATCCCCTCTTAGCCTCACTTCTAGCTCCCTTCCTCTTTCTCCCCCTTTACCTTCCACCGTCGTCTCTTTCCCTGGTTCATGATCACTCTTTCTCTCTCTTCTGCCTTAATGATAGCAGCAATTTTTCCAGCTTCCCAACATCTTCTGGTTCCACACAGCAACAGTCATGCTAACTCCCTCAGCTGCCAGCCTACTCAGCAGCTTCCTCCTTCACAGTAATAACAGTGGCAACTCGGTCCACCCAGCAGGTCCCCACCCCCGCCCACACAAACACACTAGTTGCAGTGACGGCTTCCACAGCCACCTGTTCAACAGCCCCCCCTAAAATGGCAGAGGCAGTGACTTTACCAGCTCCCAAACAACTCAGCACTTTCCCCTCCCCACAGTACCAATGGCATTGGTGACTCTCCTGACCACCCAACCCAGCAGCTTCCCCACTCACATGCACCAACGGTGACAATAAAGTCTTTTGCAGCTCCCCCCCCCCCAAAAACCCCCAAGAACATTGCCAGTAACCATCCAGACTGCCTGCAGCTTTGCTGCCTTAGGGCAGGCACCAAATAAATACATGTTTTGGGAAGCTTTAACGCATACACACACATGTGTATTTTCCCCATATTATAATTTATGCATCACCACTGCTGCTGCTTCCAGCCACCACAGCTTTGTAGCTGGGTCCGCCTTCACCACTGATGCCATGGCCTCCCCCTCTCCACCACACCACCACCACTACCGCTCCTTGGTCCAGCAAGGCTCCCTCTGTGGCCAGACCTGATCCAGGCCCTCCACCCCTTTGCCGTTGTTGCTGCTTCCAGGCCAGCAAGTTTTTTATGGTATCAGCACGTGCACAATGTGTTTGGAGGGGGGTGCGATTTACCCACACAATATTTTTAAGATTTCATTTTTTTCTGCAATCATGGAGGGTTACTCAAGTGTGCAGAAAAATATGTTTTCTTTCTGTGTTGCCTTGATCTGTGTATTTAGATCTCAGCAGATGAGGGTCACACTTGGTAAATAGTATAGAGATGATACATTTGTCAAATATTAGCATACTTGTTAAGAGTGCTGAACTAGGATATGGAAACCCAAATGAAAACCCCCATCCTTCCAACATTGAAAGGATAAAACTTTGCATTTTTCAGTAATGTTTTTTGTACACCTCACTTAGCTTGACATATGTAAGTCAACAGACCATGCTAAAACTTAATAAATGGTCTCAAACTCATTTCCCACATAAAATGGAACATGAAGAAACCTGACCAAGTATTTTGCAATACCATCTCTCCATGCATTTTGTAACTTCCTCTTCAATCACAATGGTAGAAAATTTTAGGAGACAAAATTTTAGGAAAATCTGAAATAAATACATCTTTTCCCTATCAAAGCTTCTTTTACTTAACATTCAAAATGGTACTATTTGGCCTAGCAGGTAACTAGGTTAGCAACCTAGGCTTGGCATCCTAGCCTTCACAAGATCTAGAGTTCTGATTTTAATACCTACATTGCTTATCTCCATGCACTAAAAAAAAAGGTCAGTCAAACGAATTACACACAAAAAACTATCCCTGGCTGACTACAGGACCCACTGTACTTTACGTATAAAAGCAAGCTGCCTCTGTATGCGCTGCCAAAGTGAGATTCACAAAAATTTGATCATTAGCCAAATTTCATCCACACCAAGTACTATCTTCAAACACAAGAGTGGACTGGGAAGTGAACGTGGCCTTCAAGTAAGCCAAGCTGAGTGGCCTCTGTGGCATCACAAACCAGTGCTGCAGGAGTGACACAGCTCAGTGGTGCAAACAATGCCTATTACATTCCTGCACTGCTTCCTCCTGAAAACTGACAATAGAACCAGTCTGAGGTTCTGATAATGAACTGACACCAATTATCATAGCCGACGAAGGATCTGAGCCAAGTGGCCCTTAAGTCTCTGCCAGAGTTGCTAGAGTTTATTTATACTTGCTCCTGGAAACAGGGGGATCCTTTAAGGCCATTGGCTCACCAAGAAATTTCCCTATAAGTTAAATGAACAGCTGAATCTCAAGAAAGGGGAACTTTAGGATCTGTATCCCTCCATTTCTAGCCTGGATCATAGGAGTCTTTGGGAGGGTGGGGGGAGATCTTACTTTTGCCCCCTTCTTAGGAAGTGACCCTCAAATGGGTTAAGTATGAGAACTATGGCTAAAGTCAGGTATAATTCTGTTCCACCTGAGCACGTATCAATTTGTTTGTATGCTGCATATCAGAGGGTCATACACTGCAAACTCTTAAGGCTCAATTTCAACCATGAGCAAATATGCTGACAACAATAAAACTGAGGAAGGGTTACATGATAGCAAAAGAACACGAGAAACCAGTGACCTGAAATAATTAGTGCAGAGTGCATAAAATTCTGTACTGCAAAGGTATAAAATGAGGCAGTGACATCAGTAGCAACTCCCTCCAAAATCAAAACTAGTTTCTGGATGTGTGTTTATTATAAACATTTTAACTTAGTTTGTTTTTTATTTCTTAAGAAGACAAACCCATGTCAAACAAAAGCAAAGCACCCGAGACTTATTAGCTAACATTACGTTCCTTTGAAAGTTACAAGATGTACACTAGAAAAGAAAAGTAGAACAAACTTTTTAGAACCATTAAAAACAGTGCAAACCACCCTGGAGGCAAAATTGAACCCACACATTCAAATATGAAGAGACAACAGTAGAAATGCAGGTTATGTTACTTAAAAGAAGTGGTAATAATATTGACACTTCACCTTAGATTACATTTCTCATATTCTCCTTAAATTCACTTTAGATTACATTTCTCATATTCCTATTTCCTGCATTGTGCACGGGGTTGTACTAGATGGCCCTGGAGGTCCCTTCCAACTCTATGATTCTATGATATGGACTCAGAAAAGGTATATCTGAATGAATAAAAAGAATATAAGGACATGCATCACCAGCACATGTTACTTACAAAACCACTCATTAATCCATAAAACTATGCTTTTCAGCTCTTCAAATGAGATTAGTGTCAGTTATGTGAGAGGAACATAATAAGTATCTGACAAGAGGATTTTTGTCACAACAGCTACACTATCTAGAAACTGTGAGGGTGGGACACAATCTCTTGGGAGTTCATCTGTCTGCAAACACTATCCTTTTTACCCAAAGTTTTGAAGAGTGGAAAATCACTAGTCAGTCAATGAGAAAATTCTCCACTCATTTAACCTTACGTTGCAGAACTGATTCCTTGTATTTAGCATGTGCCAATTCTTAACAAGAATTGGTTGCTCTACTATACAAGACCCAGCGTGGTACAGTAGTTAAGAGCAGTGGTCTCTAATCTGGAGAACGGATTCCTCCACATGCAGCCAGCTGGGTGAATTTGGGCCAGTCACAATCTTCACTCAGCCTCACCTACCTCGCAGGGTGTCTGTTGTGGAGAGAAGAAAGGTAGACTATTGTAAGCAGGGTATAAAAAGAACAGCTCTTCTTCACTAAGCCATGGTCTCAAAGACAAAAAAAAGTTTTTAATATAGGTATGTTACCTCGCATGGGACCTACTCTAGCAGCTCAGGCACGCAGACTCTTTCTTCAGAGATGACAGGAGCCAGTTTGGTGAAAACAGAAGCAGCTTTCTTTGCCAACCAGGATTATAGATGCAAAGCTGCTTCCTCATAGCTATAAATCACAGCTCTCCAGAAGTAATAACTTTAGCTGTTTGTAGTCAAAGAGTAAAGAGAGGGGCACTGAAATCATACCCACTGTCCCTGCTTTCAGCCTCCACCTTTCTGGCCAAAAATGTAAACAAAGCTTACTCGCACAGCACTGTATTTTTGTAGGTTCCCTCCATATGTCAGGAGCCCTGTAAAAGGCCAGGTTTATGACCGTGTGTCCCAAGCCTCTACACAGGGCCGGATTTTCCTATAGGCTAACTAGGCTTCGGCCTAGGGCCTCAAGATCAAGAGGGGCCTATATTCAAATTGTTAGCAAAATTAAAATTACACTATTCTAAAAACAGTGAACACTCACCTTTTGAGTTCAGTAGGTTCAACACTTTAGTGAAGTGTTTATAGACTATTAAACATTTTTTTGTGACAATATCTTCATTTCGCAGAATTTTAGGGAAGTGAAGGGGCCACATAAGTGGAACAGCCTAGGGCCTCTTTTCATGTAAATCTGGCCCTGCCTCTACATCCAGACTATCTTCAGATAGTCAACTGAAACTGCAGGGAACAGGCCCATGGGCAGGGATCAGGCCCTTACCCCACCTGCACACATCTATTAAAACCTACACACACACAATGCCTTTTTTCATATTTCATATTCCTAGTTTCAGAAAGATAAATATATTGACAAAGGTATTTCCTCTTGAAGATGCAAACCAGATTTATGTTATGACACTCGACTCTGGAGACATTCAAATGGCAGCTGAATTATTAAATTAGCCGAAATTCACAAGTGCCACTTAAAGCTGTTGGCCCATAGGCATAAAACAAATATAAAGACAGTTTTGAAATGTGTGAGAACCTGCCGCCCAACATATGAATAAGGCTTGCCAAGCTCCAGGAGGGGCCTGGATTTCTCCTGGAATCCCAGCTGAGCTTCACAATACAAAAATCACTTCCACTAAAGAACCCGCTGGGTGCTTTGGAGAATGGACTCTATGGTGCGTTATAGGCCCCTTGCCTCAAACCTGACTATCCCAGGGCTCTATTCCCCCAAACCTCCAGGGATTTCTGACCTGGAGTTGGCAAGCCAGTGTACGAAGGGGGGAAGAAACAGTAAGTCTTTGGAAGTTCTTGAAGTGGCTGTTTCTTTCCCTAAAAATTCATCGACCGACAGGCAAGCGGAGAGTTGAATTTCCTGCTGCATCTTAGCCTTCCTGGGCACGGGGGGCTCCTGACTCTGGAGGGCAAAGGGCTCCTCCGCTCTCTGGCCGCGGCCCTCCCCGCCCTGCCCTGCCCTGCCCTGCCCGGGCCAAGCACGCTGCCAGGCGCCGCCGCTCAACCACCGTCCACGCCCCCTCTCGGCTTGCCAAGTGCGCCGCCCGAGGCCGAAGAAAGTGTGCCAGGAGCAGCCCGAGGAGGGGCACGAGCTGGCAGGCGCGGGACGAGGGCGGCCGCCGCCCCAGGGATCCCACACCCGCCCCGCCGCCCAGCAGCCCGCCAGCACCACACCCGCCACGCCACACACGCCTCGTCTCGCCACGCCACGCCGGGCAGGTCGCCCTGGGCGGCCACCTCCTGGCGAGCCGCAGGACAGCAGGGCAAGGCTGGAGGCGCTCCGGCGGGGTCAGGGGGCCGCGCGCTCCCCGCCGCAATGGGCGCCGCCTCACCTCCTCATCCTGCTCCTCCAGGGAGGCATCGCGCTCCGGACGGCCCGGGCCCGCGCCCCCCGCCGAGTCCGAGTCCTCCGTCGCCGCCCCGTCCGCGCTGGCCCGCGGCTCGTCCCGGGGCCGGGAGCCCGCAGCCACGGCCGCCTCCCCCGCGCCCCGCTGCCGCTCGGGGGTGCTGCGGCCGAGGGGACCGTCCCGGGTGAAGCCGCCGCCGCCTCCGCGGGGTTCTCCTGGGGCCGCCGAGGCGGAGGCGGAGGCGGCGGGGCCAAGAGCAGCAGCAGCAGCAGCAGCTGAGACGACGTCGCCTTCCTCGGAGAGAGTTTGCGAGCCGGACGAGGACGCCGAGCCGGAGCTGGAGGCGGCCGGAGAAGAGCCCCTGTGGCCGTGGCGGGCCGCCCGCTGCGCTTCCTCCGCCGACGAAACTTTCTCGCCCATCGCAGCCCCGCTCCGCGCCCCACGGGAGCCACCGCCGGCCGGCCGGGCCGGGGGAGAAAGTCAGCGCCCCGACACCGGCGCCCTCAGCCACGGCAGCGGCGGCAGCAGCAGCATCTTCGGCGGCGGCGGCGAGAGGAGAAGAGGCGAGGAAGGGAAGCCGCCGCCCCTCCGCACCGGGGCCCCGCCGAGCGGCAGCTACATCCCGCCTGTCCCGAAGTGGAAGCGCCGCTCTCCGGGGGAGCTCTGCCTAGCGGCTCCCGGGACAGGCGCGCCGGCCCCGAGACGGCGACTGCTTTCCGCGAACCTGCCTCCAGGCCATGGGCGGGAAAAGACGAGCAGCCTGTGGAGCCAATGGCGGCGGCGGCGGTGGGTGGGCCCTGCCAAGGGAGGGCTCCTGAGCACCGAGGCCAACGGCAGGCAGGTAACGGGAGGGAGGGAGGGAGGAGAGGCGACGCGGGGAAGGAGCCGGGCGGGCGGGCGACGCCTCCTTGGCGAGCAGCTGGCCGCTTACTCCCGAGGAGGCAGAGCCAGGACGGCCCCTTCACCTGGGACTAAAGGCCATTGAGAGGGGAAGGAAGGAGGAGGCTGCCCTGAATAAAATCTCACTGCACTGTCACTCAGGCACCGTGCTGGGAGAGGCTGTTTTGGAAAAAGCCCTCCCCAAAGAATCCCTCCCCCCACACACGTTTATTTGTGAAGCTCAGTCAGGGCGCGGAAAAGTTCCAGCTTTAAGAGATGGCCCTGCCGCCTCGATTGGGATCAGCTTGTGGGCAGAGAGGCTCGTTTGTGGCGTGGGAGCACCTGTGTTTTCTCCCCGGCTCAGCCGAGCAGGGAGGGGAGAAATCCATATTCAAATCTTCATTCAGCTGTGAAACCGTCTGAGCAGTCTTGAGCAAGTCCTCTCTCTTTCTCGACCTGTCTTAAGGTTGCGGGAAGGGACCATGACACGCTGCTCTGAGCTTCTTAAAGAAAAGTGGCCTTGAAAAAAATAATTGTCGAAACTCATTGGTTGGCAGAGCTTTTTTTATTATTATTTTGTAAAAAGCCAAATAGCCCTGTTTCCCTAGTCCTTTGGCGGGATTATTTATTAACTAGCTGAACAACAAGAATAGATGTTGAGGTGGTGAATCTTCTTTCCGGTATAAGCTTTGTGAGTGAATTTATTTTAAATATATACAATGGAAATAGGTCACTTTTTTAAAAACCAGGGATTCTAAAGACTGCATGGCAGGCAGAAATGCAGCTTTTCCCCGTAGTTTATACGTACATTTATAAGGAAAGGATCACCTCTGCTATAGACACAGAAGGCATATCATAAAAAAGAAAGAAAGCTGCTATGAAGGATTAAGGGCCCACTCAACACTGTCTTCTTCCTTTAAGTAACAAGAATGTCTCAGAAGGGAGAGGTCAGCAGCTGAGTACATGTTTGGTGTAGCCAGCTTGGTGTAATGGTTAGGAGTGTCAATTTCTAATCTGGCTGGCCCGGCTTTTCCACATGCAGCCAGCTGGGTGATCTTGGCCTCACCACAGCACTGATAAAGCTGTTCTCAGCCTCACCTACCTCACAGGGTGTCTATTGTAGGGAGAGGAAAGGGAAGGTGATTTCAAGACTCCTTCTGGTAGAGAAAAAGTGGCATATAAGAACCAACTCATCCTCTTCTTCTTTGTTGCCGAAGACACCAGGTCCAAATTGCAGTATGTCTATCTCATGTATACTCAAATTGCAGTATGTGTACTCAAACCCCAGGGTTTGAGTAGTACATCATTAGACCTCCTTCTCCGCCCCGCTAATAGTGGGGATTGGGAATGGGTTTCCCGTCATGTTGGGTTTTTATGTTTTTAATGGATGTTTTAATGGAGATTTTATAGGATGCTATAACCCACCATGAGCCAGCCAGAGAGTGGCGGGGAATAAATCTAATAATAATAATAATAATAATAATAATAATAATAATGTAACAGGTTACAAAAGACATTTTCCTGCCTGTGGGAGCTACTTCCACTTAGCAAAGGAGAGATTCAGCATGGACCGGCTTTATATGTTCACATGACAGTCATTCACTCCTGCTTCAAAATGGCACCCTTATGTCATCTGAACTGAGGTTTAGCCCCAGAAACTATATTCAAAATAATAAAAAAGCTTGCACAGAATACTTGTTCATGCTGACCAAAGGCATGGAGTTTAAAATCCCATTATTTACTTTCCTGGCCAACTTAAGTCTTATAACACGTCATTTCATAAATTAATAATTGATTAAATTCTTATAATTTCAGTCTCTGTATGACTGTCAGCCCACTCAAATAAATCATGTAGAACCAATCTAAGGGGATGTTTCTGTTATCACATATAAAAGACAAATTACATTTAGGTAGTATCTCCTGTTCAAATGATAGTAAAAGAGTAATGAAGGAATACTTGCATATTTTCTCACCGCATGAGCACTTATTTGTGAGGTTAGATTATTTAAATGTTACAATGTAATTCCTTTTTTTAAAGATTTAACTTTAGGTAGAAGCCAAAAATGTTTGATAACAAAAGGATTTTTCTGATTACCATAAAAATCGTACCTGCTTCCTGTTTCCTTCAAACATTTACATTCTGGCTGGATCTCCAGGGCTTTGAAGAGAGGTAACATTGACTTGGAGGATCTAATAATAATGTCAGGGATTGAGTTAACTCCCAGACCCTGTCACCTCTGCACAGTTCTGGAATTCAAAGTTTATTTGACATGTAGCAAGATACAGAGCCACCCAGGAGACGAAAATATCATGATTAAGCAACTTGATTATTTCTAAAAACAAGCAAACAATCCTGGTAGTTTATCAACAATAGGTTGCTGCATCACAATAGAATCAGTTTGGTGGGATTCAATGTTGTTTTAGCTGTTTGAGAAAACTTTTTCTTTATATAAATGTACACATGATGCTTGGATATGTACAGATTTCCATGTATTCACATTAATACAAGAGCCAGCTTGGTGTAATGGTTAGGAGTACGGATTTATAATCTGTTGAGCCGTGTTTGATTCTGCACTCCTCCACATGCAGCCAGCTGGGTGACCTTGAGCTCCCACAGCACTGATAAAGCTGTTCTGACCGAGCAGTGATATCAGGGCTCTCTCAGCCTCACCTACCTCACAGGGTGTCTGTTGTGGGGAGAGGAAAGGGAAGGCGAATGTAAGCTGCTTTGAGACTCCTTCTGGTAGAGAAAAGTAGCATATAAGAACCAACTCTTCTTCTTCTTCTTAATGCCTACAGTTAATGCACATACCACTACTTTATATGTACATAAAATATTTGTACAGTATGGAACCTGCATATTCAGACTGCTCAATCCTATGGATAATGCTCGATGCACATATTGTTTAACAGGCATAACAGAAAAATCCAACTTTTACCGATTTGGAGTCTTTATAAGTGCAAGAACATACTGAACATCTTTGCCCAAGAAAGCAGGTATGCTTCAGTATACTTCATTTTCCCAGCAATCAAACTGTAATCTGTCATTAGAAGAAACCTCACATATAAAATTTTGTTTTAACTGTGTAACTTCAGAAGCTGGGCACCTTGCTGTAGCAATTTCATGTCAAAGCACAGGTGTCTTCCCACCAGCCATTGTGTAAATCTTTGCCTGTTTCTCCCCTCCCCTTTTAAAATTTAGTTCTTTCAAAACTGCACTCTTCAGCTGATTTACTTGCTTTAAAAACAACAGTCTATTTTTATTTCTGAACCAAGCTGTCCTCCACCACCATGCATCAGTAAGTAACTGGAAAGGGGGTTGGATTTAAAGCTCTTAGTTTACTCAGCTGTGGAGAAGCTTGAAAATGCATAGAGGAAAACAATAATGATGAATAAAAGTATGCAGCCTAAGCCACTAAGAAGAACTGTATTTCTCTATGGGGGGAATGATGTAGATTGCATCTGCACGTCCCCAGCATGCCAGTATATTAGTGGACAGACCCCTCCTCATTTCTACGGGCAGTTTGCCTCCAAATTCCCTTCATCAACATTGCCTGCACGCTGGCATTATAGTGCTTTGCAATTGCACCTCTGTGCTGGAAATGTACAAATGTGTGTCAGTTTCCTCTAATAACTGACCAGCAATATCGGCACCCACCCAGAAAGCAGGAAATGTACTCCTGGCCAGATGCCATGCTTTCCAGGAGCTGCCTGGATTCATCAGGCGACATCATTATGGACCCCCAGGGGTACTGTACTGCTGCCTTTTTTCTCCCCCAAATAGAAACAATTCCTATTTGCCAGTCAAAGGCACACCTAAGAATATTACTAATCTAATCACCGTTTAAGTGTTTCTTCCTTTCCATCACACCTACAGAACTCCATTAGTCCTGATATGTCTTGACAGCACTAAAAATAAAGGGGGGGGGGGGAAGCTCTTTGGCTGAAACCATATGCACACCTTCAAAGGGCCATGACCTGGATAGCCCAGGCTAGCCCTTTCTCATATGATCTTACTAAGAAGGGTTGGCCCTGGTTCATATTTGGATGGGAGACTACCAAGGAAGTCTAGGGTCATGACACAAAGGAAGGGAATGACAAACCATCTCCAAATATCTTTTGCCTTGAAAGCCCTATGGAGTCACCATAAGTCAGATGCAGCTTGACAGCACTTCCCAGCACCACCACTTTCCAAGGGAATAAATCCCAATTAACTCAGTTCAGTGTGTTAATTGTGCTCTTTAACAGTACCACCAACTGCATTTCCAGTTGATGGGATTCTAGCAGCCTGATGACACATAAATTTTCCTGGTCGTTTGGGCTAGACGTAGGTAAAAGGCCATTGTATTGTTAGTTATTCATGCCATAGTTCTTTTAGTCACCTTGAATTACCTAACAAATACACACACATAAATACTATTGTGACATATTTAAATAGAACTTGCTCCTCTTTGGAAGAATCTAGCTCACCTTACACCTGTGACTATGAATATGAGTAAATATTAGGAAAACCTTCCTGTCAATTCAACTGTTATATGTGCTTTCTCAAAAGGAAATTCCATTGGATTCAGTAGTAAAAACTGAGTCCTTTGATTTATACGATAACAACACTGAAAGCAGATCTTCAGGATTCTGACCTAGCATCCTTCTTGGTTTTTCTCTGGCAGAGGTAAGTCCTTAGCCCATTTAGTATAATATGAGACTGTCTTTTGTATAATTGCCTCTACTTTAACAAAGCCTCACATCCAGAGCCGATTGGCCATTTCAGCCACCTGTAAATGCCCTGGTGAACCTGCCTGCTGCTAACCACCAGCAGCAGGGCCACCCCAGTCCCAAGTGAGGGGTGGGTACAATCTGCCACAAGCCCAGGAAAGGAAGGATCCCGGAAGGAACCGGCCTTGCACAGCAAGGGGCTGGCTCAGTGCCTCATTCCCTCCCTCTTTAGGGGGCAGGCCCAGAGTCAATTGGGCTGGGGCCTTTTGCAAGGCCTTTTCCCCTCCAAGTCCACCTCTGCTTGCATCTCACACTCCTTCAAGAAATAACTTCGGCCTCCTCACTGGCATATCACGTACTTTATTGTTCGTTTGTCCCTAAGAATTATTCAGTTTTGCTTAACAAAGTGAGTGTTACGTTTTTGTTTGAATAAACAATGAAAATACAATTTTTGTTATCCTTTCCTGGTTTTCCTTCATAAAGGCAGTTTATAAAGGGAAATGGTAACAATGGCTCTGATGGTGATCTCAAGAGAATGAAGGATCACTGATATGTAGAGAGAGGAAAGGAAGATGAAAAAGCGGTAAGAGGAAGCTGTAAGTCCCAGACACACTATTCGAAATATAAAATTTTGACAAAGGTGACTGGGGTAAGAGGAAGAAGAAGAGTTGGTTCTTATATGCCGCTTTTCTCTACCCGAAGGAGTCTCAAAGCAGCTTCGCCTTTCCTTTCTTCTCCCCACAACAGACACCCTGTGAGGGAGGTGAGGTTGAGAGAGCCCTGATATTACTGTTCGGTCAGAATAGCTTTATCAGTGCTGTGGCAAGCCCAAGGTCACCCAGCTAGCTGCGTGTGGGGGAGCGGGGAATCAAACCTCGCTCACCAGATTGGAAATCTGCACTTCTAACCACTACACCAAGCTAGTTAGGAGGAACGCTATAAGTCCCAGAAAGACCATTTGAAATATAAAATTAAAGTATTATTAGTATCAGACAAAGGTGACTGGATTGATTATTAGTAATCTCATTATAACTCGGTTACAAATAGCTAACATTTTTCTGGTAGCATCATTAGTAGGATGCTGTGCATGATCTAGAGTAACTACTTCCAAGCTTGAATCCATCTGCATACTTTCTCCATCCTTGGTTTCCCTGTTGAGACTGTCAATGCTATTTCCAATTAGTGCCAGTTCCGAAGTAAATAATAATAGGAATAATAAGAATCCTTCTTAAATTTTAATTTTGCTACATATGCACTCTTGATATATAAATGTTTCATTAGGGAGCGCCTGAAGGAGGAGTTCATCCAGCCCACTTTGATTTCTAGTGTAGCGCTGCAAGATAAGAAAAAAAATGCCAGCAGGAAGCAATGCAGTAGAAATGTGAAATTCTCCATTTCTTTTGCAGATATTACTGTAAATTGTAATATCCTTTCTTTCCAGCTTCAATTTTTGCTTTCACTTTTCAACTCAGGATCCTTTGTTCTGATTTTTTCCCCTAATGAATCTTCAGAGCAAACTATAACTGTGCAATAGGAAACTGCTACATATGCTATCTATTTTTGCATTCAGTGTCACAGCAAGTACAATTCATCAAACCAAATGGCATGATGAAAAAATGTGGATTGAGTGAATCTGGGCAGAGTTCAGAACATGGTGAAGTTGTTGTGTGATTGCTTCCATGCTACCTGAAAGCTGCTAAAAGCTGGAATGCATTAGGGAATAGATACTGGGCAGAGTATTTTAATCATGAAAAATCTGCAGAAAATTGATAATAGTAAAAAAGAAACCTCAAAGCCAGCTACTGAGTTTCTTTGCTCTTCGTTTTGTTGTTCCTTTTTGTATTTTTAAAACATAAAATTCTTAGAAGGCAATGCAATTGATAAGCACATTGTCACATATCTTCATTACTGGGTGGTTATATTAATGAAGTATTTGCGTTCTACAAGCCAATAAAAAAGGTATGAGTATATGGCCTTCAAGGCCATTCATGGTTTGGGCCCAGTGTACTTGAGGGATCGACTATCTCCCTAGGCCCCCTGCAGGGCTCTTTGCTCTGTGGATTCAAATAGGTTGGTGATCCCTGGCCCACATTAAGTTCACCTGGCCCCAGCCCCCAGCTAGTGGAATGAACTCCCAGAAGAGCTAAAGGCCTGTTGGAGCTAACCTGGCTCTGCAGGGTTTGTAAGATGGAGTTCTTCCACAAGGCATTTGGTTGAGGTTGGGTGGGCAAATCTTGCCCCTCCTCTAGTTTTTCCCACTGGTACCATCATCCATAGAGACTTGGCAAATTGGGGGATTTGGGATTTACAGGGTTTTATGTATTTTATTGTGTTATTTTCATCTGTTGTCTTGATTTTATTATTGTCAGCTGCCACAAGCTGACAGATTGGGAGCGGCAACTTATAAGTATATTAAATAAATAAAATTAGCAAGTATAAACCAGCACTGATCATAGTGTGCACATGGCCTTTAAGATGTGCTTTGGTGCATATATCTTGCCTGGTTCCCACAGCTCAGCAGTAAATGGAAGCTGGAAGTGATGTAGTGTCACACAACAAAAGACTGGAATGAAAAGAAACAAAGTCATCTTCCTCCATTTCTCTCGTTCTTTTTTGTCAAACAAAAAGCATTACATTGTTTACAGGTCAGACATGATTATGTAGATGTATGATTTCCACGGAAGTCCAGAGAAAGAACATGGAGAGGGAGAAGCAACACCTGGCTGGTATGGAATGACCTCATGCCACATCGTTTTCTCAAGAAGACAGCGGTAAACTCTTCAGGGACTTACATTTGAAACCTTGTTCCAGAACTTACTGTGCCCAGCTGCAGTCTGGGTCATATTGAGTCAGGTTGCACCAATGCTAGGCAGCCTACATATAAAAAAATAGGCCGAGAGAAGAAAACAATGCATACTTTATTCTCACAGTTGTTCCATTTGATGCATTCTCAGAAAATTAGACTACATTACAGCCCTAGAGTTGCATATATTCATTGAGGTAATAAATATACTATTTCAAATTGCTTTTAAAAGTACTATTAAAGACAAGAAAATACTGTGTATGTTTTATTCAGTCTTCTTAAATTAAATTTTCCCCCAAAAAAGCAATTAAGGATATAGATGGAATGAATTTATTGATAACAGTTATATTACTTTGATTTTTTCCCCCAGCAGTTTCACCTATCAAAATGAATGTCTTCACGTTTTTTAAAATCAATCCACTGTCGGTCTTGTGTATTACATTGATCATTCTGGAGGATTTACTGTGAATATGAGAATTACCAGTGACTTCAGAGAAATATTATAAATGTATTAAATCATTCTAAACTGCTGTAGTGATATGAAGACATACTAAGATATTTAATATAAATTAAATAATTCAGGATATACATCTGCAAAACTGAAATCCCAAGAGACTTGGCATCACCAAGTCTGACATCAGGGGCTGGCATCACCAGGGGCTGGCATCACCCAGCATTCAGTGGGCATGAGCCTGCATGGATGGCATTTGCAAGAATAGGTAAATCTGCATTTATACATCCAGATAGTGAAGGGTAGAGAAAAGAATGGAAAAGCAGAGAGAGATAAAAGAGAATGGCCCAAAGAATCATTGAAAGGATCCAGTAAAGAAGCCAATGGGAATCCACCCATGAATCATAAATAAGTTGCTCTAAAGTGTCCTATAAGATCGGTGGAGTATTATTTAAATAATAATTTGGCAGGGATCTCTCCATTGATTTATTTCCTTGAACCAAGAGCAGAACTGGTATACAAGAAACAAAGGCCAAAAAGATTGGCCTTTTAGAGACATTTTGACATTGTTACAGCTTATTTAAGTATAGAAACTATCCCATTTAAACCCAGAACAGGGGTAGTCCACCCATTTAACTTACTGGGAAAGTTGGAGTTGGGCATTGCCTTGCTGGGCCATTGACAGCCTGTCTCGTGCAGAGCCAAGCTCCAGCAGTTCCACAGTACTGCCCAGGTGGTTTTGCTGAAGACTTTAAGAAGCAACGATCTGTCAGCTCACCAGTTGCCATTTCCTGCCCGGCCACCAGAGGCAATACCCTGCAAACACACTAGTCTCAATGGCAAGCACATATTTAAATTGGAGGGTAAGAACTGGCAACTTGATATACAAGTTGTTGATGCCACTCTTTAGAAATGATGTGTTGGTGTTCCCAGGCTTACAAGCATCAATGTAAATCAAACTGACCAAAGCAGGTATCTAACCCTTCACTCTACTGTCACACGTCTACTACAACTCCTTTAAGTCATTTGTTTCCGCCAGTGTGGGAGGCAGTTTTAGTATGAGTGCCAAACTCCAGATGGTAGCTGGAGATCTCTTGGAAATCAGTTCACTTGGACTAAATAGCAGCTTTGGAAGGTGAACTTGGTTTTTATGCGACCCGCCTCCAGGGGGAGGCGGGATATAAATTAAAGAATAATAATAATAATAATAATAGCTGTAGAACATTATATACCCTGTTAAAGATCCTCCCCAAACCCCACCTTCCTTGGCTCCACCCCCAAATCTCCACCCCCCCAAATCTTTAAGTATTTTCCAACCTGGAGCTGGCAACCCTAAGTTTTAGATATGGTTTTCTCTTGCAAACATGCATCTGGAAACCAACAAGGAGAAACATGACTTGGTAGAGAAATTACTTCAGAAATGTTGGGGTGAAGCTAAAATCAAAGTTGACTAAGAATTCTTAAGAGGTCAAAAACAGCTGGCTTAGAAGCAGCAGGCTTTGTAGAAGGCTATTACACACACACACACACACACACAGAAACTACATCAGCCTTCATGCTAAGAGAGTGGTTTGTTTATTGTGTCCCAGTTGTTATTGATTTCATTGTAGATATGTATTGTGCTGTATGGTAGACCTCCTACATATCCAAGCCAGGGAATGGTCAACATCATACAAATTGTTGATCACTGAGGTTAACGTTACTCCAGACATGTACTTGGATTGTCTTTTGGTGTTAGGCCAGAACCTGTTATTTTCCTTGTATTTAAGAGATTTTCCTCTGTGTATCTCTTTTTACCTAGACTATATATCCTGAACAAATTCATCTAACAAAAGCCTTGACTCACAGATCTACCTCGTCTTATCTCACAGAAATGGTACAGAATGTTTACACACACCATTGCATCTGTGTAGCTCTTCAGCTGCAAAGGCACCCAGCCAAAGCCAAGGCAGGCCAAAGGAGCTTAACTAGCCATCTTGTCATCATTTCATTTGAGATGTTTACACTAGCATATGGGAAAATTTTACCAGCACTTACAAGTTCCGGCATCCCTTAGGCTGCCAAAATCTAGAGGGGACTTTAAACCCAACAAAAACAATGTTTGCATAACTGTAAATCACAGTTTTTAACTCCCCAAGAAATTTTCAGCTGAATACGACAGTCACGGCAATGTAATACTTTAAAAGATTGTACTGTCTTCCTTAAAAACCAGTCTCTGCAATGTCAACATAAAAAGAGGAAGTTACATCTGACATATTTCACTGAATGTTGAATCACAGAGTCTTCCTTTTACACTAACACGCACACCCTCAATGAGTATTCAGTAGAACCATGAAGCAATATTCTGCATGTCACACAAGTAAAAGGTACATCTTAGAAACAAACCAAGCTCTTGACCTGGATGCCAGACTGTCAACAGGTGATCACCCAGAGCAAAGGGACTGTTTTGTTTGTTCATTTGTTCCATTTATATACTGTCCTCCCGGTAGGCCAGCTAAGGGCAGTATACAGCATCAATAAAACAATAGTATAATTAAAACAATACATATTATTTTTGTGATCAAAAGGACTAGCCTGATGTAGGATCTCAGCAGAGCAAACTGAGCTGATTTGTGCTGGAATATGAGCAAACTCTCGCCTGTAAAATGGCCTCTTCATATCCCAGCACACATGCATACTGTGAACAGGAAAAAAAAGGCTGGAATGACTTCAAACTATTGGCAGTTGAGTTTATTCACATAAAAGTCCACAAATCATTCTGCCCAGCAGTCCATAATAAGAATGGCCTCAAATGAATTTAGCTTGTTCAAAGCCTCAAGCACACAGCCAACCTGTTCTTCCACCTGTGATTTCCCACCAGTATTATCCCCTACCAGTATTACTGCCTTTGAAGCGTGTCCATGAATAGGTTCTTTTCACTGATAAGAATACCACTCAGCTGTTGTGCCTACAATCTATTACTGTCTATATAATTCCTGTTTCATAGAAATCCCCTATCTACTTGTTTCCTGAACATTTCCCCTTGGCTACATCTTTGTCACCTTCACCTGTGTTCCATGTTCTGTTGCTGAAACATGAAAACAAAGAAGTTCAGCTGTGTATACAGTCCTGGTAAAATTTTTGCAAGTGACACAGGAACCAGGACTAGGGATGCCTCTCAATAGGCTATTTAAATATTATCAGTTGGCTTCTCTATTATTAACCATGACCAATATGGCATGTAGCTAAGAATGCTCTTCCATAAGCTGTCGTCTTCCTTTCCATGGTGTTATTTTTTGCTGCTCAGCCTTATGAAAGTCTGTATCTACACATGTAAACCAAAACTTATGTGTGAATCCAGTTTATATTCCTTTAAATCTAGCTGGGGGGAAGGTCTGTAAGAACCTTTAGCACAGAAACTGAGTCCAAAAACTTTCCTACTGAAAAACAAATACATCTCAAGTTTTGTAAACTGATTCTATGCAACAAACTAGTACTAGTAGTCCATCTTTCCCAGTACTTTCTAAACTCAATGGATAGTAGCTGCCCAGAGAGTGAAGACCACTTTCCTAGCCCTACCACCAGAAACCCTTCAACTGGAGATACAGGAACTGAATGTAGAACCTAGTATGCACAAAGCTCTTGCTCTCTCTCCCTCCAAGATGTGACTCCTCACTCCAAGATCAAACTAGGAGGCATGCCTTTTCTGTATTTCTTATAGGATCTCACAAACATGCTTAGCCAGGATATCTATTTGTCTCGAGATAGTGTACCACATCCGAACTCCCAAAATTCTGCAGGGCCTGCAAAAGGGAGCTCCACCAGGCATTTGCATGAGACCAACAAGTCCCCCCTCAGACATCCCCTCTATGGCCTGAACCAGTCTGTCCTCTCAAAGGGCCTTAGCTAAGTTCCTGTTCCTGTTATATTGTTGTTTCAGTGGATGTATGCAATGCACCAACAATGTAAATTCTTTCAATATATAGCTTTAGGTGCCATTTATTTCAGTGAGAGCAAAATAACTCACAAAACCATCTCTTGCAAAGTCATTCACTAGTATTCTAACTTCATTTACTCGATGTGCAGAACAGAGTCCATAACTCTGGAATAGTCTAACAGCAAAGCAAAAGCACAACAGGAAAATAAAAGGGGGCGGGGAGACAGTCCTGAAACAAATTCTGCTAAAGTTGACCACTTGGTTCTGTTGAACTTTTCCAGAATACCTGGAGCCAGCATTTTGTTTTGAGGCTAAAGCACAAACAATATTACATTTTTGGTTCAGCCAATGTATTCTTGCAATAACAAAGACAATGAAAGTCAGACTCAAAGGCCTGCTTTTGATATAGTGTAAAAAAAAAGCGTCTCAGATTAGAAACAACGGTTGCTGTAGGTTACAAGAAGATTACTTTAAAAAAATGGTTCCTCAGTTACAAGGTTTGCAAGATTCTGACTGTATTCTGTTATTTCCACTTCAGAGCCAAAGACCAGAAATAAAGAAGGTGACTGAGTTACAGCCTAAAAGTCCTTTGACATGAATTAAATTTCAGAGTCATGAACTGTGCAAAGATCAGGCTGTGTGAAAGGAAAGAGCTGTAACCCAACCAACCATTCCCCCAAATCTTCTCTTTAATTTTAGATGTCTTTCACCTATAAAGTTACAGATTTTCAGGTAACGTTTCCAGCCTCCAGATGGAGCCTGGAAATCTCCTAGAATTACAACTGATCTCTGGACTACAGATCTCTAGACTACAGAGACCAGTTCCCCTGCAGAAAAATGGCTGCTTGGGACAGTGGACTCCATAGCATTACCTGCCCCCTGCCCTAGAGGACTGAATGTGTGCTCTATGTCAGTGGTGCCCAACCTTTCTATCACTGGGGACCAGTCAACACTTGACAATTTTACTGAGGCCTGGGGGGTTAGTCTTTTGCCGAGGGACATCACTGCCACCTGAGCCCCTGCTCCACTTGCTTTCCCACCGGCGCCCCGACATCCCACTGCCCGCTGGGGGGGGGGGGCGCTGCCAGCAGCAGCTGTGCAGTGCCACATTGAAGGGGAGCCCCAGCCATGGCCGCCGGTGAGAGTACCAAAGGTGAGGCGGCAGCAGAGTAGCAGGGCAGCCCCCAAGGCAGCAGCCAGGGAGGAAAACAAGGAGGAGCCGCGGTCTGGTACCGACTGATCCACGGACCGGTACCGGTCTCTGGACCAGGGGTTGGGGACCACTGCTCTATGTGATCTTCTTGTACCCAAAGTGAGGACTGGAGTTATTTCTGTGTATGATGTATTAGGCAGAAATTCCATAGATACAGACCTTCTAAGAATGAAGAAATAAGCTTCAACTGGTGAATTTATGCTTATCTCACAAACATTACAAGAGGTTACAGGAGTTCTGTACAAGCTTTAAAAGGATAACAGAATCATAGAATCATAGAGTTGGAAGGTGCCTCCATCTAGTCCAACTCCCTGCAGAATGCAGGAAACTCACAACTACCTGCCCAACCACAGTGACTCCAATTTCATTTCCAAATAATGCCCCCCCCCAACCCAGAATTTCTAGTCAGCCTGGCTTGGAAGAAATATGCCTCTGAACACCAAAGTAGCAATTGGCATTCCCCTGGGCATGCAAGAAAGGGTCACAAGAGCCGAACACTGACATGATCCCTTCTGCCCACCCACACACAAAGTTCACATTATCAGCATTTCTATCAGATGGCTATCTAGCGTCTGCTTTAAAACTTCCAAAGAAGGAGAACCCACCACCTCCTGAGGAAGCTTATTCACTGAGAAACTGCTCTAACTCAGGAGTTTCAACGTATTGGTTCTGGTTCAACCCTCTGGGGCAATAGAAAATAACTCTGCTCTATCATCAGGTGTAGTCAACCTGTGATCCTCCAGATGTCCATGGACTACAATTCACATGAGCCCCTGCCAGCAAATGCTGACAGGGGCTCATAGGAATTGTAGTCCATGGACATCTGGAGGACCACAGGTTGACTACCCCTGCTCTATATGACATCCTTTCAAGTACATGAAGATGGCTTTCATATCACCTCTTAGTCGTCTTCTCCCCAGACTAAACAGACTAAGCTCCTTCAACCTTTCCTTATATGACTTGGTCTTCAAACCCCTCACTATCTCCATTGCCCTCCTCTGGACATGCTCCAATTTGACTACATTCTTCTTCACTTGTGATGCCCTTTTCTTTCCTTGGAACACCTTTTAAAATGTTTTAGTTAAAAAAAATTACAGTGGTGTAGACTAAAAGCTTAAATTTCTAGAACTGCAAGTTGTTGAAATTGCAAGCAACAAGTAATTTGGTGAAGTGAACCCTGAAGGGATGTTGTTGCTAAGCTGCACCTATGTGTTCACTAGCAACACCAAATGGTCACTAGTGAGACTGTGACAATGAGGAGTGGATTTTTCTAAGCATGTGGCTGGGAACACCCTTTATTTAAGCGGGGTCACTGCCCACTTCCTGCTAAAGAAGAGGAAGGATCCTCCACCATTAAGCTCTCAGGTCTCTCCATCTGCTGATATATGGACATGTAGTCCTGCCTGCATGGGCTTGCAATATGTTTTCTGTGTAACTACTTTTCAGTTTTGTGCTCCTCTTCAGTAAGGAGATGGGGGCAGATGATGATGATATATTTTCATGTAAATATTTCCAGTAAAGATTTAAACCTCAAATGCTGTGAATCAGGAACTGTGCCTCATCCACAAAAAGTAAACAAGAACTGCAAATGCTCTATTACTCAGCAGCTGGATTGTTCCGGAGGGACCCAGGACAAAGTCTAGTCCAAAACTCCCAACACAAGTAAAAGAAGAAAAAAATAATGATAGACATAAATTTGTAAATTTAGGCATTTTTCAGATTGCCTTAATGCTCCATTTTCATCCCCTGATGTTACCATGCTTGTTTCTTATATCCAAACAACTTCATTAACATCCCCATGCTGTCCCAGTCTTTTCTTGTTTTATCCTGTTCTTTCCTAAGCTAGTTTTTCCTGTACTTTTCTTCCATTGCAGAATGAATTGCAAGATAACCTCTTGCTCAGAATCTGGGGGGGGGGGATTTCCTCATGGATTTTAAGTGAACTTTTGCATGCCAATGCTGAAACATTTCAGTACTGGAAAGCACCTGTGCTGCAACAGTCAGTCCCATTGGAAGATCCAACACCAGCTCCTACAGCTCTTCTTATATAGGAAGCTGATTCCAGTCGAACTCTCTAGAGATCACTGCAGGATTGTCCCCTTTCTCTCCTCTCAAAAAGCTTTAATGAAAAAAGAAATCTCTGGCCTAGCCGGAAAGATGCTGCTTTGATCTCCACCAAGTCAACCCAGATGACCAAAGGAAATTGACTATGTAGTGAAAAGGAAGACTTTGTGATTCTGAGCCGATCTTCAAGGAGATCTTTGGGGGGGGGGAGAGAATTCTGCAAGTTTCATTTCTTAAAAACTTGAGATGTTTACCAGAACAAAGCAGAGAAAGATTGCATAAGATACACATATTAACCATAATCTTTAGGAGACAAGGAAACAGCAATCACCTGGCTACTTTGAATGTCCTGGATCCCATCCCCACCCCTCACTTTACACCAGAGTATATGTACTGAAGTTAATTGGGCTATTCTCATGTAAGGGGATCGCACCCTGTCCATGTGTTCCAGAGCAGGCTCATTCTATAGCCTCAAAGTGGCTTACAATTGCCTACTCTTCCTCTTCCCACAACAGGCATCCCATGAGGTAGGTGAAGCTGAGAGAGCTCTGAGAGATCTGTGACTGACCCAAGGTCACTCTATTAGCTGCATGTGGAGGTGTGGGGAATCATACCCGGTTCTCCAGATTAGAGGCCGCTGCTCTCGGAGGGCGTACCCCTGCTAACTAGTGCTAACATGCATGACTTAACTAGTCCTGATCCTCTTGAACATCCTCCCTGCTCTAAGGAGTGATGGAATGCCATAACTTCTTCCTTCATGGCATCTCAATTATTTACATTTAAGTACTGCACAAATCTTTTCCTGATAATGTGAATACTGATTGTTACTGTCATGTAACAATATATTTGCCCAATGCAAAGTTGAAGTATAACCTCAGTTCATGTTTTATTTTAATGATGGTTAGCTTGTGAAATCAGGATTTGCATTGTAGGTTATCAATTAAATCTTGGATTACCTTGACAAATGATTGTTTTACCACCTTTATTTTCTTTCTGACACAAACGCAGCTGGTATCACAGCCTGCATTGCAGTGAAGGTGGTACCACAGAACAAGACAGAATCCAGGTAGTATGTCTATGTTCACAGGTCATCAAACCATCATTTTTTTCTTAGCTGGTTAATAAATCAATTTCAGTTTCACATCCTGGCTTGAAAGGCCCAAACCAGCCATCATGGGGCCCATGTTCAGACAATCATACTAACTGTAGCTAGCTAGTTTAATTAAACCATGGTTCCATGAGACTTCTGAACCAAGCCCAAGTATTTCTTTTCTTCTGTTTGTATTTTCTGTCTCCTGGTAAACCAGGACAATGTATTTCATACCTCTTAGGTTTCTTGTTGTTTATGAACTAAAACTGACATTAAAAGGAGCCCGTATGTCTATAATTAGAAATTGATACAACAATATTGTGATTTCATTGGAACTTGAAATATGAATTTACATTTAATCTCCTTCTTCATCTTAAACCTTGTGCATACAGTCTGCCACCAATAATACCACCGTGGATTATTTTACGTAAAGAAGACACAAGCAATATAACTGTAAATCATGACAGATATTGCACGCACTGCCTGTTTCCCATGGAAAGAATGATTATTTGTCTTCCCTGCTTTATGCCTGGCTGGCTAATGTGGATGTGAAGTTTATAGCAGCCATAGTTCGGCTGATGAGTCATCACCTAGGTTGGTTGCAAATCATGCAAGCGCACCGCAAGGCTTGAGGGAAGTTACATGCAGACTTTGGGTGCTTTGAGGCCATTTATAACCTGATCTCCAATTATGTGAACACAAACACTAACCCTGATCCACTATCTGCCATGCAATATCTCTTACCCCCGTGTAATGGACAGAGGCCACCCTTACTGCAGAGGGTCTTTTGGTAAAGTGTGGGAAATGTGAGCTGCTGTGAAGAATGAGGAAGGAGGACACGGCTTTCAACAAACTGGAAAGCTGGAGGAGACAGAGGTTCCAGCAAGTGGCAAGATGCTACTGGCAGAGGATGGGTATCTTTGTCACTTTGTTTTTTAAAACAGAGACTTTTATAGAGAAACAAAATCCACAAAAAGAAACAATAATAAAACACTCCAAAAGAGCACTTAAGAATTGCTTTGAGAATTGTAGGCTTCTGTTAATCCGGCAAAAAGGGACCAAGTAAGAAGAAACACCTAGCATAAGTGTTTCTCAATTCTAAATCGTTGTTATTTAACTCTTTCTCACAGAACTGAACCTTAAGGAAGGAGACTGGGTCCAAGGTCAAATCAAGAAGAAGCCACCAATCTATTCATAGAATCATAGAATAATAGAGTTGGGCTGTGTTGGGCTGTGCTTAGGCCATCTTGGCCTTAATCTGGCCCTGTGATAGTGTACTTCATACATACCCCTTTACTTCATACATACCCCATTGTGTAGCCAAATTACTTTGATAGGATATACATGATGCTAGATAAAAGATGTCTGTCACTTTTTGGAAAGTATAGAATGGCACAATAACCAAGCAGGGGTGTAGAACTATGTGGGTGGTCAGAGCATATATGTTTGAATCTAAATTCTAAATAACTACAGAATGAGATAAATGCTTACTGTCTCATCTTAACCATTAGTGGCTCTAATATTTTGTGGAGTGGTATCCAGGACACGTCCGGATGTCCGAACACTGTTTCTGACTGCATGTATTGGGCCAGCCAGTGGAGTGCCCGTGCCAAGGAGCAGGCCACAAGGCACGCTCGTAGCCTCATGGCCAGTTGCTCCTTGGGGGTCATGGGGGAGAGTGCTCCCTCACCCTGGGCAGGGCGCTGTCCTAGCTGCCTGCTGCCAACGTCGACCAGATCACCGATCCAGCCACCCGCCTGCCACCAACATTGCACAAGCTGCCACCACCAACCGCAGGTAGGGCGACGCTGCACCAGTCGTGCCTTCCCACTACTAGCACCCATTGCATCCCTGAGTGCAATGGGTTTTGGGCCTAGTGCACCCTTATAGGTAACACCTTGATTCTTCACTGTGCATACCAAATATATCCTTGTTGTGTCTGTAGACCTGCCAAGGACTGAGCTTGGAGCCTGAGGCAGGATCAGGGTTTACAGTGTAATTGACCAATGCATGGCTAGAGCCATTCTGCCTGATCCAGTCAGTTTAGAATGAAACTGATCAATAGCACACACTGGCAGGAAGATCTATTGGTTGCCTGGTTATATAAGTTGGGGGTTTTCTAGGGCAGTTAGGTTCAGTTCTCAGTTCTACTTGCACCATGCTGGGGTCCTAATAGAGCTCAAATTACTACCAGTGTCTGTGTTTCCACTGATCAGCAGCAGTATGAATTTTACTGAAAGTTGCAAATCTGTCTGCTTCCTAAGTGACTTTTGATAGCAGTGTCCGCTCATGCTAGTGCTTTGCAAGGCGGGGACAGCCGAGATGCATGGCATATCACATCTCTGCAGGCTGAAGAAGAAAAGAATGTTCCTGTTAGCATTCAGAAAATGCTGTCTGCAATTAGGAACAACTTTCTCTATGAAAGCTTAAGTTCTATAGAAACAGAGAGCTTTAAAGGACACCTCCAACTTTCAACAAGAAAAGGTTCCTCTTCTCCACTAATGAGTTGATTCTTTTCTAGTCATGTCTTTACAGTTCATTGCAAAAGTCACCTATACCCATTCTGCACATGTTGGAAAACACAGTTTCAATGTCCTATTGCAGCTCAACTTTCCTGTTTGAAACAGGAAAATCTACTTCTACAGTGCATTGAAAAAACATTATCCAATGTGTGTGGAACTGCATCTGGAGTTTCCAAGTCCAGCTCAACAACTGTAGCACAAACACTCTGTATGAAGTTACCTATAAACAATCCAACAGTAGATACATCTATATGTACTTACACACACTTTAAATAGTGCAAGAGAGCCAGCTTGGTGTAGTGGTTAGGAGTGTGGACTTCTAATCTGGTGAGCCAGGTTTGATTCCGCACTCCCCCACACAGCTGGGTGACCTTGGGCTCATCATGGTGCTGATAAAGCTGTTCTGTCCGAGCACTAATATCAGGTCTCTCTCAGCCTCACCTACCTCACAGGGTGTCTGTTGTGGGAAGAGGAAAGGGAAGGCGAATGTAAGCCCATTTGAGACACCTTTGTGATAGAGAAAAGTGGCATATAAAAACCAACTCTTCTTCTATTCCCCCTTAGAACTGTCTAAGTAAAATGTTTTCATTAGCAACTATCCTCATGCTATATATCTCTTAGGAAAAGCTATTGCATTTGTACAGAAATTCTTTTTTCTGTAGCTTTTCTCATTTAGTTCCAGTTGTTTAAGCAAATGGATGAACCTAACAAATAGAAATCAGACTTATTCAAGAACAAGTGTGTTTACAATGGAGCTGAGCTATTGCCTTCTTTATTCTATACCTCTGCATTTTGCTTTCTGGCTCATTTATTGATATTCCCTATCAGATCTTTGATTTTCTCAAAGTGCTTGAAGGTCAAACCCAAAAAATCCTAACATACACACCTAAGGTGGGAACTGTCTTTCTTGGAAGTTCATCGGCTACCATTGAGACAGATATCCAGATTCTTTATCTCAAGATTTCTCTGCCCCTTGCCACATATTTTGTTTCAATGACAGCCAATTAACTCCCAAGAAAGGCAGCTCCCACTTTACTTTGTGCCCACTGAATTCCTAATCCATTCTTTCCCCTTAATTTCTTGCTTTAATATTGAACATTCCTCCTGCCACGCTATGTAGTTTCTATTCCTTCTGCAGTGGCTCCACAGACCATCAATTCTGTTAGTCTAGAACAGTGGTTCTCAACCTGAGGGTCAGGACCTCTTTGGGGGTCAAATGACCCTTTCACGGGGTCGTGCCAAGGCCAGCAGCTTGGGGGGGGCACCACTGTTGCCACTCCTCCTGAAGGCGCCCGCCAATTTATATACAATTTACAACCAATTTATATACAATCATGAATAATGGATCTTCATGCCATTGGTCAGTTTCGGTGAAAGAACACTTGCATAATTTTATGGTTGGGGGTCACCACCACATGAGGAACTGTATTACAGGGCCGTGGCATTAGGAAGGTTGAGAACCACTGCTCTAGAAAGTGCCATATTCCCCAAAACCTTCCCCACCAGGCTTAGAGCCAAATTAAATTAAATGGTATCCTCATGGTGGCCACTCCAATTTAAAGACATTTCAGAGTGTCACAAGGGCCTGATCCTGACTAGGCCCTCAGCACAGTACTCATTTCTTTCCCCCTGCATCTTTTCAAGTGTCAAAACAGCTCTGCCGGGAAATAAGACCACCATGCTACAGGCTCAATCCCTCACGGCATTTTAAAATGTCTTTAAAATTGCAGCAGCAGCATTTTTAATTTGGTCCTTAGATCTAGCATGAGTAGCCAGTGTGTACCCACCAAATACAAGGGACTAATGTTAGTATGAGAAAGTTTCTCTATCACCACTCTGTCAGCACTTGGCACACGTAACCTAAATCACTGAGATCTGAGGTTTGCCAATCACCTAAAAAGATTAATTGATTATGGATTTATCAGTATAAAGATTAATTATCTAATTAAATAACTGAATTCAGTATTCCAAATGAAGCTGATGTTTTGAGACGATTTAATGAGTACAATAATACCCATAATGGATCATTTGAAATATTGCATGAATCAGCTGTCTGAATCAAGTTAAGTACATAGACTGTTCATCAGCACTGCCGTGAATGTCGTTTAAGAGAAAAGAGCACCAATTAAACAGAACAGAACTTTTATTCGTGCTTAATGAATTAACCCTGTTGATTGACGTCTCTAATCCCACTCACATGATAGAGCGCTGTTAGATAGCTGTGCTGTTTGCTCTTCTGGTTCTTCAAGTTGAATCCGTGAGATTCATAGACATAATGGTGTAAATGAAAAGTATTCTACTATTGCTAGGCTTGGAAGTGCTGCTTTCTTCCTAAAGGCATTTTAGAAGAGTTAACAAAAGCAATTGGAAGCTGTTTTAATTAAAACAAAAAATTCAAACGATCCCTATGAAGATACTTCTGTGGTGTAGGAAACAGATAAAATTATATCCCCATCACCTAGAAGAATCCTCCCCCAATCCGTTCGCATAACCTATGGGCATAGTACCACATTTCTTTCCTACGCTGGAAGTGAAGCAGTACAAATCATAATAGCTACCAATATCTAGCATGCATCTGTTTCTCACCCCCAATTGCAACAAGTCTTTGATCTGCAGGTACAATTACATTTCTATTGGTTCTGTTTTAAGATTCTTCTCACATGGCTCAGTTTTAATTATTTGGTATTCTACACATTTTCTCTTTGAACCAGTAACTATGGTTTTCTTAAATTTCACATGGCTCTTCTTGAACGCTTCTATCTGATTTTCAGTTGATTCTTCCCTCTTCTACATCTCCCCAAAAATGTCACATGAAGAATATTTTCGCAATCAAAAATTAACAGTGACTGTGGTTGATCACATACATAAACCACTGCATGCTCATCTTCAGTTTGTAAAGGTTCCCTACCAGTATCTGAGAAACTGCCTCTCCACCTATGCCTCCCCAAGAGTTTTACGCTCCTCCAACATCAATAAACTGGCGGTCCCTGGCCCCAGGGAAGCTTGTCTGTCAATGACTAGAGCCAGGGCTTTCTCAGTCTTGGCCCACACGTGGTGGAATGAGCTCCCGGGGGCCCTGCTGGAACTAAAACAATTCCTCAGGGCCTGTAAAATGGAGCTCTTCCACCAGGCATTCGGTCAAGACAAGTAAACAATCCCCTAACCACCAACCAGAAGCCCCATAATCAGAAAATGGGACCACAGTGCAGACAGACCAAACTGTTGTTTATTGTTATTGAGTACTGTTGTTATATTACACTGTTTGATACAAGTTCCACCATTCAATCCATTTATTGAATTTTCATCGCACTGTACTGCGTATGTGAGTTATGATGTAAAGTGGACCAGAACCAATGGGATGAAATTAATTCAAAAGAAATTCCGTCTAAACATCAGGAAGAAGTTCCTGACAGAACGGTTTCTCAGTGGGAAAGGTTTCTTCCAGAGATGGTGGGTTCTCCATCTTTGGAAATTTTTAAACAGAGGCTGGATAGCCATCTGACAAGGAGGCTGATTCTGTGAAGGCTTAAGGAGTTGGCAGGTTACAGTGGATGAGTGATTGGGATGAGAGTGTCCTGCATAGTCCAGGGGGTTGGACTAGATGACTCATGAGGTCCCTTGCAACTCTATGATTCTATGATTCTATGAACTGCCCTGAGCTGAAAGGGAGGGCAGTATATAAATATAATAAATAAATATTATTTATTTCTGGGTAGGTTCCAATGTTTGGGGACCAGATTGTCCCACTTTTTGAGGGACATCTGGGGCACCTAGCAAATTGTACTTATGCTGCAAGTAAAAATATATATATTACAATACAATTTTTGCGTTCTATGAAAATTCCATATAGACCACATTTTTAATCAAGAACCCCCCCCCCCAGTCAGTGGTGTCCCGCTTTGCCAATGTTAAAATCTGGTCACCTTAAGTTTGGCACAAATAACTCTCTAGCTTCAGCCCTTTACTCATCTGGTGAATTGCATTTCAACTCATCACAGATTGATCACTATTCATTCTTCATTCCTCTTTATTCTCAGCATCTCCCTTCCTTCCATTCACCCACACTTTCCTGTTCCTTTTTCCAGCCTCCGGATCCATTTGATGCCTGACATTCAGGTGTCTCCAAATTTGGCACGTAGCTCCCCTCTGCAAAGTATTCTGCAAAAACTCTCTTCATTCTTCATCCAGGAGGTTAGGATTTGCATGCTTCTGGTCAGGAGGGACATAGTAGCAGTCAGGGCTGCATGAGATGGTTCAGTTAGGGGCTATAAGGAGCTGGGTTGCCTGTCAGGTATATACTGTTTCCTGGAAGTGCTAGGATAAATTATGGGAGTGGACTTGGAACAAATGAACATTCACCCGGCAGGTTTTTGCCAAATAGAAGGTATCAGCCCAATTAGGGCTTGAGAAAGGTACATTATAGCAAACGTTGATCATTCAGAAAATATGCTCCCCAAAGCCAGGTGGAAGCAGAAAGAATGCCTTTTGACTGCTTATTAGATAGGCCTACAGATAACCCCTCTTCCTACTTCTTCATATACCAAGTGAACATTGCTATTGAATGCATCAATAATAGGCAGGTATCTGGCATCTTTCATTTTCTGCAATGTGTAATACTTGTTTCCTGTTCTGACCCTTAAAAGACAAGGAGAAAACCAAGGAAGCATTTTTTTTCTAGCATGGAGTCTCACTTGAGTCCCACTTGTGTTAGAAGCTGATGATTCTGAAGATAAAAACAATAAAGATCAAACAATCAGCCAGCGAATCACATTCCTCACTCTGCAATATGATGCCACCAGATTTGTTAATCCAAAAGGCACAAGCCCAGATGAGAAGAACAGCAAAAAGGGCAGATGCAAGTGACTCTTAAATTACTAGAACCGAATTACTGGCAGGTTCTAAAACCAGTATATCAATGCTGGTAGTGACAAGGAGCCCATCAGCCAGGAAAACAAATAGACCCCATTCAACATCTCACTCAGGGCCGCAGTAAAACCAAGGATAACTTCTGAGAGCAGCAGGTAGGAAAATCAAACCAGCTATGGAGGGGGGGGGGGACAGCCTCTTGAACGTGCCATGAAAAATCACCTGTCTACTAAAATCACAGCAAAACAGCAGGCTCCTGAATGTGAGGCAGATTGTTTTAATGCTGATTAGGATTTACTTTTTCTACACCTGCTGTCGGCAAGCATTACAGCATAAACATCAGCAAACATTGATTAAGAGTATTGCCTGAATGAGACATTGGGGAGAGAAGGGAAGGGAGCATGGTGATTCTAGTACATTAAGGGCAAATTCCATGCAACAATGAAAGAGAGCTACATGTTTCTGTTGCTAATGAGAAGCTAGGCTGAACAATATTTTACAAAAAGTTTTTCACACTGATGGCTCCTGTAGACAAGATTTATTTATTTTTTCATCAGTATCAAGCTCAACAACCACCCGCTCCAAAATCTCAAGAGGTTTTACAGCACCAGATAGATTTCTAGATTGTGGGTTTAGCGCACATTGGTGGAAATTGTAAGAACACTTTCCTGGGGGTAAATCCTATTGAATGAATGGGACTTAGGATAGTTCCAGCTGTTATTCTTGCCCACTCTCCAGCACAGTGAAAAGGTTCCACTTTTCCAGGTTGGTTCCCTCTGGAGGATAGAGACCTATGGTGTTTTCCTTCAAATATGGAGCATTGGTAGAGGCACAGAAGAACTCTCACAAGGATCTTCAAAAAACTTCCTTTGTTTTCCCTACAGCTGCAGGGGGGTTCACCATGTCCAATCCTTTAAGGTCCTGAGGGGGAGGGGTGCTATGGCTTGGTAACAGAGCCTCAGCCTTTCATGGAGAAGTCTCCAGGTTCAGCCCCAAGCGTCTCCACTTAAAAGGATACGGTGATGCAGAAGACCTCCATCCGAGACTGCGGAGAGATGCTTTCAGTCTCAGTAGTCAGTACTGACCTTGACAGACCAAAATGGGGTACCAACACTGAGGAGAAAGGTCAAGGATGACAGGGCTTCTTCAATGCTCTCATATTTCTGGTACTGATGGTACAGAAGCTTTGTATTGCTTTTGTATCAATTAATATAAGAATTTTTCCTGATACCGAATAACTAAAGGTGGAAAACATTTGTCAACTCCGCATACAACATTTCATTCCAGTTTAAGAAGACTTGGTTCTTATATGCCACTTTTCTCTACCTGAAAGAGTCTCAAACCGGCTTACAATTGCCTTCTCTTGCTCTCCCCACAACAGGCAACCTGTTAGGTGGGTGGGGCTGAGAAAGCCCTGATGTTACTGCTTTGTGAGATCAGCACTGTTGGAGCTGTGACAAGTCTAAGATCACCCAGCTGGCTGCATGTGGAGGAGGAGGGCATCAAATCTGGCTTGCCAAAATAGAAGCCACTGCTCTTAACCACTACACCAAACTGAGAATTGGTTTGCAAATCTGTTAATCACTTTTGACCCTAACAGGACCCAAAGCATCTTTACAAGCAACAGAAGTACAGCAGGTTCCCAGGAGAGGCAGAATAGAAATTTTTCAAATAAATAAAGAATAATAAAATACAATACATGCTGTTTAAATATATAAAAAGAGACAGGAAGAGCAAACTATATCCTAGGGCCAATCTGGAATCCAACAGTCCTGGTGTCCAGGTCAAAGAACATGAGGTACGAACCCTTTGGCTTTTGCCTCCGGCATGCCCAAGATATACATCCCAAGACATACATATCTAAGGAAAGATGAGCAAACAACAGTGCAGCTAAGATGTTTCAGCTAGCAGCACTGATGTTCATCCCAATCTGCTCTTGTAGACTACAGATTGGATAGAGGGTTGCCTGTCTTGACAACCAGCAGAAGATTGACAGAACAGGGATATTTGCAGATGACACCAAATTGGAACAAGAAGTGAACAATCCAGAAGATGTAGTTCAATGAGACTGAGATCTGAACACATTGGAAAAGTGAGCAAATGACAACAAGGTGCAATTCAATAAGGAGACGTGCAGAGTCCTACATCTGGGTCACAAAGATATGAAGCATGCATACTGAATAGGAGATACACTTCTGAGTAGCGGTGTGCGTGAATGAGAACTTGGGTTTTTGTAGACCGAAGCTAAATATGAGCAGACTGTGTGATGCGGTGGTAAAGAAGGGGAATGCAGTCTTGGGCTGTATCAACAGAGGCATCGCATCAAAATCATGAGATGTCATAGTCCTGCTGCATACCACCTTGGTCAGACCCCATCTGGAGTACTGTGTGGAGGTCTCACTTCAAAAAGGGTGTGGGTAAAATTGTGAGAGTTCAGAGGAGAGTGATGAAGATGATTCAGGGTCTGGGGACCAAGCCCTAATGAGGAAATTTGGAGGGACTTGGGAATGTTCAGGCTGGAGAAGACATGATTGCTGTCTTTTAAGTATTTGAAAGGTTGTCATTTAGAGAAGGGTAGGGAGCGGTTCCTGTTGGCAGCAGAGGATGGGACCCACATTAAAGGGTTTAACCTACATGTAGAATGGTACCAGTTAGATATCAGAAAAAAATGTTTACAGCCAGTAGTTCAGCTGTGGAATTGGCTGCTTAAGGAGATGGTGAGCTCCTCCTCAAACAGCAGCCAGATATATACTTATTAAGGATGCTTTAGATTGATCCTGTTTTGTGCAGGGGTTGGACTAAATGATCTGTATGCCCCTTTCAACTCTATGACTCTTTGAGGGGTCATCAGTAAAACCCCAGAGGTGGAAACTCTACAGTAAAACCATAGAGTTTATGGCAATTCCTAGAGAGAGGACTGATGTTTTGTTCCCTGAAGCTACACTATTGGGCCATCAGCCTTTTAAAGACCATTCTCCTGCCATTGCTCTAAGTTGAAGTAGGAAATGGCATCCCTGGGGACTGACAACCCTCTATATTCTGCTTGCAATTTAGACATTTACGCTTGGAAGGAGACCAGCCCATATAACCCAGTGAATATATAGATGTTACAAATGTTTCACAGCTATGATAAAAACACAGTTATCAAGAAATAATTTCCTGTTCTTTGGTTATGTTGCCACACCTCAGGTCTTTATGGCTCTTTTCTGAATGTTTTGTAACAATGTGCCTTTGGAAAGCACATTATCCGGACCTCAGAGGAGGAATCTGCATATGTTCCCAACATGTCTGTGTACATTTTCCTTCTTCACAGAAAATCTGCAATCTGCATAGGGGGCATACAAGTAATTTGAAAGGTAAAAGACAAATAGGTCGTTTGTATATCTGTGTGAGACAGAGAAATAGTTTAACTAAAAATAGAACAGCTTTTCCACCTAGGACAGAAACATTGATTGTTACAGTGAAGCATTTCTGATTACAGATAACAGATGAGACTTAATTAGTGTGGACAGCTGGATCTGCCACTGAGATAACATGACTGGAGAAACCCTGCAAACTTAATTTAAGAATAGCCATTAACTCCTCCATCGTCAAGCTGGACTAGCTGAAAGAGATTCAGACACCATTACAGTTGCCTCTGGACTGTTGTGAATGTATCATTAACAATATTGTGTTAACACTGAAAGTCACAGGCTCAAGAGCTGGTACAGGAAATTTATTTTAACTGTGGCTCTTGGTTATATGTCCTGCAGTAGAACACAAGGAGAAAGGAAAAGGGGGGGGGAGACCCAAAAGATATTCTGGACACATCCAAGGGTTTGAGTATCCCTGCCGTAATTTCTGAACATTTAGTCTGAATATCTGACACCTGGCCATCACAGCAGCCCACTATACAGCACCAACTGGGGAAGGGGGTATTGTTAAAGGGTAGCAACCACTCCTTCTGCATTCAGAATATGTTCTGTTGATCCCAACAAGCCATTTTTATTTCAGATTCAGAATCTCAGATATATGCTTTGCAATTATTTCAGCCTAACCACAAGGGTTGTGTGGATCATTTTGCTTCTCCCTGCTTGGAAGTGGGGGGAGTGAAACCAAGGGGTTAAATGGCTCACAGCCATTTCAGCCTAACAACAGGGCAGGTGCACCCATCCGCTTTTATGCTGAAAGGGCAGCAATGAGTTCTTTCAGTGGTCCCTTTTTGCTTCCCCCCACTTGTAAGTGAGGGAACAAAACCGAGGTGTTAAATGGCTCCCAGCCATTGCAGCCTAACAGTGGGGAGGATTAAAGGGTTGCAAACCATTTCAGCATCAGATTTTAGTTTAACTGCATGGCCGGTACACCCTTCTGCTGTTAGGCTCAAATGACTGTGAGCCATTTCTGTGGTTCCTTTCACTCCCCCCTCCAACTGCAGCCCTCCCCCCCGCTTGGAAACAGGCTAAATGGTTGCCTAACAGTTCAGGTGGACCCACCCTGCCCAAACAGCCAAACCAGACAAACATTGGTTTGGGTGTACGAACCCAGCCAAGTTCATGCTGAATTTTGGCTCATGAATTGATTTGTGCCCTTCCCTAATGATGCTACTATTTTTTTTCCCTGCAGGAACCCACAGGTTGAACAAACAAAAATATATAATTTAACTATTTATTACCAAGTGGGCATAATTAGTATTAAAAACAACATTCAAAGATATCATTAAAAACTTAAATCCAGGATAACAGCAACCAAGATGTTGCATTTGGATTGATGTTTTTAGTAATATCTTTGAAGGTTGTTTTTAATCCAAGTTACAGTTATGTGCATTTGGTAATAAATAGCTGGATTTTATATATTTTGTATTTGTACGACCTTTGGGTTTCTAGGGGGAAATAGTATCACCATTATTTGATTTTCAAGGGTTTTTTTTGGGGGGGGGGGTTAAAAATGTTTACTATTTATCTCCTTACATCTAAAGATTCATAATGCAAGCTATACACAGGGTGTCTTTAGCCAATGCTATGATACACAAACTTCATGTTACGAAGTAACAAGTTACTCAATTATTTCAAAAGTTTAATGGGTGTTGAAAACAAAGTGGGAAAGAATTCTGCTCCTTTCTGAAATCCTCTACTCCCTTCCTCCATGAACAGAACCCTGCCTTGTCTTGTAAATCCATTTCTGATGGAGGAGATATTTTCTGTGAGGCAGGAACCAGTTCTTGAAGTGCTGAAGCAGCTTATTCAAAGCTCATGGGAAAGCTGAACCAAATCCCTCTGTCTTTAGGTGCATAAAAAGGAACATCTCAAAGGTTGCCCCCACTTTCAAGTTGAACAGTGCAATTGAATGAAAGAGACAGATTTTCTTTGCAGTGTGGTTACTGATGTGTGTAGAAAAATACCTTTTTGGGATGGCGTGCTCGGAAGGACGAGCAGCTGTTGAAGTCCATCCTTGTCTCCATTTCAAAAGATGTAATGAGAAGGTGTTGGAGTCTTTCTTCTTCAAACATTCACTTCATATCATTTTCGTCTCGATTTAAGGACTGCCCCACCCCCGCAAAAAAAAAAGAGTTAAATGGCTAGCTTTTGAAATAGTGTCTAAAATTGGGAAAGGCATTTGGAAGAAGAACTCTTTTTCTTTTTTTTTTTAAAGGTCAGGGTCCCCCCCCCCCTGCTATTCAGGAGGTTTAAACGCCAGACAAAGCGAGCACCCGACATCCTTTGAAACCTGGTTGTAGGTGCAAAAGAGCCAGAGAATAAAAACGCTTTTGCTGATTTTGAGCAATGTCCTTAGTGTCAAAGCATTGGAAACAAAAATACTGGTTGGCCTATATACATGAAAAATAGTCTCTTGCCAGCAGTAATTCTCTTAAAGTGTCTTAAAAATATATATGTTGAAAAATATATCGATCCCTTCCTGAAGAGCCAGGAGGGAGTTCTGACATATCTATTTCAGGGCAAATAATCCAGAGTAAAAAGCTGCAATACTTGAAAAGCAACTCAAAGCCCTTCTTCAGTCTCGAGGGCTCTACTGCCCTTGGTGCGAGCAAGAACTGCATTAGAACTCCTCACTAACCAAGCGGTGAGATCAATTTGGGTACGAAGGGAATATTTGGAGGAGGAGGAGGAGTGTGAACCCTCCTTCCCTGCCATTGCATTATAACATTGTGCTTGTTAATGAGAAGAAAAGAAATCCCGTTAAAGGGAATCTCACAGAACAGTTTTAGCAGTAGCATCCATTCTCCATACATATCTGCAAGGCTGGATTCTCGTGTTTAATTTTTTTTAAATATAGTAGTTATTACAAGGTGGCTTTTGCCCAGTTGTTCTCATTTATATGAACACAGGCCTATATGATGAGTTCAGAAATTTTCTCTGGACAACTTCAGTTTTCTATTGTTCACTAGGGCAGGAGTTCCCAGGCCTTCTGAGCCCACAAACACCTTTGGAATCCAGACACAACACGGCTACATCTACAGAATGGCTACCACAGGACGTGGAAAATACCTGCCCCAGTTTGCCTTCAGTCACATGGTCAAGATCAGGAGTAGTCAAATTGCGGCCCTCCAGATGTCCATGGACTAGAATTCCCAGGAGCCCCTGCCAGCATTGATCCTTGTGCTATGGTCAAGATCCTTGTGCTATGGTGGCTCCCTCTTCCCGCCCCCCCAAAGCGAGAAGCTCGCCAGGCCGCGAGCAAATCGGCCGCCGAAGCAGCCAATTAGCTCGCGGCCCGGCAAGCTTTGGCGGCCAATTTGCTGGCGGCCCAGAGGGGCCGGGAGAGGGAACCGCGGCCGCCGGCATGGCGGCAGCACAAACGCACATGTGCGGACTGCCATGCACGCGCGTTTGTGCCCCTGCAAACACGCATGCACGGCAGTCCGCGCATGCGCGTTTGCGCTGGGGCTGCCGCGCGTGCGCGAGGCCCCGGGCCACCCTCTCCCGCCACTCTGGAGCAGCGGTCCGCGGCAACTGGAAAGTTGCGGACCACTGCTCTAGGGTAATAAATTCAGGCTCTTTCCAGGAAGGGCTGAAAAGAGCATCTTGCTGCATAGATGTGTATTATCTGCCTACTTCCCATTTTACAACTAATCACCTTCTGAGGTATCCAGATATTAGAAAGAGAACCTTTCAAAAAGGAATACAGGTAGTTGTCTATCGACCTGAAATGTATATATTTAGGAGGTGTATATGCTACCTCTCCAGATCTGCTGCATCCAGCTAAACAATAAAACAAAACCAATCAAGATAAATAAAACAAGTCAGTAAAACAAATCAGAATAACTAAAAACCAGATCTAGCCATCTAAAAGAGCCAGAGTATAAGAGCATTTATAAACTGAATTCACTATTCTTTACATAGAGAGGCCGCCATTCTACCTGTAACAATTCTTTAGAGATGTTCCCTATTTGTCCCATTTACCTACTTATTTACTTGGAAATTTTTAAATGCAGGCTTTCCAGAGAAATTGCTTGAGGCAGATTTTAAATACTCAGTTTATATATATGTATACACACACACACTAACAAGAGATATTCCGTGATTACAAAACTGATACTTTTTCAAAAACAGATTCTTGCTCTAAATCTTTCTCCAGCACAGAATATTATCAACTTTCCTGGGGTGTTATTTGTCTCTATAGGACCCATTCTATGTACAAGTTAATGTAGCATTTCTTGCCTATGACTCTTCTACAACTGTTTACAACATTCATGCAAAGTAAAATTACAAATAACTTTTTGTTCACTGTATTGGCAATGCTGCATTATCAGCACAGCAGGCATCCAAAGAAGGGGGCAAAGGTGAATTCCAAGTATTGGTTGTTGTAAAAGGATGTAATGCCCCAAGCAAGGACACAGATTAGCAACATATGCTGATGAGTTTGTTTTGTTTAATTTTGAGCCAGATGCTTTAATCCATTCTACTATGCCTATAATCAATCACTTCAACACTTCAGAATTAAAAATAAGCCCTGCAACTGAAATTATCTTTTCTTTGGCTATAGAAGGACTCTAACTAAACAACTTGTGGCTACGTTTTATTTGCAGAAAATTCCCCAGGGTGCCAATTATTTCTGGAAACTTCACAAACGTGTCTTTTGGTAAGAGAAATCTACCAGGAAATATGTCCCTTTCTTGTTCACTGAAATTCTCATCCTTTATTTAACCACTCTGATAGAAAAGAAGAAACCAAGTGCAGAATTTTGGAACCATATCTCAGATAGTTTAAATTATTATTTCAACAGACCATACTTTTGAGGAAGTACACTTCTGAACTGCCCCTATGAACAGGTCAGATTAGGGTTAACAAGTCTAGGTTGAGAAATACCTTTCTCTGGTCTGCAAACAGAGACAGTCAAATGCTCTACTTCACAGAAGATGATGCCCCAAGATGCTTCCATGCTTGAGAGGACAGGCAGGGGGCAGAAGGGCAAGATCTCAGCTAACTGCTGTCAGCAATTATTTTCTTAATGTAGACATATTTATTGAGCCCAAGATGTTTCCCATGCAATTCAATCTCAAATGAATACAAACAAATCCAAATTGCTGTTTTTTTTCCTATTTATCTCTGGAATCTGTTAACCATTTTCATTATGCTGTATATTAATATCTTCACATTTTGCCTATATGAACTTACTTCCATTCCATGACATTGTATCTGAGGAATTGTGCATGCACAGTAAAGCTCATACCTAGAATAAAACTTTGTTGGTCTTAAAGGTGCCACTGGGCTCTAAATCTGTTCTGCTGCTTCAGACCAACATGGCTACCCACTTGAACCAGCCTTGGGCTGTATCAACAGAGGCATAATATCTAAATCACAAGATGTCATAGTTCCATCATACTCTGCATTGGTCAGGCGATGCCTAGAATACTGTATGCAATTCTGGAGGTCTCACTTCAAAAACGGTGAGGACAGAATGGAGCAGTTGCAGAGGAGACCATTAAAGATTATAAAGTGTCTGGGGACCCAGCCCTACCAGGAAAGTCTGAAGGACTTCAGTCGGGAGAAGAGACGATTGAGGGCGGACATTATTGCTCTCTTTAGGTATTTGAAAGGCTGTCGCTTAAAGGAGGGCAGGGAGTTGTTCCTGTTAGCAGCAGCACAATAATGGGTTTAAATTACAGGCGGAAAGATACTGGCTGGATGTTATGGGGGATTTAAAGTAAGATTAGTTCAGCAGTGGAATTCGCTATCTAGGGAGCTAGTGAGCAGTGAGCACTGGCAGTCAGGCAGTGGCTGGTTTGAACACTTGTCACGGATGCATTTCAGTAAGGGTTTGGACTGGATGGCCTCTACAGCCACTTCTAAATCCATTGTTCTATTAACCAATGAAGAATGAATCCTATCCTGGTGTATTTAGATTAGTAGCAGCTTCTCAATTGACAAAGATCAGAATGTTGACACTTACAATACCCTCCTTTTGGAAGTGCCTTTAGTTTCCTTAAGTACCTTTGACAAAGATACTTTATGCTAAGTTAGTTTTTTAAAAAAAACAGTACCTAATAATTACTGAACCATTCTATTTCACAGCTTTGTAGATACCATTAAACAATTATTTTCCATAATTGGTGCATTATATTACAATGGTGCCTACCCTTTTCTTGATAATTAATAAAGATATTAAACGGTGACTCTGACGCCATGTGAAATTCTGTATTACAATATTACTTGTCACTCACAACGTCGTTCTGGCATGTTATACATTATTTAATCTGCTATACTTTTGACACGTCTAATTAAAGATTCAGATCACAACAATTGGCTTTTTTTCAACAACTAGCTCCCATGTACAAATGTCAACCCTCTGTGTTACTATTGCCACAAAAGAATAGTCCGGCACCAGCATGCCACAGTCTCTTAGTTTTAATCAAAAGGAGAGAGTTGTTTTCATCAAGGTGGATAAACATGAATTCATTTTTCAGCTGTCTAGACAAGATCAACTCCAATTAATTTCTTAGCGCCAATGTCCAACCCTTTTGTGGCTCTCTTCTAAATGCCATTTCAGGTCTCATTGTCCTCACAGTCACAAGTGAAGGGCATTCCACTTTGTTTCCCTTGGAAAGGCCAAAGAGAGATGTAAGCCTATGCTCTGTGTTCCTGGTGGCACTAATGACAGTACAAACCAGACTACTCCGTCTTCATCAAGGGCTACGTATCAATTGAGGAGCGCAGCTGATGATAACCTGACTCAGCTGTAAGGACAATGGAGTCTCTATTATATAGGTCACTATCAGAGTTCATGTCAGCAAATCCCTGCAAATCACATTTTGCCAAGGAGGAAAATGCACACCCTGTCTCTCTTAGCAGGAGGAAAAGAAAAGCCAAATGAGCCACACAATTAAAAAACAAAACAAAAACCTCTAATTGGCCGGTTTCTGAAGCACACAGAAGAAACAGCACCAGGAGTATCTGAATTATTGTACATGCAGAAAAACTCTGCGTATTCAAACATCCCCTTCCCACTGAATTGATAGGCTGCCATTCTCTGCCTACTGGAGGCTAAAACATGTCAGAATGACAACACAACGGAATACGAGCTGAATAAATCCATAGATGTGTGTGCCAGGACACTCTTTCATAAACTTTTGGTTCTGAATACGAAATGCAAATTTATTAAAAATAAACCTGCCATGAGATTTTATATACCTGGGCAGGGGACACACACCAGAAAGGCAAAATAATGGAAGAAGGAAAAATATCTCCAGTAGTCATCAAAGTTAACATTAAAAGACCTTCCTTTTACTATGTACTATGCAAGCTGTACAAACAGCCCAACTAGAAGAAGAGTCGGTTCTTATATGCCACTTTTCTCTACCAGAAGTAGTCTCAAAGTGGCTTAAAAGCACCTTCCCTTTCCTCTCCCCACAACTGACACCCTGTGAGGTTGGTGAGGCTGAGAGAGTCCTGATATTACTGCTCAGTCAGAACAGCTTTATCAGTGCTGTGGCGAGTCCAAAGTCACCCAGCTGAGGGAACGGGGAATCAAACCTAGCTCTCCAGATTAGAAGCTGGTGCTCCTAACCACTCCACCAAGCTGGCTAGTTACTTGGGGCAACAATGGATCCATCCTAACATTTCCAAGTGTATATAACTTCCTTCCATGGAGTGTGATATTCCTCAAAATCATGTTCTTCGTTTTCTCTCTCCACCATGGACTGGATCAAGAGGCCACAGGAGAGGAGGAGGAGGCAGGAAAACATGCTCCCTGGGCCAAAATCCTTGCAACCACGGAAATGTCTAGTCTGGACCCAAGCATCACGGAAGCAAGATCTGCAAGTTGTGCTCCAGCATCCTTGTGCTCCAGCATCATAAGAGAATCAGATTTTTGCATATAATGTTTTTGTGAAAGCATCTTACACAACAGCCCTGGATCACCCAACACCTTCTGAGCGAGGAGGATGCCTAGCACTGTGCTCCCTTCTGGGCTTCTGGATCCCTCGCGCTCCTGCCCAAGAGGAGGGCCTTACAATAGATGGATGAATAGATGGACAGTCAGATAGATAGATAATATACACCTTCCATATTTATTACATAGTTGATATAACTACAGATAACCCACTTGTTGTCACAAAAGCCTCATGCTGTGTAGACACATCATCTCCCAGCTAAATGTGCCAGGACTGTAGCCTTACAAAGAAACAACAGGAAATTATAGTCACAAACGTGTAAAAGTAATTTAATAAAAACTATAGTGGCTATAATCAGAAACTCGTTGTTATACTTTAATCCTATAATGCTTCAAAGAACATTTTATATGTTTTTAAAGAACTCAGTATTTTCAGAGGAGAAATGAGAAAATTATAATGTTGCATAACTTATCTCTATTCTGAGGAGTTTGGAAAGTAAGTTGCAAGGTTGCACTCTTGCACATAGGGTATATGCAGTCATACTGCTTTATGTTACTTATAAGAATGGCTAGTAAAAATAACCCACCCTTTATTAATGGTATCATTTTTGGTCTGAGCATACCACAGTTCCGAACACTTCTGGGACATGCTTCAGCTGCTGAGGGGTGTGCTTCAAATACAAATGACTGCCTAATGAGATGCCTTCAGCATTCCAGCCAATTAAAATCCATTTAAAGGGCAGCTCCTTAGTGGAAGAGAAATCCCAAACACACCCAAAGCCACCTCCTCCCCCCCCCCCCAACTGCCAGCAAAACTTTCCTTTCAAGCCAGAGGCCAGAAGTCTCCTATGGATGTGTCAAATCAGTAAGGCATGGCTATTATGAAACTGGGGAGGGCTGGGGGAGGAGAGGAGACCCATGGAGCCATCGCTGTGAAGATGACACTTTCAGCACCACCTCAAAAGAGGTTTGGAGTGGGGTGAGTTGTCTTTTTTGAAGGGGTGGCCTCTTGCAGAAGGGCAATTTCCCATTTGGATTGGTCACTTTTCTGTCTCCCATATCGGTCTATTATCTCTGCATATGGAATTTATTTTCAGGAGTAAGCAAAAGGCTCCCCTTTCCATGCCTGCTTTTCAAGGCAAAAGTGAATTGAAGAGACACACCTGCCATCCCTCCTCTTTATTTTTGGCCCAGCCAGCCATCCACTGACTGGGAGGAAATGGGGTATGTGTGTGTTTCTCATCATTATCAAGCCCATACTATTTCTGCATTGAGAAATAGCTTGCTAGTTCAATGCTGTCTATGCATGATTATTTTGTGGATAAGGCTTGTCTGGGCACAAAGCCTGCCTACTCTTGAGTAAACTTGCAGGGATATTTTAGTTTTCATTTCATCAAAGGTCCACATGTTCTGCTGAAGCACCGTGAGGGAAAGATGGGATCAGCGTGTCCTGTTCTCAAAGTATCTGTGGTTTGTAAAAACTCTACTGGTGTGTCACTGGTGGTGGAAAATATATGGAGGGAGGTGTGGCTCTTCTTCCACACCATGGTTCTCATCTCCTCCCTTCCCTTCTCTCCCAGTTGCCGCGGTTCCATAAGTACAGTAGAGGGTGATCAGAGGCTGGAGACTGCAGTCCAGGCCTGCTTTCACCTCAGGATCCTTGCTGTGGGGTGCCTAGCTGCTGCCACTTCCCTCCCCCTTCCTTACGGTGAGCTGGCTAGTGGTGGGCCCGCTCTGCCCCACCAGCTGAGTGCTGCTGAACTGGAGGAGAAAGCCTGTAGATTGTCTTCTTTGCAGCCCACCAGTGGATTCCTTTCTCCTTTCCCCCCACCAGTCACAACCCAAGAAGCCCCAAAAGCAAAGTGATAAAGGCTTTCAATTGTGGAGCTGAAGCTGTTCCTGCTGGTGGCTCCACCATCTTCCCATCCCCACCAGGTTTTGTCTTCCCTCCTGACCTATGGACGTTGCTGGCCCCATAAGATGGGGGTCTGTTGAATACCCGTAGCCTCTGTAGTCCCTCATCAACAGGGGCATGGCCAGGTGAATGTGGCCTGAGAGGGGGCTGTCCCAACCCTGGATCCACCTGCAGCAACAGCAGATCTCTGTGGGTTGTCTTGCGGCCTCTGTCACCCACGCTGGCAGACCAGTGCCCTTTATTTGCCTGCTGCCTCTCCTGGTGCCACTCCATGTGGATCTCTGTGGGTCGTCTTGCCTTTTCTGCTGTCTCCACAGGCCATGTGCAAATAACCAGGCAGCCTGGTCCTGCCCTTACCCAGCCCCTCAAGTGTTGCATTTCCTCCCTCGGTCTTTGCCTGGAAAGCTCACTCCACCATCGAGGTGGCTTTTTTGGCGGCTCAGTCACAGCCTCTTCAGGGGTCGTGGTCTGAAAGTGGCAGCAGCAATGTCGGCAGAGGGTCGGGGGGTTGCATGTTGCCACTTCTAATCAGAGATTTGCAATAAGTTTAGCAGGGGTGAGGGAATTATTAAAGGAGCTATTGGACTCTATTTTTGCTGTGCCAGTTCAGACCAACACGGCTACCCACTTGAATCTACAGTGTGTCTGTCAGTTACTATTTCCACCACCTATTATCTCTCTGCCCTGACCTGGATGGCCCAGGTTTACTCAATCCAATCAGGTAACCAGAGTAACCAGGGTTATCCTGGTTCATACTTGGATGAGAGACTGCTAAGGAAGTGCAGGACAGCTATGCAGAGATAAGCAATGCCAATCACCTCTGTTTGTCTCGTGCCTTGAGAACCCTATGAGGCCTTATGTCAACTGCACCATGACTTGATGGCATTTCCTACCATGATTATCTCGCCATGCTAACAGGGCAACTTTCAGTCACAGAGAGATTTATTTATTTAGAAAGTCTCTACACCACAGACCCTGAGGACATGCTCAAGGATTACTTTTAAAAAAAACCTCAAAAACTATAAAAGAAGCATAAAACACCATGAATTGTTAGTTAAAAACCCACATAAAGTATAAAAACAGCATCAAACAGCTTAATATGAATTGAATGTATAACAGATCTTATGCTAGAATCAGAGAACAAAAATGAAGTTACCTTGATAGACTGTTGGCTATCTGATGTAGGGAGAGATTACCCAAGGAACAGAGACCGGGGTTGGGGCGGGGAACTCACAGTTCTACCCTCCCTTTCTTACCCGTGAGGTGTGGAAAGAGTGTGTCCTAGTTATGATTTCCATCGTCTCCCTCAAAAACACACCTTCCATTTCAGTTTAAATTCCTTTTTGTAGTTTCAAGAAAGGAATTGCTTACGCTCGGAAACCCATTTTACAAATGATGATGAGTGACTGGAATTTGATTTAGCATCTTATTAGCAATGGCTATATTATGTGATTACATATTCAGATAAATTCTGCTTGAGGTCAAAGTGGCTTATCCATGATTAATCTCTGATTGATCTGGCTGCTGGCAAAAAGCTGCACCATTTGCATAGCTCCTCAAACAGGGAGAGGAGAAAATGCCCTTTAGTGGGAAAGCATTCCTCCAGAGTGCCCTCAGAGGCCGAAGCGAGGGGCTCCATGATCCTGAGCAGCAGCCTTCTCTCTTATAGAATGAGCTCGACAGCTGATGGACAGACCCAATGGCTGTCTTGTACAAAAGGCAGAGGTGAAAAGGAATGAGGTGTGAGCCAGGAGAGCGAGCCATAAGGTAAGCACCGAGAAAGCAGAAGAAAGGAAGATAGTAAGGGGAGGGGGAGGGTGTGAAAGGAAGGAAGGAAGGAAGGAAAAGGGATCTTTTTTGGAAGTGATCTTTCCTGTAGCTATTAGGAGAAATGGCAGACTGGCTGAAATCTGACCGATTTAAGTGATTTAAGATGAGTCTGTCTCAGTAAGTCCATGGAGAAATTGAATCCCAAACACATTGCCCTCCAAAATTCCTCGGGAAGGATAAATGCTCATTGAACTTGCTAAATCTGCAGAGCCAATATCAATTCTTGCATAAATAAGTAACAGGAGAAAAATGGAGTCCCCTGATGACTGATTGTCTAAAGCAGAAAAAAAACACCAGCTAACTCAGTAACAACTCATGCTCTTTTTCTTACCAGTTCTGATATAGTCATAAGGTAACAAATAGAGACTTACGCAGAGCATCTCTTTTCTGCTGGCCTCACTCTATTTCTTCGCTTCCCAGAAAGCCTCTATACCCTCCCTTTTCCTTATTCCTCCCTCCTTTTCACCCACCAGTTAACCAGCCTTTATCTGTCCTCCTTTCCAGTTTTCTCTTATCTCCTCCCTCTGGCAGCCTCTCTCTTCAATATCTTTGTGGTGTCATCAACCAGGCCAGGCCTAATTGTACACCTAGGAACCCACAAGGACTTGGAGAGGGCCCCTCACTGTATTCCACACGCATAATATTCTCGATCCACATTTCCTCTTTTTCCCCTCCTGGGAGCCTCCTGTTATCCTGTTCCCCTTTCTCCCCCTCACCCAAACAACCTTTCATCTGCTCCTTGTCTTCAGCTATATTTATTAGTTGAAATATTTATATCCTGCCTTTCCTCTTGGTTATTTCATTTATCCCCTGCTTTCCTTCACGATGGGGACACAAAGCACTTTACGTCATCCTCTTCCATTTTATCGCATGACAATCCTGATAGGAGGTTAAGCTGACAGTGTAATTGGCCCAAGGTCACCTAATGAGCTTCCACAGCAGAGTAGGGATTTGAACTCAGGTCTACCAGATCCTGTTCTGAACCTCTTGACACTACCCCACACTGGCTTTCATGTTGGACAGTAGCAAGCAGCTAGGTCTGGGGAAGTCAGGCAAGGCAGGTGGTAGGAAGTCAACCAGTGCTGAGCCTGACCCCAATGAATCCTCTCTCGAATGCCTGAAGCACCCTGGAAAGACCTCTGCCCTGTTCTTGGGCTTTTTAGTGACAAAAACTAAGGCTTGAAGGATGACAATAATATTGACCACCAAGACCTGAAATGCCAGTGGGAATATATGGGAGAAATGGTGAGGGGGTGCTGAGATCTTGCTGATGCAATCACACCACTTCTGGAAATAGCAGGAGTGGATGTCATGGATGCTCTTGGATTTGCAAAAACTTCCTGACTTTGCCACCACATGATACCAGCTGATCATTCTGAGTGTCCTGATTGGCAGCTGCAGCCTGGCAACCCTATCATGAGAAGGCATGAGAATGCCTTCTGAGTTTCAGAATCTTACGCTGTCCTTTGCAGGGAGGAGTGGACATGCAAAGTTAAGCATTTAAAGTAGCAGAAGCCTTATGATAAGTACTGCAAAATAGCATTCTTACCCTTATAAGATCAAAGACACTGAATGACCTCAGATTGTCGGTCACCCACTCAGAGAATTCATATTTGATTGAGCTGTAATACGTATGTATCGGCATGCTAAGGAGACCTGACAAATCTAGACAAGAGGATATGATTGCAGATTATGGTTTATGTTTTCTTCTTTATGCATAAGATACTGCATTTAACCGTGTCCTGTAGAGTAGTTCTGGATACAAAACACTAGCCTGCCTGTTATGGCAATCGCTTTCTCTTTGGGGTTAAAATCTCTTAATTGCCTGTGCAAATGGCTCTGTCATATTGTCAATGATGGAGAGAAGTGCTTGACTTAAAGTCATTGGCCTTTGTAATATCACTATTTGAATAAAGGTGCATTAGTGTTGACTCTCGCCTAGTGGCTGGGAAAGAGTGACAACTAACACGGATTTCTCCCCAGAGATGAGAAATGCCAGGAAAGGCACGAAGAACAGAATTTAGAGCAAGTTTGGCTGTCCACACTGAACTTCAAACACGCGATGATGATGAGGAGGAGGAGGAGGAGGAGGAGGAGGAGGAAATTTAATCTATATGCTGCCCTTCCAGTGCACGGAGCGGATAACAACATAAAAACAAATACAAGTTAAAATCACTGTGTTTTCATTTCAAATAGAGGCCAACATGGCATCCTGAAGACTAACAACTTAATTTCAGCCCAAGCAATTGTAAACTTGAGCCCTCTGTGAGATGCAACAAAGTAATTCTGCCATCACAGCCTTTTACTATATATTCAGAGGATGGAGGGGGGAGAGGAAATAAAGCAATAATGAACAATGGGTTCAATTAAGGCCCTGTTTGGGACACTTGAGTTAATCCATCTCATGCTGTGTCTTCGTCTTTTGCTGGCTACCTTCAGCTTCTCCTAGCATTGTTGTCTTTTCCAGAGACTCTTGTCTTCTCCTAATGTGACCAAAGGAGCTGGGAGACATATATTCAGATCCTCAACCCACCACACAGCTTGCTGGGCAGGGGTGAATCGGTAATTAAGGGCACCAGGGAAAGTCCCAGTGGGCTGATGGCCCTCCTGCCAAGAGCATCCCAGGCCCGAGCAAGGTGAGGCTTGCTTCATGCAGGATGGCCCCATACAGGATAGGTGGAGCTTCTACTACTTATCAGTCCTTGCTTGCAATGAGGTGGGAAGGCAGGAGCTTCTGTGAGCTGGCAGCCCCCAGCCCTGTGCAAGCGGAGTGCAAAATGAGCACTATCAAGGCAAACAAGCAGAGACTCTGCCCTGTGTGAGGCCTGAAGGAGCCACCATGAGCTGGCACCCTCTGCTTTCCACCTGCTGTTCCTCTCCCCACCTCCCTCAGGGACATGGGGCCCTTTTTTGCCTCCTGGTCTGTGCATTTGAGCCAATTCATCTCTCTCAATTTAACCTGGCTCACGGGGCTCTTGTATCATATCAGCTGAAAACTGCCCTAAACTGCTGCCCTAAACTCTTAGGAGGAAAAGTGGCATGAAAACACATAGAGTTGGCATCTGGGCCGGTTGCTGTGCCTGGTCCCTGTTGATGACGTCTCTATCAGATGGCACACTGTTAGTTGGGATTAGGAGACTGTCCATAAAGCAAGGAAAGGCCTTTGAGAGGAAAGTAAAATTGTCAATAATTACAGCTGAGACACCAGAGTTGTTTTAGGAGGAAGCTGTCCCTCAAGCCTATCCTGTAGTAGTCATTCTATGGTTATCAGACGGTCCTTTTTTTGTTTCTGCAGTTTGACTGAGGATACTCCTAATCCTGAGAAAATTCCCACCAAGTTCTTAAAATGCACTAAAACTAGTGACAAAAGATTTTTCAGCTCTGTGGAGCCAATGTCAGCTAGTATAGAGTGCTTCATACAGTTAGGAAACACAGTGGATAATAAAGAGAAACTGAAACAAATGTCTTCTTCAAGAACCATGCTACCTAAATGGTGAAAGAAATGTCCTAGTTGGGAGGGAACGTACTGTAAGATTAGATTCATTGGAGTGTGATCACTAAAGGAGGATGTCCTTAGAACTTCAGGAAGGTTATATGGCATCTCTTTCAGAGGGGGAAAATGGAGATGACAACATAATGACATGTTTTGAGCACATGTTGCACAACTAGTAGTTCAAATTGACACCCTATAATTTAGGTCTTGCTTCGTCTATAAAATAGATTAAATATCATGCTTGATGCTAACATCTTGCCGAAGAAATTATCCCATCGCTCAGAGAGACAGAATCACTTCAGCTCAGTTGTTGCTGGTTTATATGGGAGAACCAGGTGGTAAAGCTTTTGCTGGATTGTACCACTTCAATCTTCAGAGGATGGAGGGGGGGGACATGTTTAAATGCTCCCTTATGAAAAAGAAACCTATTATATGGAATGGTGGGTTCAATAAGGCGCAGTCACTTGTGTGTCAAAACGTCAGCCTCCATAGTAGATCGGACCCCCCCCATCCTTCTTAGGGTTATGATTACAGTGATTCTACTCCCTCCGTGGGTTATGAGCTGGGTGGTATAATGTCGCTGCCGCTTGGATTGGTTGGGTTAGGTTGGGTTGTTCAGCCTTTTTAGAAGATTTTATTGTATTAGGGGTTTTTATGGGGGGTTTATTGTTGTGATCCTCCACAAGCCTTGTGGGAGTGGCGGGCTATAAGTCCAATTAATAAAATAATAATAATAATAACAACAACAACAACAACAACAACAATAATAATTTATCGCACACAACTGAACTACCAATCAGCTTATATACAGTTGAGAGGCTCTTGTGATTGGCCGTAAGCCAATACAACAACCAATAACAGGCTGGATCCTGCATGCCAGCCAATGGCAATTACACATCCCTGATGCTAGAGCTAAGATCCCTGCTCCCAGTCCCTGCTAGACCGTATACACAACATATTATATGTTTCGATCTCCCTTTCTCCAAGCAGCTACGGATGGCTTACACGGTCCTTCATTTAATCCTTCCAACAACTGTGGGGGAAGGAGACTCTCCCAAGATCACCTGACAGACCCACGATAGCCCAGGCAAGCCCGATCCCATCAGATCTTGGGATCTAAGTAGGATCTCGGCCCTAGCTAGCACTTGAGAGGGCAACTTCCAAGGAATACCAAGCTTGTGATGCAGGGGCAGCCGATGGCAAACCACCTTTGAATATCTCTTACCTGGCAGCCACATAATCTTAGGATCTCCTGGCTATATTACACCCATGCCATACAATAAATCATAAATAAGTAATGACCTGACAGGCATCATAATTAAGTGGAATTCCGAACCCTGCTGGTCTCTCCAGCCCTAATCTGGCACTCCAGTATACCACGTTGGCTCCCTGCAGTAGTCGAGTCAAGAAGTATCCTAGGCTCAGGCTTACTCTCTGAGAAGGCCACTCTCTGATGTGTATTATCTATGGGGAGTAAAGGTTCTGTTTTAAAAAGGAGGCACATTTCATCGCCTGAAATGGTACAGACAGGGAAAAGCTCTTCAACTTCAATGTATAAACTCTTTCCCTCACATTTTACATCCTCCACTGAAAGGACAGGCATTTACAAGCTCATCACATATTCAAGAATGTATAATCCTGACCCTATCTAATGTACACAGAATGCACTAACCATTTGAACAGTTTATCTCCTAATAAATCCAGCAATTAAACTATTGCTAGGTCTCAACTGAAATGAGATACCTGTTAGTATGCAGAACGTAGCTGATTCTTTCCATAGCTATAAAGGAAAAGGAATATAAATAACAGGCACCATTATATATACTGGCCTTACATTCTTGACCTAAAGAATTCATTATTTCCATTGTAGTAAACAGACTCTACTGAAATTTTTTATTAGAACATACTGCCTATTATTTTATTCAGGCTCCTTCAGGCTCTTTAGTGTGTCTCATTTATCACGCCTTATCCATGAAAACCATCTATAGTAATTCTGTCAGCTACACAGATATTCTGATAGTACCAAAACAGAGCAGCTATGGGCTCCAGTATCTTTAGAGTTAACTAGCAAACTAACTAGCATGAGTCCTCAGAGAAGTTCTCTCTTTCTTAGGTTAACAGGGAATCTCTGGACACCACCTGTCTCTTTTTTTCTGACTCCGGAATTTCCCCACACAGAGAGACACATAACACACACTCAATTGCAGATTTGAATGCCATTATGTATTTACACTGAGAATGCTCCTTTTATATCTGCAGATTGTGGGTTTTTTGAAAAGCCATCAGAGCTTTTACCATCCCAGGGAAATTTACAGCTGCCTGTAATATAGCATAAAGCACAACTTTTTAAAATTCACTTGTGCATAATTGCCTGTAGCTTTTTGTTACACTTGGTAACCAAGATGGTGAATAACCAAGAAGGTAACCAAGTAAACTTGGCTCCATGGCCAAATTATGTGTATGTAAGGTTACAATGCATAGTTTATTTTCCCCAGAGGATCCCCATTGACCCCAGTAAGTCTATGCTGATATATTGTGTTATAGGTTTTATTTTATTTGTATTTATTTTATTTGTTTCCCACCATTCCCAGGCTAGCTGACTCATTGCAGGTTACAAAGTAAAAACCCCACAATAAAACCCTGATAAAAACCCATCCTTACAATCCCCTGGCAGTGAAACAACTAAAGCTCCCATCTCTGACATCCCATCAGTTCAACAGGTCCCGATGCACTTTGGTGGATGCAATAAGGGTTAGCCAGATGATCTGGCTATGCCAAGGAGGGGCCCATAGATTTTCTCTGCACTGGCTTCAACCAAATGCCTGGAGGAAGAGCTCTGGCTTGCAGGCCATGTCCAACTGTACAAGCTCCAGCAGGGCCCTCAGCTCTTCTGGGAATTCATTCCACCAGGTTGGAGCCAGGACCAAAAAGGCCCTGGCCCTGGTCAAGGCCAGCTGCACTTCGCAAGTGCCGGGAACCACCAACAGATATGCATCCACAGAGCAAAGAGCCCTGTGGGGGGCATAAGGTGATAGGTGGATAAGTTATAGACCAATTTCTTCTGAACTATCATTTCCTTCACCATTCATCCAACTCAAATCAGGCAACATCAATAAAAGACATTTAAGGTGCCAGCCATTAAACATTTCTGTATATATTGTAGGGCTTATATTTTTGCACACCTATCCAGTCAGCTAATTTAAAAAAATAAAGGAGCTCGTCATATACTGATGGACTATGGTTACTGGCTGATTCCCACCAGAGTGAGGCAAAGTTGTAATGACTGAACAGCAAGAGACAATGGGCTGAACAACTGAGGGAGAAGAATGGAAGATCTTCACGATGACCAAAGCAGAAATAAATTAACTGGGTAGTCGCACCCAAGTGTGGTAGTTAATGGCTCCTTATCTGACTGAAGAGTAATATCAAATAGGGTGCCAGAGGGCTTGGTTTTAAGCCCAGTGCTTCTTAATAATTTTATTAATCATCTAAATGAGGGTATGAAGGAACTACTCATTAAGTTTACTAATGACACCAAATTGGATGAGGTAACGAACACTCTAGAGAGAAAATACAATCAGACCTGGATACATTCAGGAAATGGGCAGATGGGGAAAATATGCAATTCATTGGACATTTTCAAAAAGATTGTAAGAAGAAGAATTGGTTCTTATATGCCACTTTTCTCTAGCCAAAGGAGTCTCAAAGTGTTTTACAGTCACCTTTCCTTTCCTCTCCCCACAACAGACACCCTGTGTGGTGGGTAAGGCTGAGAGAGCCCTGATATTACTGCTTGGTCAGAACAGCTTTATCAGTGCTGTGGTGAGCCCAAGGTCACCCAGCTGGCTGCATGTGGAGGAGGAGCAGGGAATCAAACCTGGCTTGTCAGTTTAGAAGTCTGCACTCCTAACCACTACAAGAAACTGGTTCTCTAATCCAAGCTGGGTATATGATGGAAATGACACTCAGTGGGGAGGGTAGGAGGAATGCCCCAGTGGGGATGGCCCAAGTTTTCCCCCTTACAAATGGCCCAGCCCTGACACACCAACAGATCCCAGGGCAGAAAAGAGAATGTGGATTTCTCCGCATTCCCTTGCTGTGGTGCAACTGAGAGTCTGCATAGGGCCAGGTCTGGGACCGCCCCACCAGGCCAATTTCTGGCCGAAAATGGGAATTAGCCCCATGCACAAACAAGTGGTCATTACAGCCTAATCCATCATGCAGAAGACTCTTGCAGTTTTGGTGGACTGCAAATTAAGTCAGTATGACTCAGCAGTGAAGAAGACAAATTCAGTCTCCAGGTGTATCAACAGACATATAGTGTCAAGGATGTGATCGTTCTACTGTATACTGCACTGATCAAATCCTATATGAAGCACTGTCTAGCTCTAGAGCCCTTTTAACAGGAAGGACATAGGAACTTTAGAGCACGTGTAGAGGAGAACAATGAGGATGGTTAGGGGTTTGGAGACTAAGCCTTATGAAGAAAGGCAGCAGAAATTGTGAATGTTCAGCCTGCATCAGAGGAGGCTGAGGGGGGATACAATAAGTATTTGCAGGGACGTCTTTTAGAGAAGGGTAGGACATTGTTTCAGTTTGTTCTGGAGGGCAGGACTCAAAAGAATGAGTTTAAATTATGGGTGGGGAGATATCAGCAGGTTATTAGGAGGAAAAAATTAACAATAAGGGAATGATGGACTTGGTGGTCCAGAGATGTAGTGTGCCCTCACTCCCTGAAGGTGTTTAAACAGGGATTGGATGATTGTCAAGAATGCTTTACGTCATCCTACTTGGTGCAGGGGGATTGGACTGGATGGCCTTTATGTCTTTTTAATTCTATAATTTTAAGTGGTGGTATAAAATAATAGCCAATCACTCTGAAAATGAAAGCAGAGCACTCACTGAACCAGCTGGTACTGGTCCCTCTTCATGGGCCCAAGTCACCTCCCAAGCCACTGTTCTTCAAGCTGGCCACTGTGAGGATCACCTACTCTCCCCCTGTAACAGCTCCATGCACACCTAGCCTCCCCTTCCCTCCACCAACTCAACTACCTCAATTATCATAATTGCAGTTCTTACCACCCCTGCCACACCATATAACACTATTACCACACCTTTACCTCACTCAGGAGGGAAGCAACAAAAATCTACACTTATGCGTAACATGTGTAAAGTGTCACATTTGGTTAGGTCCTGAGACAATTTCCATTGCCCAGTATAGTATGAGATTGAGTCCACTGTTTCCCACAAAAGAAGAGGCAAGACAGTCCGGATGAATCATGCAACAGAAGGCATGTGACTGTATACAGAGATCTCCAGATGCACTCCTGTGGAGCAGATGGATGGTGCCGGGTTGGAAAGGACACCCGGAAGGTAAATAATCTTAAACGAGGATAAAGTTCAAAAAGTTTGAGCACTGCTGTCTGCACCAGAAAAACATTTTCAGATTCAGGCTCTCATCCCTGGTGTTTCTAAGCTCTGGCACTTTGTTGAGAGGGAAACCTTTAATATATGCACATAGCAAATCTCATGGTTAACCTTCAAAAGGCAAGCAAAAGTGAAAGATCACTGTGCCCCCAAGTTTTGCTGCAATTAGCAGGAGGACCCAGTCTTCTGGAGGGAGATTAGACGCCATGCCCTCGTTATCGATGCTTTCTTATGACAGTCATTATTTGAAAAGACATGGATTATGCTCTCTCAGCCCACTGTGCAAATGCAACCCTCCTGTGCCTTGCAATAAGCCATCACATTAATTACCTATTAATAGCTTGACATTAGATAGCGATGATTCAGACAATCTGGCACAAAACTGAAAGAACATACATGGGGTCCCTGAACTGGTTCTTCTGCTCATTATTCCTGCATGCTTACTCCATATGCAGGGAAGGAAATGTTCTAATTTGAACCATCTTCTCTAGACTGAAGAGCAGTGATTTCAAAATAACCAGGATGTGCCACCTCAAAGTAGCTATCTTACTGCACCATTGGGAGAACAAAGGACAAAATACTAGGAAGGTGTTTTGCATTCGACAGCCTCAAACCTGGGCACTGTGCTTCACAAGGCTAGCTGAATGTGGAACCAATTCATATCATGATGTAGACATGGGCTTCATTACATATGTCTTCCTTGATATCAGTTTGTCCTGACCAGAGAAGGTTGAATCCTAAGAGCTGTATCCTATGAACCATAAGCAGAGGAAGTGGGTTAAGAAAGAACTCCATTGATGAAAGAAGAATGGGGTGACAGTTCTGCCTCTTCAATAAAGATTGCCATGCCATGTGACATGTTGCCCATGACAGTTACCTGACCTTTGACATCTCCCTTCACGGAGCCACAGGAGCCTCTGGAAGAAGGAGAGGAAGATTTGCTTGTCAGAGGTTCCTACATTTGTCTGTTTATTAAAATCCAACAATAAACCTCAGATTGTTTCATTTTACTATCGTATTTGTACTCTACCTTCAGTTCTAGTGAGAAAGGCAGACTATAAATGAAAATAAAACTATGGCATATTAAGCACAATAAATACTTCGATGACCCTACAGGCTAGTACTTTAGAGTTATTATGCCATATTTTAAAAGCAGATGTTTGCATTTTTTCATTGTGTGTTTTATACCTGAGATGATGGTTCTAATCTGCGTTCAGGACAGGAGCTGAGAAGATGATGATAAATCCAGAATAAATACCATTGTTGAATACAGAACGAAATGAGGTGCTCTTCAGATACATGTCTTCCCAGGGGCCTCTAGCCTCCAAATCCCTTTTCACTTATCTTCCTTCTCCCCAAGTTATTTTTATGGTTGTTGCCATTTGGGTCAGCTCTTTAGAAGCCTGATCTGTTTCTGTACCATCTGATGGGATTTGAGCTCAGAGTCTGTGCTAGGCAACATGGAATTTGAAATTATAGTTATTCAGATCATGTTTATGATTTGTCCATTCACTGGTTATGGTCAGTACTGGATGTAAGTGTAATATATGTAAAAGGAGGGAAAATGTGTTTTAGATGCACATCCATCCCTGAAAATTCTCATTCATATATCCAGCTGTGCCCTTTTCTGAACTAGTTCACTTGTTTCCCCCCACTAAACATTTCAGCGTTGAAGCTACTGTTCTAAATAGGTTACCACATTTTCTGATAACTGTAATGAATAGAAACGAGTCCATTAGCCTTCTTTCTCCACTGGGGAGTTGTGTAGACCTACTGGTAACAGAACAAAGGTGCCAGCTGAATGTTCTTAAACTCTGAGATCCTCTAGAAAAGTGTTTATATCTACAAGCTCTTTGTGGGATTAAGAGTGTACGGAAACCCTTTTGTTTTATAAAGAGAGATCTCTGATTCTTTCTGCCATGACTTAGTAGCCAGGGAAATACAACATAACTATATTCTAGGCCACACCACTCTGCGAAATTGATGTCATTTACTGAGGGCTCTCAACGAGAGATCCCTTAATTGGAAGAACAGCCTTCTCAATCACAAGTGGCTGAGCTCAAGGATGTCCTCGAAATATCAATGTGGGCTCAAGCTATTTAAAATGTCACGGTTAACCTTCTGAAAAAGCTGATTTAATTAGACAATTATAATTAAAGCATTCTTCCCGGGAAGACATTCCTGTTCCAAAATGAACCGGTTGTTAACTTTTTACGGCAACAGGCAGCACCTTTTATTCCATTGTTGGAAGGGGCTTAGCATACTGACAACACCGGGCAGATTGAGGCTTTGATTAACTTTTATTTGTAGGATGGGAGTTAATTACTGTAGCGCACCCGAGAGCAGAGACAAGTGAATTGCCTGAACACATTTAGAAGCCACCCGCAGCTTCTGGGTAGAGCAAAAACAAAACAAGATCCCCAAGCAACTACAACAATACACCAATCAATGTCATTTAAGGCATTGTGTGCGGAAAGAGAATTTTTTTCTTCCAACAGAAGATCTGGTGTTGAGCTGTACCCCAAGTAGCAAGGTACCTTATGTGAATCTGCCAATGGCCCTATACAAACGCTTGTCCCTTGAACACTAGCCTCAGGGCAAGTAGGATGCAAAGAACCAGTGTTTAATCCCAATGCAGAACTGTTGCTTGCGTGGAGTAAACTAACAAAGGCCAGTTTGCCTAAAGGGCCAGCATTTGGATTTCATGGTCAACTGGAGCTTGATCAAGCAAGGAAGTTTGGCTCAAAGACCCATTAAGAGAGGAGGGAGGTGAGAAGCGCAAAGGTGGCACATAAGCAGAAAGGGGGATTTTCTACATCACTGAAGAACAATAAGGTTGATGGTGGTTTTGAAGATTCCCAGCAATGAGAAACGTCAGCTGGGCAGGGTAAGAGCCACGGTTTTCTAACCTGATGTTTAGAAGCCACTCAACTTGTCAGGTTACGTGTCAGAAATGTAAAGGACTATTTTTCACAACACAAATTAATTCTTTGTTTGAGGTCAACCAATGACTCAAATGAAGTGATAGGCTCTATGGCTTTTCAAAGGACATATCTCTTGTGGTTCCTCTGATCTGTAAGATATTGATTGGCCCATGTCAAAAGAGCTGGGTGGTCGCCTTCTGTCCCATTCTGAAGCTTCCCCACCCCTTTCAAAATATGGGTCTCCAGTATACTAGAAGTTTTGTCTGGAGTTTGCTCCTGCAGAATCTGTTGCTGTGGGACAACTTCCAGTTCCTGTTCTTTTGTTATTTTAGCCATGTGCTTGGGGCTGTGGATGAATGAGCAATAAAATGGTACATGAGTCTATGTATTGAGTCAACACATGTAGGGAAAGGAGTGGGAACAAGTGTGATGACCCTAAGCTCCATTCACATCTAACCACAATAGCCTCACCCCTCCTATGTGCATTCACAACAGTGTACAGCAACAATGAAAAAGGCAAATATTTGTTTGTGAGATAATTAAGTAAGGGACAGAAAGTAGGTCTGCCACCATTATAATACATATACAACACTCTTTGATACAACTACAAAAGGATTTGGAGAATCTTTCCCATGAAGGAGATATTTTTTCTTAGATATTTTCCTGAAGCATTCATCCATTATTATCAGTTGCACTAATTTGCCTTAAGATTTATACCCTTAGCCCAAGCCACACTCCTATAGCTGCAATCCTATGGACATTTACTTGGGTCATTTCTGAATGGGAAAGGGCAAAGAGGGGAAGACAAGACTCCTTCCTGTCCACCATGTTACAGTTTTCAGCTCATTCAGGCCATCCTCGGTTTTTCAATACACAATCCCAGGCAGTGGCTTAAAAAAAATGTAAGGTCTTGTTTGGCTTTCAGTATGGCTTGCCTAAAGCTATTGAGTAACCTTATAACTCAATTGGAAGTACATTGACCTCACCGGATTTCATTATAGATTATGAGTCACTAAAAAAAGATACCTACAAATAACACTAAACACATACACAGATATCTGTGGGACTGTTTTACATTTTTGCAGCATGTCTTTAAAGTCTTTATTGCATAGTGCTGTCTCACAAATATGTGTTGCATCCTTTACCCAAGACATTAGATCATAAGAAGAGCCCTTCTGGTTCAGACCAATGGTCCATCTAGTCTAGCATCCTAATTTACACCATAGCCAACCATTTCCTCAGGACTACTAACAACAGAGCATAGAAGCTGAGGTCTTCCCCTGTTGTTGCCTCCTGGCTCTTTGATTCAGAGGGGAAGTGTCTCTGAATACGGAGGTTCCCCTCAGTCACCGTGGCTGGGAACCATTCATAGACATTGTCCATGAATCTATCTCATTCCCTTTTAAAGCTGTTTATTCCTGTGGCCATCACTACACCTCCAACAGAGATTTCCACATTTTAATCACTCTCTGTGTAAGTTAGTGTTCCCATTCTGGAATCTAGTTGCATGTTTTGCACACAACCCCCCCCCCCTTTTTAAGATGATACCAGAGTATCTACTCAGTCACAGATGTTTTATGTCTTCCTGTAGTATAGGCTGACCTCAATCTGTGGGGGTCCAGCATGGCTTTCAAATTGAAATACAAGCACTGCCATCACCTACCAGAATTTTAGATGGCCCAGCATCCAGTCTTTTTACAAGAGTATTTCAGCTGTCAAGAATCAGACAAGACCCTTTTTATACCTCAAATATATTAAGTCACCCCAAAAGATTATAGGCCATTATGAGAACATTAACTAAATCTACAAAATTATTAAAATTCATAATACATTTGTAAGAGTAATAGAGAGGAGTAGGCACCTCGCAGCAGACGATTACAAACAAGACAAACTGATTTTTTTTGTGCATATTAATCACAAACAATTAGGTAGGATGGTATTCAAACTGCTTCTGGAAGAACAGATTTTCTTTCTGAATCTATCTCTCTCTTTAAGGCTGGGTTGGGGACTTCCTCCAGATTCCTTGAGTGATTAAGAACAGGCATGATTAAATGTTTGCAGGTGGAATCCTATCACATCCATGGCTAGAGAGATCAAATGTCTACTGTCAGGAATAAAAACAGGAGGAGGATAATAATTTCTACTGTCAGGTTGATTCAGGTGGGTGGCCCTGTGGGAGCAGCAGAGCAAAGTTGGAGTTCAGTGGCACTTTAAGATCAACACAGTTTATTTCTGGGTATAAGCTTTATGTGCGCACACACACTCCTTCAAATTAAAGGTTATATCCAGAATAAAACTTTGTTGGTCTTAAAGGTGCCATTGGACTCAAACTTTGTTTTTCTACTGTTGGGATAAGACAAGATCCCATTCCTTACATACCCACCGGCAAAACTCAAGAAGTTAGAACATAATGGAATTCCAGGGGAATTATGTCTCCCAGGAGATGCTCAATCAGCTGACTGGTTTATTCTTTTTAAAGGTAAAGGTATCCCCTGTGCAAGCATGTCTGACCCTTGGGGTGACGCCCTCCAGCATTTTCATGGCAGACTCAATACGGGGTGGTTTGCCAGTGCCTTCCCCAGTCATTACCGTTTTATGTCTTCTGAGTACTCATTTTACCGACCTCGGAAGGATGGAAGGCTGAGTCAACCTTGAGCTGGCTGCTGGGATTGAACTCCCAGCCTCATGGGCAGAGCTTTCAGACTGCATGTCGCTGCCTTACCACTCTGCGCCACAAGAGGCTCTTATTCTTTTTAGGGTTTGACAAAAAGCAGTGATTCCTAAAAACTCTCTTGCTGGTTTTGAAAAAGAAATCCAAATGAAAAGTTCAAAGAAAACAGCAAAGTATTCTTTACTCATGTTTGGATCAAAAAGGTAACAGAGAAGACCACCGAGTACTTCTTTCTAATTCTAATTTAATCCAACCTGAAAAGATACTTTGCTCACCTAAGCAAACAAATAAATTGTGGCTGCAATAAAGATGGGTGCCTGACAGTTGGAAGGTGTCGGATCATCTATGCATGAACTTGGGACCTGACCCTATGGCCATATCGGGGGAAATTAAAAATAAAGTATCATTCTGCCACGCAACCAACGTCAAGAATACCATACAATCTTGGAGCTCCTTTGTCAAAGATGAGAGCAATGAAAGATTGCCTGGGGGCGAAAATCTTTCCTGAGATTGTGGTATTTTGCCTGAAGCCAAAGGCTGACAGCAATATGCACAATCAAAGGAACCATTTCTAACCTGAGGATAAATGTTTTTTGACTGCTATTGCCGTGGAGAATATCACAAGTTCTTTTACTGCCTTTCTCAGCTTTCCAGCAGGGCCCAAGAAACTGAAATTTCTTTGCACAGTTTACATAGTGAGGCTCTCATGCACACAAGTGTAGTACAATGCAACATCCCGGGTTTTGTGGAGAACACGCAGATTTGGTACCTGGGAATATTATCACGAGGCTGGGGTGTGAGGAGAGCTCATCAGAAGTATGACAATGATATTCACACACGCACACACACAAAGCAACTAGAGGAATAAGTCAAGATCTCAAAAATAATACCAGGAAAATGACAAGAATTTGATAGATACCACAGACTGAATCCCTTCAAAGTCTGAAGTGGTTTGGCACTGAATCGTATGGGAGATTTTCATTAAAAGTGATGACAAAATGAAACAGAAAGCAACTCTTGGACCAATTCCGCATGGAGGACACATGGCCTTCAGCTTGCAAACGTGGGATTGTAAACCTTGTATTTGTGACCCTCCATCCAGGAAACCCATCCCACACTTCTCAGCCACAATGTTGCACCTTTTCTCCTCCTTACAAGGCAGGGGAGATGGCAGAAGAGAGACCAAACTGAACTTTACTTACTGCTCCTAGGCCTGTCAATCACTGGTTGCAACCAATCTCCTTTCAGCAGATGTTTGTGAGTATGTAAAGTTCCATCAAGCACGAAAATTAATGTCTTTTTTAAAAAGGAAACTTAAGCGTAGCAACCCATTAACACCACAACATTGAAGCATTGCCTTGTTCTACAAAAGGGATTAACATTCCCATTTCATTTTCCTGCTCACTGTTCCATCAAGTGCATATCTCCACCGGCCAAGGAGGCAAACCTTCCCTCCATTATCCTTTGTTTCTTGAGAGTGGCCATTTCGGGAGTATATTCACAATGGAGAATCTCTTGATGGCCATGTTGGCTCACTTGGCATTTATCATCCAACTCATCTCTGCCACCCTTGCTCAGATCAGGGAGGACACAGCTCTTTTCCATGAGAGGATTATCCTGCTAAGGCACAAGTGTACACCATGCAGACCTCTCTTCAGGTGTGCCCGGTATGGCCAGTACATGAGATCTAGGTCTAAGGTCTAGGAGAGTCATGTGAAGGTGATTCACTCTCACAAAGGTGCACTTCCAAAAACAGGTTTGGGTAGACAGGAGAACCACCAACTGGTGGGAGAACTTCATCCTGGCAACTTGGAGTGATGACAAATGGATTCTGAACTTTAGGATGACTAGAAGCACCTTCGGGGAGATTGTCTCTGCACTCAGAGGGAGACTGCAGTGCCAGGCAACCAACATGTGCCTGCCCATCACGGTGGAGAAGAGGGTGGCCATGGCTCTATGGTACCTCATGAACAGCATCCCATTCAGGCTTGTCTCCCAACAGTTCAGCCTGGGCATGTCCACTGTTGGGGAGATCATGCTGGAGATCTGCTTCACAATGGAGGCTGAGTTCTACAGCAAGGTGGTGTGCCTGGGAGAAGAGATTTGCAAGGTAGGTGGGCTGGGGTCCTGCCACGCTTGTTAATGGCCTCTCTTTTTTGCCAAAAAGACAAAAAGTTAACCTTCAGAATATATAGTCTAGAATACCTAGCTATTTTTGGAGTTGTTTAACTGAATGAGTGCTGCTGTCTTGGATATATTTGCATTGGCAGAGAATTGCTTCTCCCTGATCAATACCCTGAGTAATTGTATGTAATGAAAGACTTGTATTCCTGATTCAGGGAGCAGAGGTGAAGAAATAGTTCCTAATTACTTCGGAAATCTTTTCTTCATTTTGAACTCACACGTTCATGTGTAAATACTGCAACTTTGACTGAATTAACTATTTCCTGTAGGCCTTCTGAATACAAATGGTTTGGGCAGTTCCAAAGCCTTTTCAGATAAACAGGCATGTTTAACAACATGTGTAAAGCACCACATGCTTTAAAGATAGGCAGTTCTCATTATGCATGTTCACCAGCAGAACAGCAGATAGATTTCAGAGCAATAGCATCTCAGAGACCAACAAGATTTATGGGGTATGAGCTTCCAAGAGTCAAGGCTCCCTTCCTCGGATACATCAGAGCATTTTCCTTGGCACACAAAGCTGGATCCATCCAACTATGTAGCGCTAGCAGCCAGCAAGCCACATGCTAAGGAAATGTTTGGAGGTGAAGTTGCATGATCTCTGCCTCCAGTGCACACCCTCACACCCACCTCCCTCTCTCTTCTCCCATGGATGGGGCTTTTTTGTAGTAAATTGCCTGGAGCAACGAATATATGTTGATTCATCCAGGCAGAGAAAAAAAAATTCCCCACCAGTTGACACACAAAGCATGCCTTTCAACTCTCCCCAAATGGGGGGGGGGGATTATTTTTCTTAAGCTTCAAGGCTCATTATTCCCAAAGGGGTGGCATTAAAATAAGCACTATGCATCTATGATCAGATGCAAAGGCATAGAAACAGAGAGGTTTTACTTTTTAAAAAATTGCTTGCATCGCTGTCCCTTTAAAACAGGGAGAAATTTGATTGGCTGCCTGGCATGATTGACAGGTGGGGGAAAGTCACATGTATAGCACGTCCCACTCCTCTGCCATCGCAAGCAGCCATGCGGAGTGCCAGGAAGCACCAAAAAGCAGCAGAAGGAAGCGAGAGAGCAAGAAGGCAAGAAATGGTGGGGCATGCAATTTTTTATAGCGTCACGGATTTGTCCTGGCATGACGCTATGTTTTTAGATGTGTGGAATGGCCTTGTAAGACAAAATAGAAAACATGTCACAAACATCATGGTCTAAATTTTACTAAAATGGAAGGTGAAACAACGTGTATTTTGGGATATTTGAAAAAGGTGAAGGGAAAGGAAGGATTTAATAGAAAACTGTTAGTAGGAAGCTAGGATAGAAAAAAATTAGCATGGCAAATGTAATTAAACCTAGTTAAATCCCAAATGTCATTAAATCCCAGTTACTTGAATGTATAAGGATGTAGTTAAGGTGATGGAAAGCAGACCTGCCAAGCACATCTTGAAAGAACATCCTGCCTGACATTGTCAGAAAGAGAAAGATGAATAACAGACAGCAAAACGTAGGATCTCTTAAGATGAATTCAGCGTTAACATAGACAGATAACTGTAAGCTGGCATTTGGTGGGAGGGGGGAGCCTTGTCCTACTAAACTGATGGATTTCAACCCTTTGAAAGAGCAATAAATGGACAATCGCAATGATTTGGATGGTGTATTTGGAAAGACAAAAAAGCTGTTCTTTTAGTCTGTGTTTAAAGAAGAATCTGGATAATATTAGAGTAATTGCAAAGAGGGAAGTGAGATGACTGGAGTGAGTGTGGAGGAAGTCTCACAACAAAGCTACGAGAACATCTTATTGCACGCTTTTGAGGACGTAGGAGATGGCAGTGAAGGTGGCTAAGAAGGAGTTCTATGATGCTTCCATCACATCTGCAAGCTCATGACCTGACCAATTATTTAGGATACTTGAGGAGGGAGTCACCAAAATATTAGTAAATTGGATTTGAGTTGCGAGGCATTAGTGGGCTACTTCAAAGATACAATCTCATTGCTCCACCGTGATCTTCCTGCCACGCTTGATTCAAGCAGGGAACCAGAGGCCCCTTGACCATCTTGGGAGGATATGTTTAGTGGCTTCAGCTGGCTTTCTTTAGCCGAAGTGGACAAGTTGCTAGCTTCAGTCCAGGTGAGCACCTGTTCTCTGTATCCTGTCTGCCCTGGCTCCTATCCAAAAAGATAGGGAGGTTGTCAACCTCTCCCTTTCATTGGGAAAATTCCTGGAGAGCTGGAAAGAGGTGATTATTTGCTTGATACTGAAGAAACCATCTCTGGACCCCCGCAACCCGGCCAGTTACTGCCCTGTTTCATATTTAGCATTTCTAGGGAAGGTAATTGAAAGGGCTGTGGCAGACTAGCTTCTAGCGTTCTTGCAGGAAACCAGCTCTTGACTCATTCCAGTCCGACTTCTTATTGTCATTTTATATGTTGTTAGCTGCCATGAGCTGGCTGGTGAGAAGTGGTGCCCTAAAAATGTGAGAAAAAAATAAACAAATAAAACCTTGCTGTTCATTATGACATGAAGAGATACTAATTAGTGTGATTACATGCACAGGTGGTCAAGGTAGATGCATAATTGGCACACTTTTCTACAAAAAGTACAGAATGATGTCCTCCCTTGCAGCTGGTCATCTTGCCCCAAATATAACTTGACCATGTTCACAAAATATGCTCCCAGATCCTTAAAAAGGCTTGTTTTAGCAGCATGTTCTAATCATACTATGGCTGCTTCCACAAGGTGATTAGGTTGCCAACTTAGGGCTGGAAAACTTGAGATTTGAGGGTGGCACCTACAGGAGGAGGGGGTGGAGAGGTCTGAGAACTCAATGGAGTATAATGCCATGGAGTCCACCTGCCAAAACAGCCACTTTCTCCAGGGAAAAGTAACTCTGTAGGTTGGGAATCAGCTGTAATTCCAGGATGTCTCCAAGCCCCACCTGGAAGTTGGCAAATCTAGATGGAAATGATTCTTTGTGTAACTCTGGTTGCTACAAGGGAGGCATCAGCATCCACATTGTAGTTTCCCGTGAACTTTCTTTACATCAGGTCCCTGCACCCACCTTTTTCTCTTTCCTGGTAAGGATTCAGGCTCTCCCCCACCCACCCACCCACCTGGAGAGAGAACTCAACATCTGTGGCTTCATTTGACCTTCAATCCTCACTTTGCCCTTCATTGACCAGCCATCACATCATATTTAATTCCAGCAATAAGCATGCATTTGGCATCCATGTGGGCAATCTCTTGAACATAAACCACATCTAAAATGAGATGTGTCCATTCTTATAAAAGGCAGACTTTATGAAGAGGCATAATTTTGAATTATTGTAGTAAAATGAGATGTTCATATTAACTTCCTGAGGGCTGGAATACAAAATACCTTCTTTATTTAAAAAACAAAACAAAACCTAACAAGAAGAAAGGAGAAAACAGCCTACTGATTAAATATCTCTGAGGGGAAAATGTAGCTAAACAGTATAATTTTCTTCAGGGTTGCATTTCATCCAGAAGTTCTTGTCCTTCCAGGAAACTATCATTTTTCTTTCTGTGGCAACCCCTCCAAAACCTTGCAGAATCTCTACTGGATCCCTGCAGCACAAGCCCAGAGGAGAAGCCTGTGTCTGCTGCAGCATTTAAATTGTGATTCCAAATGGGAAATCCCCCGCGGACCCCTGAAATGTATCTAATAAATTCAGCACATTATTTATGTAAAAATCTACCCTGTTGAATATTCTGCTCGGAGAAGGGAGAGGACGGAGAGCACATAACGAGATTTGCCAACAAAACTGCTGCTTCTCCTGGCTAACTGCAAATTTTAGCAGAATATTCCAGCTAACCCTTTCATCTTCTGCATGAAAAGAACAGAGAGGGGAAAGCCAACTGAGATATTGTATTTTGCTGGAGAAGACAAGACCATTTTCCTTAAGGCAGAAAGCAGCTTGTGTTCACAAACGCAGGCATATGTGTTGATGGGAGGGTGTGTGTGCCTGATTTCTAAATACATTTATATACAGACGGTAGTTCAGAATTGTTACCTAGGCCCACTGTTTAAAAGGTACATTGGTTCATACGTTTTAGTTATAGTTTGATCTTTCTCTTCCCCCGCTGGCTTTTTCCTGGCTCTCAGAACCTACTTTGATTATTTTATCTTAAAAGATCAGGACGTAAGTAAAGAGACAGTGGAAAGCTTATATGGCAAAGACAGCATATGCAGGCATTTTAAACAGAAACTAGTCTGCTGGCTGAATCAGGGTCAGATTCCCCGTTTACATGGTACAGTTCTGCACACTAAGATCCAATCAAACTAGTCAAGCTGCTAGAAAATCCTTCACAAGCAGTAATTCCTTCCCCCACCCCCAACTACAGTCCCCCAAAGGTCATCGGAAGAGTGAAAGTGGATGGGAACCCTGACAGTTAAATCAGTAAACGTGTAGTGTCACCCTGCCTTAAGCAACCAATTACTTCCCTTTGTACACCCTCTTCCGCCATTGGCAATAGACTTGTTTCAGCTAAAGAGTGTCACAATAACTCTAATGCTCATGAAGGATTATTGGCGACGGTGAGAATAGATGAGACAGTTTTGCCACCGCAGCTTCAAGTACTCCATTCCCAAAGGTTTTCAGCTGAACAAATGAAAGGCCGCTTCCATACATTGGAGAACACCCTTTGTCTGGATTCCACCCATTCAGATATGGCGCGCTTCCCTTTTCCAGCTTAAGATGCTAAGGGCATCGTCTGAATGCCTGCTGGATTGGCTTGGCTTCTGTGAAGAGATCTAAGCAATTATTGCCTCTGCTGTAGCCTTTTGCTCTTTTAATTTAAGTAATTAAAACAAAATTCACACTCTATTAGTCTGCTAGATATGTGGGCTGAATTTGTTTCCTCAGAAATTAACTGAGGCCCATACAGTAAATATTGTAATTCAGAGTTTAACACTTTGCTATGCTTCCAGCTCAGAACAGATTTAAAGAGGAATTTGAAACCCGTGCCAACATGAAAGGACAAAAATATCCTTTGTTCAAAATCACAACTTGAAAGAAGGGCAGTATTTTATCAACCTTACATTGATAGCTATAAGGAAATTATGCAAATACATTTTTGTTTTCTTTTACAGCCGACATCACAAAGAGCAAATATGCTATTTATTTAACCCAGCCTCAAGGCCTTTCAAGTATCCATTAAAGCCTAATGAATGAGTGGCATGTTCCAGAAATCAAATCAGTTACATACAAACACCAACAGCATCTGCATATCCTTTCTGTAATTTACTATTTTCTCAAACAGCCCTTCATAAAAGAAAACGGAAAGCTTTGCTGTTGTGAAACAGCTAGACGGGACTTGAACTAGTGCAGCACAAGGATATAACATGGCTGAACACAATCAGCAACGACACTTGCTGAAGGTACTAAAGAATCCTGGGAATCAGTATTTGGAGATGGTGCAGAGAAATTTCCTTGTTAGAGGTGCCTACCACTTTTGCTGAATCTTTCCCAGGATTTCTTGGGGAGAGTATTTTTTTTTAAATAAATATTTTATAAAATGCATAGGCCATCTTTCCACTTGATGAAATCCTCAAAACATCAGATACAATCATTGTTCAAAACGAGACCATCAAAATGCAGTTTTCATACAGAATAAACATGTCTTCAGATTTTGGTATTAATTATGTTCTACAAGCCCATCTAGAGTTGGCCACCAAGAAGGCACTCCCAATGTTTCCATCTGAACTAAGCCTTTCAAAGTTTCGGTTCCCACAGGCAGGCCCCTCTTCTCCAGACCGTTCAAGAATTTGGACAGGTTCTTATAAGTGGAGGCAATCTTTCAAATACTGAAAACCATAAAGGTCAAAATCAGCTTCTTAAATCCAGAAAGAGGAGCTCATGAATGTCCAACAGCGTTGGTGTTATAGGCTCATTGAGGCATTGTTATTATGATGTTTCCAGACTGGCTCTCGCAGGTAGATAATCTGGATGTTAGCAAGGCAAGTGAGAGAGTAGCTAGGTGCAATTTTGTTAGGAACAGACACAGCTGGGGAATCAACCTGAACTGCTAAAAAGCATTCAGCACCGTCCCTGCTGTTTCTTTACCTTGGGAGAGTGGGGAATCCAGGAATACCCCAAAGTGCAAGCCTGATATTTCAGAGATTATTCCCATTCCTTTCAAACAATTCAGTCTGCCGTAGAGATACACCCACACTTGCATATGACAGGCAGCAGAAACCAGCAGGTCCTTCCATTTACAACATTATCTAATCTCTCCAATTTACACCCATTCTGCCTCTTGAAATGTTCTCACAATAACAGACACAACAAAGCATGCAATTTCCACCCGTTTCTTTTTTTGCTCTTGCTTTACTACTTTGGTAGGTGAGCTTCAAAACATATTCTCTGGTTCGTTCATTTTGTGCCCCCCTAAGTGAAAGTAGGAAGTCCTGGAGATATCGCAGCAGTAATAGGGTCAGCCACTTCGGGTTGGGGCATTCCTGGGGACTTGGGGGTGGAACCTGGGGAGGAAAGGGACCTCAGTGAGATATAACACTAGGGTTGGGTGCTTTGGCCACTGAAGCGTCTGTTCACTCCCGAAGCAGCCAACGCTGCAGCATGGGGGGAGGGACAGCACCAGCGCACCAGTCAGCTGTGTGCATGCTCTGACTGGTGAGCCAGCGACACCCCCCCCCCACACACACACACACACACACTGCAGCACTGGCTTCTTCGGGTGTGAATAGCTGCTTTGGCGGCCAAAGCACCCAACCCTATATAACACCATAGAGTTCCCTCTCCAGAGCAGTCATTTTCTCCAGGGGAACTGATCTCTGTAGCCTTTCTCAGCCAGATATACATGAACCCCTGGAGTTATCTCGTATATATCTGTATCTATATAATTTGTTAAACATTTATTGGGTGATATGACCATATATGGTCATGTTGACTCACTCCATCCCCAAAATGGCCTGATTTTGTTGTGCTACTTCAGACCAACACAGCTACCCATTTGAATTTATCAATACAGCAATCTAGTAAATTCACTTAGAATATGAACTCAGTGTACAAAAGCACCATCTGCAGTTGGATTTCACTTTTTATTTGTACTTCAGATTCAAATGCGTTGTTTAGGTTTGTTCTGTCCTACCAGCCCCACTCTCCCTTCCAAGAACTAAGTGGGGACTTTCTTACCAACAAACATGCTTTGGATGTTATTTTTTAAATGTCTTGAATGGGCATAGACTGGAATTGTACCAGGATGTTTGCAGATTATTCAGATTAAACCATGCTTACCAAAGAAATATTTCATAACATTGGAAGCTCAGTACAACTTCATTTTTGATCATTTCTTCTTAATATGAAGTAAGGGGGAAAGAAGAAATGTTTGACGGCAGTTCAAAAGAAGTGGAATCTCAAAACGGTTCTAACTATTGTCCTAACCTTTTTGACTGTGGATGTTGCCAGAGAGGTGCCCGGGGACTCGTTGAATGACATTGTGGGGTGTCAGCTGTTTCTGTCTTCTGCCTCGGCCCCCACAGCACTGAGCAGGGGCAATCAGAGAAGTGTTTGAACAGAGTAAGAGGGAAAATATCAAAAGGAAAATTGGAGTCAGTGCTAAAATGAGCAGCTTGCAATCTCAGGGAGAGATTGCCGGTGAAACGATAACACAGGCTATTATTTTAAGAAACCGGCTTTCCCTAAAAGGAAGACAAGGACAGGAGCACAGAAGGTGAACAGATCAGCATGGCCAATGATGATTCCTGTCAGAAGAAAGGTAAATTTGTCATCATAAAGGGATTCTTTATCTATTGCCCTGACATTGTTAAATATGTTTGTATTACATATTTCAGGCTCAGCCCAATTTTAATATTCTAAAATAAATAAGAAAAGAGGAAGGGGGAGAGTAAACAAAAGAGAATTAAATTCCAGATTAGATGCATGTGTTTGGCACTTAGCAGTAATTCTTAGATCTATACCTGCAGAATATGAACTACTAAGAAAATGCAAATAAAATATGATGGAGCATCCAATTCAAAGCAAGGCAAAACAAAAGGGAATTGGCTCTATCAGCTGTGCTTTTTGTGCCGTGCTTTTTTGTTGTCCATCAAACTTAAATACAAATGAATATTTGCTTTCAAACGGTACAAACGGCACAATTAAAAGAAATGCAAACGTAAAGATAACCACATAACAATTCCTTGCCCTCCTGTAAACTCACGAACATCCAGAAACTCTTGTATGAATGAAAATTTCCCACCCAAGCAGCGTCGTTATGTGCTCCGTTCTACATTATATGCAGGAGCAGTGTGATTCAAATATACAAAGTATTGCCATTAAAAAAAAAAAAAAAGAAAATCAGTGCTGCTGCCTCCAATTCCTGGCTGGCTTCCCTTCCCTTTATGCATCCACCACAAACCACCGTTATCTTTCCCCTTCTTAACTTTCAGTTGGTATCATATCCTGACATCTCTCTGCCCTTGAACTTCACTTCATGCTCAGTGACCCTTAGCAAGATATGTACAATTTCTGGAAACTGCAAAGCTATGGGGAAAACAACAGTTTGGAGGGAATTAGAGTTGGCAACTCCAGACAGGGAAATTCCTGGAGATCTTGGGGGGGGGGTGGAGCCTCAGGCAGGCAGAGATTAAGAAAGGACTTCAGCAGAATATTGGGCCATCCAGTCCAACCTTCAAAGTAGCCATTTCCCCAGGGAAACAGATCTACGTAGACTGAAGATCAGTGGTAATTTCAGGGACTCCAGGACCCACCTGGAAGTTGGCACCCTTAGGTACTGTATAGACCAGGAGTAGTCAAACTACGCCCCTCCAGATGGCCATGGACTACAATTCCCATAAGCCTCTGCCAGCGAACCCTAGTATAGACAATACTTACTTTCTTATCAAACTTGTACTTTACTGCTTGAGCAACACAAACTGCACTATCTTTAATTTAGCCTATTAAATTTTATTATTTGGCATATCTGTGAAATTTTCATTTAGAAATAACTTTGTTTTCTATAAGCAGAATTGTAAATATCTGAATATCTGAAATACAACCTGAGAGGGCATTTCTTCCCACTCATCCTTTGTTACTCTTGCCAATTCCTGCCTATCACCTAGAATCATAGAATCATAGAGTTGGAAGGGGCCATGCAGGCCATACAGGGAGCTCACCACCTCCTTAGGCAGCCTATTCCACTGTTGAACTACGGTAGGTTTGAACCTGGGTAGGTTTGAATCTCCTCAGGATATGGATCTGCATTTTGTTTCTCTTGCCCTGCGGAGTTCCATGTGCCCCATGCCAACTCCTTCTGAGGGAATCTCGCCCTCCTTCTCAGTGCCAGCCTATGCTCCACTTAGACAACACGAGGCATGCTTGATACTTATAAATTAATGGGGAATCAATGGGACTCCTCCTGGGGTGTTCTTAAAAACAAGAGGGCTGCGATTAAGCCATTAGATTGCAAACGTTGGTGTGCATATTCCTATCTTCCACGGCTGTGAAAACTAAGTCAGCTTTGGCTTGCACAGAGCTCCCTAGTAAGTAGCAACCACTTGCAAATGAGCACCTGGGAAATGGGACGCGCATGCAAATGAAGTTATTATGCTCTCTGACCCACAATTCCCAGCGCTTATTTTGAAATTACTGATGGCATATAAGGAGCAACCGGGAGTTCCTAAGGCTTCCCTCCTGCCTTTGTTCCTGGCAGAGCAATGCAGAGCCTGGAATCATGCGGGCCTTCTACAGCACAGGAAGGTTGGAATGCAGCTGTCAATCACTCTTCGTGCACAGCCATCAATCAGTTCAAAAACCTGGGACAGAAATCTGCCTTCCTGTGTTTGTGCACCTATACCAATAGCAGGAGAAAGGATGAGAAACAGGATCTGTTAATTTGGTGGAGGGAGATGGTCATCGGTGCATTTTTTCAAAGCATCAAAAATGATTAATCATCGGAAATGCCCGCTCTGAACTACAGACTTGCTTCTTTTTATATCTTTATATACCTTTACGTCTTTACTTCTTTATAACATGCTGTCTTCCCTTTTAGAACATAGCTTTTTATCTGTTGTGGGGGGTTAGGCAGTGGGAGGAGCATGCCCTGTCTTTGTCCTTGTATCATACCTCCATACAATTACTATTAACATCCGTGTCAAGACTGATCATTAAAATCCATTGATGAACGTGCGCAAACATAAATACTTCTGTAAAACCTCTAGAAAGCGTGCACAGATTCATTCTGTTCACTCAGAAGCAAATAGCAGCCTCAGATTTCAAACATTTGCTAAAATTCGATAGCCGGTGGGTATGAATGCTAGCAATTGTACGAGTCATTAAAGAAGTTTTAATTTTATACAGTTTTTTTCACGGGGCCTTATTTTTCACAGGCATCTCTGGGTAACACCCCCCCTTTCTACCAGGCACCTAGCTAGGCTGGCCATAGCCCTCCCTCAAGCAGACCCCAACTCAGTGCCCCTCAGCACTGGGTGGCAGCAATTTGTGGGGGATGCCTGTGGCCTCCTGATGCACTGACATCAGTCCCTGTGCACAAGGAAGTGATGTCATTTTCCGCATATGCCAGCATCATTCTGTCCCCAGCATCATTCTGACATCACTTCCAGGCACACAGGGAGTGATGTCCACATGTTGCTGATGGTACTATGTCACCAGGAAACCCCACCCCACATATGCAAGTCCCCCTTCCAGTTTCTAGGCCTTGCCTGGCAACCCTGTGGTTTAGATAAGCTTAACGGATGTATGTTTCTATGCATGTGAGGAAGTGCTCTCTGACTCATGGAAGGTCAGGCTGAAGTAGACAGTGTTTAAGGCAGCCTTTCTCAGCTTTTGTGGAGTGAGAGTAGTCAGAGAGCCACTTTGGTGCAGTGGTTAGGAGTGCGGACTTCTAATCTGTGCTTCCCCACATGGAGCCAGCTGGGTGACCCTGGGCTCGCCACAGCATTCAGAAAACTGTTCTGAACGAGCAGTGATATCAGGGCTCTCTCAGCCTCACCCACCTCACAGGGTGTCTGTAGTGGGGAGAGGAAAAGCAACTGTAAGCTGCTCTGAGACTCTTTCAGGTAGAGAAAAACGGCATATAAGAACCTACTCCTCTTCTTTTTTACTGTGAAAAACTCCTGAAACATTCTTCAGGCTTCAAGAAACCCCAGAAATGGTGCAATCGTGCAGAATATTATTGGGAAGCGCATGTGCCCACCTGGGAGCCCTCCCTTTCCCACTCCCTCCAGGCCCATCACTGGCCATTTTGGGAGAGGGCGAATGGGCCGACATGATAATATATGGTCATATCACCAGATAAAAGTTTTAAAAATATATTAAAAATTAATTAATGCCCATCCACTCAGAAAACCCTTTCAGGGTGGTCAAGAAACCCCAGGGTTTCATGAAACCCTGGTTGAGAAAGCCTGGTTTAAGATGCTAGTGGACTCCCATGTAAAATGGCTGTCCCCCTAGTAGGACTGTGGATTCCCTTGAGGCAGCGTTTACTGTGTTGTTGGCTTCTACAAGTATTCACATGCCTTTGTTAGTCTTTCACCTGCAAGAGTAGTTTTCATATTCTTGCCATGAAGCAGTTTCTTAGTACAGCCACGCAGCATAGCAGCCCATGTGCCAGTTGAACATTTACTTCAGCTGTTACTGACACCTGGTGGTGTGTGACACACTAAAGCAAGCATTTGGATTAACAACAGTATCAGATTTTGCAAGCTGGCTGGTTTGACCTGCAGATTCCCCATTTTGATCATGTTTCTCCCTTATACAGATGAACCCCCTGGCTCCTTGTTCTTGTGCCATTTTCAATTTCTTTGTGTCCAATGTTCTCTATAAAAAAAAAAATCTATATATCCTCATATCAGAGAATGCACAGATTAGTGCAACGATAGATCACAGTTACATAGATGATTGATATGGTATGTCTAAGGAAGCTACAAAATGTATAAAGCAGACAAGTGAATCATCCGTTCCAGCATTCATTAAAATGACAACATACCTGAACTACAGGGAACAAAATAAGACCATATTAGTTTGTCCCTAATGAAGCCAACTCATATGAAACAAGAACTTCTTTGGCTGCAATTAAGAACAGTTTCATGAGAATTATCTCCACTGAACAAAATGTGACTTACCTCTGAGCAGACCTTTTTTAGAATTGCTCTCTTAGATTGCAGGGACATTTCTGCTTCAGGAAGCAGGCCTAGGGTTCCTCAGCAGAAGGCCTCTGCCTCCAAGGTCTGAATTCACATTGTTAATATTAATGTTTTCTAACCAAGAATATCTCTCAACATGCAGAGTTGTGTGAGCTGTTCTGGGTCTTTCATATAGGAGTGTTTGGGCTGCTAGGATTGCAGGACATAATTTATGTTCCAGTGGGACGTGAGCTTGCCAACAGAGGGTTGTAGAAATATCTGAAGATCTTGGGGTGGAGCCTAGGAAGGACAGGGTTTGTGGAAGGAAAGGACCTCAGCGAAGTATAATGCCACAGAGTCCATCCTCCAAAGCTGCCATTTTCTCCAAGGGAACCAATCTCTGCAGTCTGGAGATCAATTGTAATACTGAGAGGATTGTTCACCTTATGTCCTACCACTCTCCACGCATCCTTCCTATTCCTGAAGTCTTGAGTTCCACAGGGTAGAAAGGTGGCGAATAAATGTTTTAAATAAATAAATATTTTGGTGAGAGAGTTAAGCACATATATATATATATATTACTGCTGTTGAAATCAATGAAACTAAAAATTGCTTATCTTTAGCTTCATCATATTTAAATTAATGCAAGAATGAAAAATAAAATGATACATCTGAAGTACTTAGGAGAATATAAGGACAATCAGAGAATATTGCCCTTATATTCTGCTGAGCATTTCAGATGTATCTTGAAGTCTGTAAGGCATGCAGAATTAAAAGCAAAAACACCACTTGACTTATTTATCTTTTTTCAGAATAGAATAGTTTGCATAGTGACATTTTCCTTGCTAAAAAGAACATGGGAAGCATTGCACCAGTCCTAGGGCCTCTTTGCAGCCCTTCAATACAAGCTGTAGTTTGTACCAGCAATTAATCCTACACATGCTCCCTCCCCCCTTTTCCTCTTGTGCAAGCCTCCTATGCAAAGGACCTGCTGGTAGCATCTAATTTCCCACCCCTCAGTTCTCTTACTGTTCCTGAAAGCCCCCATCTCCTCTTCCCTGTCCTCTTTCCCACCCATGAGGCAATCTCTCTAGCCTCCTCATCGATTTGGTTTTATACCCCACTTTTCACTACCCACTGATTCTCTTCCAAACAGGGATCCAAAGCACTTCGTATCATTCTCCTTCATGTTTTCCTCACAACAATCCTGTAGTGTATTAGCTTGAAAATGTGTAACAGGCTCAAGGCCATCCAGTAAACTTTCACAACAGAGGGGTGATTCAAACCTGGGTCTCCCAGATCGTAGTCTGAAACTATAGTACTACACCACCCTGGGGCTTTCTTGGGTGAGTCACGGAAGTCACATGGTATTGAACCACCATTTATTTGTTGGTTGGCCTGGTCCCAATGACTCCTCCCTCAAAGGCCAAAACACCCTTGGAAATGATCCTGCCCCTCTTGCCTAACTTTTACTGACAGAAACCAAGGCTTGAAGGCTGGCAATTCTAATGTATTTGCCTAGCAACCCCAACAATGGCCACTGCAGAGGGCATTCACTGTTTGTATCATTTGGTGGACTTTTAAACTCTCGTTTTTAATTTTTTAATTTAAAATTTCAGATTTTTTTCCTGCAAATCCAACCATTTAAGTATAGATTTGTCCAAGTTGAGAATTAGATATATTGATGCCCAGGGCAATGAGAAAGTATCAACCAAATTCTTTCACTGTCTGTTGCATCAGCTCCGGTACCAAATGTCAATTTGCAACACAGGTGCAAGGCACCCATATATCCCTATATGACAGCACTCAAACCCTACTGTCTGATCCTGTGATGGATACTCATGGGAAAAAGGACAGAAGGAATGCCCACAAACACGTTTTGGTGTGAAAGATGAATGTGGGATAGAGATCAGAACCCGAATCACACACAGGTCACTATTCTACTCTGGTCACTCACTCTTGACAAGAGGGGGCTGCTGTATAGAAAGATACATCTTGCCAATTCCGTGAAGGTCCAATAAATATTGGGAAGTGAGTGAAGATACATATCCGGATGTGCACTGGCTACATGATGTGCAGAAGACAGCTTTTATGCATGATCAGCCTTTCTAGGTCAATCTGTTGAGTGCAGAAGAGAATCATGCCAAGATTAACCTCCTAGCAGCAAACACAATGGTTCTAACTATCAAATAACACCCAAGATCTCCTTTGAACCTTTTATACCAACATCTCCATTTCCATTATCAACCATTATCTATTTCAGCTATTCCGAGTAGGAGAAGAGGAGACAGGGATAGTGGTTTCCATTATTTTATATTCCTATTAAAAACCTGTTAGTAACTTAGTAACAAAAATGGTAAATTAAAAAAGAGACCCTAACTGTCTCTAAATTTGTCTTCTGAAAGGCCATATGGACATTGTGCAGGCTTAATAGCCACTGTGCAGTGGGCTAGTTATTATAGTGCTTAAACTTTGAACGATAAATGCATTGCTCTCTGGATGGGGCAAGCGTTTCGGGTTTTTTTGACAGATGATTCAGCTTTTGTATTCTAGCAGCCCTTGCCTACGGCGGATTATTAGCTTATTCCTCATTGCTGTATGCTCAGCCATGTAGCTGACTGAGTTTGAATTTCAATACAGAGAAGATAATGATGCAGAAACTATCCTAGGTGGCGGAATGAGGATTTTTTTTGCCAGCAGGTGTCACTAAAAGGTAAGGAATCCAAAACCACTCACTCTACACTCCAAAACTGAAAATCCCCCTGCTTTTTTGTTTTGTTTTATTTTGTTTTTTGTAAAAAGTCTAGACACCATGTGTTCAGGCTCTGAAAACACACCTGGTCTTTTTTTTGCTGACAGGGTAACAATGAGTTTTACTCACACTGGTGTTTTTCAGAACAGCTGTATTCCTAAGGCCTTCTGTTGCCCGCATTTTAAAGAGCCTTCAGGCTGCCTTTTGTTCTTCTAAACGCAGCTTGAAAATTGCAAGGGAGCAGGGCTTTGTAGTAGAGGCTTGGAGCTTTTTCAAACATCTGATGTTTCTCTTCCTCCTCTCTGGAGCCGTCTGAGCTGGGAAGAGCAGGAAGCAGTGAAAGCAACAGAGGCTTGGTCTCCAGTTCTTAGTGCTTTTGAAGCTTCAGCAACATGAGTCTTTAGCTGTTCAGAACCCAAGTGAAGGGGGAGGGGAGCAGTTCTCTTACAGTTCATAGAGCAAGGATACTTTTTTGAGCATTCTCAAGCATAGGGAAGGAGCCTGCCTGCATGCACGTACTAGCGCACAGACTCTTACACAATCCAGCTGTCATACACCGATGGATGATTGAGCCCCATGTTTGTACCCATCTCAGCAAGAGATGTAGTTAGGAGCCTATCTATGTTTCTGTGTTTACAATCAAGTGTGGTAAATAAACCTCTAGCTGCAGTTTAAATCAGGCTATGCACCATCATTGTCTTAATTCCTCGGCCAACAATGTGTAGATGTCCATTACATCTTTATCCCACTCCTTCCTCCAAGGAAATCAGAGCATGGTTCATCCCTCTTCCATTTTATCCTTACAAGAATCCTTGGAGGTAGGTTAGACTGAGAGAAAGTTACTGGCCAAAATTTACCCAGGTAGCTTCATGGCTGAATAAGGATTTGGTATGTCTCTCACCCTCTCTGCTTCCAACTTATTTCTGTCCATTTCCCTGTCTGAAATGGTAGGAGCAAAGGGATACAGGTGGCTTTTTCTTCTGTCATAATGCTAGAACTTGGGGACATCCCAAGTTGTTGGGAAATAAGTTCAAGACAGACAAAAGTAAATGCTTCTTTATTCAATGAGTAATTCAGCTCTGGAATTCACCCTCAGTTAAGGTACTGATGGCCAACAACATAGCTGGCTTTAAAAGGAGGTTAAACAGATACATGGGGGTAAAGTAAATGTTAGCAAAAACAGAGCCTGTTGGATACATCCTTTGGAATAGCGTAGCTCATAACTGCCTGTTACAGAGCTCAGGGCAGACCCTGCCTCGTATTAATTTTAGCTCTGTCAACATGAATCTAAAACCAGAGAAATTAGTCTAAATTCACCCTAGTCTCACAGGCAGAGAATGAAGTAAACTTAGAAACTGCATAAAAGTAACAAGAAATTGGGGACCCATGAGGATTCTCAGGAAGATAAATAACTAGGAATGATACACACACACATCAATTCACATGCTGCATTTGCAAGACACTGCTGTACTCCAGGATTAGGTGACTACAGCTTCTTGCTCACCTGACCCTGAACATCTGCAATCTACCGGTATGGGGATAAAATTACCTTGCCTGCTGGAGTTCAGGGCTGGGTGAGCAGGAAGCTACTGATCCTGCCAAGAACCTGAGCAGTATAGCATCGGAGAGTGTATTTTTACTTTCCCCTGACCAAGTGTGTAGAGGAATTTGAGCCCTGTTAGAAAGCTTTTTGCCCTGTTTGCTGATGTGGGTACCTTTACATTTACCTTAGTGGATCAAAGGATCACTCCCTGGGGCCATTTAAGATCAGCCCTGCCCATTTGCACCATGGTCCCAGTCCTGATCAGGCCCTGGGGTGTGTGTGTTTAAGCTGGGAACAGCATTTAAGCCACTGAGAGCTCAAGGGATTACACTTAGTTCTGAATGTATGAAACTGCCTCATGTTGAATTGTATGTATTATTCTGGTTTATTCTGACAGGCAGCATGGTAGAAAGAGATATTAAATGGCTGCTACCTGAGCCCCTTTTAACTGATACTGCCAAAGTGGCATCTGGGGCCCTGGGCATGTGTATGCTCTACCAGTGAGCCACAGGGGTTTGGTAGTTTTGGAGGAAAGTCAAACCGTTTTGAAGGTTTTTGTTCTTGCTTAGACATCAGCCTTGATGCCCCAGACAGATAGATTATGTTTACTAAAAGGTCATTTACCTACAGGCATAGAAAAGTGCAGTTCTAGAAGCAGAGCATTAGAAGTATGCAAACATCTATAGAAAAAAATGGGAGGATCAGTGTGGGGGTGGGAACCTTCTTCTGTGCACTTGAGTTTAAATATTTAAACCTACAGAAATAATGGTAGGTTACAAAGTTTGATTTCAAAATGATGACTCGGATTTCATTGTTGCTTGAAAAAGTTGGCCATAGAAACTGGTAGCCCAATTATAACTGAAGTTCTTTTCTACTCTATCATAAGAGCCAGCAGTTCTTCCTTGCCTTTGTAATTTTGGAGTTTCCTTGACTGTGAACTTGTGATCAGATTTCAGTTTAATAAACTGCTTTCATTCTGTTTGAGATCTTGGGTACTGGAGGAGAAAAAAGCATATGCCTGCCGTTTACAGACTTGCCTCCCCTTGAAATCTCTCAATAATTTAGTTTACTGCTTCAGATTGTAATTATCACTTGAAAAGGTTTATTATAAATGGGATTCTCCCAAACAGTCGAATGCAATGACTATTTCACAAATTTTATGACAATTTATACAACCTGTCATCTTTTATGCAGTCAGTCACACAAATGGGGCATTGGAACCAGTCCCCCCCCTAAATATGCCCATTTGGGTCAATGACTGGTCTTCTCTTATCTACATACATAAAGAGTTTATGATGCACGGAACGTTCTAAAGGCTCCAAAGCAAGCCCCACCCACCAGGAGTCTTCCAAATATTCACCGTGTCGGCAGAAGTCTCCCACCCTTGTGGGGTGCAGAGAGAAGCCTTTCTGCGCCCTTCAGGGGCGGCTTCAAGGTCAAGGAGGTCAACAGGGAGAAGCACTCCCTGGCTCCTTAAGACCCCCATGGGTCATAGAGAGAAGGTTCTCTGCATCCCACAGGGATGGTACTGAGGTCAGGGACCCAGGCAGTGCCTCTCCCACTGGGGAGAGACACTGCCTGACTCCTTAAGACTTCTGCCTCCATGGGGTGCAGAGAGAAGGCTCTCTGCACCCCACGGGGGCAGCACTGGGGCCAGGGAGTCAGGCAGCACCTCTCCTGATTGGGATAGGCACTGCCTGGCTCCTTAAGTCCCACACTGCTGTGGGTGCAACAAAAAGCCTCTCTGCACTTGCCCAAACCCTTACCTAGCACCTAGTGCCTTCCTGGATGCACCGGGCTTCACTTGCAATAATTTGGGAACTGCTGGCCTGGAAAAATGGGGGCCTATCCAATCAGGCGGGGATTTAAGGAACAACCTAAACATCATACAGGTGATCTAAATATAAGATTCCCTCCCCCATTTTATTATATTGTTTTAAAAAAAGAATTGCGGGGGGGAATACAGATTAGGGTGAGTCTGAATTCCTAAGCACAGTTTTCCCAATGACCAACTCTTTGCCATCCAGGGGGAAAGCATGGGTTGGCTGTGTTTTCCTCTGCAGACCAAATATCCCATTGGGAGGGGTTGGGGAGGTCATTTGCATCAGAAAAATGAAATGTGGAGAGAAGGTTAAACAGCCCTGAGATGAACCAGCTCAGTTTGAATTATCCCCATTGTCATATGTGGCTTGACCCTAGGAATAGATTGCAAGGCATGTCTATGATTGCATGGGGCTTGTAATTTGTGCAATGGGTAAGACTGTATGTTGTTAGTAAGCAGTTGCTAGTCAAAGTAGAGCCTGTTGCAGGGACTAGAAAACAAAGTGTGCATTGTCATTAAACAATTTTGCACCTCACCTTTGGGAAGGACAGCAGCAAATAATCACTTTATCTTACTAGTGCTTTTTAAAAAGGTCCTGCAAAGAATCGGAACTCTGTTTCTAACGTAAATAAATAACCATCAAGTTGTACCCAAGAACAGTGGTTGATCTGTCGATCCGTACAGAAATGTGGCTCACATAACATGACATGTATATTAATTGACAAATATTATACACTTCTTTCAAATGTTGACTTACAAATGAACTGCTGAAAATGGTATTCACTTCTTATTACATCAATATCTTGCCTTTTTCCCAATGAATAGCTCCAGGCAGCACTATTGGATTCTTAGGGAGATTTGCATCCAGGCATTAACCTGACCTTGATCTGCTTAGCTTCAGGAAACCTGAAAGACTTATGTGTCTTTGAAAATTGGTTGGTAATTTTGATAGAGCTGATATGCTACAGCTACAATTACAGCAATGTACTTCTTACATTTGCACCCATTGGAGCTTTCCCTAGAATTCCACTACTAGATATTGGAGGTGGGGGAGGGAAACTGTTCCATGACATTTATGCCTGAGCTCAGGTCTTCCCAATACCTTCTGCTGTTTTTCAGGCATCTCTGTGCTCTGAACACATGCTTCATTTGAGAATGCACCTAAATTTGCTGCTGCCAAACAGCCATGGAAAGTAGGTGTGATCAAAAGCAAAGTCTGGTGGAAACATTTTAATTGGCCTGTGCATTCATTGGAGGAAAGATGGTCCCTCAGGTGTGTACATCCAAAGTTATGAAGGACCTTATAACTGAGAGCAACAGAGCCTGAAAGCAAATTGAAAGTCAGTGAAGTTGATTTATATGAACTGTTTATGCCTCTGCTTTCCAGGGCCAGCCTAAAGGGGTTATCAAGGACAGCCCCAGGTAGGACACACAGCAGTAGCTCAGTCTAGAAGCTTCAGGTGCATGAATCAGTGTGAGCAGATCAATTAGGTCAAGAAAGGCAGACAATCTAGAACACGGTATGTAAATGAAAGAAGGCACTGTTGACAACCATGCTAATCTGCTTCTCTGAGAGCAAGATGGAGCCCACAATCTTTGTCTTCACTTGATCAAACAGGTTAACTAGACCCCTCTGACACCATTATGCCCTTCCTCACTGACATCATTTCTGTTTTGTGTGTGGAGTCAGTTTTTGTTTATTAAGCAAAATCTTTGGAGATGGACCCAGCAATGTCTGTGCCAAAGACTCAAACTCAAAGGAGTCAGAGGGAAGCCAGTGAGGCACCAGAGAATCTTCTCCATTTTTCCCTTGACATGACCTCTGCAGCTCTTCTCCCCTGTTACTACAGCACAGTATCCATCCTTTCAGCGTGTAATCCCACTAACACAGTCATTTCCCCTCAAAATTACTCCCACTAACCTCACAACAGAAACATTTGTTGAAAAACAGCAGCAACATTGAGTCTACACCAGACAGGTGTAATTTGTGCACTCTCCTTTCCCCAAAGTGAGGAGTTACATCTTTACAAAGAGGCTCATCCGAACAATAAGCAGGAAAAACATTTCCCACCCCCACCCTTATCCAGTGCTATAAACTTTACTCACAGTTCTCTCATGGACAAAATGGTTTCTTCTCATCTTCATGAAAAATGGTCCTTGCAAAAGCCCAAATAAAATTCTTCTAGCTGGTTGTGAAGGCTGTCCAATTTATGAACAGGGAGCCTCTTTCAGGAGCCATTCGCAGGACTCTCATTTCTGCATATCGATTGGGGTTGCACAGGTGACTCTGGCAAACAGATCAATCAGGATTAGCTGTAATGTACATGGGAGGGCATCTGATCTGAGGGCCGCTATCAATAATTCATCACCTATTTTCCTTGACCTTCTTTTATTACACATTCTTCCCCTTCAGGTTGCTTTTTTCTCTTTGGTGCTTCCGGAACAGAAAATCCATACCTGAACCATCAGGACTAAAGTCATATCATCTCAGCTTTGTATCTGTAGCAAATTTAGCATCTTTTGAAAGGCAAGGCTGGGTGTTATATAATACCAATTTTATTTTTATGATTGAGCAAATCCATTACCTAAGAGCGCATTCAGAAGAAGAGTATGCACAATAATTTTAGATTCGTCTTTTAGAGCAGTGGTCCCCAACCTTTTTATCACCAGGGACCACTCAACGCCGGGGACCACTCACCCAGGACCACTCAATGCCTTTTACTGAGGCCCGGTGTATATGTGGGGGGGGGTAGTTTGCTCCTCTACTCTCAACCACTGCCCTAACGCTCTCTGATCGCTATGGTAATGTTTAAACATCCCTTCAAAATAAGATACAGACATGCCACAACAATGAACATAATGAACATTTTATTTTCATGGAAATTTTAACTCATGACAATGACAAATCAATTGGAACCCCGAGCTTGTTTCTTTGCAACGAGATAGTCCCATCTGGGAGTGATGGGAGACAATGACACCCGAAGTGTGTTGTAAAGGGCCGGGGGAGGATGAAGTAAAAGGACAGGAGGGGGGGAGAAGGCGTGCTTTGGGGCCCACCTCCAATTAGCTGAAGGACCACATGTGGTCTGCGGCCCACAGGTTGGGGATCGCTATTTTAGAGGATAAGGTGGCAGGGTTTTAAAACAACTGTGGTGCTTTTCTTAATTATATTGTGACTTAATTATTCATTTCTAAATGTTTACATCTAATATCTAAGTTTCCTCCAACCATATCCATTATATAGAACGTGGTGTGATCATGACATTGGCCATGATCTACTTCTCTGCTTGTAATGTCATGCATATTTATAGATATAAAATTCTTGCTTTTTTTGCTGCTTTCCACACTGTTTACTCACTAGTATGATCCAAACCAAGCTTTCTCAGCTAGGGCTTCGTGAAACCGTGGGGTTTCTTGATGGCCTTGGAATGGTTTCCAGAATGGGTGGGAGTTAATTAATTTTTAAAAATCTTTTAAATTTGTTAAACATTTATTACGTGATATGGTCATATCAAACTGCCCGTCTCCCAAAATAGCCAATGATGGGCCTGGAGAGAGGTGGGGAAGAGGAGGGGCCCCAGGTGGGCATGTACACAGCTATGCTTCCCAATCCATATTCTGCACAATCACATCACTTCTGGGGTTTCTGGAGGCTTGAAGGTTTCAAGAGTTTCTCAATGGTAAAAAAGTTGAGAAAGGCTGATCCAAACCATGGGGGTAGATCAGAAAAGGTATATTAATGAATTAAAACATTTATTCCTGGCTTTTCCATTGTGAATCAAGGGAGCTTAAAAGCATCCACAGTACATTACAATCTCATCAGCTCCTCTTTCCCATGACCATACCTGCAGCTCAAATTTAGCCCCAGAAAACAAAATGGCCTTGAAGCATCTCCTCAAGACTTTAAAGAAGAGCACCCTCCTCAGGGAGACTGTTCAGCAAGGTGGGAGAACAGGAAGGGGTCTGGTGGACACTAGGCAGGCAGTCCCAAGAAAGGGAGATGGAGAAAGTGACAGCTGAAGAACTAGAACTGACTCATGCCAGCATTTGTGAGAAATAATCCTTCTGCTTTAGTTTTGGAAACAATCCACTGGCAGCCAGTGCAACAGTATTAAAACTGGCAAGATCTGTTTCCCATCCACTAAGCTCTGATAACTAATCAAGTTGTAGTTTCCAGGCTGCCTTCAAGGGCAGCCCATGTAGGGTATGTTAAAGGTAAAGGTATCCCCTGTGCAAGCACCGCGTCATGTCTGACCCCTGGAGTGACGCCCTCTAGCGTTTTCATGGCAGACTCAATACGGGGTGGTTTGCCAGTGCCTTCCCCAGTCATGACCGTTTACCCCCCAGCAAGCTGGGTACTCATTTTACCGACCTCGGAAGGATGGAAGGCTGAGTCAACCTTGAGCCGGCTGTTCTCTCTCTCTTTTAAAAATTATTTATTTTATTTACTTATTTAAACAAGGCCCATAATATTTAAAACAGTGGCCCATAATATCAGAATTCTGAGTCATTCGCCTCTCCTTCTGAATCTGAGGTAAAATCTCTCTTCAGCTTGCTGAACAGTCCTCTCTCAGAGGCGGCAGAAAAAGAACTGAGGGGAGAGTGCTAACCCCTCCCATATCATGTGACTTTGGGCGGGAAAGTCACCCTCTGTAGGGGAGGGGTGAGCACTCTTGGGAGCTTCTAGAACAGGGGTAGTCAAACTGCGGCCCTCCAGATGTCCATGGACTACAATTCCCAGGAGCCCCTGCCAGCGTTCGCTGGCAGGGGCTGCTGGGAATTGTAGTCCATGGACATCTGGAGGGCCACAGTTTGACTACCCCTGTTCTAGAATTTTATATGTATATTATAGCTTGTGAGCTCTTCTCTGTGGCAGACCTGCGATTCCGCAGAACCCATGTGGGACTGCACAGAAGCCACAAAGATGAAGAAGAGAGCTGGCAAAGCAAGGGCACTTCTACACAGAGGGTTTGCTCCATTTCCCCCACCTCCTGCTTCGACACAACATGCTCATGCAGTTTCCCCCAACTTCGATGCATCCCCCCCTTGCTTTGATACCATCTTTCCCAAAAAGGCACTCAGAGCAGGTTTGAGATCTGTGTGGATTCCTGAACTGCCCCGCCTACACCAGGCATCATTTCCCACTGTGCCCCTCATACTCTCCCATGGATTTTTTGCTGGCTTTTTTTAAAGTAGATACATTGTAATGTAACGTTATGTATCCATAGTAAAAATAAACAACCAAAATTGTACTGTGGCACCTTTTTTGCCACCCTGACTTTCTTTTGCCCTTCACAGCAATGAGAGCACGAGGAATTGTCCTTGTGTGGAAACAACCCAGATCCACTTTTGGCCATGCTGAAAACCTGCTTTGTCAAACAGAAAGGCTAGGCCCGTGAGCAGCCCCCATGCTCTTAACCTGCTCAATGGATACCACCTCTGTTCCATCCACCACAAGGGGATCCAGCTCTTCCAAACATCAACTGTCCAGACCAGCATCCCTCAGTCTTGTCTTTGGAGACACATTGTTTACATCTCTCTATTGCAGGAGTTTTAACATTCTAATTTGGCTCACAGGATGCACAGGGGCTCTCTGGCCTCTTGTGTTGTTCTTCAACTGGCCAGTGGCAGTGGCAGTTGTGACACAACTAAAGGAGAAAACTTTTTTAAAAGCCTAGATTACTGGAAGAAGTCCTCAGCCAGGCTAAATTTCTGCTACAATGAAATGTGATTCTGTGGTGCTTTCCCTCTATGACTGGCAAGTTGAAGTACTACATTTAGTGAGTCAAGGGGGCCTAACGCTTCCCAACCTCACCTGGATATGCAAAGCAGCTGGTAGAATCTACCAACAATCCCCACAGTTTGCCAGTAGGTGGCAGCAGCTCCCTGTCTTCTGAACTCACCACTGTGCACAGTCTCCTAACTTCCCAAGACTGTGCATTCTTAATTTTGGAGAGTAAAATTACTAAGAAACCTCAAACAGGGGAAAGCACGATGGTGATCATCTGCACTCACAACAAATGCATGTCTTGATCCAGGCTTAATAATATACAAAGAGAGGTAGGGAGACAGCTGCCAGGAAGTGAAATAATATTAAATTGGTGATATTTCATTGGCTTCCCTTAGGCCCTCTGTCATTTGGAGTAGGGAGCCAGGGAAAGCCTGGTGACCTCACACTGCAAAAGAGCCAATTAAGAAACAAAAACTGCCTCCTTCCAACAATGGCAGCTGCAAAAGGATCTACTTCTCATTGGAGGCAGTAGAACAAAGCTGAACATTCATCATTAGAACCTGAGTCTGTTGGGTAAATGCAGCATCTCCTGCAGTAGATCAGGATGCCTGTGGGGGCTTGTATCACTGCACCAGCTCCAGGGAGAGTCAGGTGGGCAATCAGGGGAGATACAAAGTGGCACTTTTAAGACCAACCACGTTTAATTCTGGGTTTCTGCTTCCTTAACATTATGGCAACTGTACCTCAGTAAGCAACTTCATCACCCAGAAAAATCCCAAAGCTTTATCAGAACATCAGTTGAAGCAGTTGAAGAGACGCTCCTCCAGACTGTTGGCAGATGGTAGGAATTAGGCCGTTTGCCTTGATTTCTTTTATAGTCTGACTCATTACTATTAACAATTTTTGCCTCTAGTTCATGAACACAAATCAAGCTGAACTTCTGCAATTCAGGTAAGGCAAAGATGCTAATAATGTTCTTTTCACCCAAAGGAAATTATCCTATGTATTGATATGCAAAATTTGCATCCTGCTTTTCTGTCCTTAAAGGGCCATCGCAGTGTTTAACAATTTAAAACATACACGATAAATTTAAAGCTGTTAAAATCAACAGATTCAGATAAAGCTCATTAAAAACTGTACATGTTCAAGTGTACTTTTGAGTTGTACCCCAAATGATACAAAGATGCTGCAGAGTGCTGCTTGCAAATTTTGTCTTTGTAGCTAAACGTTTCTTTCATCTATTGTTTTGTACCACCCACTCAGTACCAATCCTTAATGAGCTTCTTTTAATTATATCTGAATTGCTTCTCAGTTTTTGTTTTTTGTCTCTGAAAAGCATATGAAAGCCAGCCACCAATTATGTCCCTTAGCTGATCAAACAATACATCCTGTGCTTATCTCCTTTTACTCCACCTTCCAGGGTCCAGGGGGATAGTGATGAATTTTGGGCCAGTAGGGAAGCACTCTGACTTTTCCTACTGTGGCTGTTTTCTTAGCAAGAGACATTCCAAGGTGACTTGCCATTACCTGCCTCTAGATAGTAATAACCCTGGAATTCATTGGTGATGGTCTCCCTACCTAGCTTCTTGAAGAGGACAGCTTCAGAAGGTGGGCTGCATGGGATCATATGCCTGCTGAGCTCCTTCTCCTCCTCAGACTCTCTCCTTCCCAGGATCCACCCCAAATATCCAGGAACCAGGATTGGCAACCATTCCCCAAAAATCACCCATCTTTGGGAGGCTGGAAAAGCATTGTCCTGCTTGTTCCTGGCCAAACAATAATATCAGCCTCACCTACCTGATATGTCTGTTGCGGGGAGAGGAAAGGGAAGGCAATTCCTCTCCTGGTGGAGAAAAGTGGCATACAAGAACCAACTCTTCTTGATTTTTCTATTTTAAAGTATTTACACATTACAATCTTTGAGTAAATTATATGCAGAGTCCCAAAAAGAACTGGGTTTTTTTGTTCTTGGCTCAAAACTTTAAATGATTCCCACTGAGAAGTAAGATTACATGGATGCTCTTCTACAAGTCAGTCGTTTTGAACTGAGAAAAAAATTCCTTGTAGATTGCATTCACCAGCTCAGAAAACTTTCCGCTCACCTTGTTGCTGATGTAGCCTAGAGCTAAATTACTGGGCTGAGGTCTACGGAGTTCCCGTTCCAAACTCACTCCAGGCACAAATCCATATATACCATGTGGCAGTCATACCAGCCTGCCTCACTGGGTAGTTGCAGAGACTCCTTATTGGATGATGTGTGTGAACTTTTGAGGCATGCAAAGCTGAGATTCTACAGCTTTTAAAATACTATCTCAGAGAGCCTTCAAACAACATCAGTACTCAAAATCTACTTTGCTATGCTTCAGTGTAAACCCGAACTGCTCATACAGAATGAAGGGTTACCATCTGCCCTAACAGAAACCTTCACTCATCAAGCTTCAAGCGTTCCTTTTAAAAAGTGACCAAAAGTGTCTTCCCTCTAAAATACTTAATTTTTATTAGTGAAATGGTACCAAAGATAACAAGTATACAATCTTTGCTCTATTCTACTTACACATCATTAGTATGACAGCTGCTGTTCCAAGACCCACTCTTTCACAGTCTTTCAAAAGCATGAGATTTGTCATTCCTTTATTATCAGAAGAAGCTGTTTGCCAGCCAGCTGCATGTGGCTTAAACATCACAAAAATGACTGTCCATACTTTACATGGTAAAGCATTCACTATAGTTTTCATGTACATAAAGGCCAAAGGAGGAGGAGGAGGACACATCTTTAGACTACAAAGAAGAGGGCAATTAAAGCCCTGTCACAATCAACCTGGGATTATTTGCCTTACAACTCAACTTTGTTGTCCATTCACAAAAAAATGTTTACATTTCTATAACTATTAACTGCGATTTGGAAAACACAAATTGAAAGTAAGTCATTAATACACTACCTGCTCTTCTGTTAAACTGAAATAACTCTTTCCTGCAAGGTAAGGCAATTTGATTGTATTGTTTTCAACATAGGTCTTGGTTTTACTGTAAGGCCCGCATCCTTTTGTCACACCACTGTTCCAGAGATGAAGGGAAGTCAGCAAGGGGTTGCAGCCATCCACGACCTGTTCTCTGATGGGCCATTTTTCACCAAGCAAGTGGTATCCGTTCCATTCCCATCGTGTAACACAGCTGGTATCAGAGACGAGGGGAAATGTTAGGGTGAAAAACACTAAGGGCACCTTTGACTGCAGCGTTAGATGCTCTGTGCAATTCACAGCAGCCCAAGAAAAATGAAATACTTTTATTCAGAACTCTTCAGCTTGGCATACTGAAGCGGTATACAGTACAGCAATTCAGAGAATAACTGAACAGTGCCTGTCTTACGGGTACCCTTGAACACTGATTTCCATTGGGCCATTTTTCCATTGAAACCAATCAGTGTATTACTGGACAACCCAAGGACTGACAAGGCTGACAGACCTCTCAAAATTCTGTCCTAGACAATCAAAAAGGATTCAACAAATACGGGATTATAAAGCACACGTTTCCAGAAAGCAGTACTCTGTGTTTCAAAGAAGGCACTAAAACATCAGCTTGTGCTCTCGTATCCCAGTTTGAAAGCAAACATTTATTATCTTCACAGGTATCTACCTTATTTGCATGTGCCTAGCACACTGCAATACAACTCAAAACAAAGCCAGTTGTTCAGAGATTACTACACAGATGTGCTTATAGTCGGAAGAATGGAAATCCAGTATTAACATGGCCATTGTTTCTAGAATCAGAACATTAGCATGCATTGACTGACTACTAGTAAGAGAAACAAAAATTGAGATCTTATTTGTAAGGAAATTTCTTAAAATATAAAAAAAGAAAAAAAGTCACAAGCAACAACAAAAAGAATTTTCACTAGCTTTTGTGGGCATAAACACAATAACTGTAAAACTGTGTCATTAGATTAAAACTTTTCATCACTGTCATTTACAACAATTAAGGAAGCGAGTGTGTTTCTGCATCATTTTCAAGCACATATCAAAACAGATCACATGGAGTTTAGTTTCAAAACTCACAAAGTAAAACATAAAGTGGGTTGAACTACCAATAGTTTATCAACTTCCAATCCACGCCAGCAGCTCTTATGGTTGCTACAGATTACAGACTTCCACTCATTTGTAATAGCTGATGGCCAATCTTATCATTATAGAAACATATGCATTCCTACAAATGGCCAGGTGTGATGCCACTGGCTTTTGTTGCAAATGTTGCCACTGGTCAGGGCTGCTTCTTGCTGGTCTTCAAGATTGCCGACCCAACACAATAACTGGAAGAACTGGCAGCACAACTGCAGGGGTCTGGCTGACTGCTCAGTACGGCTGATCCTCGCTTTAGACATGAGGAGGGAGGAGGGAGAGGGAGACAGAAAAATCTTTGTATTTCCTTCCACAGATGGGTCAAAGGTCCAATCAATACTTTATACTTCTTCTGTTTTAACTGAGAGGTTTTCTTCATTTGGTTGACAGTTCCCATTCTGCTGTAGCTTGACTTCTTCTCCCACTCCTGCATCCTCCTCCTTGGCTTTGTCAGTTTCCGGATGTTGGTTCTCTTTACTCAGATCTTTCTCCTATACCAAAATATAAAAAAAAAAAAAACAGTGGTATCAAGAGTGAGCTCCTCCTCAGGTTATAATACTGGAAAAATTCAGAATGAAATATGCACAAACATCAATTGCAGAATGATCTTTGCTTTAGCAATTTATATCCTTAACACTATTTCGCTCCCTTATATATTTGGGAGGCTGTCCAGGGCCCTGTCCATCCAGGTCCACCCTGATTGGCCCTCCCTCTCCAGCTCCCACCCTTACTCCTTGCCTGCTAGAAGCCTTGTGGCTGCGGCCTCCATTGTCGCCCATGAGGAGAGAGGCAGAGACAGGGCTTTGCAGCCCGCAGGTCCACTCCTGCTAGGAGAGAGCCTGGAGGGAGGGGGGGAGTTTGCAGGCTCCCTGCAGGTCGCAAAGCCCTGTCACTGCTGCTGGGGGGGGGAGTTTCCCACTCCCTTTAGCCCACTTTGTGGGCCAAAGGGAGCCATGCCCACCCTCTCATGCCCTCCTGCCTGCCATCCCTTTCAAAGCCCATTTTTAAATTGGGCTTTGATACACATACATACATACATACATACATACATACATACACACATACACACACAAACACACACACACACACACACACACACACACACACATACATATAGAGAGAGTTGTTTTAAATAGATTTCAGTCTGCATATAATGGCAAAGATCCCTAGAGAGCCACTAAGCATCATAAAGGCATTCTTTGACAGAAGAAGAACAGCAAGGCACCATCTCTGGTGAGCAGAACTGGAGAGAGAACTCAAAGCCAATGAAAACAGGGAGCAGGCCACAAACATCTGTGTCCAGTGAGGTCTTGCACGCTCACTCCCTCACTCACAGTGGCTTACCTTCAACGTTGGTGTTTTTTCAGACTTTTCTTTAACATCTTTGTCTTTGCTGCTCTTTTTCTTGGAAGTGGAGCGTTCCCTCTCCCTCCTGTCATTACTTGAGTCTCGCTCTCGCTTTTTGTCTTTCTTGTTTCTGGTTTGAAAATAGAATAACTATGATACTTATGACAATTACATACACGATTTAAGAGACTCACATAAGGACCAAAGTATCAAAATTCCCACATACAAGTAATGTCATTGGCCATCTTTTACAGAAACAAATTTATAAATATTTGCTCTTTTGGAATGAATGAAATGCTTTTAAAGCATTTAGGAAAGTAGCATGTTTCAATTCCCCGCCTGCCCCCCAGATTTACATTTTTTCCTACACACACCCCTCTTTAGAATTTCCAGATACTTTCAGATACTTTACATTTTTACTCTCAAGTCTTTCAATTCAGAACCTACTCCCAAACACCTTCTCTATTAGTTCTCATGCTTGCTACCATGTTTCCCCAAAAATAAGACATACCCATAAAACAAGCCCTAGCAGGATTTCTAAGCATTTGCACAATATACACCATACCCCGAAAATAAGACATAATAATCCATAGCAGGATTTCTAAATGTTTGTGCAATATATGCCACAGAAGTAAAGCTGTAGCTGCCATTTTACTTAGCACTGTGGGTCTCTCTCACAGCACCAACCAGCAACAGTCTGTAGTAGAGTTGCGGCTGCTTGGGCACCCACGGATGTCTGAGGTGACCAGCACCGTAGCACAGAGGGGAGGGGCAGAGCCGGTACCAGCGCGCCAGTCGGCACCCGCATGCGGGCGCAGAGCTCTGTGCCTGCGTGTGGGCGCCGGCTGGCGTGCCGCCAGCATCAGCACCCCGCCCCTCCATGCCACAGTGCTGGCTGCCCCAGTCTCTCTTACCCCACACAAACACCAGTAAAACTGCTGCTCCCCAGCACTGACCAGCAACAGTCTGTGGGTCTCTCTCACCCCACACAAACACCTTTGTTGATGCCATCAACTTTTCTAAATACCAATAAGACACCCCCTGAAAATAAGCCATCGTTAAGGAAAAATAAATATGTCAGTGTCTTATTTTCAGGGAAACATGGTATTTCTCTTTTTCAAAAATTCACCACATTTACACTAGCCAGACAGCTATTATGAAGGTAGGGGAAGCACTGAGTATTGCAAGGGCATTGTGTGGCTGTGCAGTTTGCCAATGAGATTTATATATGAACAACAGCTACCTTCTTGGAGATGGTGACCGTGAAGATTTCCTTTTTGTGGTTTTGGAAGGTCTTGGAGACTTTGAAGGACTTCGGCTCTTCCTTTTTCGTCTGTCTCTGAGGGAATTACATTAAAGATTAACGAAGCCCATTCACATTTATTTCATAAAAACAACTGTAACTGTCTAACCCAAGCTGTTAACAGCAATGACCTAGACGACCGTAAGTCTGAAACATCCACTGAGCCACACCAGATGTGAACCAGGGACACATCTGGGAAAGGAGCCGAGTCCAAAGAGAAGAAAAGGCTACTGACAGAGATTCTTGCCATGTTCATGAATGGCGAATTCACTGTGATGACATTTTAAAAATTTACAGTACAGTTGCCCTAAACACCAGGAGGAAGCCAGTGTACTTATGTTAGGTGATGGCAACAATATACTGAAATCATGCTAAGTGATGGGGGCAACAGACTATCATTCCTCTGCAACACCACGGTGGCAGCCTCAGCAACTCAAAGGGAGTCGCGGCATTAGGAAGGTTGAGAACCACTGGTCTAGAGAGTCAAGGCCACCATTAGAAGACCATGGGACCTGAAACAATGGGTACCAAGACAAAACTCCTCTAACAGGTAAATGAAGGTGGACTATAAGATGCCTGAGGTAGGGCAGAGAACATTCCTCAAGAGACCTCTCCTGACCTGTCAGTATTGAGGATTTAGGCTTAGTCAGCCATTTTAGGTGAGTGGGTATAACCTTCAGGCCGCTGACGGATAAGGAAAAATCTCCTTGCCCTTGAGGGATTTCTCCTGGCCAGTCAGCATCAAGGCTAGGCTTGGCCAACCACTGAGTGAATGAGCAAACATGTATGTGCACTGGCATGCTAGGGCTATTTTTGTAATCAATCCAGAAACACTAACCCTCTGGCTTCTTTCACTCTTGGTAAACCTGTATCAATGGGTGGTGCTCATGTTTTGTGTGACTTCTGAGCTGGCGATCTATTCCAGAACAATTGGGATCTATCCCAGTGGTCCGCAATCTTTTTCAGGCTGCGAACCGGCGGCGGCGGGGAGGGCGATCGCCCCACCGCGCATGCGTGGCTAGGTCGCATATGCGCATTTGCGCCACGCACGGCCGCAGACGCGGCTGCAAACGCGCATGTGCGGCACTCCCGCACATGTGCGTTTGCGGTCGCGCATGGCGCAAACGTGCATGCACGGCACGGCACGGCCCTGTGGAGGCAGGGAGCCGCGGTCCGGTGCCAGGGCCTTTGTGGCCCGGCTTCGGGCCGCAGCCCGGCAGTTGGGGACCACCGTTATAGAGGCTTGTGGCTTGAAACCATTAGCGCTGACCCAAACTAAAAGTCTATAGAAGAACCTGAGTCTCCTGAAGGAGATGAATAGAAGCTGCTGTCATCCATGAACTGGCCTGGTACTCTGCTCATGCCTTTCCCCCCAAAAATGAGGTGGTTGAGTGTAACAGAATTCTATGTAACTTTCTCCTATCACTTCCACATTTTTTGATTGTGCAACCATTAACAGAAGGCAAAAGACTACTTGTTGGGTTTAAACACAAAACAAACAAATAAAAACAGAATAGTGATACATAACTTCTAAAAATCAAAACAAGCAATCTAAGGAATGAAACAAAAGTCAGACCTGCTGGAACTACGTGACCTTCTTGACGAACTATAGCTTCTGGGTGGGGTCCTTGATCTCTTCTCATTCTTTCTTCTTTCTTCTCTCTCTCTTTCCCTCTCCTTTTCTTTCAACTTTTCTTTCTCTTTCTCCTTCTCCTTGTCTTCCTTTTCCTTCTCTTTTTCTTTTTCATTGATCTTTTCCACATCTTTGTCTTTCTCCAGATCCTTTCTTTTTTCTTCCTCTTTTTCCTTTACTTGTTCACTGACATCTTTCTCCTTGTCACCCTCTTTCTCTGTCTCCTTCTCTTTGTCTTTTCTACCTTCTTTCTCTCGGTCCTCCACCTTGTCTTTTTCTGTGGCTAAAATTTTATCCTTGTCTTTTTCCCGTTCCTTCCCTCTATCCCTGTCCTTTTCTTTCTCTCTCTCCTTCTCCTTCACACGGTCTTTGTCTCTGTCCTTGGTCTTGTCCTTGTCTCGTTCTCGATCTCTGCCCCTATCTTTGTCTCTGCTCCTTTCTTTGTCTTTGTCTTTGTCTTTGTCTTTGTCTTTGTCCCTCTCCCGATCCTTCTCTTTTTCCTTATCACGGTCTCTTTCTCTAATCTTTTCTTTTTCTCTGATTCTCTCTTTGCTTTCTCTCTTCTTTTCTCTGTGAACAGAAAGTGTTTATAAATCTGTTAACTCATCTAGCATCTACTACAGTCTAACCAAGCACCAAAGGAAGGGAACCTTTAAAATTACTGCCCTGACTTCAAACAGCTTTTCAAGAAAAGGGGGGGGGGGAGTCTGACTGGATTACAAGCCAACCACAATTCTAGTCAGCAAGATTTTACCTTAGTCAGGATTACTTACATTACTCAGCGCTTAACAGAGATTACAAAAATAGCATAACTATAGGAAACTAACCGAGAACGGGAACTGCTTCTGGACCTTCGTCGATCTTTAGATTTTGAACGCTTTTTGGTTGGAGTTCTGGAACGGCGCCTTTCCTTCTGACTAGAGCGTGATCTGTTCCGGGACCTACTCCTATAGCACGTAAGAGCAAGTAATATAAATGACAAGAATTCAAGACTTATCATTCACAAAAGACATTTTATAATGTGTACTTGGTAGCCTAAAACCTCAAAGGTTTTGAATGGGGAAAAACTGAATATAATGCAAAATCAGGTTACAGGCATCAAGCAGTGATGCAGTTGAAAACGTATTTGAGAAAGTCAGCAAGCTGACAGAAATATACTAGTTTTAAAATATGAGCTAAAAGTATCTCTTTCAATCACATTAAAGGGGAAATGAGCACGCAGCATTTCAGTCTCTCCCCTCTTCAGACAAGGGTTGAAAAACAAATGACAGCTAACACTACATAGGTAAGATATGTAACAATATTGAAATGGAGGCCATTTTAAAATGTGTCATATCGTAGCCTGATGACACTATTACAAAAATACCACATAAATGTGTTTAGGGTTATGACTTTATACATCGTTAAGGGCACTGCCACGGGGTAGTCATGTTAGTCATGCAACAAAATAAGGTAGAAATCCAGTGGCACTTCAAAGACATACATAATGTATCCCAGCATAAATTTATGTGAGTTCTCCATTTTCTGCCTCTTACTCACAGAAGCCTAGGCTGGAATAAATGATGTTGAAGTGCCACTGACCTTCTTCATTAACAGTACTGGAGAAGACATACTAGGACATAGTCTCCATCCTAATCCTCAGTTATTTATTTATTATATTTATATACTGCCCTCCCCAAAGGCGCAGTTAGGAAATGCTGATGCGTAGGAAAAGTACTGTCAAATTTTGTGCTGAACACAGTAATATAGATCTGACTGGAGAACTTAAATAATTAAGTTACTGGTGGCAAAAAACATGCTACATCTCCAAAATCCACAGGAAAACAAACCTGCTTCAAAGAAGCATTCCCTTTGCCACGACGACTGCCCCAAGCATTATGCTTTTCTTACTGAAGTGCGTGTTGATGTAACTCTAGCCGGGAACAAACATTTGCTTTGTAATTTTTACTGCACACCTAACAGGCACGGTTTTTAGCAGAAACTGTGTCAGTTGGCCATTCAATATTAGATAATTAAGAAAGCTGTCCTGCTATTCTGCTGTAAAGGCAAAGCACCCTCTCTTGTTAATCTTTATTATTTCCAAACTCCAGCAAATCTCTGTTCCTAGCCTACAGTGGGCATAGGACAACAGGTAGATCCCTCAGTCCTCAAGGCTTTTAATATTTTATCATTAGTATACTTCCCTGAACTTATTATGCCTCTCAACCACTTTCCATTAAGCGAGCAGAGTCAGAATTTAAGCCTTCTCCAGTACAAAAGGTTTGTTGAGTTCTCGCTCTCTCAACACTTCTGGTGCTGCACCTGAACTAACGAGCAGGCAAACCAGGACCCAATTTCAACATGATATTGACTGGCAGAACAACATGCTATCTTGTCTGAAAGTCAGACTCTCAAGTGTTATCCTTGTATGTTACCCACTACAGTCATCGCAGCCCAATGTGGAATTCCCCACCATATGCCATCGGTGGGGGTCATCTTCTCCCTGATTCCCCAGCGAGGCGGGTATGCTGGTTGTGTACTTTTTAATGCTTGGTTTTAAGGGAAATGGGGGTTTTAGGGGAGTATATTTTATCCTGTCACCCGCCACAAGCCGGCTTTGCCGAGAGTGGCGGGAAAATATAAATATAAATATAGATGTAAATATAGATATAGATATAAATAAATGTGAAAGACTGAACATCTAACGCTTTCTTAAACATCACTGTTAAATCCAATCTGGAAGCAAGCTGCGGAGGCACTAAAAGGAGAAGCTACACTAGAAGAAGTGCTGGTCTTTAATACCCCGCTTTTCACTACCTGAAGGGAGCCCCAAAGCGGCTTACGAACACCTTTCCCACCCTCTCTCCACAACAGACACCCTGTGAGGTATGTAGGGCTGAGAGATCTCCAACCAAACTGCTCTGCAAGAACAGCTCTAAGAGAACTGTGACTAGCTCAAGGTCACCCAGCTGGCTGCATGTGGAGGAGTGGGGAATCAAACCTATTTCTCCAGATCAGAGTCCACTGTTCTTAATCACGACACCATGCTGGCTCTCACTAAATATCTTTGCCTGGAATTCAGAATAATCTGTAACCTCTGACTGAAAAATAGCCATTCGCCTTCAGCCCTCACTTTATCTCTACCAGTTTCAAAATCATCTCTACTATTGACAGAGGAGTGCAGGTCTCTCCTTAGACAATTACCCCCACTTTTTATTGACCCTCAAATCTAATAATCCATATCTTTAATTCTGATAGCCTATTTTTTCACCAGAAAGTAAATATTTATAAACAATACGACATGTGATTCAATCTTTATCAATATTTAATAACAAAAATAAATATCTTGCATACTGAAGGGAAAAATAGTTTGTTAAACAAAATGACTATGCACAGCGTTATATTAAACCACTATTGCAAATAAATTTCTCAAGTTGTTGAATTTTATTAATATCTTCCAATGTTTTTTATTTTAAACACGTAACCCAGGCAACAAGATGTTTTTCTCGGACTTTTTAGGGGGTTTTATTGGGGTGATTTTATTGTTTTACTTTATATGTTGTAAGCCACCATGAGCCAGAATTTCTGAGAATGGTGGTATATAAATCAAATTATAAATAAATCAAAATATAAATCAAATAATAAATCAAATAAATAAATAAATAAATAAATAAATGATCCCAACTACCCAGCCTACCCAAATGAATAACTCGTAATTTTTTTTTTTTTTGAGTTGGATAAAAACACAACTTGGTTCTAGGAGTTCATCACGTATTTAATTTGTTCCACAAGAACGATGGACTGGGCTGCTGCAAGCCCATTACAATGACTAGAACTGAAAATAAATTGTTGAAGATCATGCTGAAAGTTGTATTTAAATGAAGATTTCCTCATAGCTATGGGATGAACCTTGAGAGATTTACTGGAGTCAAAAAGCTGTAGTCATAGAGAATACTGAGAAAGCAGCATTCTGGACCAGGGATCCCTCAAGAGCAGAGATTAGACTACTGGCTGCTAATATGTTTCTTTGTTAGAAATGGCCTCAAAATGTTCTTCAGTTTCCCTGAAGACTACTGGGAATGCCATTCATTTAAAATTTCAGTGGGAGAGAAGTGCCCTTGGGCATATAGAACATGCAGAAGCACATTTCCTAGCATGCTCCATATGTCCTTTACAGCAGGGCTCAGCAAATCCCAGGTCACCAGGGCATCTAGAAATTGTGGCAACTAGTATGCTCAGCCCCCTTCAAGGATCGCTGCCTTGTTGTGGCAAGGGGGCTTGCGTAGTTCAGTGAAGCTATGAGCTATACCGTGCAGGGCCACCCAAGACGGACAGGTCATAGCTGAGAGCTCTGACAAAAGGTGATCCACTGGAGAAGGAAATGGCAAACCACTCCAGTATCTTTGCCATGAAAACTCTATGGACAGTTCCAATAGGCATAACGATATGACGCCGGAAGATGAGCCCCTCAGGTCGGAAGGTGTCCAATATGCTACTGGGGATGAGCAGACGGCTAGTACGAGTAGCGCCAGATTGAATGAAGCGGCTGGGCCAAAGCCGAAAGGACGCTCAGTTGTGGAAGTAACTGGTGGCGAAAAGACAGTCCGATGCTGTAAAGACTTTTTTTCCATAGGAACCTGGAACGTCAGATCCATGAATCAAGGCAAGCTGGACGTGGTTAAACAAGAAATGAGAAGACTGAACATCGACATTTTAGGAATCAGTGAACTAAAATGGACAGGAATGGGTGAATTTAATTCAGATGACCATCAGATATACTACTGTGGACAAGAATCTCGCAGAAGAAATGGAGTAGCCTTCATAATCAATAAGAGAGTAGGAAAAGCAGTCTTGGGATACAATCCCCAAAATGACAGAATGATCTCAGTTCGAATCCAAGGCAAACCATTCAACATCACAGTGATCCAGGTCTATGCCCCAACCACTGCTGCTGAAGATGATGAAGTTGATCAGTTCTATGAAGCCCTACAACACCTTATAGAAGCAACGCCAAAAAATGATGTGCTTATCATCATGGGGGATTGGAATGCTAAAGTAGGAAGCCAAAAGATAACTGGGATAACAGGCAAGTTTGGCCTTGGAGTACAAAATGAAGCAGGGCACAGGCTGGTAGAATTTTGTCAAGAGAATACAATGGTCATAGCAAACACTCTTTTCCAACAACCCAAGAGACGACTCTACACATGGACATCACCAGACGGTCAACACAGAAATCAGATTGACTATGTACTCTGCAGCCAAAGATGGAAAAGTTCTATACAGGCAATAAAAACAAGACCAGGAGCTGATTGTGGTTCAGATCATGAGCTTCTTGTTGCAAAATTTAGGCTTAAATTGAAGAAAGTAGGGAAAAGCACTAGGCCACTCAGGTACGAACTAAATCATATCCCCGACGAATATACAGTAGAGGTGACAAATAGATTTAAGGAATTAGATCTGATAGACAGAGTGCCTGAAGAACTATGGACGGAGGTTCGCGACATTGTACAAGAGGTAGCAACTAAAACCATCCCAAAGAAAAAGAAATGCAAGAAATCAAAATGGCTGTCTGAGGAAGCTTTACAAATAGCTAAGGAGAGAAGGGAAGTGAAAGGCAAGGGAGAAAGAGAAAGATACACCCAATTGAATGCAGAATTCCAGAGAAAAGCTAGAAGAGATAAGAATGCCTTCTTAAATGAACAGTGCAAACAAATAGAAGAAAACAATAGAATGGGAAGGACCAGAGATCTTTTCAAGAAAATTGGAGATATGAAGAGAACGTTTCATGCAAAGATGGGTATGATAAGGGACCAAAATGGTAGGGACCTCACAGAAGCAGAAGAGATTAAGCAAAGGTGGCAAAATTATACAGAAGAACTATACAAGAGCGAGCTTAACATCCCTGATGACCACAGTGGGGTAGTTACTGACCTGGAGCCAGACATCCTGGAATGTGAAGTCAAATGGGCCTTAGGAAGTCTGAGCAACAATAAAGCTAGTGGTGGTGACAGCATTCCAGTTGAACTATTCAAAATCTTAAAGGACGATGCAGTAAAAGTGCTACACTCAATATGCCAGCAAATTTGGAAAACTCAGCAATGGCCACAGGATTGGAAAAGGTCAGTTTACATTCCAATCCCAAAGAAGGGCAATGCCAAAGAATGTTCAAACTACCGCACCATTGCACTCATTTCTCATGCTAGCAAAGTTATGCTCAAAATCCTACAAGCTAGGCTCCAGCAATATGTGGACCGAGAACTTCCAGAAGTACAGGCAGGATTTCGAAGAGGTAGAGGAACTAGAGATCAAATTGCCAACATACGCTGGATCATGGAAAAAGCTAGGGAGTTCCAGAAGAACATCTACTTCTGCTTCATTGACTATGCTAAAGCCTTTGATTGTGTGGAGCACAACAAATTGTGGCAAGTTCTTAAAGAGATGGGAATACCAGAGCATCTTATTTGTCTCTTGAGAAATTTATATGCAGGTCAAGAAGCAACAGTGAGAACTGAACATGGAATCACGGATTGGTTCAAAATTGAGAAAGGAGTTCGGCAAGGCTGTATACTGTCGCCTTGCCTATTTAACTTGTATGCGGAGCACATCATGAGAAAGGCGGGATTAGAGGAGTCACAAATTGGGATCAAGATTGCAGGGAGAAATATCAACAACCTCAGATATGCAGATGATACCACTCTAATGGCAGAAAGTGAAGAGGAACTAAAGAGCCTGTTGATGCGGGTGAAGGAGGAGAGTGCAAAAGTTGGCTTGAAACTCAACATCAAGAAAACAAAGATCATGGCAGCCGGCCCTCTCAATTCCTGGCAAATAGATGGGGAAGAAATGGAGATAGTGACAGATTTTATTTTCCTCGGCTCCAAGATCACTGCAGATGGGGACTGCAGCAAAGAAATTAAAAGACGCTTGCTCCTAGGGAGGAAAGCTATGGCAAATCTAGACAGCATCCTAAAAAGCAGAGACATCACCCTACCAACAAAAGTGCGTTTAGTCAAAGCTATGGTATTCCCAGTTGCAATGTATGGCTGCGAAAGTTGGACCATAAGGAAGGCCGAGCGTCAAAGAATTGAGGCTTTTGAACTCTGGTGCTGGAGAAGACTCTTGCGAGTCCCTTGGACTGCAAGGCGAACAAACCGGTCAGTCCTAGAGGAGATCAGCCCTGACTGCTCTTTAGAAGGCCAGATCCTGAAGATGAAACTCAAATACTTTGGCCACCTCATGAGAAGGAAGGACTCCCTGGAGAAGAGCCTAATGCTGGGAGCGATCGAGGGCAAAAGAAGAAGGGGACGACAGAGAATGAGGTGGATGGATGGAGTCACTGAAGCAGTAGGTGCAAACTTAAAAGGACTCCAGGGAATGGTAGAAGACAGGAAGGCCTGGAGGATCATTGTCCATGGGGTCGCGATGGGTTGGACACGACTTCGCACATAACAACAACAAAAGTATGCTCAGCAATGGCTTTACTGGAGCTATACTCAGCAGATGTACGAAGGGTGGGATCCAATTTTTTTTTGTCTGCTTGTGACCTGTTTTAACCACCAAAGGATCCCCTTTATGACCTCTTTGCCTGGTTGGGTGGCCAGATGCCTAAGTACTCCCAAAATAACTCATTGGGAAGAGTGATGGAAGCAGTCCCTGTGCCAGAGAGATAACAGAGCACAACAAAGCCACAGGCTGCTTTTCATCCATGCCCAATCAATCCAGGCCAGACTGACTGCCATCAAAGAAACATCTTTGGTCGGAGGCTGGAAAAAGTAAGTTTGCTGCCCACAGGAAACATGAGACTCAAGCAATCAGTTTTGCTTACAGGTCACTCAAAACCTGCCAGAGAAATGGGGGCTGCCCAAGTCTGAGCCAAAGCATTGAGAGCTTTGCCTCCTGGGGCAATAGGGCGAGGACGGACGTACTAAGAAGCTAGAACAGCAGTTCTCAACCTGGGAGTTGCAACCCCTGGGGGGGGGGTCGATTGACCCTTTTCCCAGGGGTTGCCAAGGCTGCTGCACTGCGACAGCAGCCTCAGTGACTCAAAGGGGGTTGCACCCATAGCAAGGTTGAAAACCACTGAGCTAGAAGGAAGATGGCAAATTTCCACCATGTGTCTTTTAACGCTTAAACTGCCATTTCTTCCAGCTTGGTTTTCTTGTGTCATAATGTTATCTTTTTCTGAAGAAGAGTAAGTCAACGTGGGTGTTCAGATGGGCACCTTCTGAAGTCAGGGAGGACCAGGATGCAGTAGAGCTCAGTTAAAACCAGTGTTGTGTAGTGGCTAATGTGTGGGACTAGGATCTGCAAGACCTGGTTAAGATCCCCACCCTGCTATGAAGCTCACAGGATGACCTTGGGCCAGCCACTATCAGTGTAAACCTATCTCAAAGGGTTCCTGTGTGGACTAAAGGACGGAGGGGTAGCTGTGTATGTTACCTTGAGCTCTTTGAAACAAGGAGCAAGCTACAGCAAGAAGCAAACTTGGGTGGCAGTAAAGGGTCTTCTGAGCTCCAAGCAACATGATAGAAAGTCCCTTTCCTAGGAATGGGATAGGAGCAGCCAGAGTATATTTATAAACTACAAATCTATCACCATCACAGTATACAAAGCACTAGCACACTGTAAGTGAAGGTGCTGGTTCATGAACCAACACATAACAGCAAATGGCACATTTATCACACAACTGAGTCAAAGACACTGGCCTATAATCACTGCTGTAGATTGTCCAAAATCCTTCTGCACAGAACAAACTGTATTTTATTATTTATTGATTTGATTTGTAGACCACCCCAACAGTCTAACAACATTTAAAACCCATACATAAAATAATTTAAAGCCATTAACAATCTGCCACTTTCTCCAATAAACCCGGGATCGATATAATCATCTAAATTATCTAAATTTAGAGCATCTAAATGATCACACAGAAAGATCAATGATCACTTCCCCAGAGAAGTTTCACGTGCAGCAACTTTAAAATATTCTTTACCTGCAGGAGCGCGATCTTTTCCTTCGAGATTTTGAACTAGACCTGGATTCTGAACGTGAATGGGAGCGCGATCGACCACCTTTTCTTTCACTGCTCTTTCCAGACTCTGAGAGAAAAAACGACTTTGCAGTGTAAGCTCAGAATATTTAAAGTTCCCAGCTAACAATCTGGCACAAGTGGAATGTACCACATATATTGCAATGGGCCTACTCTCTGCACATCTTCCTTCTTTGCAAAAATCCTTCAGAAACATCCAAGAAAGTCATTGCATATATTCGTTGAGTGCAGCCATCCTGCAGCAGTACACATAAACCAGATAATTATAAACAGCTAGCTAAATAAGGTATGGGATTTATGTTGCTGCCACAATGCACAAGATTAAAACATGTTCTTTTGGCAAAATTTAATTTAGAAACACAAAAATTCTGAGACAGTTTGAAAAGCTACACAGAAATGCCAATACTTAGCACTGCATTTTATTGTCAAAGCACTATTACAGACCAATAGCTCTTGTTTGCAACTTTGAAAAGTTAGGCTTGGCCTACAGACCTGCCCACCAATGATTTCAAAATCATGGTCACGAGCATGATCCAGAGGGGAAATAGCTTTTAAAATAATGCTTTCTTTATTTGTAGTTGCTACATAAAATTGTAGATTGCTTAATTATTTGGGTGTTACTGACAATCAAAAGTTAGTCAGAGATCAGCTATTCTTACGTCCAACAATTTTCTCATGAACTGTTTACATGTGTAGTTGAAATTCAGCTGAAGGACTGAATCAAATCAACCAAATCAAAAAGAGTATCCACTGATACTGGCCAGCAGAGGATGTTTCTGAACGTGGAACTTCCCTTTTTTTACAGACACACTTTTTAACTGAACAAAAATGAAAGTAGAAACTCAGGTTGGGAAGTTTCCAATTCTGTGTAAGGTGGCTACAGCAATCACAAATTGTTGGGGCTCCTTCCTTTTTTTTTATTTACTTAAACCCATACTACAGTCAATTACATTGTATCGTATTTCATCAGAATAACACACAGCAACTTAATGGTTTTGTGAAGGGAAGGAGATGGAAGCAGACAGGACGATAAATTGGAAGCTGAGTGTGGTAAGTACTTGAGTTATGGTAACAAAGAAGCAGGGACCTTAAAAGGAGAGGGGGCAGCAGGGAGAGGCCTGAGAAAAAACAGGGAACAGAGTGAAAGGAAGGGCCAGCATAAAGAAGGAATTACAGCACTACCCTCTAATTTGGCCCTGCCAAGGTGGGCACTCACATGGTTTCCCCCCAAAGCATCTGTTCTCCAAAGCAAAGACCCAATCCTGGCTTTCCTCCACACCCCACTGAAGCAAGCAGTGCTCCAAAATATCAATGCAGAAACATCTGCCATCATCACACTCTACTTCAAACCTATTCGCATTTTGTGTCTCTGTAGCAGACATTTTCTGGTGGAGTTAGGGACCCTGCACTACTCAAAAGTAATATAATGTTTAAATGTAAAAGAAAAGAACTTTGACAATAGAAAACAATGCTACCGGGTGCTAAAACAACACTGACTTAATTCTAGAAGTACTGTCACAAAATTGATGAGTCATTTTTAAAAGGTTATTTCATTTCAGGACAGGCTTTCCTTATTTTTTTTTAGTGTTCTTCGATGGACACAACAGGATTCAGGCTGGTGGAGATACATTTCTTACAATGCTAGTAAAATCCTACCTGGTTCAATTGCTGCAGATATAAAAGACTGAGCTTCTCGTACTCTTTTCATTACTTCTTCCAGCTCCTTAGCAGCAGCTTGTGGTGTCATTTCAGGAGGCTTCACTATTGCATTATTGGAGTGATTAATTCTAAATCAAATGTGCAGATTTCATTTAGCAAGACTCAATTATACATACAGAAAAGATACAGGCTTCATGCTCTAATATCATATCTCTTGTTTTTACAGCTTGAGCATCATTCTTATAGTGCCACGGAGTAACAAACCATTTGTGCAACCACAAATATTCAAACCAGTACTCCAGAGTGAGCTTCAACTATACTAAGACATAATCTGCATTTTTGTATTGTACATTTACTGAGGGGAAGTATTCAATCTCTTTTTCATTAGCATTTCATTAGCATCATTCCCCTATTTCATCATTAGCAATTTTTTTTTGGTTGTAAGCCCTCTGCCAGATTTGTTCTTTTAACCTGCTACTGCACAACACCTACATTTTGAGAAAGTTTATAAAATATGGCTGTCAAAATTGTTGGCAGTTCATATAAAAATGGCTTTATTTCTATTAAGATATATACACGTCAATTTTCAACAATTAGTGCCTGACTACTTTTAACTTTTTACAGTTAGAACAGCAGAAATACATTGTGATTATTTTAGACCTTTATGGAGTTTTTTCCCTTACGTAAGTAATGGTGTTGCTTTTTAGAGCCAGTTTGGTGTAGTGGTTAGGAGTGTGGACTTCTAATCTGGCATGCCGGGTTCGATTCTGCGCTCCCCCACATGCAACCAGTTGGGTGACCTTGGGCTCGCCACGGCACTGATAAAGCTGTTCTGACCGGGCAGTGATATCAGCGCTCTCTCAGCCTCACCCACCTGACAGGGTGTCTGTTGTGGGGAGAGGAATGGGAAGGCGACTGTAAGCCGCTTTGAGCCTCCTTCGGGTAGGGAAAAGCGGCATATAAGAACCAACTCTTCTTCTTCTTCTTCTTCTTATAAAGACGTACGTTGACACTAGCCTGTGTTGTTCTTTTTTAGCGATAAGCCAAATTACTATTACTCCTCACTTTCACAAAGGGCCTGTTGTTTTAAAAATGCAAGCTTGACACTGGGATACAGCAAAATGCCTGAAGAGTTTCGGTTAGGACTAGATATCTTAAATGGTCATGACAAGGGCAAAGACTGATCACTACAGCTAGGGTACTGAAAACTAGTGCAAGGCAAATGGGGGACTGCAGGCAGAAGATACTGCTGTTGGTGACATGACACAGATTGCAGGCAGAAGACACTGAAAGTGACATGACACAGACTTCTGCTTGCATAACTACCACCACTAATGCAGAGAGCGGTATGCATTGTACACATTGCCTTGTCTATCTTCACAACTCAAAAGGGAGCTATTATTTCATTCCGCTGTACAGAAGATACTGATGACCAATGATTGTCTCAAAGCTACGCGGTAGGCTGACTAGAAAAGAATGAGGCTCCAGGGTAGAGCACAGTTTAGCAAGCAGAAGGTGTCAGATTCACAGGGCAATACTAAGCGCAGAGGTATACCCCATCAGAGTCCAGAGTTGACAAGGGGCTTACAAGGCTATAACCCTTAGGACGGTATGGCCAGCCCCCAATGCCAGGTAAAGGATCTCGGCATGCCTTGGGAAATAACAAGATCCTGTCAGCGACAAGATCACACATGGATCAAATGCCAGATTTGGTATAACGCAGATTTATTTGGTCATGGTTAAGAAAACTGCTACTTTATATAATAAAAATGTATTTCATTTGAATTTTTATATATATATAATTTTATATATATACACACACATATACATATTCATATATTTATGAGCTCTATAACTAAAATTCAAATGAAATATGTTTTTATTATATAAAGTAGCAGTTTCCTCAACCTTCTAAGGTTTTCAACTCTGTTCCTGGTTGGGTTTTTCCTCACCTTTTTGTTTGGGATTTATATGGTCAGCCTACACTGATGGAAATTAATATGCACCTTTAACAACAAATATTTACCAATTGCTGTATTATTATTAAAAGGACTGAGGTTTACCTAAAAGCAAAAGCCTTGCAAGATTATTCTCAGCAGGGGAAAATATCCAAGTTAAAATGTTACTTCCAAAGCTAAAAAGAGTTCCATGTCTTTACCACACAGCAGTTCTCTAAAACTGAACAAAACTGCTCTATTGTAGACTACCACAGCACACAAAATCTGTCTCAATTAATTCTGGCAATATTTAGTCAGTTTCTTACTTCAGTGGCCTGTCTCCAAACACAACACCATTAAAGGCTAGGGCTCGAGGTACAGAATTTTGGTCAGCAAATTCCACAAAAGCAAAGCGTGTTGGCTGAGTCTCATCTCCTGCCATCCGTACAAACTTGACTTCTCCGACTTGCTTAAAAAACTCAAGCAGTTGATCAGCTGTAGTAGTCTAAAAGAAGAGATGGAAGAGATGTCAGTAGAAGTTGATTCACATCTATAAGTCTACCTCCTGATTTGATTTGTTAGTCACACGGTGCTTCTAGTGTCCCATCTGCTCTCTACCAGAGGCAAAGCACAAGAGAAAACAAAATCTGCCTCTGAGCTCCTGGCCCCAAAGCCATCACTGCTTGGAATAGGGACAGATTGCCCATAGACTAGCAATTTTCAAACTACTTGGGAAGAATGAAGCATTTTGAAGGAGAAAGCAATGCTACAAAAAGCAGCAGCATCTGGAAGCCACTGTGTACTTCCTACACCAGTGTGCCTGAGTAGACTGAACGACTCCAGCAGCGGACCTTTAGTTCTTCTAGTACCACTGTGAAATTTCTATTGCTGTCTGTAGGCACTCATAAGCTTTAGAAGGCAGTACAGTAATCTCCACGTATTTGCCCATGGAACACGACATGTGGTGATAACTGGCTTAGTTTTCAAGGCCAAATTCAAGAAGTTTGGACAAAAACAATGCTTAGTAACCCGGTAATTTCAGATTTTCAAATATTTCAAAAGCAATGAGCTCATATTCTTAACTGTTAGCTATACAGAGATTGTTCAGAATAAATCAAACCTCTCTTCCACTCAAGCTTGAATAGTCACTTTTTGTTATGGCATGAAGATGGTAGCAAACATACATGGTTTCCAAACAGCTTGAAGTGAAAATGCTGTTTTTGAAAGAAGTGTCATATTTTATATGAACATTAAAATGCAACACTAACCAAAGCATTCAGGAGGCAGAGCTACATCACCTCCACAAGCACATCTCTCCTCTTCCTCCAAGTCTTTTGCCTTTGTCATAACTTTTTTGAACCATCCTCTTCATTGCTCCCCTTTTGCTAGCTGACTCCCCTCTGGCCTATCCCAAAGACTCATCAGCCAGGACCAAAAAAGAACTGAAATCACCCCAAGAGAACTCAAATTGGAAGTGCTGCATGCACCCATTTCAGTTTGGGAACACAACGAGGGGCGGGGGTGGGCTCCAATCACATTCACTGCACTGAATATTTGTTGGGGCTGTTTCAGGTAAGGAAAATGGCAAGAGCCCCTCGCCTCCAAAGCCACAGTCCCAGTCGTAATCAGGCTCTTGTGGTGCTTCTGAATTGAGCTCCCAAATTAGCATCTTGCTTATAGTCAGTGCGGTAGTACACAATGTGTAGTCTGGCCCTATAAGCAGGGCATCATATACAGCAGGGGTAGTCAACCTGTGGTCCTCCAGATGTTCATGGACTACAATTCCCATGAGCCCCTGCCAGTGTTTGCTGGCAGGGGCTCATGGGAATTGTAATCCATGAACATCTGGAGGACCACAGGTTGACTACCCCGATATACAGCACAATACATGGATTCACCCCTCTCTCATACAAGTTGGAAAGAAAGCAATTTGTTTTCAGTTCCTACGGCTTGAATCTGTATACAGTCCAATGCAGAAAGTATCAGAAAAGGCTACCATAATAATGTTCTTTGGGTTTTTTTTTTTTTTAAGATCTCAACTGTCAAGACTCAGAATAACAAAAAAGAGATACATTAATGACAAGAGTGATCAGCCATCCGTCAATAACATTTACCTGAGAGTTCAGGTTTCCAACATACACAGTTCTCCTAATTTCGTCAATCTTGGAAGGATCCACATTGCCCATAATTGGTGGCTGGGGTATGTCTCCAATGGCTGTAATATTATGATCCAGTGCAGCTGCAGGTATAGCCCCCAGTGGGCTAAGGGAAACACTGATCTGAAAAACAGAGAATATGTTTTACAGAATATTTTTCCAGATATGTTTGAAGCACACAGAGCAGGTGCATTAGCAGGACTCACAAGTTCCCTGGCCCCAGTCTTAGCCCTAGATTCAATCCACAAGCCTCCTTAATGACCAGGTAGTAAAATTAAAACAATGATATTAGAAGGGATGAAGCGGTGGTTAAACTTTTAAAACCTAGCTACCGTGACACAAGCACATTATACAAGCAGGAGATAAACATTAATGGAAGCACCTTTGGCTACTTGTCTTGCAAATCTGAAAAGTCCTACTTTAATAATCAGCACATGCTACGGGCATATGCTGAAATTGGCAGCTTCTGTTATGCAACATTACACGTTAAATCATATTCACCTGGCTCAAATGACTTTGTGTTGGTATAGGAAGCAATCCTCCACCAGGTATCAGGGTTGTCATTGTAGGAGCAGGAGCCAAGAGAGAGAGGGCTTTGGCTTCATCTGGAATTTTACCTGAAGAGGCAAACAGCTGCATTACCAAAAGCAAGGCACCACAACTGTTACTTTTTCTACTTTTACCATTACCCTTCAAGTTTAATATAGTAAAGAAAACAAAATCAATCTACCAGAGCCTTATAAAGAAATAAAATAATTCAAGTTTTTTTTTCTTTTCCCCTGCTCGACTAGAAACAAGTGAGCAAAACTAGCAATCTCATTACCGGTTTATTACTTTAAAAACTGAACAATGCAGATAATTATTTAACACTTTGAGCTATGGGTCACCTGTACTGGAAACTTAATGTTCATGAACCAAACGATATCAAGCATGGACGCTTTCGCAGGACGTTGTTTTCACGGTGATCGAAAGTTGTGTTACACATGACAACCGTTCGTGTTGGCTGCATCACTAATAGCACACAGAACATCAGATACAGAAAAGAAGAACATTTTTTAAAGTTTAATCCCCAGAAATGGCAAATAACCAAATCAGTCAAAAGGAAAAAAAGGAGAAAATAGGAGTGCGTGAACCAAAATCTGCCCTCTTCTTCTGCTAAAAGCGACTGAATGGAAAAAGTTACCAAATGACTGAAACAGTCAAACTGGCGCAAGAAGTTAAGGAGGGCAAAAAATTTAGATCTACACTACTTTTTAGTGTAAAAGTGATTTTAAGCAAACTTACACTTTCTACATTCACTGAAGTAAATGGGTGTAGAAAGATGCAATTCTGCTAAAGATATTCCTGAAGAACTTCAGTTGAGGACTACAGCTTCCTTAATTTCTGGAGAACAGAGGATCAGGAGAGTTTTCTGAAGTACATCGTAAATGACACCGGACCTATTCAGACATAATCAAGGTTGAGTGTTATCTCTCTACCAAGTTAGCCATGGGTGTGAGGAAATCCACCCATGACTCCACTTGCAAGGTAACAAGCAGGTTTCAACATACATGATGCACTGTATGTCTTAAATAAGAACCAGGCAAAAAAAACATGTGCAGCATTAGCCATGGTTAAGTGTTCTAGCTAGATGAGTCACAAAGTGCACTGGTGTTTTAGAGAACCACATTTTAAAGAGAACCAGTATAGGTTTGCTTGGACCTATCCTAAGATGAGCCAAAAGTTGCAGTTTCCAAGTTGTTTGTACAACAGATACCTAAGCAGCTCTTAATCATGAAGAATCTGTACAGAATCTGTACAGCTGAAAAACTAAATTAAAATGTCTGTCTTCATATAGCAAAGTATTTGCCTAAGAGCAATTTTGCTTGAAGTGACACGTAGACCATTTATGCCCTGGGAACTTCACTGCCCCAGTTCCCATGCAGGAACACAAATTGAGGGTGGACGAGACACACCAGGCCAAATTCTCCCCGATGTGGGTACAAGAAGAGGTGGGGCAACCTGCCACAACTAAAACTCTAGCCTGCAGCCCGGCATGAAACCTCCAGTGCGTAAACGGTCTGAGTGTTACTTGTCTCACTGTTACAATCCTAGTGAACTGAGACCTAATAGAATATCTTATTGCCTGGAATTTTAAAGAATTCTCCAAACTACAGAAATATGTAATATAAACTGATTTCAATGGACAGAAATCCCTGCTTCCCCCCACCCTCTAATGCTATTGTGGAATAAATGTTCAAAGTACTGTATCAGAAGACCATTTCTTCTGGAATAAACCCATGTGGCACTTTCAATTTGCATAGCTGCATCTGTTGGTTATCTCAGACCCTGTGATATCATGTATTCGACTTCTGCCCACTCACAGGCTCCCTCTGTAGCCATTTCACCCCCATCCAGAAGATACAAGAAAGGCTCTAACAGTTGTGCAAGACAGAGAATCGTCGGAATCCCTTGCCGGCTTCTGTATTCTCTTCTTTTAGGGTCATGATCTCTTTTTTTTAATTTTGAAATAAAGTATCGGCTGGCAGTTTTAATTCTTTAAAGTTTTATCTGTTTTGTGGTTGTTACGGTTTTTAGACTCCTTCAATCCCCATTGCCTGGAAGAACTACAGGCTTATAAATATATATTTTAAATGAAATAATAAAATAAATATGGTTTCACATTTTAAAAAGAATTTTATAAGTGTGCTCTGCAACCCTGTGCTATGATTTTCAAGCTCATTAGTTATTTGAGCTTTTGAAGCAAAAAGAAAAAGAAAAGAAAAGAAAAGAAAGCCCAAAATAAGTCTAACCCAAATTTATCTGGATAGTCGCCCTCACTTTATTATGGCAACCTTATCTAAATTCCCAGGCAGAACAAAACACATCTACTTTTCTCCTCCTCACTGGCAGCTCTACTGAAATTACTTTCAACATAGCCAAATACTGTGCCAGTAAAAATGCTTGTTGTTTTATCTATAGATTTATATGATATTGCTTTTATTGAATGATTGTTGTGTAATTGTTACAGCTGTCTTTATATGCTAATCTTGGATTGTAATAAACCATTGACTGATTGCTTGATTGAAACCTAAACAGTGTAAACAAAGCAGCAAAAACATATTAATGGAAATTTTGTTTGAAGATGTTATTCATATACTGATGTGGGCTGAAAGAAATGCCAAACTCCAGGTATGAACTAACTATAGTTATTTCTGTCATTAATAAAATCTTAAAAATAATTTGAGGGTAATCAAAAATGGGTAGAATAGTGAAAAATTTGCCACTGACTAAAATGAGATTCTAAATAATCCATTAATCTGGAACAAAAAAATCCAGTTACTAAGGCAACTATATAGCTATGGCAACTGACTAGGTATCTATCCTGAGTAGGAAACAGAAGAGAATACTTTACAAGAAAAAAATCTAACCATTTAAAATAGTCCACATTTTGAATACAACCATCTTTCAAACCAACAATTTTAATGTAATTTCCCTCGTTGATAATCAAGAATGTTTAGCAAAAATAATCTAAAATCTGAAGAAAACACCTAGATTTCCTGAACGAACTTTCCTCTGAGATAAATAATAGTTAAATAATCAAAAGAAATTTAAGAGAACATGTTTTGTTCTGCTTAAATGTATCTATTGCTTCTTAATCTCGTGATCAAAAATTAAAAAAACATATTTCAGAAGTACAAACCCATACCCTATAAAAGAAGTAATTAATGGAGGTTGGAGTCCTTCCTACATACAAAACACAGAGCACTGAGGATGGCTGAACAAGTTTTTCAAAAACAATGATTTAGAGCACACACATATACATACATGCGCACACGGCATTCATTCTGATCATGTCATTTTAAACTGAGTAACTGCAGTTGGTCAAAGTCATTATTAATATTACTATTAATAATGAGTTTTCAGTGTTACCATTTACTTCTGCAATTTAAAAATCTGAGGAAGGTCTCTTACCCCACTTTGGAGGTCAACTTTATATTTCCAAAAAGTTTTAAGTAGCTTTGGCTTTAATCAACAACATTTAACTAGAAAAGTCAGTATCTTCTGGAAGATCTATTGCTAGCAAAATAGCTCAATGTGCATTCACATTAAGATTACCAGAAGTTTCAGAGGTTAATTTTTTAAATTTTTTTTTAAACAAAGAATGTGATGAAAAAGGTGACAGTATAAATTTGCATTCTCTCATATCTGCTGCTGAAAAATGCAACAAAGAACTGTTGGTATTTTCTTGTGCAGTTTGTGCAGAAAACTTGACAACGAAAACACTTCTATGATGTGTCTCTGCTGGACCTAAGAAAGTATGCCGTAATCATATGTCAAGGTTCACGAGACAAATAAATGGCGGGTTCCATCTTCCCATAGAATGCTACAGTAAAGAGAAGACAGTATACAAAACAAACACTGGTCAATACTTCATAATCCATTTACAGAGATTTGAGTGCTCTCCAGTTGTTGTTTTTAATTCCAGAAACTAGAATGTTTAAAATATAGTTATCTTCTACTTTGGTTAATGACACAGCTTGAAACAACAATGGCTGCCTGCTCATTCTCATCAGGGATGAGGAGCCCCTTCCCACACCACTGTAATATCCACCTACGTCCTGCAGCTGCATAAGAGAACATCCCAGAAAAGTTGTTCCTATGCCACCCAATCAGTATGCAAAATGCCCCACTGTCCAGTCTAGGGAATGGTGCTGATTAGCTAAAGTCTACGATTTTCCTTGTAAGAGTCAGAGGTTCCGGGGAAGGCGTCAAGAAAGGAAGTGTCAAAGGACATTTCAAAAGAAGCGTATCCCAGGGGGAAAGTAGACATATTTAACATCTCCAATACACTGAGCCAACTGAACCAAGTGTACTCCTTCACTTCTCAAACAGCCAATCCCAGCATGGTCTATTTTGAAGCAATGCCCATTTATTTCAGTGGAATTTACTTCCAAGTAGGCGTGCTGAGGACTGCATCCAGAAGGACTACTAAGTCAGCTCCAAAGCAGTACATAGCCCTGACTGACAAAGAATGCTTCGCTGAGAGAATTCTCATCTGTGAGCAGCCAAGTTTTAAATGAATCATGAACCCTTATAACAGAACACCAATTTTACAGAACTGAAGAACCAGTTCACAAGTAGAAATGAAAGAAGTAAAGCAAAAAAAGGGACAAAATTAGAAAAAAGAAACAGAAACAAAATAAAAATAATAAAAACAGAGACAGGGCGTCCGTCTTCTGCAGGCCAGACTTCGCTCTCATTTCCCCCATGAAGTTGTCACTTGGCGGCAGGTTTAGTGGCATGGCAAACAATGCCTAACTCAGGCAAGTGTAACAGGTCTGCCTTGGCCAGTCTAGTCATCTAATAATGCACAAATATCACACAGAAAAAACATACAAAACCAAATTAATAGTCAAAATCCATCTACCAGAAAATGTGGACATAAAAGTTTAGAATGATGGTTAAGGTGACATCTTTGATACATTTCAAGCTTTTGTCTTTCTCAAACTGGAACAAGCTCAAAGAAATCTCAAATACACAGACAGTGGGGAAAGGGTCATATCTTGACAATGTAATGATGTTTTGCTATTTCTAAAATCACAATGTTGGTTAGTAATATGACTAGAGAAGAGTGCATGAAAATGTTACACACATAACACTAATTTTACTGAGCATTGCAACCATACCCACACAAATTATGATTCTAAACAAATGGATCAGAATTATTTAAAAAAAAACACTTTGCAATCCTCCTTTCTCCCCCATCCCTCTCTGTGCCCCATGCATGAACACTACACAATTCAGCAGCAAAGTTATTATATGTTACAATTTGTGGCTGGTATGGTAGAGTTCAATTATTATTAATAAAGAGGAAACATAACTGGCCACATTGCTTCTGTGTTCTGCAGTCTGGACCAGTTTTCAGTTTGTTCCAAATGAAATTCAAGGAACATTCAGGATTTGAGAGACTGAGGTCTCAGGTGTGATCACCATTCATCCCAAACATTTCATTACAACTGCAGGCATTCAGAATACTCTTAAGAACAATCCTTAAAACCATGTAATTGAGAAGCTATAACAAGGATGCTCCTCTAGGGAAAACTTCAATCTTGGAATGCTTAAGAGTCCGAGAGAACTTACACTGATAGCAAAAGGCGATTTTTGTGATTCCTGCATTTGCCTTTCATCAGTGTTTGCATTTGCTTGCGTTGCCTATTAATGCTTTGTAATTATTTAGATAATAAAGTCAGAGGCGGCTGTGAAAATGTAAAACCAATTAAGCACTACTTAGCACCCTGATGTCAGAAAAGATCACTGACAAGTAGGAATTCAAACTGCATGGGAGGGGACACATTTCATAGAGAACAAGCAGCTGGCACCTAGCATAAGCATTTTGCATTTAACTACAAAGTCCACTGTCACCTGTATTCATATACATTGTTTATATGGATTATCTCAACACAAAAATAGCTTGCTGCCTTTTTGCTATGAGCTTAGTAATTTTCCAATTTTTCTAAGTAACTGTCTACAGATGAAGTATAACTACCTTCAGAAGTTCTGCAGCTGCTGGATCTACAACCAAGAACTATTTTTTTAAGTCTAGAAAGTATTTAGAAACTATCTTCCCATAAGACACTATGATAACCCCTTTCCTTTATCCTCCCTCAGCAGGATTTTTCTTCTGTTTTTATGTGACTTTCTGACTAAGCAGCCCTAGTAGTCTCTTTTCTTCTTTCCTGAAAGTCTTTGGCTATCCCACCCTGCATCAGCTTGATACTTTACTGCTGGCTCAGCCCAGGAACTTGAAGGAATGGCAGGGATCACTGAAGGGCAGGGACCACTGAAAATGGCACTTAAGACATTTTGCAATTCAAATTTAACAAAGTATTTTAGTTAATATAGAGGGGAAAGGTCAGGTGAAATCAGGGACTGCAACTTCTGTGGCAATTAAATATAGATGATGCTGAGGTAAAACTAGTACAAGAACAATCTTTAGCTTGTACATTTCAGGCTGATGAGAGTTTCTTAAACTATTCAGAGTTACGTAAATCTTTATGTAGAGAATCTTTTGTTCCAGTGTTTTGCCAAACACTCCAATACACTTTGAGTATTCTCTGTTTCAGAAGGCTGGCAAACACTTTCTCTTGAAACACCAGTACTCATCTTGAGTTTTTACCTGATGCTTATGGTCTCCAAAGACAGTTTCTAACCAGACCAGACCAGGGATCTCTGAAGTTTTCAGAGCTAATTCCGTTTAAACTGAGTAGGGAAATTCTCCTCTTACTAAAAGATCTATCCCCATGCCTTGGCTCAAATGGGAGTCTGCTTACTTCCCAAACTTCTTTGTCAACTTTCCTCCAGTTCTCCATCTGTGTTAAACTGTTCTCAGCTAAAGCTTAGGCTAAACCCATCAGATCTCTTGGGTCTGTCACTCAAAACTCTCTGACTCAGTGAACAAAATAATACTTCATGGTCCTTTACCTGCTCATACAGCACTTCTAAGCTTTTAAAAGTGCAGTCCATCTCAGACAGCTTTCTCGGCCAACCTTTCTAGAAAGATAGTTTTCTGGGCTTTAGAAATCTGGTTCTCAATTTGGTAAAGAAATGCCAGCTGTTTTAACACATGGTTGTAGGGCCAGCAACTGCAGAACTAGAATGGCAGGTATCTTTGCGAAAAGCAAAGCAAAGCATACTGGGATTACTGCAAGTAAACTCAGATCCATCAATGAGAATTTAATCAGAACTAGAAAGATAGGTTATTAGTTAGCAGTGCTTTAAAGCCGCTATTCTGTCCTTCAAGCATCTGTTAGAATTTTGTTTTTTGTATAGGGTGACATCAAGCTATAAGCACTTTTAAGCCACCTCATCCTAGAAACACATGTTCCTACATCTAAAACATATTTCATTGTTCAAAGCATATACCCTGAGAACCGAAATGCTACATCGTGCGTACAAACAAGGTCATACTTTTCTGTTTTGGGGACAGCATATTCAATACAGTATGCATATCTATACTTGGACATTACCAGTTCTATATCAGACACTTCACAGAAAAGGTTCTATTTTAGCAAGAAGTGTAGCAAGTTGCAAGGGCTCATAGGTAGCAAGAGAAACAATGGGACCAGAACTCCAATTTCCAAACTATTGAGGCCTTCCAGATAGTGTTCTGGCTCTTGTTTTAACGAGCATTGCTCTCCACAAGCAGAACTGTGATGAACCGGATTTTAGAAAGGAAGGTGTACTCTTCAGACTATATACAGACTATATATGGAGTCCCACAAACACATGCTCTTGTTCATTAAACTATTAAAAGACAGGACTTACGGTTTGACAAAGTACAACAAGTAAACCATGAGGTATCAAAGCACTCTTTAAGTACATTTAAGATTATGTTCCAAAGCAACAATAGCTTGTCATAATAATATACTTCAATTAGCAATTTGTTATAATTATGCTTAAAAATGTTAAGAGCATAAACTGCATGTATAATTAAATCTTACGCATTCTCAGTGAAACCCCAGTACGGATTTCAATACCTAAAATTAAAGTGTTTGCTCCCTCTAATGGGAAAAGGTCTTGATACTATACCCTGTAACTTTGGCACCAGGAATTTGGAGGTGCTCACCTATCATTCAGAATACATATGCTGACTGCGTACAACAATCCTAGAGGTAAAATAACCATCCCCATTGCTGCTGCACCACATTCTCAGTTCAGAAGACAACCTAATGATCATCCTTGCTCTCTTTACTACCTTCTGTTTCAGTTTCAATTCCTCTTGGACAAGAAGTACCCCCAAAGTCTTCTTCCATCTTCTGTCTGATCAAAGTATCTCTGCAACTTAACAGATCACAGCTAGTGCTCCTGAGATCTCCATCTGCTTCCCAGCTAGCTTCAGGAGGCCAGATTTCTTTCCTCCAAGCACTCTCTATAACTTGGCCTACCCCGAAAGGGATTCTGCTACCAGTTTCTTTCCTACCTCCTAAAGATAGCAAACTGGCATCCTTTACAGATAATACAGCTATTACAGGCATGAGTTATTAACCGCACATCTGATGTAACTACTGTGAAAGCTGCATTAACTGGCCCTTGTATGACTGTGATCCCTTTAAAACTGCAGAACATCCTAGTGTCCCAAATGATTTTTACCAATACTGCATACCCAAGATATAATTTACTTGAAAAATAACTCTATCCCAACCCCAAATCACTTATTACAGCTCAACAGTTCTTCCGAGGACTGGATAATACCAACTTTTAATGGAAGTAAGGGCACTACATTATAATCCCCACGGTTTCAGAGGTAAGTCTGAATACCATACTCTAATTTTTAAAATGTAGTTTCCATTTCAGCTTTTATCTGCCAAAGAGGGCTCCGGCTCACAAAAGCTTATGCCACAATAAATTTGCTAGCCTTTGTCACAAGTCTGTTTAGTTGCCTTAACGTAAGGTGATCAGATTTTAACATTGGTAAAGCAGGACACCATTGACAGGGGGGGTTCTTGATTAAAAATTTGGTCTATATGGAGCAACAAAAAGTTTCATAGTATTGTAATATATATATTTTTAATTTCAAAATAAGTACAATTTGCCAGGTGCCCCCAGATGTCCCTCCAAAAGTGGGACAATCTGGTCACCTTACCTTAACGCCATCTATTCTTATAGTAAGCCAGAATTTTGAAAAGATAGGCAAGCAAAATGTTTAAGAGCTAAGAGCTAAATGTGCAGGTTTTCAAAACAAAAACATTTGTCCTTGCAATAGATAAAGATAATTGTATTTTATGCAGAGAAAATACCCACACATCTTAGACCTAAGAGAGAGAATTTCAACTCCAGCAAATACGTTTTCTTTTTTCTTAAAGGGTCTTTCATCCCATCTCCTTCAAATGAGAACCAAATGACCACAAAAGCAAAACAGACACAATAGCAACTCCTTGCCAGTTGCTGGAAAATACGAGGAACAAACTGACAGGACAGAGAAGGAAATCAGAAAAATGTCTGAAATACCAACCTTCTGCACAGGGAACAACTATCAGAGCTCTGTCAATAAAAACCGTGTTTGTTAGATGCTGGGCCACACCAACACTTGAAGATTCCCGAAACTTAATATAACATACTTTGGAGGAAAAAGCAAGTGGTGCGTTGCTGTAAGATAAGAGAAAACCAATTAGATGCTACTGAACACAGCTCCACTGAACCCAGCTCAATTTAAAATATTGTGTTTAATTGTTCAGATGTTTTAACATTTTACTGTTCACCACCTTGGGGATCTTACTTGGGAGGAACAGCAGGATTAAATATAATAATAATAATAATAATAATAATAATAATAATAATAATAATAATAATAATAATAATAATAATAAAACAGTGACCAATCCAGATTTTAGAATTTGCATTGCCACAGTTCAGTTCCAGTTCCTTATTCCTAATTAACAACGGATTGCATTGTCATCAGCTTCTACTGCCTACTTCATAAGAAGGAACCAGACCATACTGAAATTAAATCCCGTGTCTCCCAATTTATGAGAGCCAATGCGGTATAGTGGTTAACACTATCAGACCAGTATCTGGGAGACCTGGGTTCAGATTCCCACTTGAGTCGTGGAAGTTTGCTGGTTGACCTTCAGCTGGCCACACTCAGTCTAACCTACCTCACCGAGTTGTTGTTAGGATAAAATGGATGAGAGAACAATGTAAGCTGCTGCGAATCCATATAGGGAGAAAGGTGGGGTACACAGCTTGGTTTAGTGGTTAGGAGTGGTAACCACTAATCCGTAGAGCTGAGTTTGTATCCCCGCTCCCCCACATGCAGCCAGCTGGGTGACGTTGGGCTAGTCAGTCCTGTTAGAGCAGCTCACATGGAGCAGTTCTGTCAGGGCTCTCTCAGTCCTACCTACCTCATAGGGTGTCTGTTGCGCGAAGACGATTGTAAGCCACTTTGAGACTCCGGTAGTGAAAAGTGGGGTATAAAAACCAACTCTTCTTCTTTCTTCATCCCCTGTGCTTGATTAGCAGCAGCCAACATCCCTGCTGTAATAGCACTGACAAACATCCAGAACAGTGCAGGAGTGGATGCAATGGGACTAGAGGGTATTCCAGTCTACCAAGCTTGCATCATATAAGACCACCATAGGCACTGAGGGAGCAGCATGATAGATCAGAAGAAGAAGAAGAGTTGGTTCTTATATGCTGCTTTTCTCTACCCGAAGGAGTCTCAAAGTGATTTACAATCGCCTTCCCTTTTCTCTCCCCACAACAGACACCCTGTGAGGTTGGTGAGGCTGAGAGAGCCCTGATATCACTGCTCAGTCAGAACAGTTTTATCAGTACCGTGGCAAACCCAAGGTCACCCAGCTGGCTGCATGTGGGGGAGTGCAGATTCAAACCCGGCATGCCAGATTTGAAGTCCCCACTCCTAACCACTATAACAAACTGGCTCTCAGAATTAGAATGAGCTGTCTAGCAGTAATACTGCACTCAGTTGTTCATGCCTAATAGCCTGAGCCTATTAAGTAGGCAAACAAAACATTCGGACTACTAACTATTCCAGGCATGAACAAGAAAGACTTCTCATATTCAGGAAGTGTGTCAAAGGTTTTATATTGGACACCTTAAATATTTCATCTTGTGCAGAAATCAGAACAGATTCAGTAACAAACAGTTATTAGTTCCCATTTGACTGCTTGAGGCTGCATTCTAGCCATGCTCATCAAACTTGTATATTAATTGGATGCTAGACGATAGCAAACACTAAGTAATTACACATCTACAATTTACAAATGTGTAATCACACCACAGGTTATTAAGAGTATATTTAAACCTCTCCCCCTGGATGTAGGCAATTCCACTGTAAAGTTTTTTCCCTAACAACTCTTGACAAGTCTATTGGGGTTTCTTTGTTTCCCCCTCCTTAAGAAGTCTAATAACAGAAACAACGTTATTGCTGTAATACTAATTTAAAATTATTCCTCTTGTCTGCTTTCTATCTGTCTTCGGGCCCAGGCTTTGGATTAATGACAGCCTTAGTTGCTCTGCTGGACAATACAACAGTGATTGTTTCTGAATTAAAGGTGCTATTCCTTACCTTTAATGTTTTTCACAACCTGAGACCTCATACCTGAAGGGCTGTATGTCCCTATATGGTCCCTTGAGGAAACAGTAATAATCTCAGTAGGGTATTTAATCAGTCCCTAACTACAAACCTGTAAAGATAGCCATGGCTCAAACTCTGGCCTTTAGAATGGCAGTTCTAATACTTTGAGACAGCCTTCTGGAAAGGTTCAGGAAGCTATTCTACCTTAATTAAGAAACACTGCAAAGCAATTTTGGTTTTTAAATTATTTTCACGGTGTTTAAAATAATTGTGAAGCTAACTTGTATTTTGTTCAAATGTTGGCTATTAATGGCTTTAAAATTTAGTTGGTCAAAATTGTGACTTTAAATTCAAGTGTATGATGTGTAAATCTTTTATGAAGGAGAAAAGCAAGATTACAGGCTTTTAAGAATAGAAATAGCCTGGTTTCCAATTAAGTGTCTTTCCAGATTTTAACAATAAATTTAGAGTCCAGTGGCACCTTTAACAAGGTTTTATTCAAGGAATGAGCTTTCGTGTGCACGCACACTTCCTCAGATACAATTAAGTGTATGTGCACACAAAAGCTCATACCTTGAATAAAACTTTGTTGGTCTTAACGGTGCCACTGGACTTTAAATTTGTTCTGCTACTTTAGACCAATACGGCTACCCAATTGAATCTATTTCCAGATTTTAAGTATTCTAACAGTACTAAATTCATCTGTTGCTATACATAATCTTTTTGCATTATTTTATCACAGATGTAGTATGTTTAAACATAAAAGCACCATAAATTACTAAATCTTTTGGTCTTCACATGTATTAAAGATAATATTTTCAGGCCAGGCTTTACTACATCTTACGTCAGCCATAAAAACCTTTACTATAAAACTTCTTGGGACACATGTTGGGATTAGAAGCTGCAAGTGTTCCATTCAGATTAATGTAAAACAACAAATGTTTAAACAAGTTATAAGAATCTGTTTACTGTTAAAATGTTTTCCAATTCTTGGAAAACTGGCTACGGGTCACCTGTGCATTCCAGGATCATTATTTTCCAAATGCCAGCCATACTGTTTATAGTTTGAACACAAGACTGACACTAGAGCACATTATCACATTCATTTTTCTTCACAAAAATTATTAGCAGAGGTTTAAATGGCAACTTTATCAAACGACTCCGAGTTGTTTTACGCAAAATGCTACTTAAAAAAAACTGATAAAAGACACAAGGTAATGTTTCACACCCAAGGACAGTTTGTTGATGAATATTAAAACCTCCATCACTGAATATTAAAGCCTCCCATCATTAACAATGTTCATGAGAGATTTAAGGTCAGGCTGCTGATAAGACCATGGCTCCATGCTTATATGGTCATTTTTAATTTTCACCACTGAAGCATCTTTGAATTTATATGAGGGAGAATATCCATCGTGTTTTCTGTCTTAATTTTACTTCTCAAGCTCCATTACAATTAACTGGAATTAAGCCCCATTAATTTACATGGGACTTACTCCCAAGTAAGTGTGGGAAGGCTTGAAGCCCGGCGGTTCCAAATTTTATATATATTAAACGGTCTTAATCGTTTCACGGGAACTTAAGCAGAGCTGGGGCTGACGGCGCATTAAAGAAGATGGATTCAGGGACGACAAGCGCGTCTTGAGGGAAGAAGATGGACGCGAGCCTCGGAAAAGAGGCACAAAACCCCACTAAGGACCGATGCGCGGGTGACTTCGACCCGTTTTTCTCCCTCACTCGGAGCACTAGGCTGCATTTCCCAGCAACAACAGCCATAGGGAAGGAAGGGGAGTAAAACCTGAAGGAGCTACGGCTGAAACGATTTTGGCGCAGGGTGGGGGGAGGGGTTGAGAAGCCCGTCACCAGCCACCATCTTAACTTGGGGCAAATGCTTTCTTTCCTCAAGAGCACTCAGCGCAATGCATGCTACCAACTCCCTCAAGCAAGATGGCAGACACGGCTTCCGGCCCGTTTCCCCCCCTTCTCTCCTCCCAGCCTCTCATTCCCGCTATTCTCTATGGCCCAGAGGGCCCGGTCGGGCCTCACTTACTCCGGCGGGTAGAGCCGCAACTCCTCGATGTCGCCTAAGAAGCCGAAGAGCGTCCGCATCTGCTCGCTAGTGACCGCTGACGACAAATTAGTGACCTGGATAACCGACGTGGGCGTCAAGGGGAAACCCAGGGGCACCCCGATTCCTCCGCTGTTCATCATGATGGCGGCAACTGCGCTCTGTGGGCTCAACCAACAAGCACCCGAGGAGACGGAAGCGACCATAGAGAAGGATCTGCGTCTCTTCCTAGACCGATCAGACGTTCGCATTCTTCGAAGCCCGCGATTGCCCTCTACAGTCGAAGCGCGGGTAGCGCGGGTCCCCTTTGAACTCTGTGCAACTCTTCATCCCTCTCCAGGTGAAGAAGGTGGGGATGGATGGATGTGAAGGCGGACGGTTGCACCAGTAGTACGCCCATTACTAGTGGGAGTGAAGCGACAGCCTGCACATCCATCCCCACCCCACACACACTGTGGTTAAATACATCTGTGGTATTGGGAATAGCTAGATTCCAAACCCCACTGAGCCACGAAGCTCACTGGGTCACCTTTTGCTAGTCCCTGTCATCCGATCTGGCCTCACGGGGTTGTTAGCATGATAAAAAGCAGAAGGGGGAAAGTAGTAATTTACACGTTTCTCCCCACACTTCTCAGAGCCGGCAGCCGTTTGAATATTATTACTGGTAAGAATGAGCTTCATTAGACTTGTTAGGTTTACATAGAAGTCTTTTTGTAAAAATTCATTTATAGTTTATGTTGTTTTTACAGGTTTGAAATAAGCTATTGGATAGAGATCTATTGTATTTGAAAACTGACTAATTGGAGGTATGTGCTTTAACCTTATATTATGTACAATCTGTATTACAGATAACTATGTAAAACATTGTAAGATTTATTTGTATTTTTGTCTAGGACTTTCCACTAAGGAAAGTTGTTTTCCAAACAGGATGCTGTTCTGGCAGAAGTCCCAACAAATAAAGGAATAAGAAAGAACATTAGGGATTCAGATTTTAACTTGTTTTGGGACCTCTGAGTGTGCTCAGTATATGTGGAAACCACATGGCCTCTCCAGCACTGCAGGTCTAGCTATTCTTACAAGGCTGACTCAGAAGGTGTGAAGTATTTCTTCAGAGCCAAGTGTCTTTAATAGACCAAACACTGAGCTAGAATCCCTTTCCTAACTACAGAATTGCCTGAGAGAGATGAATTGGTCACACAGGAAAGGCGAGGATAGAGAGATCATCTTGTGACACAGATTCTACTAGGTATTTCTGAGGAAATGTTTCAAGTTCTGCCCTCCAGAAGCTGTGGCCAATCACTTTCAAATGGTTGAAAAAGAAGTTTGGGAGTTTGATTGCTGGCCAACTGACAAAGATGAGGTGCTGCTGGTTTTAGTTGGACATGAGCACTGTACCCAACAAATAGCTTTAAAATTCATTATAGTGGGCCACCAAACGCCAATGACCACCAGTTGCAACAGTGTAGAAAAGATCCATTAAACTCTATAGACAAGATGCATTTTAGACAATACTTTATAGAGACACAATATTAATGGAGCAACTGCCATCAAGACTGTAAACCTTCAGCTATGAAATCATATATCCGCTGGATTTGGGACACCCAAATTCAAGGTGGCTTCCTTTCTGCTTCATTGGCAGCATCTCTGAAGAAACCCAAGAAGCTGCAATAGAGAAAAGAGTTGAATGATTGTGTTAACAACTCTGGTGAACAGCCCGCAAGTCCTTAAAAATCCTGTTAAAGCAATGATGTAGCTAGGCTGGATGCAATCACAGCATTAATAAGAAGGCTAGACCAGCCAGTGGTTAACGCCCCAAGAGGATCCTTGAATCTTCCCGCGGATCCAGTAACCTTCAAAGGTAGACCATCTTGGATTGGAAAATCTAAAGCACCAGTTAGCAACTAAAGCATCACTGGTAGAAATAAAAATCAAAATTCAACTAAACATGCAATAAAACTTACTGGCGTGTTTTCTGTAACCATGGCATTTGCGTGGGGCTCTCATGCTGTGCAGGATGTTATATCATGATCCCAGAATCCATCTCAATCCTTATGAAAGGCTTACATATTCAGAGCAGCTTCTGAGGCCTTGGCTCTATACATCTATCATCAGAGGTGTGACGGAGTCATGTGTCAGGGCCTTTCCACTAGCAGTGTCATTATACAATGTGGTTCAGAAAACTGGTATCTTCCCCTCTGCCTTCCCTGCTTGTTTTTATTTCAGCAAATCTTTTATTTCCAACTAAACAAGGCCATTATCAGATGTGTAGTGAATGTGTTGTACTATGGTGCCTAAGTTGACTGATGTTCTAACAATATTTCTGCAATGTAAACCTGATGCTTTTGTTTTCAAAACCACTCCATGTACCAGGATTATACATTTTCAAACAGGTTACAGGCGTATAAGCCTATGAAAAGGGCTTGATTTTTATAAAGTAGCCAGCAGTTTTTAGATTCCTAAGCCAAAAAATTCAATTTGAAGAAATTGGCCAAAGGACATCACATTAAATAACAATCCTATTTGTTTCTATATAGACATGTGAGGATCAGGCTGTTAATTTGTGCTTATTAAAATGTTTTGAACAGAAGAAGAGACCAGAGATTTTTTGAAATATTTTGTTTTAATCTATTTAGAAAAACTCAGAAGTTTGTTGTTCTAAAGAGGCATTTCCCCCTTCCCTTCCACGTAAGACTAAATGCCTCTTCTAAAATGGTTTTGGTTACAGTGTGTGGGTATCATATCTAAACATGCTTTTTCGTAATTACTTGGTCACATTTATTTACTTCATTCATGCTGTACCTTTCTCCTTAATGGGGACCCAACGTGATCTACATTATTCTTCTATCCAGTTATACTCATTATTCATTGATGTTGGTTAGGCTGAGTGTGTGACTGGCCCAAGGCTACTGACCAAGAGTCCATAGCACAGTGGGGATTCAAATCCACGTCTCTCAGATCCCAGGCTGATATTCTAACCGCCATGCTGCCTCACATATAAATTTAGATTAATAAAACCTGTACAGGTCATCAAGATTAAGCTTTTTGTTAGCAAGGCAGTGATGGAAAGTGCATCTCAACTGAGGTCAGCAGAATGGTGTAAGCCCCCTTGGGTCCCCAGTTGGGGAGAAAGATGAGATGTGAATGAATAAAAGTGGGGGCGGGGGAGTGGCTCAGTGGTAGAGCATCTGCTTTGCATAGAGGGCCCCAGGTTCAATCCCTGGGCTGCTGTTAGTCTGAGTACACAACACTGACTTTGATGGGCAAGGAGTGATTCAGTATAATTCAGTATAATACCTAACTCCAAAAAACAACATCAGTATATTGCTATTTCCCAAATGGCCACAAAATAGTAGTAAAAAACACTTATGGCATGCTGTGGGCCCATGTAGAAAGCTGTGAGTAACCCTGAAGAAATATTTAACTTGTTCCTAAGCAAATCTACTGAGGACAGTGGTTCAACTGATTGTTTGGACCTCAAAGGATCTCAGCCACTGTGAGTGAAATTCTGCTGTATGGGGAGGTGCTGAATTGATTACAACTCCATCTACCCAACAGGTTTTATAACTGAAAGTAGTGATCCAGTCTGGATGTTGGATTTTTTCAAATTTATTTAGTTTCAGGTATTTTAGACAGCAATATACCAATTTCTCTCTTCACCTCAATGTTGTTTCCCTCAACCTCTGAGAATTAATTCTGAAAGAAGGCAGAGAAGTATCTGCAAAGTATTTCCATTTCCTTGAGAGATCTGCTAACCAATGGCATGGTTTTCTCAGAACACATAGCATTTCTAGTGGTAGTGGAGAAAGTAACAAGGTCTCTTTCTGTATATGTAACCTTAATTTGAAATTTATCTGGGCTGCTAGTATCATACCTTTTAAGAAAAATGTCAATTAACTTTCCTGTGAGTTGACATCATTGGTGATCCACAGACTAAAACTGAAGTATGGACTTCCATGACACAGGCAAGTTGAAAATTAATGATCCCAAAGTTATGGAGCCAGGATTCTGGATCATAGTAGCACCACCTATCTGAAATGGGACAAAATTTGTGTTTCATTTAGGAGAGGTTAGGGCAGCTCCTCTGGTGCCTTTTCTCAAATATGTTTATCTTGTAATTGATAAATCTGTTTATGGAAGAATCTCATACAACCTGTCAACCGAAGACTTGGAAGCTACACTATCTCAGAGTGACAAATGCAACTTTTAAAACAAATATTTTCAATCTTTATCAAATGCCTGAACAACAACAACAAAAATCTAATATTACTGTTATTTACCAGTCGCTAAATCCCTTCTGAATATTCAAGTATTTACATCATTTTGAAATTCTACTAAAGTGAAATCAGTCAATTACACAAACTTTAAAGAGCATTAGTTTATTATCTATTCTCCATGTGTTACTTCAGAAACAATTTAATTATATACAAAAATTTGGAATGCTGAGTAAACGCTGATTGGATTGATAAAAACATTATATAGCTGCTGACAAGGGAATAATTACTTTTTTAAAAAGTAGTACAGCAAATTAATCATGAATGCTTGGTTCTCTGTGTTGCTTATTGCTATGATTGTGTTCATATAATGCGTTCAAGTATATACACATTTGAAACTCCAGTCCAAAAAAGTAAAAAATATATATATTTACACAATAAATATTTGGGATTTATCTTCCAGAATTTTTTTTTTTCATTTGAACTGATTCTTTAATGAACTGCTGTGGAAAGAACATTGAACTGACAAGCAACTATATTCAATCAATGCCAAAACCGAATTTGCAGATATTTTTCCACTTGTATTCTGCCCTTCCCTAAGGGCTCTGTGTGGATTACATCAACTGGATTACAGTTAATAAACAGAATAAAACTTAAACGTTTAAAATCCTAAAATATAAATTTAAAATTACCCAGAAGCCACCTCCTTCTCCTTGGAAGAAAAGTGGGGGCAATCACATAAGATACACCCTCTATGACTGATTAGGTGGATTATTAGGTAGGGAGGCCAGCAGGTTGTTGATGTTATTTCAGGGCCTCAACCATAGACCTGGTGGAACAACTCTGTCTTGCAGCTCCTGTGGAACTGTTTAAGGTTCTACAGGGACCTGTTCTCCCGATGTAGAGGATTTCACCAGGCCAGGGCCAGAATCCAAAAATAGTGCTGGCACCGGTTAAGGCCAGTTTAACCTCTTTGGGGCCAGGGATCCCGACCAAGGTTTGCTTGCTAGATCTTTGCATTCTTTGGGGAACATAATGGAAGAGGCAGTGCTACAGATTTGATGGTCCCAGACTATTTAGAGCAGGGATAGTCAAACTGCGGCCCTCCAGATGTCCATGGACTACAATTCCCCATGAACCCCTGCCAGCGTTTGCTGGCAGGGGCTCATGGAAATTGTAGTCCATGGACATCTGGAGGGCTGCAGTTTGACTACCCCTGATTTAGGGCATTGAAGGTAAGAACCAGTGCAGTTGGGAGAGCACAGGTCATATGTGTGCTTTCCGTTGGGTTTTAATCAGGACCCATGCTGCCACATTCTGGACCAGTTGAAGTTTTCAGAGCAACTTCAAGGGCAGCCCTGTGTAGAATAAGTCATAGCCGTATAGCCTGGATGTGATCCTTGCATGGATCACAGTTACTAGGATGGATGTCAAAGGTGCTGGTTGCTGTGCCTGGCCAAGATGCCTAGGGGGCAACATTTATGACCTGGGACTCCAAAGATAAAGGGCAGTCCAGGATCACGCCCAGATGGTAGTAGAAAGAGAGAGATGAGAATGGCTTCAGAATATTTCTTTCTCCATTTCAAATGAGCCACTTCTATAATTTCTTTCAGCAAAGTCTTGCTCAATATAAAAATGAAATAGTGTAATAAAATGTGTGATCTTTTTCAGGATAAAATACGAATCAATATTTCATAAATGATTTTAGTTCATTGCAAATGGCTAAAAAGCACCACATTTTGGCTGTGTTAAATTTACAATTTATTATTTCTGGCAACAGTTTCCTTTTTATACAAAGCTGTTCCAATTAAATTAAAGTATAACAGCATAGTTTACAATACAATAAAATGTAGTGCATTTCAACACTCCATTTATTTCAACCTGATTAAGTCTACAATCAGTAAAGAATCAGTTCAGGTTTAGGCTTTTTGCTCTTCCCAAAATTACAGTTTGTGTCTCAGGTCAAATTAGGACTGATCTGTATGCATTCCCTTTAAAAGGCTGACTTTACTAGTATGATTAAAAAGCAATGAATGTGAAATTTTAAACCATCAAAGAGAAATTAAAGACACTTTTAGAAGCAAGGTAACACTGAAGCCCGCCATTATATAGTTATGTTTCTCATTTTCTTTAAAGATTAACGGCACACAGAAAATAGGTGAATTTATCCAAAATACAGCACATTTCTACTAATATAAAAAAAATCAATTCCTATGTAAATATTAACGAAAATCAACTAAAATTAATGTACAAAGAGTTGTTAAAGGGTTTCAATTAAAATTATTAAAACTATACACAGTACACTATGCAGTTGATAACATCTTAGAAGTGCAACAGCCATCGGAGCGTGCGTATTTTAAAAGTACTGCCTCTGCTTGGCGTGTAGATTCCTTTCTCTTCCGCCATGTCCTTAAACAAACAAACCACAGTAGGCTGGTGCTTTTGATAGAGTTCTCTTTAAAACTACCAATTTCCATTTATTAAAAATCGCAGTAACTGAATAGTGCTCCAATGGTAAATCATTAGCCTCCTTAAAAAAAAAACTAAAATGAGAAAACAGTTATTGGTCTTCTATGGCACTTTGCTCTGGTCCATAATAACCATGTATTATTTATTACCCCTTAAAGTTAGGCAATCTCATCTCAGTTACATAAGGAGAGAAAACAAAAACATGAAGTTTGTCGTAAACAAAATTAATTATGTATAATCCAATAAGTTTATACAAGTAAAAAGGAACAAAGGCAGCCTGTGGTAAATTACTATTAATATAGTTTAGAAACCCTTTAATGACTCTGAAGTGTCTAGTTCACATTTAATGTCACCTGTAGGAACAGCCCTTTGAGAAAGATCGTTACAAACTGGTGGGTCCCGAGTACCCATCCCTTTGCTCTACAACTTCCCAACAGCAAGCCTCCCATCGCTATGCAACAGTCTCACAGAAACTGGCTTTGGTTACCTAGCTCCATACATATTGTTTCCTTTTAGTCTAAACAAGGCAATTCAAGGCCAAACAAGTTCAAATTTTCTTCCTTAAACGTTCCTGCATCATTTGACTCCTGGGCAGCCCATTCTTCATGCAACTCATAGCCACAAACCCCATTAAAATAATGAGGCTCTTGCTGGCAGAGTGATTCAAGGTTTGGAACATGCACACCTGTGATATATGTGATATGGTTCAGGCAACACAGTCTTAAAAAACTGGCCATTTCAGTTTCTTTTTTAAAAATAAAAAAACTATAAATAAATTGAAAATGGAGTATTTCATACAAGGCAGAAGAAAACCACCACTTTGCACAAAGCTGGGGATTTTCATTTTAAAAAGGAGTCTCTGGGTACAACTCCACAATACAGATGAAAAACAACTGCTTGATTTTAAAAAAATAACATCCAAAATTGAATTACACGTAGCAAATAAGACAGTCAGTGAATGTGATATGAGCCAATCCTGTAGAAGTCCCAGAAGTATATTTATAGTCTTCCTGAAAAGACTTCACATTTTATTGCATTTTTCTATTGGTAGATAATACATTCTTGCGTTAACTTATCTTCCCCTCCTTTCTCGATTCCATACTTTCATTGCCATTTTACCAGGCCTTTAAAATTAATCCAGCCAGTTCCACATTCCATCTACCCATTCATCTATACAATATGCACATAGCAAAGCCAACATTTCAAATCTCTTAGCTGCATCTACAGAAGTGGTTTCAAAGATATTAAAAACCAGGTGAACAAAAAAGAAAGGCTACAGGACAGAAAGCCCTGCCGTCTGTCCACTGGCTACAACTGAGGCTCCTCATAACTTTACACAAAGATTAGTAATGTGTATGAATTATCCAAAAATAAACCCACCATCTGTACAAAAAAAACACCACAGGTTTGTTCTTGGAGGAGTGATCTTTGATTGCTCCAATGCTTTAAAACTCAAGGATTTGTTACCACACGCATTTCCAAAACTTTAATGTTCTTTTCAGTGGTTCTTCCCCCATAACCACAAGTTCATTATTGTATTACTGTACATAATTTTAAAAGTTCATTTTCATATATAAAAATAAACAAAATATTCTGTTTCCAACAAGTCCTTCAGAGAAGCATGCTGGCATATCCCTTTTCTCCACAGTATTTAAGAACCCTCTCGTACAATGATGAGTTCCACCGTGTTCTGAAAAGTCTTTAGTAAAGATACCGCTTGTCCGTGATCAATATTGATGAAGCTATATCCATTAGCCTGGAAAGAAAAAGAAACCTGATAAATATAACATAGTATCTTAGAATCATAGAGTTGGAAGGGACCTCTAGGGCCATCTTGTCCAACTCCCTGCAGAATGCAGGAAATGCACAACTACCTGCCCACCCACAGTGATCCCAATTCCATGCCTAGATGATGCCCCTCCCTCCAAACCAGAATCCCGGGCTAGTCTGGCCTGGATGAAATTTTCCTCCTGACCTCCTGGGCATGCAAGAATGAATGATCCTGTATAGAAAATAAATCCTTGTGCATAGAAAACAGACGTATGAAGGAAATCAAGTTCTAACCTGGTCTGGGAATAGAAAGGAGTTGGGAGGAAATTAAATGAGTAGATCAGTGAATATACCAAATAAGGGGGGGAAAGCAGCTTAAGAAAGAAAAGAGAGAACCGAAGAAGTTGGGAGCAGAAATACTTCTGAGAAAGTTGTTGCATTAATGAGAACATTAAAGTATTTTACCTGAATAATTTTATCTCCTGGTTGCAAGAGTTTAGATGCTGGTCCTTCAGGCTGCACTCTGGTTACAAATATACCCTTTAAGCAAAGACAAAATATGTTTGGTTAAGCTTATATTTTAAAAGCTTCATATTCTGTGTTAATAAAGGTAAAGGTATCCCCTCTGTGCAAGCACTGGGTCATGTCTGACCCTTGGGGTGACGCCCTCTAGCGTTTTCTTGGCAGGCTCAATACAGGGTGGTTTGCCATTCCCTTCCCCAGTCATTACTGTTCTAATACATATTAATACTGGGCACATAATTGTAATTAATGACGGTGTTGTAAATGAGTTTTCCAACTGAATTTAAAATTGTTCAAAATAATTAAAACTGTTTTAAAAAGCAGTATCTTGTGCACCAAGGATACAACCAGAGCTCCATTTAACCAGGATGCGATACAGCAATGTATGTTGCTGAGCCCAAATAATCAGTGGACTCTGTATATATCGTTAAAATATTGAATGTAAACAGAAAAGGATAAACATCAGAGATCACACATCCCAATCGTTAAAAGCCTTGGTAAATTGTACATTTGTTCTGACATAAGATATAGCTTGCATGCCATATTTATCAATTATAGTTTCTGAGCTTAAATCCCCCCACACAAGCAGAAATGGAGCTCACAAGTAGAATATACATTTTCTTTCAATGCTGGTAAGTGTTAGGTGATGTACACTGGGACAAAAGACCCCAACACTAATAGGGTCTGAACTTATTGTTTTGTTTGTAACTCTAACCTCCTGGGGTCATAGTGATAGCTGAATGAAAGTGTTAACCCAGCAGCAATGAAAAAGGCAAATTCTTATGTTAGGCGTGATTAGAAAAGGGATTGAACATAAAACAGCAGATATTATAATGCCCCTGTATAGATCTATGGTTCAACCTCATTTGGAATATTGTTTATAGTTCTGATCACCGTATCTCAAAAAGGACATTGCTGAGCTGGAAAAAATACAGAAGAAAACAAGCAAGATGATTAGGAGCGGGGGGTTTGAAGCACTTTCCATATGGGGAAAGACTGGAGTCTGGGAGTAATTAGTTTAGAAAAGAGATATCTAAAGGTGGGGGGACACATCAGAGGTTTTTAAAGTTATACAAGGGGTGAATAAAGTTGACAGAAATCTTCCCCAAATACTAGAACTCAAGGGCATCCAATGCAGTTGATGGGCTGTAGATTCAATGGGACAAAAGGAAATACTATTTTACATAGAGTGAGCAAAATGCAGAATTGCCAAAGGATGTAGTGATGGCCACAGGAATAAACAGCTTTAAAAGTAGATAGATTTATGGAGGGTAGGGGTTATCAGGGGAACCTCCACGTTTAGAGGTTCTAAACTTCTGAATCCTAGAGCCAGGAGGCAACACGAGGAGACGGTCTTGTCCTCTATGCCCTGTTGTTGGCCCTCCAGAGGAACTGGACTAGATGTACCACTGGTCTGATCCCGCAAGGCTTTTCTTATGTTCTCACTTTATATGTCTTATTTTATATTTCCAACATGCTACTAGACTAAACTAGCTGACTTCACTCCACTAGTAGATGTGCATCACCAGCATGACTTTTTACTTTAATTCAATAACATCTTCTCTGACCTATACTGAAAACTTAGTGTGTGCACTTCTTGTATGAATGAAACAAATTATTCTTGAAACAGATGTCATGGACTAATATTTTATATCCAACACAAGAGACTGTAGAAGCAGGACACAATCAAGACTTCCTTTGGACCCCAATTTGATTTTTCATCTCTTCCTATGATCAAAATCCTCCCCTTCACCCCTTGACCATCTTTGGAAATTCTCCAGATTTTCAAAATATAGCTTATATGGTAAGTACTGGGACTAATTTTAAAAGAAATACCTTGCTTGGCACACAGTTCACAGGACTGTGGTCAAACTACAATTTTCATTGGAAAGGTCTTAAACATTTCAGTTTTCCCTGAGTAATATTTTCCACTGCCTCAATCTGCTTTGCAGACCAATTTGACCTAGTTAATGCTTTATTTATTTATTTTTATTTTATTATGGGATTTTTAGGCCACCCCTCTCCAAAAATGGTCTCGGGGCAACTTACATCAGGGTATAAAAACACGTGGAATACAGAAACAGATAAAAATAAGTTTTAGACTAAACAATACTAAAATCCTTGCTGTAATCAATGAGGCCCATAAATTGCCTAATGAACCAGGCATGCCAGCTATAAAACCTACTATATGGCCTGGCTCAAGATGGGGGTCACAACAGGGCAGTCACCCCAGATGCAGGGTAGGCAGCGGACCCATTGAAATGTCAGAGGTGTAACCACAGAACTCAACCAAATGCCTGGTGGAAGAGTTCTGTCCTGCAGGCCCTCCTGAATACAAAGTTCCATGAGGCCTCGCATTTCCGCCGGCATCTCATTCCACCAGGCTGGAGCCAGGCTCTCGTCAAGACCAGGCATACCACTTTCGGGCCAGGAATCGTCAGTAGATTGGAGTTTGCTGAACGAAGAGCTCTTTGGGGAATGTAAATGGAGAAGCAGTCCATCAAGTCCCGTGATGGATGTTGGAAAGGGATGTTAGGCTTGGGAGTGGATTAGAAGCCAGAGTAATTGCTATATGATTGGGGTCACATGATCTTGGTCATTAACTCTAACCAAGTCTAGCCACACCATTCTGCACTAGCCACAGCCTCCAAACAATCCTCAAGGATAGCTCCAAGTACAATGCACTGCAATAGTCCTGTCTTGTTGTTAGGTGCGAAGTCGTGTCCGACCCATCGCAACCCCATGGACAAACCCCATCCTCCAGGCTTTCCAGTCCTCTACCATTCCTCAAAGTCCATTTAAATTAAGTCCTGTCTAGATGTAACTAAAACATGGATCACTATGGCTAGATCAAAGTGAACCAGGAAGTAGCACAGCTGGCACAACAATAAAAACTGGGTAAAAGCACTCTAAGAACCACGGCAGCAACTTGATTTTTTAAGGTGACCACTGTATCGAGCAGTACTCCTAATCAACTTTTCATATGTTCAGTTTCCCCTGAACATAATCCCACACAAGACAGGGGAGATCAAATCCCTGGTCTCCCTTTCTACTAACATAAAACACTTCTGTCTTGTAAGGATTAAGTTTCAGTTTCTTCACCCTCATCCAGCCTATTACTGACTCCAATAGTTCAGAACATCAACAGTTTCCTCAGAATTAGGTGGACAGGAAAGGCAGAGCTGGGCACCATCAGCATATTGATGGCACCAGGGACCAAATCTCCTGATGCTCTCTCCCAGCCATTTCATGTAAATATTCATCTGGGGGGAGGGGGTAAGATTGAATCCTGTGGAACCCCTCAGGCCAACAGCCACTGGATAGAGCAGGAAGCCCCCCAGCACCCTTCCTTGGCCAGCCTCTCAGATAGCCTCTAACCACTTCTTGATATTTCCCCTTAGTCACAGCACTGAAAGGTGGTCCAATACAATGCCATCGTTTATGGTTCGGAAAGCCACTGAGAGATCTCTCAGAAGTAGCTTGGTCACACTCCTCCAGTCTAGTTCTTGACAGCGATCATCAACCAAGGTGACCAAAGCAGGCTGTTCCAAATCCTGACTTAGAGTCAAAAAGAAATGGGTCCAGAAAACCAGTCTCTTCCTTACCAGTTCTGGGTGCTAAAATCATGTAAGGATCACTTTACTGAGACCTTGATGTTCATATTAATTAAGTCACTAACTCATAGTACTTTTTCCTCAGCCACTCCAAGAGGCATTAACAAAACCTGAACAACAGTTTAGACAGCTTGGTATAAAGGTTAAAAGTGGCATCCAGTCTGGAAAGCCAGATTTGATTCCCCGACTCCCCAACAAGATTATTGTTAGAGCTGTTCTCAGAGCACTTCTGTCAGTTCTCTCAGCCCCACCTACCTCACCGAGTGTCTGTTGTGAGGAGAGGAAGGGAAGGTGAGTGTAAGCTGCTTTGAGACTCCTTCGGGTAGTGGAAAGCAGGGTATAAAAACCAGCTTTTCTTTTTCTTTTTATCCTTTCACTGCTTTAAAAAAGTCCCTGCAGAAAAATGATGGAACCAAATATCACCCTTCATAGACAAAGTGATTGAGAGAACAGTAGCAGACTAGTCCAGGTCTTTTTGGATAACTCATCTGCTCTGGACCTTTTTCAATCTTATTTCAGGCCAGGCTATGGGTCAGAGATGGCCATGGTGGCTTCAGTTGATGACATCCATCTGAATACAGATGCCAAGCCTCTTTTGATGCCCTTACTGGATTTAACTGAAGCCTTTGATACAGTAGATCATGCCATTCTGTTGAGACATCTTAAGTAGTAATTAGGACGTATACGATAGAATCATAGAATCATAGAGTTGGAAGGGGCCATACAGGCCATCTAGTCCAACCCCACGCTCTATGCAGGATCAGCCCTAAGCATCCTAAAGCAAATGGTACACTGTTTTGGTTTCTCATGGAGTGGTCTCAAGGGATTGCCACTGGAGCCTAGTTATCTTCAGTGTGAGAGTTGTTCTGTGGGGCTCCACTGGGTGCGATCTTATGCCTGTGTTATTCAGCTATGGAATTGGATGTCTTCAATATGCTAATAACACCTCACTCTATATCTTTTGATCCAACCCCCCTGGCAATGTCGTGGTCTTCAGCCACTGTTTGACTGTTATAGTTAAATGGCGGAAAATGAACAAACTGAAATTAAACCAAGACAGAAATAATGCTGGTTGGAAAGCCTGATATTGTGCTTCTCACTTCTGATGGAGTTCAAACCGACCCTTGCTAACAATTAATAGCCCTAGAGATTATACCAGACCCAACATTAATGCTGGACAACCACATTGTCAACAATTCCATTTCAAAATTCTGCCATTTCTTATCCTATTATAGTGCTTATTAGACGTGTAATCCAATTGAATGCACTGTTGTCCATTGTGTAATCTACTCTGAGTCTCAATCAGAAAGGCAGATTATAAATAACAATAAAATATAACTTTTTATTTCAAATACAATAAAAAGTTACATTTAGGAGGTATTCTATATCAACCTATGCTTACTGTTTCTGTCAAGTCTTTGGGAGATCCTGGGAAACAATTACTGCCTCCTCCCTCTGACAGCTCTCTTAGATATTTAAGGATCAACACTCATCTCTTGCCTGGAACACCCTGTGGAGGTTGCAGTGAGTCAGTTGTAACTCAATAGCATTTTCTTCTTCTTCTTCAACAAGGCAAGGGGATGAAACTGTGGTACCAGCAAGATTAAATTCTTCATTTTGTTCTTAAGATAACAGGAAAGAACTCTGATAAATGCTGGACACTCTGCTATCAACATGTAAAATAAACAGTCCTTTTAATATACTCACATCATCATCAGGTCTGAATGGGTTTCCTCTACCACCAACTCCTCCTGATATACTAAATCCAAGCTCTGGATCTTTTTCAATTCTCACGCGCATCTAAAACATCAATGTTTAAAAATGTACTTTTCATTGTTGAAGTTCTAACACAGTTCACATATAACACATGATCTCTGTTTACCTACCATAATGTGTGGGGCCTGAAGTTCTCCTGGAATTATAACTGATCTCCAGACTACAGACATCAATTGACTTGAAGGAAATTGAAGGTTCAGAAGGCAGACTCTATGGTATTACATTCCTGCTAAGCTCCCTCTCCTTCCCAAACTCTACATCAACAATACAGCCCCCCAATTACTGTAGCCTAGATCGGTAAAGTGAAGCTTTTTGTTGCTATGAAAACTCTTCTTTAAAAGTTCTCTGTAACCAGTCACTGAACCTTATTAACTTTGGAATTATTGAATGAAATTATTTCTGTCAATTCCTCCTTAGTACACCAGTGATCAATGGATTTTCAGATGGCCTGGGGAACTGCAGCAAGAAGACAATGATAGATTGTCTTATGGGAACTCTGTGTGCTGCTTGTTGACTCCAAGCCAATACTAGAACCCAGTGGTCATAATAAATCTTAACACCACTGTGAGAAGCTATCCTTACAACATAACAGAATGTATTCCTTTACCTCTTGCTTTGACAGCTCATGGCTTTGCCTGGATAAACCTTGGGGCTGAGTATAGGGGGGCTGATGGGCAACTTTCAGCATCAGATAATCAATCAGTTGCTCTCTGGAAGGATGTCTTGCCACAGATGTTTGGGGAGCAGGATGATGAACTTGAGTATAGTTTGCCTGAGGTCTTGAAGGCTGGCACAACTGCCCATTTGTCAAAGGTATCTGAATAAAGTCAATCATAATGAATCAACATTTTATATTATCAAGGTAACAGTTTGCTTTATACAGCTATTATGATTTATCATGATTAGCAAGTATGTTACAAAAATATAACTTTGAAATATGTAATTATACATTATCTTAAAACTAGTAATATTCAAAGCTGAATGAAAAGCATTTATCTCAACTTTTGTATAGCGTAAACCAGACAGCCTCCTGATGGGCCAATCAATTTCAATTGGGTTTTTGATGTGGAACATATCTTCTGGCACACCCCCTGGGACGGAAATGGTACTGACGTGATGTCTGTAGTCCTGCCCCATGGAGTGCACCAGAAAAGGTAAGGAGGCAGTTAGGGCCAAGGCAGTAGTTGCTACTTTTATTGGTCTGGAATGAGTATTATAGAATCATAGAATCATTAGCGTTGGAAGGGACCTCCAGAGTCATCTAAACCAACCCCCTGAAGAATTCCTTAAACACACCAGGGAAAAACAGAGTTAGCGGAAATATTCTTTGTTTAAAATGGAATGCGGCCAGCCAGCTGCCCTCACCTTCATGGCAGCCAGGAAGGTGGGAAATGGTATGTGTTTCCTGCTAGCCATAAGAGTAAAGAGCATTGTGAGGCTGTGGTAGAGGGGGCAGCAGGCTCATGGGTGGCTGCCCAGAGCCCCACAGCTTGCCTCCTGTCTGGGAAGTATCAGCAGGAGGAGGAGGAGCAGGATGGGGGCAGGAAGAGACTGCAATTGGTCCTTCCAACACCTCCCTCTCACCCTTTTGAGGTGAGAGCCGATTTGAGGCACGTTGTCAGAAGGACCATGCACTTTTTATGTATATAGATGTACTCTAAGGAATACAATTAATAGCTATATCACTATACATTGTACTGAACTTTTCTTGTAAGATATCACCACATATGAAGTTTTGCCCCTGTGAAACATTACATTTGAATTTTAAGAGTGTATATATAGAATGAATTGCATAGTTTTGTACCTGTACAGGAAGTTTCTTCATGCTGTCTGGACCAACATCCTTGAGACTAAGTGTGGCAGATGAGTAATTTTGCTGTCCAGAAATAAATACATCATCCTGACATTGCTCTACTGGTGCAGACGTTTGGGGATGCTTTAAATGACAAACAAAAGCATATAAATATTTCTATTACCTTGTGGTATATTATTTAAGTATTTAAGCACTCCTTCAAAGGATTATAACCATACAATTGTTGATTATATTCATATGAATGCAGGGCATATTATTTAAGCATATTAAAGAATTTAATCCTATTACAACAGCCCTGAGATGACCACAATGTTTAACACTGGAACTTTTACAATACTCAGAACTTCATATCCTACCAAATCATAATGAAAACTATTCATGGAAACAGTTGCCATTAAAGGATTTGCAAACTTCATGGAAATCTTTTATTGATTTGTTCTGATAGATTATTCTTTTTCTGGCTCATGCTGGTCACAGACAACACTAATTCCTACACTTTTCTGTTGAACTGTGTAACAAATTTTGTTCCTTGCAATACTGTCTCTGGATGAAAGCTATATTGTTTATTTGCATTAGGAACTGAAAGACAGGAAATGGTAGTACAACACCACAACTATGTGGTATCCTATTTCCAAATTGGCCAATGGTGTATCTATTGTAAGCTGCATACCAAATTATCATGACATTTATGTGCATGGCATCTCAAACAGACAAAAAGAAATACAGGTGCACTTTTATGACGAGTTACACCCTTATACACTCATTGAAGTCAAGGTATTTAGAAGGGTGTAACCCTATTTTGGATTGTACAGTAAGAAACCGGAAACCTAAATATACAAAGAGAAGGCGATAAAGCAAGGCAGAAGGCCAAAAGCAAAGGAAAAAAATACACATTCCTTTCAGTTACAGGTGCATTGTCTTCATTTTTAAAAGGCTGTTTTTTTAAATGGATCCGGAAGGAAGCAGCACGTATAATTAATGTTCAGGGAACTAGTTATAAGGTATAAGGGGGGGAAATTAGAAGGCAAAGTTATTTGAGAGAGCATGGTGTTACTTATATATTATAGTAAGGAATAAACTGGGAAACAGTGGTGAAATAACTGAAGATCACGGGCTGTATGCAAACACAGACAGGAATCAACATTAAGGAAGTAGGGGTAATCTCATGGACTGAGCAAAAGCAGATGTAAATGACTTTGGCAGCAGGATATTTGATTTGTGAAGGCTGATGTGCAACAATGGAAGTCTGCAGAAGAAATGGTAGTAGTATTCAATGCAAAGGACAAAGATCTTACATTAGAATTGTCACCAGAAATGTGTCCCCCCCCCCCCAGTGTTGTACAAGGAGAAGCAACATAATTTGGTAACTGACTTATGATGGGTCATAAGGAGAAGAAGGAGCAAACACAACAAACAGAACAGATGGTGATGACGTTAGCAGTAACAGAACCTATCCGAAGAGGAGGTGGTTTGTAATGAAAGGCAAGAAATTGAGTCTTGGACATACTAAGCATTAGTGAATTAAAAACAAACAAACTGGGAAGGTAGGTCATACATATTTTGAAATTAGGTCATTGATTTATATTGTGGTTAGAAATATTTATTTTCTCTGAGTAAAGCAAATGAACCTTGGCATTACACTGTTCTAGGCCACTATGTCTCTATGTACAGAACTGTAACATAGAAACTGTATAAACAGTGACTACCTGCCCTTTAAAAGGGGATCTCTGTGCAGAAAAAGAAAAAAAAACAATATAGGGAAAGGCAATGATAACTATAGACGCTAAAACATCACTAAGTCAGTGGAAATATATATAGATCACATCATCAGAATATAGTTTGACAGCCTGAAAGCAGTAAACATTAGGTCACATCACACATACTTGAAAGATAACGATTTATAGTAATAATTATCCAAGCAACTGAAGACAGCAGTTCATATATACTAGAGAAAAAGTATTCCTGAGAAACCTGCCAATTTAACTTGAGGATAAATTTCTTGCATATTTTTATATGGCTATCAATTCACTCACAGGTATGTGCTCAGTGAGCAACTGCTTTCAAAATTGACCACTGCTGATGTTTTAGCAGGAGGTTAAAAAAAATCCCAATATATATAAAAAAAAAGGGGGGGGGGAATTCTTCAATAATTGCCATTATTGAATCACTATTTTACAACAGGTAGAAGCCAGACATGGTATAGAACTACACAAAGCTACAAAAATAGACAGCTTCAGAGATGTTTCACATGCCTGTTGCCTTACTAACAATAGCCTTTTAGTGCATGTACTCACACGACCAATGTGAACACCAGAACTTCTTCCATCTGCAACACTCAAGGTAACACTGCCCTGGCTGCCATGCAGATCCCTAGAGCTGCCATAGTGAAAGCTGCTAACAGGAGCATAATTGGAATTAAAGGACCTAGACAGCATGCTCTGAATAAAGAAGGGACAGATAACAGAGATTAGTGCAGCATGCGTAAATCACAAGACATGTTATACAGACTTGATACAGACTACAAAACTGTGTATCATGCAACAATAATACCATGCACACCAAAGGTAGTCCCCTTCAGAAAATCAAAATCTCAAGTGACACCCCATGTGATCTTGTTTACTGTAAACTGAACATGCAACCTGATACAATATACATGTATATTGTATGAAAACACATCTATTCAAATAGATGTGTCTCAGCAAAATCCATTTGGTTATCAGATTTTAAATGCTTGCAATATACCTCTCTAGGGAAAAAGAAAGTGGAAGACTGAAATACAATCAGATGTCTTAATCAGATGTGTAGGTGCTAAAGATTATACATATACTGTTGACTATTTGTGAGAATATTATACAACTGTTGAATTTATACCCACTTTCTTTATAGTGTCTGATCCTAAAAATCTTGGTTTAGCTTTTTTCACTCTAATTTTGTTAAAAAATTAAACTCTGTGAATTAAAAAATAGTTTGATTCCAGAAACATATGTATTTAGACCAAGATTCTGTGTACTCTTTGGGTCACATTACCTTGACTACATGGATTATACAACCCTTTTCCAATCTAACCTAGTCCTTATAAGAGCGAGGGGTGAAACACTGACATAAAAAGGGGCCAATATAGTGAACGTGCTCCATGTAACCGAACACTTCTGACATACCAGAGTGTTGCGTGTGATGACTCATCCACTGCAAAAGTCTTGTCAGAATGGACATGGAATACTTCAAGTTCCATTCAGTGTTTAAGTGTTCCTTCCCTACTGATGCTTTGGTTCTAAGCAATGGCAGTGTTTTTAGGAGAGCTTTCAGCAGTTAGACTCATTCTTGGTCTGTTCTGTTACTCCTTGTGGGTTTATTAGTCTATGTCAGGGGTAGTCAAACTGTGGCCCTCCAGATGTCCATGGACTGCAATTCCCATGAGCCCCTGCCAGTGTTTGCTGGCAGGAGCTCATGGGGATTGTAGTCCATGGACATCTGGAGGGCCGCAGTTTGACTACCCCTGGCTACGTGCTGCTGTTTTGATATAGTTGCATTTTATTTGCTACTTATGTCTTAATTGATCATTTGTATTAGTTCCCTTGTAGGTGAGATAAGCATAGAATATTATTAACTTTGAAGGAAATAAGTTATTCATTTGTATTGGGTTATACTAATCCACCATCAATTCCAAAAGCAGCAAAGAAATCCCATGTGGACAAATTGGTTATGGCCCAGTTTGCAATGGGAAATTATCCAATTTCAATCTTGCAAGCAGCTCCTTGTAGTCAACTGCCTAAGATTATGTTGTTGTATCTCAAGTGTTCAGGCTGTGTTCCTTTATATTTTAATCTCATCTTTGGAAGTAAGTTCTCCTCCAACACTTCTATATGTGATACTAAACACCCTCACTGTCCACATCACAGCAAAGGAGTGAAAGAGCACCATCCTAGGTTCAGCCTCAGCAGTTTCACCTGCTGGATCACAGGTAACAGGAGACCTACAAAAGCCACTCCAGTCAAGGGAGAGCATAGTGGCAAGATAGTCAAAGTCAGAATGTATAAGGCATCTTAGTAGCTAGATGAAGTAGCCTCTTGCTTATGTTTCATGCCAAAGCAAATCTGTTAAATCTTTAAAGTAGCACATGATTTGTTCTCTCTTCCCGACCCACTCAGCATGTACTGTTGTTTTTGAAAGCTTGTGCTTTTTTTTTTAAAGTCCATGGGAGAAAGACTGGGATATAAATAAAACAGACATGCTACATGCCTAAGCTCTTAAAGGTGAGATCAGTGCCCCTGTACTTGTGCATGTTCACTTTTTAATGTGCTGTAGGGCAGTGGTCCTCAACCTTTTTATCACCGGGGACCACTCAACGCCAGGGACCACTCACCGGGGACCACTCAACGCCTTTTACTGAGGCCTGGTGGGGGGGTAGTTTACTCCTCTACTCTCAACCACTGCCCTAGCACTCTCTGATCGCTATGGTAATGTTTAAACATCCCTTCAAAATAAGATACAGACATGCCACAACAATGAAGTGTGTTGTAAAGGGCTGGGGGGGATGAAGTAAAGGGCCGGGGGGGGGAGAGAAGGCGTCCTTCAGGGCTCACCTCCAATTAGTCGAAGGACCACATGTGGTCCGCAGCCCACAGGTTGGGGATTGCTACTGTAGGGTACTACATTATCTGATGTCTGTTCTAATGCCTTCCAAGGAGAGTATTATAGATTTTTGAGTATTTTTAAACATGGAAGCTGAACTTTAGTTGAAAGGCCATGAAACATTTTCAAGGGGACTAGGATATCACAGGACTCAACCCAGGACCTACAACTCTCTGGTCTGCTTAGGCCTCTAACATAAAAAAGATTCAGAATCTTGTTTAGGAAGCTAATCCTATAAAGGGAAGTTTGAGTAGTTTGGCCTTGATTCCTTTAATGGATTTTCTATCATGCATTGACTGGAATTTATTAACCCTAATGTGACTTTTATCAAATATTTTCCCCATCAGTAGGAACTCATTTAAAATAACCACTGAAACAATGATGAATATGTCCAAAATGTGAGGGGATATTTTATTTTTATTTACGTTATTTATAGTTCAGCTTTTTCACTGGCAGATTCCACAGACTGAGCCAATACAATACAATCAACAGGATGGAACATTCAATAAACAGTGCAACAGGATTATGGCACAGAGCCAACAAGAAATCTTGAAACAAAACCGTTGCAAGGCATAAGTATTAATATGACACAGTAAACGGTGCAAAATTATACTGTAGGATCCTACTTCCAGCAAGTTCCAAGTAACTTTGTGAATAATTTTGTACAGTGCAATCTATTGCCTATGTAGAAAATACCTCTTGAACAATGCATAGTTTGTGGAAAGCCTGGAGAGTGGAAGCCTTCCTGATCTCCTCAGGTAGGCCAGTCCATAAGGTGGAGGCCACAAGAGAGAATGTACACATACAGGCAGCTGGTGATTTTGCCCATTTTCAGGCTGGCACCTGCAGAAGGCTATGCTCAGATCAACAAAACTGTCATGGCAAAGCGTAGGAGTCACACAGATATGATGGTCTGAGGTCATGAAGTGTTTTGAATGTTACAGCCAATATCTTAAATTGAGTTCACTAACTGATAGCCAGCCAGTGGAGTGATGGCAGACTAGGAGTCATAGAATCATAGAGTTGGAAGGGGCCATACAGGCCATCTAGTCCAACCCCCTGCTCAACGCAGGATCAGCCCAAAGCATCCTAAAGCATCCAAGAAAAGTGTGTATCCAGCCTTTGCTTGAAGACTGCCAGTGAGGGGGAGCTCACCACCTCCTTAGGCAGCCTATTATGCAAGCGCCATCTACCTCCTGATAATAGCCACTCTGCAGAATTCTGCACCAAATGAAGTTTCTGAGTTGATATAGAGGGGAGACCAATATACAATGCATTACACAGTAGACTAGTCTCAATGTCACTGTGGCATGTATCTAGGTGGCCAGATTAGCCGAATCGAGGTAAGAGGCCATTTTACAAGCCAGGATGAGTTAGAAAAAGAAAGTTGCTTCTCCAGCAATATCACTGGGCCCAGTATAACTCCAAGGCTCTTAACTGGGTCAGCAGAACTCCATCAATAGTGGGGAGCACAATGTCTTTCAAGATCTCCGTCTTCCCAACCAGCATTATTTCTGTCTTTTATAATGATACTGTGGGTATTGAAACAAATTGTCTCACAGTGGTTATTTCATATGTAAAACAGTAATTAAACTAATTAAACAATACTTTCTTCAGGGCACCATTCCAATGCAGAGGAGTGCTTTCCCAATCAACATTAATCTAAGCATTGCATTGTGCTTCTGAAATCTAGGCAGCTATAAAACTATTTACTTATTGATTTATATTGCAATTTAAAGCAAAACACTCATCTGGGAAAATATACACAGCTCTACAGCGCAGCATTATACTGGCAGCAATGCTGCCTTCAGAAAGATCCACATTTTGGCTTAATAATGTTAACCACTGGAATTGATTGGCCACTGTGTGAGACAGGATAGTGGACTAGGTAGACCACTGGTCTGATTCAGCAGGGCTCTTATGATCGTGTCATATGAATACTACTTCGTATGACTGGTTAACTGACTGGAGTGGCAATCACAAAGTTAGTCCGCCTGGCATGCACATCACTAGATTAACACTGGAATCAAACAACAGAGAAGTACAAGGGAGAACTGCAGACCTAGGCCTCCAAACTCCATACCACACAATGCAATTATTTTCTATAGCTTACATATGCTTACTCCAAGAATGAAAAATAATAGGTTTGATCACAGAAAATACCACAAACATACTTTTAACCTTCTGTGGAACTTTAAATATATGCCAATAGTTTAAAGCTAAGCAAGGTTAGAGTTTTAAAGTTTTGCATTCTGTACCAAACACATTCTGTACTGAACACATCTAGTATCCGATAATAGCCAAGCTGCAACATTCAGTACCAACTGACACATGAAGTCCAATCTAGCTGTGCAAGTAGAATAAAATTTGCACCTGGTGCTCTGCATGGTACAGCCAAGGAAGCTGCTGATTGTAAAGACAGTTCCACTAACTGTACATAAGTACGTAAGTGCGCATGTGAAATTTGCTTTAATAGTGTCAGGTTCACTTATGTACTTCTCAGCAATAAACCTGCTTCATTATACTAGAGAGTGGATTTATGGCACCTAGCCCATTCTAGGGGAAGAAATGGAGATAGTGACAGATTTTATTTTCCTGGGCTCCAAGATCACTGCAGATGGGGACTGCAGCAAAGAAATTAAAAGACGCTTGCTGCTGGGGAGGAAAGCTATGGCAAATCTAGACAGCATCCTAAAAAGCAGAGACATCACCCTGTCAACAAAAGTGCGTTTAGTCAAGGCTATGGTATTCCCAGTTGCAATGTATGGCTGCGAAAGTTGGACCATAAGGAAGGCCGAGCGTCAAAGAATTGAGGCTTTTGAACTCTGGTGCTATAGAAGACTCTTGCGAGTCCCTTGGACTGCAAGGCGAACAAACCGGTCAGTCCTAGAGGAGATCAACCCTGACTGCTCTTTAGAAGGCCAGATCCTGAAGATGAAACTCAAATACTTTGGCCACCTCATGAGAAGGAAGGACTCCCTGGAGAAGAGCCTAATGCTTGGAGCGATCGAGGGCAAAAGAAGAAGGGGACGACAGAGAATGAGGTGGCTGGATGGAGTCACCGAAGCAGTAGGTGCAAACGTAAATGGACTCCGGGGAATGGTAGAGGACAGGAAGGCCTGGAGGATCATTGTCCATGGGGTCGCGATGGGTCGGACACGACTTCGCAAATAACAACAACAACAAGCCCATTCTAAAGTGGTGGGAGCTGATTTTTCATGATTTTAAGGCACTTGATAGCTTGAATAATCACAATGATTTTCAAAGAGCCTAGAGCTGGATATTCAACTGGGAAAATACCAGCCAAACAATGATCAAGAATTTTTAAAGCATTAGCTTTGTTATACATACTTTAATCAATAGGTTTGATAATTACTCTAATTGGGTTGCACAGTTAACTGTTATTCTGAAACAATTACTTTTTAAAAAGCAAAAAACAAATGACTTACATAACTAAGTTATGTAAGGTTTCTGTAAGCATGCAGTCAACCAAGCCTTTTACTCTCTGGTTTCTATCATGGAACACCAGGTCAGTCTACGGTGACAAATTTATAAAACAAACAGAAAGACTGCAAAGCAATAGCAACTACTGGAAAACAAAGTACATTTGGAGTTGCCAATGGCCAACTCTGGTCTACTGCAAGGTTCATCCTTCAGTGCTGCTGGGCAAGGAGGCAATCAGCCTTCACTCTTGCTTTCGTTAAGAGACAACGATGAATCAATACCTGAAATTCCAATTTCACCATAAAAGACAAGTGGGAACTGCTGTAGGACACAGCGTTTCAATGGTGACCTTCACAGCAGGAAGCACTGGTGCATTTACAGCAGCAGATGCTATAGGCCAGTAACTGTAAGCATGCAAAACCAAAGCCAAATACAGCCAATTCACTGCAAGACACCTAACTTTCAGTTTTTAATATACAAGCTAGAACTAAAATGGCTGCATTCCTTGTACAGAATTGTACACCCCTTAAACAAGTAAACAGACAAAATAATCAATCTGTTAATATAAATTGGCAGAAACTAAAAAACTTTGATATTTGTGTAAAGGTCTACTTCATGTGGCAGGCAGGAGAGGCCAAAGAAGGATAGACTACATTTTCAAGAAAATTCAACCCCTCATCTATGCAGATTAGCTCACTATGGCCATTCATGTCACAGCCTACTTCGATCAAGAGAAAAAAAGAAGTACATTCTCTCTAATATACACACCAGCACCTCCAACAGCCCATTTCATCAGCACGTTTTGACAAGTGTTATGTAAAGAAGTGTTTATACATGTTGGCGATCTCCAAAAGAGGGAAAATCTCCATTGCCTCTAATTCCTGCCCAAGACTGAATCCCAAAATATCTCCATAACAGTCCCCCCTCTGCCAACAGCCACTGGATACACTTTCCCTGTCTTTATGGTTAGAATCATAGAGTTGTAAGAGTCCATAAAGGTCATCTAGTCCAACCCCCTGCTCAGTGCAGGTTCAGCCTAAGGCATCCGGGATAAGTATCTGTCCAGCCACTGCTTGAAGACTGCCAGTGAGCGGGAGCTCACAACCTTAAGTAGTCAATTCCACTGTTGAAGTACTCTGACTGTGAAAAAAAATCTCATATCTAGCCGATATCTTTCTCTACGTCAGTGATTCCCAACCCCTAGTCTGGAGACCGGTCCATGGATCAGTCGGTACCGGGCCGCGGCTCTATGAAGTTAGGTGCTTCAACCCAACGTCGGCCCAACTTTGCAGAAGTCCAGGTCACAAAGCTCTCCTTCTCCATTCCTGCTCTGACTAGGACTCCCTCATCTCACGTCCAGGAGCGCCATTCCCAGGGCAGCCCACACAACTCCGTGGCAACGAGGTCCCTGCCCGCTGCCTTCAACAACCACGGTGAAAAGAAACAGAGGCCAGCTTGCTTCCCCATCCTTTTCGTCCAATTGCCCAATCAGATTAGTGATAGCAACTGCCAGCTAAGCCCACCCCTCCAGCGCCATCCATCTAGAAGACTACCCCCCCCCCCGGGCCTCAGTAAAATTGTCAAGCATTGACCGGTCCCCAGTGATAAAAAGGTTGGGGACCACTGTTCTACGTAGTTTAAAACATTTCCTGAGGGTCCTATCCTCTGCTGCCAACAGGAACCTTTCCCTACCTTCCTCTAAGTCAGTGGTCCCCAAGGCTTGAGAATTTTACTGAGGCCTGGGGGGGGTAGTCTTTTGCCGAGGGATGTCACCGCCACCTGAGCCAGTGCTCTGCTTGCTTTCCCGCCGGCGCCCCTGACTTCCCGCCGCCCACTGGGGGCGCTGCCAGCAGCAGCTGTACAGTGCCATGCTGAGGGGGAGCCCCAGCCATGGCAGCCGCTGGAGAGCACCAAAGGTGAGCCGGCGGCAGAGTGGCAGGGCAGCAGCTGGGGAGGAGGACGAGGAGGAGCAGCGGACCGGTACCAACTGATCTACGGACTGGTACCGGTCCCTGGACCAGAGGTTGGGGACCACTGCTCTAAGTGATAACCTAAAATACTTAAAGACAGCAATCATGTCCCCTCTCAACCAGGGTCCCCAGGCCCTGGATCATTATTGTTGCTCTCCTCTGAATCCTCTCAATTTTGTCCATGTCTTTTTTGAGGTGTGGCTCCAGAACTGCACACAGCCTGCTCGTATTTAACTTACAGTCTCACTTTTCCAGCATGTTCAGATCTCGTTGAACTCTATCTTTATCTTCTGGGGTGTTTGCTACTCTTCCCAATTTGGTGTAATCCAATAGTTCCACTTCTTCTCCCTTTCACTCTAATCCTGCTCAGCTTCCTTCCTGCTCATCTGCTCTACTTTTGCTGACTATTGCTTTTTTCCTTCTTCACATCCTCTTACCACACAGTCCCTCCCTTCCCCGATTCCTACTTCCCAGCCCATCTCATTGCAGGGTTGTTCTCATCTCATAAGATGCTTGGGAAAGGGCTCTACACTTTTCTCCAGATTCACTACATGAGACAGTTATCTTATGTTATAGTTTGGGGTTACCATGGCAATCAAAAATACTACTTAATGAAGTCTTCTCATGATACATCTCAGCTGTCAAAAGACTCAGGTTTTTTATGCTATTAATTAACAAAAATGAGGTTTTTGTACAACTGGGAGTGGCTTTATTGTAAGGCTTTAACCCCCAATGTCTTTGCTGTGATAATCTTTTGATCTCCATGATGGAGCCATAGTTAGCAATCAGTTGTACACTTTTCCACAGTCAGGTTTGGCTGCTTTTTTTGAAGGACAGAGTCTACATATTTACACTAATGATCAAACAACAATCATAAATTACATGGCCAGTTTGCATAGCTTTCTGAGAGGGACGGCACTTAAGAAGGATCCGTCTACTACCTCCTCAGAGATTATCATTGGACACAATACCACACCAATGTCACTGGGGTAACATTGCCCCTTATCCCATTCTTATGGGTTAAAGTCTGAATATCCAAGAAATCACTATGACTTAGATTTCTCATATACTAAACTTTACAGCAAAGAACTTTTTCAGGGCTTTTAGAACTACCGTAAATATTGGGATTTTTATACTATCAGTTATTGTATAGCTGAATTCATCCACATGTATCACATTATTAAAACTACAATACACGCTATTGTAATTCAGAACATGCGCATCACTCAAAGTAGCTGGATGGCTCAGTTTTATAGAATGAACAGAAAATGTCTTACCTTTTCTAACTTTTTGGCCTCAATGTGTCGCAGCACCTGTTCCCTCCAGTCATGAGGGACTTTATTTTTTCCTGGGCCATCTAACAGAGAGTGTTCAGAATTAACTCTTGGGTTGGTTCTTTTAGAGGGACTAGTCCTCGAATAATTGAAGTCACTAACTGACATAGTTCTCTCTGGTATTTCATTTACTGAGGGGCGAGCACTCTGAGGTCGGGGTACATTCGGACCATCAACACTATAGGTTCTTGCAGAAAGTGGTCTTTGTTGTCCTCCTGACATTATGGGTGGGACTCTTCCCATCGAATGCAAATCCCTGTATGTTAAATAATCCCCTTCAGGAATCTGAGGACGTCGGGGAGGTCCAGTATCACCAGTGTTCATGGAAGCAGTGGAAGATACACTACTTTGCCGTTGAAGGGTATTTCTGGTTGCCCCTGAAAGAAGTCTATCATTTGGTGAAACAGCCCACATTTCCATGTGCCTCCCACCCATTCTTTGATGCATATTATATGCAGCATTTGCTCTAACATTGTTATGGTTAGAAAAATTCATGTTGGCAGAATATTTTGCAGAATTGCAACCTTCTATAGTATCTGATCTTGGCAAGCGTTGAGGGTGCAAACAACTTTGTTCAATGAGAGAATGCTGCTTTTGAGGCCACAAAGAGTCTTTGGCTGCCATACTGCTGCTGTATTGAATGTTATACTGGGGATTACTGGGTGGTTGTGAAGTATTTGTCCCTTGCTCTCTTATTACATTAGTACCTTCAGGATTATGATTTGAATCAAACTTGAAAACTGTTTTTGTACATATTAGATCAGATGATGATGATGAAGATCCAGGAAATACTTGCAATGGCTGGTCACAAAGAAGAGTCGCTGACTTGCTACGGACAATATTTTTTCCTTCTGGAAGTGCAGGTGCTGATTTCACTACTGGACTTGGTTGCTGTGATCCATTGTCGCTGATAATATCATAGATTTTCAGAGCGCCCATGTCCATGTTGGTTATGCTATGAGATTTCACAACTGGCCCACTTCGCTGTGGGGACAAATCTTCAGTGCTCCTTGACAGACACATTTCGGAAGAGGAATCTGTATCAAGTGTAGCACTTCTCTTCAATTCTGATTTTCCTGAAGAGTGAGATATTTCTTCAGAATGTCCATTGACATTATTTAGAGGGCACAGATTAGATTTCTTTTTATTTCCCATGTGCTCCATCTCCTCTTTAAAGTTGTTGTTTAAAAAGCCCTTAATGGATGCTACTTCCTGTGTTTTTATTCGTTCCACATTTGATTGCATTCCTTCCTCACCAGCCAACTTGCAGATATTCATGCTGATTTGCTGAACTTTGTGACTTTCATCAGTAGCACTGTTTAGTTCAACACCTTTCTCTATTAAAGCTAATCGCTCTTCAATACTTAATGCAAATTCAGTAAAATTGGTAACTTTATCTTGGGCAACCAGTTTTTCTTCTTCTGTGACATTTATTTCACCTCCATTTTGTAATAAGCTATTCGAATTTTCATCTTCTTTCCTGAAAACAAAAATGCCGTTTAATTCAAGAATATAACACTAACCTTCTAATATAACTTTTGGTAGGTGTATGCTTTTTTAAATTATTCTGCGCCATCTGATCATTATTAAAACTTCTAGAATCCAATGAAAACTCTGTCAGATAGGAAGCAGCCAAACAAATGGGAACATAGCAGTGTAAGGTTGCAATCTGCAGACTACCTGTCAGCTGGAGTGAAGAGAGTTGACAAAAATAAAATTTTCTTCTTCTCCTCAAATGCTAGAACTTGAGGATATCCATTGAAGACAGGCAGTACATTCAGGATGACAAATGGAAAGATTACTTTACAGAGAGTGATTAAAATGTAGAATTCACTGCCAGAGGATGTAATGATGGCCACAGGAATAAACAATTTTAAAAGGGGGTTAGATAGATTCATGAAAGATGTGTTCAGAGAGAGTCAGTCTCTGAATCCCAGTTCCATAAGGCAACATCGGGGCAAAGTATTTGCCTTTTATGCCTTGCTGTCCAGAGGAATGGGTTGGCCATCATGTAAGACAGGATGCTGGACCTTTAGTCTGGTCCAGCAGGGCTCTTCTGTTCTTATAACTATGCCAGCATTGTGAGGGGAGGGAAATTTTAGCCTCTCAAGTGACCAAATCAGCTGAGCATCTTCAGCTATATGTCAAGCAAAGAAGAATGCAAAAACCTTCCTTCCTGTATAATAGACGTAAACCCAATGCCATCTTAGCCAAGAACAATATCTTCCCCTTCTACTCTCATGCCAGCTGCAATTATGCTACCACTACCATGGAGGGAGGGAGTGGGAGAGACTATCCCTCCAATTCCCCCTCCCCCATTCAGAGCTACTGGGGGACAGTCAAGGTAATAATATTCTAAAGGTACTGGCTACCCTACAGCCTCATAAAGCTGGATAAGTGATGGTATTTGCTTTCATATGATGTTTGGGTTAGGTATGGGTGGTAATGGGAACATTTATGTGAAGGCTCCTGGTGCCTTCTTACTCTAATTTGGCCACAATGGGTTCTTCCAATTCAAAAATGCCCTTCTTGGGACAACAACGTCAAACCACATCAGAAGGGCACTTCAAGGTACACTGCAAGCAGAATTAGAAATATAATATGGGAACTCTATTTCAAAGTAGAGATCACAATTTCACAGTTAGTGTTCTAAAACAAATGTCAACAACTCAGCAATTACACTCAATATTCCAAATATAGTTATTGTGTAAAGTTTTCCAAACCTAATTTTGGAAGTGATGGATATGTTTCTTTCTTTCTCTGGAGAGCACAGTGATGCTTCATGGCTGCTGTCAGTATTCAGAGAAACTGAATCGGACATCCGAGAAGGAGAAGAACAATTGCTGTTGTTTTGGTTGCTGTTGTGGGTAGGTTCATCTGACAATGAATCAGCATCTCTACTGTCATCTAAAAAAAATGCAGTCCAGTTTAGCATGTACATATAGTTAGCTCCCAGAAAACAAACATTCACATTCTGTTGAATATGCGTAAGTACATTGTTTGTAAAACCTAGAATTTCAGACCTAAACAGCTCTATTTGAGTTTGCCCTGGATAAAAGAAAACTTCCCTACTACTGAAATAAATGGACTTCTTAGGAAGAGGAGGAGTCTCAAAGCGGCTTACAATCACCATCCCTTTCCTCTACTCACAGCCGACACCCTGTGAGGTAGGTGAGACTGAGAGAGCCTTGATATTACTGCTCGGTCAGAACAGCATGTCTATATGTGTGCTATAAAATGTTCAGAAAACCTGTCAGACAGTTTATGCCAGTCTTCTTTGCTGCTACCAGGGGCTACCACTTCTGGTTGATGAATGGAAGTTTAGATCAATGGTGGTCTTATTTCTGCTTACCTTTTTTGCTGCTTCCAAGGGCTACCACTTTGGGTTGATTAATGGAAGTTTCTATCAATGGCGGCCTCATTTCTGCTATCTTCATTTCTTCATCAGAGGAGAGATCTTCTGACTCCTGTTAAAAGGACAGAAAAAATATGATGCACATTTATAGATGCTAACCAAAATGAAAACTATTATCCTAGGTGACCTTTAAGTACATCTGAACATTTCACAGTGCAGTTTCCCCATTTTGTTTTTGTTTTTTAGTTCAGCACTGAGGCGGCTTCAGAAAAGCATAGCTTTAATGGAAAGCTTCAGTCAGATGGCTGTGCTTCAGAAAACAGCTATACACCAAGGACATCCCCCCCTTCTCCTCTTTGGATCAACAGCATCAGCAGAAAAGAGCAAGCAGGACCAATACAAGCCTATATCCATGTTTCTCTTTGATGTATCAACTTGTAGTTCCATTTCTAACACTTGGAATATTGTTGAATTACCTCATATACATTTTTATTTGTAGATCCTATGACAACACCAAATAGCATAATTTGTGCGAAATTACATACAACAAATCCCCTGTCCTTGAGGTACTGAAGCATCAGAAGAAAGTACATTTTAATTTCCCTCAAATTAACTACCAGCTTCTTGCCCTCAAGACTTCTTTTCCAGAATTGCTCTAATAGTGACTCAAGCAGTGTATCAATTAGGGTTGGGCGCTTTGGCGTCCAGAACGGCCATTCCCGCCCAAAGCAGCCAGCACCACAATGTGGGGAGGAGGGGAGGCATGGGCGCTGGCGTGCCGGTCGGTGCACAAGCGCAGGCGCAGAACCTCCCCTCCCACCCCGCGCTGCGGTGCTGGCTGCTTTAGGTGGGAATCAACAGACTTTATCTGAAATAATCCTACTTCTGATCTAAGCATTTCAAAAATACTTGAAATACACTGCCTCTGGTAGAATTGATGTCAGAGGGATGGGCTAAATTAAGTTCTAAGCCTTTGGCTTGAATACCCCCATCATCCTTCATTGACAGCCTCCATTTTTAAATTAATGAACCGTTCTTGTAGGTAGGTATAAATGAGGTATGAACCAGCTTCTTAAAGTACTACAAGATACTATTTGATGTTCTCTGAATTACACTCCAAAGTTACTGATACAAGCTAGTTCCAATATTATGAAGATTCATGATGCAACCCCACTAGCAGAGGTATTTAAAGTGACAGAGCTGCCCCATTACAGCTGATCATGACAGCCATGGGGGGGGGGAGACTCAGCAGCCATTAAAGGCTCCCAGGCAAAAAAGAAGCTGCCCGCCCATGCAGCACAGCTGACTGTGATAGTCACACAGGCTGTCAAAATCAGCAGTAATGGGGGAGGCTCCAGCAGTCTTTAAAGGCTCCCAGCCAAGGTTGGAAGCCTTTAAAGGGACAATCCACACTGCATTACAGCTGACTGTGACAGCCCCATGGGTGACAAAGTCAGCTGTAACATGTGGAGGGCTAACAAGCAGCCTTTCAAGGCTCCCAGCAAAGGTTAGGAGCCTTTAATGGGATCACACCCCCACACTACAGTGGATCCTGAAAGCCCCACCGCTGTCACAATCACCTTTAGGCGATCCACAGTCCTTTTCAATACTCCCCCCTAATTTAGAAGGCTGGGGGGAGTATTGAAAGGGAATGCCTAGAGCCCACTGTATTTTCTGTACAACAGGCTTAACTGGTAGTTAAATATAACTGGATATAACCTGTCAACTCTTAAGTAAAACATGATTTTTTAAGGAAGGCATTCAGAGCTGATAATACTTGGATTGTTTTAGTTTTCTGTTATTACTTTCCAGATATTGTTTTTACCTGAATTTTTAATGATTTTTAAAAAGAAATTATTCCTAAAATGTATTTTACTAAGCTATTTTAATTTTTTAGATCACATTGCACACCCCTGGCTACTACATACAGTAGTACAGTACTTACAGCTACTTAAATACATACCTCAGGCATTTCTTCGTGATTAGCAATCGGTACTGCGTTTTCTGAGATTTTAACTTGAGCATTCATCTGTGAGTTTCCAGAGCTTTTCTCAGCCTCTAGCTGGTTAGGCTTCTGTAAGCAATTTCCAAACATGATAACCTCCTCATTTTCTAATTTGTTCTTTGATGTAGTGATTTCTGATGTCTATGGTAGATTTAAAGACATTCACATTGTTAAGGAAAGCATACTGAAAGTGAGAGAACTCATCAGATTGTCTATTAGAGTAGGTTCAGCTTTAAGTATCCATGGTGAAGTCCTCCACATCAGTAAGTACACAGATAACACGAAGCTACTCTCCTCCTAAAGTTTTGGTGGTGACCCCAGAAAGACAACAGTATTTTGCCATTAGATCTTAATCCACAGTATTCCATCCACTACAGCTTTCCTCTGTCTTGTATGCCTAATTTTTCCAATCACAACAAACCGTGGCACTTGACTCTGCTAAACTATATTGCTGACTAAAAATACATTAAAATGCTAGAATACACATCTATTTGTAAACCGTGTTTAACAATCTTTTTTCATTCGTGTTTCCTACCCCACCATCAAGTTGCCCAGAGCAGCATTATAGCCTTATGCCACCTCTTCCACAGCTAAGCAGGGATTTGTACCCAATTCCCCATTTCTAAATACACTCTAACCATTATACCACTGACCCTACACATTTTAAGGTAAGTATTTGTTTAAATTACTTAAAATATTTTTATGCCATCATTCTACCTGTGGGGGTTCCCGAGGTAGCACACATTAAAATATTTAAATAGTAGGGGCGTATTCCACTTTAAAAGTGCACTGGACGCAGCATCTCCCCCCCCCCTCCCAAGCTCTCACCACAGGAGCCTGGAGGTCATGGCGGGAGCATGGCGGGGATCACAGCATTTCCCCCTCCCCGGACTCCATTGGCAGCACTAAGGCAATAAAGAGTGGCGAGGCCTCAGCAGTGATGCCAGACGCTTATACTGCTGTCACCAGAAGGGAGGAGGCAAGCAAGACGCAGCAAGCAAGACATGCTAAGCAATACTCACCAATGGCTGGGAAAGTCAAGTGCCTTGTTTGCAGAAGCCCTGCAAACCTCCACTGCCTCCTGGCTACCACACCAGGGGATGGGAAATCTGGGTGGAAGAGGCAGCTGCCTATCCCAGCCCCCACCACCAGTGAGTAGTTGAGGGAGGTCGGGATGGTATCATGGGCCTGTTTATTTAGATTATTTATTTAAGACCAATGTGCAACTGTTTATGGAAATGCACATGAAGATCCTTGGTTCATCCTTATCCATGGTTTCTCTATATATTTGTGAAACAGCATGGGGGGTAGAATGTGTCCGGCTGTGCAAGTTGGAATAAGTCCAATCAGAGTGCAGACAGCAACACTGGCTGCACCCTGATTGCCCCTGCCCCTACAGCTCCCGCCCTCCCTCCATGGACACTAGCCACATTCCTCTCAGCCATGCCAGAGACAGACACAGAGTGCCCTGCCAGACGGAACATGAGCCCTCATTCCCTCCTATCGCTCCTGCTGCCAGGGAGGCAGAGAGAGATACAGAGAAAGCTGCCCCAAGCTGCTGACCAGCCCTTGCTTCCCTAAGAAGGGGCCCTACTTACCTGCTACGGTTCGTGCTGCCACCAACAGAGAGAGACAGAAATAGAGCCGCCCCTGCTGCGACAGAGTGAGAGAGAGACAGAGAGAGCTGCCCCAAACTGCACACCAGATCTGCTTCCCTCCTAAGAATGAGCCCTAATTACCTGATATGCTTCCTGCTGCGAGGCATACGGAGAGACATGAAGCGAGAGGGAGAGAGAAACGGAGAGAGGTCTGCACCTCCAGGTGTCCCCTGGGTCCTAGTGCCCATTGCATTCCTCGTTGCAATGGACTTTCTTGCTAGTATTATAATATTTCACAATATCATACAATGGAAAGTTTTTCAAAACTTGTGAAAATATATTAGTCTAACCTTTACACCTACATCCTTTACTAAAACTTGCTGATTTTCTTGCTTTGCATCTTTATGAGCATCTTCTGGGTTTTCTTCATCTTTCAATCTATGTACTATTGTCTGAACTGTTTTGACCATATTCTTCAGCTCATCAGGGTAAGGTGTTGGATATCTCTTCAAATTGCCCTCCTGAGTAAAAAAAAAAAAAAAACTCCATAAAGTTAAATACTGCTACTAATTTTGAGCATCAGTGTGATAGATACAACCAGGGGAGCAAAGGAACATTCCATTACATTCCTGAATGGGCTCCTGACATTGAACCACTACAAAGCAACAAAACTCCCTTTACTACATTTCTACCTCGTCCTTTCTCTAAGGAACAATGTGAGCTTACACCAGGTTCCCAAGGTTATCTTTTCATCCAAGCACTAGCCAGGTCAAGACCTTCTACACATTAGTTATTTCACACCAGGAACTCATAAACCATTTTATGCTCTATTAACTTTGGGTAAAATACTGTGCATGCAGGTTTTTGAAGTTAAAGCTGTGATTCTCAAGAATTTTACAATGGATATGAAGGGCATTGTAGAAGGGGGTGGAAAAAAGGCACTGAGGCCAAAGATTACTGACAGTAAATGATCCTACCAAAGCAGATGTTACATTTGAAACTTCTGAAGTAAACCATGGTAACATAAAGCTATTACATACCCTGGGTGGTGCCTCCCTTTCATCTTTGTCTTCATCACATTCAAAAGCCACCTGAGCCCGCTGTTTCCTTTGTTCTTCCCAAAGTGAAGGATTGAAACTTTCATTATCTGATATGAACATAACTAAAAAGAAAAAAAAAGAAAAGTTCATTACCATGCAAACAAAAGTACTTTACACAATGATTAATGTTTCTTATTAACTACTTTTCTTTTGAATATATTGTATACATTATGAATGGAAACAGGGAAGTTGCCAATTTAAACAACACAGTTTGATGAACTGGAAGCTCACATTTTCATAGGTAAAATCCATAAGCTGGCACACAGGCAATCACTTGTCAACTGGAACTATGCCAATTCTTCTTTGATAAGCTCAAATTCCCTATTCTATTAAGAAGAACACTATATATCACAATTAGCAGTTGTTTGGCTCCTGTTTAAATCATCAAGTCCAAGGATATGGATTTCCTTAGCCTTTTTATTTTCAACTTCTCTGGTTTGAAAAAAAGAACGGACTGAGTTGTTACTATGCAGCTTTTAAGACTCATGGGCTTTCATCTACCCATTGTGCTGAGACCATATTTGTTCTGTCGGACCCGGAAGCTGATCTGTGAAATTGCCAGTATTATCCCTCAGCACTCCCAGTTACAAAATCATGGGCATTTAAAGGTTGCAATATCCATCCTATTCTGACCTAACCACAGTGATGCATGCCACACACGAGTGTAATATGCTTTACGTAAGGCTGCTCTTGAAAGCACTCCAGAAACTATAGGCAGTTCAGAACACAGTGGCAAGAGTGCTGACAGATTCTCCTTGGAGTGATTATATCTATCCTTTCTAGAAATAGCTGCATGGGCTGCCTATTGAGTCCTAGGTCATTTACTAGGGGTGAGAAAAAACAAAAACCAGTATTCTGCATATTTAGATATATTGAACCTGAAAAATATCGGTATTTTCCAATATTCCTAAATCCCAATTCTGATATGGTATTCGGATTCAGGAATGTTGGATTTTTTCAGCTCCATTATTGCCTACAGTTAATAGTCCCCAGCATAGACTATAGAGGAGAATCAAACTGGGGATGCCTAGGGTTCTGGGGGGCTGGGCTTTATTTGGTTAGGTAGAGGCAGCAAATTTATAGCATAGCTGCTGGTATCTGTCCCCAAACCTTCCCCATCATGTTTCAAAAAGATTGGACTAATTCTATGAACCCTCAAAGAAGATGCCTCCATCCTCCATAGTTTCCAATAGAAGAAAGGTATTTAAACTTTAAAGGAAATAACAATCCCTTTAAAATTTAAATGCATTTTGCAAGCTATGGTGGCACAAGCATGAACTCTGAAGACATTTAAACTGATAGAAATCTGGAATCTTTTCTGGATTTTTCAAGCCAGTCATTTTGGATATCCAGGTAAATAGGGGGGAAATCTGGCTGAATTAATACCCACAAAATACCAATAAGCTATATTTTGGGTATTTTTTTCAGTTTAGATTATCCAAATGCATACCCATAGTGATTACCTTTAATGTCCTGAACAGCCTGGGACTCTCATAATTGGCAGATTGCTTCTTCAACATGCCTTCCCCCCAAATTTGCACTCTTCAACTCACAAGCTCCTTGTGGTACTCAACCTTCCTAATGCCACAACTCCTTAATACAGTTCTTCATGTTGTGGTGACCCCCAACAATAAAATTATGCAAAGTGTTCTTTAATTTCTACAGAAATTAAACCAATCTGATCAATGGCATGATCCGTTGTTCATGATTGTATATAAATTGGTTATAAATAAATAATTGTATATACATTGTATATAAATTCATGAGTGGCAACAGTGTTGGCACCCCACCGGCAAAGCTGCTCGCCCTCCTGCAACCCCTGTGAAAGGGTCATTCAACCCCCAAAGGGATCCCGACCCCCAGGTTGAGAACCACTGAGCTAGCAGAATTTTTGATGACAAAGTTCTTACCATCTTCAGATCTTGGTTGTTGAGGAAACATGTAATTAGTAAGTACCGTTTTCTGTGTTTCTGGGTCTGCTTCTTTTTGAAGGGGAATGAGAGGTTTAGACTGAGAATACAAAAGAGGTACATTGTGTTAAGAATGCACATACTGGTCATACACGGTTCAACCAGTAAAGGTCGATGCTCAAGCACTCTTGCTCCCTTCCTTCTTCCTATTGTGCCAAGATCACAAATCAAAGAACATCAGGAAGTCTACAGTCTCAGGAGCCTACCAAAGTAGGGGGAAAGAGCACATGAGCTCGTGGTCTTACTACCTTGTTCTTTTCATGAACAATCTGTGATATCTGAATACGCCTAACACACAATCTGATACGCTTCCTGGCCATAAAATCCTAGCTATAAAATCCAAGACAGAAAAAAAAGTGTATTCTAAAAATCTCCCTGGGCAACAATGGACAATGTACTCCTTTAAATAAAACACAGTGGATATTTTTGAAATAAGAGGGATCCTTCACTAGCTATTAAAGTAACAGATTATTATTGATCATTCTTATTCTTACTGAGATTCTTACCCAAACTTTGTGAAAGCATGTAAAATATTTATAAGGCCAGAATAGCCAAAAATATGCACATACGAGTACAATGGCAGAACTGGAAAGAACAGCATGTACAGGCAGCACCTCAAGATTTTGTTACTTTTAGCATGTTTTACTACTACACTCATATGCCATTATTCAAATTCAGAGATAGCTTGTCTTTTTAGAATGTGAACTGCAATTACACAAAATAATCCCTGTCAATTCATATGATCCCCTACCACATTTGTATTATTTCCTCTGGATCCTGAATTTGGCAACTCCTACTCTATCCAAGTGTAAAAGCAAAATAAGTTACTATTTGATCTATAAAGGTTAGGGATAAATATAGAATACAGAAAATATAGAAAAATAGAAAGTTTATTAATAGCTCAAAAATGTTTAAAAACCATAAAAGTATCTCATATGTATTGGGCACTCATAAAACATGGCAGGGTGTACACCACAAATGAAAAGCGTTGCGATCACAGCAATCTTCATCAGAGGTCAATATACACACTGGTATAGAACATTTTTTTTTCAATTTACAAGAGGGGACAAAGAACTTATTTAATCTGATATGGCTGGTTCTGGTCCTGCAAAGAATCCTCAGCCAACAAATATTTCCTACTCCTCCCTAGGGCACTGGAATAGCCTGCTGTGTACTTCTCTGCAAGAAGGCCCCACATGAGAGCCTATTTAATCTATACCTACATTCTCTTCCTGCAATGTATACTTACTGCCTTTATTATTAATGCTAGGGCTTAAAGAAAGAACACTTTTTAAACTACATGTCAAACAAGCAGGCCACATATACCAATAAGATCACAGATTCTAGACAGTCCTAAACAAGTTTAGCTGCATACTAGTATCAAACAAATTTGAGGCAGTGGGAAAAGCTGTGCAAATTTTTGTGAGAAATAACCAATGTAGAAACAATTGTTATATTCAAGCTTAATTTTTATAAGATGATTTTTCTAGTCTTATTGCTAAAGTCTCACTGCTAATTTTTAGAAGCTTGGTTTAAAGAAAGTAAAATTCAGAAAATCCAATTGTATTTAAGTAATGCCCACCTGATTGTCCGATAACCACATAGCAGTCAACTGTTGCAGCTTTGTAAAGCTATAAGGCAAATATTTCAATCTGTGAATAAAGAAATAAATATAAGAATGTGTCAAGACGAATGCCTCAAGAACACATCAGAGACATCATCTATACCTTTTGGCAATGTGAATAAAACTTGATAACATCCTTACCTTAAAGGGCCATTTAACTGAGATGGAATGATGCATTTATTAAATTTTTATTCCACCACTTCTCCAAGGAGCTCAGAGTGATACACATAACTCCTGCCCTACCTAATCTTTCCCCTTATAATACCCCAATGCAATAGGATAAATTGAGGGTTGATTGCTCAAAATTCACCCAACCTAACCTTCATTATTAATTACATTTCATATATCCTATGGAAGAATGCAAGTCATATTCCGCAGAAAAATGCAAATCACAAACCTATTATCACTTAGATTGATAACTTTTAATTTCTGCATATCACCCATTTCCTCCGGGAGAAACTCCAGCTTATTTGAATGTAAAAACAGAACAGTTACATGTTTCCAGTTGCCAATCTGAAAACAAACAAACAAAGACCTTGATTACTCAGCAATTGAAAGTATTAACTGCAGAACATTTTAAATGCTCTGGATTGGGTTTTAATGGCTAATCAGAATTAATTTTATGCTGTTTTTTCTAACGACCCCCACCTGAAGCACATCTTTGGAAAGGCAGCATATGCATTTTCTAAATAAATATTCAATGGCAACTTCTGTTCACTAAGATTCCCCTTGTTTATTGTCCAGCGAAGGCATGTTATACCTCTTATAACCAAATGGAGAAATCATTCAAAAGACCTGACCTGTCAATTTTTGTTGAGCGATAAGGATGCCAATGTCACCTTTATTATGGCTGAATTTTTGTCTTCAGTTTTTAAATTTAAACTGATTGAAGTATCCTGACTATCTCTGTTCATTTTGCTAATCTGCTTTGTGCCAATAAAGGTATTGGGTGTGTGTGACATATAAGAAGTTCATAGTGCTTCCTACAGTGCTATTCTTTTCCCTGCCCCTTTTAATGACATTATCTTCCATTCACTTTTTTAATGTTCTAAGTTGAGTGTTATAGCACTAAGATTCACATTATTTTGGATGAAAAAGGAAAGGAGCTCTGCTCCACAAGAAGAGATTTGTGTCTCAATGAGATTATGTACTTTGCTCACCTAAAGGCTGCAGGCAAGATTTGCCCTTGGTAGCAACCCTCCCAAGCTGTAATTGGCTTGTCTCTCTTAGCTAACTGGGAGCACAGGGATCTGATATGGTAGAAAGTAAGAGGAGGGACCAACGTGCACATTGTCACTGCTATCCTTAGCAGAGTTATAACCCTTCTAAATCCATTGAAATCAATGGGCTTCCTAAAGGAAAACCCAGCTTAAGATAGCACAGTAAATCCCTGCTACTGTGCAAATGACTCAGCACCAACACCTTTCAAAGGAATGCAGAGATCACACCCATCCACAGCATTGCTCTGTTGCAGAGCACACATCTGATGTAGACTGGAGCCCCAAGGTTATTCTAGTTTAGACGCAGTTCATCAAAGGGCAGGGCGATTTAGAAAAAAGCAAATTTAAATAACTTTAATCAAAGTTTTATGTTATTTTTATCTTACAAAATATAAATTTATACTAATTGGCTGCTATAACCATAAATATTTAAATTGCAATAGAGCCTTTATATCACCTCAGATACTATTCCTCAAGTATTTGACTTAATATTTTGGTGTTTTTATAAACTGATATACAACGCATTTCTTATTTTCATATTGTACTACTTATGAACCCAGAGTCTCTCTTACAACCTTCAGTCATGGCTGGCTTTTATAGCCTGCTGCTGTTTAGAATTAACACTAAAAGGTGCTACTTTTTAATGTTTATTTACTTTGCTATATAACTGTTACGTCCTACCGCACAAAAAAAAACCTAACTAATCTCAACTGGCAAGAAGTTTCAGTGATAGTTACTGGCCAGGTTATGTAAATGGAAACATTATTTCAGTGTTAGAATTGAATATTTTTAGTAGAGTACTGAGCAAATTGGCATATAAGAACCAACTCTTCTACTCTTCTTCTAAATCAAAATCAGATTAACAAGTCACTGAATCTGAACATACCTCTGGTGGCAACTGTGTTAAAAAGTTATGATCTGCAGCAAAAGTCCTTATATTACAGAGCTGTCCAATAGATGAAGGCAGAGCTTCAATCTCATTGAAGCTACAGTCCAGTTCTTCAACAGATGTTAACCTGAATAAAAAATGAATGCATTGAAAAACAAGTCCAACGGAATTAGCATGATTTTAAAATCCATTATGGAAAATCCCAGTGGGATCAGTTCATAACACAAAGTGGAAAATAAACTACAGAGCTACTTCAAAATATGAACTAAGGCATATGATCCAAGCTACCTGCAGCACTCCTTCAAAACTATTTGAGCTCAATGGATATGCTAGAGCAGTGATACCCTGTATGGTGTCTACATGCACCATGATATTTATACTTTCTGATGGCTAATATTGCACTCATTTGTTTTTCTTCTAAAACAGATAGCCAGTCCTGGCTCCACCTCACTGGAGCAGAAGGCTTCATCTTCATGTCTATCGAGACTATACATTTAGACTCAGCTGCCTCCATGCTTGGATTGCAGCCTCCCAATGTTTTAAGATTAGCCCCAGTATACCATGGCAGCCATTTTGTGGTAGGACCCATTCCCTTCTCAAAATTGTTAATACCATTTGAAAGCACCCACGGATTCAATGAGGTCAGTGAGCCCTGTGCTAATTTGATGGAGAAGGGAATAATCCTCTAAATATAAACCAAATAGCAAACCGAAGTAGCTATCATTCTTAGAACCTAGATCAAAAAGATCATGCAGAAACACCTACCCTCCAATGGAGTCTGGCAAATACATAAGCTGATTCTCATCAATTTTAAGAATGGTTAATTTCTTTAGAGAACCTGTTATGAAACAAACAAACAAAACCCTTATTAAAATAGACCCACACACACACACACACACACAAACCCCCAATTCAGGGTACAAAAGAAAGAAGATAACAGCAAAATGTTGTTTCTTATAGGTACTGAGAAATGGAGGTACTGGGAAACATACAGCAACTTCGTGGTGGAGAAGGCGTTGGTGTGTGTATTTTACCTTTGGTTTTAATGGCTTTTAAGGTGTACTTTCATTAAGCATGTTTTATCTGGTTAGTTGCCTTGGTGGCAGAAGGTATGATTTTTTTAATACCCTGCTATCCAGAAGTGCTATTTTTGTACCCTGCTTTTCACTACCCAAAGCGGTCTACAAATACATTTCCTTTCCTCTTCCTACAACAGATGCCCTGTAAAATAGGTGGGGCTGAAAAAGCTCTAAGAGAACTGTTCTGCAATAACAGTTTATAAGACCTGTGACTAGCCCAAGGTCAACAAGCTAGCAGCATGTGGAGGAATAGGGAATCAAACCCAGTTCTCCATTTTAGAGTCTGCTGCTCCTTAACAACTACATCATGCTGGCTCTCAGATCAGGTAGCTAGTATTTTATAAGGGCTTCTGCATTTATTATTATTATTATTATTATTATTATTATTATTATTATTATTATTATTATTGATGATGATGATGTATTTTTATAATCCTGGCCTTTTGGGTTGACACAGGGAGGGTAACATCAGAATAAAACAATACAATTTATAACAGTTAAACAATTAAAGTTTTTAAGTTTTAAAAATTATTAAAATATAAAACTGCCTGTTCTGCATTTTCAGATCTTCTGAGGGCTGGTTGATGTTTAATTGGTAGAGAGTAGAAGGTTCTGTTTCTAATATGTTCATTTGTAGAATAAAAAAATATTTTTATTTTATAAAATATTTTATAAAAAAATATTTTTATTCTTGACCAATTCAATTTAAATAGAGTTTTGTAAAGTTTTCTTTTCTTTTTTTTAAGTATTTATAATTTAACAGACAATACAAACCAATAGACTCTGGCAGCTGCTGCAGTGAATTACTAGACAACAGTAGGTCTTGTAAACTTTCACATCCTGAAACGCCTTCTTCAAGTGTTTCAATGTTGTTTTTGGAAACATCCAGGTAAGTCAATTGCTTCAAACTGCCCATAAACTAAAAATGAAAAGCATCAGTTCAATAAACATTATGAAAATATGAATTCTTGAGTTCTGACTACGAGTATATTCAACATATTCTCTTAACAGCTCTACATTTGTAATTACGTATCATCAAGATGGTAATATCTGCCTTCTACAAACATAACAGTGGGCATATTTTTGTTTATGCTCAAAACCCAAAACTAAGAAAATGTATTACAGATATTTCATCCCAAAATTCTACTTTAAAGCATTTTGATACAGATGAATCTTCCTTCAAATGAAGGACAACTTCTGGGTAAGCAAAGATTACACTTCACGCAGCAGGGGTAGCCAAACTGCGGCTCTCCAGATGACCATGGACTACAATTCTCATGAGCTCCTGCCAACAATTCCTGCGTCCATGGACATTTGGAGAACCACCTCTGTCCTACTGGATGAAAACTTCCTCCATTGAGCTGAAGTAGACATACAGGATTCGACCCTTTCATTTTATTTTCACAACAACCTTGTGGGGTAAATTAGACTGAGATAAAGTGACACAACCTGAAGTGACTCAGAAAGGTTTCTTAGCAGAGTGAACATGAACCCACCTCTTACAGATCTGATCTTTTCACCACTCTACTACATTCTCTCTCTTGATTGAACTGTCATTTGTTCCCATTGTATTGTACAGATAAAATAAAATAATTTAAAAAGTGCATACCCCTGGAATAATAGTTAGTCTGTTACCATCCATCCAGAATTCTTTCAACCCACTTAATTGTTCAAGTACTTCAGGCTGTTAAAATGAAATAAAAATGAAAGATGTGCCATTAATTTTAATTAATTCATTGAAAAAAAAACACAAAGAATGCTGAATTTCTGTACACAGCACATTCCTGTTTTCATGCCAATCAGAAATTTTGTCAACTGTAGAGTTCAGCAAGCCACTCAATTTCCATGAACTACAACAGTGAAAGCTGTCGAATCTTTCAGAAGCATTTTATTGTTTATTCGAACACAAAATTGCATTCCTTGATTTTGTTTTTCATTATACTTGCAGGAATCAAGCATTTATTGTCCATGTATATCACAAAAATTTATATAGTCAAATAAAAATACAGCTTGCTTACAGGTTCCATATGTATGCAAGTATTTTCTGTGTATCACTCAAAATGCAATACTGAAAAGAAATGAAAGCTACACAATACAGTTTTTTAAAATAGATTCCTTAAAGCATTAAGATATAGACAGAAGTTGCTCTATAAAATTGGAGTTAAGCTGATTTTTATATGTGACATTGATTAAAAATAGACTTAAAAGATAAGAGGTTTTAAGAAAGCTGTGTTACTTAGCTAGAACTCACCACTTCTGTGAATTCATTACTTCCCAGGTCCAGTCTCTCTAACTGAGTCAGTCTGCTCATGGTTCTATAAAGGAAAAAAGGATTAATAAAGGATTAGGATTAAGAAAACACCAGTTATATCCAATCTTCTTGGGTTTACACTGATGCATCTTTTTAATCAGCATTAGATACTCAAGCAGTTCCATAACACAGACGATAGAGTCAGATTTTCACAGTCCATTAAGCAATCATGCATTATTTATTCTGCTTATAACTGTAAAACAAAAATTAGAAGTTCAGTGAATTAAAAAAAAACTAAACACATTCTGCTCTCAGTCTGGGTTCAGACAATTATCCCTTCTTAAACTTCATGCTAGCTCTCCATTGAAAGACCATCACTATGGGGCAATCATGCTATAGATCAGTTATGTATTTTTGAAGCAGTAATGCCTTCGTCTTACAACCTCAACAAATCCAAGAGGTAACTCGAACTCTATCATCTAAAACCTGTATCTATTCAAACCTTTAATTTCTATTATTTAACCAGCTTCGAGTCTATCAAAAAAACACTATATTCCACAGTTCACAAACCAAATAAGATAATGGAACAAATGTCCTGAGAAGTTATTTTAAATAAAAAGGTAAGGATATAAATATTAATTAATTAAAATAAATTATGTCTATCTGTGATGGTAATCTTGCAATCTGCGGAATTAAGCTATTGTTTTCAGTAATGATAGCCAGCTATGTCATCCAATCTGCTATTACACATGTAACACCTCAAAACTGTCAGCAGCCTTCAGGTATTCCTATAACATCCAAGAAAAAATATTCCAATGGAAGAGATTCATCCCTTTTCTTGGGAAAGGCGCCATCCAAATAGAAAGTCTAAGTCCTGCATACCACTTAAAATTATTGCAAGGAGGAATGATGGAAGGGTGAAGAGAGCAGATGTACCCTATGGCTTATGAGCTACTTGTATTGGGCAAAGCAAGTGCTTAAGTATCCACAAATTAAGATCATAATACTGCACTCTGTAATCATCAGTTCTTTGTAGAAAACATCTTGATTTTACAAAGACTAATTCACCGTGACTGTGAATACCACATAACATACAAAAAGAATGTTTTATCTAGATGTGCAGTATATGTAGCCTTATTTTTAAATCCCGACAACTCTGATATAATGCTTCATCATGGATTTATATTTTAGCAATCAGCCTATTCCAAAAAGGGTAAAAATAAGCTCACAATAAAGTAAATTCAGTACAATACATGGAAGACTTTGTGCTAATTATCCATAATAGAACAACACTTTGTATTGCAGTGCTAAATATGTGCAAGCCTAATTAAGCAAGAGTGTTAAGTACCTGTTTTTCAAATCTACTTATATCAATATACACTAACAATATAGGAATTAAATGTTATGTTTTTAAAAAAAATCTACGAACACTTTCTACAAAGCATTTTTCTTCTTTTGTATGTAGTGGATTTTATCTACCAAGACAAGAAGATACATACTCTTCTTCACTTATTCCAACATGACCATTCTGTGTTCAACATGTTATTTTTATTTGAAAAGTATGTTTTATTTTTCACTTGCACTTTATACCCAGCCAAGTGAGACTATTAAACAATAGGGTCTCAAAGGATAAAAATTAAGTATAGCAATGTAGCCAGATCTTTAGAATGTGAGCTGGAGGGCTCATATTTCATCCACTAGCTCATTTCTCTGGCACTAGAATCTCTCTTCAGTTTTTGCTGTAGCTCATCCCAAAGTATTTCTCCCCAGCGCACTGAATATTCTTTGCCAGAGCTCTTCATATATCAGGATGGACATTTAATCCCCTGCTGGGGACCCCAAATATTGTTCCTCTTTACAAGTTTATTAGACTTGCTTCTATATCATTATTTCCACCACCTCCAAAACTGTACTATCAGCTTGAAAGCTTAGTGGAGGGTACAAAAATGTGAAGCAGTGCTATAAATTTAGACAGCTGGCAACTTTCAGTCCACAAAGACAGTTTTTTAATTAACTATTATTGTTTGATTTGGGTGGGATTCAAATCTGCAAACTGCATTAGAGGATCTACATTTGAGAAAGCAAGACAGAAATACTTTAAATAAATAAGCCCAAAGTTCTACACATGTAATGGAGTTCTATTCAGGGTACTCTGGAAAATCATCTTTTCTCTATGTTCGGAAAACAAACTTGCACTTACCTGTAAAACTTCTTCATCGACACTTCTCTGCAGACATGCACTGGCCTGCACTTACACAGACCAGCCATGGGACATTCTTTCAAGTTCAAAAACTTCAAAGATGAGGTGCCCCACCATTTCCCAAAACCAATATATGTGTGGGATTCCCACCCGACGTGTCACTTGCATCATTAGCAGGTGCCCTTTTCCTCAGTTATCACTTAAGCCACCAAAGGCCCTGTGAGAGTTCATAGTGGGGCAGGAGAGAGGGAATGTGTGTCTGCACAGAAGACATCGATGAACAACAGTTACAGGTAAGTACAACTCTGTTTTCATCTTTTGGGGACCTGCAGGTTGTCAAGTTAAGGGAGGTCTGCATTTGCAACACTAAAAGCCCACTAGTGTTTGTTCTCTTTTAAAACATTTATTCAAAAATATTATAACGTGCCTTTCCAAAGCTTAAGCCAACTGAAATATGTTACCAACTCTCAGTTAAAACAAATCAACAAAATCAGGTACTATAGAGTTATCTGAAATCATCTAATTATATGGAACATTTTCACACAATTATTCTCCTAAAGGAATACAAACATAAAAAGATCACAGCATATAAGAAACAGTATTATTTTTAAAAAAATCAACAATAGGAATCATGCACAAACCCAAAATACTGGAAAATATGAAATACAAAACCCAGAAGTTAAAAGCTTCCATTAAAATAGATAAGTGTTCAGATTTGGTCACAAGATTCTTATTAATCAAAACTTCGATATAGTTCTTCACAATAACAAAACTCTCGTTACATACTTACTTTGGCAACATTTTTAACTGGTTTTCTCTAAGTTCTAAAATCTGGAGTTTAGTTAACCTGTCAAATAAAATCAAAGAGATTACCAGTCAACATCAAGAGAATAAATCTGAGGAGACTTAAATCCTGAGAGTACTTAAATCCAATGATCAGAAAAATAAAATACATTAAAAACAACAACAACAATAAAAGGAGTGCTTTAAAAACCGGAGCACTTCAGGGGCTGCTGCTAGGCAGCCATAGCATTCTAAGTTTGGTCTCTCTTAGTAAAAAGCAAGGGGAGGGGAAAGGTTCTTTCCAGAGCAGCTTTGGCCTTTGAAGGAAGACTCATCAGGGTCAGACCCGCAAGCCATCTTTCTTATTTAAGTCATTATAGCCATCTAAATATTAGGTCCATTAAATCTGCCAATGTATGGTGTGAATCAGAACCAATAATAAAACAACTTTTTCAAATAAAATTCTCCAAAACTGCTCACAACTTTTCCTTCAGGGTTGGAAAAGAGAAGGATTTGCAGAAGAAATCTTTGTCCCTTCTGATCATAGCTTTTTCCAAATAAATCAGGAGTTTGCAGAATAGCAGACTACCAGGGTTTCTGCCAATAAGTTTCCAATGTTAAAAACATCAGAAATAATAGACAATAAAAAATGTAAGTTAAAATAAATGAAAACAACTTCAACTGTATAGTTCTGTGGATGCTGATAAAATATAGTCATTCCTCTTCTCCTCTGACAGCCATTTACAGATTTGACTTTATATCTTCTAATACTTTTTCAGGGTGACTGCGCCTCTGATCCTCTAGCATCTTTACTTTTCTAATGACAGTTCTCTAAAATTTATTTCTTCTCTTCTGTAAATATGACCTAAACTCAACCCCATATTACAGCTGAGGCATAGCCAGTGCCAAGTAGGGCGTGATCTTGGAAGTGTTGCTCAGAAAACAACCCAAATGCAAGAGTATTCAAACTGTAATTTACTGTAACCTGCATTCTAGCCAGTTTGATTACTTGTTGCCTTGCAATATGCAACATGTGTCTGGTAGGTTTTATTGGATCTATCTCCCTTCCTCCAAGGAGCTCAGAGTGAGGTACATGATTTTGTCTTCTCTCATTTTATCCTCACAACAATTCTATAGGATAAAGAGAGGGAAAATGATTAGCACATGATTACCATGAGTGTTAAGACTGAAGATGGACTTGGATCCAGGTCTCCTAGAGTCTAATTCAGAAGTTTAACCAATACACTGCACAGGCTCTGTGCAAACCAGTTGTACTATAACTATTAGAGAAATGGGACAGATGTTTCATCCAGTTCAACCATCTGTAGGCAATATAAAGCAGGGAAGTAACTGGACTAGATAGAAGACCTGGAGGCTGCAAGACACCCAATCAGGTGGCCAGGTTGCAAGGAAAAGCTGAAGAGACATTTCTCAAGTTCCTGATGCAAGTTGGGGGGTTAAAAACTATGTATTATATTGTCCTATTTTCACGACTATCTGATCCAGGGGGGGTGCATTGCGTGCTAACATTTCTTCCCTCCAAAAGATTACTTCTATTTTCCCTTGGGAATTAAATCCCCCCCCCAATTAATTGCACCCATTCTGAAAGGCACTGTAACACAAGTGTGTTCACGATTTAATCATTAAGCATTCCCTCCTCTATCATGCTTGCCTGCCACGGCTTGACAGTTTGAGGCAGAATGCTGAGTCCTCCACAAAGCAAAACAGAACATGTTTTTCAAACTCATTTATAAACTCACCTGCCAAAATTGGCTGGTAAGAACTCAAGAAAAGCATCATTCAGGTATAGCTGCGTTAGGTTTAACAACTGCGAAAATCCATCTGGAAGCCTAAAATAATGTAATACAAGGAATATTAATCATATGATTCATATGGACATTTTTACCACACACACTGCCCAATGTATGCTACAAGAAGATAGATTGAGGACACCAAAAGAACTTACTTTGAAATGGGATTTACACTGGCCTCAATAATTGCCAAGACTTTACAGTTTTTGATGTTTTCTGGAAACTCCTGTATGCCTGCAACAGCCAAAAGTATATCCATCATATAAAGTAACCTGTTCAAGCAACAATAAAGGCATTGTAATATTATGCTCTAGAGATCACATAATATTGCTGCCTACAGACTATATGCATTCTGTGTCACACACCCAGTTTTGGAGGGCTTCTGGTAAAGACAGGACTTCCAAGCTAATATTGTGAAAGCTGCATCGACATGTGCGTGCAAGGATAGGAAAAATGCCCCCTTCTCAACCCCCCTCCCCAAATAATTTCTAGAAATTTCCTCACCTCTTTCATTCCTCCTGGCAATTCCCATATTCTCTCCCTGCTGCATTCTCTTTCATGGTCATTCAACAACCTACTTTTTATCTACCTCTCATTTTTGGCTATATTTATTCTTTATTTACTTCACTTATACTCCATCTTTGTCCACAGCAGGAACCAAAACAATTTTCATTATTTTCTTCTCCTTTTTATCCATACAACAATCCTGCGCGCTAGGATAGGCTGAAAGTATGGGACTCATCCAAAATCACTCAGTGAACTGCCACAGCAAGATGAGGATTCAAACCTGCTCTGAAGCTCTAACCACTACACCACACTGGCTTTCATAGGCCCAGTTCAGTCATGCAAGTTCAGAGGAATCAAATCATCTAGAGGTTTGCTTCCAGTCCTAGGGTTATCAACCTACAGGTGGGACCTGAAAATATCCCAGAATTACAACTGTACTCCAGACAAGAGATCTGTACTCTAAAAAATGGCTGCTTTGTAGGATAGACTATATGGCATTATATTGACCTCTCCCCTAATCAAAATCTACCTCCCAAAGTCTTTGCTGGCAGGGGCCCGTGGGAAATGTAGTCCATGAACATCTGGAGGACCACAGGTTGACTACCCCTGATTTATAACACTGTTCGTAAGCCCTGGTCTGCCCATGAGGCTGGGAGTTCAATCCCAGCAGCCGGCTCAAGGCTGACTCAGCTTTCCATCCTTCCGAGGTCGGTAAAATGAGTACCCAGCTTGCTGGGGGGTAAAACGGTAATGACTGGGGAAGGCACTGGCAAACCACCCTGTATTGAGTCTGCCATGAAAACGCTGGAGGGCGTCACTCCAAGGGTCAGACATGACTCGGTGCTTGCACAGGGGATACCTTTACCTTTACCTCATGAGCCCTGGTACACTTGAAGGGGGCCATATGCTAGAAAAAAGTGAGAGGGGGAGCCCAAAGGGTTTATGAGGGCCCTGGTAACTGAACCAATGAAATACCCTTTTAGTCACATGTCATTAATTATAGAAAGTTTGACCTTCATCAAGGGAAAGAAAAAGAAATAATGTAATCCATTCCTTTGTGTTTGGTTGAATTAACGTATTATCGTAAAAAAATGAATTCACCTGTTTCTCTTGGACAAATGGTCTAAATTTTAATTTCATACACCTTTTTAAAAAGCTTTTCTATAGCATGTCAGAATGTTCAAGTTTTCTTGGTGTTCAATAATAAATGATTTTCCATCTGTTCATGTTGTATTGTATCCTGATTTGATGGGAGACAGTGGAAACTAAGAAGAGCTCCTAAAAGGGCTGTGATCCAAAACAGGTTGAAAATGGCTGCTCTACACTACATAACAAAGCCCTTAAGCCCAACCTCAAGCCATTCTGTCACAGGATCGCTTCACATTTTGTATTTAAACTTCAGCTAAGTCTCTTTCATCTGGCTACACACACCAAGTTTATGAAGACGTGTCACGGGTATCATATTGTATATTGCATATGCTATAAGAAGGCTAAAGAACAGGCCAAACATATGACGTTTGTTCTACATAACATGTTTGCAAGCTGTCAACAGCCATTCATGTTTGCCAGCAAGACAACATAAGTGAATATCCAATGATGGAAACAAGCCATTGTAACAACATTGGTGGTCTCACTCATTTCCGTAGTAGTTCCCTATATGTATTTGGGAAAGTCACACATGGCAAAACTTTAATACACGGTAAAATGATCACAACAATTTTCAGAAATTTCCATTTCCTAGCTATCCTGAAGACTTAACAATCCAAGAAGGAAATATGATGCATAAAGTTACACACGTTTCATGCCAGATATCAAATTACCATTTTTAAAGTCTCAAAGCAATAAGAAAAAGCATTAAACACACATGAAATGAGGTCAGATCTCAGCTGGCAAGTCTCTGGTGCAAGCAAGAAAAATACTAAGTCTTGGCTGTAATTATTTGGATAACAGACCTATGCTGGAAGGATGTTTGCCGGAGAGCTGAAGTCTTCAGGCATTTCACCTGCCTGAAAAAGGACAGAAGTTTGGACAACTATCCAAGTCTTCCATTTGACAAAGAATTATTCCTGCTAAAGGCAAGTAGGCAACAGTGTTGTCAGCTTTCTCCTTAGCCAGAAGGGGAAGAATCTTTATCCAATGTATAATTAGTAGATGTGTGCAATTCCCCCTCCCCCCCCCCAGTGTTTTTTTCCAGGATTTCCAAAAACAGCCAGATCCAAACACCGATAGAGTATTCAGATCTGGGATTTTTTAGAAATTCTAAATTTATTCAGGTACAACAGACTTGAACCCAAAAACTTGGGAGAAAAAGGTTAATTTGTGGAACTCGCTGCCATAGGTTGTGGCCATGGAGAGCTCCATGATGGTCCCCTACCTTGACTTGGCCAGCAACCTAGATCCACACCCTGGAAACATTTAGACTACTGCAGTACTTCTACATAGGTCTCCCCTCAAGTTGGAGTTGGACACTCAAGTTAATTCAGAATACTACAACAAGATTATTACTAGGAGCTAAGTGAAGTATGTGTATCACTCCCATTCTGTTCAGCAGTTGACAGTCTGCCTAACAGTTACCAGGTTTAAATTCAAGGTATTGAGTATCACATACAAAGCTCTGCATGGCTTTTTCATATGTGCAGGACCACCTCGCTCTCTATGTTCTGATACAACAGCTTACTTCAACAGGATCTTAATCTGGTGCCACTCCGCAACTGAACATAATTAAGGTTTATTTTTATGCATTCTCTGTTTTTGCCCCCACCTTGCAGAATGGCCTGGCTAATGAGGTTAGGAAGGCTGCCACTTTCCCGGCTTTCTTCAAACTATGCAAAACATTATTATTCAAGAAGGCTTTCTTGCACAGGTAAATAGAACTACACTGTAATGAAATGGTTTGAAATTTGCATTGGTAAAGGGATGGGGGGGGGGTGTTCTATACAACTGCCTTTCTGCTTATCACTGTTAAATATGCTCCCACTACATAGTTTCTACATCATTCATGTTTAAATGGTTATGCTTTGTTTCAGGTTTGTTTCAGCCCTGTTTAAGACTTCAGCTTCTTTTTAGATCCCTCTAGTCCAAACCCTATTGGTTGTCCCATCTGTTGCGTTTAACTTATACAATATATATAATATGTCTTAAGATTCAGCGAGAAAAGCAGGTTATAAATAATACATATTTTCTAAATTCTTATGCAATATGATGTTGGTATAACTGTAGTCTATATTAAACTGTCTCTGAAGAACATCACAATAAAAATGACATTCTAGATTACGTCTATTATAGACAGCTAAAGAGAAACATATGCTGGTATTACCTCACATGCAACTTAAAATATTACTTAAAATAAACACTTCTCAGCACTATTTCCACCACAGTGCACACAAAGATTTAAAAAAAAAACAGGAAAGGAGTGCAGAGCCCAGTGTAATAAATGCATCTATTATGGTACTTAACTTTTCAAGGCATACTTGAAGCAAACCAATATGCCCACGAACACCTTTCGAGAATCACCAATTTAACATTAAGGATAAAAAAATTAAGGCAAAACAATAAATCTATTTGAACCACAAGCCATAGGGTACAAACAGATTTGTTTAAACTACATTTAAATAAGTGAATCTTATTACTAGAGAAAAGCCTATTATACTATTAAGCTTATTATAGATGGTACTTCCAGATTATTTCACCAGGAATGTTCCACTGTACACAATACAAGCCAGCCAAATACAAATAATATTTAAAACTATTTTAATAGGTAGAATGATGCAGCCAGGTTCCAAAGAGCTGTTTTAGTGCCAGTGAACCTTGGACTGATTTTTTTCTTTGAACAGCAGTCTTCTCCCCCACCCCCTGGTTTACCACACAGATGAGAGACACTTAAAAATAATACATTCAAAACTCCTAACCTTCAGAACTATTAATTCTAAGTTCTAAAGTACTCTGCAAGTATATATAGATGTGTGTGTTAAAACTACATTTTCTGTCCTGGGGCCTGTGTTGTTCAACATATTTATAAATTATTTGGATGAGGGATTAAACAGGGTAATTATTAAATTTGCAGACAATATTAAACTTGGGAGGGGTAGCAAACACAACAGAAGACAGAATCAGAAGACAGGATGATCTTGATGGGCTGGAGAACTGAGCTAAACGGAATAAAATGAAATTCAATAGGGACAAGTGCAAAGTTTACATCAATACAGAACGAGAGAGGCTTGTCTTAGCTGTAGTATGTGCAAAAAGGATCTAGGAATCTTAGCAGTGACTGAACATGAGTCAGCAGTGTGACTTGGTAGCTAAAAAGGCAAATGGGATTTTGGGATGTATCAAGCGGAGTATCGTGTCAAGAACGTGGGAAATTTCGTCTACACATCCAGAAGAAGTTCCTGACAGTTAGAGCAGTTTCTCAGTGGGTACACCATCTTTGGAAATTTTTAAACAGACGCTGGATAGCCATCTGATGGAGAGGCTTATTCTGTGAAGGTTCAAGGGGGTGGCAGGTTACAGGGGATGGATGATAGTGAGTGACCTGCATTGTGCAGTGGGTTGGACTAGATGACCAGGAAGTCCCTTTGAACTCTATTATTCTATGATTCTAGGTACCTCTGCCAATTAAACAATGGGCTTTTCATTTGACTAAAGCAATAACGACTCAGCTATTAAAATGGAATATAAGCAGACCATCGCATGGTGAGCCAACAAACCAAATATGTAATTTCCCTTTATCTACTGCCCTGTATCCCACCTTATTTTCCAGCTAAATATTTCATAAGCCTATTCGGCATATCTTAGCACATCCACCACACCTCCTGAACCTTAAAATAGCATTACTGTGAACTAGGAGTATGCATTCAGATTTAGAAAACTACACCTCCCCCAAAAAACATTGGTATTTTTGGTACATTTTAGTTATCCAAATGTATCCAGGATTTTTTTGGGAGAACTGGAAAAAGATTCCCTGAAAATATTCCCAAAATATTCGGAAATTATCAGCAACGGCAGACTGCCCAGCTGAGCCTGCAGGTTGACATCTCCCCACAAGATTAGCTTCTGGGCGGGCTCTGTTGAGCAGTTCAGTCTAAACCAGGCTGCCCAGCAAAGCCTCAGTCAGGTCAGTGGGGAGAGTTATCTTCACAGAATAATTTGATTAGTGACCTCTTTTTGGCAGTTTTAAAGGAAATACCTAAAATAGCTCAATCTTAGCTGCCTCCAAAGTGTTTTTAGAGGCTTTGCCACTGCTTTTTTTTCTGTTGAAGTTTTTTTGTTTCAAGTCTATTGGACCCCCTCCCCATCAATATCCAGGATTTCCAAAACATCCTGGATGCAAATATGATACCTTTTCCCGCAGATTCCTTAAATTTCTTTCAGACATAATAGACCCAAACCAAAAATTTCTGAGATTTTTAAAAATGTATACCCAGCTTGGTGTAGTGGTTAGGAGCGCCGAGTTCTAATCTGGTGAGCTGGGTTTCATTCCCAGTTCCCCCAAGTGCAGCCAGCTGGGTGACCTTGGGCTCACCACAGCACTGATAAAACTGTTCTGACCGAGCAGGAGTATCAGGGCTCTCTCAGCCCCACCTCCCTCACAGGGTGTCTGTTGTAGGGAGAGGAAAGGGGAGGGGACTGTAAGCCACTTTGATTCACATGGTTCTTTTAAAAAGTATTTAAGGAAGGTAAGTTTAGGAGAGCCAGCTTCCTACCTCATAGGGTATCTGTTGTGGGGAGAGGAAGGGAAGGCGATTGTAAACCGCTTTGAGACTCCTCTGGGTAGTGAAAATCAGGCTATAAAAACCAACTCCATCTTCTTCAATGGCAGAAAACGTACCACAGAAACACTCTTTTGTTGCTTGTGGCCCAATGGACTCCCAGAGGAAGACTAGAAACCTGTAGCTTCATGTATCAATATGCCCTTGTACTTTGGTACTTATGATTGCATTAATCAAATTACTCACCATTCTTGCTGACATCCAGTTCCCTGAGGTTTATGAGATTTGCTATGGATGCAGGCAATGTTGTTAGATCATTATCCGGCAAGCTCAACTTGTGCAGAGACTGACAGTTAAAAAGTTGCTATTGAAATAAAGAAGAAAGTTATAATTGTGGTCATCATGAATTGTCACAGTGAGGTATTCTGTAATTTGAGATTATTACTACAATTCTTCCATGTTTGAATTTGATAGGCGCCCCCCTCCTTGAGACAGAACAATGGTAAAATTCTTGTAGACTATTTTAAACTCTGTCACCTTATGCCCAGTGCACTTAAAAACTCTCATGTGTACAGCCAGAGCCAAACCTTGCAAAAAACTTTTGATTTTTATTTAAATGAAGATAACAAACATCACAAGATCTGCAAACAAAAATGAGATATAAAAGGTACAGAACAGCCAGCTTATTTGGAGTGAGAAACGTATGGCTTTGCCAGTAACTATATTAAAATATACAGCTTTGCTATCACAAAAGAAACCATAGCTCAGTTACTTTTTAAATTTTGTGCTAAAGCAAAGAATATTCTATGGCCAGGAAACCAAATAATAAAGACATTTCATTAGAAAAAACTCAAATGCTAAGCTCAGATAAATATTTTTAAATGCTGCTTTTGCATTAATATTCAGGATGCGCATACCTGAATTCTTTTGGCTTTTCCCCACAAGAAGCGATGCAGTGGCAAGAGGAGATAGACAGGTAAAGAGCTATAGGGATGTTTAGTGAAGGGAACATGAGTAAAAGCAATGAGAGGGGGGGAAATGTGATCATACTGGGCACAAATGCTCTGCCCACTGCAGTCTTATAAATCAGTGGTCCCCAACCTGCGGTCCGCGGCCCTGTGCTGGGCCGCAAAAGCCAGGGCGCCGGGCTGCGGTTCCCTCTCCCCGCCCCCCCTGCAGTAAAAAACTTCCCCGGGCCGCAAGCTTGTGGCCCGGGAAGCTTCTTACTGCGGGAGGGGGGGAGAGGGAATCAGGGCCGCGACGCACATGCGCGATGCGCGGCCGATATCGCGGATGCGGGGCACTTTCACGCATGCGCGCACGCGCGAAAGTGCCGCACATGCGCAATTTTGGTCGCGCATGCGCGCTGCGCAGGCGGGGCAGTTGCCCCGCCGGTCTTCAGCCAGAAAAAGGTTGGGGACCACTGTTATAAATTGACAGTGAAATCAGTACAAAATTATATGCACATACACTCTTATCAGCTTATTAAGCATAGATCATAAACTTGTTTTGTATTATATTACAAAAGACTCTGAATTTTCCCACAAAGAGAATAATCTTTTAAAGGGTGAAAGGGAAGCTGCAACCAAAATTCAAAATATATTAAGCATCAGATACTTTAAAAGTGTTGCAGTAGTAAAAAAAAATGATCTGATATATTCAGTTTCTTTAACGTCACTGGAAATCTGACACCTAAGTGATAATTTTGGCACTTTCAAGCAAAGTTATCGCAGAATTTTAATTACTACAAACATTCTGACAATTAAAACTGATGTTGAAAAGGTAGAGAGGACAAAGAAACGGGAAAAACAGTATGATACAATATATAAATGAACAAAGTCATAACTGTCATAATCCGGTCCTACTCACACTGTAACCTCGCTATCATTCAGCATGGTTTACATGGATGCCGATGGAAAGTTTGAACAAAAGATAAAGTAGACGAGGAAAAGGAAAAGAGCACCCAATCCTGCAGCCAGCTCCTTTAACCATGCTTCTACATGATCTCTAAAGAGTTTGACATTATATCAGCAGCATCCTTGCCCTGAGATATAACATTACACAGGAAAGCACCTAGGAAACACCTCTGTATCCATCAGTCTGCCAATTTGCACAACTGCCTATTCATTCTCTCTCTCTCTCTCTCTCTCTCTCTCATACTCAAATTAAATATTACAGCACAACATACCTTTGGAAGCTCTTCAATTTGATTTGCATCTAAATAGAGTTCTTCCAATGTCTTTTCGAAAGTAAAAATCTCCTTAGGCACCTGCTCCAGGCTGCAATGAGAATAATCAAGTGCAGTAACAGTTTCTTCTTCTCCACGCAAACAGCGGCAGGGCACCAACCGCACAAACAAATTCCGCTTTGTTGTCATTTTCAGGCACTATATAGAACAAAAACAAAAATAACAGTGCTTAGGAAGCCGACCAAATAGGGCTATGTTTCATGTGCAAGTATGAAAAGCTTATTTCAAGTTAACAATGTAAATGAGTTTTCACAAAATCTACCAGATCTTTTAAGGTCACAGTCATCCAATTTTCTAGATTCAACAACGTCTCTGAGAGGAAACAACATCCACTTAAAGCTGTTCTGCAGCTTTTAATGGCGACACGTGAGAGACAGCCAAATAATTTGCTCAACTTTCAAACTGCCAGGGAATCACTACATCTAATAATAAACTGGCTAGCCCTGAGTGGGAGACTACGGGGGCTTTAGTCACTTTAGGAACTTCCCAGATACACTGAAAAATATGATTAACTAAAAGGAGAAACCCTTAAAAATGATCTCAGTGGGGGTAACAGATGATTCAAAAGAATTGTGAGAGCAGTTTCGGGTCAGAAATAACAAAAAAGGGAAGGAATCCAACTGCTCAAGCCCTTGAGATCACAACCAATCTGGGAGTTTCTGAAGGGGGAAATTTCTACATTGTTTCTTCTCCTATAATTCTTTGCAAGCCTCAAGCTTGTAAATACTTAATATCATGATAATTAGATGAACAGTCAAATATGGATAAGAAGCTAAAATAAACTGTGTTCTTGACAAAAATTTGAGTCCTTTTGCTCTTAAATCTTGGATATACAGGGCTGGATCCAGCAAGTTTTCCCATTTAGGGATGTCAGTCCCCAGGTGGGACCTGGGCATTCCCTGGAATTATAACTCATTGCCAGAATAAAGAAATCAGTTCCCCTAGAGAAAATGGCTGCTTTGGACAGTAGACTCTACAGAAGTCTCTCCCTGCCTCAAATCCCACCCACTCCCGGCTCCGCCTCCAAAGTCTTCAGGTATTGCCCAACCCAGAGCTGGCAATCCTATTCCCATTCAATCTCATTCAGTCCCCCTGCTTGTTACTACCCCTAATCCACATAGCTGTCCATGAAGGTCTAATGATCTCCAGCATAACCTTTTGGTGGTCATGTTCTTTCCCTGTTAAAAAGTTGAATGGATCCACCCCTTCTGTAAATATAGGAAACAACACTGTCTAGGCTGGTAGATTTTAAAGGCCATTATGACAGCCAAAGAGCCGTAGTACTGAAAAGTTTGGTAAAGTCCAGACGTAGATCTTTTCAAATCAAGCAGTTGCAAAGCATGTGGTATTAAATAATCAGGATTCTAAATTTAACAACATTTTGGTGAGAGTTCCTGGAATCATCTGAAATTTAAATGCCTGTTTTCATGCATTAAACATCACTAGATCTTCCTCCTTACCTTTTCCCTATCCACCTATTAAGTGCAAAATATTTTGAAGGTTTAATGGGGGGGGGTTAGGATGGGAATAACTGAAGGGTTACATTTTTATTTAAGAAAAACTTGTTAAAATAGAAACAACAAAATGAACAACATTGTTCCCTTCTTTTCTACTTGCTTTTTACAAGTACACATATGTACTTCAAATTTCTCAGGTATTTCAAATGGAATTCAAAGATACTGCTAACTCTTCTCAATTGCAGCCAGATTTAAAAACCAAACATGTAAGAAACAATTCAACCTTAAAGCTGTGGTCCCCAACCTTTTTATCACCAGGGACCAGTCAACACTTGAGAATTTTAGTGAGGCCCGGGGGCGTAGTCTTTTGCCGAGGGACGTCGCCGCCATTGCCTGAGCCTCTGCTCCACTTGCTTTCCCGCTGGCGCCCCTGACTTCCCACCGCCCACTGGGGGGCGCTGCCAGTAGCAGCAATGCATTGCCACGCCAAGGGGGAGCCCCAGCAATGGCGGCTGCCAGAGAGCACCAAAGGTGAGCCAGCGGCAGAGCAGCCCCTGAGGCAGCAGCCGACGAGGAGGAGCCGCAGCCCATTACCGACTGATCAACGGACCGGTACCAGTCTCCGGACCGGGGGTTGGGGACCACTGCCTTAAAGCATATGGGAAAAACTAAAATGCTTCCACAAATTAAGATCTATACTTACCACTGGGTTACGTTTATCTCCCTGCTACTTCTTCCCTGAGCTTTCGAAGCCAACATTCTGTATAAAGCAAAGTGATGCAAGCTTAGTTAGAACTTTGGCCATCTGAAACCATTTGTCTTCCCCAATTATTTCTATAACAATTATCTCCAAAGTCTGCATTTCATGAATGCTTTAAACTATGCAGAGACGACAGGCTTGATAGGAACGATCTATAAATGCAAATTGTGTATTTGATCTTACAACAGCCTATGGCCTAGTGCAGGGGCTCTCCAGATGTCCATGGACTACGATTTCCATGAGCCCCTGCCAGAAGCTCATGGACTAGATGGCCTGTATGGCCCCTTCCAACTCTATGATTCTATTCTATGAATTGTAGTCCATGGACGTCTGGAGAGCCACGGTTTGGCCACCCCTGGCCTAGTGCAATAAAGTTTGACTTATAAATGCAAACAATGTTAAAACAATATTAAAAAATTATAACAAATATATTTATTAACTAAGAGCAACGCATTCCTTGCTGTGACGAGGGGGCGAGCTAGCCTATTGCAGAGGCACCAATTATATATTATTTTGACCCTTGTGGGTGTTTTGCACCTTTTGTTTTGAGTTGTTTTGAGTGTTGAGTTCCTGACTTTATCCAGGTCGAGTTTCTGTTCCCTTTTTGGTTTTTCATTATAAATGCAAACGAACAAACAATGAACCTCAGATATGCCAATCATCATAATTATAAGAATCAAAGCACTTGGGAAATATCAGCTAAAACTTGCCCTTCGTTTTAGGTATGTACTGATTTTAAATATGACGACAGACATTTCTCTAGTTCTCCAAGTACAGTTAACCATCTGGCACACAACAGCCGTGTTCACTCTGTATGATACTGGAGGCATCCATTTGAAAAGCAAAAAATATGAAATTAATGGAGCATGACCCAATTACATTTCAACCGTGCATGTGCCATTCTAGTTAAATTTGTATTGTGGTCACCCTCACCAAGTTTGGAAAATGCCTCAAGAAACAATTTATAATATATACAATGATAAAATATTGCTTCTACTACCTTCAGCTAAAATTGCCTCCTAAACTCAAGATTACAAAAGTATGTTTTAGTGCATTTAAAAGGTTTAATTCTGCTATAGCCGAGAGCAGTAGAAATAATCAGAGAGCCAATCTAAACATCTTTATTTTATTTTATTTTTTACAATCAGGTTAGATAATTTTATCTACAGTTCTAGAACACAACTTTTCTATATGAGGCAGATGGTGCCTGTCATCTGTTTTTAATCACATGAAAAGACAGGCCTAAGGGGAAAAAAGTTTTACAAGCCAGCTAAAGTAACCTTCAATCTATATTTAATACTTTTAAGAAACAACACATATGACATTCTTTAAGAACTGCTATACAACAAACCTGCACAATATGCAGTTTAAAGTCAAACACCAAACACACTGTCTCTCAAAGGATTACAATACAAAACACAGCATTGGTTTCCTCATGAGCAAGCAATTAGATTTGGGTTATTAATCTATCTCATCTATCCAACCTTCTAGAATTATAGCTACAAGTATATATAAAGCATTCAGCTAAATCTTCTCTAAGTATTTATTCCTTTTATGGATGTTTCATGTTTGATTAATTGAAGCATTACAATGCTTTAGGAAGTTTTACATTTAATCTTTCATTAAAGAAACCATTGTCCTCTAATTTTATCGCTGGGAGAGAGTGACAATACACCCCAGGCTAAACTCAAATATTAACATATTCTTCCCTCCTCATACAAACTATCTGAAAAGTAAACCTGGTTTCTTTCCCTGCCCCATTCAAGCCTGTACACAGGTAGCATACCATGATATGGAAAATGCATACTTGGTACGGAGGCAAAGAATAAAGATATGAAAGACACACAAATATCCTATTTCTTGAAAAGGTGTGGCTGCAAGAGATTGTTTAAAATATATGCCATATAATAACAAACGGTATGCAATACATTTTATTATCACTAATCAATCAAGATAATCATAAAGTGCAAGTTTTCCAGTGCTCCAATGCTTTTCTTAATGCTGGATGTTCAAATACAAAACAAAGGCAGCTCCCAAGCATGCTGAGGACTAGTTCAACTCAAGACTTTAACTTCTATCCTAAGACCATTTTCTTAGGCCTGTTTGCTACATGCAGGATTCAGGAACTCTGACCTGACTTATGCCAGATGCAAAGCCTAGTTCAGACCACATTCTGATTAAGGACTGCAGAGGAATCAAAAGTCTCTATAATACTTTGTGATAAATCTATTTGTCTATGACTGACATCTAAATCTATGACTGACAGAGCTGCAAAACGGAGCTGAAACCTGAAAGAAGTGGGAGAATTGTAGAATATCTAAACAACAAAAAATACATAGGGGATTTAAGCTCCCTCCAAATAACAGAAACAATATCCGTAGCTATAAGAAAAGGAAAGCCCAAGGAACTCAGTGACTGTCAGGGTTTGCTAGGCAACCCCAATAATATTGTGAAGCTGTGCAAGACTCTATAAAGCAAACCTGTAGCTGGGGAAGAAATGAACTGGGGAGACTAAAACAATCCTGGGAAAAATTCTGCCCCCTTCCAATAATATCCCTAATTGACGGGAACTCACTAGGGACGGGCCCAGCAGCGGCTACTGGGAACTCACTCACAAGCAACTTTACCTGGCCTGACAGCAGGCACCACACAACTCAACCCAGCCACTGCACTGCCTGTTTCACTGCAGCCAATTTACCAGCCCAATCTTTTTCTGGGGAGATGATGTCAGGGGCGGGGAAAGTTGAAGAGAATGGGGCTAAAAAAAAACTAAGGTTGGATGATGGGAAAAAGGGAGGAAAGAAAGCAGGCTGAGCAGTCACCGTCACCACGAGCAGTCCAGCTTTAGCTACATACACCAAATAACTGTAACCAGTCCTGGGCTGGAGTCCATCGTAAAGTAGGTCTGACCCAGCAATAGCAGCCCCTGTGCAACTCAGCCAAACTTTCTACAGTGAGAGGATAATGCGGCAGAGAATAATGTAAAGCTGAAAACTGGGGGAGTGGGAGAGATGAAAGCTGACTGGCTGGTGGGTATGAAGAGAGAAGAAAGGAGTAAGGAGAGGGGATTGTGAGGGGAGGGAAAGCGGAAACAGTGGGGGGGATGTGGAGAATGTGATGCCCTCACAAGTTCTTGAGGGTTTCTCCTTATTACATAAACTTTAAAATTGTGAACCAGTATAGCTAGCTATAGAGCCTCTTGTGGCACAGGGTGGTAAGGCAGCTGACATGCTGTCTGAAGCTCTGACCATGAGGCTGGGAGTTCGATCCCAGCAGCTGGCTCAAGGTTGACTCAGACTTCCATCCTTCCGAGGTCGGTAAAATGAGTACCCAGCTTACCCAGTTTGGTGTAGTGGTTAGGAGTGCGGACTTGTAATCTGGCATGCCAGGTTCGATTCTGCGCTCCCCCACATGCAACCAGCTGGGTGACCTTGGGCTCGCCACGGCACTGATAAAACTGTTCTGACCGGGCAGTGATATCAGTGCTCTCTCAGCCTCACCCACCCCACAGGGTGTCTGTTGTGGGGGGAGGAATGGGAAGGCGACTGTAAGCCGCTTTGAGCCTCCTTCGGGTAGGGAAAAGCGGCATATAAGAACCAACTCTTCTTCTTCTTCTTCTTCTAAATGGTAATGACTGGGGAAGGCACTGGCAAACCACCCCGTATTGAGTCTGCCAAGAAAACGCTGGAGGGCGTCGCTCCAAGGGTCAGACATGACTCGGTGCTTGCACAGGGGATACCTTTACCTTTACCTCATGAGCCCTGGTACACTTGAAGTTCTTGCACAGGGGATACCTATAGCTAGCTATGCATGATCTCTTACGTTTAACAGGCTTTCAAGCACCCTAATCCTGGATACCTACTGTAACTTTATTTTGCACTTTAATCTTTGATATAATCAAAAGAAGACCTTTGACCCTCGCCCTCATATCAAATGTTTTAATTGATGTGGGGTTTTACTTTTTTGTAACCCGTCACAAGACGTTTTCTTGAGAGTGGCAGGCAAGAAATCCAATCCATCCAATAAAGAAATAAAACATTAATGCCTGAAATATCACCTGTAAAAGAAGAAGAGCAACAGTAACTAGGGATCAGTATGAAAGGAAAATAAGCGGTTCAGGTCAGTTTGTGGCTTGGCTGGTTTGCGAACCGCAAACCACCATGATGAACCTTTACCTGCCAAACCAAACAGTTCAGTTCATGAAGTTCATGATGTGGTAGAGCCCTCCCTGACACGCTAGAGACACCAAACTCACAGGGGCTCTCTGGCTGACTCTTCTCTACGTGCCCTCCAAGTTTGGTTGAGGATTGGATTTACAGAGTCTGGATTTATGCCCTCGCCCCCCAAAGAAGGTGGGTTTTTTTGGAAAAGACAGACTGTCATTCTGACAGGTGTAGATTCAGGTGTACATAGTTTTGAAGTTGTAGGGGACTTGTTCTTGAACCAGTTCATGCCCATTCCTAAAAATAATTAAACTGTTCAACAAGTGTCATTTCTACAAAGCATAGAATATATATATATATATGTGCTAGCAATAAATATAGTATATATAGTGTATGTGTGTATACACACACACAAACACTAGCAATAAAGTCCTTTGTGGGGGGAAATCCAACAGGCTGTAGAAAGCTGTTGCTGGAAAGGGCTGGCAAGAGCTCACTAGCCACATGAGACACATTCATGGCCATTCCACCCCTTTAGCCTGCAGGCTGCCCTTTGTCCCCACCATCACTGCTCTTCTGCAGACTAGCTCCCCAGGTGATAACGGCTGCTTTGGAGGGTGGACTCTGAGGCATTGCACCCTTCTGAGGCCCCACTTCCAAATTGTGAGGACCATTTGGGGTTGCCAACTTCCAGATGGAGCCTGAAGATTTCCGATAATTACAGCTCATCTCCAGACTATAAAGATCAGGTCCCCAGGCAAAAATGGCAGCTTCGGAAGGGGGACTCTGTGGCATTGTACCCCACTGATGCTTAGGGATGCTAGCCTCCAGCTGGGACCCAGAAGTATACCAGAATTATATCTCCAGGAAACAGAGATCAGTGCAGCTGGAGAAAATGACTACTTTAGAGAGTGGGCTATGGGAATTTTATCCTTCTGAGGATCCACTCCCAAATCTCTTGGAATCTCCTTGTCTGGCTGGCTTCAGGGCCTTTGAGAGCTGCAGGCTCAGGGGCTCAGCCTCCCAGCATTCTGCATAGACAAACCTGAGTCTGGCCCCTCCTCCCTGTTGTTCACTCCCCACTTGTTAGAGATCTGTCCTCTTGCTTCCCTATCATCATTTTGATGCTTCAACCCATAGAAAAGGTGGGGGCCAATCTCCTTCGGAAGGAAAAGGTGTGCAAGGCTCTGGAGGAGGATTTTGTGATGCAGTTTTGTGAAAGGAGAGGAGTATGTGAGGGAAGAGGCAATGAGGGCTGTGGCAAATAAGGGTTGGTGGGAGTCTGGAGGGGGAGAGAGAAGAGACACACGTGACTTGGCTGAGTCTTCCCTTCAGCAGCAAGACAGGCCACATCAGGATTGCAAGTGGCCCACAGACACTTCTGCATCATTCAGGTGATCCCTCAGTGTGACATGGACAGATAAACATGTTCCTTGCCTAGGTCAGTTGCTGTTAGAGCCTTCCTTCACAGCAAGCCGGGAGGGGAGGGCTGGGATCCTGAGCAAGGTTGCCAATTGCCCCTGAGAAGGGGATATTCCACCAATAGGAAAAAGGCAGTCCAGTTTCATCGGTGGTTGTTGGGCAGATCCTTCAGACCACAGGCCTTGCTGGTTAACTGGTGAGCTGTCCTTGATCACAAGTTCCCTTTTATGTGGTAATCTCTCTCTCTGTCTCTCTCTGTCTCTCTCTGTCTCTCTCTGTAGGAAAAATGCATTTAAACTCAGTAGCAAGATTAATAGGCTAATTCTATTATAGACAGAGGATTTGTTGTAATACCATTAAGAGATCAAAAGTGAGACTGCATGATAATGTCCCAGATAAAATGATCCAGTCCAGTTTTGCACTAAAAACAAAGACAGTGCTTTAGCTTAAATTCTGAGAGGGCAATTCAAAGAAAGCTAGAAAGTATTTTACAGAAGTAACATTAGCTCAGTTCACACTGGGGTGGCAAGCTTTTGTCTCCACCATTTTAAATATGCTGTAATCCTGGTTCTCCATCTGGCATATCTGGCATATCAGGCGATGTGTAAACTAAAGCCTCTTTCCTTTACTTGCTAGTTCTCTATACACTTTATTTGTATAACTCCAAACTGCAATCTGAAGTGATGTGCTTAGAATAAGAATATAGCACAGTGAGTATTATCACCAGTATCACTTTGAACAAACTTGAATGCTATGCAATAAGAAGTGTTAATTAAGCATGGAAGGTCAACTCTCCAAATCTGGGTATAAACTCAGTGAAGTTCAATATCAGGTCCTGACTCAGACACCCAGATGTCTAAACAGGCTCTTCAAATTAGAAATAACTGTCTTCAAATTAGAAATAACTCTTCCTTAATCTCACCATTAAAATATCTTCTCCCAGCAATTCAACATTCAGCTTTCTACATATCACCTGATGAAAGAAATAAAATTTCTACAACGATTTGCTGTTCTAAATGCAGTGAGGCATAACAAAACCTTTTCAGACAAAGGATGGCGATCACTTCAAGAGCACAAACACAACACATACAAGAGCAGAAGGATGTCTCAAAGTAGATGAGACCCAGAGAACAATTGCCTCTGCATCTCTACACCTTCCACTGTTGGAGAATCCAGGTTATGAACAAGGAATAAAAGAGAGGGACATATCTGCTTGACACTGCATACAGTCAGATTTTAAGGCCCTTTTGAGAGACAAAAGGGAACAGAAACAGTTAACAGCAGTATTTATTATTTGCAGACTTACTGAAACCTCTGGATTGGACAGGATTGTCATAAATAGCAGTGTCAACAATGGTACACTTCTTCCAGCTACTGAAACTGATGGAAATCTTGAATGGGATATCACTTATCCCAGATCTGGACCAAAGCCCTTGTACATTCATGACAGTTGTCACATCAAGAATGAATGTGGGAGAATATTTACAATCCCCATTTCTTTCTTTGAAGTTTCACAAATAGCTGTGCTTTTTCCCCCTATGCACCATGCATGCATAAAGTTCTTTAAAAGGTGGAATACATGCATATGTGTGTATGTTTTGTTAGATGAAACTCTTAAGTACTCCTCTACAAGCTACAATGCTCAGATATTGCAATTGGCAGGTATAAAAAGTGAAGCAGTGGATATTTAAGAAAAATGCCAAGAGTATCATAATCATTTTTAAACTTGAAAGACATGTGTATTCATACCTCCTTTGATGTGAACAGAATCGCAAGAGCCCACAAAGAGTATCTAAGTCCTAACATTTAATTTTTAATGTACTTATTAACTCAGAAGGATAACAGATTAACTTGAGAAGTGGGCTGTTGGAGTTTGAAAGTAAGTGTATTGACACTATTCACCCTAAAGATTATTGGAGGTAAGTAAAGCATGCTAACAGGGACCAAAGTCTCATCTTTTCCTTGGTCCAAAGCACAAAAGTTATGAAAGCACTCATGTCCAAAGAATGGTATTTGTATATCAACCAACTGCTGGTTGCATTTTTAATTGTTGTCTCCTTCACTCACATATATAGAAAACAATATGCCCTGTAGACTAATTGCGCAATGAAAAACCCCCAGATGTTCTATCTTCACCACCGCTGTGCACAGTAAGATCAGGAATAGGCCAAAGTTCAAATGCTTCCTCCATGGTTCCCTCAGCAGCAGATGTGAATGCCTAAAGCAGGACATCCTGCTGTTATTTGTGCAGATGCTTGAAGTGAAGCTGCATTTCTTCAGCAAATAAAATAAGGGACAAACCATTTCATAACTACCAATCAGTTTAAAAACAGGTCCTACTAGAGAAAATTGCAAAAATCTCCATTTATCATTCAAGGGTTCAACTTAACATATTCTCTTGAGGTGCTTCAATAAGCTTTTATGTTCATCTCTCACATTTCTACCTAACTCTTCCTCCAAGAAGCACCGAGTAGACGCACGCCTAACCTCTTTGCCTTTTTAGCTTGAAAAACACTGTTAGGTAGGTGGGAGATATATTGATCCCGTGTCACTCAGTGAGCTTCATGAGTGAGAATGTGAACCAAGGTCTTCACAATCCAATTCCAAGTGCCCTAATCATTGTTCAACATTACCTCTCATTGGAGAGTTGTCTAAGATATCAGAATATACTTCTATCACTGATCCTATAAACTATAGCTTGGAGCAGCTTTTTGACCACGGAGAAGCCTGAAATGATTTTTCAGACTTTGAGAAGCCCCGGAAGTTATGTCAGCTGGCCATGCCCCCTGCCACAACCCCAGCAGTCACATCACTATTTTCACCCTTCGTTTTTTCTTTGCTCCTTCCCCCCACCTTTGCCACTACAATGTAGCTCCGCCTCATGAAGGCCAGAAAGAATAGGAGCTCAGAAGACAACCCAAACCATACCACCTCATTCCTGTGGGGCCCCTTTAGAGCTTCCATGGACTCCTAGTAGTCTACAGACCCTGGTTGGGAATCCCTGGTTTGGAGAATCAATCACTGGCAGTCTTCAAGCAAAGGTTGGATACACACTTTTCTTGGATGCTTTAGGATGCTTTGGGCTGATCCTGCGTTGAGCAGGGGGTTGGACTAGATGGCCTGTATGGCCCCTTCCAACTCTATGATTCTATGATTCTAACGCATGCCTGGATACTTTTTTGCAGCTACCTTATTTTCCAGTTTTCGTGGTTTCCTCTATTCCTTGTTTGATCTAGCATCAGAACTAGGCATACTTTGAAACCATCAGCCATAGTTTTCTCAATTCAGATGTCATGGAAAGATATGAGTGGGTAGAGACCTGAGACTCTTGCTTTGGTCACCTCCATTTTTTAATTTAAACAGATTTGTGCCTCTCATTTGTGGGGTAATGACTATAGTGGTATATATTCTGTTACTTCACTAAGCAAAGTTGGAATCCTTCCTCCAGCCTATGGCTCTTTCAGAGAGAGAAAAACCAACAAGTTGGAAGAAGGATCTTCCAGCCTAAATAGGATATAGTATGTTTACGAAGCTCTATGAAAATATTCTAATTCTTTAGAAGTCACTGAGAAACATGAACTAGAAATTAAGACTTTATTTCCAAACTGACAGCTTTGTTTTACATGCTTCCTTTATTATTCTGTGAACAGGCCAAATACACATATTAGATTACGTAACTAGTTACTCAGAAAATATGCTCTTGCATTTCATTTAATAATATTTCTCATCACAATGGCAACACAAGAAAGGTGATTGTCAAAACTTGGCACGAAAAACAGACTGTTCTTGGATCCTCGTACCCACTAAAGTCAAGATTTTTTCCCTAAAGTTGTAAAAGTTTAGCATAACATAGTATTAATACACAACCCTAAAATCATTTTGGGCACTTAAAATCAAGCACTCCATCACTTCATGTCTGCACTGCACAGTTATGTGGAAACTATACTCAGGAACAGTAAAATTATTTGTTCTTTTTCAACTTGCTTCTATAATCGACTAACAGGTGCTGAATGAAGATAGACCCTCCATACACCTACAGTTGCTGAAGGGCTTATATTACCAGAAAGATAAATGCCCACCTCCAATAAACCAATAGCTTGAGGACTTTACAACTTTACCAGCATTTGAAAGTACAACACATAAATGAAATCTGCACAAGATTTGTAGATGTTTGGAAATCTTTTATAGATTATCTGTAGACTTACCACCGTTGTTATATTTCTATTTCTTTCTGTTCAAGGCAATTAAAATGATTTTAAAAGCTTGCTTCTATAATTGCCACACCAGTTCAGTTCAAAGGATAATATTTTTACTGCATATTCATTACCACACCTGCAGGATTGTAAAATGGGCCAATGAAACCATTTTCAATCAGGATTCTATTCTATTTTCAAAGTTATTTTATACTTTAGTATTATAGGCACTGATCACAGTTGTTGAAACCCCAGAGGACAGAACTGCATCATTTGCAATTAGTAGCACAGTGGTTTGATTGGCTTAACTAGCAGAAAATAGATGGTTAGAAACGGAATCAGGGTTTTGATCTATATTGCAGGCATAATATCAGCAAAAATAATAATTTAGCAGGAGACAGTTACATTATACGAACAAACCCATCAACTGGAACAAGCAATTGACGAGTTGCTAATAATAATAATGCAGGCTGTGAATTGTACACCTAGAAATGCTGTAAACATCCAAACCTTTGTCAGAATTACACCATCTTTATTATTCTGCTGCTCTACCACTACCACCATCACAAATGAAGTTAGACTGACAGCTAAAGTGCCACACAGACTGGGAAAGAAAAGACATGGATGCAGGAAGAAAGGAAGTAAACATTAGTTCTTCCAAAACAGGAAACATGGGACACAATAAGCATAAACTGCCCAGAGCCTATAAACATATAAATTTACAGTACCTATTAATTATGACACTATGTCCTGTACTTAATCAGTTTCTCAAGCTTATTTTTACATCAACAGGATTCAAAACACAGTAAGACAGAATTCATAAAGATGAACATTTAAGTGTCTTTGAATTGATGCTAACATTCAGAAAACTACTGCCACAGCTATTCCTATGACTAATGACTACAAGAGTCATACCCACTGGTAAAGATCATTATATCTTTTTTGTAGCTTGGTTCACAATAAGTCCTGGGTTTGCCATCATGTTCACAATTAAAAAGGGTCCACAGTTACCCACACATTGCTGTCTGTAGCAATAATTAAAAGAGGTTTGAAGTATTTATTTCACTTTTAGTTTACCTTCCCTGCTGAAACAAAGTCTTAACTGTAACACTGATAAACTATAAGATCAACAGTGATTTCAGTGAAGACCTCAACATGTTCATCCTGCATATTAGTCAAGAAGAACTACAGTGGAATTACAGAATAAGAGTCACATGATACTGGATCACTTCTAATCTGGGTCCAATATTCTCAGGAAACTGAATATATATTTTGATGAGCATTAATTGCTACTCTTTTCCTAAACAACTGATTTTAATTGTTCTTAAAGATGATACATATTTGGTAAATTAGACAATTAGTCCTTGTTAATAATGAAAGAAGCAAAATGAAAAAAGAACCTAACAAAACTTATTCTAGATTCCCCTGCAGACTCTCAGTTCAACTGCTCACAGCCATTATTACATGATGGACAAACAAATTCACCTAACAATTAAAGTGTGAATCCTTTTTAAATTGCGTATCAAGATTAAGATAGTTGTATGTTTCACAATCTTGTTTAATATGTCTAATTATAGATAGCCTAAACCTTACTTCCATTATCTATTGAAAAACATTTCAGTAAGCACAAACAACAATTACATACATAAAACAATTAACATTAGCAATTCGAGATTAACTTGTTAAACTAGCACCATTTAGATCTCTGACTCACAATGGCCATAAATTAGTCGCAGAAGCAACTTCTGCCTGCAGAAAAGACCTCTCTGCCCAAGGGTCTGAAGAGCTGCTACAGCAATTGGAGCTAATTGATTAGATGGACATGATTCGACTTAATGTTCATAGATATTCACTATACTGCATCACAAAACATAACGTGAATCGCAAAACATTTGAAGCAGCTTTCAGATAGAATATTTTTCATTTCATCCAACATCTACATGTCACTCAAGGATAGCAATAGCTTTGCTGCAGGTCACCGCTAGCTTAAACACCAAGCCAGAAACTTGGAGGCTCGGTACAGAATTTGGGGTTGTGTACAGCGGCATGTGAATCGGCCGTTCCAGGCCGACGCAGCCAGAGACGCGCCACAGGGGGAGAGGCGCAGGCACTGCTGCATAACTCGGCGCACACACGCGGGCATGGAGCTCCGCGCTCTGTGCCTGTGTCTATACGCCAAGTTACGCACCGGCGCCCACTACTCCTCCCCCTGCGGTGCGGTGCTGAGTGATCGGCCTGGAACAGCTGATTCAGATGCCGCCACACACAACCCTAGTACAGATGGCAATCTGAAGGGTAATTGTTTTAGAAAAATCTGTATAATTAGGATTTTTAAGTTGTTTTCCCTAGTTTCCTAATTTATGACTACAGCAAAAAAAAATTAGCCACAGGAGATGATGAATCATAAGAACAACAAGAATAAGCGTAACAAAACTTAATTTATCACAGTTTACATGACTTCTCTTTTGGAACTCTTGTCATATTATGCTCTGACCAGAAGATAAATCAAATTATTTATTGTCTCAAAATTTGCACAAAGGTATAAATTACATGTCAGATGCACACTTCTCTCACACAGGAAAATATACCTATGGATTAATATGATTGTCTCCTGATTGTTTATACAGATATTAGGCTATATGGCTTAAAAAAACATAAGCTGCTTAAATGGAAGTCATACATGAGCTATATTTAAGCAGCCATCCAACAACTGCCAACCTTTTAAAAATGTTTTCTTGAAAAACCAAGAAAAGGAATGAACTCAAAACTTAGCAGTGATGGCAGATCTACATTTAAGTTTCTATAAAAGATTTCCACATATCTAAGGATGCCTACATGCAATTATCATATCTATGCCATGCATTCAAATAATGATAAAATTGTTAGATCCTCAATCCACTGGTTTTCATTTATTCATGCATGCATTAATTCGTGTAATTTATATACCACCACTCACTGTGCAGTCTCAGAGTTGTGTATACATAACCAGTGGGGGAGTGGGAAGGATACATGGAACACTGAACAGTATGAACTAGAAAGATATAGATGGTTAACAACATTGACACAACATAGGAGCAATCTTGAACTGAAGGGGTAACAGGAACATTCAGAGACAATTGGATGTCAGGTTGCCTGGTAGAGGGGACTGGTTGTAGGAAAGTCCCTGTGTTGGCCTCATCTAAAAACCTGGCAGAAGAGCTCCATCTTGCAGGCCCTATGGAACTGTTATCTCTCCAATGTTGTAATATAAGTCAACTATAGGAAAGGTTTAGAGGTCCATTTTCAATGATCACAGGTTAGTTTCCAAGAGATCGACAGATAGTTTAAAATGACATATGCATCCTAAAAATCAAATATTCTACTACAAAATGCATATATAAAATCAGAGTCCAGTAGCACCTTTAAGACCAACAAAGATTTATTCAAGGCGTGAGCTTTTGAGTGCAGGTGATATGTTTAAGGGATGCATTAGAAATATTATGCAATCCTTTACTAAATATTTACTGTGCTGTCCAAAGAGCAACACCAAAGAGAAACAGACATTTGCCCAAGCCATTGCCCCACTATACCATAAGCTTCTTTCTGGGATACGGATAAGTGACCAAATGTAACTGTTTACACTATTAAAATTAACATTTCTGCTTTTACAAAACATGTTGAGGTACTTACAATTACGTAAGCTGGGCACAATAAAATATTGTTAAGAAACCTAAAAATCAAGCCACCACAAAAATAAAGTATAATCTGCCATACTATGGAACAAGGCTTTAGAAAGCCATTATTGCTGTTTACTTGAGTCTTTAAAAGGCTAGCAGAAACATAAATTTTAGAAGAAATTCTGAAAGCAATCAATAAGCAGGTTTGCCCCCAACAAAGCATTTCTTAGCATTCTCCTAAGAAGCCAAAGTGAGCTGCTTAGTTTTGTTTCCAAGTAGTTGGGGAGATCTAGAATGGATTTGTTTTACTAGTCTTCCAGAACTCTGAAATGATCTGTTATACCTAAAATTAAGAACTTAAGCATGCAAACAAAGGTACACTGTAAGAACTCCAGTGCATTAACTGGGGTGCAGGACCATCTGAGCATCACAGAATGAAAAACCAGCACAGTATGACCATGCTTACATCTTCCAGTCTTGCTGTTTCAGAAGTCTCCAGGTAGGCAAGGATTAACAACACCCTAGTGATATGCTCAGAGCAAGCCAGACAGGTCTAGTATATATTTCTACTATTGGTCACAATCTCAAAGCATACTTTGGAAAAACTTTCAAGTCCAATCAGAGACAAAGGATCCAATCTAGAATCTGACTGGGGTAGGATTTAACTCCATTGCTAGTGTCAAATATATCCAGAATATACTGGAAGTATCAGAGAGATCAACAACAGTTTCTTTGCCTCCCCACAAACATATGTAGCAGGCAGTCTCTAAAACTATGCAAGAACTAGAAATATAAGATCGGTTTTGCTGAACCTTTGTAAGTTAGTTGAATTGCAGTTACCAGGTTATGTCAGTGAATGCTGATAGGAATGTGGGTATGCATATACAAGGATCCAATTGTAGCCTCTGAATATATAGTCAACAAGAACAACCATAGGTATGGATGGCTATTTATTGCAGTGAAATATCAAGTTTACAATGCAAATAGAACACAGCTGCCTGATTGATGGAACGTTATGAAACAGTTCAACGAAGTCTGTCTGTACATTTTATGCAGAAGCAGCTTTAAATGACATCTGCACAGTGTGAAGATCTTCTGTACCAATCTGTACATTCCAGCAGGTGGCTGATGATGCAGAGCAGTACTACATGTTTAAGAGTCTCTAGAGATAATCCAACAAGTATGCCATTTCAGGCATATACTGCATGTGTAGACAATGGGGTAAGAAAAATATGAGGTGCTCTACATACTTTGAAAAGAGACAAGAGTGATTCTTTCTCCTCACAACATCCAGCACTTTATCAGCTGAGCTTTAATTTGCAACTACATATTATAATATTTCCTCTAAGGCAGGGGTAGTCGACCTGTGGTCCTCCAGATGTTCATGGACTACAATTCCCATGAGCCCCTGCCAGCAAATGCTGGCAGGGGCTCATGGGAATTGTAGTCCATGAACATCTGGAGGACCACAGGTCGACTACCCCTGCTCTAAGAAGTTCAAATCTTCATGGTGTCTCACTTTATGTAAGCTATATTCTGAAAAGCCATTATGTAGTTTTATCCAACATTATATGAAGCAGAAATGTTGACAACACGATCCAATGGCTGGCAGTTTTCAGAGGTTGTTTAGTGACTTTTAGAGATGCAGGTTTCTAATGAGAAACCAACAGCCTTTTAACGAATAACAACAACAGTAACAATTTATTAATAAGAATAATAATTCAATTTATTTCCATCACCTACAAACATTGGGGTGGATCTTCATTCATCCTACCAATCCACCAAGGAAAGTGTGTATTGTGTTTATAGCCCACAGTCAAGGGTATAAAGAGGCAGAGGTCAGGCTGCTCAAACAGAACTCTGTGGGGTTAAGAAATGACAGTGAAGCACTGACTGTGGACTGGAAAGGAAGTAAAAAGTATGAAAGGATAAGAGAGCATCCCTATTCAAGCTGAAAAGGGAAATTGCTTCTAGTTAAGAGAAGTAATCACTTCTCAGTGATAAAGACAACAGCTATTAAAAGAAGGGTGATCCCAGGATTTCGGGAATTTGGTTGTATGTTCTTGCCTTGCAACTCAGAATTCTATGTTGAGTGTTTCAGCAAAAATTGAAAAGAAAACCTCTCTCCCTGAAGTTTTAAAGGACTTTTTTTGAATTGCAGAAACACTTACTTCTTGGCAACAAATTATCAGGCGTTAATGTGATTACAAAGTTACCTCAGTTTTCTTATCAGTTCACCTCATACTTGCTACTGGAGTCCACCTGACCTTTTCTCCTCTAAGTCAAATAAAACAGTTGAATTTAAGAAGGTGATTATGTCTGTTTCATCATTCCCTGGGCTGGGTGAAAAAGCAACAGACAAATAAATGAAGATAAAATAGATATAGGGGCTGCTCAGGAAGAAAGAAGGATAAAAAGGGAAAACTTGTGTGTGAGGCAGGACAGAGGGTGAAGCTTTTCCTCCAACCTAAGAAGCTTTCCTCCATCTTAACGTTCTTAGGCTGGAGAAAGATGGCTTGAGAGATTATTGAAGATCCACCCCAATAACTGTACCCAAAGAACAGCAAAAGATAAAATTATTCTATTTACCAAGGGGCATTTACCAGAGGGGGAGCCATTCCAGAGTTGGGAAGGGCTTGTTTTTGCTGCCATGGTTGTGTGCTGTGTTTTAATAATTTTAAATTGGGTTTTAATGGTACTTTTATTGAATTATGGGGTTTTGCATCTGTAACCGGCCACAAGCCAGCATGCTGAGAGTGGTGGGGAACAAATTATTGTTGTTGTTATTATTATTATTAATGTTATTATTATTATTATTATTATTATTATTATTATTATTATTAAATAAACCCGAACAAGTGTTGACAGAACATTTATTGTTTAAAGAAGCTGGCAAGGTAATCTCAGCAAAAGAAAAAACAGCAGTGCATGTGCAAATTTGAAGGACCAGCTGCGTTGGGCAGCAAGAGATTAGCAAGAACCTTTATGATTCACGAAATACTTTTCCTGCACTGTCACAACAAACAACTGTGTATTTGAAAACCATATCAATGCTTTCCTAATTTGATAAATGGAAAAAAACGTAAGAAAATCTTTGTCCATGTATAAACATGCTTCAATTAAGCATAATATATTTTGTAATGTGCTTGCCTGTTTTCCCCACCTATAGGCCCTCAGGGGTTTGCCTGTGATCACAAAGATAACAACCTTCATTGAGACTACCTTAAACTAGCTTCAAAGAGAACAAGGTTAATAACTGATTTATAGACAAAGATTACTATTTGGGAAGAACAGGGTAGAGAAGTCTCTAAGTTTTGACTAATTATACTGAGTTTTCTTATGGTTTGTTGAAAGCTATCTTCACACACTATTTTTCTGCATGGATATCACTTTTCTTTAGAATATATATGCAAATTAAAATTTGGTGGAGCTCTAAGAAATGGAGTTTGGTGGAATTTCAACAACTTAAAACATCCTGCTACCTACCAGTTGGCCATCCTTTTACCACAGTGACAGGCAGGGACTCATTTGCAGGGTCCTGTTTAACTGAACCTGAAGGGTCCTGGTTTTTCTCCCACTAGAAGCTTTAAGAATACTTCACCATTTAAGAATATAGCATTAAAAAAGCAAGTTCTTTAGAAATATGAAGATGAAAGTCATTTTAGCACAAACCGGGGCATTTGCACAAAATAGTTTGTTTATGCTGGGAATAATTTTATTTATTGCATTTGTATACCACCCTCCCATAAAGGCTCACATAAAACATAATAGAACAATACATCAAACTAACAGATCATAGTGAATAAATGGTAACAATAACAATGAACAGAGAAAACCTTCAGAATATAAACAATCTAACAGGCCCATGGTTGGTACGATCAGTCACATGGGTTCAGGGAGTGAGGATTGGGGCCCTGTAGCTGTTTTTTTCCCCCCCATTTTTGTCAACCTCAACCAAATGTCTGGTTGAGGAGCTCCCTTTTGCAGACCCTGCAAAATGGTTTTAGCACTGCCAGGGCCTGATCTTCTCTAGGAGCTCATTCCACCAGGTGGGGGCCAGGACAGAAAAGGCTCTGGCCCTGATTGAGGTCAAGCAGACTTCCTTGGAGCCACGGATCAGTAGCCGGTTGGAGGTGGCATTGCGTGGAGCTCTTTAAGGGGCATAGGCAGAGAGGCGGTCTTTCAGGTACACTGGGCCCAGACCATATATGGCATTGAAGGTAATTACCAAGACCTTAAGCCAGATGCAGAATTCGACTGGTTCGAACAGTTGTTGGACGATGGACTGGATATGAGACCTCCACAGTGTTGTGCTGAGGACCCTGGCCACCACATTCTGGACTAGTTGCAATTTCCAGATCAGAGTTAAGGCCTGTGTGGAGTGAGTTGCAGAAGTCTAGCGTGGAGGTGAAAGTCACATGGATCACTGTGGCTAGGTGTTCCAGGGCCAAGTAGGGCACTAGTTGTTTGGCTTGGCAGAGGTAATAGAAGGCCAACTCTGCTACTCTTGTGACCAGGGCCTCCATGGAAAGGGAAATATCCAGGATCACACCCATGTTCTTGGTACTAAAATGGTACTACCTCTCTTAGCCACAAATACCAAACCTTTCCCTTCTGTTTAACACCCAGGCCTAATGAATGGAAGACACCTGTTATTTGAAATCAAATAGAATACGGTCTCAAATATCTTTTTCACATGGTGCGGCACTTAATGAATCAGGCTTAGTGAGACCCAAGTTTAAATATGTTTGACATTAAACTTACTGTATGACCATAAAAGTTCTATACTAAGAATATGATTCAACAGGATTGAGGTAGTATGCTAAATATGATACCAACAATATTATCCCCATTTGCTGATCATAGAATTTTGATGGACTTTCTGACCCCTTCCAATTGATGGACAATTCTGACCCCTAGATTCTATGATTAACAAATGGGTGGGGGAGGAATAGGGTTAGTATCATACTACTTTAATCCTGTTGAATAGCATTTATAGTATGCTCAATGCAGGATCAGCCCAAAGCATCCAGGATAAGTATCTGTCCAGCATGCAACAAATTCAGCACTGGCACATCACTGCCAACAGGACACCCCTAGTTAATCTCCCAAATAAGTCAGTTTACAAATCATTAAGTGGCTCATTCTTCAAGCTGTATTAAAATATTCAGTTCTCATTTTATCTTCAAAACAATCTTGTGAAGCGCATTAGTCATACAGTGAATGCCTAAGGCTATTTAGTAAGCTCATGAATGAATATGGAGACTGAGTCCACAGGGATCCTTTCCAGCCCCCAACCCCCAAGAACAAAAGTTGAGCAAGACTAGTTGAGAAATTCCTAGGAGACAATGCCCTGTGCCAACCTGTTTGACAGATGTGGTGGCACAAATTAAAATACAGTGAAATCTACACTTCTACATGTTTTCAATACTTTGCCATGAACAATTAGGTCCTGATAAAAGGAAAAGTGACAGAGGATTACAGACAGGGAAACCAGGTGTGCTTTCTGTGTTTTTAAAAAGATGCCATTCTCATTTAGTGTGGCAATTGAATGTTAACTACTCCCTTCTCACCCAACTCTGACAAGTAGGATGGATTTTAAGAATCCTGCCTAATTTTTCTGGCTTGTTTACTAGCCTAACCTACAGTACAGAGTCTCTGAGGGCTGGCACTGGTGCCCCTGTTGCAACCATCTCCCATTGGAATAAAGCCCCTTATACTGAATCAGACCACGGATCTAGCTAAGTCAGTATTGTCTACTCAGGTCTCCAAGATCTGAGACTGTGGTCTTTTAGAGAAGAGGAGAGAACCTGGTTTTTTGTACCCCACAATTTATTATCCAAAGGTGTCTCAAACCGTCTTACAATCGCCTTCTCTTCTCCTCCCATAACAGACACTCTGTAAGGTAGGTGAGGCTGAGAGAGTTCTTACAGAATTGTTCTGTGAGAATAGCTCTAACAGGACTGGGACTGACTCAAGATCTCCCAACTGGCTGCTGGTGGAGATTCTCCACATTAGAGACCACCACTCTTACCACTACACCAAGTATCGACTAAAATCTCTTTGCTGCATCCACCTGGTGGTATCGCTACCAATAAAAAGAACAGGACCAAAAATTACAGTAGCTGTGAAATGTTGACTACTTTATTGCTACTTCTATTTAATCATTTCAAACCACTAAAAAGGTAGTTCAACAGGATGTGGCTTACATGACTTAAAATACATATTATTTATTCTGTGCACTCAGAGAACACTGCCAGCTCAGTAAAGTAATTTTGTATATTTTGTATATTTCACTCTTCCTCCAAGGAGCTCAGAGTGCTATATTATTTATACCTTTTATTTTTTTCCATAGATGGGAAACTGAAACAGTTTACAACACACACACACACAGAATATGATATTGCACCAATCCAGGATTACACTAGTTTCAGCCATTCCGGTCACTCAGGGCCATAGGCTAAGGACTCCATGGCTCTTGACCTTCAGCTCAAGTCAAAGATTTGTCCCTCTGGTTACCAAAAACCTATGAAAGTGGAGAACAATCCAGATTTTCTTCAGCTTGTCAAAAGATACTCCCAACTTTCCTCTCCTATAAACCACTGAAATAGGATATGACATATAGAATGCCTAACATGGGAACTTGATCTTGAAGGAGTTCCATAATTTCAGGACCACCAAGTGAGAAGGCCCTCTCTTGTGTTGTGATTCAGAAGGCAATGTGTTGCTAGCCTCAGAAAGCAATGGCACCTAATGTAGGGCCTCAGAGGATGACCACTGCAGTTGGGCAGACTCATACAGGTGGTCCTTAAGGAATGCTTGTCCCAAACAATGTATGATTTTAAAGATCAACAGCACCACCTTGAATTAGGCGTGCAAACAAATTAGGAGACATTACAGACAGACTGGACTGATATGTATTAGGACATCAAAAAGACATTGTCTTTCAATACAGTCATCTATATATCTAAAAGTAAAGTATGGCTTCCCATCTGCGGTCAGACTGGGAAGACAGAATGACATTAAACATGTTTTCCTGCAAACTTCAGGGACTCCCCAGGTTTACAGAAAAATCAGAAATCTTTAAAAAAGACATGAAGTTTATAGAAAAATCGGAAATCTTAAAAAATACACTGGGGGGGATTAAATCCCCCCAAAGTAAAAGAGCTTATTTTGCGCAAGCTTAAAGAACACACTTATCTCCTGTGTGGTTGGTCGTGGTTGCAGCAGAGCCTGGAAGCCACACCAGGCACAGTGAGAAAACTGGGGGGAAGATGAGATCCCCACAAAAGTCTTGCAACCTGACATTTGTAATATATAATTTAGAAATAATTAGGGAAGCCAGTCATCCTTTGTAATCTAACTTCTTACTGACTTCAAAGGATAGTAGGGGCAGAGAACTGAATCAGCAGGTATTGTAAGTGAAAGTATATTGTAAGTCAACCTTTCTCAGCCTTTTTACCATTGAGAAACCCCTGAAACATTCTTCAGGTTTCGAAAAACTGCTGAAGTTATGTCAGCAGGGTACACCTTCCTGCCACCCCCAGAAATCACATGTCACCACAACTGACATCACTCAGATATTCCCACTGGATGTAACCACTTACCTGTCTGGACTCAAGTCACTGCCAGGTATGATGAGTCAGGAAGGATTTATATGGCTGGGGCCCCTCCCATTCCCATCCCCTCCAGGCCCATCATCGGCCATTTTTGGAGGGTAGGGTCATTTGTTGCTGTTAGGTGCGAAGTCGTGTCCAACCCATCGTGACCCCATGGACAATGATCCTCCAGGCCTTCCTCCCTCTACCATTCCCCGGAGTCCATTTAAGTTTGCACTGACTGCTTCAGTTACTCCATCCATTTGAAATGTGAGAACCATGTGAGTTCATTGGTTTTTATCTCCTCTCTTAGCTAAGGCTTCTCAAGTGGCTAGCAGCATCAACAATGAAACGTCATTAAGACCATTTATGCACTGGAGGTTTCATGCTGGGCTGCAGGCTGGAGGTTTAGTCGTGGAAGATTGCCCCACCACTTTCTACACCCACATTGGGGAGCATTTGGCCTGGTGCACCTCATCCGCCCCCAGTTTGTGTTCCTGTATGGGAGCTGGGGCAGTGAAGTTTCCAGTGCGTAAACGGTCTAAAACATTACAAATTCATTAAAAGAGCAATTAAATATGATCTTCAATATAAATAGCAACCCATAACCTTTGTTGTTGTTGTTGTTGTTAGGTGCGAAGTCGTGTCCGACCCATCACGACCCCATGGACAATGATCCTCCAGGCCTTCCTGTCCTCTACCATTCCCCGGAGTCCATTTAAGTTTGCACCCACTGCTTCAGTTACTCCATCCAGCCACCTCATTCTCTGTTGTCCCCTTCTTCTTTTGCCCTCGATCACTCCCAGCATTAGGCTCTTCTCCAGAGAGTCCTTCCTTCTCATGAGGTAGCCAAAGTATTTGAGTTTCATCTTCTGGCCTTCTATGGAGCAGTCGGGGCTGATCTCCTCTATGACTGACTGGTTTGTTCGCCTTGCAGTCCAAGGGACTCGCAAGAGTCTTCTCCAGCACCAGAGTTCAAAAGCCTCAATTCTTTGACGCTCGGCCTTCCTTATGGCCCAATTCACAGCCATACATCGCAACTGGGAAAATCTAATTTTTAAAATGTAAATGTGTGTGTGTGCGCGCGCTCGCGCATGCATGTGTGAACTACTTAATTCCACCCAACTGGTGAAACTCTTCTGGGGCCATCACAAAATCCTGGTTGCGAAAGCATGTTGTTAGTGAAAATGCTGTTCAACCAGCAAAGTTACACAGATTAAACCAATAAACTTCTCTGCACAGAGTTTCTACCAATTACTCTACTAGTGGCCTTGCCCTGACTTTGAATGCCCAGGCTAGCCTAATCTCATCATATTGCTAAAAGCTAAGCAGCATCAGCCCTGGTTAGCACCTGGATGGGAGAACACCAAGGAAGTCCCTTGCCCTGAAAACTCTATGGGATTGCCATAGCTCAGCTGCACCTTGATGGCACTCAGTGGCCTTAAGAAGTTTTCAAATTTTACATGAGCATCAGTGCCACTTCACTTGGCACTTTTACATGTCCTTTTATAGCTAACTCTGCTCCTGCAATGACTAATGTGTGGTCAAGATGAATGTGTGTGCTTGCCTTAGGACTTTGTCCCTCAAAAATCATTAAGATAATCTAACCAAAATCTGCTCAAGATCCCCAGTTCAAAGGCGGTGAGATTGACCTGAACCAGGTCAGGACTTTTTGGCCTTGGCCCAGACCTGGTGGAATGCTTTACCAAAATAAATCAGGGCACTAGAATCAGAGTTGGAAGGGATCTCCAGGGTCATCTAGTCCAGTGCCCTGTACAATGCAGGACCTTAATCAGTTCCACAGGACCTGCAAAACAGAGCCTACAGTCAGGGCCCTGATGGACCATCAAGAAGTGCTGACCTCATTACTGCAAACAAAGAGAAGTTCTGCCCTCTAAAGATTTGATACACCTACTCCAACTTAAACTTGAACTAGTTCGGGGGTATGGAAATAGAATGTTTACATAAAAAGGTAAATGTATCCCCAGTGCAAGCACCGGGTCATGTCTGACCCTTGGGGTGACGCCCTCTAGCGTTTTCATGGCAAACTTAATACAGGGTGGCCTTGCCAGTGCCTTCCCCAGTCGTTACTGTTTACCCCCCAGCAAGCTGGGTACTCATTTTACTGACCTTGGAAGGATGGAAGGCTCAGTCAACCTTGAGCTGGCTGCTGGGATTGAACTCCCAGCCTCATGGGCAGAGCTTTCAGACTGCATGTCTGCTGCCTTACCACTCTGCGCCACAAGAGGCTCAAAATATTTACATACAATGTTATAATTTTATCAATTGTTGATCCATGTTGTTACTCACCCTGATAATATAGGAAGGGCAGGTTATAAAAAATTAAAAGGGTTTTTGTAATGAGTATCTGTTCTGGAACACTGCGTGCTGACTTACATTTTTGTATCCACATTTTTTTTACATTTATAAATTATATTTATATAACACCCTCCCTTGAGGTTCAGGACAGTTTACACTGAAGTTTGTGATACAATACCAGGAAAACATTACGACCCCAAACATGCTTTCCTGGAGTACCAAGTTATAGATTTTTTAAAAATCCCTAGTAGCTTATTCTTTAAGGTTTCGTGTCAAAACAGAAAAAATGAAGACAGATATATTGTCATGGTGATAATTATACCCTAATTAATATTTTTCCTTTCACAGATTTCATATTATAGAAACAGATTTTATAACTTTCTGCACATCATACAGAACAGTATAAAGAGGACAGAAGGAAGGAAAGAGTGAAAACTCATTGTTATGAAATAAAGGGAAAACACACAAGTTGTAAGATATACAAAAGCTTCCAAGTAATTACAGCTATTGAATTTTAAATGACTTCTTCCATTTATCCTTACAAACTTGGAATTTTAGAATTCTCCCTAGCAAATTAGCTTCCTTTTAAAGCTAGACATTAAACATGAAAAATAGAACAGAGAGCACCACTAGGAGCATCCTTGCACTCTGAGATGATCCAAGGACTCTGTTGCAGAAACTTACAATCAGTGCTGTGAAAAGGTCAAGGTCACCCCGCTGGTTGCATGTGGGGGAGCACGGAATCAAACCCAGGTTGCCAGATTAGAAGTCCATGCTTCTAACCACTACACGAAGCTGACTCATAAGAGTTTGTGCAGTTCCTCCTTTACATGTCAATTTTTTAAAGCTACTTTTACATTCTGAAATGTCTTTGAATACAAATGTTATCCACAATTTTAGTTCGCCTAAAATTGATTGCATTTTATATTTTTATATTTTGGATAGATTGGATGAGCCATCTTGATCACATTTTATAGAAAGGTGACACAAAATGTTCCAAATAAAACACACAGAGAATGTGTCCTCTAATTTGTGGTGCAAACATAATGACAAAAGCAGAAACATGGACTCAAACTCCCAGACTCATTAATGAATGACAAGTCATTACATTTCTGCTCAGCTCTCCCAGGGAAAAAGGAAGTTCTAGTTGTGCATTTATCTTGTATTAAGAAGAGGGGGAAATGAACAAAAATCATATAAAAAGTCTTTAAAAGTGTGCCATAGGCAATTTAACATTTGCACCCAAAATGGAAGCTGTGTGCTGGGCATAATTGTTAGCCATTAATTTGGTAAACTGATAACATTTCTATAGAATGAAGCTCCACACAGGCTTACCAAAAGTTCACACACACTCAGGCACGCACACACACGTTTTACCATACTATTTTGAAAACAGGTAGAACTCGGAAACGCTGCATGTGATATATGTTAAGGGGCGAGAGTCAACACTAATGCCTACATTTGTATGTTCAGTATCTTTAGATCCAGAAAAAGGAGATAATCTTCTGTATGTTTAAAAAATCTTGCAGCATTTTAAAGACCAGCAAATAGATTATAACTTAAGCTTTCAAAACCTATGTTGGATGCCCAGTGTAATAACTTCTCAGCTGGTAAATGTCACACACACACAAATATACAAATCATAGGAAACTGTGGGGCACAAAGACCATGAAATGCAAAATACACGAGATACATTGTATATGTATCTGTGCCAACTGGGGATAATTCTTCATGCACCTAAGAAAGTGAGATCTACTGAACAAAACCTTATGACACAATAAATCTGCTAGTCTTTAAAATGCCACAAGACCGTTATTTTGATTTCATCAATCAAAAACAGCTACTCTTGTGGACTTTACTATGAGCCTGTAATCCCAAGCATGGAGAAAACTCAGAAGCTGCCGTATCCCGAATCAGACACTACTGGAGTCAGTACTGTATCATGTAACTAAAAGTGACTCTTTAGGTCCTCACAGTAATCTTTCATATCAGGAAAAACTTGGATCTTTTTACCTGAAAATGCCACTGACTATACCTGGGACCTCCTGCATACAATGCAAACACTATTACTGGATCACAACCCATTTCCCTAAAAAATTCATCTGCTTTGTCAGCGTGTTGGATTAGGCCCTTGGAGACCCAGGTTCAAGTTCTCACTCTGTCATGGAAGCTTACTGGGTGACACTCAACTGTTCACACTCACTCAACCTGAGTAAATATGGGGTACAGGAGTTGCAGTGCCCCAAATCTTGATATAGAATACAGAAGAGATACACAGCATCTAGCACATCAATACAATTCAATGTGTTTTTGAGATATTTCCTTTTGATTCTTCTGATGCCTGAACCAGGTTTTTTATCCTGACAATAGTTTACGTCCCTTTGCAAAACCTAGGTGTGTGTGATTCAGGATGCCATAAAGCTTGTTTTAGAGTGTAGCATCCTGAGGTTTCTTAAGCTTCTTTCCTTCGGGGGTCATGCTTTGGACCACCTAACATAAAATAAGACTCCAGATCAGAGAACAACCTACACTTCCTTGGAGGCAGAATCTCCAATTCTGGGACTAGGACTTCATGCGGTCCAAAAATTATTTCCACAAACACAGACCTTCCCCAAATCTCCAGGGATTGCCCAACCTGGAGTTGGCAACCAGGAGAGGGGAGAAATCATAAAATCATGGAGTTGGAAGGGACCTCCAGAGTCATTTAGTCCGACACCCTGCACAATGCAGGAAACTCACAACTAGTTGCCCACTCAAAGTGATCTGAATTTCATGCCCAGATGATGCCTAACCGCCAAGAAAACCAGAATACCTGGCCAGTGTGGCCTGGAGAAAATTCACATCACAACCCAAAGTGGTGATCAGCAATTCCCTGGGCATGCAAGAATGGGCCACAAGAGCCAAGCACTAACCCTTCCTGCCCAGCCACTCACAATCTGCCTAAGTTCACAGAATCAGCATTTCTATCAGATGGCTATCTAGCCTGTTCAAAACATCCAAAGAAAGAGAGTCCACTACCTCCCAAGGAAGCCTGTTCCACTGAGGAACTGCTCTATCAGGAACTTCTTCCAGATGTTTAACCAAAAATTCTTCTGAATGAATTTCAACCCATTGGTCTGGTCTGCCCCTAGGGCAACAGAAAACAATTCTCCTCCATCCTCTGTAGTACAGCCCTTCAAGTACTTGAAGATGGCTATCATATCACCTCTTAGTTGACTTCTCTCCAGGCTAAGTAGATCAAGTTCTCTCAACCTTTCCTCATAAAACTTGGTCTCCAAACCGCTCATCATCCTTGTTGCCCTCCTTTGGACACACTCAAATTTGTCTACATCCCTCTTCAATTGTGGTACCCAAAACTGACCACAGTACTCTAAGTGAGATCTAACCACAGCAGAGTAAAGCAATATCATCACTTTGAACGATCTAGACACTATAGTTCTTTTTTAAACAATAGCTTAAAATCCCATTTTCCTTTTTAGCCATTGAGCCACACCGGTTTTGCCCTGTGCTCTATTGAGAAGAGTTATGGATCACAGTCAGTGGTAAAATCTCTCTGGTACCTGGCATTAAATTGTATGGCACCCATGGCCCAGTCCAACAAAGTGACAATTATGTCAGATCTGGCCCTCAGAAGAAGAAGAGTTGGTTCTTATATGCTGCTTTTCTTGACCCAAAGGAAACTCAAAGCAGCTTACAATCGCCTTCCCCCTTTCCTCTCCCCACAACAGACATCCTTTCAGGTAGGTGAGGCTGAGAGAGCCCTGATATTACTGCTCAGTCAGAACAGCTTTATCAGTGCTGTGGCGAATCCAAGGTCACTCAGCTGTCCTCATGTGGTGGAGCAGGGAATCAAACCCAGTTCGCCAAATCAGAAGTCCAAGTACCTAACTACTACACCAACGAAGTTCTACACTTTTGTCCTAGAACACTGAGGAATGAGGAATGAATCAAAACTATACATTACAAGATAAGAAAAAGGAATTAATACATACTATCCTCTGGAATGTACACAAAAAAATAAAACAAACAAACAACTTCCACATAAAGGATCAAGAAATTGCCAAGGTTCAAGCAATTATGCAACATGAATTAGAGTGGTAAACCTAATCAATAAAAAGTTGGAAATGAGGCGGCAGCAATGGAGAAAAAGCTCTTCGATGTTTTGGAATTAGTGGAATGTTTTTAAAATATTTCAATTACAAAAAATTAGTATGAATATCATCCTTTAGGTCAGTTTACCACATCAATAAGTCTGGTACATATTACAGGCATCCAAAGCATCATTAAGGATCTATAGTCTATGTTGGAAAATATTCCCTTCTCACAAGAGGCAAATGTTTTCTTGCTCAGACAGTATCCTACTAACCCTTGACAACTTCTCACCTACAGCAATACCCTTCCTAACATAGACTCTGTGACCATGGCCTGCATCAAACCAAGCTGCCAACTCTGTCCTCATATCCACTCTGATGGCACAATTACTGAATTGAACAATCCCATCTGAAATAGTGAGCAGTGACTCATGAAAGCTCATACCCTGCCACAAATTGTGTTGGCCTTTAAGATGCTACTGGACTTTCGCTCTTTTCTACTAGACAATTTCACCCATTCACTTGTCCATCTTGAGTAGAATGCTTTTTAAAAGGTTTAATTCACAAAAAAAAATAGTATGATTATTCTATAGGACAGTCCACAGCATCAAAAAGTCTTGTAAATATTACAGGCAGCCAAAGTATTCAAATTCAATATATATTCCTGCACCTGTAGAGTGCTGTCACTCTCATTAAAGGAACATATGACTTTGTCTTCTTTTACTTACCAGTTGTTGCTTGCCTTCCCCTGGTGACTTTTTAAACTAGTTGTTTAGGCAGCACAGAATAGCCTCTAATACTGGAAATATTAGAAATTTGCTTGTAGAAAAATAAAGCATTTATCATTTTAAATTTAATAAAAGTCCTAAGTTAGATAATTTAAAATTTATAAATTATATATTTTATAAATTTAAATTAAATATATGTAATTTTAAGTTTAATAAAGTTACAAATTATGCATTTTGTTTTGTTAAAGCAGTAAAATATGTTTGGAGCTGATGTAAATATTCCTTGCATTTCAAATCCCGTTCCCCAAGCATTTCCACTTCTTTCTTGGCTTTAAGTTCTGGAAATGTTACATCTCCATCCCCACATCTAATCTGGCCCTTAACTCACAGACGAGGGAGTATGCAGTACAGACAATATTTCTAGGCCTTCAATTTCACTCGTCAGATTCTGAACAGGCATCCGACTCAAAGAGCCGTGTTGCCAATAGCCACAGGAAAGCAATTAGCTATGCAAATCAATTTGGGTATGCTGGACAAATTCCCTGGCTAGAGTTTTACTGTCCTGAGCTGGATGGCCTATGCCAGCCCCATTACACAGGGTCAGCCCTGGTTAGTATTTTGATAGGAGACCACCAAGGAAGTCCAGGGTTGCTACACAAGACAGGTAATACCTACGAATGTCTCTAACCTTGAAAAACTTACAGGGTCGCCATAAGTCAGCTACAACTTGATAGCACGTACCACCACCACAGTTTTATTGTGTTCAAGATGTGAATGTTTGTTTCTGCATAGAAAACAGGTTCTCTAAAGTATAACCTTAATATTACCACAAGGGAACAGTTCTTCTCTGCTGCATGGGATTATTTAAGGACTGGTTCCTCTGGTTCGTATTCCACAGTATTTATTTGCATGCATCCTCCTATAAGAATCATCATTAATCACCCACTGTTTTTGAAAATATATTGTATGGATTAATTGTAGCGCGATTACAGTTTCAAATGGAATAACCATGGGACTCTGCTACAGCAAAAACAAGAAACAAATCTTTTAGCACTGTACCTACTAACAAAGTTTTGTGAACAGAAGGTTTGAAAATTCAACGTACCAACAACAGCTTGACCAAGATTTGTTCTTTCCAAGAACAATGTTTTTAGGCATTTAAGCAAAAGGGTACCTGATATTTTCACCTTTCGATTAAAGAAAAGATTTTTTTATCTTCTAAATGATCAAAATCCAAAACAGCATGACACACTACCATATGTAGGCCCATTTGCATAAAGAAAAGTAATATAAAGAATGAGTGATAATGGAGGTGGTATCAGTTTCAAAGTCTTGACCAGGGGATGATCAGGTTTTTAGAATCTTGCCTCCTCCTTCAACCCTACTAACTTTTATCTCTGGCATTAATTTCTCCTATCAGTTTCTCCTACCCATCAGCTCCCTTTTCTTTCAGGGTATCTTATTCACCACCTTCTTCCTTTTTCCTTTTGTATTGCTTGGCTAATATGCCTTGCTATTCAGCAAGCAAACAACGAGTGCTCACAAGTACAACTTGTACACTGACTGTTGGGACAAGACATCTAAAGAAAAACTTCCAGTTCTACTCTACAGAACAGCTTTAAGCACACTAATAAACTGCTTCCAAACACATGATAACATCTGGACAGAATTCAATGGGCACACTAGTACCAACACAAAAACACAAGGCTGGAAAAGTCCTAATAACCTACCACAGACCAAGCTGGGGAAGCATTACTTCTAAGATTATTTCATTAAAACAGAAGCTAATAGAATATTAAGATTCCTAATCAGTTTTTAGTTGGATAGAAACCAAAACAATAACATGCAATCCACCTTTAAATCAAGGAATATGAATATAAGAGGGAATAAATGAACGAAAAAATTAATATTGACTAGTCAGATGTAATACATCTGAATTCTTATTTTCTATTTTCTTATTTTTTAATTGATTTTGATTTCTTAAACAGTGGAAAATATTTGGGACATTCAGTTGTTGACCTAAAAGCAGTTTATCTTATAAAAGAATTTCAAAGAGAGATTAAAGAAATTGTTAAATTGAAACTTATAAGAAAGCTCAAGATAATGCATATACTTGGAATGAATCAAGACCTAGGTTTCCTGCCTCATTATCAGTGCTGATTTCTCCATGCCTACTACCTCTCTGCATGCCACACCTAATGCAATCACACCTGTTATTATCATTTGCCTGCTAATGTACTTTGGCATCTGAAATCACTCCACTTTCCTATAGGGCAGACACTCACATTCTAGTTGTACCTGAAGAAATGAGCAGTAACTCTTGAAAGCTCATATCCCATCAAAAAATGTTGTTAGTCTTTGAGGTCCCACTGGACTCTAGTGAATAACAATGCTCCTGTTAACATAGATATTTGTGATTGGAATTGTGGTGCTATGTAGACAAAATAAAAACTATTCCATTCTGCATGTTTAACAATAATCTCTTATAGATTAACAAAATCATAATACCAGGGAACAATCTGAAATGTATGCTTCTTCTGACCTAACAGTAGCAAACCCAATAGGTGTCGGCAGAAGGAGGAAGAGCATGATGTCATAGATTTCTCCCTCTCTTCTACTGCATACTCTCACTTTGCCCCAACACTGTAAAATTTCTGAGTGCTCTGTGAGCTGCAGCAGGAACAGAGAGCCTGTAAAGTCCTGTTCCACCAGCATTACTCTGAAATGATGCTTTGGATTCAGCCCTATATGCTATACTCATAGCAGCATCACCTTTAACATGGCAGTTGCATTCACTACACCAGGGATAGTCAAACTGCGGCCATCAGGAAGTCCATGGACTACAATTCCCATGAGCATTCACTGGCAGGAGCTCATGGGAATTGTAGTCAATGGGCATCTGGATGACTGCAGTTTGACTACCCCTGTACTACACCACTGTCATGACACGTGCTTCCCTGAGTAAAGAATACAGAACACGAGGGAGCTATAGCCCAATCAGGGCTTCCAGGAGTAGATATGCAACATGTACCTGGCATTTACATTTTACATATTTAATATCAGGAATGCCAATTTAACAGCATGCACAAATGTAGCAAACAGTTACCACAATTATTCAGTTGTAGGTTTAACATTTTATTCATGAAATGATAAGCTATTTCATTCTTCATCGAGAAGTGATGAAATAAGGGAAATAGTGTGATGGTATCCACATATGGCCCTAGTGGCATGTCATATCTTTTTTCCTGTTGAACAACAGGATTTTAAGCGAAATGCACTTAGGATATAAAAGTTTAACATTTTTAAAATGTAGCCTTGGCCTCCATCCATGGTCACTCAAGTCTCTACCTCTAAAGGCAAGATTCTAATGTAATACTAAACCACTGTTTAGCACTACATAAATTAGCTCCATATTTGCAGGCTCTCTTCACCAAGCATCTCCACCCTTGCCAGTCATATGCTCAATTAGTGACTTCCGCTTCAGAGCAAACCACAACCTGAACGAGCAAGCTCTGTTTTGCACTTCCGTTCAAAAGTAGGACTGTAAACATGAACACTGTACAGTGCAATCGATTCCAGTTTGGAGAGAAAATGCATACCATCTCCCTTTCAAAGGATATATATAGTGGGTATAAAACAGAAAGGCCTGTGTCAATACCTGAGAAGCTAGAAACAAATTATGCCAACACTCAAAGGTGAGCATGGGCACTGTAGTCTCAAGCTACCCTTTCTTGCCAACTCACCCAAGTTTAAAGCTTAAGTCAGCCATGTTGTGACATGTTATTCATTCACACATTCAGGGCCTTGGAATACACAGTTTTATCATTTTCACAAACATGTTTACTAATACAACTTTATGCTTTTATTTACTGAATCACTGTTGACAATCATATTTAACAACTGAACAGAAGTTAACTGAAGAAAATATACATACTAAAAACAAAATAAATACCTTCATCCAACTTCCTACACTTAAGACAGCTCACAAGATTTAAAACAATAGCCATAAAAACAAAAAAGCAAAAAAATAAAAACAAAAAACACTAAAAAAAATTCAGCTCTGTATCCTTACTTTTTCAGCACTACTATGTGTACTTCTAAAATCCTTCCTGAAAATATGGTTCTTCCTTAATAAAACTTCCGATATACTCTGGTGGCTTTAGAAGACGGCTACCCAGTTCAGGGAAGATTACTAAGAATGTCCTAATTCTTTCAGAGATCATCCTTACCTACCTTAACAGTGGTAAACAAAGCAGGACATTCAATGAAAAAAGTAAGACAAACTGCCTTGCAGATTGCCATAAAACACTCTTTTAAATGTCCAGTACTTTAAATAATTGCTATTCCAACTCAACTACAAGTACCAATATGTCATTTATTTTGCTCCCCAGAGAATGAAACCTAAAAGTCATTACATCAAGCCTTGGTGAAGTTATCTCATTCTGCTTAGATTTACACATTCTAGAAAGCACTTCTGGCATCAACTCTGATTAGTTATGCCCATGTTTCATCCACCAATCAAAACAGCTGACAATATCAACTTTAAGAGAGGAATACCACATCAACACTCAATTTCTGATTATGACAGAGCTTGAAGTGACAGGTGTTGGATGTATGCAGTTCTGGAATATTGTACATATTCATTTGCATATTTTTCCCCACTCTAATATGGGATCCAACAACAGAAACCAGATTACTTATATAGTTCAGCCTAGCTAAAGACGGACAATGAGTATTCCTAATGAGGATGACTCTTCATACAGCTGTAAGGATCTGCCTGCCTCATGAAAGGCTATTACGCAACTATCAAAATCATACAGGGCAATTTTGGCTTTTAAGGATGACGTCCATAAAGCAATTTTAATTAACCAAATAACTAGATTTCTTACTGAAGTTGTGAGAAAAACCTGCCACCATAAAAACAGCCACAAGATTACTGTTTTGGCTAATCTTGCTTTAACTGCCTACTCAATTACACTTTATTGGCACTATAGCACCAACTGTATAGATTTACTGTTTTTGCCCAATTTCAACATGACTCATGGAAGAATAGAGATGGTTATCATTTATTTATCTGATTGCTTCACAATTTTTACCAAAGTGGTGTATGTTGAAATAGTATATTGAGGAACTAAATTTTCATTCTGAGCCTGTCTGTATGTATTATTAATTTGTTGTTGTTGTTGTTGTTGTTATGTGCGAAGTCGTGTCCGACCCATCGCGACCCCATGGACAATGATCCTCCAGGCCTTCCTGTCCTCTACCATTCCCTGGAGTCCTTTTAAGTTTGCACCTACTGCTTCAGTGACTCCATCCATCCACCTCATTCTCTGTCGTCCCCTTCTTCTTTTGCCCTCGATCGCTCCCAGCATTAGGCTCTTCTCCAGGGAGTCCTTCCTTCTCATGAGGTGGCCAAAGTATTTGAGTTTTATCTTCAGGATCTGGCCTTCTAAAGAGCAGTCAGGGCTGATCTCCTCTAGGACTGACCGGTTTGTTCGCCTTGCAGTCCAAGGGACTCGCAAGAGTCTTCTCCAGCACCAGAGTTCAAAAGCCTCAATTCTTTGACGCTCGGCCTTCCTTATGGTCCAATTATTAATTACTATATTTCAAAATCTGATTATTAAAAATCTGAGCAGGAATTCTACAAAACTATGCACACAAACACTATTGAAAATGCTTCCTTAGGGAAACAGAACTCTACAGTGGTAAGTAGGGTTTAAAATTTTGATGGAAGTTAATCTTTTACAAAAATTAGCCACCATTTTAGGTTAGAAAAATTATACTACAAGGAGTACCACCAAAGACCTTCAGTGTGCACACAGTTACTTTCTCTAGTAACTACTTTCCACAACTTTAGCAAGTTAATACTTCCAAAACTCAAGCTGGTCACAAAACACAATCAGATCATGAGAAAACATATATAGGCAAAGCTGTAAACAGGTATACGGAAAGAAAGAACATTTGCAAGACAAACTTGTAAAACCTTCTACACGCAGCTGATGAAACAGAACACATGCACACACCCAATAGGCAGGCTCTGAACCAACTAAACAAAAAGAGCAACTCAGATTAACTTGATGTGACAAGAACAACAATCCCAACAACACATTTCTAAACTGTTGTAACAACCCATTCATGCCACTATTCCACACATACCATGTAATCCTCGCTTCTTTTGAAAAGTCTTTATCTACAGTTATGCTAAGAAATTTTTTAAGTTTAGAAAATTATTTATATCTGGAAACACCAAAAAGTTCAAAAGAAACAAAAATGTTATAGTACATGGCTCCATAGATCTGACAATGATGCATTTTATTCCGTTGGGAATCAGTGCTGGGAATAAAAGTTGTGTTGGAAGTGATTATTCTTTGTGAAAGGCTTACTCTATTTAGACTTCACTGCTTTTCTGCCAAGCATAAGCCTTATAAGGAAGCTGAAGTCGACCGCCATCTATTCTCTCCAGTCCTCTCAGATGGCCAAGAGTAACCTTTTTCTGGTGCCTCTAAGGATAGTGTTCACAGTTTAAGAGAGTTTACACGTTTTTGATTGATGAATCCAGTTTTAATCAACTGAAATTGACCTCTGTTCACACTACTTGATCATAAAAATCAAAATATGAAAGTTTGAGTCTCCAGTGAAGATAGTTGAGTTATAGTTATTCAAACCACAAAGAGTTTAACCATTTTGACAAATGTGTTCTATATAGCAACATACATCTGAAAATCTTGTATCTCTTCAGAAACAAACCAATAAGGTATTATGCTGCATTAACCCAGAAACCTATCCAATCTTAAAGAAAATGTTTAAGGAGGAAAATATTCTGTAGCTTCAACATCCGTTTACCAATGACATCAAGACTTAAATTTACAGTCAAAAGATAATAAGCATAAACCAGCTAGTCAGTTCTGGATACTACTGGGAAAGAACTGGTAACATAAACTCACTGAAGGGATACAAGCTTGCAAATAAAGTTCAGCTTCTATTACCAAATGACTTCAGCACTATTTAATACATGATTTATGGGAATGTGAGCAAAATGCCTTCAGTGCCCAAACACCTTTGAACTACACAGGTTGGGGGGGGGCAGGGAGCCATCTGGCTTTAAAGAATTTTTAACCCCATTTTCAAAATTATGTATTGATCTAAGAAGTCAGGCGAAAACTGGTAAAAGAAATACACCAGCCTCCACGGAAGAAGTCTTTTCATCTACAGAAGAGAATAGTAACTATTTAATCAATCCGATTCCAAACCTTCTCGGAGAAAGAAAGAAAGTTACCGGTTCTGCAACTGTTTCTACAGACGACATGTTTTAAGATCGCGAATGCATAATTAGGCAGTTTCACTTCAATACCTTCTCCTGTGGAACAAAGAAACTTCTGTTTAAGAAGCTTTATTTTAAAAACCGACTCTCCTAGAGTCCTCCTCTAAGGGGAATAAGAAGCAAAAGCCAAAACAAAAAAAAAAAAAGCAAAAACATTACGAAACGGGAAACCGAATTCACGATCCGGAAAAGCATCCAAAAACAAATTGAAAAGAGAGAGCCAGCAGAAGTCAAACTACGGTCTCAAAATGAAGTACGAACTCGCTCTCCACTGCAATCTTTTCCACCAGAGGTTTTTGTGAGCGATGTTACACACATACACAATTCCCCCCCCCCCCCCACACACACACACACCCCTTACCTATCTTACACTTGGGGCGCCAGGATTTCCTCCATTTGCTCCGGGATCTCTCACCACCTCCACCATCCAAGGAGGCTTTACATCCAAACCAAGTTTTCTTCCGAGTCGAGCAAACCAAAAGCATGCAACAGCGTTGGGCGGCGAGAAGAGAATGCAGCAAGCTTCACGGCCCGGAGGATGCGGATGGCGGCGGCGGGGAGGGGGGGCGTGCGTGCTTCTCTCCCCCGCTTTCTTCCTCTTCCCCTTCCCTTTCCTCTCCTCTGCACCGGGCGGGCGGGCGAAGGCGGGTCTCAAGTGCCCGGGCTCCTCTTTCCGCCGTCACGCGATGCGGCTTCAGGTGCCTCCAACGCCGCCCGGTCCCGGCTGAAGCGAAGCCACTTCCTCCCTCTCGGCGGGGAGCAACAAGCCTCCGCGGGGCCGCAATGCCTGCGCCTCGGCCCGGCCTCCTCCCTTCCCTCGCCTTCCCCGAAACAGGCGCCCTCCGCCGGCCCCCTTCGCTAGGCCGGGCCTGGGAGGCTGTCGCAGCCCCGCGCCGCCCCCAGGGGCATGAGGCGAGCAGCAGAGACCAGCAACAAGCCTTCCGCGGCTGAGTCCTTCCCCCCCTCCCCCGGTCTCCCCCTCCCTCTCTCTCCAACGCCGCCTCCTGCCTCTTTCCCGCCCCGCTCGCTCTGGGCGCCGGCGAGTGGCTCGCTGAGGTGCCTCCTCGGCGTCCCCAGAGACAAGGGCGGCGGCGAGCAGGGGAAAGAGGCCGGCCGGGCGGGCGCAGTTCTCCTCCTTGCACTACCACTCGTGCTGCTGCTGCTGCTGTTGCTGCTACTGCTGCTGCTGCCGCCGCCCAGGCCAGGGGGAGACACTGCAGCGCCGCCCAGACAGCCAGGCGTGACTGACTGACACTCTCCGCCGGCCCCAGCGCGCGGCTCCACTCTTTTTCCCTTCAGACTTCAGCCGAGAGCCAGACAACAAGTCTGGAATTGGCGAGGCGAGCGGCAGCGCGACTTAGCCAATCCGGAGAGAGGGACTTGCACGAACAGCCAATGACCCTGCTCCGAAGGGCAGTTGTGAAGAGCAGGTTTGGCTGTAGGTTGAAAAGGGAGGGAGAGCGAGAGAGAGAGACGGGAGGTGTTTTTTTGTTGGTGTTGTTTGGGGAAGAAGCCGCTTGTAGCGCTTTTATTGAGGGGGAGAAGGGGTTGAGGAGGGGGCAGCTGGGAAAGACTGTGGCGGAACTTCGGAAGGGGAAGGAAAGGAAAGGGGGGGGGTCTGGGAGAAGGGGAAATGGGAAGTAGGAACGCCCCGGGAAAGATAAGACAACTTTGGGAGGGTGGGGTGAAGGAGAAAAGCAAGGAATGAAGAAAGAAAAAAATGCGCAACAAAAGAGACACAACATCGCCCACAGGGGCCTGGGGCTCACTCAGCATTTTCTCCCAGCTCCCAAAACGTTTCTGCCACTGTTGGTGTGTGTAAACAAACTAACAACAACAAAACACAGTTTAATACGGGGGGGGGGGGCAGAGTGTAGCAGAATTTATTCCGGTCTAAGTTTCTGTGTCGGAGTTTTCACCCGGATTCACAAAACCTTACAGACTAAATTTTGTTAGTCCCTAGACTGCAATTCGATTCTTGATTTATTTTGTTGCTGCAGACTAACATGGTTGCCCATGTGGAATTATAAATATAGCTTAAAGGCTGGCAGATGGTCTTCTGTGCTCACATCTAGTGCCTTTTTTGTTTGTTTCAAGGCAAAAACATTATATAATTTTATCAGCCTCCAGTCCTATTCTGCAGTGAACTGGTGGTTTGATTCTTTAGGTGCAGGACATCCTGGCAGCAATTGCTCATAGGTCCAGGAAGCAACTGTCATGTTCCCCACATTATCATCTCAAAACTCCTTGTATTACTGGTATATACACACTGTCTTGTTCCCTGTTTGTTGACAGCTGGGTTTTGGATGCACTGAAGCTGCTCATTTGATTCTGGCAGAATCAGCCAGTTTTTTTCTTAGTCAGTTCTAAACTTGCCGGCTCCCTTCAGTGTGGAATATGTTGTGCTGATGGATTTTTTGGTTAGTGGTGCAAATACAACACAGGGAGCAAGCCTGAGTAGGTCTACTCAGAAATAAACTGCATTTATTAATGGTCTTATTCCGAGGTAATTGGGATTACAGATGATTCAGGTGTGTAGCTGTGTTGGTGTGAAGCAACAGAACAAGGTTTTAGTCCAAGACCAACGAAGTTTAATTCTGAGTATAAACTTTCATGTGCATGTACACTTTGTCACAGCTGAACTCCCTGTACCAGGGCTTACATGTACAAAGCTTACATGTGATCTTAAAATGTGATTGTATCCCTTAGAACAGCCTTTCTCAGCTTTTTTACAGTTGAGAAATCCCTGAAACTTTCTTCAGGCTTTCAGAAACCCTAGAAGTGGTACACTGAAGCAGTCGGTGCAAACTTAAATGGACTCCGGGGAATGGTAGAGGACAGGAAGGCCTGGAGGATCATTGTCCATGGGGTCGCGATGGGTCGGACACGACTTCACACCTAACAACAACAACAGAAGTGGTGCTATCATGCAGAATATGGTTAGGAAGCATAGCTGTGTACACACCGATTCAGGGATAACCCTTCCTACCCCCTTCAGGCCTATCGTTGGCATTTTGGGGATGGGTCAACATGGTAATATAGGGTCATATCACCTGATGCATTTAAAATATATTAAAATTAATTAACTCCCACCCATTCGGGAAACCCTTCCAGGGTCATCAAGAAACCCCAGGATTTCACAAAACTCTGGCTGAGAAAGGCTGCCTTAGAACATGACACCTGGGAAGGAATAAGATCACTTTCAAATCCCTCTGTTGTGGAAGCTGTAACATTGTCATGCATTTATGATAGGATGGCAGTACTTCTCCAATAACGGAAACTACCACAGTGGAGTGGCACCAGTTCTAGGAGGGAAAAATGGGCAGACCTAAACCATGTAAGGACAAATCCAGTGTTTCCCTACAGTTGTCCACTTGTAGCATCAGCAGCAGGCAGTCTTAACACAATCTGAATTCCCATCAGTAAAATATGGAGTAATTTTCTTGGTAACTCTCATTGTCATATTGAATTTCTACAGAAACAATATGCAAAATAAATGGTAACCTGTCCAGATTAGCGTGTTCAGTTATTAGATGCTGGGGAAGGGAATTCGGGAGGTCACTAAACTTTCTGTTCTAATCAAATTATGTATTTCACAATACCATGCTAAGCAGAGTTCTACCATCAGAGGTAGTCAAACTGCGACCCTCCAGATATCCATGGACTACAATTCCCATGAGCCCCAACTCAGCTAATCGGCCCATGTTGCTCTGTGCTTTTGGAACCTCACAACTTGGAAACTGCAGCTGGTTCAGAATGCACTCATTATTATCAGGGACTAGCCATGGAAATATAAGATGTTGTCCATTTTAAAACTGCCAGTTTGTTTCCAAGATCAATTCAAGAGTGCTAATTACAACCTTTAAAGCAAGGGTAGTCAACTTGTTGCAAATGTAAATGAACTCCAGGGAATGGTAGAGGACATGAACGCCTGGAGGATCATTGTCCATGGGGTCGTGATGGGTTGGACACGACTTCGCACCTAAGAACAACAACAACAAAGTAAACTTGTGGTCCTCCAGATGTTCATGGACTACAATTCCCATGAGCCCCTGCCAGCCGCAGTTTGACTACCCCTGCTCTACCGTCCTAAGCTCATTGACATCAACTGAATGTGAAGGATAGAACGCTGCTTTATTTAAAATATTTAAAATATTTTTATTCTGTCTCAGACTCAAGAGCAAACAATGTGTAGTTATTAACTGGTATTCTTATGAAATCACCACCACCAGAGAACCTAGGGCTGGTGTAATTATTTTAGTGGTGGTTGACGGGAAAAGTACCATCAAGGGGCAGTTGAATTATGAACCAAAACCTTAATAAGATTTACTTGTAAAATAATAACAAAGATCAATCAAAAACACCATCATTTAAGAAACTTGTTGGAACAAGAGAAGTCACCCTCGGAAAATGAATAGAGATACTTATACATTATACATTTATTAATTTAGAGAAAAGCTTTTGATAACCTCAGATGGAGCATATAATATTTTATCTTTTTTAAAACAAATGGACGGGAGATTATAAGCCATTTAAATCAGGAAACTCTAGCTACATAAGAATGAACAAATACTGATATTCAGCAAGGCTGATTTTTGTTTCCTGTACTTTTCCACATATTTCTCAAGGGTACAATTAACATATATAGTAGAGAATTAATGCAGTTATGAAAGCTGCTTTGGACCACAAGAAAAGGCAGGATGTTGTTGTTAGGTGCAAAGTCGTGTCCTACCCATCATGACCCTATGAACAATGATCCTCCAGGCCTTCCTGTCCTCTACCATTCCCCAGAGTCCACTGTTTCAGTGACTCCATCCAGCCACCTCATTCTCTGTCAGGCAGGATAGAAATGTCTTAATTGATAAATCAAAATCCATGGAAAGAAGAAAATAGGTATAATGTGCAGGTAGTGACAAGTGGCAGCTACAAGTGGAAAGTTGCAGAATATGGTGGTTAGTATCATCAATTTAGTTTCCAAAAGGAAGACATTATGGAAATGTATGGAACATTCTGTTACAACTGTTACAAATGAACAATCTGAATGCAAAATAAAAAAGATTAGACATCCATAATCTAAATTAAAAGCAGAATAGTGGTCACCAGCCAGTTATTTTATAGTAAATTGAATTTGTTGACAGGAAAAACAAATTAGTTTTTTTTTAAAAATGTATAAAAATCTGCATTGAAAGGTAGTTCAAAGATCAAGCAATAGGGAAGAGCGGTGGGAGGAAATGCAACCTGTTTGAAGTACAGTGAGCATTGCAAATTGTATCAAAAAGGAAGACAATAAAGAAATAGGGGAAAGGACTGGAGGAGAATGAGCACTGAGGAGATGTTTTAATAACTAGTAATGAACTTGATATGTAACTGAAGTGCAGCAGGTGCATTTGTATTGCTCATAAGGTTGCTAGCCTCAGGTGGGGTCTTGAACTCTATATTACAATTGATCTCCAGACGATAGTTGTCAGTTCGTCTTGAAAAAATGGCTGCTGTGGATGGTAGACTTTACAGCAGCTGTTTTCAAACTTTTGACCATGGAGGAGCCCCTGAAATGATTTTTCAGGCTTTAAGGAGCTCCAGAAGTGGTCAGCTGGCTCCGCCTCCCTGCCATGCTCCAGGAAGTGACATATGACCACTTGCATTAACAGATAGACTTCAACATGGACTGGGGGAGAGAGACAGGAGGCGTTTTAAGGCGGGAGTAGGAATGCGGACTCCACCACCTCACAGGTACAGAACCATGAGAGAACTCACTCATGCTCAGAAGGCGGGAGCAGTAGAAGCAGCTAATTCCCTAACTTGTGTCTTCAACATGGACTGGGGGAGAGAGACAGGAGGCGTTTTAAGGCGGGAGTAGGAATGCAGACTCCACCACCTCACAGGTACAGAACCATGAGAGAACTCACTCATGCTCAGAAGGCGGGAGCAGTAGAAGCAGCTAATTCCCTAACTTGTGTCTGAGACCATTAAGGGAGAAGGAGAAAGGTGGTGTACCTACTTCAGAACTCCTGTGGACCTCAGGGACCCCTGTTGGGAATCCCTGCTCTACGGTATTATATAGTGCTGAGGTTCTTTCCCTCTCCAGGTTTCTCCCCCCAAAATCTCCAGGTATATCCCAGAGCTGTCAACACTGTTTCCACCCCTCATCCCAGCTTTTTCAAGTGCTGAAATGGCTGCATGCACATAGTCCTCGTGGCTGTTTTTGCACTTGAAAGGTGTGGTGGATAGAAAGAAGACCTCTGAGCATTTTAAAATGATTTCAAATGGAAGCTGCATCCTCATGGGACTCACAAGGATGCCATCATGTCTAGTTTGGCTCTTGTGCTACAGTTTTGACGAGCCAATGCAGAGAAGTATATAAATGTGAAAAATAAATAATAGATGTCAGTTGCAGTACACTAGCCCTGGAACAAGCAACTGCCTTGTGTCCATGCTGATATGTAATGAACTGTGCAGAAAGATGTAGGTGGGATTGTGGCATCATGTTACAAACATCCTAAAGCAAAGAGTTATCTTGCTTTGTAAGTATAAAATACTTCATTAAATACATTTTGGGCTTGGGGCCACAACTATATTGAAATGTGTAATTCCTCCCATAACTTGATTAAAGAATTCAAGGGACACTGAAGGGAATTCTGCAAAAGATTCCATTTTTACTAAGGTGTTCATGTAATAATATGAATAGTGAATGTATTACATTCTATGTTCATACTTATGAAGGTGCCCTTTCATATTCCAATTAATTTTGCCAATACACAGAAGAAAAATGTACACCAGGGAAATCTTTGAAGGATCAAGGATTCGGGAATTTACGCCCCAAACTGCTGTTCTATTTTAGACACTCATTCATGTTTTTGTGATACACACGAGGCTATTAAAAATTGTTGTGGGATCTGTGTTTTTTAATTTCACAAGCTCTTCGAATATTCAAGCACAGCTTATTAATTAAGTCACAGTTTATTAATTGTACTCACACTCTTTTTCTTGAATGAAGCTAAGCAAATAATATCTTCACTCCATGTCCAGGACAACCAACACAAAGTCTGGCATTTTCAGAGCTTCTAAACCAGCTGCATTGTTAGTAACTGTGCTGATTTCCACATGCTGTTTGCCTTATGTTCCTTAATCTGGTTCTGGAGGGACCACTTCAAAGGATTAAGGTAGTTTAATTTTCATGCCTATTTAATCTTTGGTTTCTTTGCCAGAATAGCTAGCAAATGTGCCAGTAGGAATGGTGAACTGAGGTAAGCATTTTGCCTTGTATATCGACCAGTGATTAGCGATTGTTTTGGGTACAGTCCACCCAAAGTCAAGCACTTGTTAAATGCCACTGCTGTCACTAAACTCCCTCCTTTTCCATTCAAATTCAAAGCAAGATAATTCCCGTAGTTGAAATTGCTTATCTGATTTGTGAGTTATTTTGGTAAGAAAGACAATTTTTTCAACAGAATTTGGGCATCACTGGATTTTTAAAAAAAGGATTTACAACGTTTGACTTTGAGGAGTAGCATTTTATTTTTTAAAATAGTAATTTTATTTTTATATTTGTAAACTTTACTTATGTTCCGCCTTTCTCCCCAGTGGGAAACCAAAGCAGCTTGCATGATTTCCCACACATCCAGTTTATTCTCACAACAGCCCTGTGAAGCTAGGTAGGCTGGGAGAATGAGACTGGCCCAAGGTCGGCCAACAATCTTCCATGGCAGAGTGGGAATTTGAACGTGGTCTCCCATTATCTATCTGTCCATCTGTGTATCTATCCCTCAGTTTTAATATGTTTTATTTTAATGTTCTGGGTGCTGCAGTGGTAAACAGCAAAAATGCTGTCTGAAACTGTCTGCCCATGAGGTTGGAAGTTCGATCCCAGCAGCCGGCTCAAGGTTGACTCAGCCTTCCATCCTTCTGAGGTCGGTAAAATGAGAACCCAGCTTGGTGGGGGGGTAAAACAGTAATGACTGGAGAAGGCAGTGTTCTCTACAGGAAGGGAATGGAACTGGGGATCATTTTGAAGTGCAGGTTGGTTTTTAGCAATCATTCCCAAACAAGGTTGGGAATAACCAAGGTTGCTCCAGACCCCACAGGGGTTACTTCAGTTGGGGGAGGGGGTACTTTTATATACCTGGTAGGAGTCAGGAGGACAGAGTGGCTTTCTGCTCATCTGTCTGGTCTGCAGTTAGCTTGTTTAATACACACAATGAAAAGGAATGAGAAGGAAGGGCTGGATCTGCTGCACTCCCCCAATTGGCTCCTCCCATTCCCCCCTTTAGAATTTCTTCTCAGAGCATGGTGGAAGGCTGTTGCAAGCAAAGGGATTGAGATATATTTGTTGCAATGTTCTATGTAATTACCCCATGATGTTATATGTAAACCACCCAGAGCCGTATGGAAGGGCAGTATAAAAATCTAAAATAAATAATAAATAAATATTCATGCAAGAGAGGACTGTGTCCAATGCTACAGAGTCTCCCCTCCAAAGTAGCCATTTTCTCTATAGTCTGGAGGTGAGCTGTAATTCCAGGGGATCCCCAAATCCCACATGGAGACTGGCAAAAGTGATATCAAAATTATTAACAACAAAAAGATATTATAAATAGTATTAAATGCTCTATTAATTGTCTGGGCATAAATGTGACTGGACAACGTTGTAAACTCTTTGAAAATTATTATCAGAAGACCTAGAAACTGATACAAACATATTTATTCAGATGGAGTGGGGAAATCTCATGGCTGGGTAGAATTTCAACAATTAAAATGAATGTATCGCCAAAATTATTTTTTATTCCAAATGCTACCTATCCATATAGAAGAAAGAATATTGACGGAGTGGTAAAAATAGATTTATTTGGAATGGCAAGAAACCAATAATAAGTTTTAAAATGCTCCTAGATGAAAAAAAAAAGAAAGGAGGGTTGGTAGTCCCAAATATAAAATTATATTATTAAGTGGCAGGTCTGGTTTAAATTGCAGATTGGATCAAAATTCCAAGACAAAGAATAATAAAACTTGAATTAGCAGACCTAGATGATGCAATGGGCTTTGTCCCTAGTTAGAATTATGATGCAGAGAGAAATGTTTTCTGTTCTATGTTACCTTATAATGTATAATAATAACCCTTTGATATATACAATTTGTTATATTATTATACCCACACCTCCACACGAAGGCAACTGGGCAACCTTGGGCCAGTCACAGTTCTCTCAGAACTCCCTCAGCATCACCAGTCTCATAGGATGGCTGTCATGGGGGAGAGGAAAGGAATGAGATTGGAAGCCGCTGTGAGGCTCTTTCAGGTAGATAAAAGCGAGGTATATACGCCAGCCCTCCTTCTGCTTATACACCAATACAAGCTAGTCAGTACTAGATGACTGACTTCAGCAGCAATGCAACATGGTATTCGCTTTTTGGAGATAACTACACTTCTGCTGCAAAAGTCCTTAGAGAAACGATCCAATTATGAAGAAAGTTGTATATGTGATAGCTCATGCTTATGCATAGATAAGCAAATTCAATTCCAAAAATGACTACTCTGCATAATGGAACATGTGCTTCCTGGCTGCTCTGAAGTGTAATGCTCTCTCAAGAGAGCAGCCTGGGCTTGAAAGAGAAAAGTCAGAGTTGCTTGAAAAACCGCAGGGAAGGAGTTAAAACGAGAGAGGTTTGGGCTACAGTGAAAGCACAAGCAGATTGTGAAAAATAATGCGATAAGAGCCAAAAATAGTATTCAACAAGGAGAAAGTGTCCTCTTAGCCAAAGGCAAAATTCTGTCAGTGTGTGAGTGGAAAATAAAAAATAGAGGGCATCTTTAAAACAGGATATTCTTTTATTGAGTGATCATGGCATTCAACCCACACTAGGAACATTTATTAACTCACTCTATTGATACCTTTCTACAAAGCATCTTACATGGATCTCTCCTCCATTTTATCCTCCCAGCCCCCCTGTGAACTGAGTTAGATTGAGAGTATGTGACTGGCCCAAGGTCCCCCAACAAACTTCCACGAGCAGGGATTCAACCCTGACAATTTATCCACTACGCTCTCCAGGCTTTCAATGAGGGTTCCGTATTGTTTTCCACTGGACTCTTTCGAAAGTCTCAGCCATTGTATTCTCCTAAAATAATGTATTGCAGGTGAACAACAAACATGTTCTTTGATGCTATTAAGGTTAGAATAAGGTAGTATTTTGATTTTTTAATTATTACTTTAATTAATCTTTGAAGCCATTTCACAACATTAACCTTTTCTTCTAAGTACACAGAAAAAAATATATTACATTTTTATCCTACTTGTCCTCTGAGCAGCTCAGGGTGGCAAGTGCTGCACACCTCCATATTATCCTCACAAAGCAGCTTATATCAATCTCCTTTTCTCTGTTTTATCCTCACAACAACCCTGTGAGGTAGATTACTAGGCCAAGGTCACCCAGTAAGCTTCCATGTCAGGAGTGGGGTTTCAGATTAGAGTCTTCCATATTCTAGTCCAACACTCTTAATCACTATAGCACACTAGGTCTGGTAGGTTAGGATGAGAAATCCCATCTAAGGTTACCAGAGAACTGCAAGGCAGCATGGGGGATTTGATCCTGGGTTTCCCAGACCCTAATCTGATATCCTGAACACAACTCTACAATAGTTCTGTATTGAACATAGCAGTGCACTGAACATAATACTACACTGGCTGGGATTATGATCATTTTAATTAATTGTTTATTTTAAATTTATAGTCATTGATCTTTCAGCCTTCATGGAGTATGTGGGAAATTGTAGTGCAGCTCCAGTTTTAAATAATGAAATACAGCAATGACTCAGATACAGCACCCATTACATGACTTGAATTATTTTATTTTGTATGATGCTGGGGATTGTTTTAGGATGACTATTGATATTATATGATTTTATTGGATATTGTTTGTGTTTTTTTTTTTGTGAACCGCCACGAGCCAGCTTGCTGGGAGCGGCAGTATACAAATGTTAATATGAATATAATAAACATAATAACCCTCTAAATTCTACATCAGTGGTGGCCAACCTTTTTATCACCGGGGACCACTCAATGCTTGACAATTTTACTGAGGCCCGGTGGGGGGGGGGGATAGTTTACTCCTCTACTCTCAACCACTGCCCTAACACTCTCTGATCACTATGGTAATGTTTAAACATCCCTTCAAAATAAGATACAGACATGCCACAACAATGAACATAAGGAACATTTTATTTTCATGGAAATTTTAACTCATGACAATGACAAATCAATGGGAACCCTGAGCTTGTTTCTCTGCAATGAGGTAGTCCCATCTGGGAGTGATGGGAGACTATGACACCCGAAGTGTGTTGTAAAGGGCCGGGGGGGATGAAATAAAGGGCCAGGGGGCGGGGAGAAGGCATCCTTCGCGACCCACCTCCAATTAGTCGAAGGACCATATGTAGTCTGCAGCCCACAGGTTGGGGATCACTATTCTACATGCCTCCAGTGAAGAAAACAATTTGTTATAATGGGGTCCTTTTTGCCCAGCCAAAGACAAATATAAAATCAGCTGTACAATCCAACAGGTGGTAGTTATTTCTGACAGTTCTCCAAAGCACAGCTCCAGAGGCTTCATTCAGTCTTGGAAAGTCTTGGCAACCCGGATGTGTAGGGAACTCACCTCCACTTTGTTGACAGGAAGTCCAGCTTTATTGTTCTGGAGGGAAGGAGTTCCCATATCTCCCCTTCAGTCTTTTCTTCCTGCCCATGGAGAAGGCACTGTTTAGAGAGAGCTCATTACTTGCCAGTCCATCCTACATATCCTTGCTCTCCAGCAGTTCTGAATTGCCAGATATTAGGGAAGAATTCCACAGCCACAAAGATTGGCTGTTGAGCAACTTCTTGTGCCATGTTACTCTTGTTAGATGGGCTAATATTCTTTCCTACTGGGAGCGATTAGAGAAAGAGGAAGAAGAACAAACTGACCATGAAATAAGGGAAGATAAATGATTATAATGCAGACGAGAAAGCAGCTCAGGAAAAGCCTGGGTGTAGGAGACGTGTGCTGGCTGAACGTTGGTTGGCAAATGTAAGGCTGGAAAAGGTAGTGAATTAAGTCTGTTCCTTGAAAATCAGATCACAAAGAAAGGGGATGAGTGAAAGAGCCCACTCAATCATAGATAAAAACTATTTCCTTTCTAAAAGACAGTTGCCAATTCTGACCTGGGAGCTCTTTCCATAAATCAAACACTCAGGAAAAAAATATCAACGTTCAGTGGTGAGAGACTTCGTCACTTGTGCATTATAATTCCACTTTGACACTCAAAATAATTTCACCCTTTAACTGTCATATGCTAATGTCTCCACATGTAATGCAGCAAATGTTGTTCTGTTGTTCAGACCCTAATCCTAACCTCACATCTTACATTATCACAAAAGATTCCCGAGAATTGAGTTTATTAATGGTCCTAATGCTTCTTCCACGTGTCTCTATGTTTACAGGTTCCCAAATTTTAACCCATAAAATTAAATTCAGTTATATTCTGGTTCAAAGTAGCAAGCATCTATATTTTAACACATGCATTTTCAGTGCTATCCTCAGCAGGTCTACTCAGAAAAATTCTGCTCAGTGGGAAGCTTTCTAAGGACAGCAGTGTTTATCTTGGTTTTCTTTTCCTATTGTAAACTCCATAAAACTGGATTTAAACACAAATGTGTTATTTTTTCGTGCGTTCAGAATCTTGAAAAAAGACAAGCCTGCCCTTGTTTAACAGTCTTTGCTCTTCTTATTATTAATTATAACATAAATATTAATTCATGTTCTGTGCCATGTATTGTGGACATTGATCAGGAACTCCCTTTTGATTTAGATTTCAAACAGCTCTCTGAGCCTAATAATAAAAAGCTTCCTAAGCAATATGAGTCAGCAGCTGTTATCAAGTGGATCAAACAGCAAAGTCTCATACTGACAGCTGGGACATAACTATATTTTGTAATATGGTTGAGTGATAATATAACCAAATCAGCATGTTTACAATGGAAGCACCAATATAATTCATAATGAGAAGGTGTTCTTTAGTATTGGATAGCCCAGGCTAACCTGATCTCATCAGATCTCAGAAGCTAAGCAAGTCACCCTGATTAGTATTTGGATGCAGGACCTCCAAGGAATACCAGGGTTGTGATGCTGGCAATGGCAAACCACTTCAGAGCATCATTTGCCTTGAAAACCCTACAGGCTCATCATAAGTCACCTGTGACTTGATGACATTTTCCACCACCACCCAGGTAAAAATAAAAGGTGACAGAAATAAAATCAGAAGCCCAAATGCAGAATTACAGTGACATATAAGAACCAACTCTTCTTCTTCTACACACAGACTAACAGAACTATTATCATAAGCCATGTAAATAATAATAATACCAACAACAACATCAACAATAGTTGGTTTTTATACCCGGCTTTACACTACCTGAAGGAGTCTCAAAGCAGCTTACAATTGTCTTCCTCTCCCCATAACAGATACCTTGACAGGTAGGTGGGGCTGAGAGAGCTCTGACAGGACTGCTCTGTGAGAACAGTACTATCAGAAATGTGACTAGCCCAAGGTCACCCAGCTGGCTGCATGTGGAGGAGCAGGGAATCATACTTGGCTCACCAGATTAGAAGCCATCACGCTTAACCACTACACAGAAGAGAACAACAACCAAAAAAAGAAGAGATCTGTTCCACAAGAACTAAGAAGTAAAGTAAAGTTAGGCATGTTGAAAGATCAAAAAAGAAATACATTAACTGAGCAAGATAAAATAAATAAACAGGAAGAAGAATCCACTGAAAAACTATGCAGAAGAGATGAAAGGACAACAGATTCCTTCTTAGAATCTGTTGATGAGCAACCTCATGCAGTTTTAGAAAATGAAGTGACATTTTGCTCAAAGCAATTGGAAAAAACAAATAACTTCAAGTAGATGGGATACCACAGAATCTGTCCATGAAAATCTTAACAAGAACATGCCAATAAATATGGAAAACAAAATGATGGCCTGCATGCTAGAGATGCTATGTTCCAACTTTAAAAAAGGAGACATCAAAGAATGCAGCAATTGGACTATCATGTTAAATTAAGTGATTCTTAAAAGTTTGCAACAAAGTCTATTACCATATATGGAATGATATTCAGAAAAGGAAGAGGCATGACAGATTATATTGCAAATTTATATTGGTTACTGAAACATTCAAGAGAATTTCAGAAGAAAATCAGCTTGTGTTTCATAGATTACAGCAAAGCTTTTGATCTTGTGGATCATGAAATGCTATGGTTGGTTTTAAAAGAAATAGTTGTGCTACAACACCTGATAGCTTTGATGCACAGCTTCTAGTCTGGATTAAGAGACACTAACAAAATATGGAAGAAGAGTTTCCATCTGGCTAAGGTGTCAGCCAGTTCCTGGAAGGGCAGTATATAAATCAAATAAAGAAATATAATAAATAAAATAAAAGGCTGCATTTTATCTACCCATCTCTTTAATCTATGTGCTGAAGATATAACGACAACTTGATTAGATTATGATGAAAGCAGCATAAAAACTGGTGAAAGGAATATTAACAGATGATACCAAATTACTAGAAGAAAAGAGTGAATACTTGAAAAACTACTGATGAAGGTTAAAGCAGAAAGTGCCAAAACAGGATTACAGCTGAACAAGAAGATAACAAGAAATTTGAAGGAGATTTATACTGGGATGGGCAACCATGAAAGAGCTAGAAAAGATCCTTAACTGTAAGGATGTGTCACTGGTGACCACGCTCAAGATAACTCATACTATAGTATTCACCATTACTATGTATGTGTGTAAAATCTGGACAATGAAGAAAGCTGATTCATTCAAAATATGGTGTTGGAGGAGAGTTTTACAGATACCATGGACCTCCCTGAAAAAAAAACCCAGAGGATTCTAGATCAAATCAAGGCTGAAATCTGAGGCTATTGTACTTTGATACAATACTCATTGGAAAGGACAATCATAGTAGAAAAAGTTGAAAACAGCAGGAGAAGAGAAAGACCCAACATGAGGTAGATTGACTCAGTCAAGGAAGCCACAGTACTTTGTAAGTTCTGAGCAAGGCCATTAACAATAGAATGCTTTGAAGGCCATTCATTCATAAGTTTGCCATAAATTGTAAGCAATTAAAACACAGGCTAGCCCATTGTCATCAAGTATTGGAAATGAAGCTACAAAGGTTGTTACACAGAGACAGGCAGTGGCGAGCCACCTCTGCTTGCCTCTTGGCCTTGGAACCCTACAGGGCCAACATAAGTTAATTGCTACTTAATGGCACTTTCCATCTCCAGTAAGTAGAAAAACAACTTGAGAAACAGAATTTTACAGCCTCCTCCTGCCACTGTAGTTCAATGAGCCCTAATGAAATACTGCTTCTTGGGGGGCCGGGAAGTCTGCTGAGAAAAGGTGGAATAAAATTCTAACTCAGGCTTTCTCAATCAGGATTTCATCAAACCGTGGAGTTTCTTGATGGCCCTGGAAGCTCCCCTCCCCCCATGGCAAATGATGGGCCTGGAGGGGATGGGAAGGGGAGAGGTCCCCAGTGGGCGTGTACACAGTTATACTTCCCAACCACATTCTGCCACTTCTGGGGTTCTCAAAGCCTGAAGAATTTTTCAGAGGTTTCTCAATAGTAAAAAAGCTGAGAAAGGCTGGGCAATACAGAAGAGTGCAATGGGTCTGTGAATCAGGAAAACTCAACCTCTCCATCACAAACAGAAATGCTGTTCCTCCAGTTGGAAGAGCGTCTTTCAATCTAACCTTAAGCTGTACTTATATCCCACTTTGCCTTTTTGGAGAAGCACAAAGCAGCTTATATGAGAACTCCAGGCACTGGCCAAGTCTGAAATTGCTTCACTGCTCCAGCATCTGCCCATTTGTGTCACAAGCAGAGTTTCTATAATTGCTGAGTCATAAATACTTGGGCATACTGCAGCTGCTGTTGCAGTGGAATAAACACCACCATTTATTCTCTTATGTCTTTACAAGCCAAGGTGTAACTATTTGATTATACTCCTTAAAAACACTGTGGACCAACCTGTTGGAATGCTGATTGCTTGTACAATATCCAAAGTGAGGTTGAATACTAACAGTCATATAGGATCAAGTGACAAGTGGTGTTTTTTTCCTTCTTAAACCAGTGGTTAATCCAAAGAACACTTTCCTGGAAGTAGGCTCCATGAAATAAGAAGGGGCTTACCTGTCAACACCTGCTTTGGCTTACTCCCTTACCTGTAACATTTAAGAGATCCTTTCTCCAACTTTCCAAGGAGTAAAAAAATTAAATTAAATTAAAATTAAATGACTCCTACATAGAATGGTATTTTACACATGTTAGTGATTAAAAAACTGGTTATACATCCTGCATAATGACGAAGAATGTCAGGAGGACTAGCACACCCACCATCAGTAGATCCAACAATCACTGACAGTATATGATGAATGGAAATCTGCTTTCCACAGACTGAAGAAAACTAGTGTTAAGCAGGGGTGGTTTGACATTGCCTTCCTCTGCAGTCTTTGGTGGTCTCCCATCCAAACACCAGTCCTGCTTAAGCTTCCATGATCTGACAAGATAGGCATATACCATGCCACCTTCCTTCCCATCATTGGGGCTTTATCAATTCCAGCTTGGTGTAGTGGTTAGGAGTGCAGACTTCTAATCTGGAAAGCCAGGTTTGAATCTGCGCTCCCCCACATGCAGCCAGCTGGGTGACCTTGGGCTTGCCACCACATTGAGAAAACTGCTCTTACCGAGCAGGAATATCAGGGCTCTCTCAGCCTCACCTACCCCACAGGGTGTCTGTTGTGGGGAGAGGAAAGGGAAGGCGACTGTAAGCCGCTTTTAGCCTCCTTTGGGTAGAGAAAAGCAGCATATAAGAACCAACTCTTCTTCTTCTTCCTTAATATACTTTGCTCATGATATTTAGTAGAAAAAAGCACTTTTCTTCTCTCTTTTCAATGTGTGTTGGGCATGGATAACGAGGGAAGTTTAACCTGCATTTCTGGTTTCTAAGATGCAATCAAGTCAATAGAGCCATACTAGTGATGAATACAGTGAATTACAAGCAAAATTGCAGCTACTGTGAATAAACCTTACAATGTTACAAACTCTATATTTGCTCCAGTCTTCTGTATAAACCTGTATTTCATAACGGTGGTATCTTTTTAACAATCATACTATGTATTTGAACATAAATACTGATATACTGGTACAATATCAGACAAAGCACTGGTAAATGCTGCATTTCAAAATGTTCTTCATCAGCAACAGTCCAAAAACAACAAACATACATTCAAAAAGAGGAGGTTGAGAGGGGACCTGATTCCTGTATTTAAGTATTTGAAAGGTTGTCATTTTAAAAAGGGCAAGGAAAGGTACAAGTTGGCAGCAGAGGATAGGAACCGCAGTAATGGGTTTAAACTATATGCAGAATGGTACTGGCTGAATATAAGGGGGGGGGGAACTTCAGTCAGAGTAGTTCAGCAGTGGAATTGACTGCCTAGGGCAGGGATTCCCAATCTGGGGTCCACGGGAGTTCTGGAGGGGGTCTGTGGCCTCCCCCCCTGCTTTGATGGACTTGGCCACAAGCCAAGGAACAAGCTGCTTTCATTGCTCTTCCTCCTAAATTTGAGTGAGTCCTCTTATGGGTTCTGCTGGGGGGGGGGGGCAAAGCCTGCACACATACTTATGTCTTAAACCACCTTCTGTCTCTCCCTCCCCAGTCCTCTTCTAGTCTGCCGGTTAACATGGGTAGTGAACTCAATTCCAGTGACATGTCATTTCAGGGGATGGTGGTAGGGAAGCATAGCCAGCTGACATCACTTCTGGGGCTCCATAAAAACAAAACAAAAATGTATGCGTTCCTCCATGGTGAAAAGGTTGAAAAAGGCTGGCCTAGGGAGGTGCTGAGCTCCCCCTCACTGGCAGTCTTCAAGCAGCGGCTGGACATATAATTATCAAATATACTTTAGGCTGATCCTTCATTGAGCAAGGGGTTGGATGAGATGGCCTGGATGGCCCTTTCCAACTCTACGATTCCATGATTCCTGGCATGCAGGTGCAATGATAAAAACTATTTCACCTGTTTAATTTCTGATTGCCATGCAGCTGTGTACTGAGAAACCCTAGAAAAAAATTGTAAGTTTAGACCTTGTGTATGAGCCACATCATAGTATTTTAGCTTCCAGGCACATATTTAGCCTTTGGCACATAAACCAGTTCTCTGGAATGTGCTAAGGAATGCATATACTATATATATACCCCTGAGCTAAACTGAATTACAAAGGAGGAGCTCAAATGTAATTCCTGGCTATCTCAATCTAAGGATAATTCAGTTTTCACCAGGGATAAAATATCTTTGAATTATACACTTAAATATATATATTTATTTTATTTATTTATATTTATATACTGCCTTCCCCCAAAGGCTCAGGGTGGTTTACAGGGAACAGGGAACAGGTACAGATAACATAAGGAAACACATGTGGCAATACAGCAATAATAACATATACATATATATTCAGTCTTATGACAACACAAATCCTTGAGGGACATTATGCACATCTGAGTCTTGAACTTTGAAAGCATGTTGGTGGCAGGTCTGAAACAGAATATTCTTCTCATTATTCAGTGAATTATTAATTGTATAAGGATGTTCAGAAGGTAAGGATGCATCTTTTACCGAGAAACCTCAACAGCAATTGAACCTATTAAGGTAGCGAAGCCTAGATTAACATCATGGTTGTACAGCTAAAATTGGGGTGAAATTTATACAGTATAGCAGTGCCTAATTCTGCAGAGTTAGCAGCCTAAAAACTAGAATCATATTTTATTATAACTCTGTGTTTTAATGCTTTTGTTATATGAATTTATTGTACTATTTTAATCTCCTTTTGAACAGTTCTCTTAAGAGGCAATGTAAAATTTTCATAAATAAGTAAATGTTCTTTCCAATGCTGAGAAGAAGAAAAAAATCACACATACCTGCACAATGCATGAGAGGAATTTTAACCAATTGTGAAAAGAAACCCAAAGATCAGTTTTCAGTATAGACACAATAGCTTGAAAAGCAGGAAAGGAAATTTCATGCCAGCAGCTCAGCCAAGAATGCAGAATAAAAGTAGCAAACTAAGGGAGATCCCTTTTGCAGATTCTTGTTGTCTACCATTAATTTGCATTCTTGTTTACAAGCATCCTCTTTATAAAAATCAAATATTGTACAACTAAGATTTTTTAGCATGAAAAATTTTAATCTCTGTACTAATAAATCCATATCACAATCTTTCATCTATTGTTACCCTTGGGAAGGGGGTGGTTGTCCCAAGCTGAAGGGAAAGCAAGAAATCAAGAGCAGATAGCTGCAACACGAAAATTGAAGTATGGTCCTGTCTATAGCACAGAATGACATCAGAAGAAGGCTCACTCCATTACCACATGACTAAGACATATTCCCTAGTCTTGCGACACCTGGACCATTCCCATAAGGTAAAGGTAAAGGTATCCCCTGTGCGAGCACCGAGTCATGTCTGACCCTTGGGGTGACGCCCTCTAGCGTTTTCATGGCAGACTCAATACGGGGTGGTTTGCCAGTGCCTTCCCCAGTCATCACCGTTTACCCCCCAGCAAGCTGGGTACTCATTTTACCGACCTCGGAAGGATGGAAGGCTGAGTCAACCGTGAGCCGGCTGCTGGGATTGAACTCCCAACCTCATGGGCAGAGCTTTCAGACGGCTGCCTTATCACTCTGCGCCACAAGAGGCTCTAGGACCATTCCCATATAAAGGGCTAAAATGCAAGTGCAGCTGTCCTCACGGGACACCCCTCCTGCATTTTCTCTCTACTCCATCACAGCTTCTTTCCTCCCAACAAGGTTGCATGGGAAAACAAAATGATCCCCCTCCCCACTCCTTGGCTTGTCAATCACAGCAAGCCACCGATCACAGCACATGGACTGAAATTTTCTTCCCCTCTGAGCCCTGAAATTAATTTTTTAAAGGCACTTCCACTTTGCTATGTGGTAATGCCACAACACAGATGCATTTAAAATTTTAAAAACTAACCTTTCCACGTTGCTATGGAGAAATGCCAGAATGATATATCATTCCTGCCCCACCCCCTTTTGGGGATTCACGTTTTTTTGGACTCTATTTCTGAGTGGATTCGTGAGAGGCTGGAAATGGTAACTGGAGCTCAAAGACTGCTTGTATGTGAATGGTAGGATTAAAAACAAAGCACACAGACACCTGGGCAGAGTCTGCACTTACTTTTTTTATTCCATTGTCAATCCTGTTGAATTCAGATCGCTTTGAACTCGAGTCTTCCTCTTCCCCAGTCCCCATTGAAACAGGAAAGTCTTCTGCATGTGGTTAGGGAGGCTCAGAAGACAGGGGGGGCAAATGGAGACTCTTTCTTTGTTTTCTTGAAGGGGGGAGAGGATCCAAGAAGTCAGAGGAGGGAGGAAAAAAATCTTTTATTTTCTTGAGGGGGGGGGAACGAAGAAGGCACAAAAAAAAAAATCCAAGGCCGACAGAAATTGAGAGAACTTAGGGGCTTCTCCTTTAAGGCAGGCTTGTCACATGACCACCTGTAGCCAATCACGGGTCCTCTACCACGGAGGAGAGCCCAGATTCAAAACAATGCGATTTTCTGAATATATTCAGGATTTTCAGCACTCCAAGATAAAGCACAATAAAGGTAGGGTCACTCCGGATCAATCCTTCTTGCTGCAGAAGGAAAATGAAAATCACCCCAAATCCAAACGGAAATCGCATTCTGTGTGGAGGGCAGGGACTGAATCAATCTGGGGTTGGAATAAAAGCCCCGTGCAGTTTACACCCTGGATGATTGGGAGGATGGACTCTCTGGCATTGTTCCCTACTGAGATTCCTTTATTCCCCAACTCCAAATCTCTAGAAGTTTACCAATATGAATCTGGAAACCCTACCTCTCCGTCCCCTGCCAGTGGTCAGGGGAAACCTGGCACCATAGATAGGGTTACCAACTTCCAGGTGGAGTAGGTGGAGATATTCTGGGATTACAACTGATCTCTAGGCAACAGATGAATTCACATAGAGAATATGGCCACTTTGGAAGGTAGACTCTGTGGTATCAAACCTCACTCTCCTCCCCAAACCCTGTCTTCCTGAGAGTTCTCACCTGAAATCTCCATGTATTTCCCAACATGGAGTGGGTAACCCTACCCTCCTATCCATCTGCTTTCTTTGTTACTTCTCTCCTAACCCCTTCTGTTGTTTCTTTCCTGGCCGATGGATCTAGCTGTCCATTGTGACTGAAACGGCAGTCTTCCTACTGTCTTTATTTAGCTTGTTATTTTCACTTGCAAAAGGGTGCTATTTAAAATAGCAGTTGCTATTTTGGACTACTGTTGAAACCCTTGTCTGTGGGGTTTGTGGCTATAGACACCTGTTGCCATGATGCTGCCTTGCTGATATGATTGCAATGGAAATCTTCCCTTCCCTGCCTGGCCCTGCCTATTTCTTTGGACAAAGGGTTCTTCTACTGCTTCTGATACTTCAGATAACAGGGAATATGAACCATGCCCTGAAAGGAGCGCAAGAGCTACAAATTCCTCCTAACCACTAGCTATGGATGGGTGGGGAGTGCAAAGCATTCTTGTATTTGGCAATGGAAAAGGGCAATGAATGGATTAAACGACATCATCATAATGCTCCCATTGGTGTCACATGTTGATGGGTGTTTTTGTATGCATAGTTACTGTCAAGGCATCATTGGGAGCAAAATTGGGATTGGTTCATATATTCATACTTACTAGGGATCCTTGAATGGAATAACAGTAACTGTTGCCATATTTTAATTGGGGGTTTAGTGCATCTTCTGATATGATACAATCTGAACATTAAGATCAGCACCAGAGATCCTGTTTGGAGGGCTACCATAAACAAAATTGAGGCAAGTAACCACAAAGGACAGACCTTCTCTGCAATTGTGTCTCTCTCCCCTGGGAACATTTTTACTAAGCGTTTGACACCAACTAAAAGCATTTTTATTTTCCCAGACTTTGGGGAAAATGTATTCTTCCCATTAGAATGAATTTATCTTTGCTCTTGTATTTATGCAATTTGGGTCTTAATGTTGCTAAACTAAATCAACTGCTTGTTTTTAATCTGGATCCCCTCCTCCCACTCTTAAATTGAATCTTAACACTTTAATTGGTGATATTTTTATTGCTTTCATTCTTGGTGGTTTTATTGTGTGCGTGTGTTTTACTATAAGGTATTTATGTGTTGTTTTTATCTTTGTAGATTGCATCCTGAGCCTTATGGCTCTGGTAGAGTACATAAATAAATGCTAAAATGTAGGTACCTAACTGCTGTTTCCAATGGCACATTTACCCATTTGTGTATATTTTTCTTTGCTAATCTAGCCATGATATTTGCACATGTAAATATCTAAAAAGTGACTCAAGCAAAGAAAAATAAAACATACAGAACATACTGAATTCAACTCAAATTCTGCCAGGCTTTCAGTGTCTGTTAAATCTGTTTGCCAGTGAATCACATCATTTCTTTTGAGTCTCAGCTGAAAGAGTAGCAAAGCCAAAGGACATTTGCTGGCTCTGCTGAAGGCTTGCAGCAAGCAAGTTAAGGCTCACTTCTCATGCTTAGTCATTAGATAATATCTGCCCTCACTCATAGTTGACAGCTTTGTCACTTCATAACTGCACCTTAGGCTTTGGTCTTGCATCAGCTTGTAATCAGCAGTAACACTCATGAGAGTGAACTATTTGTAGGAATGACATGACTGTCTTCCGAGGATATTTCTCACCTTATCCACTGTGTCTGCTTTAAGCAATCTACCAAGCATTAGATCCTTGGCTTTTTAGTTTTAAGGGGCTTTCTATAAAATCTCTGGAGGCAGGTTTACAATGAAGTCTCTCCTGTCATTAGGGATAATTTCCACTCCACTGAAATTTCTTTGGAAATTACTGAGAAACTTGTCTAGATTCCAGTTGATGCTGGAATACATATAGTTGGTTTTTAAGGGCTCCTGGGATCTGGTTTTATTTTGCCTGGATAGGTTTGCTTTTGGCCACAATGTCAAGGGAGGAGCCTTGATTCACAAGAGTTGTGATGGGGAGCAACAAAAAACTGATCTGGTACTGAAGAAAATGGCTGATTTTTGTTTTCCTAGTACAGAAATAACCTTGTTGGAATTTTTCATTTACCACACGGGCTATGAAAGGATCTTTCCCCTGCAACATCACAGTTAGATTAGGCCTGACTCCTCTCACCTCTGCTGCCTGCCAACATTCCGACATAATTGCTAGTTAGTGGGATAACTGACAACTTTTTGAGAAGTAGTGCAGGGTGTGAAAGTATTTTTGTTTCAGTCAGCATGACCTCCCGATCAGTTGGGCTTGTGGCACTGGACTGAACCCAATTGATTCAACAGAATTAAATCATCATCCATTTTCAGGACTTTGACACAACCGGCTGATAAGAGCCAAAAAATCATATGGATATTGTATTCCTGGAATGTCCAGCTAGGGAATGCACATATAGAACTAATTATTTCAACTTTAATGCCACCTAATTGTGTTCTAAACTAGGCTCTTGATACACACTCAGGACAAATCATGTACTCCCCGGCCCCTAAAAGTTCAGTAAGACTTGTCCTGCCTGTTAAAACTGTGGGATACATTTCTGAAACCAGTTAGGCCTGTGTGTAGGAAGTCGTGTTTCTTGTACACATTTTGAAATGCCAAGGTTTACAGGAGACTGGGCATAAATTAGCATATCAAATAATGTCAAGAGGACAGAATCATCTGTGAGAAATAATGAGGGCTGCCTGCCCATGCACCCATAACACACACACACACACACACACACACACACACACACACACACACACAACAATTTTCTCTGTTTGGGAAATAACTTTCATTTCTGTATTTTATATAATAATAATGGCAGTGAGATTAATGGTGGTAGGGGGTAAAATAGACTTTGCCAATCACAACAGAAGAATCTTAGGGGCCAGTTTGTACTGGGAGGGAAGCCAAAAATTGCAGACTATTGTGAAAAAAAATATTTAAAAAAATCTGCCCTGGAGTGATAAAATTTTACTGAGAAACCTTTGTTTAAACTAGTCCATAGAAGTATAGTTGTTAACTCTAATGCAGCCCTATGTGCATCCTCTGGGCTGTAGATTTCCTGAAAGGAAAGCCAAGACCAGTTTAAGGATCCACAGTTCTGTCTCCTGTCCTTTATTTACATGTACGTTCAGAAGAGATATTTCCCATTAAACGTATTGTTTATGAAAGACCCACCTGTTCTGACTCTCAATTGGCACATGGGACGTCAGCGGGACTGTTGATGAGGAGACACCCATGCTTCGAGGGCTGCTAAGTGGAACAGGCCGAGGAGAGGGGCGAGGGATGAGTGCCGAATGTTTAAGCAGCAGATAATTTGCTCTCTTATGGAAGTTATTTCTAGCGTCTTGTTGAAAGGAGACATGTCAGTAATGTAATTTTCAAACAAACTGGCATGTTAGTATATCTGTACAACTAGAACAGCCTTTCCAAAACAAACATAACTGCAAGCTAGCAGAAAGGTATCCACAGTGTGTTTAATAAGGCATAACTTCCAACAGTATCTGTTGAATAGGCACAGACGTTGGCCTTGCATTATCTGCTTCTGTTGGAGCTCGTTTTCCAGTTTTGTGGCCATGCCTGGGGGGAAAAATTTTTTGTAAGCCATATTTGTTTGCATCAAAAATATACAGGTTTTAAATTAAAATGTGCTTTTTGAGTGGTGATTTAAATGTGACAGCATGCTGAAGAAACCAAGCTTTGTTTTACGGCCGCTGGATTATAAACCCCTTGTTATTACATTGCACCTATTTTCACACGAGGGCTAGTTGGAAATTTGTAGAGGTTCCTCAATGAGAAGATAATGAGAGATGAGATTCCCCAACTAGAAAACTTGCCTACCATCAATGCTGTTTTTCTTGGTATGTGCAGTTACAGAGAAGTCTGGAGTTTGTTCTGGGATAAATTTCATATGAGGGAAGAATAAGAATAACATGTGGCCAGCAGCTCACATCAATTGGATATACCCTGTAGAAGAATCCTTTGTAATACACATAGGCCAAACTCCAGGTATTTCTAGATTGCTAGAATATTTTAACTTTAATAATTGACAGCCACAGACTTCGCTTAAGAAGAAAATGACTCATTTCATTTGAAAAATATATATGCTGTGATCCAGACCATTTCTCCACAAGGATTCTGCCCCTGGACAGACTTTGGTTGCTGGCGGGTTTTAGAGCCTCCTCCACATGACATTGCCTGCATCCCGAGGCTGGCTCAAATTTATCTCGGCATGGGGGAAATCACAAAAAGTGGATTTGCCACTTTTTATCTTGCATCCCATTGGTGAGCAACCAGATGCAAGCTTGTATGGAGGGGGGAAAGGTGTGATAGAGTCTGTAGCATTATTCTGCCCTCACACACCCTCCCCTCTATATTTTCTTCTTTGAGTAATTTTTTTAAATGGTGCGGTCTGTGTTGCAGCACCACCGCAAAGATACACTGTCAAAGATAACATACAATCTTCTTTAAAGTGTACAAGGTCTTTTGGGGATCAGCCAGGTGCAAAGCACCATTCCATTTGTGTTTTGTGGAGGTGAGGAATGAACGGGGAAAGAGAGGGGTACGCATGATCAAACAACCTTCTCCTGATCATCCAGGCATCTGTGTGCTTTGTTTTGAAGCTCATCACACACAAGCAGTGTTTGAGCTCCAGTTACCATGCCTAGCCTCTCACAAATCAGGTAGACAAAACACAGTCCCGTTTGTATTTTATGGAGGTGGGGGAATGAAAGGTGAAAGGGGTGGGGTGGGATAAAACAGCTGTCTCCCAATCATCAAGGCATGCAAGCTCCTTGTTTTTAAGCCCACCATTCACACACAAGCAGTCTTTGAGTTTCAGTTACCATTTCCAGTCTCTCACAAATCCAACCAAACATAGAGTCCAAAACACCACAAATCCCAAAATGCTGTTTTGTTATGGTGTTTCTCCTTAGCAATGCGGATGTGTTAAGTTTTTTCTAATTAAAAATGCATCTGTGTTGTGGTATTAATGCATAGCAATGAGGAAGTGCCATTTTAAAAAATTAATTTCAGAGTTCGGGGGGAAGAAATTTTCAGTCCATGAAAGAACTGCTGTGCTGTCATTGGTGGTGTGCTGTAATTGACAAGCCAAGGAGCGGGGGATTCTCCATCTTTGGAAATTTTTAAACAGAGGCTGAATAGCCATCTGACAGAGGGGATGATTCTGTGACGGCTCAAGGGGATGGCAGGTTACAGTGGATGAGCGATAGGATTGTGAGTATCCTGCATGGTGCAGGGGGTTGAACTAAATGACCCAGGAGGTAACTTCCAACTCTATAATTCTATGCTCATATAAATAAAATGTTTGGTTTCTGTCTTTGTCAGACCAAACTCTTTTCCAGTCCATGCGAATGACCCCTGGGGAAAAAAGATGGTTTTTATTCTATGGCACAGTCTCAATGGAGGGTGGCAATAAATCCAGACCATCAGATTAATGGCCCTTTATTTAATCAACAGTCTTATATAATTTTCTTGTCCCTTGTTAGCATTGATGTGACGCCAGGGAGAAAAGCGAGCTTTGCTCCATTTTATTTATTTACTTCATTTATACCCTGCCTTTCTCTCCAATGGGGAACCTGAAATGGCTCACATGATTCACCTTCCCTCCATTCTATCCCCCAACTCGTGAGGTTGAGAGTTTGCAACCGGCTCAACTTCACCCAGCAGGCTTCCGTGGCAGCCTGGCCATTAAAACCTGGGGTTTCCAGATCCTAGTCTGATAATCTAAACTGCTGCTCTCTAGCTCAGGCTTGGAATATGTGCATTGAAACGAAGGAGTATTGCTGAATCCTGTTTCCTGTCTGCATAACTGGAATCGGAGGCCCAGAGTTTTGGGGTAGCAAAATGAGTCCAGTGTCCTGACGACACAGCATGTGATTTCCAAACTGCCCATTTCAAGCACACAAAAGCCAAGCCTGCTTTCTGAGTGCAGCTTTCAGGAAATGCTGATGTCATTGGCACAGCCTCAAGGGAAAACTCTGATCCAGACTTCTGACAAGCAACTCATTGATTCATACTGACAACCTATCAAGACTGTCATTTGTTTCCCACTGTTTCAGTCATATGTATTGGGAAAAACTGATGTGCACTGGTGGCACGTCATTTATTTAAACATGTCTACCCTGTGTCACCTAAATAACCATGGTGGCCAATGGACAAACATTAAGCCAGTAAGCACAATAAAATGTTTCAGTACTATAAAATCTTCCAGTAAGATAACTGGAAGGTAATTACATGTGAACATTATTTACATATGAAAATTATTTCTTTAAAAAGCTCAGCTCTGTGGTGGCCATTGTCAAGATTCCCCCTTGTATTACAATTAGGATTTTGTCTTGATTGCTATTTTTTACCTTCCTGTAATTTTCTTTTCTTGTTTTCCTTCAGTCATCTCCTCAATGAGCCCAGTATTTGTGAGACTGAATTCACACATACCACTTAGAGTGTTTTTCCAGTAGGAAAAAACTGGAAAGTTAAAATGGTCCAGGAAGAAGGTGGACCAAATGCCCTCTATAGCAGGGGTAGTCAACCTGTGGTCCTCCAGATGTTCATGGACTACAATTCCCACGAGCCCCTGCCAGCGTTTGCTGGCAGGGGCTCGTGGGAATTGTAGTCCATGGACATCTGGAGGACCACAGGTTGACTATCCCTGCTCTATAGAGCTACAAGTGGATTCTGCAAGGCCCACTCTGTTCAGACCAGGCGAGGGGTGGCCATGAAGGTGTCAGCCCCCCTAGTACATCCTCAGAGATCCTTTTGTGGGTGCCACTTGCCAGGTATGAACTGTTCTCTGCAGAGCTCCTGGGGCTTGGCCCTTGCTCCTCCTGCCCTCCAGTGTGGTGGGACATTGGGAACATGCCTTTCACGTTAAATGGTCAGCCTCCTCCGCTTCCCATCCATTTTGCTGCTACTGCTGCTGTGCGTGAGTGGAAAACAGAAAGGCAGTTTTAATTAGATGCTCCTGAAACCAGGTTTCTGACTCAATTTATGATTGTATGAGAAGCCTGATTTACAACTGGGGGTTCCCACCTTACTGCGCTTTACAATCTGCATGTGATTTTTGTCCTTGGAATGTGCCCAGCCAGATTCAACTGCTTTTTCTTCATGCTTCATTCCTTTCCAAGAGCACCCAATATTTCTTTATTAGTTTGCTTGCTGTCCAACTCATTTGGCACATTTTTCTCCAGCTTCAGCACCACATCTCAAAGATCTCAAGTTTTCTTTCATACAGTTCTTTTTCTATGCTAATTCCCTGTCAGCAGGTGTGCGTCTTTTAAATTAATTCTTGTGAGAGCCTGACTATCGCAGCATATGTGGGACTTCATGATCCTGCCCCCCCTCACACACACACACACACACACACACACACTCATTTCCCCCTCCTTACCTCTCCACCCTGGTCCCTCCCTCATCCCACACACAAACACCCTCCCCCACTCTCCCCTTGTCTCTCCCACCTTACTCTCCTTCCTGGTCCTCCCCCCTCAATCCCTCCCCTACACGCTTTCCCCACACACCTTCCCTCTCCCACCTACCTCTAATTCCTAGTTTCTTCCCCCACCCACTCAGACAAATGCACACATGCACACATATACACACGTATGCGCACACACTCTTCCCCCTCCTTACCTGTTATAGCAGCCCTCCACTGGTGGTTGTGGTGTCTCCCCATTTCCCTGCCCTGCCCCACTCTGTGGAGGGCAGGTCCGCCTGTCCAAAAAGTAATATCCTGCAAGCTTGGAAACGCGATCCAGAGGGATTTTCTGGGCATAGTATTTCACAGCAAAGGCTACCTCAGCAAAGGCCCTGCTGCTTGCCTGCAGGACCCAACCGATGGTCCTTCCCTCATAGAAAAACTTTGCCAGGGGCTTTCCAGTTTATCTTCACAAGGAAGCTGGTTTTCATGGGGTGAGATGTGAAAATACGTGGTGCAATTGCACACAGGATTGTCGCAAATAGCCACACATTGCTGAAGCTCAGCATAGATACTCTCAAGCAATCTATATCCAAATCCCAATCACCTGAACTAATGCTTAAAGCAGGGATTCCCAACCAGGGGTCCAGGGACCCCTGGAGGTCCGCGGGAGCTCCCGAGGGAGTCCGTGGCCTTTCCCCTCTTGCCTTAGTGCACTTGGCCACAAGTAAGGAACTGGCTGCTTCCATTGCTCCCCCTCCCAAGCATGAGTTCTCTTGTGGTTTCTGTGCCTGGGAAGGGAAGAACCTGCCTACTTACTCCCCACTTAAACTGCCTCCTGTCTCTCCTCCCTCCATCCTCCTCGAGCCTGTCTGTTAATGCAGGGGGTGATGCCACTTACAAGGGAGGTGTGGCAGGGAGGCGTGGCCAGCTGACATCACTTCTGGGGCTCCCTAAAGTCTAAAAAATTATTTCAGAGGCTCCTCCATGGTCAAACGGTTGAAAAAGGTTGGGTTAAAGGTATGTATTTTAAAACTTGATTGGGTTCATCACTTGCCAGGGACCTAATAAATATTTCATCTGAATCTTTCCTCTCACAACCCTACTTGGGGCAAACCTGGGTCTCCAGGGAGTGACAGGAGATCTCCCAGAATGACAACGTATCTCCAGATGATAGAGATCCATTCCCCTGATCTCTGTGGTTGCTCTGAAGGGTGAGCTCAATGGCATTATACTCTTTGAGGTCTCTCTCTTTCCCTTCCCAGGCTCTACCCCCAGATCTCCAGAAATTTCCCAACCCAGAGTTGGCAACTGTAGGACAACTCTTCTCTTCAAGTGGGATTGGAAGCATCATGGCACAGCTTTGGCCTGCCCAGAACATGGACCAACCAGCTGATCTCTTGAGGCTCCATGAAAAGATTTACAATTTCTGCTTTCCTCTGCCAGAGGTCAAAGGCTGCTGCATCCTTTTACGCAGCAATTGCTTGAAACTTGGCTCACACACCCCCTCAAATATGAAACAGATGTTCTACTCATGCTAACGTAGCCTAGCCTACTGCTACAATATGCAACGTGTTGGGCCATTGCAACAGAACTGAGCTGTTGATACGGCTGCCCTGGAATTCCTGAGAACAATTGCTGTTGAGTCAAGCAGAATTCCTCTTAAAGTTTCTGAATGCAGAAAAATGCTTGAGGTTTCTCTTCAATACACAGGACTAAAAGGAGAAAGGGGGGGAACCTCTCGGCTCTAAGCAGAGTTTTCCCAGCCTTTCCAGCTACAAATGCTACACATTCCAGGAATCAGATCTAATTTGTCGCTTTTCCAGGGCTAGAACTTCTAAGGAGCTCTGCTGTGTAGTACAATACTTACCTCGTTTCCATGGAAATGTATACAGCTGGAAGACAAGAATTAGTAATACAAATATCACTTTCATTATTTGCTATGATTTTTTTTAGCAAAATAATTTGACCAGTCAAATATCAGTTTCAACAGTGAGGAATTATTAGAGAATTAAAAAAACAACAACTGTTAACCTGATGTCAGACTGCAGGATTGATATAATCAATTGAACCAAGCAGGTACTCTGAAAATGTCTCTGTTCGGTGATAACTCTTAGTCTGATGGATCAAAGGGCCAAATATGCAGTGGAATCCATTTAGCCAGGCATGGAAGAGCTGTGCAAAAGGCACAGTATATAAGATGGCCTTGATGGATCAGAATTGCATTTATCTCAGCACTCTTTTTTTCCACAGCAACCTGCCAGAAACTTCTTGAAAAAAAACTGTTGATTAAGGTGATAACAACCAGCTTTTGTTGTTTGTTTTCAGACACTGGTGATCAGAGATTTACTGATTTGAACATAGTAGATGGCCTGTGTTGCTATTTGATGGCTAATAACTATTTATAGACATATGACATTCATGAATTTGTCTAATTCTTTTAATAAACCAGTTTGTGGCCACCACAACTTCCTGGCATATTGAATTCCATGCAAGGCAAAGCAGGCCTAAGATAGGACTATAAGGATTTTTAAAATCATGGACAACTGTAACCCACCACAAGCTGGAGTGGCAGGTAATAAATTTAAATATTAATTAGCATAATTGTTGGCACTTAATTTCACAATAGGCAAAATATTTTCAGCTGTATTTTTGTTGAACATAAGCTTTTAGTTGCAAATGTCTGAAAAGAAGAATAGCATTTGTTCTACCTTCCTTTAAACCAGCGGTCCCCAACCCCTGGTCTGGTGACCAGTACTGGTCCGTAGATCAGTCGATACTGGGTCTCAGCTCCTCCTCGTCCTCCTCCCCGACTGCTGCCTCGGGGGCTGACCTGCCACTCTGCTGCCAGCTCACCTTTGGTGCTCTCCAGTGGCCACCATGGCTGGGGCTCCCCCTTGGCGTGGCCCTGCGCAGCTGCTGCTGGCAGCACCCCCAAGTGGGCAGCGAGAAGTCAGGGGCGCCAGCGGGAAAACAAGTGGAGCAGGGACTCAGGTGGCGCCGACATCCCTCAACAAAGGACTACCCCCCCCTGGGCCTCAGTAAAATTGTCAAGCATTGACTGGTTCCCAGTGATAAAAAGGTTGGGGACCACTGCTTTAAACCACTGCAGGACAATTAGAATTTAAAAGCTGTATACCTAGTTAAGAAGAAGAAGAGTTGGTTCCTATATGCAGCTTTTCTCTACCCAAAGGAGTCTCAAAGCGGCTTACATTCGCCTTCCCTTTCCTCTCCCCACAACAGGCACCCTGTGAGGTGGGTGAGGCTGAGAGAGCCCTGATATCACTGCTCGGTCAGAGCAGTTTTATCAGTGCCGTGGCGAGCCCAAGGTCACCCAGCTGGCTGCATGTGGGAGAGCACAGAATAGAACCTGGCATACCAAATTAGAAGTCCACACTCCTAACCACAACACCAAACTGCTTGGTGTTCATTTTACAGTCTACAAGGGGTGCATCTGAAAAAGTTAGGTGTGAAACGCATCAAATGGGAGGTCCTATTTTAGTCATTGTTCAAGCAGGTTAAGACATTGCTGAGATCAGTTACAGTGCTGTAACTGCAAATGTGGGTCTTTACAAGCTACAAAGTGAATACTACTAATCCAGCCCATCTGACCATTCATGGTCTGAAGTTGCCCTGTTACAAATATAGTCACGTGTACAAGTGGTCTCAGCTTATACCTTTACCTTGGGCAAGAACTTGAGATAGTCCATTTGACCTGAACCTGACCCAGTCCTATCCATTGAACAGTACATGCATTAGTATTGACACTTTGCCACAGTCCATGCATTTTGAAGTGAAATCTGTGTATGAAACAGAACTTTAAAAATATTCTTTGCAGTGTTTTGTGGTGGTGGTGGTGGGGAAGTCCACTGGAATGTTTCCTTTGTTCTCCAGAGATATAAGTACCTTAATCTCATTTTACCCCAGTGCAATATAATACACCAGATAACCTTTTTCATTTGTTCCAGGGCCACTGAGTCAGAAGAGATCTCGTTTATCTACCATGATTAAGGGAAGGCAGAAATAGTTCCATTCTGCCTGCCAATAATTTTGTTGAGATCTTAAAGGTGGCAGTCACAGCTCCAGTGAATAAGAAAAGCTTTCATAATGCACAGCAGCCTTTTAGTGGCAGATGCAAGGAGACAAGTAAAGCAAAATGATTCATAGCCTCAATGGATCTGTTTCATATAGTGATAGGAAGTTCTCTTGATTTGTAATGTGTGCTACATTATCTACTTTGAATCACCATGCTGCTGATGAGGTTGTTTTATTTCTTCAGCTGAATCCTGTGGAAAACGGAGCCAATCTATATCTCCTTAACATCCCTGTCCATACTATCCAGACAATAGCATTTGGCTTTTACACATATTCTGCTCTACTTCAAAGCAGACCGGGAATACATTAGAGAGGGTTCTCACAATTACCTTAAGAGGTAAATTAAGATGGACAAGGATATTTAAGCCCATGGTTTGTGAGGGCGCCTCTTACTTTTGTTTCCTTTGTTCAAACCTAACACTTCTATCAACTGCACTACAGCAATTCTTGCTTGTTCAGCCTTGAGATTAGGGTTGCCAGCTCTGGGTTTGAAAATCCCTGGACATTTAACAGTGGAGTCTGGGAGAACGGGATTGAGAAAGGGTAGATACCATGGCAAGGTATAAGGCCAATGTAGTCTACCTTCCAAGCATATATTTTCTCCTGGATTAGTTGAATAAATGTCTTAAACAAGTAAATAATGAACAAATAAGTTCTTTATGTAGTCTGAAGATCAGCTATAATCCTGAAAGCACTCCAGGCCCCACCTGGGGGTTGGTAATCCCACTTGAGAGAGAACAAGTATGCAGTTCTATGTGCTTACAAGTGCTCCAGAAGCTATGGAAATGCTAACCCAAACCACATTCACTAAAAATGCCTCCTAGAAAAATAGACAATCTCTATCTGTCCAAGTGTTCACCTATTCACACAGAAAATGGGAGTGGTGCGTCACTAGCCCCCATAACTGAGCCCACTGGTGTGGTAAACAAAGCCCTGCTGCCTTTCTATCTTACTAGGCTCCACTATTTGACCATTTTTCTCCCAGCATAGCTCAGTGTCAGAACAGAATGCAATTAAGTAAGGCGAGGCCAGGGATAAGTTTCCCTCACCTGCATGCCTTTGTTGTAGTTGTAAAAAGTAATAGACTTCCACATCCAGTCTTTGTTACACATGAACTCCCACATGTCTAGTTTGTCCTTATACCAATCTGAGCTTGAGGTGAATTCCTTCCCTAATTACTGTACAGTAATTAGTCAGACCATATGCAAAACCTAATGCCTCCATATTTCAAGAAAAATCTTATTGAATATAACATTATACCATCCCAACACGATTTCACTATACCACAAAGACATTTCCTTGGAATTATATTTGATCTACCCCATTGAACTACAAAAAGTAATAATTGGTTTGGATACTACCCCCCCCCCTCCAGTAACCTCAAGCAGTTTGAGGTCACCGGTCCATGTAGCTCATACTGTCTCCTTTAAGTGACAGTGATTCTTCAAATTCTATTCCAGCCCAGTTACCTCACCTTCTTCAACTGGAAAGGCCGGAGTCTGAGTCATTGACATCTTATATGCAAAACATGAATTCTGTCACTGAGCTATGGCCCTTCCCTCCAGAGTTCGCAGTTTACTATGTCAGCTGGTCTTAACTTATATTTAGAATGAAGGCAACAAGAGATATTTATGGCTGGACAGACACAAGGGGGTAATAGTAGTTTTGTTTTAAACCATAGGAAAAAGGGTCCCAAAGGCTAGTACTACGTGCCCACATTATGAAATTGCCAGACAAATAGTGGTTTCTCTTAAATTATGGCATACATTACCTTTTAGTGGAAATGTACTCTCAATCCAACTGTAACATTGTTTAAGGAAGGGTGGTTGTGCTCAGAGTCTTATTTTTGCTGTCAGAGAGCAGCTGAGAACAAAAGGATATGTAGGGACAGAATGCAGGCGTAAGACCCCACCCCCCTATTCCAAGCTCTTTTAAAATCTAAAAACCAAACTCCCCATGCTTCTATGTAACACGGCAGGCTTATGCTTATATCAATAGGCCTATTCCTGTGACATCTAAGGTGGGCCTTCTTTCTCGAAGATTTGTTTCCTCGATTGAATGAAGTGACCACTGAGGGCCTGTACTATAGCAGAATTTGTGTTTTAAAGGCTGTAGCATTATGATATTGGGTATCTAGAACCACTAAGTGGGAAACCCGAAATGGAGGATTAATTACAAGCACTTGATGACTCTACAGTTGTGTATTTCAGTTTCATCTGCAAGAGCGGCAAGAACTAATAGCTAGAGAAGTATGCTGATGAATACTTCTTTTAAATATCCCCCTAGATTACTGATGAAGACAAGATACTAGAGCTGGAAAATACACGGTTGATCCATTTTATGCTTTTAAGACTGCCACAAGTGATGGCACCAGTCTTGCATGATTTTTCAATAGTGGTTTATTGATATTCCATATTTATTTATTTATTTATTTATTCATTCATTCATTCACTCATTCATTCCTCGCCTCTCCCCAGAGACCCGAGGCGAGTTACAAACATATAAAACCCCAATAAAAACATACAATATAACATATCAGGTCATATATTCTCTACCCCTTAGTAACCCACTCGAGGGGGAGGGAGGACAGAGGGTGCCAGATGGAGTACGCTACTGCCACTGTAAAGGGGGCCAGATCTACCATGCGGCCCAGCCTCACCCCATGACCTGGCGGAAGAGCTCCGTTTTGCAGGCCCTGCAGAATGCTGAGAGCTCCTGCAAGGCCCACAGCTCCTCCCGGAGCTCATTCCACCAGGTCGGGGCCAGGACCATAAAGGCCCTGGTCGAGGCCAGGCGCGCTTCTCTGGGGCCAGGGATGACCAATAAGTTTGTACCCGCAGAGCATAAGGCCCTGCAGGGGGCATAGGGCGATAGGCATAAGTTGATATTCCTCAAAGTATCATTAATGATTAACCAAATAAATTTCTTACACACATCAACTTTTCCTTCATTTGCTTTGAAGCAGGAAAATAGAATATGACCACTCATTTAGTACACATTTTTTGTTCTATATTAAAAGTTTAGTTTTATAAATTATAAGCCAGTCATGCACAGCAAAGTCTTTAGCCATCAATATTGTTATCAATAAAATCCCCCTGAAACTTTTTTCTGTAACTCATTAGAAACGAGAACACAATATTCATAGAGGTACCTGCAGTGATATAGAATTTCCATTACAATTAAAACAAGGCTGCACTTACCTGCAGCTGTTGTTCATTGAGTATTTTCTGAGCCGGCACATATGGGACTATGCATGATCAGGCCTGTGATTGAATAGGTCTTTATAGCCTCTAGGGTGTGCTGTATGAAGTAAAGGGGGAGCCAGAGGCTTTTTCATGCCCAGGGACACACACTCCTGTGCAGCATCTCCCCCTTTAACCTCAACTAGTGCCGTAGGAGGGTATTTGGGGTGTGCCAAAACAACAATGGTATTGTCCAAGTTTTGAGTCCATTGAACCTGTAAAATATTGGTATTTCCCAATGTTCCTAAATCCGAATACCAGTATGGTATACAGATTCGGTAAATATTTGGGAATATTTGGGAATGCCAAGACCATAGAATGTGCAGCATAGCTGTTGGTGTCTCTTCTCAATCAGCTTCCCTCCCCCTGTTTGAAAAAGACTGGGATCAGGGGGTCCAATTCTATGGGGTCCCTGTCTTCCATTGTTTCCAGGGGAAGAGGCATTTAAACACTGAAGCAGAGAGTTCACTCTGAAGGCATTCAAAGGAACAAAAAGACCTTTAAATGTACTTAAACTACAGCTGTCCAGCAGTCCTGACAAATCCCAAGAATTTTCAGGATTTTTTAACGTTTGGCCATTTTGAATAACCCAAAAATATTTTTAAAATCCAGCTGAAATAATACCTGAAAATATACCATATAGTCCCCCCCCATTTTTGGGGGGGGGGGCTTGGATTAGCCAAATGCACACTCCTTGAAAGTATGTGTACCTGAACAAGGTTGCAAAGAATTAAGTTCAGTGCAACAGAAGTCGGTTAACCCTAAAGACGCAGCATGTACATAAAACTTTTACAGAGAGGGGCCTAGTGTAATCTTAATTAAGCATGATTCAAAACACGTAGTCTGTTCTTGTCCTTACACTTCCTTAAATAAATGATAGACCTTGAAACAAAAAGTAATAATCAATTAAAGGAAGTATGCATTCCTGAACTATGACCTTACTATCTGCATGAGTTTATTGCAGGAAATAAAGAGAGAACCACTTAAGAAAGCCTACAGAAAAGTCTAGCCCAAAGTCTTGCGATGATTCAATAATTGAGGAAGCTGCATGCTAAAGGCACATCTAACTAAAAAGTACAATTATAGGCTGTTCGCTAAGCCACAGCAAAATGGCTGTATGGCTGTCATACCAATTTGTCATGCTGGTGAACGGGAAGTGTTTTTCCTTATTGTTTGATGAGTATCTTAAACTGCCTATGTTACTCTCAAATGACATCCCACAAAATTAGAAGAAATGCCTTTTTTGAAGTCTTATTACTAATTACAGATAAAAAAAGAGAACACGCAATTCAGGAGGATCATCTCTGCCAAACTGTACAGTGTTAATTAGCATAAGGTTGATTATTACACAACACAAGTTGAAATAGAACAAAGTTTGAATCCAGTGGCACTTTTAATACCAACAAAGTTTAATTCAAGGTATAATCTTTATTATTATTATTATTATTATTATTATTATTATTATTATTATTATTATTATAATATTTATACCCCGCCTCCCCCCGAAGGCTCGAGGCGGCTTACATAACCCCGTCCCCTAAAACCATAAAATGACAATAAAAACCAATGATTTACAGTAATTGTAACAGCGATGGCGTAATCTACTCATTTGCTCTCTGCATCCTCATTTACGGCGGGGGGTGATGCTCTCTACCGCCAGTTTGTGAGGGGGGGGGCTGATCTTCTTTCCGCCCGGCCTCAGTTATAAGCCTGGCGGAAGAGCTCCGTCTTACAGGCCCTGCGGAATGCTGGTAATTCCCGCAGGGCCCTCAGCTCTTCCGGGAGCTCATTCCACCAGGTTGGGGCCAGGACCGAAAAGGCCCTGGCCCTAGTCGAGGCCAGGCGGGCTTCCTTGGGGCCGGGAACGACCAGTAGGTTAGCCCCCGCAGAGCGTAAAGCCCTGCGGGGGATATAGGGCAAAAGGCGGTCCCTGATATATGCTGGGCCTAGACCACGGATGGCCTTGAGGGTCAAAACCAAAACCTTGAACCTGATCCGGAAGGCGACCGGTAACCAATGCAGCTGCCTCAGAACTGGCTGGATGTGAGCCCTCCATGGTGTAGCTGTGAGGACTCTAGCAGCCGCATTTTGGACGAGTTGCAGTTTCCGGATCAAGCCCAGAGGCAGGCCAGTGTAGAGCGAGTTACAGAAATCTAGTCTAGAGGTGACCGTTGCATGGATCACTGTGGCCAGGTGTTCGGAGGACAGATAGGGCGCTAGTAGCCGAGCCTGGCGAAGATGGAAAAATGCCCGGATAGCTACCTGTTTAACCTGTGCCTCGAGTGTTAGTGAGGCATCGATGGTCACCCCTAAATTCCTGGCCTGAGATGCGATATTTAGTTGCGTCCCGGCCAGAAAGGGTAAGCGCGCTTCCTGATCTGCCCTACGGCCCAACCACAGAACCTCCGTCTTGGAGGGGTTGAGTTTCAGGCGACTCTGCTCGAGCCATCCAGCTACGGCTTCCAAACATCTGGCAAATGGATCTAAGGGGGAGTCCGGGTGGCCATCCATGAGGAGAAAGAGCTGGGTGTCATCAGCGTACTGGTGGCAACCCAGCCCATAGCTCCGTACCAGTTGAGCCAGAGGGTGCATAAAGATGTTAAATAATGTAGGAGAGAGCACTGAGCCCTGTGGGACCCCACAAGGGAGCCGGTAAGGGCCCGATACTTCCTCTCCCACGGCTACCCTCTGTGTCCGGTTTTGGAGAAAGGAGCGTATCCAGCGTAACGCTGTACCCCTTATCCCCGTACCGGCAAGGCGGCTCGCTAGCAGCTCGTGATCGACCACGTCAAACACGGCCAACAGATCTAAAAGAACTAGCACAGCAGAGCCACCTCGGTCAAGCTGGCGACGGAGGTCATCCAACAAGGAGACCAACACAGTCTCCACCCCATGACCAGGGCGGAAGCCAGACTGGTATGGATCGAGTGCCGAAGTATCTTCCAGGAACGCTAGGAGTTGGTCCGCTGCAGCCCTTTCCACCACCTTACCCAGGAACGCTAGATGCGCTACTGGGCGGTAGCTTGCAGGGTCATGTGGGTCCAGGGATGGCTTCTTGAGGAGAGGGCACACCATCGCCTCCTTCAGCACCTCAGGAAACTCCCCCAACTGGAGAGAGCAGTTAACAATACCCCTGAGCTGCTCACCTATCCGTCCATCCCTCCCCTTAAGGAGCCAAGATGGACAGGGATCAAGGGGGCAGGTGGTTGCCCTCATCCTCCCCAGCAACCCGTCCACTTCGGATAAAGAGAGCCGCCTGAAGCCATCAAACGTTACCTCCAAAGGCGGCCAACGGGCCTCTAGTTCATTAACTGTATTAACTGTAGCTGGAAGGGAGTGGCGGAGCGACAAGACTTTATCCGCGAAATGGCTCGCAAATGCCTCACAGCTGATGGTCAAATTCCTACTATTTTGGCGCCCATCTTCCAGGGCGTTAAGAGATCTAACAACCCTAAATAGTTGAGCTGGGCGAGAGCTAGCGGATACAATTTCCGCGGCAAAGAATTCACGTTTAGCTGCTTTCACTGCCATGTCATACGCCCTCATAAACGTGCGAATAAATGTTCTTGTAGCCTCGTCACGGGCCTTCCGCCACACTCGCTCTAGTCGTCTCAATTCCCTCTTCTTCTCCCGGAGCTCCCCAGTATACCAGGGTGCCCGTTTGAGTTGAGGGCAGAGAAGATGTCTAGGAGCAATCTCGTCTATGGCAGCCGACAGGCGGGACTGCCAGTCCTCCACCATGGCCGCTAACGAGATGCCGGGAGGTTTCGGGTCCCGCAGAGCATTCTGGAAACCAATTGGATCCATGAGTCTCCTTGGGCGGGCAAAAATGCACCCGCCGCCCAACTGGGGAGGGGGTGGGGTCTTGATCCGAGCCCGCAGGGCATAATGGTCTGACCATGGTACGGCCAAAGCTGTATCCAGAACCACCTCTATCCCTGCCCCAAAGATCAGGTCGAGGGTGTGGCCGGCCTGATGGGTGGGCCCAGCAACAAATTGCGAGAGCCCCAGCGTCGCCATGGCCGACACTAGGTCCGAGCCAAGTCCTGGGGGCAGTGCGTCCGCATGGACATTGAAGTCCCCCAAGATTATAAGCCTGGGGTACTGCAAGGGCCAGGCGGCCGCCGCCTCCAGCAGGCTCGGCAGGACATCTGGTTGGGCGTTGGGCGGACGGTATACCAACCAGATGGCCAAGCTCTCGACCGAGTCCAACCCAATACCGACGCACTCCACTCCCCTGATGTCTGGGGCCGGGAGAGCCCTGTAGGAGAAATCCTCCCGGACCAAGATTGCCACCCCCCTCCCCTCCTATGGACCCTCCTATGTGTATATACCCTTCTTGAGATACTGTCAAAAAAATTTCCTCAACCATTACATATAGGTAGAGGGTATAACTTGGTTTAACTGCCAAGGACTAGCTAGAGTCAAGATGCATTAGTACCTGGGCAATTATAGCTCAGAGTGGATTAATGTGGTTGTCAGGATCTGTAAATGGCAGTGAATCAGCTACAAATGCAACAAACAGGCATGAGAACAAAGTTTGCCGCCCCAAAAAAGTCCGTGGAGGCCTCAGTGGGCCTTCTGAGGGCAGCAGGGGGGAGCAGACTGCCCCCAGTGCTCCCCCTCCCCAAAAAGGCCTGCCAAGGCCTCTGTGGGCCTCTCTGGGCCTTCTGCAGGAGGTGACTACCCCCTGGCACTTCCCCCTCCTTACAAGGCCTGCCAAGCCCTCAGTGGGCCTTCTAGGGGTGGGGAGGGGAGGCTCTGGCTGGCCTGCCCAGGGTGGGGGGGGGGCTAGCATTGTATTGTTAGACACAATGGCCTTTGTTGCTAGTTTAATAATGTTCTGTCAACATTGAATATACTGTATATTTACACACATACCCTATAAGTCCACTGAAAGATTCACCTTCAAGGTTTTTCCTCACTTCAAATTTAGATGTAATATTTTTAACATAGGGTGGAAACTCGCCTACTTTTTTTGCTTGGTCTGATATGATATTTCTTCCTATTATAACCCTGTCATACATAGATTTTGTCCATATAGTTCTTAAACTATATGGGGCATGGTGATCTCCTGGAATTACAGTACCTCCATAAAACAAAGATCAGACTCCCAGCATTATACCCCATTGAAATCACTCCCCCAGTCCAAGACTCCTCAGGCTCCACCCACAAATTTACCAACCTGGAATTTTCAACCATAAATCACATGACTCCACCATGGATTTTTTAGTTGGATCTAATTGCTAATCTGTGGCAGTGTTCCATTTGTTCTAAATGAACAATTGTAAACATACTAATGGACTTTGGCTCAATTTATGTGTTTCTGCCTATTTATTCCTGATTAAAGCATTCACTTCCATGCTTAACATTATATCTCTCTCATATTAGCAAGCACATAATAGCATATTTGCAACGAAATAGCTTCATCGTGAAACAGTAAACGAGAAAAGTGACATTTCCATGACATATTTTTATCTTCAATAAAATCCTTGAAGGAAGTAGCATCGCTCTAACAATTTACAAAATAATTTAAATCATCAGAAAGCCTGAAAAACTGAGGACTCCTTTTGCCGTATCACTTCTCTACTCAGACTCTACAAAAAGCCTACAGAAAAGGAAGTGGCCTCAAAACATGCATATTTATAGTACAGTGACAGTAACCTGCCTAAACCACAGAGATCACCTTTGTAATTAAGTCTTCCATATTCTCAACTAACCAGGTCCTCACTACAAATGTTGGTCAAACTGTACATGCCAGCGTGGTGTAGTGGTTAAGAGTGGCAGCTTCTAATGTGGTGAGCTGGGTTTGATTCCCTGCTCCGCCACATGCAACCAGCTGGGTGACCTTGGGCTGTTCTGACAAAGCAGTCCTGCAAGAGCTCTCTTAGCCTCACAGAGTATCTGTTGTGGGGAGAGGAAGGGAAGGCTATTATAAGCTGCTTTAACACTCCTTCAGGCAGTGAAAAGTAGGAAGTAAAAATTAACTCTTCTTTTCAACTAATGTCAAAGAATGTTTTCATGAAAGCAGATGGCTGTTCAACAGGCCTTTGAACAGGATTCTTGCTACTTTCAACTTTTTTTATTTTAGCAGGGGAACAGATGGATGTTCTAGAGTTTGTGCTCACAGTTAATGAGCAGAAATCACAAATGGAAGAAACGTTTTAAAAATGACAAATAATATCAAAGGTTATGGAAAAGTGGTGGCTGGATTGAGTACAGTAATCATAATTCAACACTTCCGTTCACTAATGCGCTATGAAATTAACAATGACTTACTATCACACTTATTAATTTGTTCTGCAAGACACTGAATACAATCTGGTCTAAGTAGAACACTAGTAAATTCTGTTAATTTCAGGGGAAGCATTACGCATATTGCTCTCAAGACTTCTGGCCTGTGATACCCAGCTTCAAAGATTCACCTGCCTTCTGTCCAAGAGCCTGTCAAACTCATTGTGCATCACACTATTTAAAAACTATATTTAACCCATGGTGGAAAAGTAGCCGTTTTCCTCATATGCATAGATATACTGAGCATGAAAGACTTTGAATAGCAACATTAGCCTGGATGGGATGAACTACCATATGAAGTGTCTTGCTGGCTCAAACTAGCAATGCATCTAGTCCAGCATCTTGTTTCACACAATTGTTAGTCAGTTGCATATAGACCTCCCTGATGTTGCCATCTATATGCTGGACTATGTCCCCCCCACCCCCAATGTTGCCTCGTAGCACTGGCATTCAGAGGCTTAGTGCCTCTGGATGTGGAGGTTTTGTCTAGTCAACATGTGCCACAGTGGTTCAGAGGAAAACCAGAGATTGTTATCCTTGTTTCTTCAACCTCTTTGAAACCAGTTGGCTATTTTGACACTGAAATTACAGCCTATATCCTGTCAATGGATAACTTCCTCCAGCCTGTCCCTTTAAGATCTTATGCAAAATCTGACAGGGTAAATCCTATGTCACACTGACATTCTACACATAGAGAGCCTGGCCAACTGAAAGCCAGCATAGGCATGATCCAGTGTTTCACGTGGATCACCATGGTGTAGCTTCTTGCACCTTTTCCATAGAATGACTGGCCAACAAAACCATTTTTATATAGGAACAGCAGGGAGAAGAGAGGCTTTACAACTTTACAAAGCCTTTTCCTCACTTCACTGATAGCACAAAAGATCAGCTTCTTGACCCTATTTTGCATAAGGCTGACAGTTACATGTTGAAACTGGGTGATATTTATTTGCAAGGTACTGAAAAGAACCCAACAATTTTGAACACTGGAAATAACTGGGTGAAGTGTGTTTTTGAAGATCTCCTTTAAATGTGTCATTCGTAGATTCTGAGACGAAAGCCTGGAGTTGTAATCCAGTTTATTTGACTTTAGGTTTGCAAAGTTATCAGACAGTACAAGCAGATTTTTCCATACAGATAAAATTAAAAGAGCTTCATTGGAAATGCCAAATCTACATTGGATATACTTCACTCCATTGTTGTAGAGGATGAAGAAAAACTAGGAAGACTGCAAGGCCTTTACTCTCTCTATAATGTTACATAACAGTTATATCATTGTTAAGCATCTATTCATTATGTAGGCTTCTCTATAGTTATGAACACAAAGTATTGTTGATTCCAGCTGCAGTTCACTTCATACACTAAAGACCACAAAGAACAGAAAGCTGGCAAACAAAATTATTTTTTGTGGCCTACCGGAAACTTATATAAAGCTGCAGCAAGTGATTGCTAGACACACAAAACAAGAAAATTGTAATGAACAATGTACACAGTGTCCCCGTGTCTAGATGCCAGTCTGGCAAAACAGTTTGAAAAGACAAACCTTGAGAAATTGCTAAAATAGTAATGCCACAAAACAACCATGCACAAAATACTAGTTAGCAACAGAAGTCAGTTTATAATATGCTAGCCATATTATATCATCATTAATTTACATAACACTCTGAACCAAAATACACATTTTGAGAAGCAACAATTGAATGGGGACTCTATGCCCTGTTGGCCCTCTGGAAGAACTGTGTGAGACAGGATGCTGGACTAGATGGACAATTAGTCTGATCCAGTGGGACTGTTCTTTTGTTATCCTATACATGTTCCTTGAGATGCCAGTTCTTTAATGGAATGCACTCCAAATAAAAGTGCATAGAATTTCAGCCATAACTATAGGAGCGAATTTTCTCACTATATGCTTGGGTGTGTTTTGTGTATTCTGGTTTGCCTTTACATGTTTATTTATTTATTATTTATTTTATTTATTTATCAGATTTTTGTCTGTTGATCAATGACTAGAGGTATGAATCCAAACAGGAAGGGTGGCCCTTCTCTATCCTGGAAAGGCACACAAACGTTTGCCTAGCCCTGCCTGGAGCGAGAGGAGGCATGACCTAGCCAGTATGAGAACTTCCCCCAGTGAAGGAGAAAGTATAGCTTACTTAGGTAAATGAATAGTAGATGTAGCTTTGCAGATTTTCTGTAATATCTATAGGTATCAATTTTGTTGTTGATTTTCTCCCACACCTTTAACTGATCCAATAATGTAGTACCTATCAATGGTTCACAGTATTTAGGCTATAAATGAGCAGTCATTAAGGAAATACCTTACAGGGACAACAGAAAAGAGAAGTCATGATCATGTATACTAAAATCTAAGTAAAGGGGTCCATTGAGTTTAAAAGAACACAGTATTATTCTCAGGATCAAAGTTTAAGAGATATTAATGGTCACTTGCCATTTACTGTACTAGCAGCACTGGCTTTGCAAACATTTCAACCACATTTCAACCACAGAATATTCCCAGTAGCCTGCTTTAATTTGAACAAAAAAAAACCCAAGGCTAATTTCCCCTCAACATCAGCCTCATCAATTTTATGTTAGCATTCCCCTCAATTAAGAATTGCCTCTCCTGAATCCTCTCTATCCAGAGAAAGATCTCCCTCCTGTGGAAATTTCCAACAAATTCAGAATGAGCTGGTTTTTGTACCATACTTTTTACTACCCTAAGGAATCTCAAAGCATCTCAAAAAAAGAACTTTACAAGCCTGACTACTCAACCGTGGTCTCACACATACTTTGAACAAGGAAGGAAGGAAATGCCACACATCCAGACATATATTAACACCACAGACTAGGATGCCACATTGTGCTCTTGTAAAAGTCACTGGATTGGGCACAATATAGAATATTAAACTTTATTAATAACTGCTGAACTGCCAGATAGATTGGAAATGCGATTAAAAAGCATACAGTAAAAGAGGCCAGGACTTGCAAAAAAAAATTCAAAAGAGGAATCTTTACAAAAATAACAATAGAAACAAAAGAGAGCCAGATTTCTAGAGAATACTCAGAAGTTATTTAAAACCACATTAACTGAAGCCCAGATAGAATACATTCCACAGTTTAGGCTGCTATAACTATAATCTATTGATATAAATTGCTCTTAGTACGCTTGTGGAGAAGGGCAGTCTGTAAATCAAATTTTAAATAATTTTTTAAAAAATATGGGGCATGTACCCAAATCACAGCCATTATAAAGTGTAAGGTGATGCACACTAGGACAAAAAGAAATCCCAATTTAGTGGGGTTTGAACTTACTGAGACTTAACATGCTATACTGAGTGTTCTTCATTGGCTATGTACAAAGGATCCTGGCATAAATCAGAAGTTTGGGTTAAGTAAAGGACTTGCTAGCCATGATTCAATCAACTCAATTTAACTGAAAATGTGTGTTCAGTTAGACACATTCTTAATGGGGATGTGATTAATTTCAAAAGCAGTGCAATTATAAAATGCCCTGCTGACAAAAATCCCAAATAAGTTATGCTGACTATCCAAGTTATCTACTGAGACCTCCTCCTTGGCTTGCTGTTGGCAACTAAAAATCTCTTTGGTAAATGGGGACACAATACTCCATCTGTGTGTGGAGCCTGAGATAATAAATTCACTTGACAAATTTGGGCTGCCAAGTCTCACAATCAGACAATAAAATCTAGCCTATCAGACAATAGATTATTTATTGCCACTTGGCTTCCTTTCTTTCATATCTCATGTCCTCAGATGACCACCATAACAATCCATCAAAAAACAACGGAATTGCTTTGTTGAACTTATATAGTATGATATGCTACATCTAGCTTCTACTTGACTATTAAACTTGCCATTTTGATACGTTTGAACACATGAAGTCACCTTATACTCAGGTCATTACTCTATCAAGATCTAGAATGTCAACTTGGACTGGCAGCAACTTTCCATGGTTTCAGGTAAGGTTTTTATTTATTTATTATATTATATTTATATACCGCCCCCCGGGGGCTCAGGGCGGTTTACATAAGAAAAAACAACAATACATAAGACAATTTATACACTGCTGGAGATGTTGAGGACCAAACCTTGGACCTTCTATAAGCAAGCATATGTTCTATCTATGACCCAAGGGCCCTTCTCACTGCTTTCCTCTGGGGTATACAAAATTAACCACTGATGCTTTTATTGTCTCAATTTCCCTCCTTTCCTTTTTTGATCTCACTCAGAAATACTGACTTCCTGGATCCTACAAATATGATCTTATTCATTTTTTGTATTCTGTAAACATCTTTGATCAAAAAAAGTTACAACTCAGGGAAGCAGAAAATGCTTGGTTAAGGCTGTCCCCTGGCCAGCTGACCACCATCCTCAAATACATTCATTTTTCAAAATGATTTTGAGCCACTGAGGTTGCATGGAATGAACTACAGTGAAAATAAGTGGTGAAGAAATTTATGTAAGTCTCAGAACAGCACCAGGAGAGGAGATATGGACACTAAACTTGGCTTGGGGTATGGGATTATCAACTGCACATGGTATGGACCAATTCACATTGCCTGTCCTCCCAAAATGACATTTTGTTCCTGCCCCCATTTATTAATGTATCCAGACTTTCAATTCTCTGAACACACAAGATGCAGAAATCAGAACATTCTGGAAGCCCTTTTGTTGAATTTTAGCCTTTGGTTATTATTCTGAGGACACTGAAATAATTGAGTGTGGCAGGACTTGATAAGTGACACAAAGTGACACTTGCACATTGGGTGAAGTTTAAAAAAAAAAGATAGGGCCAATAATTAATTTTACCCTGTAGACTGAAAAGATAGATAGAATCCACAAAGTGTGCAATGTTATATTTATTGATTCGCTTTCTTTCTTTACATTACATTAATGTTTTTCATCACAATTCACAAATAATTTACTGATTAAAAGTAAGAAATCCAGTTCCAAACTTCACTATGGGTTTGGGGGGGTCAGTGCTGAGAACTATGAATTTTTAAAACCAGGAATAATAAAAACATTATAAAAGCAATTAGATCTTTCTAGTAAAAAAAAAACACTCATCATTTTACCTTTCAGGTCAAGAACATCAGCAGGCATTTCAAGATTGATTTCCCAGATGACATCCAATTACAAAGAGGCCATAGTTTTATTAAGTATGTAATCCTTTACTCAGTAAAAAAGCTTTTTGGTTTGGCTTACGACCTAAAATTTTCTGGAGCATATCCATTCCATCTAATGAACCTCCAGGCTTCAGGATAAGATTTCTGTATTTCATTCCAGCCTAAAAGAAAATAAAAAGGTTGGCTAATATTTCATGCTTATGTGAATTTTCTAAAAACACCCCAAAATAAAGGAAACTGCCATGGAATGGAAGCAAGAGGTATCCTTATCACAGAACTAACTTTATTGTTTTTGTACTTCCACCAGCTGTTTGTGAGATAAAACCTTCTGCACGCTCCAGTCCTTGGCTAACATACTCCCAGCAAACTAGGTTTACAAAACTTGTAGGACTAGAGAACACTAAACATGTGTTGGATACTACATAAAGAGCACCATGTCTGTCTGTTACCACAGTCTTATGTCTTAAAAGTCATCTTCCCAAGAACTGCTCTGCCGCTAATCCATCTTTAACACATCTTGAAAGTCTATGTGGGTAGTTTATGGAGACATGCATATTTCTGCAGTCTCTCACATTAAGCATATACAAGATTAAGCTTCATGTCCAGACTCTGAATGTCTGGAGCACTGCTTAAGCATCATACAGAGGACCAGTCAAGTATCTCAGACGCTACACAGAAGACTGATTTCTCCAGCCTATTCCCATATTAACATTTCTGATGAAGTGGCCAAGATCATCTAAATGTCCACTCACCTCCAAGGATTAGTATACAAATGATCTTGTCCTCATGGGACATGGATTCCATGGGACAACACACAGAATAATTCTCAGAGCCAAATATCATGCAACACTGGAGTTCCATAATTTGTAATATAGACGACATTGTTGAGCGTGGCGGGGTATAAATTAAAGCAGGGGTCCCCAACCCCTGGTCCGGGGACCAGTCCCGGTCCGTAGATCAGTCGGTACCGGGCCGCAGCTCCTCCTCGTCCTCCTCCCCGGCTGCTGCCTCAGGAGCTGCCCTGCCACTCTGCTGCTGGCTCACCTTTGGTGCTTTCCGGCAGCTGCCATGGCTGGGGCTCCCCCTTGGCATGACACTGTGCAGCTGCTTCTGGCAGCACCCACCAGCGGGCGGCGAGAAGTCAGGACTACTCCCCCCCCCCCCCCGGGCCTCAGTAAAATTGTCAAGCGTTGACCGGTCCCCGGTGATAAAAAGGTTGGGGACCACTGAATTAAAGCATATAAATAAATAATAAATAATAGCCAGTATTTTATGTGGATCTGTCTAATTCCATATGAAGTTCTCATACTGGTGCTGGCTGTTCCTGCACTGTACTTTTCTCCCAAGTCTATTTATGGAATATAACAATATTGCTCTCCCAATTTTTTCCTGCATCTCTTATTTGCACCTGTCATTTGTTAACACGTCTCTTGTGCAGGCATTTCATGAATGCAACACTAGCTGTTGGCAATTTATTGGCTAGGTTATTAACAAATGAGAAATGGGAAAGGTTACTACTCACATAATCAGATAAACTTAAGAGAAGGTTATGCTTTATGCAAAACCGGGTAGGAAGTTATGGAAAGTAGTTCTGGGTGCCTGTTGTAACATTTATTAACATTTATTAACATTGCCAAACTGCCTTCCCAGTCACATTGATCAATGTTTTTTACTTGGTTGTTTTTAATGCAAAGTAAAACTTCCAAAATGTATTCTTGTTGTAAATTTTAACTATCTGCAGCTCTAGCCTTAGCTTAGTCATTTGACAAGTTCGCAATTAAGAAACTGCAAGACATTGTTGTCCAACCCTCTCAACACTTCTACATATGATGTGTGTTTTGAAATATATTATGAACAGCCTGAAATTTTGCTTGCTTTAAAACTATGAATTCATAGATACCACATGAAGGTACAACAGAGGAAATGGTGCAGAACGGATACATTACATATTGTTACAACGCAAAGCTCAACTGAACAGAACAACAACACTCAACTTGACCTCCCTCATTGTGAATGCATCCAATCAGTTGGGGGAAAAAGAATCAGGTCACAATTACTTGCTGAAACTTTCAAAATAACCAAAACTTTATAAGTGTCAAAACATAAATTTAACATTTATCTAATGCTATGTGTTTCACAAAAATACAGCTATTTTACTCATTAAGTATACCGACTGACATGGGATTGTCAGACATTTCTGCAAGTACAAGGACTTCTAGCCTCCGAACATGATTTTTTTTGCTTCCCCACTCCCATAGCAACCTGAAATGCCTTCCTTCCAAAATCCTGCGCTTGGGAAAGAGGGATCCCCCTAAGAATGGAATTGGGGGGTGGGGGAGAGGAAAACTGTGCTCCAAGGACAGAAATCCTTGTGCCTGTAGAAATGTTAGTCTGGATCCAACCCTCAGATCTATAAGACCATTTACTGGATGTAAATACTGCCCAAATGCCTATCTCTTGGTTGAAATTTGCCAATTCTGTCTTTTTCTAATAAGGCATCTTTTTCAGAATTGACCCCAGCAAACTGTTGCATGCAATCCACACTAGGTAGCATACAGAAAGTCATCCTACCTTTGGATTCATTATCCCTTCTTGTTTAAAGCAATTGTAAAAAATTTCCATGGAGAATACCTCGCTCCAGAGGTACCCATAGTACTGGGCATCATATCCACCTGCTAAATGTCCAAAGGTAGCTGGCATGTTTGTTCCTTAAAGGGCAGAAAACAACATGCAGGTACAAATCAAATCAAAACCTTTGTTTGGCATTATTACAAATCACATAACCAGATCACACAGCATCAAGACATGACACAAACTATCATAAACTTTTAAGAAGGAGGAAAAAGGAAATTGTCTAAAGTTAGTAACAATCAATACTTGGAGCTTCATGGAAGCTCAGGAATACCTGGCTACTTGATGAATGATATGTGATTTTCTGGTCACATCATACAGAAGACAGAAAACTAACTCCTTATCAGAGTGACCTTTAAACTTGTGTAAAAGAGGGCTAATAAAAGAGTGCCTCAACTCAATATAAAAATTACAATGAAGCAAAACACGAGATAAAAAAAATAGGAGCAGTCCCTGATGAGGTGTTCTCAAGAATCTTCCATAAAGTACTGCAGACAGCAAAACACCAAACACTGATTATGCAGATACACCTATATTAGAGCAAGTGTAATAAATAATGGATTCAGGGGAGAATATAAATGCAGTTAAATTTCTGAAGCTGATCAGATCTGGCCTCAGCCAGCAGTTCTATGGAAGTCAGAAAGGCCTGACTTACACTGCTGTGAGCTTCTCAGAAAAACAGCAGAATACAAATAGAACAAGTAAATACAAAGCAGTGTGGAATTTCCACCCATTGGCCATACTGAATCCCTCCTCTGGCAATCAGCCACAAGAACCATCTTGGCTACTTGACAGTATTCTATGTGACACGGGAGGTGGGCAGAGTACATGTGAAGAAATGGACTCAAGTAGCACTAGTGGGAGGAGCTCTCATTTGGGGCATGGAAGGGCACGCAAGTCCTTCTTAGTGTACCTGTTGGGACTCTTACTTCCTCCCTTTTTGGGGGGCCACATTCTGTTCAGAGCAGATGTTGGCAGAGTACATCAGATGTTCCCTTCTGTGCTCTGGTCAGAGAGGCCATGAATTTGCATTCAATGAATCCAGGCTCAAAGAAGTAAGAAAGACGGGGAGGGGGTAGAAATGGAGATGTGAAGACCTGAAAAACCTTTTCCTATCTTGAGAACTTTTTTCATCTTTTGTCAAGTTTGGGGGGCATTTTTTTTTAAGAAAATCTCTATGAAAATTTTTTCCCCCCATAAAGAGCAAAATGTTTTACTCCCTCAAAATATGTTTTATGAGGATTTTTATGTAAGGCAATCACATTTTCAAGGATCAGTTTATAGGCTATAAGTCCACACAGTCTAATGCTATTAACAAGCAACTGGAGACTACTTCACTGTTTTCAGTGTTATGCATGATATAAAAATATTCTACTTTGACTGCATGGGGCTGGTTACACACTTTTTACCCCAACACATGTTTTCTATTTTCAGTGTTTATTTTTTCATACATTTCAGACTGCAAAAACTAAGATACAAATTCAAAAGTACATATGGTGCTGCTGTCTGCAGCTCTCTCACAAGTATTGTATATTCACAACTTTGCTTAAAGAAAATAAACACAATTTTACTTAGAGATTCCATTAAAATTCTAAAGTTATATATGATGCACTGTATATTGACAAACCAATCAAATACATTTAGGCTTGAACAGATATTAACAGTGTGATTTTAACTGTCAAAACTTAGACATGCTTAATTTTCCATTGTATCATGGTATTAAAAACCAGTAGTATTCATTGTTTACAAAACCCCCCTTAAGCTGCATTAGTAAAAGTTAAATTGATAAATGAAAGCTTTTAAATTTCCATACCAGGCGTTGCAGGTATTCCCAAAATATCATCACAACACTTGGCATATTCCTCAGCGGGATTAGCAGAAGATTTTGTATGAACTGACTGATCAACTTTGCTCAAGACAATCTGGCGAAGAGTCAGGAGACCTAGTTAAATCAGAGAATTAAAACACAGTCAACAAACCAGGACAAGGAGCATTGAAACAGGCTGTGAATGCTACAAAACCCTAACTGAGACAGAATGTATTAAGATCTTTAAGTGTTTAAAACCAAATAGAATCGGATAAAAAGAACTGCCGTTTCAAGGGGGTGGGGGTCATGTTAATTAATATTTAATATTTGTCATGTTAATCTTATATTACTATTGCTATCATTATGAATATGCCTAGTGTTCTGGCACCAGTCATTTGGAGCCTCAAATAAAGGGCCAAAATTAAGATGAAAAACAATTACATGAGTGTTTGGATCTAGCCACAGTAGCAATGTATCGCTCTATGAACTCCCAAATATTTAAATCACAGTGTCAGACAGTTTCTGACAAAAGAAAGAGAAATAAAGGATGGATTACTGAACCTGAGTATCCTCTAAGATTTTCAACAGAGCTCATCACTCAGCAAAGCAGGAAAAAGTTGGTCTTTAGGAATTGAATTTATTTATTTGATTTTTATACCACTCTTCCATACGGCTCAGAGCGGTTTACATATAACGTTGGGGGGGGGGGGATACATGGAATGACCTAACATAACATAGTCAAAAATAACAATAAATAACAACAATCCAACGGTGGTTCTGAATCTTAATCAACAATATAACGAGAATGATAATGTTTTAGATCTCAGGGAGAATCTATAACAGATCTTTTAAGACTCCCAATCATCTGCTAGCATTTCTTTTATTTCATGCCAGTTATTTAATTTTTGCATATCCACACAAACAGACACCCCCCTTCTCGCAAAAGGAATACCTGTGTTGGCTAGCCTAGAAGCCACTAGTTTTTCAAGGAGATCATCTGGGATACAGCTTCCATCTTTATAATGCCTTGACATTTGTTTCAGAGGTTCTTTCTCCCATACCCAGTTCTCAAACATTTGGGAAGGTACCTCTACAAAATCCGTTTCCACATTAGTTCCACTAAACCTAGCAAAGTCAGTCTGTTGAAGATGAAAAAACACAAAGAATGATTTCAGAGTGAAATCCTAAGGAAGATGTAGCATATAATATGGTATGGTGATGTGAAGTGAGGCACTTTTTTCCTCCTCATTCCTCAGCAATTTTTAAACACTATGGCAAGCCACACATAATCGATCACTCAGGTGACATGAGGAGAGAAGAGTGGTAGCAGGAAGGTGTTGAGGACACCGTATGTTGAGCCATAAGAGAGAGATGCACTCACATAATCTGCGGAGGAAATCTTGTTGCTCTGCCAGGACTTCCTCCCGGATTTGATGCAGGAAGTGAACTAGAACCCTCTTGGCTCTCTTAGAGTCCTACTTTGAACTACTTCAGTCTGCTGTGCTTGGCTGGAGTAGCCAAGGCAGTGGTCCGGCCAACTGTGTGTCCTCTTGACCCATGTCCCCCATGGCTGGTCAAAGCTGGTGGTGGGGAGATTTGAGGCCCACTCTGGGATTTTATCAACTTGTCCCTGGCTTCAGGGACCTTCCTGGAGAAAGAGGCAGTAGTGCAGCCCTTACTGAAAAAATAAGAGCTGGATCCCACCAACCTAGCCAGTTACTGCTCAATTTTGCAAATAGCATTCCTGGGCACTACAGTTCTTTTTTTTTGGGGGGGGGGGTCTTACAGCAGTGTTGGACACACCTGAACACCAACTTTTGACCTACCATCTAACCAACATAGAAATTAGGGGCACAGCTTTGAAATGGCTGGAGACCTTTCTCCAAAGTTGGGATGGAGGGTGGCACTAGGGGGAAGTATGTCTCAATAAAGGGCCTGAAATTGTGGGGTCCCACAGGAAACCATGCCTTCCTTGATATTATTTAACATCTATATGCACCCCTTTGCCCAGCTGATCTGGAGTTTCAGGCTAGAAAGACATCCAGCTATTTTTGTTAATGGATGACCATCTGTCAACCCCACCCGACCATCTGGCAAAGCCAGAGGTCCTCTGGTTGGGACAGCAGGTAGAGAAACAGGTGACAAACCTCCCAATGCTCAACAGAGTGCAGTTAACACTGGTGCCATCTGTCAGGAGTTTGAGTATGACTAGACCCTTCCTATCAATGGAAGCCCAAATCATGAAGATAGCCCATGAAGACATGTAACACTAGTGCTCTCTAAATAGCATTGGCTCCAGATTGGAGACTGAATTGAGTTCCAAGTTTTGATTTTGACTTTCAAAGCCCTAAAGTCTGGGACTGGCATATCTATGGGAACGTCGTTTCCCTTATGTTCCTCCAAGAGCACTAAGATCTGCAGAGCAACATCTATTGAGAATTCCCCAGTCCAAAAGAGATGACACTGGCCTCAGCCTGGTAGAACATGCTCCCAAGGGAGAGCAGGGCCCTGGGGGGCCTTAACCAGTTCCACAGGGCCCAAAAGGCAGCGCTATTCCACCAGACTCATAGTCAGGGCCCAAAATAACATCCATCTAAATAATATAAAATCCCTCAATAAATGTTGGTCTCACCACCATTAGGAGGAACTGGAGGATCAACTCCTGATACCAAAACCCATATCTGGAATATTAGTTGGGGGCATATGTATTAACACTGTTTTAATGTTGTTTTAACTTTGTATATGATGTTTTTACAAAATTATGTTACCCACTCTGAGAAACATGGAAAGGGTAGGTTAAAAATAAAATATTATTATTAACACACACAGAATTATTAAGTAGCTCAGTGTTAAACTGCAACACATTTTACTGTCTATATTTATATACAAAACCCCATGTAAAGCTTGTGAGTTAAGAAGAGCCAGCATCCAAGATTGACTGATATAAATAAGACTAGGATTATTCACACATACTTGATTTTAGCAAGAAAGCCAAGAAACCTGGGATTATTAATGCCTGAAGTCAGCAGAAATGAAAAGCACATTTGCCATTGACATTGATCTGAGACTCATGGTTGAATTTTAAACTCTAATATGAAAGGCACCATTTTATAATATATGGGGATCCATCCAAATGAAACAAATTAAGTGGGAAACAAATCACATTTCAGCCATTGGGAAATAAAGCTTATTTCAGTGACCACTGAGGGCCTGTACTATAGCAGAATTTGTGTTTTAAAGGCTGTAGCATTATGATATTGGGTATCCAGAACCACTAAGTGGGAAACCCAAAATGGACCATAACTTCCCTGTTTCCATCTGTTACCCCAAATATCTTCTGAAATGCTGCTTATGGGGAAACAGGTAATTCCCAGGAACAATGGGGAGGGGGGTGGAGATTAGCAGTGGGAAAGGAAGAAATCACCCAAAATCACTCCCCTGTCTCTTATGTTAGTAGAAACGCTGCAAGATACAAGCTACAGATTATTAAGCCAACTGTTATTGAATATTAAAATGCCTACTAACCTGTGCACATATCTGATGCATTACATGTCCAAACTCATGGAAATAAGTTTTCACCTCACCATGTCGTAGTAGCGATGGGCAGTCCACTGTCGCTTTTGTGAAGTTAGTTACCAGAGCTGCTACCGACATCATTCTGCTGCCGTCAGAGAGCAAGCAGCCAGGCTGGAGACCAAAGCACGCAGCATGCCCGTATTTTCCTTCTCTGAGTAAGAAAACAGGTCGAAACCATCCTTTACAGAAGTACCACAGAAAAAGAAGATAAATTGTTTGGTACTGCTTATATATATGTGGTAGAAAAAGGCTCATCCTTCTCTTGGAACAGCTAAAAAGAGGAAAACATTTTCCTACTTTCCTGTAACAGCCACAGCACTTGAGAGTCAAAGAACATTCCTCCTGTAATTTAGACATACTACTAAAGGGATAGCTCTGACTGCTTCTGAGTGGCTGTTTTACTGTAAGCTATTCTTAGTAATACCGTATATACTTGCAGATAAGCCGAGTTTTTCAGCCCTTTTTTAAAGCTGAAAAAGTTCCCCTCGGCTTATATGCGGGTATTAAAAAAAACAGCTTCCAGACAAGACTGGAGGGTAGGGGTGGGAGACAAGGCAGAGATGCAGCAATCCTGGGAGGGAAAGAGCAGTCTCCCCTCCCCCCTCCCTGCCTTAACAAGGCTAGCATGAGGCTTGCACGTGTTGCAGGAAGCTCTGCAGGAAGTTCTGAAGCCTCTGTCACAAAGGGAAAGCAGAGAGCAGAAGGAGGAAACACCCCTAGAGGAAGGAATAAAGGCAAGAGGGGTCAGAGGGAAAGAGGAGGGAGGAGGAGGATGGGAAGAAAAGGGAAAGAAATCCTGCCCAAAACAGGGGGGAGGGGAGGAATGGAGAAAAAGCCACTATCCAAGCACCACCCTCGGCTTATATGTGAGTCAATAAGTTTTTCCAGCATTTTGTGGTGTAATCGGGTGCCTTGGCTTATAAGCAGGTCAGCTTATATGCTAGTATATACGGTTATTACAGCATTACCAACATATCCAATTCCCTGAAGCTTTAGCTTTTTGCCCTTTGAAGAGAGGTACCCTTTGGACCCCATGAAATCAGGTATGTTCACTGACATACACTTGTTTCACACATTCACTGCATATGCTGCAATATTCTTGACCATCCTAATGCACTAAGACCAAGCTCCATTGAATACCTTTTGCAGTCCACAGAAAGAGCTATATTACATCCCGTCATGCCTTTTGGCATACCGATTTTATCTAGGGCTTTTATGTCCTGTCCACAGACTTCATACCTAAGTATCTGATTCTTTAAAAGAGACTTTTCAAGGTGAAATAGCAGCATGCAGAAGTTGATGTCTACATTCAGGTCTAGACATTTCTCAACAAAACACTCTATATTGGCTTTTTCTTTTGTGGTGGCACAAAAATGCTGCATTGCTAGAGCTCCTTGTCACTTGAACAAAAGGATAAAATACATATTTTATTCCTTTCTGTTTCTCTTTCAAAGCAGCAATGGTGGCACTTTGAAGATGGGTACCTAATGCATATCCTGCTCATAGTTTTGAATAAAATTATTAGTGAGGGGATGAAAAGAGCAGATATTTGGCTTGCAAACATCCGGCATGATGAATCAGCACATCAGTCAGCAAACACATAATAAACCCTTGGGAAAGAATGTCTGAAAGTGCCTTTTGAAAACCAGGTATTTGTATCCATTATCTGAGGGAAACGGGGTATGAATTGTGTTTGGTCGGACACACTTCATTAAAGTTCTGGATTTAACAGCTTTTGGAATAGTTTCAAATAAGTTATTTTCAAACACTGGCTGGCATTTGCTTTGTTAAGCTAATCTACTTTGAAGTAAAACATCTGAAAGGCAACATGCTAAATGCATATATACAAGGTCACATATAGCTGATCTGTCATCGTATCATTATCGCTATTCTTAAAATTAAGCTGATTTTCGGTCCCACCTTGCCAATAAATTCTTTCAGATTATGTTAGAACTGGGGGCCAAAATCGTTGCATTCAGGAATACAAAGGGCGCTAGATTGGGGGGTGGAGTGAAAGAACTCTGAGGACGGCCTCTCCATCCTCCCAGGACCTGGAAAGGCTGCAGACTGGAGGCCCCTGGGAAGGTAACTCAGGCAGGGGCAGCTCTCACACAGCAGGGATCTGCAGTCTCTGAGCCTCGGAAGGAAGTGGAAGGAGGAGAGGGTGGTCAGGGGTGGGGGCTTGGCTGGCCGCTGGACACAGGTAAGCCGCTTGGAGGAGGAGGCACTCAGGGATTGGGCAGTCACAACCGGTGTGCTTAATAGAAATTAAAGCCAGTAGAAAGCTGAGATGAAAGGTTTGAGTCCCAGAATGAAAACAATTTCTAGATGAGGCGAACAAAGTAGGCAGTTTGAGGCTGTAGGCAAAGAAATATGTGTTAATGACATGTCGAAGGCTTTCGTGGCTGGAGCCAAATGACTGTTGCGAGTATACTGGGCTGTGTGATCATGACAGGGACTAAAACTACTAGAGCATGGCCACACAGCCTGGAATACACCCACAACAGCCCTGTTAGATATTGTGCTGAATTACAGCTACAGAGAACAGCAAAATATGGCAATATTTTAATTATTATTGTAAGTCACCTTGAATCAAAAGGAAAGGCAGGACATAAATGTTTATATCTAAATAAATAAAATAAAACTGCTCTGTGTGGTTTGTAAAAGAGCTTTAAGAAGTCATTGAGTTTTAAACCATGATTGTGAATAGAATAAAAGTATTTATCTTTCGGAATATGTAGGGCTTTTTGTTCTTCAGAACTGTATGCATAAAAATGTACTGCAATCTAGAAACAACAGAAATGATTGACAAAGATGCCAAACTCAGGATAACTAGAAACCTTTCCTACTTAAAAGTCAAGGGGAAGCTAGACTTAGTTCTTAGTTTCTCCCAAGAGTTCTTCCTCTACACCAGGGCATCTCAAACTTCTCTGAGGCTGTGGGCACTGTTGGAATTCTGATTGGGGGTTGTGAGTGCCACCTTCAAAATGGCTGCCAATCACATGCTTTCACTTTAGAGATCACAGCAAACTATAGTTAGCACTTAATTAAACAACCGATGTGATACCAAGGAGAAAAGAGCCTGCAAGCTTACTTTCAACAGCCAATGCATAGTTTGTGATTATGTCAGAACTGAGTCAGGAAAATGAGCATCAGAATATTTAACTGAAGTGATATCATACAAAATTAGTTATTAATTATTAAATTAATAATATAACCATTATTATTGGCGGTGTTTAGCTCTCATCAAGGCAAAGGGTCAGGTTTCATGATATTGCATTCTTGTTTTCAAGGTGGAGACCGAATGAGTAATATCAGAGGCCCCTAAATCACGGCACCTGGTTTTGTAATCCACGACTAAAATTGGAAGGGTTGCCTGAGGAGATTTACGAATTCCTTGTGCCCAAGCGCCTATTCAGTTTCACCAAATAAGGGCTGGATACACCTTATACTTCATGCCAGGTGTTGTAGAGGCATGTTACAAACACGAAACAAATAAACATTAGGAGCATGCAGTTACTGGCACCCATATTTTTAGCTTCTACCCTGTGCCCATGAATAAATTCCAGTAATATTGGGAACTAGTCTTAATACAGACCATTGCTGAATGCCTATGACAAATACATTTACCGAAATGGTTCCTTGGGGGAAAACGATGAGTGAGCCCAAGGAATTGCATGGTGCAATCAGGTCCTCAGAGGTGTAATACTGCACCCACCCCCACAGCAACTAAGAATTCACTTCCGCTTATCCAGGGATAGTCAAACTGTGGCCCTCCAGACTACAATTCCCATGAGCCCCTGCCAGTGAATGCTGGAGGGCCGCAGTTTGACTACCCCTGCGTCTTATTCATAATAAAAATAAGGCTTATATAAGCTACAAACTGTACGAGTACCTTGGATAGAGGTCCAAGTAGAACTGTCCTAAAATGTCTCCAGTTGAACTGTCTTTCACTGTGTAAAGAGTAACGCTCTTGTGCCAAACATGGGGATTGTCTACTTGTTCAAAGACAAGTCCAAGCAGCTGCTGGTAAATGTTCAGTAGCCCTTCTGTGACTGCTTCGATAGGGAAATATTCCTTCAGTTTCTCGTGATCTACCGAGTATTTGAGCTCTTCCGTTTGGTTCATATAATAGTGCAGGTCCCATGCATTAATTCTGCCATCATATTTGAAACCTCTAACTTCACACTCCTTTTTCTTCAGGTTCAGAATAAATGCTCTCTCCTCTTCACCCAGAAGTTTCAGCTTGTTGCTCAGATCATCTGAAAATGAAACCATTATTATGCCAAGCTTATTTAGTTGCAAGCATTATGTCATTAAAGAACATTCAGGTGTTTGGTTTCTTTTAACTATTTTATTCATAATTATATCGGAAGAATATATTTGGAATACAGTCTATGGTTCCAGTTGCCCCCGTGTAAAAATAGAATACTGAAAAGGGGGCAGGAAAAAACAGCCAAAATATTCAAGACAATATACTTTTCCTAATGAGGAGCAGCCAAACATTTTGGGGATTTCCAGTTTAGAACAGTGATGACTAAATGAGGTACGACAGATAATTATAAAGTTATATACATGATGAAGCAGAGAAAGCTGTTAGATAATTTCACTCTTTCAAAACACTCAGGCCCAGAGCTGCCCGATAGTTTTAGGAAAGACAATGGAAGTATATTTTCACTCAATGCATGATTAACTTGTTGAACTGTCATTCAAAATGTAGTGATAGACCCTACTTTAAAAGTGGACTGGACATTTACGAACCTATTTGCCAATATGACTACATGAAGTCTTCGTGTTCAAAAGCACTGAATGCCACCTATAGCCAGCTGAATGAACCATCTCAGGGCATCAGGCTGTCAGCTATGGTAGTGATCCCCAACCTGTGGGCCGCAGACTAATTGGAGGTGGGCCCCTTTACAACACACTTCGGGTGTCATTGTCTCCCATCACTCCCAGATGGGACTATCTTGTTGCAGAGAAACAAGCTCAGGGTTCCCATTGATTTGTCATTGTCATGAGTTAAAATAGTGAATATTTTCATGAGTGAAAATAAAATGTTCCTTATGTTCATTGTCTGTATCTTATTTTGAAGGGATGTTTAAACATTACCATAGCGATCAGAGAGCGTTAGGGCAGTGGTTGAGAGTAGAGGAGTAAACTACCCCCCCCCCAGGCCTCAGTAAAAGGCATTGAGTGATCCCCGGGGAGTGGTCCCCGGCGTTGAGTGGTCCCCGGTGATAAAAAGGTTGGGGACCACTGAGCTATGGGAAAGAGGATGCAACAGACAGATAGAAGGCAACTAGCCTGATCCAGCAGGACTCTTCTTACATTCTGCTTTAAAAAAAAAAAAAAGTGCACTGGATTTACAATATACAAGATTCTGGTATTTTAACTACACACTCTAACTGCTTAGCTACTGTTATTTATAATTAGCAAATGGCTATCTATCTATCTATCTATCTATCTATCTATCTATCTATCTATCTATCTATCTATCTATCTATCTATCTATCTATCTATCTATCTATCTACCTACCTACCTACCTACCTACCTACCTACCCATCCCAGCAAGCTGGCAGAAGGTAGTGTACATTAATTTCCCATAACAAATAATTTTAACTTTAAACTTTAATTGTCTTGACCTAAGTTAAAAATCAAAAACAATTGAGTAAGAATATCAGCAACCAACTGTCCCCGTCGTTGAGCTTTTCCATCGCTACAGTATGATATATGGGGCATCTTACAAGTAGGGAGGGGCCCCATAGATGTACACGTCTTAAGCTCATATGCATTAAGTATTCTCTCATACTGTTCAAATATACATGTTTAAATGTCACTGCCTGATCTGCCACCAGACTGCTTCCTATGGGCTGCTGGAAGTCAATAAAACTAAATGATTGAGACTGGGAAGTGGCTGTCATTCTGTACCTATCAGGCGGGAAGAAAAGGACCACACAAGAAGCTAGAAACCATGAGTTCTCCAGATGGTTCTTAATTGTTCCATGTTAGGTAACAACATAGCCTCAAGCTCTCATGGAAGGAACAGTTATAGCAGTCTTCCTCTCTTGCCAATCCCAAACTATGCCTGACGGCCCCTTCTGAATTCCTCCCTCCTCCTTCCTCACGATACCTTCTCATGATTACCTTGGCTGGGTCCACATCCTCAGTCCTAATGTATTAGCAGTTTCACCAGGAGGAACTTCTATCCTGTCCTTTCTTGGATTGTTAAAACAAAGCCAGATGTACCCCCAATCAGCTTTTCCAGCTGCTGACTGTGCTTTTCAACCCTGTCCCTGAATTGCTGTTTGGCCTTGTTCAATTTCTGTTAAGTAAACATCCACCAGTGGACTCTACAACACTCCTTTTTCTCTCCCAGCTGGGCCAACACATGTCCATCACAACATGGCAGCTGCTGTTCCCAATTATAAAACAACAGCTTCCTCCCACTATCACAAAACCTTTATAATTTGCTTTCACAGTATACACTTCCAATGGGCCAAAGAATTGCACTTAATATTTGTAATATACTATATTTCAAGTAAATAAGACAGACCTAAAAATGCTGTAACATTATCCGTCATCTTTGCGGTGTTTAGCTCCAGTACAAAGTTGGCATGCGTACTGTATCCTAGAAGTCCTGCTAACTTTGCCCTCAGAGGAAGCAACTCTTGAAGAATTTTAGCATTTTCCTAGGGATACAATGAATGGGTTATTTCCTATAAAGAATAAACCAGTACACTTTAAGCAGCAGCAACACAGGTTTTGAATCAAATATACGGAATGCTCATTTCATCAGTTTCTCAGCATTGTAGAAAATTTCCTATCTACTCAAAGCAAAACAATAATAATTTACATTTCTTCTATTTAGAGAGGGGAGTCAAAACTAAGTAACAACAGTGCAGGTTTTGTATACCAGATCCCCCAGATTTACAATTAGAAAGGATCATGTGTAGAAAGGCTGGGAAATACATTTGCCTGAGACTCTGACAAATTGCTGTCAGTCAAAATGAGCAGTATTGAACAAGATGGGCCAAATGGCCTGAATCAGAACCCAGCAGTTTTATATTTACACTAGATTCAAAGCCCGTTCATGAGAATGGGCTTTGAAAGCCCCTTCCCCCGCTGTGGCCACCCAGCAAACACACAGAGGCAGCATTGCCACCGGGTACAGCATTTCTGGACCTGGGGGCCTGCTTCCTCCCCTCCCCCCCGGCAGCGGCACGGCCTTCCCCTCGGGCCTCGAAGCACACGCGGGGCCTGTTCAAGACCCTAGGTAGTGCTTCTAGGCATGAGGGGAAGGCCTCCTTCTTTACTCACGGTGTCCTGCTGCTTCCCCGTCACTTTCTGGCCTGTCCTGGTGAGGGCCTAGAAGCCTTTCTGGCTTGTCCTGTCCTGTGAGTGCCTAGATTGTGCCCTCACCTGATTGGCTAGAACTGCTCTCCATCCTGGGGGGGGGGGCCAATCGGAAGGCGCTTTGCGCCTTCCGGTTGGGCCCTTCCCCTAAGCCTCCCTCTTATGGCACCCACTACAGTTCCACCCAACCCACTGGGCTATCAGTATACGTTAATTTAACATTTTCCATATTTTTCTACTGTTCTATGTTGCTTGTTGTTATCATTTTATTATTGTTAAACTAAGTTATCTGTATTGTTTCTGTTTTAAGTGAGCTGCCCTGAGCCTTCGGGGAGGGCAGTATATAAATATAATAAATAAATAAATAATGGCTAGAGGTAATGGACTTTAATTTGGAGACCTGAATTTGATTTCCTACTCCTTTGCATGAAGCCTGCTGTGTCACCTTGTGCCAGTCAGCCCCACCTACCTCAGATGGTGCCTGTTGTCGAGATTGAGACAGGAATATAATGTGACTGTCAGTTGCTTTGAGACTCCTTAAGGTAGAGAAAAATAGGCTATAAGCACCTCTTCTTCTCTTCTATGAGTCTAAGCATCCTTTTTAAACAATGTAGTGGTGAATTTTTGTTAGTGTTCTCTCATTCTGCACTTCGACACTTGCCAATATGTCAGTTACAAAAATAGGATACGACAACTAGGATCAATACAATTACAACACACCAACGTTTCTGTTAAATTGCTAGTAATCCATCTTCTTAAAACAAACTTGTATGTTTGACAGTTAAATTTTCCACTCAAAAATCATCCTGATTTCTTTGTTTCATTTAATCCAATCAACGAAAGTTTTCTCATTACACAAATGCCATTTCAAAGAAGTTGCATTTCTTGCAACCATACAACTACGCCAACTGATAAACAATCCCCTCATACCAGGATTCAATTCTAGGATTAGTGGCATATAATAAATGCATTTCGAAAAACCACATCTTTGTTTGCAAGTAACTAACATGTGAATAATGCCACATCCTACAGCTAAAAATTCCTTTTGGATTTTTGCAAGACACGTTCTCCTGCTAGAAAACCTGTTTCGAAAATGTGTGCCAATCAGGTACGAGGAAAAGGACCACACAGGAAGCTAGAAAGCTGCACCAGTTCCCCAGCTTTATTTATCGTTCCAAGTGAGGCAACAACATAACCTCTAGCTCTCACGGAAGGAATGGCTCTCTCATATTATTATTATTATTATTATTATTATTATTATTATTATTATTATTATTATTATTATTATTATTAGATTTATAGCCCGCCACTCCCTTGCGGCTCGTGGTGGGTAACAATATCGCAATTCCCCATTAAAACCCCATAAAACAATAATAACATTGCCAATATTGCCGGCATGGCAAGAATGGCAGCTCAACTCCCCCCCCTCCCTCCCACTACTAGCGGGTGGAGAGGAGGTCCTGATGATGTTTTGCTTTGGGTCCAGAACCCGAGTCCCCGGGGGAGGCATAGATCTATTATCTGCCCACACCTACAGCTAGAAATTCCTTTTGGACTTTTACAAAACACTTTCTCTTGCTGAAAATTTTACTCCAAAATCACAAGCCAGGAGCGATCTTTATGAACTTTTACTTCTTAAGATTAAATTGAGTTAATTAAACAAAATTCATTAAAATAATGTTAAGCAGAATAGGGGCAAGGCATATCAGTACCTGAAAACGCACAGAGCCTGGGGAAATGTGCCATTATGCAAAAAATTATTATGGGTTTTGACCCAACTTAGCCCCAAAGTTGTGCTCCTTAAATTAAACTTAATTAACTTCAGCCTGTACATTAACCTTTTAAAAAATCTGCATGTTCAATTAGCATAAGGCCAGCTCTTAATGATTTCATCGCGGAAAAGTCTTTAGGATGCTCATAAAACTTAAGTACTAAAAGGATTAGGGATGGCTTTCCCCTGCATTTTGTTTTAATTCCTCATGCTACTTTGGAGTTCAACCAGCACTCCTAATGCTGACTGGCAGCTTCTTCCCATGGTCGAATGAAGAAATTATTCTAGCACTGCATCCTAAGATCCCTGCAGGAGGGGAGATTGAACTCTGGAGGGGAGATTGACTGAACTCTGGGGCATTATTCCACCCTCTGGAGAGTCAAGAATATTGTAGTGGGATGATGCTGGACAAATATGCATTCAGTGGTAAGATACAGTGAGTGACCTTCGGACCATTACCTTCTCTCTTCAGCGGCAACCTCATGCAGATGTGAGGATTTGGGTAACTCCAAAGTTCCCCTGGCCTGGGCATTTTGGACAAAAGTCTCAAGTGGGAATACCGTATATACTCGTATATAAGCCGACCCGGATATAAGACGAGGCACCTAATTTTACCACAAAATCTGGGCAAACTTATTGACTCGCATATAAGCCGAGGGTAAGAAATGCAGCAGTTACTGGTATATTTACATTAATTGAGGCACCAGTAGGTTAAAAGTTTTTGAATATTTATTTCAAAGAAAAACAGTAAACTAGCTCAGTGCAAAAGAGGGCCAGCAAACCAGGGCAGAACAACAGTACCCGGTTGGCAACCTCCTACAAAAAGTATAACAGCTACCAAACTGGGAGAATGGACAACTCTAACTACAGATACAGTGCCCCCCCAGAACAAAACACTGAAATAAAGAACTGTAAAAATCAACCTTTAAAAGAAACACAAAGAATGCTGCCCCTCAGAAAAAAGAAGAAATAAACATTAGGAGAAACAGTAAATCCCAAAGCACCCCCAAAACCCACCTCACCCCATCCACAGAAACCAAAAGAATAGTTTGGAAGAAGTAAAGGCAAAAGGGAAAAAAAGATCAGGGTCCCTCACTCAAACCATTGCTGAGCTACAAGCAGCCAGAGCAAGCAAGCTTCAGCTTGCAGGAGGTTTGCAGAAGCAATGTAACCATTGGCTGGGAGCAGGCTGTTAGTTCAATTACCGTATATACCTGCGTATATGTGGCGCAGAGTGGTAAGGCAGCAGAGATGCAGTCTGAAAGCTTTGCCCATGAGGCTGGGAGTTCAATCCCAGCAGCCGGCTCAATGTTGATTCAGCCTTCCATCCTTCCGAGGTCAGTAAAATGAGTACCCAGTTTGCTGGGGGGTAAACGGTAATGACTGGGGAAGGCACTGGCAAACCACCCCGCATTGAGTCTGCCATGAAAACGCTGGAGGGCGTCACCCCAAGGGTCAGACATGACCCGGTGCTTGCACTGGGGATACCTACCTCTGTATAAGCCGAGGAGGACTTCTTCAATGTAAATACTATGCTGAAAAACTCAGCTTATACACAAGTATATACGGTAATCCCACATCGTCAACTACAACAATAAATTCCTCTTGAACCTTTATAACACTGGTCAGAGATCTGGATTTTTCTGAACTGATCTGGGTAAATATGCTATAAAAGCAATCATACATTCATTTCCAGCATGTGTCTTGCTCATAGGCAATCTGGTTTAGTTTGTTCTGCCCTCTCTTATCTTTTCCTTTGATTATGGACGGGACAGATCTCTCATACCTCTTTGCACCTTGTGTTAAAAGATCTTTCCATTTTTTGCCTCGTGTCTGGAACACAGCACTTCTTCAGGACAGGAAAATAGTGTGGATACTTTAAGGTAACTTTGTACCTGTCAGTTTCAATCTTCTCTAAACTACTGATAAAATCATCAGGAAGAGCACCTGGGAAACATAATTTGACACGATTTCATATAAGGATATCAGCAGACACTTCTTTTAAAATATAAAACCTGCCCTCAACTGGCTATTGTTGATATTATTTAATTACTAATTTGCTTGCATTGTCAAAGGAATCACAATCCTAAAGTTGTTATGTTTCTTACTTTTGTGTATAAATATTTTACTTTTTAACAGTACAAATTAATATTAATCCATTATCAAAAAATTAATAAAGTTTTCCAAACGTAATAATTCTGAGCAACAGAAATTTAAGATGTTGACATTTTAAAGTACTAATATATATTTCCAATTTTAAAATTCTCACACAATTACATGTTAGTATCCTTAGTGAAATATTCCAAAGTAGACAGAAGCTCAGAAGGGAGGATACTACCCATGGAAGAAACATAAATGCTAACAGAAAACTAAGAGAAACAGAGAGAAAAATGGCAGAAATGCAATCAGGATTCAGAACAGATGAAATTTATCACATGGACTTTGTGCTCAAATATACCTAGAAGTCCAATACTAGAACTAAGTACACATGCTTTCGCTTGTTTGCTGTACACTTGTGTTTGTAGTGCCACTGTGGAAGGACCACACCCAAGAAGAACTAGGGAATGGTGTGGTTGCGTAACCACTGTAAGGACCCTGGCATCCAGATTCGATAACCAAAGTGGCTACAGCATACCGCTCCTCTTAGTTATGCCAGCCTTCCCAATAAAGTGTTAAGGGACATCCAGGTGTGAGCCTTAGCCCCCAAAGCCATCTTGACTCAGCAGACTACCAGGAAACAAGTTGAGTAAGAAATAAACACTAATAAGGCTTACCAATGTTTATGGAGCTATCTGCCAAATTTATATACATCACCTGCAACAATTCCTAAACAAATATACTCACAGAGTTCATCCTGAGAAAATACCAGAAACGTGTTTTCTTCATTAAGGTTTTTGTTGAAGTCTATGCACAGCTCACTCACTTTCTGCTTTATTTTCTTTATTTCCTGAATATGGAGAATTAAAAGCAAACAAAACAGAACATTGCTTGCCGCAGCAAAAGTGTTTTACAATATGCTACTCTGCATGATTGCACCACTTATGGGGGTGTTCAAAGCCTGAAGAAAGTTTCAGGGGTTTCTCAATGGTAAAAAAGTTGAGAAAGGCTGGTCTAGTCAAATACTGCTTTGAATCAAAACTGTCATTTCCAGGGATTTCTCATCATCAACTTGCAAATTTTTCTAGGGACAGAAACATTAACCCCTCCCGCCAAAAGTCAATAGTTCTGAAATATCACCAATCTCATTTGATCACTCCTACTTTGAAAATCTCATTTGATCACTCCTACTTTCTATTGGAACACAACAAGCATATTAAAAACATGTGCTTTTTATTTCTGAAAGATGCCAAACTTACATTCTGTACGTCCAGAGGAAGGTGCAGCCCATTCCTTTCACCCATTTTTATTGACTTCTCTAAGTATCTTTTGGCTTCAGGCTTTAAAGATCCAATATCACATGTTTTCTGAAAAATAAAACCATGAAAACTATTTAGCATTATATTTAAAAGCTTATTGAGAACTTCAGTAGTAACAGCGAGTGCTTATTACTCGCATTATCCGGCACAAAAGAAATACAGAAATGTGGTTTTCTACAGTATCTAATGATGTGGGAATCAAAATTCATTACCACAGCAGCATCGTTTACAGTTAATTGCTGTATACAACACCTCAAAGCATTCAAAGATTGTTGCATTAATTATCTCAGTAGTTGTCACAACAATCCTGTAAAGATGTGGAACTATGGTTTACCTGCCTCTGTACATGGAAGTTTCCTTTGCTCATCGTGGCTAGTAGCAATTGACGGACCTATCCTCCATCAATACACAGGAGCTACATAAGGAACTATATATAATTATAATTATATCCTGCCTTTCTTCTATCATGGAGATCAGTAGCTTACATGACATTTCTGGAAGATCTACTTACTATCTTCCACATTGATGATGATGCTATCTGTTTAGTCGTGTCCGACCCTCAGCGATTCTATAGGAAAGTCTCCGCCATGCGCCCTGTCTCTGACTGCTTCTTTTAGTTGGTTCATGGTCATCTCTGTATCGGCTTTGATCGTGTCAAGCCAGCAGATCCTTTGGCAACCACGTTTCCTTTTGCTGCTGACCATGCCAAGCATTAATGATTTTTCTAGCAGGTTTGATCACATGATGCTTCAAAAGTAAGTGAGCTTTAGCTGTAATATCTTCCCTTCTAATTACATAGTTGGTTTGCTCCTCTCTAAAACTGTCTTGTTGGTAACTTTGGCTGTCCATGGTATTTTCATCTCCAACACCATAATTCAAAACCATCTATTCTCCTCCTGTCTTGCTTCTTCAGGGACCTATTGCTTACCTGTAAATGGACAATCCTTTGGAACACATCTTCTCTCATGCTCATCTCAACGTCAAAATGAGAAAGCCTCTTATCAGCATATGTGCTCGCTTCACGCACATCTTTGTCAGGTGAAACATGCTGTGGGAAATCCAACATGCTTCTTTCCACTATTAAAAAGAAAAAAAATGACAAAATAACAAATGCACTAGGTGGTAACTGTAGAAATGAGCCCACCTGAAGCCAGATAATGAAATAGAATTTCCAAAGTTCCACAAAAAGCCTTTACTAGAGATCTCCTTAGATACCAGTTTCAATGTTTTCTATGATGGTAACAAAATAAAGTTGATAATCTGCTGTAATTAATGAAGAAAATAAAGATCTTTCAAAAATAAGGACAAAGAACAGCAAGTATAAAGAAAGAGTTTACAGAAAATGCCAATGTGGAGAAGATATTTTATTATTTTTTATTTTTTTTCCTGTGTTTATACTGCGGCTCTCCAAAGGTCTCACAGTGGTTCGCAACATAATAAAATACAGTAAATTCCACTAAAACCCATAAAACACCCCTTATCACAATTAAACAGATGGTGATCTCTTCCTAAAGAGAATTCTAATCTCCCAGTCCCCTCCCCATTCTGCCCGAGGGCCAAGTTCTTTTCCAATGGCAGCAGGGAGCCAGATCTAATCCTGTATTACATGACATCATTATACATATGTCTTTCCTGAAAACCACTGGTATTGGAATAAAACTATGAGAAATTTTAAGGAGCAGATCTTGAAACGAAGCTGTACATTCTTCTTGGATATTTTCTTCTATTACAGAAACAGAAATTGGTGTGCTCCAAACTCTCACTAAATGTGAACAAGGTAGGCCATTTGGTCTTTACAGATCCACTTCCCCACAACCACTCTTATCCAATAATACGTGCCATTCTTTTACAGGATCACCTACTAATAAGCAATCATGACAAAGAGAAGTATCTCCACCTGCTGGGAGTTATTTTCAAACCATTTATACAAAGACACTAATTTAACTAACAAGCACAATTAAAAGTACAAACATCTATATTTATTATTTATCACATTAGTATCCTGCACTTCTTTCAAGGTGCTCAAGACAGCAAATTTCTACATTTATAGCCTGTTACTGTGATTAGGCTACTAGACACAAGTTCACTTGCTGAACTTCCTGGGTTTCTCTCCTCTACAGGTTCTCAGCTTAGTCTTATGCTTCCCCTGTCTGAGACTACTGACCCATCAGCTTGACATCTGTAGCTGGCAAAATTTTGGAGCAAATCATCAAACTGTCAGTGCTTGAGCAGCTGGAACAGAGAGCTGTGATTTCTAAGACTCAGTATGGGTTTTGCAAGAACAAGTCATGTCAGACCAACCTTATCTCGTTTTTTGAGACAGTAACTCCCTTGCTGGATATGGGGAATGCTGTGGACATATTTTATCTGAATTGCAGTAAAGCTTTTGATAAGGTTCCACCAGACATTCTTGTTGACAAGTTGGTAAAATGTGGTATGGATCGTAATTCTGTCAGATGGATCGATAACTGGTTGACAGATCGTACCAAAAGGGTACTTGTAAATGGTTCAGCATCCTCTTGGAGAAGAGTGACAAGTGGAGTTCCCCAGAGATTTGTCCTGGGGCTGGTGTTGTTCAACATATTTATAAATGATTTGGATGAGGGATTAGAGGGGGTACTTATTAAATTTGCAGATGATACTAAACTGGGAGGGGTACCCGAAGGAGTCTCTACCCGAAGGAGTCTCAAAGCGGCTTACAATCGCCTTCCCTTTTCTCTCTCCATAACAGACAGCCTCACCTACCTCACAGGGTGAGAGATCCCTGATATTACTGCTCAGTCAGAACAGCCTTATCAGTGCTGTGGCGAGCTCAAGATCACCCAGCTGGTTGCATGTGGGTATGGAATCAAACCTGGCTCACCAGATTAGAAGTCCGCACTCCTAACCACTACACCAAGCTGGCTTAGTATGAAAAACCGTTTACACCAATATAGAATGGGGAAAGACTTGTGTTGGCAGTAGTATGTGTGAAAAGGATCTAGGAGTCTTAGTAGACCGTACATTGAACAGTCAGCAGTGTGACTCAGTGGCTAATAAGGCAAATGGGATTTTGGGCTGTATCAAACAGAGTATCGTGTCCAGATCACGGGAGGTGATGGTACCGCTTTATTCTGCTCTGGTTCGGCCTCACTTGGAGTAATGTGTTCAGTTTTGGATACCACAGTTGAAGAGGGATGTAGACAAACTAAAGCGTGTCCAGAGGAGGGCAACAAAGATGGTGGGGGGTTTGGAGATCAAGACATATGAAGAAAGGTTGGGGAAGCTTGGTCTGTTTAGCCTGGAGAGGAAACAATGAGAGGGGATCTGATAGCCATCTTCAAGTATTTAAAAGGCTGCCATATAGAGGATGGAACAGAGTTGTTCTCTCTTGCCTTGGAGGGGCGGACCAGAACCAACGGGATGAAATTAATGCAAAAGAAATTCCGTCAAAACATCTGGAAAACAGTTAGAGCGGTTTCTCAGCGGAACAGGCTTCTTCAGGAGGTGGTGGGTTCTCTATCTTTGGAGATTTTAAAACAGAGGTTGGATAGCTATCTGGCAGGCTGATTCTGTGACGGTTCAAGGAGGTGGCAGGTTACAGTGGATGAACGATTGGGATGTGAGTGTCCTGAATAGTGCAAGGGGTTGGACTAGATGACCCAGGAGGTCCCTTCCAACTCTATTATTCTATGATTCTATTCTATGGCTTCAGCCAGTGCTTTCCACATTTCAAGATTGTTCTCTGCTCCCAAGAGATATAATGTTAGCACACTTTAGGATGCCAGATTCTACATCATAGCAGAATCACTGGGCAGGGAATATTCCATGCAATCTGTATGCACGCAGAGAACTGAAACTAACCTATAGAACAGGGGTAAGCAGCATTCTGTAAATTCAGAACAAGAAATCAATGGAGAGCCTATCTGCATAACTTACACTATAAACTTAATCAACCTGTCAATTATTAGTCTGGTTAATAAAACCAAATGGTTTCTGCATAGTTCATGCTCTGTTTTCTACAAGTTGTTTATTAGGAAGTGGCACATTTGAGATCTCCCAATAAGCAACAATCCAACCAAACAGCATTAGAGCACTCCCCTTGACCCCCCAATATATTTTAATTTAAAGGTTTGAATTTCTTTCATAAAATGCCGTATGTGGCTTCAGACCCCTGCTACAGAGTCCAAGGTAATCACATGGCTGAAATTTAATAACCTACTTCGCAACATATTGGAACTGTAGCTATTACACTATTCAAGCAGCTATATATCAATGCAAATCTCACAAGTCTAGCTTCTAATATCTTCCCTTCTAGTGCAAATGGAGACTGGTATTAGACACGTCATACATACCTGAATACTCCACCTCTATATCTGCTAAAGCCTGTACAGTGTTTTCATACGTGACCTTTTCCATATCAAGCATCCCGATGCCATCATATACTTGCTTTGTTTTTCTGATAAGCTCTTCAGTCTTTGTGCTAATCTGGTCTGGCTGCAGGTCCCATTTCAACACATTTCGATCTGCTGCAGTACAGGATGAGGCCTTGAGAATGGTAGTAATCTCTGATCCTAAAGTCATTCTGAATAAAATCCTGTGGCCAATAGCTCTGCAATTAAAAGTAGGCACAAAATACAAAAAAAGGTGACAAATGACAGAAGACCTAGAGGGGAGAGGAGTGGAAATGACACAAGATGTACAATTGAAAAAATCATAGAATCATAGAGTTGGAAGGAGCCATACAGGCCATCTAGTCCAACCCCCTGTTCAACGCAGGATCAGCCCACAGCATCCTAAAGCATCCAAGAAAAGTGTGTATCCAACCTTTGTTTGACGACTGCCAGTGAGGGGGAGCTCACCACCTCCTTAGGCAGCCTATTCCACTGCTGAACTACTCTGACTGTGAAATTCCCCCCCCCCTAATATCTAGCCTAAAAGAATATATGCAGTTAATAATGGGCAAAGCTTTGCAAATCTGGAGCATCAGAGTAATGACTGGGTCATGGATACGGAAAAAGAGGTAGTAGAGACTAGGAAGCACAGCCAGAGGGATACTATGGATAAAAGGCTCAAGAGCAATGATGATGATAAATAAAGCATTTAGAGAAGCAATGAACAGGCAAGGTAGCTTCAGATAGGTTCTGTCCTGGTGAGGAGGACTCACTCCATTTCTTGTACTATGTTTTATCAATGATATTTTGCTTCTAAGCATTCCGTAGATGCTGTTCCCTTATTTTTTCTATTAAACAAAAGTACAAATGCTAAATAAACATAATAGTTTTCATGAATCTACATTTATTTATTTACTTATTTATTATATTTATATACCGCCCTCCCATTCGGCTCAAGGCAGTTTACATTATAACTCTCATATTCAGTACAGTACAATGAACATTCAATATAAAACTTATCTAATTATTTGATATTCCAGAATAAAGAGTCCTACTAATGAGGTTGGGGAAACTTCAATCACAGATTTCAATTAGACATACTTATGATAACCATTTTTAGGATTCAGGTCACTGTTAGAATCTAGTAATTTAAAGCATTGTTGTTGTTGTTAGGTGCGAAGTCGTGTCCGACCCATCGCGACCCCATGGACAATGATCCTCCAGGCCTTCCTGTCCTCTGCCATTCCCCGGAGTCCATTTAAGTTTGCACCTACTGCTTCAGTGACTCCATCCAGCCACCTCATTCTCTGTCGCCCCCTTCTTCTTTTGCCCTCGATCGCTCCCAGCATTAGGCTCTTCTCCAGGGAGTCTTCCCTTCTCATGAGGTGGCCAAAGTATTTGAGTTTCATCTTCAGGATCTGGCCTTCTAAAGAGCAGTCAGGACTGATCTCCTCTAGGACTGACCGGTTTGTTCGCCTTGCAGTCCAAGGGACTCGCAAGAGTCTTCTCCAGCACCAGAGTTCAAAAGCCTCAATTCTTTGACGCTCGGCCTTCCTTATGGTCCAACTTTCGCAGCCATACATTGCAACTGGGAAGACCATAGCCTTGACTAAACGCACTTTTGTTGGCAGGGTGACGTCTCTGCTTTTTAGGACGGTGTCTAGATTTGCCATAGCTTTCCTCCCCAGGAGCAAGCGTCTTTTAATTTCTTTGCTGCAGTCCCCATCTGCAGTGATATTGGAGCCCAGGAAAATAAAATCTGTCACTATCTCCATTTCTTCCCCATCTATTTGCCAGGAATTGAGAGGGCCGGATGCCATGATCTTTGTTTTCTTGATGTTGAGTTTCAAGCCAACTTTTGCACTCTCCTCCTTCACCCGCATCAACAGGCTCTTTAGTTCCTCTTCACTTTCTGCCATTAGAGTGGTATCATCTGCATATCTGAGGTTGTTGATATTTCTCCCTGCAATCTTGATCCCAATTTGTGACTCCTCTAATTCCGCATTTCTCATGATGTGCTCCGCATACAAGTTAAATAGGCAAGGTGACAGTATACAGCCTTGCCGAACTCCTTTCTCAATTTTGAACCAGTCAGTGATTCCATGTTCAGTTCTCACTGTTGCTTCTTGACCTGCATATAAATTTCTCAAGAGACAAATAAGATGCTCTGGTATTCCCATCTCTTTAAGAACTTGCCACAATTTGTTGTGCTCCACACAATCAAAGGCTTTAGCATAGTCAATGAAGCAGAAGTAGATATTCTTCTGGTACTCCCTAGCTTTCTCCATGATCCAGCGTATGTTGGCAATTTGATCTCTAGTTCCTCTGCCTCTTCGAAATCCTGCCTGTACTTCTGGAAGTTCTCGGTCCACATATTAATTTAAAGCATAGCTGACATTTAATTTCAAAAACAACCTCCAGATCCCAGGAACTTAACCACTGAAAACAAATACAAATTATGCCATCAGAAGTAAAACTAGTGAACTGTTTCCTTAACAAAGTAGACTTTCAATATGCAAAACAACAGGTGAAGACAAATATTGTAAAATGCAAAAAGATAGAAAGGCCAATGCAAATGGACCATTATATAAGAGTAACAACAATCATTTATGCATTTATGTGAAGTAAATAAAACAAAACCACCAATAGAAACAAAAGTTGACATAGCAACCCCAAATGCAACTTTCACAACAGTCCTGGCTACTGCACTAGCCATGTCATAGTACCCTTGTATGGAATACTCTGGACAGCATCAGAAACCCCTCCCCATTAACCCGTCCAAACCCACTAACCTCTAGGACCATATTTAGCAAGTTAATGTTGTCAAAGGAAATCTTATAGGAAATGTTATAATACTGTTATCTTCAGTTATGGAATCCAATGTTACTGTTGTTTACCTAACGTTATGTTGCGCTGTATCATCCCTATGTTTTTGTGCAAACCGCTCTAAGCTGCAAGAGAGGGCAGTATAGAAATGTAAGAAAAAAAAAACAAACACTATGTGATAATATGAGGGATGCTCAGACGACATCCCCTTCCTGCTGGAATGAATGCACAAACCCACTCCCCCAAGATAGAGCCTTCAAAGTTAGAGGTCTTGACAGTCCTGTAGTCAGGAGGGCAGCTAAAGGCACCTGCAACCACAACCTCCTAATGCCCCTCAGACAAAGTATCTGAGATCTACTGCAGCCTGCTAGTAATCTTTTCCCCAGAAACAGAACTAGAGCCAGATTACGAAGGAAGGGGAATGGGTTCCTGGTGGATGTTCGTACTCCAGTCTTTACATCATACTTTGCACAGTGAGCCAAAGTGAACTGCACAGTTTCCCCCCACATTTAAATCAAAATCCTGCATGTCTAGAAATGTCTCAATTGGGCACTTGTTTGTGATATCACAAAGAATTCAACAGATAAAAGCACATCAGTGTATTCTGATATGTTTATCTGCTTAATTTGTACAGTCTTTTTCACAAATGGGGGCCCAAAGTAGCTTACATGCCACCCAGGAAGCTTCAGTGGCAGCTAGGTAAAGATAAAGGTATCCCCTGTGCAAGCACCGGGTCATGCCTGACTCTTGGGGTGATGCTCTCTAGCGTTTTCATGGCAGACTCAATACGGGTTGGTTTGCCAGTGCCTTCCCCAGTCATTACCGTTTTACCCCCCCCCCCCCCCCGTTTTAAGCTGGGTACTCATTTTACCGACCTCGGAAGGATGGAAGTCTGAGTCAACCTTGAGCCGGCTGCTGGGATTGAACTCCCAGCCTCATGTCTGCTGCCTTACAACTCTGCGCCACAAGAGGCTCTTTCAATGGCAGATAGAATCATAGAATAAGAGTTGGATCATCTAGTTCAGTGGTCCACAACCTTTTTAAGGCTGCGGACCGGCGGCGGCGGGTAGGGCGATTGCGAGGCCGTGCATGTGCGTTTGCGCCACGTGCGGCCGCAAACATGCATGCGTGGCCCTGCCGCGCATGCGCGGCCCTGCTTCCCTCTCCCCCCCCCCCCCCCACAAAAAGAAGCTTGCCGGGCCGCAAGCTAATTGTCCACTTTTGCGGCCTGGGAAGTTTCTTACTCCGGGGGCGGGGGGCGGGGAGAGGGAGCCGGGGCCTTTGCGACCCGGTGGTTGGGGACCACTGATCTAGTTCATCTAGTTCAACCCCCTGCACTATGCAGGACACTCACAACTCTATTGTTCATCCACTGTAACCTGATGAGGAATTTGAACCTGATTTTTCTAGATCTTAGCCCAATACTCTCTAATCCACATTTGGATCTGTGCCTCTTACCCTGGTGGTATGTCATGATTGATAGCTGTGAGTTAGAATCCTAAATAAGGGACAATGTATTGGGAGGGCCCTTTTGGCTCTACTTCCATCTTTTGTCGGCATATGCCCTCATCAAAGTTGGGGCCTATCTGATTTCAAACTATAAACTATTTTTTCCCCTTCACCAGCCGCCACACTCCCAACTCTTCCTACATCTCTCCTTGTGTTGGTAGCACATCACCAGCTCAGGGATTATGCTAGCAACAGCACCCAGTGGCCGGCACAAAATAATTATGGTGGTATAAAAGAGGTTTCATAGTGATCTTATCCCTGCCCAGTGGTGATGAACCAGAGACCGGATGACACTCTGAGGCTTTCATTTGTAATAAAGACCTGGGGAAATGTACAGCTGCTTCTGAAGGAAGTTCACAGAACTCCTGAGGCACCTTAAAGTCTAACAACAGTTATTGTATGAGCTCTTAAGAGACAGAGCTCAGCTCTTCAGATGCTGTGTATTTTCTTTTCACGGCATTGGAGGAAATGAGTTCAAATGCACAAAAACTCACAATGGAATACAGTTGTGGGTTTTAAAGGAGCCACTGGACTTCTATGTTGTATTGCTACAACAGACTAACATGGCTACCTCACTGGAACTTTCTGCAGCAGAGACACAGGTAATTAACCAAGTGCATATGTGGAAGAGACTCCAGTTATCCTCCCATTAGCTCATCTGCTGCTCTTGCACCTGCTGGTCTTAAGTGATCTAAGCAGCATTTATGCACAAGCATTTAACATTAACAGACTACTTTCACCTGTCTCCCAACAGCCATTACGAAAATTTAACTGTTCATATGGCTTGTTAGGAGAAGCAATGCTGAAGTTGCTGACAGCAGCTTCTACACTAACAAGGAGCAATGCATTATTTATGCCTCTTATGAAAATGAAATTTTCATTAAGAGGCAACCTCTGGAGTCTCCCTAAATGTCTTTAAACTTTCCTATAAGATGTTTGCCAATCCCTGATGTATAACATTTGTTCTTTAGAAGTAGGCATGCCATGGAAATTAATGGGTTAGCTGTTGGTGAAATAAGCTGCTGCATAAGTCACCAGGCCACCATGGAAGACACACATATGACCAGTTCTGCAGCAGCTACATTGGCTCCCAGTGAATGTTTTAGTGCTAACTTTTAAGGCCATCTGTGGTCTGGGCCCTGCATCTTTAAGGGACCGCCTGTCTGAATATGTCCCCTGGGGCAGTGGTCCCCAACCTTTTTATCACCGGGGACCGGTCAATGCATGACAATTTTACTGAGGCCCAGGGGGGCGAGGGACGTCGCCACCACCTAAGCCACCACCTAAGCCCCTGCTCTGCTTGCTTTCCTGCCGGTGCCCCTGACTTCCCGCTGCCCGCTGGGGGGTGCTGCCAGCAGCAGCTGCGCAGTGCCACGCCGAGGGGGAGCCCCAGCCATGGCGGCCGCTGGAGAGCACCAAAGGTGAGCCGGTGGCAGAGTGGCTGGGCAGCCCCCGAGGCAGCAGCCGGGGAGGAGGACGAGGAGGAGCCACAGCCCGGTATGGACTGATCCACAGACCGGGACCGGTCCCCGGACCAGGGGTTGGGGACCACTGCCCTGGAGAACACTGCAGTTAGCTCTGGCCAACTAATTGGTTGTCACTGGCCCCCAAGAAGTACTACTAGCCCTGGCCCCCACCTGGTGGAAGAATTCCCGGAGAACATCAGGGCCCTGACAGAACTAGCAAAGTTCTGCAGGGGAGGCAAGATGGAGCTCTTCCATCAAACATACGAGGCCAGTATGCCTGGAAGATCAGACCACCATCTGGGCCTTCCTGACCGCTTGGTATCTCCTCTCATATCTCCCCTTGGAGAACAAACAAACAAAGACACTGAAAGGATTTATTGTTAGCTTTTAGCAATTTTAATGTATTGATGTGTTTTTACTGGTTTTATTTATAATGTTGTATGCCATCCTGAGATGAAGGGCTCAAGATGTGAAGCCTATTAAATACCTTATTAAACTTCTAATAAAAATAAAATTTCAAAATATACCTGACTTACAGAGATACTTAACCACTCTTAAAATGTGCAGCATCAAAAATCCTACTGCTAAAACAAAACAACTCATTGAAGAAGAAGAAGAAGAGTTGGTTCTTATATGCCGCTTTTCCCTACCCGAAGGAGGCTCAAAGCGGCTTACAGTCGCCTTCCCATTCCTCTCCCCAGAACAGACACCCTGTGGGGTGGGTGAGGCTGAGAGAGCCCTGATATCACTGCCCTGTCAGAACAGCTCTTATCAATGCCATGGAGAGCCCAAGGTCACCCAGCTGGTTGCATGTGGGGGAGTGCAGAATCTAACCCAGCATGCCAGATTAGAAGTCCGCACTCCTAACCACTACACCAAACTGGCTCATTGGAAAAATGACACTATAGGTCTATAAATATTTAATATTTATAGCCCACCTTATTTCCATGGATTCAACACATTTTTAAGCTTTATATACCACCTTTCTCTTTATTAGAGACCCATAGCAACTTCCATTGTTCTTCTTGCTTCCATTTTATCCTCCCACCACCCCTTGAGGAAGGTTAAGCGGAGGGTGCGTGACTGGCCCAAGGTTACTCAGCAAACTTCCATGGCAGAATGCAGATTCAAACCTGAGTTTCTCAGATCCTAGTCCGACACTTTAACCACTACACCAAAATGGTCAACCCTAAAAACATTAGATTTTTATCCTGTCCCCTCCCCCAGAATGGGGCTTGGGGCAGTTCACAACATGACAATACAGTAACAAAAATTACATTAAAATTCAATTAATTTAACACACAGCTTTTGGCATAAAATCCACCATGTCGTTAATAAGAGTCCACCACAATTACATTACTGGAATGCCTGGTGGGGTAACATGCCCTGCAGAAAGCAGAGAAGACCTGCACAGCTTGGGTCATCATCAATCATCAATAGAAAATAACACAGTTACAACATAATATATGCAGCCAACATATGGAGTCCCTTTCCCTTTGTGAAGCACCTTCCTGAATCATTCTGTTATAGAAGGACCCTCCTGAAACAGTTCAATTTTACATAGTTACATAGTTTGCAGAATAACAGACAGGTGAGACCCTCTGGACTTCCACAGGCAAGCCACTCTACAAGAATGGAGTCACAGCAGAGAACACATATGAGGTGTTGCTTTTGTTCCTTTAGAAAGGCAGCACCTGCAGAAGGCCCTGAACCATTGACTGAAGCTGCCATAGCAGAACATAGGGGGGAGAGGCGGTTCTTAAAATGTGAAAGTCCAAGGCTGCACAGAGTTTTGTACAGGATAAGAAGTGCCCTGAATTGACCAAAGTAATGAGCTACTCTGATCTGGGTAGTGTTGGCTAGCCTGATCTTGTCAAATCTTGGCCCAAATTGTAATAAACACCTGGAATTCAAAGCTGCAGGAAGTAGTGGTGACTACAAGCACAAACAGCTTCAAGTAGAGATTCAATATACATATGGAGCAAAGGTCCATCGGTGACTATTCGCCACAATGTATAGATGGAGTATTATGTCTGGGGCAGTGATGCTCTGTATTCTTGGTGCTTGGGAGGGTGGGCTTCTGGAGTTCTAGCCCAGCTGGGGGACCTCCAGATGGCACCTCCATTATGGCCACTGTGACACAGAGTGTTGGACTGGATGGGCCATTGGCCTGATCCAACAAAGGTTCTCTTATGTTCTTATGAAGCTAAGCAGGGTCAGCCCTGGTTAAGATTTTGAAAATCCAGAGTCCTGTTGCTGAGGCAGGCAATGACACACCACCTCTGAACGTTTCTTGCCATAAGTCAGCTGTGACCTGATGGCAAAAAGAGAGAGAGAAATAATGATCAGCCAATTGAGTGACCGCAGAATGCATGCGTGCTCTGCCTAGCTCTGCATCAACTTGAACAGTGATTCTCAAACTTATTCAGGCTGCCGCCCCCTTGTCTCCCAGGCCGCTTCCCTCCTACTTCATATTCAAAACACACTTCTTTTTTTGTTGTTACACAGCAGCCACATTCTGGGAAAAGATATATAACTTCTTTGTAAAAGCCACTTTGAAACAGGAAAAGAAAGAGAGAGAGAGAGAAGCAAGCAACAAAAAATCCCATGGCCAGAAGCAAGCAGGAAAAGCCTTTTCCAGCCTCCCGGAGATGGAGACTTTTGGGGAAGTGTTGGGTGGGTTAAGAAATTCCTGGAGATCTGGGGTGGAGCACAATGACTGAAGAGGGGAAAGAGCTCAGGATGAATATGATCATATCTAGCCCACCACCTGAAGCTGTCATTTTCTTCAGAAAGCTAAGCATGGTTAGCCCTGGTCAGCACTGGGATGGGAGACCACTGAGGAAGCCAAGAGTCGCTACTACCCAGAGGCTAAGAAAATAAAGCTATAGCAGGAAGAGTCAGCAAATTCTGGCAGGGGCTCATGGGAATTGTAGTCCATGGATATCTGGAGGACCACAGGTTGACTAATTCTCTCAATATTATAGCTAATACATCCTGCCTCACCTCCTTTATCTAATCTTCTCTAACACAAAACTACATGGCCATTTATTTTCATAACTCTTTCACCCATTATACACACCAGCTTTGTATTTGAAAAATTTGTGTACAGTTGTTTCTATGCTTTATTTCACACAAATTAGGCTCTCCCTAAGCTACTAAATAGGCACTAACATTGGACAGCAGCAATTCACACCTGGATATTCCTGCCCAAACAAGACAGTGCAGTTGCAAAGGATTGCATCAGTACAATAGCAGCATGTGGAAGAATTCAGCCAAATTTGTGAACAGCTCTGAGAAACAAATGTCCTCAGTAACCCTACAGTAATTACCTACAAAAGGCTCACAAATTATCCAACCTACTGCTTCCATTTATTTATTTAGATTTATATACCGCCCTCCCCGAAGGCTCCGTTCCCCGAAGGTTCTAAGTTCCAAAATTTACAGCAATTAGAATCATGGATAGGAACATATGTTGGAATAAGGGGACAGGCAGTTGCCTACAAAAGTCTACATCACAATAAGCAGATTTCTAAAATGCCCAACCTGTATGCCAGAACGTTCAACTGTTGCATCTAAACAAGAAAACAGGGTCTATACATTCAGGAACGGAAGGGATGACATCTTCACTGGTTGGCAATCATTTAAGGCCAATCCGTATGGCTGAAAAGGTTAAAGGTATGAATACGGTGGAGGTTCTGTCTTCAGCAATCATAAGGCTAAGGAGAAAAACCAGGGGTTAAAAGCGGCCAATTTTTTCATAGCCTCTGGGGGCGGGGGAGGCCTTTGAGAAGGCAGAGATGAATCCATGCAAGCGGCTTTACACCCCAAAAGGAAGGCCTCGCCTCAGCCCCAGCACCTTTTCCCCTCCCTTGCTTGCAGACAAAAGAGACGCGGGCAGCTTCCCGCCGCAGCCCTTCAAGGCCACCTCTCCCTCCCTCCCTCCCTCCCTCCAGGTGAGGAAGGAGCCGAATACCTGCAGAAGCTCCGGCCCGCAACGGCGCCCAAGGGCAGCATGGAAAGCCGGCAGCGGGCGAGGAGGGCAGCCTGACTCCGCGGCAGCTCCGCCAATCAAGCGGGCCGGGGCTTGTCCCGCACGTGCCGCCCGCAGCGGCTCTGCCTCACCGAGGCGAACCAGCCGAGGGCCGCGGCGGCGCGCTCCCTTCCGCCAGGCAGCTCCCGCGCGCGCCCCCGTCAGCCTCGCTCCCGCCCGCCTTCCCTTCCCTTCCCATCCCACCCCACACGAACGACAACAACGCCGCGGGAGCGAGCCGGGGACGCGAAGGGGAGAAGTTTGTGCAGCCAGAGCGCAGCGCCGGGAACTGCGCCGCGACCTACGCTGGAGGGCCGAGCCAAGGGAGGGAAGGAAGGAAGGAAACAGACCGCCGTCGCTTGGCTCCCTCCTCCTCCTCGCCTTTTGCAAGGTAAGGCTAACGGCCGCCCTTCTTCTTTGCATGGAGAGGTCCGCTGCAGAGTGACGAGAAAGCTCGGGCTGTTCCGCCGCAGAGTCTGCTGCTGCTGCCTTTCCATAGGGAAGGGACGGGAGCCCTCCTAGCTGGATCGCGAGGGCCGAAGAATGCAGAATGTTCTTCTTGTTGTTGTGCCAGGCGCTGGGTGGCTAAAAGGACCTCGTTTTTCTCATCTCTCGGGAAATTGCTGGTCCCCGTCAGGTGGGTCATGATCCCCCTCCCATCCCTCGGTAAATCAGACTGCACACCTCTGGGCTGTGGAGAAGATGCTCGAAATGGCCGGGTTCCCGAACGAGGCGTGTGTTGGCGGGATTTAAATAGGCGTGTGCTTAAATGAGCGTGATTCTGCTCAGCTTAAGTACCCTGAGCCGTGGAGCTGTTAATCTGCCCAATGTAGTTTATAGCGCATAGATGTAGGTAATATCAAGAATCCCTGTCAAGAAGGCATCCCAAAACAGTGGCGTTTGAGCTGGTAGCCTAGGCCAAGTTATATAACCCTATATGGGAAATGTAAAATATTATGGCAGGGATGCTCTGAATCATCCCCTCGTACTAGCGTTTGCCTCCAGAGGGCCCTTGCCGCCACTAAAACAAGATATAATTTGTGTTGATATATGGCACCACTTTCTTCTTCCGTTACTTGAAAGCTTTTTGTAGCTCATTCAGAAGTCCAGCATCAGCTGAATTGTGTAAGCCAAAACTGGTTGTTAGTATTTTCTGTATTATCAATAAAGGGCTTTTCTTCTCCCAGGATATAAATGGGAAAGTATTGTGAGGAAAAAGTGGCAGCCTGAGAAGTCTGACTGAAATATTTGCATAAAGTTATATAATTTCAGAAAAGATGTGGAATGCAAATGAAGCTCTGAGTCAGCACCATATCACAAGTTTGCATTGAGGTCAACATGTTCTCGTTTAAGTCCTAAGACTGTGTAAGAAGATGGCACTTAAATTTTAAAAAAATCAAAATATCATTATCTTGTCATTCTTAAATCTGGAATGCAGTTTCCTGGATTCAATTGTGTAATGGTTTTTTGGGGGGGAAAGGAATGATTTTGAACCTGAACATAAAGTTGTATGGTATGTTGCCCATAGATGCTGGAGATATGAATTAGCCCCACCCCCTTTTCCTGATACACTTGTACCATTATGGGAATACAACTTTGCTAGCCTGAGGCCCAGATGGTTACATACAAGCAAACTTCTATAATATGGTGGCTAAATTTGAACTGCAAGCCAGGAAGCTGATGTTTTGGGATTTCAACTCTTAAACATCAAGACCTTTGAATCCTGTCTGGTAATTTTTGTGCTTTGTTCAAAATGTGGCAAAAAAGAGGGGAAAAATGGACTTAACAATTCAAAAGTTTGTGCAATATGGCAACTAAAATCCCATCATAAACATAATTGCTTCCTTCTCAGTCTATTGAAATTATTGGGGTAAGAAGGATGCTCTCTGTTTAGGATTGCACTGCAGGAGTATGAGCCAGGATATTTCCAGTAATTGCTTCTCATTCCTAAACCTAATGGTTATTTTGGCCAGTCTGTTGTCTCTCGGCATCATCTTCCTATCTGCAATACGGGGATAGGTTAGTAATCTCAAACTTAAGTCTGAAGAATATGCTTGGATAAAGAAGCAAATGGGGAAAAACCCTTGAAAATAAAGGCCAGTAACTGATAAACAAATGTAATACATCTGAGCTACATTTTGGATAACAAGTGAACACTGGTATTTCATTCATACCTTGCCACAGATGCTTTTAATCTTTAAAGTGCTACTGGAGTCATGCTGTTTTCTGCTGCTACAGACAAACACATCTACTCTTCTTGAACTACCAGCATAAATATAATCATCAACAATTCAAATGTAGCTTCACCTTAAACTTTCTATAGAACCACAGTGGCAGACCTAGATTCATATGTGAAGATTTTGAACCCAGCCCTTGGTAAACTCAAATAAGTGGGTAAAAGTGAGTGATATCTCCCCTTCCCTTTGAATTCAAGTGATTTTTAATGGCACTAGAAAGCAAGCCTTGTCTCTTTGTTTCTCAGCTTGAACAAATTATTCCTCCCAAGAAATCCATGTTTTTATTTAATCCAAGAAGATGTGTACTTTAAATCAGGTCAAAACTTTGTTTTGTGTAGCTTCAGTTTACAGAAATTAGGACCCTGAACATGAGTATAATGGCTCTTTTTGTCCCAGGGGTGAGGCATCTTAGTATATCCCACCAATCAAGTGAAAGAAACAGGTCTTAATTTCAAACTTCCTGTCACCACTGGTGGTGGTCTCAATTCATTTCCTGCCTTATTGCAGTATTTTTGTAGGAGCTACATCCAGAGATCTGGGCAAGGGGTTGGAAAGATATCAGAGAGGAGTAAAACCATGAAGGCTTAGAAAGCTAGCCAACAATTGTTTTAAGAACAAGGGGTTTAACCATAATCACACTGCCTTTTGTCACTTTTCTCACACTTAGAGGTAAATTAAAGTCCTAGTGTCTTCTCTGTGCCGGTTGTTGGTCCAGGCCGTGTCCTCTTGGTCCTGTCATCCTTGGTGGGTGATGAGAACTGAAGATAATTTGGTGAGACTTCTAGAAAATTGGAACTGTGTGGGAAAATAACTCCCACATCAGTGACACTTCCTGTAGGTGGAAAACAATCTTGTCACATGATTCAGACTCCCTTTGCACACACCCCTTCCCTGCAAGGGGGAAAGAGTTATTTAAAGCAAGGGTTGCCACTTCACTCTTCAGTCCATTTTGCATCTGAGGGACAGTGATGAAAAAAGCAAAATACTTGGCTAGTGATATAGCATTCGTTAGTTACATTTGTCTTTGTTGTTGGGATATGCAGAACTCTGCAGCCCATTACAGAGGAGCTCTGTCCATATCCTAATTAACCATTATGCATTAAGTTTAATGCCCTCGTTGACTTGCTTTCTAAGAAGTTAAGGCCGTGACTTACCAGCATTTGCTAAGAGCTTTAAGCATGAAATAATTGTCCACAGTTGAATAACTACAAGTCAAAAAGAATATTAAGAAATCTAGTTGCATCTCTTAAGACTAATTTTTATTTACTTGGGTGAGTTACACCCTCCCCCCCATTTTACTGGTTTAAAAAAATTCTTCAGATTAATTGGATTTTTCTGATTTCTTGATTCAGGGAAGCTTCACAAACTTGAAAATGTCATCTGTCAAACGCCTTGTATACTCGGTCATCAATTTCTTGCGAGAACAGAGTCAGATGGATACTTTCAGTTCAGATGAACAAGAAAGCCTGGAAGGTTGGTGGTAATTGATGAGTGTGATGTTTCTCAAAGCCTGAAGAATGTTTTGGAGTTTCTCAACAGTAAAAAATTAGAGACAGGCTGACATAGGGTATAATATGGAATGGATCTGGGGTTATCTGGAGCTTGGGGAACAGTTTTTTCTGGGTAGAGGCACCAAATTTGCAGCTTGTGCCTCCTCTCAAAATTTCCCCCAAGCTCCAAAAAGATCAGACTAGGGGCTCTAGTTATATGGACCCCAAAGAAGATGCCTCCATTCTCCATTGGTTTCAGTGGAAGGGGGGAAAAGGTGCCTTCTTGAAGAAATCAGTGGCACTAGAGGTATTTAAAGGGCTTATAGTCCCTTTAAACACCTTCTCCAACAGTGAGTTCACCTGAAAAGGGTTTAAACTTTGATTATCTTGCAGTTCTGAAAATCCCAATTTTTTGGGATTTTGATGGTTTGGCCATTTCAGATAGCTGAAGAAATACCCAAATAAAAGAATAGCCAGAAAATACCAATAAAATATTTTAATGTCATTTTTCTGGCATACCACTACTCAGCACTGTAACTTTTTATTAACTGTGATATTTTGTAAGGCTCTTTTCTTAATTTTGAAATATTGTCTGGAAGTAAGGGAAATTTAAACAACACTTTTATTCCAAACAATTTGCTTTAAACTGCCCTGTCCTGAAGTTTCAGAACAGTTTATGAGAATAGAAAATAAATGAGGCTGTCTTGTCCTAGGAAGATCAAAAATATTTTGGAAAGTCTGCACCTTGGTATTAATAAATGTTCCATTGGTAACATATTTGCTTGTTGATGGTCACATGCATATGTTAAGTTAAAATGTTCCTGTTATATAAAGCAAAACAAATTCCATAAACTTGAATGGTACATGAGCAGAATGATCTAAACTCATTTCCAGGTTTCCTAGTACTCTGGTTTCTCTTCAGATCGCATAAATCTTTCCTAGTACTTTAAAAACTTTTTCTCTCTAAAAAAATTGATTTGTCTGGACCAGTGGCGAAATATATTTCAACTGCAAGAGCCTGTTTGGTTATATGTTATGTTGGACTCAAAGACTTGGAGCTGGATTTTATAGCTCCCTTCTGCTGAATGAGGGTTTTTGGCCCAGAGCAAGCCTAATGAAAATGAGTTATAGTCTTGATCCAAATCCTGGCTCAAATCTAGAGTTTTTCAAAGAAATTAAGGTATACCATTAGTCTTACCCTGGCTAGTTCCCCAATTTGTATAGATACAGATAAATGGTGGCTCAAAAACTGAATCCCTACCTAACATTCCCTCAGGTCATCAGTTGTCAGTCCTGCTATGGGCTTTGAGTCCTGATGGTGGCAAAAAATAATCATGTAATACCCCTTGCTACAATTTGGCAGCCCCAGTCAGATTAAATGTTGCAGTGCTTTACAAATAACTAACATAGCATGCTTTCAGTGGTCTGTATGATGTTCAGAAGCTTCTTTATGTGCTATGATAAGCCAAACTTCCTATTTGTCTGCTGTACCACTTATTTCCATGGTAACCACTGTGTTTGAAAATACGTAAAGATACGTAGCGCTTGTTTGCTGGATGTTTTCCGAACATTTTTCTTGTCATGAAGTAAAGGCAAGTTCAAATACCTTGTTCCTTATCCTCTTTTTTCTTTTATTCATCTATTCAATTGATTTTTTAGCCTGCCTCTCTTGATTTTTAGCTCACCTCTTTTTCTCCTTTGCACACACTGATTCCTTTCTTGTCTAAGCAAACCATAGTTAGCTTATCATCTAGACTGGATGCAGAAGAGGAGGAAACACATAAGCCTGCAGAATATGATGTTTTGCATCAAGTCAAGTTTTCCTAGAGACACACTTGTGAACTAACATGAGTCTGCCTTTTCCTTCACAGTTGAAGCAGGGAAAGAGGCAAATGCATAGCCTTTATCTGGATTAAAGTGTTACAAAGGGCTTAGTACTTATCTTGCATTTAACAGTGTATTATCCTCTGGGTTATCTTACGTTGATAGGCAGAGGACAGCAGCACTAGTTGTTCCTCTTTCTCAAGATAAAAGCTAATATTTAGCACATATTTTGGATTAGAGGATTGTTTTTATAATTTACCAGGAAACGTTTGATCACCTTAACTGGAATAACTGAGTAGTTCATGGATTTGGACCTAGAAATAGCAATCTGGTTTTAAAATCTGCAACATACTTAGAAGCGTGTTTTTTCTTATAGAATTTTCTAGGCCTTACATTAAGAGCCTCTTGTGGCGCAGAGTGGTAAGGCAGCAGACATGCAGTCTGAAGCTCTGCCCGTGAGGCTGGGAGTTCAATCCCAGCAGCCGGCTCAAGGTTGACTCAGCCTTCCATTCTTCCGAGGTCAGTAAAATGAGTACCCAGCTTGCTGGGGGGTAAATGGTAATGACTGGGGGAGGGACTGGCAAACCACCCCATATTGAGTTTGCCAAGAAAATGCTGGAGGGCGTCACCCCAAGGGTCAGACATGACCCGGTGCTTGCACAGGGGATACCTTTACCTTTAGGCCTTATACCACAAAGGCAGTCTTCCACAATTAAGAAGGGTACATTTGCCCATCAACCTCCAGTTCTGATATATGTATTTCCTTTATTATGTTTCCCCTTGGAACCATAATAAACAACAAATGGTAATAAACAACAAATGGTAACGATATAACGTATGCTTGTTATTCCCATTTGATTTTTCAATCTGTTGAGCATCTTAATTATGTTGTATGCTGATTTGTAACTGCCACTTCAACGTATCTGAAGAAGTGTGCATGAAAGCTTATGCCTTGAATAAAGCCTGAATTAAAAAATCGTGTGTTAAAGATTCCTCTGTAGTTGAACTTTGTTCTACGGCAGAGGCAGTTTGCTTAGGGAAAAGCTTTAATATTTGGAGAGAGATGTGGCATAAACAACTGCAGTGTTTTGCCCTAGTGAAATACACAGAACAAACACAAATTCACACTTGCCCTCAAAATAGAGTATTGATTGAGGTGTATCCAACCTTTTCATAGCTGGTTTTGTTTGTTTGTTTCACTGTTCACATTGGTACTAAATGTCATAAGATAATCAGTATTTAAGCATGTCAGTACAAGAATGAGTCACTTCCTTTTTTAAAAAAAGTACTAATCATTACTTTCTTTACAGTGGCAATTCAGTGTTTGGAAACAGTTTTTAAAATCAATCTGGAAGATTCTCATCTTGCAATACCAGTACGCTTGACAGACATGTTTGCAGACTGTTGTCATAAGGTAAGCAATGAATTAGCACATAGGTTTTACAATTTTAAAATAGTTTAAAGAGAGCCTTGCAGTTTTGTGAGGATGCTAAGCTTAAGCTCTGCATCAAAAGAAATTCCTTTAAGCTAGTATTGATGGTAGCTTTTGGGGGGCGGGCGCTCTTCGGGTTGGCCCAATCAGGCCGTGCGCATCTTTGCTGTGCGCAACCTGATTGGGCCGCTAAATGTGTCCAGTCAGAAACAGAAGCCGTACACAGGAAAGGGAGCCCAAACATAGTCCGGACACTCTCCGCCCAGGGCTCTTCCCAGATATTAGAGCCACAAAGTGGTAAGGATAGTGTATAGATTGAACTGTCCAACTTCTACCTTGATTCTAAACTGTCTTTGTTCTGAGGCATAATCATTTTTGCCGCATATTATTGAGCTAACATTGACCCTAGTCCAAACCACAGATTCCTTGCACATGGATTAGGCCGTGTGCTATAATGGATACATGTAGATCTATCAAACAAATATTTTGACTGCTCTGATTGCTGGTTTGGAAGAAAGCAGTATGGATTCAGCCCTTCCACCCTCCCACGTAGGTAATTGAGGCATAAAAATTGGTTTATGTGACACGACCCAGCATGAACCACTGCACTTGTGTGTCCAAGAGTTAGACTCAAGGTTTGTATTTTTTTTTTTAAGACATAGCTGAGGACTGGGAAAACTAATTTCGAATACTCCATGTCACAGTGTTGTTTTGACTGGCTTCTTTTTCAGTTTTTAGAGATGTACTTCATGAAAGGTGTACTTTATATCCACTGATTTCTCCATTCCTAGATTGGATTATATATGTTCATTCTAGAATAGCTAATTGTGGCCAAATTTCTCTTTTAGTTTGATGACAGAATGAAGGTAAATCTAGAAAGCTTATCCAGAAATGAGACTTGTCTTTTTCAAAATTCATACAGAACGATATACTGCCTCTCTCAGATTCTTTGCCCGAGGATATTGAGAAAGCTGACCAGCTGAAAGATGAAGGTATGCATTACAAAGAGGAACTAGCTTCATTTTATCATAGCTCTTATAGTTGGTGCCCATACTAAAACATGGCTTTTGCATGGACAGGTTTTTAGTCTAGTAGAAAACTATATTATAGAGTGGCAGATGCTGTATTTTGGAGAGTGGTTAGTGTGATGGCTGATCTGGAGAAGATTTAAGAAGCTGAGCAAAACAAAAAATGTTATGTGTTTTTACTGAGAAGCAATTCCCACTGAGGTCAATAATATTCATTCCTATAGAAATGTGTGTGTGATTCTTTAGTTTGTTTTTTTTCCTTTCACAGACTGTCCAGTATTCTTGCCACCTTTATTCTGCTAGCAAGGCCAGCTTCATCCACCTATTTGGGTTTCAGCTATCAGTCCCTCACATCCTTCATTCTTATTCCAAGTGTGCCTGTATAGACGCATAGAGTTAGAATAGGGCATGTAGGTCATCTAGTCCACTCCCGTGCTTAGTGCAGGATCAGCAAATAAATAAGATCAGATCAGATTTGCACAGCAAACTTAACTGAAAGTTTAAAACAGCTGAATTAATGTAGTATATAAATACAGCCTTCATAATGGCATTCTAAGCTGTCAGCAGAAACCACTGACAACCTAATAGGCTTTTGGAACAGAAGAGAGAGGCAGGGCTTCATGATTATATCTGGAAGTCCATTCTGTGAGATGGGAACAACAATGGAGAATATACTTGAGTGGGCAGAAATTGCTGCTTGGAGTAAAAGCAGTAAAAGAAGAGATGAGTTGGCCGAATGAAGTTAGGGTAGAGGGAGAGGTTCCTGGACCTACCATCCATTTCCACTTCCATTTCCCTTTCCGTTGAATGCAGTTGAATTCACGAGTGTAGTTGTCACTCGTTTACTGCAGCACCTTACCAGTGGCAGCAGTTGTTGACTTGTATCCTGTGGTCCTTTCATTAAGTGAGGAGCTTTTCTCTAGCACAGAAAATCGTGCGCTCATGATGAGGCTCCTTATTCTGGACAAGGCTCTTTGCATAGCAGAAGGGAGTTGCTGAGGCCAAGTTAACATTTATAATGAATGGTTATTAGTATGGTTATCTACCCGTACTTCATGCCTGTCCTGTAGGTCAGTGGTCCCCAACCTTTTTCAGGCCTGGAACCAGGGGGGGGAGAGGGAGAGTGGTGCTAACTGGCAGGCGCAAACGCGCTGGTGCAGAGCTGCTGCGCCTGCACCTCCCCCCCACAGCGTGGCACTCACCGGTGGGCGCAAACGTGCAGACGTAGAGCTGCTGCGCCTGCGCGTTTGCGCCCGCACCTCCCTCTGGCTTGAGCGAAGCAGCCGATTTCTCCTGGCGCAGTGAGTGCCGCACCGTGGGTTGGGGAGGCACGCCCGGTGGCACGCCAGCACCGCGCCTCCCTGCCCCCCACCAAAGCCCAGTACCAAGGGCTCCATGGCCTGGTACCTGGCTGCGGCCTGGGGGTTGGGGAACATTGCTGTAGGTCATAAATACTATTCCTGGTTTACAGATTTGAAGCAAAGGGGGTGAGGTTTAGTGATGCATCTTAAGCCATCAATATGTTTTGATATTTAGTCAAACATTTATACTCCACCTTTCCTTGTGGTTCATATGGCATCTGAATGATCACAGAACCAGTTATTAGAATGCTGTTTACTAAAACTGTACTGGTTTGTAGATCTCTTGTATTCAGCAAACAAAATTTATGTAATGTATTAAAGGTAAAGGTCTGCGCCACAAGAGGCTCTAATGTATTACTTAATGTAATGTATTACTTAGCAGCAAATAAATGGTCTGACAAAGTATGTACAGTGCTGTTCTGCTCATACTAAATTTCCAAATTGTGTCTGTTTATGAAAAGTTAATCATTAAGGGTAACAATTGCATCATTGCTTTATGAGGTGTAGTTTACAGTGATGCATGACATTTATGCACACTTGGCATTCAATCTTGTTAATTAAACACAAGTTTAGGGCTTCTGTTTATTTCAGGTAATAATCACATGAAGGAAGAAAATTATGGGGCTGCAGTGGATTGTTATAATCAGGCTATAGAACTGGATCCCAATAATGCTGTCTATTATTGCAACAGGTAAATAAGTATCTAATATCTTGAAGGTTTATTTTTCTCTCTAATTTCTTCTTTCAGCTCACAGCTAGCACACATACTACTACCATGTAATTAGCTTATTTGGTGTTCAAAGCACTTCATGTGCATTTATCTTATTATGATCTTTCCAATAGTCCTTTAAGGAAGGATAGGGTAAAAACAGCACTAGTTCTGACCCTGGTTTGGTCACTAGAGTCCCATGGCATTTCCTTGTTTGGTCTTTCTGAAGTCTAGCCTGTCCTTTTATCCCTGCAGTAGTCAGAATTATGAAACCAGTTTTGTCCATTTCACTGAGAACTAAGGCTGCAGTGCTAAATCTATTTGCTTGGAAATAGTCCAATTAAAATTAACTTCCAAGAAAGCATAGTTAGAATGCCTATTTTAAATCCTAGGGCTTCACCTTAACTTAGACAATTTGGTGGTTGGACCAAGACCTAACACACAAAGCTGCCCTATTTGGTTCAGACTGTAGGTTTATCAACATCAGTATTGTCGGACTCAAACGGGGAATTAAGTGTATCAAATGAAGAGCATAACCTATCTTTCTCTGTATTAATAATGTATACTATTCGTACTGTTTTATCTTTAGCTTTGGAAAATAAAATAAAAATTCTGTAAAAAAAACCCCAAAAAACCCCATCAGTTTTGTCTATGCAGACTGACAGGGTTCTCCAAAGTTTCAGGTAGGGTTGACAACCTTCAGGTAGGACCTAGAGATCTCCCATAATCACAATTTATCTCAAGACTAAGATCACTTCCCTTAGAGGAAATGGCATCTTTAGAGGGTGGCTTTTTATGATGATAGCCCCCCCCCGAATTCCCTTCCCAGACTCCACCACCATATATTTAGAAACTTCCCAACCTAGTCTCCAGCTCCATGATCCACAATCTGATACGTCTAACTGGAGATACTAGGGATGGACCTTGGGACCTTCTGCATGCAAAGCAAATTCTTTTCCACTAAGTCATGACCTCTCCCCATATGTTGTTGATATTCATGTTTTCTAGCTCAGTTCTTTTTCATACTTCAGAGCTGCTGCTCAGAGCAAACTGAACAATTACAATGAAGCAATAAAAGACTGTGAAAGAGCAATAGCAATAGATCCAAAATACAGCAAAGCATATGGGAGAATGGGGTAAGTGAGCTAGTTGTCTCTCTCAAAATTGTATCAGCAGGGCCTGATCCAAAGATTACTATATCTGTATCTCTTTTTTCTAATGAAAATACCGGCTGAGATAATACCCTGTGAATAATTGACTCGGGCTCTAACCCATAATTTTTAGTAATATCAGGATTATGGCTATGCATTCAGCTAATCAGAATTTAACAACAAAACCCCAAAGGGGATTGATTTCAGATATTCATTCAGCTGGATTTTTTGTTTTGCTATTTTTCTGGCTATCCAAAACGGCCATCTTGAAAAATGTAAAAAGGATTTTTAAAAAGGGGAATTACCAGCAGATATGTTACAAATTTGATCCCTCTACCTCAAAAAATAGCTGTCTCAGACACTCTCAGATCAATTCTCCATTATAGTTTACGAGAGCGACTGACTATAATGGTTTCCATAGATTAGAATGGAGCTGGGGGGAGGGAATTGGCATTCCCAAATATTTATTGAATTCAAACACGATATTGCTATTGGGATTCAGGAATAATGGGAAATACTGATATTTTCCAGTTTCACTGTACACAAACCTGAAAAATACCGTTGTTGTTTTTTTCATACCCCTAATCAGGATGAATGAAGTATGGTGAGATTTTATGTGGGCAATAAGCTCATTAACAGTGTTGGTTCTGTTTCTGTATGGCTTCTGTATGCCTTCATGTTCCAAAAACCATTTTCATAGAATTACAAGTTCAGTAGAATATTTCCTTTGCAGAACAGGATCTGCCAAGAAAAGGAGCCACTGTAAGCCACTTCAATGCTTGTGAAACAAAAGTTACTCTCATTTCTATGTTTTGTTGCTTACAGATTACTATATTATAAAAGTAATCCATAGAACAGTCTTTGCATGACTTCCTAGATAGGACATATGGATCAGGTAATTAAATGCTGGGCAAATATGTAACACTGGAGATTATATGACTTTCAGAGAGTTAGAGAATTAAAATCTATGAGCCTGGCGTTCCAAAATCCATGAGATTGAAATTGATTATTGATGAAAGGAATATTTTAAATTCTAAAACCTGCCCTCTTTCAATTAAGAAAATCTAGAAGCACCTGGAATTCTTTGTGCAAGAAGAGAAACATTAAGCACAGCATGCCATGTCAGTTATAGACAAGTGTTTACAGACAAACAGATGTGATTCAACTAGCACCTTAGAGACCAACAAGAGTTTCAGGGTATAAGCTTTTGATAGTTAAAGCTCCTTTTGTCAAACAGCTAGAAACTGAAATTTTTATCCTAAACAGCTTGATTATACCAGAAGGAAATGTTTGACAGCAGAAAATAAGAATTTGTCCCTATTCAGTCCTGAGGGACAGGGTTCATTGTTCTGAACTTGTGAATGAACTGAGGCTCAACAATGTTGTGTTTTCCCTTGAAAAAGTTGAACTTTATTATGGTGTTTGTATGTAACTGCAGAGAGCCATTATTGATAGCATTTTGCCATTTTGCATTTTGCCATCACATTTTACTGTAGCTTTCAGATTGGGTGCAGATGTGCTATTAAGAATTGTCCTTACCCAGGGGTAGTCAAACTGCGGCCCTCCACATGTCCATGGACTACAATTCCCAAGAGCCCCCTGCCAGCATTCGCTGGCAGGGGGCTCCTGGGAATTGTAGTCCATGGACATCTGGAGGGCCGCAGTTTGACTGCCCCTGTCCTTACCACTTGATTGGATGTTGCAGACTGCCAGTTTATTGTGTGATTATATCGCACTAGAAGAAGCTTTGTCTCTACTAAAAAAAAAAACTAAGCAAATATTGTAATCGAGATTAAAATGTTTCATTTAAATGAATTTTAATTAGGTCAGAAGAGAGAGACTTATTTTGTACTCGTGTTGACTGCCTTTTTTCATGTGTAGATTGGCTCTGACTTCAATGAACAAATACCAGGAAGCAATCAACAGTTACCGAAAAGCACTGGACCTTGATCCAGAAAATGACTCTTATAAATCAAATCTGAAAGTAGCTGAGCAAAAATTAAGAGATGTGGCCAGTCCAGTAAGTTACCTTTAAAATCTGTTTCACTGTTCAAACAATAAACAAATACAACATTTAACTGTGGTGCTTGATACATATACTTCGATTTCAGATTGGAACTGGATTGAGTTTTGATATGGCAAGCTTGATAAACAACCCTGCCTTCATTAGTATGGTGAGTACATTTAAAATAAAATTGTGGCATCTGTTTTGTCTTGCTTGAGCAGTTTTTTTTAGCTTCAAACCCTTCCTGCTCTCTCTTCACCTATATAATGATTTTGACCAGTACTGTTGACCTAATAGCCTTTGTTTTTATTAATGTCCAAGCCCCATATTATATTTTAAGAGATACTGTTGCTGTGCTGTATGGAGCTTTTGTAGCAATTAAGTTACATTTTTAACATATCATAAAATGAACCTTTTCCCACAATGCTGCGAGAGTAGTCCATTTCAAAATTGTCCAGTGAAACATTGGTTGCATTACTACTCATCTCTATTTCAGGCAGCAAGTTTAATGCAGAACCCACAAGTTCAACAACTGTAAGTATAAGCACGTAGTGCAGAGTCTTGTGCATGCCAAAGTAATAGGTTATTCTGAAAACACTGACCATATGGGTCTGAGTATTCATTTTTTTTCAGTGGCAGAATCCTGGAGTTGGATTATTATTAGTCAGCACTTTTTGATGACTGGCAATTCAGGACTTGACCTGAGCAAAAAGCTACTAAATGTTTTGTATGCCAGATGGGTAGATAGGATGGGCAGAGGAAGGGAAGAATAGACTTTGGTGCTCTTGACTCAAGATCAAAGTCTAAATTGGAATCAAGGAAAAGAACACATGGCACGAACCAAGCTTGAGTTAGATGAATAAAACACTATATTATTATGCAACCTAATTCATTGGGAAATTCATAGGTATAAATCCCACTGCAGTTCATGAAAGTAGCACAAGAGGACAGCTGTGTGTTGTGCAATTCCCTGTTTTGAACTGGGGGGGGGATTGTGAACAGTCATCTTGAACTCCTTTCTCCAGTAATTTAGTTATGGTGACCTTTTACGTTTACTTGCAGCTCGTTTGCTTATAATACAGTAAAGAGCAATAACCATTCAGAAAAGATCTATATTGTTTTGCAATATCTATTGTATAGGATGTCTGGGATGATGTCAAATGCTATCGGAGGCCCTGCTGCTGGTGTTGGTGGTCTCACAGATTTGTCAAGCCTCATACATGCGTAAGTACTATTAATTTGGATAATTCCTCCGGAGGCTCAAGTTTGTGAAAATGGCTGTTTTTTAAAGTGACCATGTTAAGATTTCTGACTTTTGTTTGCTACATTAATCAAAAACTGAGAATGCTTGATTAGAAGGGGGGAAAAGGAATAATGCATCTTTGTATCTTTCTCGCTTGGGAGCAAAAGGGGGAAGGAGGTGGTTGGTCTGGAAAAGGGAAACAGCTATTTTTTTGCTCCAGCAAATGGGAGTCTTTGAACATTGCCGTCACAATTGGTTTCCATTGGTGACTCTCCTGGGAGAAGGTTTCAGAAAAAGTAGGGCTTCCCAGCTCCCTGTTTTTCACTCAATGCAAGGTTGTGCACAAGGGGGGGGGGTGGTTTGGGGAGTTTAACCCCCCCCCCCAAAAAAAAAGACTAATTAAAAGAAATAACAGAAAGAGCTCCTCACTGAATCAGGAAAAGCCTATTAACAATGGTACAAGATAGGATTTTAATTGTAGATGGTACAAGATAGGATTTTAGTTGTAGACTATTTTAAATTGTGATTTTGAATGTTTAACTACTTTGTCAACCACCCTGAGCCCGCTTGTGGTGAGGGACAGTATATAAATATAACAATATGAAGACAAATACAACTTTGAACAAAAGACAGCGGAGTCCAAAGTATGATACTGTCTATAAACAAAATCATTTGTTTATTAGACAGTTGAAGTCAGCAAGACACTTAACTTAAAAGAAACTGTCTTGCAATTCACCCTTCCCCCTACAAGCAACAAAATGTATTTGTTCTGTAGTAATGAGTCATGGAATATAGGTGGGTTACATTAATATGGCATTATAGCAGACTTTCTCAACCAAGGTTTCATGAAACCCTGGGTTTCTTAGAAGCCCTGGAGGGGTTTCCTGAGTGGGTAGTAGTAAATATATATATATATATATATATATATATATATATATATATATATATATATATATATATATATATATATATATATATATATATATAAAGTTTTTAAAGCATTTCTTGGGTGATATTACCATGTAACCTATCTGCCTCCAAATGGCCAATAATGGGCCTGGGGTGGGTGGGAAGGGGAGTAGCCCCAGGTGGGCTTGTATACAGCTATACTTCCCAACCATATTCTGCACCATTATGCCACTTCTGGCATTTCTTGTTTCAGGGGTTTATCAACAGTAAAATACAGTAAAAAAGAATGTTTCAGGAGTTTATCAACAGTAAAAAAAAGTTGAGAAAGGCTTCATTATAAAGTTGTTTTTTTTATTTGTGAGACACTTCGGTAGCTCTTATGAGTGCAGGGGGGGTATACATTTTATAAAATGAATAATATACATTAAAACAGAAGCAATGCACTTACAGGAATCTCTGCTATGTAGTAAGCAAGAATGAAAATGGGATAAAGTTTTGAAAATTCAGTGTTTTTTTTTAGAAAAATGTTTAATGCATTATTTCCTGTGCTATAGTACGGAGTCATCACTTCTATTTACTATTTTGCCGCTTACATTGGTGGACATTTAAGGTCTCTGCCGTTCAGTTATTTTCCTCCAATTCTTTAACTATTTGTCTTTCCTGGCTAGGGGAAATGAGGGTCTTCAAATGACCAGTGTCAGACAAAGACTGGAACTACTTCCTTTATTGTATTGATATGCTACTTTTCCATGCTAGGCATGCTCAGGCAGCTCATAAAATATTTAAAACAACTAATTACAATTATGAAACCTCAAGAAGCTTTAACAGTTAAACAAAACTCAACTTTAAAAATGGAATGAGAGGGCTGTGGAATCGATGGGTAGGCCTGCAACAGTCGGGTCATACTAATTTCTGTTGAGCCAGTGAGTTCCACAGCTCTGAGGTGGCAACCAAATGGGCAAGTCTCCTCTGAATGTATATTTGTGAGTTTGGATTTCTGTAGCAAATTGTAGTGCTTCACTTGCTTTGTACCCAAGTGCTTGTTTTTGTTAAGAACTTGGTTCATGGTTTCCTGTGTTTTGAGTAGTGCACGCTGTGGGTTTTCTTCTTGTTTACTGATTTTTGTGAAAAATAATTTTTCAGGGGACAGCAGTTTGCACAACAGATACAGCAGCAAAACCCAGAGCTCATAGAGCAGCTGCGAAACCACGTCCGAAGCAGATCTTTCAGTGGCAGCACAGAGGAGCACTCCTGATTCACGAGCCACGTGTCAGAATGTTGTTCTACTAACTCCAAAAGGCATATTGTAGCTTGTAGCAAATATCACCATTGTAACTCTTCTCAGACATGAGACAGGAAATCTTTTGTGTGTATTCCTTATTGTCTGTTGAAAACAGATTCATTGCACACAGATCTGAACATATCATGTATGTATATCGATGCCTTTGTAAATGGAATATAAGTAGAGCTGGTGACATTCAAATCTCTATGTACAAGGGAACATTTTCATAGCAAGTGGACGATGGTACGTTACTCCTCGTTCTTTCCTGGGGAGAGTAGATTTTATTTACACACCAAGATTGCATATTGAAGCAGAGATCATCAGATAGGAGACGAGTGGAGCAGATAGTGCTGATGGACCGTGTAATCTTGTACAGAAATTGTTTAATGTTGTATAAGGCAGCCTCTCTCAAATCAGAGGACTGGCCCCCATGCAAGCCTATGGGAGATGCAACGAATTCTGCATGCCTTATTGGAAATAAGCCTATAAAGGCTCAGCTCTCTCTCTTTTCCGCCCTAAGTGAATCATCACTTTATTGTGATGGCATGTGAAGGAAAAAGTAACAAGTCCGGTGGAGTTATTTCAGGCTGTAGGGGGAGAAAGTGTGTTCGAGCAAACAGGTACTGGGGTGGACTGGGTCCGTGCTAGACTGGGAAGGTGAAGTTGTGCCGAGTCTACAGTAGATATAGCCAAAGATTGTTTGATGAGCATGGACTGCCTACTGCATTTTCAAAGGGTGTGCTGTTTGAGAGAAGTAGCAGCTTGTGTTCTCCAGGGGGTGCATGACCTGGTTTCCCTACAGCCGTTGTAGATGTTCACAGCTCTAAAAAGACAATATGGTTCTGCTCTATGTCAGGAATAGGGGTTGGAGGAGAGAGAAAACAGAAAGAAACAGACCATATTTTTAACTTGTGATTGAATACTGGGGGATTTCACAGCACCAAAGCAGCTTACTATGCATGGCTGACGGAAAAGGGGATGAATTCATAAGAGAGAGAAGTGATACATAGGAATGTAAGCAACACTATTCATAATATAAAACATGTTAAGATGGGAAGTCTGCCAACAATACTCTGAAACTCTCTGTAAACCTAAAATTTCACCCTGGAAATACCTCTGAAAAATTCCCATCATGGAATGACAAATATTAAGGTAGTTAATATGGTGAGCTTAACATTAATCTGTTTAAGTATCTATGAAATAATTGTATACATATTAGTATATCTGTCTTAATTGCTTACCTTTTAAAAGAGTGTTTAGAAGACTCTTCAAGTTCATAAGATGACATGCATCTCTCTGTTCTGGTAATGTCACTGGTCTATTTTGCTGTATCTTGGTGTCTTTATCATTTTTCTTCCTGACTTGCTACATGTGCCCTCTTCCTACCAATTTTTTTTAGACTTCCTTTTGCACTTCTGCAGAACTGTTTTAGAAAGCTGTTCAGGAGCCAGATTTTTCCAAGGTGACAGTATTAAAGCATTATTCAGGGGAACATTGCTTAGCAAGAACATTGTGTGGGGTACAGAAACTAATTGCTGCTCTATTTCTTAAAATCTTTCAACGTCCACTTAGTTTAGAACAACCAATGGGATGGATTCAGGTGACCCTCATGGATCTATCCTTTCCACAAAGCCTAATGCTTTCAAGTCTGTTTCCAGCAAGTTTTCCAGCCGCATAAGTATAACTGGTTATTAGTGTGGGTGCACCAAATATATTTTGGGCATAATATGAGGCTGAACAAATGTAAAGAAAACACTGATTCAAAATACGGATGATAGCCTGCCTGAAGCTGTCTTTAAAAGCAAAGATATAATCTCCTCAGCCCACTAATTGCATTTGTGTATTTAACTATTCCAAATTATAAGTGGCAGCAACTACTTAGGGCTGGGTGGCCTAAAGTCATTGGGAAGTTGATCACTGGGAAAATTCAGCTAAGTGGCAACTTGCCAATTTGCCATTGCAGTGGTGGTGGTTGTAACTAGTCAGATTCGATGGACAGATGTGCTCTTATGAATACATATAGGGCCTGAGTACCACTTCATGCAGCCTTTAAAAAATTAGGCAAAGATGTTTTTGCAATGGCACAATAGTAGCCGTTTTTACAACACTGGACAGATGGATTTCCAACTGCTCATTTCAGAAAAGAACATTTGACAGTGGCTGTTCTCATTCTACTCTTAATTCATTGTCTGTTTTCCACAGAAGATCTATGAATCAGTCTTGTGCTGTTTTTGGAATAAGTTTAATAAAGGAAAACGAAACCACAAAGCACTAAATTTGCGTTGTATTTATATTGTATATATGGTATTGTTTTTCCAATTATACATAAAGTGATTTGGTTGTATAAAAATGGACTTGTTTTGACAAGGTTCTACTGTCACTTATGAAGAGAGTCCTATCACCAGAGTGACACGTTCCTGAAAATATTGTGAAGATCCTGAGTTCTGTATGATTGGCTTACAAGTGTGGGAATGACTTTCACATCAAAATATCTAGAAATAACTAACAGCCCGTATTCCTAATGGTGCATTTGCAATGTAGTCATTTTATAGAGTTGATATTGGGAGACAATATTTAAAAATATCGATGCAGTATAGTGATGAGCACTCTAGTTACAATTCTCCACGTAATGGAAAGACTCATTAACAAATATGAGTTGAAGGAAGTCTTGACTAGAGGTAGCTGTTTAGAGTACATCTCAGAACTAAGTGGATTTTGCATCACTTTTGATCTAACAGGTTGTGTAACGAGACAATGTTTTATTACGCAAAAGATCAGAAATATCTTCCTTTCATGTCTAAGTGCAATCCCTACCACAAGCATAGCCTTGTAAGTCCATCGACGATGCAAGAAGAGCAGTGGTTGGATTTTAAACTATAGTATTTACCTTCAGCCTCAGTCTTCGGCTGAAATTCTTAATTCTTGGCACTGTTCCACTTCCTACATTTCAAAAGTAGTCTGAGTTAGGATGTAGGTATTTTTTTTAAGGAATGCCTGAAATCTTCAGCTTTTTTCTATCACCACTGCTCAATGGCAGCTTAGCAGCCACCGGTGATCAGTGCATTGCTTTTTTCTGAGTATTTCTTCATCCCAACCATGAAACGTTTTGGGGGGAGGATAAGGAGGAAGAGTACCTTAGCGTGCACATAGTTGGATAGGCGTTTTTAGATTTATAAGCTGTTTATAGTCGTACTTGAAGCTACTTATAAGTAAAAACTACATCAATATAAAGAACCATTGAGCTTGCTAAGTATATCTATAAAACAGACCTCAGACAATGAAACCAGCAACAGCAAAATCTCTTAGTTAAAAAGCCTTGTTAAAAAAATTATTTTGGACTGTCACCTAGAATCCCTGACTAGGTTTTTTTTTGGAGGGGGGGATATTTCAAAGGCAAAGTAGCACTAATGAAACCACCTTTTCTCTAGTTGCTCCCTCCCTCACTTCTGAAGAATGGGGGCACAGAATGAGATTACTAGCACACTTGATGGAAAGAATTTTGCTGATAACAGTCTGAACCAACATCTGCCTCAAAAAGGAAGACTGCACAAAGCCCAGCTTTACTTCAAATCTAGAGCCACAAGAAGGGTGCCACAGATACAAAAAAGCCAGTGAATGTTGCAGTGTGTTCCAGGGAATGTTTTTGCCCAGCCAAAATGTATCATTTGAAGCCTCGGAGTCCAGAGGACTCAGGGGAACAAATACCAAACAAGAATAGGACAGTAATTTGTAAGAAGTTATGAATCTGGTTCATCTGTCAAAGTAACCCTGAAGCCTGCACACCATTATGAGGGCACATAATGAAACCTGAACAAAGGACTTCAGCCTTCTTAGTTACTTGAGAAAGGTGCAAATTGATGATTTTGTCCTAGTAGTTGTTGGTCTGAAAAGTCTACTTGATTGTCCCCTTTTCTCTACCCCATTACGTCCCTTTAAGGCAGCACTGTCTGAACATAGGAATACAGAATATCATATGGATGAATGGATGTACCCAGAACAAATCGTTTCATAGTATGAGTAATATACAGAACACGCTTTATAGTGCCTGCGTGTGAATACTGCCTTTAGTTTATGGATTCTTTTGCATGATGTGGAAGTAAACTCTAATCCTTGCATGCCCAGATGGTTGAATGTGTAGTCTCCCTGCTCAATGAAATGAAAGCTGGCTCTCAAAATTGTGGGGATTGTGATAGGGTACTTTAGCCAATTCCCCACTAAAATTGATGATATGTGCTATTTTCCTATCAAGTACAGTGTTCTAAGACGAACTGCTGAAGACACACAATAAAAATGTGAGAATCACAGCTAGGTGTAAAACGGAGCTCTTCCACCAGGCTTTTGGTTGAGGCTGGGGTCAGCGAATGAGAGCCATCGTCGTCCCCCCCCCTTGGGACTAGCAGTCACACCACTCCCTCCATTCTTCCTGCCGCTCTGGTAGTGGGGGGTGGGAACAGGATTGTTTTTCCGTCATGTTAGGATTTTTTAAGTCTTTTAATGGGTATTTTCACTGGGGTTAAGACTGTTGTTACCCGCCATGAGCCTTGCAGGGAGTGGTGGGAAATAAATCTAATAATAATAATAATAATAAGCGACCTTTTCAGTAATCCAGAGTAAACAAAAAGCCAAGAAATATCTTTAAATGAAAGCTGGTTAAATGGGTAGTTTGGTAAATCTTTTTATAGGGAGCTCTGCAATGGAAAAGCGACAAGTGGTCTTATCAAGTTCACCAAAGGGGATAAAAGATTAAAAAGAGCAGCACTTACCTATCTTACATCACACTATGGAAAATAATGCACAGGAGAAGGCACTGCCTAAATTACGAAAGACCTGAGCGGTTTAAGCCTTCATAGACGGCCATGAGCTCATGTCAATGGAATTAATCTAGTTCCCACAGGGAAGCTTATTTTTCAGGCTTCTACTTGCCTGTCTCCTTTACCTCTCTTACACACAGAATTCAATTCATATTGCATTAGCCCTTCAGATTCATCCGGGTGATATTCTTTATTCCAATGTGCAGACAATTCTGCCTTAAAAATAGAGCATGGGATTTAAGGGAACTGTCAGGTTACCTTCTGCTGTTCAAGTTAATTAACATTAGCAAGAACACAGACTCATTGCACAGATCTGAACACAAATAATGTATATTTTTATCTCACTCTTGCTCCAAAAGCTCAGAAGGGAGTACATTTCCCCCCTGTCTTCATTTTATGCTTAAAACCACCCTATGAAGTAGATTAGGCAGAGAAAATGACGGGTCCATGATTGCCCATCAAGCTTCAATGTAATGTGTGGATTTGAACTCACATCCCAGTTTAAAGCCCTGTGTGTTAAGTCACGCTGGCTCTTATCCAGATATTTCACATAACACACTTAGATTATTCTAAAACAAGCTGTGCAGAAATAAAAAGGAATACAATTATGACAGCTGCACAGTTTGATTAAAGACTTTATTTCCAAAGAGATTAAAATAGTATATTGGCTTTTTACAAAAAGAACAGTTTAAAACATTCCAAAGATGCCAGATTGGTTTCCAGAGGGCCAATTAAATAAGGAAATACTTACTTCCATTACAGATGGATGCAGTTTGGCATAGGCATAATTTTGTTACCAGACATTTGGCCTAAATAGCTCTGTGACAAATATTAAAAACAACAACAAAAAAGATTTTATCTTCAGTTCTCTTTTATTTTTGAGGAAACCACACAGACTTGGGCAATATCATCATATTCATATGTTCGCTTCAAAAAGGTGTCTGTCAGCCTCAAGCCAGAAATGCTCTAAAACAGGAGGAAAAGGATAGACATCGATTTTATACTGGCAGGAGAAATTAGGCTTCTGAGTAGGGATAAATAGTATACTTCCATCAGTTCACAAACAAGGCCAATCCAGAGCTCTGGGTCTGCATGCTCCCAAACCATAGTATGCCAGTACATCCAGATCTGCATTCTGTGGTTTATCATACACCTTCCAAAACAGGTCCATTCTGCACTGGAAGCTTCATGCCGGGCTGCAGGCTGGAACTTGAACCAGGGCAGGTTGACCCATCTCTTCCTGTTCCGGCACGGGAAGCATTTGGCCCGGTGCACCTCGCCCACCCCAGATCTGTGCTCCTACATGGGAGCCAGGGCAGTGAAGTCTCCAGTGTCAAAACAGTCCAGATTTTCAAAAGCAGAATAAAAGTGTAAATCATAGATCATTGGTCTGGCTAGAGGAAAATTAAGGCATGCAGTAGGAAAAGAGAAGTGGGAGGATGTGAATTTGAAGACAATGGCCATGTCATAGTTTGGCCAAAAATGGGCTCTATTTTTTTTTAAATTCTATTAAGGGGAGACTTACTTGTAGCCCTTGTACTGATGATAGGAGTGTAAGCGTCAGGTGGAGAGATGAAATGGGGTGTAGTTTTCCAAGCTGCCTACCCGATACGCCACACCAGTGAATGGAATTAGTGTTGCACATTTCCAAAACCAGGTCCATGGTCCTTTCACTGCTAGAAAGAAAAAGAATTAATACAGATCTCAGTGCAACTGGGCCTGAGAACAAACTGTGTTCTATTTCACTTTTCTTCTAAAGAACTCAGTGAGATAAACATGAGGGGTTCATCCTATTTTCCTCTTCCCTAGGCACCTAGCTAGCTCTATGGCCAAGATGATATTTGAACTCAGCCATCCCTTGTCAAGGATAAATGTGGCATTAAACACACTGGCTTGCAAAAGAGGTCTAAATATGTAGTACTCAACAAACCTGCCTCTACTGATAAGTATTGTACTTAAGAAAACCATTTTAAGAAAACTATTTTATTAACAAGTGTTAAAAACATTAAACATTCATGGAAGAAGATTCCATCCCCAAGCCCTTTCCTGCCAAATTGAGCTGAGAGAGGTAGAATTCCCTAAATTCCCCATAAGAATCTGTCTTCTACCCAAATCTACTTCTGACTTGGGATTAGAATTTCCTTTTTCCTTTTACCACCAGACAGTTTGTTAAGGGCAACGTGCAACTACTGTCAGCTATGCACAGACAGGAACTGATTGATAAAGCAAAATTCATGATGAATTTTGCCCTGTTCCTGATTCACTAACTTGAGATGGGTGTACTGTCACAAATGTCTATGAATTTTTAAAGCAGTTTGTGGAGAGAGCAGAAAGCAGGGTTTTAAACAGTTTCTGAATTCTTTTAAATCTCTACTTTCTATTCCCTGCAAAAGCCACAAAAAGAACTGTATAGTGGGCAGTGTTGCTCAGCTGTTTTTTGGGCTTTCTGTAAACTTCATATAGAAGAGGAAGAAGAGGAAAAGGAAGAAGAAGAAGAGGAAGAGGAAGAGGAAGAGGAAGAGGAAGAAGAAAGAAGAGTTGGTTCTTATATGCCGCTTTTCCCTACCCGAAGGAGGCTCAAAGTGGCTTACATTCGCATTCCCTTTCCTCTCCCCACAGCAGACACCCTGTGAGGTGGGTGAGGCTGAGAGAGCGCTGATATCACTGCTCGGTCAGAACAGTTTTATCAGTGCCGTGGAGAGCCCAAGGTCACCCAGCTGGTTGCATGTGGGGGAGTGCAGAATCGAACCTGGCATGCCAGATTAGAAGTCCGCACTCCTAACCACTACACCAAACTGGCTCTCACACCAAACTGGAACTGTGGCCACTTTCAATGGCGTTTGCAGGGCTACAAACTGGTTCAGTTCAGTTTATGGTTCACTCCATAGTTGTGGTCTCTTTTCTGATCTCCGCAGCTGAACAGATAAGGCAAAAAGCTGTATAACAACAGAAAATGCTGAACAATATCTCCGCTTGTTGTTGTTGTTATGTGTGAAGTCCCGTCCGACCCATCGCGACCCCATGGACAATGATTCTCCAGGTCTTCCTGTCCTCTACCATTCCCCGGAGTCCATTTAAGTTTGCACCTACTGCTTCAGTGACTCCATCCAGCCACCTCATTCTCTGTCGTCCCCTTCTTCTTTTGCCCTCGATCGCTCCCAGCATTAGGCTCTTCTCCAGGGAGTCCTTCCTTCTCATGAGGTGGCCAAAGTATTTGAGTTTCATCTTCAGGATCTGGCCTTCTAAAGAGCAGTCAGTGTTGATCTCCTCTAGGACTGACCAGTTTGTTCGCCTTGCAGTCCAAGGGACTCGCAAGAGTCTTCTCCAGCACCAGAGTTCAAAAGCCTCAATTCTTTGACGCTCAGCCTTCCTTATGGTCCAACTTTCGCAGCCATACATTGCAACTGGGAATACCATAGCCTTGACTAAACGCACTTTTGTTGGCAGGGTGATGTCTCTGCTTTTTAGGATGCTGTCTAGATTTGCCATAGCTTTCCTCCCCAGGAGCAAGCATCTTTTAATTTCTTTGCTGCAGTCCCCATCTGCAGTGATCTTGGAGCCCAGGAAAATAAAATCTGTCACTATCTCCATTTCTTCCCCATCTATTTCCCAGGAATTGAGAGGGCCGGATGCCATGATCTTTGTTTTCTTGATGTTGAGTTTCAAACCAACTTTTGCACTCTCCTCCTTCACCCACATCAACAGGCTCTTTAGTTCCTCTTCACTTTCTGCCATTAGAGTGGTATCATCTGCATATCTGAGGTTGTTGATATTTCTCCCTGCAATCTTGATCCCAATTTGTGACTCCTCTAATCCCGCATTTCTCATGATGTGCTCTGCATACAAGTTAGATAGGCAAGGCGACAGTATACAGCCTTGCCGAACTCCTTTCTCAATTTTGAACCAGTCAGTGATTCCATGTTCAGTTCTCACTGTTGCTTCTTGACCTGCATATAAATTTCTCAAGAGACAAATAAGATGCTCTGGTATTCCCATCTCTTTAAGAACTTGCCACAATTTGTTGTGCTCCACACAATCAAAGGCTTTAGCATAGTCAATGAAGCAGAAGTAGACGTTCTTCTGGTACTCCCTAGCTTTCTCCATGATCCAGCATATGTTGGCAATTTGATCTCTAATTCCTCTGCCTCTTCGAAATCCTGCCTGTACTTCTGGAAGTTCTCGGTCCACATATTGCTGGAGCCTAGCTTGTAGGATTTTGAGCATAACTTTGCTAGCATGAGAAATTAGTGCAATGGTGCGGTAGTTTGAACATTCTTTGGCATTGCCCTTCTTTGGGATTGGAATGTAAACTGACCTTTTCCAGTCCTGTGGCCATTGTTGAGTTTTCCAAATTTGCTGGGATATTGAGTGTAGCACTTTTACTGCATCGTCCTTTAAGATTTTGAATAGTTCAACTGGAATGCTGTCACCACCACTAGCTTTATTGTTGCTCAGACTTCCTAAGGCCCATTTGACTTCACATTCCAGGATGTCTGGCTCCAGGTCAGTAACTACCCCACCGTGGTCATCAGGGATAAACTAGTGGGATATCTCCGCTAGTTTATTTTAAAATTTATTTCAATCCACACTTAATATATTCCTGCAGTAGACGGAAGTGGAAAGCAAAAGCCTGAATATAACAGCATTTTAGTCTTTAGTTGGGGTAAAGTTGAATTTGAAGGGTCTCTGCTACACTACATTAGAAAGTACTAAGCAAACATTACATTTCGAATGCCAAAATAGAAGATTAAAAACCCACTTCATTACCTGCAATTTGTTATTTTACATGTAATATCAAAAGGTTCTTCCAGGTTTACTGTGTCTGGTATAGTCTCCAATGAAAGCCTCACATCCCCATAACCTGGGGCCTAAGAAAGTATTAGAAGTTTATCAGATGCATTAATATAATAGATATAATGGAAATACTGAGTAATGGGTGAATTGCAGAGAGGAATTGTCAACTGTAGAAGCAACATGATAATCAAATTTAGGTTAAAATTTTCTCTAGCTCCTGATACGCAATCCCTAAAAATAAGGGAGTAACAAGTTAAAAACTGCGTATAAAGAAATTCTATTTTATGCATCAGTTAAGGCTTAACATTTAGCACTTCAATGTTAATTCCCTGCAGGAAAAGAATCATACATGAACACCATTACTTATTAGGACAATATTGAATGAAAGAGGCTTCTGAAGTATAACATGGATTCTCAATTATTATTATTCTTATATTAATTACCCGCTGCTATCAGCATAGCTGTCTCACGGCGGGTTACATGATAATAAAACCCCACATAAAATACATTGTATTATTTATCCCCTTGCTAAAATTATATAACCTGGTGGCAAAAACCCATCCTCCCACCCCCAGATCGACTAGCTCCCTCCCTGTGCATCATAGGGATTATCTATGGGTGCAGGTGGTCCACTACCAGGGAATGGTCTAGCCCAGTGATGATCTAACCTGGAGGAGCCCATCTGATCTGCCGTGCTCTGGTAAGAACAGCTCTATCTTGTAGGCCCTGCGGAACGCAGAGAACTCCTGCAGGGCCCTCAGATCTTCCGGGAGCTCATTCCACCAGGCTGGGACCAGGACTGAAAAGGGCAGGCGAACTTCTTGTGGGCCAGGTACCAACAAGAAGTTAGTATCCACAGAGCATAAGGTGACAGGCGGTCCCTCAGATAACTTAATTAATTCACAGTTAAGTTAGCCGGCAAGTTTTTATTATTAAATTTCTATATTGCCCTTTCCCCAAAGGCTCAGAGCAGTTTACAATATAATGATACATTCAGTTAAAATATAAATCAGTTAAACATTTAAAACTATTAAAACTAGTTGTGTTAAAAATACTGCTATTTAAAAGCCTAGAAACTTCCGCCCTGTGTCAAGTGGGGGAGATGGAATAAAATGCTGTACTGGTGTACTCTGTGGTGACTAGATATTTTTCCTATATCCATATGTTCATAGAGAGGCCAGCTGCATTGAGGTTCTATGGGGTTCAACCTCAGACCTGACAGAACAACTTGCAGGCTCTGAGGAATCACCTCTCTAGGGCCAGGGTCGTTTAGCAGATTTTGTGTGCAGGAGTGTAGGCTCTGCTGAAGGGCGTAAGGGAGAAAGTGTTCCATGGGTACACGCAACTTCTGGGGTTTCTCAAAGTCTGAAGACTGTTTCAGGGGTTTCTTAATGGTAAAAAAAGTAGAGAAACACGGTCCTAGATCAAATCACTCACCATTCGTTGGAGCTGACTAGTTTGCAGCCTTCCTCTTTCCCCCAAATTTGTCTTCCATACAATGTCTAATTTCCCAATTACTGTTACGCCTTTAATAACTCCTGCTTTCTCTGCAAATTCCTGTTTTGGTTTTAGGCAGTATAAATACTGACGTGTGTCCATAGGTTGCAAATACGTCCTCGTTCCAAATGTGGACATACTGGAAGAAAATAAACTTTTGGCTTAGCAGTGAATAGCAGATCTATTTTGGTGTACGGTTTTTACTGAGGAACAAAAACAACCTTCCTGCAGAAATGGTAAATGAATAAGGCCAAGGAAGGAGAAACAGAATGAAAACCAAAAATCACATCTTCAGTGATTAGTAGCCAGGACCATTTCTGCAGGGGCAGCAAGGTTACAAATGAACTTAGAAAAGGTGTTTTACTAAAAGAATTATCAACTGATCATATTTGATGTCAAATGATAGTGGCAGATAAAGATCTGTTAAAAATGAAATAAAGATATGCAAATAAGTTTAAAACAGATGAAATCAGAAGCAACCCCCTGCTGCTATAACAATGGCTCTTCAGATCAAGCACAATTAGTTCTGCAGAATGAGGATGTGACAGTGAATTATATCACATCACAAGAATGGATAAGAGGTTGAAACCTTATTAAAATGCAATCCACTGACATCTTGTCAGCTATGGGGATTTGGATGCCTGCAGATCTTTCTACCCATTCTAAGTGAAGAGAATGGGTTCATGCATGGTATATATTGCATATCAAGCAATTTTTTCCTTAGCAGCCAATGCAGGGGCTTGTTTATATAGGGGCACTGTATGAGTACATTGGTAGCTTCACATGCCTTCAGTTTTTGGAGATCAGATCAGATGCTCACATGGTGCATGTTGTGGTAACATGACAGCAAATTATTCAGAATACTGTCACATCCCTGTATTCACTGAACTCATATGTTGGAATATATTAGAAACTTGCTCCGTCACTGAAAGCTAGCTTATACCCTGAATCCATGATATGGGAGACCATGACCATTTATGCACTGGAGGTTTCATGCCGGGCTGCAGCCTGGAATTTAAGTCATGGCAGGTTGCCCCACATGGGGGAGCATTTGGCCCAGTGCTGCTCATCTGCCCCCAATTTTTGCCCCTGCACGGGAGCTCAGGCAGTGAAGTTCTCAGTGCGTAAATGGTCCATGAGAAATGCCTCCTGAGCAGTTTCCATTTTCTACACGTTAAAACAGAGTAGCCCCAGGTCCTTACCTTTCACCACTTTGGCTGACAGCATTTAATTCTGCAACATTGTACATAATAGAAGGTTCTAATGAAACCTTCTCCATAAACATCGGAGAGGTTGTGATATTCTGAATCTGAGCTTCCAGAAAGACTTCATCCGTCTGAAAAGACAGAGAAAACTCTTTAGGAAGAAATAGCCCGGGTAGAATAAAGCAGCAGTATCTTACAGGTCTGTAAAACATCAATCACAAACGCAGTTAGTTCATGCCTGCAAATCAAAGAGTCATTAAATGTGGGAGGGGTGGGGTCTTCATCTCAAAAGAAAGCAATAGGAGCAACAATGTTAGTCGATTGGTATAGTGCTGAACAATGGATGTGGGATAACTTCATTATACTCTCCTATTTTCTTTTAGAAAGGGGGAACTACGTAATCTAGCAGGACTTGCCTCAAGAATTCCAAAGGCTGGGAGCAGCTCAGTTTTACCCAAGGAAACTGAAATACATATCAGAGACAGGTGAAATGACTGTGATGCACAATACAGACATGCCATGCTCAATTTAATGATGCATCAGGCTACAAACAATGTTACAGGAACATCAACAGGGGCTTTATTGACATGTCAACTGTTACATGCATGCCAGGAGTACCATTTGGAATCTGCCTAGGTACTACCACGGTATATCCAAAATTCTCTAGCCTTCCACCACAGTAGCACAACAGATTTTAATGTTCTTCTTCAGCAACATCAGCCAGTATTGTACTACCCCATGGAAGAAACACCTTGTTTTCTCCCTCATTCTTCCCTGTCTTGCAGCCCCTTCCAACCCCTAGAAAGATTATTCCCAGGGTGTCAAGAATGCACAAAGGAATTGGGGGGGGGGAGGTTGGAAGGCCAAGGAGGAAGAATTTCTTCTTTCACAAGAACAATTCTGCTTAGAACAGGAGTTTACTCAATCCCTTACGTCCTCCTCACTTCAGTCCACTGACCCGCTTAACTGTTACTTGGCATGGATCCTGCGGCCCCAGCACTGATCATTCTGGGGGTCAGAAAGAGCTGCAGGAAAGGAAAGAGATGTGGGAAAACTCCATATTCCTTCTGCTTATGGATGCTGCCTATTATTTCTAATTCCAAAATCTACTGCAAAAATGAGTGATTATCACTATGACTGCTAAAATACTATTGTTAGAAGCTGGTTTTTTTACTTCATTGAGAGAACACAATACAGAAGATACCTTTGTAGGATTAGGTCAACATATTATTCATATACCCTGTATATAATGGCTTCTCAAAACAAAAATGCAGTTAGGTCGGGCCATAAATATGGAACTTCGGTCTAGAACTAATGACAAAAATTAATCTGGATTTGACCTTGGGGGAAAAAAATCATATTAACCATCATATGATGGCTAAACCTGCCAATAAATCATACCTGCCAATAAATCATATATTACATTACATGATGATTCATATATCAGAATGCAGATGCTGAAGGGCCCCTGCAGATGCCTGTAGAATTATCATGGCCTTCAAATAGGAAACGCCACAATGCTACTTTCATGGCACAAATGCACTCTGATCACTCTGATTAAAGTCTCTGAAGGATTTCAGTCATACAATGTAGGACTGAAGTTTCAAAACTAGCTTCAAAGCCTGTGCCTTTCAAAGAAATGACCACATGGGGGAAAATCAAGAGAACCAGCTGATCAAAAACTCCTAACATCATGTTAGATGTTAACCACAGAGTCCCAATGTAAAAGGAAGCTCTGTCTGTACACAGGCATTTTTTGTTTTCTATAGGTGAATACAAGACGGCTACCCTGCCTACTTTCCACGGGAATTTCATGTTGAGTAGTGACAATTGAGTGTAGAATAATTCAAGCCTATCACATTCCATGTTGTGGGGAGCATCTTCAAGGATAATGGAGACAGACATACTCATGCCAGACACCAATGAGAAATAAATTCCACTTATCTTGCTTAAGAGAACCCGCAATTAACATTTTCCCAGCAGCAAGGATCACAAATTTTGAACAATTCTAAAGGAATATCCCATAAATCCATTGGTTAAATCTGTTCCAAATTTCTCATCAGTATGTTTTAACACAGCAACTGGCAACAGAAATTTAAGAAGAGCTAAGTTGTATAAAATAAAACCAACAGGCATAATGAGAAAGCAAAGCCGCTTGTAATGCCATAAGAGCTTATTAGTCTCAGAAAATTGATTAGAACAGAATGCTTCCTAGCAAATTGACTCCATTATTACACCACACGCATTAAAATTTGAATTGAAATCACGCTGCGGTTGTATCATTAGAATCTATTATTGCCACATGCATTCAGGGGTTTGAAAGCAGAGTTCTAGTAAGCATGAGAAGAAAGATGTAATACTTCTTGTGCTCTCTCCTCTTATCCAGTGTTTCCTAAACCTAACAGATGACACAAGTCACAATTTTACAGGAAATAAACTCAAGGGGAAGGTGGTTCTGAACTCAGACAACCCCAATTGCATAATCAGCATTATGCAAATGTCTTTTGCAACTTTTAGTATTTTGCAAATTCATTCGGGGTTTGTCAGCCACTGCGTCTTTTGCAGGGAGTTTTGCAGAACCCTGAAATCGCATTCCCAAACTTTGAAAATCTTCTACAGTAATCTGTCTGGCTTCTTCAGTATCTGCAGGATTACCCACAATTGTTTCCATCTGACTTTGCTTAGCAGGAAGGACCAGGACTTTAACAACTGAAGCAAATATTCACAGAAAGTTGAATTCTGGGCTCCAGTACAGTATTATGATCTTTTATCTAATCTTAAACATAGGTGTGTCATCATGGCCCATTCCGCACACCTTGGATAATGCAGTTTCAATGCACTTTAGAAGCAGATTTTCCTGTTCCGCACAGGACAATCCAGCTGCAAAAGCACACTGGAAGTGCATTATTCTATGTGTGCAGAATGGGCCCATGTGATGCAATATCCCTCTGGGAACATTATTTGGACCTATATCCTCAAATGGAGGCAAGGAATTCATTTGGTGCTCACTCAATAAGCCATGATAAACACTAATAGGGTCTGAATTAACTTTGATAAACAATGGATACCAAAGAGAGAGCCAATGTATTTGAATAGTTATTTTAACCTTCCCTCTCAAAGGAAACACACATACACATATGTTATATATGGAGACAGTGAAACATTGCTTTTCTATTTGGTTTTCAAAATGTTAGTAACAGGCAGAGTCACAAACAGAAGACAAGCATACATATTTATAAATAATAAATAAAATTACCACAGAACTGAGGTCACTCTAATGGGAAAATAAAAAAAGAAAACATTAGAGAAATTAGGGTTAAATGTTAAAGAAAAAGGAGGACAACTAATTTCAAATAAAATGCATTTCTTGTGCATTTTTTTGCGTATTCTAAACGAGACAGCATTAGTAATAGGAATGTAAACTGGCAATGGGAAAAAAGTAAAAGGACTACTAATAAGAAATCTTATTTGCAAATAAGACTTGTGCCAGCAAATGGTACAGTGATGAAATAAGCTACATATAACAGTTATTACGCCATGTACCCATGGGTAAACTACAATGTGCTTGCGAGAGAAGCCCCGCATCAGGCTAAAGACTTCCGGAAGGGAGAATTTTTTTTAAATCCCTCCCTTTAAATTTTGTCCATATTATCTAAAGGGGAAAGTCTCAATTAGAAGGAAGAAATATGTTCAGCACAGACTCACATTTAAAAAAAATTGCAAACAAATTACGTGAATATAGTAAGCACCATTAGAAGACCACAATTGCTACATGCACTTTCCGACTGTTTGAACAAGTTCAGTATGCTAATTCATGCCTTTAAATGAGATAGGCTTGATCCATGAGACAAAATGCATGTGGGACTCTCATCTCCTCATTACTGAACCATGTGCCATTTAGATAGTGTCCAGAGGCAAATTATTACACAACTGGGTCGTTCACACAAATAGTCCAACATCCCTTTCCGTTAAGGAAAATAGCACAAAGAGGGAGAGGACAAGGTCAGCAGATGCCCGCATTAGTTAAGCTTACATAATTTTTTTTTAATGCGTGGAAGCATTTAAAAAAAAAAAGCCATCCACCATCTGCAATATGAAGTGGTACAGGACATTCTGCCACCAATTCTGCTGCATCCATAGTAGGCCAGGCCTGAAGCATGGAATTCAGGAAGGGCAAAATCACTGAGATGAAAATCTTTTACATGTGGGATTTTACAAGACGCTGTGAAAGTTCCCCAATCACACTCTCAGACACCTGTCCCCAGTCCTAAGCAATATTACATAAGAAATGTTTATTGATGGTCTGTTCCAGAGCAGTAATGGATCATTGAATTTCATTTTTTAAAAGTATATTTGCTGCCACAGCAATTTCAGTGGCCACACATTAAACCCTCAGGCCACAATTTGCCCCCTTATTGCCTTTCAGGCCCTGGATGAAGGACGTTACATGTTATTGCAGAATACTTTGTGAAAAAGTAGATCAGTGAGGTCAGTGATGGAGAAAATTACCACCTCCTTTTTAAAGCTCTAGTTTCTTCGTTTTTGGATACCCCAGAGAGAATCCAGCAAAAAAGCTTTCTGAAGGAGCAAAAGCCTGAAGAGCCCCATCAAAAGAATGTACAACAGCACAAAGTACTGCAGAGATGAGGGGGAAGCAAGGTAGGATCTGCCTCCTTCTGAAAGACAGTGTGGTGTAGTGGTTAAGAGCAGCAGCTTCTAGTCTGGCAAGCTGGGTTTGATTCCCCGCTCCTCCACATGCAGCCAGCTGGGTGACTTTGGGCTTGTCATTTGATAGAGCTGTTCTCAAAGAAAAGGCATGTCAGGGCTCTCTCAGCATTACCTCATGAGGTATCTGTTGTGGGGAGAGGAAGGGAAGGCAATTATAAGCTGCTTGGAGACTCCTTCTGGTAGAGAAAAGTGGGGTACAAAAACCAACTTCATCTTTCATAGTAGTACCACCCAGCAAAGGAAGGGAAGAGATGTTGATTTTACCTGATTTCCCCCTTACTGATGCATCACTTCATACCCAGGTGAATTTGGTGTGTGAGGCTCTCCTGACCCTCAGAAAGGATTTTGGGAGCAAACAGCAGGCTGCTGGGTAAAAGATCCCAACTTCTTCCGCAAGCTTTTCGGCTGGATCCAACCCCATAGTTGTAGTTGAACAAATCATACTAAACATTCTTTATAAAGAGATATTGTCATTCACACTGGATGTATTTTAATGTGAATGCTCACTTAAAGTAATAGTTCTACCCAGGACTGATAAAACATCCTTTTTGGATAAACCAGGATTCAATATATTTGATAAGAAATACCATTAAAGCAGACAGGGATTCTTTTTAAAAAGGGAGCAAATCTAAGGGTATACAGACACCTGTCCAAGATGGCCATGTCAAAGACCAATGGATAGGTGTCAGTTAAAAAGTACCAAGGGATAGACATCACTCACCTGTTTACTTCACCTCATCACCAAGAGTAATTTTTGTCAAAGCTACAGCAGCTAAGCAGCCTTTAAAAAAAAACTGGTATCCTTTTTATGTCATTGTATTTATTTTTGGAAGTCTGAGACTCAGCATGCCAAAAAAGGGTAAATTACCACTAGATTCAGTATGCTTCCTCAAGGGTTTTTTATTACTGATGTCTCAATTTTTCCTATTTCTATTCTTCAGTGTTCTGATTCTGTCATCAACACGTAGTCAAGCTAATAAAAAACACAGTGGCAAAGTCAGTTAATGCCTGTCAAACAGTCCCAACAGGCAGAGGTGCTACAATAATTAGGCTATACAAAAGGGAATTTAAAAATGTTTTGCCAGTCAGTGAAGGGCAGATTCTGAAACAGGCCTTTCTTTCTCTCATGGGATCAGAAAAGATGGATGGGAGAATTACCAAGTGCCACTGAGTCAAGCCGTTAGTCTATCAGGGTCAGTACTATCTCCTCAGACAGGCAGTTGCAAATGCTGGCAGGGGCTCCTGGGAATTGTAGTCCATGGACATCTGGAGGACCACAGGTTGACTACCCCTGCTCTAGAGTTACAGGTTCACATCGCCTACTACCTGATCCTTTTAAGTGGAGATACCAGGGATTAAACCTGGGACCTTCCTTCATGCAAAACAACCCTTCCTCCACTACTGTGTTATTATTAAGACGCCATATATCTAACAAACCACTGCATACAAAACCCTAAACATGGCATTCACCACTTACCTCAGCATTGTAGAATTTAGTTTTCACATCTAAGGGTTTCAGAACCTGTTCAAAAAAAGGATAAATGCTAAAGGGAGATTTATCAGACTTCTCCATCAACGTCAAGTACCACTTCTGTACTCGTAAGTCATGAATAGGAAGCTGGCTCAATTGGCTTGCATTCACAGGTACAAAAAGTTCACTCCGGCAGACTTTACTCAAGTCTGCTACTTCCAGTGGCTACATTTGTATAAACATTTTGCTTCAGGCCAGGAGTATTTCACAGCAAAGTGGCAAATGCTTCCGCCACAAAGTGGGTATTTTCTCTTTAGAAGGAGATTGCTGGATGCACAGCTCTTCATCAGGCTTCTTATAATGATGACACATTTTGGAACTAAAACCCTGTGTCCGTGTGGGTTGTGTCGAACAACCACCACCATGTGCCTTTCAAAATGCTGCCTTCCTCTGGTTCCAGCTATTAGAAGCAATGCAATCAGTACCAGAGCAGCTGAATGTAATTCCCTATCAACTACTGATGGAGCTCTGCAACTGGAAGCAAAACAAGGTTTGCACCTGCACAGAGACGCAACTGAGCTCAGCCTTAAAGTAGTACATCAATAAAGTTTAGTATTATAAGTAACAGACAGACTGAGGCGAAAGGTTTTTATTTGCATAGGATTTTGGCCTGGAAATCAAGTAGTCAAAGGAGCAAGACAGTATATGAAGGGACCTGGCTTTAATTAAACCTAATTAAGGTCCTAATTGCAAATTGCATTTCATGGTGCAAGTATGCTGAAGATTATCTAGGACTATCTCATGTTGAGCATTTCCACTAAGGGCAGCCTGGGTTCACCACTCTTTGGGGCAGATTAGGAAGAATGATTGACCTTCATGGTCCAGTGGACATTTGAAACTGGATCTCTCAAACCTTGAGCAACACTGGCTCTCAAGTAGAAGCCAAATGTCTTCTGAAAACACAGTCAAAAACTTCTGAATCATTGCTGTTCACTTTGGTGATAGTAGTCTGAACCATGCATACATTTAGGTCGCTTAACCTATTATAAAAGTTGTCCCTCTACACTTCCCAAGCTCATTTAGCACATGTCCATCCAGGACAACAGTTTCCTTTTCTTCTTGGCTGAACTACTGTGCCTTTAATAACTTATCATTGTTAAACATGGTAAGTAGTCTCAAGTAGTATATCAAAGCTTTATTAAACTTATTAAAAAGTTTTAAACTATTCAACCTGCAAGATCTTGATCCAGATAAGCTTATTGTAAGATAAACGCTGTGTTGCTCCTGACTATCTTAGTGGCTGAAGTTTTCCCAGTGCTGTGCTCAAACCTACAGCCCCCTGTGGTTTGTTTGGCAAGTCTACACCCAGAAAATCCTGAGCTGAGGAACAGGGCAGGCAGAAGATGCAGCCAGAAGCACAGAGCCAGGGAAAGTCAATTCCTATGCAATCATGGAAGTCCCATTCAAGTCAGGATCTGTATGGCTCCCATTCTTGCCATATGCAAACTCAATGGGATGGATCGTACCACCCAGCTTAGGTAAGGGCAGAGCCTTTTTCAGGCAGTAAGAGATTTCTTCTTGCAGATGGCTTCATCCTTAGCAGGCCCAAGTTGATCCTGTATCTTGAAAGGAGATCTCATAAACTTCAGATTATGATACCCAACCACTAGCATCCGTCCTGTTCACAAAACACTGGGGGGGGGGGGTCTCAAGGAACACGTGAAACATCAGAAGTATATCAAGTGTGCCTTTGAACTGGTGATAGCTGTCATTTAAATATTCAGGGCACAGTTTTCAAATTATATTGAAGTAAGATCCCTTGGAATTCTTGGAACATTGTCGTCTCCCAGAAAGGCAGGGAGTTTAACAATTCCCCGTGTAATCTGAGCACTAGTCTCAGAACTTCAAAAGGCAAAGAACTGTCAGGACTCCATCACAAGTAGGAAGGTGGTAGCTAATTTGGCTGCCATGTTGGATTACAATCACTTTATGAGCTTAAATTAACTATTATTATTTCAAATTTATTTCCTGCCACTCCTGGAGCCAGATCCTGGCGGGTTACAACAGTCCACAACACTAAAATCCCCAATAAACCCCCATAAATAAAAATGAATAAAAAGGACAAAATACAGACGATGTGAGAAATACAACATGGAGGTATTATAAGTCATCTACCTCCCCCTAACACAATTCACAACAGGATGTGTGTGTGCGTGTCTGGTGTGTGTGTGCATATGTGTGTATGAGGGAGCAGGAATAGGTGCCATTAGATGTTCGATGGTCATCTGCTTCTTACCAAGGGAGCGGCAACTGATCTTTCTCTGCCCTGACCTCAACCATAAACCTGGTGGAAGAGCTCCATCTTGCAGGCCCTGCAGAATGCAAAACGTTTACACAGGGCCTGCAACTCTTCCAGGAGCTCATTCCACCAGGTGGGGGCAAGGACCAAAAAGGCTCTGGCCCTGGCCGAGGCCTAGAACCAACTCTTGTGATTGCATACTTGAGGAAGAAAGAGTGTGGCTGTAAACTTAGCATAATATTCTCTATGTGTGTCCCTACCAAAAACCATTTTAAAGATGTCCAGAATCTTCTATATGTAACTATACGACAAGATAGCCAAGCTGTATTTTGCTACCAGAGCATTTGATTTACCCATTTACTACATTCTATGCTTCGTTTTAGCACTGAAGAAAAGTAGAGCAGGCAAAACAAATACAGTAGAAGAAGAACTCAAATATATATAGCAAAATTGTGAGCATATCGAAGGAAGACTAGGAGGAAGAGAAGAAGAGTATTGATTGCTTGCAATACTGCCTGAATTGTTGCCGTGTCAATACCTGAAATTTGAAGAACTTTCTGAAGTACATCTTCTCACCTGTCTGTGTTGTGTAACTTACAGCACACACTAAGCTGAAAAAGACAAACAAATCAATGGGTTTTAGCTATTTCTCTGTCTTAGATATATTCATGGGAGGTGGGACAGAGCAATAAACACAAAACGTGCAATAAATATCTTTTTGCTTGGAGCATCTAAATACAATAGCTCGTATATTTACAACAGGGGGAGAGAGTAACACATATAACTCAGAAGAAAGAATTTGCTGTCTTACATGTGTGTCCCTATTTCTTTTACTTCATGGTGAATGACGTCATCGATGCAACAGTCTGGTTTGAGTTCTGCCACTGCTGCAGTGGAGGCGGAAAGATTCAAACGCTGCGAACTTGTCTGCAAGTCAGCCTTGGCATTGAGAACATAGGCAGAGGATAAGAAAAGAATGGGTGAGCTTCAGAATTAGACTATTGAAAGACAAAGGCATTTAACACAGCCTGTAGCGACTAATGGCCTGAAATGGGAATGGATGGAGGGAAGTGAACACCTGCTAATAATTGCATACAGTGTTTATGAATTTATGCAAACGTTCGCAGAGTGTTATGGTGTTCCAGCTCTGTGGCAGTGACCATGCTTGTTGTTACTCAAAAGGTTGTGCAAACAGAACACCAACATCTCTGGGCTTAGATTAAAAAGTACTTCTGCAAACTAAATGTACTCTGGTGTGGAAAAATACTTCTGGCTCCAGAAACATTCTCTTGCTCTCCCGTTATATAGTACTTCAGTAGGCAAATTCACAAGCTTGTGAAAACACGGAGGTCCTTAAAAATGGAACCAACTATCCTTGTGTTCCATTCCATAAGAATTCTCATTTCACCCTGAGAGCACACACTCAGCCGTGAACTTCCACATTTGGCTAATGAAACAAGAGACACTCCGAGATGGTGGTTTGCCCAAGGCCAGCTTGCTTTGGCTCTGTGTTTTCCTCCTGGAAGTCTGACACTGTAACATCTAATCCGCTACTCCTCATAAAATGGCATACAGATAAACTCCAGAGGCCAAGTGATAATTGAATGTCAATCATTTTGAAGGTCATTAATTCATAGGGTTGCCAAAAGTCAAAAGTGACTTGATGCACACATAGGTGGGAAGACAGTATCCAAGAGAGATGCAGACTCCAAACCACCATTGCACCACCAGTTTTTGATGAGTAAGGGAAGAGTCATCTTTATCCTTCTTTAGCCTCTTATCCAGGGCGTTCCCTTAAATTGGGCACAATCTGTCAAGAAGGGCAAAGGCATCAATGAAATGAATGCAAGCTTGTGACATTCTCCTGCACAATACCACCTCCACAGCAGAAGTTTTGTTACCCTCACTAAGAAACACAAGTGACTGGGGGGGAAAACTTTAACTGTAATTAATTAATTTAAAAATTAATAAATTCAAGCATACCTTTACCAAAATGTCTTTTACCACTTGGTGACTGTCATTATGTACGCTAATGTAGCTGGAAAACGTCTCTCCTAAGAATATATTTCTGTTAAAAGGGAATGGTGGTAGTGGAGAGGAAAAAAGAATTTAAATAATGCATATATACAAACAGAGTTTAAGTGTATTATTGTCCATCTTTAACAACTACGTATGTTTCAGGGACCAGAATCAGAATCTACTATTATGCAGTTAATAAGAACACAAGAGAAGACATGTTGGATCAGGCCAATGGGCCCAACCAATCCAACACTTTGTGCCACAGAGTGGCCAAAACCCGGGGGCCATCAGGAATTCCACCAGTGGGGTCACAATTCCAGGAGCCCTTCCTTTGTTGCCCCCAAACACCAAGAACACAGAGCATCACTGCTCGAGACATAGTGCTCCATCTATACATTGTGGCTAATAGCCATTGGACCACTCCTCCATATATTTATTCAGTCCCTCCTTGAAGCTGTCTATGCTTGTAAGCACTGCTACTTCCTATGGCAGTGAAGGCCACATGTTAATTACTTTTGGAGTGAAGAAGTAATTCCTTTTTAGTTCTGAGCCTACTGATCATTAATTTCATTGAGGGTCCATGAGTTCTTATATTGTGAGAAAGGAAGAGAAATATTTATTTTTCCAACTTCTCTATCCTGTATCATGTCACCCCTCAATTGCTGTTTTTCCAAGTTTAAAAGCCCTTTCTTTAACTTTCCATCACAGGGAAGGTGTTCTGCCCCCTTAATCATTTTAGTTGCCCTTTTCTAATGCTGTAATATCTTTTGAGTTAGAGTGATCAGAACTGTATATAATATTCTAAATGAAGCCAGGGGCGTTGTGATACTGGCTGATGTATTTTAGTCCCTAAGAATCCTCAGCATAGCATTTGCCTTTTTTATTGCAGTCTCATACTGAGTTGACATCTTCAGTAGCGTGTGCATTTGGCTAGTCGGCTCCATTTTTTAAAAATACCGTATCAGGATTTTTCGGGTATTAATTCATCTGGATTTTGTTGTGATTCTTCCAGCTACCAAAATGGCAGCCAGATAGCTGGAGTTAAAGGGACCAAGATCCCTTAACTGTCTCAGATTCTGAGTTCACTCATCATCTGTTTTCTATTAATTAACCAGTTTTTAATCTGCAAGAAGTCTTGAATTCTTATCCCACAGCTGCTGAGTTTGCTTAGGAGCCTTTAATGAGGAACTTTATCAAAGCTTTCTGGATGTCCTGGTAAACAACATCTATTGGGTCACCCTTGTCCTTGGGCTTGTTCATCCTCTCAAAGAACTCTAAAAGGGATGGGCACAAACCATGAGCCAAAATTTGTCATGAATTTTGCCTTATTCATGGTCTCTGAATCAATGTTCCCCAAGCCTTTCCCAAACATTTCCCCAGACTTCTGTTCAGTTTGGTTTGGAGGTTCAGGCCATTTAAACCTAACAGCTGAGCAGGGCAGTTCATCTGTCAGCTGTTAAGCTTAAATGGCTGCAAGGCATTTAAACTGCCCATTTCACTTTGCCCTTTCCAAGCAGGGGGAAGCAAAATGAACCACTGAAATGACCAGCAGCCATTTAAACCTAATTGCTGAAGGGCAGACCTGCCAAACTGTGACCGAGAGAAAGGGGGTCCGAACTGTCCAGTTCATTTTGGGGATTTTTATTTAGTCTTGGTTGTTCAGTTTGGGATCACCTCAAATCTCAAACTGGAATTTCCTAGTTTGTATCCATCCCTATTAGTGAGACAAGATCTTACCTTACAGAATCCATCCGGATTCTTTCTCAGTAGCTCTTGTTCATCTGTGTGCCTAGTAATTCTACCCTTAATAACGGATTCTACCAATTCTACCAATTACCCAGTAGCAACATTATACTGATTGGTTTGTGATTTCCCAGATCTCTTTTGGCAACTGCGCGTGCGTGTTTGCGTTGCCGGCGTGCCGGGCCTGCCTCTTCCCCAAGCTTCTCATAGTGGGGGGGGGGGGGAGGCAGGCATGACTGCCGACGGCCTGGTACCGGGCCGCAGATCGGGGGTTGATGACCCCCGAGTTAAAGCATGTGAGAGTGACACTGATGGAGTATGATTTCATCACTATAGTAGATGGTTTTAGAATCACAGAATCATAGAGTTGGAAGGGGCCATACAGGCCATCTAGTCCAACCCCCTGCTCAACGCAGGATCGGCCCAAAGCATCCTAAAGCAATGGCTGGATGTTTTGCAATGCCTGGATGTAGACTTGTATAGGCTTCATTCTCACCAGCTCCAGCTCCTAGGATGGTAGGGATCTTTTCAGCCAGATCACATGTTGGACATGAAAGATGCTTTATACTGACTCAGACTGGCAACACTTCTCCAGGGCCTCAGGCTGAGGTCTTTCACATCATCCCCAACCTGATCCTTTTCACTGGAGATTCTCAACACTGAACACTAGAGCTTTGGCATGCCAAGCAGGAGATCTGAGCCATGCCCCCACTTCTAAGACTGTTCACAGATTTGACACTGATTCAGAGTTAGTAAGCTTGATGCCTAACTTCTTAATCTCAAAACTGAATATTAAAATAGTTGGTGAGGAGCAACTCTTGAAAACAGCTTGTTGCTATAACAAAGCAAAGAAAGAACATGCTTTATGCATGGGCTAGGGACAAGAGAGTAAAAACAGGCCAAGGCTGAGATCCTACTTATGATTGCTGGCAAAAACATCTCATTGAAATCAGCGGCATAGATAAGATTTATGATCGTTTTGCCCCAGATTGAAGATTGCAAGAACAATGGTCTCAAACTATATATGCAACTCTTACCCAAAGTTCTGAGGCAAAGTCAACATTTCTCCAAGCATTAGTGTTTCTGCCCCTTTTACAGTTGAAGGATCATCTTTCATTAGCTGGTTGAAAAGATCTCCTGCAATAATACAAAAATTAGTCAGATACACCATGGCCAACATTTTGAGTTCTAGGACCTGATCTGTTACAGACACCCTGTTTTAATAGTTTGACTTTTTTCTTCTCAGTAGATTAACCATATACTAAGGAGGCTCCTGCAATATTCTTTAGATGTACAGAATTGTGGCATATGAAGTTATTCTTACTCCTGTGTATCAAGCTAACACAAGTCCCTCCTTGCATAACTTTTTAGTAATAAAGAGGGTCTGTTATTCCTTGCATTTAGTTTCTTCCTAGCTATCTCCCAAAACAAGAAAACGTAAACAAAGCAGTGAGTGGGGATGCAATAGGTGCAGCTCAATGTGGTGTTGCTGTTAGATTTGGTAAGCAGTCTTGGGTTCAAATCTTCACTTGGCTGACCTTAGAAGAAAAGTTTGTTTTTATACCCTGCTTTTCACTACTCAATGGAGTCTCAAAGCAGCTTACAACTGCCATCCTTTCCTCTCCCCACAACAGACACTGCACAACAGCTCTGACAGAACCGTGACTACGAGGGGCGTATCACCCACTTCGGGAACCCCTGTTCTAGAGCCTAACAGTGCAATCCTAAACAAAGTCAATTGAAAACAAAAGGTTCGGGAGGGTATACCTCTGCATCAGATATACTGTGAATTGTCCAGCTTTGCCTTAATAATCCTCCTATAGTTTGAAATTAACCATATTATTTTAAACTAGTATTTTCCAGCGCCCGATTTCAGAGCCTGACTTCAAGCTATTTCAGGTAATCACCCGGGTTTATTTTTGTAATCTTTAGAATGCAAATCTATAAGTGCTTTGCAGTATTACTGGATACCCAATCTTCATTTACCTGGCAAGTCTCTCTCTTCACAGGTCACAGGGATATTGGTGAACAAGGTAGGCTTGGTTAATCTCATCACTGCAAATTCAAAAAGCAAATTTAAAGTGACCATCAACACAGTTTTTAAAAAGTGCTCAAAACAAACCCCAAAGCCTGTTCAGGCATTATGCCTTGGCAGTCCATGCAAGCTGAAACTGGGAGAATACACTGGCTCCCATCTCAGTAGGCAGAAGCTAACTTGCGAAATGAAGGATTATGTGTTGAATACAAACTCTCCCCGACCCTACAGGATACGGCTAGATACAACGAGAAATGGTAAACATGACTCAAATACAATATGCCCAATACATGTTGCTTGCCAGAAACTCTGCCATCTCCTAGGATATGTACTACAATGACTCATATCTTCCTGTGTTGTCAAGTAAGAATCATGTCGGTGAAAAGATAGAACATCCCCCTCTGTCTCTCTTGTGGAGGTGGAAAAAAGCTACACTTGACACAGGGCAATTTTGATTCAGTTGTTGGGATGTCAAACAAATGTCATTGATGGTTCCCCCCCCCCAAATACCTGAAATCAGAATAATGACAAGAATTGACTTTTATAATGTATATTTATGGTTCTTTTGATCCAAACAAAATGATCAACATTTTCAGAGGCATCAGAATGGTAGCTACTAGAATCAAATTAATCAGAGCCCGGACAGCTGTTAGAGTGCCTCCTGCTTATACTTTCACTTTGTGTTTATGCTGAGCACAAAGAAAATATCGAGCAAGCAAATACAGCAGGTGACAAAGCTAAAAAAGAAAAAAAAAGACAAGCACAGCCCAAACAATCACTTCCCCTGACCCTCAATAGTGTTTAAATGAATCTCAAAGTAGGCCTCCATTCACGTTTCCAGTAGCTCTCAAAATCAACATGGTATTCATCAACAGGATAGCACCAATCCAGCCCTACCTTCCGTAGACCATATCTGACCTAAAGAAATTCTGCAGGTAGCTTCTCTGCTTTAAGACTCACTCAATTACTACTAGCCTCATTACTGTGGCTACCAACTCAATAAAAAACAGGTGGAGCACTGAGGAGCAGAAACCAGTTAGAACCTGCTAGAGTTACTTATTTGCATCAGCATGCAGATCTGTTTCAAGGACATAAAAGAGGCCAGACAACCCATGTAAGGTAAATCTGCTGTATACCAGAAAACCAAGTGGCTCAGGTGGAATTTAATTAGAAAGTTCAAAATTCGCTGTACTAGTTCTTATGAAGCCCATTTAATCCCACTAGGGGCTCATTCAGCTTTTATTGAACAGGAGTTTGTAGACCTTAGTTCACAATCTACTGAAAAATATTCACCTGAAAATAAACCTTTCTTAAAAATATTCAATTCAACACTCCTATAGAACTTTGCCAAAATCAGGTTCTCTACTAAGAATAACCTTTATATGGAGAAAATTTATTATGGGCAATTGTAAAAAAATATGTGCTAAAATAAAGTTGTTCAACTGTAACCCCTATCCCTTACTACCCCAGTCTTCAATACATTTCACTGAAAATTCAATGCTGTATATTAGTAAGAGTGTAAAATTAGGAATTCTATGTTGGATTGGTTCAATTCATTCCTCACTGCCCTAATTCAAAGAATAGCTGATGGAGATCAGTTATCATCAGTGTGGGACTTATCCTCTGGGACTGCACAGGGTGCAATTCTATCCCTTTGCTGTTCAATTTTAAAACCTAAATTAAAAGTTAATTGTGTGTTTTAAAGCTTTCTGTAAGCTGTCGTGAGCCTCTGTGGAAGGACGGGGTATACATTCAATTCAAAAATAAATAAGTAAGTAAAGCCCTTAGATCAGGGGTAGTCAAACTGCGGCCCTCCAGATGTCCATGGACTACATTTCCCAGAATTCCCCTGCCAGCGAATGCTGGCAGGGGCTTCTGGGAATTGTAGTCCATGGACATCTTGAGGGCCGCAGTTTGACTACCCCTGCCTTAGATCAAATCACTCACAGTTAATTTTTGCCTGACTCCTGTAGTTAAACGGCTAAGAATGAATAAACTGAAACTTGGCCCTGGAAGGACAGAGGTAACGCTGGCATGGAAGTCAGAGGTCTTGAAGGATATTATGTTTCCCCATTTTTGACAGGGTTCAGCTGACTCAATTAAGAGCCTTGTATTATACTGGATCCAACACTGCTGATAGAGAAACAAATTAATGTAGCTGCAAAAAAAGGGCCTCCTATCTGCGTCTAAACTAGAAGAAGGCTCTCTAGTTTAATGGCTAAACCGCCTGGATCCATTTCATAGTGACATCAAGAACAGATCACTACGCATTCTCCCCTCAAAATCAATCTGGAGATTCCAGTTGGTAAAGAATGCTGTAGCTTGCTCATTATTGGAAGCCATATGGCACATGCATATTACACACAATCTGCAGTCTCCATTGGCTGCCCATGGTTCAGAAGGATGCTTGGGGTAAAGGTTCAGGACTGTAGACTATACCACGTATCGTTTGTACTATTCACTGTTGTAACTAGGTTCCTAGTACACTGTGCTTCACCTCTAGTTAGTTTCCAGACTTCCACAATGCAACAGGATTTGACTTATCTATTGGATGCCCCATTCTGTCAATTGTATTGATTTATTTGGTGAGGAAGGCAGATCATAAGTAACGTAAATAAAATAATAAATAAAAATAGAACGGTTATGGGACTAGGATCTGCAACAGTCATGTTGACCCCTACTCTGCAACAGGGACTTGGGCCAGTCACACATTCTCATTCTAATCTGTTTCACAGGGTTGTTGGGAAGACAAAATACAAGAGATGAGAACAATGCAATCAATGGGTCCACATAGGGGAGAAAGATGGGGTATAAATGAAATAAATAAATTCTATAGATATCAACACAATTTACTTCCAAATCATTATAATTAGAATTGGGGAGTATAAAAATGATAAGAATGCCAAAAAGTCATGACAAATGGACAATTAAGCCAGTAGGACAATAGGAAACAACTTTATGGTCAGCAGCTATGGTGAGAATCAAGCGTAGAGAGAAAACACACAAGTTTGTCTGTTAATAATTTTATGATTATAAACCTCTTGCAATCAAAACAAAGAAGCTATTACTTCAGCACTAGCAATAGAACATCTTTATTATTCAGTAATTTTAGCCAAAAATTTCAAACAGAAATGGGGTAATGAGAGTCATGTAGAAAGTCAATTCATGCATAGAACATGAAGCATCATTCTTACAAAGGACATTTCCTGAAGCAGCCACAGCCCTTTAGACTCCTCAGAACAAAGAATAATCTCTGTCTTGCAGAGATGACTCCCTTGAGAGGATGTCCTGTTTTTGTCACCCAATTTACACTCAATTCATACACTAAAAAAGCCAGCCCTCTAGCCAATGGGTACATAGGTGACATAACTGTTTGGAAGAGTCACAGGACAGACACTAGCTCTCCTTGCATCAGCCCAGGAGGCTACAGGGAGTACTCCTAATGTTCAATGAAACAAAACATCCTAATATTAGTCACACACAATGAAGCAAATGCCTAGGTCAAACCGGTAAGAGAATTGTTTGCCAATTCATTAAGAAAAATACTTGAACTAAAATATTACAGTGAACAGCACAGCATTTAATCCAGAGTTATAAACTGTATATGATTCCATGTCCATGAACGAACAAGTTAATAATGCCCTCAAGGTTTAATTTTTTTCTAAGGTTACTGCCAACGTATTCACAGTATATTATGTCACAGAAAACCCAAATCTGAGCTTCACATCTCTGGATGGTAGCATTACAAGATGGAAGTTCACTGTGTTTGATCATCCGGTTGAGCTTTACCCAAATGTCCTCCAATGTTTGATTATTAAAAGTGGATGGTTCAATGATCCATCTTGCTCTGTAGAATGCATGTAGCTTTAAGCTTTCTAAAATGCTCCGTAGCTCTTGAGACAGAGGAAGAATCTTGTCTTTAAGGTTACAGCTGGGAACAGACACACTCCAAGATCTCCTTAGTTTCCTGTTGCCATTTTCTGATTGCTTCCCCAAACTACTGAAATTAATTTTGCCATACTCTGCCTTTATGTGTTTTCCAGCTTTTAAATCGGGATGAAATTCTTGAAGACCTTCTGTACAGTCATAAATCAGGGAGACACAAACAGTTTCTGGGATTGTATGTTGTTGTTTCACCTGTTCTGCTTCTTCAGCAGAAATGATAGGAGGTCTTCTTTTGGGTTTAAAGGGAAGCTTGCCAGAGTGACTCGAAAACCAGGGTCTGAAGCTTGGCAGTTTTCGAACAGGAAATTCTTTCAGTGCCTCTTCTGTGATTTTTTGCAATACGGCAGGGTCCTTTTGCCATGGCCGATAGTGTAGAAACACCTCCATGCTTGAACCATAGGAAGCCACATCTTCTTATCGAAATGTTTCTTGGCCTCTGCACTAAAAAGATGACTTTAAAAGCATCTTGTCTTCTGAGCTGCACAGCTTGAAAACGCGACCTAGAGTAGAAGTATTGTAAGTAGTAAGACAAGCTGCTTTACCACCCTGTTAATCATCATTTTGTTCCAGTTTTTGCTAGACAAAAAAGGTGGTACCAAACAGAACTTATTGCCAGAGTAAACAACTGAAAAAAAAATTCCTCAGCACATCAGTACCCCACTCAACCTCATTAACTGCTTTTTCTTCTTGACATCCATCTGGCTCTGCCGACTACTTTTAATTCTATTAGAGTGCTGCAGCAGCCTTTGCAATAACAGAAATTAAACCGGTGTCACACCCACTGTAAGAGACTTGAGCTGCAAGACCAACTTTCCATCTGATCTATCAAGAACTGCTGAGAGAAAGTAGTACAGAATGTAGAAGAAGGAAGGGCAGGAGAAGCAGAATTGGAAGAAAAGCTAATAATTTAAAAATAGAAGAAGTGGAAGGGAACATACCCGATGTGTAAAGCAGAGGTCATTTGCATACACCTTAATGTGTAATATGTAGTGCAGGCTTCCCTTCACAAGGATACTGACTCAATAGCTGCCCCATGTACTGGATACCCTAGTGGTATAGTCACAGTTGGGAAAATGTAAATCTAATACTAGCAATGCAAACAGTATAGAATATAAATTATCTCAGCTCAAGAACAGAAAGGCTAAAAACATTCCCTGACAGAATGCTCTCAAGCACAGAAAGGATTGCCTGTTCCCATTTGCTGATGGAAATCGCATAATAAGTCACCCTGAAAAGGGTTTGGAAATTGGAGGAGATGGTGGTAGATTCCAAAGACAAACACTTTCCCCATAATCTTGGACCTTAGTAACTCTAGCTGCTTTGCTCATTGCTGCTTTCTCTACAAATGCCTCTCTGAACAGCTGCATCGTAAGTTTCTGGGTTGAAAAAAAGCTCATGGAAGGATTAGTGCAGGGGTAGTCAAACTGCGGCCCTCCAGATGTCCATGGACCACAATTCCCAGAAGCCCCTGCCAGCATTCGCTGGCAGGGGCTTCTGGGAATTGTGGTCTATGGACATCTGGAGGGCCGCAGTTTGACTACCCCTGGATTAGTGCATACACACATGCAAAGACAGAATAAGTAATTTTGTACAATTCCCCTTGTGCAATTCCCTGCCCCCTTCACTGCAGTCCCTCTGCAATGCCTTTGTTTACAAGGGTCCTTTAATTTTCAGCAGAAGATTTTTTAGGGACATGCAGGGGGCTCCTGAGGTAAGGGCAAGGCTGTGCAACCCCTACCATGAACCCTCCCCATAGGATATAAGCCACTTTATCTAGTTTTGTTTTTAGTCATCTAAAGATGGAAATCTTTGCCTAGCTTTTTATGCCCAAATATATTGGGGGGGGGGGGGAGTATCTGTGATTGTTGGTGGCATTTTGTCACAAATGACCCTGCTGGAATCAAACAAAACGCCAATCCTAAGGTTCCCAAATTCAGACTATGACACAAATTTCATATCCCTTCTTCTAACAATGTGTAAGCACAATTCTGGAGGAAGGGGAACAGTTTAGTAACACAGAGAAGAGCTAGCAGAAAAAAACACAAACTCAAAATAAAGCAAGAGGCAGTCAGAAGGTTATATATCATGCATGAACTGATGTTTTCTCCCTAAGAAAAGACATTGTTTTTTTTTAAGTGCTTCTGAAGCAATATTAGGAAGAACACCAGGAGGCTAGAAGATTAGTATGTTTTAATTAGCAACATTTAATGGAACTGTTGGAAATTTTCTGAATTGAGTTGTAAATGAAATGCACAGCATGATTCTATGCAGAGTTATGTGCACCTTCGCTCATCAAAATCTGAGGCCTTACGCATGCCTAACTCTGCAGCTATCCCAAAACACTGAAAAATAATAAAGTTTCACTTTGAAACTGTTGCAAGTTTTATAAAGCAAAACTGAAAAGTCTTGAAATATCATTAATATCAACACATCACCCTAATTAAAACACGCTCTCTTTCAAGAATATACAGGTCAAGAAAATACTAACAGAAAAAAAAGACTCAGAGAAGTAGCATTTGGCCTTTATTCCCCTCCCCACAACTCATCTTACTGTCCAAATGCTCTGAAAACTTGCCAGAACTTCCTCTCTTTCCAGCTGCTGGATAAGTGATGTGATTCTTTAAAAGCATTATTTTTAAAAACTCATCATTTGCTATGATCCTCAACTTGTATTAACAAACACTACATTTCTGTAACATACAACAGAGGATGTGTATGTTCTGCCCATAATATCTAATATTGTCGGATTCCTTTCGAAATCAGATGCTCATCCCTAGCCTCTGTTCATATTTTGAAGATAAAACACGTTAAGAACGTTAATATGCATGCTTGGTCTATTGAAAAAGTACACATGAGAACCCAACAACCATTTTTGAAAGCAAAAGCACTAATATTTACTATTATTACTATTGCTATTATTTGATTTCTTTCCTGCCACTTCCAAAGATAGCTCATGGCAGGTTACAATGTCCAATATAAAACCCCCAATTAAAACCATTAAAAGACATAAAAATTACAAACATGGCAGAAACTCCCCCATCCTCCCTACTAATAACTTTGTGTTAATATTGTTGTGTTCTATATGGTTTCACAAGTCCATTAGAAAATATACTCTTCTGCTACACCGACTAAGCTCCATATTGCCAAAACTTCGTTTAAAATCTTACATTTGCACAAGTTAATTGGGGCTGGTCTCAGTAATGTCCACAAGCTCTCGACTCTTCTATATCCATTGGAGGTGAAAAGCGTCATCATGTTGCAGGCGAATCACAGCAACCCCATAGGGAAGTGGTCCCCAACCTTTTTATCACCAGGAACCGGTCAATGCTTGACAATTTTACCCCTCTGGGGGGGGTATTCTACTAGAGGTGCTGTCATTGGATGGTGCCGGAGGGGTGGGCTTAGCTGGTGGCTGCTACGGCTCCTCTGATTGGGCAAATGGACAAGAAGGACGGGGGGGGGGGCAGCTGGCCTGTTTCTTTTCACCATGGTCGCTGAAGGCAGTGGGCAGGAACCTCATTGCCATGGAGTTGTGTGAGCTACCCTGGGAATAAGGTGCTCCTAGACGTGAGATGAGGGAGTCCTAGTCAGAGCAGGAATGGAGAAGGGGAACTTTGTGACCTGGACTTTTGCAAAGTTGGGTTGATGTTGGTGGGCTGAAGCACCTAACTTCTTAAAGCCGTGAATCGGTCCTGGTCTCCGGTCCTGGGGTTGGAGATCACTGCCATAGGGTTTTCAAGACAAGAGAAGTTCAAAGGTGGTTTATCATTGCCTGCCTCTGCATTGCAACCCTGGTATTCCTTGGTAGTCTCCCACTCAAATGCTGACCATGAATAACCCTTTATAGGTTCTGAGACCTGACAAGACTGGGCTACCCTGTACTGTCATGCTATTATTGCAAAAAGATGGTCTTGCTTTTATCCTATAGATACTATTGCTGGCACCTAAAGAAATTAGATGAATTCTAGCATCTACCCCAAGGAATTCAGGGCCAAACCATAAAATACTTTTTAAAAATAATCAGATCTTGGGAACCGGGACCTAACCCGCTTTGCTCACAACCACACAGCAACTGCATGGAATAGTATTTTAAAGGCTGTGGGGGCCCTAATTGGTTCAGGGCCCTGGCATTGTGGGAGGAGGAGATCCTGCCTTTCACTCCCCATGGCATTCTCCTGAGAGGAAACAGACCTGAGGAACTGCAGCACATGGTTTCCTAAATATATGCCACCCATATCCAAAAGCTTTTTCTTCACTACCATTGTCCCTCATAGGATGCCAGTGAAGAAGCACAACCATCTGGATAAGCACATCACAACAAAATCTGCAGAGATGCAGCTCTCCATTCCTGAAGGCCTTAATAAACAAGCAAACACACAAACAATTGATTCTCCACTGGCAAGTTGGAGACATTTTGGAATGAGTGCTTCAGTATCAGAGAAATACAGAAAACTTGGAAGCTGGATGAAACAAGGCAAATGACCCATTTGGTCTCTTAGGTCCTACTTCCTTATTCAACAAGCAGGTACATAGGCTGCCTTAAAAGGGTTTGCAAACATCTGGGCCCATCATCAAGGTGAGCAAAACACATCTTGGCTGGGAACCAGGAGCATCTTCTCCATATCACAAAATCCCTGTTCCATATCTATTTTGACAAGAAGTATAGAATGAATTGTCGATGGCTTTCACAACTGGAGTCAACTGGTCATTGTGGGGTTTCCTAGCTGTGTGTCCATGGCCTGGTTGTTTTAGTGGACTCAGAAGAAAAAAGGAAATCACTAGGCACTTTATGAAATCCCCAGACGATTATGAGCATTTTGCCAATGTGATACTATGACTACTACTATGACAATATATTGGAAGAGCAACCACTGACGAAGATAAAACAGAAAGTGGGTCACTTAACCTAGGATCCTGTTTTGGTTGACTCTTTATGTTTGATCATATGTTTGACCATTTAGACTTTATGTTATAACCTTTTCACTTATAAACATAGAGAAGACTACTATATCATTGTGCCTCGTGATTTCCTTTTTTCTTCTGAGTCCACATTGAGGAATCCACGGTTCTATACTTGACTGGTCGTTTTAGTCCCTGACATTTTGTCAGCAACTGCGGGTAGTGCCTTCAGAGGTCGGACACAGCAAGATGGGAATCTCTCCACGCCTAGGTGTGCCAAATCACACTTTGGCACAGACAGGTCCTATCTCTGATGGCGCCAGCCAGAGTCCCTGACAAAATTCGCTGGCAGGGGCTCATGGGAATTGTAGTCCATGGACATCTGGAGGGCCGCAGTTTGACTACCCCTGATTTAGAGTGACCGGCGCTTGTTTTGGAAAACACGAGCCGCGGCTTCGGGCAGGTTGCCGATGCATGTTTGCGCCGTGACTGAAGACCTGGGATCCTGAAAGCAGCTTCCCCACTCGGCCTACTCTGCAGACGTGTTGTGCTCTGACAGGCCGGAGAGGGGATCTGGGGGCGCGGGGGTCGCACGCACCTTTGAGGGCCAGGAGATGCTCCTGCTTCGGTTGAGCGACATCCATCGCCTCGGCCGCTCCCCCCTGTGTCTCACTCCGTCACGGAGCCCACCTCGGGCGAGCCTCCGCCAGCGGCCGGCAGAATCCGGTCCTGGTAACAGACAAGGGAACCGGCGCGGGCCTCGTCCCCCGCAATCCTGTCACCGCTTCAATAACTACAAGCACCAGCGGCCCGTCGCGAAACGCTTCCGGGTACACTCCGGAATGGATTCCCGCTGTGGGGGTTTTGCCTCCCCTTTGGGACGCGAACCTTTCGCCGCGACGCATGACGGGATTTGTAGTTTCTGTCGACCTCTGCCGACTTCAAGGGAAGCGAGTACCAGGCAGACATGCGCAGAGGCTAAGAAGCGGATGCCCGACTGTACCCCGACCTTCCTGACGTAACGCGGTGTCCCTACCTAGGACCCGCTTTGGTGACGTCGGCGCGCAGCCCCGCCTCTCCCCGTCTCCAGGGGGACCTGGGCTGCTGGAGGCGGCTCCTCCTCCTCCTCCTCCTCCTCCTCCGTCTTTCTCCTGGCGAAGATGGCGGCCTTCGGTGTAAACAAGGTCGGGGCTGTCGCGGGGCCGGATGCTGGCAGCAGGCAGAGCCGCGGGTCGGCTGGCCCCGTCGTCAAGGTGAGCGAAGCGCGGCTGGGGTGGGTCTCCGTGGCGGAGCCAGCGTGGCATCGCTGCCCTTGGAGGCGAGCGGAGATGAGCTCCTGGGAGGGATACCCCGTGCAAGCCCGAGAGCCTCCCCCGGCCTGCTTTGCATCCCCTGCAGCGGTGCTAGTGCACAAGACGTTTCCATTGGGATGTAGCTGGACTCTTGCAGAAGACACCATCCCTCCCTTCTGTTGCATGGGCTTAAGCCTCCTCTCCTCCCACGTGCTAGCTGCTGCACATGACAGGTTTGTTTGTAAAACCTGCTGAAAGGGTTAAAATCGCAAAATGGATTGACTGGCTGGACTACTGCAGAAGCATAAGGGAGGCGGGATCTGTCTCTTCTTCGAGCCAGGATCCTTTGGTTTTTACGGCTATGGATTGATAGACGTTCTTATGAGAGCGTGAAAACACAATAACAACAAAAGCCAAATTCCTCCATCCCATCCTGTCTCTCCTTTGGTCTGCCTGTCATGTGTAGGAATTCCTCCAGAAAACTGGGTGACAGTGCAGCCGGAGGAGAGAGCTGAGCTGAAAATATGAGTGACAGACTTCAAGTTGGCATCTTGTAATTGTTGATTCAAGTCAATGGGAAATTTCAGGAATTCTTTATCGGGGTAGTAATCTGGAATCTCTTGGAATCGTTTTCTTTGTAGAGGTGACAGTGAAATGAAGGGGGATGAATTTAGAAAACCTTCATCAGACTAACTAGGACAGAGTAAAATGTACTTTGTTTGGTGTGCTTTTAGGATGTGGCCTAGATATCTCAGGATATGTTATGAATATAATAAGTATAGAAGTAATAATACTTAACATTCAGTATCATTGATATGATAGTCCAGGAGTCCCCAGTGACACCTTTCCTATGTCCTAGCCAGTGTTTATTGAGAGTGGGGCCAGGTAAGGCTTTTGCCTGGCATGACTTCTGATTAGCCACTGGAGAATTGACTGGCTGTGTGATTTTTAACAATGCTGCTTGTGCAAAAGCTGCCACCACAGAAGAAGGATCTCCAAGAAGGTAAGGTATGGCAGCCAATTTGTGGCTACACCAACCACCTTGCGTCAAAATTCTAAAAGAGCTGGCAGGGTCAAAAAGGTTGGGAACTCCTGTCTGCATTATATGGGATTTGAGCTGAGGAATGTATGAGGCTGTCCTGTTACACACTCCCTTCTAGTGACTTCTCTGATAACCACACATATGATACAGATATTCCTCACTATTTCCAATACATCCTGCCTGCCCGTTAAGATGTTCAGAGGATAGATGAATATTAGAGATGAGGCCTTTTCACTGGGGGGTGATGTGTCCTGAAAACATTATCTCCCAAGAAGTTCCTCTTGTAACCTTTGTTGTCTGTATTTAGGTGGCAAAGAAAGGCTTTTCTAGTTTGTTCTGTTTTTAATTGTGTTTATGTTGTTGCTAGCTGATTAATCTTTGACCATGATGCAGTTACTGCTCATTTCAGTTTAGTGCTTTATCTGTTCATTTGCATCTTGATAGCATTGTGGTGATCCAGCTTTGATCTTTTGCTTCATAGTTATGGGTGTGTTTTTTTTAATTCCTTGTTTCTTCAATTTCTTTTAGTTGTGTGGGGTTTTATGTAAGTTGTTGTGATTGCTTTGGAAATGCAGGAAATAAATAAACCATTTGAACATCAACATTGTAAATTACAGGTTCTGGAATGTGGGGTGTGTGAAGATGTATTTTCATTACAAGGAGACAAAGTTCCCCGACTGCTTTTGTGTGGCCACACAGTATGTCATGACTGTCTCACTCGACTTCCTCTCCATGGCAGAGCAGTTCGCTGTCCCTTTGATCGGCAGGTTACTGAGCTAGGTAAGCATATTTGTAAAGAAACATTGACAGTTCTTAGAAGGATTCCTTTTCTGAGACAGGCTTCCATGAATTGGGAACCCTAGAAGTACCTTGCTGGATCATTTTAAAGAACCATGAGTTCTAGCATTAGTTTTCCTAGTGACCAGCTGGATGTTGCTGGGGAACCTCATATATGAATATATTTACTACCTGCATCTAGTAATTATGTTTTAATTTATTGGTGTCAATCTCATTTCGACACATGGGAGCATGTACAGCTACTGACTTTGCACATGACATGAACTGCTGGTACAAATGCTTTCTCGATTGTGGATCCAACCTTGGGGGAGGTCAGGAAAGCTCCCACTCCTGGTCTTCTGCAAACTATGAAAAGGCCAAGAGGGCTTGTATGTACATGTAATAAGGCTGTACAATACAAAATGGTTCACAAACTTATTTGGATGAATGATTGAGACTTGTGGGCTATACTGCGGTACATAGCATGTTGTAAGTAAGGTCCTATTAGGAGTGCTGACTTCTAATCTGGCGAGCCATGTTTGATTCCGCACTTCCCCACGTGCAACCAGCTGGGCGGGTGACCTTGGCCTCGCCACAGCACTGATAAAGCTGTTCTGACCAAGCAGTGATATCTGGGCTCCCTCAGCCTCAGCCTCACCCACCTCACAGGGTGTCTGTTGTGGGGAGAGGAAAGGGAAGGCGAATGTAAGCTGCTTTGAGACTCCTTCGGGTAGAGAAAAGTGGCATATAAGAACCAACTCTTCTTCTTCTATGATGTAATTTTTGTCGTGCATAATTTGTCATGTTTATACTTTTGTTTTGCTACTGTTTCTTTCTGGAGATTCAGAGTTCTAATCTCTTAATGCATTAGTTCCTGAATGTCCCATTTTGTTGATTGTATTGGCTGTGTGATCCACCTTGAGTTCCTGTGAGAAAGGCAGGCTATAAATAAATAAAGATAAAGATAAAAATTGGTCTTGTCAGTACATGAATATTGCCAGTACATGAATAACTGGTCTTGCCAGTACATTAATGTGGACAGCTTTGAGTGTAATGCTAGAACACAAGAGCTCTGTGGTCTTTGATTTGGGCAATTTGTTCATTTATTTTCTCTCTTCCTCTTGAATCTGCACTGCAAACAGGTTTGGACTAAGAGATAATTGCTCAGGTTATATGTTGTATATGAAGGTCTGTGCCATTATATGAAGACGATTGTCTTGCACAGCTTGGTGGGTTTTTTTGTTGTCCTGTCCTGATCTGAACATTGAGACATGCAAACTGAATATCTTGAAGATGAAGTTAGATGTTAGGAGTGAAAAGAAATATAAGGCATAGAATGTTATGATCTTGACTCAGAGCAGGTCTTGGCATGTCTCAGAAATAAGTTGGTTTATTCACAGGGAGCTATTGGGTTAGATGCTATCAAGTAACTGGGTTTCCTACCCAAAAAGTTACCACCTTTTTAGTTCCTGAACTTTTATGTACACAAACTGAGGTTTAGTGAAAATACATTTAAGAAAATAATTTACTGGCTAAAAGAGTATCTTGGGATATCCTTCTGAAATTGTATATTGACAGTATCTTTGAGATAGTGAATACTCATATGCTATAGAACAGCAGTCCCTAACCTTTCTGTGGTTGAGGACCGCCTCCGAGGGTGGGGAAGAGCCGGCGGCCCGAGCGCCGTGTACACACAGCAGCTGTGCGCAAACACGCACGTGTGGCAGTTCTGTGCGTTTGTGTCCGCCGGCGTGCTGGCGGCCGTGCCTGCCTCTTCCCCCACCTCTCGCAGCGGGAAGCTAGCCAGGCCGCGAGTGAAGCGGCTGCTTCGGCGGCCGCTTCGCTTGTGGCCTGGCGAGCTTCTCGCTGCGGAGGGGGAGAGGCAGGTGCGGCGGCCCAGTACCGGGCCACGGACCAGGGGTTGAGGACCCCCGCTATAGAAAAATGATGCTGTGTCAAAGGCTTATGCCTTGTCACTGGCTTCTTAAAAATAATTCAAATTCTGTATTTGTGAAGTTAATTAGAGAGCTGGCAATGTCAATTTGACTTCATACTACAGTGTGGCTACCGTAAGTTCTTATTGAGCGAAGCTTAAAGAACAGTTTGACTTGTTTAAAGGAAGGGTCAAGTATCTACCTGTTCTGTGGCTGCTTGGAAATTCAAGAGGGGTCAGATCCCAGCTTTTCTTAAAGCTTTCCCAAACAGGCTTTGCTGTGAAGCTTTGGGAAAGATTGCAGCAAAGCCCGGGTGGCTCCTATGAGATCAGACAGCTTTGTTTTTTCCCTGTCCCACACACATGGCAGCCACTTTCCTTGCCCAGCCCCTGAGGCAGTCATTTTCACCCCACACAAACAATCCCCCCCCCCACCACACACAAACCAGGGACTTGCTTGTTCTTTAATCAGCAGTTGAATATCCCAGTAATGTTACAATAGTATGTTGATCAGCTTTTCTGAATTTTACTTTTTAAAAAGTCAATGTATAGCCCCTTTTCATGTTAGAGATGTACCTTTCACCTTAGGGAGAGTAAAGAATGTGCATTGATTGCAATGTCCTCTCCTCAGTCTCTGATGACTCAAAGAGGAATGTCATCTAATAAGGGACTTGTATTCTATAATCAATGGGCTCAGTCTTCACTCTGCAGTTGCCCACATAATGCTGTCTTGTTTCTGATCTGCATGTTCCCTAGTGTTTAAGATTGATGCCATTTCTGCAGAGAATGCTGGCCAACTACATGTGGATTTTGTAGTTCAGAATTTCCATCTAGTGTCATGTGGTAGGCATCTATGAGATCCTATTTGAGTGGCCTGTGGAAGGAAAAATATTTGCAAGAGGAACCTGGAAAGCTTGATGTGAATGCTAATGCATTTGTTGTAATACATTCATGTTGGCTGAACCAGTACTGAAATTTCTTTTGAGGATCCATCCATCATTGTGTGAAAAGGCTCATGATGTGTTTGTTTTGGCTTATGAAATATTTGTGTATGCTAAGAACTTGAAGCCTGCGGATATGGAAGATTTTTTTTTGTGCTTCACTGGGCCATGCAGAACCAGAAAGGGATGCAAAGGCTCAGTAGATTAATTTCGGTAAATTAAATGGGTTATTTGTGCACAAGGAACAAAACCACTAAATAAAACTGAAATACACAAGAGGAAAAGGAAGATCCAGGATTTATGTATGACTAAGAGTAACACAGGATAAATTAAAAATGAAGAGAGTATAGTAATTTGCTAGCTAGAAAAGAGATTAGTGGAGAGATGAACAGAGCATTGCATTCAAAGTATTTGGAAGCAGCATAATAAAACATAAGCAAAAGTATATGATTGTCTCTCCTGAGAGGCCTTGCTATACATTCTAGCTAAAGCTAAATTTGAACCAACTTTCATGCTTACCAATCAGAGGCTCAGGATCCAGAGCATCACTGAAGGAATACCAACCTTGCAGACCCACCCTGTCCTGCCTTTCTGTTGATCAAGGGTGGCACTAGGGCAGGGGTAGTCAAACTGCAGCCCTCCAGATGTCCATGGACTACAATTCCCATGAGCCCCTGCCAGCAAACGCAGTTTGACTACCCCTGCATTAGGGTATGCCTCATTTCTTGAGGATAGAGGCATATATGTAACTTTTCCTTGCCCAAAGGATCAAAATCCATGTTCTTGTAACACAAGATGCAGCTTCCAGAACCAGAGTGGTTTGAGATCCAGAAGAACTACCAAGGTCTCACTATCTTATCTTTTTCTGGCATATTTTTCTTCATCAGGAGATACTGGTTTCAAACATATCTTGGAGGCCAGGTTGAAATGGTGGGATTGTGGTGAAGTTTAGAGCAGCGGTAGTCAACCCATGGTCCTCCAGATGTCCATGGACTACAATTCCCATTTGCAAATGCAAATGCTGGCATAGGCTCATGGGAATTGTAGACCATGAACATCTGGAGGACCACAGGTTGACTACCCCTGCTCTAGAGGGCATCTTCAGTTATCTTGGCAAAATTGGTAGCTGTGTCTCAAATACTGTCATTGCCACATCCTAAAGAACTGTTTCTAGTGTATTCAAGACTTGTGAATGCCCACTGGGATTATTAATTTTTTGGACAGCAGAAAACATTCATAGCATGCCTGGGTTTTAAAAAAAACTTCCTTTGAGTTTTAGAAGCAACTGGCAACTTGTGTTTGGTTGGGGGTGTGTACGCTGCTGTTAAAAAACCTTTCCAGATTTCCAGGCTATGTATAGTAGTAGAACAGAATTTTATTATGAAATGTTAGCTATAGTATAGTACTATTTGTGTGGACTGCCCTTTGTTTCACTGACATTACTCTGTCAATTTTATTTATGTATGTAAAAACAGGAGACTCCGGTGTCTGGGGCTTGAAAAAGAATTTTGCATTGCTGGAACTCCTGGAGCGACTCCAGAATGGGCTCGGTGGCCAGTGTGGAGCAACTGAAGAAGCTATTGGCCTCTCTGGGGAGGTAGTGAGGGATAACTTTGTTTTTGTCATAAGTGTCCTGTTTAGTGTCTGTGAGGTGAACATAAGAGAAGCCATGTTGGATCAGATCAGTAGCTCATCTAGTGGCCAAAACCCAGGTGCCATCAGGAGGTACAAGGGTCAGAACTCCAGAAGGTCTCCCATTGTTTGCCCCCTAAGCACTAAGAATACAGCATCACTTCCCCAGACACAGTATTCCATCTAGACCTTGTGGCTCATAGCCTCTGATGGACCACTGCTTCATACGTTTGTCCAGTCCCCTCTTGAAGCTGTCTCTGATTGCAACCATCATCACTTCCTACAACAGCAAATTCCATGTGTTAACTACTCATTGGGTTAAGGAATATTTCCTCTAGCCTAAGCCTTAACTTAATTGAGTGTTCACAGATTCTTGTACTGTGAGAAAGGGAGAAAAGTACTTCATTCTTCATTTTCTCTATCATACTTTCTGTAAACCTTTACCATATCACTCCTTAATCATCATTTCTCCAAGCTAAAAAGCCCTAATCTCTTAAAGTTTTCTTCATGGGAAAGGTGTTCCATCCCCTCAGTTTTTTTAGTTGCCTTTTTTTAGTGCTATATCTGTACCTAGTATTCCAAATGAGGCTATGCCATGGATTTATGCTGGAACAAGAGGAAAAAAAAGAATCAGTCCAATGGCTTAATCAAATAATATTAGAAATATTAGAGTCTCTGTTATCTCTTTATTCTAATTTCCACCCGGACTCAGCCAAAATGGTGTCTAGATGATTTTTCCGTTTTCAGTTCAATACCTTTCATCAGTCTCTAGGAGCAGGATGGCTTATCTTTCTTAAAGTATAATTAGAGCGAAAAACATTCACACACCCTAATTATACTTTAAGAAAGATAAGCAAGACGATAGAATACATTGAAATTGTTTTGAATTTATTACTACTGCTTTGTGGAGGACTCACTACTGATGAAAGATATTGAATTTAAAACAGAAAAAACATCTAGACCTTTTTGGCTGAGTCCAGGTGGAAATTAGAATAAAGAGATAACAGAGACTCTAATATTTCTAATATTATTTGATTAATCCTTTGGACAGATTCATTTTTTCTCTTGTTTGTGTTATTGGGATTGTCCACTTCCTTCTTGAAGCACATAGATTTATACTGGGGCATTATGATACTGGCTGATGTGTTTCGATCTCCCTACTCATGATCCCCAGCATAGCATTTGTTGCAGTAGCACACTGAGTTGACTTCTTCAGTGAGTTGTCTACCATGTTCCATGTATCGTTTTTATGTTATTATGTAAACCGCCCTGAGCCCCCGGGGAGGGCGGTATATAAATATCATAAATAAATAAATAAATGACTCCAAGATCTCTCTCCTGGTCAGTTACCACCAGTTCAGACCCCACCAATGTATATTTATAGTTAGGATTTTTGGTTAAAACATTTCTCTGTGGCATATTAATTTTTTCACTGCCAGCTTGGCGTAGTGGTTAGGAGTGTGAACTTCTAATCTGGTGAGCTGGGTTTGATTCCGCACTCCCCCACATACCACCCACCTTGGGCTCACCACAGCACTGTTCTGACCGAGCAGTGATATCAGTGCTCTCTCAGCCTCACCCACTTCACAGGGTGTCTGTTGTGGGGAGAGGAAAGGGAAGGCAATTGTAAGACACTTTGAGACTCCTTCAGGTAGAGAAAAGCGGCATATAAGAACCAACACTACTTCTTCTAATGAGCTTCTGACATATGCTCTGCCACCTACAGTCTAAAGTTGAACAATCTTAGTAGTGCTCTATCGTGGTCTTTCTGTAGTTAGGCTTCGTCTCTAGGAGCAGGATGGCTTCCTGTCTATAGGAGTTACCTGAGGCAAGGTTTGGGTGAGGTTGGGGTTCTGATTGTCCTGAACATGCTCAGTGGACTACTTTTATCTAACAATATGGTGCTAATGTGAGCTGCCTTTTTTGTAGTGCATCATTCGCTGTGATGAAGATGAGACTCATCTTGCCTCGGTGTACTGCACTGTCTGTGCGACTCACCTGTGCGCAGAGTGCTCGCAGCTTACGCATTCCACCAAGACTCTAGCGAAACACAGACGTGTGCCCCTTGCTGATAAACCTCATGAGAAGACAATGTGTTCTCAACACCAGGTGCACGCCATTGAATTTGTATGCCTGGAAGAAGGTTGTCAAGCCAGCCCCCTTATGTGTTGCGTCTGCAAAGAATATGGGAAGCATCAGGGTCACAAAGTATGTATTCTTCATCCCCCCCCCATCACAATGCAAATATAGTATGTGGCTGTCTGAGAAGGGAAATGTATATGCTGCTTCCGTGATTTGTTAGTTATTTTTGAATAATAATTTACTCCCTTTTTTCTTGACTACTCTTTAATAATTGAAAAAGCCACCAGCACCTTGTCTTTCTTTGTCCTAGGGTTACATGAGCTTGTGTTGTCTCACTTGGCTCCATTTTCAGAAGGAAAAGGGCCCTGCTGTCTGTGCCCCCACCTTTGGAGGTCAACAGTCAGATATGGAACTTTTTCTGTAGGGTCACCTTGCCTATGGAACATTATTCCCGTTGATTCTCGCCTTGTCCCTATTTTACTATCTTTAGGTGCCAGGCGAGAATATTTCCATTTACCTAGGCTCTTAGTTAAAGGGGTGTCTTTTAAACTCTATTTTTACACTGCTTTTGGCCTGGAAATGGGGTGTCTTTAGCTCTGGCTGGGCTTTTCATGCTGGATTCTAATTGATATGGATTCTGATTGTTTTAAGATTGTACTGTGTTCAGGTTTAGTGGAGGGGTGGCATAAATGCTTCTTGTTGAATCCCCTCTCCCACTGCTAGCCCCTGCTTTGCTCTCTGTGCTGTTCCTGAGGGTCTGCTGACCACTTGGCACAAACTTTTAAGGGGCTTGGTGGCCTATGACAGGAGGGGGAAATGGAAAGGGTCTGTTCCACAAGGACCACTTTGTGAGTTGATCAAGCCATGGTCGTCAGTATGTTTCATTTGGTCTGTAATACCATCCAGTTTTTAGGTTTCATCTTCTTTAATTTTCTGTAAATATTAGAGAGGCAATAATGCTGTCCATACGTCTGTGAATATTTGTTTCATTCACCTGTCAAAATTAGTCTTCCGTCATCTTTTAGTAAGTGATAAGTTTTTTTCTAGATCCTTGTTCTTCTACTCTTTTCCATTACCATAGTCCATGGGAGGGGAGACTGGCTGGGGAGGTGCGGGGAGGTATGGATGGGAATAATGTTCACCTTTCCTTTTGATGCTTTCTTCTTAGCACAGTGTTCTGGAACCAGAAGCAAACCAGATCCGTGCTTCCATTTTAGACATGGCACACTGCATAAGGACTTTCACAGAGGAGATCTCAGATTATTCTCGGAAACTAGTTGGAATAGTTCAGCAAATAGAAGGAGGAGAACAGATAATTGAAGATGGCATTGGGATGGCCCATACAGAACATGTAAGGTGTCTTGTACTTTTCTTGTATGTAGTTTCCGTTTTAAATTGTATATATATATATTTCCCCCTTGCATGTTTTCATCCAGTATTAAAACAAGTCAGAAAAGGCATTCAGAAGTCACTCAGAAAGCAGTGGAAGACAGCCAAGAACAGCTTTGTTAATTCATTGATGGCGATGAGCATCACATAAAACTGTTGTATAGAGGAAGGCACAAAACAGAAGCATTCAGGAAAAGGAAATACAATGGCTTGTTCCTATCCATCTGTAGAAGTCACGTGAAGTTTTCCTCTTTTCATCTCCTTTCTTACGGCACTCACAAAGTCATTCCTGGGGGTGCAGGATCTATGCAGAGTATTAGGCACATGGGTCGACAGTGGAGGACGACAAGAGGAACTTCCCTCAAGGAAGCTGTGCTTGCAGGAGAGGAATGATTTCATCTCCTTGTCCCATCTTACTCTAGTCTCTCAATCCCTACAGCTATGTCTGTGGATCAACCCCAGGGGCCTCTTATGCTTCTCCTCATGTAGCAATTTGTGCCTGATCCCTTCTTCTGGAGCAGTATAGCATTGTTCTGCATGCATTTTTCAAATGTATAGATTCTTAGGCTTCATTGAGTAATCTCTCTCTGTCTCGCTCTCTCACTCTCTTTCACACACAAATAAATTGTTAACAGCTTTATTCTGCAATCTTTTAGTGAAGAGGATAAGAGAAGGAAGGACTGAATGGAGTGAAATTATTCAAGGGGAAACAAAATCTCTTCAGCTATACTTTTCGCAATTTGAGGCTGACCGTAGCTAGGGTGATCCAACGTTTCTCAGCGCCTTATCAGAGGACCAGATATCATGTCAAACCCCATACTGTTAAGGCTATTTCCAGCAGGGTATGAATATACCCGCAGGATGGATGAGGAACCACAATACTGCTGACATCTAATGGTTTGATTCTGGAGTTAGTACTTCCCAAACCATGTGTATGTTTTTTTTTTAAATGACATTTAAATGCACACACAGTATTCTGTCCTTTATTTTTTTAGTATAAGTATTCCTAAATCACCACCATTGTATTCTCAACTTTCCCCCAAAAAATGCAAGCTAGAAGCCATTTAAAGCAATAAAAGTATACCTTTTCAAAAAAGCCTACACCAAATGTCTTCAGAAGCTAAATAGAATATAGAGTCAGAAGCAGGGAAAATGTACTGTAGAAGATAATGCTCTCGTCCTAACTGGTGTCTCAGTGCCCTGTCTCCTTGATTTCATGTCTCTGACTGTCCAGGTCCCAGGCACTGCAGAGAACGCCCGCTCCTGTGTCCGAGCTTATTTTTCGGATCTTCATGAAACCCTCTGTCGTCAAGAAGAAATGGCTCTCAGTGTGGTTGATGCCCACGTGCGAGAAAAATTGATCTGGCTCAGACAACAACAGGAAGACATGACTATCTTGTTGTCACAGGTTTCGACTGCTTGCCTTCACTGTGAAAAGACATTGCAGCAAGTAAGGGAGCCACCATAATGTGGCTGAGATCCATAGTTAGATGTCATAGTCCCATTGTATATGGCACAGGTCAGACCACACCTGGAGTACTGTGTGCAGTTCTGGAGGCCTCACTTCAAGAAGGACGTAGATAAAATTGAAAGGGTACAGAGGAGAGCGACGAGAATGATCTAGGGCCAAGGGACCAAGCCCTATGAAGATAGGTTGAGGAACTTGGGAATGTTCAGCCTGGAGAAAAGGAGGTTGAGAAGGGGACGTGATAGCCCTCTAAGTATTTGAAAGGTTGTCACTTGGAGGAGGGCAGGATGCTGTTTCTGTTGGCTGCAGAGGAGAGGACACGCAGTGATGGGTTTAAACTATAAGTACAACGATATAGGCTAGATATCAGGAAAAAAAAATTTCACAGTCAGAGTAATTCAGCAGTGGAATAGGCTGCCTAAGGAGGTGGTGAACTCCCCCTCACTGGCAGTCTTCAAGCAAAGTTTGGATACACAGTTTTCTTGGATGCTTTAGGATACTTAGGGCTGTTCCTGCGTTGAGCAGGGGGTTGGACTAGATGGCCTGTATGGCCCCTTCCAACTCTATGATTCTATGAAGGACATAGATAAAATTGAAAGGGTACAGAGGAGAGCGACGATAGGTTGAGGGACTTGGGGATGTTCAGCATGGAGAAAAGGAGGTTGAGAGGGGACATGATAGCCCTCTTTAAGTATTTGAAAGGTTGTCACTTGGAGGAGGGCAGGATGCTGTTTCCGTTGGCTGCAGAGGAAAGGATGCGCAGTAATGTGTTTAAACTACAAGTACAACGATATAGGCTAGATATCAGGAAAAATGACCCCTTCCAACTCTGTGATTCTGTGGAGAACGGTGTCAATGTTAAAGTGTGTTGTTTCTCTGTTGTTTTTTTCCTGTTTTGTTTACCTGTAACTCGGCTGTTGTTAAATGCTGGTTTACAAAGGATGGTTTGTGGTCCCACCAACAGGTTGTGGGAGCCATGTGAGAGAAGAATCAGGGCAAGGGGCTACAAGATATGAAAGGACAGTAGTATCTGTTTCTAACTAAAAGTGGAATGGAGCTGATGGATCCTTGTCTTTGTTTTTAGTGAAGCATACAGAACAACAAGAGGGACATGCTAGTGGATCCCAAATATCCACCTATAAATCAGTATTTTAGAAGAACTGAGTTATATGCGGTGATTCTCAGATTGTGACTTGATTTAGTAGACAATTTGCTTGTAGACAGTTGTAAATCTGATCTCACTACAGGATTATGTGTAACAATAAGATAAACTTTCAGACTAATCAGTCCTTGTAGTGATGGTGTATTAATTTATACACTTCTGTATATTTTTGTGTACAATAGGAGCTTGAATATTGTTATATACACTTTGTTCCCTCTGAACCCAGTCTTCCCCATAGTGCTGTTGTGAGGAGAACACAGAAGAGTTAAGATGAGATATGTTCTCTGAGCTTCTTAGAAGAAGGACTGGAGAGAAAAATATTAATATATAATAATAATAAAGCAGAAATGTCTACTATGAGAAGAAAATCAAACCATTTCAAATTAAGAACATTAATTTCCCATGTACAGGAAATATGAGATGTTAGGGCTCCATAAAAACAGAACAGAAGGGAAAAGTGAAAAGAAACAACAATAGAAACAAAAGAAACAACAAAACCCCTTTATACCTTTTGTGTCATTTTGGTTGGAGCCAGCTTGGTGTACTGGTTAGGAGTGTGGTTTCCTAACCGCTCCTCCACATGCAGCCAACTGGGTGAAAAAGCACTGAAAAAGCTGTTCTGACCGAGCAGTGATATCAGGGCTCTCTCAGCCTCACCAACCTCACAGGGTGTCTGTTGTGGGGAGAGGAAAGGGAAGGTGACTGTAAGCCACTTTGAGGCTCCGTCGGGTAGAGAAAAGCGGCATATAAGAACCAACTCTTCTTAATAAAACAGGGTAAAACTTGTTGCATTCTGTGGAATGCTTCAGCAGGCTGTTTTTGTTGTTGTTGTTGTTTTGTTAAAAGCAAAATGGAAGAAGGCTGGCTGTACCCATGGCCTGGCATATCTGTCAAACCCCCCCCCCCTTTCCACAGCAGGTGTGTGCATGTTAACATCCAGCCTGATCATTTCCCAAGAAAAGCTCTGAATGGCAAATAGTTCTGTCCTCTCAGTTGAATACAACCGTTCCTTGTCTTGTATCAGTCAACATCAGAGGCATTATATCCATTTAAGTGAGGAGCATCTACAATATGCCCTGCCTTTCCTCATGATTCAAGGTGTTTTACAATAATGCTAACTTCCAATTTCTAGAACGACAGTCCAGTGGCACCTTTTAGATCAACAAAATTTTATTCAAGGTGTAAACTTTTGTTTACACAGCACACTTCTTCAGACACAATGAAATGGAAATTACAAGTCCACACATATAGCACACAGCATAATAGAGATGTTTAACAGATACAAGGGCCTTACAGGACTTGTAATTTCCATTTTATTGTATCTGAGGAAGTGTGCTGTGCACATGAAAGAGGAAGAGTTGGTTCTTATATGCCCGTTTTCTCTACCGGGAGTCTCAAAGTGGCTTACAATCCCCTTCCCTTTCCTCTCTGCACAACAGACACCCTGTGAGATAAGTGGGGCTGGGAGAGCCCTGATATTACTGCTCGCTCAGAACAGCTTTATTGCTGTTGGGAGGAACCCAAGATCATCCAGCTGGCTGCATGTGGGGAAAGAGTGGGGAATCAAACCTGGCTCACCAGATTAGAAATCCACACTCCTAACTACTACACCAAGCTTAGATAACATTTTGTCGGTCTAAAAGCTGCCACTGGACTTCCACTGCTTCGGATCAACATGGCTACCCACTTGAATCTTAACCTATCTTCCAATTTCCGGTTGAATTCCCTCCCTCCAAGCAAGCCCCGCAAGCCCATCCCCTTCCCGTCTTGTATTCCCTCTTTTTAAGTATGAATAAGTCAGACTTGCTTCAAAACAGCCAAACATTTATACTCGTTGCGGTTGACATTTCTTTTGAACTGTGAGCCATAAATTATATTGTTCAATAAATATTACATTTCTGTTTGTTGGATCTGAAAGGGAGGGTTTTGTTGTGTTAAATCTGGCTTCTTTGTATTGCACTCCAGGATGACTGCAGAGTTGTGTTGGCCAAGCAAGAAATCACAAGACTTCTAGAAACACTGCAGAAGCAGCAGCAGCAATTTACAGAGCTGGCAGACCACATACAACTCGATGCTAGCATTCCTGTCACTTTCACAAAGGTACGGAGTCTTAACTTTTAGGTTATGAATCTGGGTCAGTTTGACTTTTATATGCTTTCCTCTCCTCTTCCTGCCCACAGCGGCAAAAACATTTCACACTGCATCAGGCTTTTCAATCCGTGGAGTTTTAGAAGTAACTTTAAGCATGGCTCAGGGAACAGATGTTCAGGGAAGGGATACACTTAGTTGTGCTCCAAGGAGAAGTTAATTATGTCTAGCTGAAAGTAGAATTAAACCCTCCCTGTATGTGACTTCCATCTATCAAGTCATATACATTTTAAAAGGATAATTTAGATTTTCTAATCTGTAATCCGGTGTATCTGGGCGAGAGAGTCTCCTCCTATTATTTCCTTCTCTCCCGTGCCCATGGATGCTGCAAAGCACAGAAGCTAACACCCCTCATTGTTTTATATTTGACTGCTGAAAGACTGCTGCTTCTGAGTCAAGAGTTTGTACAATTGTCAGTTTAATAAAATGGATTTACTTGTTTTGCACATTCTTAAACTGTTAAAATGGCAACCATTCTGAGATTGAATTTTGTATTACCAAACAACAAGCTTTCCATTTAAATCCATGGGAAAAATTAGCCATTTCATAACTTAGTATTTAGTGTTTCTACTAAATTAATTTTTACTTAGAGTCCAGTGGCACCTTTAATAGTTTTCATTCTGCTGTGTGTTAATTTATCTTCACACTTGCCTGTCAGTTTGAATTGATTACTTTCGTGCATGCACATGAAAGCTCATACCGTGAATAAAACTTTGTTGTTTTTAAAGGTGCCACTGGGCTCTAAATTTGTTCTGCTGCTTCAGACCAACATGGCTACCTGCTTCAATCTAATTTTTTACTTGTTAGTAGCTCTTTAAAAATCGGTTTGTGTATGATTCTTCACTGGCACTGCCAGCTTCCAGATGGCGACTGGTGATCTGCTGGGATTACAACTGTTCCCCATGTGACAGATCAGTTCACCTGGAGGAAATAGCCACTTTGGAAGGTGGACTCTATGGCGTTATACCCTGCTGAAGTCCCTCCCCTTCCCAAACCCCACACACCTCAGGCTCATCCAGGCATTTCCCAAGCCAGAGCTGGCAAACCCTATTCTGTGCTTTCCTGCACTCCTTAAGCATCGGTTGTATCACATTCAGTTTGCTTCTGTACTTTAGTCATGGATGCAAGCTGCATTCTTGAACATGAAAAATCCGTATCCTAAATAAGATACCGTGGCTGAGTTCCAAAGAGCATTATGTGCTCGCCCACTTCCATTCACGGATCAGGGAATGCCCATCTTCTTTTTTCCTTTATCTTTCTTGTTTGACTGCATTGAAGGCTGCTCTTGGTATCTGGAAGCAGCTTTGCTTAGGGGCTCTAGTTCTGATGATGCCTCTTCAAGGCACTCTCTTTCTTTCTCTTGCTTTCAGGACAACAGGGTACACATTGGTCCAAAAATGGAGATTCGGGTTGTGACTCTGGGATTAGATGGCGCTGGCAAAACAACTATTTTATTTAAATTAAAGCAAGATGAGTTCATGCAACCTATTCCAACAATAGGCAAGTAACAGTGACTTGGAAATGTAGACATTTCACATATTGTTCATATGTTATATGTAAATCACCCTGAGCCTCTGGGGAGGGTGGTATATAAATATAATAAATAAATAAATAAATAATAAATAAGTGATCTATTAGAAACATGACTTAAAAGCTTTTGTTTCCTCTTAGGTTTTAATGTTGAGACTGTAGAATATAAAAATCTGAAGTTCACTATTTGGGATGTAGGAGGTAAACACAAGCTGAGACCTTTGTGGAAACATTATTATCTCAATACGCAAGGTAAGAGTGAGCACATACTTTGTGTAATTAAAAGTATAAAATAAATACATTATTATAGAATAAAATGGTGGATGGTTGCTAGGCTTCTTTCTCAGCTTATAGTCCTGAACTTACCTACTAGAAAGTAGGCTCTGTTGGAGCCCATATAGAAATGTGTAGATTTTAGTTCCCAAATAACATTTTGTCTGATAGATCATGTAGATCATGTTGTCTGAGAAGATTGATCGGCATATGCTGAACATCCAGTTTAAATGGCATTTGAAATGCTAGATCAGGGGTAGTCAAACTGCGGCCCTCCAGATGTCCATGGACTACAATTCCCAGGAGCCCCTGCCAGCGAATGCTGGCAGGGGCTTCTGGGAATTGTAGTCCATGGACATCTGGAGGGCCGCAGTTTGACTACCCCTGTGCTAGATGGTTGACTTTCTTGAGCAATCTGTTGCACTTTCTTTATTTCTGTGACTCAATTTGATACTGCAGCTGTCTATAAGGTTACATTAACAGGCTTCATTGTTAGTAATAAGCAGTTTTGAAGAATGTTTTCCAAACCTAGTTGGACTGTAATTGATCAGACCGACGTCTGTTGTCCCCTCATGCACCATTTAGCATACTTGCTTGGGCTCATGATAATCTGAAAATGGGATGAAAAATAGACACTTGCAAAATATAACCAGGTACTGGTTCTTTTTCCGTAGCGGTGGTGTTTGTTATTGATAGCAGCCACCGAGACAGGGTCAGTGAGGCACACAGCGAACTTGCCAAGCTGTTAACGGAGAAGGAGCTGCGAGATGCTTTGCTGCTGATCTTTGCCAATAAGCAGGTACTGTGGTTTCTTTCTCTCCTGGCCATGCTGCCATTCTGCCTATAACTGTAGTGAAATTCATTGCTTGTTGTTAAATAAAAACAGGGCCTTGCATCTGTTGTACAGATCAGGTTGACTGTAGAGCATTCATAAAGTTGTTCCTCAAATGTTGCATTTTTAAAATAAGAAGACCTGACTGTGAAACTGTGGTCTGTGAACGTAACGAATGTCTGGCTGTCCTTTACAGGACGTGGCGGGCGCACTTTCAGTAGAAGAAATCACAGAATTGCTGAGTCTTCACAAACTCTGCTGTGGCCGAAACTGGTACATCCAAGGTTGTGACGCCCGAAGTGGCATGGGACTCTATGAAGGACTGGACTGGCTGTCAAGACACCTGGTGGCTGCAGGTGTCCTGGATGTGGCTTAAGTGCCTGTTGAACCGTGACGTTTGAACTTTGGTTAACTTATTTGTGTGACACGAGATGGTTAAACATGAACTTTGCATCTAAAACTGTGTTTCCTAAAGAAAACAACTAACAGTCCTGCCGGAATGCTTTATTGGTGTAGTACAGTGATTGTGCGATTCCTTTATGTTTGAAATTATGGTAAATGAATGCTGTGGGTTTGACAAGTTTGTAGGAAAGGTGCCTTGATTTTTAAAGAAAGCTCTTTTCGCCTCCCTCCGATCCTTACTTTCAGCATTTGACATGGACATGTTTGCTTACATGGATAGCCTCACTGAAATCAGTTTTATTTCCTAAATCTGAAAACATGCAGAGACATGTACGAGTGCTTCTTGGCACTGTCTCTATTAAAAACTTGCAGAGAGAAAACATAGCAGGAATTTCCCAATACTTAAAAGAAGAAAACCAAACTCAGTACTAGTCTTTGAGATCATGTTATGGCCCCTGGTCTTGGATGGTCATTTCTGTTGCTTCTTTGTGATAAAATCTCTATGTTTTTGCTAACTCCTTGTCTCTCTCTTTCTCTTTCATTCTCTCTCGCACATACATACACTCTCTCCATCCCCCCCCCCCTTTCCTTAGGAGTAGAAAGACATCTATAGGCAGTTGACAGTAAAAACTTTCACTACTCTGTGCTTCCTATTATGTCTTGGAAAAACTGTTCCATGTATATTCTTCATTAGCTACACTGAAATTATAGAATATCTGTAAATAATACTCTGAAAACATTGGCAATTAAATAGGAACAAAAGAATTTTCATATTCAGTACAGTAGAACTTCAGGGATGGAGCTTCATAACAATGAAATGTTTCATAATTCTGAATGATATTCAGAAAATATTCTCTATCTGATATTTAATGAAACTCAGTCAGCAGCAGCTGCTGTACAGCTGCTGCTGTAATTGATAAAGTGGTGTTGAGCCATTGGGTTAGACTCGTTTTGTCTGAGGGTCTGTGGAACATGATCAGTTACTTCCTGCACCAATAATAGATGGACTTCACCAGCTTTTTCCATTCAATCTTTCCTCCTCACTACAACCCTAGTCTCACATGGCTTTTATTCATGCAGTTCTCATAATGAGCAGCAAAACCTTTTGGGAAGTTCCGGGGGAGTCCTTCCTTCCTGTGACACTTGCATCCCTTGTGGACATTATTTTAATGTGTAGTTTTATTTCCCCCCTTTAGTTTGTTGTCTAGTGCCCTTCACGATTCCTCCTGCCTCCCCCTTCTATGATGTTGTTGAGATTTGAATTCCCTGCCCTTGTTCCTTGCTGTCAGTTTCTGTGATCTGATGCATAGCCTCTTCTCCTTAAGAGCAGGCTTGATAGTTTCAGTGCATCTTGGCAAGGAAATCAGTGTAAGACATGATAACACATGCTCTGCAAATAAGGAATGCACCATGTTTCCCAGTCACAGGGTCTTTGCTTCTGCTCTTAACTTTGAAATGAGTATTCCTAAATCCGAAGTGGCTGTGATTCTGTTTGCTTTTCATTTGTCACATCTTTCCTATTGTCCAGGGTATGGGAGGGGCTTTAATGAATGATAATTAATTTAGCTTGCAGAACTAATTTAAGTTGGACTCTAAATTTGTTCTGTTGCTTCAGACCAACACGGCTACCTACTTGAATCTATCTTCATTTTAGCTTGCTTAACTCCTCAAGCATGATCAGGCGATTAGTCATCTTTTTATATTTTGCCAATCAAGTCAACATTTGAAGTACTTCATGGTGACACAAAGATCCTGATAGTGCTTTGATCCATCCTGTTTGATTTGTATGTGGGGCTTTGAGAAAAGACTTGTTGCTCTGACAGGACACAAGAAGGTTAGTTCTGCATTATATACATTAATTTTCCAGCAAACCTGGTGTTGGTGTTTCTCAGGCTATACTGGCTGCTTGAAGCTACATTCTGATTTCTTCCCTCTATACCAGGGGTAGTCAAACTGCGGCCCTCCAGATGTCCATGGACCACAATTCCCAGAAGCCCCTGCCAGCGAATGCTGGCAGGGGCTCGTGGGAATTGTAGTCCATGGATATCTGGAGGGCCGCAGTTTGACTACCCCTGCTCTATACTATCCACTCAAAAGGCCTGAATAAATTCTGATTCTGGGGAATGTATGAAAAAGCAGCAATGATGTGCATCTTTGATATAGCATCACGCAGACATACAGAGTATGCCACAAGCAGATTTCCAATCAATTTGTAAAATCTGATTTGTCTCCTCAGCAGTAGCTTGAAGCATTTGAAGTGGATTAAACATGCTTGCTTTGCCAGCATAACTTCCTGCGATTTAGGTACTTTTCTGTTTTGGTTGAGGGAAGTGTTCTGTGTAGGCTGATGTCGAAAGCTGTGGTTTTATTTTCCCGTCTGAACAAACTAAGGTAAATGTCTTCTGAATGCACATCACATTCAAAGTAGAATAATGAGGTCTTGAAGGGATTTCTGGCAGATTTTTATGCAGTGAATAAGGCTTAGAACATACCGTGAAATAATTATGCTATCACTATCTGTTACAAACTTTTCTGTTTTTGTTTTTGGGTGGGGGAAGGTGATAGAAGAGACATTTTTGTATTATGTACCAGTCTCACTAGTAGCTGAATCCTGTTTAGTTACAATGAGTGCTTTGCTGTACAAAACAGAATTAGAGATTGTTTTACCCCAAATTATTTTCTGCCTCAACAAATACCCCACTCAAAATGTACTGCAAGGTTATATGGTGCTTTAGGGAGAAGGCACAATTGTGTATTTGAAATAATTTGGGTGGAGGCTTCCTTTAAATTAAAGAGGTCAGACTAACTTCTACACTATATTTAGAACACTATTAAAATGCATGATGTCACTTGATATGCAGCAGTTGGGAAGGCTAAATGTGAATTGTCAGCTTGCGTGGCTTGAATTGCTGTAGCTTTGCTGTTTTTGGCACTCTGCTTCTTGTAAAACAGTCAAAATGCTGTTTGTAGGGTACTGTGGAGAAAATACTAGTTTTGGAAAACTTAGTTGTTCTTTATTCCCAACATGTCAGGTTCTGCTACAAAAGGTAGTGTGCTTGCATAAAAGTATTATATAATTGAAATGAATTGAAGTGACTGTGAAAATAGGTGTTGCAGCCGTTGGAATTTAAGTATTACTCAGAAACATTTAGGCGCTTGTTTTGTATTGTATATAATTAATTGTAAATTTAAAGCTTGTTTAATACTTTGTTGGGTTCTAATTTTGTTTGGTGTACTGATGTGTACCAGTTTTGAAGTGTTTTCAACTCCAGTGATTTTTTTTTAAAGCTAGGATAGGTTGCTTCAAAAGCAAACTCTTGGGTAAAAGACTTATTCCTAAAACCATTGGATCATAAAGTTTTTAACTGTGAAACGAAAATGTAACAAAGGTAAACTTCCTGCTTTGAAAATGATGTAATATATAGAGCTTTGTCTCTTGATATAGTCTAGCTTTTAACTGTATGTAACACATTAACTTTCTAATTCTGAATTTGGAATTATTAGAGGTATAAGAGATTTTTTTTTTGCACCAACATGTCCAAACATAACAACTATACCAAGAAACAAAACAGCTAGATCCACACTGCTTGTGATTGTACTGGTGCAGTTTCAGAATGGCCTTGGACGTAATAAAAATTATTTAACCAAAATATTGATACTTTTTCATTTTTTAAAACGAACACTCGTTATGCTTTAGCAAGATTCACACACACATACCCCACTTCCTGCTGGCAAATTCTTCTGCCATTGGACTTTTGACTGTCCCCCCCTCTACACTGCACCCAACCATGTGGCTAGAAATAGTACTTTAGGGGGACAGATGTGCTTCACCAACAGCCTGGTGAACATGATTTGCAGCTGGTTGGGAGAAATTGGTAAAAATTGCTGTTTCCCAATCAATGTTCTAGGTTCCAGAACAAAGGTTTATCCAGTAATTAGGCTGGTTGCGTGAGGGTTGGAAGATACCATGACTAAGATTTAATTCCCCCCACTAATGTCTTGTTTCCTCAAGTACAACATTTTAGGCTGTTCTGGGATGAGAGAGATCCAGACATCAAAGTGGCCTAGAAGGTCTGCTTTCTAAAAGATCACTTTCTGACTCCACCTTAACGTGTTAACATCCTTTCTGAACTGAGATGAAGAGAAGTGAAATTTTACCATACTTATAGATTAGATGCTGCTGTTGCTCTCTTATTTTAAGGTTACGAATCCAGCAGTAGTTCTAAACTATTAAAAGTCTAGAAATCAGGACTGCACTGTTTCTACCTTGTCATACAAAGAAGCACAAAACCGGACTACTAATACGGTAAGCATTTATTTTATAAAACATTTAAAAATATTATTCATACCATCAGAAATACATGATAACTGGAAAGGCTTATCAGTTCTGAAGCTTGGCTTCAAAAACACTATGAAATCATCACTCAGTTTAATAGAAGTCCTATCTTGAAGTTTATTCAGAAATAGTTTTACTTCACTGTGATGTTAATAATGCTGACATCTTCATAGGGTTTGTCAGTTTTTGGATTGACTTTCACATTTGAAATTCTCTGAACAACTTCCATTCCCTTGGTTACTCTTCCAAACACACTGTGCTTGTTGTCCAGCCATGGCTATATAAAGGAAGAAAAGCAACACTGAAATGAAGTGCATTTGTTTCAACTTAAATGTAAACTGTTAATGTCTTTTATAATGACTGGACTAGAAAGAAATGCATATTCATTTTTCCCCAGCTGAAAAGAGAAGTTTTGTGGAGTGTTGAAAATCTCAGTGGTTTTTCTTCCTGCTTTTTTAGAATATGTATGGGCAGTGCTGGTGGTAAGATTTTATATACTTAAAACACAGCTTAAAAATTGATGCGGATTTCCAGCATTAATCTTGTATCCAATATATACATAGACAGCAATCAAAATCAAGATGCACTTCTGTACCATCTCGACTTAGAGAAATACACAGGGTTGTCTTTGCTTGTGAGTCAATGTTTGCCTTCCTCTACTGACTTTGATCTTACCTAGTAGAGAACAGAAGAACCCAGTGACCTGAACCCATCCTCATAACCTGTCCCTCCATGGTCAACCTCTGCAGTGACACAATCCCCCTCCCAGGACTGGGAATCCTCCAAGGTTATGCCCCTGCCTTGCTGAATATGTTAGAATATAATGAATGTATGATAAATTAACACTGAATTCTTCAACATAGAAAGAGACTTGTAGACATCTTCAGCTGGGTAAACAACCATCTGTGCTTGAGCAGTCAGGTTGACATACATGCTGACATCTGAAAGGAAGACTAAATCTAACTCCTGGCACACTCTTTCATCTGCAAATGACCCTGGATGAACCTGGGCCAGCCACTATTTCTCAGTCTAACATACCTCAGTAGATTGGGAAAATAAGTTTGGAACTAATGCTTGTAAAAGTGCTTAGGTTAGTCATTTAGCATTCTTATTTTCATCCTCACTTATTACAGAATTACATTACTTACCGTTGGCACTACTGTTATGAAGAACTGTGAGCCATTGGTATTTGCTCCCGCGTTAGCCATACTAAGTGTGTAGGGCCTGTCATGTCTTAAAGTTGAGTGGAACTCATCTTCAAATTCTCCTCCCCAGATGCTCTCACCTCCCATCCCGGTGCCTGTAGGATCGCCTGTCTGAATCATGAAACCCTGCATTGGAAATAAGTGACAAATTAAACTTGCTAAAGCAAGTTACCACATTATGGTCAGAGAGCCCATTTATATTGGATATATATTCTCTTTATAACTTGCAGCTACAACCTGCATTCTATCATGCCACTATTTTTGCCAGTCTCTGAGTTAAGCAAAGGCATTTATCTGAACCAACTATTGTTGTTCTTTTCTATTTCCATACCATAATTCTTAGTGGTTTCCAAAGGGACAACAAGCTTTCAAGAGGAACACATTTAGATCTCCCAGTTCAATATGCCAGATCTCCAAGATCCTTAATTAAAATAATTCTGAGAAGTCAGATTTCCTATTTCTTCCCTTGGTTCACTTCCCATTTAAATGTCTAGATGAATGTTCTTTGACATTTTATTTATATAAAATTATTGTAACCTACCTCTACCCCTAGAAAGGACTCAAGGAATTATCTTTTTCTAGATCTTCTTTAATGGGCCTTACCTACCACTTTTGGGTGCACGGTTTAAAACTGGATGGAGTAAGGTCTGTAGCAGATTGTAGGCAGCCATTCTCCAGCAGCTGATGTGCCACAAATACTAACTGGAAATGTGGCTACAAAACCCACATGCAGATCTTTGTTATAATTACAGTATTTGCTGGCGTATAAGACTACCTGAAAAACATGCCTCCAAGTGGGGGGGTCGTCTTATACGCCGGGTGCACTTCAGTTGGGATAGACATAGTTGCCCATAGTGGCTCATAGTACTGTATTTTAGGTGGAAATGTTGGGGGGTTGTCTTATACGCCGGCAAATACGGTAACATAACATGCTCAGGTATCTCATATACAATTATTTTGGATCTGACAAATCAACGAATGCAGCCCAGCCTTCTAAAATTTCAACAAAACAATGGCTACTGAACTGAGATCTTCTACGCATACTGCGGAATGTGGTGGCAGAATGAGCACTTCAGATGGTAGTCAGGGAGCTACATGCTTAATGACTGCCAACCTGTAAGGGCCTGCAAATAAGAAGTTAATGCATGTGAGAAAGGTTCTAGTCTAGCCCTTCATACACTGTGCTCACTTCATATTTATAAGCAATTAATTAAAATACTTATACTCTACCTCTCCTCTTGGCTCAAGGCATTTTGCAAGTAATAATTAAAACCAAATAAGATAAAAGGTCCAGATACTTTCTCTTCGCCAAACTATAGCGATCAAACAAGCCCTGCAGTGCCTCCTGAAGATTGCACACAAGGCAGTTCCCCATACCTCTTCAAGGACCCATCCCACTGGTGGGGGAAGAGGGGGCTGCAACAGAAAAGACCTGCACTCGAGTCAATACCAGGCAGGTCACCCACAGCGAGGAAACAGCCAGCAGAAGACTGTAGTCAGCACCCAAGAGCATATGGGAGGGAACAGTTCTTCAGATATGTAGGGGTCAGGCTACGAAAGGCTTTAAAAGCTATAATTAGAACTCTTGAATTGATCTTGGAAACAAACTGGCAGTTTAAAAATGGACAACATCCTATGCTTCCACTGGCTAGTCCCTGATAATGAGTGCATTCTGAACCAGCTGCAGTTTCCAAGTTGTCATGTTCCACCAATCAAGTTGTGAGGTTCCAAAAGCACAGAGCAACATGGGTTGATCAGCTGAGTAAGAAAGAAGAGAGGAGCTGTGGCTGATATAAGGTGCTCTTGGCTGCTGTGAAACCTGCTTTTTGTATCAGTCAAGGTTGGGTCCATGCAAGCCCCCAAGCTCTTAACCTGTTCTGCAAAGGCGAACCCCACTCCATCCGCAACAAGTAGATCCTATCTCTCAAGAATATTGGGGGAGATTTTGAGAAATGTAACGCCTGACCAGTTGAAGTGGTACACTCCTTTCTGCCACCTCAGTTCTCAGCCACCTCTTCACTACATCATTCTGCCATGTCTAGAACGGGCCCAAGGTTAGAAGATTATTGTGCAACTCATACTATGAAGGATAATCAGTCATCATTTACCTTTATGATGCGATGAAATGTGTGCCCGTTGTAGTAACTATTCCTGCTATGTACACAGAAGTTTTCTACTGTTTTGGGGCACCTGAAATGGTAAAGTTTAAGCATCAGTACAATGCACTTAGTGTTCTGAATTAGTCTCTTATAGATGCTATAGTGAAATACCAGGCCTTACTCACTCCCCCCCCCCAAAAAAAACTAACCCCTCTGACCAACAGCTGATCAATTTTCTTGGTTTACTAGCCCATTCTCTGTACCTCTTTGCAAACCACTAAACATTACATTTTCATCAACAGAAAGAGGGAAGCTGATAAAACCCTTCCCCATTTTGCAATGCATGAGATTCACATTCAGGAAGTATGTGTACAAGGAACACTTAACCCAGTTGGGAAGACAGGTCATAGGTGACTGAATCCACACTGCTTAGAGCAAAGGTTGCAGAAGGAATCTTTGCCACGTTCATCTTTCTGCAGTCTCCCAAGAGGGTGAGGGTTGGAGAATGCTCTAACAGTGTACAGTAGTACAATAAGGAGAGGAAAAATCAGCAGAAATTCTCTTTTTTTACATGGATTTCCACTACACCATTCCAAAGGGTCCTTTATCTTCAGGAATGATTTTCTGGGCATCACAAAGGAAGCCCAATTTTCTCCTGTGAACTATACTTTTTAAATGAAAGTCTGGAGGTTGCCCAGGAGCAGTAGTACGAAAGGGGTAAAGGAACAAAAACAAAAAAAATCAAGTGCAAATCTCTCAGGACAACAGCACTTCTATATGATAAGCAGTCAGAGGAAGTATCTGAATGAGGCAAGTGCATGGTTCATATACATACTCAACAGGGAAGAGCTTGACATGGATATCTCCCATGCTTGTGTGGATAATGGCGCTATCAGAAACTCTTTTGGGCCCTTCAGCTTGAGTGGCTGCCATAACCTCTTCTTTAGACGGCTTCTCGTTGAATACATCTCTGTCAGAATCTGCACTCTTCGTGTCTTCTGGTTCTCGTTTAGTAAACTGAAAGAAAAGGCAGTAGCATCGTTGTTTCTCACTCTTATTAAGTCAGAATCATAGAGATACATATGATATCCCAGATATCCCTGGGAATTGTTCCAGTATGAAAGGCCAAAAGAAGCAGAGAAGTTACGCAGTAAAAATTATTAAAACATTAAGTAAATCACCTACCATATAAAATCTGTTCTTTTTGAAGGATGTGCAGATTAGGGTTGGATCTGCTTGGATATTCTGGAGAACAGGATTTTCAGAAGCCTTCATTTCTACAGTAATTGCTGCACGGTGTTTCTTTGCTACTCCCTGGAACAAAGCCAACTGCATAACTCTGATGTTTTCCTGTTTACCTAGGATTCTCACACATCTACAACAGAAAAAATAAAAATTCAAAGTCATAATGCCTACATTCTGAAGTCATCAACTATTCCACTACCCATAAAACACTAATAAGACTACTCTGCAGTATTTCAAAGAATCCGATAAGCCAGGAATCCTGCAGAAAAATTTGTCAAGGCAACAAGCACTCCGGATTGCCCCAATTAGTTTGGAAATTCTGCTGCTTATGGAAAAAGCAACCAATGAACCACCAGACTACATTCATTGTTAGCAATGTGTTAGCAATAAGACTCCTTTAATAATAGTGGGCATGGTATGGTAGTTAGAAAGTTGGACCAGGGTCCAAGCTGAAATCCCCATTCTGCCATGGAAGTTTCCTGGATGGCGATGGGCCAGTCACACACTAGGTACTAGTACTGCGCATTATTTCAACAGGTCATAAAAATGGCACTAGAGCAGTGGTTCTCAACCTTCCTAATGCTGCAACCCTTTAATACAGTTCCTCAGGCTGTGGTGACCCCCAATGATTAAATTATGCAAGTGTTCTTTCACAGAAATTAAACTGAAGCTGACCAATGGCGTGAAGATCCATTGTTCATGATTGTATATAAATTGTTTTTTCCCCCCGAAGTTTCTCAGTTCAGTTCTGCCTCCCACTGAGCTGCGCCACCTGGCGGGAGACTGCGCTGAGCTGGAGGCACTGCTGGAGCAGCTGAGCACGGGCGCCTGCAGGAGGAGCAGCAACAGTGGCAGCACCTCCCCGGCCAAGCTGCTTGCCCTGCCACGACCCCCGTGAAAGGGTCATTCGACCCCCAAAGGGGTCCAGACCCCCAGGTTGAGAACCACTGCCTAGATCATGTGAAGTCAGATGATGCAATCCCAGATGTATATAACGTTATATACAAAACTGAAGTAAAGCACCTGAATATTTATTAATTTTTAAAAAAAATTTATATTGTCTTTTCATATAAGGCCCTTCAATGTGGCTTACAAAGTCCATGGAAACAACAAATCATCAATGCAATATAAAATAGCTGCAGACACCACAAAATAGTGAGAGAAAGTAAGACTTACCGGTTTGTTTCTACGTTTATGACTTTAATGCCAAGCATGGTCCCATAGAGCACAAAGTGTCCCGTTTCATCAAAAATGATGTTAAGTAACCTTACAGCATCAACCTTTTCTAGCTCCCGTTCCACAGCCATTCTCCGTCCAAATTCCATGTCTGGTAGCTGTTGCCTCATCTGCTGCAGCTCAGTAAACATCTATAGAAACAACGCTTGAGTATAACTTGACCTGGATTTAGACCAACAAGAACAGCACCCAAACCCTAAACTATAGTCTGTGATAATAATTTCCACTGGTTTTGGTGCAGTGCAGTTCCAGGGATTTCAGGTTAAGTTACACTTTAGGGTGACTGTTAAAAAGGATATTTGCAGTGGGATTGCACATCTGCTTAGTGGCTCAAAACAGTCTTGAATCTGGAGGTTTCTATGTACAAGCAAAATACCATGTACACGTCTGCAGTAAACCTTTTTTCATATGAAATGACAAGCCCAGGAAGAAGTACACAATCAAAATACACACAGCTATTATTTTAGCATCTAATGAAAGCTGTTGGCAGCCTACACACTGTATGGTTGTATTACACCAATCCGAAAGTGAACCACATCATTTAAAATAATGAGCCTGGAAAATTACTCAATGAGCATTCATATGGTAGTCTTCCAAAAGCATTGTTTAAGAATGTTCTTTTTGACTTTAACACTAGTCATTCTTATCAGAATATTTATGAAACTAGTGGGTCAGTAATTTATGAAGAGCATAAATAAAAAAAGCAACTAGGGAGTTATTATCTCTATCCATAAGTAAGAGAAATTAACTCTATCCATAAGTAATTAATAAGGAAATAAATATTAAAAACTTACACTCAAAGATTCATCGAAGACCCTCATAAGTTTTCCTGTCAAGAATCTGAATATTCGGACTTTTCGGTCAGAACCAATGGTAGCCATCTTTTTACCATCAGGTGAGAAACATATACTGGTAGGGTATGCTTTACATTTAGCAAATTCATATAAGTCTGTGTCTGTTTTATATTCCCAATTCACGTTTTTGGGAAATTTGTATTCATGGGAAGGTCCAGTCCAGTATTCAATCATTCCAGATTTGTCAGAAGATACAATGACTTTATACACAGGGTTCAATCGTAACTGAGTAAGAGAGGAGGTATGGAGTTTATCAAAAATATGAAGAGGCTGATTATTTCCTCGTCCATCATATATGAATATTTTTCCAGTGCTTTTCTCAGAGGCAGCAACAGAAGATATGGCATCTCCCGGACAGTAGACCCATTCACACTGACCTGGGTGATAACTGGAAAAAGACCAGAATAAACAATGTACAAAAATCACAAGTCATCAAATCAGGCTGTGTGCATGTGTGTGTCTTATGTGCTTTCAAATTGCTTTTGAATCATTTATTTATTGGATTTATATACGACCCTCCCAGCAAGTCAGCTCAGAACGATGCACAACAATAAATCAGAATAACAATAAATTTAAATAGTTAATAACATTTTTAGAACCACTTAAAATTAGCATCTATATCTAACAACACCAATTTTGACTATAGCTTCTAGCTCACTTCCCATGTCAATAGATCTTCCAGTTTGGGGCTCTTTTCATAGGCGGGCCCATTAGATGTTGTAGACTCAATGGCCCCAACTAACCGCTTGGTGAAAGAGCTCCAACTTGCAGGCCCTGTGTAACTGAGCCAGCACCATCAGGGCTTGGATCTCCTCAAGGAGCTCATTCCACCAAGTGGGAGCCAGGATTGAAAACACTCAAGTCCTGGCTGAGGCCAGATGTAGTTCTTTGAGTTGGTGAGGTTGGAAAAAGCCATCCGTGCTACTCTCATGATCTGCACCTCCATGGTGACAGAGGCGTCAAAGATCATGCCAAGGAATCTGTACACTATACAGGCAGAGCAAGCATGCTTCTTCACTTGATCCTATCCTACCCAGCCACAGGACCACCATTTCTGAAAGTATGAGTTTCAGGCAACTCTACTTGCTCCATCCCATCACTGTGTCCAGGCATCTGGCAAATTACTCCAGCAGTGAATCCAGGTGGCCATCCATCAGAAGGTAGAGCTGGTGTCACAGGTATATTGATAACACCCCAGCCTGAATCACCAGATGAACTGGGCATGAGAGCGCATGAAGAGTTTGATATATTGTTCTATTACATTCCATGTGAACCATCCTGAGCCTTAGGGGAAGTTGGTATACAAATGAAATAGTTGTCCAAGTTGTTGGATAAAGTTGTAGAACCACACCCTGTGGTATTTGACAAGGTAATTGGCAGCAGTGCATTTTCACAACCATGACCCTATGTCCACAACCCTGGAGAAAGGAGATCAGCCACTGTAGAGCTGTCCCATTTATCCCTGTGTTGGCAAGGTGGCAAGCCAAAAGCTTGTGGTTAACTATGTCAAATGTTGCTGTGGGATCCAACATCATGAGAAGCACTGTCCCGCCCCAGTCTTGCTGGATGTCATCCATCAGGGTGACCAGCACTGTTTCCACCCCATGCCCAGGTTGAAGCCAGACTGGCATGGGTCTAAGACTGAAGCTTCCTCTAGGTATGCCAGTAGTTGGTCTGTATCTGCCATATCCCGATTGTTGGAATCACTGTCCTCTGCAGCCAACCCTACTAATGACTTCCAAAATGTCCTACTGCTTACAGCCTTGACCTTCAGGTTAATGACTATCAAATGGGTAATCTTTTGACAATCACACAGAACCTAATTTAAATCAGGGTTGTTGTGAGGATAAAATTGGGAAGGTTTCCATTGGCAAAAGTTTAAATGAAGTAGACAAATACATAAAATATCTACAAAAGGCCTGTTGTGTGTGCATATCAGGCTCACCACAGTTAGCGTGGACATATATAGCAAAACAAGAACAGTCAATCTTAACACAAACCACTAATTTGATTTTAAATTCACTGAAATCATTTAAATAATCAAGTTCTCCAGTGATCTCTTCAATAAATGTATCCCAAAGTTGTTGACAATCCTATGAGGAATCTTTCAAAAATTAAAGTGACTCACCCAAGTTTTAGCATGTTGATCATGTCAAAGTTCACCACATCAAAAACTTTCATTGCTCTGTCATCCCCAACAGAGCAGAATAATGCTCCTTCTGAGCTACCTGCAATGCTCTCAATAACACCTATCAGGACAAAAACCACAGCAAGAAGAGCAAAAGAAATAATCTATTTCCAAAGAAGAAATGAGATTTGCTTGACAAAAATCATCCAGCAAAACTTTAGCTACATGTTTAGGAGGGGGCCACTTCACAGACTAAGATTTTATGCCTGATGATGCTCAAGGCTACGATCCAAAGATCCAGTGATTTCACTGTAACTTGCATGGTATCAGTCATGTCTCTGGAGAGCTTCCTGACTTTGGGGAGGTGAAGGAAGAAAATAGGCCTCTGAGGCCTCACTACATCCCTTCTTTTATATTCTGTCCTTGAAACAACATACCAGTCATGTTTCCTGTCTTGAGCAATGTTAGTGACAAACATAACAAAACAATCTACAGATTATTATGAGTGTAGTTAAGATCCCAATGAGGCACTAGCTCTTTCACTGTCATGAAAAAAATGTTTAATGACCAAAAAGCTGATTTTACCAGTTAAATTTTTACATAATATAAAAGCTGAATTTCTCAACATCTTACAACAAATTATAGTAAAGAATGTTTTATTAAGTTTATGGTGACAGTAATACATATATACTGAAAAGATGCAGAAGGAATGATGGTAGAAATATATGTTCTACAAACAAGAAGCAACAACACACTCAATAACTTACCTAAATGGCTACGAAAGTGTTTAACAAATTCAATCCCTTCTTCTACTTTCTTCCAGAATTTGACATGTCCATCATGGCTGGCTGTTATTACAAAATCTGTCCTGCAGATACAAACATGTAAAAGAAACAAGGGCCATGGATCAAAGGGGATGTTTTTGTGAACCAACCTGCTGTGTTTACCTATACTTCTGCAAATGGAAGTTCAGGTGACTCTGATGACTGGTTGTTACAGACAGCTAAGCAAGCTTCTATAAGATATGGGAAGGGCAGAAACGGTGACCAGTTGCTACTCAGAGTAAATGTCTACTTCTGAGGTCAACATCTTCTCAGAACATCAAAAGAACACAAGAGGAGCATGGCTGCTGATTTACAGCATTGTTCTGTTAATGACTCCTTTAAAATAATGAGATGAAATGCAAGTAACAATGTTCATTACATACGTATTCTTAGATTAATTCTCTAGATTTGACTACCTTACTATTTCTTGCATATATGAAATCTTTTTAATAGAAATGCTTTAATAGATTTTTTTTTATTTTGTGGATTTGGATGTCAGCTAAGTTGAAGTTATTTTGGGGGTTAAAAGGCAGAGTGCATATATTAAAAACCAACCTCTGTTATGTATCAAATCTCTTCAAACAAGTCTGTAAATGCATAAGAAATGACTAATCAGGTTGCAAAACAAACCAGGGCATCAGCTACTTTTAAATTATTTAGGTTTTTTAAATTTTTAGGTACTTCTTAAAACTGAAATGATTATGTAGAAAGAAAGTTTCACATGCTCTTAGCAATTCTGGACATTAAAGTCCACAACAGAATTTAACATTACTTTCATTCAGAGCTGGGGTGTCATAAAAGTACTCAGGGTCCCCGTTGTTCTTCATGAGTAGGCTTGCTACCCAAAATATCAGAAACATATGGCTTATTGATACTGCTGATATTTCCAGAAAGGTAGCAAAGTTACTACATTACAGCAAAATGAAACAGGAATTCACTGGCACCTTGAAGACAGACAAAATGATCCCCACATGAACTTCCACATCTGGCACATACACCAAGTATACCATTTCATGCTGGATGAAGTGAGTTCTGACTCATGAGAGCTCAAGATGCAATAAATCTTATCTTTAAGGTGCTGCTGGATGCCTATTTTATTGCATAGTAATCTTATTGCAATACTAGGTAGGCACAGATACAATCATGCCTGAGACAAACTCCCCCATATACTCATCTGGTAATCTTTTAACCTCTATGTTTTTTCCAAAGATTTTACTAGACAGCACAAAGTTCAACTGTCCTAGGTAGCCAGCCACATATAAGGTTGCTTTAACTCTTCGCATCCCCCAGTGTGGAGTCTTATCCTTGGCATTATGCAACAATTCTGAAGCATTTGGCTTGTCTAAAGTAAAATGCAACCACAAGAAGATCCATTGTGCTCACCCCAGGGGCAAACCCTGGAATAGACTGGAGTTTGTCCACGATGCCCTGTGCTTCTGAGGGAGGCTAGCATACAGTTCAAAAGTGAAGAATATATAGGATGAAGTGGTAGCTGAGCAAAACACTGATAAAAAGTTCAGGAGAGCAAGGAAAAAGGAACAGAAGCAGAGACATAGCACAATAAGGGCTATTGCAGACTTCCCCCCCAAAACTGCAGAGCACAGCCAAAAACCATCCCCACAGTTTCACTATGATTTAGAAAAATTCCAAGTAGTTCTAAAAACAAGCAAGACATCTTCTCTACAGTTGCAATGCAGTCCTGTGACTTTGCTAAAGTAAAAACATCTCCTGAAATATATATCTGAAGTAATATTTCAATGCTAAGAAAATAAAAGACTTACTTAGTACATACTACATGTGTTATGACATCTCTGTGCATGTAACTGCGCTCATACATTGAAGCACTGGGAAGATTATCCAGATAGACATGCTCAAATTCAAGAACTAGGGATAATAAAAAATGATAAATCATGTTGAAAGGTACATTTTTCAATCAAAACAAGTCCAAACTTGGCAAGTTTCTTTTTCAGCAGTAAGAGTCAATATAAACAATATTCATACATCTCATATTCTAATGTTATTTTATCTTACCTTAAAAATTTAATGTGTGTTAGATCATCTACTCTCTTTCATGACAATCCTATTTATTGGAAGTAAAACCCACATTTCAATGTATCTATCTCCATATTTATTATCACAGGTTAACATCATAGACCTGAAAGGGGCCATTCAGGCCATCTAGTCCTATATCAGGGGTGGCCAAATTGTAGCTCCCCAGATATTAATCCCCATGAGCCCCTGCCAGCATGTGCTGGCAGGGGCACATGGGAATTGTAGTCCATGGACAACTGAAGAGCCACACTTTAGCAATCCCCGCACTACACCATACTTCAGGCGCTTTCCGAGAAGTTCCACTGTGAGGCTTTCTTCCAAGGAAACATGCACCTGATCGGGCTACACCTTGTGGGTGCTCCCTTGCAGACAAGCCCTAGTGAACGCAGCAGGGCTTATTTCCGTGTAAACACAAACAGGACATCCCTCCAGCCTTACCCTTTCGCTTTTTCGCTTGCGCAGCCTCCCCGGGCAGAGGGCCCACCCAGCGTTCGTGCTCCTCTTCCTTTTCCTTCCCCTCATCTTCTTCCTCAGGTTCTTCGCTTTCCTTCGCTGCCTCGCCTTCGACATGCCTCCTTTTCCGCTGGGATTCGACGGACGCCATCTTGCGTTTACGCCATCTCCCAGCGACACCAACGATCCCCTCTGGCCGTTCCGAGCCGCGGCCGCGCAGGTCGTTTCGCGTCATTCCTCCGCAGCCAATGAGAACTCAGCCCGCGCAGGTTTGGAAAAAAAGGTCGGCCGGCCGGCCCGTGAGGCGGCGGGGCTGAAAGGAGGAGAGCGGTAGGTGGCCAGAGGGATGCCGGGCCTGGCAGTATCTCCCCACAGAGACCCTTTAGGTCAGGCCTGTCTGAATCGTGCTGGTGCTAATGGGAAGAGGCGGCTGGGACAGGTGCCGTGCTTGTAAGCTTGTTTTCCTAGATGCCTCCGCGGGGGTACTCGCGTTTAGTTAGGATCATGGTGGGTCGATTTAAATAGCAGTTAAAATAATAATATTTTTAAAAGCCCGATTTAAGCCATTTTTAATTTAAATTTTAGTCACAGTTCCCCATGTGGTATTTAGGTGTTTTCTAAATAACGGATTGTTGTAACAATAAAACACTGGTCGAAATTGAGCAGAGCTCTTACGCAGCTTCAGGAGGGACACCGTGCATTGGTTAAAGCACTGGATGTTTCTGCTGTTTTAGAAAATGATATACTGAATACTCATGCTTCAGGCAGGGTTTCTCAGCTGCTACAACAGGCTATTGTGGACAGATGTTGGTTGGAATTAGAACATGCCCCCCTTCCCTCCCCAAAGCCCTAGGCTTCCTTTCTATTTTAGCTTTATCTTTCTCTGTTATAAAAATACTGCTGTTAAAAATATCTAAAAATAAAAATTACTGGTTGGGTCATTGTAATGTCTATGATATTGTAAATAAATATGCATGTCCTTTGTTTGGTTTATAGAGTCATAAATGTTTACAACTGAGCCTGTAGCAGAGATCTGGCAATTCATAGGCATAAAGCAGGAATAAATGTTCATGTAATTGGATCAGTGAAAGCTCTCATCTCCCTTGATGTGCTACTGTAAACTTTCTTGTACTCTACCTCTAGCTTGGGTTAATAGTGATGGGGCCTTGGTGGAGCCCTTCAGGGGGCTGGGTATGGTTTACAGACTAGCAGTTGCTGATCCTGTGACAATATAAAAGTTGCCTGCTGCACTGTATTTCTTACAATTGCATGTAGAAGAGAAAGTGTTTTGACAAGCTCTATCTGTCATCTCACTGGTGGTTTTTACGCAATAGCTGGACAGATACTTATCATGGATGCTTTAGGCTGATCCTGCATTGAGCAGGATTAGACGGCCTGTGTGGCTCTTTCCAACTCTGATTCTAACTGGAAAAATCTCCCCTGTTCCTTTGCACATGATGACGCACATGTTCTTTGATATGGGCTTTGGCCACCTTAGTTACTACATTTTTCCTGACAGAAGTTCTGTGACCATAACAGTTGTCTGTCAGGCAGAAATTCTCCATTTTAAAGGCATCTTTGAATGTCTCTCATTTTGCTCTTAAAATTTCCAAAGGTAGCTATTTTGGTCTGTAGTAAGAACAGCTAGATTTGAGTCCAGTTGTTGTTAGGTGCGAAGTTGTGTCCGACCCATCACGACCCCATGGACAATGAGCCTCCGGGCCTTCCTGTCTTTTGAGTCCAGTAGCACCATAAAAGTACCGTGTGTATCAGGGGCACAAAATGCCCAGGGTCACATTCCATTTGTGTGATGACCAAAGATTTAGGAGGAATCCAGTGGAATTGTTTATACTTTTAAAATATATTCAGTGGAATCAGAGCTTCCACACTTTTATGTACCGTATTTTAGGATATTAAACCCATTGCCAATGGGAAATTTTGTTGTCATATTATTCACTGTCTCTGCTTTGCTAAATTATAGATAAGACTAATGCTGTGTATCGATTGTTTTCAAGAAGGGAATCTGCTGTATTTACTTGGTATGGGGAATATCTTAAAGAAAAAAAGCAGTATGCATAAATCTGTAAAACTGAAACCCCTGGGACCTACTTTCACAGAAGTTATGCATATTGGCACTGCATGTACCCAGCATCCCTTTTACAGTTTTCTTCAGTTGTGACATGTGCAGTGTTTGCATGCCAAAGTTCTGTAACTCAAGTGGGCAACATTACATACATGTTAGGATTACATGGCCCATGTTAAATGAGACTTTAGTTTGTGCAGCACTGTATGGAAGAGTTCTTGCATGTGAGCATCCCATTTAAATGAGCCCAGAGTTTCGTGCCTAGTTGGGTCATCCAGCCATATCACAAAACCATGTGGTTCCAATTTGCTATGGTTTTGAAAACGTAAATCTAAAAATAAAGTGTAGAAATGAATGGACTCTTTCATAGCATTAGTTGTCTGGATAATGAAATTTTTATTAAAGGATAAGCAGGAAAAAAATTGTGGTTAATTTATCTAGAAATAATGAATTGTTTTCAAATTAGAACACAAGATCTATTTATAGACGTTTAATACTAGTTAAAATAGTGTACAGTTTGAAACAGGAATATCCCTGAAACTGGTAATAGAGGTTAAGCTTCATTTTTAAAATTAATCTCTGTTGATTTGTAACTAGGGATGGGCAGACTCTCCAATCTCGGTTCACAGCACAGACAGCAATTATTAGCCTGCAAGGAGTTCACCCATCACCTGTTATAAATCAACAGAGATTAATAGAAAATTGAGCTTAATCTCTATTACTAATTTTAGGAAATTGGAGAACATTTGGGAGAGGGAGTATATTTTTTCCTTTAGTGAGTTGTAAATCTTCTCAGAGTTACTGAGCCCCTCTCCATAAGTCCCCAAGCCCCCATACCTGTGACAGTTGCTGCTTAGGCTTCAAGAAAGTAGCTTTCTCTACTGCCTTCTCTTTTCCCTGGTCTTGGAATTAATAATACTGTGTCACTGTTATGCTAGCGGTCCCCATGCCAAAGGACCCCATTCCAATAGGAGTATCTAAACTCGACTTATTGAAATGGAAACAATGGATTGCACACCATGTTCTCCTACATCATATTAAAGGCTTTAATATGGGAGCGTGTCAAGAAAGCCAGCTCAAAGTTTTTACAGGCAACTTTCCCTTTTATGCATTTTCTCCCGGAACCACATGTCTTACTCCTCCTCCCATTGTCTGAGAGACAGGATTTTACAGATTATGCATATGCCTTGGGGAAGGGGGTCATAAAAATAACCCAAGAGTTTAGCAAAATCAAGATGTGTTTGTGGAAAGCACTTCTGTTCCTTGTGCAGTCTGCTGACATCTAAACTGTCTCGGGGAAACAGTCAAGTTGAACTGTTTATGCACCTCCCGAAAGTACATGATGATGATGATGTTATCCGTTCAGTCGTGTCCGACCCTTGGTGATTCTATAGGAAAGTCTTCGCCATGCGCCCCTGTCTCTGACTGCTTCTTTTAATTGGTTCATGGTCATCCCTGTATTGGCTTCGATCGTGCCGAGCCAGCAGATCCTTTGGCGACCACGTTTCCTTTTGCCGCTGACCATGCCGAGCATTAATGATCTTTCTAGCAATTTTGATTGCATAGAATCATAGAGTTGGAAGGGGCCATACAAGCCATCTAGTCCAACCTCCTGTTCTACGCAGGATCAGCCCTAAGCATCCTAAAGCATCCAAGAAAAGTGTGTATCCAACCTTTGCTTGAAGACTGCCAGTGAGGGGGAGCCCATCACCTCCCCAGGCAGCCCATGGGTCCAAAGTAAGTGAGCATGATGGGTCCAAAGTGAGCTTTAGCCGTAATATCTTCCCTTCTAATGACATAGTTGGTTTGCTCCTATCTAAAACCATCTTGTCCATGGTATTTGCAGCATTCATCTCCAGCACCATAATTCGAAGGCATCTATTCTGTCTTCCTTCCTCAGGGTCCAGCTTTTGCATCCATAGGTTGTTATGGGGAAGACAATGGTGTTGACTAGCCGGCACTTTGTATTAAGGCTGATATCCTTACTCTTCCATATTCGGTTCATGTTTAACATTGCATTCCGGCCCAGTGTTATTCGCCGTTTGATTTCACGGCTGCATCCTCCACTTTGATTAATCATAGAGCCAAGAAAGATGACATCATCAATACATTCAATATTCTTTTTGTCAATCGTGACTTTGTGCTACTGCCAGTATTTGTCATGAGCTTGGTCTTTTTGATATTTAGGTACAGTCCTATCTTTTCACTTTCTTCTTTTAGTATCTTTATCAAGGTCTTCGGATCACGCTCCAATTCAGCAAGGAATGTTGTATCATCTACATAGCAGAGATTATTGATTTTGACTCTGATTGTAGATTCTTCCAGATTAAGCTTCCACATAATTACCTCTGGAAAAGGTCCGTTTTTATCCCATTATTAAAGGAAGGTGATGCTCGCAGCTGCTCAAACTATCAAATAATAGCTCTGTGAACATCAGTTCTTGAACTGTCCCAAGTTCAGGACAAATTCTGGTCATGACCATCCCTAGTAGTAGACATCCTTTGTAGTCACTGAATGAAGCCCTGGAATTTTCATCCTTAAAAAGTTTTCTTTCAAGTCTATAGTAAAATGATAATATTTGTTGGTAAAAATTTTGATGAGATTTTTTTTGGACAATTATACTTACAAATGTAAGAGATATTAACGAAGATAGTATTTGTTCCCAGGTTGTGAAACTGACCAAGCACATGTCTCTACCTCAGCAAGATCTGAATTTAGAGGATGCCAAAGAACAACTCTTAGAAGAGTGTGAAGGACTATGGAAGCATGTGGAAGAGGTAATTTCTAATCATTTGGACTGATTATGCATGGCAGCTGCACTGGACTGCAGCTGGTTTCTAGCGGTGGGGTAGCATGCCCCGCTGCTTCTGAGAATGCACGGGAGAAGGCATTTCCTGGAACATGTGGACTGCCCTGATGTTGTGCATGCGCATGCACCACCATGGATGAGCCTGCCATGCTGTGCGGCGGCAGCATGGGAGGGATCAGTGGTCATGGGGCCCCACCACACAATGGCAGGAGAGCGGCATGCCGCTATCCCACCATCGTGGGGGTGGGAAAGCACTTTGTTTGGCTTCGTGCCTCCACTGAGTTAACTAGGGTGCTTCGTGTCCCTGCAGGGACACTGTAGTTTGGGGGGCTTGCCCGGCCCAGCCTCCAATGGCAACCGCAGCATCACAGTGGGCCTTCTGAGGGTCTGGTCAGGTCAGGATGGCTTTAGCATCGTGCGCAATCGGGGATTTGCCCCGCTGCTCTGTCTCTGCCAGCCTGGACTTCCCGCCCTGTGCATAATCGGCCTTAGAGATGTTATCTGTTTTGGCAGCAAAGTACATTTCAGTTATGGAGGAATGTTTAAATGTGTGATTTCTATTCTCTCTTTTTTTAAACCAAGTGCCATAACACAGTAACATTTCAAGAAATAGAAACTCTTCCAGCTACTGATCCCAAGGTAAGTCCAGAGTTTCAGAACCTCACTAATAATGATTTATGTACATGGTGTGCCACTGAATAGACTTCTAAGCATGTTTATTATACACAATTATATATATATTTCTTTTGCTATCTAATCTGCCCAATATCACACCTGATATGTGTAACATGTTTTAAATTGTGACAAACTGATTTTAAAAAAACACAGAAGAGAAGCTTCAACTCTGATCAGCTAAACTGTAATCACAATGTTTTCAAGATATGATAATGGTCACAGAAAAATGGATGAAAGATTGTTTATGGCATCTGGTAGATGGCAGCAGCCTGGGTCTATCCTGGGCTTGTGGTACAGGCTTTTTCCTGCACTATAGTGGCTATAAGCTTGATGGAACTGCCCACTTCCATTTTTCCTGCCTTGAATAATTGGTAACAGAATAAGACTTCGACATGAACTGGGTGGAAACTTGGGAGACAGTTGCTCCAGACCATTAGGAATTGAATTGTTTGAGATTCTACTACATCATAAAATATCGACTTTAGCTCCCCACTGCCAATTCTTTGCCAGCACAAACATCCTCTATAATCTTTAGACCAGCCTTTCTCAGCTTTTTTTACTGTTGAGAAACACCTGAGACATGCTTCAGGCGTGATTCAGGTGGCGTGATGGTGCAGAATGTGGTTGGGAAGCACAGCTGGTGTACACACCCACCTTGGTACCCTCCCCTTCCCATCCCCTCCAGGCCTATCATCAGTCATTTTAGGAGGTGGGGGAGTCAACATGACATATATGGTCATATTACCTGATAAATGTTTAACAAATTTTAAAATGATATAAAAATAAACTCCCACCCATTTGAGAAACGCTTCCAGGGCTGTCAAGAAACGTAGACTCATGTAAAAGGCTTGTGGTTGTGTCTGCCCTGCCTCCTAGCACAAGGACCCAAGTCAGCTGCCACCTCTGGCCAGGCAAGGCTTCCGATGCTGCTCTGCAGCAGAACACAAGTTTGGATTCAAGATGAGTATTAGAGGAGGAGAAAGTGGCTATGCCTGATGAGGTGGCTAAACCTTTGCCATTTTTGCTTTTTAAAAATATAATAGTAAAACCTATTTTAATAGTGCATTTAAATGTTTGTAATGTTTGGCAGCTATCTTTGCTACTGCACCGGGTGAAGAATTTAACAGCCGAGTTTAACCAGTGGCAGAAAAGATCACCAGAATGTAAGGCTTTTCAATGGAATACTTCTAACAGAACTTTTAAAGCCATTCCTTTTTTATGGGTGTGTAATTTGTGTATGAACATTGTATAAATTATGGATGTTATAGCCTCTATCTGTGTTTTCTTGTGTTTTTTGACCTTGCCCCTTGTTCTCTGTGATCTGAAAATATCTGTCAATCTGTATTTCTTACTCCCTATTGAAATTCATCTTAACATGAATAAAGCCCACAGGAAATTGGTCCCAGAAAATAACCCAGTGTCATGAATGTACACAAGACAAATGCCCACACAGAAAAATACATCAGAAATAAATGTGAACAGATTTTTTATCAACAGATATTATTCAGAAGGAAAAACAATCATAGAAATTAAAAATAATATAAACAAAATAAAAATAAAAGTTATTTAGTGATAAAGTTTATTACTGTACGGAAATGTTTTATTGTGCTTTTATTGTTTTAGGGGATTGGTTTTTATGTGATCCACCTCGAGCCTCCAGGGGGAGGCGAGATATAAATTTAATAATAATAATAATAATAATAATAAAATTAAAAGTGAACTTTTTTCCATTTTTCTTGTGCTCATTTATTACAGTGGTTTTCTATATGTTTCTATATTTATTCTTTTGTTTTCAGACTTTGTTCTATTCTTGTTTTTTTCTGAGGTTTTTTCTATATCCCTCTATACAGCTGCTGAGTCTGGTTTTTAAATAATTCCATTGCAATTCACACCTGCCAGTGGTAACAGGGTGGCAGAGCCCTGAGGCAATAGAGTGGGCTATACCACTGTCTGCATAAATAGGTCATATGTAAACAAAAACATAGTACAGCAAAGAGAGATTCTCCTTCCTCTCTTTCTTGTGCTGTGTTACAATATTTCAGGAAGGTTTTGAGTTTGTTTATTTTAACCTAAGGTAGCATTCCAAAATGAGCCTCTTGTGGCGCAGAGTGGTAAGCGGCAGAAATGCTGTCTGAAGCTGTCTGCCCATGAGGTTGGGAGTTCGATCCCAGCAGCCCGTTCAAGGTTGACTCAGCTTTGCATCCTTCCGAGGTCGGTAAAATGAGTACCCAGCTTGCTGGGGGGTAAAACACTAATGACTGGGGAAGGCACTGGCAAGGCCACCCTGAATTGAGTCAGCCATGAAAACGCTGGAGGGCGTCACCCCAAGGGTCAGACATGACTCGGTGATTGCACAGGGGATACCTTTACCTTTAAGCAGTTTGGTGTAGTGGTTAGGAGTGCGGACTTCTAATCTGGCATGCCGGGTTCGATTCTGCGCTGCCCCACATGCAACCAGCTGGGTGACCTTGGGCTCGCCACGGCACTGATAAAGCTGTTCTGACCGAGCAGTGATATCAGGGCTCTCTCAGCCTCACCCACCCCACAGGGTGTCTGTTGTGGGGAGAGGAATGGGAAGGCGACTGTAAGCCGCTTTGAGCCTCCTTCGGGTAGGGAAAAGCGGCATATAAGAACCAACTCTTCTTCTCTTCTAAGCATTCCAAAATGCAGTCTGAAATACTGCAGACCATTCTGCCACTTCAGTGTTCTACAACTTCATTCTCCTGCATGCGTGAACTGAGTCAATGCTAAACACTGGCTAGAATCTTTCCCTTTGCAAAAAAAAAGAAAAAGAATAAATGAAGGGATCACATAATTAATATAATCGTGTGCAGTAACTGGTATTTTGTGGGCATTGAGTCAAGGTTCTCTAAGATTTGCCAAGTCCATATTCTTAACCTTCTTCATTGCTAGGATCACTTGGGCTTAGTTATTATATACATTTAACATGCCAGCTCCTAGGTTTTGCTTTTTTGTGTGCAGTATTTTAATAGTATAAATGCCTATGGAAAAAAATGGTCAAAAAGCTTAATGAAATATCATTCTCTGTCATCATCTTAGATTCTCTGCTGAAAGGAGTTCTTTATGTTTTTGACAAGCATGTCCTATGTATGATTTGCCTTTGGATAGCTGTCACATCCTGAAATACCCATGCAGAAGATTAGAATACTAAATCTAAATGATTAAATTTTCTCTTCCCAGAAGCAAATGGGTAATGTAAAAGAATAGGAACAACCAATGAAAACAACATCCAGTTGAACTGTCTGAAACAAACTGTAGTATTTTCAGCAATGTTAATCAGATATCTAGACACTACATAGATAGGCAAAAACAATTTAAAATAGCCAAACGAAGGCTATTTTGTATTAATAGCAGAAAGACTGGATAAGCCTCATTTACTAAACAATGAAAACGCTTCTATACCCTGAGAAAGGATAAAAGAGATGAGACCTGCATCTCTGCAGGTCAGTGATTCTGTACAAGAAGTGTAACAAAAAAGGTCCATGTTCTCATGCCCATGGTCCTCATTGGGCAGACTGATGGGACTGCAAACTCATCCTGCTAATCTGATTTTGAAAGATGTAGGTGTACATAGGGTGGGAGGTGGCCCATCTGTTATGTAAGTCAATGCCAAGAAGGGCTTTAAAGTGCCCATGAAGGTCAAGAAAGTTGAAGGAGCTTAAATCATCAAAGTAGACAGCTTGAAATCATTGCTGATAATCAATATCATTAAGTGGGCTTATGAGACCTAAGTAACACCCAGCGCTGGAAGCCTGCAGCAGGTGGCAGGTCGCTGCACTTCTCCTGCAGCGCCTCCTCTGCCAGCCAACGCTGCCCACACTCTGCGTGCCCTTTCCTGCAAGCCCATGCCTACTGCTGTGCGAGGACACAAAGGTGACAGGGTGGACAGCTGTGGTGCGGGGGGGACACTAGCGCCCATTGTCTGACGGCGAGCAATGGGCTTTTGGCCTAGTATGTATGTAACAGAATGAGCTATATTGCCAAGAAAATGAGTTATTTAATAAATTCTGGTAACTTCTGTTTTTCAGTAATTTCCACAAATCCAGATGTCCTGGTAGCACTAGGAAAAGACCAGGTATGTCTATTAAGCGACAAGTTGGGTTTAACCTCTTAAAATTAACAGAAGTAAACATACCTATAACTAGCTTTTCCTAGCAGTAGAAAATGGCAAGAGTCCAGTAGTACCTTAAAGGGTATGAGCTTTCATGACTGACAAAAGCTTACACCCTGCCACAAATTTTGTTAGTTTTTAAGGTGCTACTGGACTTTTGCTCTTTTCTACTATTACAGAGATTAGCATGGCTACCCGTCTTGATTACTGAAGAACAGCTGGGTTTTTGTACCCTGCTTTTCACTTCCAGAAAGATTCTCAACGAGGCTTACAGTTGCCTTCCCTTCCTCTCCCCACAACAGAAACCCTATGAGGTAGGTGGAACTGAGAGAGCTCTGTAAGAACTGTGACTGGCCTAAGGTCACCCAGCTGGCTGCATATATAGGAGTGGGGACTGAAACCTGATTTTCCAGATTAGAGGCCGTCATCCTTAACCACTCTACCAACCACGACATCTAGCTTTCCCTAGGAAATCATTGGCATGTATTAATAGTTGATGATGGTAATAGTTAGGTATGATTAATTAGTTTCCTTCATTTGAATTAGTGACATCAAGGCTGTAAATTGTCGTTTTTATGTAGCCTGTTAGATGTATTAATATTGAAAGACAACCTGAGTGCCAAAGTTTGATAGATTTGTAATATGACTGTCTTGTATGTTTCCAGAGTTATGGCTACCAAGCAACTTTAGAATCAGTATTTCAGCATATTTGCAGCAGTAGCAAGAGCTCTATGGAATATCATTTCTGTATGGAAGCAGCCATGGTTAATAATGGGACGTGAAATAACCTGGCGCTCACACACCCATTTCGTGTTCTGTCTCCCGCACGTCGTAAGCTTTGTTGTTGTTTTTTCAAAACCCCATTTGGCATTACATCTGAATCAGTTAGCTGCGGTTTGTAATTGTGATTTGCAACCCTGGTTTTCAGGCTGGATGCAAACCATAGTCATCAGGTTTTAATGTAACAGCAAGCTATGGTTTGCAGAAAAACAGGAAGTGGGTCATTAGACTAGTTAAAGAGAAGAGAGCACACGAATCAGAGGTTCCTTCTAAGCTTTTCAGGTACACTACATCGTATTTGGACTTTTAAGTGAACAGTATTATGCTTCAGTATTAGGCTTCAGTATTAGGCTAACAGTATTAGGCTATGGTATTCCCAGTTGCAATGTATGGCTGCGAAAGTTGGATCATAAGGAAGGCCGAGCGTCAAAGAATTGAGGCTTTTGAACTCTGGTGCTGGAGAAGACTCTTGCGAGTCCCTTGGACTGCAAGGCGAACAAACCGGTCAGTCCTAGAGGAGATCAACCCTGACTGCTCTTTAGAAGGCCAGATCCTGAAGATGAAACTCAAATACTTTGGCCACCTCATGAGAAGGAAGGACTCCCTGGAGAAGAGCCTAATGCTGGGAGTGATCGAGGGCAAAAGAAGAAGGGGACAACAGAGAATGAGGTGGCTGGATGGAGTCACTGAAGCAGTAGGTGCAAACTTAAATGGACTCCGGGGAATGGTAGAGGACAGGAAGGCCTGGAGGATCATTGTCCATGGGGTCGCGATGGGTCGGACACGACTTCGCACATAACAACAACAATTATGCTTCACGGAGGTTTGTTTGCACAATGTTTTGCTTCTGTTTCCAGAGGACACTTTCCTCCACACCTTGGTGTCTTCCCCACTTCTCCATATACAGCCAGCGGGATGACTTTGATCCAGTCATTGTTCTCAGAGCTCTCTCAGCCCCACCTACCTCACAGGGTGCCTCTTGTGGGGAGAGGAAGGAAAAGCGATTGGGTATAAAACAGGGTATACAAATCAACTCCTCTTTGCCTTGTTTTATTAAGGAGGGGAAAGCTGGATATACCACACTGAACTTCTTGAAGGAAGGGTAGGATAAACATGTGACAGATGTTTAGTACAACATATATTCAGGTACTGTGGGCCACATGTTACGCCTCCCCGACTGACCCCCTGTGAGATAGGAGTACCACTTCCCCAGCATCCACACATTGCAGGAGAAAACCAGCAGTTGTGATCAGGCTGGCTGAGTTGGGAGATTGTCTGCATTTACCGATTTTATCATTGATGAATTTTTCATAAGTTTCCTTGAAATCCCTGAGTTCCTTAAAATGAAGTCTGAAGCATACTTATGCAGGATGTGTGTAGTGCTAACAACTTCCTGCTTTGCAACGCCTTAATTGTTGATTTGCTGATTTGTTTTCTTGCTAGTTACATATATAATATATATATATTACATACATACTATGTTTTTCCTGTGTTTTCAGATAAGCCCTGTGTAGTACAGTGTACAAATACTGTGAAAGATTGTGAAATGTTGATTTTTTTTAGCGAATACGATATTAATACATCAACTTTTGCTTTCAGTTGCGGATATTAGAACATGATCTTGAAATGGTTTTATCAACTGTCCATGCAAAGAATAAAAAGCTGAAGGAAGACTTGCTAAGGTATATTTTACTACCCCAAAACTACTCCGGCACTTCATTGAAATACAGTATAACCATTATACCTTTTCTCATCCATGTTCAAAGGGAGCAGCAATGGTTGGTGGAACAACAGCAGGTAATAGACTGCCTTGATCAAAGAGAGAAAGAAATGAGCAATCAAGTTGAACAGTTTTCTGAGAAAAGGTATTTTTACTATTAAGGGTTTGAGAATAGATTCAGCTTGGAAACAATTTGAGTATAATAATAATAATATATATGTGAGTAACAGAATACTTAGAATCATTTTTGTTGGTGTTTTTATCCTCACCCCCTAAAAAAACCCTGGAATCATAGTATGACAAGTGACTATTCATTTGTTGTTGTTGTTAGGTGCGAAGTCGTGTCCGACCCATCGCGACCCCATGGACAATGATCCTCCAGGCCTTCCTGTCCTCTACCATTCCCCGGAGTCCATTTAAGTTTGCACCTACTGCTTCACTGACTCCATCCAGCCACCTCATTCTCTGTCGTCCCCTTCTTCTTTTGCCCTCGATCGCTCCCAGCATTAGGCTCTTCTCCAGGGAGTCCTTCCTTCTCATGAGGTGGCCAAAGTATTTGAGTTTCATCTTCAGGATCTGGCCTTCTAAAGAGCAGTCAGGGCTGATCTCCTCTAGGACTGACCGGTTTGTTCGCCTTGCAGTCCAAGGGACTCGCAAGAGTCTTCTCCAGCACCAGAGTTCAAAAGCCTCAATTCTTTGACGCTCGGCCTTCCTTATGGTCCAACTTTCGCAGCCATACATTGCAACTGGGAAGACCATAGCCTTGACTAAACGCACTTTTGTTGGCAAGATGATGTCTCTGCTTTTTAGGATGGTGTCTAGATTTGCCATAGCTTTCCTCCCCAGGAGCAAGCGTCTTTTAATTTCTTTGCTGCAGTCCCCATCTGCAGTGATCTTGGAGCCCAGGAAAATAAAATCTGTCACAATCTCCATTTCTTCCCCATCTATTTGCCAGGAATTGAGAGGGCCGGATGCCATGATCTTTGTTTTCTTGATGTTGAGTTTCAAGCCAACTTTTGCACTCTCTTCCTTCACCCGCATCAACAGGCTCTTTAGTTCCTCTTCACTTTCTGCCATTAGAGTGGTATCATCTGCATATCTGAGGTTGTTGATATTTCTCCCTGCAATCTTGATCCCAATTTGTGACTCCTCTAATCCCGCATTTCTCATGATGTGCTCCGCATACAAGTTAAATAGGCAAGGCGACAGTATACAGCCTTGCCGAACTCCTTTCTCAATTTTGAACCAGTCAGTGATTCCATGTTCAGTTCTCACTGTTGCTTCTTGACCTGCATATAAATTTCTCAAGAGACAAATAAGATGCTCTGGTATTCCCATCTCTTTAAGAACTTGCCACAATTTGTTGTGCTCCACACAATCAAAGGCTTTAGCATAGTCGATGAAGCAGAAGTAGACGTTCTTCTGGTACTCCCTAGCTTTCTCCATGATCCAGCGTATGTTGGCAATTTGATCTCTAGTTCCTCTGCCTCTTCGAAATCCTGCCTGTACTTCTGGAAGTTCTCGGTCTACATATTGCTGGAGCCTAGCTTGTAGGATTTTGAGCATAACTTTGCTAGCATGAGAAATTAGTGCAATGGTGCGGTAGTTTGAACATTCTTTGGCATTGCCCTTCTTTGGGATCGGAATGTAAACTGACCTTTTCCAATCCTGTGGCCATTGTTGAGTTTTCCAAATTTGCTGGCATATTGAGTGTAGCACTTTTACTGCATCGTCCTTTAAAATTTTGAATAGTTCAACTGGAATGCTGTCACCACCACTAGCTTTATTGTTGCTCAGACTTCCTAAGGCCCATTTGACTTCACATTCCAGGATGTCTGGCTCCAGGTCAGTAACTACCCCACTGTGGTCATCAGGGATGTTAAGCTCGCTCTTGTATAGTTCTTCTGTATAATTTTGCCACCTTTGTTTAATCTCTTCTGCTTCTGTGAGGTCCCTACTATTTTGGTCCCTTATCATACCCAACTTTGCATGAAACGTTCTCTTCATATCTCCAATTTTCTTGAAAAGATCTCTGGTCCTCCCCATTCTATTGTTTTCTTCTATTTGTTTGCACTGTTCATTTAAGAAGGCATTCTTATCTCTTCTAGCTTTTCTCTGGAATTCTGCATTCAATTGGGTGTATCTTTCTCTTTCTCCCTTGCCTTTCACTTCCCTTCTCTCCTTAGCTATTTGTAAAGCTTCCTCAGACAGCCATTTTGATTTCTTGCATTTCTTTTTCTTTGGGATGGTTTTAGTTGCTACCTCTTGTACAATGTTGCGAACCTCCGTCCATAGTTCTTCAGGCACTCTGTCTATCAGATCTAATTCCTTAAATCTATTTGTCACCTCTACTGTGTATTCGTCGGGGATATGATTTAGTTCATACCTGAGTGGCCTAGTGCTTTTCCCTACTTTCTTCAATTTAAGCCTAAATTTTGCAACAAGAAGCTCATGATCTGAACCACAATCAGCTCCTGGTCTTGTTTTTATTGACTGGATAGAACTTTTCCATCTTTGGCTGCAGAGCATATAGTCAATCTGATTTCTGTGTTGACCGTCTGGTGATGTCCATGTGTAGAGTCGTCTCTTGGGTTGTTGGAAAAGAGTGTTTGCTATGACCATTGTATTCTCTTGACAAAATTCTACCAGCCTGTGCCCTGCTTCATTTTGTACTCCAAGGCCAAACTTGCCTGTTATCCCAGTTATCTTTTGGCTTCCTACTTTAGCATTCCAATCCCCCATGATGATAAGCACATCATTTTTTGGCGTTGCTTCTATAAGGTGTTGTAGGGCTTCATAGAACTGATCAACTTCATCCTCTTCAGCAGCAGTGGTTGGGGCGTAGACCTGGATCACTGTGATGTTGAATGGTTTGCCTTGGATTCGAACTGAGATCATTCTGTCATTTTGGGGATTGTATCCCAAGACTGCTTTTCCTACTCTCTTATTGATTATGAAGGCTACTCCATTTCTTCTGCGAGATTCTTGTCCACAGTAGTATACCTGATGGTCATCTGAATTAAATTCACCCATTCCTGTCCATTTTAGTTCACTGATTCCTAAAATGTCGATGTTCAGTCTTGTCATTTCTTGTTTGACCACATCCAGCTTGCCTTGATTCATGGATCTGACGTTCCAGGTTCCTATGGAATAAAAATCTTTACAGCATCGGACTGTCTTTTCGCCACCAGTTACTTCCACAACTGAGCGTCCTTTCGGCTTTGGCCCAGCCGCTTCATTCATTCTGGCGCTACTCGTACTAGCCGTCTGCTCATCCCCAGTAGCATATTGGACACCTTCCGACCTGAGGGGCTCATCTTCCGGCGTCATATCGTTATGCCTATTGGAACTGTCCATAGAGTTTTCATGGCAAAGATACTGGAGTGGTTTGCCATTTCCTTCTCCAGTGGATCACCTTTTGTCAGAGCTCTCAGCTATGACCTGTCCGTCTTGGGTGGCCCTGCACGGTATAGCTCATAGCTTCACTGAACTACGCAAGCCCCCTTGCCACAACAAGGCAGCGATCCTTGAAGGGGGTGACTATTCATATGGTAGCATTAATGTTTTCTGTTTAAAACACAAAAGTCATATCACTTAAACTTTATTTTTTTTACATCTTAGAGCCTTCCAGGAACTGAAAAGTAAGATGCTAAACATAAAAGCCTATAAGGAGGAGATCTTGAATGCCCTCGGGGAATTCCTTGGAAAACATTTCCCTCTCCCTGAAGATGATGGAATTAAAAAAAGAAAGACAGTATGGTCAATTGCTTTTTTATCTTTAAGAACAAAATCATTTTGGGGGGAGGGTGATGATAATTAAGTGAGTTATCAGAAATGCTACAGACAGATGATATTAGGCTTGAGCCGCTTACCACCTCCTGCAGAAGAGTATGATGTATTGTTTCAGTAAGATATTTGACTGGTAGGTGATGTTGTGCAGTTCAAGAATTACAGAGGTATCTTCGCAGGATCCTTGCTGTTCCAAGCATCAGTGTCTTCTGGAGCTGGGCTAATGTTATTTGCTCAGTGCCCCAGATATCCAGGTGCTTCTTGAGATGATGTCTAGGCACTGTTCCAGGGGCTCCACAGACACAACTGGCATGATGGTCACCTTCTACCAGAGGCTCGCTAACTCTGTTTGTAGGTCTTGGTATTTTTTTTACTTTTTCCTGTTCTTTTCTATTCTGCTGACTCCTGGGATTGCGGTGTAAAATCTTCTTTCATATTCTTTCTACAATTATGGAATTAGGAGGAGGGGGATAGAACCTATGAGACATGGTTCATTCCTGTCCTTCCCTTTCCCCAGTAACCGCCTGAGACCTCCCAAACATTGTAGGAAACATGCCCATAAAAAAGCCAAGGCTTTAAGGGCTGCAGGGCATAGAGGGAATCAGGCAGATGACTCCGTGTGCCACCAAAAGATATCACATGAGGGAAATTTTGCCTACTACCTTCTTCATTGTAGCCCTCTCAAACACTATCTTATCTTTCCAGTATATTTTTATTTCTCTCTTGCGCCAAGGAGGTCAGGAAAGGCATATGTGGTTCTCCCTTTCTTGCTTCTATGGCTTTTGAAAGGGATAGTAGTCTATTGCAAGGTTTATTGTATGTATCATTTTGCTTTTATTCTTCTGTCTTGTTCCTTTATAATCCACTCTCTGTTCTGCTTATAGTATTGGCATGCTTCAGACTGTTTTTTTTTGCATTATTTCCTCCTTTCAGGAAGCCCAGTCCTATTGCCTCATTCCTGGATGTCTTGTTCTGTCTGATTTTTTTAAATACTCTGCCTTGAGTCTCTGTGAGAGAGGAAGGCCATAAATGATATAAATAAACTCCTAGTATTGTCATTTTAAAGTCCAGGGGGACCACTAGGGAAGAGGAATGATGGCAAGGACTGCATCACAAATGTTCTTGGATCTACTCCATACTTCAGAAGTAGCTCATTATCTGCTCTTATGTTCTCAAGTCCACCTTTATTCTCTTTAAACTGCTTTTTAAAAACCATCTTGTCCAGTTTTGACCTCTAATAGTAGCCTCGTCTCTAGTTTTAGCTTTTCAGCTCTCTTTGCTTCTCTCCATTGTATTGCAGGCTGTGGGAGCTGGTGCATGTTCTTGCAGCTGTTGCCAAAAGCCATTTTCCTCTGAGAATTTCAAAAACAGGGGTCATGCTGTTTCGACTTCAGCTCCTTTTGTTGATTTGGCCCCCAAACAGAGTCTGCTGTGCCCCCTGGTGGCCATTGTTGGCAGAGTTGTTGTGGACATCTCTATTCTTATCCTAAAATTTAGCTATAGAATCTTGGCTATCAGGGATTCCCTATTTAAAGTCCTGAAGGCCAGTGGTAAGACTTGGATATCCTGAATGTTTCATATTTGAGACATGCCCTTTGAAAGTTTGCTTTCTGATGAGATCTTTAGAAAGAATGGCATTTAGAGTTTCATAAAATACTGAAAATGAGTCTCCTATCCAATGGAATATTTGTCTCCTTTTTTCAAGAAACAAATATCTCAGTGGAAATGAGATTAGTTCTAATTGTCACAACCTCTTAGTTACTTAGTAAAATGGAACTTGTGTGACTGTTGCAAATGTGCAGAAAGTTGCATTTTATGGGCAATAGAAATAAATATAAATGGCATATTTCTTAGGAAACCCAGTAGTAACTTCAAAAGCTATTATGAAGCAGCAAGTAATAGTGGTGGGGATCAGGAATCTGAGGAGGAAGGATCCTATTGTCTCTTGCCATTAACTTTGGATGAGACTCCAATTTTTGGTCCGCCCATTTTCAAACAGTTATCTGAGCCTGCTGTTGGGAACGCTTGTAAAAGATCCCTGAATTTTGCAGCTTTTGTATCTGGCAAAGGGAAGCTTTGGCCCTGAAAATCAGTTTGGTCTCTAAGGTGCTTCTTTACTATAGTCTAGTCCTTCTACTACAATCCTCTGAAACGGAAATTCACAGGATTTTAGAATATCAGATCCTTCAAAGGTGACTTGTAAGTCCAAAAATAGTACCAGGGCTACTGTTTGCAAATTTAAGATACTATACCTCTGGGCAATCACAATTCCATTTTTATTACTTAAAACTATTTGTCTAATACAGTGGTTCCCAACCTTTTTATAACGGGGGACTGGTCAACACTTGAAAATTTTACTGAGGTTTGGGGGGGGGGGGTAGTCTTTTGCCAAGGGACATCGCCGCCGCCTGAGCCCCTGCTCCGCTTGCTTTCCTGCTGGCGCCCCTGACTTCCCATTGCCCACTGGGGGGCGCTGCCAGCAGCAGCTGTGCAGTGCCATGCCGAAGGGGAGCCCCAGCCATGGCAGCTGCCGGAGAGCACCAAAGGTGAGCCGGCGGCAGTGGCAGGGCAGCCCCTGAGGCAGCAGCCAGGGAGGAGGATGAGGAGGATCTGCGGCCCGGTACCAACTGATCCACGGACCGGTACCGGTTCCCGGACCGGGGGTTGGGGACTACTGGTCTAATACACTGCAGTAGAAACGTAGGCTAGATTGTAACATCAAACACTAGGATCAGAAAACATAAAAATGTATCTGCCCTTCTGAATATGTATTTAAGATTACACTGTACATAAGCACGTGAATGCAGGCTGTTCACACTGCTTTACTTTTAATAAGGTGTATGTTCAGATGGGGAGTCCAGTTTCCATTTTGGCATAATCAGTTGCACATATTTTTTCCATGCGCAATTGAAAATAGATTGAGGCATAAATAGGGAAATTAATTGAACTAGTTGTAATTACATTTCAAATTATAATTTTTGGGAATTTGCTGGTTTCTGGTATGAAACTGAACTGTTACTTGTCTTGTGCTTTTTTAAGCGTTCATCCGGAGAACAAGATGTACAACTGATAACATTACATGAAATTCTAGAGGTGAGAGTTTTTCTTTTGCTGTCTGTATTTTCTTATTATTTTCAAGTGGGCAGTACTGTTTTCATTGACATCTTCTTTGCTTGTTGTAAAATGTTTGATCCAATTTAATCCTCACGGTTGACTGGCCACATGAAATCATTGTTTTGCTACAAAGATGATAAATTAGGACGTATATTAAAATTGATATAATGCCAGTAACTTGGGAGGAGTTCATTTAGATATCTTGCTATGAGGAAGAATTTTACAAGCAGAATTTTGAAACATTACTATCATAGATCCCATGAACTACAGGTGCCAGGATTGTGGTATCTTCCCTACCTTCTCTCCTGGAACTATTTCCAAACACAGGGTAATTTACTCAAGGATCCAAGGGACTTGGATATCCTAATAATAATATCCCAACCCACTGGGCCATCAGTAAGCGTTCTCCCCAATGCCCTATTGTTCACAATGTTATAGTTATTATGTTATTATATACTAAGTTATTTATACAGTTATCTTTATGCAGATGTAAACTGCATTGAGCCTTCGGGGAGGGTGGTATATAAATGTAATAAATAAATAAGTTCTCTGGTTGGGTGGCTGTAAGGGGGAGGGAAGGGGAAGAAGATGAATTAGCTCCTTTCTGTTCTGCGAGTGGAGCTCCACTCTTGCAAGAGGCAGAAAGGGCAGGTTTGTTCCTTAGTACAACCACCTGACTGATGTGACTGTCAGTATATGCAAGTCCCTTGATACTAGGAATGAACTTTCACAGGACCAGAAAAGATTCCAAAAGGGAGCGGGGGAAGGCAGGCAAGATCTCTGACTGTCAGTACTTTCTGCTAGTGGTTTGTGGGATCCAAACCTTTGGTTTATACCTGTAATCTAATTGTATGTATTCCACCACTTGAATATGCATCTTTCACTCACCATACTGTGTTCTTTCTGAAGTTCTTTATAGTTTGACCTGTCCGGTAGAAGCCATTATCTTTTAAAACAAATTAATTTGCATGAACTTTATTTTTCTATGCACTTGTTTTTAGTTTGGAGACAACTTGAAGAAAATACACTACTATTTATATTTTTGTAAGCACTCCTTATTAACTATTATCTGAACTAAAGCTCATTCCAACAGGTCAAAACTAATATGTTTTAAATCTCATTTTTATTTTCAGAGTCTTATCAACAAACTAATAAATAAGCCACACGATCCATATATAACAATAAGCAATTCATTTTGGCCACCTTATATTGAACTTCTGCTGCGTTATGGGATTGCATTAAGACACTCTGAAGATCCAAGCAGAATACGTCTAGAAAATTTTCACGAGTAACGTGTCATCACCTTGTCAGCGGCTTGATTCGAACCTAACGCTCTCTTCTGAATGAAAAAATTATAATGCTTACATTTTTTTCTGACTGTGGTTCAGGTTGTTATTCTTACGGAGCATGGAGTTTACAGAGCAGTGTTTTAATGTGACATTGGAGCAGCTCTTTTACTGTTGTTTTTGTATCTATTACTAGGTAATTCTTGCATTCTGAAAATGAGGCTGTTAAGAGACCAACTCAAATTAAAGGACTGTTTTAGACTGATGTTTTACTTGGCTTAAACTGTTTTCCTTTTCAGGGTTCTCTCAGTCAAAGTCATGGAATATATGTAATTCTACAGCATTTGTGAGCGAAAGCCATGAAGCCTTCTAACAATCTAGTCAGCATTTGTTTGATGGTCCTTCTGTGGTGTGGGAGATACTTTGCATTCCTGCATCCACCTGTCTGCCCCACTTCCAGTTCTCTCACCAGTAAACCTTATAGTGAGTGATACTTAAGTTAAATATAATTGGACAAATGGATGATGGCAGTTACCCCCATGATGTAGAAAAATAAATGCTCACAAAATGTCTGGCCTGAACCAGCTCTAGATAATTCTAGAATCTCCAGGGAACAACATTTAACACTTTCTCATTCTTTTTTCATACCCCTTATGGAGGCGTCCAAACTGTCCTTGGACATAGTTCATGATCTTTCTTTCTGTGTAATTTTTTTCCCATAGTAAGAATCAGAAAAGTTAGAAGGATAGAGAAACTTACAAACATTTCAGATATTTGTCCCAATGCTATTGAAAGTCCCAGTGGTCTATGGTTGACTAAATTGGTTGATTTAGCCATCATGGCTAGTTCTCTAAATTTACCCCATGCTGTCATGGGGTACCTGTGGGTGAAATACTTAAGGTATTACTTGGGTCCCATGCAAATTAACACTTAAATGTAATTGGCTTAAATGTACTTAAGTGTTCTTAAATGTATACTTAAATGTAGTTCATGATCTTCTGACTCTGGGAGATTTTATTCACATGCTGTATATGAAATATAATTTTCCACTAATATCAGAGTCCATTTTAAAAATGGGCTTTGAAAGGGGTGGCAAGCAGGAGGGCGTGAGAGGGTGGCCACAGCCCCCTTTGGCCCACAAAGTGGGCTAAAGGGAGTGGAAAGCCTTCCCCTGCTGGAGGTGACAGGGCTTTGCGGCTCGCAGGTAGGCTGCAAACCCCCCCCCCCTCCCAGGAGGAGTGTACTTGCGGGCCTGTTGCCGCCTCTCTCCTCATGGGCGACAATGGAGGTTGCAGCCACAAGGCTTCTAGCAGTCAAGGAATGAGGGTGGGAGCTGGAGGAGGAGGGCCAATCAGGTGGACCTGGGCGGACAGGGCCCTGGACAGTCTCCTCCCAGGAGGCTGTTTCCCAAATATATAAGGGAGCAAAATAGTGTTAAGGATGTGCTATGAGTGCAGTTTTTGAAAATGTATCTTATTGTTATCCCTCTCCTTCTCCAATGAGCTCTTTGCAACTTGCATACTTAGTGACTGCTTTTTCTCACAACAAGGTTAGGCTGAAAAAGTCCAGTATTATCAAGTGATGTTCATTGCTGAGTGAGGATTTGTAACAAGATCTGTGCTGTCCTATTCCAACACTAACCACACCGAATCTCGATGGAAATGTATACTCACAGCTTGCCTCTGTGAAATCTCTGGCCTCCTTTGGTTAGAGGAGTTAGGAATAGAAACACATAACAAATCTAAGGAGGCTGAATTCCAGCTGCTGAACAGCATGGTACTAAGCAGTGTAAACTGAACAGGATGCTGACTAAGTGATTCTTGGAGAGTGCAAGAGCACAGCTCTTTATTTTTCAAAGGTCCAGCTCCTGTACCTGGTACAAAGAATCTGGGCAGTGCACCAGAACTGTGCAAAGTATGGAAACCCAGTTGGTGATGTGCATGGGAGGTGATGTGCATGGGATATACAGGTGGCAGAATTTGTAGGCATTCTTAGCCCTCATGTCCAGACTAGACCCATGCCCTTTGGCTGACAGAAGTGTTGATATATTGTCCCTGACCATGTGTTATACACACATTCTCTGCTGCGAATGATGCATTTCTGTTTGCCTCCAAACAATCTAGCAAACTGCTCGCCACCAGCTTTCTCCCCCGAAAAAAAAATTTAGTTCAGAGACATGGGAAAAGTCTAATGCAGGAGCAAGCAACTCATTGGAGAAGAACAGAAGGCTCAGACAAAGGTTCAGCCATTGGTATTAACCAGCTTTTCTGCTGGAAAAACGGGAGGGAAGGCAAGGCTGGGAGGGGGTCATAACTGCACTGACAAGCCAGCATGCCTACAGTCATCTAGAGCAGAGGTAGTCAAACCTGTGGTCCTCCAGATGTCCATGGACTACAATTCCCATGAGCCCCTGCCACTGTTTGCTGGCAGGGGCTCATGGGAATTGTAGTCCATGAACATCTGGAGGACCACAGGTTGACTACCCCTGATCTAGAGCATCCCCCACCTTCCTTTGAGACCCAGGATAGAGATGCCAAAAGGCCAGGGGAAGAAGGATGTCAAAGAAATCAATAGTCTACTAAAAATGTAAAGTGAGGTATCCCTTTGCAAGAAAGTTATTCTTAAAAGCAAATACCTAGATTCGCTGAGATCATTTTAGATCCTTACACAAAAAAAATGGGTAGTGTACAAGAAGGACAAATATCACAGAAGGGTTATTTCGAGACTGTCTAACATGCCAGATGGAACAATCTGACCTTCCCAAGTTACTTATAAGGGCAAAAATTCACTGTCAGTCTGAATGCATCTTTAAGCAAATATTCAGTTATGTCTTAGTTACTATCAAGAACTGTCAACAGCTTTTGCCCCAGTCAAATATTAGCAAAATAAAGTTCTTGAATCCTCAAAGTAGCAAATAAGCTTATTTAACTTCATTATCACAGGGCCCTATCCAAATGGGGTGCCCTGTCTAAAGATAGGAAATTAAGTATATATAAGGTCTTTTTCTCTGTTGTTCTTACATAGTTCCTGTCTCTCAAAGCACCCCTCTTCATCCTCTGGCATTCTGGCTTCTATTAGCCCGCTTTTGTCTAGGTCTCCAGCTTAACTCTTCCTTTCATATCCCCAAACTTCCACCTTACATTGTTCTTAAATTTTATTTCCTTCTGACCTTTAGCTTTCCTTTTCCAAAGTTCTCCAAAAAAGCCATGAGCGGCATATAATTGGGGTATTTTAATTATTACAGAGATTAAAAGTAGATTGCCAGAGTAGATATTTATGATATATTTTGACTTGCCAATATTTTGATTGCCAAATAGCCTTTCTGTCTTGCCTTCAGTACATTCACTTGTAGATAATAAAAACTAACCTTTTAAAGCAGTGGTTTCATGGGAGTTGAGCACCAATCTGCCTTCGATGTGTGCAACAGCTCAAGTCCCAAGAGTTGGGGGTGCTTGTGTGAATGTCTCTGCACAGGTACTTCTCTCTGGTCTTAAGGTAACAGATGGGGGTTACAGTAATGAACAGAATTAGGTAGGCAGAGTGAATTAATTGGCTGAATCCAAACCAAACACACATGATCAGCATAAGGCCAAAAAGATCATAAAAGGTAAAGGTATCCCCTGTGCAAGCACCGCGTCATGTCTGACCCTTGGGGTGACGCCCTCCAGCATTTTCATGGCAGACTCAATACGGGGTGGTTTGCCAGTGCCTTCCCCAGTCATTACCGTTTTACCCCCCAGCAGCAAGCTGGGTACTCATTTAACCGACCTCGGAAGGATGGAAGGCTGAGTCAACCTTGAGCTGGCTGCTGGGATCGAACTCCCAGCCTCATGGGCAGACAGCTTCAGACAGCATTTCTGGTGCCTTACCACCCTGCGCCACAAGAGGCTCCAAAAAAGATCATACATAGATCAAAAGATAAGCTGGTAAATAAACCAAGACAAAAATCTTATTTGCTTACACAGATAGTGTGATTTCAAAATGGTTGGCTATATCATAGAATTTTTATTTTTAAAGGAAAGTTAAGCTAACCATGTTGAAAAGGAGTTTGTAGGCTGTTTTTTTTTTTTTTTTGCATAATTCTTATTTATTGCAGTGTGTCATGTGGACAATTATTTTGTGAATTGCACGTTCACAAAAAGAGGAGATTGCAACATAGCTACTGTGCTCTTTTCCATGGCACAAAGTTCTTTTTCTTTCTACCAGACGATGTTGTAAACACCTGGCTGTACTTTCAGGAACCCCAAGCTGTCGGGGGGAGGGAGGGGAGAGAAGGGAATTCTTACCAGACTGAAGTTATTTAAACAAGATGTTTCGGCTCTTTCTTTCTCTGAAACATGTTATACACTCTGCCTCAGTCTATTTCAGAGCAATATCAACTTGGAGGACAAATTAACATCCTGGCTTGATACTGATGCTTTTCTTATGAGGTTCATGGGGTGACTTAGGGATTTCTGGTACCTATAAGCCTAAGGTACCTCACAAAAATGCTTCTAGGCTAACATTGAAATCCTAACTAGAATTATATCCTAAGACTACTGAAGAGTACAACTTAGTTCAGGATTGTGTTGTAAATGATGGCTTTGAGTGCTTCAGATGACAGGCTACCAATACTACTGATACACATTAATGGTGATGGTAATAGTGATAGAAGCCAAGGCTGTTGCATCACAGCCAACGTATGACAACCCTGCAGGGTTTTTGGCTCAACAGACAAATAGAGGTGATTTGCCATTGATGACTTCTGCATTGCAGCTCTGGTATTCCTTCATAGTCTCCCATTCAAGTATTATCCAGGGCTACTCCTGCTTATTTTCTGAGATCTGATGACAGCAGGCTAGCCTGGCCAGCCCCGGAAAACACATACTTGAGAGCAGGGGTAGTCAACCTGTGGTCCTCCAGATATTCATGGACTACAATTCCCATGAGCCCCTGCCAGCAAACACTGGCAGGGGCTCATGGGAATTGTAGTCCATGAACATCTGGAGGACCACAGGTTGACTACCCCTGCTCTAGAGATAATTAGTGTGAGTGAAAATAACAGCATCTAATTAACCCCTGAGCATAAACCCAAAATCTGTTCGTTAAAGTTACTTAAAGGGGGGGAGGGGAAGGAGGATTCTTTAACAACTAACAACTAACTTTATGTGTACAAAACCGACATTTTACTCTGCATAAAGCCTTCATTTTAAAAGTAAAGTGGTCCCTTAATTCGTTTTTACTCCGGGCTCTTTTTGGCAATGCAACTTCCTGTAATTGATTGTACCAAAGTTGTTCTATGTTTTGTGCTGACTCCCAATAGAGAAATCCAGGGTTTTTTAGCCACTGCATCACTCCCCCCCCACTTCCCATAATCTTGGGCAACTTTAACATTCTGTCTTAGTTCAAATTGTTTCCAGGTTAAACAATGAACATTCCAAAGCACCTCAGCAGTGCAGAACTACCCGTAATTATAATCAGCCATAGTTACAAAAAGTTCTTTGTTCTGCAAAAGTTTAAAATTCTGTATTTTACAAAAATTTATTATGTCAAATGAAATTGAATCCTGCCTTCTCTTCTTGGCAACTGATACAGTTTGCAGGTGCTTCCAAATGAGCTTTAGGATTACAGTAAGCCAAGAAAAATGTAATTTTGGTGGTATTTCTATTGTAATTTAGGACTCATTTAAACGAGTTGCTGGAAGCCTTTCCTCGCAGACATACTTTAAATGCAAATTAATCTAGATGACTGCTTCAGGATCCTTGATAAATACGAGTAGCAACTCGAAACCTTTATTATTTATAATAAATCATTTCCTCTCCAATCAGTTTCTCATGTTTCTCCAGTGTTACAATATGCTTTTATTTTGCTAAGGAAACACAGGGGAATTCTGGCTGGTTGGCAAGGATTTGAGCTGTTAGCCATTTGGTGAAATGATCGTCCTTCAGCGTTTATTTCCAAATTCTAAGCAAAAAAAGAAAAAAAAGAATCAAGTACAGAAAAATCACCTTATTAAAAATGAACTGATATTCAACAGGGCTCTTTTTACTTATGTCGTCTCGTCATTTTGTTCCCAACAGAGAGTGCAAACTCTCTTATGGCTTTTATAAAACTTCTAAAGTATATATATATATATAGGGTGCCATCAATATACCCGGGCTGCAGGTAATATTAAAAATTGGATTCTTTTCATGAACTTGTAATGCCTTGATTATGAGAACAACTTATCTGCTGACTGCCCATGGAAGCAAACAAAAAACCACCCAATGTATCACTACTAATCCAACTCTAATTTGAAACATAAGAACATTAGACTAGCCATGCTGGATCAAATAAATGGCTTATCCAGGACAGCATCCCATTTCCCACATTCTGCCTCTGAACTCAGAGACCCCATTCAGCTATGAGGGCTTTAGCCAGCTATAAACTCATGTATGCATGTACATAGGAAGCTGCCTTATAATTGGATCAGACCATTGGTCCATAAAAATCACCACTGTCTTCTCAAACTGGCAGCAACTCTCCGAGGTCTCAGACAGAGATCTTTCATATCACTTATTATCTTATCATTTTAACTGGAGATACTGGGGACTGAACCTGGGATTTTCTGCATACCAAGCAGATGCTCTACCACTGAACCACAACCTCTGCCCTTTGTGTATATGTCCAATACTGTTTTACATTAATCTATGTTGGTAGCCATGACCACATATTACAGTAGGGAGTTCTACAAGTCAAAATTCCATAGGATGGTACTTTTCCAGCCCCTCTGCCTTGCATTTTGTGATAATTAAAAACAATTTGATAGGGCTATCTTGGATTCCCAGAGTATGGGAGAGGGACAAGAATTTTTTCAATCCACTTTTTCTATACTGTGCATAATTCTGTAGACTTCTACCATACCATAACTTAGTCACTGTTTTTTCTCAATCAAACAACCCCAGGTGCCTTAGCTTTGCCTCTTGAAGCAGGCACTCCAAACCTATTATCCGTTTATTTATTTAATCTCAGATTTCGAAGGGACCACCAGTGCTGAAGTTCTTCAAATTCAGGCTCTGTTGTAGTTGATATTCATTAGTAGAAATCCTGACATCCAACACAACTGAAAACATATCCACCCCATCCTCTGCATGGCATCCCTTTTGCTACTGGAAAGTGGCAATCGTATCTCTTCACAGGCATCTGTTCTCTAACACAGAGGTTCTCAGCTCCTTCAAACTCTGATCAGACATGGTCTTCAAATCCCCCATGAGCTTCTTTGCCTACGTTGGACTCCCTCCAGCTTATCTATATCCTTTCTAAACTCAGGTACCCAGAAATGAACATAGTACTCCAGGTGAGGTCTAAACAAAGCAGACTACAGTGGCAACAATATCTCATGTGACCTCGACGCTACTGCAGCCTCAACACGCATTCATCAGTTTTACTGCCACATCACACTGTTGACTCATATTAAACTTCTGGTCCACTGGAACCCCCAAATCCTTTTCACAGGTGGTACTACCAAGCCAAGTTTCACCCATCTGGTAGTTATATAAGTGATTTTTACTACCCAAGTGCTACACTTGTTTCTATTAATTCTCATTTTATTTGCCTGGGCCCAATTCTTCATCCTATCCAAGTCCAGCTGCATCCTATTTCTATCCCCAAGGTATTAACTACCCCATCTGGTTTAATATCATCTGCAAACGTGATAAGCATATTCTTAAGTCCCTCATCTAAGTCATTGGAAAAGATGTCAAACAGTACTGGGCCTAAAACAGAACCTTGAGGAACCCCACTTGCTACCTCCCTCCAGCCTGATGGAGAAAAAAAAACCAAATTATAAGCTTTTGGGTATGTTCTACCAACCAGGTCTTAATCCACCTAACAGTACTGGGGTCTAGTACATATCTCATCAGCTTCTCTACAAGAACAACATGTCAAGAACTTTACTAAAATCCAAATAGATCACATCCACAGCATTCCCCTAACCCTCCAAACTAGTAGCTAGTTTTGTGAGACAACAGTTTTAATCTGAGGAAGAGTGCTTGCACTCAAAAGCTCACCCCTTAAATAAATCTTTGTTGGTCTTAAAGGTGCTACTGGACTCTGATTTTACAGTTTTAATCTGTTAGCTTCTCTTAAAGATGCATGTATACAGGTGCCTTATGCTAAGGCAGACTCTTGGTCTATCTAGATCAGTACTGGTCCTGGCACTCCAAGCCATCAGGCAAAGATTGTCATCAGCCTTGCAATCTGAACTAATGATATTAGGAAACAAACTCACTGTTGGCATGATATTCAACTAGAGAGATATGGCCCGCTTCCTGAAATTCAGACCACCAGAAGGCAGGATTTGAACCCAAGACTATCATGGCTACTAAACCATAGAGCCATAATGACTAGAGTCCTGGCTATACCTTCAGTTAAGGAACAAGGTTATCTGCATTCTGAAAAAAATGAAACTACGTGTTCAGGCTCCAGTCATAGAAGTCTTGCAGTAATGCCTAGAGTGACAAGCTATATATACACAGGTTAGAACAATAGTAGATTCCCAATAGTACATGCTATTGGTCAATTTATTTATTGTATTTCTATACTGCCTTCCAGTTCAGCTCAGGGTGGTTTACATAGAACTTAGAGGGAGGTACAGCACAATTCATAACATCAAGCAAGAACAATAGTAACAATAGTTTCAACTGATGATAACAGTTTCTATAACATTTCCTGTAACATTTCCATAAACACTATAGGATGGGTGAGACCTGTCTTGGCAGTAATACGTGTGAAAATGATCTGGAGGTCTTCGGAGACCATACACTGAACATGAGTCAGCAGTGTGACTTGGTGGCTAAAAAGGCAAATAGGATTTTGGGCTGTATTAAAAGAAGTATAGTGTCCAGATCACACGAGGTGATGTTACTAATTTACTCCGCTCTGGTAAGAACTCACTTGGAGTACTGTGTTGAGTTTTGGACACCACCACTGAAGAATGATGTAGAGCAACTGGAGCATGTCCAGAGGAGGGCTATGAAGATGGTGAGGGGTTTGGAGATCAAGTTGTATGAAGAAAGGTTGAGGGAGCTTGGTCTATTTAGCCTGGAGAGAAGAATGACTAAGAGGTGATATGATAACCATGTTTAACCATGAAGGGCTATCATATATAAGATTGAGCAGAGTTGTTTTCTGTTGCCCCAGAGGGTCAGACCAGAACCAATGAATTGGAATTAACTCAAAAAAATTTCAGCTAAACATCTGGAAGTAGTTCCTGACAGAGTGGTTCCTCAGTGGAACAGGTTTCTTTGGGAGGTGGTGGGTTCTCTTTCTTTGGAAGTTTTTAATAGAACTTAAGCAGAGGCTAGATATTCATTTGACATAAATGCTGATTTTGTGAACTTAAGCAGATTGTGAATGGTGGGCAGGAAGGGATATGTCAGTATTTGTCTCTTGTGGCCCTTCCTTGTATATTGCTGATCACCACTGTGGGTGAATTCACTGTAGGTGAATTTCCTCCAGACCAGGCTGGATTCTGGAGCTTTTTGGTTGGGGGGAATCACTTGGGCATTAAATTGTGGTCACTGTGGGTAAGCAGGGGGTTGGACTAGATGACCCTGGAGGTACCTTCCAGCTCTGTGATTCTATTATTCTAACAATTCCAGACAACATTAACTTGCTAACTATGACTCCATAGGTAGATCAGTTTGGGATTCAGTATATGAGTAGGGATTTTCTAGGGGCCCAGTAGCTGCTGTTGGTTTGGTCAATCTCAACCAATTTTCTGGCAGAAGAGTTCCAGTTTGCAGGCCCTGCAGAATTGTGTAAATTCAGGCAAAACCCTAATCTCTTCAGAGAACTCATTCCACCAGGTAGGGGCCAGGACAGAGAAAGCTGTGGCTCTGGTTGAGGTCAGATGTGCTTCTTTGGAGCCAGGGATCACCAGCCAGTTGGAGGTGACAGAGCGTACAACTTTTGTGGGAATGTGGGCAGTGAGGCGGTCCCTTGGGTTCACTGGGCCCAGACTGCACATGGCCTTAAAGGTGATTACAAAAACCTTAGGTCTGATCCAGAATTCGACTGGCAACCAGTGCAGTCGTTGGAGAGTGAGCCAGATGTGGGACCTCCATGATATTCCCATGAGAACCCTGGCTCCTGCATTCTGGACCAGCAGTAGTTTCTGGATCAAGGATAAGGGTAGGCCTGCGTAGCGTGAGATGCAGAAGTCCAGTCTAGAGGTGACTGTTGCATGGATCACTGTAGCTAGGTGTTCCAGGGCCAAGTTAGGTGCTAGTAGTTTGGCTTGGCATAGGTGGTAGAAAGCCAGTTGTGCTAGTCTTGTGCCTCCATAGAGATGGAGGCATCGAGGATTGTGCCCAGGTTCCTGGCGGAGTGGCTGCACTCCATCCAGGTTGGACAAATACACTTCCTGCCCAGCCATAGAACCTCCATCTTTGAAGGATTAAGCTTCAGATGACTCTGCTTGAGCCATTTCACCATTGCTTCCAGATGTCTCTCTAAGGCTTCTGGGGGAGAATCAGGGTAACCATTCATCAGGAGGAAGAGCTGCGTATTATCTACATAGTGTTGGCATCCCAGCACAAACTTCTGCATCAACTGAGCAACAGGGTGCATGAAGATGTTAAATAAGGTTGGAGAGAGGACCATTTCCTCTGGGACTTCACATGTGAGCTGGTGATGGCTTGATAGTCTCTATCCTATTCTTACCCCCTGTCCGCAACCCTGGAGGAAGGAGATCAGCCATTTGAGGGCTGTCCTCCGCATCCCGGCATTGGTGAGGTATTGAGCTAAAAGCTCATGGTCAAGTGTGTCAGACACTGCTGAGAGATCTAATAGCACAAGAAGCACTGACCTGACTCAGTCCAAATAGCAGTGGAGGTTGTCTGTTAGGGCAACTACTGCTGTTTCTACCCCATGGTCATGTTGGAAACCATAGTCAGGATCCAGTCACACATTGACCAATCGTGATAGTAGGACCTCAAGCTCAGGTCCGTAGCAGATATACAACATCTGGGATTTTGGGTATGGTGCCTGGAGAGGGCAGTATTTCTGCAGGGTTGTGATGCAATATAGTCCACTCATGGACGCTGCCATTTTCTCCAGGGGAACTGATTTCCATAGTCTGGAGATCAGATATAATTCCTGGAGAATTCCAGGCCCAAAGTAAATCTGTGAATCTCACTTCCCAGCTATCCCAGTGTGGGATCATACAGCCAGCATTTCCTCATTCCCAGCTTTGGAGATTTTGTATGCTTAACAATTTTTTTTTTACTTAGTCCCCTTTTAATGACAGGAATCTGGCTACATTGGGAACTGACTGATTTGAAACACGAGCAAAGTAACGTATAAAGGAATAACAAGAAAGCCATGCAGGTTCCAGTCTGCATAGACATTCTTCAAGATGTATGAGGTTTCGTGCAAGGGTTTTTTCTCCTACAAAAATTATATGAATGTTTAATTTGGCCAAATGGAGCCTGATTATTTTGTGCCATGTAAGTCTATCACAGTCATCCAAACATGGTCAAAAAGTAGGCTTAATCCAGGAAACAGGTGAAAGTCCCATACTACTGCCTGTTCATTTGACCGATACCCAGAAATTCAACAGGAAGTACTATCTTTGAAGCTTTTCCTTGAATATTATTTTTGGTGATAATAATACTAGTGAGACAGAACCCAGACAGAACCTGGAGATTTTCTTGTTTTTAACAATAACTTGTAATTAATATTTATGACTAGTTAGAGCTGATGTGTACCAGCACAGACACACCCAGCTCCTATGCCTTAGTACCTCTCTTCTACCCAAGAGACATCAATGACTTCAAAATAAAGAGGTCATGGAGACCCCCATCTAATCCTAAAATGTTCCATATAGCAGAATCCCTTTCTGTACGCTTAAGGCACATAAATAGCACATTATACCGGAAATCAAGTGACTGCTGTAAATATTTATATACTTGTAACTGTTACAAAGCATACCACATCAACCATTGCCTACAACCATGTCCTACAACGTAGCTGTATTAGCTTTAGTCCTTCCAGATAGAGTTCCAAATTCCAAGTGGTAGCTGGAGATTTCCCGGGATTGCAAGTAACCACTTTGGAAGGTAGACTCTGTGCCATTATATCCCACTGCAGCCCCTCCCTTCCCCAAGACCTGGTGTCCTCAGATTCCACTCCAAAAATATCCAAGTATTTCCCAACACAAAACTGGCAACCCTAATTCCAACAGAAAGAAATGCCTGTGGATTTATACAAAGTATTAGAACGATTACACAGTCATCTTGGAAAATGAAGAAAATGATCAGCAAGGCCAAACAATTGTCCACAGATTATTTATAACAACATACAGCCAGCAGAAGAAAGTAACAGAATGCCACATTGCCACTTACAACTCATCTAAAAATCTGTGCTCATATACATGCAGGGAGCAGTATAACGAGCCATAGCATTGACTTGCAGGAAGGCATTATGTGCTGGAATAAGACGCGACACCAATGCTGGGATGAACAAGGCCACAGCTTTATTACCTCCCCATGGGAGGGTTGGCACAGCAAGGGAGAGGGAGCCTGACCTAGCAGCCAGCAGACGGCACCAACAACCCACAGAGTCCAGAGGCACCCTGGGGACCCGCCGGGAGAGCAGATCCCCTTGCCTACTGAAGTCTGCCACTAAGGGAAGCGACCTATGTGGGGGAGCCACCAGGCACCAACCTGATTTAACTGCCCCCAGGCCACCTGGCAAACGAGCCCCTGACCTCCCTGCTGGGTAAGCTGTGCTGTATATGCGCCGCCTCAAAGAGAGGCCCTGAACCCCAGGGGATCCAATCACACACTACCATATGATTCTGAGTCATTTTTCTAACATGTCCTACACCTAACTTCAAGTAGAAATGTGGAAATACTTTGCTACCTTCATTTTCTGCGGGTATGGGGAAGATATTTGACATATATATGGAAAGGAAAAGTGTTTAACGGGGGGAGGTTATGTTTGTATCTTCCACCCATATAGTAAAAAAGAAAGTACAATACAGCTACTTTCTGTGTAAAATAAATACACAGTACTTACAGCAGTCACTCTCATTGCTAGTGTAGAACAAGTTGTTGAAGACTGCATCCGAAAACTGCAAAATCAACGTGCATGTTGGATTGTTGAGTCTTGTGTAAATACCAAGGGTTTGGGTCAGGTACGCTAATGGTCTTCTGAATAGCTGCTTTTAAAACAGATGCATATTTTCACATTAATCTTAAACCAAAATAACTTGAGAGGCATTTAAGAGGTTGGAGTTTTCAAATATTTTTGGCTAAATATAACCCAATAACAATTCTTAGCAGTCTTTTGAGGTAAAAGATCTCATTTCAGTGTTCTTACAGCGAAGAATGGCTTTTTCATCTTTTTTTTTTGGAAACTTCTATGGCTCTCTAAGATTTCCTTTGCTGTCAGATCACATTAGAGGAGGCATTGGCATTGTAAAAACCCACAGTTCTGTATTTTAAAACTAGCCTCTATTTCGCTTGAGATTAGTCATTCACATTTTCCCTCTTGCTATGTAAACAAAGTGTGCCAGGAGGAAGCCCTGGATTTAGAGCTGGATGTCTCAACTCTCAATCCCTGTGTTGATCAGCTTCAAGTCTTCCTTCGAAGCAGCAACTATCATATCCAGAACATTCAGTTCAGGAGAACCAGTGGATTTTGATTCCCTTGGCACCAAGCATGAGAAGAAGAAGAAGAAGAAGAAGAAGAAGAAGAAGAAGAAGAAGAAGAAGAAGAAGAAGAAGAAGAAGAAGAAGAAGAAGAAGAAGAGAGATGGTGCTATTGAGCCTGTGGGGAGGTAGAACAAGTGGAAAATAGGAAAAGGAATGGAGATGGAAAATGGTGCTGATATGAGCAAACTTTTAAAGCCGCTTAGCTCATTCTAATTAAACTTAGAAGGAACAGCTTAATCCTGCTGCTACATTATCTATTTATACAGTTTTGATCTGAAAGCTTGACCACGCTAGCAGAAAGCTCATTTGAATATTTATTTGCTGAGAATATTCAATTTTCTGACAAGCCTGTACCACCTCACTTTTCACACTATAGTTTCCACATTATATGGAAACTATACTCCAGTTTGAAATTTACCTTCTAGAAAGCCTTCAGGACAAAATCAAAAGCCTTCAGGACAGATACTTATGCGGGGTGCTTTAGGCTGATCCTGCATTAAGCAAGGGATGGACCAGATGGCCTGCATGGCCCCTGCCAACTCTATGATTCTAGTATATTTAGATGTGATGTGATGCATTATTTTCACAAGAATGAAATTGAGGAGGTGCCCCTATTTTAACTACTTAGGGGTTTGGTTTGACCACAGATTAACTTAGTCAGTGTAAGGTACTCATGTCAAAAGATTGGCTACAGCAGCATCAAACAATATCTGGGCCTCAGTATAGCTCAGCTGCCATCATACTGTTGAAAGGTGCCATCATACTAAGGTGGCCGTGCAAAGTTTATATGGGGCTGGTAACTGAACTGATAACATGGGGTTTGGATTCAATGCTTCTTAAATTTCTACATTTCATCTGGGGAATTCTGAAATGTGTAGAGGGAATGCCCTTTCAAGTAAAATTGGAACAACAATCCTCTTGGATTGTTGGCCTTGGTTGAAGGCCTTTCCCCTTAAAGTTAAAATTATAACACTCCAATACCCAAAAGGGCTACCTCATCTTAGTCAGATATGATTCTTATGTTTCCCATTGGGATAAACTTGTTGAATGACGACTACAGCTCTTGAATCTTTCCTTGGACTCCTTTATTCAGTTACCATGCAGGAAGCCACGAATACGATTTAGAAGCATCTATTTATGATTATAACAGTACAATCTGTAGAGCACAATGTGTTCTGCTCAGTTGCTGCTATTCTTCCCCCTGGAGATTTTCCTAATACTGCTCATATTTGAATGTTCCTCCTCTCTATAGGCATGCCTTTATGTTGACGCACCTTAATACTTTACTGCCTAGAATTTTGCAAGGGAGGTATCTTAAATACCATACTCTAATACAGTATGCAACTGTGACATCCTGCATTATATGCCCTTTGAAGGTAATTGCTTTTCTGAGCCTAGAAATCTTTTAATTCTTTCATTGCTCCAAAACAGATCATATGGAAACTTTACCTCTTTTATTAGAAGATTAGGGACAAAGCCCCTTGCATTCAGGAATACAATGGGTGCTAGATTGGGTGTGTGTGTGGAAGAACTCTACCAATGGCCTCTTCATCCCCCCAGGACCTGGAAAGGCTGCACACTGGAGGCCCCCGGGAAGATCTCACTGGCAGGGTCAGCTCTCATGCAGCAGGGATCTGCAGCCTCTGAGCCTCGGAGAGAAGTGGAAGGAGAAGGGGTAGTCAGGGTTGGGGAATGGAAGGCAAGCCAGAATGCTGGACAGACAGGCAAGCCGGTTGGAGAAGGAGGCACTCAGGGGCGGGACAGTTGCCGTGAGCGTTAAGTGCCATGAGACCAGCTCCTCCTCCTAGCCCTTACCAGAAATATTAAGTGGAACAGATAATAGCAGAACTATCAGTGTTTTAGCTGCAAAATTTTACATATCTATGATAGAGAGAGTTTTTATTTTTTAGTAATCTGCTTAGAAATAATAAATTAATAATAATATAATAATAAATAAATATATTATTATAATAACATGAACATGGGATTCTCAAATAAGCAACAGCGGCTAATAATATAATCTTTTTACTTCTGAACAAGAGAATGCATTCCATCCTGTTGCATGATGACCTGTCTTCAGCAATCCATGCATTTGTAACCTGAGAGACTGCCTTACTCTCTAGGGCCTAACTGTCCTGGGATAGCTCCATTCCACAGGAATTGCAGAACTGCCAGTTTCATTGAAGGTTTGTGTGTTTGAAAACATAGAGCTTTCCTGGCAGATGGTAGATGTTAGCGCTTTAAAAGATGACAAGTGGCATGCTTGTTATTGAACCTGTTGTACAGTAGTAATTTGTTTAGCCTTGCGTAGTAGGTTGTGTGGGGGATTTTTTTTCTCTTCAAGAAGCCTAATTGCTCATAATGTATTTGCAATATGAACTAGAGCTGAAGTATATTTATTTATATTATCACATTTATAGACTGCCCCAATCGGACCTGCCGTCTCGGGACAGTTTGCAGCATTCGATAGATAGATAGATAGGTCAAGATAATAAAGATATTGGTTATGTCACTGACTGAAGGCTAAGAAAGGAAGATGTGTGTGTGACTGACTGAAGAGACAGAGGCAATATGGAGAACTGAAGTATAGTTTCCCTGTTTTCGTTGTTCTCCCAAACACTGAGAATTAAAGAAGCTATGCTAGTATAAACGAGAAAGATAGGTTAGGTTTGTAATAGTAGTTTTATAGAAGCCATATACACATGTCTGTGTGATTTATTTCAAAACGTATTGTAAAACTCCCAACAGAAATCTTAAAAACAACAACAACAACAAAATGGTAGGGGACTGTGGGGTTAATTTTTTTAAAGACTGTGAAAGAAGTTCCTGTAAGTTTAAGAAATGGATGCCATTTGCTAGGCAACAAAAGCAGATTGGCCAGCATCCCACCAGGCTTTCTGAGCAGGGCCTTTCCAAGGCTGTTTTGGCCTTTGAGGGAGGACTATAGAGTCTGTCCCAGCAGCAAGCACTAGATGACTCAATATAGGGTCGCCATCCCCATCTGGATCATGGGGATACCCTGGTTTGGTGCCTTTAGTGGAGAAGAGAGAAATGAAATGCCCCGCACAAGTCCAGTACACTGTCTTTTTGAGCTGGTCCAACATTATGATATAGATCTGTGATGACAACGTTCTGTCATTCAGGCCCAGCTCAAAACTTAGGCCTACAACAATGGATGGGGACAGGCCTGTAACTAAAGATTATTTGCACCTGGCATCTAAGAGATAGCAGCTGAGTTGCTGCATATACAGATACAGAGTATTCAGAGTACCTTTATCGGTATAAACTGCATATACAGCTAAATCAAGATAGGTAGTTGTGTTTATCTGTTTGTAGCAGCAGAAAAGTAGCACTTTAAAATTTGTGGCAGGGTAGATACAGCACAGACTGTTATTCATTAGTTGATTTTTAAGTGGCATGATGGTACAAGTAATGCTCTACCTGCATCTTTCTTGGACAATCTGTGAAAGTTACAGGAGCCTTTCAAGGAAAATGTAATATTTGTTGCAGAAATCAAGAGACTAAAGCAATTTTTTGATGCTGCTAACACTTTACTCTCACTGATTTCTCCACTCTTTTTGCACATGTCATAGCACATGACAATAGTGAGTCTAACTTGGCTTGGCTTTGTTACTTCACGGGTGGCTTGCTAACTCCCAAATGAAAACCTGGGCAGGGATAATCCCAAATTCAACATTTTGAAGTCAAGCAACAGTATAGTGGTGGTTAAATATTTGTCTATATAGGAGGGAAATCTGGTTTCAAAGTTCTGCTTAGTCTGGAAGCTCACTGGTTATTTATTAATGAAATCAAGGTTATTCTTTGCAGGGGAAACCTTCAGAAAAACCCTATGTGAATTACTCCAGCCTAATCAATGGACTTAGACTGGAGTATCTTTGTATAAAACTGTACCATCTATTTCCTAGCTATAGGCTGCGACCACTCACCCGCATGGCTTGTTTCCAAGGGTATTTCTAGCCTTCTCCTGCATTTCTTCTCCTCCTTTGAACAGAGTGTTGACATCTGATGGTGTCCAGTAAACACGAATCCTGATTTGGACACAGGGTTTTTTTCTTCCAGAACCTCTCTTTACTTCTGGAGCAGATAACTAATTCCTTACATGGTCAAGTTTTGGCATACGAAAGCACAGCTGGAGTCTTTCAGCCACACAGCTTTTCTACTTGTATACTAAATATTTCTCTCCTTTGTACTACCACAACCAATAAGATCAATTGAGATCACCTTCTTGACTGTACTGTCTGTGTGCCAAATCTGAACAGGAAGAGCATGTCAAGAGGTGTTCTATGTCACTGCCCTGCAGCTGTGGAATTCCCTTTCTCTAGAAAGCCATTATGGGCATTGTCTGAATACTTTCCAGACAAATTGGAAAACTATCCTTTTTCTGCCTCCAATAATAGATTACAGTTAAGAAGAGTAATTTTTATTTTTATTTAATTGGGCTTTTGGGTTTTTTTTAAACCTTTTTCTAAGGTTTTATTTTTTAAATTCACCCTAAGTGTTGGGGAAGGGACAAGAAAGAAAATGAACTTCTCCAAGGACAATGCCATTTATGGCAGAACTTGTATGATTTTCATGGAGCATTAAACAAATGAAGTGGGCCCAGATCCCTATCTTCTCCCTGACTGATCTATAATCTCTTAAACTCTGAGACTTTGTTCCTTTCTAGTGTTTGGGTATTACACTCAGAAGGTATTCTTAAACAATCCTTGACTAGCACATGTGAATTAGCCCCAGCTGAGGGTGCAGTTGAAAGGTACCAGGGACCTTGAAAACTAAAGATGTATTGGGGTCTGATTAGGGTTAGACAGAAGGCCTGGATTAGATAGCCCTTCTTTGCACTGCCTTGATTTGATAGTAGAATATAAAAGCAACTCATACATACCATTAATTAATCTTCAGGTTTTTGTACCTGAGATGAGATATATACTAGGGTAGCGCTTCACATATAATTTAAGCACTGTGTTCAGCTATGATGACCAGATGAGAGCAAGTCACCAGGCCTGTTTGGTTCAGCAGTGAATGTTTTCAACATGTACTGAATAGGTTTGCGCAGGGCTATTGGGAAACTGCGCATGTGCAAAAGTGCTGTGATCCAAGCACATTGGCAGCCACTCATGTTTCAAAGGATGACTCAGGTGGGATTTCTTTTAACAAACTAAGTATGTGTTTATCTTCTGCAAGATTTGCTGGTTTATATTCATTTTGCACCCTGTAGGGAGAAAAGTTGAGGGGGGGGCAGAAACAGTGAATGGGGTCAAGCATCCCTCACCTGCCTTTAAAAAAACACCAAAAATGGTTTCTTTATCTTCCATTAGACTACCTTAACAGGTTTGCATGCACACACATACTTTGCAAAGGATAAGATTGAGACAAACCAACTCATATGTAACTCCATACTTAGGGTTGACAGCCTTCAGGTGGGGCCTAGAGATGTCCTGGAATTTATAGTTATGTATCAGTTCCTTTGGCAAAAATGGCAACTTTCAAGGGTGGACTCTGTGGCAGGACATCTCTGCTGAGGTCTCTCCTCCCCCCAAACCCTTTCCTCCTGAGATTCCATCCCCAAATCTCCAGGAATTTCCAACCCTGGGTTGGAACCCTATATCAAATATGTCACCTCCAGGTAATACTGATATTTACTATTATAAAGATCACTGGGTTTTCCTTTACACGTGCCCTCTGCTTTACCATGGATCCATGCATTCCCATTCTTTCCAGAGAGAGATCTGTAGCTGCTGGGTTCTTATTTTCAAAGGGAGAGTTGACAGGGTGCCTGAGTCCAGTATTAGAATCGTGTAACCTGGTATAGTTGAGGCCGGTACGGCTAGGGGGATCTGCATGGTCCCCCTTCCAGGAGAGTGGTATGAATGGCAGTTGAGTGTTCCATCTTTGCCCTTTTCCCCACCCACTCCTCTAGGAGATGTTTATTGGGGGGGGGATGAGAATAGTGAGAGTGTTTTTCTGCTGTATCTTCTTTCTTTTTTATTAACGTATTGTGCTGTTTTTATGTCTGGGGTCTTAATGGGGTTTTATTCAGACACATGTAACCTGCCACGAGCCGTCTGGGAGTGGCAGTTAATAAATCAAATCAAATCAATCAATCAATCAATATCTTTTTTACATGTTAAAATACCTTAAGTGTTGTTAAATCTGCACAAAATGTGAAGGTTTGCAACCGTAACACGAGGGGCTTTTCCATCTTGTCCAGGACATCTTTCTCTCTCCCCCCCTTATTTATGGTTTTAATTGTTTGTTTAACACCCAGTCTGACAAAAAGTATGGTGTGGGGGCCCTTGAACACTTGCTTAATTTCTGACACTTTAGTCTTGTACTTTTTAATGAATCGTCCAAGGACACTAGTTATAAAAGGGGAAAAAAGCACAGCAAGAGAGGCAAAAAGAGAACATACATATCTGCACTGGAGGAATACACCAGTGGAGCAACAGGCCAGACAGGATAAATTAATTTTGTTTTTTTTTTGTTTTTTCCCCCCGTTTGTCTGGTCGTTCCAATTTACCGCGTCCGCCCGCAGGATGGCGCTCTCCGTATAAGCAATTCCCGCCAGGGAGGCAGGCTTGGCCGCCAATCCGTAATCGAAAGACTTCTCCAGATGCTTCGGGGACGCATTTTCACAGCGCAGCCCCGTCCCGTATCTTTGTGGCTCCTAAACGCGTGCGTAGGTTATATTTTACATAACGGATGCGGACCATCACAACCTCCCAAAATCCTCCCCCCCCCCTTGAGTCTAAATGCTCCAGGGAGGCGGAGGTTAACCTTGAAGCTGCCGGACGCTTCCCTGCATGAGGCTCTGAGCTCTGGCCCAGCCTTGCCTGGCGTCTCTCCCTGGTGGGGCGTGTCAGCGGCCGAGACATCTGCCTCCAGTTCAGCGGCGGCGAAGCGAGAACCTTAACTGAGGTCACGATGGGACGAGGAGTCTCGCCTCTGCCGCCTGCCCGGGCAGGATCCCCGCCTGCTCCGAGCTCCTCCTGGACCCTTCCCTCCCGAAGCCTGCCCACTCTCCTTGCAGACCCCATGAAGGCGTGCACCGACCACCTCCGGCGTAGCATTGCCCCCCCCCAATCCCCCAATAACGACTGACGGGCTGTAATGCTAAGAGACCCTTGAGGCTGCTAGGAGTGCGGGAGCCTCGGGAAGGAGTCCTCCCCTTCCCCCGCTGCGATTCTCTCTGCGGGTGCGGATTTCACGTCTCCAAGCCTTTCGGAGTCCCAGGAGGGCGGCCACGGGGGCGACTGCGGCCGCCTGTCTTCTGTTCTGCCCCACATGGAGCCTGTGGCCGGCTTTGGCTGTCACCTCCTCGAGGAACCAATTGCTCTCCGGTTTCCCTCCCGCCTCCGGGTGCCGCTTGGATCGGCGCCAGGACGAATGAAAGCGAAAGTGGATGGTTGTAAAAGGCACGAGGGCGGAACGCGTGAAAGTGCCCAATATTCTCCGCGGGTGGGGCGCTGTCGCTTCACCCCGGTCCACATCCAGCCTTCGCAAAAGGCTTGCCCCCGGTGGGGTCGTGAATGGCGCTCCTTGAAATGTGGAGGCGGCATCCCCGCACCCCAGCCACTCTCGCGGCTACCATTGCAGAGACTAATCAGTTTCTTATCTCCATCTGGAAATAATAGCCCTGGAGGGATGCCTTGCGCGCACTCTCTCGCTCTCTCTCTCACACACACACACACAAGAGCACAAGGTCAGCTCAGTGCGCAGGAAGACAGGAAGGGAGGGGGCCGCGACGCCGCTTGGAAAGGCGGGCGACCCTCTGATCTGCTGCTGAAAGAGCCTGACGGGGCAAACGACCATCACGGACCGGGGATGGTCTCTTCCCGCACTCTGGTTTTAGGCTAAGGTGACCAGATCTTAACATTGGTAAAGCGGGACACCATTGACGGGGGGTGGGGGGTTCTTGATTAAAAATTTGGGTCTATATGGAGCAACAGAAAGTTTCATTGAACGCATAGAGCGCAAAAACAGTATTGTAATATATAGTTTTTAATTTCAACACAAGTACAATTTGCCAGGTGCCCCCAGATGGCCCTCCAAAAGTGGGACAACCTGGTCCCCTTATTCTAGGCGCATCCTAAAAGCGAATGCACGTTTAACACCTGCTTGGAATCCAGCGTGCCTTGCAGCCAGATGTCCAAGTTCAGCCGGGGATGCTTCCTATCGGCTCCCCGGGAAGCTGGTGACGCCCGCGTGAGCAGGAGCCCTAAGCAGGCAGCCCACCAGGACTCACCCTAGGCTCGTCACTAGTTCACACGTTCGCTTAGCAACTCCACGCGTGCCCCGTACGAAGGGGGTCAGGGGAGAATAAATGGATGCGTCTGTGAACCGCGCTTGGAGGCATCGCCGCGTCTCTACGTTTCTTGGCGCGGAGTTCTGTCCGACAGGAGGTACCACTCAGTTTGCACCTCGGTGGGATTTGCGGGACTACAGCCCCGAGTGGCGGCACTTGTTCCCCCCTCTCCCGCGGGCTGCCTGTCTCGCTCCGGAGGAGTGCGGGCGCTGGGAGCCCGCAAGCGATGTGCTTTCCGCGGAGGTTTTTCCCGGCGACACTAGCTCGTCGGAAGCCAGATCTCCGTTCACCCATCTCGGCCGACCACTTTCAGTAGCGCATCGGGTTACAGGCGGACCGAGACTCGGCACGAGGGGAAGGAGAGGCGCGAGGTTTTCCTCCTCTGCATTTGCACACACCCACACCACACACACACACACACACACACACACACACACAAGCCGAGCGAAGGGAGGCAGGAAGTTTGCGCACTCCGGAGACCCCGGCAGGTTTCCCCTTGGCCCCCCCTTTCCCTCAATTGTTACCCTGATTGTACCTCCGCGTCCCCCTCCCCCTCCACGTGATGGGCCCGACATGCGCAGCAGAGTCAGGGGCGCCGGAGGCACATTTGCAGACTGACGTCAGTGTGCACAACCTCCCAGGCCAAAATAGTCCGCTGCTGCTGCAGCTCTAAACTTGGCTGAAGGCCGGTAGTGAGAAGAGATCTCGAGCTACTTCAACAAAACTTTCTCTCCAGTCTTTCCTGCTCCCTCTCCTCCTCCTCCTCCTCCTCTCTCCCTGCTCTCCTGCTGATGCTGTTCACATGATAGCCTTGCAGTGAAAGGGGTGCCAAGAAGAGAAACCCCCCCAACCCCAAATCAAGTCTTTCCCCCCTCCTTTCCCTACTCCCTTTCTTCCTCTTTCTTTTCTCTCTCTCTCTCTCCCCCCCCCTCGTTTAAAAGACAAAATATGCAGGGTGCTAGGTAGGCTGGATGAATTGACGGCATCCCTTTTGCTGCCAAGTCGGTCCGTTTTCCTGAGCTCCCCCTTTTCAGAGAGCCCGGGAGGATTTCATTCTGCTGTAGAATAGGACTCTGGCGTGGCTTGCCAGGCGGGGGAAGTCAGAGAGAGGAACCCGGGAACGCTCCAAGTGCAATTCCTATTGTTTGAAAACTCACTTTATAGCAGAGCAATTGAAGATGAAAACGGTAAGGAAAGACTTCACGGGATCTTTGCCTTATGATTTTCTTGTCTCCCGGCTTCCTGGGGCGTTCAGATGTGGAGTGGGGGTGGTTTATCATGCGCTAGGCGAAGTGGATTTTGAATGGTTACGCAGAGAAACCTCCGGGCTTTGGGGATTAAGGGGTGGGGGGAGAATGGGGGGGGGCGACGATATTTCTATGGCAAAGATTTATTCAGCGCCCTCTCGAGCAAGGCCGGCTTTTTCTTTCCGTTCCCGGGTCAGTCAGCACCAATTGTTGGCGAAATAAGGCGAAACGGAAACGTTGCAAACTTTGCTTCTAGCTGCATTAAAAGCCCCTCGTTTGATGATGTCAAGCCAGCGCCTGTATAAATGGGGAGACAAGTGCATAGTTTTGTGCCATGGGCAGAAGAGGGCTGGGAGAGTTAGAACCCGGATGCTCGGCTAAAGGAGGGAGACGTTAAGCTCTGGGGAGAGATGGGGAGAGATGGTCGAATGTAGCCTTGATTTGCTCCTAGACTCCTTATCCCTCGCGGGGTTTTATTGAATCGGTGTGTGTCTGCCTGGCGTTCAAAGGGCTTTGGGGGAGGAGGGAGGGGGGCAAAGATGTCTGGCTGGAAGTGTGGAGTGGTAGCTGGGATTGTGCTCTCTGCTCATGTGTGTCCCCGTCTCTTGTCTTTGCTAATTTCTTTCATTGTTGTACAAGTAGGGGGAAAGGAGAGAGTCAGTCTGAGACTCTTGTTTTTATTTGGACTGCCTTTGCAACGCATTTGGGCCGCATGCCAAGTGTCTGGGTCACACGCGTTTTATCCAAATAGATTTAGCGCTGCTGTCTGGAAATGGGCTGCTGAATGTTAACTTTAGGATCAGCTCCACCAGAACAGCCCGAGACTCTTCCCTCCCGTGGCGGGTGCTGGGTGGGGGAGGGAAGGCTTTTGTTCTTGGGAGTTCTCAAGGGGTAAATGTGAAACGTTCTTTTGTGCTCAGGAGTGTGTGTGTGCGCTCAAGGGGAGTTGGTGTAACTTTTTTTTTTTAAAGGAGTCTGGAGTTTTAGCAATAAAAATGACAGCTGATCCTTTAGAAAGTTAACCCTGGCTGGCAGGCAGGAGGGGTGGGGGGAGAGGGAAATGCAAAATGTTACAGATAACTGCAGTCACACACACCCCCTCTGTGCCTGCACCACCTAGGTGGCAACTGATCTGGTGAGTTAGAATACAAAGGCTGCAGAATTTACTTGGAAGCAGGTACTGTTCCTCAAAGGAACAGGATTGGATTGTAAGCCCCCCCATCCTTTTTGTGTTTGCCCTGCCATTAAAAAAAAAGTCTGTAATGATAAAGCCGTCTAGCAGACACCTCAACCTCAACATTTTTAACAAGGGTGCCTTCCAAGGGAAGCTTGTGGGAGAGGTGAGCAACTCCCAGACAAACTAACAGACTTTGGGAGTTGGGGGTGGGTGGGGAGAGAGGCGTCAAGTGAAGTACCTGCGATTTATTTCAGTTCGATTTGCAGGCACATCCACACACCCCTTACCGGCCCCTGCCTGTGCATTGCCTTGGCAACCTCTCGTAGCCCCAGTGATCACTGGCCACTCTTTCCTGCCCATTCAAGACGGCCAGCTCCTTGCCAGGCTCTGTGACTTGCATGTGAGGGGCCAGAGCGAGAGAGGGGGATGGGTCGGTCTCTCCTCTCTGTCAATATGGAACCGGGAGCGCATGCCAAAGAATATATTTGCCTCTTACCCAAAGGCGTAGCTGCCAGACACCCATGTGTATCTTAACCTTGAAGGCTGCTCCTGAGCTGCAGACATTACCCGTCAGGAGAGGAAATGGGTCTTTATCCTTGGCATCAACAAGCAAGGCAGCGCTTGAGTGATTGAGAAGCCAGCTATGGCTCTCCCCACCCCCACCCCCACCCCCACCCCCACCCCCACCCACTCTGGTTTCAGAGATAACTTTGGATCTGTTTCTCTTCCCCTCCCCCTTACCCCGGCATCCCCAGCAGCGGATGTGCTTGCAGGCAGTTTACTGCGGCTTAGCGCCAGGGCATTAGCGAGCCACAGGTGCTACCGCAAGCACTAGTAATGTCTGAGCAAACATTGCCCAAGGAGATCGATGATTGCACTGGAGAATGAGGCTCATTGAAAAAGAGCGGCCGCCGGAAAACCATCAGGTCTTGCTGCCTTTGGAGGCAGTCCCAAGGCCAGTGGTGGCGGCGTTGCACCGTTGCCAGGCTCCGGGCAGTGAGGGGGTAGGGAGACCGTTTGGAAGAGGAGGAGGGAACTCATGGGCAGAAGCTGCTACCTGTTGACATTATGAAGGGTCTTCACTAGATCCCAGAGGTGAGTAGGGGTTCTTAAAAGGCTAAGGGTTTAATTTTGGGACAGGAATCCGCAGTCAGTACTAGGGCAGAGTGTTTCTGCACATGCGCAGAGTGTCTTTTGTTCAGCAGTTAGCTGCTCCAGCCTACATCTCCACCTGTATTTATGGTTTAAATTTTGGAGCTTCCAGACCCAGAGGCCATTATTTTCAGGATGCCTTGGCTCTTGCACCTCTTTTGAATTAAAAAGAAAAAAAAGAGGAGGGGGGGGGAGAAAGAGAAATTAAGCACTCAGAACATCCTCTGCAGCCTGCCAAATTTTTCCCCGAGCTTCAGAAAGAACAAGAAGCACCACAACCCTCTACATGGCCTCAGACATTTGTAAGCTTTCTAAAATAGCTATCCTCTGCAGAAGGAAACTGAGGTGAATGTCAGTGTAACTATATCATGTCCTCGCCACTGCTAATATATTTATAGCATTTTAATTGTAGTATATTGAGGGAGAAGAAAGGCAGGTTTGTGCTCCTCAGGAAAGGGCTGCTAAACCAATCACCTGCACCTCCACAGAGCTCCCCTGTGCATCATTTATTGCCTGCTTTCTTCACCTATGCTTTACTATTCCAAGGAGGCTTTTTCCATTAGGCACACGACGATGGGATTTACATATGTGTTAAAAAATTAATCCATGTGAACTAGTTGCCCTTGCATACAGTCCCTTCTCTGAACGGTATATATTTGCGGCTCGCCTGAAGATGTCACAGGGCCGAGATTCTGACCTTGTGCGATACTTCACATCTTTTCCAGAGCTTGACGTTGCTTTCACAGCATGTTTACACTAGAAGCCCTGTCTCCTAGCTTCAGTACTAAAAAGTGGCGGTGTCCGTCTGGGGGAAAGCTTGCTTTGGTGTTGCTGAACTTGAAGAGGGGATGGATGGAACCAGAGTTGGTGCCTGTGGCCCCACTTTGCAGGGACATGGCCATCTTAGCCTGCTCTCTCTAGCAGCTGTAGTGAGAGGAATTCCCCCTTTACTTTTAGGCAGCTGGAGCTGTCCACTTTCCTGTTTATTTTGTATAGGATGCCGTGGTAGGCGTCATTGTCATAAGCTGTGCCACTAACGTCACGGAAGGAAGAGAACTGGATTGTAAATGTCATAAATTTATATCGAGAAATGTATTTTAATTGTATTAATCACTTTAGTTGTTTTGGGCTTGGTTCACATAGGCCCATCCTCTGAGGTAAATAGATTCAAGTGGGTAGCTCTGTTGGTTTGAAGTAGCACAACAGAATTTGAGTCCAGTGGCACCTTTAAAACCAACAAAGATTTGTTAAAGGCATGAGCTTTCGTGTGCATTAGTCTGAGGAAGCGTGCATGGACACAAAAGCGCACGCCTTGAATCAATCTTTGTTGGTCTTAAAGGTGATATTGGACTCAAATTTTGCTCTGAAGTAAATAGATTGTGAATGGAGTCCATACTGAAAAACATGGGGGGATTTATGAAAGGGAATAATAAAGAAGAGTTGGAATGCATCTGCAGAAGGCTTTGTATAGTTCTGTTTATGATACTCAAATGGAGACTTCACTATAGGCCATACACTTGGGTGGATCCTGCCCCTCCCCCTCCACTGACCAAAGTGTATTTATTCATTTCTTTATTAATTAAAATAGATCCCACATTTTCTTCTGGCCGAAGTTTTGAAGACTTCCTTCAATCTAAAGAGCCTTCCTGCAAATTAAATGGTTCTTCCATTTGAGGAAGGGTCCTTGGAAGAGGATGGTGGGGTCCAATATAGAGAGCGAAGGCTCAAAAGATGAGCATATACACATTTGAAAAATAAGTTTTATAGTAAAGTTACCTAACCATAGGAGCAGCTTAATAATCAGGTTGATGCATTTTATATTTATTCCTGCACAGAAAATATATTAACACATACCCAAATAGTTGTTCAATAAAAAATAAATTAGGCCTGGTGACATAAGAATAACTGAATATAATTCCACGATTCCTTTGATGAGGAGAGCCAGACTGTAGTAATGCAATAGTTCCTTCTGGTATTAAAATCTATGAATGAAAACACTGATAAACCCAACTAATATCAACACCTGCAACTTTCATTTAGTCAAAATTGTGCCACCTGCTTGCAAAATAATATCCTTGTGTCTCACTATTATTTCTATGCTTCCCAGGTGAACTAGTCTAATTTCTTACAGAATAAGAACATATGTGCCTACAGCAGAGCTTTAATAGATTCTCATTGTATGCACAGACACTTGAGATGCCATTTGCTCTATATTTTGAGTCTCGAAACCATGGCTCCAGTCCAGAGAAAAGGATCTCTTAAACTGCATCTCTTAAACTGTGCTGAAATCTGTGGGATCAAGAATACCCTAGGCTAATTTAAGCCTCCCTGATTTAGAGAGATTGTATGCTCAAATGAATTGACTCAGTAAAGGAAGGTAGGCCTTCAGTTTGCAAGACCCGAGCAAGGTAGTTAACAATAGGGTGTTTTGAAGGTCATTAATTTATAGAGTCACTATAATTTGCCACATAACACACAGAGTCACATATAAGGCTTTTTGAACTATGACTTATTTGTAGTGAATTTATGCTTGCTATTAACACTGTTCCACATTGCAGTCTCTACCACTAAGTTGGGCGAACTGAATAGTGAATGGGAGTAAGTGCTACAGGATCAAGTGTTATTGGCTGTAAAACTTGCAAGCTTAAAATTCTAACACAAGTTTTCAGATGCTGAAGTCATTCATTCATTGCTTTCTTCTTGATCTGAAAGCCAGTTAAAATGAAGTAGCTTTTTGCTCGTGTAGACTAACTGACATGAAGGGACCTGACCTTAATTGAATCCAAGCTCTTTAGTTTATCTGGGAAATGGATCGGACCATTTATGCTTAGTATAGGCATGTCACTTCTAGAGTTTAAACTTGCTTAATATCTTAAATTATAGCAAGTTAGTTTCATATTGGTAGGTATGGTTTGCACCAAGTGAAATGCAATTTCTGCCCAGAACTAATGATGTGTTTATTTTTTTTACTATTTATTCTGATTTTGAATATTCGTAAAAGCTGAATTCTTTTAGAAAGCTCTAGAATTTTAGAAGACAGAGAAGAGTAAGCCTGGTGTGTGGGCAAACAGTGGATGAGAAATCTTATTTTTAGGGAATCATGACTCCCTTGTTTTCTGAATTATATTTTGGTTGAATTTTACCAAGATATTTCTGTAAAATGGGAATTCAATTAAAATAAATACCCCCCCAATGTAGAGTCCACATAAAGTAAAAATTTGTATTTGATTCCGTATTCTGTGTTTGATGGCATATGAAAGCCCAAACTGTGACCGCTGTTGACATTTGCTTGTTAACGTTAGCATCCTTGGAGCCAAACTAGAAGTGATAACGTTCATGGGTCTGACCTGTGACTGCTGCAGTTTTAAAGGGATTTAAAAATGGTACAAGAGCCCAATTAGTATCAACATGGTGAGCTGAGGCAGTCTTGTTACCCCCCCCCCCCCCAGACACACGTCTTCTGAAATGCTGCATTGGCCATTGCGGGCAGGGGAAGAGAGGAAGAAAAGTAACATATCCGTGTCACCGCATAACTAGATCAGTGGTCACTGATTCAGTCTTGCGTAGTTGTCCAGTAGATGGTGGTGACAACTGAATCTGTATTCTGCCCTATCTAGTCATGCATGAGTACATAATTATAGTTGGATTACAGTGGTGAAACCACTGGTATTACAAAGTAAGTTGGCCTGGTAACCTGTTGGCACCCTGTTCAGAGGGAAGACTTTGTTTTCCCTTAATGAACTGCCACATAGCCAAGTCTGGTTATATTTCACTGGTATGTCATCATGTTCACTACAATACTGTTAACTGAGAGCCATTTGGTGTAGTGGTTAGGAGTGCGGACTTTTAATTTGGTGAGCTGGATTCGATTCTGCACTCCCCCACATACAGGCAGCTGGGTGACCTTGGGCTTGCCACAGCACTGATAAAGCTGTTCTGACCGAGCAGTGATATCAGGGCTCTCCCAGCCTCACCTTCCTCACAGGGTGAAGGGAAGGTGACTGTAAGCCGCTTTGAGACTCCTTCGGGTAGAGAAAAGCGGCATATAAGAACCAACTCTTCTTCTTCTTGTTCTAATTGATTTGGATTGTGCTGTTAAGAAACCATTCAAAGGATATTTGTAAAAAAACCTAGGGCAACAACTGATTGGGAACAACATGAACAAACTGATAGACTGGAAAGGGAAGGGTGTGGACCTTTGGTTCTTAAAATGGCAACAGCTCTAAAATGCCTCAACCTGAATCCGATAATTCAGTGCAGCACTATTTTAAATACTGTACTATATTTCCCTGAACAGGTGTGTGGTGGGAGGATTGATGTAGCTTGTGTAACTGTAGGGATGTAGGAGCTGTCAACTGTGTCATCTCAGCATGGGAATTTCTTACATCGAAGCTTCCAGAGTAGGACATGGAGTCCCAAATGGCTGAATGTTTCCCGTCCTGAATCTGTCCTATATGTAGCATTATTGGGAAATGCTACAGTTAAGGCTACCTAGAAAACCCTGAGTCATTTCTCTTGTGTGCATGCATTATGTAATAGCATCTAATTCCTACTCTCTTGAGAGTGTACTTAATTGCAGACCATGATATAATCACATGTAATTGTAGTTTTTCACTGCTTCTGCCACGTACTTACTATGTTGATAGAGAGCAATTCTCAGCCCACATGTGGACACTTTAATTTTGTATTTTTCACTTGTTTAGTCTTGTTGATGAGTTAAAGAGTTATAGGATTTGTGTTGCTGACTGGAGAACTCATAACCGACTGCATGAACTTTGAACACAGACTCTGTCTAGCGCATTTTAATCTTCCCCTTCTTCCAAAGAGCCCAGAGTATGTACATTTCCACTTTTTCTACAGAAGAAAATGGAAAACGTTAGGCACCCAAAATAAAACACTGTACTTTACCATGCATAAAACAATCACAGTTCCCACCAGAAGAGGGCCTTTCCCATTTCCTGAAACATGGGTTAGGGGCCACATTTGTGGAATGTGCTCAGAAGAGCTACAGTATCATGTCAAAAAAGCTACGTGTGGCTCCGAAGCCACTGAGTGAATGCCACTGCTCCAGGTGGGTTACTAACTGTTTTTAAAATTCCAAAAGTAAAGGGTTGGAGACCTCTGATCTAGAGTGAAAATATACTACAGTTTTATTTGGTACAAGAAAAAAAAAGTCCTGCATCACACTAAAGTCTAACAGTCTATGAGCTAAACTCAATGAGATGTAAGCTCAGTTGGCATGCATGCATATATGTGTTTTCCAGAATTCTCTGTTGTTGCCCCTAGATACTTCAGCATGAAATTTGCTGACTTAGAATGTAATGGGAAGTATGATATCATCCAATTAGAATTAAATGATTACTATGGTGTTATCACACTATATTAACTTGAGAGACCGGACTTAATTGTGTTGCTGGCAGGCAAAGCAGAGTCTCATTTAAACTGGTTCACTACACTGGTAGTTCCTATGCATGCCATGTTAGCACACATGATAGCATGTCTGTGCTGTCTGTCCTCAGCATGCTAACATCAGATATGTGAAATATGTACTTATTTGTATGCATGCATACGCACACTCATGTCTGCTGGCCCACTGTGGCTGACATAGAAATCACCATTACTAAAGTAAACAATCCCACTCTGGGCATCAGTTCAAGTGAAGGAAAATGAAAAGTTTCAAATACCTTGCTGTAAACTCATCAGCTTGGCCACTTCTAGCAGTCAGCTGCATTGGCAATCCTAAATGTTCTAAAGTGTTGGCATACTAGGCTTACATCTTGGTTGGGGGCAGTCACCCTCTTGATACTTTGTGTAGCTTCTGCTGCTGTCAACAGCCAAGAACAATGTACTTCCCTTTTGATCATTCACTGAGTTTGTTCTGCCATTGGTGTCCTAGGTCTAGGCTTTTGCACAGGATTTTTAGGGTGTGTGTGTGTTATAATATATTCAGGGACGGTCATGAAACAATTAGTTTTTTCTCACTTTTTCTTGAATTCCTTTCTATTTTTCTGTCTCATACCATTATCATTGATTCAATGAGTAGCTTTTTGTATTTGGGGGGATTAATCCCCCCCAAATCCCTTCCCCCTTGGCTAGGTACCAAGATCTTATAGTAAATATCAGAAACATAATTGATCTCTATGTGGTAAATTTCTCCTCTGGGCTTCATGATTGTCGCTCTCAGGTATAGACATCAGAAAGGATCGCCTCTCTACTTGCTTTGCCTTCTGAGAATACAATTTTACATACTAATGGTAAATGGAGAATAGGGCTAGGATGGTCTCTTGCACAGCAAGTGTCATACCTGGCTTTTGCAGTAGAAAGCAAAAAAAACAAAATGTTTGTGTCCCTGATGGCTGACAGTTTTGCCATTCCTGAATTTTTGGGAAAGATAATATGGAGTAACAACAGTTTTCTTCATTTTGCTTTTTTCAGGTGCTGATCTAGCCAATCTGATTTTCTCATGTGCAAGATATGTAGATTTTTTCATTGCTGTTTTATTGCTGTGGGAAACAAGTCCCATTGAGTCCAGTGGGATTTGTTTCCAGATAATTTTGCCTGGGGTTATCTGCATATCTTATGCTTGCAGTTTTAGGTACACTTACCTAGCAGAATGTAACTCTATTCAGGATTGCCTTGCACATGTAAAATTTGCTAAGTGTAACATATAATGAAATGGTGCCGAGTAATTTACGTTTCTGTCATTCTCTCTAGTTCTGATGAGTAAGCAGGGGCCTCCTACATTTGTAAAAAAAAATAGCCCGCAAACATCTCCGCCATAAATATCACTCACCCACCTATGCCCCTTTTTTTGTTTCTACCATGTAGTGTTCAATTACCTACCATGTAGTGTTTCAATTTGCGTGTTCAATTTGAAACTATGGCCCTTCTTCTTAAAACTGGAGGTTTTGGGATGATTTTACTTATATTGTTTAAAAAATTACATTGTTTTGTTTTGACTACAAGTAGATGCACATTCTCAGGTCTTAGACAGCTGTTGTCTATTAGCACAAAATATTTGAGACCAGCGTTTTGAAAGAAACAAAACAAAATTATAGTTGCTGTACGGTGCAAGGGCCAACAATTTATAATGTGGCTGTCTCCTGAAAATGTTTAAATATGTACTTGTCACTGCAAATACTCCAATCTTCATGTGCAGTATTTTTGATAACATTTGTGGCTTCATGGGTTTTTATGAAATGTATAATTTTAAACACTGAACTCAATTTTCTTCTACCAACAACCAACAGGAATTTTGCTTGAATGAAGTATGCAAGATATGGTCTTGAAAAGCAGCAATAAATACATGCTGTGAGATCAAAAAGTACATACTTTCATTGCCAGAAAATCTGATATTTTATCTGTCCAGGATTTCTCTTTAACTGTCAGTACATCAAGCCCAGTAGTTCACTGCTGAAACTGGTGTTTACGTAGACTTAAAGAGGCATTCAAAATATCAGGCCTGGAATGTGATTTATCCAAGTTGAGCCTGATGCAGGGCTGCTTTGCAAAGCATTGTGCTGCCAAGGAGAGTAGAATTAGTGTGGTCATTGCTGTTAATATGGCAACTCTATATTTACAGTAGTACATCACTTTACTCAACAGTTTCCTTCCTATGCCTATGCCCTGTGAGCTACCACTTGCGGGTGTGTAGTTGAATATGGTGGCTCAAATTTTTGCATCCTGATTAGACTTATGCTTCTGTTCTATAAATAAATAAACGATAGGTTTGAACTATCCTGATCTGAATGGTACAGGCTAGCTTGATTTCATCAGATCTCAAAAGCTAAGCAGGATTTTGAATAGGAGACCACTAAGGAAAGACCAGGGTTGCAATGCAGAGCATGCAGTAGCAAACAACTTCTGAACATCTCTTGCCTTGAAGACCCTATAGAGTCACCATAAGTTGGCTGCAACTTGATGCACTATTCACCACCACCAGGTTTGAACTGGCATAGTTTTCCAAGATGAAGTTGTATTATAGGTCACATGACATCTGGAGGCCCTCCAGATGTTCCTCTATCTACTGATCCTCCTGGATGTGAGGGCGATCTAGCTGCGACATCTGTCATCCCATTGATCGCCAGGGTTGATTCGGCCGATCTGGCTGGCTAGGCGGGTGTCCCATACCGCCCTCACTGCTCCATGTGCGTCCCTCCTGAAGCTGCGCACTCGGTGGAAGAGGGCAACCATCGCGGATAGAAAGAGTATACCGTTCTTCGGTCAAGGGTATACGATAGCTACTGGTCTTCCAACCCTTCCACTATGTACTGCTTCCATTCTCTTTCCTAACTAGAATTCCAGAGGGAAAGGCATGCTAGTCTCTTGCCCCAAAATAAACAGCAGCCTTGCTGCACTTCAGCAGGTTTTTATTTTTATGTTATCATAAGCTTTTATTAACTAGAGCCAAAATGAAGATTTTAAAATGCCCCCAAAAGCTTGTTTATTTTAACCAGTTAGGAATGCCACTAAGCCTACTATTGTTTGCCAGGTAGGTTCACACATTCAGTCCCTAAGCATTTTACATATTTTTTTTGAGTCCTTATTCTGTTTAACTCAGGGATTTCCAACTAGGGGTATGTGCATCCCTGGTGGTCCGTTGGAGCTCTGGAGGGGGTCCGTGGCATTCCCCTCCTGTCTTAATAGACTTGGCAACAAGGTAGGAAACTGGTTGCTTCCATGGCGCCCCCTTTCTGAACATGAGTGAGTTCTCTTGTGGTTTCTGCTCCTGAGAGGGGACGGAGCTTGCATGCCTACTTTCACCTTAAACTGCCTCCCATATCTGCCCCCCCCCCCCGTCCTCCTCAAGCTTGCCTGTTAGTGCAGTTGGTGACGTCACTTCTGGTGACATGCGACTTATGGGGGCCTGGCAGTGAAGCATGGCCAGCTAGTATCACTTCTGGGTTCCTCAAAGCCTGAAAAATTATTTCAGGGGCTCCTCCATGGTCAAAAGGTTGAAAAAGGCTGGTTTAACTGAATCGATGCATCTTCCTGCCCGAACCATACTCCTCTAGTCTGGTTCTGCTCGCGCCAACCTGGGAGTTGTTGTCTCTCCTCCATTAATTCTAGATCCTCTCAGTTCCAACACCAGTTATTTAGAATGGTGTTTTGAGTAGGCTTGGTGGGTACCAGCGTTGCCTGTCCTTGGAAGTGTAAAGTCTCTCTTGGTGACCTTTTGCTTCGTTTTATTGCATTTATTTATTTTTCATTTATTCATATGTCACCCTTAAAGATCCGGGCAGCTCACACAAGTTAAAAAGCAATATAACCATCCAGTACAATAAAACATAATATAGTCAAAGTATAAAATTTAAACTCATTCAGTTTAAAATACAGTTTATCATTTATCTAAAACAATAAGTAACATCAGTCTACTTGGTCTGTCTCCTATTCCAAGAAATGAAAAGAGTAGTTTGTGTGATCTTCAAATGCAGTTTGATAGAGCAGATTTGAGTGGAGGCCAGCTGTATTTCACTATTATCTTTTTAAAGGTCCAGCTCTGTTCTCCAAGTCCTGTGGAACAATTTATGGTTCTGCAGGTCTCTGTTCTCGCTAGAGTGTTCCATCAGGCTGGGGTAAGGACTGAAAAGGCCCTGGCCCTGGTTTTGATGAGCAGCTTTGCTCTTTGGTTGAAGTCATGTTGAGATTTTTACTGTGTTGGCCTGCGGTATTTATTTGATGTTGGTTTTGTCTGCTTTTAACAGTTCTGTTAATTTTTTCTTATTTGTTAGTTGCCTTGAATCTTTTAGAAATATGTATTTCAGTGAATAAATTGCACCCTCACAAGTCTGTTAATGATTATGCTAGTACCCCTACTGCTTCTTTTAAAAACATACAGACATTGAATGTTTATCTGCCTGTCCTGCCTGATTCAGATTGTGGTGGTAATAGCTGCAGTGCGGAAACCAACTACAAATCCTTAAGATACTTCCATAACCTTAATTCACATGCTTTTATTTAAGAGTGTCTTCTTGGAACTCACTTAAACATGTAAGTGAGAGAGTGAAACACTGTTTTATTCTGAATGTTTTTGCAGGTTATTAGAATCAAATCTATAGGTTGCCAAAAACAAAACCCTGATGTCAGCAGATGTTTGTGTTGTTTGAATAAGAAAATACCAGAAGTAGCTGGAAGCCTGCAATTTAAGCTCTGTTGTGCCCAGCTGGCACTTTGCTTCCAAATTTCTGAGCATGAAATTAAATACATCATTGCCCTTATTTATGATTTGTTTTTACAGATTGCAGCTATTGGTGCTATTATTTCTAGAAGAAGGGTTCATCTTCCATTTTGCCTTTAAACATTGCTGTCTCCAAGTTCATTTTATCCTCAGCTATGGCAACGGATTGGAAATAGTGATTTTCCAGGGAGAAAATGGCACAGGGAAGGTTTAAATATCTTTCTACCATCCCACTAGAGGTGCGTTCCATATGGATGAAACTTCAGTTCTCGATCCATTCCATTTTGGCTTCCAACCTAGCCATGGAGGAGAGACAGGGCTGATAGCCCTGATGGATGACCTACGTTGCGAGCTGGACCAAGGTGGAACAGCATTGCTAATATTACTAGACCTAACAGTAGTGTTTGATATTGTCGACCATGAGCTCCTTACTGCCTCGTTGACTTGGGGATTCAGGGGACCGCCCTGAAATAGCTGACCTCCTTTCTCCAAGGTCAAAGACAGAGAGTGATAAATGTGGAGGACCAATCATACCACTGTAAAGTCCAACAGCGAGTGATTCTCGCTCCAAAATTATTTAACATCTTTATGGGCCCTTTCGCCTAACTGATCCAAAACAATGAGTTGAGTATGCTGATGATACCCAGTTCTACCTCCTAATGGACAGTCAGCCTGACAAACCTCCCACTCTCCATGGATTCCTTGGCTAGATGCATAAAGGCAGTAGTTGAATGGTTTCAGCATAGTTGCATGAAACTCAACCCCTTGAAGACAGAGGTCTTTTGGATAGATGGAAAAGGGTCAGACCAGGAAGTACACCTCCCAAATCTGAACGGTATGCAACTTAAAACTGCACAGTTGGTCAGGAACTTGGGCATCATCCTCGACACTTCTTAACTATGAAAGCTCACAAAGTAGATCAACAGGCATTTTTTCATTGCTGCCAAAACAAAGTTACTAGTGTCCTATTTGGCCCCAGAACATTTTGCTACAGTGATCCATACAGTGGTCACCTCTAGGCTGGATTACCGTAACTTGTTAAGTGTGGGCCTTCCCTTATCCCTGCCCTGGAAATTAAAACTGGTCCAAAATGCAGCTGCTCACATCCTTACCTGAACACTATTGACACATCCTTACCTGAACACCACATGACCACAATCCTTTAGCAGCTGCACTGATTACCAGTTGAGTACCAGATCAGATTTAAGGTACTAGTACTCATCTTCAAGGTCTTTTTGACCATGGCCCCAATCTGGTGGAATGGACTCCCCAATGAGATCAGGCCCTAATGAAGCTTAAACAGGTCTGTAGGGCCTGCAATATGGAGCTCTTCTGCCAGGCTTTTGGCTAAAGACCAAAGATGAAGGGTCTCGATTCCCAAGCACATGAATTCTGCCTTCTCAGTTGTCGTAGTTGCTCATGTTTCTAAGTTATGTTGCTGTTGCCTTTTAACTGAAATTATTATGTTCTGTTCTCAGTTGTTAAATGTAGATTAATGTACATTCTGTTTTATTGGTTATATACCTCCCTGAGATGTCATCGTGAGGGGTGGTATATAAATTGAATAAATAAATAAGTAAATAAATAAATAGTCACCATTTATTGAAAAAAAAATTTGCTGTATTATGTAGGCATCTTGATAAAGAAGCCTTCTGTTTATTAGATGATAGTTTTGCTGTCTCCTGATTTGTGGATGTAGTGTAACTCCTTGTCCTTCACTATCTGTGATGCCCTACTTTTCGTTGATAATGCATATGTATATCTGCAAACAACCCAAAATATAGCTACAGTGTTGTAAGTGTTATAAGGGCCAAGCTACTTCAAAAAAATACATTATGAAAATATATTTATTACTGTAGGATTACTATAGATTACGATAGGAAGAAAATGATCCCTAGAGGATTGTGTTCCCTTAGAATGAAGTATTTAAAGATAGGTGGGTTGGCATCCTAAATCTTCCTTGGGTTTAATGATTTGGCTGATAGAAACAAATGAGAGGGAAGTTGCAAAAACAGATGAAGAAATTAAACTACTGAAGGCGAAAGTTAGGGAAAATTTAAATGAGAGGAAGCTCTCTGAACATTTGAACTCTCTTGATACAGAGAAACAAATTTTGGAACTAAAAGAGATCAAATTTAGAAAATTCCAGAGAAATCTTAAAGATTATGAGGAAGAGAAAAAGTATGAATGGTCATCACAGGGACAGAGAGCTAGAAAACCAGTCTCTCTTGACACTGCCTTAAATATCAATTCCAACTTAGACAATAGTAGCCACTTGGGGTGATTCAGGTTCCACTGCTGCTCACTCTTTCCAAGATAATTTGAGCCATTCAGTACTTAGGACAGAGGAGAACATTTTAAAGGCCAAAGCAGAGAACCAGGATCAGGCAAGAGGTACAGAACCCAAGAATTCAGATCAAATTACAAGGAAAAAAAGTCTGACAACCCAGGTAACTAATCTTTCCAAAATACAAATGAAAGAGATTGAGTTTTTGGTACTAAGGAAGGGGCTATCTTACATCCCTACACCTCCTTGTAATTCTTTCCAGTTTTGTACAGTGGGTGTAGTACCATGAGAAGAAATCCATGGCTTGCTTTATAAGCCTTTGGCAACTGCACAACCTATTAGAATTTTTTAAAAATTTCTAGTAGAAACTTTTTAAAAAATCATTATTTTTATATCATCTATTTATTTTCATTATAACTATTTGGCTTTTTCCTTTTGTTGAATTTTCAGAAAGCAACTCCTGGTCTGGATCTGTACATGAACTTTTGTGTATTTTTTGGAAATATATATTATTGACCACCGAAACACTTATGGTCTTGTTGGTCATTGGATATATTTATTGTATATGTGATATCAGTTTGGTGTGTGAAATCGCTACAGCTTATGTAAAGCTCAATTTGATGTTATATGAAGTCTGATATTCAAATCTTATGTTTTACATTTTAGCCACTACCACTACCATATAATAAGCATATGTATACTTAGTCATCAATTTCTATCACAGCTTCCTTGTTTTTTGTGCATCTTAAGGTTACTGCCAACATTGGATGAAATGTTATACTTGCACAGTATAAATATTAAAATATTTTAAGAATGCTTTAACAAATATATAAGTTTGTAAGATATTTACTAAGTAAATTATATAATACTTAATGGCATTTCTTACATAAATTTCCTTTCCTTCTATCCTCAATCTTCTGTTACGTCTTTTCAGTTCCATATATGCTCAGTTCCTGTGTTCCCTTTTCTCCCATTCTTTATTTACCCATCATTAACTGGCCATAGACTAGCAAATGGAATAGGGTACAACTACTTGCATTTGTGACCTCTGATCCTGAAAGAAGAGACTGGATTACAAACAGATTACAGAGAAGAGCCATTGTGGGAGAGGAATACAGGAGAGGAGAACAATACAAAACACATACATTTTTATGTAGCCACAATCTTGTGCATGTAGAGTACAAACCCAAAGCATGGAATATGGATACAAGAACACTGGGATTATACAGCCTAGTCTTTTCTGATCCAAGTCTTAGTATAGTATGTGTGGATCCCTCTTCTGTCTGTGGCTGAGATTAGCCTGGCCTAGTAACTTGAATTCTTTATTCAGACTGTGGAGAGGCAAGCAGGCAGACAAGGAGGTCATACTCTCTTTGGATTTGTGTACCAGCCTTAGTGAACATCAGGGATTCACCACATTGCATTTCAGAAGCTTTGTGAAAGTTAATACAGGATTAGATCCTTTTAACTGTTCTCTTCAGGATATATAGGACATAGCCGATTTAGGGTACATAGCCTATATAGGACTATTTAGAAGTGTTGTTTATATCCCACTTTTCATGACCTGAAGGAGTCTCAAAGCAGTTTACAATCACCTTCCCTTCCTGTCCCCACAACAGACACCCTGTGAAGTAGGTGAGGCCGAGAGAGCTCTGAAAGAACTGCTCTGAAAACAGCTCTAATAGGACTGTGAGTAACCCAAGGTCACCCAGCTGGCTACATTTAGAGGAATGAGGAATTAAACCCTGCTGTCCAGTTTAGAAGCTGCTGTTGTTAACCGCAACACCAAACTGGCTCTCACTATCTGGCAAAGTCTAGCTTTTGTGGTAAGGACCTGTCCACTCACTGCTATAGGGTGGATTGTTATAGGCTGTTACAGGCATGATATTGGGTCAACCTACAAAAAGTGTAAATCCTACCTTTCTTGGTAATCTCAGGCCACTCATTTTCTCTCAGCCTCACATACACCATTGTTATGAGGCTACGATAGAGATGGGGAGACTAAGATGGAGGAGGGAAGACCCACGTATGTGGGCCGGTGCTTCCTGGTAGAAGGGGGGGGGGGATGAAATAACACCAAGTAAATTTTCTGTTTTATTAGCATTCTACTGAACTGACTTGTAATGTTCTCTGTGCTTTTCAGGTAAAGAAATGGACAACGTTCAGTTGGTATTCAGTTTAATTCATTGACATGTGAAGGAATTTTAAAAATGTTGGACTGAAAATGTCTGCAGACATAGAAAAGAGAGCAGATTGTTGCAAAACATCTGTCAAGAAGTGGAACCACCAATAGCTAATCCTGAAGAAATAAAAATTAAAGATTGGTTATGGTGCAATTCTGGAGTGGACCTAAAGGTGTAGCACATAGGTAGCCCTACTTCTTTTAAATTATGGAAATTTTGTGGAAGACGTTGATCTGGATTTTGTGCTTAAACATGGTTTTGTCAGAATTTCACGGGGACAACAGGCTTTCATATAGTTCTCAAGGTAGGGATCCTACTTTTAAAACAAATATTTTTGATGCTTATTTCAGTTCCTCAGTTTTCTTTAATTGATGTTAACAGTCATTGTTAGAGGTCACATGTTACTCAAGAAGTATGATTTTTGTTTATTTTCTGAGTTAGTACAATTTATGCCTTTTTTATCGGCAGAGCAAGAGGCTATTTTGATATTTTTAAATAATAAAATCCTAGATAAGTGATTGCTTGAGTGACTTGAATAATAAATATGCTCCAAAAATGTCTTGCTTACTAAATATGTATTTCAGGTAATTGCCTATTAACACAATCAATCTGTGATTTCTCTGCATTGTAATATGTACACTTCTGTGTACAGTGTTGCTTCTCCTGTTTCCAGGGGGGAAAGCAAAAGTACATTTGTAGATGAATGCCATTCATTTAATATAATACCCTTTTGTTTGGCAAGGTAAATTTGTATATAGATTGAAGCTTGTATGTCCTTCTGGAACAAGACACTGTGCTAGAATCCAGCACAGGGTTTAATTTGCTTATGCTTCTTGAAATCATTTTCTTTGGATTATACATTTACGTATTTATAAAGTGATTATTCCCATGCCAATTAGTTTTTCCTCTGGCAAGCAAATATTCAGTTGCTCATGTCCTACCAGTGGAGCCTAGAATGAGCACATGACAGAGTAGGACTAGTAAAATGTGTCGCAAATTTAGACTAGATGAGCAGAATTTCTATTTAAGGCAGATTAACATTGCTTGGTGTAGTAAAATGTGGATAATGTACTACTCCTTGTGTCGTGTTATATTTTCTTCTTTTTTATGCCTATATCTTGGACTGATTTACCTTGTGGTTTCAAAGAGGAATTCCTGTCTTACCTTGAACACTACCAGCTAACAATCCCAGTAAGGGTTGATCATAATGGAGCCTTCCTCAGCTTTACTGTGAAAAATACTAAGCTCTCCCGGAGAAAGAAGAGGAGTACTGAACATTATGACCAAGAACTGGCAGTATCTAAATTATTTTTTAAACTTTCTGCCTATGGCAAGCACTTTCATTTAAACCTGACTCTCAACACAGATCTGGTCTCCAAACACTTCACAGTAGAATACTGGGGGAAAGACGGACCTCAGTGGAAGCATGACTTTTTAGACAACTGTCATTACATGGGATATTTACATGACCAGCATAGTACGACTAAAGTAGCATTAAGCAACTGCAATGGTCTGGTAAGTGCAAGTTATGTATTTTGACATGTTGGTGTTCTTGATACTTTATAGAAAGCAGTAGTCTCTATCTATACTCCCATTACAATTACAAACCAATTGTTTGGTTTCTGGTCATACGCTTGCCCCTTTTTGGCAGAGAACGTTTATCACACTGAGCTTTGTGCGATGTACTGTAAAGTAAACATGCATAGTATTAGACTGTATGTCTCACTGGAGGTAATGAGACTCTAGTTTTGACTAACTTGTCCTGTGATTCAATGAAATCTATGAATGTCTGACTTTATCAGGAACGAGTCCATGTGTCTTGCGTGCTTTACAGTACGTACATTATCACAGGGATCAGTTTTTTTCTGTTTATTGGCAGGTTTTGTGCTATAAAAACTAAAGTGAATATATTGACAATTCACTCTGAATATATTAAGTTCATATACTGATTGGAGTTTCTGTGAGTAGAGATTACTAAACATATTGGCTCCTATTCTGTTTTACACATGCCTAGATATCTGCTATCAGATAAAAATGGTTGATGATGTTTCTTATGTTCTATTTAAAACCCTGTAAATGGAGTGGCACAGAGTGGCATGGCAGCAGACATGCTGGCTGAAGTTCTGCCCATGAGGCTGGGAGTTCAATCCCAGCAGCTGGCTCAAGGTTGACTCAGCCTTCCATCCTTCCGAGATCGGTAAAATGAGTACCCAGCTTGCTGGGGGGTAAACGGTAATGACTGGGGAAGGCACTGGCAAACCACCCCGTATTGAGTCTGCCATGAAAACGCTAGAGGGCGTCACCCCAAGGGTCAGACATGACCCGGTGCTTGCACAGGGGTCACCTTTACCTTTAAATGGAGTGCAAATTGTGGAAGGGCTAAATAAACTATTGGGTGCAAACAGTAGAAGATAATAGAGGTCTGTTCAGAAACTATATATGTATATAGGCCAAATACATATTTAGTCTGGGGTCTGGTATGCCCAATAGCAAGTTACTTGCATTCAGCAGTGTTCTGAGATCCTCCTTTTTCATAGTAACTGCCTTGGATTGCCTAATGAAGCTCTCCCACATTGCCTATTTAGTCTACCCCAAATTTAGTAGAATTTCAGGCATGGCTGCTAATGCACCATAGTCTGAAATTTAAAACATAGAGAATGTCCAGTGTCCACAGAGCACCTTATCCAAGCTTTAGTTAGCACATTTCCCCTAATTTCTTAGAGCCTTTTAAAGGTTTAGCCAGATAATAATTCAATGCATAATGAAGCCTTTGTGCAATTGCCCCATAAGTACCTAATTAAAGGCAACTGTGCAGTTTCCAATCCATGGAGAGTGAGGCTGGAGAAAAATGTACTTCTATGAGACATTTGTATTTCCACTACTTTTAAAAGGAATCAGCAACAAGATGGGGATATGCGCTCCAACTACGGAGTGTACAGTTTGAATAGATATTCAAAAATAAGAAAATAGTGACTACCTGTTTTTGTTAGTTTTTTTTAGGTGTGTATATACATATTCTTAGTACGAAGAGAGAGTACAAAGCTGTTTGTAAAGCATTAAAAATTATCTTCGGAAGTCACAAAATTATGTGGGTAGGGAGCTTCATTTCATGTCAGAAGCCAGCAGCAACTAGTGATATAGTGTAACTTGTAACAGACTCTGTTGGCTATTCAACAAGACATGCCTGCATCTCCTTTATTAGATTTCTATACCGCCATTCCCGGACCAGCCGGCTCATAGCAGTTTACGATAAGGCATGGTATCACTAATTCCCAGAAAACGGCAAGGCTGCCAATTTACCGACAAAATAACAATACAAAAAGCGGAATAAAATAACATAACATAGATGGCGACAATAACTATTCATTATTAGACCCTTACTCCTAAACTCATCCAATCCCAGTTGTATTCTAAAAGATGTTAATTCCAAAGGCCGATGATTGTCCCCGAGGGGTCCAGATTACACAAGGTTACACAAGGGCGGGGGGAGGGTGGACCCGCTCTCACAGCCTGGTATTCTGCCCGGCCTCAACCAAAAGGCTGTCGGAAGAGCTTCGTTTCGTAGGCCCTGCAAAAACCATGCATGTTTTATTCTTGTTTTATTGTGTTTTGTAAACTGCCACAAGCTGCCATGGTCCAGGAGGGACAATAAATTGAAATATAAAAATAAATAAATATTTGGATGGTAGACCACCAAAGAGGTCCACAGTTGCCACACAGAGACTGGTAACGGCAAACCACCTCTGAACATCTCTTGCCTTGAAAACTCTATGGGGTCTCCCTAAGTTGACTGTGACTTGACAGCACTTTCCTCCACCGCCGCAGTCTGAGCAAAATAAATAATTTTTTGTAAGCTGTCTACACGTTGATAGGACTCTGGGTTATTTCAGCAGTAAGTCTTATATGGAAAAAGACTTACACTGTTGTAAAATAATTCAGGCCTAAAAATAAACCACAGAGTAGTCAGTTATAATATGATAAAAGAGAACACCATGTTTGGAAAGCAACACACTACTCTTCACTGCAGCACATCTTAAAAGTGTGAGATTCCAAGATTGCTTTTATTCCCTGCAGAGGTGCCAAATATGATTTACAGTGGACTTTTAAAGATTTTGTTAACTTTTCAGTAACAGGAGTATTGATCTGAGTGAGTTAGTGTTAACAGGCCTTCTCTTAAATTGACTTTTATTCCATTTGTTGGCCAAGTTTTCCGTTAATTATCTTCCTTGTAATTGTTGTTCACAACAGTCTTCAGAGTGGCATACTCAAGATTAAATAATGGTCTTTCCTTCCTATCCCACATAGGGCTTTACATAGGCCTGTAATAAACCCCAGGCATGGTTACATACTGTAGATCAGGGGTAGTCAAACTGCGGCCCTCCAGATGTCCATAGACTACAATTCCCATGGGAATTGTAGTCCATGGACATCTGGAGGGCCGCAGTTTGACTACCCCTGCTGTAGATAAACAGGTAAGAAGAAAACCAAGATTCTCTCCATGGTTTCAGAACTGAAAAGAGCTGACAGGTTGGGCTTGCATTCACTCTGTGCAACTGTTAATAGTTTTATTTGAAAAATGTATTCCCATGCTTTCTCAAAAACTGTTCTGAAAACCCCCTCACTCCCAGAAGCAATGGAGAAAGGCAGGGGTGGCAGTAAAAACAAACTGTTTAAAGCTTGTTTGGGCTTGCAACTTGCTTTGTGATTCTTTAGATCCTGGCCAATGTTCATAACAAGAGATAGAGCCAGTGTCGTATAATTGATAATAAATTTGGATTTGTATAAGGAGGGTAGTGGATTCAAAGTCTTCCACAAGCACAAAGCTTAGTGAGTAACTTTGGGCAGATCCCTAAGTTAAAATTACCTCACAGTTTTTGAGGATGAAGTAAAATAATTATTTATTATTTGTTTATTTTATTTATTATTTATTTTATTAATTCCTTGAATATTGTCCTGAGCTCCAAAAAACAAGAATGGAGTACATTTTGAGAGGTTAATAAACATACACCTTTGCAATTTTTAATGCTAAGTACCACAGAAGTCCACTGTTGAGACATATGGCAGCTTTTATAACTGATAGATTTATTTATGTGGCAGACATGTTCTGAATTATTTTTCTCCAAGATATAGAAAGTTTCAAGAAGAATTCAAAGGGTAACAATTCGGGGAATGTTAATGAAGATGTATTTTTTCACTGGATGTATCATCGCCCAAGTAGTATATAATGTATTGGAGTGGGAAGGATTTTTTTCACTATAGCTTGCTTGTTCACTTTAAAGTATGTAACTTGCTGTGACTGGAGAAAGCACCGAGTATAAATTCAGCCTTTTCTAAATGTACAATCCTAGGTTATTCTTGGCTATCAGTTTTCTCCTGTGGGCCCAGCTGTCAAAGGATTTGGGTCCATTGTAATGCCAACAAATGACTTTTGTTTTTTATTCATGTCTTAAGACTTGCTTTGCTTTAAATGGCTGCCATGTGCAAACACTGAAACTGCATCCTGTAACAGCTGTTTCACACAGTGAAGTATTCAGATGGAACAGCTCACCAAGCCTATCAGACCCTGCTCTGAATCCGGTAAATCTTTCCTGTGAGCATTTTTGTTCTGTGGAGAATTGGAAAGGATGGAAAGCAACTGCACAAAAATGGCACACTGTTTACATTATTTACTTCATTTAAAGCCCACCTGTCTCCCCAGTGGGGATCCAAAACAGCTTAGATTTTCTCCTCTCCAGCCACCTCAGAGAAGTTCAATTTCAAACCGCCTTTACCTGCCAGCCATTTAGCATGTCTGTGTTTACAGTGCTGATTCTTCTTCTTTTTTTTTGATTGTAGACAGCTTGCTAGAGCGAAGGTCTCTAAAGCTTTTCCAAGTTGTATGTTGATTTTAGAGCGAGTGGTTGTCCTTAGTACCCCTTTTCTTCACTGTGTGTGGATGAATAGGAACATACTTACTTTACTGTCATATATTGTGAGGGGAGAGAGGATTAATTAACATTATTGTTATGACATAATTTACCAGGTGAAACTTAGTGGGTTGTAATTCATATTGAATGTCTCTTCAGATGTCATTGTGTTGAGCACAACAGAGAATTCCAGTGAGCTCGATTTCAGTGATTCTTTTTGTGTACTCTGGACTAAGAACATAAACCTCTTTTGGCCTTTGGTGCTTGTTTAATTCTCCTCACAGGATAAATAAAGTTCTGTTTAGACACACTTTTAAGTGGGTATTTTGAGAGTGTTTGTTTGCACTTGGGGATATTATTAGATTAAAATGTAGAGGTTACTGTTTTCTAGTCCCTCTCTGTCATTTCAAGCATACTCAATGTAGAATAGCTAGCTTTTGACATCCACTAAGGAGAGGAAAGGCTAGATATATTCCACCAAATAGTGCTAGTAGCCATCTCTTTTCCTTGTTCAGGGAATGTTAAGCATCTCAGTACTGATAAAGTGGACATGGAATGGGTCTCATGGTGAATGGGAGAGGGCTGAGCATTCTAAAGCTGTTACTAACTGACATTCTGTGTTCAGATAGGCAGTTTACTAAGTCATGAGGTTTATTTACCTTTATCCCCTTGCTATTTCTCATATTCCACTTTCACTCAACAACCAAAAAGAAATAATAAGGTTGAGAATTTCCACCTTACATAGGAAAATAAGAAAACTGCCTGTGTGAAGAGAAGATCAGTGTGGAAGGTCAACATGGAAGCTGTCCTTTGCTGTAGAAACTAGAACTATTTCCCTTTAAATTAATTTAACTGGCAAACTTAGAATCATAGATTAATCAGGTTAAGTTAGTCCCTATTATGTAACACAATATGGAATTTATTTTCTGTATAAAGAATGCTTGAGGAAGCTGTTAGATGGATATCCCTAGAAAGAGAAATTTAGGGCCTTTGACTGGCATGTGTAATCATTAAAACCATCATAAGAAACTAGCAAGAAAGCCCATTGCAAGCAGGAATACAATGGGCGCTAGGACCTAGGAGACAATGGGAGAAGCAGATCTCTGAGTGTGTGTGTCTCTCTCTCCCTCTCCCCCTGTGTCTCTGTGTGCCTCACAGCAGGAGGCATAGTAGATAATTAGGGTCCATTCTTAGGAGGGAAGGCTGGTATGCAGTTTGGGGCAGATCTCTCTGTCTTTCTTTGCCTCCCTTACAGCAGGACCGATAGGAAGGAATGAGGGCTCTTGTTCAGTTTGTCAGGGCTCTGTGTGTGTCTCTCGGTCTCTAGTGTGTCTGAGAGGAACATGGCTAGCATTCAGGGAGGGAGGGCGGGAGCTGTAGGGGCAGGGCTCTATTCCAACTTGGACAGCCAGACACGTCCCACCCCCCAGGCTGTTTCACAAATATAGAGGAACCATGGATAAGGATGAGTAGAGATGGTATTTTCTGAAACTTTTCTAGATATGCACTATTATAATAAATGTCAGTTTTTAAACTCAAAATCTTGACATAGAGTAAGATGACCAAGTGTTATTATTTTCACTTGAAAGACTTAGAGTCCAGTGGCATCTTTGACCAAAAAAGTTTTAATAAAGGTATATACTTTTGTACATGTACACACTTCTTTCATATTTGAAGAAATGTGTGTGCACGCACGCACGCGCACACACACACACAAAAGCTTATACCTTGAATAAAACATTGCTGGCCTTAAAAGTGCAATTGGACTCGATTTTGTTCTGTTGCTTTGGACCAAATGGCTGTGTCCCCCCCTAATCTAACTTTAAAGACTGAAATTCGCAAGGAGTGAAGTATGTGTTTGTGAGAAATAAGTGGCTTGAGCAACTGGAATGCATGTTAAAAGTAATTGCCCATTTGCCTTCCTTGGGCTGGATAGAATAACTTTGTCAGTGCTGATGTTGTAAAAGATAATACAAGCAGAACATGGAAAATGTCATTGTACCTATTATTCAAGGTGCTAATGGCAAGTACCCTCTTATAGCTAGGCATCTGTCATGAGCCTGTCATCATTAATGCTAATGTATAACTTGGCAAATTCACCTGTTTGTCTTGTGGAGTGATGTTGCCTTATTGGAGAAGAAGATTGATTAAGGCTATAATCCTGGAAACATATATTTACAGTAGTAACATAATCACAATAAATGGAATTTAGCAGATAGGAAGATAGTTTTAAAACTGTATGATATTTTAAAATGTCAAAGGTAGGAAGCCTAATATTAAATTAAGTTTCCACCTTACATAGGAAGATAAAAGATTGCTAAAGCAGCATCTTTTAGAAGTTCTTTATGGGAGGAAAAAGTTGAAGTAATTTCAAAGTAAATTAAATTATGATTGCCATTACTCTTGTTGCTGTTGTTGTTGTTACTGTTGTTAAATTTGTTACTCGCCTCACCCTGAAGGCTCAAGGCGAGTTATAGCAATAAAAACCCGATACATTAAAATCACAACACAAAAACATAGTAAATACAGTAAACCAAGATGCGGCAAAACATATGAACCTAGACTAACCCACCCCCAATACCCAACCGAGGGGGAGGAAGAATGAGAATGAGGGTGAGGGTGAATGTTGGTGAGGATGAATGAGAATGAGGGTGCAAGTTGGGTCTTAGCTACTGCTGCTATAGCTAGTATAGATATTAGATAATATGGGGGGGGGGCAGATCGACCTTGCGGCCCAGCCTCAACCACCGACCTGGCAGAAGAGTTCCGTTTTACAGGCCCTGCGGAATGCTGAAAGCTCCCACAGCTCCTCCGGGAGCTCATTCCACCAGGTTGGGGCCAGGACCAAAAAAGCCCTGGCCCTGGTTGAGGCCAGGTGCGCTTCTCTGTTAAATTTGGCTGTCCAAATTTCAATGAAGAATTTTTGCTTTGTTTTTATGGTGTGATCCTGTGAGTTGCTGATGAAATATTATAAAATCAAACAAATGACTGTTCTGATTGGAGTGTTGGCTGAGGAGATTCCCAGTCCTCAATGGCAATGAAAAGCAGCATGACAGCGGTGGAGCACACAGCTGGCCATCCCTGGTGGCCAGGTAGATCGCATGGCCCATGTGGAGGGGGTGGATAGCTGGCCAGAGTTAGGTGCTGAACTACCAACTCCACCTCTGGAGGAGTATGGGGCAGAGAAGAGCCTTTGACTGGCTCTCAGTAGGGCATGGTCCTCCCACTGAAGGCCAATCAGAAGCCTGGCATGTATTTGGAAGTACGGTTAGATTTTTATAGTTTATGATTCTATTGTGTTATTACCTGCCCTGAGCTCCATAGGAAGGGTGGGATACAAAAACAAAGTTTATTTATTTAGATTGTATCTTCCACCTGATCCTGAGGTCTAGGTTTTTCATCCACTCTTTAAATTTCAGAACCTTTGAGCTTGACATCTTCTGACTGTATACTGATAGAGAAGGTTAGGGAAATTTGTACCTGGAAGTTGGATGTAGTCAAATGAAGCCATTTTCCCATTGCATTTCTCAATAATACAGCAACATAAGACTTCAGTTAAAAGTGCATTTCAGATGTTTCCACCTTTCTTGATCCTGTTAATAGTTCTCTGTCTTGTCTTGAACTGCTGAAATCTTTCCTCAAGGGTTCATAAATCCTCTTGGTCCAAGAATCTTGCCACAAAACTCTCTTTTATTGGACTAAACCCTGATATCATTCAGGGCTTGGAACCTGCAATTGTTAAGTCCTACATCAAGAAGAATATCCAAGAAAGGGATTACTTGAACACATGGTCTCATGCCCGCAGGATATTCCTCCACCAAAATCACTGTCTTCCTTTGCTTTTTAACTCAGTTTTTTTAAAGCTTTCTTATTATCTCAATTGAATGCACAGTCCACTGCTATTTTGAAGGCAAGATTAAGAAAGATTCCTTAGTCAGACCACCTTTGTATTTTTTGCAGAGAAAATTGGTACATTAATACATATTTTATTGGAATATCCTCTTTATATTAGCCTTCAAAATAGGTTTTAAACACAATACCGAGATAATTTTTCATCTTTGTCATATCACAAGCTAAACAAAGTTTGAGTTAAGTGGCACCTTTAAGACCAACAACAAGATTTTGTATGAAGTGTGCATGCAGAACTTTGTTCTGGTTTTTCAGACCAACATGTCTACTTATCTGGGTCTTATCATTACAAACTAGTTTTACTCCTTTTATCTGACAGATTCCTTAATCCTTTACCCTAGCTGTTGCAAGATTTTTTCATTGGTTAAATGCTGTATCTGGATGATGCTATTTAACAAATGATTTTTTGACCATTCAGGACTTTTAGTCAAGGAGTTTTAATCAGATTAAAGAAAAGAGTTCAGTTAACATGCTTCTCTGTTATCAATTGAGATGTTGTTGTTGTTGTTAGGTGCAAAGTCATGTCCGACCCATTGCGACCCCATGGACAATGATCCTCCAGGCTTTTCTGTCATCTACATTCTTCGAAGTCCATTTAAGTTTGCACTGACTGCTTCAATGACTCCATCCAGCCATCTTATTCTCTGTCGTCCCCTTCTTCTTTTGCCCTCAATTGCTCCCAGCATTAGGTTCTTCTCCAGGGAGTCCTTCCTTCTCATGAGGTGGCTAAAATATTTCAGTTTCATCTTCAGGATCCGGTCTTTTAAGGAGCAGTCAGGCCTTATCTCCTCTATCTATCCACAGTATCAATTGAGATACTGTTGGTAAAGTATAAGTTTTGCATTTACTGTCTTGAATTAACGGGTACCTGCCACCTTTAATTACTTTAATTAATTACCACATGCTGCCAGCTGGGTGACCTCGGGCTCACCACGGCACTGATAAAGCTTGTTCTGACCGAGCAGTAATATCAGGGCTTTCTCAGCCTCACCCACCTCACAGGGTGTCTGTTGTGGGGAGAGGAAAGGGAAGGTGACTATATGCTGCTTTGAGCCTCCTTCGGGTAGAGAAAAGCGGCATATAAGAACCAACTTCTTCTTCTTCTTCCTCCTCCTCTTCCTCCTCTTCCTCTTCTTCTTCTTCTTCTTCTTCTTCTTCTTCTTCTTCTTCTTCTTCTTCTTCTTCTTCTATACAAGGTCATTTACCTTGGTATTCCTTACCACACCAGTGTACTATTGACTATCAGGGGTGGGTTTGCTTCCTTATTGTACTTTTACACATTCAAGTGCTGTTGTATCCCCACCATATTTATTTATGTTTTTAAATATTAAACCATGCATACACTCATCTTAAACATTTGACAGTAAGAACCAGCTCAATAGCTATGATCTTTATGTGGAGCATTTCTATTGCTTTCTGACACTACTAGTGGATGTTGCTGAGAAAGTTGGCGTTGTCTCACCCTTCCCCACCACCTACATAGGAAATTGCGTGGAAGGGAACAGTGTTCTTAATCCCCCAGAACTTTCTAAAATATACAAGTGTATAGATAACCCATGCAAATAATGCCTGTTTGTCTCAACTTGCACAAAGTGGCATAGTGTTGGGCTTTGCCTTCTGGATAAAACAGAGAGAATCTATTTAATAATTCCTTTGAACACATCTTTTAATAACAAATGTCTCATTTATTAAACCATTTATGGAAATAATTTTATTGTGTCATATCAACATCACTATGTACATTATCTAAAATGTTTAGTTGAAATTGCTTTGGTTTGACATTTTATAGATGTGAACTATATGGTTTTAAACATGGGTTTTGTGGAATAAAATTGACTACAGTTTGTTCACACTGAGTTCTTTTCTCCCACAACTTTGCAAAAGGAGTAGAACACATACCCAAGGTGGTCTTGGACATTAATGGTGTATATGAAATAGGATTATTAATGCTTACTCATTTTCTCCAAGGAGAGAGAGATATTCCCATATCAGGACATATTTCCGTGGCAGGGGTGTAAAGGACCCCATTCTAAATGCTAATGATAGCATTTGGGATAACAATCTAGAAAGCACAGATAATTCATGAACATTTTTATGTTTCTTCATTTTAATACTGTGCTTGGAAAATAGACTTGGGTAATATTCAGGTGTCATGAACAAAACACAGTGATGTTTTGTTTCTTAAAATGAAAAGAACAATGTCATTTGGCTTGTGCACTCCTGCCTTCTATCTTTGTTTCCTTGTATACTGAGAATGAAGATCTTTGGATTTAGGACACCACTATTCTAATTGTAATTTGGTCAAATTGGGCACTTTGACAAACTATGGTTTTTTTCTTACCCCCCTACCATGGTTTAATTCAAGTTGGAACGCTGGCTTGTAGGATGTAAACAAGCCACAATTTATTGAAGCATTCTCCTGATGGACCTCCTGATGACACCTGGGTTTTGGCCACAGTGTCCATTTCAGCACCGGAGGGTTTGCACCAGGCTGCAGGCTGGAGTTTGAGCCGGGCAGGTTGCCCCGCCTCTTCCTGCTCCTGCATGGGAGAGCTCTTGACCTGGTACATTTCTTCCACCCCGGATTTGTGCTCCCACATGGCAGCCAGGACAGCAAAGTTCCCAGTTCAGAAACAGACTCTGACACAAAGAGTAAGGAACAAATTTTACATCAGAATAGCAATTTTACTTCCCTGCAAGTTAAATATTTTGTATGCGAAAACAAAGACATTTATACATTTATACTTTGAGTAACTTGTCCTTTTTCCTTCTTTTTTTAAGCATGGTGTTATTGCTACAGAAGATGAAGAGTATTTTATTGAGCCACTAAAAAACATAACTGAAAATTCCAATCATTTTAGTTATGAAAGTGGACATCCTCATGTTATTTATAAAAAGTCTGCCATGTATCACCGACTCTTCTATGATCATACGTATTGTGATGTTTCAGGTAAATAAATCAGAACTCCAATAGTATCTTCAATCCTTTAAAATAATATGATTTATATTTTCATGCAGCAGAAGAAATATCTTGGATTCTATTAGAATAAGTTTGCCGATATAATTGTTTAATTGTACCATGGAATCTTAAAGTAGTTGTTGGGCTCGGGTGGAAAATAAATCCTTTTTAAAGAGTGAGAAGTTGTCTTGAAATCTGCAATAAACTGTTTCTGCCTAACAGCTTCTATATATAAAACTGTTCATATGTCTCCTAAAATTTATTTCACATTTCTTAGTATGATGTAAGTTTTTTCTACAATTGATGATAATCATTCATACTGAAACACTGTATGTTTGAGAGTGTTGTGCAAGTTTTAAAAGGAAATAAATAAAACAGCTGATATTAGGATATGGGGCTATTTTTTAAGGTATTATTAATTTCCTACTGAAATAGTATTGTTGTACTATTGTTACAGTGTAGGAAATGAGGCTGGCTTTCCAAAACAGAACACAGTAATAAGGTATCCCATTAGGCTAGCCCTGGGCCATGTGTGTCTTTAGATCTTATCTGACTTATGCTGTGTTGCCCCTATTACTGAAATAGCATAAGATTCAGCTAATCCCTTTTCTGACATGCATTTTCATTAAGTAACAGAAGCTCACTTCTGTTACAGACACTTACTGAATAAGAAATTCTTCAGCACAATATTTATCATACAGGATTCAAGTTTTATTGCTTTACTGTGCGAAAATATAAGCTATGATTTTTTAATTATTTAAAAGCAGTTATTTTATAACTGGGTGTGAAAACTCTAGCTATTTCAGTTAACCCTATTTCTGAGCAAGCATGACAAAGTTACTGATGTGCTCAATGTGAGGACAATGCCTTATTATACTCAAACTGATATCAAAACATCGTAAAAGTACCATTTATATGTATATATATTCTTGCTGCTGCTTACTGTCACGCTAACATTATGCGTGCAAATTTGTGGAGGCTGTACATCATGCACAGACTTAAATTAAGTCAGCACATACACACCAGAAAATACAAATTAAATTCTTTATTTTGGCCAGAATCATGGGATTATATACCTGCTTTACATAGCCTTTTTTGTCACCTTGTAAAATATGTGTGCATCCAAGAGATAGAGGTATGTTCCATTTTTTGGGGTGGTAACCACAGACGTATCCACAAACATACTTTGAAACATGAATTGCTACACAAATATTTAACCATGTAAAAGCTGAAACAAAGTGATTGGAAGTCCGTGTGTGGATTCATACCTCTGGTACAGTGATGAAAAACAGCCTTTGAGAAGAACTTGGTCACACATACATAGTGTGATGCTAAGCAAACTTATATCCTTCTAAGTCCCCTGCATTCACCCTTCTAAGACTACTGAAGGGTGTAATTCTGCTTGCCTATTACACTGCTAGACTTTTTATGTCAAATAAGGCTGTTGAGCATTATCTGGTGAAAACCCAGGATGGGTTTATGAGAAGATAGGGTTTAATTTCTGCTTATAGTACAAGTACTCCTTTAAGAATCTGGAAAATAGCAAACTATTTGATGTCACTAATTATTTGATTCCTAGAAGACCTCACAGGAAGCAAAAAACTTTTGTGGATGAACAATACCTTTGGTATTCCAACTTCACGTCCAGTTAATCACTCATTAAGTAGTCCTCAGCGGCAGAAGAGATCAGTAAGCACTGAACGTTTTGTGGAGACGCTGGTAGTAGCAGACAAAATGATGGTGGGATACCATGGTCGAAAAGATATTGAGCATTACATTTTGAGTGTCATGAATATTGTAAGTTTGATCCATCTACATGTTAATATAGCTCGTTTTAACACTGTAGGCATTAACGATGTTAGATTTAAAAATTTTAAAAAATTATATGCAGCTATTTTTAATCCAAGATATTCTCCAAGTATAGTTAGCTCACTTCTAGGTATTGTTACTAGTAATAGTTTCTACTGTGTTTGTTACTGAGAAGCAAATTTCTCATTAGTGGTCTCTTGCCATGTTTTTGGTACATTCTGAATGGACATCACACTAAAATCATTGCTCCCAGCCAATTATCTACTTGAAATGGCTGATAATGTTCACAAGTAAATCCACTTGGGGTAGGCATGCTAGCAGACTGAAGTAGGAAGCGGTTTCTAATTTAATAAATCTCCCATGTAAGTCAAAAGGATTCTCTTTTAAGAATGAAATTGACTGTAACTGTATCTGAGGAATGCTGCAGTTAGCAAGGCAGTGTTCTGACCTGCTATATCGAGTGGTAGGCTGGAGTCTTTCCTGAACCAAATCTGTTCCTGAGTAAACAGTTTGGCGTATTCTTTAGCACTGCAGGCTGAGGCATTTATAGGTAATTTCGGTGTTACTTGCAGGTAATTTTGTTGAGAAAGGGTTGCAGAGACGCAGAACACTGTGGGAATCTACTCTGACAAGAAAGGGCAGGCTGCCTCATCTAGTCTCAGAAATAAATTTTGGAAGGAAAACTAGTATATAGCATTTGATATAAATACTGTCACTTCCGCAGAGAAAATAACAGGCAACAACTTAGAAGCAAATGCAAGAATTAGAACCATATGTCATGGTCACACTTTCTTAGGTTCCACATAGAGGCTTAACACCTTTCAAGGACTTTTCAGTGTAAAGCAGAATTGCTTTTCTAGTAGACATGAATAAATATTTCAGTCCTGCTTAGTGCAGTCTTCATTCACTATTCACTGTTATTGCACTGTCTACTGAACTGCAAGGTTTAAAAAAGTTTCTTCAGCAGTTTCTTCTCTTTTTATGATGCTGCAGAATTGTGGAGATAGGGTTCCCTGTGCTATCGTTTTTATCATTACTGGAAACTGGCAACATGCATTCTGTGTTCGGATAGCAGTAACTTGTTGCGCTGCAATGCAGTGAGTGAAGAAGAGCCCTAAGCCCTATAGACCAGGGGTAGGCAACCTGTGGTCCTCCAGATGTCAATGGACTACAATTCCCATGAGCCCCTGACAGCAAACATTGGCAGGGGCTTATGGGAATTGTAGTCCATGGAAATCTGGAGGACCACAGTTTGACTACCCCTGCTATAGACCCATTGTACATGGCAGTGGCTGTGTTGAGACACCGGTGATTCTTTGCAACTGGACAGTTAGCCCCGTTGCCTCCCTTGTTGGGGGAAGATTTTCCCTGCCACACCCAGTCTGCCCCTGATTACTGCTTCCACATGAGGCAGCCAGGGCGGAGGGGCATTTTTTGTCCCTTTCAGGACGCCGAAGGCAGGAGAGGAGTTGGGCCTGGCCTGCAATAGATCCCATTGGTGCCTGGAGCGGCATTTATTATAACGTTTCAGAACAATGTTGTGGGATGGGATCAGGTTTATTAAGGGAATGGCTGTAATGTTTAGGATGACGCTGATTGGGGTCAGGGAAAACTCTCCTTCCTTTCTCATCCTGCCTTTCCAACTTGAAAGGTCTTTACCTAGTATAACAAATATTCTGCACTGAATGAAAACTCATTGCCTCACCAAATTATTTTCAAACATACAACATTTGCATATGTTTTTGTCTGACTTTGTGTCTTTTCTTATTTTCTGGAGGTCAGGTTGCCAAACTTTATCGTGATTCCAGCCTAGGAAACGTTGTGAATATTATAGTGACTCGTTTAATTGTCCTCACAGAAGATCAGGTAAGAAGAAGTTGTCATATGCCCAGTTGCTTAACCTATGCCATCTAGTTATTACAAAATTCATCCCATTATTGTTTAGAAAAATATTATTTAGTAATAAAGTTTATCTGCAGAAATCTGTGATCTAAAGTTAGAGGAGCTTAGAAAGATATTCATTTAAAATGGTTAACATTTTACTTGTATTTGGTGAATGTTTCATATTTGGGAGACTAGAAAGTTGTTGTTGTTCCTGTTTCTGTATTTTGAAACTTTAAGCACTGCTGTGCTTTCCCCCCACATATTTGTGTGTGTAGAGGAAAAGCTAATGCTTAAAACTAGTTTATAGTTTTTACTTTTGACAAAATCATATTCAAGTACTGACGTGAAATTGATAAAATGTTTGCACAAAATAAACTGTAGTTCAGATTGAACAGAGATAAAGTTTGGCAAGAAGAAATTATTCCTAGAAATCACTGCCTCTAATTATAGATCAGATTTAGACTTCAGAACCGCTGACCCTAGTAATTTGTTTGGAACATTTCTGGTATGCATGTTGTATTGCAGCCAAACTTGGAGATAAATCACCATGCAGACAAGTCCCTTGATAGCTTCTGTAAGTGGCAGAAATCCATTCTATCTCACCAAAGTGATGGAAACACCATTCCAGAAAATGGAATTGCCCACCATGATAATGCGGTCCTTATTACTAGGTATGGTTTGTTGAAATTCTCTCATTTCTTCTATTTTCTTTTTCTCATTTATTTGCTTTCGCAATCACACAACAAAAGAAAACTAGAATTGAAGTGTTTGCATTTTTAGTAATGCATAGGGTAGAAATATTGCTTACGTTCAATTTTGTAAGAAAACATTAGGTAGTAGATTAAACGACTACTTTCCTTTCAGTGGAGGAAAACATCCAAAGTTTACATTGTTTTCAGCTTTAATTTTGTTAAATGTAGCAATAATATAATCTTGAAATGAATGTGATTATCTGTATACACAATGCTTTTTGAACAGAATATTTTAAAATAATGTAGAAGAGTTGGATCATATATGCCACTTTTCTCTATCTGAAGGAGTCTCAAAGTGGCTTACAGTCACCTTCCCTTTCCTCTCCCCACAACAGACACCCTGTGAGTTGAGTGAGGCTGAGAGAGCCCTGATATCACTGCTCGGTCAGAACAGCTTTATCAATGTAGGGGAGCGCAGAATCGAACCCCACTTGCCAGATTAGACGTCCGCACTCCCAACCACTACACCAAACAGAGTAAAAGAAAAATAAAGGCTAATTATAATGCAGTTGATTTGTTTCTAAAGTTTTAGCACAAAATATTATAGAACATATTCTTAGCTGGCACTAATTAGAGATACTTCCATGAGGTAGCAAATTTAATGCCAATTTTTTTAAAAGGTGATGTAGGAAATTACAGGTCAGTGAGCATAACATCTTTTCCAGGTAAATTGATAGAACTATTACTAAACATAGAATTATTAAGCTCTTAAAAAAAACCCAGTGTATTCTGGAAGAATCAGTTTGGCTTTTTAAAAGGAAACTCCTTTCTAAACCAGTCTTTTGGAATTTTTCTAGAGGGGTAACAGACAATATATTTGGATTTTCATAAATCTGTTAATCAGGTTCCTTACCAAAGGCTGCTGCGTAGACTATTATGGGATAAAATGTTGTTTTGGATTAAAACTGGTTTATACAACCAGAAGCAGGGAGGAGCTGTGTATATGACACCAAATAGCATTAAGGTGCTGGAACTTATCTTCAAGGCCATATGTGGACAGGATCCTGCGTACCTCAAGGACTTACTTACTTACATCCCTGAAGAGTGACACACTCTATCTACTCCAACAATCTGGTGATTCCTACACCCAAAAAAATCTCCATGGCCTCGACTAGAGCCAGAGACTTTTCATCCGTGCCCCCAACCTGGTAGAACAAGCTCCCTAATGAAATCAAGGTCCTAATAGAACTATAGGAGCTCTTCTACCATGCTTTCAGATGAGACAAGTGTCAAGGAACCTCTATAGCTGGTCCCCTGCCAGGCAGTACAACATTCAATGTGTCAGCACCATTACTGACAGGTAATGATTATCCCTCTTCAACTATTGTGATTACCCAAATGTTGTTATTGTTATAACTGTTATACTTGTTATAACTTATACTGTTTTTACGAATTCATACCATTCCAAATATTTCAATGTATCTTCCCATTCCCCACTGGTTCTATGTACACTGCTTCAAGATATCACAATGTGGGGCGGTATATAACTTGCATAAATAAATAAATAAATAAATAAATATTTTAAATTTTTAAACAATTGTTCAGAATGGTGCATTGTTCAGAATGGTGCATTCTGAAGAGATTTTGTAAACGTCTATCATGTCACCCTTCAGTCATCAATTCTTCAAGTGAAAGAGCTTGACCTCTTTAATCTGTCTTCAGTGGAAAGGTGTTCTGTCCCCTTAATCCTTTTATTTGTTCTTTTCAGCACCTTTTCCAATGCTCCAATATATATATGTATTGAGATGCAATGACCACAACTATATACAGATTCCAGATGAGGTAGCACCATAGATTTATACAGAGGTATTTGATACTGGCTGATTCTACCAAGCCCATCTCGAGGTGCTAAAATTGACCTTCAAAACCCTATGCTGCTTACTGCTTGACTATTTGTCCCCTTCTTAATAATAGTATAGCATTTACTCTTTTTTATTGCAGTCACACATTGAGTCAACATCTTCAATGAGTTATCTGCCATGATTTCAAGATCTTTCTTGGATCTTTCTTCTGGTAACTTACCACCAATTTGTATCCCATTAATGTATATTTATAGTTAGGGTTTTTGGCACCAGTGTTTTTTTGCCACATTGATGGCCACTCGCTTAGCCTCAACAGATCCCTCTGGAGCGCCTCACAGTTCTCCTTGGTTCTCACCACCCTGAAAAACCTAGTGTGACTTCATTGCTTACTTCCAACTCCAAATAATTAATGAACAAGTTAAAAAGCACCGCACCTAGTACTGAGCCCTGCAGTACCCTACCGCTTACCCACTTCTGCTGTGAATACAGTCATTTTATACTCGCTCTCTGTTTCCTGTTAATTAATCAGTTTTTAATCTACAAGAGTTTACATAGGAGCCTTTGATGAAGAACTTTATTAAAAGCTCTGTGGAAACCCCCCCCCCCAAGAATTCTAAAATGTTAGTGAGACAAGATCCTCTCTTACAGAAGTTATGCTCTTGATCAGTGTGCCAATTTACCCAATATAGACATTAAAATAACTAACCTATAATTCCCCTGATCTCTTCTGCTACCTGTTTTAAAGGTACCTGTAAGCTACCTTTCAGTATTGGGAATGGAGGCAGATTTTACTGATTACATTTTTGTAAGGAGATTCACAAGTTTGCGTTTGAATTCTTTCAGAGCTGCTGGATGTATACCATCTGAGCCTGGAGATTTTTCAGTTTTTAATTTGTTTATTGGTTATAGCGGTGCTCCCCAACACCGGGCCGTGGCCCGGTACCGGGCCGTGGAGGCCTCGGTACCGGGCTGCGGCAGGGGGGAGGGAGGCGCGGGTGTGGGTACCTCAATAGGGGTGCCTTCCAACATCTTGACCGTCAAAATGGCAAATAAACACTGGCAAGCATTATTTGGATACTTCCTTAAATGCCATAAATAGCTCTGTGGGCCTTAGGTGTCATTCCTGATATCATTCTGTAGTCTTGCCATTAGAAATTAAGTGCATAGTTGAGGATCTTCCTTTTGAGGGCTCAGCCTTGCCTTACATTGCAGCAAGCAAGCTTAGCATACTGCAAGACCTCGTCACTGCAATGATTGGCTGGGCTCCTCTAGGGAGCCTAGCCATTGGTCTGCCTCCCTCCCCCTCCCCTTTGCCCTGGAGGAGTTGGGGCAAAGACAGGAAAGACAGAGCGGGAAAGCTAAGGCAGTTCCAGGCTGTCTGTGTCCCTTTAGACTTTTAACGGTCATCTGAAGCACACTTCAGCGATTTGGACAAGCGCATTTCAGCTCTGTTTCTCTATGGGGCTTTCTAGTTTGGATCGTATTCGGCTGATCAGAGATTTTTTGGCTGGAGTGGTCTGAAGTGCACATGCCTAGTAGCCAGTAGGGATTTGTTCCTGTCAGGCTTATGTCATTTCGTTTTTAATTGGCTAAGAGGTTTGTTAGATCGTGGGGATGCTTTAGATTTTGTAAATATGGATTTTAGTATGACATTTGATAAGATTCCCCATAATGTTTTGATAGCAAGTTGGAGAACTGTATATTAGATTTTAAGATGGTAAAATAGATAAGGAATTGGTAAGATATTCACATCCAAAGACTGGTAGCTAATGCCTTATTTTCTGATTGAAGTGTAGTTTTTGGGCCCAGTACTTTTAAATCATAGAATTATAGAAGAATCATAGAATCATAGAGTTGGAAGGGGCCATAAAGGCCATCTAGTCCAACCCCTTGCTCAACGCAGGATCAGCCCTAAGCATCCTAAAGCATCCAAGAAAAGTGTGTATCCAACCTTTGCTTGAAGACTGCCAGTGAGGGGAAGCTCCCCACCTCCTTAGGCAGCCTATTCCACTGCTGAACTACTCTGACTGTGAAATTTTTTTTCCTGATATCTAACCTATATCGTTGTTTAAATCCATTACTGCGTGTCCTTTCCTCTTCAGCCAATGGGAACAGCATCCTGCCCTCCTCCAAATGACAACCTTTCAAATACTTAAAGAGGGCTATCATGTCCCCTCTCAACCTCCTTTTCTCCAGGCTGAACATTCCCAAGTCCCTCAACCTATCTTCATAGGGCTTGGTCCCTTAGCCCCAGATCATCCTCGTCGCTCTCCTCTGTACCCTTTCAATTTTATCTATGTCCTTCTTGAAGTGAGGCCTCCAGAACTGCACACAGTACTCCAGGTGTGGTCTGACCATTGCCGTATACAGTGGGACTATGACATCTTGTGATTTTGATATTATGCCCCTGTTGATACAGCCCAAACAGCAATTTTCATCAGCAATCTAGATGAGGGCATGAAAGAACTATTCATTACATTTGCAGATGACATCAAATTAGGTGGGATAGTGAACACCCTGGAAGATAGAGATAAAATACAGTCAGGCTTTGACTTCTTGGGAAAATGGGCAGATGTGAGCAAGATGTGGTTTAATAGAGATATATGTAAGGTTTTGCATCTGGGTAGTGAAAATGTTATGCATATGTACCAGATGGAAGATACTGTTCTGGGTTAATGGGATCTTGTGGGTTTGGTGGACTGCAAATTGAATATGAGTAGTCAGTGAGATGCAGCAGCAAAGAAGGCAGATTTGGTCTTAGAGTAAAGCAACAAATGCATAATGTCTAGGTCATGAGATTGATAGTACCACTGTATACTGGACTGGTCAAACTCCTTTTGGTATATTGCGTCCAGTTCTGGAGGCCTTTTTATAGAATGGAGATAGAATCTTTAGACCAGATGTAGAAGAGAGCAATTAAAAATAATTGGAAATAAGCCTTATTGAGAGAGGTTGTGTGGATTTGGAATGCTTAGCCTTGAGAAGAGGAGGTTGAGGGAGGATATGCTTACTCTTTTTATGAAGGTCAGTTATTTAAAGGAGAATAGGGTGCTATTTCAGTTAGCAGTGAAGGATAGGATCATAATAATGGGTATAAATTAGGGTGAGGAGAGATTGGTGTGATGTAGGAAAAACCTTTAAACAATAAGACCAGTTTAGTGGTGAAATCAAGTAGTATAGAGATGTGGGTTTTTGGAGGTATTGGAAAGATTGAATTTGTCAGGGATGCTACAGGTCATCCTGCTTTTTGCAGGGGGAGGGGTTAGACTGGTGGTGTTTAGGTACCTTCTTATGATATTTTAAAGCTAAATTTTATTTATTTTAAATCACTAAACAAGTAGGAAAGAAATAGTCTAATAGACTAAATCATCAGATTTTAAGAAAAAGCCCCAGTTTTCATTAAATTCTTCAGGGGGTCTTCTGTTCATCCAGCAATCTCCTAAGAGTCTGCCTGTTTGAGAACGATTTTGGTCTTCTTATTTAGTCTGTAGCCAGCCACCTGTCCGAATTCACTTAAACGGTTAATCAGCTTTGGGATTGATGTTCTGGGTTCTGTCAAGATAGCTTCTAATATTGTACTCTTCTTCACTATCAAGTTTTATTCCAATGATTGTCTTGTCTTATTTCGACTGCCAGTGCTTCTAGGATCAAGTGGAATAATAATGGTGAAAGTAGATACCCTTGTCTTGTTACTTTACTATTTCAAGCTTATCTTCAACAATCATACTGTTCACCAAAACTTTTGCTTCCTGTTTGCAATAAATTGACTGGACCCATTTCAAATAATTTTCTTCACAGTCCATTATTTGTAACATATCCTTAGGAAAATCTGGGGAAATATTGACAGAGGCCAAACAGTGGCAAAGAAAAGTTTTTTGAAGAATTCTTTCAACCTGGACTTTGCTGATGGTGAAGTTTCTGACCCATTGATTGATAGAAAAGACAAAAGGAGTTTAGATGCCAAAAGCTGCACAGTTATTTAAAACAGATGTCATTGATGGACACCTGAGAGATAGGAACAAATCCAAAAGAAATTATACTTACTTCTCAGAAAATCACCAGACATATTCAGTCATTTGTAAGAGGTTCTCTCCCCTTTTGAGCTACAGGCTCAGTTCAGGGTGAAAAGAGGTATTTATTTAAAGCAGTTCTACTCCACCTTTCCATCTGGGTAAGATCCCCAAGGCAGTGAGCATCAGAACATTGCAACATTGAAACAGTGAACTTCAAAACATTTCAACATTAAAGCATCAAGACATTAAAACAGCATTAAAAGTTATTTTAATATAAGTTAGAAGACAGTGATAAGAGTCAATAATAAACTGTAGACAAACCTTCCAATTGAAGGAGTTCCAAGGTTTGGTGTCGCCACCAAGATGGGGCACCTGAAGCAGAGCTAGAAATGACCAGAGTGTTGGGTCGGTTCATATGGGAGGAGGCAGTCAAGCAGTATGTGGAGAAATGAGTGTGTCCAGAGGATGGCTATGAAGGTGGTAAGGGGTTCAGAGACCAAATCGTATGAGGAAAGGTTGAGGGAGCTTGGTCTGTTTAGCTTGGAAAGAAGACGACTAAGAGGTGATATTATGACCAAATACTTGAAAGGCTGTCATATAAAAGATGGAGCAGAGTTGTTTTCTGTTGGCTCAGTGGGTTGAAATTAATTCATTTTTTTTTTGGTGAAACATCTGGAAGAAGTTCCTGACAGTTAAGAGCAGTTCCTGAGTGGAACAGGGTTGCTTGGGAGGTGGTGAATTGTCCACAAGAGGTTGCTTAAAAGCTCTCTTACCACATTTTGTCTGCTGTGAAGATAACCTGGTTCGACATGTTCTGATTCCCCTCATTTTTCGCCCTGTAGTGAAAAAATTATTATTCTGGGGTTGGTGCTCAATTTTCAGACATGTAGCATTATTTTCTGATGAGGTATGCCTGCCACAAACAGATCCTTAGTTTCTATTGCAAAAAGCACAAGAGGGTTGTCTTAAGATAGCTTTGACCCAAATATTCCCATGGCTTTAATTTTTGTCCCTGGAACTCCCAGAATCATCCTGAAGCTAGAGGCCAACTTTGAATATCATACCTCTATTTTCTGATAAGTTGTACCTGTCTCAAATGGACTGAAAGGCCAATTATTTTATGACTAGAGATTCATGGTAGCCTCAAGCAAAATGATTTTTATTCTGATATACTTAGTTTGGCTCCGGGTCATAAGGGGAGACAGATCGAATCTCTATCTGGGGGCCCATGATGGCGCTCAGCCATCTTGGTTTCAGAGTATACAATTCTTTCTGGAGTTGGTCTCATGTGTCTTAAAAGATGCTATGAAGGGATAGAGCAAGACTATTAATGCAGTGCTTCTAAAGTACAAATTTGCCTAACAAAAATATGCTGTATTTATATATTTACTTCCTTTATAACATGTATTACTTCCCAAAGTATTGTACAACACCCATTATAGCCTCATAATAAACCCAGTGAAGAGACTCACCCAAGGTCACACATCAAGCTTCCTTGTTAGAGTGGGGATCTGAACTTAGGATTTTCCAATTTTAGCCCACTTAATACACAGTGATAGTTCTCAATGAATGGATCTTGATGTCCTTTCCCGGTTTCCACATAAATTTTAAAATCTGTCAGGACTGAGCATACCAGACATAGGTGCAGCACGAGCAGCTTTTGTGCTCAGCTCACACATGCTAGGAATCCCGAGATTCCAAGGCCTAGATGCGATTAGGTAAAGGTAAAGGTATCCCCTGTGCAAGCACCGGGTCATGTCTGACCCTTGGGGTGACGCCCTCTAGCGTTTTCATGGCAGACTCAATACGGGGTGGTTTGCCAGTGCCTTCCCCAGTCATTACCGTTTACCCCCCAGGAAGCTGGGTACTCATTTTATCGACCTCGGAAGAATGGAAGGGTGAGTCAACCTAGAGCCGGTTGCTGGGATCGAACTCCCAACCTCGTGGACAGAAAGCTTCAGACAGCATGTCGCTGCGTTACTACTCTGCGCCACAAGAGGCTCCTTAGATGCGATTATGGCAGGCAAATTAAATAGTTAGCCAAAGCAGTCCTCCTCTCATTGCTGGAGCTGGTGTCATTTAGTCTGACAATATACTGCAGACTGAAAAGCCACTTAGAAAGCCCTTGGGAAAGTTAATTATCCACATATTTTAAAATAATCGTCAAATATGCATTTCAAGTTGTTCACTGTTTAAGAAGAAAATGGTTCTACAGTCTGGTAATTGGTAGGAGTGTTGGTTCAGAGATAAGTGTCAAAGATCTGTTTTATATTAGATTAGATTAAATTAGATAAGGAGATCCTGCTTAAACTCATGTCAAAACATTATTAAACAAAAGAATATACAAGAAACTGCTGTCCTTAAAATGCTTCCCCACCTCAGACTCTTTTCTAGTGGGCATTGTGCCAGGAGAACACTTGGAGGATCAGAATATTTGCAGGCAGCAATTGCTCCTTTGTATATAAATTATCTTTTTTTTTGTTTAACTTTAAAGAATTAATGTTACTATTTCTCAGACCCAGTAAATGTTAATAAAAGCCTACATTTGTTTGGACATAAGATATACAGAATTAAGTTAAATTGTAAGTAGGATCTGCACTGGTACTTTGATTGTTAGAAAGATACCTAGATTTTCATTTGTGAAGAATTAATTATCAACTAGATGACATTTTTTTTCTGTGTGAAAATCTGAAGGACATTCTGCATAAAATAATTTCCATGTAATATTTGATGTCAGTAGGTAACTGACACTGGAATTTTTTTTCGATGGGTAGGGAGAATTTTGAATTCAAAATTGTTGGAAAATACCGTAATATATTCCATGATGATATTATAGTTTTTGAAACATAATATTGCAAGCTTGTGAATTTAAACAGAATAAATTCTCATGTTACCTCCCTCCACTTTGATTTTTCTTTATTCTTTCCACATTTGGTTGTTTCCACATGGGGGTATATGATGAATCCCCTGCACACTTCCCCGCACTGGGGTAAAATTCTCCCTCCTACAAAAATAAAATTCTGTTCTCTCACTGCCAAAAGTAGTATGGTTACTTCATTGTAGGTAATCAAGCTGGCTGCCCCATCCTGTCACTGATAGATAATTTAGCTTTTAACTCATCCCTGGAACGATAAGGTAAGATTATAGGAGCTCTATTTTATAAACCCCTTTTCAATGGCACTTGAGACAGTGGTAAAGTCGAACCAAAGAAAATATTTTATTAAATATGCAGGGAAATGTAAAATGGAATGTGGAAAAACTTTGTTGTAGAAGTTCAGTAGTTGTACAGCTTTCAGAGGGTTTTGAAATGTACAGAAGCTTTTTCCTTGGTTTCTTTGTAAGAGTGTATGGGAAAATAATGCGGAAGATATTGCTACGAGGAGTTAGTGACAGGCTTTTGTCCTTTCTCACACCACGTAGCTCTGTTCCTTCCATTGTGTATGGGTTCTGAAAGCAGGCGTTGCTTTTAGCTATCTTGCTAAAATGCAGCTGTAAGCGGCAGGTATTGCTCATATATAAACATGTTTATCTCAACCTTTTGAATCTGGACATAGGAAGCTGGGTGAAGATTCACATGATCTCAGCTCTTTAACAGGTGGTGCGTTATAATTGGGAGACATCACGGGCCTCTGTTTTCCTTATGAAAAATATTCCTAATATATGACGTATTGGGTAGTAAGAGACACCCCCCCCCTGTTTGGGGCTTTTAGTTGTAGTTTAAAAACTAGTTTTTAGTTGAACACTGGGAACTCTGTGTAGGTTGGGCCCAGACGCTGTACATCCCTGGCCAGGGGTCACAATTTCTGCGGCTGACCGGGGTCCTAGTGGCTGATTAGAAATTAGAAAATGGCTTATTAGTTGAGTATGAAAGGGTGTTATTGGATTTGATGCTGATTGATGTAACTGTGAAAATCTGTTTTGCAATTGCCTGCTAATCATACTAAATAAATCACAACCCATGTACCTCTACACCAGTGTGCTTATTGCTTTCAAATCCTAATAAAAGAACTATTTGCCACTGTGACTTGGCAAGACAGAGAGTAGTTTGGTTCTTTGATTTCTTTCCTCCTGTTTAGTCTGATTGGGAGTTTCATAGCTCAATTCACTCTCCCAATTCAGTGCACAGTTCACTCTTCCAAACACTATTCCCAGTTCTCTTGTCTGTGCAGATCTGCTTTTAGCTTAGGCTGAATCCAGACTGTTTAATCAAAGCTGTGTCTTCTGTCTAAATTATTCTCTGAGTAGATATTTTAGCAGCTAAGGCTCAGACTGGTCTCTTGACACAGGTCTGTCAGAAAAAAACTCAATTCCCTCAGCATGCCGCTCTCATATAATTTCTCTAACACCTGTTGCTGGCCAGTTAGAGCACTTAGACGAGCCTGTCACTCAAGCTCTCTGACACAGTGAAGAATTAACCCTTCACTTCTTGGTTCCTTGATATTCTAGAAATTTGAGGTTTATCTTTAAAGTACTGTCAGTCACAAGGTGGTTTCCTGTTGTGAACTCTTTACTATGGCAAATGCAGAACAACTTACATTGGTAATTGTGAATCCACCTGGAATTTCTTTGGTTTTCCCCATCCCCTCTCATTGTGCCCACCATATCCTCCATGTACTGTCAGAGGGCTTCTTCCTAGGTATTGAAAAAAATGTTAGTGTGTATATTCTTTTAGCATTATAGTGATATGTGTACCACTGTCTTTTTTTTTAAGCTGAAAGTAGTTTAGGAGTGGTGATGGGGAAATGGTGGGCATAGGGGGATGGAGAAACTGGGTGGAAAGAATCAGCAGCCCACGCTTTTCCTATCAAAGTCTAACCAACTTCCTCGAGGTATGGGATCTCAGCAGGTTCTATAAACTATGGAGATAAAATGAAGGAGGGTGATGCTATATGGATGCTCTAAAAATTCCAATGTGTGAGCTGATACAGAACAGATCATCTATGTGGAAGCAACCTTTCTCGTATCATTTTTTTAGACTGACTAACCACAACTATAAATGGCATTCTGAGTATGGCCATATTACAGATTTACATATCGCTGAAGTGACCCTGCTAAAGTCAACCAATTGCCCATCTAGTTCAATATCCTGTTTCTCACAATCGCAAATTATATACCCCTCAAAAGTCAAAGCCTGCCCCCTGTTCCTGCCAGCCACTGGTACTTGGGCCGTGAACATGAATATTCTGTTTAGTCGTTTAGCTTCCTTTCCTGTTTAGCTTCCCTTCCTGAATCAATACATTTAATTAAAGATACAGAACAGTTTTTAATTAACAGTTGATAATAGAAATGGGAAAGTGTCACATAACAAAACATATGTATCAAAACAGAAATAAATAAATGAAACATGAGAATAAAACCCACATAAAAACAACCATCCCCATCAAAAACTCCATTATTAATCAATCAGAAAGCTGGCGGTAAAACTATCACCCCTCCCCACAGCCAGTGTGGCTGCCTCTCCGTGCGGCAAGGGGACTGCATATGCTGACAACTACCAGCGAACGATGATCTGACATTATGGTGGCAGTATCTTCCAGGGAAGCCTTCCATGCCCTGGCTTCAACCACAGACATGGCAGAAGACCTCTGTCTTACAAGCCCTGCAGAACACAGAAAGTTCCTGCAGAAAGTTCCTGCAGAAAGTTCCTGCAGGGCCCTCAGCTTTTCCAGGAGCTTGTTCCACCAGGTTGGGGCCAGTACCGAAAAGGCCCTGGTCAAACTTCCCCAGGCGTCAGGAACGATCAATAAGTTGGTACCCACAGAGCGTAAAGCCCTGTAAGGGGTGTAAGGTGACAGGTGGCCAGTTATGTGAGTCCCAGACAACAAAGGGCCTTAAAGGTCAAAACCAGAACCTTGAACCTGATCTGGGCTGCAACCAGTAACCAGCTTGGTGTAGTGATTAGGAGTGCGGATTTCTAATCTGGTGAGCCAGGTTTGATTCTGCGCTCCCCCACGTGCAGTTAGCTGGGTGACCTTGGCCTCACCACAGCTGTTCTGACCGAGCAGTCATATTAAGGCGCTCTCAGCCTCATCTACCTCACAGGGTGTCTTTTGTGGGGAGAGGAAAGGGAAGGCCACTTTGAGACTCCTTTGGGTAAGCTGCTTTGAGACTCCTTTGGGTAGATAAAAGCGGCATATAAGAACCAACTCTTCTTCTTCTACTAATACTCCCTGTCTTCCTTTCTGTCTGTCTGGCTTTCTTCCAGCAGAGAGCTGATACCATCACAGGTTTCTTGAAGTGTAAAGAATGTTTCAGGGGGTTCTCAGTGGTTAAAACATTGAGAAAGGCTGTGGAATAGGAGGAGTCCGATGAACTTCTCTGGGGAGAGAGTTTGAGTTTCAGTCCCATAACCAAGAAAGTGCTGTCTTGGATTGCCACTTATCTAGCCTTAGTTAGTAAGGCACCCAAAGCTGACTGGAGTGGGCATGTAGGCTCATATGGCACTATGCTAGTCTCAAGTTGTATGGCTTTGAAGGTCAATACCAGCACCTTAAATTGAGAGCCACTGTAGGTGTAACAACATGAGAGTCATATGGTCTGTCACCCATTCTAGACAGCATTCTGTACGAAATGTAGCTTTTGGACACATGCACTCTTGTGCACCATATTCTTTATGAGCTACTCCTGTTGTATATTTCAGAGTTGTATATTTAAGTTGCAAATTCTTTCCTCCTTTCTTGTGTTCTGAGTATGGATAAGCAACTTATAGCTACATCCAAGAATGTGTAGAAGTATAAACTACAGTACTTTTTATAATGATGTACACTTCAATTTAGTTCTTGAGAATACTTAATATTTTAATAAAAATGTGGTTCATAGTACAAAATGGTATTTTAATATTCATTTAAAATAATATTAATTGGGTTGGTCTTAACATAATTTGTTTGGGGAGGGGGTAGAGGAGTGTCCTGTATTCAGTACCTATCTCAGGGGCTGCTTCTTTTGTTCCTAGATGTGCTACTGAAACCAGCTTGCATGCTATCTTGCCCTCCATGCACCATTACTAGAGGAGGGACTACAGTGACAGCATGTCCTTTGCATAATTAGTTCTTTCAAATTAGTTCATCCAGAAGGAGAGTAACTTTGATTTGAAATTATTTCACGTTATACATAACCAAGAGAGTATTTAATTCTTCCCAATAGCCACAGTAAATCTGTTTTCCACATATTAATTCACATGTGCTGTGAATGCTTTCTGCGCTAGCTGATGCCAGAATGATTGTGTTTTGTCAAACTACAATACCAATGTGTGCATTTTACTTCTTACTACTGTTGTTGTACATCTTGTCACTGCTGTAGAAAGCCTTAGGAATTTACAGTAGAACTAGCAAAGCGTTAAAATCTTAACAGCCCATTAACCGCAGGATATGGTTCATGAGATTTAATGGTTAGTTGTTAAAATTTGACAGAACTGTTCCATGGGGTGAGGAGCCGTAGAAAAATTTGCTTTTCCTGTCTTTTCTTACCATAATAAAATGCTGCACTGAAGAAACACTTTCAAAAAAACTGTTGCCTGTTTACATTTACTTTACACCAGATCTTCTCTTTTCATTAAATATATAACAAATTTGTATTAAGAAAACTTTAGTGACTTTTATTGAACCCATTGTTTACGTTACATGGAAGCAGGAATTGATTTTAAAAAATTGTGCTTTTTGAGAACAACCCCAAAACATTCTTATGCTCTCTTTAGATACCAGCTATTGAAAACGAGATGTTGGTAAAAATAAGGGAAAAACAGACTACACCAGATACTGAGAGAGAAAAATAAAGTCAAGGCCTTATGTATAATTATATAATAATGGATATTTAGCTTAAATTATGGAAATAAGTAATGTTTAAAAAAAAACCTAATTACAGTTTGTTCATTGTAATATCAAGTAAGTACTACACCTTTAAGTATAACAGCTAGAGCTTATTCTGCACTTAGAATTGTTTGAGAATTTATTATTGTATAAATAAAAAACATATTTCCCCACTGGGTATGGCACAGCTAGGGTTTCCTTAGACATTTATCACTGAACGTTCAACTGACTTGAACTACTGATATCAAGACTTGGATTTTCCCCTCTTCAGGCTTTGATTAGAAGCATTAGGTCTTCATTCATGAAAGGTGGCAACTACCATGGAGAGTCAGTGTTGTGTAGTGGTTAGAGTGGTGGGCTAGAGTCCTCAAGATTCAATCATTACCCTGTCATGGAATCTTTCTGGGGGACTTTGGATCAGTCACAGGCCCAGACTAATATACCTCACAGGCCCATTATGCACGGAGTGGAAGGTCCACATTCGGGGTGGAATGGCGGCAGCTAAAATCACCAATTATGCATGCTGCAGGCGGCAACCGGGCGCAGAGTCAACATATGCCACCGAAAAAGCAGTGTTAGCGAGATGTGGAAGAAAGTGGAGCTTCCTGGGACCAGGGCACAACCAGAAGCGGCTTCAGAGTAGCCGCGTGCGTAATCAGATATTCTGGGTTTTGCTGCAATTGTGTTCCATCCCGTGCGTAAGCAGTTTGCTTCGCTTCTTCCTCCTCCGCATTCTCCATGCCGCCGTTTCAGCGGCCGTGCATAATAGGCCACAGGGATGCAAATAGCTTTGAGTTCCCATTGGGGAGAAGGGTAGAGTATAAATAAATTAAATAATTAGTAAATAGGAGGGGTAATGGAGCTCCTTGAAAGCCACTGCAGTGATTAGGAGTATTGAACGAAGAGATCTGGGTTCAAATCCTCACTCTGGCATAAAACTCATTGAGTAACTGTGGCCCCATTACTGCATGTATGCAGCTATCAACGGAGTGGAGCTTTCAAGTTTTTCTCTTTTGCTGTAGCCAGCTGAGTCATTCCCAAATTCTGTTACTGGATGTTAGAGGCCCCTCAGGAGCATCACATGAAGCTGCTTTATATTGAGTCATGCATTGTCTGTATAAGCTGCTTTATACTGAGTCAGATAATAGTCTTATTTTATTTATTTTCTTGCATTTCTATACCACCCTCCCATAAGGCCCATAAGACGTTGTGGGTATACATCATAATCATATAGTAACAGTAATCATAACAGTGATTCCAAAATTCAAAAGAATATTATAACAGATTCACATTGTAACAACACCTTTTAACATGAACCCAATAGGCAGGTCAGTTTGGTTCAGGTCATAAAGGGGGGTGTCCTGGGCACCAGCAGATGTTGGATTGGCCAGCCTCAGCCAAATGCCTGGTGGAGGAGCTCACTTTTACAGGCCCTACAGAATTGTGAAAATTTAGGAAGGGCCCTGACCTCTTCAGGGAATTCGTTCCACCTGTGGGGCCTAGGACAGAGAAGGTTGTGGCCCTGGTTAAAGTCTGGTGGGCTTCTTTGGGGCCAGTGATCACCAGCCAGTTGGTGGCAGCAGAATGTAGGGCTCTTCAGGGGATATAGGCAGAGAGATAGTCTCTCAGGTACACTGGGCCCAGACCAAATATGGCCTTGAAGGTGATTACCAAAACCTTAAGCCAGATCTGGAATGCGACTGGGAGCCAGTGGAGTTGTTGAAGTGCAGGCTGAATGTGGGATCTCTGTGGTGTATTTGTGAGGATCCTGGCCGTGGAATTCTGGACCAGTTTCCAGATCAAAGTTAAGGAAGGCCTGTTTAGAGCAAGTTGCAGAAGTCTAATCTAGAGGTGACCGTCACATGGATCACTGTGGCTAAGTGTTTGGTGCCAAGTAGGGTGCTAATAGCTTGGCTTGGCATAGGTGATAAAAGGCCTGCTGAGCTACTCTCATGACCTGTGACTCCATGGAGAGGGAGGCATCAAGGATCACACCCTGATAGCTACACTCGGTCCAGGTTGGGTAGGTGCGCTTCCTCGCTTGGTCCCTTCCTGCTCAGGCACAGAACCTCCATTTTTGAAGAGTTGAGCTTCAGACAACTCTTCTTGAGCCATCTTGTTACTGCTTCCAGGCATCTGGCTAAGGATTCTGGGGGAGAATCAGAGTGGCCATCCATCAGGAGAAAGAGTTGGGTGTCATCTGCATATTAGTGACATCCCAGTCCAAACCTCCACACCAACTAAGCAAGAGGGCGCGTGAAGATATTAAATAAGATAGGAGAAAGGACTGCTTCCTGTGGGATTCTACATGTGAGCTGATGACAGCTAGCTGCTCTCTTTCCTATTGCTACCCTTTGTCTGCGACCCTAGAGAAAATAAATCAGTCGTTTGAGAGCTGTCCTCGGTATCCCAGTGTTGGTGAGGCGGTGAGGTAAAAGCTCATGGTCAACTTTGTTGAACACTGCTAAAAAACCTTCTACCCCATGGCCAGGCCGGAAGCCTGACTGGGATGGGTCAAGGGCAGAAATTTCATCCTGTATGTGTGTGTATAACTGTGTGGAAGTTGTGGGACACAAATGGGGTAATTAATTAATTAAATAAAATGCAATTAAGTTGCCGCTGACTTATGATAACATCAGTAACGGGCTTTCAAGGTATGTGAGTAGTAGAGGTTGATTGCCATTACCTTGCTCTGCAGAGTCATCGTTGGTGGTCTCCCTTCCAAGTAATAGCTCTACTTAGCTTCTGAAATATGACAAGATAAAGACATACCATACTGTCTTCCATCCCACAGTCTTTCTATATAACATCAATATTTTGATATATTTTGAGAATTTGTTAATGAGAGCTCAGGGGAAGTTCCTGACAGAATACGGAGATTTTTTTAACTGATAACGTCTGATCACTCGAACTCTCGCGAGAGTTCCTGTTACTGCATACTGCACACAGAAATGGAAAATCTAACAAACGCACAGATGTTTTATTTGTTAAACAAAGGCAACTTAGAGATACTGAAAGTAGTCAAAAAGATTGAAAATGAAATTCAAAATACCAGGAAAGAGCTCTCAGACAGAATCGACGGTTTGAAGAAAACAGTTGATGAAAACACAAATCAGCCAGCAACACACCAAACGAGAATCCAATGTCTGGAAGTCAAACAACAGGAGTGGGAGAGAACTCTGGAAGTAGAACTCAAAGCTAGGAGCATTAAAATTAAAGACGTCTCAGAAGAATTTGGGAAAACATCTAAGGATGGAAATCACAAAAAGCCCGGAGGACTACTTATAGGAGGAAGAGATTCGGATTGATAAAGTATACAGAGTCTATTCAAAGGCGACTGCACGCAAGAATCAACCAAGAGACATTTTTGGCCCTGACAGCAAGGCTGCTAGAAATACTCTATACAGAAACCATCAGGCAATACCGCTGAGTTTGGTGGATCAAGAAACACAAATACTTCAAGACCTGCTAGCAGACACATCATGGAAAAGAGCACAATTCCATTTTCTGCGACCACCTGAAGAATGTGATGAACAGTGGAGCATTTACTTGGCTTTTTGTGGGAAAGACAGAAGTAATTCTTAGGTTAGGGCCAACATACGAAGGGAACTGACTTTATATTACTTAAGATAATAATAGATTATACCCTCATAATAGATTATACTCTCATATGTATCAACAATTACTTTGCTAAGAAAGACGGTAATAACTTCTAGGTTAGGACTAATATGTGATGGGAACTGAATATGTACGTTATAAGAGGATGGCAAACTATACTTTCACATGTATCAATAATTATTTGGCTAGCTGGTTGTTTCTTTTTCTCTTTAACTTAAGCGATGGGAACTGAGTACGTTCTTTTTAAGATAAGAATGGATTGTGTTTTTACATGGGTCAATGATTATTCTGTCAGCTGGTTGTTTCTTTTTTTTTCTCCTCTATCTTTCTGTAAATGCTTATATATAATAAAAATATAAAAATAATATTTTGCCATTGGTGGTGAACTCGGAGCCAACTTTACCATACAATTCATCAAATTCCTGCCCTTTTCCAGGCCTTGTGTCTAAATGGAAAGTTTGTCTTATCCAGATATACAATGTTTAATTCATTGGAACAGTCTTGATTCAAGACTCTTGAATGCTACCTTCAACTGAGGTATTCTGCCCAAATAGAAAGATGTCGTGATAAATGTTTCTCCACTATCCTTTATAACCTGAAAAAAACTTTCAGTGGGTATTTGCATCTCTTTACTCCTTCAGTGTCAGTCAGCTTTTATATTTTATATGCATTCCATGAAGTTATCGTTCTTTTGCCATTTCAAGATTATCCGTGTCCCTGTTTTATAGTTCTCACCATTCTCTTTAGCTCCCTTTTTGTCTTTCCCTGTAGCCTCTGCATTCATTAGCATTCCTTTTTTCCAGGCATATGGAGTTACCAATTCTCTGAGAGAAAGGGAAGTGGGATGAACATACTGCCAAATGTATAACAATTGCCACAATCATCTCACATGCTAGGAAAACACTCAGTTAAATTTTGCCCAGTTCCAATCATTCTTCAGCTTTCATGCTGACTTGGATTTTCTTGACAGTTGATAAATGCTAACAAAGTCAAGCAAGGATGGTGGATGAATGCTTGGATCCTGGCCAAGAGCTCAATTTGGCTTTCAGTTTTAAGGAATAGCTACTTGAAAAGTTTGATTTTGTGTTATACTGTGGGTAATAAGCAATAGAAATAGGTAACCTTTAATGAAAAAGATGCAAGTATTACAAATAATTTGTTGTTTGGTGAATTAGAAGTTAATTTGCAGTCATTTACAGGATTGCTCTCCTAGGGTTGCCAGAACAGGGGTCCCCCAGCTATAGGTGACCTTTCCGCCCCAAAATTACACCCCCCCTCCCCAAACAGACAAGAAATCAAAAATAAACTTCACCCAGAATACACATAGGTGTGCTGGTCGCATTGAGGGTTGTCAGCATCCTGGCTTTTGGTCAAAACTGTATGGTAAGAAGCCAATTCTAATATAGAAGCCAGAGTTGTGCTTTGGGCTCCCCCGTGGACCCATTATGCACGGGGGTTTTAACGCACATTCGGGGTGGAATGGCGGCGACTAAAATCACGGATAACGCACGGAGCCGGCTACAACCGGCTGCAGCTTCGGTGCATGCCGCCGAAAAAGCCGCGTCAGTGAAACGCGGAAGAAAGCGCAGCTTCCGGGTGAGCGGGGCGCAACCAGAAGCGGCGCCCGGATCGGCGCGTGCATAATCGGTTACTCTGGGTTTTGCCGCCGTTGCGCCCCGCCCCGTGTATAACCGGTATGCGTCGCGTCTTCCCCCTCCGCGTTTTCCATGTGACCCGAAATCGCCGTTTCGGCGGCCGTGCATAATGGGCCAAAGTGGCTACTACTACTAGGTTTACAGAGGCATATTGCATTTATTTCTAGTTTCACACTCCTATCTCCCACCTGCTGATTTGACGGACCTGGCAACTGTATGCTCACCTAAATGTAGAGTAGTTAAAACATCTGAGTTTGTATGATTTGTTTTGCGCTTTAACACGTGAAATTATAATTTGGATTCTGTTTAGAGTTGTGATTTGTTATGTGATTACATAACTTTGAAGAGGTACTGTAGCAATCATTTGCTCTAATCTTTCCAAAAAAGTATGCATTGTCTATCTAGTTTCGGTGTCAAGACTTTAAAAGAACAACAACAACAATGGGTTTAGTGTAAAAGGCTTTGGGCCTTGGGCAGGAAAACAATTAAATTATCAGATGTGAAATCCTGGTGACCTTATTTATTGCTGATTTCAGCTGACTGCAAATGCTGCTGTAGCAGTTTAAAAAGAACAAACAGAGTTGTATAATGGAAAATTAGGGAAATGAGGATGGGAGAACATAAAATTGACTATGTGGGACAGTCCTAAATAGTGACTTTATATCATTTAACTGATGTTTAACTTAAATACTTTTCTATATACCTTGAAAGTTTGGTCATGTGTTCCGTGTGGATCTTTCAGCAGTTGTAAACTGTGTAATATTTGTAATACTTTTAATTACTGTTCTATTTTTCTGATATGAAAAATGTTCACACTTATTTAAAACAAATCCTGTAACACATGAAAACAAACCTGTATGATCGAAAGTCTGAGCTGGCATGAGCATAGTTCAGGTTTGCTATATCAGCTGCTTCCAGTGTTTATTTTAAGCTAAAGCATAACAATGATTAAAGGCTTAGGCTGCCGTTTTCACACAGCTCCAGTGGTGCAAACTTTCATTTTGGTAGTTATTTATGCACAATGCATTTTGCAGACTGAGATTAGTGGTGTGCAGATAAATCTTTTTAAAATCATATATTTAAGGAGGCGAAATTCTCACTTTTTGTTTTGTATTAGAATTTGCATTCTAAATTTACTAGAGAGATACTTGCTTTGGTAATATTAATATTATTTTAAAATACTATATTAAAATGCATTTGCATCTCTCCTCCTGCTCATTAAAAATATGGGAAGGAGTGGATCTTTAGCATTTTGGGCTTTTATGCATGCTTGACTTACCTGATTTTCTTGGCAGTCAGTCCACAGGAATTGGAATCTGTTTGGCCATGGTTTTTCCACATGTCTGTCCTCCCCCTGCATTTTCACAGTTTTGGAGTTGACTTATTTTCTTTACACATGACTTAAATAATTGGGATTTTTAGTGGGGTCTGCAGTTATTGATGGTATCACAGTACCCTCGCCTTTATTTTTTGTTCATGCTTATATCAAGGTATCAGTATCACAACTGAATTTTAGAAAAGCTCAAATATGAACACCATCAAGGTTTTGCTATTAACCTTTAAGACCATCTGCTATCTGAGCCCCACATATCTACGGGATTGCCTATTTCCTTATCCCCCCATCCCACAGGTCTCTTTGCTCTGCTGTTACTGCTCTGCTGGTACTAATCTGGCCCAAGAGAGGTTTGTGTGGCCTCAACCAAGGTCAGGGCCTTTTTGGTCCTGGCCCCAACCTGATGGAACGAGCCCATGGGAGAACTGAGGACAGGGAAAGTTAGATCTGGGCCCCTCTGTGAAGCCAGGTCATTAGGCTCCCTGTATGCTGAAGCCTGAGGAGCAGGAGGGAGGATTCCTGTCGCTGCCATGGGTTTGTGAATTGGCTCTCTTAAGGGATTGTAAAGTGATTTTATTGTGGGTTTTATCTGGATTGTTACCCACCATGAGCTGTTGCGTGGAAGTGGGTGGCTTATAAATGACATGAATGAATAAATAAATAAATGCTTAGGGATAAGGAGAAAGAGTGGGGCATTGACACACGCAAGACTGCTGCAGCAGGCTTTTGTGGAGTGTCTATGTGAGGTGAGCATCTCTGTCACCTTCGTTTATGAACCATATATGACATATGAAGTGTGTTTTTTTTCTGTCAGACCATGGTAACCAGTTACACAAAAAAAAACATTAGCGATGCTCAACAATTGTACCTGAAATTGGGGAAAGCACTTCCAAAAACTTTATGCGGCTCTGGACATGACTGAAGCTTGTCTGGGAAATATGGATTATATAGATAGATACTTTTCCATTATGGTCATCTGTCCAGTTCTCCCAGATCAAGAATTTGATAGGCACACTGAGAACAGGAAAGGTAGTAGGATTTAATTTAATTCCTGCAGATTTAAGAGGAATATAGAATGGTGGGCTCCAGTTCTGGGCAATCTATTTACAACAATTGATAAGATTCATTTCATTTATTTCATTTATTACAAGTAAGTCTTTAGCCCTTTTTTGCAGAGATGTGAAGGAAAAGGCATGTATCCACAAAGGAAGTGGATAGAAACTTAAAAAAAATAAAATCTGGGAATTCAGAGAACCCTAGACCATTTTGTGTGTGTGTGCTGATATGCTATTAAAATATAAGAGTTATATTGCTTAGAAGTAGAAATGAATAGTATAGGTCTTTCTTTTTCTTGACATAGGTCCACCATAACTCTAGGGAACACCAGAATGTTTTGATGCTAATTTTTTCTAGTAATTGAGGATAATATGACGGTAAATGTAGTATTTTGTGTCATATGCATTTTTAGTTCATTGCTACTATGGAAATGTGATATTTCCCTAATCTTAACTCACAACATTTGAACAAATGATATAGTGAAATGAAATATCAGAGGCAACCCTTTGTCTTACTTGTGGCAACTTTTAAAATATACAGCAAACTAATAATAGAAAAGCTATTTTTATTGAGAAACGTGACATGTAAATCATTCTTTTCCTTCCCTAGCTTAAATAGCTTTTTTGGTTTTGAGGCTTTTGAGGATGAAACTGAATGAGCTGTGTTCTTTATTTTAAGGCAAAATGCTGTTGTGGTATGCCACATTCTGTAAGATTAAGCAGATGCTAGGGCTAAAAAAATAAAAAGCAAGAAAAAAGAAAAATCAGCGTCAACCAGTATAATTCTAAGCAGAGCTCCTCCAGTCTTCCCACTGAAATAAATAACTTAAACTGGACAATACATAAGATTGCCCTTGTACTATGAATTGTTATTCCTAAAATATGTATTTTCAGGCTTTTCCTAACATTCTGAAAAAAATTGTAAGATTATAATATTTAATTCCCAATTCCCCTGTCTAGTACCTTTAAATCCAGAAAGCAAAAACTGGCTATTTTTTAAAAAATATGGTTTATTGAATAATGGAAGTATTCAGCTTTATCCAAAGGTCCACATGAAAAATATTATTTAATTTATTTATATTAGCTTTTCTTAACTGCCACTTCTAGACACTGCTGGCTTGTGGTGATTTACAATGAATCCATAAAACAATAAAATTACACAGTGATGATGGCATAATCCAATTCTATAATATTCTTCCACTCCTTCCATGCCCAGTAACAGGTACATAGCACTGCCCTCAGGAGAGGTAGTCCCTGCCAGATGTCCGGCATATACATTTTGTTTTTTAACTACCCCTCTCCATGAGTGGGCTCTGGGTGGTTTACATAATAGGCAATAAAAACATCATATTAAAAATCAATAAACACCTTAAAACATAATAAAATCCAAATATAACCCACACCCCCATTCCCATCAGCAGCAACACTTCTGCCCATCACCATATGCCCCTAGAAGAATAAGGAGGAGGAGGAGGAGACAGGGTAGGCCCACAGTATTTAGAACACTATAGCCTCACTCATAGGTCTTGCAATGATCGCCATTTTATAGGCCCTATGGAATTTTGACAGTTCTGTCAGAGCCTGGATCTTAGCTGGCAGTTCATTCCCCTAGGCTAGAGTCTGGTATTTGCTTGAGGCCGACCAACCCAACAACATCTGCTGGTCCTCAGACACCCCCTTCCATGACTGAATGTACTGACCTACCTAATGTACTGATCTACTGTCAGAGTTACCGTTCATGTTGAAATATTGTTCTTGTTGATGTGTTATGTTATGATTGTTATATTTTTTATGATGTTTTATGTATTTATCCTGTGATGTTTTGTGTAAACCGCCCAGAGCCGTATGGGAGGGTGGTATAAAAACACAAACAAACAAACAAACAAATAAATAGTATAATGTTTGTACAATTCTTTAATATAGGATAGTATTATTATTTCTGGACTGCGGTATAAAAATCTAAATAAATAAATAAATAGTATAATGTTTGTACAACTCTTCAATAAAGGCTAGGATTATTATTTCTAGACAAGGCAGGACTGAGGGTGAGTACAAGTCAGTTTGAGACTAGGGAAAGATTTAGACTAGGAAACCTTAGGCTCGTGCCATTCTTAATTACTGCTGTTAAACTAGGGCCTATTCTGCACACAATAGATAATGCACTTTAGAAGTAGATTAAACTGTTCTGCACAGGAAAATCTGCCAAAGCACATTGAAAGTGCATTATCCTATGTGTGCGTAATGAGAGCCGGGACTTACCGAGGCTCCTCCATTGCTGCCGCGGAGGTGCGAGCCGGCAGCGAAGAAAAGGCGCGGCTATGCTGACGCGCCTTACAGCAAGTGCCTCGGGACGAGGCTGTAGAGGCGCGTTGCGCCTCTTGGGAGGGGGAGGAGAGGGTGTCGCCGACGCCTATTTAAGGGGCCGGGCAAGCGTGCTCGGCCTCTTTCCTCCCTTAACACGGCTGCGAGAAGCTTCCCACCCTCCCCCCTTTTTTCTTGGGTTTGTTTGCGAACGAATGTATTTAGAGGTTATTTGTTAGGGTTTAAACTGTTTGTCACAGCAGCGGGTTGGCATGGGGAGAATCCTTTTTGGAGGGAACAGGTTTGCATATCTGTTTCTCCTCCATCATTGGGGGTCTCTTTAAGAGATCGGCACGTATGCGAGCGAAATGTCAACCCGGCTGGGTAGGCAGGCTCGCATTGCCAGGTGGTTTAGGGAGACAGACAGAGGCTTATGCCTGATGGATCCCTGTCAAGCCACCTCCCTGGGATGTGGGTTTTGGATGGCAAGGAGCTTTTCATGCTATAGGCTTACGCTTAGGTTGGTTCTCCAGGGCGCCATCTGAGACCTTGATTATCCCCGGTCTGCTGACCGGTTCTTTGTAGGATTCTTCCTCATGCCACGCCAACTCTCTTTGCTAGGAGTGAATAAAAGCTGTGGCCTTTATTTTCCAAAATATTGGTGTGGTGTTTTTCTTCCTGCAGGCTATTTAGCTGCCCTCCTGCTAGGCAATGGGCCTAGCTCTCTATGTATTTATTACAGTCAGTGCCCAAGGCAGTCTACAGTACTCAAAATAGAAGCCCAGTCAACTAAAAAAAAAAAAAAACCCCTAAAACATGCAGTGGACTAGTGATCACAATAAAACATTTTTATTTCTGATATCTGTTGCAGGATTGAACTACTAACAGTGCCATTGTACATCTATTGACTTTATTAGATTTAGAAGAATGTGGCTCTTCACTGTTAAAACTGTTAAGATTCAGCAAAGATATTCCATTGTAATTAATAGAAGCTGTTTAAAAGCATTTAAAATTTGCGAGCAAAATAAACATGGCAGCTTGTGAATGATAAATAAAAAAAGAGATGTTTCATGAAAAATTTTTGACAGTAAGGGTAAAGTTGCAGTTGTGGTGCTGTCATACAAAAGACTGTCACGTAAGCATTTTCAAAACTTATTTCCCTATAGAAGTAGTGTCCTCAGTGATTTTAAAATGTGTGAGTTCATATGAAAAAGTAATTAGCTGAAATACACTGTGATTTCAAACATTTTGCCATCAAATAATTAATTTATTCTTTATACATCTGATAGCCAATCTGTGGATTTATAAATCCACAGAGTGGACCCACACTGAAAGTAAACAAATGATTCTGCAAATATGGGGAACCCAACCAGGTTTACAGAAAAATTTGAAACTAAACAAAGTTGGGGGTTTTCAACATCCCCAAAACAATGCCATTGTCTGCATGTGTGAAGATAACAGACCTGTCTATCCTGGAGGTGCAGCGGTGGTTGTATTTTGAGGCTGCTGTAGGCCTATGTCAGCATCTAGGGGGCACTCTGGGCCTAGCTGCAGGAGCATGAGAATCCAAAAGGCACTTCAGGCCTGGATGTGGTGGCATCAGCATCCAGGAGCTGCTCCAGGCCTGGAGGCAGCTGTGGAGGCCTGGAGCTCTGCCAAGCACCACTGTCAGGGTCGGGGGAGTAATTGGAAGGGAGCCATGCTGGGGCTAATTGGGTAAGGGAGATGGAATTCCCCACCCATGAGTATTGCAGGCCCCTACATGTTTAGATGTTACTTTTTCACCATCTTTATTTCTTTGCTTTTATTTCTCCTGTTGTCAACATTTATGGTTGTTGGGGCATGTGAGGGCATACATGATATACAACCCTAACAGTTATCTGCCCATATAATTACTAAATAATGAGTGAAACCATGGAAAAAGAAGTGAACTTCTGCCATGCAACAGTTTATCCTTATTTCTGTCTTACACCTGGAGAGGCAAACATGTTTCACATTGAAAATGGTCAGGCATTCATCCTATAGATGCTTAAAAAGAATGTCAGACATTTCATTGTTGGTGTCTGAACCATTGTTTGAATTTCTAAAATATAAGTTTCTATCTCCCTTCTGACATGTGGATAAATTTTATGCATGATAGTGAAAGGAATTGTTACTCTACTGTGAAGTACTTTAAATTGAACCAAATAATACATGATGAAGAAACTTGTATATTAATATGCAGAAGGTTTGGGGAGTGTGAAAATTATGTGATATTTTTGTCAAGAAAGGAAGCAAAATGCAAAACATTAGGATTTAAACATAACTGTTCCACATCTTCAGTAGAGTTCTTGAGAAGAAAAGAATTCAGTAGATTATAAGAATGTTTTGCTCGTTTTCTTGTTCAAATGGTAATGCTATGCAGGCCTACTGCTGTCACTTCATAACAGAATGGCAGACTGTTTTATAAGGCCAGAGATTACAAAGGTCCACTTTAACCTTTTTTTCCTTCCTGGCAGGTGTCCCACTGGCCTGAGGCCAGAGGCTGTGAGCATACTGCAGCCTGTGGTTTACACCAGAGAACGGAGCCGACACTCCAGCTGGCTGCACATAATTACACTGATTGCAGTCTGACAACTGGAGTTACACTATAGAAATGTGATAAATAGAAAATGTATTACCACTTTGAACTTAGTATAAATATATCTATTTTCTTTCCCCCTTTTACAGATATGATATCTGCACTTATAAAAACAAGCCTTGTGGAACATTGGGTAAGGCTGCAGAGTATAACCAAAATTCTTATTTATTGCTTGAATAGTTCAGTCTTTGGTATTTGATTAATCAGACTTTGTTTCTTGAAATTATTTCTCAAATTAAGGGTTTATATGCCAATTGAATATGGAAATACGTTTTTCTAGCAAGAAGCAACATTTTATAATTAAAAATAGAGTTTTTTAAATTTTAAAAATAAATAATATCGCTGTGATATATTTCATAGTTTATTTATTTATTTCCAAATTTCTGTAAAAAATTATTACAAAAAAGGGGGGAATCCAAAAATATGTTAAAAATCATGTGTGTGAGATCATTTATCTGGTTGCCTCACATAGTAGAAAAGCAATCCTGTTATTGTTGTCATCTCTAAATTCTTCAACACATTTGTATTGTTACATATTTAATGTAGATTTCTTTCCTAATAAAACCAACAGAGGGTTGGGCCAAAACCAATGGAATTAAATTAATTCAAAAGAATTTTTGGCTAAACATCTGGCAGAAGTTCCTGAAAGAGTGGTTCCTCAGTGGAACAGACTCAGTGGAACAGACTTCCTTGGAAGATGGTGGGTTCTCCTTCCTTGGAAGTTTTTAAGCAAAGACTAGATAGCTATCCGACAGCAATGCTGATTCTGAGAAATTCGGTACATTGTAAGTGGGTGGGCAGAAGGGATTGTGTTGGTGCTTGGCTCTTGTGGCCCTTTCTTGCATCACCACTTTGAGGTCAGAAAGTGAATTTCTTCTGAGTTACAGGTAGAGAAGTTTAGAAGCTTTTTTTAGTTTCTGAGTTCTTTTTTACACTGAGGAGTTTTTGCTTACCCAAATACTTCTGTCTTTTCATTGGGTTCTTTGAGCTCTCCTTGTTTTCTTTAAAGGTTGGTACCCTGTTTAATACTCCAAAATTTCTTTTTTAGAAATACCAGTTTTTTTCTAACTCTGGAGATGCCTTCAGCTAGTTTCTTTCCACACCAGTCTAAGGAAATCCTGAACTAATTTTCCCTTTTTAACTCAGCAGGGTTCCTTCTTCTCCCCTTAGAAGATTTCTCTCCTTTCCTTTGGCCTGAATTGGGAATCTCATAACACTATCCAAATCACTATGCCAAAATTCTTCTCCAGTTCTCTTGCCTATGAAGAACTATACTGAATCCAGACTATTAATCAAGAATGCTTTGCCTGACTAAATTATCCTTAGAGTGGTTGTTTCTCAGCTAAGTTACAGAAAAATCTTCTTTCAACACAGGCTTCTGTCAGAATCTGAACTCTTCCCTCAGTAATTTTAAATACATCTCTAAAATTACTTCTCTCACAGCTGTTGCTGGTGAATTAGAGCAGCCTGTCACTCAAGTTCTTTCTTCAGTGAAGAATTTAACCCTTCACTTTCTAATTCTCTCACTTCAGCACTTGGAACTTACTTTTACAGTGCTGTCTGTCACAACCCTTGACCAAGGTTCAGTTGCATTTGGAACTTCCTGTTAAGAAGCTTTAAAAAAATCAAAGCATAAGGAAAAGACAGAGCCTGCATTCAAGTTGGAACATATAATTTTTTCAAAGAATCTGGAACCCACCCAAGACATCCTGGTTCTCCTGTGGACCCTGTCACTTTGCTTAGCCTCCTTCACTGATTTCTTTTTGGATGCAGATGCTGCATCAACCTAGCATCCATGCTGATACCATTGGCAACCATTTTTGTCATATGTCACCATTCTACTAGAGTATATGGGCTGAACATCACAATTTTTGCTATGTGTCACCATCCTACCTTCGTAGATGGGCTGAACTTCACCCTAAAATCATGGAAGAGCATGATCTGAATACAAGAGATTACATTGACATTGGTTCCATTCCAATCCCTGGACTGTAAGCCAGAGGAAGAGGTCTCTGCAGTATCTTGTTATAATTCTGAGTGTGTTTCAAACCCATCACTTGATGATAATGTGAGCAATTGACTCCAATATCTCCTAATGAAGATCTGTCTCTGCAGATAACAAATGCTGAGAATGGAAAATGCATTTATTGTTGATATCTCCACTTCAGACAACCATCCGAAGAACAGAATTTTGAGTTGACTCTGTTCCGACACTCCAGGAAAAGTTGCTTTCCTAATCTTGGAGGGTCTGTCGGACCTCAAGGTTTCAATCTGTCTGAAACACATCAAGCCACACCTCAGGATCAAGAATTTATGCAGAGTAAAACAGGACTTCTGCAAATTTCTGTTCATGCACCAACTACCATCCTCTTTGGTCTTGGAAGACATGCAGGCACACCAATGACCCAGCCAGCTTTCCCCTCCAGTGGACAAGGAAAGCCACCATCTGAACGCTTTTGGGAGGATGTTTTATGCTTCATCTGTTTTCAATTTCCAAGTTGCAAATTTTCAAGTATTTATGGGAGGCTGCCAACTGGGAGAATCTGTCCCAGTATTTAGACAAATGACCTGATGAATCCAAGTCCCTGGCTAAACGTACTCAGTCCAAGGAAATTAAGTTATCGAAACAGAAGATTAACATGAGCAGGCGTTCTGTGGGTGTATTGACAAAGTCTGTGGTATCTGCCATATTCCTCCAGAGACACTCACGGCTACACAACATCACTCTCCCCCTAAAGACTCCCTGTAAGGTTAAGGCCCTCCCCTTCAAGGAATAAACACTTTTCACAGTCCACTGATTAGTTCCTGTACACTGTGAAGAACCACCAGATAGCCAGATTGTTGAGTGTGTTCTTCTCTGAACCTAAGTTGAGACAGCATGTCTATCAAAGGCAACATGGCTATGTTACACCCCCTTTCTACAGGGGCCAGAGGCAGCACCACTAGCCTTAGTTTCAATGCCTTTTTCAGTCACCCTCATTTCCAAAAAGAAAGTCACCCCAAGGGGTGAGGTCTTCTCAGTAGAATCCCCAGAGGGATCAAGGCCAACATCCAGCAAACTTCTGACTAGCCGCCTCTATAGTTGCAGGTATTTCTAGTTTCAAGGATAGATTGACACAATTTGTAGAGACTTGGCGCTAAATTAGTTCAGATGGTTGGTTTTTTTCTATTGTTCAGAATGCTTACAGGTTAGAATTGTTATTCCAACCCCCTTGCCACCTGGCTTGGACTGCCCCTACCCAAAACTGAAAGTTCAGCTAGGGGAAGTTCTCAGGAAGGGTGTAGTGGAACAGATTCCAGGTGGGCTTCACTTCTGGGGCTTCCATTCAAGATTTTTTTCTAATTGATAAGAAAGATGGTTGGTTCAGGCCCATTTTGGATCTTAGAAAATTAAACAATATCTTAACAATTTCAAAGTTTGGAATGATCTGTGATTTGAGTTCCTTGCCCCGGGTGAGCTGTTCTGGGTTCTTGATTTAAAGATTGCATAAATTATATTTCAATCCACCCATCTCTCAGGAAGTTTTCAGACAGGGTTCAGCACACTTCCCTCTCATGTGATCTGGCTATGACACCCAGTTTTCACCAGATACATAGCTGTAACGGTTGTGTGTTTGTGCACACAGGGTTGGTCTATATTCCCGTAACTAGATGACTGGTTTATTATGGCCCTCAATCATGACCTGATAAATGACAGTGTTCACCTCATAATTTTTACCTGTAACAGATTAGGCCTAATGGTGTATTGGGAAAAGTCTCACCTTAAACCCTCTCAGTGAGTGCAATTCATTGGTGCCTCCCTTGATGCCACTTTGTGGATGACTTTTTTATCTGCTGACCAGGCCAAGAGCATTAGGTTAATGATGTTAAGCTGCATTAGAAAATGATGGCAGTCAGTGAGGACAATTTAAAGGTTTTTAGGGCTTATGGCCTTGACCACTGCTGTAATACTAGGAGGGACTTGGCAACCCTAACCATACCTATAGAGTTATAATTTGGGTTTCTTTTCTCTTGAGTAAGATTGTGCCTGCAGAGCTGGCAAATCTGGTTTGTTAAGAAGTATGACCTTAACAAACTTCCCCCAAGATGCTGTTTTTTGAAGTTTAAGCAGGTGGTCTATATTTAAGCAGGTCTCTATATTGATGGCTGCATTATGCTAACTTGTTCTACGGGAGCCATTTTGGTTTCTGGGTTCCTCAGGTCACCCTGACCACAGATGCTTTCTTATTGGGGTGTCCACTGTGACGGTTTTTCAATACAGAGCAGATGACATTTGGTTCAAATTACTTTCCATATTAATGCCCTGGAGCTGTGTGCTATGAGACTTGCCCTTACCTCCTTTGCAGACATTGTCAAAGACAAGAGGGTGCTGATTTAGACGAGCAACTCCACAACAGTGTGCCAACTATGCCAACAAGCAAGGAGGCAGGGGTTTCTGGAGGCTTTGCTTAGAAGCTATCTCAGTGTGAAAAAGAGCTATGAGTTTTGGGGCCTTCCCCAAGGCCATCCATATATTGGGGTCATTAAATACAGAAGCAGATGATCTGAGCAGGGTCTATCACAGAACAATGGTCTATCCAAGACAAATATATCAAGGTGATTTTCAACACCTCGGGGTACTTTCAGGTGGATTTGTTTGCCACAGTCAAGTACAAGAAAGCACCCAAGTTCTTCTCCCTAGCAGGCAGCCCTTCAGCCTTCCAGATCCCTTGGTCAGGCACACTCATCTATGCATTCCCTCCCTTCCCTCTCCTGATCAGGGGTATAGGGAAAATACTAGGTGATCACAGGGATTGCATACTAGTAGCTCCTTTCTGGCCCTACCAGATCTGGTTTTAAGACTCAGACCTTAGGGAAAGGAATGTATTGTTTTTATTTTGATTTGTGACCACAAAAATATTGATACATGTGCTACTGCATTTGACAAAATTCACATGGCAAATGTGTGGCTATCATGGGGATTTCCATCAAATGTGCAATGCCATGATTCGGATTTGGAACTCCAGTGTATAGGGAGAAGGAGCCCATCTGAAATGGTTCCATGGAACCATTGTTTGCCACAGGTGTACCAATGGCTTCATGTACATTTTCCCTGTGGAACAAATAAAGCCATTTCGGGTCAAGAAAACATTGGAAAGGGTAAAGATTTAAACTTAAGTATTTGCATCACCATCCTGATCTGAATTAAGCTCCTGTAAGATGTGAACTGAGTTCCAGTCATCGAAGTCCAGATGTATATCTGTTGATAATCCATGTGTCTACCATATGGATTTTGTAATGTGTGAATCGGCCCCTAGTGGAGCTGTCAGTTTAACAAAGAGATCACAGGGTGATGAGCATCCATAAGATAACTGGTGTTTAAATAATGGGATGAGCAGAAGGTACAAAGTGAGTGCAAGACGTGGAGCACCACTAAAATGTGTTCTATTATGTAAAGATATGTAAGGAGGCCAGATCCCCCAGTGAAGGTGGGGGTCCCCCACTCCCAGGCTCCACCTCTCCACTGCCGATCAGATGGATGGTATGGGTGACTTACCACCCAAAAGAGGGAAGAATAGCCAACATTTTAGCAATATGTTAATGTGACTTCAAGCATGGCTCAGAAGTGATGTTGGGGCAATGCTCTGGATTTTATTTTTGCAAAACCTCTATTGTCTAATCTAATTCTACCGTAGTGTTTTTGCCCAGAAAGCAGAGCATCTCCCTGATGTGCCTGTATCACTTCTAGGTCACGCTGAAGTCATATGGGCATATCACTAAAACATTGGATGAAACTACCTGCTCCTGGCAAGATGGGAGGGACTTGGAAACCCTAATCATACCTGTGGAGTTATAATTTGGGTTTCTTTTCTGAAGAGCACTACTGAGTTGTCCTAAACATTATATGTATCCCTTTTTCCAATCCTTGTTTTGTGATAATATACGTAATTTCAAAGCTTATATTCCCATAGCAAGGTATTCTAATCTTTTTTCCAGATAGTCCACATAAGGGAGGAATACCTTTTAAAGATACAGATTGTAATCTATCAGAAGTGGCAACAAACTAAATCTGAAATAATTATGTGTAATTTTTTTTAGGGCAAATGTAATATTCTGTAAATGTCTGGTTTTATTTAATTTGAGAAACTGAAAAAAAACATATAGTCAGAATTTAGTTCCAGAAATCTTTGATAAATAAAAGTCTCTGTGGTTTAGTTAATATGTCCTTCCCTGCAATTGGTGCATTGAGTTTTTGTTTTCATAACAAAATCCTAAAATACACTTCTTGGGTTTTTTTGTAGCTAAAAATATTGCTTGTATGTTTTATGAATCCACTAAATTTAAACAGATCTTTTAAGAAAAATAATGTGGATACGTTTTGCTTTCTGCAACCTCAAAGATGTTAAAATAGAAATGCTTGCTTGAATTCCCTCTCCTGGCTCAAGTTACTAGGTGGTCCCAAGTTACCAGAAGTAAAATTTATAAATCTAACCCCTAGTCTAGACATTTTCCAGCAGTGACTGCAGTTCAGAAAATATTAATGTCTAGCCGGCAAAGTGAAATTCCCCCTAGTGATTTTGCAATGACTAGAAAGTTAACCTTTTGCCAACTGCTGCTTCTATCCATGGAGGTTATTAAAGAGAATCCAGACGTTTATAACTGGGCTTTTAAGATTGAAACACCTTGGCATGACCCATTATGTCTCCTTTTGTTTCTTCAGGCTTGGCCTCTGTCGCTGGAATGTGTGAGCCTGAAAGGAGTTGTAGCATTAATGAAGATATTGGCCTAGGTTCAGCTTTTACCATTGCACATGAGATTGGTCACAAGTGAGTAAATATTTGAGATAATTATAAATCACAATTTAATAACTTTTATCATGGCTTTATTTTTTTGTGCTGCTTGTTCTGTTCATAATCACCCTAATGCTCATTTGTTGTGTATTAAACTAAAAGCCAGGCTCTGAAATACTTATTACTATAGAATATGAATGCTTAAAATGTGTTTACTGGCAATTATGTCAGCATAACTTCCCCAAATGTTCATTTTTGCTGGTATTTGAGAAATATTATTCCAGCATTATTATAACAAATTTTATGAAGTCTAGAAGAAGATTCAAGATTTAATGCTATTATTGAAAATTATTGCTCACTATTGCTTGTGATACAGTTTAGCGTCTGCTTCTATGATTCAATTATGGGATCAAGCCACACAAAATGCTAGGAGGAGGTTTACAGAGACTCCTTCAGGTAGAGAAAAGCGGCATCTCTTCTTCTTCTTTTCTATGAGGCCCTTTTATTTTGGCAAGAGTGGATGACCAATTGACTACCCTCCTTGACCACTGTACCAGCCTTTTTGAAGAGCATGTGGCACATGATGCATGATAGCCATAGCTGCTACTTAGCTAACCAAGCTGTGGTTAAATTAGATGACGGTACTGCCATTTCAAAGTTATTTAAAGTTATCTGTAACTCACTCTACTCAGGCCTGCCCTTAGCCTTGACCCAGAAACTATAGCTGGTCCAAAACGCAGAGGCCAGGATCCTCACGGCAACACCGTGGAGATCTCACATCCGGCCCATCCTCCATCAGCTGTGATGGTTGCCAGTTGAATTCTGGATCAGGCTAAAGGCTCTGGTAATTACCTTCAAGGCCATACATGGTCAGGGCCCAGTGTACCTGAGGGACTGCCTCCCTGCCTATGCCTCCAAAAGAGCTCTATGCTCCACTGCCACCAACCGGTTAATGGTCCCTGGCCCTAAAGAAGTCCGCCTGGCCTCGGCCAGGGCCAGGGCCTTCTGTGTCCTGGCCCCCACCTGCTCCCAGAAGAGATCAGTGATGGAAATAAAGCAGTTCCGCAGGGCCTGCAAAAGGGAGCTCCTCCACCACCAGGCATTTGGCTGAGTCCAGGCACAATCAGTCAACAACATCAGCAGGGCCCCTGTTCCCCCTCTCCCTCCTCCCCCCCCCCAGAAATCCACCAAGACTCCTGGACCTGTTGTATTATTATTGTTTAATGTTATACGGTTACTCTGTTACTATCAGTTAATAATATTAATGTTATATTAATGTTATTGTTAGTTATATGTAATGTTTCCTGTAAAGTTTTTTCCATTCTATGTAAACCACCCTGAGCCTTCGGGGAGGGCGGTATATAAATGTGAATGAATGAATGAATGAATGAATGAATGAATGAATGAATGAATTTAAAAATTCCATGGGACCCAATTTTAATCAGGTCCTCAGTGTTACCTGAGGCACTCCTGCGGTCCCCTTCCCCTGCATTTTTTAAATTTATTTTAGCCCTTGTCGGGCTGCGTTTTAAAATAATATTAAAATGTCAGTTATGGCAACCATGAGGACACTGTTATGGACTGGAGTGCTACTTGAGGTAAAGAAAATAGTGCAGGGAAAAGAATTAAATATCTCCTCTCCCAATTGGCATTTGTAATTTACTAAGGGAAAAATATGCTGGAGATTGTGAGCCGTGACTTCTTCAGGTAGTGCTGGAGATCTGATCACAGATGTTAAGGCATCATCTCATTTTTTTTGTCCCTTACAGTACTTGTAAGTGTAACATGGCTTTTATTCAGATGTATCTGCCATATAGGGAAAAAGTGTGCAAACTGTATGTAGACCATCAGATATGATAATCACACAGGTCTGTTACAGAAGTGCTACTGATATAGAAAACTTCACGTCTGAAGGTACCATTTGAGAACAGTCACCATTTAAATCCACTAAAGTGAATACTGTTTTGGAGTTTTTTTGCTTGTGGGGAGAGGTATGTATAGTTTACAAAAAGCTTCCAGGACAGCATATCAGCGACTGAGCTTTCCCATGGCAGCTTTCCCCATAGAGTTGCCCTGTTCTCCCAGCAGCAGTTGCCCCTCCCTCCATACCACAAGAGCTTTTCTAGTTTTCTTTTAAAACCAGCAATTAAACATTGTCTAAATAATATTAAAAATGTATAAGAGGTTATTTGAATTCCCAAGTGTCTTTTGTTGGAGAAATATTCCTGTTCCCTTATGAGCCGGGGTCACCTTCATGTTCTTTTGGAAATGCAGTGTCTAGCTGGAGCTTTCCTCCTCAACTGCTGTTTAGCTGCCATTTTAAGAATCTGGGAGGTCTGTACCCAGAGGCATCTACTTTGGCATCTGTCAAATTGTCCAGTTCACTTGAAACCTTTTTTTTTTTGGGGGGGGGAGACTTTAGATTAGAGGGGGAGTATGTTTTGTGTAAATTTGGTGATGCTATCTTTATAAATAGCTGCTTCAGACATTATACATATTTACCATGAAAAATAATGGGGCCAATTCTGAAATGGCATTGATTTGAATCCTGAAATGGTCATGCCCTCCCTCTCTAAAGAGATAATGAAATCTCTCTTGATGCACATGCTAATGCTTCTGATTGACTATTGGAAATCTGATTGTCTATGCAGATTCAAAACAACAACAATGGTTTGGTAGCAGCTGCCACCACAGCACAAGGATGTTCACTTCATGACTGAAGATAAGTTACTGTTTTTAAACAGTATTAATTTAAAAAGGCATCCTGTTAAAACACAGTGTCTGCCTGAAATGTAATGGATAATGCCTCTCCCTTACATTTTGTTGATGGCTCTTCCACCTGCACCAAGCATTTTGCGGTTGGCTTTACTTGCTGAAGCTGCAAACATTGTGGTCCCCAAGTTCAAAAATGTTGGGGATCTCTGGGCTAGAAGGTACAAAAAAAAAAGCTGGGGATTCAGAGAACCCGTTACACATGTTGTTAAAATGTTATATTAATATAACAATAGCTGCTAATTTAAAGAAAGCCCCCCCCCCCAGGCAGTGGAAAGAAATAGATACTGTGGGGGAAATAGCTGCTATGTTGTTGGGAAAAGGAAGATCTAGTCTTGGCTGCCATTTCCCCTAAAATTTTGCAACAAAACAGGTACCAAGGAGCAAAGCCAGGCTGGCACTTTGTCTAGCCATGGGACTAATCCCTGTTTCCACGTGTCATTGGCACTGGCCCGTCCCCGTCCTGTCCCTGGCCAGCTTTAGGCCTGCAGTTGCTCCGCATTAAGGGAACACAGATATTTCTGTTCCCTTTTTCTCCCTGGGGGCCAGTGGGGCCTATCCCAGCACAGATTCATGTGGAATGGCAGGAGTTGTGCTTTCCAGGCCTGACTCCTCCCCCTCCTATGGCATTCCAGAAGGGATGGGAAATGCTCCAGTCGGCTCCATGTAGAGTTTAGGATGGGGCAGGTAAAATTGATTGAAGATATAACTATTTGATTAGCTAAAATCTTTGAAGGTAATTTTCAGTTTCATTAAGGTATAATATAGCTACATAAAGTGTATATTTCCAGTTCTGTAACTATATTTATACCTTATACGGATATATTAGAATACAAGGTTTCAGTTTCCATCCTTATAAGGAACTTTTTTTCTAATGCAGATTAACAGGAGCTGCCCATCTATTCCTTCCAGTAATTTTAAAAAAAACCTGTTGCTATGTCTCTTTGTCTGCTGCTTGATGTTTAAGAACTTTAGTAATGTTTATTGCAGTTAAAATTGATTTTCTTGCTAGAATGAAATATCTACATTCTCTTGTTGTGGCTAAGAAGTAATTTCACAGAGGAATAGGTTCTGCCTTCTGGGACTGGCAGGCGGGGCAAAAGTGTTTGTGTGTGAGGAAGGACCTTCCTTTAGCTCCTGTTAATTTTCCTATGTGGTGCTTAAAAACAGGTTTTTGTTAGTGCTGATAAAAATGAAAGTCAAAGAAAGTGGGGGGAAATGAATTTTTTGGTGATGGTTTTCTCTTTTTCTCTGTCTTTCTGTGCCAGATAAGTAGGGTATAGTGGAGATGGACCATACTTCTAGGCAGGATAGGGTCTTTACAGAATGAGCCTGCCAAAGCAAATGCTGCTCTCTGCTAGCCTGTGACCGTTAACTGAGAGAGTTTTGCCATTCCTGATTATGACTCACAGGTATATTCTTGATTGGACACACCAGCAGTTACCGGAGATGGTGTCTGCTCCCACTCAAATAAGCAGCAAAGTGAATCTACAGAGCCTTCTAATTCACCCTTCAGCTCCACTTTCCACAGGTCTTGTCTCATAATCCTTCTGTATGACAACAGAGCTCTATGGAGAATTTCAGATAGTCTATGGTGTCCAGAATACTGTGTTCCATTCCATTTTATTCTCACAAAAACTCATGAGGTCGATTAGTTTGAGCATGTACAACTGATTCATGAGTGAGTTTCATTGCTGAATGGGAATTTGTATCCAGACTTCTCAGATTCTAACACTTTTGTATTATGCTCATTAATTTGTTTCCTTGCTCAAATATCTGGGTTTAAGCAGAAGCCTCCAGAACAGGCTTTCTCAACCGGGGTTTTGTGAAACCTTTGGTTTTCTTGACAGGCTTGGAAAGGTTTCCTGAATGGGTGGGAATTAATTTCAAACTGAAGTGCTTGAATTCTGCTTTCCTCCATACTAAAGATATTTGTGATTTTTAAAAAAATCTGTTGGATCAGCAGAATAAGGATTTGTTGGATCAAGGATTTAAAATCATTCATGCAGGTTTTTTTTTAAAGCAAGAGCCTCTGTTATAGGGACCCTTTTAAGCTTACCTTTTTATGTAGTGTTCCCATCTAGTTTTGGTGTCTACATTTATTCTCTCACGTTGGCATTGCAGAAATAAATGAGCCAGTTATTTAATGAGTATCTTATCCCTACCTCTTTAGTGATTTTGTAGCATTGTTTTTCCCCACAGCTTTATTGAAGGGAAGAAAGCTTAGATGCAATTTGAAGCTTATCTTTACTAGAGTAACTTCTGTTACTTTTTAAAGCAATTTTACCGTACAGTTCTTTGTAGCATTGTTCCAGACTAAGACCAGTGAGGTTAGTGGGATTGAATTGATTTAATTCTATACAAAATAACACTGTTATTCTCTAAATTTTCATAAGGAAATGTTTTTCTTAGTGTAAAGTTGTATTGTAGTTGTATTGTAGTCAGTTGTATTGTAGTTGTATTGTAGTCAGTTGTATTGTATTCAGTTGTATTGTAGTCAAGCCATAATTAGTCCTGTTCGGTCAGTAAGAATATCAGTTCAGAGAAGAGTTTACATCTAGGCTTTGCTTTTCTCATTACCTCACTTGGAAACTACTGCATTAGAACTTGATTTTTTACACTGTCAATATACACAAGAAAGTCTAAAACTGGAGTAACAATATTGTTTGTGTAGAAGAGTCCCAAGTGTATTGTTCCTGTATGCTTGGCAGTGTCTTAGATTGTCTGAAAGCATAGGGTGCAGTTGTGCTGCAGCAGTTCCTAAACATGAGAAAGAAGTCCTACGTGATTTATGAATAAGAAGATAACATAATAAAAGATTGCAAGACCTTGAGAAGAATGAAACAATTTGCAGTAGCCATATTGCCACGGTACTTCTTTTATATGTGTCTTTAGAGCTCTAGTGTAGGATTTGCACCAGCTTCAAAACATCCCCACTGCAAGCCAGAGACTATAAGTGGATATTAAAATGATCCATGTGAGAGGGACAAAATTATACATTTTGGAGACATGTGTTCAACAAGAGAGGTTATGTGTAAGTACAATCCTAAACAGAATTTCATCCTTCTAAGTCTTATTGAAGTTAATTTATTTATAGAGTTACGATATGTTGGGATTAATCAAAAGCCTTATAATTCATGACTCAATTCAGTCATCAGGCCACATATTACTCTGGTGTAGCAGGGCTCCGTGAGACCCATTTATTGCCAGGCAAAGTGGAGAATATTGAGATAGATGTTTGAAGTGGTTTGAGTTACTTTTCTGTGACTTTAAGTATGGTTTGGTACAATGTTTGAACTGAAAGAGAGTCAGTTAGTTGGCCAACTAGAATCAAGAATTATCATTTGAATTGCATTTCCAGGCCGTACTGTGTGCCATGCTTGTGAGAGTGAAACTGTAAATTCATAAGAAAATCAAAAACTAAAACAGGCAAACTATTTTAAACTGGTCAGCAGTTGTTCATTTAGATCAGGGCTTGTATTTTAAATTGTGGTTAGTATAAACCAGGATTTGGTCTGATTTGAATTAAGCAAGTAGTTTTAATAACGAGTCTTAATTCTTAATGGCGGTAGAAAAGGTTAGCCATATTGTAAAACAAGCAAACAACCCTCCCCTTAAAGAGGAGTCCATTAGCACATTAAAAATCAACAGAATGTATTCCAGAAAAGCCTTCCTGAGTCAGAGCTTGCTTTATCCAGATGTATAATGTCCAACCAAAGTGGTTACTTGAAGTTCATCTAGTAAAACTTGTAACTTGTAAGCTCTTTTTAGTTCCCTTCTGCCTTTTCTGTTGTAAGAATGCCAGGCATAACTTGAGCTGCATTGAGTGGGAACTCTAGAGAAGCATATGTTGAAGTGAGCTCTTACTCAGGTAAGCTTACGCATGACGAATGGATTTGTTCAAGGAATGTCTATTGTCTATGGTTAGAGGACAGTATTTATTAGAAGAAGAAGAAGAGTTGGTTCTTATATGCCGCTTTTCCCTACCCGAAGGAGGCTCAAAGCGGCTTACAGTCGCCTTCTCTTTCCTCTCCCCACAACAGACACCCTGTGGGGTGGGTGAGGCTGAGAGAGCTCTGATATTACTGCTCGGTCAGAACAGCTCTATCAGTGCCGTGGCGAGCCCAAGGTCACCCAGCTGGTTCCATATGTGGGAGCGCAGAATCGAACCTGGCATGCCAGATTAGAAGTCTGCACTCCTAACCACTACACCAAACTGGCTCTCTAAAATTAGGTTTGTATACCGCCCTTCCTGTTTTTTCAAGAAGGCTCTGGGCAGTTCACAGTGTCAAATTACAACATTATAATAAAAACATAATTAAAACATTTAAAAGGGTGTATGTAGTCAGCTGGACAACTGGAGGGGGCTGGCAACAGAATTTCAGTGCCCATCGTCAGCTGAAGACCTGGCAGAACAGCTCCATTTTACTCGCTCTGTGGGGCTGAAGAAAGACTTGCTGAACCCAGATCTTGACTGGAAGCCTGTTCCACCGAATAGGAGCCAGGGTTGAAGATAGGTGCATGTGCCTCGGATCAGGAACTGTTAGTAGGTTCCCATTTTGGGAACACAACTCTCTCCTGAGAATATAATGAGAGAGGCAGTTTTGCAAATTCAGTGGTCCCAGATCGTTAAGGACTTTAAAGGTCAATAACCAATCTATGATCCAGGTCTGGTTGCACTACCAGCAACTGGTGCAGCTGGTGGAGCACAAGAAAGATGTATACATAATGAAATGTTTTTGTTAATAAACTCGCCCCTTCATTGAGTTACCACTTGGAACTTCTGGAGGTGGCCCAAGGGTAGCCCTGTGTAGAGCATGTTGCAATAGTCAAACCTTGAAGTGATTGTTGTAACCAGGTCATTTTGAGACAGATATGGACAGATAAGTTGTTTAATCACACGAAGGTGTAAAAAAACAATTTTATCTACATGGGTTAATATTATTTTGCTGTTGTAGTGCTTGAATGTAATAAATGCCATGTGAATTTCACACTGAGTTTAGATCTCAGTTCATAATACTGAGTATTACTTCGGTTCATAATACATTTAATTTGTGCAAATATTCTGAAGTTTACTAAATCTAGCCAAATGCTCAATATCAACTGAATTTAAAACTAAACATAAAAGATCCAAATAACAGTATTGTATTCAAGCATACCTCAGGTGTAAACATTTGTACTGGTAACTTTTAGACTGAATTGATTGTTTACCGTGGTTTAATTCCTGCTTGTTTTTCAGTGCTGCAATCTATATGTAAAATATATGATGTTACAATTGTTTATTCCGTATTAAAATAATGGATTCCATTCCACCTATTCTTTTGGACAGTTTTGGTATGAACCATGATGGAATTGGAAATTCTTGTGGGACCAAAGGTCACGAAGCAGCAAAACTAATGGCAGCTCACATTACAGCAAACACCAACCCCTTCTCATGGTCAGCCTGCAGCAGGGATTATATCACCAGTTTTTTAGAGTAAGTAGTTTCTGAAGAGAGATTCTTTCAAATTTCAACCTTTGATATACCTATTAAGATCATCATTATATAATGATAAAGAAAGTGCATCATGCAAGCAGAGATCCTTGCATGTAGCCGTGCATTGTGTGTATACTGCTGCATATGAGAAGCTTCACCGCCAGACAGATGATTAACACTGCTGGGTCTAACAGTGCTAGTCAGCTTTTGGACTAACAGAAGTGGGAAATGGAGAAGGATGCCTTGTTTCAGTAGTCCTATCTCAATCAGGTGTTTGGTTCTGGTAAAGTTGTGCTGCCCATATTGTTGCACAAACTGCAGTTGAAGATCTATCGTACTCGGTTCTCTTTTACATGTGCGGTCCGCATTAAGAAAGGTATGGAAGCGGGTATGTATGTGTGTTTGTTTACTGAGTGGTTTTCTCAGAAGTATGATGAGTAATGTCTGGGTTTCTGTTTTTGCATTTCACTGCATTTTTTTTGTTGAAACAAGAACATTTTTTTTTGCCTTTGTCATATGCAGTAATTGTGTGGGTGGGTGCATTGTTTGACAGCATTTGATCATGGGGTCCTTCTGGGTGGCCTTTGTGAAGTTGGAAATGCGGAACAGTGGTCTGGCAGGTTCATTTTCAGAAGATGGTGCTGCAACATTTTTGTTCTGCCCTAGTATAGAGCCTCTTGTGGCGCAGGGTGATAAGGCAGGCAACATGCTGTCTTGAGCTCTGACCATGGGAGTTCGATCCCAGCAGCCAGCTCAAGGTTGACTCAGCCTTCCATCCTTCTGAGGTCAGTAAAATGAGCCCCCAGTCTGCCAAGAAAATGCTAGAGGGCGTCACCCCAAGAATCAGACATGACTCGGTGCTTGCACTGGGGATACTTTTACCTTTACTTTTATGGCATTTATGCACAAGGTTCCATCTTGGCTCTGCTTACTATTTAACATCTACATGAAACTGCTGCAGGAAATTGTCTAGGTATTTGAAGCAAGGTGACATTGGTATGCTGATTACATCGACCTCTGTTTCAAATCCAGGTGAGGCAGTAAACTTTCCGAATAGGTTGGTGCAGTCAGTAATGAGCTGGATGAGGGCTAATAAACTAAAATTCAATGCAAATAAGACAGATATTATTTGTAGACAGTAAAGTTATCAGTTACTTTTTATTCAGCATGTTCTGGATGGGATTGCCTTTCCCCTGAAAGAAAAGTCATAATTTAGGGTGTCGTTAAATTCTCCCTTGCAGATAAATGCCCAAATGGTGTTGTGGGTACAAAGCACATTTCAACAACTTGTTCTTCTGCCACCTGTGTCACTTGCTAATAAAACTTGATGCTGCCACAATTACCCAAGTTGGGGTAAAATCGATATTGGATAATTGCATTGTGTTCTCTGAAGGCTTGCCTATGAGATGTGTTTGGAAACGTCAACTAATCCTGAATACAATATGCAGGACTGCCGATCCAGTCATATCGCCTCCAGTACACAGACAGATGTTTCATACTTCTCTGCTACTGTATTGTATGCATCAATTTGAGATGTTATTTGTCCAATACGTTACTGGGATTTAATTTCTGGTGGCTCTTATTTATAACTTAATTGCTATATTGCTAATTTGCTTTGTTAATGATATTTTAATCTGTGTTACAATGGCTGCAGTTTTAAGGACACTTTCCTGGGAGTAAGGCCCATCGAATAATATGGACTTACTTCTGCATAGATTGATTCCTATGTTAAGTATTGCATATGGGCTGCCTTTGGACTATAATTAATACAATTCAACACTTCCACGAATAAAAGCTGAGGATATAGTTCTGGCTTATTACTTCTTTTGGTTTTAGCTCCTCATACCTGATAACATACTATTCTGGATGGTCTCGGAAAACCTGAGTTGCCACTATTGGAAAAGTGATTGGAATTGTTTGGAAAAGAAAGAATATAAATAAGTCCCTATTTTTATGATCCACCCTTCCTCCACACTCAGGGTGGATACACAACATGATTTTGACAATTGATAAAATTTTAAAATCATGCATAATACTATAAAAACATTCTCCTTCTGTACTCCCCAGCTGATTCAGATTTTGTTGGGGGGTATCAAATTTCTAGAACACCAGTCCTCTCTCTGGCAGTAATGCCAGCACTTTTTGAAGGTTCATCTGGGCCCTCACAGTATGCCTGGTGGAACAGCTCTGTCTAGTAGGTCCTGTGGAACTAGTTAAGATCCCACAGGACCTGGATCTCCCTTAGCAGAGCAGTCCATGAGGCCATGGCTGAAAAGGCCCTGGTCCTAGTTGAGGCCAGTTTCATCTCCTTTGGGACAGGGATCCTGAGTAGGTTTTGTCTGAGAATCATAGTGGCCTTTTGGGGAGCATAGTGGAAAAAAACAGTCCATCAATTATACTGATTCTAGACTGTTTATGGCCTTGAAGGTTAATACCAAAACCTTGAACCTGATCTAGTCTTCAATCTGGAGTCAAGGCAGCTGTGAGAGCACCGGTGTCATGTGTGCCCTCCACTGGGTCCCCATGAGGACTCTAGATGCTGTCTTCTGGACCAGTTGGAGTTTCTGGACCAGTCTCAGCAATGTTCGTGATCTGGACCTTCACTGAGAAAGAGGCATCCAGAATCACACCCAGGCTCCTGACAGAAGGCACCGGTGTTAGTTGGGCCCCATCAAGGTGTGCCAGCTGTCTCTCTGCATACCAACCCAGCCAGAGGACCTCCATCTTGGCTTAATTCAACTTCAGCCAAATCTGCTTGAACTAGTCCACCATGGCCTCCAAGCATCTGGCCAGATACCCTGGTGATGTTTACAGATGGCCGTCCATGAACAGGAATAGCTGGGTATCATCTGCATATTGGTGACCCAATATGCATCTCAAATTCCAGATCAACTGTGTGAGGGGTGTGCATGTAATTGGTAAATAACATCAGGAGGGGTATTGCTGACTGTGGGACCCCACAAGTGAGGTCCTAACACTGGGAGGTACTCCCCCCCTGATGCCACTATCTGTCCTCAGCCTTGGAGGAAGGACTGCAGCCATTTCAGATTCCCATGTTGGCTAGGTGGTGAGTGAAGAGCTCATGACTGACTGTGTCGAACACTGCCTTCAGGTCTAGCAAGAACAGCACTGATCTGCCTAGCTTCAGTTTTCTCTAGAGATCGTCTATCAGGGTGACCAGAGCTGTCTATACCCCATGACTAGGCCAGAAGCCAGTCTAGAATTGGTCAGGTGCTGATGTTTCTTCCAAGTACCCCTCTAGCTGTCCTGCAATCACCATTCAGTCACCTTACCCAAGAATGCTGAGTGCAAAATAACTGACCGGGTTGGCAGAATCCAGCTTTTTTTCTTCCTCCAGAAGTGGCTTGACCACTGCCTTTTAAAATCTGTCAGGATAAACATTGTTTTCATAAATTTGTTCCATTTGCAGAGGCTTTGACATGAACCTAATGTCCTGTAAACAAGGCAATAAATGCTTTAAATAAAATAAATGTACAAATAAGTTCCTTTGAAAGATAAAATATGTATTGTATGAAAAGCAGTGAGAGCCTGATGTTTGTAGCTAGATTTAAGTCCAGTAGCACCTTAGAGGCCAACAAGATTTTTGAGGTATATGCTTTTGAAAGTCAAAGCTCCTTTAGTCAGATATGTTAATGCGGTGATGTGTGAGAATCCAGATTCTAATCAGATTTAATATTTACTGGAATTATGTGCTGTAATTGAATGGTTTACCTCCTAGCAATTTTGATAATCCTTATCCATGGTTCCTCTATATATTTGTAAAACAGCCTGGGAGGTGGAACATGTCCATATGCCCAAGTCAGAATAGGGCCAATTCTACCCCTGCAGCTCCTGCCCCTCCGTCCTTAGACTCTAGCCTCTTTGCTTTCAGACGTGCCTCAGTGCCTGGAGCCAGCAGCAGGTAAGGGGAGACGGCCCTGGACAAAGGGACATGGTGGAAGGCCTGCTAACAAGGGCCCCTTGGACTGCTAAGCAGGGCCTGCTAACGAGGGCCTCCTGGCCTGCTAGGCTGGGTCTGCTAGCAAGGGCCTCTTGGCCTGCTAGGCTGGGCCTATAGGTTCAAGATCCCTTCTGGTTTCGATCTCGGAGGGGAAGGTTGAAGCAGGCTTACAGACAGGCCAAATTCTGCATGAATCTGAATTAGCACACATGGCTATGATTCTATGGCCCCAACCGCTACCTCCGATGTGATGGCCTTCATAGCTATACTCGATGTAATTGTTTGTGGCTGAGAGACCTCCAGGTCATCCTGCAAAATGTGGGAAATTCACAACTAAACAAGAATTACAACAAAAGCCTGCATCTTACTAACCATCATCCAGAAAGGTGGAACACTTCTACACAATCAAGAAAAAAATCTTTTAATTATGTCTTCAATGGAGACAGAGGAAATGCAACCTAAGGACCTTTAAGCTTACCACTCCACCTCTACTGACAGCAAGGGATGGAAGCTAAGTGTTTTAGGATGGAAATTATACTCTTCTGTGTTGGAGTTCAAGATCTCCAACTATGAAACCATCATGTCTGGTTTTCTGTCTGTAACAGTTGTTCATCAAATGTCTCCTGTGCAGACACACATACCCTTCCTCTGGTCGCGTTGCACATTCTGCTTCAGTGGTACTAGACGTACTCAGGGTGCACATGATGCTGCATGGTAGCACAGGTTCCCTGGGTGGGAACAAGCTTCTAGCTCCGACACACTGAGCCCCCTAGAGGCTCCTATCTGTATTAGGGATGTGTGCTTTGTTTCAGCTCGGCCACCTCGGAGATTACTGAAGCCTGAGACGGTGTGTAGGAGGCCAGCACCATGACCACCCCTCCTCGCCACATGTGGCGCTGGTATGCCATGCACAGCCTTGGGCTTTAGTGATTGCCAAGGTGGCCGAACCGAGCTGAAGTGCACATCACCAAGCTGTATAGACTTCCCCAATGGTAGATCTGCCCATGTGTATCCACACCCCCCCGATGCGTGTACAGAAAATACTTGATGAACAATAGTTCATTTTCGTGGCTCCTGTACAGACACATATGTGGGACTATGCAATCACTGGCCAGCTGTGAAAAAGATTTCCAAAGCTGTCTAGTAGCCTAAGAGTTCCCCTCTTCCCTCTAGCATTTTCCTGCCAAAATGATCACATATATATCCATATAGATCCATGTATGAATGCATTAATATGTATATAGGTTGCTCAGTACATACATGGAATGATCACAAAACTGGTTGTGATTCTTCAAATTTACAAGGAATAGTTTGGGGACTACATCATGTATGGACTGATAGATTTTCCTTCCATTTCCTAAAAACGAAATAAAACCTGTCACCTGAAAGAGCTGAGATTGCACTATTAGATTGTTTGTTTGAATTTTGATGAGCTGTTTTTAGCTCATGATTGATTTCTTTTTTAGATGTTTTATAGTTTGGAAGTGGTTCATTTTTCCAGTCATAATCTTGTAGAAAGCATTATTTGGGGTTTGGCAGCTATTCAGGGCATTCCATGGCTATGTCACACTTCATGTGGTTTTGAGCATGGCTGCTAGGTGTTCCAGTGTAAAATCTTGGAAATGGTGTTTCTTTTCAAAGATTTAGTTTTACACTTTTTCAGACTGAATTTCAAATGAGAACATCTCTATGGGGTTCTTCATAGGAGGCTTTTATTGTTTTTACGTTGATAAATTACATTGGCATAAATATGGAAACAAAGGGGGAGATTGGGGAAAAAAATTAAACCCAGAACAAACCAGTTAACCAGAGAGATTGAAAAAGAAGAAAAGCCTTGTATATAGAAGTGCTTTTGGTTTCCTATATATGGCTATAAACACTGTTGGGCAATGTGCTATCCTGACTTGGCTTATAGAGAAATTTGGACCACTTACCATCTGGAAAGTTATCTCCAGTGGTCCTAATTCATTATAAGAACACAGAGAGGTACCCTTTCCATCTAAAAGTGTTTACATCTGGATGTTCAGTGCTTTGGTCAGGCAAGTTGTGATTTTAACAAATACATTGTATGGTGTGTGTTGTACAAACTTAAACCACTGAGGAAGGCCTCACAATTGAAACACATTTGGTGTATTTGTATTTTATGTTATTAACTGTACCTGGTCATAAGAGACTTGTAAATGTGTGACATCCCCACATGTATAGGTGAAATTTTACCACCACTCCAAAAGGGGAGGGGAACCTATGTAACTGAAGTTGGTGGATTTTTAAGCATAATATATGATTCTATATAATTTTAGCTGTTTTAGAATTGTTCTTGATATTTTTATATACACATTTTTCTTGTTTTTTCAACTTCATTGGCATAAAATTCTCAACAAAGGAGGAAGCAGGAACTGGCAGGAGTAATGGATTTTTCTCTCCATTGTTGTGCCCCCCCCCCATCTCTCAACTAAAAGCAGCATATGGTCTGTTCATGAGGTTGGGGTTGGGGGAATGGCCCATAGGATCCCATCCAGCCCACCTTCTGAAGCTGTTGTTTTCTTCAGGAAGCTAAGCATGGTCAGCACTGGGATGGGAGACCACCAAGGAAGTCCAGGGTTGCTACTACCCAGAGGGAGGCAATAGCAAACATCCTTGGAATGACTTGCACTGAGAAAACAGCTGCAGCAGGAAGAGTCAACTGCTGCTTCCCCTTACTGCCTTAAAATACCTCACTGCCCCCCTACTGCCCCAAAATTCTTCACCACTCCCCTAGCTCATTCCACCACTACCGTGAGGGTGTACCACCTACTTTGGGAACCCCTATGATAGAGTACATCTGGGACTAGAGAGAGAGTCCTGTAGGGATTGCTTTTGACAGACAAGGTTTGGATGCTGTTCCCAGATGAATTGTTCAATCTTTTAAATTACTGTCTTTATGTTAGAAGCTGCTGGAAAAAATAAACATTGGCACTCTTAAGCATAATGCACTTCCAGTTCTGGCACAGTGTCAGTTAACAGGCTGGAGTAGGAAGGAAATACAAGCACACTTACTAACTAAATAATCATATTTGTTTTGTTATCCCATGTTATCCTCAACCTAGATATCCCACTATACAGTCTGTAGGATCCAAGACAGAGGGGTCTGGATTTGTAATTAATTTCAAGATTAAGGAACCCTCTGTGTGTATCTGTGTGTCAGGCACACTAAAAAACAAAACAAATTGTCCTAACTGAGACAAATTGTCCTAACTGAGAGATATGCTCAAATTCCTCCTGCGGTTCTGTGTCTGTGGGGACCTAATAGTTGAAGATCTTCCACATTATCTGTTGGACTATGTCACACGGATCCAAGGAGGAAATTTCTAAATAAAATTATTCCAGGGGTACTATCTTCAGCTCATGACAGGTTAAGATATCTGCTTCCTGACACTGGTCCATTTGCAACACGAAGGGTTGCCACCTTTGCATTGGCCAAGATAAAAATTTGAGCCAGCATTGTGGCAAACACTGTGGGCTTCTTAACAGCTGATGAGCAGAGTATATGACAGAGATTCCCAACCAGGGGTCTGTAGAAGTTCTGAAGGGGGTCCACGGGAGCTCTGAAGTAATATGGTGTTGAATGGGGACTGGGATGTCTTCTCATCTCCTACTATTCTTTCCAGCCTTCATGAAATAGAACTGCTATCATAGTAGTAAAGGGGGGGAGCAAAAGGAGGGCTAAGGGTGTGGGTCGTGATGTCACTTCTGGGGGCATGGCATGGGGCATAGCCAGCTGACATCACTTCCAGAGCTCGAAGTGTGAAAATTTTTTTCAGGGGCTCCTCCAAAAGATTGAAAAAGGTTGTTATATGGGTTAAATGTAAGTTTTATTTAGTTGATAACCGAGATTGTCTTGAATGTATTTACTGTTTTGTATGATTTTATTGTGCATCTGATCATGCAACAGCCTATGGCCTAGTGCAATAAAATTTGCTTGCTAGTAAATAAAACAAATCCACTTCACCTCAAAGCTGACAGTGGACTTTGTTTAAAAGGGTCAGTTATGCTGATGCAAGATCCTGGTGCTGTTTCGCCATTCTTGGGCACCAGTGCAGCTCCACAGTAGCTGTGCAAGTCAGGCATATGCCTCTGCTTGACATCACCACGGGCAGATTGTGGGATGTGGCCCAAATTAGTCCTCTCCCTAAGCTTTCAGCCTGGGAATGCCCCCTGACAGAGGTGCATGAACAAAAAACATGGTGCAACTCATGGGCACCCATTGAACAAAAAATCAAGTCACCCCCCCCACACTTCTACAGCAGCCATACCCATGAGGCTTCAAGCAGCTCAGAACAAAGGACACAAGGAATAACCTCCCTCCCCTGCAGAGCCTCTTGCCAGCTCTTAGTCATGCCCTCAGCTCTTAGTCATGCCCCCCTACAAAACTCCTAGCCAGTACACTCCACAAATCATGTCTAAGAGCTCCCTGCTGGGCAGAATGAGCACCAAAGCACTTTGGCAGTAGGAACAGCACAAAGAATGCAATTAGCACTACTGGTTGAGCACTTTTCACTAACACCCAAAAGGAGAGCAAAGTTCACACTCCATGGCTGACCTCTCCCAGTTTTGAACCAAAACAGGTGCCCCATCTCCTGAGACAGGACCCAAAGGGGCAGCTGTGCAGTGACAGGTAAGCAGGGGTCTGATTTCCTAACTTAGTTACTTCTTTCCCTCTGTCAGTGGCTGGGAGCCACCCCAGCAACACCACTTCTTGCACCTGAGCCCAAGAGTGTGGCAGTCTAGCAGGGCCACAGAAGCTGCATACTCCAGCCACAATGGTCTGTCATGTACAAGGGGGATTAGTGCAAGGGGTCTGGATGGGGAGGGCTGTTGACGGAGCAGGCACAAATTCACCATTGCAATTCACTTACAGCTCATTCATTTGCCAGGCTCCCCCTTGGACTGGGTGCTTTGGGTGGGGGAGGCCCACTATGCTGGGTGGAGTGGGTAACCACACAATGCTTGAACTCAATCCCTTGCAGGAGCACATCCTTGTGGAAAAGCTGCTTATTCGGTTCGAACATTTGCCCTTCCTCTGGAGATGAATGTCACACAGGTGAGGGTGTTTCAGATGGTGCCAGCCTCTACTGGGGGGAAGAATTTTGGTTTATGGGCCCTGGAGTGGATTTCCAGGTAACCCTGATGGGCAAATCTGTGCCCGACAAGGGATGCTTGACCCCTTGTATTTGCACATCTCTTCATTTTGTCATCCTGCAGGTAAAGATCCAACAGGGCAAGCACAGGCTCGTACCACTGTTCTCCTAGGCCCACTGTGTTCTGGCCGCAAACCAAGACTGCCTTTGGAAATTGACAACTTTCTGCAGCCTGCTGACCCTCATCATCTTCTGCCCCATTCAGACACTGTCCCAGGAACAACCACACTAAGGTTATGCAATGGGCTCTCATTATCTCAGCCCCTTTCCCCCAGCAGTTCTCCAATAAAGTGTAATCAGTTGCCTCAACTGTGTCTGTTTGTGTCTGTGTATATTTGGGGTGGGTGCAGAGGTTCCTTTCAAATGCAGATGCTTCAAACTAGCTGTGGAGCGGATGGTGCGTATTTTGCAAGTAATTCTCATCTGCGTGCTCAGCCCAAGGAGTTATGTTCTGTTGCATCTAATAGTAACAGACTCCATGCATAGAGGGTCTGCAGGGTATAAAGAGAACCTATTGGACAGTCAGCTCAGAATCCTCTACTCCTACCCCCTACCCTTCTCATACCCCTAATGCTTTCTGAGTAATATCCTTCCCCTTGCAGGTAATTCTCAGAGCAGGGATGCTGCTATAGTACCATCTATTCAGGTGGTTGAGGCAGATACTGGGTCAACCAATTGCAAGGGCAGCCAAGCCCTGAGGGAAGAGGAGCCTCCACTGATGTGGCAGCCTCATTTTCCCTCTGTGGTGCTTCTTTGAAACCCTGAGGGTTGAGAATCCAGGCCAACATCCCCTTGTGGAGGAGATTGAGTTGAGCCAGGCAGAGGTTGTTAACTAATGGGAAGGATGGCCACAGTGATTTAATTAATTTTGTAGTGAAAAGAAACTTTAAACAACTCTGTTGGATCTTCCATATCATGCGTAGTTTGACTCTAAGTATAGTATAAATCCACATATACTGAACTGCTTGCAGTAACTTCAACAAAAAGAAGTTTTGATACCCCGATTTTCTCTACCTTAAGTGGTCTCAAAGCAGCTTAGAATCACATTCCCTTCTCCCCACAATAGACAGCTTGTGAGGTAGATGGGGCTGAGTTCTGAGAGAGCTGTGACTAGTCCAAGGTTATCCAGCAGGCTTCATATGGGAAATTAAACCTGGTTTTCAGCTATTAATCACAGTCATTCAGTTACCTTTTTTATCATCGGTCATAAAAACAATAGCGTTATCATGCTGACTCTCATAAGTACCCAATTATGCAGTGGTTAATTTTCAGTATCTCAATTATTTTTCCCTGCAGGAATTTAGTGTTTCATCATGAAGTTTGTATAGATGTTTGCAAAAAATTATGAAATGTATATAGGGTGAAATGTACTGACATTTTTTTTTAAATTACTACCTGTAACACATGACATCTATAATAACAGTGGTAGACTGGGAAGAACTTGCAAGGGGGATATGAAAAAATTGGAGGAATGTTGACAAAAAAATTTATGCGATCTGAAGAGAAAATTTAATGGGTGTATAAGAATTCTTTTAAAAGTCCCAACTTGGCCTATATGAATGAAAGTAAAAAAGCATCTGTCCTGTTTTATGCACACTGCGACTAAACTTTACAAATATTGTTAGCATGTACAAAACATCCTAACCAAAGAACTCTTGCTTTTTAAAATAATTATGAGTCCAAACATTCTACTAATGCTTTCCTAATTTATTTATCTTGTAAACACTTTAGACTAACATCTGTTTTCCTCCTGTAGGCCTTTACAACTTCTTCTCAATATATTTAAAACCTAGTTCAAACTCCAGTTATGGTGCAAGTCTGGGATTTAAGTTAATCAGTGCTCTTTGTGAGACATGGTCCTCAGTAAATAGCTGATTCAAACTCAGCTATGGAGTAGTTTATATATAATGCCAAATCTTGCCTACATGAGTGATCTCTGTACTCTAGTATCTGCCCCTTTGTAGTGTCAATGATTTCAGATTCAGCCCAGATTATAGTTTGACATTACATCCAAACTGTCAAACTAGAGTTTGAACTTGCCCTGCCAAATCAGAATTACAAATTACGTGATTTGCTATTCTGGCTTAAACAAGAAGCACAGATCATGGTATTTGCTGTAATATCAAACCAAGGTTTGTGCTAAAATATAGCAGGTTTTTGGTCAACAATGCATATTTGAGGGGAAGGACAGAGGGCAAGTGAGCATGGAGATCATTCACATTAAAATATTGAAGAGGCAGCTTCCTCTCAGCTACAGCAAGAAAATAGACATATTGGTTATCAAGCATATGGTTTTAAACCTGTACAGAATTTAAAAGTACATAGTAGTTGAAACAATTATGCTACAGTACATTAATGATTAAATTCTAACAAGCACAGTTTCCTTTAGAGTGCATAGCTAGGATTCAAAGAACTGTATAACTACTTTGGGGTGCTAGGATGGACTTTGATGTTTCTTGGTGTTTTTACAGGATAGTACTAGAGGATAAAATAGGATTTATTTACCACCTTTTTGTTAGTTGCTCTGCATTAGGGCGGCATTTTCAATTAGAAAAATTAAAAGTATAATGCAATCAGTCTGGTGTATATAAGGTATATTGTTAAAGTGTTTTGTCATAGAATAGTACTGTATTCAAAGAAAAATGTTTATGATCTTTTAATTCCTTCCTAATTCTTTACTTTAATCATGTGTATCTACCTTATATTTATTTACAACATTATGTTCCAATCACAAACCTGATATTCCAGCTGATGTCTTTAATAATGTTACCAATTCTTTTGATTCTTTATGTTGAACAGTTCAGGCCGTGGTACTTGCCTTGACAACGAGCCTCCGAAGCGTGACTTCCTTTATCCTGGTGTGGCCCCAGGTCAGGTATATGATGCCGACGAACAGTGTCGCTTCCAGTATGGGGCAACATCTCGCCAGTGTAAATATGGGGTAAGAAGTCTTGATCCTTATGCTAAGTATCTTGCCTAGTAATCTGTATATGTTCCTTCATTACATATATAACTAGATGGAATAAAAGCAGTGTAATTTTCTTTTAGTGATTTGGACAGAGACACTGGTTTAAATGAGGAATGGGAGGTACTTATGCTGCATCTTTTGCTTGAGTCATTTGTATCTATTTTGCCTGCAATTTGCATAAGAATGAACTGAGCAATTTCCCCCCTTAAACTTGGAGACTAACTGGAAGCTTCGGTTAGGCATACAATACTGTCTTGGTACATTACAAGCATTGAGATCCATTCTTGATTCCTTGAAGTTAGATGTAAAAGTGCTGTTACTGTGTGGTAGGCAGTGCTCATAAGGTATTAAACTTCCAAACACTAATATTGTGATACTTATTTCTCTTTTAGCTGTTAAACTCGGTTTTTAGTAATTCTGTGATTATTAACAATTATTACTCATTTTTATTTCATTTTCACTGATACTGATTATTAGTAATAATAGTCACACAGGAGAATTAACAGGTATTTTAATTCCTGTTTAAGAATATTTATTATTGTTATTATTTATTAGTAATATGAATTCAGAATAATTTAAAGGCATGTCGTTCAGAGCACTGATAGAGTGGTTTGAAGACTAAAACATCAGTTACATTGATTTTACAGTGTCAGTCATTAACTGAATATTAAAATTGTATTAAAATACATTTGCAGATTTTTTTTGATGCCGTTACATATTATTTTATATACTTTTAAAATAAAAAAATTAAAATGTTTAGCCAAGCCTAAAAAAACTTTTAAAATAATTTACCTAATCACTTGCACTAATCACTTCTGTTAGAGATATAGTACAAAGGGAATTAATTTTTAATATCCCCAGGGTGACAAGTACAATATTATTCTTGGGACGGTATTATGACTCTTGGCAGCTCATGTAGCAGTGGATTTAAAAGTTGTGTGTGGTTGGCTGTCTGATTGGTTGAGTCTCTTATTTTTGATGTCTCAGCAAAAGCCTTTATTATTTCTACTTAAGCTTCCATTTCTCACTCTCTACTCCCCCCCCCCATTATATCCAATTCACTTGCTTTCATACTCTTCTTTTTTCTTTTCCCCATAGATAGCCATCCTATTTTTAGTGTGCATTCAGAGTCAGACAGTTTGCAGATATCTAATTTCACAATGTGTACATTTGAGGGATATTATGTTTTAAATTGCACTGGACACTTATTCAGCGGTCACAGACAATCTGAGGATTGTTTGTGACAAAAATGAGCCTTTGCACATTCGCTTTCCCCTTCCTCCCCATATGGCTGGAGCCGAGATTGAAGACTTCCTGGTTTTAAATAAACTACTGCTTGTTGTGATATGCTTTAGCAACTTGTGGTTTGAGTCTTACTTACAAGTCAGGATACAACCATAGTTATGAATCCTCTTTTGTAGGCAGCAAATAACCCACAATTTTGATGTCAAAACTAAGGTGACCAGATTTTAACATTGGTAAAGCGGGACACCATTGACCAGTGTGAGGGGGGTTTCTTGTATTGTAATATATATTTTTTAATTTCAACATAAGCACAATTTGCCAGGTGCCCGCAGATGTCTCTCTAAAAGTGGGACAATCTGGTCACCTTAGTCAAAACAAACTGCAGTTATCCATCAAACCAAAAAGTTTTTACTTTTGGCCTTATCACTGAAATTTGTCCATGATATCTGAATACAGCCTTAGTAATGTGCAGATTGCTGCTGAGCAGATGAATCATACCTTTTATTCTCTTTTAAACTTCCATATTCTATATTGGGTGGTTGATGTTTATAGTAATATTCAGTATGTGGTCTGGGCAATGGGTAGAGGTTGCACAGCTGTTTCTGCCAGTTGTTCAAGGGCTTCTGAGCTCCTTCTGCCAACCTACAGATTCTTGGCTGTAGTTTTATACCACAGTGAAAGACAAGGTGAGAAAAAGTGTTGAACAGAATCAGCACATGGAGAAAGCAACCCTGTCTTGATATTATAACCATTTTTCTCAAGCTTATGCTGCCCCCCCCTTCCCAAACCAATGCCAAGCATCAGTTTACCAGGTGAGGATGCAGGGATCGTTCATGGCTGCCAAGAGATCTGTGAAGTAGTTCTTTTAGTAATAGTGCCCCTATCAAGGGGGTAGCAATAAGGGCTCACTTTGAACTCATGGTGGGTAGCTACAAAAGGAAGAGTTAGTTTTTCATACTTAGTGTCTGCTGTCCCACAATTATTTTTTTACTCTGCTTTATTTCTACCAGTATCAGAGTTTAGCTTTGAATGGAAACTGCAGGAGCAGCTAATTGTTTCTGGAGCACTAGGACTCCTTCTTCCTTGTCTGTAATCTTATATCATACACCCACAAGAACTACCTATCTTACTGATGGAGAACTTTGAGTTCAAAAGTGGAGAATGGTGTATCTTCTCTATATAACCTGGTATATTGGAATGTTCTTTTGAATGTATGTAGGTCTGCTTCATATGTATCGCAACTCGTACACATTAATCTTTGTGGGAATTTCCATGAATACCACATGTATATGATTATGTGGGACAATACTTCATGCACGTAAGCCTCATGTACACCATGAAACTATGGCCAAAATGATTCCTATGTAGGATTTCTGTGTTTTATGCCAGAGTATTTAGTCATAACAATTTGCCGAAGCAATACAAATCTCTTAATTTAACAAGAGTATTTTGTGGTTAAGAAAAAAATATTTATTTTTGATCTGTTTCAATTGTACGTATTTGTAAATTAGGTTAAGGTGCAAAATATTTATAGAACTGAATACTCCATGGTAGACTTGCTGTGGTAGATTTTGTTATACCTGTTCCCCTTCAACTGGATCTTTAAGGCCCCAACTTCAGAACAAATTTTGTTTTTTAGAGAATTGCTGTCAAGAAGGGAAAGTAACTTAAACTTTTCAGACTTAAACCATGCAAGTTAAGGCTGCTTGGCATGATAATTTGCATAATTATGCATCATTTGCATAAATAGTAATATCATTAGCATAACTACTTGCCATAATAATTAGTATGTGAAGTTGTATTGAAAGAATTTGTATGCAACACACAAACGGCAAAGATATTAAGCGTTTACTGCTTTTTAATCTATTTATTTATTGTTTGTTTTTGAATTTTTATACCACTGCTCTCAGTAAACTGACTTGCAGCAGTTCACAGTAAAACATCTCATAAAATACAACATAACCTAAACAAATCATAAAATACAACCCCCTCGTGTTCCCTACTATTTAATAGCCGTTCCCAGACACTTGTATTTTTCATATGGAGGTCAACACTGAGAAGAAAGAGTTATAATACATTGTTTATGGTGCCAAGGAGGTATAGAGACTGAGGCAATGGAAGAGTCAAACACACAACCAAATCTTATGGTAACAAGAAGTCCACAGCTTATTTTATTATGCATAACCAACTAGAATGATAACGCAACAAGGGGATGGATTCGCCACCATCAAGCAACTTGCCTATCGCCTGATGATCCCCTTCCCAGCCTATCTGTTTCGAAATAACTGCAGAATGGCAGGTTACAGGGGAACACGTGAGCACTGACCTCTATATGGTTCCCCTGCTACCTGGTTTTGTGAGCCAGCAGACAAGTTCCCACCTGGGCACCCTGTTGTATGTTTCCCCACCACCAAAACCCCTTGTGGGAGCCCTCTCATGGGAGAGTCTGACACACAGGCATTACCTCCCTCCAAAAAGATTTGTCCTAATGCTCAGAAACGCCAGCAGTGACAAGAGAAAGTACCTAGAATCCCAAAAGCTTGCTCAGCCTAGATCTACTAGACAGTGGTGGACAGTTAAATGGAGAAAATCCAGCAAAAGGCTAGAGGCCAACACAATCCTTCATTAAATAGCCCTTATTGAGTTGCTCCTATGCCCCTTGAAACAGATTTGGGGTTAGTAAAGATGAGCCAGGACTGGAGTGGTGTGGTTCCTGTGACTTGTCAGCATCCATACTGCAACATTATGACATTATGTTGATGTTCAAGAGCACTTTTCAAGGGCCACAACACATAGAGTGCATTGCGGTAATTATACACAACAGCTGTCAGATCTTGTCTGCCCAGGAAAGCTGGTTAACCATTCATAGCTGGCTACAGCCTCAGCAAGGAGTTATCCAAAGAAGAGAAAAAGAATTTGTCAAATGGTTTAATCAAATAATATTAGAAATACTAGCCAAAAAGCCCATTGCACGCAAAAATGCAATGGACGCTAGCGGTCCCTGGGAGTGAGAGTGGGCATGAGGGGGAGGTGACGTACCTGGGCGGCTGGAGAGAAGGCGCGGCCTTGGAGGTGACCGTGGAGGTTGGGCGGGCAATGGGAGCGGCGGTGCATTGATGGCCCCATGGCAGCCAGGTTTGCTGTCGAGGAAGGACGCAAGCTGCCGGTCTGCCCTCCTTGACGTCCAGGGACCATCTGGCAGCTATACTGAGTGAGCATCTTGCACGTGTCGACCAGAGGCAGGGCTGGCCCAATCCAGATGGGCGCATCTCGATTGGCCCGCTGCAGTGGCAAAAGTCCAGGCTGGACCACAGGTTCCGTTCCTGGACAGCGCCACCCAGATGGCCTTTTCCTAAATATTAGTGAAGGATAAGACAACAGAATTAGAGTCCAATAGCACCTTTAAGACCAAAGATTTATTCAAGGCATGAGCTTTCGAATGCATGCACTCTTCCTCAGACTAATGAACAATCATCGTAACAGTGGGAATATAAGCCAAAAGCTAAGTATGATAAATTAGTAAACTGTCTCACAACATCCAAATTCAGCTATATGATAATTCTTTGCTAAAACAGTCTATCAGTCCCCTTGAGTTCAGTTGTAGTTCACAAAAACATTGGAGAAATAAAACTGTCTACATTAGTAATTGCTGGCCCCATCCATCTCTACCCAAGTGTGAAAACTTGCAAGTGAAAAGATGTGCTGGCAACTATCTTGTCCTGAGACCAGAGAATCAAATTAAAGATTATATTACATGTTACTAACATCACATTAGAGTCACATGCCAAATAGAATAAAGAAAGGATTGTAAGGAATATGGATATAAGAGTTGAAGGTTAGCATGCATAGTAACATAAAAACCTATGTCCTTGTTGAGCCTAGGGTATGCCATTGTTTTGAGTATTATAATATCTTGCATTTCTGCAGTCTCCCTTTCTAGTCTGTTCTTGAAGTTCCTTTGTTATAAAACAGCTACTTTGAAGTACCTTATTGAGTGTCCTGGAAGGTTGAAGTGTTCCCCTACAGCACTGGTTCTCAACCTGGGGGCTGGGACCCCTTTGGGGGTCGAATGACCATTTCACAGGGCGTGGCAGGGCGAGCAGCTTGGCCGGGGGAGAGGCGCCTCCACTCTTGCTGCTCCTCCTGAAAGCGCTTGCCAATTTATATACAATTTATAACCAATTTATGTACAATCATGAACAATGGATCTTCAAGCCTTTGGTCAGTTTCAGTTTAATTTCTGTGAAAGAACCCTTGCATAATTTTATGGTTGGGGGTCACCACCACATGAGGAACTATATTAAAAGGTCGTGGCATTAGGAAGGTTGAGAACCACTGCCCTACAGGTTTTTCAATCCTGTGGTTTTGTTGTACTACTTCAGACCAACACAGCTACCCACTTGAATCTCTTTATTGTAATTTCCACACGGACTCAGCCAAAATGGTGTCTAAATGGTTTTTTCCGTTTTCAATGCAATATCTTTCATACCTCCACAAAGTAATATTAATAAATCCAAAGCAAACTCAATGTATTCTATCGTCTTGTTTATCTTTCTTAATGTATTCTATCGTCTTGCTTATCTTTCTTAATGTATTCTATTGTCTTGCTTATCTTACTTAATGTATTCTATTGTCTTGCTTATCTTTCTTAAACCACTCACATGATATGGAGAGCCAAGGCTGTAAGCTCCTGGTCTCCTGTTTTTTTCAATCCCATCCAGAATTGGTGACATCTTAAATGGGTGACACTTTAAATCCTGTATCTGACTTCCTGTTCACCTGTAACACTTCCAATGTATTGGAGAGAAAAAAATGGCAGGAGGACATTATATCTGTTCTGGGTACCATAAGTACAATTTTAAATCAGCAGGAAGAAATATCAAAGGAAACAGGGAACTCTCAAGGACTTTTTATTTCATTTATATACCTCCCTCCACTGAGGCTCAGGGCAGTTCACATAAAACATAAAGTTATCACTTCATCATCCCCTATATTCCCTTCTCCACACTATTTGCTCTTTCTCTGATTCTGGAAGCTCTCATATCTTCTCCATTTTTCCTGCTTCCTTTTCTCTTTCCCAATCACCAACCAGTCTTTCTATATTTGTTAATTAATTTTTCTTTTTACCATCCTTCTGAAAGGCTCACGGTGGTTTACATCATAGCATAACAATAAATAACAAATCCATAGATGAAATAATCATAAATGTAACACTACAGATCTAAAATTTAAAATTTTAAAATAGATTTAAAACATTCCTATGGTACTATCCCTCAGGGCCTAGAAGCAGCTGGGTGGGGAGAGGCGGATAAGTACTAGACCAAGCCAGTTTTGGCGTTGTATGATGTCTCTGCTGGTATGCATTCCTGTGTGTGTGAATGTATAAGGAAGCCAGGTTTGTTGGCCACCTCAATTTTCATTTTCTTTATTATTTATTTACTTCATTTATACACATTTCTCTCCAATGTGGACTCAAAGTAGTTTCCATTATTCCCCTTTGCCTTTGTATCTCCAGGTACAGGTTGAGATTCAAGATGAAGAAGAAGAGTTGGTTCTTATATGCCACTTTTCCCTACCCGAAGGAGGCTTAAAGTGGCTTACAGTCGCCCTCCCATTCCTCTCCCGACAACAGACACTCTGTGGGGTGGGTGAGGCTGAGAGAGCGCTGATATCACTGCCCAGTCAGAACAGTTTATCAGTGCCGTGGCGAGCCCAAGGTCACCCAGCTGGTTGCATGTGGGGGAGATAACTCAATAATCTTCTATAGTTGGATACGGTTTTGAACCTGGATCTAGGGCTGTGCGATTCGGCTGCTTTGGTGGCCATTCCCTCCGGGTGCAGCCAGCACCGCGCTGCGGGGGGGGGGGCGGTACCGGCAGTGGTGTGACAGCGGGTGCAACCATGCAAGCGCGGAATTCCGTGCCTGCGTGGTTGCGCCCGCTGTCACGCCGCTACTGGCACTGCCCTCCCCCCCGCGGCGCAGCGTGGCGCTGGCTGCGCCCGGAGGGAACGGCCGCCGAAGCGGCCGAATCGCACAAGCCTAATTCTCACCACTACAATATCCTGGGTTTCCCTACCCCAGCATCTTCTTTCTCTGCCTCTGGCCAATCTGCAAATGTCATGCACTAGCAAGTAGCTCATGTGAATTCCATGGTGCCCATTGCTGGGCCCAGGCAAATCTTGACACTGAGCCAGAGCAAGTTGTGTGGCATCAAGTTGTCTGCAAGTAGCTCATGTGAATTCCGTGGTGCTCATTGCTGGGCCCAGGCAAATCTTGACACTGAGCCAGAGCAAGTTGTGTGGCATCAAGTTGTCTGGTAGCTACTGCAGCAGCTGGGTGAGTGTGGTATGGAATATGTGGTAGCAAGCTGCCTAGTGTTTACTGCTGGCACAGTTGTGCCTCCCCTCCAGAAATGGAGGGAGGGAGCAGAGGGCTATTGGAAAGGGTAGTGCCCCCTTTCTTTTATTGAAGGAAACTAAGTGATTGCCTAGCAATAATTGTCATTCAAAGAGTATCTATTTCTTAAAGTACAGGTACTGCTTCTGTTATTTTGGGAGTTTTCAGTTCTCTACAGTCTTCCTAAGGTTTGCCCCTTCATCCTCCTCAGAGCATGATAATTTCTACTGGCTGCATCTTGGAGGATGACCACTGGGCTAGCTTCCCTTTTTCTTGTGTGGCATTCTTAGTAGGCTTGACAAATAGGTCCTGTAAACTACAATATATTAAATTCTTGAAGGGGGTACTCTCTTACCTTCAATAAACCTTGCCTCCCCATGGAATCTGTTCTATTGTCCCTCTAGAAACCTTGTTAGTATGTTTCTTCAAGCTGCTCCAAATGGAAGAAAACTACCCCACACTGGGGGAATAAGAATCTAAGAGCATTTCTGCACATTAGTAAAAATAGCATCACACCCGTGGAATGGCAAAGTGCAACATTATATCGCACCACCAAGGCCCTCCTCACCTTTTTACTGTCTCGCTTTTGTCTGCCTTTTTTTTGTGCGTCTTACCCTCTTCACCTGCTGCTGGAAGAGGCGGAAAAGAGCAACACACCTTATACACGTTGTGTGTCTGCCTGTCAATCAATCCTCTTCCTCCATGTTCTGACGTAATTTAAAGGTCCTGCGATGCCCACTAGTTTTTTTTTTAAATCATACTTCTCCATTGCAATGCCTATGCATATAATCAGAGATGCATAGTGCTTTTGAATGCCACCCCTTATGGGATCACGAGTAGGCTTGTGCACGAAGGGTCCGATCCGGCCACCTCCGCTTTGGTGCCCATGAAAGTCAGAGGCACCATAGACTATAAAGGGAATTTTGAGAGGCACGCATTGTTGAATGAAATATTCTTTTATTTCTAGCATCACCTACACAAATGTCCACCTACTCGTTGCTCCAGGAAGTTCGCCATTTTTAAAAAAGTAATTCTCCTCCCCAGGAACAAGGGAGGTGAGAGCAAAGGCAAGATGCTGCAGACGACTTTAGGATTATTGAGCCTTCCTTTTGCTGGTTGCTCTCTTTTGCTGGTTGCTAGCGCTTTTTAGGGTGGTGAATCCAGTTTTTGGAATTCCTAGAGAAGTGCTTTAAAATGGAGGATGTAGCAAGCAGTTTGCTGCTCAGACACAGGATGTAGGCAACCTCATGTGTTGAGGCTGGAATATAGCGTCTTCATTAGGTAAGCATTAAGCTACATTTATGGTGTGTGGAAATGCCCTAAAGGTAAAGGTAAAGGTATCCCCTGTGCAAGCACCAAGTCATGTCTGACCCTTGGGGTGACGCCCTCTAGCGTTTTCATGGCAGACTCAATACGGGGTGGTTTGCCAGTGCCTTCCCCAGTCATCACCATTTACCCCCCCAGCAAGCAAGCTGGGTACTCATTTTACCGACCTCGGAAGGATGGAAGGCTGAGTCAACCTTGAGCCGGCTGCTGGGATTGAACTCCCAGCCTCATGGGCAGACAGCTCCAGACAGCATATCGCTGCCTTACCACTCTGCGCCACAAGAGGCTCATGGAAATGCCCTAAGAAATAATAAATAAATAGTGTGATGCGTACCAGTAGGCCTTCAACTAAGTCCATTTATAAAAGGGGGGGTGTGAAATAAAAGAAAGTACTGCCTGTTCTATTGATGTAAGTGAAGCTAAGGGAAGGGGAGACAAAATATGCTCCTCTGTGTCCTTTGATAGTGTTATCCACTCAGATATACCCACGCTAATAATAAACTGGAAATTAACTGTTTCCGGTTAGCTCAGGGGTGCCACCAAATAGTTGTTTGGCAACACCAGTTTCCTGTCCCTCTCCCCTCCCTGTTTCTGCTGCCTCTGGAGTGGGGTGGAGAAACCGGAGGCAATTGCTAAAATTGGGATCTTTCCCAAAAAACTTGAAAAAAATCCCCAAAGCAAGGAGAATCACAAAAAATCAGGATAATTCAGGGTGAAATAGAAGTCTAAGGAATAATAATAACTACTACTACAATAATGAAAAAAGATGCCATCTCAAATCTGGATCAAAAATTAATTCAAAAAGAGTGTGCATCCTTAGTCTTTAGGCCTCTTTATTCTGCCAAAGTACACCTGAGTTCCTTGCTGAGGGCATGCACAGAATTCCTCCCTGAGTCATTACATGTGCACCCATAGGAAGTACCTCTCCAGTTTAGCATCTTGCGTCCCTGTTTTCCTCAGTCACTGGCCACAATTCATATACCAAGTGTGGGGAAATAAGGTTGGCAGGTCACGGTGCCAAGCTCCAGGTATCCTCAAATGCCAGTCTTCTTTGGATTATAGCTGTCACTCCCAACCCTTCACATCCTTTCAGAAGCCTGACATCCAGACACAGATAGGCTTTATGCTTCCTTTACTTCCCCTACTATTGGTCAAACTGCATTAGGAGCATAGCCTGGCTTCTGCTGCACAGATACTGTTTTTGAAATGGTAATGATGGTGGCAAAAAAGGCAGGCTTGTTGCAAAAGTATAAATACCATTTGTAATCATAAGAACCTGGGACATATGTATGATATTGGTTGCAACTAAGAGAAAACAATTATTCCATAGATGATGGATTTAAATTGCAGATGATCAGTTTACCTTACAAGCATGGAAAGCCTTCCTAATAGGGACTTTAAAAGAAACATGCCATATACATTGCAATACTTTGCTAAACTAACCCATCCAAAGCGATGAGACTGGAGTAACTATGTGTTGCAAGTTTTCAAATAGTGGTTTGCCCTCTACCCTGTCATTATTCAGTTAATCATCAGATTGTAAGCAAACACACCAAGAGGGACCTTTGCCCCAGTCTGGAGAACCCAAGATAAAACTCATCTCTTAAACAGTTCCGGAGAGCCTGTAAGAGAGAGCTGTTCTACCAGGCCTCTGGTTGAAGCCAGGAAATAACACCCTGCTCGAGAACCCATCTAACCTCCACGGGTTAAACATTAACTAACCCTGCAGAACTTTAGAACTATAAAGTAGGCAATTTAATTCTTAAATAGTATTATATGTATTATTATTATTTTATCTGCTGTTACCTGCATTGAGTCTGAGAAGAGTAGGCTTCTCAGTAGTAAACATACTACTACTACTACTACTACTACTACTACTGCTACTACTACCACCACCTCTTCAGACTTTCTGAATAGATGTTTCCATGACAGACCCTCAAGAATGCTCTCAAGTTTTGGTGGTCTGTTTACTGCATTTGATTTCCTCACTTTGATTCACTCTCTCATGCGCAGATAATGCATCCCTTATTATAGATGTCTTTCCTCTTGACCTAACTGCATGATACAGTTCAAATTATCTCCCAGCATAGCAAGTGGCAGGTCAGACAGGCTGACGTTAAGTGTATCTGGTTGTTCCATTCCATTCACTCTTTGACTAGGAACTTGAAAACAGCTTAGTATTTGTTGCTGCTTACTACTCAGGCTGACCAATGTTCATGGTCTTGTTACATACCACCAATTCATTTTTGTGTAACTACGAATTTGTAGTTACTGACTTTGAGATCTGAATGTACTCAACAGTAGCTGTCTAAATAGTAAACATTGAAGTAGGATATAGACTGTAATTGAGGCAGTACATGCTTGGTTGATTAGTGTGTGCTTCCAGTAGGCCCATTATGCACGGCCTCCGAAATGGTGATTTCGGGTCACATGGAAAACGCGGAGGGGAAGAAGCGAAGCAAACCTCTTATGCACGGGACGGGACGCAACGGCGGCAAAACCCAGAGTAACCGATTATGCACGCGGTGACCCCGGCGCCGCTTCTGGTTGCGCCCCGGTCACCCGGAAGCTGCGCTTTCTTCCGTGTTTCACTAACACGGCTTTTTCGGCAGCATGCACCGAATCTGCGGCCAGTTGCAGCCGACACCGTGCGTTATCGGTGATTTTAGCCGCCGCCATTCCACCCCCAATGTGCGTTATTCCCCCCGTGCATAATGGGTCATAGTCACATCACAAACAAGGTGAAGAGATATAGGAGAGTATATATAGAGTGAAGAGATATATAGAGTAGCATCCTGATACGGGTAAAAAACCCTTCCCCCAAGCAAAAAAAAAGCTGTTTTGGAAGAATTTCTTTTCTAAATAGCTATCCATTTAAATTCTGAGTTGTTTCACTTTAAGGGATTGGTTGAGAGCCCCTTGTTGAGCTTTATTTCTGTTGCCTCATGGTCTTTCTGTTCATTTGCTACTTTCCAACACCATATTGTTCACCTGAACTCTCTGTCGTACCTTTCTTTAAAAGTGCAGGCACAGGCTGCAGACATAATATATTGATGATGAGGGTTTGAAGAAGAGCCTTGATCATTTTGATATCAGCTTTGATTCCTTTGTGAATCAAGTGCAAGGAACAGTTGTTTGCAATGCTGGAAATACTAGTTGGCAGCTTGGACAGTGGCTAGATAAGTTTGGGTCTGAAAGAAAAAGTAATATGATGCTTGGTAGGCGAGAGTTCAGAGATTTGGTAAGGTTCAGATAAGCACCCAATATTTAGGAAAATAAGATGTGAACATAATACATAGTGGGAGTTTAAAATACGATTTCACAAGTCCTTCAGCATGTATGAATTGAGAACATGCTGCACCGCTTCATATTGAGCATTTCTGAAAATGGAGCATTTAATATTTGTAATATTTGGGTGCTTATCTGAACAATACTAAACGTTGAGCCTTCTGAGGTTCACACATTTCTAACACTCACCCTCGTTTGCATAAAACCATTGTTAATGATATGAATGAAATGAGGGTGGTAATCCACTTACCGGAAATTTTTTTGTCGTGTTGAATTCAAAATCAGAATCTGAATAAATTTGTTAATGCTCTGTTTTAACAAATGCTCATCAAGAGGTGCAGCATATTTCATACCAGGACGTACTGAAGGAATTATAATGTTAAAAGTTTTAAGATATTTCAAAATTATACTACAGTAAAATCCTAAATTTATTATATTGTGTTCTATTAATGTGTTTTCCATCTTATTTTTTTCAATATTGTGAATATGAAGAAAATCTAATTTTATGTAACTTTTCACTTTTATTAGCCTATCCATTTTGAAAACATCACAGCACGTAGGCCTTAAAACAATTAAGCTTTCACTCAGCTGTGTTGTTCTTTTGTTATGTGGGATAATTTAGTTTTAGATGTATAATTTCAAAATGCCTATATGTAAAATTCTGCATGACATATAGGAAAAGGCTCCATCATTTATAGCATGTAGGCCAAAGGAAGATAACTTCATTTGCTGTTTTTTTTCTCTAGATGGGTTCAGCTTTCTTTAATTTACTGCAAATACAAGCATCCGAATTCCAAACTGAAGTCATGGAGCCCTAAGATACACCGTTACAGGTTGTCATCTATCTTGTCTTGATCTTGTGAAAGGCTACAGCTTCAGTTGATGTTTTACTACAGTTTTCCATATTTCTCAGAGAACTGTTATCTTTTAAATACACAAATGCAGGAGCTGATTTTGAGCTGCTTGACTAGGTTTCACATTTTGCTTCCCTCAACTAATGCATTTTTTTTCACTAATTCAGAAAGCTGAATTAAGGTATACTTGAAGTTGAGAGGTGCATACGTTACTTCAGTTGCTAGAAGTTAGCAACACCTAGAACAGGATCCTTGTGTCATCATTTATTAGTTTGTTTTTCCTTCCTTGTGATTTAACATAAGCATTCTTGGTGGGAATAATTATTTCTAGTTCCATATGATTTTAACAGTATATGTTACTTTAAACAACATATTTCAGTTGTTAGTGATACAATGAAAGAAATACATGTGGCAATTTAAATATAATGATAGAGCAAACATCTTCCTTAAAGTTAAATGTGAAGAAGGAGGAAACCACCATGGAAATATTTACATGTTTATATAATTTTCACAGTTTTTTTCTTTTGCGTGTAGCTTATTAATTTATAAATGGAACTATTTAAATGAGAAAAGTGATTTTATTTACAGTGTTAAATTATTTATTCCTGTTAGCTGTATTCAATGTAGCCTCAGATTTCGCTTCCAATAAAGTTTTTCTCCTCACCCAGTAGCTTCCAAATTGAACAGATGTTCAGCATTGTCAGCTCTGAATTCAGGCCACATCAATCCTCTTGGCAGTAGTAAAGATTTGTTCAAGGAAAGTGAACAAGTGCAGATTCCTATGTAAAGCAGCACTTAATGCAGCTTGTTGCTGTGTACAAAATATCTTCAGATTAGGGCCATATTGTATTCTTGACCGGAACTCTCTTTTGACTCAGACTGATAGTGTTAAACCTGATGACAAGAAAATGAATTCATTGGTATAGCACATGCTTTTGCATGTGGAAGATCCCAGGTTCAATACATGGTGCCATTTATTCAAAGATCTCTGCAGAGCTTGGAAAGACCTTGGAGGACCCATACTAGTCAGACCTGACCATTGTCTACTGAGTAGAGTAGTAGTCTGATCCTCTAAATATTTTTTAGTGAATTGTAAATGTACTTGTAAATCAAGCCTTGATAATTATATATAAGAGTTTAGGTACAGCCTTTTTTTATTACTTTGCAGGACAAAATTACAACTAAATGAGTATTGTTGATAAAGATTCTAAACAAGTTAGCAGTGGTAGCTATCAGAGGCCCTATTAGGGGCCAGGCGTGCCTCCCGAGGCCCTGGGACCTTCAGCAGATTCATACCCAGAGTGGAGTGCTCTGCGGGGGGCATAAGGAGGCAGGCGGTCCCAAAGGTAAGTAGGGCCCAAGCCGCGTAAGGCCTGAAAGGTCAAAAATGGTACCTTGAACCTGATCTGGAAGCAAATTGGTAACCAATGAAGGTGTTTAAGTAGCGGCTGAACATGAACCCTCCAGGAAGACCTGGTGAGGACCTGTGCCACAGCCACACAAGGTATTTCTGCTGATTAAGTGTCTGAAAAGCACTTGTACCAAAGAAGTGAGCTCCTCTATGGAGGACTGAACTGCAGGACATGGCACTTACTAAGTACCAGTTGCCCTGGAAAACACACCATTTAAATCTGTAGCTGCTTGTAGATCATCATACCACAGCTTTGTGGGGAGGAGGACTTTAAGTCCATGCTGCCGAGCTTTAGATCATTGAGTCAGTCAGACCACAAGGTGTTGCCAATTTCACCCTTGTGGAATTAAATATACCTTAAAGCCTGGTCTGAGGACACCTTTAAAAAATAAAATAAAAGATGGTGTCTTAGAGTCAAGAGAACTGAACCTTGACCTCCCCTATAATTCACATTATCCCTGACAAGAGCAAATGGTCATGATGTGAGCTTTATATTAGTTTTCAATGTTAAAAAGCAAATTTAATTAATTACAATGAAGACTCCAAATCTCAGCAAAAACACAAAATTAGCCATTTTGAAATGCTCAGTTCCAAGTTATAAAAAATCAATATGGAATAATATTTTAAGGTTTATGTTTTAAATTAATCTTGAAAGTCACAATGTTTTTGGAAGTCTGAGATAATAAAGTGTCTCTTGTGGAAGTGTTCTTCGCTTTTCTTGCTTGTGATACCATTTGGAAACCAGGCTTCTCTTCCCAATATTTCATTCTCTCTTTTTTTGAGATATTGAGGGAGAGAGAGAGTAGACTGTCAATTGATATTGAGCCTGTAAATATCTAAAATGTCCATTATAATGGAGCAACGCCCCTAAAAAGAAACTTTAGAAAAACAATGAATCATTTGAGGGATAAAAGTGAAATTGCATGTTTGCTTATGTTTATTGTATAATGCTCTGTACGAGAAGATTAGTATAGATCACTGTATCAATACAGTAAGTTCCAGTAACACAATCTGTTATCACTAACCTTCCTGAGCCAACACAAGGAACAGCATACATTTTCAAAGAGAGAATAAGCTAGAAGATACAGATCTTAAAAATAGTTTTGATCCAGGCTCTGCAGTTGTGTCTAACCTCTCAAGTTGAACAAGTGATTTGATGTATGAAGGAAGGAGAAGGCTGAGGGGAAAAGAAGGAGGAGCAAAGAAGAGGGAAGAATGGCTCTTTGAACTATCCAAAAGTACTACCTTTGACAGTCCAATACAGTACACATGCAACAAGGCATTATAATATTACCATTTGTATTTGGCTTGGCAGAAACTCCAGATTGGGGAACAGAACCTGGCAGAAAGGTGTTAACTGAAGTTCAGAACAGTTGGGATCTTTCCATTGTTTTAAAAGGCTTTTTAGCTGCTTCACAGTTTTGATTCAGACAGGGAGGGAGAGACTAGCTTAACATTTCCACCTGCATGGTTTTACCAATCTCTCCCACCACACTGTTATATTATTATTATCATCTATAAAAGGGGGAAAAGTCAAGTTTCTGTGTGTATTTGTTCCTTTTTTCAGCATCCCTTTTCTTAACACAGGTCCCATTGGTGCCTGGGCCATGGCAGGCTGGGCTGTTCCCCCACTTATGGTGTCCCAGGAGAGACACGAAACACCCCATTCAGTTTTGCAGCATTGCGGAGCCAAACGGGGCATTTGTCAATGGTGGAATAGCATTACCATGCTATCCCATTCTCCCGCCTCCTTGGACTGCGTGCACCGGGGGATTTCGTTCCCCGTGTGTACATGGGAAACAGTGGGGAATGCTGCCCCACTGCCATTGCCATGCATAATTGGTCTCTGTGAGCATGTTTTCTTCCCCCATTCTGCATTAGCCATTATCCCATTTAAAACTCTGGGTAGGCCTCATATCTTTTGTCATGTTGTATGCTTTGTCTCTGAACCACAGCAATACATGTACAAGCAGATCCTAATACTGAAACAGATTTAAAGAAAATGGCAGGTCCGGCCATACCTTTAAAATGTCCTTACCAGTCTCCCAAGAGTTCCCTACTTGTTCCAGTAATAAAGTATAATTCATTAGATCATATTACTTCTATCTTTTCAGCACAATTTTGGGAATATCTATTCATAAATAAGCCCTATTAAATTTAGAGAATATTACTTCCAGGAAAGCATGAGTAAGAGAAGTCTAAATGCATTGAAGTTGACATGGGCTCATTCCACGCACTTTGGACAATGCACTTGTAGTAAACTTTGGAAGTAGATATTCCTGTTTTGCACAGGATAATCCATCTGCAAAAGAACGCTGAAAGTGCATTAACCAACATGTGCAGAATGAGCACCGCTTATAAAAATGTGGGGCTGTTTAGGATTACTCTTTTATTTAAACTAGTAGCTAAAACAGATAGCAGATAACATTTCATTTATCTAACAAAATCTTTAAAAATCACTGTATCCTTTAATAACTGGAGAACATTCAAAATATCTGATGGATTTGGTCAAGATTAGGTGATTTCCTGAGAATCATAACTAGTCAGATCAAGCTATATGAAGGAATGATGGGATGGGAATTATGTGCTGAATATCAATTTTTTTAAATTCTGTATTCTAAGGTACATTATGCAAAGGAATGGAAAAGAATGGTATTTGTCTCTATTTTTCACAAGCCGCAGTATTGTGGCAATATGTACTCATCACCACTTCTCTGGAGACAATTTACGACTTGTTTATATAATCTGTATTCTATCTCATAGGCATTACCCAAATTGTTCTCCTAACATATTTAAACAAGAAACTCACATATTTCCTATCTGAAATGACTCAATGTCACTCATTTTTCCTTTGTGGAACTAGAATTTCCAACTTTTAGTGCTGTAAACTTTGCTGTAGTTGAAATGATTACTTGTCCTGGGATAAAAGACCCAAATCAAGATAATGATGCTACTTTTCTGTGATAGAGCTACTATGCCTTTTGATAGCTGTTATGATGTGCGGAAATGCAACAGAAAATGCTTTCATTCTGGGGAAAGCCTAACCTGTTATTTTTGCTGTTCAACAGCTGTTAAAGGCACAATAGGTCTGCAAAGAAAAAGCTGGTAGTATTTGTCATTAGCTTCTGATACTACCATATGATGTTGACCTCTTTTCCATGCTTTGGCTGTGTAATCAGATGAGAGGTTCAGATGTTGTTATTCCAGGTTGACTGGTCAGGTTTTTACAGTAGGTTTTCATAGATTTATTGTTGGAACCACAATGGGAAGTGAAAGTTCTAAGGGACAGTTCTATCCCCCCCCCCCCCATTTTGTTAGTATGTCAAGATTAGCAGCAAAAGGTCAGTAAGAATGATTTTGACAGGGTGCAAACCCTGCAGAACATTTTCTCTTCCTCAGCCATGTATTAAGAAAGAGGAATGTTTCATTTTCTTTGTACAATGCTGGGGATTCAAACTGTAAGGGTTGTGTGCTTCGGTGTCTGAAGCGGCCATTCCAGGCTGAAGCAGCTTCGGCATAGGAAGGAAGGGCGGTGCCGACAACAGCGCGCCAGTCAGCGCACACATGCAGGTGCAGAGTTCTGTGCCTGTGTGCAGGTGCCGGCTTGCACGCTGCCACCGGTGCCTCCCCTCCCCTCTCCCCTGCGCCACGATGCTGGCTGCTTCAGCCTGGAACGCCCACTTCGGACGCCAAAGTGCACAACCCTACTAATAGTACACTAGCTGTTCTATCCTGTTGTTATCAGGAGTGATTATTGTTTGGTGAATTGAGGAAACTACAGCTAGTGAAAATAGTCTGAATCTCTTAAGACTGAAAACAACTACCATGGACTCCAAGAGGATGTAATCAACTCTCAAGCTAGAGATGGAAGCTGGCTAAGTGATAGTGGGTGTTGCCACATACAAGGTACTAAAATAGCCCCCTAGGGAGAATGCATATTCATTGCCATGCCTATTTCCCCGAAACTGGGAGTTTTCTGCTCTTCTGAAGTATCTGTATTAGAGGCATGCAAGTAAGCTCACTCAAGAAAAGCGATCTACGTACTCAACTCAAGAGGTATGTTGATAACATCGGACTGCTGGTAGAATGTCCAAGATCCAGTGTCCTTTTTCTTAACCTATTTTTCATATTGTAAACTGATCATTTGCATTTTGTCACCAAACAAGATCACTACCATACGGTGATGAACTGTTTACAAAGAGCCAAGCATGGTTAATGAGGTTTATGGTAAATCATTCAGACAATTGATTTATATGCTAATTCAAACCACAGGTTTAGAAAATATGTCATCTTGAAACAAGCAAATGTGAAATCATTCTATATAATAATGTGAAACATATTTCATGTTGATCTTATATACCTGTAAAGAGATGTTACTTTGGGGACAAATATAAGTGTATGAGTGTGTCTTAAGGCACACAGTCAAATATTATTCAGTTATTCTGAACAACTTGCTTTTGCCTTCTTTCCCAGGAAGTGTGTAGAGAGCTTTGGTGTCTGAGCAAAAGTAACCGCTGTGTTACCAACAGTATTCCAGCAGCTGAAGGTACCCTTTGCCAAACGGGAAGCATTGAGAAGGGGGTGAGTTCAAATGACTTAATTCAGATTATTTTGTGATTGTTTTAGGTAATGCCAAACACTGAAAGACATATGAAACTGGAAACTGGGTCTTTATTAATATCTATGAGTGTTCTATAATGAAATGCTCAAATTGTCTATAATTGAACATAGAATTATTCCACAAAAACATTAAATCCTACAAAATTAAGAAAATGTTGATTTTAAGAGTGCTTAGTGTTCTCTGTGGTAGTCTCTTGCTATTTCATGCATGTCTCTGGCCAAGGCATTTTGTAAAGTTCTAGGCACTAACTGTCTCCCTTTACTTATGTTCTGCAACCATCATAGCCTTACTAATACTTACTAAAACGCCATTAGCTAAGAGCTGCGATTAATACGACCTTACATACTATCCAAGAGACAAGTTTTTTGCATATAAGAAATATGTGTGAAACACTTATATTTGTCCCTTGATAAAGCCAACAGGTGAAACGTGTTGGGACTCATATGAAGGATTAAAAAAACAACTGAAATTGAAGAGAGGAGACCTTTCCTTGATTTATTATTGCCATTGTTGTCCCAGTGCATCTGTATTGTATTACTAATACTTTGGGACAGATTGGGCATGAAAACAGCACCATTCATGGTAACCTCAGTCACGTGCCCTGGGAGCTGATATGTCTTATTCAGTGTCATGGCTTCTGTGCAAGCACACATGAGACCACACAGTCACAAGCCAACTGCAGGAAGAGCTACCAAGCTTTTATAAGATTTTCTATAGTCTGTTCTCCCACTCCCCTCCACCTTCAGATCCCTTTTCCCGCTCAAAGGATTACGTGACTGTGGTGGGGCAAGCACTGTTCCCTCAGTTCTTTCTTTGCCACCATGAGAACACGAGCCTTTGCAATCTCTGCTGTTCTCATGTTGTGAGTACTGAAGACTACAATGGCTTTATTCAAACAATGTGAGGAATGTGGGGTCAAAATAGTCCAAAACAATCATCAGGGCCAGGAATGGTCAGTAAGTTTGAATCTGCCAAGCATAAGGCCCTGCCAGGGACGTAGGGCACAAGGCAGTCCCTCAAATATAGGTATGTGCCAGTCTGCTGTTTTTTGTTGCCAAAAGCCAGAGATGGAAGGGTAGCTAGGCTTATCATTGTCTTGTGGGAGAAGACTTTTGATGACCCAGACTTCTCCCAAGTAGAAAAACTGGCACAACCTGAAAAAGATCAAGGGCTTCCCCCATAGCCTCTGCGCCAACCCTATTGGCCTTTGTACCTATGAAGTTACCAACACTTATTTGCTCAGCATCAGAACTGCAAGAAATCAAAGAAGATTAAACACCAAGAACATCAGTTGCCTTCACCCTGACATTGAACTTTCTCACCTCAGCATCATAAGTCTCCATATCAGCATCAGTGTTTTACTATCACATGAAGCTGAGGTGGAATTTTCCCCTTGAGGTCGAGACACCGATTCACCTCAGAGTGGAGTCTCAATACTGACTGATGGGCACTCAGAATGGCCTTGACGCCAACCTTTTCCACTTTGACTGGTATGTCTCTCTCCAATTCTGAGAACTTCGTGACCATTGATATCAGATCAATCTGTTTTTGTTCAATGATGGTGTTTTCAAGGTCCTACTGCCTTGGACAGAGCCTCCAAGGGGCCAGGAACAACAACCCTCTCAGCAAACTTTCCAGCAGCTGTCCTGTACTATTTCTACACTGGGAATTAGCCCCATCTTACCAGTCATCCAGTGGCAAGGCAAATTCATAGTTCCACTAGATGCCAGCAGTGAGTCGGGCCAGTCCCAGGTGTGGCCTGACTCAGGCTCTGCATTGCCCTGTGTTCCCTTTTGTGTCCTGGTTTATGGGACCTATGCCAGGCCTAGGCCATGGGAAAGGGAAATGTTGGGCTGCGGCCCGGTACTGACTGATCCACGGACTGGTCCTGATCTCCATACCGGGGGTTGGGGACCACTAATTCATAGTGAAACATATTTGCCTTACTCCATCAAGCTGATGGCCCATTCTACCAGAGCCAAGCTTTGTCAGTGTCTTTTATGTCTAGCTGTCCCTTGATGACATCTGCGAAGTGGTCACTTGGTCCACACTGTCCACATTTCTTTGGATGTAGAGTAAGGCAGCTGTTGGGAAAGTGTTCCTACAGTTTATCTTCTGCTAATCAGCCCACACCCACCTCCTTGGTAATTTACAATTCTTCCATATGGGACTGCACATAAGGCATGATGATGAAAACAGGGTTACGCTTACTTGTAACCATTGAATGTCGAGTGGTATTTTGTTCAGGCACACATCCTTCCTTTCTTCCCTGCTGTGGGCTGATCTACTATGGTCTCTAGTTCCTCACAGCGACAAAGGGAAAACTGAGGGGAAAGTGCTTTGTCATGTGATCCTTTGGGCAGGAAAAAGGATACACTGAGGGCAGAGGGAGGGGGAAGACTTTTGCCCAATAACCAGTGACATGAGGTATTTGAGGACATACTGCCATGACTAGGCATACTGCGCAAGAAAAGAAACCATTTGATCTGATGAAGACAAAACCTTAGACTCCCATCTACTAATCAGGAAGCCTGGTGTCATTTCCTAGCCCTCTAAAGTGGATGTACATTGAGCCATGACACAAATTCCATTTTTTTCTTTATTCCCTAGGTATAGGTTGAAGAGGAATTAGTTCTCTTTAACCTGCTTGTAGGATCTACTGTTGATTTATCTGAAATCAACTATATTCTCATATATTCCTTCATTAAACTGTTCTCAGGCTACAAGCCCTAATCTAGTTGTTCACAAGGTTTTAAAATTCTATTTCTTTCTGGGATTATACATTTGCTGATGATGTAAATTGAAGAAAATAAAGAGGTTCTGGATTATATAGCTACTTTTCCAGCACACCTGAAACCTTGTTGCTTTGGTCCCCGTTTTTTTATTTATTATTTATTTATTATATTAAAATAAATTATGCTATCTAAGGTGACCAGATTTTAACATTGGTAAAGCGAGACACCATTGACCGGGGGGGTTCTTGATTAAAAAGTTGGTCTATATTGAGCAACAAAAAGTTTCAAAGAATGCATAGAACGCAAAAATAATATTGTAATATATATATATTTTAATTTCAACATAAGTACAATTTGCCAGGTACCTCCAGATGTCCCTCCAAAAGTGGGACAATCTGGTCACCTTAGATGCCAAATAAAACCCCACACACCTTTTCTCAATGGCATTAGCAACATTTGTTTTAATATATACGGGGACAGTTTAACTAAGATTATTGTAACAAACTGTTATTCTACAATTTGAACATATTTTGTATCCTATATGTAATTCAGGATCAGGTAAAATTCCTGTTTAAAAAGTTCTATATATGACCAAACAGTCTCAGGTATTTTGAAATGAAATCCAACAAATCTTATATTTCCTGTGCTCTTCTGGATTTTCTTCAGTGAGATAAGACAACCTCATTTGTTTTCATATCAGGAGTACAGAATATGGTTTAGTTTGATTTCAATACAATATTCCTGTTCAGGTTATATTTTATTAGAGTTATTTCTCTTGTACTGACCTTGTGTCCCATGCATTCACAAAATGCAAGGCATATAGTTCAGCTATTGCCTCTTTAAAATTTCAGTCCATATTTTCATTCCATACCTGAACACTTGAATGAGCAGAGTATAAAGATTTTTTGGTACCCTGTTCCTAGTGTCTTGGCATTACTTTTATTATGTCTGCAGTATAAGTATAGATGAAAAACTGCTTGAAATTCCACATCCATTGTAACATTATCCATTCTTTAGCTTGGGAGGGGGGGCAGTTAAAAAAGAATTAACTCTCATAAAAATTCCCAGCTGGGGAATTTTCCATGTTGCACTTTTAAGCTATTTAAGAATAGGTGAGAATTTTCCTTAAACACTGTTAACATTATTCTAAATTTATAAAGAAGATTTACAGTAATTTGTAGTTACTTTTAATGAGAGAATTCAGAGATGTGTATGGAATAAAAAATAAACTCATGTATGTCAGGGATTTATAATTTGGAGATTAACATTTGACTTCATCAGTGTTTAAAATGTTTAAGAAAGTAAAACATCTGACTGTTATCTATACAATGAATGCTGATGGCTATAATTGGTCAATGCCGACCTGTATATTTTTGTCTTGATAACTCTATTAGTTCAAAACTAATTCTGTGTTTTCTATGAAATCTTTTCAGTGGTGTTATCAGGGAGAATGCGTGCCTTTTGGCACTTGGCCCCAGAGCATAGATGGGGGCTGGGGTCCCTGGTCAATTTGGGGAGAGTGCAGCAGAACCTGCGGGGGAGGAGTCTCATCGTCCATAAGACACTGTGACAGTCCAGCGTAAGTAGCTAAAGTAAGCCAGAGCCAGTAAAAAAAGGCATATTTGGAAATGTTTCAAAGTATGGTTTCATGTGTTATCTTTAAAAATGTTTGTCTTCTAGTGGAGCTTGCTAGATACACCAAAATTTTTAAACTATATTTGTTAATCATATACTGTAAACAGAGAACATACATTTAATATTTAGCAATATTTCCTATTAAAGTAAACTGAACAATCAGTAACAACCCATCATAAGCTAATTATAGTTCTGGAGCTCAAATACAAAATAATTAATTGTACAAACTTATTCATGGGTTTGTGATTTTCAGTCCATGAGGAAATGTCCCTTCTATAGATTTACCTGCCATCCTAAGTAAAATTACACCCTACTAAATGGGCTTAGATTAGTATTACTCAGGGCCTTTCCGCACAAGGACCAATGTTGCCAATTGGTTCCAGAAAGCGGAAACGCTATTTTTAATAGTGCAATCTCGGTGTTACGCATACCTGTCTTTGTAGTGGAATCCAGTAGCGTTTCAATCGTTTCCCACAGGTTTCCGGTCTCGCAAAAATCGTGCTTTGTCCCACCCCTGGCACTAGCTAAAATCTGCACATACATAAAAAATGTATAATTATCATTACAAAATATATTAAATTTTAATTGAATCAGCTTTCCAGCTTTTTATAGCTATGCCATCTATTATGAAAATGAAACATGGTTTAACACATTCAGTTAAACCTCAATTATATAGGCTCAATTGTTTCTATCAGTCAAGGTATGCACATTGTTCCACTGAATGGATTCATGGTATCTTGTAGAATGGTAATCTTGTTAGTCTGTTTCAGCTCAGTTTCAGTGAAACTAGAGATGAGATTTCCTACAAGCAACATGATTTATTTTGCCATATATGAAGTTGTATGAATTTAGGATCAGGCATTCACTCATCAGAGAATACCAGATTGTTCTTGAACCTCAATTTTCCATATTTAATTTATCTTACTCTCATCCTAAAACTGATTGCAGCAGCCAAGAAATGCTTAGCTTTGGATGTAGTACCTTTTCCGTTAATATGATGTTATGTGAGAGTACCAATTTCTTACTGTATAAATTTCAAAATCTGAAAACTAATGATGTGTATATCATTTTAAGATTCCACAGTATTGTGTCTAATGTTAGTAGATATGAAATTGTAAGTAGAAGAAATAATCTCATCTTTATTTAAATCGAATTGTATAATTCATAAATGGTAAACATTTGTTTTGCCCAATGGAGTTAGTAAGCTTACTTAAACCCAAAGTTTTAAAAACATGGCATATCATTAGTTTAGAAGAAGAAGAGTTGGTTCTTATGTGATGCTTTTCTCTACCCGAAGGTAGAGTTTATACTGGAACCAAGTTGTTATACTGCTGATGATTCTATTAATTTTTAATTGGTACATCCTTCTTATATAAATATTCATATGACATATATTTTTCCAGACCTTCAGGTGGAGGAAAATATTGCCTCGGAGAAAGGAAAAGATACCGATCCTGTAATACTGATGTGAGTAATTCAAAATTAACTTGCTTAATGGCCTGCATACTGCTGTTTTATGACTGCTGTTTTTAACTTCTGGAATGTCATATTGCTGTTTTTATGCTGTTTATGTCCTTTGACATGGGGCTTATCACAATTATCTGGCTGGTTTTGATTATTTTTTGTTTGTTTGTTTATACATACTTTGCTAGCTGCCCCAAATAAATTTCTGCAGAGGTAGCATATAATGTCAAATGTAAAAAACTGTGTTAAGTCCCCCCACTTCAGTGTTGCAACAGATTTCTTCAAAGACTATTGCTTTAGTTATGTGCTAACATAGAAATTGCAAGGGAAAGCACTGACAAATTTGTAGCCTTTCAAATATGAAGCTGTATATTACCAGAACTGCAAGATTGAAATGTGTGCAACTTATAGGGATTTTCTCACATAGAAAAGCTGGATAGAAGCTATAGGTGGTCCTAAAATGTTTGAAAAAGCATAAGGGCAACCAAAAGCTTTCTCTTTTAAAGAAAACCTCAACTGAATACTGCCAGTTAATATTTTCCTAATTAAATATTTGATTTTTTTATCTTTTAATCTCTTTTAATATCTTCTTAAAAATGCTTGGTCTGCATTTCATGTTAAATGTGTATATATGTTTTGAATTAGTATGTCATGAAGAAAATATAAAAATATTATAACATCCAGCAATTTGAATTGTGCTGTATCTCTAATGGCGATAGAAATTGTAGCCATTGGTGGTACAATAATTTATCTGTGTTTCATGAAGCATAAAATTGCTGAGACAGATTCATTTTCAGTATTTATGTTGTCTCTTATTACTCATCGCTCTTTGAAGGGAGAGAAATTTGATTAATGCATACATTAAAAGCTGCAGTTTTTGTGCGCTTGTCAGTATTTAGATGAAAAATATGTTGCTTACACTCACTGATTTCTGAAGGGTTTTGTTTTGGGTCAGCATTTACCATTCTTTTTCTAATTTAACAAGAGTTACTCCCTAAAATTCTTAAAATTCATAAACAAAATTCCCCTTTGGCTACTCCTTTATTTCAACAATGAATTTATTTTCTTTGCATTTCCTTTGAACCCTTCCATCATTTTGGAATCAACACATCCAACTCCTAGCAGATATATTTTTGATCAAAGATTTTTAGAATATTATTTGATTGATAACATGTGTGCTGATGTTAAAATTTAGGATATGAGGGTGAACAGCTGACTTAGCTAATGACAACGTGTACAATTTAGTTGCTAAGTCTTGCTTTTTATTAATTTTATTTTAGTTTTGGGGCTTTACAATTTTAATCTGTATAGATAACTGGTATAACATGTTATAAAATGCTTTAGATTTAGAAACATTTTAATCGATTAGTGAAGTTGAAAACAAAAGTATCAGAGGCCCCAAGCAAAATTAGATTAGTTCTGTGTGATTGGTTATCCATCCTGTCTACAGTCTATGTACCTGACTTACTATTATTTTCTGATTCAGCAGCAGAATTCAATAGGATTCCTTAATGTTAATGATGGCTGATAAAGTAGAATTGAATGTCAGGCCCAATGCAAGATGAGGGAGATACTGGGGCTCAATGGTAGAACATCTGCTTGACATGCAGAAGGTCTCAGGTTCAATCCCTGACATCTCCAATTGAAAGGACTAGATAGGTGAAAAACCTCTGCCTGAGACCAGCATAAAGGAGTATTGAAATAGTCTTTCCACCAAGCCTGATTGAGAAAAATTGTGTGATATATGTTCAAATGTATCAGTCATTTATAGCAAACTGTAGAATTGAACTAATACAGTGTCTTAATTCTAATGAATCAGACGTTTTCTGTAAAAATGAAAAGACGTCAAAAGTAGCTGCAGAATATTTTTTTAAAATTTCAACAGACATTAGATCTAAAGCTTAAATGTGTTTAGGAGAATAATTTCAGAAGGATAGCCATGTTAGTCTGCAGAGTGAGCAGCAGCATTTATTTGAATATAATAATAATAACTAAAAGTTATTCATTTCTAATTTCATGACAGATACTAGCTTGAAAATCAAAAAACTAGGAAAAATGAGTGATTTGAAATATATTTTATGGTAATTTTATTTTGCAACTACATTGGGTATGTAAATCAGCACTCTCTTGTAGCAGGTTCAGTGTGCTGATGGAAACTGAATCTGACCTTTATCGAACAGAACTTTCCCATTAATTTAAAATTTAAAAATTCAATGCTAGAAAAGTTAACATGCAGAAGTTCTTTGAACATATTTTGAGTCATGCCAGTGACTGAGTGTGTGGAATGTAGTGGTTAGATTAGATTCTGGGAGACTCAGGTTCAAATTCTTGCTCTGCCATGGAAACTTAATAGGTAATCTTGAGCTAGTTATACACTCTCAGCCTAACCTACCAGCTTGGTGTAGTGGTTAGGAGTGTAGACTTCTAATCTGGCGAGCTGGGTTTAATTCTGCGCTCCCCCACATGCAACCAGCTGTGTTACCTTGGGCTTGTCACAGCACTGATAAACCTGTTCCGACCAAGCAGTAATATCAAGGCTCTCTCAGCCTCACCTACTCACAGGGTGTCTGTTGTGGGGAGAGGAAAGGGAAGGTGAATGTAAGCCGCTTTGAGACTCCTTTGGGTAGAGAAAAGTGGTATACAAGAACAAACTCATATTCTTCTCGTAGGTTTGTTGTGAGGATAAAATGGGGGAAAGGCAGGTGATATAATTCTATCGGGGAGAAAGGCTGGATATAAATAAATAAAGAATATTTCTTAATATTCATTAATCAAGATTATATATTATCTTAATTTTTATTAGCCATGTCCTTTGGGGGCCCGTGATTTTCGAGAGAAGCAGTGTGCGGACTTTGACAATATGCCTTTCCGAGGAAAATATTACAACTGGAAACCCTATACAGGAGGTAATCTGTAGTTTAATAATAAGGGATGTGATCCAACTATAGATAATAGAGGCCTTTACATATACAATTAGATATTGGATAGAAAACACACTGCTTTTTGCATCTTTTACCAATATTTATCCTTATCCATTGTTGTTCCTCTATATATTTGTGAAACAGCCTAGGGGGTGGGACGTGTCTGGCTGTCCAAGTTAGAATAGGGCAATCAGGGTGCAGCCAGCTTTGCCCTGATTTGCCCTGCCCCAGCAGGTCCCGCCCTCCGTCCCTGGACTCTAGCCTCTTTGCTCTCAGATTCCTCAGTGCCTGGAGCCAGCAGCAGGTAAGGGTAGAGGGCCCTGGGCAAAGGGTCGTGGTGGAGGGTTTGCTAACGAGGGCCTCTTGGCCTGCTAGGCTGGGCCTGCTAACAAGGACCTCTCGGCCTGCTGACTGCCTCCTAAGGAGCTCTGTCCTGGCCCTGCTAACGAGCTGCCCAGCCGCCTGCCCCACTTGATCTGGCTGCAAGCTGCAGCGCAAAGCCATCTTAAGCTGCTTGGCCGGGGGCCAGGAGAGGGGACCCTTTCAAGGCCTGTTCTTAGGAACAGGCTTTGCAGCTAGTTTAGTTAATATTAACAAGAGTTGATAATTACTGTTAAATTACTAATATTGAAATCTCAGTGTCCCTAATATTCTCAAAAGAGGTGGGCTAAGCAGAGCACATTGTAAGTGTGAGGAGGTTAGTGGACAAGAAAAGAGTGCAGGAGTGTAATGGGACACATACTTTTGGGTCTGCAAGTGTAAGAATGGATGAGTGTCTCTTTGGAAATAGGATTAATCCTGTATTTTAAAAAATGTTTAGGTGGGGTTAAACCATGTGCACTAAACTGCTTAGCAGAAGGTTACAATTTTTACACTGAACGTGCCCCTGCAGTCATTGATGGAACACAGTGCAACGCAGATTCATTGGATATTTGTATCAATGGAGAATGCAAGGTACATTTTTATATAACTATGATTTATTTAGCAGTACAACAAAGTAACTTAAGCATTTCCACGCAACAGTTTTCTCTGACACAAAAGTTGTCAGTGGTACTCATAGAGTTTTAGAGTCAGCGGTTATGCCAGTCTTCTATATTTACTTTATCAAAAACTTGCAGTGGAGTTAAATAGACATTGATAACGTCTTTGGAATGTTGTGTACCCATTGTTCTGAATTGTGTTCCAAATATATGCCCCCATGTCTTTTAAATGAAGATTACCGTTATATAAGAAAAAGTGATAACTAAACCACTTCTTGGTTTTAGTTTTTTTTTCCTTTACGAAGTTAACAATTAGATCTTAAAATGTGATGGATCAGCAACTAAGAACCACCTCAAGTCACTGCAGTATTACAAATGCGTAACATTATATAATATGCTGTCTGTCATAAGCCATGTAATGATATGCCACTGAAAGTTTCAAGTATAAAATACTGTGTAAGATAATTGCTTTTCTTTTCTTTATAACACAATAAAATAGGAAGATGTACAGAAAGCAACTATTATTCAGTTGCAATTATAATTTGAAGTAATGCGATTAATCTACCCTTGAAGTTCTTTTTTTTTAAAGAAAGAAACCTTTCCTTTTAAAATTTTCAGCATGTTGGATGTGACAATATTTTGGGATCTGATGCTAAAGAAGACAGGTGTCGGGTGTGTGGAGGAGATGGAAGTACATGTGAATCTATTGAAGGCTTTTTCAATGACACATTGCCAAGAGGCGGTGAGTTTGAAGCTATAAATCATATCTTGTTCACATGTATAATTTCTGCCAGGTACAATTCTCTGCTCTAATGACCTAGCCAGCAGTTAGGGACTTTCTACAAGCTCTTCTATGAACTGTTCTTAGTGCTAGTTAACATTTAATGAAGTTGTGGCTGCAGTTGGGCATGGACATTTATTCATGATGAATTTTGGCCAGTCCATGGTTCACAAACTGAACTGAAGTTCTCAAACTGCAACCAGGTCACAAACATCCATAAACTTTTAAGGCAATTAGCAGAAGTTTGTGGGGAACAAAAAGCAAGAGTTTAAATCCCTGCTTTTTCCTCCCCACAAAACCCACCAGAAACAGCTGAGCTGCAGGCGCAGCTGAGCTACTCAGAACAAACTGCCCCACAGCTAAGCTATTTCTGATCTAAAGCTTAGAGCCTGGAACAACTGGGCTGCAGGAGCAGGTTTCCCCTGCAGCTCAGCTGTTTTGGGCATGAATCTCACAAGTCCAGTTTGATAATAAAATCAAAGTCCAGTAGCACCTTTAAAACCAACAAAGATTTATTCAAGGCGTGAGCAAACATGTGGCTGTGTTTGGTTGCTGTGACACAGTTTATTAATGTAACAAGATTAACTTTTGCTTATATATTCCTACTGTTATGATGGTCAGTTCTTAGTCTGACGAAGAGTGCTTGCACTCGAAAGCTCACACCTTGAATAAATCTTTGTTGGTCTTAAAAGTGCCACTGAGCTCTGATTTTATTGTGCTACTTCAGACCGACACGGCTACTCATTTGAAAGTCCAGTTTGGTTAGTTTGCAAGCAGACTGGGTTCATGATTCAGTTCATAGATATTGTTCATGTCCATCCTAATTGTGGTCAAGTGTTTGTCATCTTTCCTTTCTTAGATCATTTTCTGCAACAGTCATAAGGGAAGTTAATAATGTATAGTTATACAAAAAAAGCAAATGTTGATTGAATTAATAGTATAATTATTTAGTATATATATTTAACAGTACTGGGGTTTGATCATGAAGTGTGACAAACAGTGAAGAGAAGGGATCCATAAATTAATCTGGGAGTTTGGATTTGGTGTGATTTCACTTCCTTTCAACTCTGTGATTCATCATGGCAGAATCATTAGTCTGTGTACTCAATGTAATAGGAAATACTGTCCAGACCCCTTGGGTCCTTTCTGTTTTATATTGTCACTCCTAAGAATTTTAACAAGCATAAGTATAGATTATTAATAAAATAAGGTTTACTTTTGATTTACAGGCTACATGGAAGTAGTTCAAATTCCAAAAGGTTCAGTTCACATCGAAATCAAAGAAGTGGCAGTGTCAAAGAACTACATTGGTAAGAGGATACTTTTTTGTTAAATATAAAAATATCGGTAGTTTTAATATTCATTTTAATAATTTAATTTACTTATTAAATATGTATCATATTTGTATTTGTATTGTTTTATTCTGTTTTTACCCTCAAGTCAACCGAGGTGGGATATAAAATAAATTTATCATTATTAGTTAACTTTACCATTCAGTGATGGTGGATGAATTCACTTCTTAACCAGTTGCTTTTTAGACTGCCTCTAATATTAAATGAAGCTTTTAAAGCAATAATGGAAATATAAGAAATAAGAGGAAAGTTAGCTTTTTGTTGTAATGGTGACAGTCAGGGCTATCCATATATTTAAACTTTTTGTATTTTTAAAGCTTTAAAATCAGAAGAGGATGACTATTATATTAATGGTGCCTGGACTATTGACTGGCCTAGAAAATTTGATGTTGCTGGAACAGCTTTCCATTACAAGAGACCAGCAGATGAACCAGAATCTTTGGAAGCCTTAGGTCCTATCTCAGAAAACCTCATAGTCATGGTAATGTAATTTAACTGCCTTTTCAAAAATGTAGATTCTTGACTGACAAGCTAGTGTTGAAAATTAAAAATATCAATCCAATTACATGATTGCGATTTTTGGCCTCTGTCAGGCACATAAACAGCATGATTTTGCTCTTCCTTTGACCCCCCCCCCCCCTTCCGAGCTGTTCCAAGCTGTTTTGGTTAAGATGAAAAATAAATAAATATAATATAATATCCATATGCAATTATTTCCATGCACTAATTGGGCTTCAAAGTTATATTTATCAAACAGCAGTTCACATGAAACAAAGCAATAAAGAAATCATTAATTACAGTCATAGACCAGGAGTATAAAGCGTACATTAACGGAATGGGCTGCAACCACAGCAAGCAGCTTCAAAAATGAGAGATTTATAGAAATACTTCTGGCATGGAGATTTTCACAAGAATCATCTTAATTCAGTTGCAAGTCATAAAGAACTTTGCTTAATGCATCATTTTAAAAGGGCAGTCTACTCACTGGTTGGGAAGGACTCAGGTAGTCTCTGGAAAACATCTACACTGCTTTACAAAACAGTTTCCTAGAAGCTAAGTTATAATAACACACAGCCATTCTTTAAAGCTCATTATACTCTTTCCAAGTGTTTTAATGGTATAACCAGTTATTTTCAACTGCAGATTTTACTACAGGAGCAGAATCTGGGGATAAGGTATAAATTCAATGTTCCCATCTCTCGCACTGGCAGTGGTGACAATGAAGTCGGTTTTGCATGGAATTACCTACCTTGGTCAGAATGTTCTGCTACTTGTGCTGGAGGTAATGTTTCCCAACAAAGGTGAACGATTAAGGTGACAAAAACATAATTTAGTTGGGTTTAAATATAACTTTAAATACCTTTTCAGGTATTCTTGGAGTTTCTGTTTACTCATTCACTCCCACACCCTACATTTTGTAATCTGTTCCACATAATATAATTCTATGAGGGCTTGGAACGTGTCTCATAGCTTAAGTGCCATTCAGCGCTTAATACCCACTCTGGATGGCTGTCCTGCCCCTGAGTGCCTCCTCCTCCAACCAGCTTGTCTGTCTGTCCAACGGCCAGCCAATCACCCCTGACCATCCCCTCCTCCTTCCACTTCCCTCTGAGGTTCAGAGTCTGCAGATCCTTGCTGTGTGAGAGCGGCCCCTGTTGGTGAGTTCCCTAACAGCTGCCTACTGCCTTTCCAGGTCCTGGGTGGAGGGGGAGGCTGTCCACCAAGTTCTTCCACCCCCCCCCCCTTCCCCAGTCTAGCACCCATTGTATTCCTGAATGCAACGGGCTTGGCCCATAGTGTAATATAATTATGGTCATTAAATATATACACTGCATTTGGGTATTCTGGTTATCTGTTCAGATGATTGTCAAAGAAAGCGTATTTGATCAGTTGTGTGAGCATTCTTGGAAAATGTTTCTGATAAGATTTATGAGGAAAATATTAGATATGTGTAATTTAGATATGTAGATATGTGCTGTAGAGAGCCTCTTGTGGCACAAGGTGGTAAGGCAGCCGACATGCTGTCTGAAGCTGTCTGCCCATGAGATTGGGATTTCGATCCCAGCAGCCGACTCAAGGTTGACTCAGCCTTCCATCCTTCCGAGGTCGGGAAAATGAATACCCAGCTTGCTAGGGGGTAGACTGGGGAAGGGAATGGCAAACTACCCTGTATTGAGTCTGCCATGAAAATGCTGGAGGGTGTCACCCCAAGGGTCAGGCATGACTCGGTGCTTGCACAGGGTGCTTGCCCTTACCTTTATATGTGCTGTAACTTCTCAAGATCACCAAAACAAAAATGAAACATGCTAAGAACTGCTTGATATGGATTTTACCCTGCTGCCTATTGTTTCCAAAACCATTTCACTATCTCATATTATGCCCTATTGACCATGCTGGAAAACATTTTAGGTTCCCTTTCTCACAATTAAGCGTTCTGATTCTTCTGCTTATAATAGCCACCATTCTTGAACTCTGTCTGAGTCCACCGGCTTCTTTCAATGGCAGTACCATTACTAATATAGTAATGGTAAGGTAAAAAAGCTACCAGCATATTTCTAGGTTAGAGGTCAGCCAACTTTTTATAATATAAAGACAAACTACAGCAAAATTCAGAGGAAGAGAGAAACAGAGACCCACCATAAGAAAATCCATTTGTGTAATTGAAAATATAGTCATTAACATTACAGTTAATTGACATGATAATTAATAATCTATAGAGAAACAGAATATGGAAACAATTTGGGTATCAATAATTATTCTGTTTACCTTTTAATCCAGTATACAGGGCTAATTTGTAGACTTGGGAAGAAAAGATTGTGTTTATTTTGTTTTTCCTTTGCTTTGTACACATTAGAAAGTTTTTACAATTAAGTTTTTTCTTGTTGTGGACTGAGAGATCATTGTTCTCCTAAAGTTATGTAAACATTTGGATCATCAATACCAGGGTCACCAGGGTCCTGCTGTGGTGAGAGACTGCCTGCCAGCAATGCTCTCTTCTGGCTGCCACTCCTTTAGGCAGTGGGATATATTTCTTTAAATCAACATGTTGTGCACAGCATGACATTATGGCACTTTAGGAATCACTAGAAACAATGGTTTTACCATAGAGTTTTTGGCAGTTCCTAAAGTGATGTGGCTTCACTTGTTTTTTACAGAATTGCTGTCATGCTGCATCCCCCCCAGTGTTGCAACTCCTCATTTTTTAATTACAGCAAGAAGCAGGCTTCTCAAGGCCTCCCCAGAGTCTATGGTCATTTGAAATATGTGCCCAAGAAAATCATGGGCTTCCTATTCTGAGGAAAACTAAAGAGACAAAAAGATATTGGTTATTGTTCATCTGTCTAGAAACCTTTCTTGGTGATTATATTTCAGCTGTGGGGGAGGGTGGGGGAGTATGTTGGAGATGTGAGTTCCTGGACCAGCTGTTTAAATCACTTATTCTGTTCATGGTAGAAAAGAAGGTTTTACAAAACATAACTACACAAGAAAATCATTTTTATAATAAAGTACACACATTTTCCATGGTGCTTATTAATTAATTCATATTTACTCATGATATCCCTACATACTTCTGAATGCATTCTTCACTTGATCTTATCCAAAAGGCGAGAAGTGATTCTGAGTGTATTCTTGATCAGTTCTTCCCCTACGTAGGACAGTCTTCAAGTAAAGCTTGACTGCTGCAGGGTTCATGTTTTCCCAATTATAATTTTGTGACTGTGTGAGTCCTTCAGCAACAAAAAAGGTTGCCATTAGAAGTCAAACGTGTATCTGAAAGCAATGCTCTATAGACTAAAAACTAGAGGATGAGGGTGTATAGGCAAAGGCATTCTTTCATTTAACTCGGACATAAAGCATTAGATCCAAATAAGTTAAAATATAGAACTGCAGCTTATACAAATTGAAATATTATTGAAAATGCAACTAAACTTGTTGTATACTCTATACAACACTATACTCATCCACCTTCCTAACTGTAAGTTGTGGCGGGTCTACAAGTGCAGAAGCATGCATATATCTTTCTGCTGTACTCCTATATTTCTGGTTTGTCGTCACTTACCATTGCTTAAAAATACTGTCTGTAGTATTACTTTGTTGTTTATTTTAACATTTTTGTTTAATGGGAATTTTACAATAGTATTTCAGTGGGATAGTAATGGTTTGAAATGTATTTAGGCAACTACCATTATTGTATTATAAAGTAAATCCAATAATACAAGGCTTTATAAAATAGTTTATTCTTAACTTGATCAACATATGTTTTGGCTAGCCAGATGACATCTGGGTTGTCTGTCTTGTTTGGCTTCAAGATTCTTCCCACTGAGGGCCAACAGTCTCACTGGCTTTATTAAATATATCCTATTTTGAGCTATGTAGAAGCAGTCTGTTAAAATTAACAGTCTCTTTCCTTCTATACAACTTTGCAGAAATAAATTTCAGGTTGTGAATTTACAGCGAGTTAGTAACTGGAAATTTAGTGCTGAAAATGCTGCATTATATAAGAGATGGAGAACAGCAGTATTTCATGAACTTTTAAAAAAATCAGTGTCACAAACGTAAGAATTTGCAATCAAATCATTTAAAGATTTACATATTTTATCTTATTTTGAATATCTTAACCATTGGCTATTAAATAAAGTTGAAAGAGCCATCTGGGCGGCGCTGTCCGGGTCTCGGCTCTGCTGTCCGGGTCTGTCTGGGCCTAGGAATCCAGCAGCAGCGGGCCAATCCAGATGCACCCAGCAAAGCTGGCAGCATCCAGATTGGGCCGGTCCCTGGAGTGCCCGCCACCAATCCTCACCTCCCGCCGCCTCTGGTTCCGAGCCATTCCAGCCGCCCCTGCTGCTCTGCCACCCGCCCGCGGCGGCATTCACCATACAGGCCAGGTGGCCACGAGGCACGTGGAGGCCGCCGCAGTTGTGCTTCTTACCCCACTGGCCCCCCACCCCTGGCCTTTGGAAGATGTGGAGGAAGGGGAAGGAAGGAGGCAGCCCCCCTGTGGCCTTCCCTGCCTTCCCTTTGGGAAATGCGGGTGGTGGTGGAAGGCAGCAGCCTCCCCTGCAGCCTTACTGGCTCAGTCTTTGGAAGATGTGGAGGGTGGGAAGATGGCAGCCCACCCCTCCATAGCCTGCCAGACTCGCCTTTGGAAGATGGGAACTCTTTCATCCTGCCTTTCTCTCTTTCATCTTCTTGAAAGTTTCCAGGCCCCCACCTGGAATTTGGCAACCCAGCTGGCTGCATATGGAAGTGTAGTCAGGCATCATACTCAGCTCTTGGGTTTAGAGTCTGCCACTCTTTAACCTCTTCACCACGCTGGATCTCAAGACTGAGTGGGAGCAGGGGGAGGAGGGCCAGAACCTAAGAAGGTTACAGTGCAGGTGTGGGTGAAACGGGCTTTGCCCCAAATAACAATACTAACGTAGTCTTATATATGGAGATTCTTTCACTTTCCTTCCAGTGTAATCAAAGGGAAGATTTGGGTATTCTAGAGTTCTGGCATTTTTCCTGCAAAGTTTAAAGGTTCTGCACCTCTCTAATTACAGACACCCCCCACCACTTCCATAACTAGCAAAATACAAAAAGAGAACAGTCATTTTTTTTTATCCTTCACAACACTTCAGTCCACTCCTTGTTTCTATTTGTTCCACAGGAGACCATCATAAAAACAAGTTATCTTTTTCCACTCCACCCATCCATATCTTGTTATCAGTAAGTTCTTCTTGCTTAATCTCACATCCATCTTTCCAGTTTAGTTTGTGCAAAAACCTTACTGGAGCTTAGCTCAGGAATCTGAAAACCAGAACTGAGTCCTGAAATATGAGACAAGAAGTGACTCTCTGCTAAGTGCCTTTCTCTCAACACTGAATACCTTTGATCTCCTCCCCCCCCCTCCCCACACACACATTTAGAATTCAAGAGCAGATCATGTCTGAGCAGAATCTTTAAGTGTAAAATCCACCCATGGTTTTCTTGCACCTCTTTCTATTGTTCAAGTCACTACGTTCATAAAATTATAATATATATTTCTAGTAGGTTAACCTGAACAGGGATAGAAGCTACCTTTTTTTAAGTTCCCCATTCATAAATTAAGGTATGTACACACAGAACGAATTAGGAACGTTTCTTGAGATATTTCTGCCTTGTAAACATCCCTAGCAGCCCCGGTTTGAATGGGATAGGAGTAGAAAATAACCAATACTAAAAGTATTCAATTTATATTTAACATTGTTTGGGAAGAATGGTCAGACAGGAAAAACGCAACAAAATCATTTTAAACAGTGTGTTTTATTTTTTGCATGCCTCAATATAGTTATGTGATAAACAAATATCATTCATTGGCATCTATGTTGTACTAAAATACAAATATACAGCTCAACTCTAAGGCCAAAGTACACCCGACAGCAAAAGGCCATGCTTTTCCAATGTATAACTGCTTTTTCTCACCTAAGTAGAAAGCTCATAGGATACAGTTTAAAGTGCCAAATTGGGGTAGTGGAATGCTGAACTTGTTTCCGTCTCATCCTATTTTGATCCTCTTTCTTAAGAGTATTCCTCATAGCTATGCTGTATTACAGTATCCGAGTCTTGCTGCACAGAGAAGATTTTAGAGAACAGACTGGAAATATAAGGCACCCCCTTCCCAATGTGTGCGTGTATTGCATGCTGTCCAGACTCATAAGCCATGCAGCTATCCAGGCTCTCAAATGTCATCTGACTTATCCTTATCCATTGTTGTTCCTCTATATATTTATGAAACAGCCTAGGGGGTGGGACATGTCTGGCTATCCAAGTTGGAATAGGGCCAATCAGGTTGCAGCCAGCTTTGCCCTGATTGGCCCTGCCCCTGCAGCTCCCGCCCTCTGTCCCTGGACTCTAGCCTCTTTGCTCTCAGATGCCTCAGTGCCTGGAGCCAGCAGCAGGTAAGGGGAGAGGCCCTGGACAAAGAATCCTGGTGGAGGGCCTCCTAACGAGGGCCTCTTGGCCTGCTAGTCTAGGCCTGCTGACAAGGGCCTCCCGGCCTGCTGATTGCTTGTTAAGGACTGCTAAGGAGCTCTGTCCCGGCCCTGCTAACGAGCTGCCCAGCCCCCACCTGCCCCACTTGATCTGGCTGCGAGCTGCAGCCCAAAGCCAACTTAAGCTGCCTGGCCAGGGGCCAGGAGAGGGGACCCTTTCAAGGCCCGTTCTTAGGAATGGGCTTTGAAGCTAGCTTAGTTAATATTAACAAGAGTTGATCATTACAATTAAATTACTAATTCTAAATCTCAGTCTAATTCTGAAATCTCAGTCTAATATTCTCAAAAGAGGTGGGCTAAGCACCAGGGGTGGGGAGAAGGGAGGCCTCCCACTTCCCCCCCCCCCTTGGACTTCCCTGTCACTGTACAATGTCGCCGCGCCCAGGAGATGGCTCCAGGCCATGGCACCATTTTAAATTGACAGATTAGGCTGGGGGGGGGGAGGAGTGAGGCCTCCTTCTTCCCCCGACCTTCCCTGTCACTGTACAATGATGCTGCACCCGGAAGCCGGGAGCTGTGTGGCCTGTACAAGGCAGGGCCCAATCAGGACATGCTTTGTGCATCCCAATTGGACCCTGCCTTGGACAGGAGACCATCTAACTACTAACTAGGGCTGACTACTTAGCTTGGATGAGAAGCTAGATTAGGCCATCCATGTCAGTAGCTATTGGTGAAGAAAAATGTCCTTTGCAGAATCATGCTGATCTTGAACACAACAAAGCTTTTAAAAAAGAGTTTAACAATTCTAACCTTAATAAGTTACTTGGGATACAAGTACACCAGTATACACTCCTTTCAAAAATGTGTGGAAAGCAAGAAGGGTCAGACAGCAGGAAAGTGGTTCTAAAGGCAACATGGAGGGGAGGGGGAGACCTAATAGGCCTGTGGTCTGATGTGAGATGTATATAATTATGGGTACCCAGAGATAATCTCAAACATGAAGAATGGAGAAGTAGTAATCATGGATACCAGCAGGATATTTAGTGTTGAGCTGGGAGGACAGGGGGAGAGAATTTAAAGTCCTTAGTATTAGAACAGGAGAGGCAGAACCAGCCTACCAGATTTTATCATTTTGCTCCATGCACAAAGGTAATATGGTTATATTATAATAACTGGTTTGGGGGAACAGAACTATGGAGTAGTTGGGCGCTTTGGCATCCAAAGCGGCTATTCATGCCCGACGCAGCCAGTGCTGCGGCATGGGCGGGGAAGGGGAGCCATGGCTGCTGGTGCGCTGGCCAGTGCATACAAACAGGTGCAGAGCTGTGCCCCTGCATGTGTGTCCCTGCCGGCGCACTGACACTCACACTTCCCATCCCGCCCTGTGCCATGGCACTGGCTGCTTCGGGCATGAATGGCTGCTTCGGATGCCGAAGTGCCCAACCCGACGAGTGAACTGCTGAGTGTAATTTGTATTATCTGGCTGCTGTATGTATTATCCTGTATGTATCTTGCTATATTGTTTTCTACTTATGTAATATAATTTCTAAAGAGCCTCTTGTGGCGCAGAGTGGTAAGGCAGCCGTCTGAAAGCTTTGCCCATGAGGCTGGGAGTTCAATCCCAGCAGCCGGCTCAAGGTTGACTCAGCCTACCATCCTTCCGAGGTTGGTAAAATGAGTATCCAGCTTGCTGAGGGGTAAACGGTAATGACTGGGGAAGGCACTGGCAAACCACCCCGTATTGAGTCTGCCATGAAAACGCTAGAGGGCGTCACTCCAAGGGTCAGACATGACTCGGTGCTTGCACAGGGGATATCTTTAATATAATTTCTGCATTGTTTAATATATTATATATTCTACTCCATGCTTTGTTTTACATTTATGTAATACTAGTCATATTACATTGGTTTCTTTAGCTGTTTCATCTTATTGATAGAAGAGACATACACTAGAATTATCCTTGAGTCTTAGTGAGAAGGGTGGACTAATTTCAAAGTAAAAAAGAAAAAGAAATTTGCTTTAGTATTGGGCTTAAAGTACCTCAGATGGGCTTCCAACTTAAAGTTCTGAGGCATAACTCCCATTAGTGAGAATTGTTCTTTTCCCTTTAGGGCAGGCCCCCAACCGTTTTGAGGCTAAAAAGGCGTGTTTAGAATTTTGACATGGTATGGTGAGTGTGGCAACAAAATGGCTGCCATGAAATGGTTGCCACAGGAGGCAGTGCCAGCCACAAAATGATTGCTACAGCTTAACTTCAGTTACACAGTGCAGATTCTTGTGCTGGGGTGGCAGTTGCTGCCAAAGCAACAGTTAGATAAAATCTCCAATAGTCAATCAGAAGCTTTGTTGGGCAAAAGCACTCACAGGTACGACTTTGGGGATCCTGTCTCTAGGATATAGGACTAGACTTCCTTAGTCTTGTTTAAGTATGGATTCATTGACTCCCTGGCATCCAAGGCTCTTGGAAAATACCAAATAAGCACTGTAATGGTGAGAACTGTGCTTATTTGCAATAACCTACCACAGTCTTGAGACTTAGGAAGTTTTTCTCAGCAGAACAGGTTCAGTTAATAATGGGTAGCCAATGCTGTATTAGTTTAATAGTTCAGAGATTCATAGCACATGAATAAAGGGAATTTTGATTTTAAGTGCTTGTTCAGGATTTAAGAAATGCAGTACATTGTTTGGGATGTGTGCAAGCATAAACAGGTAGGAAACATAGGAGACCCGATCCAAATTAGTCAGAGTTGGATGTCCTTTTTTAAATGATTCATTGCATTGGTTGAGCAATACTAAAATTTCAAATGAGTTCTTGTGTCTGTTCATCAAACCCTGATGTCTTTAGCTGTTAATACTAGGGAGGGAGCAAACAGACCTGAGCAATCCAATGAAATTTGACTTCATTTTCCATGATTATTCTTGTTCTTATTAGAGATGTTGCCAAATTTCCTAACACGAAAATGAACATTTTGCTGCCTTGTGCTGTTTCTTTTATGCCTTATTATGATTCCTGCCGGCGTTTACTGGAGTAGGAGGATGATCTCTCCACCAAAGAGATCAAGATGAGTAGCTGTGTTAGTCGTTCTGTAGCTGTAGAGAAGAGTAGGAGTCCAGTACTGAAGAAACGAACAGTGAGCTCATACCCTACTGCAAATTTTGTTAGTCTTTAAGGTGCTACTGTTTTTCTTTTCTATTCCACCAAATACTTAAACACTTGGGAGTACTTCTGTAAACATTGGAATACTTTTGGGAACATTGGTTTCTGTTAAGTTTTATTGTGGTCTAGTAGAAGAGATACAGAGATTAATGCACTTTCACCTATGGGCTCTGTTAGCTTTTTTTGTTTTTTCAAGAGGATGCCAAGAGGATGCCATAAGTCTTGATTAATTAAAACATTGCATTATTTCTTTAGATACTATTCTTTATTAGGTCCTATTATTTATCATCTCTTTCCTATTATTATACCAAACTACCTTCTTGAGAAACAAAAAATGCTAACAGAGCTCATGGATAAAAATGCATTATTCTCTGCTTCAATGCCCAGGTGTTCCTTGAAGGTATCCCATCCACTTATAAGCTAGAGCCAACCCGGCTTAATTCTGAGATCTGAAAAGACTGGGCTAGCCTGGGCTATTCAGGTCAGGGTGTTTTAATTAATGCTATGGAGTTAAGATATCATGTAAGTCTCAAGAATATATAAAATTATCGTTTATATATAAAATTATCGTGTTTCAATTTAATTCTCAGTTCACTATGTGTTATGGTCTGCTAGGTGCTTGATCATCATCATATTTTTACATACCCAAGTAACCAACAAGGCAAGGAGGTTTATCAAGCTTGCGTGAGCTGCTAGGTAGGGCTGTATTAAGCTTGATGGGCTAGACTATGCAGGTTTGAAATACAGAGGAGTTTATTCGTTGTCAAAGTGGAAGATCTATTTATGATGTGCTACTGCTGTCTTTTCAAGGTACACAGAAACAAGAAGTAGTATGCAGGAGGCTGGATGACAGTTCTGTTGTCCAGAACAACTATTGTGATCCTGACAGTAAGCCTCCAGAAAATCAAAGAGCCTGTAACTCTGAGCCTTGCCCACCTGAGTAAGTACTTCGTGCATGAGGTAGTTTATTCATAGCCAGTTCCTAGGTGTGAATGCAGAGGGAGGGGTCCAGATCCAACTGTAGAGCAGGCTCCAAGTGAAAGTGATCTCTGTTAAAACTCATCGTCTTTGGAACTCTTGAATTGTGTTTGTTTGTTGTGTGTTCAGTTATGTCTCTGTATTAATAATGTGAATTTAATTTATTAAATAATTATTTTATTATTCTTCTTGTAGGTGGTTTATAGGAGATTGGTCAGAATGCAGTAAGACCTGTGATGGTGGAATGAGAACGCGAACAGTCCTATGTATCAGGAAAATTGGACCTTCTGAAGAGGAGACCCTGGACAGCAGTCATTGCCTAACATATCGACCTATTGAAAAAGAATCTTGTAACAATCAGTCTTGTCCCCCACAGTGGGTTGCTTTGGATTGGTCAGAAGTGAGTAAACTCATAATATCAAATTTCATACACATTTGTATTTTTCATTCCTTGGCCAAGGATAATAAGCAAAAAGAGGAGCTTTTGTCTGCAGAAATAAAGTATTGTAACCTAAGTTAGAGAATAGTTTCGTTCAGACCTGAAAAAAAAACTTGTTTGTTGAAACCCTTGTTTTTTATGCAAACCCTAATTACAGTGGCATTCTATTGGGCTTAGATTAAGGGTTTAATATAATGGGCTGTTACAGTACCAGTTTAAACACAGTTACATCCTTCCAAGTTCATTAAAATCCTCCTTCCTCCAAGCAGAACCCCCAGTTGCTTTCCTGGGCTTGCTTCAATTGCCCAATTCCTGGTAAAAGCATCACTATTGATCAGCCACAGTATGTGGGAGGGAAAACTCCCCCTTTCTGAGCTGTGGTTGAGCAACTGCTTGATATGTAGAAAGTCTCTGGCTTCATCTTGGGCATTCCCCACTGAGAAAAGGATCTGGTGGTAGATAATATGAAAGACCTCTGAAATCCTGGGGAGCTGCCAGTCTTAATAGACAATACTGAGCTTGATGGACCAATGGTGGTAAGGCAGCTTCATGTGATCATATTTGTATGTCTAGCTGCCTCATTGAATTACTGAATATTTTTTAGTCTGAAACAAAAGGATTTTTTTTTTGCAGCTTTCACCTCCTTTTATCTCCGGCAGTTATCAGTGACTTTTGTCCAGCCATTTTAGAGCAACTTGTAAACAAATTAGATTGCTTACACATTCTCACCATCTTTAACCATTTCACTGCATTTTAAATTTTCCTTAAGGAAAAACTGAAGTCTCTACAGCACATTTTGCTTGGTGACTTTGCTCTAGCAGAGAGGAGAGGAACAGGGAGCTGGCAGAGGAAAGGAAAGAGGATCTTCCAGAAGCTCCACTGACAACTGAACGCAGTTTAAGTCAGTGCTCCTGAATAAACAGAAATTTCTGTTTTCATATATCACAAAAACCCACAACTAGTAAAACCAAAGTTAACAATACAAACTGATATAAAATCTCCATTTAGCCCTCACCAACAAATCAGATTCTTAGGGAGCTTGCATTCTAGCATCACACCTTATAAATTGTGCAGGTATGCACAAAACATATCAGAACATATCCAGGTGCTGAATGTGGTTCAGATCAAATCAAAACAAAACTCTGCAACATCAAGAAGACATCAGGGTTAAGGAAGTTGGATGTAAATAAAATTCTGCTCACATATGCAGTGGTGATGAAAAATCGATTTCAACTATTGGACGAAACAAGGAAGATGCCTTATGAACTGTGGCAGGAAATTCAGTCAACTGTTGTTGAAACAACAGCTAAACACCTATTGCACATGAAGCTAGAAAAAAGATTAATATGGCTCTCAGATGAAATTATAAGAATAGCTGAATGTAGAAAAGCAGCAAAAGTTGCAGGCAAAGGAGAGGAAGCAAGAAAATTTAATGCGAATTTTCAAAGACTAGCAAGAATAGACAGTGAAGCTTACTGGAATCAGAAATGCAAGCAGTTAGATTACAAAAAGGGACACAAAGAATTGTTTTTGCACAAGTAAAGAGGTTCCAAATGCTATTTGCTGTTCACAAAAACATCAAAGATAAACAAGGGAACTAACTGACCAACACAGCATCAAGAACAGGTGGCAAGAATACACAGAAGAACTATATGCTTGCAGAACAGAAGTTCACTCTCTTCAAGATGAAATATAAATAGAACTTGAACTGTCTGTTCTTGAGAAGGAAGTTGAGTGGGCCTTCAGTCCATCACCAAACAACAAGTCCCCCGGCAATGAGATCATAATTGTGGAACTGCTGAAATGTGTACCAATCCAAACTATTACAACTTTGTGCCAGAAAATCTGGAAACATAACTGTCCAGAGGAGTGGAAACTATCTTTGTCCATCCCACTATCAAAGAAAGGTGACTCAAAAAACTTCCAAATATCAGAAGAAAGTCTACATCCGCTTTATTGACTACAAGTAAGCTTTTGATTGTGTGGATCACAACAAATTGTAGAAAGCTTTGCAAAATTTGGGGGTACCAGTGCATTTAATCAAACTGATGCAGTAACTTTACATAAACCAAGAAGCCATTGTGTATATAACATTTGGTGACACTGACTGGCTCAATATACAGAAGGGAATGAACCAAGATTGTATTCTTTCCCCCTTCCTGTTTAACTTGTATGCTGTGATAATGAGAAAGATTGAACTCAAACATTGGAATTAAGATTGGAGGGAGGAATATAAATCTTTGGTGTGCTGATAACACTACCCTCCTATCAGAAACTAAGGAAGGCCTAGAACAGCTGATTGCAAAAGTCAATGAAGCTTACAAGAAATTTGGCCTTTTCTTAAATATTAAAAAGATAAAAATAATTACTACTGCAAAAAACAGACATTTCACAATAACAATTGATAGTAAAGAGATTGAATGCATTCAAGAATTCATTTTTCTTGGATCACAAATCAATGTGAGTGACGACTGCAATCTGGCAATAAAATGTTGAATTGCTCTGGGTCACTGAGCAGGTAGGAGCTTGAACCAAAGATGGAAAAGCAAGGACATAAGCCTGACTACTAAATATAGATTAGTTGGAACTATCATATTTCCAGTAGTCACTTATGGCTGTGAAAGTTGGATGATGAAAAAATCAGATATAAGAAGAATCAATTAATGGTATTGGAAAAGGCTTTTGTGGATTCCCTGGACAACAAAAGTCACAAACAAGGAAATACTACAGCACATACAGTCTGATATATCACTGACAGGCAAAATCACAAAATGACTCACTTACTTTGGCCATGTCATGCAATCCAACTCAGTGGAGAAAGCAATTATGCTAGGATTGGTCAGTGGAAAAAGAAAACCAGTCTGACAAAGAACAAGGTAGTTAGACATGATCAAAATGGACACTGGCGAGGACATCACAACTAAAAGAAGTGATGCAAGATTGGAAATCATGGCGACACTTGAGCCATGGGATCTTCAAGAGATTTATTCAACTGAATGGCTGACATCATCATGCTCAACCTATGTAATCTATTCTGCAGCTTTATTTTGTACAGTTTATGTTCTGCCATATCTCAGGCTTCTTAGATTTTAGTTCTCTTAAATAGCTACAGTAGAGGTTTAGCTTTCTTGTATTTTGATCTTTCATGTATTTATTATATAAACTTTGTACATCTCTTCCTTCCAGTGTACTCCAAAATGTGGTCCTGGTTTCAAGCACCGTATTGTTCTCTGTAAAAGCAGTGATCTTTTGAAAACATTTTCAGTTGCACATTGCCAAGAAGAAAACAAACCACCAGTCCGTATGCGCTGTAGCTTGGGCAGATGTCCCCCACCACGATGGGTTACTGGAGATTGGGGGCAGGTAAGCAAACTTGCTGTGTAGCTAAGGCAGTGGTTCGGAACCTTTTCTTCTGTAATTTTGAATTCAACTCTCTGGTCCCAGGACAAGATAACTGCCAGCTCAGCTTCTACTTGTAGGAATGTTTCTCACTAGTATGGAGACAGATGGGGCCAGCAGTAAATGGTAGGGTGGAAGCCGTTGATCACTGGCATTGACAGTTTTATTTCTCATACGTTTTTGTGACCTACAACTGAATTCGAGGGGTCTGATTGGCTAGTTTAGCAAAGAATTATCATAAGGCTGTATTTGGATGCTGTGACACAGTTTACTAATGTAACAGGATTAACATTTGCTTATATATTCCCACTGTCATGATGGTCAGTTCATAGTCTGAGGAAGAGTGCTTGCACTCGAAAGCTCACACTTGAATAAATCTTTGTTGGTCTTAAAGGAGCTGCTGGACTCTGATTTTAATGTAAATGACCTGTTCATTCCTCACAGTTGCCCTAAATAGCAGTTCTGACACTCCAGGCAGCCCAGGGGATTCTAGTGTGTGAATTGGTTATCTTTGTTCACCATGATGATGTCCTAATTGCTGAAATGTTTACATATCTCACTTTTTGTTTTTATCCTTGCCCTTTTTTGATACAGTGTTCAGCCCAATGTGGCCTCGGACAACAGATGAGAACTGTGCAGTGTCTTTCATATACTGGGCAAGCATCCAGTGACTGTCCAGATACTGTCCGACCTTCATCCATGCAACAGTGTGAAAGCAAATGTGACAGTACTCCTATTTCCAACACAGAAGGTGAGTTTGATTTTATTAACTAATTTGAATATGTAAAGACTGGTGCTACTATACTAAATGGCTAGAAAATACCAATATTTAAGTATCGTCTTTTAAAATCACAATTTCACTTAGCTGTTTTTTGAAGCAAACCAAGTTCATGTTCTATAAAAATCTGAAATGTTTTATATCCCCAGAAAACTTCTGTTTTTCATTTTATCACTGTGGAGCTAAGAGTTGCTGTTTTGTTTCATGTTTTTTGGAAATTCGAAGACAATGTTGACACTTGCAAACAATCAGCTTGGAAATCTGGGGGTATAATCTAGCATCTTCTTTTGCCATGAAATCATAGTTAGGGATGGACAACTTGGCTCAGATAAACCCCAAAAAATCTGAAAATACTAATTTGGGTGCTTTTTTGACTTATCCAAGCTGAATTGAACATCCCTTCATTTTAAATGAGCCAAATCAGACTAGCTTTGGAGTTGATTCAGCTGATTCAGCTCATTGAGAAAAACTCTGTTGTCATTGACAAACAGCTGATTTTTTCTGAGGATCAGCTGTCTGGCAGTAGCTTTAAATGTCTCAGCAGTAGTCCCTTCTGAAACTGTTAAGAACAGGCTCTCCACAGCCTCAGAGAGGTCTGCTTGGAAGACATTGAAAGCCCCCATGAAACAACTGATCAGAAAAAATCATCTGTCTGGTGGGGTATTTCTTCCCCGCAGACCTCTCTGAGGTTATGGAGAGTGCCATGCCCTGCCCTCCCTGACCATTTTGGAGCTGGCCACCAGCTTAGATTGGCAGGATGTCATCCCCGTGCCCACCCTGCCTAATCAAAGCCACCCATAACCCGCACACAGCCTATCCAAGCAGACAAGATTTTGGCTTATGTCAGATTGTGCAGGGTTGGGATTACACACACACCCAGCCCAAGCCGATTCAGGGAGAGAAATCTAAGGTATACCTAAATCATTTTCCTCCAAATCTTAGAAACAAAAGTCTTTGTGTCTAAAATATTAGGCAATGCCTTTTATATATTTTAGCCAGGATTCAGAAAGCTACTTCAAAAGTGCTTACCTGGACACAGTAGAATTTTCCTATGAATAGTTGATTCCAATATCCAATTCCACTTACCGTATTTGCCGGCGTATAAGGCGACTGGGCGTATAAGACGACCCCCCAACATTTCCACTCAAAATATGGAGTGAGCCCAGTGGGGGGGAGCCGCTCGCCGCTCGCCGCCCGCCGCCCGCCGCCGCTCGCCGCTCGCCGCCGCCCGCGGCGCTGCTCACCCAGTGGGGGGGAGCCGCTCGCCGCCGCTCGCCACTCGCCGCCACTCGCCGCTCGCCCTGCTCACCCAGTGGGGGGGAGCCGCTCGCCACCGCTCGCCGCCCGCCCTGCTCACCCAGTGGAGGGGAGCTGCTCGCCGCCGCTTGCTGCTCGCCTGAAGTGCACCCGGCGTATAAGACGGCCCCCCCACTTGGAGGCATGTTTTTCAGAGGAAAAAAGCCGTCTTATACGCCGGCAAATACGGTATATCCATTGTTGTATCTAGGGAAATGAACTCACGACAGGGGTTGCCAAAGTACCTGAATGCAGAAATATCTTTTTTTCATTTAAATTCTTTTGTAACTGTGTATTACGTCACAAATCATCTTTCCTTTTGCATGCATTATAAAGCTGATTTACATAAACATTATTTATATAATTTATTTAATTTTTCCTTAACAAGGGTTAATTTAATCATTATAAACAATTTTATAAAATCACATCTGTTCCTTGTTTTAACGTTGCTAATTGTTTCTTCCAATGGCAATGCAATAGTAAATGAACAGCAATTAGTGTGTTTAATGCAAACTATACTTAACAGAGCCTCTTGTGGCGCAGAGTGGTAAGGCAGCCGTCTGAAAGCTTTGCCCATAAGGCTGGGAGTTCAATCCCAGCAGCCGGCTCAAGGTTGACTCAGCCTTCCATCCTTCCGAGGTCGGTAAAATGAGTACCCAGCTTGCTGGGGGGTAAACGGTCATGACTGGGGAAGGCACTGGCAAACCACCCCGTATTGAGTCTGCCATGAAAACGCTGGAGGGCGTCACCCCAAGGGTCAGACATGACTCGGTGCTTGCACAGGGGATACCTTTACCTTTACCTTTATACTTATTTGGAATCTGCAACTAATTGAGTAAGGATAAATTCTGTACCGTCTTAAAGGGATCATCATTTGCCAAAAGTTCGATTTTTGAGGGCATTTCTCATTAATCTTAGCTCATTAATCTTATTAAACTCACTAATATTATTTGTTTTCCTTGGTGCTATTTACATTTATATAATAACTGTGCCTTTGTATGCCTCTAATAGAATGCAAAGATGTGAACAAAGTGGCTTATTGCCCACTGGTGCTGAAGTTCAAGTTCTGCAGTCGAGCATACTTCAGACAGATGTGTTGCAAGACCTGCCAAGGATATTGACCCACAGAAATGGAAAGTGCCTCGCGATGTTGTTGTGGAAAAGTGTCCGTCAAAGATTGCTGCACAGTGGAACCAGACAGATGTCCTTGTAAATGCATCACCCTGTGGAAAATGTAACCACTGGTCAGCCACAGCTGACAGAATTTCAATATTATTTTAACTTCTGTGAAGTGGGATTTATTCATCCAAAGTGCTGGACACAGAATAAGGAGGGCATGCCAAATTGGAAAAATACACACAGTACATACAGAGTAACTTATGGTGGAACATATGTGTACTTTTGACTAAATCCAATAGTCTGTTTACCTCCTTGGACCATTAAGATAATTTTTATTATGGACTTAGCAATGACACTGAATCCATTTGTATTTAATTTTGTTTAAAATGTAGCTGTTATGGTTTGGTCAACTACAGAAGAAGAATTTTTTAAAAGTTTGTCATAGCTTATAATAACGATTTTATCTTACTGCATAGCACCACAACTTTAAAAAAAAGTGGGCTTGGGAATATTATTTTAGAAGCAATCATAAATCAGAAGTAAAAGAAATGTCTTTTCCTTGTTTCATCTAATTTTTAAAGGAATAATCCGTATGTTCTGAATACTGCTGTGAGCCATATCTAATGCTAAACTAAACAGGAGCGTGAGAAACGTGTTCATTTGAGATGAAACAGTTATTTCCTGGGTACATCAAACAATAAGAAACATGTGCTAATGGTTTATAGCCATCTTGCCATTTTACAACTAAACCAGAATTTCCACTAAAAGGGAATATATCAATACAATGGAGGAGTCATACTCCAATCATGCTGAACGTTTTGAATACTAAGAGGATACTTATGGCTAGTTCCCCATTTCTTCCTTCAGTTACAGAGTGGCATCCATTCTGCAAACATCTAAGTGGCTTTGATGCTCAGTTACCAGTAATAAACTGACAGTGTAGCTGGGCAGAGGGTTCTCCTGAAAATTATCATCCGTTTTCAGTTTTTCCTTTATTGATAAGATAGGAGAGCTTGACTTGAAAGCAGGTGGGAAAGAATTTGAACATTTTGAATAAACAACCAAAGAATACATACATTGTGAGATCTCTCAAGTCAAAGTATCACAGTTTTAAATATTGACCATATTCACATATTAATATTTTGAATTGTGTTTAAATGTGAAGCCAAGCTCCTTGGGCAAAATAGATTCCAGAATCCAGTGTGAGCTCATTCTTATGGCCATACTTCTCCCCCATTCCCTGCTCTGTCAGTGACACAACAAAGAGATAAGGAAAGTGGGTACTTGTTTATATTATTATATTCTACTTGAACACTTGCAGTTTGTAGCAGGTACTTGATGAATGTGCTTTTGTGTCCAACTTGCCTCCTTTGTTGTAGTGCAATTGAGACGATGGGAACACCACCACCTTATATTAACACTAGAAGTCAAATGGCACTTTGATAAAAAGAATGCTCATAATGAGACAAGTTTTTATAACGTGTATGATATCTAAATGTGTCAGTATATTTAACAAATTGCAGTAAACCAAATGTGTTGAACAATATTTACTAATGTGAATTAATAGGAAAAACTAAGAGTGTGTACTAGGCAGGGGGGAAAAAACCTTGACAATCCAGCAGTGGGCTCTCTGTAGCCCACCTATTCATGACCATCAAACTCCTGTCATGTTCTACCTCTTGACAGCACATTTCACTTCCATAAACCTGTGAGAAGTGGATTACATTTCTGGCAAATCTGTTGACTTGGAGCCATTAATTGTTCTTCACTGCAGTGTACACAGCTCTCACTGAAATGGAAGTGTTTAAAATAAATATATACACAGTTGGGAGTTAACATGTAGGCATGATGGGCAGTGTAGCCAGTGAGTTAAAAACCTTTATGCATAAATCAGTAAAAGGAATATCTTGTTGCTGGCATATCTTGACTAAGTAAAATATGATAAAAGGGATAGATGTTACAAGGGCATTTTGTAGGCAAGACACTACAATCTATCAGACTTTGAGTGCTCTGAGGAGTGAATATATTTATTAGTTTATGTGTCTTTTCAACTAACAAAGGATATGATTTATTCAAACATACTCCTTTTACCTCACTTAGGACTTTGACATTGCAAATAGTGTTTCCGCAGACACATTTTGCTCTTTCATTGGTGCTAGAAGACCAGGGAATCCGATGTTTACTCTACAGAACAGAAGAGCACTGAGTTTGGAATTTAAGAAACTCCCTGGAGCAGTGTTGACTTGCATTGCTAAAGGGAATGAATGAGAAATGCAGAATGTATTGGGATTACAAATGGACCCCCATGTAGCTTGAGACCTTGAAATATAAAACTCTGGATCAAAGAGGTAAATTGTTGGTTTCCACAGCACAGAACATTGCTGCTGCTGCTGCTACACTATAGCCATCTATATAATCTAAGCTAAAATATTAAAAAGTATTATATTCCTAAATAATGACAATAGAACCATTTGTATAGGCGACACGAAGTTGGAAAGCCTAGGAATTCAATAGTAGAGTATTAAGCTCACAACGTGGTGCTGGTAATTCCATTAAGCAATGCCGTCAACTGTAAGGCTACAATTCTGAAACAAAACCATGCCTACAGTTCCACCTGTCCAAAGGTACACACCTAGAAACAGTCCATTTTAGGGAAATCTTTATTAATGATATAGATATAATAGGTTTCCTTAATAATGCAGAATGGAAAAAAAAAACCCTTTGTATTATTGTAATTAGTTGCTTATTATTTTATACGCAGTATTAATGTGGTACACTGTTACATTGTTATTTTATTTGCTTTTGTAAATTATATGATAATTTATTTCCATGTTTCCTAACACTTGTCTTACATGTCATGCATTCTGCTGCTTTTAACACTTGATGCAGTACAATTCCACACCAGGCACAGATTTGTTTTTAACATAGATAATTTAGTAAAATAAAAAAAAATGCAGCTTTAAAGAATAAGCCTTCTGGTAACGATCTGTTCACTGACATCCCTGTTCAAGAATTCTGCTAGCACAAATATTTACTTTATTGAAAGCTCTTCTGAAAGTGTATTTACTTTTTAGTAAAGATAACACATCAAGTAATGTCTTTCTGTTGTTTCACACTCTTATCCCCAACTATAACTGCATTTGGGCATATTGTGGAAAGGCCATGAAGCATAAGCCACTGAACGCTGATGCTATACAACCTTCATTGGGGTCACAGTAGTAAGAGTTCCAAGGAAATTAAGTCAGGTTCCAAGGAAATTAAGTCAGATGTTAATGGCACTTGCAGAGTGTAAGCATGGGCCCAAGGTAGGGATTTGGTTGTTTGTTAATTTGCTATAGCAATCAAGGTAAAGGTATCCCTTGTGCAAGCACCGAGTCATGTCTGACCTTTGGGGTGACGCCCTCTAGTGTTTTCATGGCAGACTCAATACGGGGTGGTTTGCCAGTGCCTTCCCCAGTCATTACCGTTTTTATCCTCCAGCAAGCTGGGTACTCATTTTACCGACCTTGGAAGGATGGAAGGCTGAGTCAACCTTGAGCCGGCTGCTGGGATTGAATTCCCAGCCTCATGGTCAGAGCATCAGACAGCATGTCGGCTGCCTTACCACCCTGCGCCACAAGAGGCTCTTTATAGCAATATTGACTCCGTTTTTAAGTTGTAGTTGACAGGAGAGAAAGATCGCCAGAGAACTGATGGAACAATGGGGCAGGAAGCAAAGCACTGTCAGTCCTCCTGTAATAGCACAGAAAAAAAAGAGACTAATTTTTCAGGTAATACATTGGAAATTGTGGAATGTATTTAGATAACATGATAAACTGTGGTTCAATAAACTCCACAGTTAGATGTGATAACTGAATTCGGACAAATTCAGGTGTGTGGCCATGTTGCCCCAAAGCAGCGGAACAAAGTTTGAATCCAGTGGCACATTTAAGACCAACAAAACTTTATTCAAGGTATAAGCTTTCGTGTGAACGCATACTTCATAAGATTGTATTGCATCTGAGGAAGTGTGCATGCACATGAAAGCTTATCTGTACCATATAAATAAACTGGTTGGGGGGGGGGGAGGAGTTGGGCCTCACCATTTACTGGCCAGTCAGGTCACCCATACAGCTGGCTGTTTCCTCCTCCAGCCTCGTTGGCCGTCTGCCCAGTGGCCACCCAATCAGTGTGCATGTCCCTCCCCTGACTGTCTCCTTACAGTTCTTTCACTTCACAGTAGGCTTGTGCGATTCGGCCACTTCGGCGGCCGTTCCCTCCGGGCACAGCCAGCGCTGCGCTGCGGGGGGGGGGGAGGGCGGTGCTGGCAGCGGCATGACATCGGGCACAACCACGCAGGCGTGGAGGGAACGGCTGCCAAAGCAGCCGAATCGCACAAGCCTACTTCACAGTTCTTTCGGTTTGTCAGAGTCCGTTGCCTGGTGAGTTAGTCTCCCCTGGCAGCTAACTCCCCCCCTCCCTTTAGGCCTGCTGTGAAGGAAGCATCTAATATTTCCTGAATAAGGCCAAGGAGGAGTTTCCAAAAGCAACACAGAGGAGTCCGTGGGTGTACTTTTTTTTGGGGGGGAGGGGTCCCCTTCTGCCTAACAGTTGGCTGACAGGGAGGCCACAGAAAAGTCCCTTCTCACTTAAAATATTGCTGTGGCTGGCTTCACTGCTGGAGGGAAGATGCAGCTAAGCCATGTGTATTTCTTCTCCGCGACTCTGTAAATTTGAGGCCTACCACACAGGTTTGTTGTGCAGATGAAAATGGATGCTGTTGCGGAGGTTCTTTTGCCTCCTGTTTCATCTGTACAACAATCCAGTGCAGTAGGCCTCAAGTGTTTCAACTCCACAACAACCTGTGTGGGAGGCCTTAAAATGTTTCTTCTGCACAACAACCCTGTCCAACCTCCAAAGCAGGCCTTTCTGCCTGGGAAGCTGATCATTATAGTCTGGAGATGAGCTGTAATTCCAGGAGCTCTCCAAGCTCCACCTGGAGGTTGCCTACCCCTGGGTTGGAAATATTCCTTGAGGTTTCGACGTGGGATTTCAAAATGGTACAATGCCTCAGAGTCACACTGTGAGATCCAGACCAACCGTTCATTCCCCCCCTTACCTGGAAAACTCCCCTTCTCACTCACCCACATCCCAGCAATCCCCCCATTCGTCTGTGCCCAGATGATTCTGCCTCCCACCTACCTGCCCACTCATCCATGTCCCGACTTCCAGTTAGCCTGCTTTCATGCTGCTGCTACCCCCACCCACCGCCATCTCATGTTTGCCATTCACCTTCTTCTACATCGCCCTTCCCTCCACCTGTTCCACGTCACCCTTCCCCTACCTAACCCCTTGCCCCATTCAACCCAATGATATATTACCTTGTCACAAGTCAGATGTTGCAGAGACCTCAGGGTCCACGTTGCCCATGGACCAGAGCAGGGAATGCTCCTCCCACAATCTGACCACATTGTGACAAAGAATGTTGTCTACCGTGAATCCTCTTCTGATTGACACACATAATTGCCATGCGACACTTCCCACAGGTCAGTCTTCTTTCATACTCTACTAAGCCTGAGGAGTACGCATCCTTGCCGCACATCTCTCCACTCATACACCCTCATTCCCAGCCATGCCACCACCACCCACATAACACACCCCTGCAGCCACATGTCCTTCCAGACTGGACAACTCTACTTACTTTTCCCGCCCCCACACTCCAGTGCCTGCTGTATTCCTGGATACAACGGGCTTTGCCCCTAGTACCTTGAACAAAACTTTATTGATCTTAAATGTGCCACTGGACTCAAACTTTGTTCTGAATGCTGTCAGGAAAAAATTGAGTTATGTAGGGTTTATGTCTGTTTTGTTATCCACATTTTGTATTTGTGGCTTGTAATGAATTTGTTATAGTTTGTGAAGGAGCACCACCCATTGCATCCACCTTGCCTCAGAGACAACATTGTAGAGAAGTTATCTCCTTGCTAAAAGACAGAAAAAAGTATGAAACAGGCAAACTAGACCATGCATGAATTGGGATTTGATATTTACATCCAATAGACAAGCCATAATTTGTTGTACAAACCATGGTTTATCCATGGTTTATACATGATTCACAGTGAAATTTGAATTTATTTTTTACTTAATTCATACCCTGCCTTTCTCCCTAATGCAAGACGTAAAGTGACTTACAATATCCTTTCCCTCTTTTCTGATCCTTCCAACAGTCCTGTGAGGTAGGTTAGATTAAATGTGTGTGATTGGCTCAAGATCACCAAGCACACTTCCAAGGCACAGTGGGAATTCAAACCTGGATCTCCCAGATTGTTGTCCTAAATTCTAACTGGTACACTGTACTGGCCCTCTGGAATCCAGCCAAGATAGAGGCATGTGTCCAGTCAGGTACAGTTTCCTCTCCATTCCTGGATGAGCAGCTACATGGGTTCGGGCTGGAGTTATGAGAAGGAAGGGCTTCCTATGACCCCTCCCCCTTTATTCTGTTAGGGGAGCTGTGCTGGCAGCAGAGGGAAGGGGTAATTTCACTCCCCCTTCCTTACTACAGCCCCTCTCCCTGACATGCATGTCTGGTTCTGCAGATTTTGCAACCCCAGGAATAATCTTTCTGAGATCAAAATGCATGACAGGGAAAAAGCAGAGAAATGCAGAGGAAATCTGTGTTCCATTAGCACTTCTTATGAAACAAACCAAAGATAATAGTCGAGTTGGTTCAAATATTTTTCACAACATCGTTCCACTGATCTGTAACCTTTTCTCAGCACTTTTCAAGAGTCCTCTACCATCACACTTTCCCCATAATTATTGATTGTCTGTTGATAGGTTGTTGTGACATTTTATTGAGCAAATATGGCACAAAGCAGTGCATTTTGGAGCACCGTGTTGTCGTTTCTGCTCTCATTATTGGATTTCTCACTTCCAAATCTTTCCCCACATTTAGTATATGATAAAGTTCCAACAAGCAACCCTGAATTTTAAGATTTCTTACCTTTGTCAAAGTATGCTCTCCATTCTTATTCAGATTTATACTACATTTGTGATGATGAACAAATCACTTAAATCTGGTTTTGTGATAGAGGAATCACTGCCTGGACTGCCACCAACTATTCCCATGAAGTGCATTCCTGCTCTAGGAAGCTGCAGCAGGACTGGAACAGCCTCACACCCTGTCAGCAGGTTAGTGTAAGCAGGCATGCTGAAAAAGCAGCCAGCCCAGGCATGGGCTTAGGATGGTGCTTGAGTTCCATGTATGGGGATAGCTGAGCCCATGCCTGGTGAAGTCAGGACTGGTGAAGCTGAGTCAGGACTGGTGAAGCTGAGATTGGAAGAAGAGCAGCCTGGGAGGAGCAAAGAGGAGGGGGTGGGACATAAAGAGGGGAGGAGCCTGGGTTAGGCAACGATAAAAGGAAGAGCTTGATATACTTAAGGAGGGAGGCTTGGTTGGAAGAAAAACTGACATGAGCTGGAGTCAGATGGGAGAGGAAGCAATACAAAGATGGAGCACATGGTTAACCTGTAGAAGATGGTGGGTAAGGAGGCTTGAATAACACAGTGGTGAACCCTCAGGAATTCAGATCTCCTTTCATCACGAGGATACTGGGCAGTAGGGCCTCTGTTGGCTCAGAAGCTGTCACTGACAATCCTGGTTACATAGATTTGTTTTAATATCCAATAAACTGAAAATTGAATCTTCTGGTCTGTGTCATTAATGGGGTTGGTTTGGGGATGCACACACCCAAAAAAATCCAGACCAGATTCGGAAGAACCCAATTTGGACCATTAAAAGGCTGTCTGAAGCATCTGCTTTGGATCCAGCTTCGGCCGAAGTGCTTTGGCATTAAAGTCAATGATGCCACTGACATTAATGGGGAATTTAAGGTTTATGAAGTCTCTGGCCTGGGGGTTTGGGGGTTTGAATTCTTCTTAATAGGCCCATGTTCGAAAAACATCCATAGTTAATCCTGGTAAAAAAAATTGCAACATTATTTTGTACAAATGTTGTAAACAGAAATATCAACAATTGATACTTGTTTGTTCAGCCTAAGTCATACTCAATATCAGGAATTATTAGAATGGATTTATTGAAAACCATGAAGCATCATAAATATTAGAAAAGTCAGTAGGCAAAACAAAATTAGGAGAAGCATCTACTACTGCCATCGTTTTGTTTCCCTTTTTTTAAAAAAGCAAATTTGTTCCAGATTTGCTATTGAAAAGCAGTTTTTTAAAAAATTCTGAAGAATTCCAGGCATTCCATTTGTCACTAATTTGGCTTTTCCTTGAGAGGTTTTTGTTTGCTTAAACCAAGCGTGTCCTATTCAAACCACACTGTCAATCAGCAGCTTACATTTCGCTTCCAACATATTTTTATGCACTTGTTCAACAATATATTGTAATAAAATTGAATCTTAAACAGCCAAGTTGGTCCAATTGGGCAGGATTGGGCAGTTTCAGAGAATAGACTCTAGCGGTCCCCAACCTTTTTACAGTTGAAGACCGCTTCTGGTAATGGGGAAGAGCCAGCAGCCCGGGCACCATGCATGCACGTTTTCGCCACCAGGGGGCAGTAATGCACATGCACAGAATTGCCGCACATGCGCATTTTCACCACCAGGGGCACTAATGAGCATGCGCGGCAGCTCCGCACATGCACGTTTGTGTCCGCCAGCGTGCCAGCTGCTATGCCTGCCTCTTCCTCCCCTCTCGCAGCAAGAAGCTAGCCGGGCCGTGAGCGAAGCTTTGGCGGCCGCTTCACTCACAGCCTGGTGAGCTTCTTGCTACAGGGGGAGGAGAGGGAGGCGCAGCCGCCGGCGACCCGTTACTGAGGCCTTCGGGCCGCAGACCGGGAGTTGACGACCCCCACTCTACAACATCCCTCCCCTCCCTATATTCCACTTTCCCTAGTTACAGAAAACAAATCTAATTCAGAGTCTACAACTCTAACAGAAGTAAGCCTAATTGAATATTATGTTGAAATGACCTTAATAAAGGTCCAAATGCTCACATACTAGTGCAACATGAAACAAGAAGCACAAGTTTAAGGAGATGAGGGAAAGAGAAAGAAGACAGCAAGCAGAGTGGGGAAAGTAATTACCTATTTTGTATGGACTAGCGCAAATGCAAAAGTTTAGAGTCACAGGAAGGAGGGCAAGCAAGAATCCAACATGAGGTTTCAGCCAATAATTCAAAGAGAAGTCCAAAGAACAGGCCTGGGTGTAGCAACTGATCCAAAAGCAAGGGCAACCCCAAGAGATAAAGTCAAGTATGGAGAGGGGGCGCTTGATACAGGACCAGATAAATAATCAGAACAATACTTTCCAAATAAGGGGAGACAGGAAAGAGATCTATCAGAGGCAAACTTGATTGCCACTTTGGGAAATGTCTCCCCACTTGCTGTGAGACATTAAATTAAGTTAAAACCCATGGGGTGTTTTGTTGGCTAAGCAGTAGAGTTCTATGCATATGCGTATCAACTGAACCAAGGTAGCTGTGCTGGTCTGTTATTAAAAGTGCTAGCTTTAGGTCCAGTTTCTGTCAAAGTGAGCTTTGTTGCTTGACGAATTTTATATTCCTAAAATCTTATTGGTCTCTAAGATGCTACTGGACTCAAATCTTGATTGACTCAGAATGACATAACAAATAGTTTAAGAGTTTGTAGAGATCCTATAAATATGTAGTGAAAATACTTACCACATAACATAAGAAATAGTTACCACATAACATAAGCCCAAGGATAAGATTTTGAGTAATTATATCTTTTGCAGGATCATAGCCTTTCCAATTTTGGAAGGTTTGGAGAACCTTGCACATGACATTTGACAAATACTTGTTTCAGTGCAGCCTACATTGAGATGAGTTGATCACTTTACAGAGTAAAAAAGCAGCTCTTTATTTAACTATGCACCTCCCACCATCTTCATTAGGAACTGAAGATATGCAACTACTGACAGGGAAGGAAGTTGGAGGGCCTGAGTAAAAAAGTTCATTCTTCAAAGTAAGAAAAAGAATAGAGACATGGTAGGACCATTGCAGGGACAAGAAAGTGACATTGTAACAGGTGATGAAGAGAGGCCTGAACTGCTCAGTACCTACTTCTCAGTCTTCTCTTGTCATATAGAGATAGAGCAGAGTTGTTTTCTGTTCCCCCAGAGGGTCAGACCTGAACCAATGGGTTGAATTCAAAAGAATTTTCAGCTAAACATCCGGAAGAATACCCTGACAGAGGGGTTCCTCAGTGGAACAGGCTTCTTCGGGAGGTGGTGGGTTCTCCTTCTTTGGAAGTTTTTAAGCAGAGGCTAGATATTCATCTAGCTGATTTTATGAACTTAGGCAGATTGTGATGGGGTGGGAAGGAAGGGATGTGCCAATGTTTGTCTCTTGTGGCCCTTCCTTGTATACCCATAGAACTGCTGATCACGACTGAAGGATGGTAGGTGAATTTCCTCCAGGCCAGGCTGAATTCCAGAGAATTTTGTTTGAGGGATCACTTGGGCATGAAATTGGAGTCACTGTGGTAGGCAGGTAGTTGTGAGTTCCTGCACTGTGCAGGGGGTTGGACTATATGACCCTGGAGGTCCCTTTGATTCTATGAATCTTTATCCCTGAGTTTTAACATTGCAAATTATTAGATGATCATGGCAAGTTATTCCAGTTATTCCTCTGGGAGAGGACGATTCTAACAGTTCCTGCCTGAAGATAAACAGCCTTTGGCTAAAGTCCTGCAGGCTAAGGTCATAAAGCTGTCCAAGCAACAAATTAATGTGGGGAGACATTCTGCTGACTCAGTTCTACATGCCACAATGAGTTCAGTGGTACTGAGATATCACTCATGGCTGTGGTCGACTGCTCTTTCTCTTAAGACCAAGTGCAAAACAGAAGATCTGCCATTTAAAGGGTCTACGTTATTTTCAGAAAAGAATCAAGAAGAATAAGCAGAAGCTAAATCCTTGACATTCCAACCAGGACCATCTCAATATAAGCAGAGATGCTTTTCTCACCAGCATTAGCATCCATATCAAAGGTATTACAGATACCATCATCATTATCTTTATCTTTCTAACCCCGCCTTCCTGTGAAGCTCAGGTTGGGTAACATCAGTTTATAGACAATAATAAATATCATGAAAACATTATAAAACAGTTAAAACATTTTAAAGTTACCTGTGCATTGACTCAGTCACACACTGGGGTTCCATTCTTTTAATGGTATTCTTTCTTCCAGTGTTGCCTCTCGATATTTGAGCAGGAGTTCTAACAGGGTTTCCTCAAGGGTATCATTAAGGTTGTCATTTGGAGGAGGGCAGGATCAAGGTTGTCATTTGGAGGAGGGCAGGATCCTGTTCCCATTGGCTGCAGAGGAAAGGACATGCAGTAATGGGTTTAAACTACAAGTACAACGATACATGAGCCTCTTGTGGCGCAGAGTGGGCAGGCAGCCGTCTGAAAGCTTTGCCCATGAGGCTGGGAGTTCAATCCCAGCAGCCGGCTCAAGGTTGACTCAGCCTTCCATCCTTCAGAGGTTGGTAAAATGAGTACCCAGCTTGCTGGGGGGTAAACGGTCATGACTGGGGAAGGCACTGGCAAACCACCCCGTATTGAGTCTGCCATGAAAACGCTAGAGGGCGTCACCCCAAGGGTCAGACATGACTCGGTGCTTGCACAGGGGATACCTTTACCTTTACCTTTACAACGATATAGGCTAGATATCAGGAAAAATATTTTCACAGTCAGAGTAGTTCAGCAGTGGAATAGGCTGCCTAAGGAGGTGGTGAGCTCCCCCTCACTGGCAGTCTTCAAGCAAAGGTTGGATATACACACTTTTCTTGGATGCTTTAGGGTGCTTTGGGCTGATCCTGCGTTGAGCAGGGGGTTGGACTAGAGGGCTTGTATGGCCCCTTCCAACTCTATGATTCTATGGTTCTATGATTATCCTCCATCTAGTCTAGGCAGAGGACTACTAGCTGTTCTAGGCCAGCAGCTCAGTCATCATCTCAAAAAGGCAGCCTTTTCTGAAAAGGCTGGAGCTGACTAGAAATCGTTCAGGCAGATTGGCCACTTTTGCTTCTCTGTGGCAGTCCATCACTTCAGATCAATGGGTTGTTGCCATTATTAGTTATAGATATAGGTTAGAGTTTAGGTGAATACCACCTTGAACAGTTTAGTGCAAATTCTACCATAACTTGAGTTGCTTCTGGCTTATAGACACTTATAGAAAGGGTGGCAATTGAAGAAGTTTGAGATCACTATCAAAGGTTTTTTTCTATAGTATGTTTCTAGTTGACAAAAAGGATGGGAGTGTCAGACCCATTTTAGCTCTTCATGGTCTCATTGTCTTATTACAGGTTCCTGAGTTCCTTCATTTTATGTATGGAACTCAGTTCATTATTCAGTTCTTCTGTTTGGGTTGGTCACTGCTTCTAGAGTGATTTCAAAATGTTTGGCCCCTGTTATTGTTCACCCCGTCTGAAGGGATATAACATGTTCCCTTATTTGGACGATGTTAGTTGTGATGGATTCTAGGGACCAAATAGTAGATCATTGTTTCTTGGTTTTGAAGGCTTGTAGGAACTTGAAACTTCTTATTATGGCATCATCATTAATTTGGTCAAGTCAAGGGCCATCCCAGAATATACAGTTTATAGGTGCAGTACTAGACTCCATCTCCACCGTGATTAATTGCCTCCCCACTGTATTAAAGCTATTTTGGCCATGGTTAAGGTCTTTACTCGTAATCCATTTCAAACAGCTGGTGCTATATATCAGCTATTCAGCCTCATGGCTTCTATGATAGCTGTACTCTCCCTGACAAGACTTTCCATGAGCACCCTTCAGTTATAGTTTCTCTCACATTTTAGACTATGATTCTATTCACAACAGTAGAAGTTTTCCATCCCTAGATCTCTAAGGTCTATGCTTTGGTGTTCAGGGTACTTCAGTATGATACCAACCTTGGCAACTGATGGTTCCTTAAGGGATGAGGTGCCTACTCTAAGGGGTTCTCTGTAATGGGATCTTAGTCTCAATGGGAGAGATTGTTACATATCGATGTCTTAGCAGTATGTAATGCTCTTATGTTTTTCAGATATCTATCCTTATCCAAACATACATTAATGATTACAATTATGCATTATTTAAACAAATATGGAGGAATGCCCTTTAGACCAGGGGTAGTCAACCTATGGTCCTCCAGATATTCATGGACTACAATTCCCATGAGCCCCTGCAAGCAAATGCTCATGGGAATTGTAGTCCATGAACATCTGGAGGACTAAAGGTTGACTATACCTGCGTCAAACAACTGTTTTGGGAATGTCCTATGGCAGTGTGGCTTTGGACAGAAAAGCACCAAGTTTCCATTTAGGCCACCTCTGTTTCAAGAGTTCACAATGCCAAAGAAGGCCTTCTGCGCACACGCCTCTCTCACAATTACTAGTGGTCCCTAAGTGATGCATTCTTAGAACTAATTTTTACCTTATAGGGCACCTCAGAAATTGGTGTTTTTGCTCCCTAGGACAATGTGAAGGTCCCTGGAGTTTGTTCAATGGCCAGGAACAAATGGGTTCATTTGGAAATGCATTCCAGATAACCTGGTACAGCACCATGTTCTTTGTGTTTACCCCGTTCCCATTGCTCACTAGAGTTTGGGCCATGCCCGATCTGTTTTTCAATTTTGATGGAACTGGCTAGCGAGCGATACATTTGATTCCCAGACAGCTCAGACATTGTGAGCATTGGGACTGTACTTTACCATGCTATGAATTGCCTCCTTTTGACAGCATGGAGGTTACAGTCCAGTGATTAACCTATTCTGCTGAGGTCAATGAAGTCCTTCTGCACTCTCATAAACCATCTACCAGAAATTCTTATCATTTCAAGTGGAAGCATTTTTCTGTCGGGGGCAGGAATAAGGAGATTTCCCATACTTAGGCCCCTCTTTCAGTGATATTTGACTGCTTATTTTTTTCCTGAGGTCTGGGGGTATAGCACATTCTTCCAACAAGATCCACTTAGAGACTATGCCTATTATCATGCAGGGATTGCAGGGAGTGCAGTGCTATCGCAAAAGCTTCCAAATGTTCTCTAGAACCCCACCTAACCCCCCTTCATTCCCCAGTGGTTACTGTCTGTGGAGCTATCAGGTTGATGTTTAAGCCCTTTGAACTTCTAGCTACCTGTCCACTGGCTCTTCTGTCCAGAAATATCTGTTTTTTAGTAGTCATCATTTCAGCCAGAAGGCTGAGCAAGTTAATTGCCCTGAGAAGGGATCCTCCCTTCCTAAAGATATTTGAGGAGTGGGTGATCTTGTAACCTAGTGTCCACTTTCTGCCCAAGATAGCATAAAAGTTTCATTTATCAAAACAAATGGTATTGCCAGCATTTTTCCTCTCGCCAACATCAGACAGTGAAAGAACTACTTTATATCCTAGATTTAAGAAGGGCGTTATTGTTTTGTTTACGAAGATCTCAGGAATTTAGGGGAAATGCGGCCTTTATCATATGATGTGCTGGCCGTAACAAGGGTAAGAGGACCTTGCCTCAGTCTTTTCCAGGTGGATTGTCTCAGTGACCAAGCTGTGTTACCTACATTCAGGCTAAGCTTCCTCGTCCATTGGATGTCTATGCTCATTTGACCAGAGTTTAAACCTCCTCTGCAACTTTTTTTCAACTGTGTTCCCTTCTCAGAAATATGTAGAGCAGCAATGTGGTCTTCTGCGGACACATTCATCCAGTACTGTGCAATTGACCTGCAAGCCAGAAGAGGCGCAAGTAGGCAAACCAGTGCTTCGTTCTCTGTTCAAGTGAGCTTTCAACAATAGCTTCATCCCATCTCCTGGTGAGTAGCTTGCTAAAATCCCAATGTAGGACTGCAGAGAAGATGGAAGATGAAAACAGACTGGCACTTACCCTTAACTGTTTTTCTGCATGGCCAATGCCCACATTCCCTGCTCGTGTGCAGTCCCAATGTGTGCCTGCACAAGATTCTCAACACAACTCTGTTTTACTTATAATCGCTGCCCAGTTAACTGTTTTTCTTCTTCTTTGCTTATTCTATTGGTTGCCAAGTAGTGTGCAGTGACAACAGATTTGTGTAGCGGAAGGAAAAGGAGAGGACTGCCATCAAGCTCTGTGAGAAAGTGTGTACATGACACCCGGCTTAATGCTCTTTGCTGTAAAATTTGAACACTTCAAAAGTAACCTGACAAACAAGCTCAAACTGCCCACAAACATCAAACTATCAACAGTCAATTGGCACCCTGTTCACGGTGAGTGAACAGGTGTCTGAGCATCCTTAATAGCATCTGGTTCTTCCATTATGCCAGGTGTAATTTTTTTTCTACGCTTGTCCCACACCTCACAGATGCTGAACCCTTGATTTAACAGAGCTGGACAGCCCATAGCTTCCTATTTTCTACTGTGTCTCCTTTTAGTTTGCAAATTTGTTAGAATTTTGGCCCACCAGACATTCTTAGAGAGCGCATTTGGACCGGAAGCTTGTAAAAAAACAGAGTTTGACAGCGAAACAGGTTGGTCATTGGTCTTGAAGATAGAGACATATGCCAACAAAATGAAAGCTGAGGGGTCATAGCAAGACTTAGGTCTTAGGGTAGATCTCTTCCTGTTTGTAACTTTTTAATTATGAAGAGTGATGATGGATAAGATGGCATCTAAATGTTCATGATTTCCATTTTCTCCACCAGTTCTAATTTGGGAGATATTTTAATTATTTATTTGTACTTAAAGTACTGTGTCATACTCTCCAGGTGTTTGTATTTTCTCTCTTATTGAATGAGTATTGAATATTACAAAATTATACCTTTTGGCCCTTATAAGGCATGCTAAGTAGTCACCATATAGGTGGCTTGTAATAGATGGAACCTCTTAAATGCATTTTTTGCACTTTCATTCAATTATAAAAACCTAGACCTTAATCTTCAAACGTAACATGTGTCCAAACATTCTTAAGAGGAAACAAAGGCAGATATCAGCATTAGACAGTAAAAAATTGTGTTTTTGAAAAGGAAAACTGTAACTGCATCAGAGTAAAGTTGGCACAAACACTTTGGTCTCACTGGAGACCTAGACTTTTGTTTTGTTAATCCATGGTTTGGCTGTCTGTACCTGAGTCTCATGCTTCCTCTACACACACCCCAGCTATGAATGTTCTCTTATATTTTTAGATGGTAAATCAGAGCTTATTTCACAGCCAGACTGTGGAAACCAAATGTGAGGTAAAGCACCCTAACTTTCTTCAAAGGTTAACGTGGTTACAAGAGGGCTAGTCCATCTTGCAGGTGTTTGTGATTTGAGCTTTCCTGCAGTTACCATCTTCATCTATTTGGAGGCAGGACTTGGGAATTTGGTAATTGATTAAACATGAGAACCCGAGCTCAGCTGTATTACCAGATGGGAGGGGGAAACTAGGAGCAGACATTAATATCCTTTGGAAAGTTCTGGCTTAAGCACCTATCCTGATTCCACCAGATTAGGACAAGCCCTTTGTTGTTCAAACTGATGTGTCTTTGGTACCCTTTGGTTGCAGAGGGGCATGGATGATGAACTTCCTCCTATTGTTTATCTGAGCAGGAAACTGCAACCACAAGAGCAGGCTTACGCTATGGTAGGGAAAGAATGCCTGGGGACTGCATGGGCCCTGAACAAACTGAAACCTCATCTGTGTCGTGTCAAGTTTTTCTATGAAAGTGATCATAACCCTTTGTCTTGCACCCATAGAATGAAGGCAAAAAACGCTCAAGCATTGACATGGGCCTTAAACCTACACAATTTCAGTTTAGAGATCGGTCATGTTAAAGGTAGCCAAAATGTGATGGTAGGCTGTCACATATGGGGAATGAGTACATTTCAAAAAGAAGTAATTTTGATAGATCTTGCTGCAAAATGTATGATTTCCATTTTGCTTATTGTATCCATGCTGCTAAAGCTTTTGTTCAGCTGCCATCCTTACCTCTTTGGAGGCTAGACTCAGGAATTAGATCATTGGTTAATTATGAGAACCTGTGCTCAGCTGTACAATCAGATGGGAGGGAGGAGTTAGAAGTAGACAGTAGTATCCTTTTGAAAGCAATAGTCAAGTGTTAATACTCTGGTAAATAAGTACTGAAGATATTCCCCGCAGTTAGAGCATCTTTGGTTAACCAGATAATCCATTCCTACTCCCTGCGCACAAATTTGATTTACAGCATATTTGAAAATATTTATATATTTTTTTCAGGATTACCATCATTCCCTCAGCCAGCCCCCTGCTGTGTTTGAAAATGTCTGGATAGCAATTGTCGTTGTTTACAAAATTATTTTGGAAAATAGCAAGCATCGTGGCATTTAGCAGAGTCAGGAATGCAATTACCAATTTTGTATACATGATCCAAGTGGCCTCCTGGCTTCAGAAGCTCAAAACTCATCGGAGAAACAGTTTAACAGCAGCAAAATGTTTGTTTAATTTTTGTCTGCAGTTGGTCAGTGATAGGTGACTTATGTTATGGCCAAATTGGCAAAGAGGCAATTGGTTTAACAATTCCTTATATGTACATAGCAATGTTAACAGAAATATACAAATAAGTCCAAGACTTTTCTTTGTGGGTATTATGATCCATTTTGTCCACAGGAATATTTGGGAAGCTTTTGGATGCTTAGATCACAGTAAGGTCCTCCAGTAACATTTGTAGTGGGGCTTACGAGCTTTTTAAAGAAGCTGAATTGTAGAAAGTTCATTCTTTACTAATGCCTTGGGGACGTATTAAAGATTGCAGCCAAGAATTTAATGAAAAGTGTGCCAAATAAGGGGTACCTGTGAGTAAAAAAAGATATAGTACTGAAAGACCTTCCTCTCATGGCTCAAGTGTCAGAATCAAGTCCTCGGATTGGGTTTTCTGCCCCTTTGTTACCTGCAAACCAGTCACAGATTGATTAGTTTCTGGGATTATTTAGAAGCCTGTTGGAAAATCCAGCCAGTTTTGACGTGAAAAATTTATTCTTCCCTGGCTATAGGGTCACTTGTTTAGGATATTAGAGCTGCTCCACAGTACATTTATCTGTCCTTACGAACGAGTCCAGAACCCCATAGAGTCTTTTCTTACTTTGCCTGTGTCAGGTTACTCAGGGTTGGTTAGCATAGCTAGGCCTGACGTGCTTGCTTCCCGAGTAAAAGAACAACTCATTCATTTTTGTGGCTTCTTTGCAGCCCCACTTGGGGACTGCTCAGTTGCAGGCCAGCTGCAGAAAAGATTTCCAAAACTTTCTAGTAGATTAGGAGCACCCCTCCTCTTTTCGTGTTTCCCACCAGAATGATCGCATGACCAGGAAGAGGGGCACGACTACCACAGTTCTCCCCGTACTGCTGTGGAGAGAGGATCTCTACTGCTGCCCCCTTACCTCGAGGCTGAGAGGACTTTTTTCTCTCTTCCCTTTTTTGGTCAGCTGTGCTCATTCAAATGAAGAATAAACCCACTTTCACTCTCCTTCTGATGAAGGACTCCCTCCCTGGCTCCTCTTGATTCTAACCAGAAGCTGAAAGGTTTATTGTGGCATAGGCTGCCTGTCCTATAAAATCCGTGAGTTCAGTGAAGACACAGGAACTTCACCTCCTAACAACCAACACTTTACTAGAACCAGAAAACACTGAACACAGACAAACAAGTCAGGGGAACTTATCTACATGTTGAGAGTCCCGCCAAGACACGTGATAGGTCCTTAATGGGAACCTGTGATAGGTCCATAAGTCTGTTTGCTGATAGGTTGGAAATCAGGACCCAGTAAATCCCTAACAAGAGTTCAGGATTTCAGTCTTTGCTCCAAGCTTGAGGTTCCTGAATGTCCACAGACACTATATTCCCCTTCTCTTGTTTCTGGGAAGAAGTGTGGAGGTGTGACCTGCTAGATGCTGCCAGTCTGAAGGAGATGTTCACCCTCTCTGCCTTCATTCAAATGCAACCAGAAACCTGGGAATATGACCTGCTGGAAGCCTGTTTTAAGGGGGTGACTGAAGGAATCTTTTCCTGGCTGCCCTCAGTATCAAGGTGAAACTTCTTGGTAGCAGAACTTCTTGGCTCTCTTTCATAAGGGTTGTGTGTCGAAAGAGTACTGTTTCCTTTAGTTGGGGTATGTTTGAATCGCTTCATCCTCCATAGTTGTGATGACATAAAAGGTAAAGGTATCCCCTGTGCAAGTACCGAGTCATGTCTGACCCTTGGGGTGACGCCCTCTAGCGTTTTCATGGCAGACTCAATACGGGGTGGTTTGCCAGTGCCTTCCCCAGTCATTACCGTTTACCCCCCAGCAAGCTGGGTACTCATTTTACCGACCTCGGAAGGATGGAAGGCTGAGTCAACTTTGAGCTGGCTGCTGGGATCGAACTCCCAACCCCATGGGCGTCTGCTTCAGGCAGCATTTCTGCTGTTTACCACTCTGCGACACAAGAGGCTTAGAGTTGGTGGAGTTTCCTGTCAGCTGTCAGGAGACAACTGAGTATTTATGCTTGAGCCTGCTGTGGCTTATTTTGTAGCTCTATTGAGACTGCCTTGATTCCATGGTCAGATCCAGTTCTCTGTTGATCTCTGTTCCAGGCTCTCTTGCCAATGCCTGCTTGTAAGGGCTCTTACAGTGACATAGCAGACTCAGTCTGCCATCTTGCTGCAGTCTCTCAGCTCTGATACTTAACCCTAATGGGCTTTTCAGCACAAATGTCCTTTCAAGCATGGGCAAAGTTTGCTGTCGCCATCTTCAGGGAGAACTCAGAAGTGATCAGCAAGTATGTTTTTGGAGTCAGGCCAAAATAATTCACCTCTTCTTTCAGTTCCAGGGCGTCCTTCGGAACCATCAATTTGTGTGTGCGTGTGTGTGTGGAATGGGAGGGGGGACTCTTTAGGGGCCCCTGCTTTTTCATTGACAATGACAGTCCTGCACAGTTCATAACAAAAATCAGTGTAGTATAGTGCTTCAATTGTTGGACTCTATCTGGGCAACTCCCCGTTAGATTAAGATAAACTCCATAATGACCTTTTAAAGGACATCTTGTTTATCCTGCTCAAAACAGCTGCCCCATGGAACATGGTTTCTGATGTGCAAGCTGATGTTACAGCCTGTACTACAATCTCTCAGCAAATATATGCTTGATTCCATTGGCCATTGTGATTGTATTTGATGGCCTACAAATTGCACAGCACTTAGCCTCCAACTTAAACCATTGCAAAATATCAGTGCTGTAAATTTAATCTGGATGGGAAGAGGAATTTCTTTACTGCATTCCCCTTTGTGAATCAACAGGTCGACATGGCCTTTCCACTATCCCCCTTGAAGGAAATTTGATGCATTATATCTCACAGTCTGTGGTGATGACATACATAACATATCTGTTCCTTTAATCTGTCTCATTCTTTTTCCACTAGCCCAGACTAGAAGTTAAAAAAGAAGAAAGGAAGAAAAATTGCTCCACAGAGAGGCTAAAAATTCTGCAGTCCACTCTTAACAGGCTTGCTGTCAGATCCCTGAATCACCTCCTCTTCTCCTTCACATAACGTGATGTCTCAAGATTGGGCACAATTTTCATATGTGTAAAGTCAGGCTCCATCCCTGGCATCTCCTACTGAAATAGTCTCTGGTAATCAAAAACTCTTTTAAACTTTTTCATCTCCTTCCTGGATGATTTATTTTACAAGAGATTTAAAAAAAAAATTATCTAGCCTTCTGTCTTGTCCAGCAGTCTTCCTACAATTCTTTCTTAGTATTTAGTCAGTCCTTTTAAATTAGGATTGTCAGCTCCTCTTGGGCGTCCATGACTTCATTCTTTGGTCTCTTCACATATCTATGTGTCACCATACCTGAATTTGTAATTTTGATGTATGTTTTGCCTTTCAGAGGATGCCCACACTTGTATTTCTTTCTTTCTGACACAGACCTGACATGCACCATCCTGGTGATCTCAACACTACAGTTTTCTCAGAGAACTTCTCTCAGCTCTGTAACTTAATGCCATCTCTGACGTCTCCTTTCCTATGCTATGGAGTCCCTGTGGTGGGCTTGTGTTTCCCAGTGGCTCCTGGTATTCTGTAAAATTAGTTGGGCATATCACTATTTTCACGTTATTGTGAAATTAGGCATACATTATTGGTCTTCTATTTTAGTGTAAATACTCTGCAAAGTAATGAAAAACACTGTATTTATGCCTCATTGACTGAGAAGCTCCCTGATACTCTGATTGGAGGTCTAGGCTATTTTGCCTACCCCGCAATGATAGATTGATTGATTACATTTATAGGACCGCCCCTCTCAGCATAGCTGTCTCTGGGCGGTGTAGAACAATTTAAAACCAGTAGAACAATAAAACCAATAAATATAAGTTACTTAAAAACCATAAAGAGCAGCAGTTGGCATCCTTTTACTTCCAGACCTGATCAGAGAGTACACCTCTCATCTAATATTGCGGGGCCGGGGGGGCTCCTAGATGCCCGGTGGAAGAGTTTCGCCTTGAGCCCCTGAAAGGCTCAGCACACTTTTGGGAGCTTTTGCACTTTTGGAGCTCATTTAACCAAGTACAGACTGAGACTGAAAAGGCCCTGGCCCTGGCCCTGGTCGAGGCCAGGTGAACCTCTCTTGGGCCAGGGATATTCCAACCCCTGTCATTTACATTTCTTTCCCAACAGGATCCCCTGTCATTGAATAATACCTTCTATCCCAGGACAATCTGGCTTTTTTGAGAGCCAGTTTGGTGTAGTGGTTAGGAGTGCGGACTTCTAATCTGGCATGCCGGGTTCGATTCTGCACTCCCCCACATGCAGCCAGCTGGGTGACCTTGGGCTCGCCATGGCACTGATAAAACTGTTCTGACCGGGCAGTGATATCAGGGCTCTCTCAGCCTCACCCACCTCACAGGGTGTCTGTTGTGGGGAGAGGAATGGGAAGGCGACTGTAAGCTGCTTTGAGCCTCCTTTGGGTAGGGAAAAGCGGCATATAAGAACCAACTCTTCTTCTTCTTCTTCTTTATTGCTACACAGCTTACTCTGCACAGCTTATTCTGCACAAGGTTCATTTATGGCACATCCTGTCCATACTGTCCACATCATACCTTTTTCCGCTGCACTTATTACAGCACAGAACTGCTTATTCTCATTCCTGCTAAGAACTCGATACTTTGATTATGTCCTTTTCTGCATTGTAACAGTAGCCTCCCACTTTTCTAAATAGCTAGTGGGACATCTGCAATAACAAATCTTACATCTCTAGGTGGGAAAGAATCTCTACAGAAGTTGTAGCAGGGTTTGAACCATGGTTTTTATGCTGATTATGTTTTGGTTGCCGGTTGAGTCTGTAACTCTCTAACCTTTCCTTTTCCTTTTTAGATTTCTAAAGATATACGAAGATGTTTGGGGGGGGGGGTGCTAACCTCTAAGCTCTCCATCCACAAAGTTTTCACAACCTGATGCCCTGGCCAGGAGCCTTTACCAGGGATTGTCTCTCACACCTTATATTCTATAGGGTCAGTTTCATCACACAGTCCATCCTTGTGGGTCGGTGTGTAGATTCTCACATGGCGGTTCAATGCCATTTGACGTATCCTGACTCTTCAAGAGGGTTCAAGAGGGTGTTTTTCCTTGCCACGTTCCTCCATGTATGTCAGTTGGGACACTTGTAGAAGGCTCACTGCAACTTTATGGGACAGTTGTGGATGAACATCAATATTTGACACTAAACAAGCGTTGCAGAGATGGCTCTCTGTTGTCTCTTTCTTTGAGAGATTCACACTCACTCCTTCACTCAGTGATCTTGCTAATCTCTCCATGTAGGGCTGCACAGGAACCATGGAGATGAAAACAAGATTGCACTTACCTGTTGTTCATAGAGTGGTCCTGTGCAGACATATATCCCTCCCTCCCGCCCCACTATGAACTCTCTGGAACCTTAGTTTCTTGGGGTGAACTGAAAAGGTGTTGTAATTTAACTAGTTGCCTGGTCACCACCCATCCCAAAGTTAGGATTTGTCTGCTAGTTGTTTGTATACTTACTTGGCTCAGACCTATTTCCAGCTGCTCAAGATTCAGTGGCACATGCATATTTCTTGCACATTCTCCATTTCACAAACCTCTTTTTTGCTCCCCTTCCCCCGAATTCCCTTTTCTTTAACCTTCAGATAGAACATATTGGTGAGAACACAGCTTGAAAACAAGCACTGGATTTAGATGATATAACCAAGAATAATATCTTAAATACTGCTGCATTTTTAATTAGACAACATAAATACATAGTGCATTACATTCAAAGTCTCATGGTATTGAAAAGATTAGATTGTCACTCAGTGAACTGTGATAGCTCAGTCAGGGCCCTCCATTTTTCTGGGACCTAGTATGACCCTTCTGCACCTTGCAATCTTATATTCAGTAAAGCAATTTCTTTTCAGCTTCACCTTACCTGATGACCATCACTTTTTAAAAAGAGGCTATATGTTTACATCCTAGGTTTCCAACCTCCAGGTTGGGCCTGAGGTTCTCCTGGAATTCCAATGGATCTCTATACTACAGTTGGCCTGGGAGAAATGGCAGCTTTAGAAGGCAGTCTACACTCCCCCACTGAGCCCTTTCCCATCCCCAGGCTCCACCCTCCCTAATTCTCTAGGAATTCTCTAGGAATGTTACAGACTTGGCAACTCTTAAGTCTGGCTGTTGAGACCTAGAAGGGTAACCACACATGCAACACCTGTTGTTTCCCCAACCAACTAAGAATCTATGCACTTTATCCCCTAGCTACATCTGGCGTTTAAATCCTTCTAAAATGTGCACCTCAGTCCAAAGGCAGCACATCTTCAATGGCATTCTCCCAAGAGAAGTATCTGTGCAGAAAATTAGGCTAAAGCTTCATAAGAAAATTTTGAAAAGGCAATTGAATCTAAAGAGTACAGACTCTAACAGTGCAATCCTAAACTGAGTCACAGCATTCAAAGCCCATTGAGTTCAGTGAACAAAGAAGGATGTGATTCTATTTAGGATCACTCTGTAAGAATCTGTTTGGCAAACGAGAACAGTATTGGGATGTTTAGAAGGTGCAAGATGAAGTCTGCTCCTCTGTTTCCAATTATTTCTTTATCTCTCTTCTATCCTCCTCGTTCACTTCAGTGTTTTCTTAGCTGACAGCCATTATGGTTTAGGATTGTGAGGATAAATGCAAAACGTAACAAATTATAAATATCCTGTTTCAAGATGTGTTGTCACCCACTGAAACAAAAACAATCGCAGTTTAAGGTTCTATTTTTTTTAAAAACTGAGATTTTTCAGCTTGTTTGTTTGGAGGTTTAGTTTATTTTTAGAAAATACTATGCAACCAATAGTTATGTTGGCAGAAGACAAGTTTCCTTTCAGAAACCCTGCCCTTCAGAGCTAAATGAAAGTTGACAGGGAAATCTATCTGAAAGCAAGAAAACCTCAAACAAACAATAGCAGGAAGGAAAGCAGGTAATCACTGCCTACAAATGCCAGAGCTTTGCTTTTCCTCCAGAGAGCCTGAGAAGGCAGCAAATTAAAAAGAACTCCTACAAGATCAACCTATCCACAGTGAGGTTTGCCTTGATTTGAATTCTCTATCACAAGGAATGGTATGAAAATGCAAATGTCCAACTACTAAAGCTATGACTGAACTAGGTGACGCTGGTTACGCTTAGGGGTCTTTGAGGAATGGGCCAGCAAAGTGGATTCAGTACAGAGAGCATTCACAAGTAACTAGTGGACATAGCGTGTAGTTTGCAGTGTGTGTTCTTGCACGTATAAGTAGTCAGTCTGGCTTCAGTCATCATCTATAGAATGAGCAGCCCCAGTTAATTTGTTTCTCCCCTCTTTTCAGAAAGAATGCCACGCTAACTGCAGGATATACTTAGAAGGGAAGGGAAGGGCTTTCTGTCTTCTGTTACTGTTTGGTGGATGGAGCAGATAATGTGACCAGGTGCACGTGCAACATATTTGCAATATGGTTAAAACCATTTTGAGCATACAATAAAAGTGTTTTATTTTAAATGTTCCAAAAATGTCACTTGCAGTTTACGGTCATATTTTATTTCTAATAGAAAAGTGTTTCTCAGCATATTCATGCTGAGGGGTCGTCCGCCCGAGGTCCCTCCACACCACTGATGGAGAGATAAAAGAGGAAGAGATTTCTGTCCCCACTTGAGGCCACTCCATTTGGGGTTTGGGCAGCCAACGATGTAATGGCAGCAGCTCCCACTCCTCCCAGGGTGAAGACTGATCATTGCCTGGCCCTGGTAGAGAAGGCAGGGCAGTGGAGGCACATCTTAAACTTGACCGAGGCCCAGAATTACTAAGACCACCCCTTGTCCCTACTCACACTGTGGGAAATTATGTATGTATGTATGTATGTATGTATGTATGTATGTATGTATCGATATCGATATCGATATTATTATATATCTTACCTGCCACTCTTGGCATGCTGGCTCATGTTGGGTTATAACATAACATTTCCACAACAATAAAACCCCATTAAAACCCCATAAAACAAAACAAAATAGTACAAAGCCACCAGCATGGAGGAAAACAATCCTTCCCCAGAGCGGGACACCTGCCATCGGGCAGCACAGGTGGTCAAAGGGTAGCATACTTCCTAAGGGGGGGACCAAATTATGCAGGGAAAGGGGTCACTCCTGTTGCATTCATACCACAAGAGCTCCTCACAGAATGGGACTATACTGAGCCAAATCAAAGCATGTTGGCTTAACTGCTTAACTTGATCAGGCTTCAAGGAACAGTCTGCAACAAAGGGAAACAGATTGTTCCTAGAAGCTTGAGGTGCCTTGCCCAGAGCAGTGCTTCTTGCTCCTTTCCTTCAGTAACTTGTGTTTGTTTAAATGTAGCAATGACATTTTTTTGACAGCCACTCACAGACAAGCAGACATTTGTTTCATGTGCGTTAATCACCTATGGAACTGAGACCTCAGGGGATGTCCATCAAACTGGGCCACACAAGTTAAATCTTAACTTACCAATTATGGTCAAGGCACAGTGAAAGACAGAGCCTGAACAAGGTACAGCAAGATCAAATATGTTGTCGCGTAGAAGATTTTGACAAGAGTTGCTAGTAGAATGTTTTATTGTACCTTAATCTATGAATGGATTATTTTATTTAAATAAATAAAAGTTTAAACAGGTAAAATTATGTTTCTACACTGCATGTTTCAATCTCATGACCTAGAATATTAACCCCAGAATCTTACAAAGGTATTCAAGTTTTGTACAAAAGATATCTAAAAGAACTATGAAATTGAGGGTAGCCTCAACCAAAGACCTGATGGAAGAGCTCTGTTCTACAGGCCCTGTGGACACATACGCATACAATTGTCTAAATCAAAATGAATTATATATTTGCCTTCTAAGAGGTGTTTGGATATGTGTTTGGGTGTTTTCACAAAATATATTGTGTGTTCCAGCAAGAAACTCTGTTTTCTCTCACAGGTGTCTTTGTTTCTTTCTCCTTTCTTCTTGATAAATAATTATTTTCAGCTTTTCTTTTTTGGTCTCTTTTTTATTTTCCATTATAAATCTGATTTCTCTTATAATGCTTCCAGTGTTCTGCCATTTTAAAATGGGTTACATGAGAATGTCTAAGACCATCTCTTCATTATAGTTCTTTCCCACTTTTAAAAAAAATTCTGGATATAAGCCACCTACACTCCTTCAGTTACACTCTGTCGTAGGAATTTTGTACAATCATTCCAACTGGCTTTTGGACAGTACTATTTCAGTTTTGTTCACAGTCTATTTTAAAAATCATCATTCTCCTCCCACCACTGCAGTTTTATTTTTCCCCACATGTTCTTTATGCCTCTATACTTTGGACTGTCTTGTGTTTTAACTTGAAGTGAATTATTTTCCCCTCATGACTATGTTCCCGCCTTTTTCAATTATGAAAACAACTTTGCTTATGTTTTAGTTCCTGCTACTGTTTTTTTAAGAACACGCTTTGCCCTGCTTATTTCTGTATAGTGTATGAATCTTCTATATTGTTATTGGTATTTTTATTTGATTTAAGGTATGCACTCAGCTGCTCTTCAGCTGCTCAAAGAAACTTACAAAATAAAACATCATATACCAAGGTTTGCCTCTTAAGCTCAACAGTCTAAAGTGGCGAATTAACCTATCCAGTTATTGGTCTGAAACTCAAAATATCCCCCAGTCAAAACAAAAGTAATCTTTTGTTGCAGTAAATTCAGAATGAGGCAAAAAGATGTTACTTTCAAATAATTGTAGTTCTATTCTGGAAACATTCATGAGGCACTCGTACCCATTATTTCCAGACAGTTCCTTTCAATCTTTATTAAACTAATATTAGTGCATGGGAACTGAATCTAAAGTAGCTGCTTTTGCTGTTTTCTCCTTGTCCGTAGGTTTACTTTATATGGTGTTGACTGTCTGAGTTATGTAAATGGACTTTTAAAAATACATTCCTACTACAGTATATTTCGTCTCCATTAGCCAGATTTTGAGGTTTTATATCTTTTTCTCTTGGTTCATTCACAAAGTCATCATTTTCAGCATACCAAGTATATAGATGTCCCTCTCTTATAAAAGGGTTTTGCTGTTTTGATAATCTTCCACAGGGAGGTTAGCCAGCTTACCAGTTTACCTGTGGTTACACAGTGTCCATGTTAGCGTGGTCAGCATTTTTTTTACCTGTACAAGGCCCACCAGCTGGTTCTTTATTTGTCTGGGTCAGACCTTAGCACATTGATTCATGCAATGGTCACCTCCAGACTGGACTACGCAAATTCACTCCATGGACTACTCCATTCACTCTCTTGAAAACATTTTAGAACCTGCAAGTGGTCCAGAATGTAGCTGCCAGGTTGTTGACTGGCACATCATGCTCAGCTCATATTACTCCTATTCTGTACGGGCTGGTCTCCAGATATCCAATTCAAGCTGCTGGTGTTAACCTTTAAATCCCTTAACCTCATTCCTATGGGATGGTATCTCCTGTTACACCCCACCCACCCCCTGCCACCCTTGGTGCTCCCTTCAGTCATTGTCTAGGTCAGGGATCCCCAACCAGGGGTCTGTAGACTCCTGGGGGTCTGCAGGAGCTTCAAAGGGGGTCCATAGCCTTTCCTCTCCTACCTTAATGGACTTGGCCACAAGCTAAGGAATGGACTGCCCAGAGGGCTTGGTAGATAAGTCATAGACGTAAAAATCAAAGTGGGGGAGTTGGTTGTAATATGGGGGTTCATGCTGTTTTCTTCACTCCTACCCTTCCTTCCAGCCTACATGAGGTAGAGCTGCTGTGATAGGAAAGGTGGGAGTGAATGAAAGGTGTGTGTGGTGATGTCACTTCTGGTGACATGTCACTTCCAAGGGGTATGATAGGGAAGCGTCCTCAGCTGACATCACTTCTGGAGGTCCTCAAAGGCTGAAAGTTTATTTCAGGGGTTCTTCCACAGTCAAAAGGTTGGAAAGGGCTGGTCTAGGGCCTGTTGCACATCCTTGACTATAAGAGAACTTGGTTAGGTGTCACCAGGGGATGGACCTTTTAAATTGTGGCCCCTATCCTGTGGAATGGACTCTCAGATGACACCCATGCCCTGCCAGACCTGTTTAATTTTTGTAGGGCATACAAAGCCGAATTATTTACTAGTGATGTGATAATAGTCATGTATATTAATATTTTAATTTTAATATTTTAGATTTTTCCTGAAAATCTAGGACATCTTTCAGGTTTGAAACACCAGAACCTTAACACTCACCTCTCCATTTCCTGCTCTGAGTATTTTTTTAAAAAATTGCGCAGTCCATTTTGCAGCGCAACTGCAAAGCTACATTGTCAAAGGAAAAATAAAATCTTCTGCAAAGTGTCCATGGTCTTTTTGGGATCAGGCAGTCCCATTTCTCTTTTCTGGCGGTGGGAATTGAGGTGGGAAGGGGGGGGGTGGCAAGTGATCAAGCATCCTTCTCCCGATCATACAGGGGTCTGAGCACTTTGTTTTTAAGTCATCTATTTACACAAAATGTCTTTTTTGGGCTTCAGTTACCATGTCCAGCCTTCTCACAACTCAGGCAGGCAAAAACAGTCCTGTTTGTGTTATCTGGAGGTGGGAAATGAGCGGGGAAAGGGCGGAGGGGTGATCAAGCAGCCTTCTCCCTATAATACAGGGGTCTGAGCACTTGTTTTAAAGCCAATCATTTACACAAAATGACCTTTTGGGCTCCAGGGGCCATGTTCAGCATCTCAGAAATCCACCCAGACAAAAATAAAGTCCAAAATAACATAAATCCCCCCAAAAAAGGGGGGGGGAATGCTGTATTGTTTTGGTGTTTCTCCATAGTAATGCGGCAGTATTGATTTTTCTTTTATTAAAAATGTATCTATGTCATGGCATTACTGCACAGCAACGCAGAAGTGCCTTTTAAAATAAATAAATAATTTCAGATCTTGGAGGGGAAGAAAGTTTCAATCTATGAAAGATTGACTGTGCTTTGATTGGTGGCGTGCTGTGATTGACAAGCCAAGGAGCAGGGGGGTAAAGTTAGGCTTGTTTTCCCTTGAAGCCTTGTCATGAGGCAAAACGCCGTGAGAGAACAGAAGGAAAACACGGGAGGAGTCTCCCATGAGGATGGATGCAATCACAAGGTTTACCATCCTGCGTTTAACCCTCCATGTGGAAATGGTCTTTATTTCTTCCCCCTTGCTTCTGATAGGACTGGTGCGGCTCTCAAACTCTGTTGCTGGGTCCACAAAGGTTCCCCCCCCCCCTCAGTAGCTCCCAGTATGCCTAATTCTGCTCATGATTGCTACCAATGGGCCAGCCAATGTTTCCTCCTCCCCCAACCCTGGCTTCCAGATTCCTCCCCCCAAGACTTCCTCTTCCTGTTGTCATTCTCATAATTTTCACTGTCTGAGGCAGAATGCATTCTCTGTGCTTGTGCAGACAATGCTATTTTATAATATGGGCGGGACTAACCCCCCTCCCCCAAATGTATTTTTAATCTTTAAATGACATTTTCCTGCAAACCTGGGGTCCCCCAAGTCTGCAGAGCTATCTATTTTCTTTCTCTGTAGCTCTGATAAGTAGATTTATATGTTTGCATATGGGGGCCATGCTTTGCTATCAAAATATAGGTTTATTGCTGCACAACTTGTCACTATGAAGGCGTTCACAGCCCAGCAATAATGTACTACAGCCTACAACTTTTTTTGGCATCCTACTATTTTTAAAGTCTCAAGTAGACAAGAAAAATGGGAGGCTTGCTAAGCAAGCCGTTGGTGGTTGTCATATACGGTTGATGGTCTTTATTGGATTGGTGGACCATAAATTATATGGGCATGTATTGTTAATCATCCTGCCAGCAATTATGCGGGTAATACTGATACCATTTGGATCTGCTACCAGCCAACCATTTATCTTCTTTTCTGATTTAATGTGGTCTGCTTTTTGGATACTAAGCAAAAGCTGCTAGTTGGTTCTGCTCTATGCAGCATTTTGTTATGATATGACATCATTTTTCTTCAATAAATAAGTCGTTTTGTCTAATCCTTTAGAACGTAACCATGCTGGTCTGTATTAGCAGCCCAGTAGCACTTTAAAGAACAAAAGATTTGGGGGGCACAAGCTTTCAAGAGTCAAATCTCCCTTCATCTGATAAAGGGAGCTTTGATTCTTAAAAGCTTATACTAAAAAAATCTTGTTGGTCTTTAACATGCTCCTGGACTTAATGTCTAACTTGTCTAATTAGTCATTAGTCTAATTAGTTCGTGTATTTACTGCATCATCTTATGAACTTCTGCAGTTCTAAGCATTGTTTACCTTAGCATCTCACTTAAGGTAATTACATTGCAAACCTATGAAGAGTTATTCCAGTCTAAACCCATTGATTCCAGTGTAATTAGACTGTATTATCTGTGTCCTAGAATAGAAACTGGGTATTCCAGTTTTCATTTACATGAGGGTATATCTTCTGTTTAGCAGTTCTTTATTTTGTCCTAGGACCTAAATGTTAAGATGTTCTTCCCTAGCTCCACAAAAAATTCTGCCTGTTAATCTAAACCAAGTAGTTGACTCAAACACTGAAGGCGTGTATATAAGTTCAGCTCTGATCCTCCTGACTGGTAGGTAACATAGACTATAAAATATATCTTTGTGTGTAAAATGGGCACATTTTGTCTGGCAGTGGCTATCCTGCACTGTCAGCTGGATTACCTCTGATGGGCCTAATTTAGTCAGTAAGTGTTAAAAGTCACCAAAACATGATGCTGATAATAACAAATATACAGGCTTTCTAAATCTTCGTATGCCAAACAGAAGCCAAAGTGCAACTCCTGCTAACCAAGACAAAATCTGTGCAACTGTTCTCATATGAATACATTTTTAGAGACAATGTATTGAACTACATATAGAAGGAGGGTTAACTTTTGTGTTATAAATAGAACGTTGTACATACGCATCACACTGTTCATAAAAGAATCAGCTAGACCTTCCAATACAACTATGACGAAGGGACAAGGACTTCTCTGACGCAAAGCCCATTTTCCCAGTTCTGGGATGGAAATTTCTTTGAGATGTGGTGGGGGAGACTGGAGACAGTGAAGTTTGGGGAGGGGAAGGACTTCAGCAGGTTATAATGCCATAGAGTTCACCCTCCAAAGCAGCCATTTCTTCCATGGGAACTGACCTCTGTTGTCTGGATATCAGTTGAAATTCTGGGGGATTTCCAGGCTCCAGCAGGAGAGCGACAATTATATCTGTGCAGCCAATCTCCTAAGCACCTAGAAAAATGGACAGTGACGAATCTCTCCTGCACCTCAACACAAATCAATTATTTTTCTTCTTTTGTTAGCACAATCTGCAGCAGTTGATTTATAATATGCTGGATTGGCCTTTCGGCTTTTGAAGCCCCAAGCAAAAAGATGATTATAGGCTTATGCCTGGCATCAGATATTGGAGAGCCTGCACCTGTGTCTCCATTGCAACCTTCTCCCCTCATGTGCAGCTGTCTGGAAGCCCTGTCACCCCCTCACATCTGCCCCTGGGCTTAGATGACCCCTAGATGACATGGCCTGACCTCAGAGAATGTGAGAAGTCAGAAAATGGAGAAGGAGAACTGATCAAAACCAGAGTATTAGTGAAATGAATTTAAAGACAGGGTCTAAACGAATACCCATGACCTCAACAGGTATGTGGAGATGCTGCTTACACCTGGACAATGTTTTGTGGATATTTGTATCCCTTTCATATCCCTTGGCTGAGTAAGGGATTAAATATTTGCTTCGATTTATTTATTTACTTGGGATTCAGAAAAATGATTGCAAAATTTAAACTAAAATATCAAAACCTGAAATATATAAATCATTAAGAGTAGCAGAAGTGGAAAAATAGCATTTGAATACAACTTAAAAACAAAACATGTTAAATTAACAAATGCAATTAGAGTTGCCAACTTGAGTTTGGAAATGTCTTGGAGATTGGGGAGGGAAACAAGCTTAGCAGGGTTGTGACTCCACAGAGCCCACTCTCTGGAGTGGCCCTTTCTTCCAGCAGAATGGATATCTGCAGTCTGGAGATCAGCTGTAGTTCTAGGAGAGCTGCTGTTCCTGCCTTGAGGCTGCTAATTCTACTGGAGAGAGACATGCTTCATTCCTTTCAAACATCAGTTCTCAGTTCAAATCCAAATAAAAGATTGAAACACGTTGTGTCACTTTGTAGATGAATATCTCCAAATGGTGCAAGAAGAAGAAGAGTTGGTTCTTATATGCCGCTTTTCTCTACCCGAAGGAGTCTCAAAGGAGCTTATAATCACCTTCCCTTTCCTCTCCCCACAACAGACATCCTGTGAGGTAGGTGAGGCTGAGAAAGCCCTGATATCACTGCTCGGTCAGAACAGCTTTATCTGTGCTGTAGCGAAACCAAGGTCACCCAGCTGGTTGCATGTGGAGGAGCGGAGCATCAAACCCAGCTCGCCAGATTAGAAGTCCACACTCCTAACCACTACACCAAAGTGGCTCACCAATCAACTAGATATTTACACACACACACACCTTTATTGCCACAGAAAGCAGGTTAAGTACCAAGGAAACTGAGATAAAGTAAACATATGCCAGTACTTTTTGATTTGAGGACTGTAGACAAAAAATTAGCCATAAGTAAAATGACATTGAAGAGCCTCTTGTGGCACAGAGTGGTAAGGCAGCCGTCTGAAAGCTTTGCCCATGAGGCTGGGAGTTCAATCCCAGCAGCCGACTCAAGGTTGACTCAGCCTTCCATCCTTCCGAGGTCGGTAAAATGAGTACCCAGCTTGCTGGGGGGTAAATGGTAATGACTGGGGAAGGCACTGGCAAACCACCCCGTATTGAGTCTGCCATGAAAACGCTGGAGGGCGTCACCCCAAGGGTCAGACATGACTCGGTGCTTGCACAGGGGATACCTTTACCTTTACCTTTAAAATGACATTGACATACTTATCACTCAACAGAAATGGACAAATCTGATCTTTTTGATGAGGCCTCCACTTGGAGATAAGGGGTATGACATGCCTTCGCTGGATTAAACACAAGGGCAATCTAGTATAATGTGTTGAATAATTTCAGGGACATTTTATTCACAGGAATATAATTTGCTTTCAAAAGGGAAAACAGGGCTTTCTCAAAAGAGGCACCTATCATTTTAGGCTTCCTGGGGAGTGTGGCTAGGAGCCTTTGTTACTGGCATTTTGTCTACTAGTGGTTTTTCATGAATTTCAGTCTTGCCAGGTATTTAATGTTTGATTCTATATTGATGTGACATTTATGATTACATTTCACTGTCTGTGCATTTTAAAAAAAATCTAAGCAATATTTGTGTTAAGAGATTTTAAAAGCTAGGCTGAAAGGTTAAAGGTTAATCCATTGGAGCGGTATGAACAGTAGTGACATAATAGACAAATATATTTTATTACAGGGTCCTTATTTAACAATAAAAACCTAAGAACAGCTTGCTGTGTGTAAAATAGGCATGTTATGTCTGCACTCAGAATTTGTCTGGCTTCCATGAGACCTCTGTGTTCCCTATAATTTATTTTCATAGTTTTAGAAAAAGAGAAGTCTAGAAATCTGGAACATCCCCAATCAGGTGAAGAAAACGTTAGGGATTGTACGTAGCTGCCTGTTAAATAACCGAATAAAAGGAAGACCTTGCCCAACTGTAGTAAAGTTGTACACAAGTGAGCTACTTACCTTTATTCTTGTGTAGGAAGGGAGGTTCTCTCTGGCAGAAGTCTGTCTGATTGTAAGTTATTGTAAGTTATTCACCTGAGAGTGTGAAAACCAACACATTTAAGAAAGACCCTGTTCCCCTTCCACATTTAGGAAAGACCCACTTCCTAAGTGAATCTCTTTATTGTAGACTGAACCTCAAACCTTTTACATGCAAAGCAGATGTTCTACCACTGAGCCATGGCCCCTCCTTGTAACAAGTCATTTCACAGTGTTCCTCAACAGTATAAGGGGATATTTTCTAGAATGTTTTCTGCACGCTTAATCCCTTTTAACAATATACTGTAACATATGTAAACTGGCCCATAGTCTGTGGCTTGGCTCATGTCCTTGAGTGATCAGCTCTGTATGCATTTTATTCTGCGTTCCATTTGTGAATAACTGCAGCCTGGATAGTTTCAGCCCCGCCTCCTGACTTGTCAGGATTCTTGCCAGAAATATCCCTAACTTTCATCTATGAAACTCTGCAGGGAATACATTACGGTTTAGTTATCAAAGACAAGAAACTTGTTTAAAGGGAATATCCAGACCAAGACCTTGCAAGCTGCCTGGAAACATTTGTTTATAACACATATTATTCTGTAATAAGAGGCAGAGTTTAATAAATACCATTATGAGTAACCAAATAGCAAGAGAGGTGAAGAAGCCATTACAGAGTAAGACTACCGGTTCTAAAGAGATATCAAAAGTATGTTGGAACTTCCTGTCTCTCAAAATAAGGCTGAAAGTTTCATGATTTCCTCTTTCAAAAAAGTTATTGGTATGTATATCCAATATGGACACCTGCCCCCCCCCCATTTTTGTTGAAATATGCACAATTTACGGTGCAAGACTGAGCAGATTGGAATATGCAAGACTGAGCAGAATATAAAAGGTGTCCTACAGGGGGCATGAAAGGAGATGTATATTTAGCATAGGATAGGGAATTCCTGATGATTTTCAAATCATCTCCTCCAGTGTCCTGAGTGCCACAACAGGAGACTTCCTGCTTTTTGAGCACACTTTCTCCCTGCTTGCTTCCAGAACAGCAGCTGAGCAGAAGAATGACAACACTTAGGGCAGTCAGTTAGGTCTCTCTCTCTCTCTCTCTCTCTCTCTTTTTCTATACATAGTTGTATCTCTTCATAAATAAAACTATTTTATTCTTCAGATAGCCTGGTACTCCACTCGCTCTGCATATTCAAACTCTGCCAGCATGTTTGACTTTGATTGACAGCTTATTTCTTGCCTCTTCTCAAGCATTCAATGTCCCTAACGGATTTTAACATTCTTATCTACTCCTGAGATGAGATGTATGCAGTGGCTCTGTCCTTCAGTTATCAGTAATGATCAAAACATAATCAGTCTCTTCCTCCAGTCAAGCTTTATGAATAAATGGTCACAAATATTTGGTGTAAGATACATTATGTTGTTTGCTTGCTTGCTCTCATGGTTTGGTGATTCACATCTTCTGGCTCCTAGTACTTAGCTAGCTTTCGGTAGTTGTAATTGCCTCCTTATCTGCTGTAGCATGAAGGGAAAGGCTTTCAACAATCTACTCCCCAAAGCTTAGGAAAACAAACCCCAGTTACCAGGCCTCTTATCGTCTTTCCTTTTGTGTGTTCTGACATGAGGAAATCATTCAGCCTCTGAGCAAAATATCCATCTATCACTAAGTAAGTTTTCACTTTGATCTCTCTGCTGTATCCTTGCTGTTTGGTTTGCTTCTTTATTGGCTTTTCTCCTGCGCTGTTAAATTCACCTCCCCAAAGCTACTAAGTTCACTCTTTATACCTTTGTTCCTCTGGATAGGATTGATTTAGTTCATCCTCCTTGGAAATCATATATGATGTTTTAATTAGTTGCTTTCCATCAGTTTTATCTCCTTCTATCAGAACCTGTAATTCAGATATTGTTCTATTCTCCTGATTGTAAATCAGCACCAGATAACCAATTAATATGGGAATGATGTTTTACAGAAAAGTAACTAAAAATATCTTTCAGACAAATTGTAAAGCAGAACCCATACCAGGCTGATGAAAATAAAAAATAAATCATAATCCTAACTCAAAACTAACAAATAATTTATAGGGCCCTGTGCAATACTACCTTTGTTAATCTTTAAAGGTTAAGAAGAGACAGGATTCCGTGTTCTTTCAAAAGTGATACTGAATGTTTTTGCTTGGTGGTGTATGGACTGTTCTGTTTCTTTTCTCCTTTCTTCAACAACTCACTGTGCTGGAAGATATGAAGCCATAGCTCTTGCCTGATCAATGGAAAATACATGTTTTCTGGAGTAATTGAGTTGGAGAAAAAAAATGAACTTTTGGATCTTGGCTTTTTTTCTTTTAGGCATCATAGAGGAGGCAGAATCAAAAAGACTGTAAGAGTAGGATGAGTAAATTGGTTTCTTAACAATACAATCCTATGAACAGATACCCCAATTTAAGACTGGGTTTAGACCGGGGTAAATCTGCACAGAATTGCACTATCTGCCATGTTTGCCCAAATCATGTCCTCTGCCGTGTTCCAGTGTCATTTCTACCAGTGGCGATCAGAAGCCACACCACCAGTGTGCATTGAAGGTCATCCTCAAAGAGTTTACTTTGGGAAGTTAAAATGAAAAATTGTAAAAAACAGTCAATTCAGAATAAGTATCGGGATGTGATTTGTACTGTAAATTTAAAGGCCTTTCCAAATAATGAACAAGAATTGAAGACTAGGTATATACAAACTCCAATATGATCCATGAGCATGACGAGCATCTTTCTTTTTGAGCTTTGATTCAAAGTCACCTGTGACTGGGAACTTGACCCTGGCCTCATGAGCACCATTCTCTGCCTCCTTGTTTTTACAAAATGTTGTTTGTCCCCATCTCTTACTAGACAAGCTATGATTAATGACTTATCTGCAAATCTCTCTTTGAAACAATATTTGACATATGCATGTCAACTGTGGTTTGGTGAGGACTGTTATCCTTAGCTTTGGCAAGTAGGACTTTGTGTCAAACTAGGAGGTGGACGAGGAGACCTGTGAGAAGGAGGTGGAAAGGGTTAGGGGGAAAGCAAACATGTATAAAGGGGCACTTTTATTATTCAAGATTTCTTTATGGGTGAGGAAAATTAGTAAGTCTTGCCATTTATTTCATACTAGCATTCTCCCTAGGCCATATACTGCCAAGGTGTCATTCCCACCCCCCACTCTTCTACCACCTTCATGTTTGTTACTGATAGTATGGTTACTGTGCTGATTCATGCCAAATGATCTCAGCTATGTTGCCTGAACCCTTGACTCTATTTCCATTTGGTTCAGACATGACTCCTATTAGTATTTCAACCAGGTCACTGTGAGCTGCTACTTGTCTGGGTCTCTTGCACATTTAAACTATGTGCCCGTCTTCCTTTCCAGCTTGTGAGGTCTCTCTCATGCTTCTGTTTATCCAAGTCCTATTTGCAGAAGTGTAATAAATCTGCAGACATCAGGATCACTTGGAAGCTGCTAGATTTTGAAAGAATGCCCTCGAGAACTATAATGTCCTGGAGCATATGGGAGTGCTTTGCTACTGTGTGGACATTGGAATCTCAGTCACTTTGGGACTGCAATCCAGCTCCTTGTTCTTGGCTCAGAACATGAACATTCTGAAAAGGACCCGTGCGCTTCCCGTCATCAGTCAAACCAGCATCTTCAGACAGCCGTGGTAGTAAAAGATCATGCACGCACACAAAGACATTTTGTTATATCCTTTGAACAAGAAGATTTATATCAGCTCAGCCTAACTATGGAATTAAATGATGAACATTCCTTCATGACCTCGTGTCTGCATAAACTTTGTACAAAAGAAAACTAATAAGATGATCAACCCTGCTAAGTAAACAGAAAAATAGAAAATCTTTTCATCTTTGTAGTGTCTGTGCATTCTCACATGGGATCTAGAGTTCGCAGAGCCTGCCACAGAGAGGAGATAGCGAGTTTACTCCGGAAGGAATAACTTCTAGGAGTGCTATCCCCCTCCCATCTCAGAGAGTGAGAAGACTTTTCCCGCCCCAAAGTCACATGATCTAGGAGGGGCTAGCACTCCTCCCTCAGTTCTTGCCACCATCAAGAGAGGTTCTTTTGCAACTTACTCACTCATCACCCCAGATTTCTGAGATAATATTTTTCCATCAGATTCTTGGACTTATTTGTAGAGCTTTACTTTCTAACGGCTCCATTTAAGAAGTGCCATGAATGTGGTGCTAAAATGACACAAAACAATGGAGATGCCTCATGTCTTCTCTGCCTTGGTGAGGGACATGTTACGGGGGTCAAGCCTGTCGAAAGATGACCCCCTAAAACAAGGGATAGCAAAGTACAACAGTTAAAAGCCGCATTATATGCAAAACTCTTTCAGCAGCTAAAGTTGCCCAGAGAGAGAAAGTATGGGAAACAAGCACCCCAAAATACCCTCTATCTCCTCAGTTCCCCCTCATGGTAACAAGAGTAAGAAGGATGACAACCAACAAGAAAGGGCCATGTCGGAACCTCTGTATAGAAAGAAAGAAAAAGGCCAAAAATTACCAGGAAGATTGGTTAATGGACTCCCCGACTCAATCAGAATCCGTTCGGTGTCAACAATCACCATTGCCTCTGGTATTAAGATGCTCACTGCCAATAGTTCCGTCGACTCCATCAGGTCAGTGTGAAGAATCTACATTTCTGATGCGTTGCAGCTGCTCTCCTGAAACGTCAATGCATTCGGCGTCAAAGGAACAACGCAAAAGAGGCTGGCCTTGACACTGTGTACTGGTCGCTGCTGACACTCAACCTCGTTCCCACTCAATGCTGAACGATACACTAGAACAACCTCTTTGAGAGATGGGAGAGGTGTCAGAATTGGACGATGAGCTCATGGTATGTCCGCAACGAGCCATGTGAAGACCTGGCAGGGACCTGTCCATCAACTCTTTGGAGTGGAGATCGACATTGTGGGTTGAAGTACTACTTGGATTGCCCTCATCAATGCCATCTCGTGGTTGATGCTGAGAGGGTGCTTGATGCCATATTGATGACAATGACACATTTGAATCCAAAGTCGACCTTCATGGGGGCAGGGACTTGGACCAGGACTCTGGTGACTCTTCTTATCTATCCCCACCAGAGACAATGTGGGTGCCAGATTCTCTTTCTCCAACTGATGATCTCAGACTGTATTCTGAACAATATCTTTAAAGGTGGATTATTTATCTGTAGACCCAGATTCTGATGATCTGATAATGGATGTCTTACATAATCCAAACACAGTGCCAATAGCAATCCCCTTCATTAAGGGCATTCGTAAAATTATACAGCTACTGTGGCTGAATCCAGCTTCTTTAATGAAGATAGAGAGTCAATATGAAGTGCAGGATGTGGATTGTGACTTTTTGTCCAAACATCCAAAGGCTAATTCTATTATTTCAGTTATTCTTCTATCTAAAAAGGGAGTGGATATATGATCATGTCCATTAGATAAAGAGTGCAAGAAATTTGACCTCATGGCATGTAAGGTCTACTCCTCCACAGCCATGGGATTGAGAGTAGCTAACTATCAGGCGATAATGGGGCAGTACCAGATGTCCCAATGGGATAGAACTACTGAAAGGTTTACCTCACATATATACCTCACTTTGGGAGCTTTCGGCTTTCTGCAGGGCCTGCAAAATGGAGCTCTTCCACCAGGTCTATGGTTGAGGCCAGAGTGAAGAGAAGATCTATGGGCCCCCCACAAAGGAGGAGTACTCCACCACGTTCCATCTGTAGTGCTCAGCTGTTCCCCTGGTCCCCAGCGGGAGTAGGTGGGGGGTTGGTTGCTGCTATCTTCTGCTAGTCTGTATTTTAATTATTGGTTTTAGGGTTTGTAGGGGACTGTATTGTTTTTACCTTGTAAACCGCCACGAGATGGCTCTGCTGAGAGTGGCGGGTAAATAATAATAATAATAATAATAATAATAATAATAATAATAATAATAATAATACCCTCCCCAGGTACTACCCCTCCCACAATGGAGTTTCAATTTGGTGTTGTGTTAATTCATAAGCCATTTGAGCCAATGGTGACGGTTGACATGTTCTTTGTTTCTTTCAAGACCCTGTTTCTTGTGGCTATGACTTCAGCAAGGAGGATGGGGGAATTGGCAGCCCTATCTTGTGACCTACCTTTCACCCATTTTTTTCCAAATAAAGTAATTCTTAGACCGTTGATTGGTTTCCTGCCTCAAGTCATGCCTAAATTTCACTTGGGTCAGGTAATAACACTCCCCACGTTCTTCTCAACTCCCACTTCAGATGCAGAGAGAGCACTCCATTCATTAGATGTTAGACGTGCACTTTTATTTTATTTGGATAGGGTGGTACTATTTGGGGCGATAGGAATCTATTTGTGAGCTTCTAAGGCCACAAAAAAGGGAAGCAAGCATCATCTCAGACCCTGTCATGTTGGTTAGTCTCAGCTATTCATTTAGCATATGTGGAGGCAAAGGTAGATTGCCCTTTGTGGGTTAAGGATCATTCCACCAGAGCCATGGCAGCTTCTACAGCTTTTTCAGTGGGCCTCCCATTGGATGACATATGTAAGGCAGCGACTTGGTTCATGCCATTGACGTTCGTCCGGCATTACTCTGTAGAGGTCTTGGATAGGAAGGAGACTGCTGTGGGAAGAGCAGTATTGCAGTAATTATTTGGCTAACCATGCCCACACTCCCTTCTTTTTTTGAGTGATCTTGCTAATCTCTCATGTGGGAATGCACAGATACCATGAAGATGAAAACAGGGTTGAACTTACCTGTAACTGTTGTTCATTGTGGAGTTCTGTCCCTCCCTCAATTCCCTCCCTCAGGTCCCTGCTGTGGGCATTTCATCTGTCACATAAGGTGGTGGCAATGGAGGAGGACTGAAGGAGAAGTGCTAGCCCCTCCCAGGTCATGTTACTTTTGGGTGGGAAAAGTCTTCTCACTCTCTGAGATGGAAGGGGGATAGCACTCCTGGGAGTTAGTCTTTTCACTAGCTCTTCTCCATGGCAGGTTCTGCAAACTGCAGATACCATCTGTGAATGCACAGAATACCACTCAATGAAGAATTACATGCAAGTGCAATCCTGTTTTACTTTTTAAAATATCATGTAGCAATTAGTAAGTAACATTTTCTACAACATTTTCTACAACATTATAATGAAAATTAAATAATTTCAGATGTTCATGTAGAACAGCTTTCTCAACTTTTTACCATTGAAAAACCCCTGCAACATTCTTCAGGCTTTGAGAAGCCCCAGAACTAGTGCAATCATGCAGAATATGGTTGGGGAGCATAGTTGTATGCATGCCTACCTGGGGCACCTTCCTACCCTCTCCAAGCCCATCATTGGTCATTGGGGGGGGCAGGTCGACATGACCATATATGATCGTATCACTTAATAAATGTTTAACAATTTTCAAGGAATATATTAAAAATTAACTCCCACCCATTCAGGAAACCCTGGTGTTGAGAAAACCTGATGAAGAAGCTCTTCTGTACTTTATGTGAGGCCAGGTATGAGAACACAGAGGTTGGGATAATGCTTGCACTTTTAGTGATCTATTTGTAACGTATCAGAGAACTGGCATAGAAAGATATGGACATTCAGTACAGTTATACCAATGGGAACATGACCTGGGTAGCCCAGGCAAGCCCTGTCTCATCATATCTCAGAAGCTAAGCAGAGTCAATTTGAATGGGAGACTTCCAAGGAACATTGGGGTCATGACGTAGAGGAAGGCAATGGCAAAACATCTTCAAACATCTTGAACAGCCTGGCTGCCAAACAGTCGTAGGATAGGACAAGCCATATGATAGATAGATAGATAGATAGATAGATAGATAGATAGATAGATAGATAGATAGATAGATAGATAGATAGATAGATAGATAGATAGATAAACCTACATTAACCAGGAATTGTCAGTCTATTTCTATCCTGTCTTCGATCCATAAACAATCCTTATCCTTATATTAAATAAATCAGCATAAGGGTTTTTTTTTAAATGTGTTATCTCCACTTTTCAGCCCATGCTATTGGGAAAGTTCTGCATATGTTCTACAACTAGCCTAAACATAAAGGATTCCTCTTATTTAGGATTTTTGGCATGGGCTCGAAGGCAGGAGGAAAACCATGAACATTTGGAAAAATACTATGGAAATGTACTACTGAACTTGCAACCACTAGTGTGTTGTTTGTTTTTTTGAGGCTACACCAGACACCGGCCACATTATTCCTTCTTCACAATGATACAAAAGACAGTCGCTTAAAAGAAAAAAAAAAGCTCAACAGCTGAGGTTGCCAAATGTTGTGCCACATACTGGGTTGAATGCTTGTGTGGTAAACCACACCACTCTGACCAAAGCTTACATTTTACAAGGAAGAGCCCACGATAGGCATTTCCTAACGACAGTGTGGCACTGTGGCCACAGTGTTGAGTATGGATATCAGAAGCCCAATTTGAAATCTTTACTCAGCTATGAAGCCCCCTGGGTGGCCCTGAGCAAATCACTAGTTCTTGGTGTAGCTTGATATAAGATGGATACAGCCAAGCTCCTCAATCACTCGATTATCCTCCTTACTCTAACACAATCCACATGGCTTCAGTATATGCAGGTCTCACGATTTGTAACGGAGCCTTCTTGCTTGCATTTTCACCAACATAAAAGTTGGTTAGATCCAACCCAATATTGTGAGTAGCTTGGAGAAACAACAACTCTTCAAGTGAGAGATAAGAAATACACACACTAATTTGGAAATGGCTTTCGCTATTTATACTCATCTACCTTACTTTGGGCTAACGGAAGACAGTGAGGTAGAGCTGTCTCTTGAGTATCATGGGTGCCCTCCAGTCTCATTTAGATGTGTTCTCCCTCTATGTCCCTCACACAGAAATTATCTGGGGAAACAGAATGGTGCAAGCTGAGCTCTACAAATGGACTCATACTGCTGGAGTCTAGGATGAAATAGGCCACAGAGTAGGCTTGGAGGAAAGTGGACAAGAACTGGGAAGCATTCAGTGCAAGATGACTCATCCCACAGGGATAACCGGCAATTTTTTTTAGGCCATTAAATCAGCAATAGGGCAGAACTTGGCAATGAGCATACAGAAGAAGGAAATATCAGCTAAAGAAAACAATGATTGTAGAAGAAGTATGCATAAAAAAGAGATTGCGCAGGATTTATATGGTAAAGACAGAAGCTACCACTCCAGAATGAGGGGGAGAGCGTGCTTGGAGTTAAAGGAATACATAGAGATTGTGGGCCTATCAGAACCCTAGTGGAGTAGGGAATCAATATGATATGCTTATACTTGGATATCAGCTCTATGAAAAAAGCAGAGAAGGATGTATGGGAGGTGAGTTTCTCTGTATCAATGTAGTCCTATGCAGTTACTCCAATCTAAATCAATTGAAATCAGTCAGCTTATATTGGAGTAACTTTCCATAGGATTGTGCTGTATGTCAAAAAAGGGCATATAGGACATTCCAATAACTGGGAACATTAAGGAACTCCTCCACAGAATGGCTGTGAGAAGCAGCATAGTATTGTGGACATCCACCTTACCAAAATCCCGGTGGCTATTTATTTATTTATTGTATAGCATGTGTGTAATGTAGCCAGGAGACCCTAAGATTATCCGGCAGCCAGGCAAGTGATGGTTTGTCATGGCCTGACCCCACATCATGACCTGGCATTCCTTGGAGATCACCTTTCCAAGTGCTAGCCAAACTGGCTTAGCTTCTGAGATCTCATGGGAATGGGATTGTCTAGTGATCTTGTGTTCACTTGAAAGGCTGTTAGGGTTTCTAACCTCTAGGTGGGACCTGAGGATCTCCTGGAATTATAGCTCATATACAGGTGACAGAGATCAGTTCCCCTGGAGAAAATGGCTACTTTGGAGGGTGGACTCCATAGGATTATATTCCACTGAGGTCCCTTCCAGCCCCAAATCCTACTCCCAGTGCAACCTCCAAAATCTCCAGTCACTTCCCAACCCAGAACTGGCAACCCTAGAGGCTGTCAGTATCTTGTTTTATTCTCTGTATTACACTGGTGGTTTTAGCTGCAATCTGCTTTGAGTCTCAATGAGAAGTAAATGAAGTAAATCCTGCAAATTGTCTATATATAATAACCACATCTTAAAAGTATAGCAACTGGCTGCCTTCCATCTGTTGCCTTTTATCTACAGACTGCAAGGCCATCCCTCCTCCAATCATTCAGCTGCAAACATTCTAACTACAGTCAGTGCAGGGGTTTTTTTTTGGGGGGGGAGGGGAATTTAACTTTAGTTTGGAGGAGAACTCACAGAAGAAGTCTTGGTTCTCATGTGCCACTTTTCTATACCTGAAGGAGTCTCAAAGCAGTTTATAATTGCCTTCTCTTTCCTCTCCCCACAGAAGAGATCCTGTGAGGTGGGTGAAGCTGAGAGAACCCTGATTTTACTGCTTGGTTAGAACAGCTTTATCAGTGCTGTGGTGAGCTCAAGGTCACCCAGCTGGCTGCATGTGGGGGAGCAGGGAATCAAACTCAGCTCGCCAGATTAGAAGTCTGTGCTCCTAATCACTGCACCAAAGAACCTAACTACATGGTATGCTACTAGGTATGTCTCACAGTTGTATGGAGCCAGCAATATATGGGGAGGTGATAGCCTGTGATCTCTGATAACAGCATTTTGGTTTCTCTTAGTAAAGTACACTGAATTCTAGGGGATTGATTGGCTGTTTTGACAAAGGATTATCATTGGCTGTTTTCGGTTGTGACACAGTCTACTGACGTAACAGTATTTTTGCTATATATTCCCTGTTATGTAGGGAGTTCTTAGTCTGAGGAAGAGTGCTTGCACTCGAAAGCTCACACCCTGAATAAATCTTTGTTGGTCTTAAAGGTGCTACTGGACTCTGATTTTATTGTGCTACCTCAGACCAAGATGGCTACCCATTTGAATCTATACTAGACAGTCTGTCTGTCTTTCTTTGGAAAACCACTTTGAGTGCAGGCAATTTGGAGGAGAGGGAAAGTGCTTGCTTGTCAGATCTCTGCTCTGCAGTGAGGACTTTCCCACTACAGTTTGATGTCTCTTTAGGCAGAGGCAGGCTAAGAGATACAGGCTGCAAAGCTTGAAGTGACACTGAAGAGGCAGTACAGCTGAATTTTCTATATTGATTTGAAATTGCCCATCAAATCTTTGGCAGCTGGCCTCTGTCTTTTAGTATTTAGATAGTTACCATATTCAGAAGTGTTTCTCAGTTGCACATTCATATTTCTGGTTAAGACGAAATCTTCCAAAAATAATATTGGCGAGAGGAACTCAGAAGCTCTTTGCTTCTGTGGCTTTTTTGGCTGGGCCTGTGTTAGGCCACGTTTCCAATAATCAGCCTGTGCTCCTTAATTATGCTATATATATATATATATATATATAACAGTTTTCTCTGCAAATGATGTTTTCATTTTGCCCATTTTAACTGTACAGTAGCTGGAATATTTCCATCCCAAAAGAGAAACCTTTGGCTTAAACAATATTGTCATTTGGGTAAGCTAGACATACTTCTGCAAAGTGACCTTATAAAAATATTATCTGAGGTAAGGTTGGGCACGAACTATGTGACGAGCCAAAACGCGTGCCGAATTCTGGCTGGTTTGGGGCTCGGGAGGTGACGTTTGGCATGCCCGTGGCCTCTAAAGAAATCTACGAGGTTCTGGACGCAGCTCTGGGTTGCTTGGAAAACGAAACCCACCTAGAAATTCTGGCACAGAAATGCTAGGCAACAGCGGTGGGGTATTTTTCAGGCTTGGAAATACAAATAGGGAGCCTCCAAACCTTCACAGGCTCTGCTACCTGCCCATAAGGAAGTTCCCATTTGTCACCATGGGACTCAGGTCTTTCTAAATGTAGGATGAGCACATATTCCCTATGTTGGTGCTGTGGTTTTGGATGGAAAGGGTGTACTTGTGAAAGAGCTTTGCTGCTCCATGTGGTGGGGGGATTGCTTAGCTAGCTTACTCAGCTGGGGGCCCCAGGGGGGGGCGCTTTGCCTTGCCCTGGGTTCCTCTGTGTGGCCGTTTGGTTTTAGTTTGTTTGCTGCAAATGCTGGGGGGAAAATGAGACTGAATTCCTCTTTCACATAGTGTATTTGTTTAGTGGGATTTTCCTGCTGTCTGCTTCCTTGGTGGTTGCCATTCCCTTTCCTTTTCATTTTATTTCCAAATACCTTCTTTGTTTGCAGTAAGAGGAGGGATTGCTCTTGGGGGTGGGGGGGGCTTCAACATAGTTTTCTGCCATTTTATACCACACACACAGTGGGCTGCTTTTTGTTTTGGGGTGATATTTGTCTTTACTACCCACTGGCAACTTTACTGACCACTTCTCTCCATTTGACACACACACTTATAGACCCACTTCTCAGGGGGTGATCTGTGTTTCTCATCTGCCTCTCTGCACTCAGCCTGCCTTGGAGAACTTGATACAGAGTTACTCCTAGCTCTCCATTTGATCCTCCCAACCTGCTTCTCCTGGGGGGTGTCAGTGTGCCTCCCAGCACCTAACCTGGACTTGTTCCAGAGCTACTGGTTATGTACTCCAAGTTGACTGATCCTCTGCCACCATGTTCTTTACAAACATTGTTAAGTACGCTGTGGATTCACTTTTATAGATGCTGGTCTTGAACCCCAGACCTCATGGGTCCTCTGACACCATGGCCTTTTAGTCTGTCTGCTGGCAACATGAGAGGGCATGGTCAAATTCACAGGAGGCATCCCGGAGCCATTCTTGGCTTCAGTTTGCTCTGGCCATGTCAGGTTGCATTGGGTGTTTGTGGTGTAGCCGTGCATAAAGGTGCAGGATCTGACTGCCCTCTCATCAAGGTAACTGCTATGACTGCATTGCCAGGATCTTAGCCAGGGAATTGACCTGAGGCTGAGCTTTCCATTTCCTTTTGCTTCCCTCTTTCTCTGTTTGCACTCTAACTCTCAGCCAACTCCCCTAATGTCACAACTCTCTTCCATGATCCACCTCCACCTTTTTCAAGCAGGGTGTGCACAGACTTTTAGCTCTTTACATGGCCAAAGAGCCTTGTTTACAGGTGTTTCCCTTCTTGTTCGATCCTCGTCTCTTGTTCCTTCTTTGATTTAAGTGCCCCCCCCCCAATCAAGTTCTGATGAATGTCCAGGGTCACAGCAACATCCAATCAGTAGGAGTGGCACATTTTTTATAATGAAATTATATATATATATATATATATATATATATATATATATATATATATAGAGAGAGAGAGAGAGAGAGAGAGAGAGAGAGAGAGAGAGAGAGAGAGAGAGAGAGAGAGAGAGAGAGAGAGAGGGAGGGAGGGAGGGAGGGAGGGAGGGAGGGAGGGAGGGAGAGGGAGAGGGAGAGGGAGAGGGAGAGGGAGAGAGATTTAAAGAGAGAGAGGGAGGGAGGGAGGGAGAGGGAGAGGGAGAGGGAGAGGGAGAGAGATTTAAAGACAAGATATAAAAGGGACATGAAAGAAAAGGAGTGGCCGTACAACCGATCATTCATATTTGTTTAAACATTATAGATTACTGGAACAGAAAATATTTCTCCACAACATCCTCTTCATTATAATTTTCAAAACATCCTCTACATAATACCATAATCCTTACTTCAAACATTTCAAATTTCAAAGCTGGTGTACTCACTGATTTCATCGCCACTGCACATTCCATGTTACACATTTTGTCATTTCCACACACTAGCCATAGCTTTCAGTATACCCATGTCTGAAAAGGAAGTCTACTCTGTAACTCACAATGAAAAACAAAAGATATTTTTATTCAGAGCCCACTTTCCTATGCCTTTTGTATTCAAAACTTATTCCCATTCTGTTTCTGCATTTTAATGCATATATTTGTGTCACAATGCATTTATATACAGTTTTAAAACAGTTTCTGATTCCCAGTTTTTCTCCTGCTCACATTCTAACACTCTGTCTCTCCTCAGATTTTGAATTTGGTCTGGTTCTCAAATAGGTTGGGGAGGGGGCATGTGGGGAGTGAACAGAAGGCTACACTGGTAGGCACTGCTCCTGAAATAGCGTGTGGTCCTGAGATGTGCCCATTTCCCATGCACTATGGCTCCTGCACTTGAATCCTCAGTGCCAGTGATGATGCAGAGACCCCGCGAGGGGATCTAGTGCCTGGCAGTGTGAGGCATTTCTTTTGAAGATGACAGTATCACCAAGGTGATGAGCCAGGACTCTGCATCTTAACTCATTAAAAATGGCTTCAGGCTGCAATAAACAGCCTTATCTGTGTCTCCTCTAAATAGCATTTAGGGCTTTAAGTTTAGCTGCTGTGAATTACATTGATCATCCCTAGGCAAAGATTTACCAGATGTACCAGGTGGGTGTGTTACTGTAAAAATGGTTGTGATTCCATACGAACGTAACTGAAAGAGCTCTTTATTTTCTGTTACTATACTATATGCATTCCAGTCCTTGCTCTATTGGTGGAAGAGAATCCCATATACTTCCCACTCTTGGTGTAGTGGTTAGGAACGCCACCTTCTACTCTGGTGAGCCAGGTTTGATTCTCTGATCCTCCTTCACATACAACCAGCTGGGTGGCCTTGGGCTCGCTACAGCACTGATAAAACTGTTCTGACCGAGCAGAACTATCAGGGCTCTCTCAGCCTCACTTCCCTCACAGGGTGTCTGTTGTGGGGAGAAGAAAGGGAAAGCAATTGTAAGCCAGTTTGAGACTCCTGGTAAAGAAAAATGGCATATAAGAACCAATTCTCCTTCTCCTTCTGCTTGCCCGCCTGCCTGCCTGCCTATAGCAGCTCTGAGTGAGCAAACAGAGAGGCCCTGACCAGCCATTCTTTGCAGCTCACAGTCCCCCCCATGGTTCTCTGCAGTTTGCTGGAGGGCTGTGAGGAAGGAACTGTGTTAGCTCCTCCAGAGCTGCTTGGAGCAAGTAACAGAAAGCAGAGGCTGGGCAGATTCTCTGATGGCTCACCACTGTAAGTGTGTTTGTGTTGTGTTGTGACTCCCAGGCCTTCCCACTGCTGGCAGCATGCCATATGGAGCTCCTGGACTGTGTGGCAGCTCTTAGGCTGTGCCACTGTTGTCGGACCCAGCATGGCCCATGACCTCCTCTGGAGCTGCTCTGGGTGAGCTTCAGAGAGCAATGGGGTGGTGGGGGTGGGGTGGGGGTGGGGGTGGGGGTGGGGGTGGGGGGGATAAAATAATTCTGACTTCTGAAAGATAAATTGTAATTGTTATAAATTTAGTTAATTATTTTCCACACTCCACTTGTGGCTCAGGGTGGTTTACATATAATACAGGAAAGAAGAAGGTAAGTGCATTATAATTCAGAGAAATATCAAATGAACAATAGTAGCAACAGCGGTTATATAATAATTCATAACTGATATAACACAGCAACATTAATATCTTAACTATAACCCCAAGAGTTGGTCAGTTCAGGATTCAGCTCAGGAAGGGGCGGGTTCTGGGGGGCCCCAGTAGATGGTTGTTCAATCAACCTCAACCAAATGCCTGGTGGAAGAACTCCCTTTTGCAGTCCCTGTAAACTGAGCTAGCTCCAGCAGGGCCCTGATCTCTTTTGGGAGCTCATTCATCAGGTAGGGGCCAGGACAGAGAAAGCTTTTGCCCTGGTTGAGATCAGGTGTATTTCTTTGGGGCCAGAAATCACCAGCCAGTTGGAAGTGGCAGAGCATGGGAATAGACAGGGAGACAGTCTCTCAGGTACACTGGGCCCATATGGCCTTAAAAGTGATTACCAAGACCTTAAGCCTGATTCAGGATTCAACTGGTAGCCAGTGCAATTGTTGGAGGGTGGACCAGATGTGGGACCTCCATGATGTTCCTGTGAGGACCCTGGCTTTTGAAGGATTGAGCTTCAGATGGCAGTAAATTAAATTTTACTGTGCTTTCATGTATTTTGAAAAGACATTAAATGTAACCCACTGATGAAACTGAAAATGTGAATAAATGAAAACCTCTGCATAGATGTTGGGGAAAGCAGTTCTTGCTCCACCTTGCTAGGTGTTAAGAGTCCCAACATCCAACTTCCACTGTAACCTTCTCCGCACCAGGAATTTGGCCCGACTCACTGCTCATCTGGTCATTTGTCCGACGGCAAGGGAATTTGCATTCCCTATTTTGCATTAATCTACTATGCACATTTTAATAACAAGACCTATTTAAAACACTTTTGGGCATTTCACGGTTTCTCTTTCTCCTTGATATTCTTCTGACATACATGGTGGTGCTCAGTCTGGGAACATCATAATTTAGGGCTGGGACTGGCACACCACTTGAGAAGTCTGTTTCTGAATGGGAGGAAAGATGTCTAATTGGCAGGAGGTACATAAAGTCCAGCAGGACTGGCCAGACATGGTATAAACAGCAGGAGTCTGGCCTTCTGCTTGTTCGTGGTCAGCAGAGCTTAACCTGCTAACCACTGTATGTTACACTCTGTTTCCATCTTCCTCCTCTTCCAGCTTCTCCTCACCTTCCTGGCTTAGATCAGGCATGTAGCTGGGTCCTGACATTCTGAACCCCTCAAGGTAAAGGGCCTACAAGATGCCTTACTGGAGTGTGATATCAGAGATGATGCAATAATCCGAGAGGGGTAAAAGTCTCATTCTAGGGTGGTTTTCCCAAGGGTATTAGCACTTTTGAGCATCACCTAGGCCAGGGGTCGTCAACCTGTGGTCCTCCAGATGTTCATGGACTACAATTCCCATGAGCTCCTGCCAGTAAATGCTGGTAGGGGCTCATGGGAATTGTAGTCCATGAACATCTGGAGGACCACAGGTTGATTACCCCTGACCTAGGCTGTCTGTTCCATGTGTGAATGTTTTTCATACAGGATGAAACTTCTACAGCAACACAAATTTTATATTTGCATGACCATGCTGATTTAAAGAAAACTTGTGAAAGTTTCATATGTGAAAACACCCCAAGTGCTTTGTTTTGGTGACTTGAATTTAATTATTGTACTGGGTAAAATTCTCACCAAGGCTGAAGGAAATCTGAGCTAAGCACTACAAATAGTGTGTGTGTGTGTGGGGGGGGACTGTTTGCTTGGAGAGCTACATCAAAGAAAAGGTTAATGATTGAAATGGAAAATATAGCAAGATTCTTCAGAGGTACACATTATATGTCTTCTCTCTCCCTCCTTAATTCAGTATGATAAATATGGCTAGCCAAACAATGTCTGGATTTCTCCAGGCACCACACTACATAAATTGACTTATCAAAACTGAAACTATTTGAAGTCCCAGATGACTTCCTTTTCAATCAAGGACAGAAAAATTAGACCTAATGGAAACTAAGGGAAAAAAAATTATGTTAGATTATGAACGCTGGCAGTGTAAAATAATAATGGCATATCCATTCAGAGTGATAAATGAAATTTTGATTATTTGACTCTTTATTTAACTCTGATTTAGATTACATTTTAACATATGCCAGATACAGTCAGTGTTGCATCCAGATGAGAAAAAAAAATCCTCTCTTGTCTCACTAAATCTCCCCCCTCAGAATAACAACCCCCCGACAGTAATATGTGTGTGAAAGGGGAATCTTTACATGTTATGTTAATTTAATGGGTTATATGTTACTCCTTGCCTTGTGCTTTTATTGGCTCAGAAAAAGAACCTGTGTGATGAAAACTGATTATCCAGCCACATGCCATTCCAGAACTTTGTTAAAGGACACACCAACACACTGGGAGAACTTCTTTTAGTCCAAGTAAATCCCTGTTAATTTGGTCAGACCAGACTGCATGTGCATCTAGTTAAGATGTCTGAGCATCAACCATGAGCCTAGACTGCATGTTTCCTCCATTTGTGGCAAGTCACACAGGAAATCAGGACTCAGGTGCCAGCCCTCAGGCCTAGGGCGGAGATGGGGCAGAGAATGCCTCTCAAATCTTGCTCAAAACACAGGGACCCATTAACTGATTTGTGCAGTGGTGGTTGTATGAGGATGCTAGTCCATTTGGATCAGGAGTAGTCAAACTGCGGCCCTCCAGATGTCCATGGACTACAATTCCCAGGAGCCCTTGCCAGCGATTGCTGGCAGGGGCTCTTGGGAATTGTAGTCCATGGACATCTGGAGGGCCGCAGTTTGACTACCCCTGATTTGGATGAACAGTAATGAGCATGGGGATTAACGCCTTCCTTGTCAAACTGGAACTCTTTACACTGGTGAAAAGAGCATTTCACTTATTAAGCAAAACACTGGTTGCTGCTGCCTTTCATCTTTGTGGCTTCCGTGCGCCCTCAGTGATGAAGAATCCAAAGCTTTCTAGAAGTTTTGAAATTACAGGAATGTACCCCTCCCCCCCCCAGTGCCGGTTAGGGTGGGACATGCTGGTTTTGGTGGAGAAAGTGCTTGTCCCTCAGACCTTTCTTCTCCTCCATGGAGAGAAACTAGTATCTGAAGCTTTCAGTAAGTGTTTTCTTCAGGACTTATTCTTATGAAAAGGTGTTTTTTTTGGGGGGGGGGAGGTGCTTATCTAAAAGTTAGATTATGGTACTTTTAGAAAAGCACGGAGATTGTGGGACTAAGATGGCTCAAAATTATGACCACAAATCCTGCTTGTTCTGCTTGGGTGAAAGCCATCATGTGTTGGCTTGTGAAATATGCCTTCAATTTACTCCAAAGGCCCATCACGAAAGGGCTGCATGTTTGATAGCTACGCTGTGGGTAAAAGCAGTGGTGGCTTTGGATGTTCAGCCTGAGAAGAACCTGGCTGAACTGGAAAAACAGCCCCCTACGCCCATCTGTGGTGACTGTGCCCTCTCCTGCCACACTGGAACTCACTGCTGGGCAGCCTCCCAGGGCAACGTCAGTTCTGAGCCCAGAATTATTGTCTAATAAGACAAAGACGAAAAGGAATCATATGTCATATCTCAGTTTGGGAAGACTGCTTTATTTAAAATGAATGTGTATATTTGTGCTTGTGTGTGTGTGTATAAAACCTGACTTAACCATTAATCTAACTCAAGGTGTTCATGTGTTCAAAACTGTACTCTTTTCTTACTCTAAGCCGGCCTTTTTCAACCTTTTGACCATGGAGGAGTCCTTGAAATATTTTTTCAGGTTTCAAGGAGCCCCAGAAGTGATGTCATCTGGCTCGAGGAAGACGGGGGGTGGGGGGGATGGGGTTGGTTTAAGGCAGAAGCAGGTGTGCAACCTCCACCCCTCCCAGGTGCAGAAACCACGGGAGAACTTACGCTCAGGAGGGATCAGGGAAGCATTGGAAGCAGCCAGTAATCTAGTTTGTGGCAGAATCCATTAAGGAGGGGAAATTCTGGAGACCCCCTCTGGAGCCCCAGCGGACTCCTGGGGGTCCACAGACCCCCTGTTTGGGAATCCCTGCTCTAAGCAATATCAAGCAGATCTATTGAGAATACTGCTCAGGTTTTTCAAATGACACAAACCCCGAGGGAAGGGTTCTTAGGACTGTGCTATATATTCGCAAAAGAATTGCTTGTTTCTGTCATGTCCGTTGGGTCCACTAAGTGCTATAGGCCTCTACAATTTTTCTTGAAGCTCTTCACCTCTTTGGGATTTGATGGCAGAGAATACAACAGCATTTTTATTTTTATTTTTTGCAAACTGCCTGCACTTCTTCAGATGGGATGCAATTCTAAAATGGATTATCTTGCACCCTTTCTTAGGGAAGATTTATTGGAATGCATTTGGCTGGGAACTTTAAATGAATGTGCTGCAGAAACAGTAAGCCAGATCCTGTGCTGTAGTAAAAAAAAAATTGTGTCTGCAGACAGGAGACAAGAGAGCACAAGTTGATTGTTGGCATACAGTCTAGGATTTGAAGAAGAACTAAGGCCAGCAGACGAGTTTTTTCTAAGATTGTGAAATGGTTCACTCTGAATATACTTGATAAGGTGCTAGACAGACAGTTACAAGGGTGAGTTATCAAGAGTTATGGCCAAATACAGTGGAATTCCAGACTTCAATGGTACCTTTAAATTCATCTTCAAGTAGTTAAAGGAGCAGGTACGACTTTCCATGTGAAGCCTCATGTCAGAAAGGAGCTGGATCACTGGCACCTCATTTAAGATATACACATGCCAATTACACACTCTGTGCTGTCAGGCTTGTCTTGGATGTTTAAAACGAAGCATTCCGCAGATGGTCCTGGTTAGTTTAACTTTCTGCAATGATAAGAAAGTTAGAGAAACCTCAGGAAACCACAGGATCAGGGGACAAGGGCTGCAGGATGAAATGGCCACTTCTATGTTTTTTTTTTTCACAGCAAAGAAAGATATAAATAAATGAATGGACAGCCAGTTTATTTTTCATTGATTAAAATAATGGCATCTTTTATTTGTTTTTAATTATTTTCAGGGTGAAGACTGCATACATGTGTGTGAAACATCTGTAGCTATGGAAGCAATCACTAGATGTTTGCATATGGTTGTGCTTGAATGATCATCTTTATTTTAGAGTTAATTTCAACAAGCTGAGCCTTGCTGGACCATACTGATCTAGCCCTGAAGCCTGTTCCCTATGCAGGCAAGCCAGATGCCTGAGAAGGTCCACAGGAATAGAGGCCGAAATCTCCCACTGCTGTTGATCCACAGCAACTGGCATTCAAAGAGATGAGTTATTGCACCTGTCAAGGCCCAGCTGACTTATGACAACCCCGTAAGGCAGGGGTGGTCCAACAACCCTCCAGATGTCCATGGACTACAGATCCCATGAACCCCTGCCAGTGCTTGCTGGCAGGGGCTCATGGGGGTTGTAGTCCACGGACATCTGGAGGGCCGCAGTTTGACTACCCCTGCCGTAGGGTTTTCAAGGCAACAGATGTTCAGAGGTGGCTTGCCATTGCCTACGCCCATGTCACAACCCTGGTATTCCTTGGTGGTCTCCCATCTGAATGCTCACTAGGGCTGAGTGTGCTTAGCTTCTGAGATCGGATGAGATCAGGGTAGCCTGGGCTATCCAGGTGAGGTCATTCAAAGGTATATTCCTTCTGAATATGGAAGGTTCGGGTGTTCATCATCATCATTAATTTGTTCAGTCCCTTTTTACAGCCATGTACAACCATGATTATTGCCCCACCCTGGGGTACTGAGGTCCACAGGCTGGTTATACAACCTGCATTTGGTCTGTCCTGAATCTACTACCTACCAGTTTCATTGGGCGTCCTCAAGGGCTAGCATATTGGGAGAACAAAAGGATTTTTCTCTTGAAGAAGAGTTGATTCTTATATGCCCCTTTTCTCAAAGCGGCTTACAGTCGCCTTCCCTTTCCCCTGAGGTGGGTGAGGCTGAGAGAGTCCTGATATCACTGCTTGGTCAGAACAGCTTTATCAGTGCTGTGGTGAGCCCAAGGTCACCCAGCTGGCTGCATGTGGAGGAGTGCAGAATCGAACCCACATTAGAAGTCCACACTCCTAACCACTACACCAAACTGGTGAGATATATAAACCATCACAGAAATGGATGAAATTCTTCTGGATTCTTATGTTTCTAAACCAGCCCCTTTTCAGACAAAGATCCATGCAGAAGTGCCTTCCTATCACTTGCACCCTTATTATGTGTACGAAGTGTATCAGAACCTGGGAAGGTCAGAGGATAATACAATCCCATAGCAGTTATTTGGGAATTTCCACCACAGGGTCTCATAAGAGAGATTGTGAAGTATATGACATACTTTTCAATGACACAAACTCATCCTACACCTTACTATAGTATAAGGAGATCACTGTGATGTTTTCTGGAACTGAGTCCCCTGCCCTTTGTGATAGGTTAGTCTTCTCAGGCCAAGGGCTGCTTGTACATAGCCAGAGTATCACAATACTCTTCCCTGTAGACCAGGTGAGGACTCGAATGTTATGAAATCTCCGGAGAACCCATTTTCTCCCTTGTTAAAGGAGGTAGAAGTGCTTTCCCGTCTCTCTCCAAGCAGAAGAGAAGGTGAATGAAAACACCAATACAGGCGGGTAAAGGAACCTGATAGTCACGTTAGGATTGCCTGTTGTTTTTATCGTTTATTGTTTTATTGCCTATTGTTTTTATTACATCATTATAACTCTGTACCCTTGAGTTTAAACCCTTAAGCTAACGAAACTAGATCTCTAACCACCTATGTAATGTTCCTTTTGAACTGACCTGTGACCTACACCACATTTCAGAAGCATTTCCATCAGTAAAATCCTTATTTGGTCCAGTCCTGCATGGTGAGCCACCTTGAAGAGAGGAGGAAAAGTGAGTGTGTGTTGTCTCAGTCCCTGCAGCCATACACTATTTGGCACAACCTTTGAGTCAAGGAGCCAGGGGGAACTGGGCATTATCTAAGACTTGTACATGGCAGGAAGGAGAGGTGGGGGAAAGTTGGAGGGTGCTGGGTTAGGTCTTTCCCCTCAACCTGTGGCAACTCTTCTGACGGGTGGCGCCCTTCTCCAAGCGATGCCCCTAGAGGAGGTTGTTACAAACCCCAAAGTGGCATATTCTCCACTCCATGGAAGAAGAAGTGTTCATATAACAGTTCCTTAGTCTGTAGATGCTAATAGAAACTAATGTGAAGCAAGGGCTCAGAAGGAACAGAAAAGACCAGACAGATAAGTTGGAAAGTGCTGGGAAGAAAAGTGATTAGCCGAAAGGGAAAGGGAACGGAGTGTATCTCTCTGAATACATCTATAAATCACCAAGAATGTGTGTCTAGAATGTGTGTCCATAAGAGAATGTTTCACCGGGACAGCAAAACTGTTGCTACTGAGTGATTGTTGATACTGTGACCCCCTCCAAACTACTGTCTGGAAAGTTGAGGCTAGGTAGATAGCAATTCTGGACCAAAAGAGTGGTTTCCTCTACAAACTGCTTATCATGGAGGTCCCCCAGCAAAGCAGACCATGACTTTTGCATTATTCTTTCCTCATTTGGTGCCAAATTGTCTGGAGCTTCTATTTTTTATTTCCTCCCCAAAGCCTGTGGTACATTAAGAGAATGAGCTAGGATAACTTTTATTACAGAATTGTCAGACTTGCTTCAAAGGTCACAAATATCCCAACTGGCTGCCAAAATCCATGGCCATTTGAAGAAAAAAATAAGGTAATGATTTTTATCACTTTGGGCATGATCCGACTCTTCTGCAAACTATAACGCACTTCCCCCATTTCAGACCGTAGTCGTAGCACCCACATGTGCTCAGAAAACAAAGGCAAACAAAGAATTTCAAAAGCTGCTTTTCCTCCTCTCATTCCCTAGCAGTTCTGAATTGCCAAGCTGTCTGGAAAAACATCTCTCTTTCTAAAAGTGGTCCGAGAACTTAGCCCACAAACTTCCCTACTTTATTTTTCATCTTGTACCTAGATTCTCTGGCTATAATTACAGACCACATGTTAAGCTTCAAGTGTGATCTTAAAACTCATGCAGTAAATGTACATCATGCCCTAAGTCCTAATAAACAATATTTATTTGTCAGATGTAATAGAAGAATCCCTTAAACAGTGCTTCTGTTAAACTGCTTTTTGGATAAGGTCTCGTTCAACACTTAGTGGGGAAGTGGACTGTGGCCAGATTCCTGGGCTGTTGTGAACAGAGACATAAAGATTTGGTGGTAAGTGTCACCAACTTCACTGTGCAGAGATCCTGATGGCTTCAATATGGTGGAGTGCATAGGATGCTGCCTTCCTGTGGGTAGAAGGAACAGCACGACTCTGTCAGAACGCTGGACCATGGGATTCACTTAAGACCTAAGGCAGAGCTATTTCCAAGTCCTGTTACCCAGCAGCCTTTAACCACAAGTGCAAGAGACAATTTGGAATACAAATGGTGTGTCAAGGAACTGAAATCCCTTGCTTGGTCCCAAGCAAGAGTGAACATCCTTGCTGTGAGCTGCAGGTGCATTTAGCCGTCTGCTCTCAGAGACAGAATGCTGGGCTGTGGTTCTGATCCAGGAAGGCTGGTCTTCTGGTGTTTGAATACACTCCCATGCCCAGTGAAATTCTGCCTGCATGGGTCGTATAAACATGATCTTATTATTCCCATGGCATTACAATTTGTTATCTGTCAAACCATAAGTGACCCTATAGGGCAGTGGTTCTCAACCTACCTAATGCCACGACCCTTTAATACAGTTCCTGACGTTGTGGTGACCCCCCAACCATAAAATTATGCAAGTGTTCTTTCACGGAAATTAAACCGAAACTGACCAATGGCATGAAGATCCATTGTTCATGATTGTATATAAATTGTTTTTTTCCCCAGGGTTTCTCAGTTCAGTTCTGCCTCTTGTCCTGCTGAGCTACACTGTCACCTGGAGCGCCTGGCGGGAGACTGCGCTGTGCTGGAGGTGCTGCTGGAGCAGCTGGTGGCTGAGCATGGGCACATGCAGGAGGAACAACAACAGTGGCAGCGCCCCCCCTGGCCAAGCTGCTCGCCCTGCCGTGACCACTGTGAAAGGGTCATTCGACCCCCAAAGGGGTTCCGACCCCCAGGTTGAGAACCACTGCTATAGGGTGTTGAAGCCAAGAGACATTATGTAGTTCTTTGACACTGCCAACTTCTCTGCAAGAACCCCATGCTTCCTTGGTGGTCTCCCATCCAAGTACGAATCGAGGCTGACCCGGCTTAACTTCAGAACATGATAAAATCAGGTTAGCCTGGGCTATCCAGGTCAGGACAGCATTACGTCACAATAGCTATGTGACCCCCTCATTGGTTGGGGATCATACAAGGAAAAGTGACCGCTGAGAAAAAATGGTACTGATGCAGCAGCAGAGAACAAAAGCAACCACAGAGAACCATGAAAACCAGACATGAAAGAAATGCATCGGGGAGGATGTTTCAGAGAATGTCTCGAAACCCCGGAAACACCCTTTTCTCCCCGGCAAATTCTGTGAGCAGCCTTAATATCTGCCTGTGGTGAACGGATAACTTCCTCCTCCCAGTTTTATCCACTGACAAAAGCTATTGCTTCTGAAAGTCGCATGCAGGGATAAGCTCAGCTAATCAGGGTTAGTGATAGCAAGACCCAGACTGGACTGCTTAGTTCCCAGCAGGGCTCCCATCATCAGTGAAACAGCCCCAGGTTGCAAGTGAACCTCACCAGCCTAAACAGTTTCTGACATCCAACTAATCAGTCCACAAACAACGCACACAATATGGGACAAAGCATTTCAAACAAACATAGCTATGTTGAAAGAATTTGGCTGTGTAACCAAGGAACAGCCACATTTATCATGGGATGCATTTTGTTACTCATGCATGTACATGAGAGTCAGCATGATGCAGTGGTTGTGAATGGCGGCCTCTAATCTGGACAACCAGGTTTGATTCTCCACTCCTTCACATTCAGCCAGCTGGGCCAGTCGCAGCTCTCTCAGGGCTCTCTCAGCCTCAACTAATGCACAGGGTGACTGTTGTGAAGAGAGGAAGTGGAGGTGATTATTTATTTGTTTAGATTTATATACCGCCCTCCCCGAAGGCTCAGGGCGGTTATAAGCTGCTTCAAAATGCCTTCCAGTAATAAAGCAGGATATACAAAAAAACAACTCTTCTTCCCCTTCCCTGGATTTGTACTTTTTATCCCCCTCCATGCCTATGAATTAATTTAACTAACTTTTTTCTTTTATCCTGCTAGGTTATGGGTTGTAGGTGCAAACTTAAAGTAGGTGCAAACTTAAATGGACTCCGGGGAATGGTAGAGGACAGGAAGGCCTGGAGCAGTGGTCCCCAACCTGCGGGCCGCGGCCCGGTGCCGGGCCACGAAGGCCATGGCGCTGGGCCGCGGTTCCCTCTCCCCGCCCCCCCCGCAGTAAAAAACTTCCCAGGCCACAAGCTTGCGGCCCGGGAAGCTTCTTACTGTGGGAGGGGGGGAGAGGGAATCAGGTCCGCACCTGCGCATTGTGCAAGCGTGGCCGGGCCACACATGCGCACATGCGCACATGCGCCATGCGCAGCTGAAATCACGCATGCATGGCACTATCACGCATGCATGCATGCGTGAAAGTGCCGCACATGCGTGATTTCGGCTGCGCATGGTGCATGTGCACATGCGTGGGCACGCAGGCGCGAAACGCGGGCAGGGCAGTTCCCCTGCCGGTCCCCAGCCTAAAAAAGGTTGGGGACCACTGGCCTGGAGGATCATTGTCCATGGGGTCGCGATAGGTCGGACATGACTTCGCACCTAACAACAACAACAACAACAACAACAAAGGTTATGGGTTGCTATTTATATTGAAGATCATATTTAATTGCTCTTTTAATGAATTTGTAATGTTTTAATGGCGTTTTATTGTTGATGCTGCTAGCCACTTGCGAAGCCTTAGTTAAGAGAGGAGATAAAAACCAGCGAACTCACGTGGTTCTCACATTTAAAATTATGGAACCCAACATAGTTGTAATCTCTCCAAACATTATTTATTTCCGGCATTTCTACTCCATTTTAAGAAGTGCTTTTCTTAGTTTTTAGAACATAAAACAGAAGCAGGGCCTGGTTTGACGAAGAAAAATGGCAGAGCAGGGGATCTTCAGTTTAGGCAGAGACTGACTGAGATTTGTTGCCCCCAGGTTGTGAAGCTTTATAGATAAAAATGTGCCCTGGAGCAGACTGGCATGCGTGTCTGTTAAAGCAAAGGCTGCACATTCTCTCAATTCTTTCCTATGTAAAAAGAAATTCTCTTTGCAGCATTTTGTGCTTGATTATGCTACAGGATCCTCTTGAAGGGTAGCCCCATGTTAGTCAAGTCTGATCATATGTAATCTCCAACAAACTCACAAAGTTTGAAATTATTAATTACAAATAAACAAAAACATAAGATAAATCAATGTGAACCTGGGGTAAACAAGGGAAGAAGATGTCTCCTCCATGCCACATTGAATTTAATGGAATCTGCACGGGTCTCATTCATTTCAATGAGTCTCTGTGGGAGTTTGCCAGATATTTGGCAGTCAAACCAATGTTTATCATTCTAATGGCTCCTTTGTTTAGCAGAGATGCTTCTTGCATGCACTACCTTCAGTTTTCCATTCTGAATAGTGTTATTGAAGAAATGTGTATTATTTTTATTTTCACTCTCGTAGTCAATGAATTTAGATGCAAGGGAATGTGGAAGTGTTGCAAAAGCACGTCTTTCAACTCCCTGGAAAATAAAACTTCATTGGTTCCAACTTAAGCTGTGAAGACAATGGCATATTTAGCAAGTATAAAGGTGCAGTTAATGTAATTACTTCCTTTATCTTTCCTTTTACCCTTGGGGAAAATGGATTTCAGAGGGGGAAAGTCAAATTTAAGGGGATTAAGTTATAATCCTGAATTTAAACAGCCTCATTTGTACCTATACCATAATAGGCAGGCTTTCAGTGCCAGTAAAAGGGAATTAATAGCATAATATCTAAGCATTGACAGAGATTCATGTTAGAAACGGAAAATAATTTCCAAATTTTCACGTTATACCCAAGAAGGAGGCAAAGATCATTCTTACTTCTTTATAGATCTCTTCTGATAAATTCTTGTGTAGAAAACTGGTGATCAGGTTTTGTTTTGTTTAAAAATCTCATCCATGAATGAAGAGGCATTTGTAAATATGTTTTCTTTTTCACCTTTGCATTTGGGTGTTGAGCTGACAAATTTGCACTGTATGCTACAGGAGTGCCTGCCCCGTGGCCATCGGTTTCAAGAGGAAAAGCTCAGTTTCGTATCTGTATTACTTGCAGTGCTGGGGAAGTTACTGTGATATGGCTGTTCTCACATCAGCTTGGTCAGTAACAGCCTTAGTAATCCCATCCCAGTTGTGTTTCTTGATTCAGTATCACCAGGCAATATGGAAGAAACTGTATGCTCCAGGTATAGTCTTCAATTTGCTGAGGACATGATATGGCTGATGCTGGCTTAGAAACAGCAACTGGCTGGAGCCCCCTGACACTTGCGTGCAGTTTGTGTTCATAGATAAATATCACCCCTACACATATTAAGGTATTAATTGCACTTGGATACATCTGGCAAAGAGCCTTTTGTGGCGCAGAGCGGTAAGGCAGCCGTCTGAAAGCTTTGCCCATAAGGCTGGGAGTTCGATCCCAGCAGCCGGCTCAAGGTTGACTCAGCCTTCCATCCTTCCGAGGTCGGTAAAATGAGTACCCAGCTTGCTGGGGGGTAAGCGGTAATGACTGGGGAAGGCACTGGCAAACCACCCCGTATTGAGTCTGCCATGAAAACGCTGGAGGGCATCACCCCAAGGGTCAGACATGACTCGGTGCTTGCACAGGGCATACCTTTACCTTTACCTTACATCTGGCAAACAATTTAAAGGTGTACTAAACCGATCAACTGTTTGTCGCCGCTTTCCCTTTGATTCGGCTTGAATTCATCAAAAAAGTACCAAAATCTGCATCAATCTGGGAACTTTTCGGCATATCTGAAGTGAACCAACCACCTATCCCTAGCCAGGTTTGTGTCCATTTATCCTTTGGTGTAGGGTTTGACCTATTTCCCCTATGCAGAGACCTAAAGGGCATTGTTGGCATTTTATGGCATATATACAATGTTAGAAGATGAAGAGGCAAATGAGATGGTGTACTTAATACTGCAAAATCCAGTGATTGTGTTGTCTCTGTGTATGTGGCAGCAAAGTTGGCACCTGAGTTTTTTTTGCAAGCTCTGGTACCATGTTCAAATTAGATGTTTTATTGTGGGTGAGGAGTTGTTTAAGATCGGGTATCCGTTTGTTTGTAAAGTCATTTATTATACTGTACGCTAAGCTTTGCTGCTATTCATGGGTTTTACCAATTACCTTAATCCAATTTTAGCTATATTAGCTGCTATTCACAGGTTTTACCAATTGCTTTAGTTGCTCTGGCTGCCCCCTCATGGCAACGTCTTCCTCACCTGCAACCTATATGTAATGGCTGGTGAATTCTGTTCCAATGTATCTGGAGACACGTACATGCAGATGAAAACTTAAACCCAGAGTAAAGCCTTGTTGGTCTTAAAGGTGCTGTAGCTGGAAAAAAAAAAAAGGAAAACTTGTATGTTTTGAAAAATTTGTCAGGCCTCTAACTGACAAGGGTCTGTGACTGTATGAGTACATGCCACAGATTATAATAGCCATATCTGGATACCATGAGAGTCTCTTGTGGTGCAGGGTGGTAAGGCAGCAGACATGCTGTTTGAAGCTCTGACCATGAGGCTGGGAGTTCAATCCCAGCAGCCGGCTCAAGGTTGACTCAGCCTTCCATCCTTCCGAGGTCGGTCAAATGAGTACCCAGCTTGCTGGGGGGTAAAACAGTAATGACTGGCTGTGATCTATAAAAATATTTACTTGAATATTAATTGGATGTAGGGAGGTGTAATTAAGATGAAATCCCTTTGTGGTATTGGATATTTAATAATGTTTCTACAAAACCCATACAAGGAGAAAATAGGAGCAGCTTGATGTAGTAGTTAGGAGTGTAGACTTCTAATCTGGAGAACCGGGTTTGATTCTCCGCTCCACCACATGCAGCCAGCTGGGTGATCTTGGGCTCGCCACAGCACTGATAAAGCTGGTCTGACTGAGAAGTAACATCAGGGCTATCTCAGCCTTACCCACCTCACAGGGTGTCTGTTGTGGGGAGAGGAAAGAGAAGGTGACTGTAAGCCGCTTTGAGCCTCCTTCGGGTAGAGAAAAGCGGCATATAAGAACCAACTCTTCTTCTTCAGTAATATCAGGGCTCTCTCATCCTTATCCACCTCACAGGGTGTCTGTTGTGGGGAGAGGAAAGGGATGGCGACTGTAAGCTGCTTTGAGACTCATTCAGGTAGAGAAAAGCGGCATATAAGAACCAACTCTTCTTCTTCTTCTTCTTCTTCTTCTTCTTCTTCTTCTTCTTCTTCTTCTTCTTCTTCTTCTTCTTCTTCTTCTTCTTCCACGTGAGCCCAGGGCTATAGAATATGCTTTTAGAATATTAGCTATAATTGCAAACCAACAGAACAGGAAATCTGTCATTATGAACTGCTATTCCAGAAGTACCTCTCCAACTCCTTTGTATCCTCACACATAAGATGAGCATAGTGACAACCTCTTATGAAGACTCTCTTCACACCCCAGTTTTTCTTTCGTGTTATCTCAGAGAGATTAAACAGGACATTTAAATACAATTCTGCATCAAACCAGCCCACTTCACTTGGACCACAAGAAGAAGTCAAGGCAGGTTTATGTACATCACACCTCAGACCCTTTCACGAAAGTTACTAATCACAGCTGGATACTGATACTATACCTTATTCTAAAAACAACACCAGCAAAGCTATATTTCAGCTAAATGACCTTGGATTAACATCTTAATAAAGGAGCATTACATACTTGTTGACTTTATGCAAGTATAATATACATATCTACTGATACTGATGGGAATCCTTGATAGCAGAATGCTACTTTCTCTCTGTGTTCAGCTTAAATTATTTATATCACACACATACACACGCACGACAAAAACAAGATTTTAAGAATTCTGCTTATAAGTTATATATAAGGTGTTACAGGAATAATTAATTTTAAGAATTGCCCTACCAGATCAGACCAGTGGCCCATCCAATTCAGCAATTTGCTTCACAGAGTGGCCAATGAGTTGCCCTGCACATCCAACAAATGGTGCATCAAAGCTATGGCTTCTCACTGCCTCCTAGCAGTGACATTTACTGAAGTTTTATATGCCGCTTTTCTCTGCCAGAAGGAGTCTCAAAGCGGCTTACAATCGCCTTCCCTTTCCTCTCTCCACAACAGACCCAAAGCTGTTTCCACAGTTATTTGCCAGCCCGTTCTCGCTGCTTTGACTTCTGGATGCCAAACCCAATTTTGGTTTTCTGTGGCGCTGTCCAGGAGTCCGTTCACAGTTTGCAGTTTACCATTACATTGGGAGAGTCAGCTCCCACCTCGCCTCCCTTCTGTTTACCCCCCCCCAAAAAAAAACCCCAAGTATGTACAATAAAGTAATTGTTACCTACCTCCCAGGGTGTCTGTCGTGGGGAAAGAGAAGGCAACTAGAAGCCGCTTTGAGACTCTTTCAGGTAAAGAAAAGTGGCATATAAGAACCAACTCTTCTGCTTCTTCTGCTGCTGCTTCTTCTGCTGCTGCTTCTGCTGCTGCTGTTTCTTCTTCTGCTGCTGCTACTGCTGCTGCTGCTGCGTGGCTCAACCCCTGCCCCAGTCCTTGTGGGAGCAATGCAAATTGATAGACAGCTTGGGAAAATGTTGCCTGCTTGCACCTTTGTTTTTAGTGTGCCATTTCAAGCAAGCATTCTATGTTGTCACTTGCCTCTCCCCTTCCCCTGCATGTTATTTTCTTTAAACAACCTCAGTTGTTACCTTAGAACGCTCCTACATAGTAACACAAAGACAGCTTTTTCTTTTCTTTCTTTTCTTTTTGGTACTTGGAGAAAGCTGCAGGAGGCTGCTGGATGAAATTAACAGCAATCCTAGCGTCCCTGCATGAAATTGACCAAGACTGCCTGTCCCTGCATGAAATTTACAAGAAGTGTTCTGTTGAACATTCAGTCTTGCTGGAGGACCAGACGGGAAGGCTGTATATTCATGTTGTGCTTCTGCTACTTTGGGACTGCATTTTAATGCAATCCCATTCCTGTTCAAAATATTGGGGGGGGGGAACAGTGGGGAGTGGAGGAGGGTGGGCAGAGACACATCATCATTTTTAAGTGGGAAGCAGGGGGGAAGCTAATGTGATTTTTGAGGTTCCACTTTGGGTTACTGCAAATTCCCTCGCATGGGAGGGGATATCACATTTTCTCAGGATTCACAAAACACATGGAAAACAGGCAGCACATTCAGCGCTGTGCCTGAATTGCAAGATTTTAATGTGAAAGGAATTCCATTCTGCAGAGATTCATGAGTGCTGCCATGAAGTTTTTAGTGACTGTGGAAACCCTCCCTGTGACACAGGTGAGGCTGAGAGAGCCCTGATATTACCACTTAGAACAGCTTTATCAGTGCTGTGATGAGCCCAAGGTCACCCAGTTGGCTGTATGTGGAGAAGTGTGAAATCAAACCTGGCTCACCAGTTTAGAAGCCACTAACCACTGTTATAAGGCATGGAAACTAGAATTGCACGCATTATCCCATATTTGGCTGCACTGAGGAACTATACCGGGATTTACAATACGGGCCACTATTTTTCCTCTATCACCAAATAATCCCTAGCATACAGTCTGCTTCCCCCCCCCCCCCACTGAGGTTGTATATTGAGTTGACAAAGTTGCTAATTGTATGAATAGAACTCAGGTACAGGCTGAGATGGATGGGAAAGATTTCTGCATATTCAGAAGTTTGGGACTGAAATAAAAAGTAAGATGGCTCTAAAACAGGCTGATAAAATAAACCAGAAAAAATGCAGCAAAATAGTTTATTAAGGTTACAGGGCAAGCAGTAAGTTACATTAACTTATAAGAAGATCAGCAGTTTCATAGTTGCATTATTTAGGAAAATTCAGGTGAAGGCCATCGGGACCTGGATACTTACAAGTTGTTAATTTGTCCATTAGTCTAAGAATTTCATATCTCATCACCTTTATTTGACTCAGTTCTTCAGACATCCTTCATGAAAAAGTGGCTCTGACCTGGGCATCCTCCTCAAATTTTCCAGATGAAAATAATTCCTTCAGGTAGCCTGTTTCTCCCCATTATCCTTAAGAAGCCCTTTCAGTTTCCCTGCCCAGCCACCTCCATGGGCAGCTTCCTGCTCTTGATATATTTGTAGGAATGCTTATTGTTAGTTTTAAATATTTTTGCAATCCACTTAAATCTCTTATGTTGTCTTATTTTCAACTTACCTTTTGTTTTTCCTGGAACCAGCACTGCTTTTGGTTCACTTCATTCAAGTAAGACTTTACTTTTCCAAGGAAATCCTCTTCTCTTTTACGCCTTCTCTGAATTGGATTGTTAGCCATGCTGACTCCCCTTAATAATGAGTGGTACTTTTCCTAACCTGAGGATGCATTTTATCTCAATCTCAATTACAACAGTGTGATTTAAATTGCTTCTAAGCGCCCTGGAAGGATTTGACTCTCCTGGTTCTTCCTTTTTCAGACTAGTCTCCTCAATTTTGTCAAGTTCCCACTTTTGAAATCAAACCTGATTGTTCTTGGGGCCAACTTCCAAGTGGAAAATGCTGAGATGGGAAAGATGGCTGCTTGAGCACTTCTCATAAGGAGGAGCTCTTGGTCCATATAGGGGGCTGTACGTCCGGCAGAAGCAAGCAAGGTGCACAAGCCTTGCTAAATTCTCCTTATAAGAGCTTCGGAAAGTTCCGGAGCTCTAAAAAGGCCCGTTACTGATCTGCGGAAAATGCTGAATTTAATAGCAGTCACTTTCCTTCATGGCATGACTTGAGCACTCATCCAGTAGTCGGTGAGGGTAGTTAAGCTCACAATTATTTTTCTAATTTCATTCTCCATCTTGAGCTCACCTTCAAGGTTCTGTTCAGGTGGGTGAAAGCAACTCCTCATTTTTAAGTTACCTTGAGGTATCTTCCTATGGAGACTATGAGGAGTTTATTTCTTTTATGTTCGATAACTTATTTGACTCTATGCCCTCTTTGACGTGCAGATATAATTTTGATATATCATCGACTCAATGTTCCAAATGTTTTAGTATTCTGAAAATGTAAATGAAATACCTTCTGCATGAACAATGGAGATACATAAAAGGAAACTCAGAAGGAAAACAAAAAACAATTTTATTAACATTAATTTCCAAAAGTTCCACAGGGCTTTGCTGAAAATGTATTCTTGTTTTGCATCAGAGTGCACAAGATAACACCGTTTCCAAATTAGACACAGATTCCTTTTCGCACATAGTAGGGATATATTTTGGGACACCAGCTACTACAGAGCCAGAACATTTAGGCAGTAATTTTCCAAGCTGGCCCTGGCTAGTTTTACATTCATTTCATCTCCTTGCCTTTTTTTCTCTCAGAATCTTTTTGCTTTCTTCCCGCCTTCTCTTAGTAACAGGGTTCCGAGGATCATAAATTTCAAAGGTGTCTTCATCTGGCACACTTGCATCTTTTACCTTTCTGCTTTTATCCTCAAAATGAAGTATGTGTGACATCCTGTTAAAGAAAAGAAAAGGAAAAAAAGGAAGGAATCATATTGTTGGTAGACCTGCTGATCCTGGATGCTTTCACTTGACCATGGCCCTAAGTATGGACATTGTAATAAAACAATGGATGAAAACCTCCTCTTAATCAGAAAAAAGCTTTCACTGACTGAAAGTACTCTTCGTCCTCCAGCTTCCTAGGCTAAGGTCGAGTTGTCCCCCTTAACCCAATGAGGAATTGTTCAAAGTTCTAATAATATTCAAATTTCTAATGATACAAAGTCTGTATGCTGTAAGCTGCCCTGAGCCCACAAGGGAAGGGTGATATAAAAATGTAATAAATAAATTAACATGGGTAGAAGGCTAAACAATTTAAGATCCAAGTTGTATAAATACATTAGGCAGCATAGTATTTTATTCTTTGTTCACTATTATCTAAAAATTCTCCAGCTACTTGGAAATATGTGAAAGAATAGAGATGATGGGAGAGTTCAATAACAAAAGGTATGCACAGAGTTACAGTTTGATTCTTACAGGCCCTCATCATCCTGGGAACAGGCAGGTGTTTAAATTTAGCTCCAGTATCAAGTTGTTGTTGTTGTTGTTATTATTATTATTAAATTTGTTACTCGCCTCTCCCCGGAAGCTCGAGGCGAGTTACAGTAATAAAAACCCCATACATTAAAATCACAACAACAAAAACATAATAAGCACATATTATGCACAAAACATAATAAGGCAGAACATATAACCTATACTAACCCACCCCCAATACCCAACCAAGGGGGAGGGAGAATGAGGGAGCAAGTTGGTCTTAGCTACTGCTGCAATAGTGTAGGTGTTATGGGGAGCCAGATCGACCTTGTGGCCCAGCCTCAACCACTGACCTGGCGGAAGAGCTCCATTTTACAGGCCCTGTGGAATGCTGAAAGCTCCCGCAGGGCCCGCAGCTCCTCCGAATTGGTTACAAGTCTGAATTGGTTACATTTCACAGTATTAGAAGCCACCACAAACAGGCTCTGAGAATGACAAAATATCAGTGTTGGAGCAAATCTCAGAAAACAGGCATCCATTTATCAGCTAGTAATGCTTCTCAACTTTTTTGTTAATTTCACTGTATACTGTACTTTGATCCTCTTGTGGCACAGAGTGGTAAGCGGCAGAAATGCTGTCTGAAGCTGCCTGCCCATGAGGCTGGGAGTTCAATCCCAGCAGCCGGCTCAAGGTTGACTCAGCCTTCCATCCTTCCGAGGTCGGTAAAATGAGTACCCAGCTTGCTGGGGGGTAAACGGTAATGACTGGGGAAGGCACTGGCAAACCACCCCGTATTGAGTCGGCCATGAAAATGCTGGAGGACGTCACCCCAAGGGTCAGACATGATCCGGTGCTTGCACAGGGGATACCTTTACCTTACTGTATTTCATCCCATCCTTTTCAAAACGGATGGGTTAATTCTGAAAACTCTCACTGGTAATAGAGAGGATGAACTCTACAGGAAAACAGCCTTTGCAGAACACAAGATTAAACACTAACAATCCTTTCCAAGCCAGTTCTTTCTATCACTAATTAGCTATCTTATCCATGTTTGTTTTAGCTTCAATTATTCAAATTTCTAATGCTAGGCAGTCTTGTCAACATGGGGGGAAGGGAGTCTAAATTATCTTGCTTGGCTGTAAGTGGCAGGAAAAGTCTGGTCTGGATCAACATATCAACTCTTGGCCTTATTAGTAGGTAAAAGTTGCATGTTAGGAAAAAAAATGTTTCTCTTTTCACTTTCTGAAAAGGATCCTTCTCCTCTTTCCCCTTTGCACTACTGACAGATTTATGAATTGTAAATCAGGTATCCCCCTCCCCGGCAATGGCATATCAAACACTTTGCACATCACAGCCTGCTGCATGTTGTGGTTTTGCTTGATGCCTGTAGGAATAATCCTTTACATCAAAGCTTTAAGATGTCTATTTCTAAACTCTGAAATGCTGGGTTTTGTTTTCCTTTTTCTGCAGCTATCTAAGAACTAGTAAAGAAAGAGTTCTGAAGCTGAGTCACTGTCGTGGCCTTGTCAGAATAAGAGAAGTGTTCCTATTGTAATGTAACTGCTCATTCTTTGGGAGTGTCAAATGCTGAGAATTTTGTAAGCGGCCTGACTAATGTCACTCACTAGACCAGGGCCCCCCAGTGTGCTGCCTGTGGGAGCCATTGAGCTTACAAATACCTTTTCTGATGCGTGTCAACTCTTTTTAGAAAGTGGGTGGGGAAGGTGGAGTTCTTTCCAGCCAGGCTTCTGATGGGTCACTGGAGTTTCGATGGGCTCTGAAGTTTGTTCTTTTTTAAAGAAACCACTGCTTTGGCAGCAGCTGCCACCCCAGCACAAGGAGCTTCACTGTGAGACTGAAGGTCAGTTTGGGCAACCAGTTTGTAGCTGGCTCCACCCTCTGCAGCAGCCATTTTACGGCAGCCGTGCTGTGCTGGAATTTCAAAGGTTCCCGAGGCTCAGAAAGGTTGGGGGGGAGGGTGGAACTGAACTATGGTGCTGGTCTAACAGAGAACACACTGCAGGCACAAAGCGTACTCTTAACATTATTACAACAGCAGTGAAATATTTGACTAGAAGAACTATTAAATGAAGTATCATATTAGAGATCTACCTTGAACTAAGCATCAAGGCCAAATGTCTGTATGACTTCAGGCTGGGGCTTGAGGCAGAAATTGAATGGGGGGCCTGGACAGAAGTCATGGATGTGCACTCGGGGCCAGCTCCGGGCTCTTAGGAAATGAGTTCGCACCTTCAAGGCCAAGGTGGCTGATGTGGGGAAGTAGAGACAGTCAGTGAGCCACACAGACAGGACTCTCAGGGAATTGTCAGGTGTGTCCCGCTCTGAGAATGGCAGCCCCCAGCTTTCAGTGATTCACAGGTGGTTTAAGGATTTGTGGTGCCCCTAGCACAGGATCCGGTTTCAGGTTTTGTGGGGCCCTAGCAGAGTACAATTGTGCAGGAGCAGCCAGAATGGGGGCAGAAGGACCCTTCCAGTGGATAGGGATGTTACTCCGAGTGTCTTTAAAGAGGAAGAAGTGGGGAATGAGAGGGGCTCTGACCATTAGCCATGGAGGAAGGTGCCATGCAAGGCCCCAGGAAGTGCGGGGCCCGTAGCAAATTCCACAAGTGCTATGTGGATAAACTAGCATGACGTTCAAGGGGAAACAGGGCCCCATTCTGAATAAAGGGGAAATGTTCCCTTAGAAGGGACCCCTTCTACAGTTAGTGAACAGGTAACTTTTGACAAAAAGGGACCATCCCTGGGTGGGTGGGGGGCTCTTGGTAGTTGGTGATTTGATCCTTAGCAACATAGATAGATGGGTTACAAACCAACATATTGACTGCATGGTCACTTGCCTGCTAGTGTGAAGGTAGTGGACATTAAACATGGTCTAAATAGACAGTGCTGGGGAAGAGTCAGTAGTTGTAGTACACACTGACACCAACGATATGGCAAAATGTAGTCGTAGAAGACTCAAGGCCAGGACCTCCAAGGCAGCCTTCTCAGACACACGCCCAAGGAAATAAATGGAGAAAAAACCATTGTGTTTACAGAGGCCAAATGGATCTTGGAACATTTTAAGTACATAAGATGATTATTGCCAAAGAAAGTAAAATGGCTCCACTGCAGAAGCAGCTTGGCTTGAATTACACAATTCCAGAGTCAAAGCTGAAACAGCTCACTTGCCAGCAAGATCGAAAGAGAAGCAATAAAGTCAATCAGATGGCTGGAATGGGGGAAGAGGAAACAGCAAGGGAACAACACAAAACACTTTGTTCAGAATTTGACCAATGAGCCAGAAGAATCAGAACAAGATGACAGAATCCAAAGTTGTTGTTGTTAGTGGCAGCCATTGGTTGAAGTGGGATGCTATGTCAAACGGCGCAGGATGTACTCACACCTCCCAGGATGTACTCATACCTCCCTTAACGATTGTCCATGGCCCCTGTTGCTAATCCTGCCTTATGATGTTCTATGACAGGGGTAGTCAAACTGTGGCCCTCCAGATGACAATTCTAACGAGCCTCTGCCAGGGGCTCATGGGAATTGTAGTCCATGGACATCTGGAGGGCCGCAGTTTGACTACCCCTGCTCTATGATATGCCTCTCTGATCAAGGAGACACTGGGACACAATGATAACGAACCAGACACAGAATATTGATTCTTTATGATATTAAGCATATGGAATAGACAGGTTGCTTAAGACCTCATAGAAATCTGGGGCCTGGGATTCCTCAGCATAGTCATCGCTTCAGTTTAGCACTCTCTCTCTCTCTCTCTCTCCCTAATGCTCGCCTGGATTCTGCCTGAATGCTAAAACAAACACGGGATGAATGGATGGAACTCCATGCAATCTTGCCTGTCTCAGCCTTTGCAAGAGACCCATCCTCCTTACCAAGAATTAATCAGATGTCCCCATCAACCCTAGGTTGAGATTTTTTAGGAAAGAAACCAAAACCTTTCCATTTCAGAAGAGCCTTGGTTTCATGCCACTGAGACAGGGCTAGTCTGAGCATGAGACAAACCCTCCCTCCTCAAGGAGAGATGCCTGCTGCTGCCAAGAGGTACAGTCCCAGCCAACAAGCTGTTCTCCTGACACCACACAGAGAGTCTACTCACGAGGGACTCTTCCAGCCCCCCCCCCCCCCCCCGGCCCATTTTCTGCTCTGCATGCTCCGAAAGTATAGCAGAGCTGAAGGCACAGCCGCAAGTGTTGCTGAAACAAACTGACACATTCACCAAAAACAAAGGCTTGGTTAGAAACGTGCCCCTTGGACGCTGCCAGGATAAATATCAGAGGGTAAATAGATCATGAAGAAAGCCTACAAATCACTTCCATATTTAAAATCAAATTAGTTTAGCATGATTAATCATACTGCAAAGTAGACCAAAGACATGAGTATTGTAAATAATCACCACTGTATTTTATATGGTATGTCAGGTTCACCCTGTCAGTATAGAGTTGAAAGAGGAAACAGCTGGCTTTTTAAACTTTCAGACGGCTAGCACAGTTACTTCCAAAATACATTTAAAGGATTTCCAAGCTCTGACTTTCACTTGTTAGGTACAGCCTAACTATGTCACAGGGATTTTAATTTCTTTCACACCTAAGATTCCATCTCTACAATGGGCGACTTTCCTAAAAATTCCAAACATTGCTGTCCGTTCAGCCTTATAAATCTAGTCTTACAATTAAGTTTCACTGATTTTAAGAGGTCTCGTCTTTCTAAAAGTATTGAGGAAAGAGGGGCAGCCTAAAAGCTCCAAGCTTTGGAAAAGGAATATTCCTAAGCAGGTTTAAGTGACACTAGGAGAATGTTAAGCACATTTAGCTGCAACCCCCCCTGGAAATCAATGGAACTTTGTTTCGCATGATGACCATCATCCAAACAAATACTCAAACTTGCCCTATGAAAGCTGGAGTGCATATATTTACTGTGGAACAGTTCCTGAGACCCAGTGTGGTATAGTGGTTAAGAGCAGCAGACTCTAATCTGGAAAGTGGGTTTGATTCCTCATTCCTCTTCCATAGGCAGACAGCTGGGTGATCTTGGGCAAGTCACAGTTCTCTTAGGGCTGATCTCACAGAGCAATTCTCGTAGAACTCTCTCAGCCCCACCTAACTCACGGGGTGTCTGTTGTGGGGAGAGGAAGTGAAAGGTGTTTATAAATGGGACTCCTTTGGGCAATGAAAAATGGGGTATAAACCCCCCAGTTCTTCTATAGCAGATATTTTAAATTTGGGGGGGGGGGATTCAAAACTACTCTAGGGACACAGTGCACATGCTTCTTTGGATTGCGGCATCTCAGGGGCTCCGTGCATCTGCCACAATTTTATTTCTTTATGTGCCATTAGGGCTGTTCAAAAGATTAAATTTCAGGATGTTTGAGAAGGAAGGATACCACAGCCCGAACCCTGCCAACTTTGGGAAACAAATGAGTCCAGAGAGCCAATCCTGACCCAATACATACTCTTGGATCTGCTGCTCTCCCCTCACTGGAGCAGGTTGCAAGACTATATCTCTATATGGCAGACAGATAATGGCCCAGGTACTTGCCCCAGGTCCCTGCTAGTCATGCCCTAGCAGTGGACAGAATCATTGTGCTCAGGATTATGGCCTACCTTAAGGTAGCCCCCAAATGTGCCCGTTGTTTCATAATGCCCTTGTTACCTGCCCATAAAGGGGGGGGGTATATAACCAGGGAAGTATTCCTTTAAATCCTAAAGATTCCTGCCAATATTCTTGAGTCATTGTATTTGAAAAGTTGAGCCACAAACAACAGAGAAAATGTTGCAACACTCTGTCTTCAGTTGCCCTATGACTGTGCAGCACACACTCAACAGGCAGGCAGGCAGAACAGATGAGAAAGTCTGCAGATCAAAGGCAAAGGGGGTCTCCTTCCCCTGGAAAAGAAGTGTTAGCTGTTCTGGAAGAATGAACTCACTGGCACTCTGTGCATTTCCAACAGCGGAGCGGGTGGCACAGGAAGAGGAGAGACGGAGGAGGAACAGAGGAGGCCAAAACGAAAAATAAATTGAGGAAGAAGTGCAAAGAAAGGAAGGACCAGAGATCAAGCAAGCAAGCACAAATGAAATAAGAACAGAAAACAAAGGAGAAACAAATAGCTGGGAGGGGGGAGGTAAAATGTTAAATCCAAAAGTCAATAAAAATTTAACCCGAGCCTGTTCAGAGCTAGGCATGCCAAAGGATTTTGATTTCATTGGCTTAGGCACGTTTAACTCTCTATAACTTGGCCTGCAAAATAGACCACAATCACAAAATCAGCCTTGGCACTCACAAACCTCATTACGTGTTAACTTATCTACACCGTTCGCAACTAAAACAACAACAACAACAAGCTCCTTCCCGTTAAATAAATCAGGGACCTTGGACTGAACTGCTGCAACAAATTAAAAACCAAACCTATCGCTACTCTTTTGGCTACGGCTGAGGCCAGCTGCTTCATATGGCAGAAAAACCCAAGAGCTGGCACCTAGGCCAAGATCCAGGTACTTTTGACCGAGATCCGGATCCTTTTTGCCACTTGCTTCGTTAAGGGCAGCGGGTCATGGAATTGCAAATAAAGCAGGAGGGTGAAATCCAGCAAGGCAGTGGCTGTGATGACATCACAAGTCCACGGTCACCAGGCTCCCTCCACTCCATTTTGGCGGGGCTTGCATGAGCCTTGCTGAATGGAATGAAGATTCTGCAGCAGCAACTTGCAATGGCCTGCATTGGTAATTGCCAGTTTTAAAAAAGCTTATTTTAAAAGCCCGGTGGGAGCAGCTAATTAATCACGAGGCAGGGGGACTCTTGGTACAAACCCAAAACCACGATAAAAAAGGTTAATGAGTGGGAGCCATGCGAGAAAGACGGATGTACCATCTCTAAAGTCCAAACAATAAAGCTAATTGCTGAAGAGAATTCATAAACAAATCTCTCAAGGCCAAAATGAGGTCCCTGCAAGTTAACAAAGTCTCTTTAACTCCCAAGCCACTGAAGGGAATAAATGAATTCTTGATTAACAAAAGGTACTAGAATGTTTCAAAGTAGTTGCTTTCAGGCTAGAAGGGAAATAAAACATCAGAACCTCCTGGACAGAGTCATTTCTTCTTATCATCTGGCAGGCTCCCTCAGAGGAGATATAAGGTTTACGGGCTGACTGCACTGAAGAAGGATGGGGGGGGGGGAGAGCCAATCCACTTATCACTGACATTGTTTTGTGCTATCAGCTTTTGTTCAGGAGCATCTGGTGAGTAATCAGCATATAAGGTGAGAAGGGGGAAATTCAAGAGCACCTGGGGATTTCCAGTTAATTGCTGAAAGAACGAACCCCGGCTAGCCTCAGAAAATAGTGTGTGATCTCAGTCTGGGTTCCCCTGAAGCAGGGCCCACTGCACCCTCACCTCTTCTGGGGGTGATCCCACTGCACAGAAAGTCAGTTAGGTTACACTGATACTAATTCCATTCTCCAATGCTTTAAACGAGAGTTAGCACTTGGGATGCTAAACATCGTGCACGGCGGCCACAGCCTAGTTAACTAACTGACCCCTTGGTCCTGTTTCCTTTCAAGCCAGAAACTCTCTGGATTTTGAACAAGCAAGTCTGTACAGGACATGGGCCAGAAGGATTGTTCAGTGGACTTCCCATTTCCAATCCTTTCTTTGTGACAGAGGCCACTCCACAGACTTCTTTCTTTTTTTCTTAGATTTTTAGGACAACAACCTGAATGTAAGATGACCCCCCCCCAAAATAGAGGTTATAAGTCAAAGTAAATAACATATTTTAAATAGCCCCTCCCACAAAAGACAGCCATGTAAGTTACATTATTACATAGTGAATAGTAGAAGAAATAATATACACACTTTCACTTCATGCACTTATTTGTACTGTAACTCCAGAAGTCGTATTGGATCACACTGTTTCATACTGTTCAAAAGCAGGAGACTGCTTCCCCTGCCCAGGTAGCCACTCTAGGAATTGGCAAATACTCTATGGCAAAAACCATAGAGTTTTCAGTGATCCCTGGGTTTTCTCATGGCTATCAACCACCCCCACATATCCCTGCCCCTTGGACTCTGGCTGGTTGCCAGGCAACCCTAGTCTCCCAAGAGTTGAACTACTAAGCAACGGCTCACATAAATGAACAACATAAATGAACTAACTGGTAGTGCATTCACCAACAGAATTACACTCTTATAAATCAATTGGAATCAATGAGCTTAGGAGGGTGTTAAGTCTCTTTTGGAATGCACCCCCACACAATGCTTCTGTAGGCTAGGGGATCACAACTTTCCCAACAAAAGGTGTTATACCTCCTACCCAGCAGGACAGTTAAAACTAATTACCTCTTCTATCCTTAGCTAAAATGGCCACATATTCAACAACTATAGCTAATATTGAGCTAAATAGCTTTTTTGGCATTTCTTTCTCTGGGGGAAAAAGAGCTTTGGCCTGAAGCGTAGGGAAGAAGCAAAAGCTAATGTGGAGTATTATTATGAGCCAGAAACTTGAGTCAGCTGAGGAGCAAATCCACTCCTGCTGTTCCTACCCCTTGTTACCATTTTTGCCAGGCAAGGAGCTGCAATTATTATTAAACTCAGCCGGAAAGGTTACCTGACTCCTCCTCTCTCCCTTTGAAATGCTTGAAAGGTAGTATTTGTGAAAGCGGTTCTTTTTCATTGCTGTGCTCCTCTGCTGCAGAATGAGCTCACATGTTTTCCCCAAAGGTCTCTCTGTCAATGCAGTGAATCTCTTCTCACACCCACGAGATCTGTAGACCCAAGTGCAAGACAGCCCCCCCCCCCCTTAGGAAGCCAACAAATCTTGTCTTCCTTTTGAGTAAATACAATCTAAATGCATGTTCAAATATTTTGAAAGAAATACTGAAGAACTCATCTGAAAATATAAGCTTAGAATGCACTGATACTAACTCCATTCTCCAAATAAATAAAAGATGGCTTGGATCCAGACTAAATTTTCTGCTCACGGAAGAGACCCTGTAATTTCCACCAACTACTTCTCTCTGATGCAGATCCCTGACATGTTCCCATATCCTCCCGAGGAGCAAAATTTCAGGGAAATAAACTGATTGCAGTGGAAGAATCAGAGGCAGGAAATTTCTGTCCCATTGACAGAAGTTTTGTCCCTGAGCAGAAAAGTCACTCTGGAATCCAATGTGTAAAAATGCTTGCATTGGCATGTACATCTTCCTGGCCATTACCACTGTGAATTAGGAAACAATCACAGGGGTTGCTCCATCTCCCATAAATTGGAGAAACAGGGACAGCCAATGTAACGATCTACCGTCAACTTTATTGTCAGTTCTACTCTTGAAATCAAGGCCCTACCGGAACTTGAACAATTCTGTAAGGCCTGAAAAATGGTGCTCTTCTGCTGGGCTTTCAGGTGAGGGCCATCAACGAGGACCTGCTTACAACCTGGTCCCTTACAGGCAACTCCTGACATCCAATAATGTTCCTGTTTGTTCCCTAACTGTTGTACCTACCCAATCAATACTACTGTTATAACTGCTATGTCATTCACAAATGTACAATGTACCTTTCCGCTCCCCATTGGTTCTATGTACACTATCCTAAGATGTCACCATAAGAGGTGGTATAATAAATAAAAATAAATAAATAAATGTGGTCTTGATTCATGGAAAGTAGCTACTCTTGTCCAGTCAGGCTCAATACTGGCTGTTAATGGCCAACTGCATTATTAGGGAATAAAGTAACTAAATTTTGAGTAGACTCTAGTTGAATGATCACTGCCATCAGGTTACCTGCGATTTAAAGGAACCGCCAATGGGATCAGCAACCCTGGAGCCAAAGAAGCACCTCCTTGTCTGTATTTGAGCAGGATTCACACCTTTTTACATCCATTATTTTCATTATCTTGATTACCATAATTCAGTAAAACTCTCAATAAAATCGGCAAAAGCCTCAGAGTTTCCAGGCAAATTGGAAATAGTTTATCAGAGTTCTTTATCAGAAAACAGCTAATTAAGGGTTCATACAGAAATGTACCAAATGAACCGAAGAGACAGCAAACAGTGAGATCCAGAGCAGAGTTAATCCCTTTTAATTGTATTGACGTCCATGACAGAACGGTGTAACTCTGCACAGAATTTCACTCTTAGCTAAGCACACATGAAGCTGTCCTGTGCTGTGTTGTAACACTGTCTATCAAGGTTCCTATCGCCCCAGCAGGTGCTCTCTAGAGTCTTTCGCACCTTGTCCTTTTGACTGGAGATGCCAGGTACTGAAATGGACCCTGTCTACATGAAGAGCAGATGCTACTGAGTCATGCCCTCCCCTCAGAAGTTTACGCTACAAACTATACCCCAGAATTTCCAAATTAGGCATGGCAATTCCTTCAGCCCCATGCTAGCAAGCTAAGCCTGTAACAGTAGTAAATTGAACAATTAAACATCAATTGCCATTACTGGGAGAAGACCCCAAAACAAACAAACTAGTCCTAGTGTTCATGAAAGAAACAAACGCTAAGGGATATACAATTATGACTTTTCAAAGCTATACGATTTCTCACCAGTCCTGCCCCAGGTTGTTTGTGATATCAGATCTAATTTCCTATGGCCGCAGAGCTGCATAATTGAATACATAGGCTCTAAAACAAAAACGGCAGGCGTGAAGGATAAGCACACATTTCTACCAGAAAGGTGTCGCTATCCAGATTTACAGATCAGAAGGATTGTCTTTTTGAGCTATGAGGAACAGAACTACCAATTAAGTTGATCAAAGTGTTTCCTGACAGGAAGAACCCTTCAGAGAGGGGTAGAGCATATATTTTTCTAAATAGCTTTGAAGATGACACTTCTAGAGGAGGAGTACAATAGATTTCGGTGAGTAGGGCTTATAATTTATATGACACACAGCACCATTATGCAGCCTGATAATTTTAATGGTAAACTGATCAATCAGAAAACAGGGATGAACTTACAGTACGGCTCTGTAGGTCCAGATAATAAACCCACTTTTGAGAACCCCAAGGGTGGCACTGCTTCTGACTACGGCCAAGAGAAGGAGCCAGCATACAGACTGCAGACATGCTCTGACTATGGTCTGCAAATACTAGCATTTATATAGCACACTTGAATATTCTGTTGTACTCTTCTAAAACAAATCTCTAAACTAAACTCTAAATTATATTCTTCTCATAATGGTGGCCGGTATATATATGTGTGCGTGTGAAGTGTGTGCGCGTGTGTGTGTATGTGTGAATCTCTGCCAACTATATAAAATCTGAGTTTCTCTTTCCCTCCCTGTTACAGATATTGAAACCTAGGAATGTGGCCAAATGCCCAAGCATAAGGACTGTTGGCACACTGGTACTGTATTTTATGTGTGTAACACATATTTTCATTATTTCACTGTAGCTGCTTTCAATCTCTAAGAGGGAGCCATGGAGACAAATATATTTAAATAAAATATTGCTGATGAAGGGCTAGTGATCCCTAGCTCAATCTGCTTAGTAACATCAGCTGCATACATAGCTACTAGCAAGATAACCAAAGGCAGCACCCATATTCAGAGGCATTAAGCCCCTGAATACTAGTGCCGGACAAGACATCTGGGGAAGGCCTTGGCCTCTATGCCCTGTTGTTGGTTCTCTCTAGTAATTGGCTGGCCACTGGATGAGGCAGGATGTTGGACTAATGGACCACTGGTCTGATTTGACAGGGCTCTTCTTATGTTCATGCAAGAGCAGGGGAAAAACATGTATCAATTCTCTCATCACCTTCAGCAGAAAACTGCTTGGAAGCATGCTTAGAATTAGAGTAGTATTAACTCTCTAGGTGTGGTTGGGGTATTTTTACACACACTTGCACATGCACACCACTGAGACAATGTGGCCTACAGAGAACCTTGTGCAGGCAGTGACTCCAGTCAAACATTCCATTCTTCTTCTTCTTTTTTTGGGGGGGGGGGGGAATACGGCCGATGACAACATAAACTCTACTTTGTAAATCTCCTTTCACAGATTTATCTTTTCTTCTTCTTTTAAGAGGCCCAAAGTGGTCATTTTGCTCTTAAAACATTCTGAACAACCTGTCTAGTGGGATATTAATGTGTCCGAGAAAAGCCAAACCATCAGGAGTCACAACCCTGACACAGTGTTACTTGGGGGAGGGACGGGGGGGGGGAGACTGGGTTTTGCAACAGCAACAGAAACACAGACATATAAAACCATTATGATTTATGCTTTCAGCATTTCCACTGTGCAAAGCGCAGACATGATGCCTTCTGTTCAGTCATTTACAGGAATAGTTCACACATAACCTATACTTAAAAACATTTCCCAAAACTGCTTCATAAACATACTTCAGATGGTTTGATAAAAGATTAACCGAGGGCTTTAGAGAGAACATAGCAGTAACGCAGATGGGTATGAGGCATGATGATGCGAAGGCCAGATGTCATCCCAGACAGCATGCTGGTGTACACAATGTTATAAACCATGTCTTATAAGACATCGGAACTACCTGACTGCTGGTCAACAGCCCAGTTGGTCTAACGTCCTAGCTGAGGCTCACATTCTTGAAGCTCCCTGCTGAGCCAAGCCGCACTCCCTCAGAACAGGCTTGCAGTAACCAACACATACGGAGGATCGAACCTTAATCTGTTTGAAGATGGAGACTCACTTCCCAAGGAGACTCACTAAAGAAAGGGTCAAAGTCCTGCCTCATGGAGACTGCTTCAATGTTTATGACCAGGACTAGACTTTTCTCCCAGCATACTTAAAGTAATGGCATTTGTTGTTGTTGTTAGGTGCGAAGTCGTGTCTGACCCATCGCGACCCCATGGACAATGATCCTCCAGGCCTTCCTCACTCCGACCTGAGAAAGGTTGGGGACCGCTAGTTAGACCATTCTAGACACCCCTCTAGACATCTCTCAAACCTGAAAAATTAGCCAGAATGCTAACAACATCAACAACTTGATTGATCACTGGAGTAAAGAGACAGCAAACAATTCTATTGTACTCAATACATTGGAAACTGAAGGGCCTAAAAGTGTGATCCTAAGCAGAGTAATTCAAAATTAATGATTTAGAGAGGTTTCAGTAAGTTAAGATTGCACTGTAAATCCCTTGGGCTAGCACAGAATCTAACATATAGCTCCCCTTTGAACTATAACTGGTTACTAAAATGGCATTGGTCAGTTATATCAGTGGTCCCCAACCTTTTTATCACCAGGGACCACTCAACGCCGGGGACCACTCAATGCCTTTTACTGAGGCCCGGTGGAGGGGGTAGTTTACTCCTCTACTCTCAACCACTGCCCTAACGCTCTCTGATCGCTATAGTAATGTTTAAACATCCCTTCAAAATAAGATACAGACACGCCACAACAATGAACATAAGGAACATTTTATTTTCATGGAAATTTTAACTCATGACAATGACAAATCAATGGGAACCCTGAGCTTGTTTCCCTGCAACAATGACACCCGAAGTGTATAGTTGTTGTAAAGGGCCGGGGGGGGGATGAAGTAAAGGGCCGGGGGGGGAAGAAGGCGTCCTTCGGGGCCTACCTCCAATTAGTCGAAGGACCACATGTGGTCTGCGGCCCACAGGTTGGGGATCGCTAAGATGATGGATCTTCCTTGTTATATGGAGTGGCTCACAATCTTCACAAAAATGCTGATGACACACTCTTCCAGACCTGGTGGTTTATTTGTATTTATTTAACCATAACTCTTTTAAGCTTGTTCTCCCGGATTGTGAGCATGGGAGTTAATTTCATGATCCGATCATGCTACTCCACGTCTCCTTGGCGTAGTGGTTAGGAGTGGCAGCCTCTAATATAGAGAACTGGGTTTGATTCCCCCGTCCTCCATAGGCAGCCAGCGGGGTGACCTTGGGCTAGTCACAGTTTTCTTAGAGTTGGTCTCACAGAGCAGTTCTCTTAGAGCTCTCTCAGCCCTACCTACCTCTCAGGGTGTCTGTTATGGGGAGAGGAAAGGTGTTTGTTAGCTGCTTTGGGACTCCTTTGGGTAGTGAAAAGTGGAATATAAAAACCAGCTCTACTTCTTCTTTGCTCCAGTCACAAATTAAATTTTGTCTAAACTGAATATATACCTCATCCTCCAAACAATCTGACTTTCATGGGAAATTTATATTGTTCTCAAGCTGTCATTTTAAATAATTTTTCTGTTCCCCTGAATTTTTTTTACTTCCAACCAGAAGCAAACTCCTTAGCATGAAAATTATGAAGCATTCAAAAATCAAACACATCTAAATGCAGAATGCTGACATTTGAAGGCCCTGATGCTACATACGAGAAAGATAGCCAGGGAACATATTTAACTATGTTGCTCAACATGTTAACTCAGACTGTGCATGCTTTTGTAACTGCTGGAATAATCACTTCCAGAGCGGAATATGTTTATATAACAGCTTCCCAAACCAACAATCTGGATCCAAAAAGAAAATTAAGCCCCTGTAATAAAAAATAGTTAACCACCTAGCACAGGGGTAGTCAACCTGTGGTCCTCCAGATGTCCATGGACTACAGTTCCCATGAGCTCCTGCCAGACTGTGCTGGATGAATGCTGCCCTCTCTCCATATAATGCAGAAAGAAGGAAACCAGACATCCACTTCCTAGTGCATGTGCCACATTTTCATCACAAATCTGAAGAATGCAAAGAGGTCCCGATTCTCTCATCCTTCCTTAAATAATGGATTTGGGGCAAACAGCACAGCATGTTTTGTGTTAATGTATACACTTGGCTTTATCTTCCATACATCATTTATTCCGGACTTTGTTCTGCACCTCATGCAGTCCTGCCCTCCAGTGTAAACTTTGCTGTGCTCGGATTTTTCTACTCTACATATCCTCAAAAAGTTTGCAACTTCTAATACATATGGTTGTCTATTAAACAGCACAAAGTCAAGCCGTCCGCAAGAAATGTTTTTTTGTCCCCAAAGTCAGATGCTGAGTGCAAGTGGATCTCAAAACTGAAAAACGGAAAAAAAAAGTTGATCTCAAAACTGAAAAACTGAATAGATTTCAGACAAATCTATTATAGCAGGGGTAGTCAACCTGTGGTCCTCCAGATGTCCATGGACTACAATTCCCATGAGCTCCTGCCAGCAAATGCTTGGGAATTGTAGTCCATGGACATCTGGAGGACCACAGGTTGACTACCCCTGTATTATAGCATAAGCTTTTGTTAACCAGAGTGTACTTCTCTTGAACGTTTATGCCACAATAAAATTTGCCAGTATTTAAAATGCCACAGGACTCTGTTATTTAGAATGCAGAAAACTAACACTGGCACCCCTGTGGTATGTGTTACTATTAACTATATAATAAAAGCGAGATGCCTTGAAGAAGTGAGAGGTTTTGTATGCTGGTTGGGGGGGGGGGGACTCAGGAGAGAGAGTTTCAACATGCCTTTGCACACTGATAATTTGACCCATCTACCCATTGGATCCTTGCTAGTAGGAGACGTGATGACAGGTTATGATGTCATCCCCAAGTATGATGGATTACTTCCCCAATTATAAGTGAAGGACAGACATTTATTTATTTGGGCAAAGTAAAGGGATGTATTTGGGCACACTACAGAAATGGGAGCTACTCATGGAAATTTATCTGAAGTGAAACATTACAGGTTTGCAACCTGCAAGGTTGTTGCTTCAAATGTGAAGTTTAACTAAAAAACTGCCATGCTTTCTCCACACATTTTCCAAGGAACAGGCGGGGGGGGGGGGGAGAATTTGGCAAATAGGATTTTAGGTCACGGAAGTTTTTTCTTTTTTTAAATTCTTCTTTACATGGGCAGAGCATAAGAGCAAGGTCCTGGCTGATCTAGACTCAATTGTTGAGAGAGGTTTGAAGACTGTGCCTTGACTCTATCTTTGGCTTCAACTGCTGCTCTGAGCCTGACTCCTGCTGCTCGAGAGAGATTTTGCTGTGGACTTCATATCAGATCCTTCCTGCCTGCCTGCCTGGAGAAGAGTAAAGACAGCAAGTGGCTTGACTGAACAAGAAATCCTTATCATTTATAGCAGGGTCACCCCCTGAAGAGGTGCCCTGCTGGTGCTGGCACTAGGCAGAGGTCTGCTGCTCAGGCAGAACCTCCTTTACTGTTGTTGCTGAGGCTCACCTGCCTGACCTGTCTTTTGGGGTGAGTTTTGAGGATGAGAGTGTTCTGGCTCTGGAGCTCACTCCAGGGACACGGGGGTCTCTGGAGGAGCTAGAGAAGGGCTGGATGCCCCTACTTTGGTTCCTCCAAAGATCATTAGGCCTGAGGAGGAACAGGAAAAGTGGCTCAAGAGAAGAGGTGGAGGTGCACCCCATGGTGTTGCCATCACAATGAGGCAATGATGACTGGTATGGTGGGATGGCCCTGCTCAGGCCCACAGGCCCTATTCCACCCTGCTCACTCCAAGGTTTTTCCCACACTTGGAGAGGCTTGTCTTTTAACTGCCACCACCTGACCCATGTATATAATTGCCCACTTAGAAGGTCCTATTCTGAGGCCTTGTCTCTGTGTCTCCAGTTGCCATTGCTTAGCACCATGGGGACAATGTACTACTTGCTGTGCTCCTGGAAGAATAGCCATTCATCAACTGCAAGCATCCCTCCCTCCTGGAGCTCTGTTTTATGATAGCACTAGATATTAAGCCCGCTGCGGGCAAAATACAGCGGGCCCTAGCATGATGGGTGGGTGGAGGGATGGGGCGAAGGAAGGAGGAAAAGGAGAGAGACAGAAAGAAAGGGAGGAAGATAGAGACAGAAGAAGAGGGAGAGAAACAGAAAGAGGCAGATGGAAGAGAGGGAGGAAGGGAGAAAGGGAAAAACAAAGGGAATGATGGGAGGAAGGGAAGGAGAAAGGGAATGCTGGGAGGAAGGGAGGAACAGAGTAAGGTAGGTGGGCTTGGGACCTTCTGCTGGGCCCAGGGGCAGTCTCGGCTGCTCCAGGGCCTGGCAGAAGGCTCGGGACGGGGGCGGTGGGCTCCGCGGCCTACTGCCAGGCCTAGGAGCAGGCTCGGCTGCTCCGGTGGGCTCCGCGGCCTACTGCCAGGCCTAGGAGCAGGCTCGGCTGCTCCAGGGCCTGGCAGAAGGCTCGGGACGGGGGCGGTGGGCTCCGCGGCCTACTGCCAGGCCTAGGAGCAGGCTCGGCTGCTCCAGGGCCTGGCAGAAGGCTCGGGACTTCGGGAGTGGGCTTTGTGGCCTTCTGCCCGGCTCAAGGGCAGGCGAGCCTGCCCCAGGGCCCGGCAGAAGGCTCCCTGGGCGAGGGGAAGCCGGCCGGAGGACTTACCGCTGGGGAAGGCTTCTTCCTCTGAGCGGCAACTCTCCATTGGCTGCTTGGCCCTCGAGTGACACTTGGAGGGCCCAATCAGGAGCCGCTTCGCGGCTCCTGATTGGGCCCTCCGAGTTTTTATCCCGGACAGGGCCCGCCCTAACTCCTCCCCACTTGCCCTTACTCCTTTATTCCTCCCAGTCCTCCGGAGCGTGGGGAGGTTTAAAGATGTTTGAGATGGTGGAGATCTATGTGGTACAGAGAACCACTATCAGCATCCCAGGTTAAACGAAAGTGTTCATAAGCATACTTTTAGCACAGCATGATATTGAGCAAGGGAGCCAAAAGGACTAGCCAATTCATCTGTCTCTCTCTCTCTATAAACGACCTATCAGATGTTAAGCTGTGGACAGTCTCCACAGCTTAAGAAGTTGCAAGTCTCTACAAAGGTTCCACTATCTTGAAGTTTCCTTCAACTCCTTCAAGCAAGTGAATAGTCAAAATGGCTGCCTTTCCCAGAACTCAGTTAATTCTACCTGCTCTGATGGACCCAGCACCAAAGAAACCTCCTCCTTGCTGCAAGGAGTTTTTATCATCTGTTTCTCCACCCACTGACCTGGCCAGGCTGGGTTAAAGAGGCACTTCCTGGAGGCTGGCAGGGGCTCATGGGAATTATAGTCCATGGACATCCAAAGGGCCGCAGTTTGACTACCCCTGGTCTAAAGTCCTTCAACCTTCTGTTCCCTGTTTGGAGGGGGAGGCTTGACCATCCCATTGTCTTTAGCTGGACCTATTAGAATTTCGTAAGTGGTAGCTGAAGTGAGGAGCTTTAGGATGCTTTGGGCTGATCCTGCGTTGAGCAGGGGGTTGGACTAGATGGCTTGCATGGCCCATTCCAACTCTATAATTCTGTGATTCTGTGAGCCTGGAAAGCCACTGGCTAACTTCTTTCATCCTGGCCACTGTCTGCTGAGAGAGAGAAAACTGTTAAAAAAACTCAATTCAATCTTCCAAAAAAAATGCATTTCTTCACAGTTGTTGTGTACTGCTCCTGCTGAGCGAGAAGGATCAGGCAGGGCACAACCCCCTCCATCTAATTTTTGGAGGCCTTTCCTGGGGAAATGGTATATAAAGTTTCTCTCGGTTTGCCCTTGGCTTTGGAAGAAAACAAAGCATTACTGGGCTTCTAGGTATTGGGCTGGCCTTGGTTTAGGTGGACTAGCAAATGTGCCTGCCTATCCAGTACTTCTGAGAGTTCTGCTGGGCTTCTACTGCCTGTCATGACCTATGCTTGGAATCATAGGTCTGCCATGCTTTTATTCATTTGTATTGCTGTATTCCGGATGTGACTTGCTATGCGTTTATTGCCCCTCTGTACTGGAAGGGATGCAGGGTCATTTGGCATGGCCCAAAGCAGATCCGTTTCCCAGGAGAGTGTTAGTCTAAACTCTTTCACCCCTTTGTGTCAGATAAGATGGGAAGGGGATGTTTATTCTTTGATGCTGGGTGTGTGTGTGTGTGTGTGTGGGTAGTGGATGGCACTGGCTATCTGGTTCTATGGCCTTGAAGTGTTTCACATGGAGATTGGAATTCTCACCTGGGAACAACACTCGAGTCTTTCCTTTCCTGTGGAAAAAGGGGTAGGCGTCACCTCGCCTGAGGTGAGGTGAGATGGTGTAAAATGATGCTGAGGAAGTGGATGTCAGAACAGTATAGTGATTCTGTAGAGGGAACTGATTTCAGATTCAACAAAGCAGCTTCATGGATTTTGCTCGACTGCTTCAAAAAATGCTTTTGGCTAAGACGCTAAGGGGTTTTTCATTGGGAAGACGTACAAGGTCATGACATTGCCCTTGTTTCTTAAAAAACCCTGCTGGGATTCTCTGGTGTGACAATGGTTAATTTCCCAAATATCTGTCAAATCCAAATCCCCTATCAGTATTTGGATTCATGAATATTGGGAAATACTGATATTTCTCAGGTCCAGTATACCCAAATCCGGGGGGAAATCCCCCCCCCTCGTACATCCCTATTCTGTACTAAACCCTGAAGCCCGCTTTCTATGTCACACAGTACTTACTGGGAGCCTTTCAGAATTCAGCCTGATCTCCACAGATCCATTCAGTGTGATAGCAAGTATCCTCTAGTGACCAAGCAATTAGCCTGATCTTCTCTAGAAATAAAAGAAAGGTGAAATAGAAGGCAGAGCTTTAAGCTTCCTCTGCCTCTACATAGATCTGTGACTCTGCAAGACTCTTCAATCTGCTCTTCTTTGCAGAGCTTCCCAAATTGTCAAAAGGGAGCCAATGAAACAGAACCCCCACTTGAAAGGACGCCGGGAAATTGAGCAACTGCCATTAGCTATCCCACGCAAAATACAGGGGGAAAAAACACACTGAGGCTATGAACATAAACTTTGAAACAAAAACTCAAGAAGGTCAAAGCCACCTCGTTAATAACAGTCATGAAAATAGTTGGTGTGAGATTTATCAGCACTGAACACCTCATCTTCACCCACTGCCAAGAAAGGATGAGTAAATGCAGTAACTACAGTTTCCATGAACATCGAGGCTGATTGTGCAGGAGACACACAGCTCATGCATGGGGCTTCATCAACAGCCTGACAAGTGTCCTGTCAGCATCTATAACTTTCACTTTTATCGCCCTCTGCATTGTGTAGCTCAGCAAGCTATGGGTGCTGAGAGAGCTGTTGTGGGAGCTCAGATTTCAGTGGTGTGTCCCAAGAAGAGTTTCTAAGCCTCAGAAAAGAACACTAGACCATCAAGCTTGCTTCAGATCTTTTTTAACAATGCCTCCTTCAAATACCTTGTAAAATGGTAACGTCTGGTAGTAATTATCAAGCACCATGTACACTGCTTACAATACAGTTGTAATTAAAAAAATGTTTTTTTGTGCAGAGAAGTAAAATACTTCTGAAAAGGACCAAATGTCTGCTACGATCTATGCCAACATGACAATCCTGCCAAAAATGCAGGGGGGTGGAGGGGGAATGGCCAAATAAAAGAAAATATAACAAATTGGTAATGGCTTCTATCTTGACAGAGAATGAAAATTATACCTCAATGTGTGGCCACTCATGTGGACACATAAGAATGTCTTAAAGGCAATCATTTTACTTCAGATAACACACCCTGACAGAACTGCACAGTATACTGGCTGGGCTTTCACTTCCCATAAAAGTAGCAACCGTGACCTACAAAATGGTCTAGGAATCATATAATTTATGCATATCACACACACACACACACAATATATATTTATAATAAATCATCTTAAGCACACCGCTGTATTTTGAGGGACAGGCTGGAATTCAGTACTAAAAATTCCTTCAAAGTTGCCACAATTGGATCCAGCCACCCAAACCAGTTGAAGGCAGTGAAAAGGAGCGAGGAGGGGGGGATTCTGAACTCAGAAATAAATTTGACTTTTATACTCCAAACCTCTGTCTCTCAACCATAAGATCCTTAGATGCTTTTTATAGCCTTTGGGCTACCAAATGTCACTGTCCTCAAGCCACTTCACTCGAGTGAAACGAGCAGGATGCTGGGCCCTGCTATTACGCTCCATATATGCAGCAGAAGCCATCCTTTCCTTCACCTTTGAGGTGAACAGAAAGCCTTTGAATGAGCAGGGACAGAATGGCCCTTAAGCTCCCAGAGGGCTACTGCACTGAAGGCGGCAGGTGGCTAGGAGCAATTCATCCTGGAGAGAAGACGACTAAGAGGTGCTATGATAACCATCTTCAAATACTTGAAGGGCTGTCATAAAGAAGATGGAGCAGAGTTGTTTTCTGTTGCCCTAATAGGTTGAAATTAATTCAAAAGAATTTTTGGCTAAACATCTGAAAGAAGTTCCTGACAGTTAGACAGTGTTTGTCTCTGGTGGCTCTTCCTTGCATAGCCAGGGAATTGCTGATCGCCACTGTGGGATGGTAGGCGAATTTCCTCCAGACCAGGCTGAATTCTGGAGATTCCAATGCTGTGATTCTAAGATGTATAGTCCTTGGTGAGAATGCAGATGTAAGAACTGAATGAGATTAGAATATGTAGTGAGATAAGAAACCAATATCCTTGTTAAGTCCTGGGGGCAGTGTTAAGAAGGGTACATTTACACTTCAGTCTCAAATTTTGATATATTGATTTGCTTCACTAACTTTTTCCCCTGGAATTAAATCTAAATCTAAATACCAAGACATCTTCATTGTATGGTATGCTAATTTGCTGCTTACCCTCTATCAATATGTATGGACTGGTCACTTCTATTTCGCAGTATCTGAAGAATTATGCATGCATGTGAAAGCTTATACCTTGAATAAAACTTTCTTGGTCTTAAAGGTGTCACTGGACTAGAATGAACCAATATGTAACTAATGACTTGTTCCATGACACAGTGTGCAATAACATTTGAAATAACTGTTTAGTAGGTTAATAGGCTGCAGTTTGTGCTAACAAGATTCCCCCACCCCTAAATACTTTTTTAAAGTCAGAAGAAAATAGTGTTAAATATTTATTAGAAGACAAAACACATAGGTGATTGTGGAAATATGAAGCCCTGGGCTGACATGTTAAGAATAACAATTCTTTTTGCTGGTTTGTACGCAGCACAGCACGTACAAAGGACACGGACGCTCTCCCAAAGTTACTCCAGCAGCTTTACTAGCCAAAAGATATGCATATTTATTTCTGGATAATACGAGAGATGAGAGAGTTAATGACTTGTAGATGTAGTTAAATGTTACACGCAGCTCTGTTGTTGTCTTCCAACAGTGAGTGAAGATTCTTGTTATTGTCTCTCTTCCCAGGTTTTGTTGTTATGTGTGTTTGTGTGTGTGTGTATGTTTCGATCAACCTTTATATGTAGAAGAAGAAGAAGAAAAACAAGTTGGTTTTTATATGCTGCTTTTCTCCACCCAAAGGAGTCTCAAAGAGGCTTACAATCGCCTTCTGTTTCCTCTCCCCACAACAGACACCCTGGGAGGTAGGTGAGGCTGAGAGAGCCCTGATATTACTGCTTGGTTAGAACAACTTTATCAGTGCATGTGGGGGAGCAGGGAATCAAACTTGTCTCACCAGATTAAAAGTCTGCCTAGCCTTCCCATCTTCCTACTGTTCTCCCTTCCCCTCTGCCCCAAGTCTCTCCTGTATTCAGCATCTTCCTCCTTTTAGGCATTGATGTGGCCACCAGGCCAAAGGCTTTCCAGCAGTCATACCTGGCCACCTCCTGATGACGCTGGCAGTGATTGCACCTGTTGGGGTGGGGTTCGTTGTACCACCACATCTGCTGGCAACTCTTAACAACTTGATTTTATGTTAATGCCCGAGTTTCTAGAATATTTGTAACGAAGAGACACTGTTATTTGCACCTGCTGTGGAAATCACATTTTATTACCTTTAAGGATTCTGGGTTCTTGTCCGAAGCAGGGTTGCTATGCAGAGGCAAGCAATGTCAAACCACCTCCGAATTTCTGTTGCCATGAAAACCCTTTGTTGTTGTTAGGTGCGAAGTCGTGTCCGACCCATCGCGACCCCATGGACAATGATCCTCCAGGCCTTCCTGTCCTCTACCATTCCCCCGAGTCCATTTCAGTTCACACCCACTGCTTCAGTGACTCCATCCAGCCACCTCATTCTCTGTCGTTCCCTTCTTCTTTCGCCACCGGGTCAAATCATAGAGTCGGAACCTCCACGGTCATCTAGTCCAACACCCCGCACAGTGCAGGAACTCACAACTACCTGCCCACTCACAGTGACCCCCAATTTCATGCCCAAGTGATCCCCCCCACACACACACACGAACCAAAATCTCCAAGCCTCGCCTACCACGCCACAGTGGCAATCAGCAATTCCCTGGGTATACGAAGAAAGGCTGCAAGAGACAAACACTGGCACATCCCTTCCTGCCCACCCGCTCACAATCTGCCTCAGTTCATAAAATCAGCATTCCTGTCAGATGACTATCTAGCCTCTGCTTAAAAACTTCCAAAGAAGGAGAACCCACCACCTCTCGAGGAAGCCTGTTCCACTGAGGAACCACTCTGTCAAGAACTTCTTTCAGATGTTTAGGCAAAAAGAACATGGGTATGGATATGAAATGCTCTAGAGTTTTTATTGTCTCTACTATTTAACATTCCTCCATTCCTAACTAATCTATAACCCCAGGTCTACTTAATACAGCTTTTTTTCAACCTTTTGACCGTGGAGAAGCCTCTGGAATATTTTTCAGATTTCAAGGAGCCCAGGAACCGGGCCAGAAGTGTGGCTGAGTCCATTAAGGCAGAATATAGGGGGGAAACTGGGGAGCCCCTAGGGAGCTCTCACAGAGCCCTGGTTGGAAATCCCTGACTTAATAAGTGACTTAGCAGTTGAGGTTGATAAACTTACCATCCTTCATCATCCTCCACTTCTGGCTCAGACACTTCATTTTCAGGTGTTTCTGCTATTGCTTGGTTTAGCTTTGATTTGAAACTGTCCAGTAATGCCAGTGTCTGCAATTAAAACATGATTATTGATAGCCTGTATAGTTCTTTGTAACTTGTACCACTAACTACAAAGCAGCTCTATATGACTGAGTAAATGATGGCCTATTTAAATTAGAGGAAGTCCTTTCAGACTAAGGAGACTTCCTCCAACATAAATAGCTCTTCTGTGGAAGGAAGGCTTCTTACTTTGCTCAGTGAATGAAATATAATGTGAAATGAGCTAAGCATTTTTGGAGTTGCCCTAATTGATGTGTAGCAAAATAACAATACAGCCAAATGCTACATGATAAATACATTATTGCTATAAAATTCATCTGCATCAGTCTGTAGGATTGTAAGGAACACTTTAAAATTAAATAAAAAGATTCTAAGATGATAGCCTTCAAAGAACGTCTTCAATGTTGATTTGTCCATGAAGAAACCACCGTGTTATGGAAGATTCTGAAACATATTCTAGGCACTCGGCAGCTGAATATCTGCACTTTGTCGGTATTAATTTTCTCATTAGGAAACATGAGGAGCTCCTGATGAGATCCATGGTTCCATAAAACACAGATTGAGAATCCATAAATTGTCGTCTGTTTTTGAATTAACACAGTTCAGATACTCACAGTATTCACAATTAAAATGTAATTAAGGTAACTTTTTTGACTGTTCATTTATAGATGTTTTTCTTTTCAGTTTAATAAACCAACCTGTTTGTAAAACTCCCCCAGCCATGCTGAGGATTGGCTGCAGGGCAGAGGAAAAGTCAATACCCAGAAGCCCAATCTTTTTCAAAACTCCAGCCATGACAAAGCTGATTGGTGTGATTTCGAATGACTGAGCAGGAAGACAAGGATCAGCCTCCCCTGTAGACTTACCGACTCTCTAACTGTGAGAGTTCACCCGATAGCTCCTAATAAGCAGTCTTTGTTGAAGGAAATATCTTTTTCGAAAGAACAACAAAGCAAGCATCTCTATTTCCTTGCTAAGACTGACCCCTCTTGGAATTGTTATATCCTTTATTAACCTTTGTCTCCGCTGCTCCCCTTGGTCACCAGCTTGGGAACAGAAGTGTCCAGATACATCCCACCAATTTCCAAAAGTGAAAGCTGGTTCGGGCTCGTTGCCTCTGCTTCTCATGGCCAGGAGGAGAGATAGTGTGTTCCCATAACATCAAACGGCCCAAGGGCCAGAATCCCAAAGGTACTAAACTAGCTATTTCACACCTACAACCATAAATGACGAGATCAAAAAGGGTCTCTAGGTGGGTACATTATATATGGCAGGCATGTGTAAAGATGACAGGTAAATGCAGGGAACAATAGTGAAATGGCAAAAAGCATGTGATAACAGGGGTTTGACGCTAACTCCTGAGAGGGCAAGCATTCTGACAAGGGACAGAGATGACACAAAGACCCGTGCATCCTTTTAAAATGGATACTGAAGGCTTAGGAGGAAGAATCCAGATACCCTCCCCAGACTGAATGCAAGATAACCAGGAGGAGGACAAGCAACATGGTGCAGGAGGAACCTCTCCCTAATTCTGAGGCCAGTGGGAGCACCAGAGAGTGATGTTGGGAGGTCAGCCAGCAGAGGGAAAGGCCGCCAACTACCCAGCTGTTTCAATTTCTATTACCTGATCTTCACGAGAAGACCCTTTTTTTGGCTGTTGCTTTCTCAGTTCTTCATATTTCTTCTTCTCTTTCAGATATTCTGCAACCATACTGTTTGGGGCAATTTCCATCTCTGCATCTAGAAATCAACAAAAACATACATTTTGCTTTGTGATTCATGCTGATAGTCCATGTTGATAGTAGTGGGGAGGCCTAAAGAAGAAACAAAAGTATGACTTCCTAAAATATCTCATTGACCATTGGGCTGATCCTGCATTGAGCAGGGGGTTGGACTAGATGGCCTGTATGGCCCCTTCCAACTCTATGATTCTGTGAATCAGATCAGTTTTTTTAGAAAGGCGCTTGTTTAGAAAGCACAATTCACTGAGATAATTGAATTTCAGAAACAACTGTCCACTGGTTACTAAAAAGTTGCTAAACTGTGCCAGCTTTACATACTGAATCAAGTTTCGGAGAATGGATATGAACACATGAAACTGCCTCAGACCCTTGGTCCATCAAAATCAGGATATTGCCTAATCAGACTGGCAGCAGTTTTCCAGGGTCTAAGGCAGAGGGCTTTCTGCTAGATCTTCTGCCAGATCTTTTAACTGGAGACACCAGGGATTGAACCTGGGACTTTTTGCATGCCAGGCAGATGCTCTACCACAGAGCCACAGCCCTTCCTTTATGTATATATTTGGAAAAAGTAATTTGGGCTTAGATGCATGTAAAGGAAAGCTTTGTCACAATGCATTGCTAAGAATATCCAGGGGCAAGAGAAAATGACTCTCCTCCATCCTCTATATGGCAGCCTTTTAAATACTTGAAGATGGTTATCAGATCCCCTCTCAGCCATCTCCTCTCCAGGCTAAACAGACCAAGCTCCCACAACGACCAATCCACGGTGATTGGCGGGACTCTCAGCTGTTGCGCCAGTGCCCGGGGAATGGCTGCCACCTCCCCCCTCCCAAAACTCTGTGAGGGGCCACACACAGAGTGCAAAATGACTGCTTACTTCCCCCCCTCCCTTGCCCACCTCCGTGCTCTATCGGATGCTGCTGCTGGTGGGGGGTACTGCTAGAGCCCATTGTATTTGCCATCCAATGGGCTTATCCACTAGTACATGTATATAATTGCCATTTTAAAGGACAGTTAAAACCTAGATGCTAAAACAATGGTTCCTCACCTATTCCTAATTTCAGCTCAATCTACCAGGTACACATCAAAAGTGGTAACAGAGTAGTGATGGTCACTAGCAGAGATGGCTTTAAAAGGGGATTAAACAGATGCATGGAGGTTAGATCTATGAACACATGATGTTCCTATATATACTGAGTCAGTCACAATCAATATTGTCTACTTTAACTGACAGCAACACTCCAGGGTCTCAGGTGGAAATCTCTGACATCAGCTGCTAAAAAAAAATTATGGATAGACCCTGGGACCCTCTCTATGCAAAGCACTTGACTACTGACTATGATTGAAGAAAACACCCATCTATAGAGGCAATAAATCTCTGGATACTAGTTCTACAAAGAAACATCAGGAGAACATCTTGATCACTATGCTCTTTTTGTTGGCCAGTTGGGACAACTTGCTGGCTAATTTGTGAAACAGGTTGCTGGGCTTGGTGAACCACTGGTCTGATCCAGCAGAGAAGTAAAGATGAAAGCATACAGTCCAGTATTCAGACCATTAAAATAAGCATAAAATTAACAGATTATATAAACTACAGCTGAGACAATAGCAAAAAAAAACCAATGTTTCCTCTATCTGCAAGATTGGATTCAGGTTTCTGGCTTTCAGCAATACTTTGCCTTAACCTAGTTTACTCTTTTATTTAGCGCCCAAGACTAGCCCTACAGGATGTTGACTGATGCAGCCTCCAGGCACTGCTTCTCCAGCTGTAATAACTGGCTCCCATTCTTATGTTTAATGGTAACCATTGACAGATTTCTTGTTTTGTCCTGTCTCTCACTGAGGAAACCACAAATCACATTTCTTAAAAAAACAAAAAACAAATAAACATTTCATCTTGATAAAAAGGAGGGAAATAGCAAAAAAAAAAAAAAAAGTTTAATGAAGGATAACCAGTAAATTATTTCAGAGAATTTTGCATTGAAGTGATAAATATGAATGTTCAGCTTGAATTGTTTTTAATGGCTTGCTTTTTACTAGTATACTGTGGTGATTTCAATGGTAAGCTGCTTCAAGCAGGATTATGAAGAGGCGGTAAAGAATAAACAAAATAAATAGTTACTCCTTCAAAGTGTGAGGGTATTGAGGCATACATTTGTTTGGTTCATAATATAGTAAGGAGCTTTCTCAATTTCATTAATGCCATGTATCCTTTCAAAAATATGATAGTTGAGGGAAGCCGTATAGCACAGCAGTAGCTTTAAATCATTTGCAAAATATTTTTATTAAATTTCTTAAATTTATATTCCGCCCTGTCTTGAGTGAGTCTACCAGGCTATTGAGGCACTATTTTTGTGTCACAAAACACATAAAGAAAGGAATTATACTAATGGAAGATGAAACTAAATGTAATTAATGGAGAAAAGCAGCATTCTAGGTTTCAGATTAATAAATCTATGCCAAGCTGATGTTAATTGTTTAAATAGAAGAATAGACAAAGAGTTGGTTTTTATACCTCACTTTATCTTAAGGAATTTCAAAGAGGCTTACAATTGCCTTATCTTAATCTGTCCACAACAGTCAGTTTGTGAGGTGGGTGAGGCGGGTGAGGCTGGGAGAGTTCTGAGAGAACTGTGACTGGCCCAAGGTTACCCAGAAAGCTTTATGTGGAAGAGTGGAGAATCAAATCCTGTTCTCCAGATTAGAGTTCACAGCTCTTAATCACCACACCACAGCAACAAAAGATCTAGAGTTGACCATTCTCTAGGGAGAAAATGAGGTATCCCCCAAACATCCCCCTATTTAATATTTACAAAGTCTCAAATTGACTTATACATTTAAAGAATGAAGCAAGCTCTTCTTTCCCTGAAGACAGCAAGAGAAATACTGTGAAATGAGAATCCAGTCTACAAAAAGAGCACAAATGCATATTAATGGCTCTGAGTGGAAAGCAATTTTCACCTCAGATTTTGCCAATGGTATTTCTAGCAATACAAGAGAAAGTTATCCTAAAACATATTTCTAGTATTTACCCCCTCACATACTAAATAAAATACAAAAGGGTGACCATAACAAATGCTGCAAATATGGTCTGATCTCAGTAGATTTCTTACTTATGTAGTGGTATGATCCTATTGTCAAGTGATACTATAAGAAAATCAGTTCAGAAATCAAGGCAATGACTGGATTTAAATTGACAAGAAGTCCTAAAATCATGTTGAGTCTTTTCAAGGAACTTGTATCAACTTTTCAATATCATATGGATTTAAACTTCCAATTGCTGCCTTAATTGTTGTTATAAAAAGAAAGGCAAATTAATTGTGTTGGATTGTATTCATAATACTAGAGATAAAAAATGAGTACAATACAGTACACTCTGAAAAAAATCTGTAACATCTCCAATATTAAATTCTGACAGATATATTTCAAATATAATGAGAAAGGAAGAAGTGATTTCTGTTTCATCTAAATCAGCAGTTCTCAACCGCTCACATGCCGCGACCCCAACTGTGGCTGTGGGGTCACGGCGGCAGTGTGCGCACGCACACAGGCAGCATGTACACACAGGCATGCATGTGTGCGTGTGCACAACGGGTGGGCAGCGTGGAGATGGCCATTGAAATTGCTTTGCTACCACCACTGCTGCACACTGCCGCCGCCTGCCTCTGGCTGCAGCTGCCACGGCCGCTGTCTGTCCCCAGCTGCAGCAGCAACCAACCAGGGGACCCCGACAAAGGGGCCAGGTGACCCCAAATGGGGTTGTGACCCCTAGGTTGAGAACCACTGATCTAAATAATAAATAAACTCAACTAACAAGTAAGGAGCAAGGCTATTAAGGATAAGATGTTTGGGAGGTTGTTAATTCGTTTGGGTCACCATAAGTCAGAAATGACTTGACAGTTTATAACACATAAGCACAGAGTAATGCCTACTCAATTTCAAGTGGCTGTCTGGTATTCAAACTATTTGTTACAAGCCCAGATGTAATTATATCAAATAAAAATTACAGTATATCTAGCTCTTACTTGAGCTAGTCTATTTTTTCAGATGTTATTTGAACCTTACTTGGCTAATACTGTGAAATGTAAAAGCCAATAACCACAGCAGCAACAAGAAGCTTGTGGAACAACCTATATATTGATTACCTACTTTTGATAAAACAATGCCACAACATGTTTTGAGAATCCTTGGAAGTAATCGAAAACATATGTGCAACTGCTATGTAATGCAATTCAAGCACACGGACGTTTTATTCAACAAACCATTTCCTTCATTTTTCCAGCGAATTAGTTAACCTTTTTGTATGCAAGATGTTCCCAAATGTGACTCCATCCTTACTTCCTTGCTGCTTTCATATCTGGAACTGCTTCCCAAAAAATCTGTATGATGCTACCACCTTCATGTCCTTCTGGCCCCTCCTGAGTTCATGTTCTTGATGAAGCATTTGGCTTACCCTTTACAGAAACTTACCTACAGAAACAGTGCCTGAATTCATGTAACGAAGATCTACAGGAACTGCTGATTTTAGAGAGCAGTTGCAGATGTATCATTCATTCATTCATTCATTCATTCATTCATTCATTCATTCATTCATTCATTCATTACATTTTTATACTGCTTCCAAAAAACTCAAGGCAGCTTATAGGCTGTGAGTTTTTGCTATGAGCACAACAATTTCACATCTGAGCTCCTTAAGGGCCCTCTGGTATATACCATCTCGACCCAGTGATTTGATAGTTTTTAATTTGTTCTAGCCTTAGAATTGTATAACTTGGCACTTCTATTTGATTCAGTTCTTCAGATACTCACTCCAAAAACGGCAGTTCCAGATATTTAACTGTTCCATATTTTCTATGGTGAAAACTGATGCAGAAGATTCATTCAGTTTCTCTGCAGGCCATGCTGTCCATTAGCAGCTTTTTCCTTAGCAATCTATGTGATCAAAATGCTGTCACAGACCAATCTCTGTATTTTTTTAAATTTTAATAACCCACTACTGCCCCCCCTCTCCAAGAGGGGTTTCTCTGCACAATAACCCAGTGTTTTGTCATCTCCAGACCAGGTAGGGGATCATTTCTCCCTCTTCTATCCCAAAACCTTCATTCTCAATGAGCTGCCAGTATGCTAGCATTTTCAAAATAAACAGATAATATAAGGATCACCTTAGTTTTTAAAATAAACATTTCAGCTTCTTAGAGCAAAATCTGCATTCCTTACATTTCGGATCACCACATCTTCACAGAGCAAAGACTACACTTTGTCTTGTTGTTTTTGATGATCTGGCAAAATTAGTATTACACTAAAGCAATAGCTAAACCGTGAAGGAAAATTTCAATCCCTTTGCCAACTTCTCTGAATTTTCTACCAAAGTTTTATGATGTTCAAAAGGAATAATCAAAAATTAAGATTTCAAAATCATATGATTAATTTCTCATAGAGTTGCACAACAACTTATTTCAGCCTTGAAGCAGTCTTTGATTTTATTATTACAAGTTATGATCAACGTCTTAGATATGTCTTTGTAGATACAAATGTATTTCTGAAATTTGACAACAGTTTACCACTAGCACAAGAGGATACAATACTGAATAATCTTTGCCATAAATCAAATGTATTTAAGATTAGATACAGCAAAACTACTCTCTCAATGGTTTCTCTGTGGTCCTTGTATCTATTCAGCAGCACTCATATTGCTGCTATGTATTAGAACTGTACCACCAGCATCTGTTTCTTGTTGCAGCTCCCCCAACACATTTCTTCAATTCACAGATTCTTACATTTGCAAACTGATTCAGGAATGAGACACCGTGCCTTGGATCCCACAAACCACCAGAAGTTTACAAGAAAGGGACCACCACCAAAAAGGACCTGTTTATTGTAGCCATGTGCTTAACATCAATGGTACTCAGAGAAAGGTTTCTTAAATGACTTAACAGTTCTGTAAGGTTCTCCAAAAGAGTAACACCGATTTTTGTACTCTGCTCTTATTCTTGGGAACAGAGGGGAAAAACTTTCTGTGCAATGCACACGTCTCTGATGGGAAGACCATAATTTCCAGAATTAAGGTGGGTCAAAATGACAACAATGTGGTGGCAAGAACATGTATGGCTGGCTCAGAACAGGGAACAATGATTTTGATCTGCCCCTCGGCGCTTGGTTTCCTCACATACACACATCCCATTTTACAGTAATCTGATGGGACAGTGTTGACAAATCCTGAAACAATGCCAGTTCTTTTTTTACAAAAAGAAAGTGAAAATGTTGGCCTGAGGGTATTTTCTTTCATTAAACGAAGGAAGAGATGTAATGTAATGCACAAAACAGTTGCTGGAAAAACTACCGCCATAAAGTAATTTCAAGGTAAACATGAGAGATTTTGATTGCCAGAGACTGATATTAAACACAAAAAATAAATGGACCAATCCTTAGAAGGTGTGGAAGAATACAGAATCATAAAACCATTGGGGCTGGAAGGAACCAGCCTTCTGATTATATGTCTAAAGGAAGTTAATCAAGACAGTCATCCAGTTCAAAACAGTCTCCAAGCACAAAACAGCCAAGGATTAGACTACATAATCTATTCCAGACTGCTTGCTCAGGAGTAAGTAAAAGTTCATATGAAGCTTCCTTTTTCTAAGTTAGTGCATTGGCTCAGCATGGTCTACTCCTTCTGGCATATCTCGTGAAGGTATCAGTCACCTGACTTTTCCAGCACTTGCTACCATCAATCCTTCAACTAGAGATGCTGGGGATTGCCTGTAGGACCTTCTGAATGCACAGTATGTGCTCTACCACTGACTTTTGGCCCTTTTCCAGAAAACAAGTGATGGTAATAGCAGAACAGCCTTACAGTAAACATGTGGTTTTCAGGTAAACCAGGGTCCAGAAACTCCCTTTAAAAAGTAAAAGTTATCACTAGCTAGAGTGGTCTTCAAAACGAACCCTAATATTGGGCTACTGCTCTGGAAACATCATTCATATATTAGCACACAGCCTAGAGCCACATCTCAAAGGGTGGACTTCTTAAGTACAAGTTTCTGCTAACGAAACAGCTGTAGCTATGTTTTATTATTTAATTAAAATATTTGTGAGCCACCTTCCTACCTTAAAGGAACTCAAGGCAACTTACAATGTAAATAATAATAAAATACTATAAAATAATTAAAACTACTAGTCAAAATTGATAATTTAACATTGCTGGTAGGCAACAGTCACTTCCAGATCAGACTTCTGTAACTCGCTCTACGTGGGCCTGCCTTTGGCTTTGATCTGGAAACTTCAGCTGCTGCAAAATGCAGCTGCTAGGTTCCTCACTAGAACACCATGGAGGGCCCATATTTAGCCGGTGCTCCAGCATCTGCACTGGTTGCCTGTCTACTTCCAGGTCAAGTTCAAGGTATTGGTATTGACCTTCAAGGCTATACACAGTCTGGGTTCCACTTACCTGTGGAACTGCTTGGTTGCTTATGCCCCCCACAGGGATCTCCGCTCTGCAGGTATGAATCTACTGGTTGTCCCGGACCCCCACGACGTCCGCTTGGCCTTGACCGAGGCCAGAGCCTTTTTGGTCCTGGCCCTAACCTGGTGGAATGAGCTCCCAGAAGAGCTGAGGGCCCTGCCAGATTTGTCAGCTTTCTGCAGGGCCTGGAAGACAGAGCTCTTCTTCCAGGTGTACGGTTGAGGCCAGGGTGGAGTCCTGGTGTTTCCATCTAAGGACCCCCCCAAGGTATAATTGGTGCCTCACTCCCAGTGGAAGAAAACTTGCCGTCCTGCTGAACAGGAAGGGAGGGGATTGGGAAATTAGAATCGTTTAATATGTGATAGCCAGCTGCCTATTATTGTTGTATTATTGTAAGGGGTGATTTTATGGGTTTTATTGTATTTTAGTGTTTTATTGTTGTGAACTGCCGTGAGATCATTGGAAGAGCAGTAGTATAAAAATCAATCAATCAATAAATAAAAATAAGAACAAATAACTAAAATAACTTCCTCACAAAGGAAAGTGGCTTCCTCAACATGACCAGCAGAAAACTCACAGAGAGCCAGGATAAATAAGTAAGTTTGTACCCAATACCTAAAACTCAAATACTTATTCCATAGGATGAAATCAATGCATTTGGCAATACCCCAGACAATGACAAAATCTTAAGTAATATCTGGGAAGTGCCAACTCTTAATCAGAAGACTAGTGAGTGAAGGTGGGAACATGAGCCAGTAAGATTTGCTTTGCTGAAGACATGGAGAACAATATAGCCTGAGGATATCTGGCATCTTCTTCTTCCTGAGGAAATTAACCCTTTGCATCAGCATGTGTTACCTTTCCATACCTCTTACCTTCAATTTTATTCTCTTTTGGGTTTGAAGCGTTTTCTTCCCTCTTCTGCTTTGCTGCCAGCAGTTCACGTTTCAGCTGGCGAGCTTCTTTCCGTAATTCCTCACTGTAGAGAAGAACATTTTATCTATTTTTCTTAGATTAGAAAGCCATTAAATCTGTGATTTCAATATATAGCAATCGGTACCTCTTAGATTAGTCCTAAAGAAAGGTTTCTGTTTATTATAAAATTCAGTAATCTGCCCTTTAAAAAACAACCTCACCGTGGTCAGCAAGAAAGAATAACAGTGAGAAAATTACAATTAAACATGAGTAAGTAATGCCAATATTCTGTTTGGACAGTGTAACAAGCAAGTTGAAACCACATTAAAAGATTTAAATAGAACACTGTACAATTTCCTTCTAACCATGAATGCACATGGACAGGTGTCCGTGGACAGGTGTTCTTGTGGAAGCTGCCACTGAGAAGGCCTGATCTGTGTTCTCAACCAGCCTGTTCCATACATGAATCATTCACACTTTACAGGCAAGCCTGAGAGTATATTTGATAACAAACTCAACTGGGAGCTGGAGCCCAATTTATTTTCTTTATTTATTTATGAGTACATATATTTATGAGTAAACTCTCGGCCCAACCGGCTCATGGAGGTTTATATTAGAATAAAATCATACCTTCCAAACAAATAGTACCTTATGATATTCAATTCTGCAAATATTTATTTCATTCATATTTGATGGTTTAATCTCTCTCTCCTCGTTTCCTTCCTCAAGTCCAGCCTCCTTCCTTCCTTTGCATTATATCTGTACCAATGCCAACTACAGTAACCAGGTATCCTACGAACATACCATCTATTCAGGACACCGACTTGAGGAAGGATAACATCCACTGAAGGATCTTCCTCAAAGGAAGCAGCTCGGCCCTGTGTTTGCTCCCCCTCCCCGCCCCAACGAAGGAGGAGGTAGGGCAAAACAAAATCTCCTCTAGCCAGGCATGTGTTAGCTCTGGGCCTCGAGGCAAGGGAAGAAAATAAATTCTCAACAAGAAGCCAAAACAAGCACTAAATCACACCGCCCATCAAAAGGGGAACTTCATTAGTATCACACAGACAGCCCAGAAAACCACCTTGATTCTCACCACAAAATTATAACCTTCTTCAGAATGGCTAATAAAGCTTTCATATAGAAGTGAAGAATGGTTTGGCAGAGGAAGGAAGCTATTCTGTCAGCTCCTGGCACAAGACAATGAGGCTTCAGTACTGCTTTCTACTCTCTATGTGTTGATGAACAAATCAATGATTTCATACTCCAAGATTATTGGTCTAGCACTTTGCCCAAGTATCCTAGTCACAGTTCAACACGAGCTAAAAAGATGACTCAAGAGCAAGCAGCCAAGTCTGTAATAACAGACAACTTAAAGTGCACTAACAGAGCTTGCACAGCAAATCCCTGCATTATACCTGAGTAGCTGTTTTCTCCACTCTTTCATAACATTAATTCCTCATCAAGTCAATAAACAAGAATAAAGGTGACAAAAGGAAATGTAAGCAGATGAGTCTTATTTCTTTCCTTCCACTTAAAGCTGAACAAGTTATTCTTTTTCTTAGCAAGTCTGCTACCCCTATGTAATCCTTACCTAACAAAATGTGTAGCATATTTTATTAATAAAGGGAAGAGACAAAGGAACAATTTGTTAGAAGTAGCCATCTAGAGAGACTCAAACATCTACTTCAGAGATCTTTACCATGTCACAAATCCATGTGGCTTGAATCTCTGCATTCCTTTCACCTGTCTAGCCAGGAAATATCATGATTTCTTTTAGAAACCACAAGCTCTATCAGCTTCATTGTTCAAAGCTGTTTCAACGTATTAATTAGATGAGACCCCTCAGAATGTTTTTTCATGACTGGGAAATTTAAAAGAGCTTCAAGCACAATTGAAGAAGTACCCCCAGCTGAATATACAGTTATTTGCCAGAAGGTTGAGGGAACATGCAGCCAGCTGGGTGACCTTGAGCTCACCACGGCACTGATAAAACTGTTCTGACCTGTACTGATAAAACTGTTCTGACCTGTTCTGACCGAGCAGTGATATCAGGGCTCTCTCAGCCTCACCCACCTCACAGGGTGTCTGTTGTAGGGAGAGGAAAGGGAAGGTGACTGTAAGCCACTTTGAGCCTCCTTCAGGTAGAGAAAAGCAGCATATAAGGATCACCACCACCTCCTCGTCCTCCTCCGTGTGTACTGAATTGTTACAGAAGGCCAGCAGGGTTTTGCTGGACCTGGTGTGTAGCTAAATAGCAACAGAGAGTTGTGGTGGTATGCATATACTTACTTGAGAGAGTGTATTCTTGAAATATGTGCTGTGTAAAATCTAGGGATTCCAGTTTCCAACTGGAATCAGGGGATCCCCCAGGTAGACTTGAGGGAAAGTAGACTTGAGGGAATCATACCCTGCTGAGGTTGCTTCCTTCCTGAAACCACTTCCTCCCAAGACTCCACCCTCAAATTTCCCAACCTCACTTGGGCAACCCTAAGGGGAACTGATCTCTGTAACTGGAAGATGTGCTGTGATTCCAGGAAATCTCTAGCCCCCACCCAGCGGGTGGCAGTCCTAGAACAAGAGAAAGAAGCAGGAAAAGGGGAGATACTATGAGGACTTTCAGGAAAGGGAAAAGGAAATAGTGGGTGAGATGGAAGTGAGATGCCTCCCACAAGTCCTATCAGGTTCCTCTGTGTGTGTGCGTGCATGCATGTGTGCGTGCGTGCATGGAAGAGCAACAAATTTAATGCTAAAGTGAGACAGAAATGCTGTCAAGCATCCTTCTCACCCAAGAGTTGAATTTCCTTGGAAAGTCATTCCACCTTCCTGCATTTTAGTTCCCCCCCCCCCGCTTGTATATAAAAATTCAGTTGCTAGCTGGATTAGTTAATATTAGTTCTCTCAACATGTAAAAACACTTTTATTATTAATAGCGCAGGGTGGACCAACCATTAGACACTGCAGCACACATGCTGGGCTTTGCAGGCTGAAGTCACTTCCACTGAGAATAAAAACCTTCCTTGTTAGGATCCTGAACTCACAAGAACTAAATGTTTGAAAAGTAGGTTTCAACAGCTTAGCAAGGAACAACACATTAATATCCCATGACATGTGGGACGTGCATTTGTGAGAGAGCAAACCAATCTGGTGAACTGTAAGTTTTGGAGTGAAGCTGGTGAGCCGGCTTGCTGCACAGAGTGACTTTTAAAAAAATGCTGAAAGTAATGAGAAACATTAAGCTAATAAAATTAAATCCACTGTTATTTTAATTTCATCTGCCTGCTTAGAATGTCCTTTATCTCAGATTTTTTTTTCCTGGAGTGTTTGATGCTCAACAGCTATGACTGGGATTCTTTCTACTATGTCAGCTTTAATAAAGTGTATTGAGAAGATGTTCTATTGTAAGGTTTTCAATTAAAGGATCATCATCATTTAACATAATCAGAGGGGGGAAAATCAGAGGGGAAATTCACTCCAATGCAGGCCCTTTTATATCTTGTGATACTACTTCACAGCCCGGGCTAGCCTGATCTCAGAAGCTAAGCAGGGATGTCCCTGGTTAGTATTTGGATACCAGAGCCCGGACATAGAGGCAGGCATTGGCAAATGAGCTCCTGAAGGTCTTTAAAACCCAAGCGGGGTTGCCATAAGTCAACTATGGCCCAGTTGTGTGGTGCTGGCTACTGGGTCAGGCCTGGCTGCATGGTAGGGAACCCTCAAAAGACTTCTTGGACAGTACCCTATATCCCCCTACCAACAACTTTCCTCTTTCCTTCCTCCTGGCAAATCCTATATCATTCCCTTTCCCTGCCCCACTTGCTCTTTCTCAGCTGTTCACCCACCTACCTTTTATTTGCCTCCCATCTTTATTATTTCCTTACTTCATTTCCCAACTTTATTTATTTTCAATTTTTAGGCTACCCTTCCCCAAGGGAGGAACTTTCTCCACAGAAGTGATCCTCACAACAACCCTGTAAGGTAAGGTTAGGCTGAAAATATATGACTAGCCCCAAAGTCATCCAATTTGGGTAGTATTAGGTTCCCCACTGGTTGTTCCGACCTGGCCTGGTGAGTTCTCCCTCAAATGCTAGAACAGCCCTGACAAGGCCCCTGTTCCCTTTTACTGACAGAAATCAAGCCTACAATAGCTGCATGGAAACTGCAATGAGGGCTAGCAGTTTTTAAAAATACCTAAAACCTAAAAAAAAATACACTGTGAGGTTAAAAAACCCGGAGTTATAAATTTTTATGTTTTTAACCCCGTTTTTTTTTTAAGGTTTTAAATTTTTCTGAAACGTGGGGCATTTTTCAGGTTTATAGAAAGATTGCTTTGCCCATTTACAGCTCCAGTCACTGGATTAAAGTATTCTCAGATTCAGCTGACCTTGTTCTTAGAATTATTTATTAGATTTATTATTGGCCGCCCCTCACTAGAATAGGCTCAGGGTGGCTAACATCAATAAAATACACATACAAAGTAAGTATAATAATATTCAACAATAGTTTTTTTTTAATTCTTGACCTAAAAGCCCTCTTAAGCACCCTGGATCAGAATAATTCTGATGCCAATCTTATATCCAGATTTCAGGGTGGACGAGGAGGTGAAAAAGGATGACATATTGTGCTTGTGTTGGCCTAAACCATACGTCTGGTGGAAGAGTGCCATCTTGCAGGCTCCTCAGAACTCTGTCAGTTCTGACGGGGCCCGGAGAACCTGTGAGAACTCACAGGAGGGTGCAGGAACAGTCCGATTATCCTACTTCTCTTCTTGTTTTTCTTTTTATCTCCATCCTTATTTGCAGCTTCCTGCCTTTCCTTCTCTCCCACACACCTGCACATCTGTAACCCCCTTTTTCTGCCCCCCCCCTGGGCAGCCTCTGTCCCCATCACTCACTTTTTTGTTTCCCCATCTTCTCCAGCTTTTTCTGTTTTCCTTTCTGCTTTTCCACTCTAAAGTTTATTTTCTTTTGGTCCTATCTTTATGAAAACTGTGTGTGTATGTGTGTGTGTAGGAGGGTGTTCCCCTAAATTTTCAGGAAAATCCGTTTAGTGTCAGTGTAGCCCTGATCTGTGGATTTAGAGTTCTGCAGATGAGGGCCAGACTTCAGTATCAGGCATTCAGATGATGATGAGAGAGAATTAAAAATATTATCTGGGTATAATAAATTTTAAAGTTGACAGCAAAAAACAGCAGTTGTACAGTGATCATGTCAGTATATTCAAATATACAAACAACTCAGCCTCAAACAGCCTTGGTGAAATAGGAAATTATTACTACACTAATCTTAGCATTTATAAAACTGGAACCTGCAGAGATGATTGGTTCAACATTCTGAAAATAGGATTTCTGAAAATAAGGCCATAAATGGCTTATTCATAAATGTCTTGCAAATGTATTATAAATGGAAGTAAGGAATACAAGCAGAATGGAAACCTGGACCTTCTGACGGATGGTAACAGACCAACCACAGGAGTATCCTTCCTGTCTACTATTTCCACAATCTAAAAGAAAGTAAGGGTAATTTTCCCTAGCTACTCGAGCCTCTCTTTCTTGGAGCTCTAAACAAACTTTACCAATGAAAAGAGCTTAAGCTTCATGGCAAAGTCTGCTGTTCAATATGCAGCTGCAGTAAATATAGAAATAATAAACAGTTATACAAAAATCCCTGGAGACTCAAAGTGCCTAAAAAAATGTTAATGGTGGCACCCAAGAGTTTAAATCACGTTTCCAGATCTGAATGATAAAGAAATTGCTGTAAAACCACATGTACAATTTGGTCTCACATGTATATATGAAATACAGGGGAAAGCAAGACAGTCTTTCAATGATATTATATTTCCCAGTTTTGTATACAAGTACAAGATTTTTTGCTTGCCCATTAAAAATATCACCAGCCTGCCCATACTTACGTCTTATAAAGATGGTTAAAAATTGGGTCATGTAAGCTGCTTGCCTAGAAGAGCAGTTATTAACCTATGTGTGCAGCTATCTGGTAATTCCTGTTTCCTGCCATTTTGCTCTTCACACATGATGCTTTTCCAATGTCAAAAGATCTATGTAGGCAGAAATCACTCACACTTTCACAACTGTCTACTTAATGCATGCTTATACATTTCAGTGGGGAACTGCATCTGATAGGAAAGGATTTAGCCCCCAAAATCTTATGCCCTAATAAATCTTCCGGAGCCACATTTCCAGACAGGTAGGTATGTTATTCTTATAGGAAAAAAGTAAGAAGGATCTTTCAACACTTTAAGGACCAACCGTATTCTGGCTAAACTACAAATGCAAAATTTCTGGAAATTCTGCAGTCATAGAGGGGAACAAAACATTTTTTACAGGGGGAAGGGAAGAGGATCTGGAAAAAACCCGAACACTACAAGAATTTGGGGCGAAATGGAAATATATGCAATACTGATTGTTCTATCAAACCTAAATTAATTTTACTGCTTCAATATAAATGCATCATTTAGAACTAACTTAGCATACCAATTTTGATATTTGACATATTTATGGAATTTAATGATTGAACTTTCTAAACATGTAGCTATACAAGCAAATTTCACATGAAACATGGTCTAAGGTTGGAGTGTTTAGAATAGGTATCATCAACTATTGGTTCTGCCATGGGAAGTCTTGCCTCACCAACATTTTGGACTTCTTTGAGTATGCGAACAAGCTATGGATAAGGATGATCTGGGAGACATTATACATTTGAGTTTCCAAAAGGCTTTTGACATCAGAAATTCCTATAATAAACTTTCATAAAATTGTAACAAAAGGAATTTTTTGTTTGTACACACCACCCTGAGAACCTACAAGGTCTGATGGCCTTGACACCCACATAATCCTAAAACTCAGGGATACCCAGTGAAATAGATGGGCAACAGACACAGGAAAATACTTGTTTACAAATAATTAAACTGCAAAATTCATTGCCAGTGGACATTGTGTTGTCCTCATAAATAGATTGCTCTAAAAGGGGGATAGATACATTAATACAGAACAATTCCATCAGTAGCTACTAGCCATGGTGACTAAAGGGAACCACCACATTGTGAAGCAGTTAACCTCTGAAACTCAGTGCTGGGGGAGGGCATTGGCCTTTGTGCCATGTTTGTTGGCCCCACAGTGTAAAACAGGATGCTGGGCTAGATGCACCACCGACCTGATTCAACAGGGCTCTTGGGTGTCCTGTACCATTTATTTATTTGTTTAATTTATACACTGTCCTTTCTCCCCAATGGGGATGCAGAGTGGCTTACTTCTTTTCCCTCTCGACAACCTTGTAAGGTAAGTTAGGCTTAGTATGTCTGAATTGCCCAAGGTCACCCAGCAGACTTCCATGGCAAAGGGGAGATTTAAATTTGAGTCTTCCCAGATCCAATCCAAAACTCTAACCACAAACCCTAGTCTCAGCTGCCAAACCAGAAGCAAGAGGAATGTATGACTGGAATGACTGCTGTGATAACTGACTTACCAGCAGCCTATTTTAGGATTAGTAGTAGGGATCTATCCACTGTTCTTAATCCCCTCATTAAAGTGTCCCTGTAGTTAAAAGAACTGTTGACAAACTGCTTGAGACCAGAATAAGTTGCATTAGGATATATATGTAAATATAACTGAGCAACATCAAAAACTCTGAGACTAAACTAACATTGCCAAGATATTAGGCCATCTTTGTAAAGACTGTTTTATTAAGATAAATGTTCTCTAGCAGATAAAGAGTGACAAGGAGAGCTCCCTTGCATGCTATTTCAAGACTCAAGCTTGCTGGAGACAAGAGGCCAAACACTGGAATGAATACTGCAGTGGAAGCCAGTATTCATCTAAAACCTGTTGAACATGAGACACTTTTTTGAGAAAAGACAATTGTCACTGCTATAGAATGGTTGCCATTGGAGCAGAGTCACAAAATGTTTGGAAGTTCCAAGTCAAGTATTCTCCTTTGATGGAGGCTGTTATTTTTCAAAGAGGCACTCTTTAAGATTTGCAGAGGTGATGCAACTTGAGATGCACCTCCTGTTGCAATAAGATGGAAGAAAGCCATTACTGGCTCTTTATTTGTGGGAAGAGGCGCTATGGGTACCTGAGGATCACTGGTCTGAACAGTTCCACAGGGCCTGTAAACGGAAGCTCCTCCACCAGGTATTTGGTTGAGGTCGACCTGACTCACCACTTCCCACAGGCCCTCATCCTAAGCCTCCCTCCTATGGCACCCAGTACAATTCCACCCAACCCACTGGACTATCAGTATGCGTTAATTTAATGTTTTCCATATGTTTCTACTGTTCTATGTTGCTTGTTGCTATCAGTTTATTATTGTTAAACTAAGTTATCTGTATTGTTTCTTTCTTTTTTTTTGAACCACCCTGAGCCTTCAGGGAGGGCGGTATATAAATATAATAAATAAAACTACCATCTCTTCCATAGCAACAAAAGCTTAGACTGGATTCCTGATCAGTAACTCCAGTAAGGGTGTGATACAGACTGTCCAAAACACTTGTTAGGATGTACCCTGGAAGAAACAGCTGAAGTGCTCATCCTAAATGCAGATAATGACTTAGGGAACATCCAAGGGTAAATTAAATTAATGCAAGGGTAAATTAAAAGTCCACACCGTTTCAGATTACTAAATTGAGAAATCAACTCTCAGACTTAATTTTTCCCCCTCCAGAATCCACAGGGTTATAATCACATTTACATGGCTGACTTTTTGAGAATTGGGAAAACAAACGCAACTCTATAAAGAGATCAGTAAAAAAGCAGTACTGCAATCTCAAGTATTTATTATTTATTTTATTATTTTATTATTAAATTTAAAGATATTATTTATATGTGTGCCCAGGACTTTAGTCTACATCACTACATTACGCTAGTTTAGCATGCCTAGAAAGGTGCATACTAAAAGTTGAGCACAGTTTCGCCTTTCTAAGTCCACTGACATCCTAACTACAGAGTTAGACTCACTTTTCCACAAACCATTTTCCAGCCATACAGGTTTATTTGGGCACCCTTTCTCAAACAAATATCTATTTTGCCTGTACTTCCACTCCCACAAGATTCTTCCCTGCCCTCCACTTACCCACTTCAGCATTATGACATCAGTAATTCCAGCTAAGTTAGTCTCTTAACTACTGTTAATTCATAATAATATCAAGCACCATCTCTGTCCCTTTAATAAGAAACCAGAAGTATTAGCTTTATTCTTTTGGAAGACAGTTACCCCCCCCCCCCTCAGGTGTTACTGCACTGCTTTTCAAAACCTTTGAGCTTCAAAAGTAACTTGCTATGAAATGTGGGGAGCTGCTGTTCAGCTTTTTAAAAGTTCAACTCTCTGCTGGATTTGCAGATATTTGCAGCTCTCCAGGGCTATGGCACAAGTAAATGAGCATTCTGAAAAAAAAATAACAAAATACATTAATCTGATAAACAGCAGAGGGTATAACCATACAACAAATAACTTCTTGTTACACGGTTACAACACTTGCTGTTAGCTTTTGCCTGCTGTTCCCCAACATCTGACAAGAATTTACAACAGATGGAAATGATTCTTCACCAAACAGCACAGTCTTCATGTTAGCCAGTCTGCTGACTTAATCACAAACATACCCACTGTGTTGGGACAATAGCCTTGAAAAGGGTAGCTGGATATGGGCTCAGTCTTCTTGTGGCCCTGGAATCCTGGAAAAGATACCAAATCCTACTACTGTGAACATCTTGAGTTAATGTCGGACCCCATTATGGTTTCCCTCCAGATTCCCTGCATTCCGAGACACAAGAGAGGGCACGATACTTTTCTTCTTACTATGCAAACTACTAGTACGTAACATAAAGGTAAAGGTAAAGGTATTCCCTGTGCAAGCACTGGGTCATGTCTGACCCTTCGGGTGACGTCCTCTAGCGTTTTCATGGCAGACTCAATACGGAGTGGTTTGCCAGTGCCTTCCCCAGTCATTACCGTTTACTCCCCAGCAAACTGGGTACTCATTTTACCGACCTCGGAAGGATGGAAGGCTGCGTCAACCTTGAGCCGGCTGCTGGGATTGAACTCCCAGCCTCATGGGCAGAGCTTTCAGACTACATGTCTGCTGCCTTACCACTCTGCGCCACAAGAGGCTTATTTCTTATTCCCTCTCAAATGCTCAACAGTGTACTTGTTTTACTTGCTACTGGAATTTATTTATGCTTTTGACTTATCTAAAAAAATTATTTTCAACAGCAGATGGAGCATCAGACACACACATCTGGGACCTAAACATTATTCACTATCAATACTGCTGAGTTTCATGGCAATTTTTATTCCAATTTGCTTTTAATCTAGAAAGATATATACTGCCACTGGGTTTGTTATTAATTCTTACTGACCTGTCCACAATAGTGTACTAGGGATTCTTTTTTAATGGTAAAGCTTACCCTGCCTGATTGTACAAAGATAATTCTTGGTTACTGTAGAGCAGAAAAGAACTACCTACAAGCACTTTAAAATCATATTTTTATTCAATCTTTTCTCCAAGTAGCTCTGGATAACTTATGGTTCTCTCACTTTCCTTTTACCTTGACATCAACCCTGTGAGGTATGGTGGACTCGGAGAGTAGATGACCCAAGGTCACCTAGGGAGCTTTAAGAATGAACCCAGCTCCCTCTGGTTCTAGGATAATACTAGGGTAAGTGACAACCCGTATCCCACCTTTACCACCTTGAAGGCCAGGCAGAGTGTGCAATAATAAATAATAATAATTTTTATTCCTAGCCTGCCCTTCCCAAAGAGTCTATCAGTATAGTAATGCAAAGGTACACAGAATGAATAAAACTTTTGAGGGAGTAAAGAAATTTTGGTTCACAAGAGCTACCAGATACTTTCGAAGGAGAGGAATTAGAATGCTTAAAGCAAATATACTAAACTCTCCTAAGAAGGACTCATAGAAAATTAGGATTCAATGCCTTCTGCTAGTTTAGTAATAATTTTTTATGACACTTTAAGAGTATGCTATTTTGCGTGGGCACCAAAGAAAACCACAAAGCAACTTCAAGTACTTGCAATATTTTTTGTATTATATTTTTTATTATTTGTTACTTCAGGCACTTTGAGCTGCAGTATCTTCATTTATTTAATCAAAGTTATACGTGCTTCATTCCACTGGAAAGAAAAATAATATAAGTGCCTGGATTCCAGCAAGGTTTCTGACAAGATTCTCCAGGGTTGGGCGCTTTGGTATCCAAAGTGGGCGTTTGCACCCGAAGCAGCCAGCACCGCGGTGCTCAGGGGGGGGGATGGGAGGTCCTGTAGGGACACCGCATGCCTCTGCAGGCTCTGCGGAGTCAGCAGAGGCATCCCCCTGCCCCTGCCATAGCGTGTGGATGGGGCCTGGCCCCTCCACTCCCCTTGGCCCCTCCCTACCTCTCCCCCCTTGGCTGCTGCCACGTACTCTCCCTGGCAGTGTCCCAGGCTTCCTGGCCCTGGTGCAAAGGTTGTGTGCGTGCACTACGCTGGGGCAGCTGCATACGCCCTGCCCCCATGCATACACGGGAAATGATGGGGCATCCTGTCCCGCCGCAACGGCACAGCGGCGGTGCGGAGTATCTGCCGCCATGCATAATGGGCCTTAGAGGGCAAAAGCAGTTCCTGTTGGCAGCAGAGGATAGGACTCACACTATTGGGTTTAAACTACGCGTAGAATGGTATTAGCTTGATATCAAGGGGGGAAATTTCACAGTCAGAGTAGTTCTGCAACAAGACTGGCTGTCTAAGGAGGTAAGCTCCCCTTTACTGGTGGTCTTTTAGCAATGGCCGGACAGATACTCATCATGGATACTTTAGGCTGATCCTGCATTGAGCAAGTGGTTCGGCTAGATGTCCTGTGTGGCCCCTTCATCTCTATGATTCTATGATTCTACTGTTTGGAGAGACAACAAAATGTTACATTAGATTATCTTATCTAATTTTATTAATTTAACAGAGCTTAATCACTACTTTTTTTTGCTTATTAAATGCATTATAAAATATTTTATACAGACTGACAAATCTATTTTCATTGTTTTTTGATATTGCCTTGTCATGTACTACAGGTAAATGGCCAAGTCTCGGCCAAATGCCCAGAACTTTTGAAAAATCTTACCATGAAACAATCCAGCCTTTGTTAAATGCAGCAGCCTCCTAGCAGAGTTCTTTTAAATGAAATCATTGTGTCTGTTTATTGAACTTGTAGAATTGTACCAAACTTTTACAGAGTGAATTACATTTAAGGGACAGACTAAATAAGGAGTGAGTAAAATGGGTTTCACTTCAGACCATGACCGAATTGCAGCAGTTTTCAACAGCCACAGCAAGAAAGGCAGGAGCTCTATAAATTACATAATTATCCTTTTTGTGTGTGTGTGGCTTGGCTGTGTTCTTTTTAACACTGTTACGCTGATTTCCAGCACATCCTAACAATGGAGGCCTGATTCTAAAGTGCCTATAAATAATTTCCCCATCAGCATCTTGCATATATGCAAATCTTTTTGAGATAAATTGGAAAAAGGGTGTCTCACAAGTACTGCTGCTCTGTAACTTAACTCATTGTTCTTTAAACACAGCTGTTTAGCATCAGCTCTACATTTGTGGCTGTGCTATTCATTTAAAGAAGCAAGCCATTTCTACACAGTTATCTTCCTCAGATTCAATGCTGGGTTTTTTTTGCTTCCGCGCAGCTGCATCAAGGTGCGTTCGTATACCTCCTGTGGCTTCTCCGGCTTTCTCCCATCCTTTGCAATTCTGCTTTGATGGCTGCTTTGTGGGTCAGAAAGTCTTTCCCCCTGACTCTCTCTCTCCATTGCTGCCATTTCCTCAAGGGGGGGAATGTTTTTTTTTTAACCACCAATTTCATATTATAATATTGATGTGTTTTGCTTTCCCCTTATATCTCAGCAAGACAGAGGCCTAGCACTGGGGAATAACTACAGACTATAGAGAAATACATCCCTATCTTGAGCCAGCTTGGCGTAGTGTTTAGGAGTGCGTACTTCTAATCTATTGAGACAATAGATACTTCTAATCTATTGAGGTTTGATTCCGTGCTCCCCCACTTGCAGCCAGCTGGGTGACCTTGGACTTGCCACAGCACTGATGACACTGTTCTGACCAAGCAGTAATATCAGGGCTCTGTCAGCCTCACCTCCCTCACAGGGTGTCTGTTGTGGGGGAAAGAAAGGGAAGGCGAATGGAAGCCGCTTTGAGACTCCTTCAGATAGAGAAAAAGCGGCATATAAGAACCAACCCTTCTTTTTCTTTGCACATTAGACAATTCACTTTCAAGAAGAGCCTTTTTGCTAGCCAGAATGAAATCTTTCCTTCTAATTTAACAAAAGGCAGATTTAATAAGATCCCCGTTTCCTAAAGGCTGTGCCTGCATGGGTGCCCCACTCCAGATACACTGGATCATTTAAACTTAGACTGCTCTCACTTTGAGAGTTGTTGTCCAGCTTAGAGAGTATCCTCATGCAGGGCTAATATTATCCATCTAGATAGGAAACACTGCATTGGGATAGCGCTGAATGAGAAGGACCCTGATAAGATGCGTGCAATTGCACTGATCTCAGTCCAGATTTTAGCTGCCAACTTGGAACGGATGGACGCTACAACTACTGTAACCGAACTTGATTGCCTGTACTTGTTTTGTTTTGCAAACCTGGTTCACACCATGTTTGTACTGTATATCAGTGGTCCCCAACCTTTATGAGGCTGCGGACCGGCAGAGCATCGGGCCGCGCCCACGGGGACCGCGGCCGCACGGGCCACGCCCACGCGGCGGGCCGCGCCCGCGGATCGGGCCGCGCCCGCGAGCCACGCACGCGGATCGGGCCGCACCCGCGGGCCGCGCCCGTGGATCGGGCCGCACCCGCGAGGCACGGCCCGCACGGGCGCGGCCCGGCCCTGATTCCCTCTCCCCGCCCTCTCGCAGTAAGAAGCTTCCCGGAAGTTTTTTACTGCGGGGGGGGTGGCGGGGAGAGGGAGCCGCGGCCCGGCGCCATGGCCGCCGTGGCCCGGCAGCGGGCCGCGGCCCGCAGGTTGGGGACCACTGCTGTATATTATTTCTGTTTATTCTTTCCTTCTGTTACACCAATAAAGGCTTTGTTGTTGTTGCTGTTGTTGAAAGACCTAGAAACGTATATTTAGAAAAACAAAACAAAACAGAAAGCCGGGAATTCACAGAATACTTTCCACTGTATAGCACTATAAAATTGCTGATTTTTAAAAATAATATAGCCCCACTGGCCCAGGGAGGGGGAGATGGAACAAGGGCAGGGAAAATTTCCATGTGGAAGGCTGCTGTGCTGTACTGGCAGCGCCACCAGCAATGAGGAAGCCACACAAACTTTCTGTGTGGGCCCACCCTTAGGCTGGAGGAAGCCCTTCAACTTTGGCTCTTCCACTGAAGGAAGGCTTCAGATTTTGTGCTGTGGAGTAGTAGGCTCCACAATAATAATATTTCTATTAGGAAAAGCAGAAGTCCTGGACCTCAGGCGTGGAACTAAAAAGAGCCTTGCTGAAGTTGACAAAGTGTCTGTTTATTCCAGCATCCTTCTTTTCCACAGTGGCTACTAGATATCCTTGGAAGGCCTACAAATAGACATACAGAGGTGAGACACTTCCCTCAACCCTGGTAGTTACCCTGTCCTTGGGCCCGTATGGAGCTCTGTCATGCAGCCTGCTTCCTAAGTCTGTGATAACAGACTGTACAATGTCGTCACTTACAGAAAAACACTGCACATATATTCAGGGAAGGACTGTAGTCTGTTCTTAGGCATTCAGTAGAAAGAATCAAGACCATCTTTTAGGACACATGGCAATACTCCCAAAACCTCTGTTTTAGAAAAAGAAAACAGAATTACCAGTATTTTTTCTAAAAGGTGAAAATCATGTAAATATAATTATGTCCACAGCTTAAATTTCCTATTTCATTTTCACATATGACATGTCATATGTTAAGTACAAGCACATCTGTGTAATTAATTTTTAATTGAGATTGTCATGTCCCCTCATGGCCACCAGCGGGAAATGCGGGGCAGGAATGTCATATCCAGGTTAGGATTCTCCTGGGGATTTGCAGGTGGAGGCTGGGGAGGACAGAAGAGCTCAGCCAGGTACCAATCCATAGAATCCACCTTCCAAAGCATCCATTTTCCCCAGGGGAATTGATCTATGAAGTCTGAAATAAGATGTAATTCCTGGGGATTCCCAGGTCCCACCTAGAGGCTGGCATGCCTATTAACAATTATGCCTATTAACAGCATAATTTTTTATGCTGCTTTCCCTTGTTGCTTGCTTTAGCGTTACACAGTAGAATGGATTAAATTGTTTCATGCTGGAGAGGGAGAATGGTGTTTGGAAAGCTCTCCTACACCCTACATATACATAAGTATTACGGTAAGCAGAGGATACAACAGAATTTGCCTCAGTTTATTTTTTTTAAAACTTGTTCGGAATTTTGATGTGGAAGATTTAAAAAAAAAACTTTTTCAGCCTAAAGTGATGCGCACTTCAGTATTCCTTCACTTCCTTCTGCTGCAAGCACAGGTCAAGTCTTTCTCAGCTTTCCACCCCAGCCTCTTCCCAATTGCAGTAGTTTTATCCATTCACATTCAATGCTATCGCTACAGTTGCTCAAGCAATAAATGAAAAGCTGACTTTCTCAGGAGCTCTCTTCATTATTATTATTATTATTATTATTAATTGGATTTATTTCCCGCCACTCCCCGTAGGCACGTGGCGGGGCACAACAGACCGATCCCCATTAAAATACCCATTAAAAGACTTTAAAACAATCCCAACATGGCGGAACTTATTATTCCCACCCCTGCTATCAGAGCGGCAGGGAGGGTGGGGAGGAGATCTAACTTACTAGGTCCGGGGGGGGGGATGTTGGCACTCATTCGCTGACCCCGGCCTCAACCAAAAACCTGGCGGAAGAGCTCCGTCTTGCAGGCCCTGCGGAAAGCTGGTAAATCCTGCAGGGCCCGCAGCTCACCCGGGAGCTCATTCCACCAGGTAGGGGCCAGGACCGAAAAGGCCCTGGCCCTGGTCGAGGCCAGGCGCACTTCTCTAGGGCCAGGAACGATCAGGAGATTCTCCCCAGCTGAGCGTAAAGCCCTGCGGGGGATATAGGGTGGTAGGCGGTCCCTCAGGTATGTGGGTCCCAACCCGCGTATAGCCTTAAAGGTCAAAACCAGAACCTGATCCGGGCAGCAATTGGCAACCAATGCAGCTGCCTCAGCACAGGCTGGATATGGGCCCTCCAAGTTGTACCAGCGAGGACCCGAGCAGCTGCGTTTTGCACTAGCTGGAGTTTCCGGATCAGAGACAAGGGTAGGCCGGCGTAGAGCGAGTTACAGAAATCTATTCTGGAGGTGACTGTTGCATGGATCACTGTAGCCAAGTGGTCAGGGGACAGGTAGGGCACTAGTAGTCGGGCCTGGCGAAGATAGAAAAACGCCTGAACCGCTACTCTCTTGACCTGAGCCTCCATAGTCAGGGAGGTATCAATGGTCACCCCCAAATTCCTGGCCTGGGGCGCGATAGTAAGTTGCGTTCCTGCCAGAGACAAGGGTAGGCCGGCGTAGAGAAAGTTACAGAAATCTATTCTGGAGGTGACTGTTGCATGGATCACTGTAGCCAAGTGGTCAGGGGACAGGTAGGGCACTAGTAGTCGGGCCTGGCGAAGATAGAAAAACGCCTGAACCGCTACTCTCTTGACCTGAGCCTCCATAGTCAGGGAGGTATCAATGGTCACCCCCAAATTCCTGGCCTGGGGCGCGATAGTAAGTTGCATTCCTGCCAGGGTGGGTAAGCGCGCTGCCTGGTCCTGCCCTCTGCCTCCCAGCCACAGAACCTCCGTTTTGGAGGGGTTGAGTTTCAGGCGACTCTGCTCGAACCATTCAGTCACTGCTTCCAAAAATCTGGCGAATGGTTCTGGAGGGGGGGAGTCTGGGCGGCCGTCCATGAGGAGATAGGGCTGGGTGTCATCAGCGTACTGATGGCAACCCAGCCCCAAACTCCGTACCAGTTGGGCCAGAGGGTGCATAAAGATGTTGAATAACGTGGGGGAGAGGACTGCGCCCTGCGGTAACCCACAGGGGAGTCCGTAGGGACTCGAGAACTCTTCCCCCACCGCAACCCTCTGGGTCCGGTTCTGGAGAAAGGAGTGTATCCAGCGCAAGGCTGTGCTCCGTATCCCCGTGCCGGCGAGGCAATGGATCAGAAGGTTGTGATCCACGATGTCAAAGGCTGCCGATAGGTCCAAAAGGACCAACACGGCCGACCCACCTCTGTCCAGCTGGCGACGGAGATCATCCAAAAGGGCGACCAACACCGTCTCCACCCTGTGGCCAGGACGGAAGCCTGACTGATAAGGAGCGAGTGCCGAAGTTTCCTCCAAGAATGCCGAGAGCTGGTCAGCCGCAGCCCTCTCTACCACCTTGCCCAGGAACGCCAGATGCAGTAGTTGGCAGATAAGTTGAAGGGAAGAAGTATGAATGCGCAGGATGAAACTGCCTCCCAATCTGCATGGATTCATTTGGTCATATACAGAGTCTCTTCTTCAGTTGTCTTCAGACAGAGAACTGTAGGGATTCATGTGCATGCATCTAGACTGGCGTTGTTGCTATGATCATGCCTCACTTGCCAGCACTTCACTTGTACTCCTTCTGAACATCTGAAGAGGATTATAATACTGAACCTTGACCTAAAGTCTGCACTTATTTGTAATCACAGAATGCACAAAGTCTGAATACAAGGACATTCAACAATGAAAGCCAATATAGATTAGGAAAGAAGGTTTTACTTATTTATTGGATTTATTTCCTGCTGCCATCAGCAAGCTGTCTCACAATTAAAGCCAATCTCAATCCCCCTTACACTACATGGCGGCGAAATCACCCACCCCACCCTTTATTTCCAGTAACCCCCTCTTGGTGCCTCAAGGGGAAATCCAAGGGTGTTGTCAATCCAATCAGAATGGTAATTGATGCCCAATCTGGAGGGGCCCCTCAGATCTTTTGCGCCCTGGCCTCAGGCAAAGACCTGGCGGAAGAGCTCCGTCTTGCAGGCCCTGCAGAAGCTCTTGCAGAAGTTTAATATATTAACCTGACCTGGATGGCTAAGGCTAGCCTGATCTTGTCAAATCTAGGAAGCTTAAAGGGCCAGCTAGTTAGTACTAGTTAGTCAGCCTAGTTGGTACTTCAATGGGAGACCACCAAGGCCATCAAGGGTTGTTTGTTTCTTACCTTAAAAACCCCACAGAACTGCCATAAGTTGGATGCAATTGATGGTACTTTCCACCTCCCAGGGGTGCAACCCAGAACACAGTTGAGCGTGTCTAAATCATACAAAAATCAAAATGGGCTTAAGCATGCACTTGACCGTGGCCCGTTATTTTTACTGATAAATCTCTCTGTATAATTGACCCAAAGTAGGAATTATTGCAAATCAAATGGGAAATGTTTCAATTCAATTTCTAGACCAAAACGTTTTGGCTAGATTTTGGACAATCATTCAAAATTAAACACTGAACTTTTTGACGTTCATGCAGGAGAAATTGCCAATTGCCAATGTTTTTAGAATATAAAAATAGAGCACTTTGAGCCTCACACTATATTTTGTTACTGCAGGGTTTTTTTGTTTTTTTGTGGAAGGATAAAATTACTGCCATTTTTATAATAAATAAATATAACAGGAAAAGTTTATAAAGCCACTATAAAGAAACAGCAGTAAATGCCTCAAGGATATATTCAATAGTTCCAAAAATTAGCAGCCCAACATCAGGCATTCAGGAAACCACTTAAGCTTGTATTTCACTCTAAATATTCAGATTGCTCAGGTAAGAAAAAAATGGTTGTAAAGCTGCAATCCTTTGGGCATGAACCAGGGAGTAAATCCCACTTTAAGCAAGCACAAGATTGGATGGCCAATCAACCAGAATAATGGCATGAACAGAAGAACTGAGCAGTTTATTCAAAAAGTTTAGCACTTTAGAGAACAACAGCACAGAGACTGTAGTCCATGAATGTGTTTTGAATTTGCAAATAAGAAAGCATACTTTGGGTTTCTTTCCAGTTAAGGCATACCTTAATCTGTGTTAAGTGATTCTGAGTCTGCACTCTTGCTTCAGAACAAAAATGCTTTGCTAAATCAAACCAAGGTTTCTCTGGTCCAGCTTTCTTTTAAGAATCCTGAATGCTAACTGGCTTACCACAGACTGGCCAGTGGTCTACCTGTGGAAACTCTCCCATAGTTTCTCTCTTCTGCCCATTCTTGATACAACTGCTTTACTCAGCCATTTCTCTGGGCCACTTAAAATCATACCATTTCAACATGCGCATGTTATTTTTTTAATTAATTTTTTTCTAAACTGCCTTTTCTCCTTGAACTTTATTAATTTCGTTCTTTTGTACCCCAACATCATCCCCAATGGGGACCTAAAGTGGCTGTTATTCTTCTTTTCTCCACCATTTTATCCTCAGAAGCACCCAGTGAGATAATCCACAATGATTGCCTATTAAAATTGCAGTGTTTACAGAGAACATGAATGCTTCCCTCTACCTGAGCACACTGTGCAATCTTGTGTCACAGACCATCTAAATTCCCTTCAGTTGGTTTCTACAGTGTGCCAGGTTGTGTGGTCTAATACTCTTCAAGAGATGTACATATTTCACTAGGTAGACAATGTGGAGTTGCAAGCAATCCCATCAAAGTTCTAAGACATGAGGAAAGTCTCCAAACTTAGTTGCTGGGGGAAAGAGACACTGTGACATTTCCACACTTTAAGCCGCAATATGTCTGACCCGACTCTTGCCAAGCAGAATGAAGAAAAGCCAGACAAAAGAGAAACCTGACTGATTAGAAACAACAGGCAAGAACAGAAGCAGAGTTCTTTACCCTTCAGGCGAGAGCACAAACCTGATCCGGAAATTGTTATACGGGCCAGGCATTACATGGAGACTTGTTCCATCACTCAAGAGGTATCTTTGCTAATGCCTTGTACCCCAAAATTCCTTATGCTATCTGATTCTACGCCTGCAAGCAGACTGTGTGGGGATTTCGAAATATAATCTGTTCTACTAGTTCAAGAAGTGCACTGATGTACATGAGCGAGGGTTGCAATCTGGAAAATACTTACAGCAGACCCACGCGTCTCTGAAAACTACAGTGCTGCAAGCTGGGAGCCAGTATATACCCCAGTATATATAGCCCTCAAGGGTTTCTCTAACCCCTTCCATTCCCTGATATAAATCTATGGGTTGAATGTGCCCTGTATACTTGTACAGGAAGAAAGGAAACAATGGGAACTGCATGTGTGGCCAAATGTGTTCCTCAAAGATTTATCAGATTGATGCCATTTTTCTATGCAAGCTCCAGGTTTGGTTTTTGAGAAGAATAACCAGGCTTCCTTGGTGGGAAACATGGAGCAAATTTTCCCAGGAGATTCAAGGCTGAGAGAGAGATGCATAAGCATAAAGAAACTGTTTATTTCCTGGAATGTTGCAGGTACAACCTACTGATTGCTTGAGACCAATAAGGCAGTGGTCTGGGGACTGGGACTGGTCCGTGAATCAGTTGGTACCGGGCTGCAGCTCCTCCTCGTCCTCCTCCCTGGCTGCAGCCTTGGGGGCTGCCCTGCCACTCTGCCACCGGCTCACCTTTGGTACTCTTCAGCAGCCACCATAGCTGGGGCTCCCCCTCGGTGTGGCACTGCACAGCTGCTGCTGGCAGCGCCCCACAGCGGGTGGCAGGAAGTCAGGGGCACCAGTGGGAAAGCAAGTGGAGCAGGGGCTTAGGCGACAGTGATGATTCCTCGGTAAAAGACTACCCCCCCCCCCGGGCCTCAGCAAAATTGTCAAGCATTGACCGGTCCCTGGTGATAAAAAGGTTGGGGACCACTGCAATAAGGTGTAAGACCAAGCAAAAGGATAAGAGCTATGTTCCATGGCCACAACAAAGGCCACAAACTTTTCATGAACACAGGATCAAAATAATGTAAACTCCAACGGTCTGTAGTTGTCTGGTTTCATGGGGTAGGACCATGAGGGTGAACTGACACTTGAAAGACAAGGTCCTGGCATCAAGTCAACATTGTTAAGCTATGCATATGTAATTTCAGAATTCATCAACAGTCCAGAGCCATAATAGAATTTGGTTTAAAATAAATACATCTGGAATAAAACACAGAAGAAAGAGAATTATTATTGTTGGCATTTAATCTAGGGGGAAAATCCTGGTGCTGGATAAATATTACCTGAAGAAATTCTATTTTAATTCACAGATATTTCAGTATAGGTAATGAGTGACCACTGCAAATAGTAAGTACTGCCAAAGGCTACACCCTTGCAATTTAATAAAACACTGGAGAGTACTCACAGTAGGTCTGGTAGAGTTCTTATCCTATAAAAAGAAGGGGGGGGGGGGAACCTAAGCAGTAGAAACCACATTTGTGCAGGTACAAGGCTTAGCAGAAACAGCACTAAACCAACTCTATGTAATAAATAGTCCTTACACAGAATAATAATCAGTTCTGACCTGACCAAAAAAATTGCAGATACTATCTATATATAGAAAGCATTGTATATTAAAAGATGCTGAAATTAAACCGAATCACAACAGAGCTGACAAAAACGGTGGAGGAAACGGCTGGCTAAAACATTTATGTCTTACAGCGATGTAAATCAATTTACTTCCATATCTGGATTGTCTCCATATGCCTTTAATTTCTAGAATACCTGAAAATTATTTAGCAGGTATTTTTTACTCCAAAGTGCATTCTCTCTCCATAATGAAGCTTTTGCTATACTGGTTGTGAGCCTGTAACTTCAATGCACCCACTGGACAGGTTCATAACTGTGGTTCTAGAGGTTCAGATGCAGAAATGTTTTCCGCATCAGTAGGGTACATGGATTCTCTCAGCAAATCTTAACCCAATCTATTTCTATTGTCAGCTGACTGCAGCTCCTATTTTCTGATTTATTTTCCTGGGCAGCATTTGGGTTAGCTGTTCAATATCAGACACAATATTGACTAAAATGCGGTGCCAAATAAGAGGAATCTCAGTAAAGCCATTTTCAGCTCTTCAGATAATGAAGTTCCTAGTCCTGACCAACCGAAGGCCAAAGGTGAACGAATTGAGGCTTTTTAAACTCTGGTGCTGGAGAAGACTCCTGTGAGTCCCTTGGACTGCAAGGCGAACAAACCGGTCAGTCCTGGAGGAGATCAGCCCTGCCTGCTTTTTAGAGGGCCAGATCCTGAAGATGAAACTCAAATACTTTGGCCACCTCATAAGAAGGAAGGAGTCTCTGGAGAAGAGCCTAATGCTAGGAGCGATGGAGGGCAAAAGAAGAAGGGGACGACAGAGAATGAGGTGGCTGGCTGGAGTCACTGAAGCAGTCGGTGCAAACTTAAATGGACTCCAGGGAATGGTAGAGGACAGGAAGGCCTGAAGGATCATTGTCCATGGGGTCGCGACGGGTCGGACATGACTTTGCAACTAACAACAACAAAGTTTTGACCTTGCACATTCACACTTGGGGGGGGGGAATCCTCTTCCAAACATAAGAACCATGAGCACAATTTCCTTGGAGCCTCTCACCAAGGCAGCATCCTTGAAAATACCTCTCTGCCTTACATAGAAACTCAGTGCTATTTGTGTAAATGACAATAAACTATCCTTTTTTGGAGAGCTTTTGAACATCACAGCTTTGGGATCTCTAACCGTCCATATGATCTCATCCCCCCCCCCCTTTTTTTTACTCCTAACTCTCTGCCTCGGCTCCCCGAGGAGGAAAAAACCCCATCAAATCATTAGCTTTTGTTTTGTCTAAAGAAGATATTCTTTTGGATTCTGACTCAATGAACACTTCTTATTCTAAGACAATCTGATCCTGTGTCTCTCAGTATTCATTCACTGAACATTTTTCTTCCATTACACTGTGATACATCAACAAAACATGACCTTGGTGAACATGCTCAGAAGTCCAGCATTAAACAGACAGTCTTCTCTAGGTTACTTACATTGTCCTCATATAAAAACTTCTTGGCATCTGAATTACTTCCAAAAGGAATTCATTCTATTAATACTTCCCCTGTCATCATGATGGCTGGAGAGAGGCCCATCTCTTCTTAACCATGTCCCCCAAAGGAGGTTGCCAGAACCACACTGGGATCTCCAATTGTACTACTTCACCTTCCTTCAGAGAGGTTAATGGAAGCCATTTATGAGTATATACATGGGAGAAATGAAGTGTCTGTAAAGGTAAAGATATCCCCTGTGCAAGCACCGGGTCATGTCTGACCCTTCGGGTGACGCCCTCTAGCGTTTTCATGGCAGACTCAATACAGGGTGGTTTGCCAGTGCATTCCCCAGTCATTACCGTTTACCCTCCAGCAAGCAAACTGGGTACTCATTTTACCGACCTTGGAAGGATGGAAGGCTGAGTCAACCTTGAGCCGGCTGCTGGGATTGAACTCCCAGCCTCATGGGCAGAGCTTTCAGACTGCATGTCTGCTGCCTTACCACTCTGCGCCACAAGAGGCTTGAAGTGTCTGTACTCAAAGATATTAGGATCTTAGGGATTAATACTGTTTTGAGGATTGGGGTTCACAGGGATATATTTCTTATATAACCCACTTTGAGTCCCAGGAGGAAGGTGGGCTACAAATTTTAATAATAATAATAATAATAATAATAATAATAATAATAATAATAATAATAATAATAATAATAATAATAATAATAATAATAATAATAATAATAATAATAATAGGAGTTTAAACCTGCACCTGATGAACTTGTTCTCAGTGGGAAGGGGGAGAAGTGAAACAGTCTTTGCCACTCCCCTACAGTGCTGTTTGCTGTAGCTTACAAACAGGAGTGAGGTTATGGACAAGTGGCAGAGCATCTGTTTCACAAACAGAATGTCCCAAGTTCAAAACTCTGTATCTCCCATTAAAAGGAGCAGATAGCAGGGAGCAGGCAGTAAATAACGAGAAAGACCTCTGTCTGAAATCCTGGAGAACCACTGCCAGTGAGACCATACCTACTGTTATACATCAATAGTTTGGGCTTAGTATAGGACAGCTTAATGTGTTCATAGGACTGAACCAGACCCAAGAGAAGAAGAGCTGGTTTTTATACCCCTCTTTTCACTATCCAGATGAGTCCCACAGCAACTTACAAACACCTTTTCCTTCTTCTCCCCACAAAAGACACCCTGTGAGATAAATGGGCCCGAGAGCCCTAACAGAACTGCTCAGCAAGAAGAAGAAGAAGAGTTAGAATCATAGAATCATAGAGTTGGAAGGGACCTCATGGGTCATCTAGTCCAACTCCCTGTACTATGCAGGACACACACACAACCCTATTGCTCATCCACTGTAACCTGCCACCCCCTTGAGCCTTCACAGAATCAGCCTCCCCGTCAGATGGCTATCTAGCCTCTGTTTAAAAATTTCCAAAGGTGGAGAATCCACCACCTCCCGAGGAAGCCTGTTTTAGAGGAGTGGCATCTCTGAAAGTACAGTTATGACATTTTTTAAAAGTAAAAAACTTCAGCTCCCTCTCCACCCAATAGCAGTTCAATATATGCAACAAGACATAGACAAATTCGTTAGAAGCTCTGCTGAAACACAGTCATAGATCTCTCTGCCAGGCTGCACATGACCCTGTATTTTTTGATAACTAAGCAGACTTTGGATGACTTTCAAGTGACAGGATTTCTATAATTTGTGCAGGGTGATGAGGAGACACTATAGTGACTTTTGCATAGGCTGCAGAGACTTTCTACAATCGGGACACGACAAGTTCGGTAATGAACTGAAGTGGGGAGGTGATAAGGAGAAAATCTAGAAAAAGTTGTCATGCAACTAAAATTATAGAAGACTTAACTAAAGCATTAGTAGAACAAAAGACAAACTGGTATTTGTTACTTATAAAACTAGAGATTGTTGGAAAATGCATACTTTATAGAAACTATGGTTTATCATGAAGTATGAATCCAGCCTAGCTATTAAAAAAATTGTTTTCACTTGCAAGTATAGAAATGAGGACTTTGGAATTTTTCACAAAATAATATACTTCAAAGATAAGCTATTTAGCTGAGAAAAAATATTCTGTTCTAGAGATTTTGTATGAAAAGTATCACACAGAAACAAAAGGCAATTTAATAACATCACCATAAAAATTGGGGGGGGGGGGTTTGACCTCAATACCATATTTGGAAAACCCTAAGAAAGACCATAGGTATTTGTTTTTATTTCTAATGACATGCAGGCATTCAGTTTCATGCTAAAGTTGTCTTGAGAGACAGAGAAGCAGGACAGAAATATTTAAATTAATCAGTCAAACAATGCAAGTATTTTGTCATATATAGAAGAACTAATTATTTTGGCCTCAAATCTACTTTTCATTAAAACATTTCCTGGAGCCATTCAGGATAATGGATTTCCTAACAAGCAAAAAACTGAGACGTCATTCATTACCCTTCGTGAAAATCAAATTTTCATTTCCGTCTTACTCTACTCAATAGCAAAAATTTGGTTCAAAATTTATTTAGAACAATCAGAAAACAACTTTTCAAAACTAGATGGCCACACCTTTTATACATGCCCAAGCATGACATTAGAGTTTTGACAGCATGATATCATTAGTTAAATTGCTGTTCCTTTTTCAGGAATGTACTGACTTCTCTTAACAAAAACATAGAAACACTGCCTTGGGGGAAGTAATATAAGCCATTAGCTCAAAACACTGCACCAGTAAAATGTCAGTTTTCCATAAATCAGATTTGGCGTGTACATTAGTTTGCCCAACACATGATGAGTTTTGTGCCACTGTAACTTTTTGATATTAAGCAGAACATGGGGCTGATGCTTACTCAAAATGGCAAAGGAAAGCATTTTGATTTTTTTTAAAGTAGTGTGACTGGTTTCAGACAGGACCTTGTATATAAAAAGGACCGTTGCATGGGACAGATGCACCACTAATGAAATGTACAGTCTTAGGGAAAATGCATGTGGACCGCCAAGGTCCTTCTGTTTATCAAGAATCTTTCAGCATTTGGCCAATAAAAAAAAACAACAACACACACACACACAAAGCCCACACAGTGTCAGATCTCAGAATTGCATGTCAACACCCATACAACCACCACTTAACATCCACAAATCTTAAAATATGTGGCTAGGTTTAAACTGGAGTTGCCAACTCCAGTTTGGAGATGGAATCTGGGGAGAGCATGGTTTACTGAGGAGACCAAATTCATTAGGTTGTAATGCTACAGAGTCCACCCTCCAAAACAGCCATTTTCTCCAGGGGAACTGATCTCTGTTGTCTGGAGATCAACTGTAATTCTAAGAGATCTTCAGGTCCCACCTGGAGATCGGCAACCCTAAATGCTGCATTGGGCCAATCACAGTTAAGTACAACATAGCAGGCTTCTTCTGAAACTAGCCAATTTATAAAAGCAGTTCTGAGAGAGCAACATGGCTTTCAGCTGTTCCAAGAACAAAAAACAAAACATTTAAAATGCTTTCTTAAGCAAGAAAACTCAAATTATTTCTAACTGAAGTTGTAAGTACACTTTCCCGGGAGTAAACCCCACTGTCCATGTAAATAGAAAATTTACTTATTTTCCAAATAAAATCTTTTGTACTTATATTAATATATAATCACTTATTTACTGGATTTCTTTACCATGTTCAAATGTATTACTTCATTATGCAATATATCTATGCAGAAGTCATGGGAGGACTCATCCTTCAAGGGACCTACTGATTCTATATATGTCCATCCATATTAGGAAAAGCTAGGACCTATCACACAGGTGAGTGAAGAAGAAGAGATGTTTTTAATATCCCACTTTACACTATCCCAAGGAGTCTCAAAGCGGTTTACAATCACCTTCCCTTCCTCTCTCCATGACAGACACCCTGTGAGATAGGTGGGGCTGAGAGGGTACTGCTCTGTGAATACAGCTCTAACAGCACTATGACTAACCCAAGGTCACCCAGCTAGCTGCTTGTGGAGGAGCAGGGAATCAAACCCAGCTCTCCAGATTAGAGTTCGCTGGTCTTAACCACTACACTACACTGGATCTAGCTGGGTCAGGAGAGCCTTTTGGTCCAGGCCTCACATTCACAGAAGGACTGATATTTAGTTGTTTGACATTATCTCCAAATAGGATTATAAATACAGCGTAAACATTTAATATATACCGTAAGTTTTGTAACTCTGTTTTGGCATTTCACCACGTTTTTCACATACCAGGACAATCAAAAAATGCAACTGGCCTCAGCCCCACTCAGCGTCTGAAGGGTCTTGGGAAAAGCAAAGAACGGCCCAGGAAATTAAGCTCCCAACCTCTCCCTGGAAAGAACAGGCAAGTGAATCCAAAGAGAACCAAAGAGAAACTCCTTAAATACAACTGTCCAACAAGAACTGTCCAAAAAGAGGAATATACACTTTAAAAATTAAATAAATGAAGAACAAAAAAGTGCAGTCTATATAAGCATGGGTTCACACTGCTATGTTTATAATTTGTGGACAATAATGGAATGATCTGTGGTGAATAATCCATATACGTACACTGAGCGTAAGCGCACTGCTTTTTAAAACAACCCAGTGAACTACCATGTCAACCACAATATCCTTAAGTAGCCTTTAAGCTAGAAATATACAAAGTCTTCCATTTTTAATCCTTTAACACTTTGTAGAGATTACTCATCTAAACCAAAATTATCCTGTCATTTACTGTACCTGCATTTACCTATGGCCTAAAGCCATGGGAATTCAAAAACGCTGCTAACAATACACGTAGCTATATATTAAAACATGAAAAAAAATTGCTTTTAGGAACTTTGCAGAAAACTTGAATGTCAGAGATCATGGTGACATGCCTTCTCTAGGAAATTAATTGCCCTTTCATACATTCAAAAGGACCAAGGTGCCTTTTAAAATGCTGACAGTAAATGTCAAAGAAATGGAGACGATAACAGTAACACTTTGCCTGGGAGACACTTTGCTCTGAATACTGTTCACACCTGCAATCACAATATATGCCCTGTTCTATCAAACTATAAAATATCAGAATAACACATTGAAATATGAAGATAGACCTAAGGCCAACAGATGGAAGGACCCAGTTACTGAATACATTTTAACGGCAACCAGTAATACAATAGCTTATATTACAAAGAAAATGTCATTAGGAAGTAACTATCCAATACTTAAGAGCCTCTTGTGGCACAGAGTGATAAGGCAGCAGACATGCAGTCTGAAAGCTCTGCCCATTAGGCTGGGAGTTCAATCCCAGCAGCCGGCTCAAGGTTGACTCAGCCTTCCATCATTCCAAGGTTGGTAAAATGAGTACCCAGCTTGCTGGGGGGTAAACGGTAATGACCGGGGAAGGCACTGGCAAACCACCCCGTATTGAGTCTGCCATGAAAACGCTAGAGGGCGTCACCCGAAGGGTCAGACATGACCCGGTGCTTGCACAGGGGATACCTTTACCTTATCCAATACTTAAATTATGATATAATATTGATCTAAGAAAATGTGCTTCTAATAAATGGCAAAGTGCTGGATGTCCTACATATTTCTTGTTTTCGTGGGACATTCATGTAAAACAGGCAAGATAAGAGCTCTTTCTGATTCTAGCAGTTTCCTGATGTCAAGAATATAGCCATGTTCACCTTTAAAGTTTGGTCAGCTTGATCAGTCCTAAATTTTTAAAAACAAGGGTTGCATGGATATTAGTGGACAATTTCCTTTGTGCTAGTTACTGACGGGAAAAGTTTTAACTCCTACATTTGCTAGTTGAACTTGAATGTCTTATAAATATTTCAGGTGAATTTCTTCGGCTAGCCTTCTCCTTGGGTATGGAAGAAGTCTTTTATATCCTTCCTTACATAAAATAATGGCTTCGTACACCCCAGGGAACTTATTTGTAAATACATGTAAGATGGAGAACTTCATTTGCATCTCCTAGACCTTTTCTGCATGGGGAGGCAGGGGGCGGACTGGTGCTTGTATGGCAACAGGGTTAATCCCTGCTTCCAATGATGCCAACGCTTTCCCATCTCCATCCTGCTTTAGGTCCTCCATTGCCCCGTAGCAAATTTCCACATTCCCATTTTCTGCTTCAGGTGCCAATGGGGCCTGTAACAGAGCAAGCCGGTGTAGAAGGATAAGAGTCAAGCCTTTTAGGGAAAGTTTTATAGTGATTTGGTCATTTGCTAAGCATGACAGTGAATTCCGGACTTCACCTTGTATTTTTCTCTAGATTTAATATATATGTACTTGCCTCAATTTTAAAAAATGACTGAGCAAAACTGTTTTACAACTGAAGCTTCATGTTTCTCCGGTTTAAGACTTGGCAAACAGGCAACGTAGGTATGCTGCATTTTTCTAGTTTGCTGCTTTTTATCAATTTTAGATAACAACATGCTTTTTAGCTTGCAATGCCATGCGAATTCTAGACTGAATCCAAGATGGCATAATTTAAAGAGCTTGTTTCCCTTTTGAGCTTTCATATGTCATGAAAGTTCCTCACCTGTGCATGGTTCGGCTGGTGAGTATTCTTAGTTGTGGCATCAAATTTGTGGAACTCTTTCTCTGGGGCCTACAAGGTTGTATCTTGTAAGCACTAGATAGGGTCAGAGCCAGGACACCCTCAGGAGTGGCAGCTGCCAGGCCCCAGTACTTCTGGGGATGCCCACTGCCCCCCATTCATGCCCCCCTCCCTCCGCACCTGCTTTCTCACAAGCCTACATACCTCCCTCACTTCGGGCTATACTTGATGCACAGCATGCTAAGGCAAATTTTGTGTTTCTGTGTGTGTGTGTGTGTGTGTGAGAGAGAGAGAGAGAGAGAGAGAGAGAGAGAGAGAGAGAGAGATTTGCTGCTGGAAGCCCTGGCTGAAAAGGACATATGTATGGATGGGAATTTATATCTAATAAAATATTTACAATTAGAACGAAGAAAGAAGAGTTGAAGACTTGGTTTTTATGCCCCACTTTTCACCACCTAAAGGAGTTTCCAAGTGGTTTACAATTGCCTACCCTTCTTCTCTCCACAACAGACACCCTGTGAAGTAGGTGAAGCTGAAACAGCTCTGACAGAATTACTGTGAGAACAGCTCTAATAGGACTGTGATTGGCCCAAGGTTACCCAGCTGATAATTCTTAGCCTCTACAACAAGCTGTTACGCACTTCCCTGCTTCCCCTTACTCTGACTCATTCCCTTTGGAAAAGAGAAAAATAGAGACTTACAAATGAGTATCCCTTACAAGAGAAATCTCATCCCCTCAGCTGATCTTCCTTTTTTCCCCCCTTTTCTCTTTCCCCCTTCCACCAGAGCCCCCATTGCTTCATTCCTCTTCCTGGTACTTCCTCTTCCTGTCTCATCCCTGCATCTGCCACTTTACCTCCTATCTTTTCTTCCTCCCCTATTGCACATTTTCTGTTTCATCTGCCTTCTTAACTCCCTCCAGTTTGGGAGTGAAATGCAAGGTATATACACTGGATTCTGAAAAAGCAATGTAGAGATGTGGATTTTATCTGGCACACAAAGAAAATGAAGTCTATACAACCCCAAACATCTTCACACTGCGGAACAGATATGAACTAGAAAGAGAGCAAGCCTTGCTCACCCAGAAAGGGGGGGGGGGGTTGCACCTGCAAATTTGTAATGGCTAGTAGTCTTAGATATCCTTTCCTCCTGCTATTGAGCCTGACATCAACATCCCAAGGGCAGATTATGTTCCTTCTGTTTGAAGTAAAATACCTTATCTTCTTCTGACAAATGATAGCGATCACACACAGTATACTATTTAAAATAAATAACAGGTATGACAATTTAGAGCTTTAATCAGAAACTTAGTTTAATAAATGTAGTTGAAGACAGGATGCAGCCGTAGCTCTTTTGCTTTTAAGTGAATGTGAGAATATGTGGCTGGTTTTTTAAACTCTTCTCCAAATGGAAACATTTCATTCATCATACCTATTCATTGGGGGACGGGGGGGGGCATCACAAAAAAAGATTTTAAGACCCAACAAACTATGTTCATAGCCACAGTAGGGCACTTTAAGATTTTTCCAGATCAAGGAGAAAAGACATGTTCAGTCTTGTGGTGGCGGCAGGATACCCACTGTATTTGCTTTGGGCAACAAATAAAAAGTATGTGTGGCGGCAGCGGGGAGGAAATTGGAATTTTACCCCTTTTGTGTCAGGATCATAGGAGCTTTACACATATATTTTAAAATAAATATGTAGAATATATGTTAAACTTTCTTCTTCAAAGAGGAAATACTGGGCTGAGGCCTTATTAGTTATGTTTTTACATATTTTATTATACTATTTATATAAATATATTTATTATGTATACGCTATATAATTATATACTATTTATATAAATGTATTTTATTGCAATATTTAGAGACAAAATTAGAATATAAGAAACCAAAATCAGCAAACAAAATATTATTTTAAATACATCAAAATCTCATATTATCCAATATACGATTATCTAAAAATTGCTAAAAGGTATCCCAAAACTTTGGTCCAGCTACCTTTCTTGGACTTTCAACCGCTGGCATTTCTCTCCTAGAAAGGGTGCAAGCCAAATTCTTTAGGGCATTACTGCAACTCCCCCGCTGTGTGCCAAATTCCCAGCTCTGCCTTGGAACTGGGATTATAATGGTAGAGGACAGGATTACAATTTCTTCCATCCTTCAGTGGCATAAACTGACTCATAAACTGCATGGCCTGTCACCCCTAATTCTAAGGGATGACTTTCAGTTTTCATGGAAAGTGGGCACTATAAGTAAGTTGACAGGGTTTGGGTTTTCTCCACAAGCCCTCCTCGAGTTAGGCTCTGACCAAATAAGACAACTGACCAAATAAAGATTAAAGAATATTGGACATCAATCTGACCTTGAAAGGTCTCCTACTTTTCTTTCTTCTGATAAATCTAGAGATATCTTGATACCGGTGGCTTACTTAGACAAGGCTTTACACTTGCTAGGTGTTCTGCATTGGCATTGGCCATTCTATAAGGCTGTCACCAAAACATCCCTTTCTCCAAGAGATTCTGCCCATGTGGGGCAGAAAACCTGAAACCATAGACCAAATTTTACTCTGTTGCTCCTTTTATAACAATATCCGTCTCCAGCTCATAACCCCTCTGCTGAAAAAGGTTTCCTGGTCGTTCTGACCCCGTTCTGGTAAAATTTTTATTGAAAGACGAGAACTCGGAACTGACAAGCATCATAGCAAAATTCTTTCCCGCTGCCTGTAAAATCTGCCGTCCTAGAATTGGGTGTTAAATTTGTAGTGTTTTAGTTTCTGGATGAGAGTTTGTTCCTTTTCCCCTCTTGTTTTATCTGTTTTCTATTACTGTTCTGGTCTAAGACTGTTTAAATAAACTAAGAACTATGAGCTAAAAGGTTTCAGAAGTAAAAAATGGTACTGGTTAAGAGTGGAAAACAATGGCCTTTTATGCATGAGTGTTCTCCTACACTTTAACCATGCATGTCCTTGGGGTTTTCTTTTTCATTCTGCATCGATTTTCCTCCCTTCAGTGTTCAGTTTGCTTTCTGGTCACTGTTTCCCCATGTTTTTTGAAAGTGTTTTTGTAGCAGTTTTCCCCGTTGTTTCACTTCCAGGGGGAAGATAATTCAAAAGCATACAGATTCCTTTGGATTCTCCCCCCTTTTTGGCCCCTTGGAGGACACTCCATTGCCCTCTTTTCAGTTGTTTGACTTTGCGCTTCCACTACCTCCCCCCCTTCATTGGTGTACAAGCTCCACTATTGTTTAAGCTTTCCATCATTCATATTTTTGCTTTTAAAAAAAATCAGGATGAGTCTAGTAAAATGAGAAAAGCTTTGTCATCTTGGGGTTTTTGCAAGGCTGTTACGGTTAAGTTGTTTATCATTACAGGTGAGGAGTTGTTTTAGGTTAGGAGGCTTCCTGTAAGCAAGAAAAATTGTTTTAGGTTAGCAGGCTGCCGTAAGCAAGAAAAGACTATTCTGGGTAGTGGGAGACATAGAGGCCTCAAAACATGGCAGAGAAGTTGGGAGTCCCGACTCTCCCAGTGAGCAATTCCTACAAAGGTCAGGTGATAGCAGTAGTTGAACTGAGAGGGAGAAAAGACCTTTCGGGTGTTTGGGAAACCCAGGAGGGTAGGGTGGAACACAGCCTAAAGGTCAAAGCAGGACTATTCTGCCACACAGTGGAATACTGTTTTATTCTGCTTCTGTATTATGTTGATTTCATTTTATATTTCACAACTGTGAATAACTGAATGCTCTCTGGATTTGAAAATACAGATTTTAAACAATTAGCATGTTTAGCTTCTGTCAAAAAAGAGCTGTTTTTTTATACTGTGCTTTTCACTACCTGAAGGAGTCCCAAAGCTGCTGACAAACACTTTTCCTTTCTTCTCTCCGCAATACCCTGTGAGGTATGTGGGGCTGAGAGAGCTCTACTTGAACTGTTCTACAAGAAATCTGACTAGCCCAAGTTTATCCAGCTGGTTGCACGTGGAGGAGTAGTGAACCAAAACCTGGTTCTTCAGATTAGAGTCTGCTGCTCTTTAACCACTATACCACGCTGGCTCTCAAGTCAGACAAATGTCTGGTAGACTTCAGTTTCAGGGTTTTTGCTAAAGAGAGCTTTAATTCTCAAAGGTTTGTGCTGTGAAAATCTCATTGGTCTGTGAAGTACTCGGCTCTAGCTGTGATACTTCAGATTGCTGTGGCCAGTTTAAGAGAGGACTGCCCTTTGGGACTGTAGTTTTAGTTCTAGCTACCATTTTCTCCAGCGGTTAAGTGGCTCATTTGTGAGACTGTAATTAATAAGAATATTGGCAAACATTTCTTTCTCTGTATCAGTGCATTCATTCAGAGTATTAATTTTCAGATTCACTCTTCCAATCCTTTGGCTCGCTCTCCTGCCCCCGCCCCGTTCTATGATTGCTGAAACGATAGTTCCTGTCTGCTGGCAGAAAAGAACAATTTTGAATGGCTGCTATTGTTCCACTGGTGTCAGAGCCCTCCAGCTACAGATTCAGCAAGAGAGCCTGCTAAGACAAAGTGTCAATGTTGTCTCCTGATCAGGGGGAATATCTTGCTGCTGAGTTATGGCAGCAACAAAAACTATGGGGGGGGGGGGGAAGGAGAGGAGAGGGACATTGACAGAGTTATACTAAATTTAAAGGCTATAAGTGATTTGCCTTCGAGAAGCCTCTCAAAACCCTACCATAAAAATATCGAATAAGTTCTGATGGAGCTGTCAGAGTTTATAAAACATGTCCCAACAGAAAGTTCAAAGTATTTGCGTTACTTATGATTCCAGGTTGGATGTCCATCTGAATAAAGTCAACTACATGTATCCAGGAGCTAAATCAGAGGACGAGAGAGATAATCTGGGTAGATAGAGAGGGCTACAGGATAAATTAGTGTATCTCCGTGCAAACTGAATCGCCATTGCAAAATTAACATGTGAATGAGACACATAACCTGAAATTATGCAGTAGAAATCCAAAGCTTGTGCCCACCATGAATTTTAATTATGCATGCGACTCTTCCACACATAGCAATTGTCATCTTGGATATACTCAGTGGGCAAACAGTAATATGTCTTGCCTGTCACTATATGCATGAAATGTCCCTTAAGAGCACAAGAGATGTGAAAAGGTTTTGTTACGGGAGGGGGAAAAAAACAAAACGTGGAATAAACAAAGATAGGACATCTGCATTCTGCTTTGTCTTTGTTGTTCTATACATTCTCATATCTTTCCATTTAGACATTCTAATTTGTCATTTAATCATTTTAAGGGGATTTCGATAGTTTTTCGTGCAAGGAGCATGCCCACTGTAATTTTAAGAATCCAATCAATTTGAATTGAATTTCACACGTCTGCAAGTGCTGCTAAATGTATGCTGTGGGAATATCAGTGTAGCTTTAAATAATGCAGTGAGAAATACCTGCTTATTTTGCATTGAGCAACACTTAAATCCTTTCCCCCCTCATTCTTATTCCCCTTTTTAGAACCGTTGAAACTTGTCAATTAAACTTTCATATAATATTTTTTTTTAATCACACTCAATTTTGACCGGGTATAGTAGTATCTTTATAGTTCAACCAGCAGTTTCCTAAGGAAGAGGTTGGAAGGATTTGACTTCCAGTAAAAAACAAAAACGCTGTGGGTAGAAATTCGCCATTTAATCCTCCCGCCCCCTGCCATTTTCCCATCCTGTTTCCCCAACCATCGTGGCAGCCTAGATGTTTTGGGGAGCAACCTACTCTACGCATATTATTCAAATCATATTCTACTGTCATTATGTTGACTACTTGTTTCTGGGTTTAATTTAAGGTGCTAGTTTTTATCTTTAAAGCCCTTCATGGCCTATGACTATCTCTTCTAGTAAAATCTATTGTGGTTGCCTGTCTGCAGATTTCTTGCACGCTGGTTTGATCAACCACAGCTCAGTCTTGGGCTTTCCCAGTGGTACCTCTCAAACCGTAGAATGGCCTTCTTGGGACAAGTTTGGAAGATGCCCGCTGTTTAAACGTCAAGGAAACTGCAAAGCAGAATTGTTCAGGATGGCTTTCAGCTAGCAGCTCATTGTGGGTATCCAAGGTTGTTATTTGATCTGCTTTTAAGGGCTGCAAGGTGAATTGGGCTTCATATATTCTGTTAGCTGTCATCAGAAATCTTTTGCTTTTTGGAGAAAAAATGTTGCAATGCTATTACAAAAAATATTGCAATGCAATTAAAGAAATATTTTAGAAGTTCTACAGGTCCTATGAAGTGAGCCAGATATGCATTGACACAAAAGTTTGAGGGAATTAAGACAGCCCCTGAAACAGGATGATGGGCCCTTCTTGACTGAGTAAAAAAAAAAAAGAGGAACCAGCTGTTGGCTAATAAAACAGCTGTTGGTTAATGAAATTCCATGAGCTGGACAGACACCTCTGTCTTTTTTAGTGAGAATGAAGTGATGTCTTATTGTTATCAAGAACCCTGAACTGGGGGAGATTACACTTAATCCAATTGTGATGCCAGCACCCCTTTCTTCTCCCATACCTGTGAGTTTCCAATACAATAGCAGAACCCAAGAGCCTTTATGAAACTCTTTAGATTTCAGGTCCCCTTATACTTAGGCTAAAAAGGGGGCACCTATTAAAACAACTAAGTCCAAAATAAGATGGGGACCCCACTAACCAAGATGGTTTCAGCTGGAGAAGGGAGTGGGCCCTTATAGTGCTAACCAAACTGTTCACCCACCATTTGGCTCAGCTTCAAGGCCAGCAGCATTATCAGAGCAACCAGGTGCTTCTGCTGCCCCCAGCATGCTCAACTTAACAGATGTGAGGCATAGCAGAGGGTTTTTTTTAAAAAGAGCTTGCATTCTGTTTGTTCGATATCTTTATTTAGCAAATATTCCTTGGCTCAAGGAAGCCTAAAAAAATTAAAACTATCAGTATTGGGTGTTGTTGTTCCTAGTTGCCTGCAATTGGCATTAGGAGCTTTTATTTCGAGCTTTGCACCTGTGGCACAGTTTTGAGCCTAGAGTACAAAAGTCATGTATATAGAAATCCCAAGCTGTTTGGGAAAATTTGGCAGTCATGGCATACTATGAGCAGTCATGAGAACCAGTGTGGTAAAGAACAGATTGTCAGGTTCCCACTGGATCGCAACAAGTTCAAATCTCTGCTGTTTAAATGAAGCTCCCTCGGCCTAACTAGCTTCACTGGGTTGCCGTGAGGATAAAAAAAAAAGCAAGAATGGGAACCACATAAATTGTCCCAATTTGAATCCCACAGATCCATTCCACTAGAGGAAGAGTTTGCCTTTGAATAAAGAATCTTTCCTAGTCTCAGGAAATTTGGGAAGCAGCCCAGCTGCTTGGTCCTGGAAACAATTTAACTTCAATTTAAACATATATTTTTTAAAGGTGGGAAAGTGAATTTAAAATGTAAATGATAACCGAGCTAGTTAAACCCTGAGCCAAAGAAAAGGCAATAATTACTTTAATGTGATTGTCTAGCATGTCATGAGATTGAGGGGCGACAATCCGAAGTAAACAGGCACTACAGGCTAGGGGTAGTCAAACTGCGGCCCTCCAGATGTCCATGGACTACAATTCCCAGGAGCCCCCTGCCAGCGTTTGCTGGCAGGGGGCTCCTGGGAATTGTAGTCCATGGACATCTGGAGGGCCGCAGTTTGACTACCCCTGGGCTAGAGCATAGTAGCTTTTCACCAGGAAAGCAAGCTCTTTCCTGAGCCGCCTGACCTTTCAACAAGTGCGTTTAGAGACTATTGGATTATAGCAGTTAACGAATGACAGGTGCAGCCAATTAACGAAGCCATGATGTCACTGCGACTTCCAGTCTTTAACAAGGGTTTTTTCCCTCTTCAGAAAACGATGCTTTTCCATGAGGGAGCTCAGTATGGCTGCTTATCAGTCAATCCTCAGAAGAACTTCAAAAGCTCTCCACTGCTGATACTCTTCTCATTAAAAAGTGATTTTGCTGTAAAATTATCCAACTGTGACTCTGGCTTGTTTTGCTGTTCTTTAACTTGGAAAGTTGTCAAACAAAGAGATTTAACTCATTGGGTGCCAGGAGATCACAAGCATCCAACATATGCTTGTGTACTAGGGGCCTGATCCAGCCCAACTCGGCTTCAGCACCCATTAACGTCAATGGTGCCACTGACTTTAAAGGGAATTACAGCATTTCTGCTTTCCTGGGGCCTGGAGGAGTGAGGATTTCAGTTACCGCCTCCAAAGTTTCACGGTAGCTCCAAGAGGCTCTTTCCTGACCACCCCTCCAAATTTCACAATGATTGGACCACGGGTTCCACTTCCAGGGGTTTCGAAAGAGGGTGCCCCCATCCCTCCATTCTATCCAGTGCAGCTGCTGGAGGACAGGCTCAATGTGGGACCTCCAAGGTGTTGCTGAGAGGACCCATTGACTTTAATGGGCACTGAAGCCAAAGAGGGTTGGATCAGACCCCTGATCCAACAAAATCGTGTGTGTGTAAGTAGGAGGGGCGATCTCTTGTTCAAAGAAGCAAGGACAGAGCCTAAGATGTCTAAGTGGCAATAGCAACAACCAAAATGAGTACTTAGATTACCATTATAAAGGAAAAAGCACTATCATTTGGGAAACCATGCTGATCGCAAGCCTTCCAGATAAAGCTCTGCCCACCAACCAAATTCAATGGACATCTGAAGTTGCCTTACACCAGTTACATGATTGGTCCATCTATCTCAGCACTGTCCAACTGGCACCAGCTTTTCAGATTCAGAGAAAAGACTTTCCCAACATGTGTGACTTCAGATAGCAGGGATTGAATCTTAGCCTTTTTGTGTGTAAAGTGCATACACTGAGCCCTGGCCCCTTTCCACCACCATCTTGTGCATGGACTTTGTAAGGAGGAAGAAACAAAATAATATTGTCCATATCACTGCACTCCCCCCCCCCCATCTGTTTATTGCCTGTCACTGCAAACCCTGGGCAAGGCTTCCCAAAATTGGGCACAACTGTAACCAGAAAAGTACAGTCTTCCCCAAAAGGCCTCTGCATCAGCAACTCTTTCAGAACTAATGCGGCTTTTCATTTCCTCTGCATTTGGATCAATGCTTGCTATACAGTAAAATCGTATGATCTGATGTCATAATGCCTTCTTCTGTCATTCAGAATGATGACAGATTGATTCCTTTCCCATCTCAGTCATAAAATTTTAACTTTCTAAAAGTGGGATCTTGTGCAGAATTATTCCAAACAAAGCCCTAAAAAAACAAATGGGCTTACACTACAGCACCTCTGCAAAGGATTGCACTGCTGATCTTTTTTTTCCTTTTTTTTTGCGGGGGAGGGGATGTCCATACACATTTAAGTTTGTAGTTTAGTCACCATGAGTGGTAAGGCCATTTGTAACACTTAGATCAAAATCTGAAGTGTGTGTTCATCCCTAACATTTACCTGAGAAGCTGGCATACCCAAACGTTTGCCTTTGAGCAACATTTGGCTAAAGTCAGTTTTCAAATGCCAAGTCTAACTTTACATGCTTTGCAGCACTTGAATCTAATGGCTATTTTCTGTTCCCAAAATAATCGCTGAAGTAAAATTTCCCCTGAACATGGGTTTCCTTTGGGCTGTTTGGCTGAGTAATACTCATTTGATGCAATTTTAACCTGGCAGCAAAACTGTGCTCCAAGTCTGAGAGCAGCTAGAAACACTGGGTCACTTTCAGGCTTTCTCATTACCCAACTGCTGCACCAGAATGGTTCTGTCTCCTTGACAGCTTCAAGAGCAAGCTACATATCCAGAAGCAATTGCCATCTGGCTTGAGCAACTGGCTTATCGTAGGGATGTACAGGAGTCAACTGACACTTCAGCTTAATTTTATTACAGAGTAGCAAGAGTGCATAGGATGGGCAGCGTGTGTTTGGAAGGAGGGCTTGCATCCTCAAAAAGACCCTTAGTGTCCTCAAAATTTCTTCTTGGAGGAGGGTGGGTCATTTACTGTGGAGGGTGGTGGGCAGACTTGTTCTCATAGTAACATTAGATCAGGGGTGCTCAATCAATCTTCAGGTCAGATCACAATTTGTTTGCCACTACCCTTGAACCCTGGAAGAGAAATACACACACACACACACAATCACACTGCTTTCTCTGTCTCTTAGTCTTCATCTTGTTTGTATTTTTTTTTTTGGGGGGGGGGACTATCAACGAGGATTCCTGCCCCTTATGTGGAACATCTACATAAGGGGCAAGAATTCCAGTGGAATCTCATTTGATGTCTCCCCCTTACTGCAGTCTTCCTTGCCTAGTGACATTTTTCCACGCAGGGCCCCCAACCCCCTAGAATGCCTTTGCAGTGGTTGTAGAATGTTGCTTTGAGAAGGAAGAAATGCAAAACTATAAAAGTTCTTAAAATCCACCCCTCAACATTCAAAACCATTTATTTACATGGAAGAATCTATAGGGGTAAACTTAGAATCCCACTGAAAGAAGAGGCTAAACTTTTCATAAAGAAACCAGGTATTTGGTTATGGGCTACACATTTCCCCCTTTCAGTGGTGTCTGACGGTTACACAGAATCAAAGTGTGGGATAATAGCACAACCCCAAGTCCAAGACTGTACACCGCTCGAAGAACCAAGTTTGCAATTTGGGGGTATTCCTGGATGCCAGATCATCAATATTTTTTGTCAGCATAGGCAGCTAGCCGTACAGTTTTTTGAGGAGTTCTAATTTGCTCAGGTTACACTTGCCCTGGTAATAGTCGAGTTACTAGAACACATTTTGTAGGGTTTCCAAGAATACTGAAAACTTCCATTGTTACAAAATGTGGCAGTGAGAGTTTGAACCTGGATCTGCCATAGGAAGCAAATAATTCCTTAAACTGTATCATCCTCACTGGCATACAATTTGTTTCCAGGCACAATACGAAGTGCTTATGTTGACCTTTAGAGCTCAGGAAAGAGTGCTTAGAGAGAGTCAGGCTACCACCTGTTCCCTGCTCTTGTCTGCTGATTACATCTAGTTTGAGGAGAGCGATCATCTGGCCCCTGGAAAAGAAAAGGGGGAAGGGATTCCAGCTTCTTTGAAAGAAGCAATTGTTAGGTTGTTCCTAAAGAAACCCTTGTTGGGCCCTTAAGCATTTTCAAAGCGTTGGTGGGTTGCAACTCTCTCCATCTTGGACAAGGTACAGCAGCAGGTGGTATTAATTCAACCCCGGAGACTTTTGGATGAGGCTATCTGGATCCACTACAATCTAGTTTTGGGCTCAGGCTAGGTACTGAAAGGGCATTCCTTGCTGATAATCTGTCCCAGGAAAGACAGAGGGTAGAACTACTGTGGCGATTCTACCAAACCTTTCAGTAGCTTTCCATACGGTTTAATCCTGATTTGGAAGGCGTTCTAATATGTAGTCAAGAAACAGACGTAACCAACTACAAAGAAAGTCTTCCAATGCTGAGCCCTGTGCAAGAGAAGGAGGCAGCATGCAAGCCGGAAGATTTCCAAGGCGTGTTTTTGTTGATGAATGTGTTGCTATGTCAAAAAAGTAGCCAAGAGGCAATGCTTTGCATTTTGGTAGCTAAAATCAAGATTCACTCTCCGGGAGAACAGAAAATGTAGCTTGAGATAGAAATACAGAAAGTAGCTAAGCGTTCACATTTCCCATGGTACTCAATTCCACTGAAAGAAGAGGATAGCAGTTTAGTAATTAAGAAGTGCCTTGCACTGCCTCTTCTAAATCCTTTCAGCCACTCCACAAAAAAACCCTGAATGTACAGCTAAACAATCAAGAGCCCTGTAGTGCTTTGAAATGATATCTTTCCCCTCCATATGGTGTTAACAATCTACTGTGCAATAAGGATTACACATTCTCACCTTCCACCACACTCACTGCATTTTCACGGGTCAACTGAGTATCCTTTTTTTCCAGGTGACTAGACAAGTGCACACACAAATTTCACTTAAAAGTACACTGGCTTTTGCCAAGTAGCAGCAGGATGAAATACACCACCGTAACAATTGAGCCTTTGTCCGAGGCCAAGACTATACCTATTAACATGCTTTGAAGCCGAGCCAATAAAAATCTCAGTGCTGGGATACAGTTTTTTGCGCCTAAACAATCTGTGCTTGTGTTTAATATACTATAGTCTATTTTCAAGGCCCTGCCAATCATGCACTCTACATGAAGAGCCTGGCTGGGGGGGGGGGAAAGAGAGACAATTTTGGTAAAGGGGGGGGGGAGATATATTGAACATTTATAGTGCCTTGAAAGAATAAATAATGCAATTAAGTTCCTATTCATGCAGAAAGTATATTCATGAAGTTTAGCTTAGAGCTAAAGAGAAACAAATCGTTCTTCCAATCCTTGTTGTCCTTACATTTTGTAATTCAAGATTCCTGAAACAATACAAGATTTTAAAGGGAACTGAGTCAGCAACTAAAAGGTACAGCATGCCTGAAGGGTGACTTTGACCATCAGAAGCTGACCCTTTCCCCCTCCTTCCTTGCCACTCCTACTCTCCCAGATGTGTAGGAACAAAAGCCACTCAAGTTAATATGTAGCAGATCCAAGATTTTTAAAGAAGGGGAAAGTAGATGAGTTTGCAGGGTAAAACAAACAGTACAACTATTTCGTTTTCATAGTGAAGTCTGCCTCACTACACAGTAAGTTCACAGATGTTCCTTCTAAATAGCACTATCAACAACTGAATAATATTTCCATTGTATTGATTATTGTCATTATTTGAATTGTGATTCCCCCTAAGATTTTTTTTAAAATAGAAAGGGGACATTTAACTATCCCAGACAAGCAAATCAAATTTTAAAATGTGTGTGTTTAATGGCAGCACCATGAGGACATGGTGCAAAGACCCTGGAGAAAGTAAATGGGAGAAAGTATGCAGGAAAGAGCTTACATGTATTTACTTTGGTGATATATTCATTTTATTTACTTGTCCGCTGTTCAAAAACAGTTTTGAATAAAGTACCTGTTAGGGTTGGGCGCTTTAGCACCCAAAGCAGCCAATTGCTCCCAACACAGCCAGCACCACGCCGGGGGGGGGGGAGGGTAGGTGCGGGCATTGGCCCATGGCTGCCAGTGCACGAATGCTCGTGTCTCCCCTCTGCTCCACAGTGCGGTGCTGGCTGCATCAGGAGCAACCAGCTGCTTTGGGCACCGAAGTGTCCAACCCTAGTATCCGTGGTTCCCAAATCACCAAAGTGTCCAACCCTAGTATCCGTGGTTCCCAAATCACCTCTGATCCAGGCAATGCTTGAAGCCTGATGTGCTGAATATCAGCAACAACTCTGTGCCTCCCAATCACAAGCACCGGCAAAGGAAGTGAAGTTTTGGGTCCGAACTACTGCAAGGCTTCTTGAAAACTGGTGTCCATTTATTCTGAATGGCCTGACATTATGAACAAGAGTACATCTCGATCTAGGGAGTGGAAGTAGTCCTTTTCCTTTTTTTTCATTTTTGTCTTGCCTTTCCTAAAGTGGCTTATTAGACCAGCCAATTCTAAATCATAGCACTGAAAAACTCAGCAACCTTTTTACACAAAGAACCTGGTAGAGAAATGGAACAATTAGGACAACCTTAAAACCAATCAGAATCACCTCAGCTCACCCTAAAAGCTTTGGATAAAAAGAGCTTTTGTCCTCCTTTTGAAAAGTGTATATGGCCTCTCCCACAGGCCATTCCACAACTTTAAAGCAACAGCTGAGAAGTTATACACCTTTGCAAACAAAAGGTTGAATTCCAAATGCTGTTTTAGGTACCCTCAGATGACTTTAACCCCCCCTCCCCCAATACCACCACTTTAAAACAGCAGGTCCACTTGCCTACCATACACTTTAAAAATTGTCCGTTTCAAAAATGGGTTCCTATACAGAACGGCAGACTGCAATTTAAGAAGCAAAGCTCTAAATCCCCTTGAATTCAAACAAAGTGTGCAGTTTATTTATGTATTATAAGAACATTTCTATTTCCCTGTTCAGAATGTTGCTTGAGGAGGCTTACAATTAAAATCCATAGTATAAAAATAAGCCACTAAACAAAAAAAAACTGTTGAACAGAGCAGATCATTAAATAGCTGTTAAGATGAAGCCCTGAATTAAAAGTCTGAGTAAAAACAAGTGTTATAGTCTGGCATTTAAAAGAAAGTAAACCAGGTAGCAGGTGAGTCTCAAGGGGGAGGACATTCCAAAGGCGGGGTGCCACCACAGAAAATGCCTTGTTGCTTGTTACTTCACTTCTGAAGATGAGAACAGGGATTGAGAGGCAGATGGGCTGGATAGTATGTCTGGGAGACGATGGTCCTTCAGGTACTCTCAAACCATTTTGAGGCTTAAAGAATAACACTTTGAACCCTAGCCAGAAACAGATGGGAAGCTGGTACAGATCTTTTAGCCCACAGGTGATGTGATTCTTGTAACAACTCTCCCAGTAGCCTGGCAGTCACATTCTGGACCAATTCAAGTTTCCAAATCATTTTCAGAAGTTTAGATTCTAGTCTTAAAAATAATTAAAATTGACCTGTTCAAAATAATTTGCATTCATTCCCGTACGGAACAAATAATTTAAAAAATGAAATCAAAAAGTTTTTTAAAATGTCTGCTTTTGAAACGCCTGCTGGGTGTAGGATTCTTTTTCTTCGCCATGTTGGGAATTTTTTAAGTCTTAATGGGGGGTTTAATGGGGTTTTAAGACTGTTGATACCTGCCACGAGCCTATTAGGGAGTGGTGGGAAATAAATCAAATAATAACAATCACAAGAACAAGAACTCAGCTCATCAAGCAATGCCTCTTCCTGTGTGCTCTACCTGTATGCTAATCTCTCTCCTGTCCAGTTTATTTGTTACAGCCTTAGCCAAGGGTTAGGCTCCCAGTCCTACATTTGTACAGTTGCTGGAAAAACAAATGCGGCCCTCAAATCCTTGGTGCCATCAAAATCCAAAAACTGATTCTGAAGAATGACAGAGGAAGCTTGTTCCCGAGAAATCCATGCTCCCCCACCACCACCACTCTGCAGCACCCCAAATAAATGCTAAACAACATGTTACCACAAGGCACAGAACAAAGTTTAATCTTTCCTTGAAGACTACAGTATGAGATCTAGCAGACACAGCACTGTGCCGTGTGAACACACAATGCATGTAAAATGCAGACCATTCCAATAGTCAATATGACGTATGAATGTGAAGGAGTCATGAGAATACAGTTTCCTATATAATAGAATTATAAAGAATGCTGTGCAGGAATCACAGAGAAGCAAAATAAGAAGCAATTATTGTAAAATGCACAGCATCGGTTTCTAAAGAGTATTTTAGATGCACGACACATGCATTTTCTGTATAGAAAGGGTAACTGTGAAATATGAAATATAAAAATATCCTTTTTTCCCCCACACCCTTGGATAGTTCTCAGTCTTTCTCCCCATCTTCAATAGCCTCCAAAATACCAAAGATTATTGTTTTAAATGCAAATCTACTGTGCAATAGCACTTTGATGATGGCAAATGGGAAAGGAACAATAAGCACAAGAGCAGAAGTAACTAGTAGCACTAGAATTTTGCTGTTACCAATACCAAAAGGAGGGAAGAATTGTACTCTGGGAAGGTGAACATTGAACTTTGCTCATTTTCGTTTCTTTCTAATATATTTGTACAACGTGATCTTGGCAACCAACAATCCAGACTACCGGTGCATGCCCCAGAAAATCAGTATAGGCTACACTAGGGTTGCCTGGTCCTTCCTTAGCCATTGGCAGGGGATGGGGAGGTAGGGTTGCCAGATGCAGGGACCTCAGAGGGATACAATGTCACAGACCCTCCAAAGCACCCATATTCTCCAAATCAGGGGTAGTCAAACTGCAGCCCTCCAGATGTCCGTGGACTACAATTCCCATGAGCCCTTGCCAGTGAACTCTGGCAGGGGTTTATGGGAATTGTAGCCCATGTACATCTTGAGGGACGCAGTTTGACTACCCCTGCTCCAAATGAACAGATCTCTGCAATCTGAAGATAAATGTGAAAATTATTCTTACAGTTTCATTATTTGAGTGTAATGGGCTCTTATGCCTTATTTACTGGGGAGTCATGCTTTTCATGTCCAACAAGTTCACTGTGAACAAATTAAATAGCCTAATTCTAAAAGCTGTGTTATGGGGAGCACCAAGATCGTGAATAGCAACTTCATCAATCGCTGAATCAGATATTACTCTTTTTCTTAAAAGAATCAAAATACATATTAAATGGTAAGTCGTGAAGAGAGCGTATTAAAAGGATCCATCATGGTTTGTGGAGGTGGATAATGGTGTATCTAGAACTGGAGAGAATGCCTTACAGAAGGCAATTTCAGATCATATTACCAAAGGGAGATTAATAAAGAATGCAGAAACCTTCACAGAAGTAGTTATGTATACAGGTTTCATGTCCAAATTCTGTCAAGGTTCCAGATATCTCTTTTTTATTATTAAGGGAAAAATACTAACATATTTCTAGGAGCAATTCAGTTTCCAGAGTCTGAATTCTTTAAATCCCACTCCTTTTTAAACAACAATAGCTGGAATCCTACAAAACCATCTGCGCTCACTGGTAAGAACCGGAGACATGTGAAATTTCTACTACAGCCACTCATGAAACGGCACGTGACTGCTTTTCACTTTAAAATCACCTTGCCTTTCAGTCTTGCAAATGGCAGAGGAAATAAAGCAGACACCCCTGACTGCCTGCAGATTTTCTCCCTGTCTGTGTGCTTGGTGCATTTTACTAGACTCCATCGCAAGCAAATTCATTTGGAAACTTTCACCTTCCACTGAACTCAGTACTTTTTTGAATGCCAATAATGCCAAGTGGCCATTCTCAGCACTTGCACTTTTTTGAATGCCAATAAAGGTGACACTGATCAATGATCGATTGGGATCAAAGAAAGGCTCTTGAGGAAAAGGATAGAATGCATCACAGAGCCCTTGCTATTCGGCTGCAATGAGAATCACTAGGGTAACAACAGAATTCTGATATGCCTGCAACATATGCTCACGTTAGCACTGCTTATTAATCACAGTTAAAGTAAACATATAAGTTACTTAAATACATTCCAATATTGCTACGATTAACGAAAGCTAGCTAAGAAAGGGAAACTATTGTTATTTTTTTTCCTTTCCATTCTTTATTACAAGGCAGATATCCAAACTGCCTTTTAAAAAAGGAGGCGGGAGGGGGGGTGGAAGGCTCTTAACTTGCTGCCCTGTTTACTAAAATTTGCACTAATGAAAATTGATCTGCACACCAGTCAAGTAAAAAAAAAATGGAATTCTACTTCCAGACATTTTAAGAAAGGTATTGTATCGAGTCCTGAAAACATCTGAAACCTTGATATTATGTTAAAAATGGTAATGCTTCCCCCCTTGTATCTTTTGATTTCTAGCAATCACGACCTTCCTGATCTTCCGCACTTTGATTGGAATGTGTGCTTTCAGACTGCCATATCCATGGGTAGTAAGAAGGTAAGACAAGTGACTATCGCAAATGAGTGGCATGTGAGCTCCACCTACAGGGGGAAAACTCAAATGAAAACTTTCACGCATCATTTCTTTAAGAAATTTGTGTGGCCACTAACAAGCTATTTAAAAAGCTTCATGTTGATTTTTTCCCCATACTTAAAGGACCACTGGATGAAATCCCAAAACTGATTATGTCCTAGCACAAAATATTTCCATGCAGAAAACACTTCCAACACAACAATGCTAGGCAAGTCACACTGCATACAAATCTCTCTCTTTTAACAGAAATGCTTATTTATTCTCCCGACAAATTGTGGCACGGAGCATCAGGGTTGCTTTGCTTTCTTTCAGCGTACATACTTAGAAATGCAATCGCAGAAGATGGAAATAATATGTGCTTAACGTTCAGGCCTAAAAGAGGCTTCATGAGTTGGGCCCTAGCAAAGAACAAAGGCACCAACAGGAAAGTCACTCAAACTGTCCGTTTCAGACATATTGTTATTCAGAAAAATTCTAAACAACTGCTGCTGTACAGTGGGACCAGGGATGTACACAGAAGAGAGGCCACTGTCGGCATCTCAGGTGGAGTGACCTTTATGGCCAGAAAGGAGTGACAGCCTAGCTTTGGACCACCTGCCCCTTCAGCCTATCCTCACCGCACCTTCTGTCAACTGGCACAATGCATCTAGACTGCTAAGAAAGAGTTACAGGAGTGGGATCATGTGGAGGATAACTAGGCTACACTAGCACCCCTTCACCATCGCTGCTCCCATGAGTATGAAAGCGGAATGTAATTATTTATGCGCTCGTGCTCTATTTACATTGATCGCCGGGTATATATTTTATACTTGGGGATCTGCACCAAGCACAAAAGGTTGCATATGCAGGTCTCGTTAGACTGACATCATTCTTAGCCACATGGAAAGACTTACTCAAATGCTCGTAACCAATTAAGGGATTTCTCCTCCTAAAATACACAATTAAGGCTACTGCAACAGAATCTTTATTACTGTTTCTCAAATGTAAATTGTTATTCCAAATAAAGCATGCCAGCATTCTGTTGATCTAAGTTTCTGATGAGACACAAGTTTTGATAGCTCTCAGATGTTTCACAAACATTTCCAGAAACTCCCACTGAAGTCATACAGTGCGGATTCCATTTTGTGACTGCTGACACCCCAGATCCATGAATCACTGCCTGCTTTGATCAATGCGAGCTTGAGTCAGCGTCCTTGGAAATCTCTCTGGAGAATGAGCCATATTGCTAGCTTCCAGCACATCTGGGTAAAGCAACCGTCATCTTGAAATAAGATGATGTTTTTAAAGAGAGGCTCCTCACTCCAACAATTACTCAACAATTTACACTGATATGGTAGGCCTGTAATTCCAGACACAAAACAGAAAAACATGGTTTGCACAACTAATTCTGCAAACTTAGAGCTATTGCTTATTTTGACACAGCAGCAGTTGTGGTAATTTACTGTACAGGCTGGTGACTCCAGTCTGTTATCTGATAGAAGGTCAAATGTTCAGGACTCTGTGGAAGTGTATTCTCTCAGTGGTCATGACTGAATGCTTCAAAGATTGTCATTTAATGTTAAGACTGGCAAACTAGATAAAAAGATTAACTTTTCCTGGGTCCTTCATAAATTTAGAATTGCACAAATTAAAGCCTCTGGAGCAGCCGATCTGCACATGCACGTTCCCGCCATGCGTGGCCACAAACGTGCATGTGTGAAATTGCAGTACATGCGCGTTTGCGGCTGCGCATGGCGCAAAGGAACGTGTGTGGACCTGCTGCACATGCGCATTTGCGCCAGCAGCCCTGATTTCCTCTCCCCCTCCCACAAAAAGAAGCTTGCCGGGCCGCAAGCTAATCGGCCGCAGTAAGTTTCTTACTGCGGGGGGGAGGGGGGCGGGGAAAGGGAAGCAGTTTCACGCATGTGCAGAAGTGCTGCGCATGCGCGTTTGCACCATGCGCGGCTGCAAACACGCAGGCTGGATGGAGTCACTGAAGCAGTCAGTGTGAACTTAAATGGACTTTGGGGAATGGTAGAGGACAGGAAGGCCTGGAGGATCATTGTCCATGGGGTCGCGATGGGTCGGACACGACTTCGCACCTAACAACAAAGTCACTCAATATTTCATTCAATGCTAATAATGGAAAATTGAATACAGGGCAATGTCTAAAGTAGGGATTCCCAACCAGGGACCTCTGGGAACTCTTCCCTCCTGTCTTAACAGACCCGGGCAGGGGAACTGGTGGCTGCTTCCATTGCGCCCTCTCCCCCTTCCAAATGTGGCTGAATTCTCTTGCGGTTTCTGTGCCTGGGAGGAAGCGGAGCCCGCACCTACTCTCGCCTTGAACCATGTGCTGTCTTTTCCCCCCTCCCAAGGTCTCCTCAAGAATGCCTGTTAACGCAGGTGGTGATGGCACTTCTGGTGACATTTATTTATTCATTCATTCATTTCATTTATAGCTTGCCACTTCCATGCAGTGGCTTGCAGCGGGCAACAATCCAGATAAAACCCACAATAAAATCCCCTTATAATCCCTTAAGATAACCAATTCCCCACCCATGGCGGCAACAGTAACTTTCCCCGGATCCACAGGCTTCGGACTGGTGGCTCAGGGCATACGGGGAGCTTGATGCCATGGTTTCACAGAGAGGTCCAGATCTAACTTGCCCTGGCCTCAACCAAGGACCTGGCTGAAGAGCTCCGTTTTACAGGCCCTGCAAAACCGTGAAAGCTCCATCAGGGCCCTCAGCTCTCCCAGGAGCTCATTCCACCATGTTGGGGCCAGGATCGAAAAGGCCTGGGCCCCGGGGTCAAGGAGAATATTTCTCAGGCCAGGGACATGTAACTAATGGGGGCGTGGCAATGATGTGTGGTCAGCTGACATCAATTCCACGGCTCCTGGAAGCCTGAACAATTATTTCAGGGGCTCATCCATGGTCAAAATGTTGAAAATGGCTGGTCCAAAGTAAGACGTTACTCACCTACGGGTACTTTTCTTTTCAGATTCTTCCTCTCTAGAAGGCTTTTTAACAGCTACATTAGTATCTTTCTTTAACTTCTGTGCAATACGTTCTTTCATCTGATGTTTCTCATCACTATCTATGTCATCTTCTTCATCATGGCTTTCGCCTTCCTCTTCATCCTGAGCAAACAGCATAAAATATTAGCACACTTATTCACTTAAAAAAAAGAAACCCACCTAAATGCTTCATTTCCCTAGCAGAAAATGCTATTCATTTCTAAATAAAATCTAGTTATATTTGAGGGGTGTGGAGACACAGATTTCAAAAAACACTGGGCACATTTATCCAAAGGGAAAGAGGTTGCCTATAAATTTTAGGAATTCTTCAAGGGGTTGAAGAGGAAATGCTAGTTCTGGGAATTGCCAATCACGACTGGATACAGTCTCTAAATAGGAACACTGGTTAGAACCTGGTGGGTAAAGACCAGTGGTCTACCTAGTCCAGCATCCTGTTTCACACAGCAGCCAACCAGTTGTCTTGAAGGGCCACAGAAGCAGATCTTGTCCCTCCCCTGCTGATGCCTCCCAGCACCAGCATTCAGAGGTTTGCTGCCTCTTTTAAATGGAATCTCCTTTCAGTCTCCATGACCATTAACCATTGATGGATGGTTCCCCCATGATTCTATCTAATCAAGCTCATCACAATCTGCACCAGCAGTGCATTCTACACTGTAGTTACTCATTGAGTAAAGAAATTTCTCCTTTTTTCTGTCCTGAATCTATTTCTCAACAGTTCCATTAAGCACCCATAAATTCTAGTATTATGGAAGAGGGAGAAAAAGCTCTCTCTAGCTAATTTTTTCACCCGTGCATAATTTTATAAACCGCTATCAGGCCTCCCTTCAACCATCTTTTTTGAGGCTGAAAAGTCCCAGACTCTCCAGTCTTTCCTCATAGGAAAGGAGCATCAGACCCCTAATCAGCGAATGCTGGCAGGGGCTCATGGGAATTGTAGTCCATGGACATCTGGAGGGCCGCACTTTGACTATTCCTGCTCTACAAGATCCTGCTGCCCAGGCAGAGCACACTGGCTGTCTGGAGGCTCCTATGTGAAGATGAAGCCAAATGACTATCAGATGTGGGAGAGAGGTGAACAGAGCAAGAAGATGGGGAGGCATAGCCCAAACTATTTTAAGCTGTGATGTGAGGCTTCTTGAGCCCACCTGTGAAAAGTATTTTAAAAGTGTAAGTATTTTTTTTTAATCCCTCCACATCTGTTTAACACTTACTCCTCTATGGAGTCTTCTTTAATCCTTTTAATTCTACCTGTTCCTTGCAGACTCAGAACAAGTAGCTTCAGCTGTGATTAGCCTCAGTTTTATTGCTTGAAATTCACTCTGTTCTCCTTAGCGATTATGGTTATTAATACCTATCTGTTAAATGTGCAACTAACATTTCAGAAGGACCTATGTTATAACAATTTCAGAAGCTTCAAAAATAAAAGTGCACAGCTAACACTTTTGCCCTGCTACTCTCAGTGGAGTTCAATGTCTTTATATAACTGACACATAGAGCAATGTGAAAACAAGTCACACCCTTCTCAAGCCAGTGAAGTCAATGTGCTTAGAAGCATGTCACTCTGTGAGGGAGATTAACAAGATAAAGCAGAATCACTATATTGACCTAAAAAAAACATAACCCTGAATGACCCTTGATACACCAAAGTGCAGGCATCAATAGTCAAGGAGGGTTTAGTTTCTGGCAGGTACCCAATTTTACTGAGAAGAATATTAGACACAACAATCATGAGCTCCTAAAAAAACGTTTCTGTTTATATATGCAAATCATTTACAACACTATTGGAATACTGGAACAGGGTGGCAGAGTGAAAGGGACTCTAAATTGCGGCAGAAGTAATACTTACCTCGTCTGAATTATGTACTTTGCTTGTTTTCTCACTGAAGGACAAAACAACATGTGTAAATAGATGCATCTCTAATACACATTCAGTCGCCTGGATGAAATCAAAACTGCATTAAGTACAGGAGACTAAACACTGGATTTTCAGACCAATACTGCTACTCCTTTACCTTGCTCCTCAGAAACGTATTCGAGAAGCAAGGGTGAACCATCTGCACAGACGTCAATAACAAGGACTGGGCTGGCAACCCTAGCTGCTGCTTGCTCTTTTAGCCTATCCAATTACAACACCACTTTCCGCCTTTGGCCAAATCTTTCCTGTAAAATAAAACACCCGGCCATTTGTTATCATTTATCTCCATAAAAGTTTGTTAGAATTATTAGAGCAGCATTAATTGCTACTGTTCTATCAATTTCAACCATGATGATACCCAAGTACCATTGCAGTCGTGATGCAATTTATTATGTATATATATATATATAGTAGTCTAGTCCAGTGGTCCCCAACCCGCGGCCAGCGACCCGGTGCCAGACCGCGGCTCCCTCTCCCTGCCCCCCCCCCACAGTTAAAAACTTCCCAGGCCGCAAGCTTGCGGCCCGGGAAGCTTCTTACTGCGGGAGGGGGGGAGAGGGAATCAGGGCCACGCCCGTGCATTGCGCATGCGCGGGCGGGCAGTTGCCCTGCCGGTCCCCAGCCTCAAGAAGGTTGGGGACCACTGGTCTAGTCAATGCAATAGTTTGGGTGAAAGCAATTTCATACTGACATATATGTAGCTGGATTAGACTATACATGCAGAATGCAAAGGATGGCTGGGGAGATAAAGGGAAATAAAAGAGGGGAGACACAGCAGACAAAATGGGGAGGGGGATGGAGAAAGAAGGATGGAGAAGGAGTCATACTGACACCTTATAGTGAGAATTTGCCTTATAAACAGATGAGTGTGAGCAGAGGAGTATTCTGGGATGGGCTGAAAGCCTTTAAGAGCATCTCATTAATGATTATTAATGAGCTTCATTTTTTTGTGACTGTCCAACTGAAAACCCAATTGAGGATACTACAAAATACAGAAAGAAGTAGGGAGGGAAACGGGCAAGAGAGAGCAGAACTACCTCAAGGAAGGTTAGATATTCACTTTAAAAAGCTCCAACTTTCCACACCTTTTCTCTAAGGAAGGTGTCTGCAAGGGTGCAAGCGAAGGAACTAGAAACAGAATTCCTTTAGGAAGCTCCCAGGTCTCTGTTTAAGGTGGCACTCACATCATTTCTCTGGTTTTCTCACAAAGTACTTCTAAGCATTCAATCCATAGCTTCTCTCTCCAAGAAGAACCATCAGCTCAAGCAGGCTGGAAAAGGGGATAGCCCCAAGTTTAAGAACATGAGGTTTGTTAGGAGACAGGTATGCTACAGGTTGTCTGATGGAACAGCGACTAGATCAGACACAAAGGCAAGCTGCAATGAGAACCAGCTTATCAAAGCTACACAGCTGCTGATTTTAATAAGTAGCATACTAACCTTTCAATGGCAGGAACTGAGCTCAGATGCGGATCATCTTTCAGTAAGTCATGGCTGCTCTTGCTTTTTCCTTTCATATTCTAAAATGTAGGGAGAAAAAAAAATGTGAAACCTTTATTTTTAACCCACCGAACATTATGTCAGTGAAGAATTATAGCATCATTCCTCATGCACACAGAAACTCAAAACAACCTATCTCTGGGGAGGAACCAAGGTTCAATAGCAGGACATTTGATTTGTTTGCAGAAGCCCCCGGGTTCGGTCCACAGCATCTCCAGTTAAAAGGGTCAGGTGGGAGGTAATGTGAAAGACCTCCAAATGAAACCCTGAAGAGCTGCCACCAGTCTGAGTCAACAGTACTGACCTTGGTGGGCCAGTGGCGGGATTCAGTATAAGACAGGTCCATGTGTTCAGTTGGACACGGAATAGGACATGATAGGAGGAGAGTTATTCAAGTCAATTAGTTAAGGTTTCTCAGCATGTTCAAGAGCTACATCCACAGTTATGAACATGTTCAATACAATCTAATCTTGACACAGAAGTATCTCCCTCCCCCCACCCCCAGTACAGATGCCACAAGTTAAGAGGGACTGCTAGAACTTCAAGCACATTCATATACAAATCTAAGTTCTCTATGGACAAAATTTTTAAGTACCATCATATTTTAGCTGAACAAAACCACAAGATAATTTCCCCCCTTTTTACATGCATGTTTCACTTGACTTTGCTGCATTCCATATTTTTCACAAAACTCATAAACCCCAGTTGTTGCTATGAAATGGAGTTCCTGATCAAACTAAGGAAGGTGAAAAGTTGCTGAGAAATATCCAAGTCAGTCAAGAACAGTTACCTGGCTAACTTTGTTGACTTCTACTTCCTCCTCTTCAGCTTCTTCTCCAAATGAAAGTAAGCTAAAATTTCTCCAAAAGAAAAAGAAGGGAGATTCTCTGTATTGCTTAAAATATTTTGAATTTTCAACTAAATTCTCTCTACCCATGATTTATTTATACAGCCTTACTTTCTGTAGCCTCATATTGTACAATTATGTTATTTCATGGGACTCTTTACTCATTTTGAGTTAAGTAAGTAGAACCTAATTTTTGCATACACTAATAAGAGAACACACCATTGACATTTTTGGCAGCCTTTGGAAGAAAGCTAATGGCTGATAAGGCAACTTCATTCATTGATTGCTTTTGATACTTTACAACTCTTACTCTGGAACTTTTATTGGCTGCTATGAAGAAGAGTTGGTTCTTATATGCTGCTTTTCTCCACCCAAAGGAGTCTCAAAGTGGATTACGTTTGCCTTCCCTTTCCTCTCGCCACAACAGACACCCTGTGTGGTAGGTGAGGCTGAGAGAGCCCTGATATTACTGAAGAAGAAGAGTTGGTTCTTATGTGCCACTTTTCTCCACCCAAAGGAGTCTCGAAGCAGCTTACAGTCACCTTCGCTTTCCTTTCCCCACAGCAGACACCCTGTAAGGTAGCTGGTTGCTTGTGGGGAAGTGCAGAATCGAACCCAGCATGCCAGATTAGAAGTCTGCACTCCTAACCACTACACCAAGCTGGCTCTCTCTATACATATTTTATATGTGTAATGAATTGGGGCGTGTTATAACCAGACCTTTGAAGGTAGCCCTCCATGGGCCAAAACACATCGGTCAATTGATTTATATAGTGCATAGCACACTATTTTGCAATAGCCTATGGACTGTATATATATGTTTTAAATTCTTAGTTTTTTTAGATTGTGCACAATAAAAGTTACATAATTTTAACATTAATACAGACACTCAACCTTTGAAGGTCCTGACTATTATCGGTTGGGTTCTTATGATTCCAATTGTATAGCTGAGCTTGTCAAAGAACTATAACTTGTCTCAAAGAATAATTACTTTGTGCCTTTGGTTTTTGCCTTCTTTACTTCTTCTGCTGGCTTTTCCTTCTTCAGCTTCTTACTGGTCCTTGGAACTATGTCATCAAAAGGGTTAAACAAAACCTACAGGGGGGAAAAAGAGATCTATTTCCAAATCTTTTAAAAAGAATCTCTTTTGAGAAAAGCAGGTCTTCAAGACACACCTAATCAGCTTCTCGTACCGCAAACTGGTCATCTGAGGCAGTGTTGAGTCACAGCCAGCAGATTCCAAACCTGCAAAGTAGCCAGTGCCCTGCTCTACTCCATTATGAATTGGAGCAGACACTTTTGGGAACAACTCACATTGCCCTGCCTATACCAATCAGGCCAGGAGATTCACAGCCATGACTCAGAGAGCGGGGCAACTCCAACTCTCCCCCTCCTCTGAGGATTCTAATGGCCACTTGGCCAGCTGGCTCAAGAAGAACATCTGACAGAAATGATCCCAAGACTCGGACCCATACAACATTATCTGTTCTGCTCCCTACCTGGTTTAGAAACCAGTTTTCTCGGGGAGGACTGCACTTCTAGCACAGGTTTCTGTTCAGACATGAGCAATTTTACCATTTTTAATGTGATCTCAGGATCAACAACAAGCCTGTTTGCAAGGCAACTTGCAAGGGATGGGGGGAAATGTATTCAACCAGTTTTTGTACCCATAATAATGATTGCCTGTGACTTCTGGGACCCCTGCCAGAAGCTGAAGCTTAGCTTTAAGCTCTTCACAAGGTGGGGCTGAACATATTTGAGGGAACAATTCTTCCTGCTCTATCCTCCCTTATGAAATCATTAGCAGACGAAAACATGGCCGAGCAAGGCTAGTTCCACGGTGGCGTATTCATGCAACTGCAAAGCCCACAAATTTTGCACGGCCTTCAGTTGTTAAAGTAAATATGATGGCTGTGAGGCTAATCTTCATTTCTGTTAACGAGGCTAATCTTCATTTCTGTTAAACCTGGCTGAAACTGGGTTACAATTAATTTTTATTTTATGTGATATGAAATTCTTCTTAATATAGGATTAGATAAAGCAGGAAATGAATGTCAATTTAAAAAAAAAACACTGACATGCTGACAGTACAATCCTATGCAGTTACTCCAGTCTAATCTCAGTAATGTTGATGGATTTAGACTGAAGTAATTCTGCATAGAGCTATACTGTACAGATGTTCCACCCACCAAGGGCTGGTTGAACTGACACAGGACTCCGGAGGGCTCAACGTTCAAAAGTGGTTATGCAACAGGCAGACATAGAACATAAGGGTTTGTAAAAAACTCATTCCCATCACTACTTTGAAACAAAAACAAATTAATTTCTATAGCCTACCAGATTCGGAAGCAAAGGGGAAAATGTAGACTTCAATCTGATTCAAATCAATTTATACCTACCTCCGTACTTCTTATTTTATGTGGATTGACTGGTCTTTCTTCTGGGCCAATTTCAACCTCTGTAAGTCGTAGCATATTATATATGGTATCTCCAGTAATCTGTCAAATTAGAAGAGCCTTTGAAAACCTATTTCGAAGCCATCACTTTAAATACATTCTAAGCAATCTTTTTAAAAAGTCAATAACAGTTCTATTTTACATCAATCAGGGCAGCTTTTTCTGCAGCCAAGGTAAAAAAAAAAGCAGTGAATGTATACTTAAAAATGTACAAGGAAAACTAGTTTTATTGTGTTTGTGACTGAAAAATGGTGATTTAAAGAGAGACACAATTTTTAGAAATACAAAGATTCCTCTGCTGAATGCCAAGTGTCAAATCATCCCTACTGGATGACACGGAAAGAACACTGACCCTAACATTACCTGTCAAAGTAAGGATATAAGGAATCACTTGAATGTCAAAATGAGGGAAAAGGTTCTCAATGGCCTATGGAGCGTTCTGCCAATATAAGAGCCACTTGAGTTGGAGACACTAGAACCATTTAGGCTGAAGGAAGGCTGAACTTTGAAGATCCATCCCAATGTGAAGCTTGACTTGATCCCTAGAACTGATTTTTTTCTTCAACTAATTTCTCTCTGTTTACAGCAGAACCTGGCCTGGGTTAGATAAGTGTTCTGTGATAACCTAATGGGCCTATCTTTGGAAAAAAGGCTATGCTATTTTTGTTGCTCTTCCAATTCAATCTACAATCAAACTGCCCTTTCTTCTTTCCTCTGCCTTTCATGCTTTTCCTACCACCTCTGCTGAAGTAATACAGTCTTCAATTTTTTTTTTTTAAGAATTCCTCCTTTGCTTAGTGATTTCAGTTTCACATCCAAAAAAGTCTGACAAGCTCTTGTTGGATTTTTAGCAAAGGTTGTCGAGCAAGAACAAAAAGCCACTATGAACTTAGATTGACAAATAATGAGGTTTGGAAAAGAAGCCTTGCCAACCTTTCCAAAGATGGTGTGTTTGTTGTTAAGTTCATCTGCACGACCCAAAGTAAAGAAGAACTGGCTGCCATTATCGTGAGGCCCAGCGTTTGCCATGGCAACCAGTCCGCGTCGATTAAAGCGCAATCGTGAGTGGAATTCATCCTGCAAATTAAAAAGGAACAACAGTTAGTGAGCAAGTTTAATTGGCTCATGTTCATTCAACAAATTGTCCACACATTATGGACTTGGGAATATTGCAGCAAAAATCAGTATCTACAGCTAACTTCTAAATTACAACACCACCTCCTGCTTTAATTTTAACACCTGTTGTACTTGTACCATTATAGAGTAATAGTTATTTGAAATATTACAAGCGATAATCACAGCACAAAGAACTGCAAAATGAAGTAGTGTATTTGAGAGCTTATGTTCTTTTCTCTCTCCCTCTTAGCAAGTAGTAGCAATTGTTCGTTTCCAAGACACAACACAATTGCAAGCTTCTGTTAATGAAAAAGACTGTTAATTAAAAACCCTCTCAAGATAACTAGCATTACTCACAGGAAAACGTGAAAGACCCAGGACTGTTCTCCTGCAAGCTGCAGCTCAACAAAACATGTCCATTCGGTCCAAGACCTAAGAATTCTTTCCTGACTACTAATAGCCTTTTACACCAAGACTCCAGGACATAATTCTTAATATAGAGATCTAAAACTGGTTAGCAACAGAAATCCTGAAAACTCTGAACAAGATCCAGCCGAAATTATGCCCTTAAGTTCCACCAATTTCAGCTAACCATTTTTCGACTTCCCTTCCTGGATCATACTTCCTGGATCATACTTTTATTTATACATCTATACCAAGCATATGAAAAGGGTAAATCAATGAAAAATGAATGAAATAGAACTCCACCTTGAAAGTGGCCCCATAGATAGACTCTCCTCCTGCCCCAGTGCCAGTTGGATCACCTCCTTGCACAATAAATTCTGGCACAACTCTGTGAAATATTGTGTTGTCATAGTAATCTGAAAAGAAGATTTGCATCAGGATATTTTAGTGGAGTTCACAATTTTGTCGGAAAAATTATGGACTTCCATTTAAAAATAATTTCTTTACAGAAATGTCACACTAAAAGACTTGTCTACATTTTAAAAATCGAAGAAATTTCTCCCTGGTCATAATATTATGAAAAGCTTAGTTAAAAGAATGGTTTTCCTTCGCATTTTTTTCAAAATATGGCTTGAGACCAGGCTTCCAAGTGATACACTTGTGCAAAGCTTAAACTATTTTAGAAGACCACGTTAAAGACCAGTTGCTCAAATCTGTTATCTTTAAACAAGCAAAATAAAATAAGCAAATAATCAAGTACCTTCCATACAAAGCTGAACAAAATTCCAACATGCTTTGGGGGCTTCTTTTGACCATAACTCGATATCAATATCTCCAGCTGTTGTTTTCAACAAAACCTACAGGAGAATGAAAATCCATTTTTCTAAAACAGATTCTAGTGTATACAACTTGCTATTTATAGACATAACTAATCTTGGATACTACTAGAAATTCATGAACACATAAAGCTACCTTATACTGAACCAAACCAACAAATTCATTTCTTTACCACCCTTCCCAGAAAAGCCAGCTCAAGGCAGTTTCCAACATCAGAAAAACAATTCAGTGATTCATAAAATACATAATAATTAATATCTATTAAAATCGATCAATCAAAAGCATTCCAGCATAGACTAGTGCCCACCAGGAGTTCCCTGCTTTTCAGAAAATCTTATTTGGTATGAAACAATGGGATGAAATGGACATTCAGGGCACCTTACACTACATAATACTGCCCCCCCTCCCCCATCACACACAAACCTGTCTTCACTAATTTGCACACACAAGCTTACACAATTTGATACAATTCAAATGTGAGAAGTTGTTTCCCATGCTATAACGCAGATGTGGAGAATTTTTTTTTGAGCAGTCTTCAGGGATGCAGTTAGCAAAAGCAGCAGCAAAGGAATAGTTAGCCGAAGTTACAAGAACATACAAATCACATAAACACACCAGTAAGAGGAGAACCCTGAAGAAGCTGTCCCCACAGAGTATCTGTTTAAACATCCAAATCCAGAGGAACATGGGCAGGATATTATTTAACTCTGTGGTTATACAGATCTTCAGCTATAGCTGCTAGACCAAAGCCTATTCAAAAAAAGGTATTCCAAGGCAATGCTGACAATCACATTACAACGGATACACAAACCTCTTTTGTGCACATTGTTGTAAGAAAGTTCCACCATGCTTTCACTTTACAAATTAACTAGTACCAGGACAAATGTATAGTTTTAACTGTACATTTAGTGTGCTGAACATAATATGAGAACTATCTAATGCACCTATGGGGGGGAATAAGGGGTGCCATAGATTGCATGTGCATTCACTGGAACTTGTGAATCAGGTTGGTGTTGTTAGTCAATACAGGGACAGTTCTTAAAACACATAGGACTCCAGCCTTAATTGCTTAAAACTGACAGTGCAATCCTCTGCAGTTTCTCCAATATAAGCCTACAAAAAATCAGTCAACTTGGACTGAAGTACTGTGTCAGGGCTGCTAACTCCAGCTCTGGAAACTGCTGAAGATTTGGGGGTGGCACCTGGGTAAGCCGGACTTCAGGGAGAGGAAGGCCTTCAGCCAAGACTTTTACCTGAAGCTGCCATTTCCTGCAGGAGAATTTATCCCTGTGGCTTGGAGACAAGTTTGAATTCTGAGGTATCTCCCGGATCCACCTGGAATTGGCAGTGAATACACAAGAGACATTGCCTCAAAATTTGGTACAGCCCAAGTGGCCCTGGCATCCACCAGCCGTACCTTCTACCTTGCAGACGAGCTCAACTTCATGCATAAGCAACCCTCACCTTGCCGTTAGTCGGAGGTTCCTGGATGTAAATGTTGCTCATGATGTGAACTGGATACAGGCCATTCACTGCGCAATCAAGCCCGTACTTACGCAGGCTCTCCCATCTCCACGGTAAGAAACCCCAATTACCGGGAGGAACCTGCCGCCATGTTCGGAGCTACCATTTTTCATGAAGGGGGGGAATGGAAAAAGTTCACTACGCTCAAGCGAGTGAACGACCTCTCCACTCAGCACCAAAAACAACATGAGCCTAAAACAGTAACTTAATGAGCCAGGTTTGCGCTACAATCCTTAGCGCCACCATCGACTTAATAACAACAACCCCCCCCCCTCGCTATTGGTGCAGCCCACTGTGCTCCGCGCAAACCCTTCCGACCGGAAAGCGCTGCCTTGGATGTTTTTATCCGTAGGGTGAAAAGGGGCGTGGACTGGCTGACTGGGCAGGGACTGGAGGAAACTGAAAGGAACGGAGGAAGGGTCAGAAATTCGGACTCCGAATTCCTCTTCACCTGGGAGAAAGTCTTGTCGAAATCAATAGGATTTCTCGAACGGAGTGTAAACTGGAAATCGGCAAAATTTGTTTCGGGGCGAGCATGCAAAAGCTGTAAACTAGTTGTTCGTGCTCAGATGGAGGCAAATGGATATCACTCACCTGCCCACAATAAACACGTGTACGCACCAAACTCTTTAAATAAATAAATAAAACAGACGACTGTTTGAAAATGATAATTTTAAAAAACCTGCCCACGATTTATTCAAATTTAAAGCGTAGATATTAGCTATTGATCTATGATAGCTAATTGTTTATTTTATTTATTTTTATTTATCATACTTATATACCGCCCTCCCCAGAGGCTCAGAGCTGTATACATCATAACAAGGAACAATACATAAAAACATGTGAATAACCTTATAATAACTAATAATTGTAACCAGATAACAGTACAGCAGCACAATATAGCAGTAAACAATACAGCAGTACAAACAGGTCCAGGGCTTATTGGTGGAAATCTGAGGGGGGGGCGGGAGGGAGCAGGGGCCCTTCTGGTGCTGTTGATTACGTCTCGTCTCAGCCAAATGCCTGGCGGGAGAGCTCCTTTTTGCAGGCCCTGCGGAACTGTTTAAGCTCCGTCAGGGCCCTGATCTCCTCCGGGAGCTCGTTCCACCAGATGGGGGCCACAACAGAGAATGCTCTGGCCCTGGTCGAGACCAGACGGACGTCTTTAGGGCTAGGGATCCTTAGCTGGTTGGTGGCGGTAGAACGCAGAGCTCTTTTGGGGGCATAGGCGGGGAGACGATCCCTCAGGTACACCTGACCGCGTATGGCCCAGTGTACCGCCCTCTCCTAGTCCTGAGGGTGGCTCACGTAGAACTAAACAGAACAATACATCGAACTCATTATAGCGAATAAAGCATAACAGTAATTATGACAATAAACAGAGAAATAACATTTTAACGTAGCAAACAATCTAACAGGCTTAGGATTGGTCATATCTACCGCATGGGTTCAAGGGAGGGAGGTTCGGGGACACAGTAGACGTTGTTTAGTTTTGGTTTCATTTATGATGAGCGTTCAGGTGGAAGCTGAGATTCCTTCGGCCAGGAAGCTCAATGGATGCCTTGGGGGCAGTCACTCTTGTCTTGCCTGAATCTACCTCAACAGAACGAAGTTCGAGTCCAGGGGCACCTTTAAGGCCCGCAAAGGAAGGCCTGGAGGATCATTGTCCATGGGGTCGTGATGGGTCGGACACGACTTCACACATAACAACAACAACAACAAAAGTTCTAGTCAAGGTATATAAGCTTTCGTGTGCAGGCACACTTCGCCAGGCATCGACAGGAGCCACTGGATTCAAACTTTGCTCCACTGCTTCAGGCCAACACCCAAATCTACCGCGACAGGACTGTTGTGAAGCCAACGGAAAGGACAGAAGGCGCATGTGTTTTGGTCTTCAGTGTTTCATGGAGTGGTGCAAAATAAATTGGATAAATGGACTCAGGAGGAGGCTTGATATCTCAGTCACTAGCATACATGGGATCAGGTGGCATGCAGCCCTCCCTTTAATTCCACACCCCTTGCATATGCACTTGCAGTGTGTTTGTGAAATCTACTTGTAAAGTGCATGGACGGTGCATGACCCAACCTGTGTGGAAGGAGGCTAAGTCAATCAGGAACCCTGCAGGGATAGATTCAAATGAGTAGCCGTGTTGGTCTGAAGTAGCACAATAAAATCAGAGTCCAGTAGCACCTTTAAGACCAACAAAGATTTATTCAAGGCGTGAGCTTTCGAGTGCAAAATTCGAAAGCTCACGCCTTGAATAAATCTTTGTTGGTCTTCAAGGTGCTACTGGACTCTGATTTTATCTGCAGGGAATGAGTCAATGGCACGGGCAGCTTCATTTGGCGAGAAGGCGGGTGGGGGGACGCTGTATGCGACGGCATTATGCGAGGCGGCCCTGAAACGCCTTCCCTGTCTCTCAGCGCCGAGACTCTCGATGGGCCTCGGGCTGCCGGGCCGGTGAATGAGGGCTGCCTGGTTGCCTTCCGGGCCCTCGCTTGCCCCGCGACACTTCCCTCGGTCTCCCCTTTCCTTTCCCCTCCCCGTGGTACTCTCTTGGTGCGGCGCTCAAAGTCTACCGGCGGGAAACTTTTGCCACCGCGGGGGTGCCCACCCGAGAGCTGATCCGGCGCGGAGTCCGCGAGAGGCTAGGTGGGGCCTGGGGGCTTTATGGCGCTGCCAGGTGAGAAGGGTCAGCCAGGGCAGCCTTGCGCGCTGGAGGGCGACCGGGGGGGGGGGGGGTGTGGGACGGGACACTGCTGGGCTTCACCGCCTTGCGCTCCTGCCGGGGGACGCACGCAAAAAACCGCACACAACACAGGAAGGACTGGGCTGTATGTCTGGGTTGTGAGTGTTGGAAACATCTGAGAACTGCCGAGTGTCCCAAAGCGCCATCAGTTTAGTTTAGTTTACTTTGATAACGTTTGGCATTCGGCGTTTTAATGGTGGACTTAGAAAAAAGAACAGTGATCGGAAACACTTAATAGCAACTTTTTGCTCTGCGGCCCACGTTCATTAAGGATCTAGCCTGGTGCTAGGAAGTATGAAAGTACAAGATGATGTGTTGCGTTCAGTTTGGTCTCTCGCGTTTTTTAACATTCACATGAGACCCCTGGGAGAAATTGGCCACAGTTATGGCATTGCTTGTTGTCCGTATACTGATGACAGTTGGCTAGATTTTTCCTTCTACATCTTGATGCAGAAGTCATCTCCCTCTCTAGATGGCCTGTATTGAAAATTAGCTTCTGAGATTAAATGGCAGTTGGAAGGAAGGATAAATGGAATCCAGTATTGTTTGGTCATGAAATTATGGCTGAAAGGTTTTTCCTAGCTAACTGCTTCTTAAGGCACGGTTTATAATACTCTAAATGTACCTGCAGGAAAGGGTCTCAGGATGTATTATTGAAGATTTCAGTGCAGTATTCATTTATGTAGCTTTACATGGCTGCTATAACAGCAAATAAATTAATTGCATATATGGGAAACTGGAAGAATTGTGCTTAGATGGTCACTTGTGTTTATAATTTTCCATCTCTCCCAGAGTTAACATGAAATCTGTTTGATTTTTTTTAGGAGGAAATAAAGATAACATTAGGGCAGGGTGCAAGAAATGTGGCTATCGTAAGTATCAGCACACTTTTACAGTTCTGTAAGCATTGCTTGAGATTTTACAGTGGTTAAAACATCACTTGCTCAGTCTGACATTAGTTGGTTGCAGCAATCCTTGAATACCTGCCACTGAACTAGAAAGTAAGGTGGAACTGAAAATAAACTGTAATGGTAAACCACAATCCTCAGAACTATACAAGCCACTGTTTTGAAACTTGCTGCAAAGCAAATTTTTAATACCTCCCCGTTTTTTTGGTACATTTCCAGTCTACCTGGCTCGGACATCCGCCCTGAGTCTGCCAAGAGAGGGCAGAATAAAAGTTTAGATAATAAACATATTGAGGGATAGTGAGATAGCAGTTACCTCGATCCCCCCTCCCAGTATGACTTTTTTCCTAAATTGCTGAAAGGAATATCAGATTCGTTGAGGCAATGATGTTTTGTTTAGCTCCCTTCCAGTCTGGTTTCAAGCCTCGTTATGGGATTGAAGCAGCCTTGGTATTCTGGTGGTTGACTAGCACTGGAAGATGGACAGACTCTCGATTCACTTGGACCTTTGAATGGTTTTTGATACGATTGATGAAGAAGAGTTGTTTTTTGTATACCACATTTTTCACTACTTGAAGGAGATTCAAAGTGGCTTACAACTGCTTTGCCTTCCTCTCCCCACAACAGACACCCTGTAAGGTAGATAGGGCAGAGAGAGCTCTGTGAGGATAGCTTGCTGTGTGACCTTAAAGTGAAAGAGAGAGGGGGAGTGTCTGACCTAACAGGGACAGCATGGTCACAGAGTTGTCATCATCAGAGTTCTTGTGGCGAGGCATTGCCAGCCTGACTTCTTGACAACCAAATCAGAAATGCTGCCATTGTAAAGCTACCAATAGTTCAAAGCTTTGCTTGCTATGAACATTACTTGGGTGACCAGGAGCCAGTCAGTCTTTCTCAGTCTAACCTACCTCATGTTGAGAATAAACTGGAGCAGAATCACTTATACCACCTTGAACTCTTTGGAGGAGTGTCTAGATATAAAGTTCCATTGTGCTGGCCCCTTAATAATGATGTAGTGTGTTCTGGCAGTCGAAAAATGGAACTGATTTGAGATAAGCCACTTATAAGCCACTTATTTGGAAGTAAGTTTGTGTTCATTTTGCCGGAAGAGACTTTGTTTAATATTGGAGATTTATTTTCTTTTTTTTCTACTATTTATCCATTTCTTCAGGGTTAGGTGCTTCAATCATTCTACAGGACAGTAGTTCTTAACTGTGCTTGTGTTTATTTTTACGCAGCTGGCCACCTTACATTTGAATGCCGAAATTTCCTCCGGGTGGACCCCAAAAGAGATATCGTTTTAGATGTCAGCAGTACAAGCAGTGAAGACAGTGAAGAGGAGGAGCTGAGCAAGCTACAGGCTGTACCAGAGAAAAAAAGTAAACATTGGACATCTTACTATCTCCGGCTTTCTTTTCTCTTTCTTGTGCTCCTTCTATTGAGTAGCCTCCTTGCACCAGCTCATTTCTCGCACATAACATTGAATGACACAAAAACACTAGCATAAGCCGGTCAGTGTTGAAAACTTTGAGGCTTATTCCCTGGTTATTTTCCTCCAGCCTTGTTTGAATGAACAAGCCACTCACTGAGATAGATCAGTGCAATTGAAACCCATTCAATTGTATTATCGCTATAGGACTAATGACTGAGTGACCTTTGCCAGGTGAGCAGTGGGGGTCTGCATCTGTTTTGCTTCTCCTGCATCTCTCTGTGGCTTTCAGCACCATCAGTCATGGTATCCTTCTGGAGAGGCTGGCTGTGTTGGGCGGGGACATCGTTCTGTGGTGGTTCTGCACTTACACAACCAGCCAACTCCAGAAGATGGTGCTGGGGGATTGCCTCTCCATGGGGACCTGCAGGGTTCCCTCTAGTCCGTCGTGCTATTTAACATCTATGTGAAACTCCTGGGAGAGGCTGTCGGGGATTTGGAATGAGGTGTCACCAATGTGCGGAGCACACCCAATCCTCTTTCTCCTTACCAGCTAAGCCAGGTGGGTCTGTGGAAGTCCTGAGGAAGAGCCTGGAGATTGTAATGGGATATGTAAACAAAGTGAAGCTCAATCCAGACAAGACTGAGGGGCTGTTGGTCAATGGAAACTCTCCTTGGGGATCTGTGGAGTCAGCCTGTCATCAAGGGAGTTACAATCCTTCCGAAGAAGAGATCAGTTAGCCATCAGTTTCTGGGTACACTTCAGAGTGCTGGTTGTTACTATTCTGAATAACTCTGGTTATGCCTGACTCAGAGTCAGCTCGGCTCCATTTTCTGGCTTCCTGGGAACATCTGCTTGGATACAGGATGGTGATCACGATGAACTTGTGGTCTTATATAGCAGGGCTCTTCTTATGTTCTTAGTTGTCCTGGTATATGAAAGGGAAGTCACATGAATACATGAAGTGGGCTTATACTGAATTGAACTCTTGGTCTATCAAGGTCATTATTTTCTGCTACCCCAATTCGCACCAGCTCTCCAGGATCTCAGGGGTGTGCGTTTGACTATATTGAGCTGAAATTATACCCCCAAAATACCATATTGATATTTGGGGGGTATTAATTCAGCGGGAATCCAGTTTTGATTTTTTTCTAGCGACCAAAATGGCCAAGCCTGAAAAATCCAAAGTTGCAGCTTACTATGGAGAAGGCATTTATTGCGTACAGCGGCTTAAAAATCTAACCTGCTACTTGTTAACTGTTGCAGCTTTAAGTTGTTATGTCCTGCAGTTAGGATAGAGCAAAACTAGATCATGATCTTTTTTTGTCATACAGTAAGTTGTGTAGAGTTTCCAGATGTCTGATTTGAGATGCCTGCACACAATACTTCTTACATTTTGAATCCGCAGGCATTGCTGAGGAAGAAGAAAAGAAAAGAGTTAAGAAGAAAAGCAAAGAAAAATCAAAACTGAAGAAAGGAAGGAAGAGGTATTGTTTTAAGAAGTCTTCTCTCACATGTTCCAAATGCAAAACGGGTGCTTAGAAGATGCTTATTCAAATATCTGTACAAAATGAAGCCAATGGGAGCTGCTAGGGGAAATCACTAGGAATCTACACTGCCCCGAGATGTCACAGTGAAGGGTGGTATACAAATTAAGCAAGCAAACAGATAGTATTTTAAAAATAAAACCAAAAGATATGTTTAAAAATTGTTTAAATGAATATAAATGTAATTTGTTTTGAAACATCAAAAAAACCCTGTTGCTACCCAATCCTTGAGGAACCTGTACAAGTGACTGCATACATGAGAATAGTTATGAGTTACTCTATTGGTTATGTTAGTTTGTTCTTTGGAGTGCTTTTTCTATGTCCCATTTCCTCTGGAAGACACCCAGGCCTTTGATTGGCAGAAAGAAGCTCCAAAGCATACACTCAGACTACCTATCCATATTCATAAAAAGTAAATGTTCATTTTTTCCGAAAAGTGAATGTCTTAAGCAATTTACACCCTTAAGCCCAACAGTATGCATTATTCTCAGAGGGCAATAGGCAACTAATGGACATGCTAGACAAGAGAGGTATTCAGGAGATGCTACTACACTGTGACATTATCTACACATTCTTCAGAGTCCATCTTTATGCTGTTTGCTGGAACTCATTGTAGCTGAATGAATGGGGCCTAAGTGAAGACTCTGTTGTGTTTACTCGAATGAATTAGTGTAGCCATAGACTAACATGAAACCTATTGGTGTCCATCTTCTCACTATTAGCTGGTTTGGTGACTCATCTACATTCTTGTCTTTGCAGATCTTATTCATCAAGTGCCACAGAAGAGGAAGAGACCAAGTCAAAAAAACAGAAATCCAATAAGAAGGAAAAGAAGGAGAAAAAGAGTAAATCCAAGAAAAGAAAGCATCACAAAAAGGAGAAGAAAAAGAGGGGGAAAAAAAGAGACTCCTCTTCTGATAGTACAGACTCTTCTAGCAGTGACTGAGGAGCAAAGCTAGGCTGATTTTTTTTTTTTTTAGTTTTGTTATGGTTATGGGTTGGAGCTATTTGAAAAGTCTGTAGAATGAGTTGGTCGAGCAGATCATTCCCCACCTTTCCTTTCCCCAAGAGGCCTGCCATCTTTCCTGAAACTTATCAGAAGCCACTTTCCAGCAAACTGTGCCACAAGATAGGCCACTGCAAGAACAGAAGAAAATTGGATAGGATTGCCTCTTTTTCCCTCTTCGACTGGCAGGGAGAGAAAGATGATTCCACTCAATTTCTCCTATTCAGTGCAGCACTCATCCTGAGGCCATTTTTGATGAGACTCTCCTGATCCTTAGAGAGAAGATTGGGGACAAATGGCAGGTCTGGCGAAAAGCGTGTAAAGATCTTTTCTGCCAGCTCCTTTCATGAACTCTTTTGCTTCATCAAAGCTTATGTTCAAATCTCTATGAAGCTGCCCAGTTTAAAATGTATATTTTAACTCAAACATCCATCTGTCTCCTCATTTTTTTTATGAACACCTAGAAGCTCATTTCCCCCCTGTGCATTTTAGTTGTTCGTATTGTGTGTGAAAAGGAAGTAGTTTCAGCTCAAAGGGTTTTATTGAAATATCTGCCTTCTGTTCATGAACAGGATATAGCAATGCCATCAGGGGAGTTGTATCACTAGTGACTTCACGTATGTTGTACAATTTTAATAAAACTTTTAACACAGATATCAATTACGCAATAAAAAGCCACAGGCTACTACTGCCTTGAGACAGTGCTTGCACTGAGAACTTGTCATTCTTGGTAGGGCTCCCCTACTTGGCACAATACTGGCTTTGGCAAGGAACTGGCATGGGGGCATCTTATAGTAGAATCATAGAGTTGGAAGGGGCCACACAGGCCATATAGTCCAACCCCCTGCTCTATGCAGGATCAGCCCTAAGCATCCTAAAGCATCCAAGAAAAGTGTGTATCCAATCTTTGCTTGAAGACTGTCAGTGAGGGGGAGCTCACCACCTCCTTAGGCAGCCTATTCCACTGCTGAACTACTCTGACTGTGAAAAAATTATTCCTGATATCTAGCCTATATCGTTGTACTTGTAGTTTAAACCCATTACTGCGTGTCCTTTCCTCTGCAGCTAATGGGAACAGCATCCTGCCTTCCTCCAAATGACAACCTTTCAAATACTTAAAAGAGGGCTATCATGTCCCCTCTCAACCTCCTTTTCTCCAGGCTGAACATTCCCAAGTCCCTCTTCATAGGGCTTGGTCCCTTGTGCAGGCTGTGGATTTGGGGAGAACCATACATTCTGCTTTGTATGGACATCACCCCACCACCAAAGAAAAACCCAAAGGGAACAAAAACCCAACCTGAAATGCAAGACAGGAACCCAAAGGTTTGAGCAAACAAACAACAAATGGAATAAAATACGGCTATTTATTACCTAGTGCTCATAATTAAGACTGAAAACTACATTCAAAGATATCATTTAAAAACTTAAATTCAAGTTTAGAGGGTTTTGCATGTCTGATTGCAGACATATTAGTGCTTTCACAAGTCACATCAAAAGTTCAAATGTGTTTTGACCCTCGGGGCCTTTTTCATTGATCACAATGATATTACACCCACACAAACTATTCCAACATAATCCATCTTTTTCAGGACAGGCAGGTAGTGTATATGTGCACCACCGCCATACATCTTTGGGTCAGGGCTTATGTGGTTGTTTGTGTGTTAAGACAGAAATGACTTGTGAAGTAGAAGTATGGACCCTGTCTTCTCGACTGAATTGATAATATACTTTTAAGCACCCAAAGATTTTTTTCCCTTAATGCAAAGATGCATTCTGAGACCTGAATTAAGACGAATGACTTCTTGTCAATAGAGATTTCCTATTTCCATTTTCCCCCTTGCCATTACGGTTAATATTTGTGCAGATGATAGATTCCCAAAAGTTCATATATTTTTGGTTGGATTGAACAAGTGAATATGCACAAATACTTTTTGTCCCCTTGAAGATGATTCTACTAAACGATTATTCTATAGTGTCGTATTAATAAATAAGGTTAAAGTGAACCAGGACTGTCAGTCCTGCCATTTCTTTAATACCAGATGCTCTCTGTGATGGTCAGGGGCAGAGGTGGCAACAAAAAGAGCTCTCTGCTTTAGAAGGGGTAATCTTACTACTGTATTTATTCAGGTGTTGCTAATATAAAATACCTCAAAGGTGCAGTCCCAAGCAGAGTTATACCTTACTAGCTCCATTGAATAGGCTCAGATGGTTTAACTCTGTTTAGGACTGTAGTGTAAATTAGGTGCTGTCGGAAAAGTTCTACCTATTTAATTAAGTTCTACCTATTTAATTTGTAGAGGAAACGGTAATACCGAAGAATAGGGAAATCATTTAGAGATTGTTCAAAATGTTGAATGAAATACCCCTAGAGGTTGCAGCTGAAATACCAGTATGAGACATATCTAGTTACATAAAGTGAAATATTCATTTCACTCCACCTTAGTATACTTGTATTTTCCTTGGAAGTATCCTTGTGACACCATTTTAGGATTACTAACCTTCAGGTGGGGCTTAGAGTCCTAGACTTACAAGTTATCTCTAGATCAGGGGTAGTCAACCTGTGGTCCTCCAGATGTCCATGGGCTACAATTCCCATGAGCCCCTGCCAGCGTTTGCTGGCAGGGGCTCATGGGAATTGTAGACCATGAACATCTGGAGGACCACAGGTTGACTACCCCTGCTCTAGATTACAGAGATCAGTTCTCCATGACAGCTTTGGAGGGTAGACACTATGGCATCACATCAATGCTGACATCCCTCCCCAGATCTCCAGGAATTGCCAAACCCAGACCTGGCAACCTTATATCATTATCTATCCTGCTGCTGCTTTTTTGTGATTGTTTTGACATTGGTTTTGGTACAATTCTTTTCAAAAGAAAGGTTGCAATCAAAAGGCCTTTTGGATGCTCTGTGGATGAAATACACATTTTGGTAACTCCTGGCCACATCAGCACCATTTTCCTTGCCTCAGTCCATGTGGCCATTCCCCCTCCTGTCACTCGAGGGCTTTTAAAAAACTGGAAATAGTTAGAGCTCTATAACTTTATAAGGCTATAACAAAACTACTGTAGTAATAGCTAGCACACTTTTTAAAAAAATGCCTCCAGCCCCCTTTGTTGTGGTTTTACAAAGGGAAAGGGACAGGGTATCTTTTCTCTTAATTCTCAGAAATGAAAATTGCTAGAGATTGACCTTATGTGACAGCTAGCACATTGCTGCAATATACAATTATAACATAATGGTATAGCAATCAAGCTCGTTCTGTTTATACTGGACAAAAACCCTCCAGAGGTGGTGGTGGGGACCCCCCACAGAGGGCTGTGGGTACAGGGAAGTACAGGCAAAATATAAATGCCTCTGCATTCACAGCAGCAATGGGAGCTACGTAGGGAGTTATCTCTGTGTGGAAGCAGTGAGGGGTTTAATCCATTACAATACTTTCATGTGTAAGTTCCGCCAAAATAAATGGAAATTGCATAGGGCATTATTATATAGATTCTACAAATTACCACAAATGGGGTATACATATGAAACCCTCTTAGTGGATTGTCCCCATTTGTAATTCTCCAAAGGATTTGCTTGTGGCATATTAGGTTTTGATAATGGATTAATTTTTTCCCCTGAATACCGCAGCTTTGTCAAATGTAAAGTGCACAGCGTGGGCTTGCTGTATAATCCACAGTGGAGACGTTGTAGGCCTGTAGGGAGACGCTATCATGTATTCATTCAAGTTCTTTTTTTATTTAAAGGGGGAGAAGAATGAGCCAATAAGCGTTACTCACAGTTGCATGAAAATTGCCTTTCCATTAGATTTCTATTTTCAGTTTTAAGCACTGTGCATTGGACTGGGTAGTTCCGTTGAAAAAGATGCAGCCTGAAAGTTAAAAAAAGCTGGAGTTAAAATTAGTTTACTGAACAACCGGAACAGTTTTGGCAACTGTTATCCCTTTTTAAAAATTCCCCTGAGAGCCCATGTGATCTAGTGGTGACACTAGTGGTGGAGCTAGTATCGAGGAGACCTGGGTTCAAATCTTCATGCGTGCCATGGAAACTCCTTGGGTGAACTTGTACCTGTCGCACTCTCTCAGCCTAACCTACCTCACAAGGCTGTTGTAAGGATAAAATGGAGGGGAGGAAAACATTGTAAGCTGCTTTGGGTCCCCGTTGGGGAGAAAAGCAGGGTACAAGCTGATTAAATATTAATAAAGGTGTCCGGGGTACATTCAGCAGCAATAAACCCTTAATAGTGCTATATAAACAACTTCCAAAAGAATATTCATTCATCTCTCCAAAGGTACAATCTTTTCCCCATTATCCTTCCTTAAATAGAAGAATTCCTCTCATAGCTATACGTCAAGGACAAAGCCTGGCCTCTCAAAAATATAGCTCATTAGTTTAAATAATTAAGCAGTGACTTTTTTGGAAAAATGAATGTGTGAGTTACTGTACTTCTCAGCTCTCTATAAGAGCAAAAAGCTATGCTCTGAACTTTTCGAAGAGGGGGAGCAATCCAGCACATCAGGCAGTGGGGGGGGGCAGGTTGAACCCCCCATCCCAACAAATAGCTATTTCCGCAGGGAGGCTTCTCTCCCTGGAATCAATTTGGGCTGTGTGTGTGTGTGTGGGGGGGTGTACATTCCACCAAACAGCCCACCACCCCATCCTGGCCTGGCTTTTCTGATTGACAGAAGTAGCAGGTATGGAGCTGACTGCTAGCAGTCAGAGGAGCCAGGCCAGGATAGGCGGGAATGGGGGGGGGGCGGGACAGGTTGAACTTCTCCACAGCCTGACCAACAGCTGATCTTGCGGAGATGTTTCTCTCCCCAGGATCCGCTTGGAGAGTGCAGGGGGGCAGGCGGTTTGAAATGGGCATGCAGCCCGCCAAACAGTCCATCTCCCTATCCTGGCCTGGTTCCTCTGTCTGATAGTCAAAGCTGGCTCTCTGGGGGCTGAAATCACTCAGACTGATAGAGGACAGGCTTCCTCAGGAGGTGGTGGGTTCTCCATCCTTGGAGATTTTTAAACAGAGTCTGGATAGCCATCTGACCGTGAGGCTGATTCTATGAAGGCTCAAGGGGGTGGCCGGTTATATTGGATGAACAATAGGGTTGTGAGTGTCCTGCATAGTGCAGGAGGTTGGACTAGATGACCCAGGAGGTCCCTTCAAACTCTATGATTCTATGAGTCTAGGAAGAAGAAAAAGACCGCAGCAAGTCCTACAATGAGAATAGAAAATAAATGGGTGCTTGTACTGTGATAGTATAAGAATACATGCAATATTCAATACATCCTTAACACGCCCTAAATAATTTGTTAAGCCCTTGGTGGGAGGGCTTTGTCCGTGATGAGGAAGGGGCCTGATTGGCCCCTTCCTCCGGACAGACCATTGGCCGGACAGACCATTGGCCCGGCCGATTCCCACCCTGCTGACAAGGAAGCAACTGCGAGCCACGTGGAGCACGGCTTGCAATTGCTCCCTTGATGGCAGCCTGACATGGTGAGAGGCGCGAAGCGCCTCTCGCCGCTTCAGTCCCCCGACAAAGGGAGCCTCCGGCAGCCGCACTCTGCGCGGCTGCCGGGGGCTCCCTGGTCTAGCACCCGCTGTATTTAGCTTACAGCGGGCTTGATTACTAGTAATGGTATAAAATCAAAACACATTTCAAATATACAGAGCATGTACAGAGTATAATATAACAGTGAACCAGATAAAGCAACTTAATTATGCATGTTATTGTGATTCGTATATCATTACAATGATCTCCCTGAAAAAGCTTAATGTGAAATGCATTGATGTTTCACAAATATTAAAGACTAGCTTCAAAGCCCATTCCTAAGAACGGGCCTTGAAAGGGTCCCCTCCCCTGGGCCCCGGCCAGGCACCTTAAGGTGGCTTTGGGCTGCAGTTCGAAGCCACAGGCCCACTACAGAGCTCCTTAGCAGGCAGTCAGCAGGCCCGGAGGCCCTCATTAGTCAGCAGGCCCGGAGACCCAGGCTAGCACGCCAAGAGGCCCTCGTTAACAGGCCATGCTTAGCAGGGCAAGAGGCCCTCGTTAGCAGGTCCTCCACCATGACCCTTTGCCCAGGGCCTCTCCCCTGACCTGCTGCTGGCTCCAGGCACTGAGGTGCATCTGAGAGCAAAGAGGCTAGAGTCCAGGGATGGAGAGCGGGAGTGGCAAGGGCAGGGCCCTATTCCAACTTGGACAGTTGCACATGTTCCACCCCCCCAGGCTGTTTCATATATATAGAGGAACCATGGATAAGGACTAGTAGTAAAGCCCATTGCACAAATGATACAATGGGCTGTAGGCCACCTGCACTCCCTTTCAACACTCCCCTTCCCCAGCCTGCAAAAAGAGGGAGGGCAGCTGGGCGTTGTTGGTGCTTATTCATTTATGGGGCTGTGAGTGGCAAGTGGTGCCTAGCTGCTACCACCATGCCTTCTCTGGGATGTCAGGGATGTCATCTCTTTTGAGGTAGCCTTAGCCCCACTACTGCTGCTGTTTGGGAGGAGAGGACAGCAAGCAGTGGGGGCAGGTTCTAGCCACTGTCACCTTGCCCTTCTCTGACAGAGGAAATGTATGGCTGAAACGAGATTTAAGATCTGGAAGCCAAATCAAATGTTTGATACCTTCTCCGTACGTTGTTTTAACACCAGTCACCCCTTCATACTAGAATGCACTGTTGCTTGGAGCTCAAATGTACTGTAAGAGCAATGAAAGAGTTCAAGTGTGTAACTCTTCACAAAACCAGAGTGAGGGAGCCAGCTTTATAAGTACGATGCATCATGTAGTCAAATTTAATCCACATCAAATCCTGTTGTGCTGGCTCCAGCCAGCTTTTTCTAATAGTATCTCACTCCTCATCTCTAGCATAGACTTTCAGATGGTCATAAGGAACTGGCTGGCTGGATCCAAATCACTGATTTCAACTGAAGTGTTTAGACTGTGCTTAATGGTGTATACTCATGCACAGTTGTCCCCAATCCCCAGTTTGTGGACCGGTACCGGTCCATCGATCAGTCGGAACCGGGCCGTGGCTCCTCCTTGTCCTCCTCCTCGGCTGCTGCCTCAGGGGCTGCCCTGCCACTCTGCCACCGCCTCACCTTTGGTGCTCTCCAGTGGCCGTCATGGCTGGGGCTCCCCCTCAGCATGGCACTGCACAGCTGCTGCTGGCAGCACCTCCCAATGGGCGGTGGGAAGCCAGTAGCACCGGCGGGAAAACAAGTGGAGCAGGGGCTCAGGCGGCAGTGGCGGCGTCCCTCGGCAAAAGACTACCCCTCCCCTGGGCCTCAGTAAAATTGTCAAGCGTTGACCGGTCCCTGGTGATAAAAAGGTTGGGGACCACTGCTCAGGCAGATTCAATCCAGTGTAACACCACTGAACTGAATGGATTTAGACTGGATAAATTCTGCATAGGAGTGCACTGTAAATCTTTTCCACTGACATCAATGAACCTTGAAAGCTTAACGTTTGTATATATGCAAATATGCAAAACTAAACATTTAAATGTTTATTCACTATACAGCAAAAAAAAAAAAAGAAAGAAAGAAAAAGCCCACCTCAATTTAGTTGTCAAAATAGTGAAAAGGATTCTACTGATGACTCAAACTTGACTCATGTGCAGGGAGCAGACAAGGGCCTGTATTGCATTTCAAAGTCATTTCCAGTAGGCCTCATTTTTATTAAGTACAAAAGTAGTTGGCATTTCTGGATGACTGAATAAGTAAGTTGCTTTGTACAAAGGCACTTCACCAGAAAGATATTTCTGCCTGTCAGTCAAACAAAAGCCTTAAGCTACAGCTCTCAAGCAATTCTGGAATAGTTTCATAGGCTATGTGAAAAATACATGCATTTCCAGAGAACATGATTTGATTATTGCAGTTCTGAAGCACATTCAGTTATTAGATGATTTTTTTTGCATATTTAAACCTGCTTGCCTGTCCTTAGTGATAAGATTTTAAGCAATTATGCTAAAATGTATTCAAAATAGCCTCTCTCTTTATGCCGATTTTTGGATGCTGAAGGATGTGCCAGATACTGATAATTTGGTAAGCAAAACTATGCTTTGTTAGAATGCTTTAGGATGCCTTAGGATGCTTTGGGCTGATCCTGCGTTGAGCAGGGGGTTGGACTAGATGGCCTGTATGGCCCCTTCCAACTCTATGATTCTATGAAAGAAAGGCTGCCTATAAAACCCCTGGTGTCATGCAGCAACCTGGGTTATCTTGTCCCTTCTTCTCTTCCCTCTAGAGGTAGGGAGGGGAGGGGATGGGGGGGGGTTGTTCTGCCATGTAGTCTGTCTTAATGTATTTTGGTGACCATTTTAATGTTTTTTTTTATTTGGATGTTTGGATGAGCCAGTTCGGGAATGGCGGGCAATAAATTATATAGTAATAATAACAACCACAACATTTGGGTTTTTAAAATATCCGATTACAGGAAAGCACAAATGCCAAAATGGCTCAAAGCATGTTCATTCAAGCTTAGTTTTGCTGATTAAATGTATCCAATTTGTTAATCAATTAAAACTCAAATTCGCTGAATTGATCACAGCTTCCAGCCCTATTTAAATAAACATCCAACAGTTTAATTCTACTGCATTGGAGGAATGTGCTCTCTATATATATATACCCACACACACTCAACAACTTTTAGAGCCAAAAATTAAAATTATAATATTATAATTTGACCCTTTATCTCCAGTGTTTATTCTGAGCTATGAGCGAGGAAGGCCACGGTGCATGCTGCAACTTACCAACAAGCAAATAGTGCAGTGGAGAACATGATCATATAAAGGGGTCATTGGCCTATCAAGATCAGCCTTTTCTACCTCAGCTGGCAATCGCTTTACAGCAGGGGTAGTCAACCTGTGGTCCTCCTGATGTTCATGGACAACAATTCCCATGAGCCCCCTGCCAGGATTTGCTGTCAGGGGCTCATGGGAATTGTAGTCCATGGATATCTGGAGGACCACAGGTTGACTACCCGTGCTCTACAGATTATCAGGTGGAGGTGCCTACTACTTACTCCTTTTAACTGGAGATGTTGGAGAATGAACCTGGGACCTTTTCCATGCAAAGCTGATGCACTGCTGCTGATCCATACTTGCAAGCCACAGATCCAGAGCCACAGGTGTCTGATTTTTGAACTAACGTATAAAGTGCTGTGAAGTGCTGTTACAGAAATGCTAGGGTATTATGAGTCTGGTCAAGCAAGGGATTTTTCACCCCTCTGCATGACTAGCACAAAATTGCCAGCCTTAAGTAGGGCAAACAGCATTTTGCATTTAGATCTGATTACAAGTCATTTAAGGTAAAAATAAGCAGTGTGTGTAATGTTCCTTCTTTGTTTAAGTTAACTGTCACGCATACTTCTGCAAGATGTATAATTAACTGCCATGCCTTCTAAAAGTCAACTTCAAAAAGACGATTCAGTGAGTCCTTATAATTAAGAACTCTTAAAAAGTTCTTTTCCTTGTCAAGCGGATGCAATTCCTACCCTCTTGAGCCGAAGGAATCTCCAGATGTTGGCGCCTCAGACCAGTATCTAGTCTGTGCGGCTTTGCATCAAGAAATAAGTAACAAAACACAAGGACGCTAGCGATGAAGGCAAGTACAACCAGTACAGCAATTCCCAGTCCAATCTCCAAACACATAGAAACATAATATCTACTACAGTTAAAAGATCAACAGAACACATAACTGCTAGTTGTAAAGTGAAGTGTTTGTTAAAGTAGCGATCCCCAACCTGTGGTCCGTCGGCTAATTGGAGGTGGGCCGCGAAGGATGCCTTCTTCCCCCCCCCCGGCCCTTTACAACACACTTTGGGTGTCATTGTCTCCCATCACTCCCAGATGCAGAGAAACAAGCTCAGGGTTCCCATTGATTTGTCATTGTCATGAGTTAAAATTTCCATGAAAATAAAATGTTCCTTATGTTCATTGTTGTGGTCTGTATCTTATTTTGAAGGGATGTTTAAACATTACCATAGCGATCAGAGAGCATTAGGGCAGCAGTTGAGAGTAGAGGAGTAAACTAGCCGCCCCCCCACCGGGCCTCAGTAAAATTGTCAAGCGTTGAGTGGTCCCCGGTGATAAAAAGGTTGGGGACCACTGTGTTAAAGGATGGATAACAAATGTAAAATATGTGTTCATGCTATCAGATACTCCACTCTTTTGCTTAAATTACTTGGATCCTCCCCCTCCGCTCTGCAACATTCCAAGCCTTTCCCCATTTCAGCAAAAGCGCCATTCAAGTTGGAGGAAGGATCTGTTGGCTACAGAGCACTTACAGCTTGGCTGAAAGGACTAGTAGGCTACATGCCAATATAATTAGCCAGAGGCCCATTGCTTTAATATGGGAGCCCCTGCTTTATAAGTCCAGTGGCCCATCTAGGCTAGCATCCTGTCTCACAGAATAGCCGACCAGTGACTCTGGAAGGGCAACAACAGGTCACAGAAACCTTCCCCTGCCTTCAATGTGGCCTCCTCTCATTGCTATTTTATATGGCTCTTCCCTTTAACCACCATGGCCAATAGCCGCTGATGCACCTATTCTCCCCTTTAAAATGTTTTGGATGGGGTTCTTAATTTTTGCAGATAATTTTGTGTGTGTGTGTGTGTGTGTGTAGAAAATGTTTTCCAGTTTTTTCTTTCCTTCCTTGTAGGGGTTTGTCATATTTAAAGTGAGATGTAGCATCACCATTTCAGCCAGGTTACTGTCATATTTCTGCCCAAGTCACGGGTTTTCAGGACTGGCTTTCAGAGAGCTTCAGGCACTGTGAACGTTGGCTTTTCCTGTATGAAAGCAATACTCTGGTTTAAATGTAAAGACACATTCATGTATTCATATGATGAAAATAAAAAGGCAGGCATATAGGCCCATATTACGGCTAAAACTCACTTACATCATACAATCAAACTCGCTAGAAAAATCATTAATGCTTGGCATGGTCAGCGGCAGAAGGAAACATGGTCGCCAAAGGATCCGCTGGCTCGACATGATCAAAGCCGATGCAGGGATGACCATGAACCAATTAAAAGAAGCAGTCAGAGACAGGGACGCATGGCGAAGACTTTCCTATAGAATCATCGAGGGTCGGACACGACTGAACGGATAACATCATCAACATCATCATCGGCCCATACAGGCTATGACAGATGATCACATTGTGCTCCATTCCCAGCAACTAAACAAATAATTTGTCATTGTGCAAGCATTGAGATAGTAATACATTCAGCTATGCTACTTTGGCCCAGATGATATCTCTATCTCAACTTCCACTAAGGAATATAAAAAAACTCTTGAGATAGTTGAGACGTTAGGTAAACTGAGACAAGAATCTAAAAAAACAGGGTAAATATATATTTCCTGACAGAGCAGTTTCCTGACAGAGCTGTTTCTCAGTGGAACAGACTTCCTTGGGAGGTGGTGGGTTCTCCATCTTTAGAGATTTTTAAACAGAGGCTGGATAGCCATCTGAGAGAGAGGCTGATTCTGTGAAGGTTCAAGAGGGTGGCAAGTTACAGTGGATGAGCGATAGGGTCGTGGGTGTCCTGCATAGTGCAGGGGGTTGGACTAGATGAACCAAGAGGTACCTTCCAACTCTATGATTCTATACTATGCCTGCAAAATTATTCTAAAATGGACAAATGACTAAATACTGAGTGACATAACATTGACCTAGTATTGAATACACAATATTGGTATTAAAAGTGCCACTGGACTCAAACCTTGTTCTGTTCTGTATTATGTGTTGCGATGTATAGACCCTGTAGTATTGAAGAAACAGACCAAAAACAATAAAATAATTTTTATCTTTTAGATGGCATACCCTGACTCCAACATGGTCTCAGATCACTTGGACCATTAGAGCCCAATATGTAAATACTCTCTAAAAGATGTGGGATTTAATATGATTTACAAATCTGTGCAGAGATTATAAGCAGTGTGGTTAAACCATGTTTTGAAGTTCCTAGAGGTGAACATGAAAAGGAACATAATGATGTTCCTTTTTGCATTGCCACTGTTCACTAATGCATCACTCGTATTTGTCCGGAAAAATCTGATTACAGTCATTTAGGTGTTCCTGCTAGATCAAATTGATCTGCTGGCCTCATATTGTATAAACTGGAGTAACGGTAAGCCCCAGTGAAGTGAGCACAGCCCGGCATATGGAAGGGTAGAGTTATCAGATGCTGAGGCAAATAATTCACCTTTCAGTTCTCTCTCTCTTCTTGGTATACTGACACTCATTCATAAAAATTAACTTATTTGCTTCTTGCACATCATTTAATTGGTGAATGATTATAAGCTCGTCACCGCTTGCTTGAGATATTTCACTGGGGACTGAAGAAGCAGACGTACAGCTGTGCTCTATGGGTTGCTGGGCAGATGAATAACAGTATACAAGTCGGGCTCAAAGAGGGCTTTGCAGCTGCAGCCTGCCAATGTGGGCTCACCTTTAATTCAGTAAGGGTATCATGCCACTGCAGCAGAGCCGATCAGACCTACTGCTCCAGTAACAGACACCATGGCCAAGTGCACAGCAATGGTACAACAGTAAATACAGATGCAATTTTTTTGGAAATGACAATGGCCTTTATCAAGCAATATTAAAACAAAACTAAACATAAGGACACTTAAGTTTTCCTCAGTGAGTATTCAGGAATCTGAGAAACAATTTTTTTTGGGGGGGTAGTAATGAGCTTCAGTGGAAAAGAATAATTAGAAGAAATGATATATGTACAAGCAGGGAACTCATAAGGACTAGGCAACGAGCATCTCATTTCTCATTTGGACACTGGTTCCTATTTCCTGAAAAACCTGGTAGTTTGCTTCTCCCCTTTTCCTGCTTCCTATGCATCTACCGGTCAACCTATATTGTGTCCTTCCCTCCTCAGTTTTTCCCTCCTTCCTTCCCCATAGCACTTTAGCCTGAAAACCTATAGTGGTGTTGGAACCTGCAAAGAATAACACAGAGTGCCTCATTACCCCCCTTGATGTATTCTTTCCCAGCTCCAGGCAGCCTTCTGGTATTTCAGCAACTGGGTCTTGGATTGTGTTGCTTGTTAGAAGGAAGCCTCGCCTTCTGTGTATGATGAGTCAATAGAGCGATAGTGAAATATGTTAGGAGTTCCCGGAAGAGGTAAGCGCCCTTTCGGAATGAACTCAGTTCCACAGGGCCTGTAAGACGGAGCTCTTTCGCTAAGCACTTGGTTGAGGGCAGACTGACAGAAGATCTTGCCCCTCCTCAGTGTCCCCTACTTGTAATATCGTCCCTGGAGACTTGGTAAATTGGGGGAGGTAAGGTGGGGTTTGGGGGTTAACAGCTAGCTTGTTGGGGTTGGGGAACTGTGTGGTTTTACTGTTCTTAGCTGCCGGGAGCTGGCAGGCCGAGTGGCAGCCTATAAGTATAGTTAATGATAAATAAAATAAATAAATACAGGGACTTGGCTAAACATGTCAGCTTCATGTTATATAAACTTGTGAAGTCACCAGCATAAATTTGATGCTCTCGGCACCTTGAAGTATTGCATTGGGACAATAAAGAACCAGTAAAATAAATACATCTCGTGGTCTGTCTTTAGTTCAACTAGATGTTCCACAATATCTGTAGCACAAGTTAAAATCCCTAGCATTTCCAGTTGAGGAACAGGTGGCAGGAAAGATCTCTGCTGGAGACCCGAGAGAGTTTCTGCCAACTGGAACGGACAACATTGAAAGACCCAAAGTAGAACTCAGCTTTGGGTACTATCAGATTGATAGCTGAGATATCCAGCCAGTGGTGAAGCAGAGTTGAGGTAGCAAGAACTCTTTCTTTTTTAAAATGAATGTTCACAGAGCTAAAACAGAAGTTCCCAGTTCCAGGGCTGACAACAAGTACATTCTCATGAACAGAGCAGTCACAGAAATAGAGATAAGGAATTATAGATGATATATACTTTGTCATACAATTCCAAGGTAACATGTTTTCGTTTCACTAAAAAATATTTATTAACAATGTAAAATGTCTAGTTTTTTTACAATCAGAGCTACTCCTGGCATGCCCTATAAGCAGTAACACTAATTTGATGTGCAGACACCATGCTTCAACCTTTAATGGAAACAAAATGGGATAATCTGCTTTACATCTGTGGATTGTATAGTTTCCTACACCGTCTTTTAAACAAGTAGTCCTTTCTTCCCAAAGCTGAATAGATAACATTTTTTTTAAAAAGTAAATTCGCTATTTCTAGGCATTGTACAATATGTAGATAGAACTCTCATATTTACAGGATCAACATATTAATGTCATGTTGCTTGTGTATTAGAAATTAGGATATTGTACTATGAAGATCTTGGATAAATTGAGATATAGAGTGGAAGACTAAATATGAATGAGAGCACAAAAAGCGGTAGAGTTTGTGCATGTTCTCTTACGATATTGGCTCTGTTTATTTCAGCGCTTTAGAACTTAAGCACAGTTTCGCTGTTCTAAATACTTTCCTATGGATTAAGATTGCTTAATAGAATATGTTCAAATATTTTAACATCATACTAGCAAGAGCTACAGTCATACTATTGTACTGTACACAATTGGTTGTTGTGGTTTTTTGTACATGAAATAACATTTTTTTTGCATGTTTTATTTGATAATGGTAATAGTTGCCTCTAATAACAGAATGGTTTCAAACAGACGTGCGTATGCCATTAAAAAAAAACATTAAAAAATATTCTTAACAATGTTAAATTGGTTTCCTGATTTTGGTTCTGGTCAGCAGCGATCTGCAAAACTCTTGACGAGGAGGAAGAGAGATAGAATGAGGGCAGTGTAGAAAACATACATTTTAAGTTAGAGCATTAGGTTTATCCGGCTGAAGGTCAATTGTATTGGCTACAGTTATCTGCACACTTCTGTATTAGGTCTTCTAGCTTGAGACAAGACAGCAGAGTCCAAAGAATCTTCGCTTCCGTCTTCGCACTAACGGATAAGGAGTCAAGTTTAGGAGGCTGCTATCATCTATGATTAAAAACACACACACATTAGAATTAGGTTATGCATACTGCAAGGCAAAGAAGGCTGTGGCGAGGTGAATGGCAGTGCCCCTAAGTGAGAAGCAGAGGGATCTAGTCCTCCTGTCATGTGCAAGCCTCACTGAAATAACAGCGGCCGTGCAAGAGCTTCTATCCTCTTCAAAGCACAGGAGAGTGTCCCAGTAAATTGTATTCCATGTTAATTCAGAGGAGGCTGCTGGAACAAGTCCCAGCTAGGAGTTTACAAGTCATGAACAAATACAGACAGTAACCAATTCAGGTTTGACACAAAGTAGTCCTCCTCCAAAAACCTTTCAAAGAAATCCAATTTCTGAATCCTTATAAAAACACGGGATTTTAACTGAAGCTGCACTTCTTGTAAATTAATTGCTTTTAAGGTAAAGGAATAGGGCCCAAATCAAATCACGTGTCCTTGCAAGCAGAAACACTGTCCTTGCAAGCAGATGACACTGCAAGTTGTCATACTAATTTTCGGTGTGACTTATTAATCCTTTGAAAGGCCTTTTGCGCTTTCTTTATGCATTAGAAAACCAGCAGCATTTGCAGGCCCAGTTTGCCTTGCTTCATTTCATAAATCCTTATGTTGTTCTACAGTGTCATAAACCCCCACTGTTCACATAACATAAGCAAAGTTCAGAGTGTGCTTATAGGTTTCACAGGGGGCAAGACAGCAGAGGACCATGATGGAGAGGGGGGGGGGGCAAGAGCAGGAGAACAAGTATAAGCCACTGCAAACTACAGGACTCTTTCAAGTGGGGTAAAATAAAGATGTCACAGAACTGGGTTTGTAGGGAGGATCTGAGTGGAGAAAGGAAGATGGGCCACACTGCAGCTGAGAACTTCTGGGGCCAGTGCCACCCTTGGCAAGATGCTCCTGGGGAATAGCAGCAGCACACCTGTTCAGATCAAGCATCTTAGAAACTCTTCTGAAGAAGGAGGAACCCAAAGATGCTGATGGGGGGGGGCACATAATGGCTCTTCACTGCTCTGAAAGCAGACTGTGTACTCCTTCAAGAGTTCTGAGAGGGAGTTCTTGGTATGAGAGGCAGTATGGAGAGTGAGACAAGATGGCTTTCTGAGTCATCAAGCTTAGCATATAAAGAATTCATTTACTTAAACTGACCCTGGCTACATAAATATGCAAATGTCACATGTGGAAATGAAAAGTTTTACCTTGATTTTTCAGTGGCAAAGGCATAGTCTCCCTGAGTTTGCTTAAAAGGTTTTTCATTTCTCTCATGTCTCTGCAGAAATGAAACACAAGACAGATCAAATAGGATATTACTTGAATAAAAAAAAATCTAAAGGTAAAGGTATCCCCTGTGCAAGCACCGAGTCATGTCTGATCCTTGGGGTGACGCCCTTTAGCGTTTTCATGGCAGACTCAATACAGGGTGGTTTGCCAGTGCCTTCACCAGTCATTACCGTTTACCCCCCAGCAAGCTGGGTACTCATTTTACCGACTTCGGAAGGATGGAAGGCTGAGTCAACCTTGAGCCGGCTGCTGGGATTGAACTCCCAGCCTCATGGGCAAAGCTTTCAAACGGCTGCCTTACCACTCTGCGCCACAAGAGGCTCTTAAAAAAAATCTACTGGCTGCTTAAAAACATTTCTAGTAATAGTATCCTATATATTCCAGACAGGAATCAGAACATCGAAATTGAAAACATTTAATGGCCAAAATGATATTAAAAAGAAATGCAACAGTATTTCCCCTAATTTTTATTTGTGTATATTCCTCCTATGCAAATAAGAAAGATTTAAGGAGGAAAACAGGAAAGCTGCCCAGATTAATGCCTGTTAATTAACTCACACCCAATAATCATGCTTAAGCTGCTCATCATTCTTTTTCAACCCAGCTTGGGATAGACAGCTAAATACTGCATAATATGAATAATAATTAATGGGAACCAGTTTTTCTTAAATTATTTTTGCTCTGAGAATTTGGTTAAACTGGGGGCGTTGACTACATACTGTGCCTCACATATGGTCAGCCAGTAAATGGAACCAGTCAAACAACAGATGAGGCTCTATCCCACATTACATTTTGTGCAGATCTAAGATTTTATCTGTATCTGTACCATAAATAAAGCTGTAGAGGGATGATGGGAGGAGTTGGGACTCATCACGTACCTGATTGGGCCCCTGGGGAAGCACTCGCCCTGGAGGACCAATAAGGCAGGGGATGGCCCTAACTGCCTCCATGTCCCAGATTGGCCCTCGGGAATGACAGCCCCTAGAGGACCAATCAGGTGTGGGACACACCATCCCCAACTGCCTCCCCCTCCACTTTCCAGCCACACAAAGAGTTGGCAGTCAAGTAAGGCAGCCCCAGCCCGAGCAGTCCTGCCGCAGCTTCACCAAGTCTTGGTGGGGCTGCTCGGGTGGGTGGGAGGTAAGGAGGGCCTGTCCTAGCTCACCCCTACCACGATCAGCCTTGCAGTGGCCTGGCAAGGTCTCGGTAGAGTTGCGTGGGTGTGTGGGTGAGAGGCAAGGAGCACCCGTCTGAGCTCACCCCTGCCCCGACCAGCCTCTCCACAGCCTGGCGAGGCCTTGGTGGGGCTGCCCGGGTGGGTTGGGAGGGAGGCGGGGAGCGCCTGCCCAAGCTTTCCCCCTCCCCAACCAACCTTGGTGCAGCTTGGCAAGGTCTTGGCAGGACTGCCTGGGTGTGGGGGGAGGCGGGGAGCCTGAGCTTGCCCCCACCTTGACCAGCCTGGCGAGGCTTTGGTGGGGCTGCCTAGGTGGGTGGGTGGTTGAGGTGGGTAACCCCCGCCAGAGCTCGCCCCTGCCATGACCAGCCTCGCCAGGTCTAGCTGGGTGTGTGTGTCAGAGTCCACTGCCTTGTTTATACAACGGGCTTTTCTTCTAGTTTAAGAATAAAATGTAGAACACCAAGCATTTATTGCAAGGGAGAGATCAACTTAAGGTATAGAGGGAGACACTACAGATCTTTTCTAGAAACTTTAGGTTCTTCTTTCAAGCAGTCTACCAGGGGAAGGGGATGGGTTCACTCCACTATTTTAGAACTATTGCAGTACACTAAATGTTAATATCAGAATTAACTGGTGACGGAGGGAGGAAAGTGTAGATGTCAGAACTGCAGGTACAATTGTCAGCCAGTGAGGATTCATGTCAGCTCTCTCTAGAACAGCCATTCTCAACTTCTTTTGGCCGCAGCTCTTTTAAGAGCACTTCTCAGGTTCCAGGGCCTCCTGCAGTAGGTTGGCCGCTTGTGCAATGAGCGAGATTTAAAAAGTCCTAAACTAAGAGTGAATTAATTATACTTGACACACCTTGGCTTTTATATATGTGAGGCAGATTTGTAGAACATTCAATCAAGAGAAGCCTGCACATTTCCCCCCTCGAATGTATTAATTCAAGCACCCACAAAGGAAAGAATTATGTGATTCATTTTTCTTTCCCTTAACAAAAGTTGAACTTCTTAGCAATTAATGAAGTCATATGAGACAAAAAGGTAGGGTGGCCAGCTCTGGGCTAGGAAATACCTGGATACTTTGAGGGTAGAGTTGGGATTGGGTGGGATTTGGGGCAGGGAGGGACCTCAGTGGAGTATAATGCTATACAGTCCATCCTCCAAAGCAGCCTTTATCTCCAGGGGAATTGATCTTTGTCACTTGGAAATGAACTGTAAAACAGGGGATCCCCAGGTCCCACCTGGGGACTGCCATCCCTACCAAAAGGGTATATCATTAGTTCAATTACCATGGTCCCCCATAAACCCTTTGGACTCTCCTTCTCACATTGTTCTGTCTATGGCTCCCTTCAAATGTGCCAGCCCCCTCTCCCCCCGCCCCCGGAAGACATTTGTCCCCTGTTGAGAATGGCTGGTGCAGAGCACAGGCTCCTTGGCAAACCTCTTGGTAGTTACAGGATGTATAAAGCAGCCCAAAAAGTAAAGGGGAGGAACAAGTTGAAGCTGATATCTCAGTGTCTTTCACTCCCTTAATCTGTAAATGTTTTTGATTCAGATGGACTTGGATAGTCATAACAACTTAAAATATGACAGAATTGTAATTTCACTGGGATGACACCCAATAACCTGACAGTGGCACAATAAAATCAGAGTCCAGTAGCACTAAGACCAACAAAGATTTATTCAAGGCGTGAGCTTTCGAGTGCAAGCAGTCTTCCTCAGACTCTAAAGCTCACGCCTTGAATAAATCATTGTTGGTCTTAAAAGTGCTACTTCAGACCAACACAGCTACCCATCTGAATCTTGACAGCGGCAATGAGTACCCAGCTTGCTGGGGGGTAAATGGTAATGACTGGGGAAGGCACTGGCAAACCACCCAGTATTGAGTCTGCCATGAAAACGCTAGAGGGCGTCACCTCAAGGGTCAGACATGACCCGGTGCTTTCACAGGGGATACCTTACCTTTTTAAGTCCAGGATAATTAAGGCCTATTAAGTCCAGGATAATTATTTTATCAATCGGTGTGGAAGCCACTCTTGATTTTGGATTCATAGGCTCCACACTGTTTGTAATTTTAAACATTAATATGTTTGTCATATAATTAACCATTTAATAAAATCTTGATTATATTACAGTAAATGTTTTTTATTTCCACTGGTTCTTCAGCTTGCTGCTGGACTGAAAATATCCGTTCACTATGGTGCATGCCCTGGTTATACTTTAGATTCGTCTTAAGTATGTGCCTCCTCATCACCAAATCAAAGGAATTACTAAATAAGGTCAAATTATTAGAACAGAATAAGGCACATACCTCTCTGTGTTTTCAATATCTGTGGAAACCTGCCATAGATGTTGCTGAATGTCTGTAGGTGAAGATGATGTATCTTCTAAAATAGGTACTTCTGAACTCTCCTCTACTTTGCTGTCTCCAGTCTTTGGAGCTGCACAGGTCTCCATCCCTTTGAAATATTCAAAAATATTGAAAAACAAGATTCAGTCAAATCGCCAACCATTTATGGACAGACATACTGTATACATAGAATGTATACATGCTTATGTTGTATAGATAGACATGGATGTCTATCCATTTGGAAAGCCTTGCTGAACATTAGAGCTCTTTAAAATATTTAAAATATTTGACAACAACAGCTGAACACTGAATATATTTTGAATGTTTGCATTTATTTTCAGCTTCTTCTAGTACAGAAGACACTTGGGCAGTGAATAAATAACTTCATCTTGTTTATGATAAATGAATGCCAAATTAAGGAATGCTATATTATTATGTCAGGAGCCGTGTGTGACATTATTAGTTTGACCACTGAGGAAGGTGAATTGGGCCAAACCATGTCTGGTCAGGGCCAGTATGTATGTATGTATGTATGTATGTATGTATGTATGTATGTATGTATGTATGTATGTATGTATGTATGTATGTATGTATGTATGTATGTATGTATGTATGTATGTATGTATGTATGTATGTATGTATGTATGTATGCATGCATGCTTCAATTTATATCCTGCCCTCCCACACAGTGGCTCGTGGCAGGTCACAATCTAAAATTCATCATACAAAACCCAATATCCCCAAAAGAGTACTATGCTCTCCCACCGCCAACTGGCTAGTAATCCCTGGCCCCAAAGAAGTACATCAGACCTCAAAAAGGACCATAGCCTTCTCTATACTGACCCCACCCGTTGGAACGAGTTCCCTGAAGAATCAAGGCCCTGGTCAAACTCTCCGAATTCCGCAGGGCCTGCAAAAGGGAGCTCCTCCACCAGGCATTTGATTGAGGTTAATCCGACCTCAAAACATCTGACCTAAAAAACATCTGGTGGTCCCCTTTAAGCCATACCCTCCATAATCTGAAGGATTAATACCTCCCTAGGGGTTGTTCTAATTGTTCAATGAATTAACTATAGTAACCTGCTAAAATAAATACTTACTATTCTTGTATTTTAAAAGTGCCTCGATATGTTATCTCAATAAACCTGAGAATAATGTTGCATGGAATGACAGCATTAATACCAAAAGGGAGAACAGTGGCTTGCCTAAGCCATCCCTAAAAGTTCATGGCTGACGTAAAATTTGAAACAAATGCCCCCTTCTAACTTGTGCTGCATTCCAGCCATTCTCATAATACTGTTCCAAAATACTTGAACTGTAGCCTATGACATGGAGAATTTTAATGCATAAAGATGATGAAAACTGGAAAGCATTTTGCGTACTAAAAGCGCTCTTTTGCTTAGATAAATCTGTTATAAATAGCAACTATGCTCTCTTGATGCAAAATACATTTTTCACATTTCCTAGTACTGTTTACTAGCTCGGATTAAATGGGGAACAGATGAAATGGGATGATTTGGAAGAGCTTCTCATCCTCTCTGTGTCCTCAGCAAAAAGCATACACAGGTTCAAACTCCCAAAGCTTTCCTTTGCTCAATTAGCGAGTGGGAGGAAAGCATCGTGCTTGCAAGAGCACATCTGGACTAAAACGGTTCAACCTCCTTGCATAGAGCAGCTATTTTTGGTTGAGATGTTTCTACTCAGTACAACAAGCCTCGGTTTCTTCCTGTAGGTCAGCTCCCTGCAGGAAAAAATACAGTCTGAACTTGGATATCGAACTGAACTGTACAAAAGATATAAAAAGTAACAGAAAGCCCAAGGCTTTGATTCTGCAGGGCTGCTGTATTTCCGTGAGGCAAGTGAAGGCAGCAGAGTGCTGAACTGAGCAGTCTGCTTCTGATCAAGACCTGCATGCACACCTCTTTACCTGCCCCCACCAGTGGAGGCCTGAATGAGCCATATTTATTCACACGTAGAAATATTTATGAGGTCTTTTTATGCTATCAGGAACGTTTCCTTGAATAAGCAAGGGCACTGGTGTGTAAGTCTAGCTCAACGAACTTCTCAATGGAAAATTGTACAGTGTTGTGCTGGTAGAAGATGCAGCAGATAAAAAAGGTAAGAGTTGAAGAAGTCTGAGTTAAAGTATTGCCCACGAAAAGTGTGGGGTGAAATGGGGCATGTTTTTGGTGAAATGCAATGTTCTCCTCTCCCATTATTCATATGATATGATGAAGAAGAAGAGTTGGTTCTTATATGCCATTTTTCTCTACCCAAAGGAGTCTCAAAGCGGCTTACATTCGCCTTCCCATTCCTCTCCCCACAACAGACACCCTGTAAGGTGGGTGAGGCTGAGAGAGCCCTGATATTACTGCTTGGTCAGAACAGCTTTATCAGGGCTGTGGCAAGCCCAAGGTCACCCAGCTGGCTGCATGTGGCAGAGGAGTGGGGAATCAAACCTAGCTCACCAGATTAGAAGTCTGCACTCCTAACCTCTACACCAAGCAGGCTCTGGTGCTGTTTGTAACCTTTTCAGCCACTTACTTACCCCTCTATTGTAACTGATCCTGACTAATTTATACTTCCCCATGCTGTACTGAACAGTCCCTGAAGAGATGATCTTTGCAGGGAGTCTTCCAAACTCCTAATACTGCACAAGAGGCTACAAGCACAACACTGGAAGATCCCCACATTGCTTAGGAAAATGTTTGTTTATTATGTTGCAACTGAATGACTCTCCTTAGTTTACTCTTACAGTACAGCGCTGAAAGACCCTCCCCAGAAACAACTTAAGGGAGAGAATTGGAGTTCTGTAGTGGGACCTCCCCTTACATCGGCAGAAGTAACTGGCAAGATTCAACCCTTCCTCCTCATTTCCCTGGAAGCAACTAATCCATATTCCTTGGCACGTGTCAAGTTGCTTTCTTTACTGAAATCAGTGGGAAAGCCTAAGAATGCCAAGAGCTCTAGGAGTGCACAGGGGTGGACACAGAATGTACTGAAGCATAAGAAAACTAGAACCCTTTCAGCAGCCTGGCTGGAGACTTACCAAGGAAAGTTGTGCAGAAAGACAATACAAGTGAGCATAACAAGATAAAAAAACTGCAGTTTATGATGTGTGAATACCTTTTCGATGAAGCTGAAGCGATCCTAGTAGACACATGGATTTTAGCATCTCTGTTGTATACATTTCTAAGCAGCACTGCAACTGGATATATAGTCTACAGATTTCAGGATGAATCTCACCATCTTCTGGGCTGCAGCAATATTAAAAAACAAAACAAAAGAATCCTGGAAATGTTATTATGAGTCTCCAATTCCAGTGGAGAAATAGTGTTCGTCTGTTGCAGCAAATACAAAAAGAAGTGTTTTGTTAGAGACTTATTTGTAGCATAAGTTTTCACAAGTAAGAGCAGCCCATGATTCTCTTTGTCTGTATAACTGATGTCTCACGGACAGTGAAACATGCTGGGTTGGATCGAATAGTGCCCTTGTGCGACCAGAAGGCACTACACTCATACAAGGGGAGTGCCACTAGGCACATGAAAAAAAATTGCAGTTTCAAATCTTGGCAAAAATTATCTGAAATAATAATCTGATAATAATAATAATCATGAATAACCCTTCACCTTTCGGATTCAGCTGGAACCAAAAAGCTTTGGGGCTTTTTGTCAGTATGCCTTGTTCCCCACCTTCCCAGGCAGCAATGCCTTTGCTGTCTGAAAAGATGGGGAAGAGAGCGCCCGCTGATCAGCTGATGATGACAGGTGCCCTGCACACTCCACTTAAATCCATCTCCAGTTGGGAGGAGCATCTTTCATCATCAGCTGATAGGTATGCTAGCTGCTTCCTTTTAATTGTGGCCACCACGCCAATCAGCTGATGACAGGCGCCCTGCCCACTCTCTTTAAATTCCCCTAGTTGGGGAGGGATTTAAAGGGAATGGGTGGGGTGCTGGTCATCATCTGCTGTTAGGCATACACTCTCCCTTTGCCTTCTCAGGCTTTGTCTAAAAAAGTGAGGGGGAGGATACATGTGAACGGTCTGAATCAGGTGGTCAAATCACGATGCAGGGGAAAAGAACCTGGATAAGTATTGATTTGGGTACTTTTCAGTTTATCTGAACCACCCATGGTTATTTCCAACTTAAGTTGCAACTCTCTCTAATAATTCCTATGCCATTACCAAAGATTCCCCAACTGAAACTACTTTTCAGATGGCAGGGGGAGTGGGGAATCTGATGCAGAAAATAGGCAGCAGTGGAATTTTTCCAGGAGTGAAATCCATTCTGCAGATTCAACGATTTACATCACAAAACATGCCATTCTACAGTTCTTTCTGAAAGTAACTATTTTAATGGTAAAGAGATAGAAATTCCATTATTCTATTTTTCTCCGTATGGGTGATAAGACAAGCCAGGAACAAGCAGCTCGCATAATGAACAAACCCTCCCACTTCAAACATATCCAAATATTAAAAAGGGGGACACCAGGGCCTATATATGTGAGACAATATTCCATGATTTTTTTCCCTTCAGGTTTTACAATTGAAATTTTGGGGATATATACCACTGACATATACATCTTTCCAAGGATGCACTGTATTCACAAGCAGCTACTTCCGTGTACAATTAATACAACATAGTGTGTATATGCTGAGAATACTCTATAGAAAAGATACATTTTGAACACTTATATCCTCTTTTGCTGATACAGCCATTATATACTGTGGCTGTATAATGACTGGTACCAAATCTGAATAATTAATTTTTTTGTCGGTTGCAACATTCTCCATTTCTGTTTTCAGCTTTTTTTTTTTTGCCTACTTCTCAAATGTCAATGATTGCTTAGGATGCAGGAATTTACAGTTACCTCTGTCCCTTCCTAGTATTACTTGTACTTGCAAAGAAAAGAAGAAAGAAACAATTGTCAGGCACTTAAATTTAATAACTATGCCAACAGCACATCTTAATAGGAGCAGTTAGAATGATGTATTCTTAAAGCAGTTCAGTAAACATTTTGATGTAGAACGTGAAACAGAAGTTTTCACGGACATCACGTCTGTAACTTATGCCCGCCCTGAGTGCACCAGAAGACCCTTGGAAGCAACTGGCATGGAAGCAGCCAATGGTGGCAGTGGCTGCCAAGGAGGCCAATGAAGCTGTGGCAGCACCACCCGCTGAGTTCAGGGCAGCTGTGGTGGCAGCGCAGGCTGGCCCCACCATAGCAACGTCACCTACCGAGCGCCACCTGCTGAGTCCAGGGTAGCAGCAGTGGCAGTGCAAGCCAGACAGCCCTGACTTGGCAGTGCCACCTGCAGGCCAGCCCAGCAGTGCCAGCCCTAACCGCCGATTCTGGGACAGTGGTGATGGGCCATGGGGGCACTACCTGCTGAGTCCGTGGAGGCCAGTCCAGCCACAGCACTGCAGGAGTCCCACTGCAGCCAGTCATGGGTTGCCCAGCTGAGACGGTGGAAGACCGCTGAACACGATAACTGTCCTGTTGTAAGAGGTAAGGAGGTGGGGGGGGGGAAGGATTCTCTGTGTGTGTGTGTGGACAAAGGATGATGTCGGGGAAGTGATAGATAAGGGGGAAGAGTCTCTGTGTGTGCATGCATCTGAGACAGAGAGGAGGGGAAGGAACCGGAAGGATGTCGGAGAAGTGAGAGGTAAGGGAAAGAGGCAAGGGAAGAGTGGTGAGGAAAGGACTCTGTGCCAGCTGCCCTCCCTTATGTGGATGTGTTCCACATAAAGGGTAAGAATCCTTTGTCGGCAGATTTTTTAACTGTCTTCCAATCTAAATCCCACAAAGCTTCCACTTTTTAAAAATACTACTTATTCTGTCCATGCCATGGGTATAAAAATTCCAGAAAAGTTACATAAAAAGGTAAAGGTATCCCCTGTGCAAGCACTGGGTCATGTCTGACCCTTGAGGTGATGCCCTCTAGCGTTTTCATGGCAGACTCAATTTGGGGTGGTTTGCCAGTGCCTTCCCCAGTCATTACCGTTTACCCCCCAGCAAGCTGGGTACTCATTTTACTGACCTCGGAAGGATGCAAGGCTGAGTCAACCTTGAGCCGGCTGCTGGGATTGAACTCCCAGCCTCATGGGCAGAGCTTCAGACTGCATGTCTGCTGCCTTACCACTCTGCGCCACAAGTTACATATCTAATGGCTAATGAAACACTTTGATTATCCCTTAGGGAGATTCAAGAAACAAAATACCTATCACTGGGAACAGGAAACAATGTAATGAACTTCCAGACTTCTAAAAGAGATTCTGATTCAGTGTGGGATGGGGCCATATTTCTGAGCTTTCATGACTGAAGAATGAAATGTGTATGTACAAAGAATACAATTTCAGATAGTTTAAAGTCCCATCACAGATTAGGTCTCACAAGAGCTAAAGAAGGAGCCACTTAGCAGAACCACAATGCGGCTGTCTCATGCTATGAAGCAGCATTTGGACAAAGGCGGATCATTTCAGTAATTAACCTCCATGGCCACAAACACAGTCACTCCTCATCATTTTAAAAAATCACTGTTGGTTGAAGATCTGTGATTTTTTATTTTTTTAAGGGACACAGAGCTGAAATACAATTAGATTCTTGGCTACCTCCAGGGAGCCAAAGCCACTAACCTAATAAATGATTTTCAACAATTATATATCCCAGTGCTTACATTATGAGATTAAAATTATGTTTTATCCCAAACAAAATGGAAACATTTTGAGGCCATCAGCAAACTATGCTCACTTAACCTACGTGGGGGTCAAGTTACTCTACCACTTTGGGGCCTCATTTTAAATTGCTGAAAGCACATTTTATTGTGTGGCCTGTGTACACTGACTCAAATTTGCTGAATTGCTCAACTACTGTATGCCAATTGGAAGGAAACAGGAGTAAGGCGAAGGAAGCTGGGCTGTGAATTAAACTGAGAAGGTGCACAGATTGACAATGGATACATTACAGAGGACAACAGAAGCCATGACAGGAAATTTCCAAACTTTTAGCATACTGAAAAAATTAGCTTCTGTGTTAACAGAGTAACACATTTTCATTCCAAGTGAATTCTTTCTGGACAAACTTAACACCACAACTTTTGATTTGAGCAAAAACTTCATCCTGTCAAGATGCTTATGTTATTAGTAAGAAGAAATAAAATTTTGAAAACTGGTTTTTAACTGCAGCTGTATAACATGATACAAACCACAATAGTTTAACAGAGACAAGAAGGCAAGATCAATCACTTCAATGGACAGCTATTTTGAGAAAATTTCTGAAGTAGGAAAGAGATCTGTTGGCTGCCTTCCTGAAAGCTAAACTGCATGTGTGGTGTTCAGTTTTGTACACACAGGAACTTCCCATTCTTGTTAATGTTGTGGGAAATTCTCTGTGTGAACCATGGGAAAATAACCATATGTGCATATTTTACTCTGGACTACAGCCATATTTATTTAGAAATAATGTTGTTTACATAATTTTTTTTGTCAGGGCACTCTAAGCTATGAGCAGGATTCAGCACACATTTCAATTCCTACTGATTCCAATGTGAGAAAATTAACTTTCATCCTGAGATTAATACTCACTGTTCCAGTTTTCCTTTTAAACTAGAAAATGTGCCTTACCAGTTTAATAAGAATTTAGCTAGTTTGAAATAAACGAAGCTTAAATCTCCCACAGAAAACAAGGAGTTGTAAAAGTGCCCCTCACAAAAGTCTAGTACTTACTATGTCTGTGTAGGGAAGGGGTGGATTTCCCAAAGCTACCAGTGACCTTGGCCCATTTGGAGATCTGGGGGGTTTTGTATTCTGCTTTTTACTGCTCAAAGGAGTCTCAAAGCAGCATACAATCACCTACCTTTCCTCTCCCCACAACACACACCCTGACCTTCTTCACATGAGGAATTAGGCTGAGGCCGGCACTTGCCTGATTGCGGGGCAGATGATGTGGGCTCTGGTCCGGGCCTCTCTGGCACTGTCCCAATTCAGGCCCCCCACTGCCTCATGGCAAGGGAACATGGATATCTCCACATTCCCTTTTATGCCCTTTTATGCAAATGGGACCTATGTCAAGACAGGCCCGTGTAGATGGGGAAAGTTGGGCAATCGAGGTCTGGCTCCTCCCATGACTACAGAGTCCCATAAGGGACAAAAATGCCCCAGTTGGCTCTGCAGCGGAGCGGAGCTGACTGGGGTATTTTTTTTTCATTTTTAAGAAAATGAAAAAATAAAATAAAATAAAAACACCCCATGCCACGTGACAGAACCTGTCCTCCCTGGCTGCCTCATCCAGAGGCAGAAATTCAGGGTGGATGGGGTGTGCTGGCAAAAACAGTTTCCCGTGGGGACACAGGAAGTTGTGGGGCAAATTGCTTATTTGCAAACATCCAGCGGTAGCCCAGTGTGGTGGCTCCAGGGCACCTACTTGTGAAGTAGGTGAGGCTGAGAGAGCTCTAAGAGAACTAGGTCAGCCAGCTGGCTGCATGTGGATGAGTAGGGAATCAAACCCAGCTTCCAGATTAGAGGGTTTCATTGTTTTAGATGATATTTTATTGGATAATCTTTGCTTTTGGTATTTGATTTTTTGTATATTGTTTTGTGAACCGCCTGGGAGCAGCGGTATAAACATTTAATAAATAATAATAAAAATAATACCCCAAGATGGCTGACTATGATTTTGGGATGAAAGGGTGGGGAGACAGCCATGTGGGGCAGTGTGGAAACCACAGTTCTTTGGTCCCTGCTGGGGATTTGAAAAAGAGACAGCTGAAGGTGAGATGTGTAGCACCAACTGGAATGATCCCCTTGGAGAGGAAATCTTGCTGAGATTTTAGAACAGGTACTGGGCCAGCATGGACAAAATCTATGCAAGATCCAAGGGTGTAATTATTTAGGTTACATTTATGGTGAAGTCACACTTTATATTAGTGTTTTCGGAAAAACACTCAAGTTACCAACCAACACACAATTTTATTAGCCCATAGGGCTAAGCGAAACACTGTTTACAGATGTAGACGATTGAATGAGGTGGATATAAGATCAAAGAGTTCAGAGAAGCTAGAATGGTCTGTAGCAGTAGTTCTGAGCACACTACCCATCTGCATGTTCCCTCAACATACAGAGAGTATGAGCAGACACAAACTTCAACTGCTGTGTCCACACAATTGTCAGATTTTATGCTTAATACAAATACATGGAGAAAGTGTCCATGGAGAAAGGTCCATTTCTCCTTGTGATCACAAATGTTTAAAAAGCAGCATCCCCAAGTGCAGTGAGGGAGAACACATGGACACTTCTTCTGTGCATATGATCTTGAAAATGATAGATCTTTATCATGCAAATATAGTTCTGCTAAAGGGAAGAAACCACAGTTACAGCTGACATGCAATCCGCACATGAAGACCATTCTTACAGGGCTCACCAGATCAATCATTCTAGTATCATGCATGTCTCAGAAAAATAAATAGGCAAAAAACCCTGATTATGCATAAACTTTCTTTTTTGTCACAATAAACCAAAGTTAACAAGACAGGGACAAACCATAGTTAGACTCCCAGATTAGCACCCACCAGCATACCCTGGTTGGCAGGGTAGTCTACATTCAGACATCGCATTAAGCCACAGTTTAATCAAACTACTTGTTAATGCAACTGCTATTGGTAACTGCTCTAAGCAAAATACAAGCTATTTACCCTGGTACATAAACTCCACCTGTTGCCCCTGCTGTAGGTGGTGCTCTGTCCCTTAGAGCAGGGGTAGTCAACCTGTGGTCCTCAAGATGTTCATGGACTACAATTCCCATGAGCCCCTGCCAGCAAACGCATGGGAATTGTAGTCCATGAGCATCTGGAGGACCACAGGTTGACTACCCCTGCCTTAGAGCTCAAGCCAGTATAATGAAGTCAGTATAATGCCTTAATTAACCAGGATGAACTTTCGGCCTAGTCTAGCACCTGATCCTATCGTATGACACTAAAGCAACCAGAATTTTATCCATTAGCACCATTTACAGCAACTTTCAGAATGAAACAAAATCAGAAGCCACTAGGTGCGTTTAAGCGTATAAATGCTGCTGGGAAGTATTTCTTTGAAGACTGTTTCTTTTATCAATTTCTTTCCAAGAACTGCTAACATACTGTATGGAAGAGCTCTTTTTATAAGGTTGTGGTTGCTATGGAAACTATGCTTTCAATGAACAGTGTGATCCTCATTTTCTTCTTCCTCCCACCACAGAGGTAATGAAGAATGGAGAGGGCAATTTGTTATTAAAACATTGATTATGTTACCTCTTTCTGAGAAGGATAAGCCGATTCCTCGACAAAACTGCTTGTGTTGATTTTCCTTTGGCCATACAAATAGGAAATTATGCCGAGTAGAAACAACAACTGAAATGAAATTCTTTCCTTGGGAAATCAGTTCTGTGGTGAGAAAACTCTGATGCAATGCCATCTGCCAACCTGTCCTTCGCTTGAAATCATCACATTTTTATCGGACAGCTCAAGAATGGCATATGTGATTCTCCTTCCCTTCATTCTATTCTTGCAACAGCCTTGGGAGGTAGGTTAAAATGATAGGCAATGACTGCTCTGCTTTCCGGCAGAGTGGAGATTTGAACCCAAGCCTCCTCCAGTCCTTGTTCCACATTGTAATCAATATACCACATGGCTTCCCAATTCTGCACAATGCTTCAGATCAACTGAGGGGGAACTAAACACTTCTTTTCAGAAGGAGCAGCAGCCACTTTAGACAGACTCACAAAGCATGCCCATCATAAAACCAGTCATTGGAAAGATACTAATTTCAGAATCCTGCAGTACAGTAGTGAGACGTGGACCGAATTCGGTAACTTTTTAATGTTGAAAAGTATTGGGTTTGATCCTATACGTAGAAAGAATTCAAAGATTCTTTTTGCCTGCATCCTCCTGAAACATTCCCTTTCTGTTATACCAGAAGGTCCAAGACCCACAGCAACACAGAGAAACAGCACAAAATCTGCCCTGTGGCCCTCTACCACTTCCGCGATGAGAAGGATGAATAATGCCAGACTGATGGAGGTAACTGGTGCTCGGTTTTGGGGGAAATTTAAATTCCCTTCTACTTCAAATTCAAATTTCAAAAACCCTTTAAGGGCATATAAAAAACATCATCAAAATAGGGGTAATTCATAATTAATTGATAAATTACATAGTCTAAAGAAAACAAATAAGTGAAATAAAATAAGCAGCGACCAACAATAGATTCCTCCAGAATGCCCAGCAATCAGTAATTTCCACCAACAGTAGATGCCCCTGATCTTTTTGCCTAGCCAACTGTTTCTTTGTGTCACAGTAGCCAAGAATTCGGCCACCAGTTCAGAGGACCCTGTTACTGCTGTCTCTTCCATGGGTCTTGTAGTCTTAATTAGTTTTATGGATTTGGGTAATTCTTCTCTGCAGCCTCCTCCTCTGCAGTTGGCAAGCAGTAGGCAAATGGCAAGCTCAGGTTGGCTGATGCTACATATGCAGGGAGGGAAGAATGATGCCTCCTTTTGGCACACTTTTGGCTGTCCTACTTGTTGAGATCAATTGAAAAAAGGGTCCCTGAGCAGTGTGCCTGGCTCTCATCAGAGATTAGGCTGGGAGCAAGAGAGGCTTCTAACTCTCCTTTGGAGACGAAGCCATCACTGCCTTGATAAAGATCCATTAGCAGGATTAAAGGAATGAGCTGTGAATGCTTCATTGACCTTTGTATTTAGAAAATGGCTGCTGAGGCCAATACTTATTTGCCCAAAGGCAAAAAACTTGAGCTATCAATCTCTTTGATTGAAACAAGTGAGAAGAAAATTAGGATAGAGGAAGAAGGGTAATAGCATAAGAAAGGAAAATAATAATGAGAATACGGAAGACTAATTTGATAAAACAGTCTAATCTAAGCTGCTCTCCCTGTCAAGACAGGAAAAGACCTGAGGAGACTGGTGACTACCACCAAGAAGACAGGAAGTGGCAAACAATGTGTTCCTGTGAGAACAGCTGTACCATGCTTCCCTTCCGACATCACATGTATATTTCCTTGTTTATCTGTGAACAGCAACCTAAAGTTTGTTCCTGTGTCCAAGGAGATTGGATGCCCACTCCAAAATTACTTTTGGACTTCCTGAGAAATCTTCACATACAGGCATCTTAGCAATACAGCAGTGATGGCTCTTCCAGTGATGCAGAGTGGGTGAGGTGTGGATGTCACAATGCTTTCTTGCACTTGGGTCAAAGAATCATAGACTCATGGAGTTGGAAGAGACCTCCAGGGTCATATAGTATAACCCCCTATAGAATGCAGGGAATTCATAATTACCTGTCCACCCACCAATGGTGACTCCAATTCCATGACCAGATGATGACGTAGATAAAATTGAAAGGGTACAGAGGAGAGCGACGAAGATGATCTGGGGCCAAGGGACAAAGCCCTATGAAGATAGGTTGAGGGACTTGGGAATGTTCAGCTTGGAGAAAAGGAGGTTGAGAGGGGACATGATAGCCCTCTTTAAGTATTTGAAAGGTTGTCACTTGGAGGAGGGCAGGATGCTGTTTCTGTTGGCTGCAGAGGAGAGGACACACAGTAATGGGTTTAAACTTCAAGTACAATGATATAGGCTAGATATCAGGAAAAAGTTTTTCACAGTCAGAGTAGTTCAGCAGTGGAATAGGCTGCCTAAGGAGGTGGTGAGCTCCCCCTCACTGGCAGTCTTCAAGCAAAGGTTGGATACACACTTTTCTTGGATGCTTTAGGATGCTTAGGGCTAATCCTGCGTTGAGCAGGGGGTTGAACTAGATGGCCTGTATGGCCCCTTCCAACTCTATGATTCTATGATGCCTCCAACCCCACACAAAAAAACAGAATCCCTGGCCAGTCTGGCCTGGAGGAAATTTGCCTCCTGATGCCAAAGTGGTGATTGGGATTTCCCTGAGCATGCAAGAAAGAGCCACAAGAGCCAAATATGGACACAATCCCTTCTGCCCACCCACTTACAATCTGCCTAAACTCAGAATCAGAATTTCGGTGAAGTGGCTTTCTAGTCCCTGCTTAAAAACATCCAAGGAAGGAGAACCCACCACCTCCTGGGGAAGCCTGTTCCACTGAGGAACTGCTCTAATTTACAGAAACTTCTTCTAGATGTTTAGTTCATATTTCTTTTGAATTAATTTCAAAATGTTTTGAAAGACATATGGTTTGACCTAACTGATAGTCATCTTCCTCAAATAGCCAGACCCCCAGATATACCTTTGCACATATTAACCTCATATCCATTGTAACTCAATGGAGCCCTACCTCCCTAATGGTACCAGATCCTGAATTATAACCAGTGACAACCAGACTCTCTGGATTGTATTCTATGGTGCTAGAAACCCTGAATCAGCACCTAGATTAGCACCTGTGTGCTCTCCAAGCAAGACTCTGAACTATGGATTTTGGTTATTTGCTCTGGCCTAGGCATAAGGCCAAAAGCCAGGCCAACCTGTCTTTCCAAAACATCAGTGCAGCGTGGCATGACTGACTGACCTCTCATGAACTCAGCATCCCAGCATCTTCAAAACCGCACAAAGCACTGGCAACTTCAAAGAACATCCTCCTTTGTGACTTCCCCCCACCCCATTAAACATGCAGATTACAGAAGAAACTTCTCTCCTTGAAACACCCTTTCCTGTCCATTCAACATGAATGCCAGTTTACCATTATCTTTATGGCTCTCTATAGCTTCCAGAGCATTCCCTTTTATCACTTGGATCCGGGAAATCCTGGATAAATCACATTTTGGTTCCATATCAAAGGCAGCATCTGCACCCATTGTCCAAAGCTACCTTTTTCGCAACATGACTTTTTCCAGGTATCTGGCTAAGGAAAGGGGATAAAAACCCTTCCTTCCAGGCCCCTGCACACTCGCTCACTCACTCCCTATAGCGACGCCCAACTCGGATGCTGGCTGTTCGGACTGCTGACCTCCCCGCCCCCCAAGGCACCCAGCTTCTCCAACTTTCTCAAGATAGGTAATCCTATGATTTCTGCTGCCCCTTCCTTTCCCCCTTAGAACTTAGCTATATCTTATTGTTTTCTGTTGTGATTGTGTAGTGGTGGTCTATGTCTTATTTCTTAAATAAAGCATGCACCTTATTATTATTCAGTATTTGTACCCCGTGGATTTCTACAAGGATTAATCACCTTGTTAACACAGCAAACAGATTTTGCTTCTTATCCCTTGTGCATAGCTAAATTCCCCAAATTTTGATAGAGCATAAGGGGTACTTGCGCTAACTGACAGGGACTTTTTCCAGATGTTTAGCTGAAATTTCTTTTGAATTAATTTCAAAATGTTTTGAAAGACATATGGTTTGACCTACCTGATAGTCATCTTCCTCAAAAAGCCAGACCCCCAGATATACCTTTGCACATATTAACCTCATATCCATAACATTTCTAGTTGAACACAAAATACAGGAGGCCAAACTTCTAACCCCTTTTGAAATCAATACTGTCGAAATCAGCATTCAGTGTTCAATAAAACCAAACACCTCTTCCAGTGAGCAATTTCAGAAATAGATTTTCAGTCTGCTACACAGGTAGCACCCTTCTACTGTTGAAAAAAATGTTAACACAATTAAAATAATCCACATACTCAAAAAACTTTCTTGAGAGCTGCTCCAGTTTTGGGTCTTCTGACATTAGCCGGACATAAACTGATTAGCAAACTATTAATAAAAATACTGAACTGAGTAACCAGCTTCTAAGACATTTAATCCCCATAGGGGGAGCTCTAATACTAACCATTATCTTTTCAGCATCGTATCTGGCAAAATACAACTGACAGCGTCCAATCTAATCAATATAATAGGAAGGGATAGGATTCTGTCCTTGGAAATGAAAAATGTCTACAGAACTATTACCAGTCTGTAAATTATATTGGTCTAAAGGACTGTAAATTAATGAACTCGAACTATCACTAGGAAAAAAGGTTCATGCTAAAGTACACAGCACCTTATGATTAACTGATGATCTAACCTATTGTTATGTTATTTGTAATAAATTGTAATTAAAGTAGGAAAACCTTTTAAAATGATGCACTTGCCTGTTAGCACTGCTCCTATAAAATCAATTTAATATAACTCAATCGGGTATGGGGGGAATCTTAACTAAAATTCTAAGCAAATATATAGCTACAGTTCATATTTAAACTACCTCTGTTTCAGACTAGATATATCAATTTACGGCTCATGGGGATGATCAAGCCTTAAAGTAATTTGAATTTTATCTGGCTTCTGGTAGCCAAAACAAATGTGAATTAAAAACAAAATCAAACAAACACTCAATCACAATGTACAGTTCGTGTAAATCAGGGGTAGTCAAACTGCGGCCCTCCAGATATCCGTGGACTACAATTCCCATGAGCCCCTGCCAGCATTAGCCCTGCCAGGGGCTCATGGGAACTGTAGTCCATGGACATCTGGAGGGCTGCAGTTTGACTATCTCTGGTGTAAATGCTATCTCATGTACATCCTAGAAAAGGTCATTGTCAATCTACCCCTTGAAAGGATCTTTCCTAAATCCATCCATACTGTCAAAGTATTATTCTTTGTACCTGTAAAACTTGATATAGTTGCCAGTTTTCTGACAGATCCTGGCTATTATGTGACAGGTTTGGGTTTTTCTGGCCCTTGGTGAGTTTTGGATCTCCTTGGTTTGAGGTATATATAGAAAATAATTCTGGAAGAGCCAGGGCAGTACAGTGACTGCAACAGACTGAGTAGACCTACTGTCATGGTTCAGAGAGAGCAATCTTGTCTCAACCTGACTCACACTGTAGTGAGTAAATAATGGGTGCAGGGAGTCCCTGGTATAATCAACCTCCTCCATATCTCTTCAGAAGTGAAGTAGTTTTGCCCTTCTGTGCAGGAGCAGATCCACCATTTACTTTCCTAAGGAAAATCCCAGTAGGCTACCTGTGCCACAGCCCACTCTGCTGTGCTAGCCTGGGTATGATACTGCCAGAGACTAGTAGCATGGCAGCATCTCTTCTCCCTCCAGCCAGTTTTTGGGTTCTCCATCACGGGGTGTGTGTGGCTATGGTGTCAGGGCAGAATGAAACCTTTCCCAGGGGCATTTTGACTTCTCCAACTGCATTTTTTATGACTGCAATCGATCATCATCCCAATGTGCATTAATGGTGGGTCCAGATGTTCCTTGAATCAGGGTGGTGGCAGTAGATAGTGTGTCTAATGCCCAATTCACCCTTATTAAGGCCTTTGAAAAGGAGTAGAGATCAGCCCAGAGGGCAACCCAGAGAATCATTTCAGCAGGACTCTCAGATCTTTGGTCCCTTGGCCACACTGGATATTTAGCGGAAACTCTAAAGGAACTTCAAAATTGCTGCTCTAAAACAGACTCAGGCTGTAATGCAGAGATTAGTTGGAGGCATTTCAATATATCCAATATACACTGATAGGATACTTAATCAGATGGTGATTCCCTTCCTGACCCCTGCTTGTAAAAACTAGTACAGGCTATATGCTCTTCAGAGCTGCCATCAATGTAGGGATATCCCAGTTCAATTTAGCTGACTTTTCCTGGGACAACCCATGCTACTTGCTGTGCAATTTTGCACCAAACTGGGAATATAAGAAGTTGTTACATAGATTATTTGTTTTCATAGCCTGTATCTTGCGGTGCGGTTTTGGTCAATGCTTACAACATTATACCACCCATCCAGTTAAAGTAGAACAGCAAACCTTTTTCTTATGACGTTAAGTTCTGTCCTACTGTAAATGGAGCAAAGAAATTTTACCAGTTTCATCCCCAGAAGACCCCCATGGCCCCCGGAAAGGCTCTGCTGGACATAGGAAGACTTTTAGAAACTGAATGGTGTTCAGAGCACAAGAAACAAAAATCAATAGAAATCATTCTTGCATGAGCCACAAAGCTCTCGTGGTGGGGATATTTACTGATCCCATCTTCTGGCTATAGCCCACTGTTTCACATGGCCTCAGAGTCCCTGGATCCTCAGGAGTCACTTTCTCAGGGATTGCATAAGGATGCAGTGGGTGTTATTAAAATCCACTTGCCGCATTCACTGTAGGATCAGATCCAACACACAGTGTCTTTTTGAAAGACATGTAACTGGATTCCAAAATGAATGCCATTTCACGCTTCTTTAAGGAGATTCACGCTTACAGGGCAGTCAAGAAACGAGACAATTTCTACGATGCTCATTTGGGATGATTTCACCCAAACACTAACCTCAGCCTTCTGTTTGTGTACAACACAAGGACACATCTGAGCATTTTAGCCCTTTGCAATCTTTCACAATTGGTATCCCTGCCAAGCACAACCTAAACTGGAGAGGCTGTAAATTCGTGCCAATTTTCAGATGGCAAAGATGAAACTGTTGAATTTCAAAGAGAAGTACAAACAGCAGGACAGCAGCAAGGGGGAAAGACTTTATTATTTAAAAAAAAACCCTTAACAAAGGGCTTAATAAGGCAGGAGGTGGGAGAGCTAAGATTAGCCTACGATTTGAAAAAATAAAATTCATTAGCAGTCCCACATGATTGCTTTGAAGCACAGCAAAGTCACACTGCACAAGGACAGCTTAAACCTTTCCTTTTGTACTTTCCCCCTGATGTACATGTACTCCCATCGCATAGCTGTAGAGTCAGTCCATGCCCTAGTGCAGCCTTTCTCAACTTTTTTACCATTGAGAAACTCCTGAAACATTCTTCAGACTTTAAGAAACCCCAGAAGTGGTGTAATCATGCACAATGTAGTTGGGAAGCATAGCTGTGTACACATCCACCTGGGCTCCTCCTCTTCCCACCCTCTGTAGGCCCATCATTGGCCATTTTGGGAGGGATGGGTGGGTTGACATAACCATATATGATCATGTCATGATAAATGTTTAACACGTTTTAAAAAATATTTACAATTAATTAACTTCCACTGATTCAGGAAACTCTTCCAGGCCATCAAGAAACCCCAGGTTTTCTTTGAGAAAGCTTGCCCTGTTACCACACAAATGCAGCTCTTCCTGTGACAGCCTGGTTGAGTATGCGGTGACTTGAATCCAGTGGCATCAACATAGCTCAGGAAGCCGACAATGGACACAAATCAAGCTTGTTGTCTCCTCTCACTCATTTTGCTTCCCAAAAAACCACTTGTGCAGTGAACTGGCTCAATGAAGTTGCAGTCACTTCTTCATAGGGAAAAGACAAGCCCAGCAACTATTCCAGTGACCCTCATGGAACTAAGTGAAGCTTGGTGGGGGGCAAGGAAGAGTGGTACAGGGGCATGTGTGTCAGGGAAATGGCACATTCTCCTCACATTGCCACTTCCTTCTGGTACTACTAATTAGTAGAGAAAAATGCAAGCAAGTAAGCAGGAAATCCCAAATCATGCTGCTCCTGCCTAGCTGGCACTTCAGCCTAGTCTAGAGGTGGTTAAACTGTAGCTCCCCAAATGTCATGAAGGACTCATGGTAACTGAAGACCATGGACATCTGGAGAGCCACAGTTTGGCCACCCCTGATGCTGCTTTCAGTTCTGCATTCGTGAGTGTTTCGCTTTAACATTCTGCTGACACAGTGGAATAGACTTTGACTATTTTAAAGACTACATAATGAGGATCTTTGTGACTGGGCATTCGAAACACCTTCACAGCAGGAAATTAATTATACATCAAATATACTTTATTGAAGGCAGACTTTGCTGTAGCTGCCTTTTAAGAGTCACAAGACATGAATATCATGCATTGCAGAGTGTGGTGAGCAACTGAAAACACCTGCAGGGTGCTTATAAAACGGAAACAAACATCCCCACAGTGGCCTGTTCTTCTCAGCCTATAGTCAGAGGTCACGGATGTGAAAGACTTGTTAAAAACCAAAACTAGAGCATTGCATTGGTTTTCTTTTTCATCTCAGAAGGGAAGGGCAATTGCTGCTACAGCAATCATCTTGTATAACAAGCTCCTGAGGAACCTGGACTGATGTGGAAAATCTAAATGGATTCTGTATTTCTGAAAGAGTCAAGCTAGGGAGGGAGGGGAAAAGGAATGTTAAAAGGCTGACAGTTCGCAGTCTTGCACCCATACAGTGCCTCAATTGACAAGTTGGCTGCTGCTTAAGTCAGTGGGAGTTTCCACTGAAGATCAAAAACAACCCACGAGGCTTAGTGAGAACTCAGCAGCATGTGGCTCTTGTACACTTGAGTCACTGATGCTCTTTTTAAACTGCTTGCTACATGGGCTGTACAATTACTTTTACATACTTCACCTGTAATGGTGCTAAATTATAGTTATACCCCTTTCTATGGTGAGCTTTCTTAAGTGTCCAGGAATAGAAAGGCAGGATACACATTCTCTAAATCAGCCTTTCTCAACCTTTTCATGGTTGAGAAACTCCTGAAACATTCTTCAGGCTTCAAGAAACCTCAGCAGTGGTGCGATTGTGTAGAATATGATTGGGAAGCATAGTTGTGCCCACCTGCAGCCCCTCCCGTCCCCAGCCCAGCACTACCCATTTTTGGGGGGGATGGGTCAACATGGCTGTATCACCCAATAAATGTTGAACAAATTTTAAAAATAGGTAAAAATTTAATTAACCATTTGGGAAACCCTTATAGGGGTCAAGAAGCCCCACAGTTTCACGAACCCCTGGCTGAGAAAACCTGCTCTAAATGTATCACCATCCCTTTTTATTTTTATTTATGTATTGTGTTTATTTATTTTATTATATTTATACTAGCTTCAAAGCCTATTTTTTAAAAATGGGGTTTGAAAGGGGAGAAGGGGTAAGGGGAACGGACAGAGAAGGCCCACCTGAGTCAGGTATTCCGGGCTTGTGGAGGTGGAGAGTCCCCTAGTTGCGGCGCCGAACCGCCCCTGAGTCCGGGAAGGGCGATCGCTTCGGCGAGAGGCCACAGCGGGCCCAGGGGCAGCGGAGAGGCTCCTTCCCACCAGTAGCAGTGGCAGAGAGCTGGCCCTGGACCCATGGAGGCCTCTTGCAGTGGCGAGAGGCATCGGCGGGCCCAGGGGCAGCAGAGAGGCCCCTCCCTGCTGGGTGCACTGGCAGAGAGATGCCTCTGGGCCCGCGGGGGCGTCTCATCGCGGCGAGTGGCCTCAGCGGGCCCAGGGGCAGTGGAGAGGCCCCTCCCCACCAGGTGCGGCGGTGGAGAGGTGGCCCAGGGTCCGGGAAGGGCTGTGGCTGCACCGGAACCAGGCGCAGAGTCAGCGAGGTTGAGCGTGCCTCAGAGTAGCCGGAGCTGTAGGTGCCCACTCCAGGGGCCGTGCCAATCCGGATTGGCCCACTGACCCGGACACCACCCGGACAGGGTGGAACTCCGGGACCCAGACAGGGCCACTTACATGGCTCTTTCAACTATATAAGAGCTACTTATGGTAAAGATACTGCCCTCCCTTTTGGCTCAGGGTGGTTAACATTGAAGTTTGTAATACAATACAAAGAATAACGTCATGACTGCGAATGTATAACATTTCTAAGGGTATAACCTGTGACATTGGAACATTTAACAGTAGAGCACTGTGATTTATGTTCAACAACTGTGTCGTTATTGACTACACAGTGGTTTGGCTCATCAGTGGTGGGAGGGGCCTCCGGGCCTCTGGATGGTTGAATTGATTCACTGGCCTCCACCGAAGGCTTGGTGGAAGAGCTCCATTTTTCAGGCTCTGCAGAATTGCTGTAACTCTGACAGGGCCCTGATCTCTTGTGGGAGCTCATTCAATGAAATGGGGGCCAGGAGGGAGAAATCCCTGGCCCTGATCAAGATCAGATAAGCTTCCATGGGGCCAGCTGTTTTTTGCTAGGCTTTCTAATGCCTCCCAAAGAGGCAAGCAACTCATCAGCTGGAAAAAAAGGCTAGTCTCTGTTAGAGGGAACTGCTGCATCAAACACACAAAGTATCCGTTGCCCAAATGATTTTTATAGTTATTTGAAACTAAGCCTGAAGCTATTAACCAGCATGAAAGTAAGCCTTCTCTGACACTACTTCCTATAAACGTCATCGTCTTAAATAATGGCTATATTAGACCTACTTGTTTGCTAGCATTTTAGAACCAGATGAAGCCATGAAACCTATTCCTGTATAAACATTAGCAGCACACACTGTTTTACTGCCTTGGAGCATGCCCGAGGGCAAGTTATAAGCCAACTTTGCAAAGGTTGGCTCCTAGTAGTTTATATAAAAAAAGCTTCAGTCACACATTGCAATGCCCATCTGTAAACAGCCCGTGGCGCCACGGGCGCCACGGACTGTATAAAGGAGTAAGGGGTAGTGGGGAGGAGTTAGGGCGGGACCGGTCCGGGATAAAAACTCGGGGGGACCAATCAGGAGCCGCGAAGCGGCTCCTGATTGGCCCCTCCGAGTGTCAATCCCGCCCCAAGCAGACAATGGGGAGCCGCGTGAAGCGCGGCTCCCCATTGCCTGCTTCACTCGCTCGGAAAATGGCGGCCCGCCTGGTGAGAGCCTCGGCTGGGGGGTGGGCCGGGAAGCCTTCTCTCGGCCGGCGGAGCGGCCTCGCAGCGTTGTGGACGCTGAGAGCCCGCTCCGCCGGCCGAGAGAAGCCTCCAGAGAGCCTCGGGGGGGTGGATGGGTGGGGGGGGGACGGGAAGCCTTCTGCCGCCGGCCGCAGCGGGCTCACAGCGTCGTAGACGCTGTGAGCCCGCTCCGCCCGGCGGCAGAAGGCTCCAGAGAGCCTCGGGAGCGTCGGTGGGTGTGGGGGGGGGACGGGAAGCTTTTTGCCGCCGGGCGGAGCCGCCTCGCAGCGTCGCCGCCCGCCTCACCTCCGCCCGGACTACGGCGTTCAGAAGCCTGCCAGATCAGGAGCCGACGCCGACAAAAGGTACGCCGCTTCCCCTCCATGGAGCCCCGGCCCTCCCCAACACCTTCTGCGCTCCGCCGTGGGGAAGGGGGGCAAGCCTCCTGCGGCCCTGTGCTACGCCAGCCAGGCCTACCCTTGCCCCGTGCCAATGCCATCTAGCGCCCATTTTATCTACAGTAAAATGGGCTTAAAATCTAGTTTAAGAATACAATCTGCTTCAGAAGCTTTTACTAATGCACAGGAAGAGAAACTTTCTTTCCTTACTAGTATCTGATAAGAGAAAGAAAAATGACATATTTATCCTATTCTAGAAAGAGGAATCCATATGCAAAAAGAGGTTTCTGCCCATCTAAACAAATCAGTAAAATGTCTAAAGAGTATGATGACACGTGTTGGAGATGTAAGGAAAAGGTCAGTTCTTTCTATCATATATGGTAGAGTTGTAAGAAAATTAGGACATTTTGAGTAAAAATGCATAGTACCTTAGAAGCAATATTAATCATTAAATTTCCTATGCACCCTGATTATATGTTACTAAGTGTAATGCTAGGAAATATTCCTCAAATGGCTGAAGATTTTTTTCTTCCATACAACCACCATGGCAAGAATAGTGACAGCAAATATTTGGAAACCACAGGAAATACTAAAGATAACAGATTGGTTAGACAATCTTGAAGAATTATCGAAAATGGCCAAGCTGACTAGCTTAATGAATAACATCCTTACAGAAGAATTCAAAGAACAATAGCATTCTTACACAGAATATAGACAGATAGTAAACAAATGTATTAGTTGAATGAGTGAGGGAATATTCATATATGTATTCGTCTTTGAGGTACTTTGTATTATTTTTGTCTTCTCTTATTTGCTCTCTATAAAAATCAATGAAATCTGGTAACCCCAGTATTTAAAAAAAGAAAGAAAGGATGTCTATAAATAACACAAACTAATAAACCAATGACAGCCAGCAACCATGGACTGGATGTCATTTGGGTGGAGAAGGAAACTGGCACCTGTATTCAGTTGAGACACACCACGCCAGCCTTCAAAAATGCCACCAAAGTACTGAAGTTTTTTAGCACATCCTGAATAAGTGTTTTCAGTTTTTGTTCCTCAATTATAATGGCTAATAGTTTCTTGAGAATAATGTGCAAAAATAGCTCCTTTATTCAGCGTTCTTGTTGTTCCTTGTGACACAGGAACAACTTCTACATTTATTATTATTATTATTATTATTATATTTATATTTATACCCCGCCTCCCCCCGAAGGCTCGAGGCGGCTTACATAAACCCGTCCCCTAAAACCATAAAATGACAATAAAAACCAATTATTTACAATAATTGTAACAGCGATGGCGTAGCCTACTCATTTGCTCTCCGCATCCTCATCTACGGTGGGGGGTGACGCTCTCTACCACCAGTTTGTGAGGGGGGGGGCTGATCTTCTTTCCGCCCGGCCTCAGTTATAAGCCTGGCGGAAGAGCTCCGTCTTACAGGCCCTGCGGAATGCTGGTAATTCCCGCAGGGCCCTCAGCTCTTCCGGGAGCTCATTCCACCAGGTTGGGGCCAGGACCGAAAAGGCCCTGGCCCTAGTCGAGGCCAGGCGGGCTTCCTTGGGGCCAGGAACGACCAGTAGGTTAGCCCCCGCAGAGCGTAAAGCCCTGCGGGGGATATAGGGCAAAAGGCGGTCCCTCATATATGCTGGGCCTAGACCACGGATGGCCTTGAAGGTCAAAACCAAAACCTTGAACCTGATCCGGAAGGCGACCGGTAACCAATGCAGCTGCCTCAGAACTGGCTGGATGTGAGCCCTCCATGGTGTAGCTGTGAGGACTCTAGCAGCCGCATTTTGGACGAGTTGCAGTTTCCGGATCAAGCCCAGAGGCAGGCCGGTGTAGAGCGAGTTACAGAAATCTAGTCTAGAGGTGACCGTCGCATGGATCACTGTGGCCAGGTGTTCAGAGGACAGATAGGGCGCTAGTAGCCGAGCCTGGCGAAGATGGAAAAATGCCCGGCTAGCTACCTGTTTAACCTGTGCCTCGAGTGTTAGTGAGGCATCGATGGTCACCCCTAAATTCCTGGCCTGAGATGCGATATTAAGTTGCGTCCCGGCCAGAAAGGGTAAGCGCGCTTCCTGATCTGCCCCCCTACGGCCCAACCACAGAACCTCCGTCTTGGAGGGGTTGAGTTTCAGGCGACTCTGCTCGAGCCATCCAGCTACGGCTTCCAAACATCTGGCAAATGGATCTGGGGGGGAGTCCGGGTGGCCATCCATGAGGAGAAAGAGCTGGGTGTCATCAGCGTACTGGTGGCAACCCAGCCCATAGCTCCGTACCAGTTGAGCCAGAGGGTGCATAAAGATGTTAAATAATGTAGGAGAGAGCACCGAGCCCTGTGGGACCCCACAAGGGAGCCGGTAAGGGCCCGATACTTCCTCTCCCACGGCTACCCTCTGTGTCCGGTTTTGGAGGAAGGAGCGTATCCAGCGTAACGCTGTACCCCTTATCCCCGTACCGGCAAGGTGGCTCGCTAGCAGCTCGTGATCGACCACGTCAAACGCGGCCGACAGATCTAAAAGAACTAGCACAGCAGAGCCACCTCGGTCAAGCTGGCGACGAAGGTCGCCATGATGGAGTTTTATATCTGCTAATGCAAATTAGTATTTTTCCTTACATCACTGTTTTCATTGTATTTTTCTGACATGTCTTGATAAGTCCAGCACTTGGGCAGTTTGAGAAGGGAAGAAGACCAATGTTGGATGTCTCATGCATCAAGTACATGTGCTTAGACTGTCTTGAAAGTGCCCAGATATAAAGTTTACTGTTTGTTATATTGCACACAAGGCTTTGCTCAGCTCTACAGGTGCCATAGCTGTGGAAAATAGCATGCATCTGAACAAGTATCAAAAAGCATATCCCACCGATATGGGATAAATACTAAATATATATTGCAATACTAATGCCAAGCTTTGGGAGAGTGGTATACAAATCAAAGAAACAAGTAAAAACAATAAATAAATAAAATAATCACGTCTCTCTGAGAGACCGTAAACGGAATAAGATCACTCATAAAAGAAGTTCAAGATAAGTCCACAACTTCCTAAGTATTTTAAGAGAGGGAATGTTGAGACTGTTCATAAATTCCTGCATTTAATCTCACAGGTCATATATCTGAAGGCTTGACTCATGCAAGTCTCTAATCCCCACCCCCCATGCCTTTTACACAGATGAACAGCTCTTCCTCTGGCTGTCAGCAGTAGACAGAAGAGCCAGGTCAAGGGAATAGTAAATAGGTACTATTTTGTCACTGTCATCCCATCGTGGCATCTGAAGCCCAACTTCCTTTGGGAAGTGCACAACACATAGAGAAGCAAGAGAACACTTGATTAAATTATGCTAGCTGGGAATGAAAAGAAAAACATTTAAAGACCCTGAAGAAAATGGCATCCTCCAGAAAGCACACCAAAGCTACCTGGATGCAAAACTGATTCCAAACACCAAGACCCGAAACAGTTTGTGAGTGAGTATGAAGTACAGAATATGCTACTTTTCTGTCCCAACCAAACACATTCAAACTCCTTTTCTTTTCTGCGAACATAAGATACTGCCTTTGCAACCTTGAACACATCACTTAACACAGAATGACAAAGTAAGAGCTCTTAGTTACATATCTGCTTGATGGAAAATACTGGCTACTGGGGGGGGGGGGCACGCGCAAAATAAAGCAAACTGGCTGCCGGGGGGAAGGGGTGCACGTGCAAAAAAAGCTAAACAAATCTAAACAACTACTGTAGTACGCATGACCTGCAAGGATGGTTCATTATAGACATCCCATACAAACCCAGACTCTCTAAGGCATTGGCTGCCTTAGAGCATAATTTGGACAATGTGTAGTACAAGGGAAGCAGATCACCTCTGCACTAAACTGATTGGGAGGAGGAAGCAGTGGGACAGAATAAAAATGAAATCTCCCTAGTACCTCTTTGATGTTACATAAAATCATCTTAATTCCATTACGTAAAAAATAAAACTGCTTTGGGGGGAGGAGTTACTTATTCACTGGTCAGGCAGGACAATCCTGCACAATTAAAAGCAAATAAAGTGAACTCGTTTCTGGGGATGATGATTTTCTCCTATATGCTGCCTATGGAAAAGGAAGATTCCTTTTAATGCTGTGCAAAGTAATTACCTGCACTCTTCCATGGAGCCCAGAATTAAAAGATAAGGTGAGTGCTGGTCCCCTCAATATAAAGCCATGATTCTTTGGATAGCTTCCCCATGGATGTAACAACAGAGAGCTCTTAGAGAAGAAGTCATAACAAACACATCACAGGGAAACTCCTTATGCCTTTTGCTCACGTAAATACATTATTATAAGAATAAAACTGCATGACAAGCCAAAACTCAAGCTGAATTCTGGCCAGATTGGGGTTTGGGATGTGATGCATGTGGTTTTTGTAGAAAACTGAGCTTTTGAGTGTGGCTCAGAAATGAGAGTTCCCTCCTCACCAATAATGCCTCCAGCACATCATCTGCACCCAATTCTCCTGCTACGTCCATGTAGCTATCAATCGCTGCTCAAGCGTTTCAGCACTGCAACCTAAGCTGCAGCACAAAACTCTGTTTGGAAGGGAAGATGATGGCAGTGACTTGGAGGGTGGTGGTGATGCATCTCTCCCTTCCACATTCCAAGATTCCCAACCCCCTGCTGCTTCTGCTTCCTTCGGTATGTCTCCATCTAGCACTCCCCAGCCCAATACCAGGAAGTAGTTGTGCCTGCTCCAACCATTGGGCATGGGGACACAATTCTACTCCACTGCATGGAAATACTTTTACACCCCACATTTGCACATGTGTGGTGTGCTGCGCCCATGTCCGGAGGGGCTGGGACCCATAGCACTTGATCACTACTGTTCTCTGGAGGCACCTGCAAAGAGCACACTCTGGTATGCTGTCACCAAAGGAGGATGTGGAAAAGCCTACTCCCACTAAACAGGCAGAGGCAGGGGGGAAAGCAGCCAACTCAAAGGTGCTGTGGTTGGGACAAGGCAAGCCAACCTCCAAGATATCATGTTCATTGGGATACGGCCAGTGCCAGGAAAAAGGTCAAGAGGGAGGGACTTAGGAACCAATTACTTGCCTCAGTGGTGAGATAATTACCACGGATGGCCAACTGCCTGGAGGAGGTGGGAAGAGGAGGGGCCCCAAGTGGACATGTACACAGCTATGCTTCCCAACGATATTCTTCACCGTGCCATTTCTGGAGTTTCTTGAAGCCTGAAGAATGTTTCAAGGGTTTCTCAATGGTAAAAATGTTGAGAAAGGCAGGGCTAGATGCTCAGCCCTGCTCAAAGCTGTCCTGGAACACCACTATAGGAGAATCCCCCTTTCACATAGATTTTGTCCCGGTGCCTGTGGCCAGTTAGAAACAAGCTAACATGTTTTGCTACACTCTTCCCTTTATTATGCTATAAGGAGCAACTTAATCCAGCCAATTTTAGACAGATATCCAAGTCTCCCTTCAAAGGATAAAATTAAGAACCTTCTTAAAGATGAAAAACGACAAACAACTCTATGTGCTGCTAAATTCTGTGCAGCTGCCATTAAACTACATGGTATATATGTAGGACAGAAAGTTTCCTCTTTGATTTAATCGAATAATATGACTTGATATTTAGCCAATGGCATGCCAAAGATGAGTTTTAATCATAACATGTTTTATATTTGTGAACTTAACACCCCTTTTTGTATTCAAATATTTCTCTTTTGTATTCATTCGATATTTTAATTGTGTATTTAAATTTTGGTCTGAATGACGGTATATAAAATTTGACTTGACACCAGCACAAGACATCTTAATGTAACCTGTGCTTATTTATTCCCGTAGGGGCAGTTATTTTCAAACTTATTTTATTACCCCCCTCCTGGGAATTTAATGAACTAAAATTATGGGACACACATTTTCTAAATGAATAAAACAAACATCCTTAGTTCTAATATCTATTAAATGAATTCTCTCTATAAAACAATATTCCTTCATAGAGCAGCATTCCATAGTTACACAGCAAAAAATCCACATCATCCGGTGACAGGATGAAATATGGATTGTTACTATAAGATAAAGATACCTTAAAAGACATGGGCTGTCAGCCAAAATCCACTTACTCTGAAACACTCGCATTAACTTCAACGGACCTACGCTGGAATAAGCGGTTTGTGGACTGCAGCCAAAATCTAGTGCTTTCCATTCGAACCCTTTATAAAATATCTTATGTAGTTACATTCATGAATGTGTCAATCTGAGAACATAAACTGCTAAAAATTAAGTAAAAGTAAAATAATCTTACTTTGCAATGTGTCAGGCCTGCACAACTCATGACTCATCAATAATGGATTCACGAAGTACATACTGAGGCCTGCCAGGTGCTTTGGCTTTTAAAAGGGATTTTAAAAGACAATCATTCTGTTGCCATCTTCCTCCAGCAGTCCAAGATTTGTATTTGTTTCATTTGGCATTATCTCAGTGATCCCTTCTTCTTAAACAATGTTTAATTGCATTTTTTCTTAATGTCTTTGTACTTATTCCAACTCTGCTTTTCATTTGTTTTCATTTTGTGTATTTTGGAGGGACTTGCTTTTAACGGTTTTAAAGGATGCTTTTATCCTGTATGTTTTGTTGTTGGCTGCCTTGGTGGTCCTGGTGACGGCAGAAAGGTGGGATATACATTGTGTGTATCTGTGTAAAGTAACTTAGGTGAAGTGGTGAAAGGAAGATAAGAATGAGATAAAAAGTGTGGCAGTCTTCAAGCAAAGGTTGGATACACACTTTTCTTGGATGCTTTAGGATGCTTTGGTCTGATCCTGCGTTGAGCAGGGGGTTGGACTAGATGGCCTGCATGGCCCCTTCCAACTCTATGGTTCTATGATTCTAGTGTGCTCAACTAGTGATAACTACAACGCAACTAGCAGTGTGCCAGAATGTCTCAACAGCAAGACATAAAGAGGTCTACCAACTGTTATTCATTAAGCTGGTAAACACTAGTGAACTGTATATTATTCAATCTGTTGGGGTCTGCTTGTTTCGCTTTTTTAAAGTTCTGGTTTGTTCACAGTACTGCACTGTACTCTTTGTTCTATAATCTATATGGAGGCCCCCAAGCCAGTCCATCATATTATATTCAGATGCATTTAAATTGAATGTTTAGAATGTCTTGACACAGAAGGCTATTTGGATCAACCACAAGATTCTTCCAGCTGTATGATTTCCCAATATATAGCAGTCACCCAAGCACTGAAAGTGACTGATGACATCCTAGAGCTTTTAAACCTCGAGAAGAATGAGATGAAATATGTACAACGAACAGAAATTATACCTGTTTTTATCTGTCATGTATTTCAAGTCTAACTTGTTTAATGAGGAACACAGCTAGAACTTAGTTATGATATATCTGAATGTCACCAAACATTATATCCCCAAAGGGTTGCCAACGTCCCCAACGCCCAGCAGGGGATGGGAAACTAGGGTTTTTGCAGTCTGGAGATGAACTGTAATTCTAGGGAATGCCCAGATCCCATGTGGAGGCTGGCATCCTTATATCTCCATCAACTTTTGCCCTTGACATTTAGTAATGCAAACATGTGATTTCACCTTATTTCATTATAAGTTTCCCCACCTATATTCCATTTCATGAGCTGCCATTCATGGGAACAGGGAAACATACAACCTGATAAGGCCATGCCATATATTTTGTACCACTAGACAGTACTGAGAGATAGGGAGAATGAGGGAAAGGTACCCCCAGAATCTGCTATAACATCTAGTTAACAGTTTAAATAAAACACACCTTAATAGTATCAGGATGAAGGGTCAGAGCAAGTGGAGAGAGGTTGAGCACCCTGATCCCCAAAGGATAGGAATGTAGGGTTGGAATATTCAGGTGGGAAGGAAATCCAACAGAAATGTCGCATTCATAATTTAGGCCTCAGGAACATCTATCACATATTTGATCTGTTCTTTCCAATCAGCCAATGACCCCCTTCTCTGTCTCTCAATTTAGAACCAAGTTCAAAGGCATATAGCAGAACTCTTTACCCGTTCTAGTATCCATGTGTTTCGTTTCACAGCTAACATGCCCTTTCTGAGCAGGAGAGTTGCCAGACCCTTCTCCTGCAGTTAAGAACTAATGTACTCAGCTACAGGTGACCACAGGTGCATTGATGATGAGACCTTCAATGAAATTGTATTATTTAGATTGTTGTTGTTGTATTTGTTTATGTTATATATTAATTCGTTCCATGTATCCCCCCATGTTGTATGTATGTAAACCACCCTCAGCCATATGGAAGGGCGGTATAGAAATAAAATAAATAAATAAGTCTAGCATCTACCAATCTATTATTTTTTGAATTATACTCCTAACTCTGTGAAGATGCAAATGAAACAAACCCCTTAATTTCTACTGTTTACAACTACTACCTTTGCAAATGGTCCCAGTCTGAATGTAGGGAATGTAAGAGGTTAATGTGTCCAAAATATTACGCAACTGCTATCTTTTGGATTCAACTAAACATTCACCGCAGTGTTTTCGAGCCAACAAACATTAGTCCTCTATCTGAGCATGCTGCCAATTAAAATGTTTTTGTATGGGTAAAACTCAATGTTAATTGAAGCTATGGTATATTTAAAAAAGAACTCATGCTCAGCTACTCCAATAGGCTCAGACTTTCCAATCCCCATCTGTAAAGAGAGCTGGTCTCTGAGAACTGTATTTTCATATCCTTGCCTAAGACAGGCACAAAACAGAAATGCTGTTGTTTCTGTTTAAAGCAGAAATGCTTCAGTCACTCTGCATCCTTGAATCATAAAGCTAACTGACTCCAGGCCATTTTACTTTGAAAAATTCCCCTTCTGCTAAAATCCTCAAAGCCATCTTCTGTTAACTTTGACCTATTAAAATGGATACCTGAACTAGCTTTAAGGGCTTGGATTTCCAGAATGCTGGTCTGTAGCACTGTATAATACAAATGTTCTGAGAAATACTGAACAGAGTTTTTAAAGTGGACTATAGACTTTAAGCTCATTCTTACACACCCTGTTTAACAGGATGATACTGGGAATTATCATCCCACATGCCTCTTCAGGAATAATATTATCATAAAATTGACAACTTTGCAAGTCCTATTTAGGAACAGTGGTAATAAAAATGTACCACTTAGCAGTTAATTATGTCTTTCCTCCACAGCTTGAAATGTGTTTCAAAGTATTAAGTAATTCTCACAATACCTCTGGGTGGGATGCAAGTATTATTACATTTTAATAGACAATTACTTGTAATAGATAGACAGTCTGAGGCAGAAATAGAAAGAACTGCATTCTTTAATGCTTTTAAGGTTCAAATGTTCAAAATATTTAAGGTACCTGAAATGCTGAACTTTATGATTATGGAATAGCCATGGTTAGGGAGACTAGATTTGAGCAAAGCCTACAAAACAAGCCCCAAAGCAGTTTGACACAAATTTGCTATACTATTGTTCTAAGGGAATAGAATTATCTTGCCAGCATGATGGTGGCTTAGTCATTAGAAATCAACTAACCTTCTCTCTAAGCAGAACAGGAGGTTCAGTTAGGCCTCCTTCACAAAGACTGCAGCCATGTAGGAGCAGCTTGTTTGTGTGGGCTGCTCAAGTCTTGGTGCAAAGCCAGTCAGTACATCAGAATTTTCAGTCTGTCATGCTCATCAATACAAAAGACTCGAGGTTCAAGTTGCATGAGCAGACACAAACCTCACTCACAATAGGTATGTCAAGTATCCTTGAGCAACAGGTGATAGAGGGGGTGTTTTCACTTCAATAAGGTCAAATCTTTTGATGGGTAATAATGAGGTTCACGAAACATAGCAGATAGATAGATTCAGGTGGGTAACCGTGTTGCTCTGGAGCAGTAAAAGAAAGTTTGGAACCTTTAAGACTAGCAATATTTAATTCAAGGTGTAAGCTTTTGAAGTATGCTATGCACCTTGAATAAAATTTTGTTGATATTAAAGATTACACTGGACACAAACTTTGTTCTATAGCAGACAGTTGGACTGTAACCATGGAAATATGGTCACCACGTACTACCTGTTGTTAGAGCTCAGCCTCACTTTCTTCATTTGAACTTTAGGAAGGAAGCTCTCTAACACCCTCTAGCCCTGTATTTTTCAGCCTTTTGACCATGGTGGACCCGCTGAAATATTCTTCAGGCGTTGAGGATGCCCCGAAAATGATGTCAGTTTGGTGTAGAACAGACTGCTGATCAATTGATCCATGAAGCTAAACAACTGCAAGAAAGACCCAACCCCTCATATAGCCTTGCAAATCTTTAAACCGCTCCTGCAGAGCGGATTAAATAAAAGGGTAAGGGCTGTTGGGGAAGAGTTAGGGCGGGCCCTGTCCGGGATAAAAAACTCAGAGGGCCCAATCAGGAGCCGTGAAGCTCCTTAGCTCCTCCTGAAGTTCTCTATTCATCCAATTAGGCTTCTTAGATCCCCTACCATGTTTTCATCTTGCTGGAAAAGCAATGGCTTGAGTATACAATAGCTCTTAAGGAGCACCCACCATTACTTGCTCCTCTGTCTTCCAGCATTCTTGTCCATGGGATGACATTTTATTACCATCTCCAAAGTTAGTTTGACCGATTCCAATGGATCACTGCATAGTAGAAAGAAGTTTTATAATGTACCATCGTTTGTACCTGGTTCAGGGAATTGTTTAGCTTTATTAATAGGGTTTTATAGTTTTTATATTATGGACTGTTTTTATGACTTGTGAACCGCCGCGAACTAGCTTGCTGGGAGTGGCGGTCAATAAATCTCACCATAAAACAAATAAATAAATAATGTATTTTTATTTATTAAAGCCCACCCTTTATAAAATCTAACATACATGTGTGCCTATGAACTTCCTTGGCCCCACATCTCAAAAGGAATTCTAGGAAATCCAGGGTCCTCACCTTCTTCATTCCATCCACCAGCTCAGTATTAAGTATGGCCAAGCCTCTCGTAAGTTCTTCCATCATTTGATAAATGAAATTGTCGGCCAAGCAGGTAAGAAAGTTGCATGACTCTGCATGTTTAGCAGTTTTCTTCCCAGCACACATCAGGGAAATTGAAGTCACTCATAATTACAAGGTCCTGATGCACAGATATTCTATCAGGCTGCTCAAGGAGGGCAGCATCCACATCTTCACCCTAGTCGGACAACCTGTAGCAGATGCCAACCACTATATTCTTTGTTTTTCCTTCCCTTATCTTCACCCAGATACTTTCAACCGCAATGTCACTCTCCTCTTCTAGTATTTCTTGACAGACATCTCCTTTTCAACTTTTTGTTTTGTTTTTTACAACTCATATCCATCCACTACTGCATTCCAGTCATGGGAATTGTTTCACCAAGTCTCTGTAATGCCTAATAAATCATATATTTCAGTCTGCATGAGAAGTTTAAGCTCTTCCTTTTTATTGCCAATGCTTCGGGCGTTGGTATATAGGTACCTGAAGCCTCTTAGCCTTTTGTTCTGTTTGATCTGTCCTTCCAAGGTGTTGAAGTGACCCTGGGAATCTTAGATTATTGTTTTGCATCTGAGGTGCAAAGGCTGTTTCCTCATCAGGCTGAGCAGTTTACAGCAAGCCTGGATTGTTATCTCATTCCTGAGTACCTGTCTGGGAGATTGCCATGGTATAAGAGCCTCCAGGACGATATTCCCAGTTCTCATATATTGCCTCTTATAGTGAGAAAGAAGTCACCCCGCAAAAGATTGCTCAAAATGGCTGCAATTGTAAGCCCAAACTGTGCCAGTATGTTCCGTTTTCATGCAGTTCCTCTTCCTTGCAGAGTGGTCAGCTACAGCTGCAGGAATAGAACACATCAGGGCCATGTCATCCTTGACAATCTCCCCTGTGCCTCCTGTCAAGAATCAGCCTCCCCAACAGAAAGAAAGTAATCTATCTTCATATCGTGAGCTTGATTTATAGAGTTGCCAAAAGGCCTCATCAATCTAGCACTCAGCAATCTCCAGCGCTCAAGGCAGGGGGGGACTCAAAGAAGGGACAGGAGGAGCAAAGAAACAAATAAAGGTAGAAAGGTAAATTTGAAGAAAAGACTGAAGAAAAAAAAATCTAAGCTTAAATCTAACAAGAGTAGGAGCTTGTCTCCGAAGCTGCTCTCCTGTCTGAGGTAGGAAATAAATTGGACAGCGTCACTCCAAGGCTGGAGACAGGAATCTGTAAAAAAAATCACACAGATGTCCTCCACCCTCAGAAGATAGAAAATGACCCTTATTTTAGAAATTTATCATGGGTTTACACCCTATCATGGGGGTGTAGAAAGGTACCAGCTACACATCAGGAAAAAATGTTTCACAATCAGAGTAATTCAATAGTGAAATCGACTGCCTAAAGAGGTGGTAAACTTCCCCCGTAATGGCAGTCTTCAAACAGCAGCTGGACAGATACTTATCCTGGATGCTTTACGCTGATCCTGCACTGAGCAGGGGGTTGAACTAGATGGCCTGTATGGCTTCTTCCAATTCTATGATTCCAACATTCTAGTGCACTGACCTGGATGACCCAAACTACACTGATCTTGTTAGATCTCAGAAGTTAAGCAGCACTGACATGGCGAGAATTTGGATGGGAGAACTCCTAGAAAGGTCAGGACTGTTTGCAGAGGCAGGCAATTGCAAACCACCGCTGGACGTTTCTTGCCTTGAAAACTCTACAAGGTTGTGTAGCACACAGCACATAAGGCTGCTATGACGTAAAAGGTCTGTTTCCTTTTCTCTTTTTTCTGTTTTGTAGGGCCTTTGTGTATTGCGTTCCCCCCTCCCCCAAAGCTATGCTGCAAAACTGTCAAAGCAATGTTGATTGTTAGGATCAATTCCTTTCTTGCAATTCCCCAAAACACATTTGTTGCCCTCTCCTGTTTGGCAATTAAGAAAGGCTTATTTTGGTTAAGATGGAATGCATGGCCCTTTTCTAGACAGCAATTTCAGCTGTTATTAAGCTTTAGCTTCTTGCTTATCTCAATAATGTATTTTTGCCTTGTTCCACACACCTCTAACTCAAAGTGCCAGTGAGATGTGGACAGAGAGAAGGGACAGGCTCCAACTTGTTCCAAGCAAATCTATAAAAAGGAGGCCTCAGTGATCTTCCAACTTGCACACACGCACACACTCCAGCTCCTAAAGCTGTGGATGAAGTGAGAGCAAATCCACGGAGGATAGATATTTTAAGAACACCAGTTATAGGTAAGTGACCTTGTTTTCTACTTCATTAATTGCTTCCCCAGATTCCAGACGAAAACAGAACATGAAAGGTGTTTGAAACTAAAAATAGCTTTAAGTTTCCCCCCTCCTCTTATTCCTGCAATTCTTTAACTGGCCAAAACTCTTTTCATAATTCAGTTCTAAAACTGATAGACAGAGCGCAAATTAATCTTTCAGTCCTCATTTTGTGATGCAAAGTATATGATTTTTAGACTTTTAGACTCGGCCACCTATCACCATGGCACATGAAAACCCATACTCAATTTTAGTCATGGTGAACTCTCACAACCTCTCTGTGATCCATATTATTTGTTTATTTACATAAACAGCTACAAAAGCAGCATGCAGAAACAAGAACCGATAAAACTAACTGCTTAAGATGACATGTACAGGATTTCACAGAATCTGAAATCATATTCACAGTAGACAGAACAATCTGTGCTCCCCAAGATACAACACCCCCCCCTTACGAAGCAAACAGAAAAGCTGTTTCTCAACAAATCTCATTAGTTACTACTACATTTCTTCCCTGCAGGATTGTGCCAATGTAACTCATACCTTGAGGGCCAAAACACCATTATAGTAGTATGTAAGGCAGCCACACCAAGTTTTACCCCCTTCTCCTCACCCCATATATTCATCCCACAGTGTCCTCAAGTTTTCTTAACTGCATGTCTGGATAAAGGCCAAAATACAGATTTATGTTATTATTCTATTATTCAATAATAATAATATTATAATAATATTATTAGGCCCTAAAGAAGTCTGCCTGGTCTCAACCAGGGCCAGAGCATTCTCTGTTCTGGCCCCCTCCTGGTGGAACGAGCTCCCGGAGAAGATCAGGGCCCTGACGGAGCTTAAACAGTTCTGCAGGGCCTGCAAGGAGGAGCTCTTCCGCCAGGCATTTGTTTGAGACCAGATATAACTAACAGCGACCAAAGGGCCCCTGCTCCCCCCTCCCCTCAGAACACCACCTATACACTCTGGACGTGTTTGTATGTTGCAACCTTGTATTGTTTATTGGTTATACAATTATAATGTTATATGTTTACACTGATCAGTTATTATTGCACGGTTATTCAAATATTTTATAGACTGTTCCATGTATTGTTCTTATGTTATTATGTAAACCGCCCTGAGCCCCCGGGGAGGGCGGTATATAAATATAATAAATAAATAAAGCTGTTTCAACACCTTCATGCTCAGCTCTTTGCATTTCCGATTCCTGCCAGCAGAAATGCTCAGCACACTAGCTTTAAGGCCCACTTACCACCATCTCATCTAAAAAGGATATGAAGACACCTTTCATTTCATGTGCTGTGGAAGTTCCTGCCCATTGTCAGGTATGCTGGCCAGTTACTTCACATGGAAGTCAGAAGTATAGCTACTTTATTTGGGCAGGGGAACAAATGAAGCAGAGGGAAAGCCTTAAAAAGAATAAGAAGATCAGACCCCCCCAAACATGTTCTGGAGGAGTTTACCAGCTGTTACCTCAGAATGGTATCCAACCTGTCAGCAGTTATTTAAATATTTACATCATATTTAACAGTTTTTATGAAATTCCCAAGATGCATAATAAATTAAGGAAACAAACAATTAAAATATAAACACAAATATGTCTCAAACAAATCACAAGCAAGAAGACAGCTTGATGCCAGCAAGAAAAACAGCAGTCACAGAGAACCTATCTGGAACGAAAGCCTCTTTTGAAAAAGAACCATATTTACCTGCAGTTCAACGCTTTTGGGAGAGAGTGCCATAATCCTGTTGCTACTGTTTAGAGTGCCCTTAAGGGCCACTGCCCTGGGCAGAAGATGAAGAAGGGCTTTTACTCACACTTGGCATACTCCTGGTTTTCTTGAGTGTTCATCCACAATCAATCAAATTGGTTTCAGCATGGTTCTTCTGCACATTTGTCCTCTCTCTGCATTTCTGCAGCTGTAGTTTACTTTCTTCTGCATTGCCTTAAATAATCAGGATTTTTAAGGGATGGCGCTGTTGATATAAGTGGCAATACAGACCCACTCCCCTTTTACATTCAGCACATGTTTACATCAATAGCTGTGATTTTTTTAAAGTCATAAAATATCAATATACTGCTCTAAGGATAGGACAAGCAGGTTCTGAACCCTTCCTTCCTTCCTTCCTTCCTTCCTTCCTTCCTTCCTTCCTTCCTTCCTTCCTTCCTTCCTTCCTTCCTTCGCTTCAATGAGTTTCTCTCACAGAGCTTTTTCCTTATAGTTCCGTGAGGGAAAAGGTTAGGAACATGCTTTTTGAAAGAAAGAAAAAAGTGAAAGCTGGGAATTCTGAGAACCTGCTTGGCCTATCATTACAGAAGTATACTGACCAATATTTGAGTGCCTTTTAAAAAAATGTTAAAGAATGAGGCCACATGTCTTCAGGGCGGGGGGGGGGGCGAGGGAGTTACTTGGTGATAACAGTTCAATCATCAAGACGTGTGCTGGGGGTCTATGGGAGAGGGTGGGACAAAGAAAACAAAGAGAAACATTCCTACAAAACAAAAAAGATTGATTCCAAACCAGCCTTCAGGAAAAGGGGTCTCAAAAGAATCAGGAAAAAACCAGGGGGGAAAGAAAAAGAAAGTGAAAACCAAAGGCACAAAAATGCAGGCAGAAATCATGGGATAAACCAAAGAGTACGAGTCCCAGAACGAACAGGGAAAAAACTGTGCTGGAAAGCCTAAAATGTCTCTGAGATAGCTCTTAATGCATAAGCCCACATGTGAGTAGGCAGTTCTTTTGATAAGCTGGACACAGATATTTTAGGGCTTTAATGATTAAAGCCAGTACTTTAAACTAGGTCTGGAAAAAGCTTACCAGTCCATGCTGCCAGTGCCTCCCATCAATACCTGGATAATGCTTTCTGATGACTTCAATAACAGCCCCATTTGGAGTGTTACAGTAATCAATACATCTAAGAATCACATGGCCTCATCCACAAACACTTACATCTATGGAAAGGAGCCATGTACAGAATAGGAAGATGTTGCAGTAAAATCTTTGAACTTGTGAAGACTGAAAAAGACGGAGGAGGGGTTAAATCCCCCCCCTCCAAATGGAAGAGCATTGGCCTGCACTTCTGCAGACAGCTTTCACTTATCATAGCATGGGAGAGAAGGAGGAACCAGACAAGCCTGCAGCAAAAAGGATACGGACAAAATTGAGAGGGTGCAGACAAGAGCAACAAGGATGATCCAGGGCTTGAGGATCAAGCCCTATGAAAAAAAGGCTGAGGGATTTGGGACTGTTCAGCCTGGAAAAGAGGAGGTTGAGAGAGGACATGACTGCTGGTTTTAAGTATTGAAAAGTTGTCATGGGGGGGGGGCAGGGAAAGGTTCCTGTTGGCAGCAGAGGATAGGACCTGCAGTAATGGCTTTAAATTCCGTGCAGGGTCCCACAGGTGGCAGTACTCTCCCCCACATTATTTAACATCTTTATAAGCCCTCTGGCACAGCTGGTCCAGAGTTATAGGCTGCAGTGTCAACAGTATGCCGATGACACCCAGCTCTATCTTCTCATGGACAGCTACCCGGACTCCCCCCCCCCCCCAGATACATTTGCCAGTTGTTTGGAAGCTGTTTGTTAGAGCAAAGTTGCCTGGAACTCAACCCCTCCAAGATGGTGGTCCTATGACTGGGCAGAAAGTTGGCAGACCAGGAAGCACATCTACCCAGCCTGGCTAGGGTGCAACTCAACATCTTGTCCTCAGCCGGGAATCTGGGAGTGATTCTGGGTACCTCCCTTTCTATGGAGGCCCAGGTCACAAGGGTAGCCCACATAGCATTTTACCACCTTTGCCAGGTGGGGCTATTAGCTCTCTATCTTGCCCCGGACGTCTAGCTACAGTGTTCCATGCAACAGTCAAAACTAGGCAGGATTTCTGTTACTTGCTCTATACAGGCCTACCCTTGTCCTTGTCCTGGAAACTTCAGCTGGTGTGGAATGCAGCTGTTGGGGTCCTCACAAATACACCTTGGAGGGTCCATACCCAGTCTGTGCTGAGGCAGCTGCATTGATTGCCAGTCCTCACCCGGATCAGGTTCAAGGTTTTGGTGTTGACCTTTAAGGCCATTCACGGCTTGGGCCCTGCCTGTCTGAGGGACTGCTTGTCTCATTATGCCCCCTGCAGGGCACTTCATGCAGTTGGTGCTAATCTACTAGAGGCCCCTGGCCCTAAAGAAGCATGCCTGGCCTTGACCCAGGCCACGGCCTTTTCAGTCCTGGCCCCGACCTGGTGGAATAAGCTCCTGGGAGAGCTGATGGCCCTAACGGAACTATCAGAGTTCCACAGGTCTTTGGCTGAGGTCAGAGCCAGGAAGAAGAGGGGACCCTTCTCAAGCTATGCAGTAACATCAGGCATACCCACTCTGAGGGGTGGACAGCCACAGGGATCGGGGGAGAGACTATACTGCCAATCTTGTTTTATACTCTTTTTAGCTATGTTCTGCTGTTTTGTTATGGGATGAGGTTTAATAATTTTGGGGGGAGGTTATATTGTTCCTGCCATGAGTCTCTGGAGAGTGGTGGACTAAAAATCAAATCAAACAATAAACACACAAACATGTTGAACAGTACAGGCTAGATATCGGGGGGGGGGGGGGGAGATTCACAGTCAGAGTAGTGCATCTCTCACTGGTGGTCTATAAGCAGCAGCTGGACAGATACTTATCCTGGATGCATCAGGCTGATCCTGTATTGAGCAGGGGGTTGGACTAGATGCCTGTATGGCCCATTCCAACTCTAGGATTCTATAACTCTGAACACAGCTAAGTTGCTGGCTCAGACACTATTGTCTCTGTGTGTGTGGGAGACATGAGCTGCCACCTCCCTCAATAGATGCACTACACGTGGTAGTGGAGGGGCATGAGCCCTTCCACCCCTTACCAACACAAGCAAAGCAAGGGAGGCAGCACTTCTGCCTCATCCACAAAGATAGCAGTATTGTAAAAGATGTCACTTCTCCAGGACTTATCCTCACCCTCAGTATGCACAAACTGAAACATATCTTTCAAACAGGACAAGGACCAGAGGTCCCCAACCTTATTTAATTTTGAGAAGAGATAGCTGCCTTAGGAGTTGAAGAGGTGGATTTAATAATGTAATTTTATCATGCATGTTCTAAATTGTTACATCTTCAACACGACAAAATAGGCTCTGAAATGGATGCTGAGGCCCACTTTTTTCTCACACAATGTTCAGGCCATGGTTTCTGCCATTTCACCATCTCTAGCTCTTTAGAAAGCCAATGCAAGGGCAGTTCGGAATGAACCACCTGAGTGTCAATTGCCTGGGTCATTCTTGTAATTCCAGAGTTCAGCAAGGGCTTCAACAGAACTCCAGCAAGAAAATTCCTCTGATCCACTAGAAAACTACCAGTTCCTAAGAGAGAAGGTGCAAAATTTATGAATATTTTCATGTGAAAAATTGGGGAAAACTGAAATATGCAACTATCAAACCTAAACTTCTTTTGCTGGATGAACAGCATTAAATCCTTCATTTGTAAGTATTTAGCATACAAAATTGCACTAGGCATATTTACGGAATTTAGAAGTATAACTACTAGTATCTTCATTTTCTGTAAGAAATATTGTGAGTATACCCATGAAACAGTATTAATTGTTGACAACATTGTTGACATTTACCCACAAAAATTATTGAAAATGTTTACAGACTTTTCCCCAGTGCTCCCCAATTTTTCCACTGTAAAAACTGAAAACTCCTTAAAACTGATAACTCACTCTGGTCCTAATTTTTCCATTCTTATTCCAGGTCATTACATCTCTGCAGTGGACCAGCCTAACTGCTCCTCCCTGGCTCTGCAGAACCTTCATCAGAAAATTATCTGCCTAGGATAAAGGAGTCATATTAAGCTCCTCAATTTATCATGATTTCCACTGTTCAATAAAACATGCTACAATGCAATTCTAAATGCTGACCAGAATCTTGAATTCTGCCATCTGTGAATCCGCCTCCTGTATAACCTATACAACTTTAGGTCTTACACAATAGAGACTCCGATTTCCTCTGCTCTCATTAATGTGATGCTCCTATCGAAACAATACACATACAGGTAGCACTGCATTAAAGATCACTACAGAAGTCAAGATGAACTTGGCAGTGAAATACTGAGGGGGGAATGCTCAAATGCTGCTGGATGGTGGTACGGCAAAAGGATCTACCATCCAGAAATCTAGCACTATTAATAACTCTATGTTTATCAAAGAAAAATTTGGTAAGAATCACATTCACAAACCAGCTGAGCCAAAGTAGACTGATAAATCAGGGTAAGTCAAGATTCTTTGGCTTACCTGACCTGTACTGAAAGAGTTTCAGCTCTGTCAATCACATGTATAGACAGTTCTTCTGTATAAGAACACAAGATCAAGACCTTTCAAGAAATGGTCAAAAATTTCTTATCGGAACAATGTATGCAAGTAAATGGTTTCAGGACTGAATCAATACAAGTAGCATTTTACAATGTATCTTATATGCAGTCTGCCCCATTCTGAATCTATTTTTATATTTATACTTGGCCTTTCCTTAATAGCCAAAGATGGCTTACATAATAACCATAAAATATCATCATAAAATGCACCACCGTAAAAAATAGAAATTTCAACATATCACATTCCCAAGAACATACAAAAAGAGCTGTTCAAACACAAGACCTACTGGTTGACACCCAAGAATTATGCAGAAAACAGTCTATACCCTCCCATCAAGTCTAACAAAACATATGATTTGGAATGCCCTCCTGCAATCTGCAGTTCTTTCTGAAGAATAGGGGCAACTATAGAAAAAATCAACTCTGACACAACCAAAAAAATCTAAAGGATCTCTTCTGAAAATCTAGGAAATTCACAGAACAAAATTCTGCCACCTTCCCAGTGTAGCTCCATGCTGTGGAAAAACCATAAAAGCCTAAGTAAGGAGCTGAGGGAAGAAGAAAGGAGAGAACTGGCAGAAATGGACTCCCTCACTCCTGCACTTCTGCTTAACTGCTACACCAGGAGGTCCCTTCCAACCCTGTCAATCATTTACATGTACATGGGAGTGGTCACTGATCCCTCTTTTTCCTGTGGCAGACCTCCAAGTTCCCCTTCACAGTTCACGGGAATCCTCCCTCCTCCTAAGAGCAACTTTTCGGGCACAGAACTATATTTGTTACCTCAAGCTCCTTGGAGTAAGTTTGGGATGAATATAGAAAAGTGAGCTGAGATGATGACAGCTTTTAGAAGGAAGGCAATAATTTTTCTCGTTGACAGATAATGCTCCCCCCCAAAAGCCGTGAAAAATATTCAAATATATGTGATATAAAACTTGAGACCTGTTAAGAGAATTTCCTTTGCAATACTAGTGATTTTCAGAATGTGATGGAATATGTTAAGACAGTATATGTTCAAATGTCTTCATTCCTTTATCAAAATGAACACCGCCGGCAGAGGAAAGAGAATGAGGCAGTACTAGGACACAATGAGAAACGTCCAACGCTTATTTTATTCAAGCATTAATTCTCTTCCAGAGTTCTAAGTGTACCCAAATGTGACCCTTCTTACAAATCCTCAAAAAAATACACCATGCCAGACCACTCATCCAGGTGGTCCAGTGTAGACTACTCTGAATGGCACAGCTCTTCAGCATTTTGGGTAAAAGGGTTTATTGACACTTCTGTCCACTGTCCTTTTATCTGGAGTTGCTAGGGTCTGAATCTGCAGTCTTCTGCATCAGTGTTGTCCTATACTCTAAAATCAGGCTGTTCCCATAAAAATGGATGCACATGCATATTCTACAGAGTGCACTGATGTGTAGATTTCAAAACCAACTTTGACCCTGCTAGAGCTATGGTACTCATTTCATGGCTTACATAGTCACAATCAACCAAAAGAGCAGAGACTATCATTGGTTCTGCACATATATCCCTACCAAACACACACATCCAGTAATATTATTAAATATACTATTATGACAAAATACATTTTATTTATTTATTTATATTTTTATTTATATACTGCCACTCACGACTGGCCGTCTCATGGCGGTTTACAACAACATTTAAAACTGCAATATTTTCACAGCAACAACCAAAATTAATATGAGAGGAAGAGCCAGAGATGTCATATGTGACGGCCATGAAGTGAATAGGGATCTTCTCATGGCAGAGCCCTAGTTCAGTCAATCTGGGAGAAGTCCTGTCTGGTTTTCTTAAATGTGGAGAGGAGGGCAGGAAGACTTTTCTAGGAATGTCTACAGTTGCCTATGGCTTGGAGAAAAGCAAAGTCCTGTTCCTTCAACTGAGATTAAATGGAATGTTAAATTCTGCCATACAATGAAATGCATAATCACATGTGAAACCTCTATTAAAAGGGCAGGATATCTTTCTCCAGGCCTGTTAGCAACCCAACAAATGTCTAGAACACTAAAGCACAGGAAGAACACAATACATTTGGAAGCAGCTTACAAATATGGACTGTGACCCAGCTGAGGAAAGGAAGACTGAAAAAGCAAGCTGTTGATTAATGCAAGAATAACATTAGGAACATGTTGTGTGGGGAAAACCTGAGAGAAACAGTTAATCAATTTTCTAACCTGGAAGTGTGAAATTTTTAAAAGGCTGCATAATTTTTACCAAGTAATAGGTTTACAGAGGTACATTCTTGTACAGCACTCTATATTGAAGGCTGTATGTTCATATTACTATTGAACATTCAGTGTAGTACTACACCCAATGACTAGGAATAAAAGTCTAGCTCATTCTTGTACGGCTTTAACTGCAGCTGCCTAAATAGCAAGTAAACCTTTTGAAATGTGAAGATAATATTTTATCACCTGGTGATATCTCCAAGCTTAACAGCTGTTGCAGTTTATTGAGAAGCTGGAAACTCAACTAGGAGTTTCCTCTTTCTAATACTACTATACTCAAGAAGAAAAGGGGGTGCAAAATAGCAGTGTAAAACTGTTCAAAACCAACAAATGGCACAGGGGAGGTTTTTTTCTTCCTAAGTCTAAATCTTTAAGATACACATTCCCCACAGACTGATTGGAAATGAAAAGTAAACCGCCAGTTGACCCATCCACTAATGCTTCAATGAAAATGTTGGCAGCAGAAACAACAGACATTAGGATGCTGGTGAGTCAGAGTACTCTGGGAAAACTACAGAACATAAAACAAGAGGAAGAAAAAATTGCAGGTGGTTTTAGAAAATGTCTTACGTTGAAGGGTTTTAGGTATTGTAGAGGGTTGCTGGGCATTCTGTTGTTATCAGTTTCAGAATTCTGAACCACAGAGGTTGCTGCTGAAACATTTCCTGAGTAGAAGACAAAGTGAGCGTATTCTGGCTGGGGATGTGGGATTAAATTAACCTTGAGAAGTGGGGGGGGGGGGGGGAATGCCAAACCATTGGTGCTTCTAATCCTCTATCACATTGTATTTCATGGATTTCTTAACTATAATCTCCTTTTTCCCCTACCTTAATTGGAGCCATACTGTGAAATGCACAAAATATAGAGTGGAACTCAGAAAATGCTATTCTTAATTTTCTGATAATTTCTGCCCACCACCATCCCCATTATTTTTTTTTTATTTCACTTCTGTTCAAGCCCTCTTTAATCATCAGTGGGTAATATTTAATAAAAGATTGGGGGGGGGTGCGGTTCTTTTGCAGTTGCTGGCATCAACCAGGGAGGGTTTTTTAAAAGTATTCCTGTAACTTAATTTGGGATCTCATCAACTCCCCACAGCAGATCGGTATAATAATGGCAAGTTACCCAGAATAAAAAAGCAGCAAATGTTGCTATTTGCAATGAAAAACACTTCCAGAAAGCCTCTCTTTCAGCAGCCTTAAGTGAAATCAGCATGGCTTTGCACATTTTCAAACAGCAGAGGAGTTGCAGATGGATTGTTGTCCCTTTTGCTGGACCTGACAAGGAATGACTGCAAATCCCATACACAGAGATCTATGGATACCATACACGAATACAGCTGATTATTATTATTAGATTTATTTCCCACTGCTCTCAGCAAGCCGTCTCGCAGCGGGTTACTATGAGGAGAGATATTCAACCATTATACCAAATCTTTAAAAGTTGACTCACATAAAGAGCCTCTTCCAGATAGTACATAATGTGCAATGGGGGTGGGGTGGGGGTGGCGATGTTGCAACAAAAAAAGGAGTTGACAAATGGAATCTTCCTTTTGAATGTATACTTATCTTAATTTGAGGCAATTGTCTGTTTATTAAATCCTTAATAATTAGTGCAGGGGTATACCAAAAGTAACTCAACCCATCTAGACGCTCTTTAACCCACAACTTTAGGCAACCCCCTGAAAATAGAGAAAGGGGGACAGAATCTTCCTACATATCCACACACCAAGATATTTTGTTATATCAGTGACTTAAGATCATTTTTGGATGACCAGTCCAGAATAGAATCTCCCACTAAAGAATCCTACTGCTCTGTGCCATGACCTTTAGCTCTACATATCAAATAATTTCTATTCTTACCCCTTTCTTGAAACAGTCACATGATTAGATATCTAACTTGCTTTGGAAAAAAAACCCTACTGCTTTCATCACACATGAAGCAATGTCAGGAAGCAATTTTTTGCTTGGTTGTTTTAGGAAACTGGGAATAATTACTTTTAAATGCTTTTAATGGGAGTGTGCAACAGCTCAAAATTCCAATTAAAGTACTCCCACAAGAGACTTTGGCCTCTATTATTTACCACAACAGTGGCAATTTAGGGCTCATGGGTATGGCATGCAAGCAAACCTGCAACACCAACTATATAACCCTCCCGAGGAATGACCACTACAGAATAAAATAATTTTAAAAAATATATCGCTGTACTCTAAATAATAATTTTCTGCTGCAATTATTTCAATAATTCCTGCATTCTTTACAAACAGGGCAGCCCATCTAAGTGTGAAGAAGAATCGGTTCTTATATGCCACTTTTCTCTACCCAAAGGAGCCTCAAAGCAGCTTACAATCCCCTTCCCTTTCCTCTCCCCACAACAGACACCCTGTGAGGTAAGTGAAGCTGAGAGAGCTCTTGACAAGACTGCTCAGTCAGAACAGCTTTATCAGTGCTGTGGCAAGCACAAAGTCACCCAGCCGGCTGCAGGTGGAGGAGCAAGGAATCAAAACCAGCTCACCAGATTAGAAGTCAGTGCTCCTAACCACTACACCAAGCTCGCTCTCACTAGCAAAAGTTGAGTTTCTCAGTGTTATAGGGAGTACAATGAAAGGATGCAGTTAAAGGCAGAAATAGCCACACACAGATATGCACTTTCTGCTCATGCATGAGAGGAAGGGACTGTAAGCTGTTGTGGCATGTTTTATCTTTATCTATCTTTCATAATAAAATGTATTTCTAAAGTTTTAATGATACCGTCCATCATGATGATTAATGCCATCAAAACTATGTAATTGGAAGCATTCACTTTGACTTTTAGCATAATTGCTTAACTATCATCATCATTTATCCAGTGATGTACTAGAAGATTCAAACACCATGTCAGTGTTTTTGCACCCAGGTACTTTTGCAGGTTTAACTGGTCTCTTAGGGTACCATGTCCAGTTTTGGGCTCCACAACTGAAGGATGTATACCAGCGGTTCTCAACTGCCACAACACCGCGACTCCAACTGCGGCGGCGGTGGCAGTGGCGGCACATGCATGTGCCGGCGCATAACAATCTGAAGCCGGCCAGTGCCATGGCTCCACTGCCACCGGCCACTGCCGCATGCTACTGCCGCTCCCAGAGGCCACCAACCTGACGACCCCGCAGAAGGGGCCAGGCGACCCCATTTGGGGTCGGGACCCCAAGGGTGAGAACCACTGATGTTGACAAACTGAAGCGCATCCAGAGGGGGGCAATGAAAATGGTGAGGGGTTTGGAGACCAAGATGTATGAGGAAGAATTGAGGGAGCTTAGTAAGTTTAGCCTGGAGAGAAGACAACCAAGCCCCTCTATTCTAATACTACAACTCAGAGGCACCCGATGAAATTGTTAGGAAATAGGTTCAGGACTGAAAAAAGGAAATACTTCTACTCAACTGGATTCAAGTCCAATAGCACCTTGCAGGATAATAAGATTTTCGAGGTATACTCTTTCAATAGTTATGGCTCACTATGTCAGGTACTTTATTCAACTAGTAATTAAATGGAAATTTACTGCTGGTGGAGGTCATGATGGCCAAAAGAACAGACATCCTTAAAAGAGTGCTAGACGAATTAATTGGAGGAGAGAACCACTAGCCATGGTGACTGAAAAAAGCCTCCATCTACAGAGGCAGCACACCAATGAAATCCAACACTGGTATGCAACAGCAGAGGAAAGTCTCAGCTTCTATGCCCTCTAGTGCAACACACTGGCCATTGAGTGAAACACTATGTTGGATTAGAGCAGGGATTCCCAACCAGGGGTCCAAGGACCCCTGGGAGTCCACAGGAGCTCCAGAGGAGGTATGTGGCCTTTCCACTCCTGCCTTAGTGGACTCAACCACAAGTTAGGGAATTGGCTGCTTCCATTGTTCCCCCTCCCAAGCATGAGTTCTCTTGTAGTTTCTGTGCCTAGGAGGGAAAGAACCTGCATGCCTATTCCCCCCTTTAACTGCCTCCTGTCTCTCCTCCCTCAGTCCTCCTCGAGCCTGTCTGTTAATGCAGGGAGTGATGTCACCTCCGAGGGAGGTGTGGCCAGCTGATATAACTTCCGTGACTCCCCAAAGTCTGAAAAATTATTCAGGGGCTCCTCCATGGTCAAAAGGTTGAAAAACTCTGGATTAGAGGGACCAGTGGTCTATTCTAGCAACTTCTTCTTATGTTCACTGATTCCAACAAGACCTGTGATTATATGTGTGGTGGACTATGACCAGAAGTTCAATATATACCTGCATTCTACTTTGCCACAAACTGCCCTATTCCTAAACATTTTGCAGGAAAATATTCTCTCTTAGGGAACTGCTACTTACTGAACTGACTGTAAGTGTCTCCAAAGAGGATCCACAGAAGCAAAAGAAATTGTTGCTAATAGTGTTTGTTCTTACTTCCCCAGTCTTAAAACTACGAAAATCCATCAACATAAGGCAGCCTTTCTCAACATTTTTACCATTGAGAAACCAACATTCTTCAGGCCTCAAGAAACCATAAAAGCAGCACAATCATGCAGAATGTGGTTGGGAAGCATACCTGTATACATACCCAACCAGGGCCCCTCCCTTTCCCACCCCCTTCAGGCCCATCATTGGCTATTTTGAGTGGGGGGGGAGGTCAACATGACCATATATAGTCATATGACCTAATAAATGTTTAGCATATATATTTAAAAAATTAGCTCTCAGCCATTCAGGAAACCCTTCCAGGCCTGGTTGATAAAGACTGGTTGAGAAAGCCTGACATAAGACAACACTATAACTCTTAGAGCATGCAAAACTGCAAGGTCCATGAAAAATCACCTGGGATAATTTTTCTAGTGCCCTACCAACAATTTTCTGGAACAGGGAGGAGAAAAAGGAAATGGCAGAAGTCCAGTAGAAGTTAAAAGTGAGAGAATTAAGATGATTTTCCCATTCCCACCTCCATCACAGCTCTGAACGGTACATCATACAATTATGTGAAGTATGCTGGAGAAAAATACACAGGACTCCTCCATACAGCACATACAGAGGCAACAGCATGTGTGTGTGTGTGTGGGGGGGGGGTTGTCTGCAGGTGCAGCTATGCAGTGGTGATCTCATCCTGGCCCATTTAATGAACAAAACTTTGCTGACCTAGCAAAATCACATCGCACAGCACTAGGAGCACAGCTACAACCACAGCGACTATGATCCCTCATCCTTCTATGCAATAGTCCAAATGCTGCTAAGGAACAAGAAGATGCTTTCCTGTCTCAGAGGTGATAAATGGTCCCCCTTTCCCAGCATTACTGTTACACACCCATCTCTACTATGCTTTTCACCCCTTCAGAGTAACACTACTGAACTTTTTTCCTAGATCCATGTGAAAAACAGGATTATATACCAGGTGACAGATACCACCTGCAATTTCGGATGGCTCTGCTTTAAACTATAGTGTACAGCTTTGTGCACTGTAATCGTAATAATGTCTTAGCTTTTGCACATCTATAATCTGAGCTGAACGGTCCAGTTCAGCAGAGCTTAAAGTCTGAGACCTATTTCCTGCGTTAGCCTCAGATCATGGCATGTGAAATGAAAAGAGAATGTTCCTGAGCACATGCATCTTCCCATGTCACTGAAGTAGGAATGGTAAGGCTCCTAAGTATGTTTTCCAGAGTACCTCCAGTCTTGACATACCTCCTTTTATAAACAAATCACTCACTGACCAAAGCAAGGGTTGGGGTATGTTGGCACTCTCAGAAATATCCTCTGCTCTTTTACTTGACACCAGCATTTGTGCAGAAGTTCATTGTTCAAAGCACTGCACATATGTTATCATAGCAATCCTTACAGTACCCCTGTAAAGTAGGCCAGTATCATCTCCATATTTCAAATAACAGAGGCATATCTAAGGCTGCCAACTGAGTTTGTGGCAGACATGAGGTTCAAACAGCCAACCTCCCAGGCCACAGCACAATCCCTCTTTGACTTATCAGCTATCTTACAGCTGAGGGGGGAAAAAACTAGAAGTGATTTGAAGAGATGAAGAAGAAAAATGCTGCATTCATTTAGAAAAAGGCCAGTACACAGAAGGCATTCAAGACATGCAGCTAGTTTGCCTGTGCAGTTACCTTCCTGCGTGATTTATTATATAAACCTTTGCAACTGCCCATCACTTATACTGCTAATTAGCTCTCACGATTGTTCTCAAAGTCTCTTTTGTATTTCTTAGAACATTGTGAGAGAGGCTCCCCTCCTTTCCACCCACAACTCTTACCCAGCGGTCCTTGAGAAAAATCAAAGAAAATGGCCCCCCAAGCACTGGTTAGAGCACTAATCCAAATACTGATTAGTGCAGAAGAGGAAAGGAATTTATTTGTGGTATTATTTGCAGCAGATCTCTCACTGACTCCCCGATATTTCACCCAACTTTTTCACCAAGCTTGAGCAGAGGCTACTTTAAATGAAACGCTGATGGTATTAAGAGTTGTGCCTTGCTAGGAACTCGTAGAAATAAACTTCCTCACTTGGATCCTACAACTCTGCTGAATCTGTCCACACAACTGTCTTAGTTCTTCTGGAACTTGGCAAGGTAAGCCTAAAATGAGGGAAGGCTAGCTAAGGAAGTAAATCCCTGACAATTCATTACTTATGAAAACAAGAAGCATGTTTTTAAGATGCTCGCCTGAAAGACATTACTGAGCATCTTAAACTCCATGCGGGTAGTAAACAAATTTAGTTTTTTTCACTACTTACCTGGGATAAGTTTTCAAAAGGATGGATTTTAGCCTCCTTTTTGCAGGTGCAATTAGTACCTGTATATTTTGATACATAAAATGAACAGCCAAGGTAAATTACATCTGTTCCAATTCTGCTTGCACCTCAAATATAACTTTCAGATTTACAGAAAGGTAGGTGTACATTTTACAGTTTAAAACTGTACCTGCAAAAGGGAAATGGCTTTTTAAAAATAGATATTTCTTACTGAATTTGGTTTGTGTGATCTGCTGTATTTCTTCTTTCTAAAGAAAAATAACAGCTGGACAGGAGTAGGTTACTTTAGCTGAGATACAGCCTAGTTAAAAGGTTAGCGAACCACGTACCACTTTTGTTAAATAATTTTGACATGGGGCTCATATTATCTCAAAACCTATTTCCACACTTCTCAGGACATCGCTTCACATGCCTCAGCTCAGAACAACAAGTTCATGCTGACAAGGAGAGTTCAATAATTCTCTGAAGCCCTACCTACATTACAAACTGCACATCCATTTTCTACCAATTTAAGTGGCATGGGCTTCACCCAAACAATCCTGGGAATCACAACTAAGTCAAGCTGCAGGTTCCTGTCAGAGTTGCTTACTGCCTCCTCGGAGAACTGCTTAAAACCAGAAGTCCTGGGAGAATATTAAAGCAATTCAGAAATCGGAAGTACCAGGCATCAGGCAAATGATGCCCAAACATACTTGTGATGTGAGAAGATTGCTGCTGGTCCTTTCCCCACTTTAGCACTCACACGTTCAGTTGTACGAGATAAGGCCATGAGTCCTGGTTTTCACATGTACTGCCTTGAACATATACACTAATAAAGTGTCCAGCAAGTTAAGCGGTGATGTAAACATTAGGAAATATAGACGCCCCCCCAAAAGTACAGTAATTTTGCATCATCTTTGTTAAGGACTGGCACAGAACTTCAGAAATCCAGAAGCTTGTATGTTACAGAAGCTGAGCTTGATGAAGCAGAAGAAATCTCCTACCCAGAAATTGCTGCTAGCTTTTGGTGTGCCTGACAGGCAATCTCGCATCCTTTGGTTCGAGTCCTGTGCATTTCAGCACGTAGAGATGGACAAGTGACTGATACGTCCCCAATGGAAATGACCAATTCACGGTATAGAGCCACCTGTGTATTGAAATCCTGGACAAGCTGGGAGGAAAAGAAAGATTGTTTAGCAATTTGATCTACTTCACTGCACTACAAAATAAGGGAGGTCTTTCTAATATTGCTCTTCCAACAGGCCTACAACCCTTGAATTCTGAAAAGGACAAGGATCAAGCCCAGTATTGTCAAAAACAGTAAAGTATGCTGGGAGAGATGCCCTTTGTTCAACACCCCCCCTGTGTTCTTTTCCACTAAGGAGGGGGGAAATCCCACAAGCTCTAACTCTTTGAAAGTACGCATAAATAACAGCTTTCTACTCCCGGAAGCTAGGGATTATTTTATCACGAAAGACGATAAGGTTTCCAGAAATAGTTTCTTCCTTTTCCCTCCACTGATCTGCAATTTGCTACCCATCTAGGGAATGGAATGTGCCATTCATCTCTGCAGTGGAGATTTGGCTAATTTGTTTTGCAATTGTTATTCCCCTTGCCTCAAATACCGTTTCCCCTATACCCAAGAATCTGGTCTTGCTAGCCAAGAAGGTATGGGGGGGGGGGAGGAGGAAGAACCTTCTCTTCAGTAAGCAATTTGGCCTGTGTAAAATAAAATGACTGGGTAACAGATAAACCCTCCTCAGCTGAAATACGTGGCAGCAACAGCTCACTTGACTACCCATCTGTATATTTCTTGAAAATTCAATAAAAGCAAGGTGCCATCAAGATTATTATAATATATATATATATATTGTTCAACTTTACTACTGAGCTTGATTTATTCTGTAGAAACAATTAATGTGGGATACAGGAAAATTTTAGTGGCTTACTTAGAAATGTCCACTTGAGGAAAAATTAACAGTAAAGATTTCACAAAATTTACCGAGTACTTAAATACTGTAAAACAGACAAACTGCATCCCTTCTAAGTATACTGGATCATAACACCTCATTGCCTTAAATCTTAGAGTTATATTTTGCCACACAGTTATATTTTGCCAGTATTTAGGCCGTAATCCTAAATACGTGTATCAAAACAGTTTTTGTTGCTACAGTACAAACCATAGTTACTGTTGGCACGTGATGGAGATTCAGCATTTATTGTCTATTTAATTTTGGGTGCAAATTACAAGAAATTAATGCAGAATGGCAGTATCTACTGAACATATTCAGGCCTACAGGCATAACTCTATGAAAATACTGAAAGGGGAAATGAGCTTTCCAGGGAAGGCTCATTTTTCATCTGTCAAAACCGTTTGGCCTAAACTCTAAACAGAGAGGGGAAAGGTTTATTTGATAGAAAAAGCGAGCCAGAATTTGGCAATATACATCCACAGAGGTGCTTTTGTGAAGATTGAAGGATGCTATTAGAACCTCATAAAACACACCTCTCATTTAGGAAAGAAGTTTAGATCCCAGCACTATTTCTGGGGGGAAAGTTTGAAAATGCAAATATCAAAACCTGCTATGATTTAAATGCAAAGGATATGGAAAAGGAGGTGCACTACTTTCTACTGCTTCTTACCTCTAAGTCCAGATATCTTTGAAAGACTTTTCAAACAGAGATTAAAGATTTCAGAAGAATTTAGCACCAGTTCCCAGCAGTTGGCACCAAACAGGATCATAAAAACTATGTGCCAATCATGTGATTTTAAGCATAACTGGATTCAATTAGCCTTTTGCTATCAACAATAAGGCCAGAAGAGCCAAGACAAATTTCATTTCTTAAGTACTTATACAGAATACATGTGTGGGAACTGTTCTGCTACTCAAAATTTCCCATACCTGTTCACATACATAAAGATACAGAGGTAATCAACGTAAGAATAATAAATCCAAATTCCAAAACTAACTTCTCTTCTTCTGAGGTTAACTGTTATCACTTAAGGAAAACTGAAAGCTCCATCTATTTATTTTCTAATTTATTCCAGAGGGTTTTTTTGTTGGGGGGCGGGCTATGTTTGTACAATCTACAATTATTGTTAACTACAAACAACAGAACGGGAAGTTTACAAAGTCTTTATGGGGCAAGCTAAAAACCAAGAGCTGGATTTTTTGCTACAGGAAGAGATTTGACACTGTATGGTTTAGCTATTTTTAAAACTAAGGTAAGTTTGGGTAAGAGGTGTTAACAATGCCTTATTTGTTTTGCAGGTTTGCCATAAGAGACAGACAATTATGGTGGCATCATCAAAACAATAACAATCCACAACAATAACACCTGCTATTATAAGGTGGGAATTCAGTTTGGCTTAAGCTTTGGAAACAAACAAATTCACTAGAATTCAGATTCTATAGTTAATTCATTTCTTATTCATCTTGTGACTTAAATGTAACAGGCTGAGCAAAACAAATGGGCCAGATTCCATTTGCATTTGGGGTGTTAGTACTGTTGTGGTACAATTCAAGAGTATTCCTCCTCGTTGTCCACCCCACCCCCAGCCCAGTTGTCTCAACTTCGACATGCTTGTTCTTTATAGAGGGTGTCTGGAGTTGAATTTTACCTGCACTTGGACAGTTACAGGTGTCGGGTCTGGATTTCTTAATCTAGATTCTTTTGCCCCGTGTAGGAGCCCAGTAGGTCGTTCTCTGTTTCGACGGTACTCCCTTGCTACAATCCATGTCCCCAAACCTATGTCCCCTTCCTGTGACATCATGATACACTTTTTTTTTCTTTTTGAAAATTCGGCCACGATCCCAAAATAGCAAGAGTCTTAGCATTTCCAAGAGCCTACTTCTCCTTGTTTCCCCCTTCGCCGGTCATACGCCGCCTGTCTTTAAGCCATTGAGACAGGAGCAAAAAAAGAAAGAAAAGAAAAAAAAAGGGTGTCAACTCAAAATGCGGACTGCAGTTTTAAAAATAGTGCAATTGCACGTGATCGGAATAGACAAGGCAAGGGGGGGAAAGCGAAAGAAGAAAGAGGAGTGGCCCCTACTGCAAACAACGCATTCAAATAACGGGGGGGGGGGGGGGGGGGGGAGAGACACCAGAAGCGCAGTCGCTGGTTACCCACCATCTTGCAGTCATCCAGGGCTCTCTGGGTCTTGTGGGCGCCCTCGGAGGTGCTGCCTCGGCGCTCAGCGTCCCTGCTGTGCGGCGGCGTTTTGCTGATCTGGAAGATCGAGCCCGTGGACCTGGGGCGCTTCTTGCGCCCATTCGGTGCAGAACTCATTCATACACATCCACCCAGCAGAAGCTGCTGCTGCTGCGCTCAGCCCGGGCGGGGCGGGCAAAGATGCCTTGCTTGTTGCGCGGCTCCCCCACCCCGCCAAACCCCGGCGGCGGCAGCGGCGGCGGCACCGCGTCGAGGAGCGCAAGGCGGGAGCCAGACTCCCTTCCCGCTCTCGCGCCCTGCCTCGCTCGCCTCCTCACCGACGCCCGGGCTGCTGGCGCTGCCGAGAGCGCGCCGCTTGCCGACGAGCCGAGGACGCGGCCGCCCTGCCTTGCAGCATCTCCCCGCCGCCTTGGGCTTCACGGCAGCCAGGCAGGGGCGAGCGGCGCGAGGCAACTTCTTCCCTTCAGCAGCCCCAGCACCATCGCAAGCCCCGCAGCCGGCAGCGCCTGGCCGGCCCGCCGAGCCGGCCCGCCTGTCTGCGCCTGTCGACCGCGCTTCCCGGGCGGGCGGGCGAAATCCGAGGGGGCTCTTGGCCGAGGCGAGCTTCCATTCAGGAGGGCGGGAGGGAGAGGCAGCCTCTTGTCCAGCCCTGGGGAGCCGCTCCTGCGTGCCCTCCGAGCACGCCGCCGCCGCAGCACAGAAAGGGAGCGGAGACGGGCGGGCGGGCGGGCGTGTGGGGCTCTCTTGCCGGCGCTGGCCACGCGCAGGCGCGCGCCCCGAGCTGGGGATTCGTTGCCCAGGGCGCTAATGGCTCGCCTCTGGTCGGGCGCCTGGAGGTGCTCTCCGACGGGAGCCCTGCGCGGGGAGGGGGCGGGCGCTGCAGGGAGCCCCTCCCAGAGGTGCTGCGCGCCTGGCAGGGAAGTTAGCACCCAAGCATCCTCCCAAAGCAGGGGCGACAGTCCTTCTGGATTCTCCCCCCGCCCCTGCACATTCTAAAAGGCAGCCAGTCAATCTGGGCCGGCTGTTTTGCAGAGCGCCCTCCCCTGAGGCCGAACCGTCTTCGAGGACTCTTCCTCACCCGCGATGGCACACTTTGTATACCTGTCGCAGAGGTCAGGCAATGCCATCCAGATCATGAGGAGCCGCCAGCCATGAGCAGGTGCTTTAAAGGGAGAGACAGGCAGCAGATTGGTCAAGGTTTACTCATGCAAAGGGAATCTGCTCACTCTTTGCAAGGAAGACTTACGTGCCAGGTTTTCTTCCCTGGCCTACTAATCCAAAAAAAGGATACCTAGAGAATGGGCAGCTGGACAGGCTGCTGGTTGGGGGTGGTTTTCAGCATATGGGCAACCCAGGTGAAAAATCACAATGACTCTCTTTCCAGCCTGCTTATGTGTACAGACCTTATGTGCATATGCTGTGGAATGATTCAGCACTGACAATACAGAAGGTTTCCAAAATGTAATTTAGTGGGACAGCAGATTCAGCTTTGCTTAGAGCAGAAGACTAAAATTCAGAACCACCCAAGGAAGATAACTAGCAACAGATTCAGAACTGATGTGAACTCAGTGGTAAGCATGAAGAATTCACCACCAAAAAACTGGGTGATGATGACAGCTCCAGTTGTTCTAGAAAATAGCAGGAAATCCACATCTATCCATGTCCAGGACGGTTAAATGGAACATTCATGGGCAGATGCAGACAAATGATAAAGGGAGGGTACTACTTCCATACCTTGCTTATGCCACCCAAGTGCCTCTGGTTGGATGGATATTTGATGAGGCTTAGTCCGATCCCGGCAGGCACTTCTTAAGTTTTTCTTGTGTTGGCACCCATGAAACAATATTGTTACTGTAAGTGAATTAGAAACATAGAATAATAGAGTTGGAAGAGACCTCATGGGTCATCTAGTCCAACCCCCTGCGCTATACGTGAAATATTTGTTTACAGTATTGTGGACTGTTTTGTTTTAACCAAAGGCCCAAATGGTTTCATCCTTTTCTTCCTGGCAGTAGGTACATAATGGTTATTATTGATGCCGAATCGACTATTTGGGACTGATCTTGTGGAGACCTACAGTAAAGGTAATGGTATCCCCTGTGTAAGCACCAAGTCATGTCTGACCCTTGGGGTGACGCCCTCTAGCGTTTTCATGGCAGACTCAATACGGGGTGGTTTGCCAGTGCCTTCCCCAGTCATTACCATTTACCCCCCCAACAAGCTGGGTACTCATTTTACCGACCTTGGAAGGATGGAAGGCTGAGTCAACCTTGAGCCGGCTGCTGGGATCGAACTCCCAGCCTCATGGGCAACGCTTTCAGACTGCATGTCTGCTACCTTACCACTCTGCGCCACAAGAGGCTCTAACCTACAGTAGTTGGAGGTATACTCATTTTTTATCCAAAATCAATTACAAAAGGAGACAGTTTGAAGTTCTGGAGTTTTGTGCTCTCAGAATCTGACAAAACACGACTTTGAGTTTCAGGGTAGAGTCTGGATGCAAATGGTACAAATAAAGAGAGATGGAAATGCGAGGATACATATGACCCTCCTGTATGATCTGAGGAATCTGTCCGTATTTGTCTGCTGGAAATGTTCCTCCGTCCAAAAAGAAAAGGTGGCAGTGTATGGATTGGACCCTTGCACTCTGTAAATGCACTACTGATGCCATAAGGCACTACTTATGGCACTACTGATGCCATACTGATGAGCCTCCGGGGAGGGCGGTATATAAGTATGATAAGTAAATAAATAAATAAATAAATAAATAAATAAATAAATAACTATGATTCATCATCAATGTTCTGTGCAGGTAAACATGTGAACAGCCATTGGACAAATCTTTACAGCTAAAAGCCTGCAGGGGGCACTGCGTGCCAGAGCCAGAAGCTTGTTCCACCAGATGCCACACGCTCCTATGCAACAGTACCCCTTTTACCTCAGTACCTCTTTTGCTGCTGAAGGAGAAGGTCCCAACCTATTGGTGAGAGAAACCTTGTATGGATTATTGAAGTTTGCTGGCTTCTAAATATCACCCATGGCTCCAAAGGCACTTTTCAAGAAGTGCCCCCAATGTGGAGTAAAGATGACTCAGACTGACTAACATGACCTTTGTTATGTCTGGGGAAAGGGCATAGTGTTTCTAAGGACTTTTAAAATGTAATGCCTGTAGTGCTTTAGCTAGAGGGAATAGAGCACTGAAACTTAAGGCAGCACTCTGGGTGAAAGCCCTTAAGCCCTCAGAGCCTTCATCCAAGTCATCTGCAGAGAGAGCTCCTAAGTCTGCGTCATAGGAATTAACGTATTTTGCTCTGCCTCCTGGATCAGTCTCTCAGCAGATATGATCTCAGTCTTGTTCCTGTAGGGCTCATCATGCTTCCTCTGAGCCTCCAGCAAAGAAGGCTAAAGGCAAAGAAAAAGCACAAATCGGCTCATCACTGACGCCCTGAGGAGAATCCTAGGACACCTTCTCCAGGTCTGAGATTTCTAGTGGAGATGGAGATACTGGCATACCACAGGACCAGTTTCCACTTGAGTCTGATCTGGAACAAGTGATCACAATTGCATGGGTTTAAGCCCAAACAACCTATGCAGTGGCTTTCAGAGGGTTATTTGGAGGATGAGGGGGGACAACTTTGTAAACCCCTGGGACACAAATCAGTATCATTGCCCTCATCTGGTGTCATCTTGCATAAACCTTGTTCTCCTCTTCCTGCAGTCAAAGGAGAAGAGGTGGCTATTGAATCTGATGGATACAACACAATTTCATATCCCCGATGAGAGGGTGGGAGAGCCGTCACCTGTATCTCCTATAAAGATTCTCTGCATGTTTGGAGAACAGATGGTTAATATGGTTCAATTGCTTGAGATTGACTAGTTACTTCAGAACACATGCCAAAAGACAAGAGCCATTTTTATGCAGAGTCTCTGAGGATTTTTGGTTTCCCAGTCTTGGAGAGCCTTGAGGATATAATGCAGGAACTGTAGCAAAACCTTTTGTCTCTCCAAACCACCTCAAGAAGGGTAGAATATTTTATAAAATTAAAAAGGAACCCTTTAATTATTTCACAACTCATCCTCCATCCTCCTTGGCTATGGAGATTTAGTTAAGGGGCCATCAAGATTCTAAAAAACCTAGGTCAAGTCAGTAGCCACCTTCTTCCAGCGAGGCATCTTCATCTCAGAAGTCATTTTGACTGGGAGTGTTCCTGATCCCTGTTTAGGGACTGGTTGAAAGAGTTTGTGGCTCCTTAACTGATAAGAGTGTCGTTGAACAGGTTACAGGGTTTTAGGCATCAGATGGTGTTTTGCTCCCATTTGTTCCTAGTAGTCAAGAAAGATGGAGTTAGACCCAGTTTAGGCCTTGGAAATTTCAATGTTTTTCTGCATGTTTCAAAGTTTGGTATGTTGTCCATTCCTCCAATTTTACAGCTATTAAAAGTTACTTGTTGATTTATTGCTGTTGATTTGAAAGATGCATATTTTCATGTTTCAATTCATTCTCAACAATGTTTTTATATTTTTTATGTGGAGATAATTTTCCAGTATACTGTTCAGCCCTCTGGTCTAGATAATACATCCGGGGTATTCTCTAAGTGTGTAGCCCCAATTATTGCTTACCTCCATCTCTGGTGTTGCCATATATTCCCTAAGTTAGATGACTGGTTGATTGTGGCAGACTCAAAGGACAGTTTGTCGTTTTGGATATAAGGCATCTACTATTACGGTCTTGCCTATGGCTAGGTTGCATTTGTGATCCCTGCAGCTCTGGTTTCTTGGATTCATGCCTTATGGCACAGTTTTTTTTAAAATTATGGTGGTCTATAGAGAATTTTTCTCTGAGAAAATTCCTTTGAGGTTTCTCAACAGGTGGGTGTCCTTACAACCCCCCGGGACATACGCCTGGCCTCAACCAGGGCCAGGACTTTTTCAGCCCTGGCCCCAGCCTGGTGGAATGAGCTCCCGGAAGACCTACAACCCCTGCATTTTTCAGCTGTCCGCAGGGCCTGTGAGACGGAGCTCTTCGGCCAGGCATATGGTTGAGGCCAGGGCGGCTCCCGGCGTTGTCAGCTGTGGATCTCTAGCCGAAACCAACTAAGTTCCTCGCTCCCAGACAGAGAGTAATAGACGGGGGGAGGGGAGTAATAGACGGGGGGAGGGGAGTAGGTTATATATTTATTATCTACCACCCTGATATTATGTTTTAATTATGTTTTAATGGGTTTAATGGGATTTTATTGTTTTTATGAATTCTGTAAACCGCCATGAGACATTTGAGAGCGGCGGTATATAAATAAATAAAAACAAAACAACAAAAACAACAAATGCTTCAGTGTTGGAGTCCTCACTGTGAAGAACTTTCAGCCAGGAGTGTTTGTTTCAAGGACAAGAAGCTACTGCACATTAATATTTTGGAAATGCATGTAGTTTGTTGTGTCCTTAACTATTTCTCAGATATTCTGTGGAATTTTCCCATTCTTATTCAGATGGATAACACAGTGTTTTGTTGAAACAAACAAGGGGATCCAGAGTCCTGTGTTAAAAAACTGCCCTTAAAGGGGCACAGCTGTGAAGCTCTGTGCTCTTATTCAAGCTATTCACATTCCTGGGAATTTAAACATGGAAGCCAACAAACTAAGCTTTGGCATACTCTCCTACAAGTGCTCCATAAAAACCTAGAATTGCTTTTTATCCGGGAAGGAGGGGGGTTTGGAATGTCAGTCTCTTAGTGACAAAAGAAAACAAGAAGGCTGTGAGTTTCTGTTCCTGCACAATGGTGGGAGTTGGTTCGCTAGGGAATGAGTTTCAGCTGCATTGGCAGCAAGCTTTCTTTTATGCATTCCCTCCATTTCCGCTCCTTATAAGGGTAATAGAGAAAGCCAGCCTAAACATGATCTTGGTAGCACCTTTTGGGGCTTGACAAATACGGTTTCTAAATTCACCAGATTTAATCAGTGTCAATCAGGTGTTTAATTGCAATCTGAACCGCTTTAATTTAGCAGGGTGGAGATTCAGACAGAGACCTAATATTTTCTGAAGGAGTTAATGAGGTGGTCCTGAAGTCATGCAAGCCTAACACCATCAGGCAATTTCCCTTTGGTGTCAGGAAGGATATGTCACTGGAGTACCCCTTTGCACATTGTATTTGATTATTTGTTATACCTGGATGCCAAAGTCTTGATTTTTTCTCTCTAAAGTTTCACCTGGCTGCTATTTACCTAGGAGATTTTTAAGGAGTTAGACCAACCTTTCTCAACTTTTTTTTCTCAACAGCCAGGCTAACGTTTTGAAACACACAGAAGTAGGGTTCCTGACACGATGTTGTTGTTTTGTTGTTGTTGTTGTTGTTGTTCTGTATAAAACAGACAGAAATAAGCAGTGAATATTTTTCCTGCCCAGAGGTGAAGTGATGGGAAAGGTTCACCTTTCACATTTTTTTCTTTCAAGCAGCCATTAAAGCTTGTTATGCCACTGGGACCGTGCCAGAGAAATTGTCAGCCTACTCAGAAGAGTCAGGAACAAAGGAATAATAATGTGTATACTAAAGATATTAACAGGTGGTTTTTCAATTGACAGGTGGTTTTTTCAGTTGAAATCCCAGAGATCCTGCAAAGCTAGTCTCTTTAAAAAGGAAAAGGGAGGAATGCCCTCTGTATTTGTGAAAGGTGATTCTAGTGTCCTGGAAAGCAATGTCATATACAGGCAACTTTTTAGTCTCACTAATTATTACTAAAAAAAATATTAAGCTTATAGTGTACAAATTCTTATAATTTGTTCTATATGTAAGCTACAGTATACATCACAGTCATTTTCATCTCTCCTTTTCCTTTTTCTCTCTGGCTGCAGTCAGACATCACAAACAATCTTCAGTTTGTGATGAGAATCAGCAAGGAAATCCTGTGGCTTGGCATCCTTCCTGTGCTGGTGAGGACAGAAAATCAGAAACTTCTTGATTGTATGTAACAGGATTCTGAACCATGGTTTAATATTGGTGTCAAATCCTAGTTTTTAGGGAAATGATCTGGATATCATGATGAAGTATAATTAAATAGGATTAGGAATGCTTAAATTTCCCAGCCACGTTTAAAGAGAAGATGAAAGGAGGAAGAATGCAATCCAGCATCCTTCCTTGCACACAAAATTGATGTGACATCTAAATGCAGACTTTTTATGTGGTTTCTGTATTTTTTATTTAAAAAAACATCAAAAATCATTTTAGAAATATTTGCTCGCCATTTCTACTATTTCATTCACAGTCTGCTATATTTTGCTTCACCAGAGACTTTCTACAGATTATATAGCTGTAGTTTACCACAAACTTTGCAAACTATCTACTTACAATGATGAAATATTCCTTTCAAAACAAATCCTCTAAATGTCTGACCACAGATGGAGAAAGCTGAAGCCATCTGGAATTTCAGAAATATCTTGTGGAGGAGAAAGCACGTTGGAATTGCAAAATTTTGTCACATAATATGAATACTTCTAGTAATAATAGCAAAAGCCATTTTGCCCTATCCAGATAACCCTGACATAAATAGCATAGATCATCCTCTGTGTAAAACCAGACAACTAAATGAAGGTCTCACATTCACTAGAAATTATGATAAATTTATACATTCACACACAGTTATATAATTATCTCCATAGATATTATACCCATTTCAGTGCTGGAATATTCTTCCACAAACCACAAGCTTGTGATATTATATCGATTTTTTGCTTGAAGAAAACAGAGACAATTGTAGGTTTGTGTTCATCTCCTGAGGTTCATTGGTTTCTTCATGAAATTCTGATGAGCCTTGTTTTACTTTTAAATGTAACATTAAGAAAGTAATGGGAAAGCCACTCTAAGTTTTTGGAACAGAATAGTATGGTTATAAATCTAAATTAAAAAAAATTAAACTGTAAGGTAACATCTCTTACTTCAAAACTCTTCAGAGAACACAAGGCACAAAAACAAGAATGTTGTTAGTAAATGAAAGAAAAGGCCTGCATATGATAAGGCAAATGCAGTCTTGGGCTGTATCAACAGACGCATCATTTATTTATTTATTTTATTTATTTATCATACTTATATACCGCCCTCCTAGTCCCAACTGTATACTGCGTTGGTCATACCTCATCTGCAGTTCTGTAGGCCTCATTTCAAAAAGAACATGAACAAAATTGAGAGGATTCAGGGGAGAGCAAGGAGAATCATCTGGGGCTTGAGGACCAAGCCCTATGAGGAAAGGCTGAGGGACTTGGGAATGTTCAGCCTGGAAAAGAGGAGGTTCTTTTAAGTATTTGCATGGTCGTCACTTAAATGAGGGCAGGGAGTGGTTCCTGTTGGCAGCAGCAGACAGGACCCGCAGTAATGAGTTTAAACTACATGAAGAATGGTACTAGCTAGATATGGGGGGGGGGGGGGAGAATTCACAGTCAGAAGTTAAATTGTGGAATCGGCTGCCTAAGGAAGTGGTGAGCTCTTGCTCATTGGCAGACTATAAGCAGATAAGCAGATACTTATCCTGGATGCTTTAGGCTGACCCTGAATTGAGCAGGGGGTTGGACTAGATGCCCTGTATGGCTCCTTCCAACTCTATGATTCTATATCAGTCCAAAAATATAACCTGAAAAGACATTACTTAGAAATCTAATTTACTGTGTGTGTGTGCCACAAGTTGCAGCCTCTGAGTTTGAGAAGCAAACACTAGATTGTGGCAGTTTGTGCCATTTTAAAAACAGGTGGGTAAGGGAAAAACCCACAGGATAATGATACAATCTGGTCATACATTATTCTGGGAAATGGGACTGCTGATTCAGGAAATCAGATGGTGTCATGCACCAGTAATATCCCTTCTCTCTGTTAATTTCTAAATGGTCACAGTAATTACTTTCATCAATTTACTATGAATGTTTTATAGCATGCCGTTTAACATCTTGTTTCCTATGCAATTTGACATCTACATGAATCTTTTGGGAGAGGTCATCCAGGGATGATCTGCCAACAATATGCAGATGACACCCAGCTCTGTTATTTCTGCTGAACAGCTAAGCTCAGTGGGTCTGTGGAAGACTTGAATAGGTGTCTGGAGAAAATATAGATGAGGGCCAATAAACTGAAGTTCATTCCAGACAAGACTGAGGCGCTATATGTAAATAGAAAGGCTGATTGGGGACTGGAGAGAGTTGCATTTTTCGTGAAGCAGCTTGGAGGCTCACTGGATCCTGGTGTTGTCAGAACCCTGTAGTTGTATGCTGTATATAAAATTTGCCTAAATCTGGCTGTATACTTCCTTGTGTCTTACGGTCTATTTAGAGTTGGTTTTAAGCTGTGAAAATGTAAATAAAAGTTTACCTCTTACTTATTTTATTTATTTATTTATTTATTTATTTATTTATTTATTTATTTATTTATTTATTTATTTATTTATTTATTTATTTATTTATTTATTTAACTTTTGTGCCGCCGTTACCTTAGGCTCATGGCGGTTTGCAGAGTAAAAATGTTACAATAAAACTCATAGTTAAAACTCATTAAAACCGCTCAACAATATCAACATTGTTAGGCAACAGGCGAAACACTAACTAACCCCACTAAACCCCCCCCCCCCCCATGTTAGCTGAGGGACACCAAGTAGCTGATCTTCTAGTATCACTGTAATATATATTGCTGCAATATGGGAGTGAGGCAGTCAGATCAGCGACGAAGATGATATGGGGCCAAGGGACCAAGCACTATGAAGATAGGTTGAGGGACTTGGGAATGTTCAGCCTGGAGAAAAGGAGGCTGAGAGGGGACATGATAGCCCTCTTTAAGTATTTGAAAGGTTGTCACTTGGAGGAGGGCAGGATGCTGTTTCTGTTGGCTGCAGAGGAGAGGACACGCAGTAATGGGTTTAAACGTCAAGTACAACGGTATAGGCTAGATATCAGGAAAAAATTTTTCACAGTCAGAGTAGTTCAGCAGTGGAATAGGCTGCCTAAGGAGGTGGTGAACTCCCCTCACTGGAAGTCTTCAAGCAACGGCTGGATACACACTTTTCTTGGATGCTTTAGGATGGTTAGGGCTGATCCTGCGTTGAGCAGGGGGTTGGACTAGATGGCCTGTATGGCCCCTTCCAACTCTATGATTCTATGATTCTATGATCATTCAGATGGACCCAAGGAGCCCAGATCAAATATTGGGACCACCCGCCCTGGCCTCAACCATATGCCTGGTGGAAGAGCTCTGTCTTGCAGGACCTGCGGAAAGCTGTTAACCCCGGCAGGGTCCTTAGCTCTTCTGGGAGCTCATTCCACCAGGTTGGGTCCAGGGCCGAAAAAGGCCTGGCCCAGGTCGAGGCCAGGCGAAGATCCCGAGGGCCTGGGACCACCAGTAGGTTTGCACCTGCAGAGCGCAGAGCCCTGCGGGGGGCATAAGCAACCAAGCGGTCCCATACGTAGGCAGGACCCAGGCCGCATGTAGCCTTAAAGGTTAAAACCAAAACCTTGAACTTGATCCGGAAACAAATTGGCAACCAATGCAGATGTTGGCTGAATATGGGCCCTCGAAGGTGTCCTAGTGAGTTTCCAATTGTAACTTCTGGGTCAAAGACAAGGGCAGGCCTGTGTAGAGCGAGTTACAGTAGTCTAATCTGGAGGTGACTGTTACCTGTTTCCTTCATGGTTTTTCAAAGGCTGAGCTAATTGCTGCAAGAATTAAATGGAAAAATCCATTCATTTGATGCAATAGTGAAAAGATCTTTCACTAACTTCCATGTGATCAGAACCACAATACAATGCAATCAATACATATCAGTCATGCATGGTTGCCCTTAAACCAACCATTACTGCAATCTAGAACCATTAAAAGTAATGGAAATTTTGAAGGCAATGGGATTTATAACCCAATGATGAAACAACTAGTCCTTCCCTGAAAGACTTTGTCCCCAGTCCAGTAAGGTGCAGAATGCCTCTTATCCACTTCTCTTTCAAAACAACTCATTTCCAACAAATTGCACAATGCAGTAATCAGAATGCCATCTGCAATTTGAAATATATAGGCCTTCAATTTTTAGTAGCCAGACCCTTTCTCACTCTAGAGGGGCAGTTTATAGTTGGTCAAAATGCCCTTCCACTACACTTTCAAATATCACTTTGCAACGAGCTATCTGGTAAGAAATGGACTTTGGAATAGACGGCAACTGCATCTGTATGCTAGATCTGTTCTTGAGCAGCCATCATGGATGCCAGCCAGTTGCCAGGTTTTCAGGCCTTCCCTGAACTCTTTAGTATTTGCCGGCGTATAAGATGACTGGGCGTATAAGATGACCTCCCAACATTTCCATTCAAAATATAGAGTTTGTTACATTACATTACGGTACTATGGGCCACTATGGGCAGCTATGTCTATCCCAACTGAAGTGCACCCGGCGTATAAGACGACCCACCCACTTGGAAGCATATTTTTCAAGGGAAAAAAGTAGTCTTATATGCCAGCAAATACTGTACTTTAGTGAGATGGCTAGGAACTGATTGGCTGCTTACTTTCTCTTCCCATCCAAAGCCAGGGTGCGTATCCTTGAGGCAATAGGATCTCCAGTAAAGTGTTACTAATCTAACCAACTCTCAATGTCTCCCTGCCTATTACACCTACAAGACTTAATTAGTGACCACTAAAAACATGCTCCATTCTAGGTATTTCCTGTCTTGTAATCCATGGGTTGAGCCTCTTGTGGCGCAGAGTGGTAAGGCAGCCGTCTGACAGCTTTGCTCATGAGGCTGGGAGTTCAATCCCAGCAGCCGGCTCAAGGTTGACTCAGCCTTCCATCCTTCCGAGGTCGGTAAAATGAGTACCCAGCTTGCTGGGGGGTAAACGGTAATGACTGGGGAAGGCACTGGCAAACCACCCTGTATTGAGTCTGCCAAGAAAACGCTAGAGGGCGTCACCCCAAGGGTCAGACATGACTCGGTGCTTGCACAGGGGATACCTTTACCTTTACCTAATCCATGGGTTGTCAAGGCATCTCTGGTTTTACCTCAGTAGAAGCATCATGGTTATCATTTTGGTTCCTGGGAAACTTCTGAGATTCTGCCTTGGACTTTGTCCTTACTCTGGACAGTCCCATCACCTGCCTTCCAGTTTCTTTGTCAAACACAGAAATCACATCAAACATATTGTTATATGGGCTAATGTGCCAAACTTTACCCTGAGGTCACAATTTACTTATTTAAGCCAAACACCAGTATCTGTCTATGTGTGTGTGTGTTCTCTGGAAACACAAAATTATTAGGTATGTGGGATCATAAAAACAGACTTAATGAAATCTTTTGTTTTAGCTTTAATAGCAGATAGCTTGACCAAAAATTTGACCAAGGTCTCATAGAGACCAGATGGCCAGGCAGCACCATTAGCTATGTGAGTGAGAGTCAGGTCTGCCTGAACACCATATGCAAGATGACACAAACAAAAGGAAGCTTATAGTAGGTTGCAAGAGGCCTCACAGCCTTCAAGGATGAAATGTTGCTAGTTTAGAAATGTGTTGAAGATGACCCTGTAAGAGAGGTGACTCTGCGCATTAGGATGGCCAGAATAATTGCCCTGAGGACTTGGACAATCAAGTGGTGTCATAGTCACTTAAGGATGATTTATAGACCAATGAAAATATGTGAATTGTAAAGTAACCAGAAAGTAAAGTTTTAAAAAATTTGTATTTTAGCCCTGTTGCTGTGATCTCCCTATATTTGCAGATAGATAGATAGATAGATAGATAGATAGATAGATAGATAGATAGATAGATAGATAGATAGATAGATAGATAGATAATTTTGCTTTATCAGGGACTCTTGTTTTATTCTTTTGGATTTTTGGTTTTATTAGTTCTTCTGAATCTCACACTCAGAACCAGGCTTATCAAGTATGTTCTCTCCACTCCAGGATTTCAGCATGTTATCCCCCCCCCCCCACACACACACTAGGGTCATATTCCTGTGCCAGCCTGACAGGAAGAAATCCAACTGATGATTACTTTTGCATCACCAGAAAAGCAGCACCTGATGAATTGCTGTCTGTTATTAGGCCATTAAAGACCTAGAAATCATGCTTGAAAAAGGTGGCAGCTCTCTTTTCTCTTGGTCTCATTTTATAGGCTCTTTAATAGCAGCTGCTTGTACTTGTATTTGAGTCGGTGGCATTATTTTCGTTAAAATGATCCCGTTATCCATTCACTTAAAACTGAAGGTCTCCATTAGCTATTCCATCCTGAAAGGCATGAGATGCCACCTGGACAATTTTGACTCTGGCACGTGCATCTGGACAGTTTATTTTTAAAAGACTTTGATTCTTGGTTAGAAATTAAATTCGAATATATTTAAATGAATGAACACATGCAACAAACAGCAGCCAGCCAGCCACGTTGTAAAAGAGTCTTTCATGCCTAAAATCCCAAAAATATTTTAATATCCTTTCATTGCATTCGGGCTCCGAGTGGACAAAGCACATCTGAGAATGTGTTCCCAAAATAACACCTTCCTTGCTGATGCTGAATTGTCATCCACAGTGGTGTCAGGTTTTGTGAAGAAAACAACGGTGCTTGAAAACTCAGTAATCTGAACACTTGAAGCTGAAAGCACTTTTCAGTATGAGAGACACACCATTTCCCTGCCCTGGATAAATACAGTTCCATTTTGTGGAATAGTGGCTTGTTCCTGCTTTGTGGTTGCAGCCATTATGAAGGCCTGTGGTTCCTTGTTGCCATGGTTTCCGAATAATGTTACACAGAGCTGTTTTATTTAGGCCCCTCTGTGCAGCTTATCTTTGGGGAAGTATTTAAAAAAAAAAAACACGATTTGCCTGAAGGAATAGAAAAAAGGCCCTTTCCAGTGAGAATTTATGAGGAATTTACCAGTGATAAAAATGGATTCTAGGTTCCAAAGTTCACAAATATTCACAGGGATGCAAGACAGTTAATGATAGGTGAATCTCACATGTTGAGATTCTTACACAGGGGTAGTCAAACTGTGGCCCTCCAGATGTCCATGGACTACAATTCCCAGGAGCCCCTGCCAGCGAACGCTGGCAGGGGCTCATGGGAATTGTAGTCCATGGACATCTGGAGGGCACTGCACCCAACAACAAACACAGGAAGTTGTTGTCCTGAATGTTTCCCTGCCTAAGACATATCAAGCTTTTCACACAGTTATTTTCTGCTATCCACATACGTCCCTGAAATCATGTGACTCTATAATCCAACCTTTCCTGTCTCACCCCATGTCTAGAAGCCATTTTGTCCACTTGCATAGGACAATGGAAGAACTTTCAACTCAGGATCAAGGCTGCTCTTCCCTTTCCTCAGACATCCTCTCTGGAACTAAGAATGATGACAGCCCCGGGCCTGGTCCTTCATCCCCAGCGGAGGACCAGAGTAGTCTGGTCATTCTCCATTTCAATGACGTCTATGAGGTGGAGTCTAGGAAAGAGGAACCAGTAGGAGGTGCTGCCAGGTACAAATCTCAGTTCTTTCAAAATAGTTCTGTGGGGAGGAGGATATTCATATTCCTCCAGGTTGGGTTGAGGAAAAGCACAGGAAGGTATTTCCTTGAAGACAAAAAATAGCAACCTAGCAATTGAAATATCTTTCCCTTCTTTCTCAGGTTTCTGAGATGGTACATGCTTTGTGAGACTTTAAATGTTAGCAAGCCTAATGCTACCTTTCACTCTGTAACTAAACTAACCATTAATAGGCACTTGAGATAACAGGTCCAGCACTTTGCACGAACTCACAGAAGCATTACAAGATGCAGGACGGCTGAAAGGCAGTTTCATTCCAAAATACATTCCATGGCTATCAATCTTGGCAGCTCCTCCCCATAAAAAAACAAATGAGTTTTATAAAGCACAATAATGGGAAACTCTTGCGGGTCTTATAAAAATAGATTCAGGTGGGGAGCCATTTGGGGGAACAATGGAACAAAGTTTGAGTCCAGTGGCATCTTTAAGAACAATAAAGTTTGATTCTGAGTATCGGTTTTGTTTTAAGCTTTGTTGGTCTTAAAAATGCCTCTGGACTCAAGGTTTATTATTAATTTATTTATTTGATTTCTTATCTGCCGCTCCCAGCAATGCTGGCTTCCAGCAGGTTACAGTGATGAAATCCCACAGTCAACAGTCAACTAATAAATCAATCCCCACTTTCAAATCTTAACCCACCCAGATGGTGCAGAATACACACATTCCCCCCCCTTGGCAAAAAACTACCCCCCAGGCCTCAGTAAAATTTTAAAACGTTGACCAGGCCCTGGTGATAAAAAGGTTGGGGACCACTGTACTAGAGTACATAAGTTTATCTGCATCATGAATCTACAGGTCTTGTTTCAAAGTGAAAGTTCTTTCTGTTACCCCACACTTTAGTTTAATAACGTGTGATTTTTACAAAATATTTTTTGCAAAGACTGCTTTTCCTGTTACATACCTACATGGGTATGTGAAAGAACATAACTGTCCTGTTGAAGATCAACTGTATTTAAAGAAACAAATGAAATTATTGAAGAGCGGTCTTGATAAAGAATATGGTTAAACTTGAATCTAGCAGACGTCCAGTGTTGACTTAAGAGAGTGTATAACTGTGTCTGAAACTTCTGAATGTGTATTTAAATTATCAGGCCACTGGACAGAAACAGAGGAAAGAGTAAATTTTATGAGAGGGTAGCAGCTTGCTAGTAAATATTATTGGGCTCAATTAAGTAATACACCAACTGTGACTGAAGTACATATCCATCTGTGTTACCCAGCTATCACCCACATGAGCCATGGCCTATACATTCAAGTGGGTAAAAAAAGAGACGTATACGAAATCAGAAGTCTGCTGAAATACCCCGAGTAACACACTGGCAATCTGATCCTAATCCCCAGATACTGGAACATTGCTGGTATCAGCACAGTGCTAATATGCTTAGTCATTGGCTGTGTTCACAAGGAGACTTATTTGTTTCCCCATTATTGTTGCTGGAAATGCAAAAGTATTTGCCCTGGCAAGAGAGTATCCAGATGGGAAGTCTGTCAGCCACCATTTCCCCTGATCCGCCCCCACCTCCCCACAGATGACTTTTTGAGGGCTTTAAAAAATGGCAGTCATTTGGTAATTTTAAAAATTGGTAGCTATGTTAAGTGCAATCTGTTCCTCATAATATATTTCTGGTAAGGCCTTGGAGGAGAAACTGGTCTCATGGCTTAAGTGCCACTCAGCGCTTAACACCCACTCAGGATGGCTGTCCCACCCCTTAGTGCTTTCTCCTCCTCCAACCAGCTCGCCTGTCAGTCCAGCAGCCAGCCAATCGTCAAAGGCATCCTGCTGCCATCTGGCTATTCGGAAACAAACTAGATGGAATACGGTGCTCTGCTGTTCATCTGCTTGGCTGCTGGAAGGAATAAATGATTGATGATAAGTTAACTGTTTTTCTCTGGATTCCAGAGACCTACAGTAACCATTTCTTCCCCTGAGTCTCAGATCAGTTCTAGCCTCATTTAACTGACCCAGTTGTCTGCTTGACATCATAGCAAACTCGATCCTCTGCATGTTATCCACTCTGAACTCCTGATTCCTAAAGCCGGGATGATCTTCCCAGGTGGCTCAGTATATACATGAAATATAAATGGCCTTTATACAGTTCTGGGAATCGAAACATTCTGACAAAGCAAGACAGAGTCCTCTTCATAAATATTGCATCAGCAGCGTACTTAGGAGCAATTTATGGTGATATTAATCCGATGATCTCTGAAGCTATATATGTTGGGAGAGAACTGAGTCAGAGAGGATTATTCCTAAGATGTCCAGGAAGCATCTCACACTACAGCTTCTCCGCAACAGATAGACAGTGTTACGACCTGTTTAATATGGCTATACCCCTGTCATTAAAAAAATACTGTAAAACAGCACTATCTTTTATATCAAAAGTTTCAGTACAATCAACAGTACAATCCTGTTGAGTTTTAGATGAAGGTTGTCTGCCTGGGCTACCATATATGGTATTGTGGCTCAGTGGCAGAGTATTCATTGGCATGCAAAAAGAAGGTCCTCTTGATATCTCCATCTGAGTGGCCCAAGTAGTAGGTGAAGTCAGGGTTCCTGGAGCAGTCATTGTTCTGTGGCCACAGTACAAACTGGACTGAGATGGATTCTTTTAAAAATTCTGTCATCCTAAAGGTTCTGGAGTTGCAAGGAAAACCAGTTCTCAATTACATTCCTCTTAAATTCTGATTTTCCTCTTTTATTTCTAGAACCACCAGGGGATTTTACCTTTTTTGTCTTGCAGATTCGCTACAGCTATAAAAGAGTTCAGTATCTTGAATCCCCTTATAATCTTTAGTGGAGATTGTTTAAACCCATCAGCCTTAAGTGTTATCACAAAAGGAAAACACATGATTCCCATTTTGAATGCACTTGGAGTACACTTTGCCGTGTTTGGTAAGTCCTGCTTTTCAGCCATGTTTTCCTCACCTCACCTCTTCTTTGCTCAACCTCATCACTTCAGAGCAACATCTAGGGGTTCTCAGAACACAAGGGCTGCTAAAATGCAGTCTGCTAGAACTAGACCAAAGTGTCTAGTTTAGTGGTATAAAAACAGAACAGTGTCCCAATGTTTAGTCTTTCGTGAAGCTGAAAGTGAATGTCTGAATTGCCAACTTAGAGTATTAGTCCTGATGACATTAGCACCAGTTTACTGGGCTGCAGTTTTTTTGTTGGTTGTAGATATTATCTTTGTCAAATTGTCATGCCACAGTTGTTTATTTCTTTTGATTTTTATTCCATCCTTCCTATGGAGCTCAGGGCAGTATGCATAGTCTAGTCTCGTAATGACTCTGTGTGATGTGGGCTGGGTTAAAATGCAATGGCACTCCCATAGCCATCCAGTGAGCTTTGTAGGAGAGGAGGGATTTGAACCTGTGTCCAAAAATTATAGGGAGTCTCCCCCCCCCCCCCTCACAACAACACTGGAGGAAAAAATATGCTTGGAAAGATTTTTTTAAGGGAGATTAAAGGAAGAAGACACCCTCTCCTTGGAATCCCTCTCCCCATTTTCCATCTCACAGTTGCCTTCTCAGACATAGCTAAATGCAGATAGATTGGAACTGAGGAATTGGCCTAAATCCAGCATGGGGTAGAGGTTAAGAATGGCAGCTTCTAATCTGGCAAACTCCCTGCTCCTTCACATGCAGCCAGCTGGGTGACCTTGGGTTTATCAAAGCCCTGATAGTGCTGTTCTGCCTGAGCAGTCCTGTCAGAGTCTCTTAGCCTCACCAACCTAACAGGATGTCTGTTGTGGGGAGAGGAAGGGAAGGTAACTGTAAGACACCTTGAGACTCCTTCAGGCAGTGAAAAGCAGGGTATAAAAACTAATTCCTCCTCCTCCTCCCCCTCCCCCTCCCCCTCCTCCCCCTCTTCTTCTTCTTCTTCTTCTTCTTCTTCTTCTTCTTCTTCTTCTTCTTCTTCTTCTTCTTCCTCCTCCTAATAGGATTTTTAACTGCATATTTTCTTTTTGTTAATGTCTTGTAAAGGTGAAACATATTTTAAGGGATCTTTTAAGGGATAAACATCTTTTAAGGGATAAGGTTAAAGATAATATAATGATTCAATATCCAGAATATGTTTCCATTAATCATGGTATAGCTCATCATGGTGTTACGTGAAGAGTAGACAAAATTATTTGTGAAATGTTAGCAAATTTTACAAACTGATGGTTGCCGAAGTGAAGCTACATAACACAATTTTGTTTGACATTACATCTGAACAGATAAACAATGGATGGGGATACTTTTTTTTATCTTTGAGATTGCCTGACTATAGGGAAGTAATTCTAGTGTGAGCAGAAAATGAAAACTATTCTGGTGGCTCTCATGGTCACTCACCCAAAGTGCTCCCTCTTCTCACCTTCAACTGGACCCCGCCCCCCCCCCCCCACATAGCTGTTTTAAAGAAAACAATCATCTGGAGATCCAATCAGTGCTCTCCTGCTGCACATACATTTCATACACCATATATTTTTTTAAGCCCCAAACATTTATTGTGGAATACACTTGTATAGGAACACAGAACTAGTGTGGAAAAGGAAGTAGAATGTTGCTAAGGTTAACTTCAGATGACAAACGGATTTGCCTGGTGCTTTGCCCTGTCTGGAATAGCTCAGAGATCTCTCAGAAGGCAAACTCTGATGTTCTTTGCTTCACTATGGTAGGTAATCTGTAACAGCAGATCTGAGCACGTAGTGATGGTTTGTCTGTAATTAGGCAAAGTTGAATATTCTGGAATAGTTCCCAGGGATTCTGGTGGGAGACAGATGATGAAATGAAGAGGGTAAGCATGGTTTGAATATAGATTTGGAACACAAACCAAGCTCAGTATGTTTCTCTCAGGAATAATATTGAGACGTAATTTTAAACAACTTATTTTCTTTTAGGAAACCATGAATTTGATTTTGGCTTGGACCTTTTGGAAGAGTATATCAAACAAATGCATTTCCCTTGGTTCCTCAGCAATGTACAGGATAAAGTTACTTCTGAACCACTGGGACATGGAGTTATAAAAACCATTGTTACCTGGAATGGAGTGAAAATTGGTCTTATGGGATTAGTGGAAGAAGACTGGCTGGATACTTTAGCTACAATCAATAAAACAAATCTAAACTATGTTGATTATGTTAAGGTTGCCAATGAACTATCTGTGGAGCTTAAAGTTGAGGGAGCAGAAGTTATTATTGCCATGACACACATGAAATGGGTGAATGACATAAGGCTCGCCCAGAATACCGAAGGAATTGACCTAATTCTAGGAGGGCATGATCATGATTATGGACTAAAAAAGGTGAAGGGAACATGGATTGTGAAAAGTGGAACTGATTTTAGAAATTTTACAAAAATAAATGTAAAGAAGGATGATGAAGCGTTTCAGTACACATTTCAAAAAATTGATGTTTTGCAGTATTTGGAAGAAGACATACTCATAAAATCGTCAATAAAAGAGTCTGCTCAGCACATGCAGGTAAATCTATTTATCTGGTCAGTTTTTAAAAAAATGGGAGGCCAATAAAATAGAAAACAGCTACTTTCAATGAGTTGGATATTATACCAATTGAAATTTAGGTCCACAGAGAGGTCTGTATGGAGGTCCGATATATCCCACTGGCCATTTAAAATTATTCATGTGTAGATCAGCTGGAGAAGATCCTCCAACAGTCTAAGACAGCAATCCTAAAGTGGTCTACTCAGAACCTTACTCAGGTGTATTCAGTGGGGCTTATTCTCATGAAAGTGGGTTGGAGGCTTCCTTCCTTCATCTGCCAGACCTCTTCCTCTGGTGCTCCTGGCTGGTGAAGCCCTGCCTTTCTTTCAACATCCCAGTGTCTCTTCCTGCCCATTTGTGTTCTCTTGTGACCAGGCTGCCAGGAACGCCTCGAGGTCTCCAGACCTCATGGGGCCACCCAGGTTTCGATACCAGCTTCTTCATTTTAGTTATAGACAAAGGCCTGATTTAAAACCTTGTGGGAAAAATGCAGTAGAACTGGTTTCCCTGTGTCCAGTGCTCAAATAAACTAGTTCACCTGATGTACCTGCACATACAACATGTTCAAACTATCACATATTCTTTGAACATAGATCCCTACCATTTTTATGCTTTGTGTTCAGGCACCAGGGATTTGGTTTATATAGGATACCGAATACATGCAACCCTCCATGCATGGGTTTTCAAAAATCTTTTGGAACAATTTTGGTGCCACATTGAAATTCAATGGTGTTTTTTACATTTCAGGAATAATCATTTTTCTTCCACGTCTTGGTTCTCCTTTTGTTCCCCTAATTTTAAATGGCATACTTTCCAAACACAAATCCTTATTAATTAGAATCGTTGCATTTAATAAACTATTCATTCTGTAGACTCTTTTAAAGGAAGTTCTCTGCCCAATTGATGTGGATTTAGATGGCCGTGTTACAACTGTTAGAAGAGAGGAGAGCAACTTGGGAAATCTGGTAGCCAATGCCATGTTGGAAGCTACCCATGCAGATTTAGCACTGCTTAATTCAGGTGATTACTGGTTATATTGTTTCATATTGTTGTCCTAGTCAGAGTGTTTGAAGTCTAATGTGCTAGAAAGACATTTTAAAAAAGGTTATTGCTTGAAAAAATGGTTAGACATTCCATATTTTAAGATTTATCAATGTAGGCTCCCCCCTATGAAGCTAATATGTTAGGCTGAAGCCTATTTTAGTAATTGATGTGGCCCTTTATCTGAATAATAACTAAGATCCTGAATGTGAATATTTGTTCATAAAAACAGTAGGTGAATGTCACTGGCTTATATCAAACCACATATTTTGAAGTTTCAAGCATACTTTCCCCTTTGCCTTTTCCTGAACATCTGAGTAACATCACAAGTAAATTTTGGGAATTTTGGGTTATAACAAGAGGGCATGTTGACATAAATTGTTGCCCATTCTTTAAAAAACTTTCTCAAAACCTAAGTGCCCTTAAGTCTTAGGAACTATGTGGTTGGATATAGGCCACTGTCAAAAATATTAAATAATAGCATTTGTTTCTCAGTCCACTTTCAGAGAGTTCTGTTGTAACCTCACTGGGTGAATTTGTTTTGATTTTTATAGGAACACTTCGTTCCAATAGAATGCACCCAACGGGACATTTTACAATGCATGACCTTTTGAGTATTCTTCCTTTCATGGATGCCCTTCTAGTAGTCAGAATTACAGGCAAACAACTGTTGGAAGCTCTGGAAAATGGAGTTTGTAGATACCCAGCTCTTGATGGAAGGTATGCCTTATCATTTTTTTTTCTTTTGTGAAAGGCTCTGAAACTGGATTTTTAATTTTGTGGTAGTCTTGCTTATTGCATACAGCTTAACAAAATACGAGTCCAACCTTTAAGACCTACAAAGAGTGAATGCATACAGCTTGGTTACAGTGTTGTTACTACATAATTTCATATTCCTGTAAGTAAGGAACAACATTTGTATGATATCAGTGACAAAATGTAAAGCTAGGTAGAAGATCTACAGCAGAAAGATGAGAAGTACTACACTTTGGAGGTCAAATAAATAGGACCTTTGTGGTACTTTAAAGTTTGTGTTAAAAATTGTAGCATAATCTTTATGGATTTGGACACGTTTTAGCATACTTTTTTGTCGTGGATGCATCTGACAGAGTGGATTGTAGTCTATGAAAGCTTGAACTAAAATTAAAAACTTGCTAGTCTTTAAAGTGCCATGGGACTCCTGCTTATGTTTCCTACAACAGATCAGTTTGATCATTAGGATGCCTTGGAGTTCTTCATGCATTACATGTGATGTCCAGACTACAAAGATCAGTTCCCCTGGAGGAACTACCAGTTTTGGAGAGCAGACAGAATGGTGTTACATCCTGGCTGAGCTTCCTCCCCTCCCCTCTCCAAACTCTGTTGTCTCAGGCATCACTCCCAGGAATTTTGTGAACTGGATTCGGCAGTCCTACTTCCCAGAATCCTCTGTCCTTTTGAATCCAGTCATTTAGAAAAGACTGTACTATCATCAATATATCTAATTCTCAGAGTGGCTCCATTTATGGAGCCTTGAATGCAGACACTGAAGTCAGACTAGTCAGATTATCTTACAAACATCAGAAAATTATCTTTTTTGCAGGGCAGGGGGAGAAAATGTTTGTAGAAAAAATGGGGGTTAACCCTTCAAAAGAATAGAAACAGTGCCTTTAGTTTCAAGAAATGAAAGCTGCATCTGGGAATTGTTGGGGTTGCTTGACAACCACACCAATATTGCCAGCTTTCAAGCCTTGGCTTCTGCCAGTAAAAAGTACAGGGAGAGAGCAAGGCCTTTTCCAGGCCTATTTTGGCTTCCCAGTCTGCCCCAGCTCCACTCCCTGCTACATCAGAGGGAAGACTCACTGAGGTCAGGCCCAGCACCAAGCACCAGGTGACTTTATACCATATGATTTGTGCAACACACCCAGACCCAGAGGCAACCACCTATCATCTTGCTATGCAACAAAGCCACTGAACAACTTGCCTGGGTTATTTGCAGATTGTTCAACTCACCCAGGTCCAGCAGGAGCTACTTAATGCCATGCAATTCACCTGCACCCAGCAACAGCCTCAACACAACTTGTGTGACTTGGCTAGGGCTGGCGGTGATCACTGCACACCTCACTTGCTCCCATATTATTTTTGCAACTATATCCTAGGGAGAAAGAAGCTGCTGCAAGGAGAAAGAAAGCTGAGAACCAGAGCAATGTAATGGTTAGCATGCTGTTGTTGTGTAGTGCAATGGTGAGGTTGTTGCCATGAAGATAAAATGAAGGAGAGGAAATGATACAAGCTGCTTTAGATCCCCATTGCTGAGAAAGGTGGGGTATAAATGAAACAAAGCTGAAAATGAGGGGGGGGGTAGATAAAAAGTGGATTGGTTGGTGAATGGGAAGGAGAGAAGAAAACAAGGAAAGGAGAAAGGATATAGGGGTTGTCAGGAGAAGGCAAGGAGGATACAGAAGACAATGAAGTGCGCCTTGTAAGTCCTTTTGGGTTCCCCACTTGGTTGTTCATTACTATTCATTTTAGACAGGACTGTAAGTGTTCAGAAGGAAGATGCAAGTGTTTCTAATTAATAAAGTTGGATATATTTGAGAAGAAGCAATATTTTAATAGAATTGAATTCGGAATGACAGATGATGGAACAGAAGATGAGCTAACAGTGGCTGTTCCAATGACTATGCATAGATCATTGGCACAGGGTCATCCAACAATCATTCAAAAACGATGTTTTGTTTCCAGAATGTTTATTTTGCCCATGTAATGTCTGACTCTAGTTAGCGCTCATGCACTGTGGAATTTTAACTATTGTTTATTACTCCACAAGTACTGCTACTGGAAGGATTAATCAGAAAAACAAATTTCATTACATTCATGCAGTGACACTTCTTAGGAATTAGTTTTGTGGAATGATAATAATCAATGAGGCAAAGAAACATACAACTGTGTTATTCTACCTTGTCCTAAAAACGGATTTCATATCATGATGGGCGTAACATTCAGAGCAGAAATATGGAACTTGTCTATTGTATAGGTTTGCTGTTGTAAGAGAAACACACAATGGCTGTTTCCATATAGGGGCTATTTGTCCCGGCCCCAGCACTGTTCGGTGGCGTGTTATTTAATGCTTCTGGTATTCATCATGGTACAATAGTGCATCTTTTGTGGTTATCCCAACTTTTCTCAGATTTTTCTCAAACTTGCTTTTCTGCGGGGTTTTGTGGAAGATCATGGCAAAGCTTTAATGGTTATCATGTAAGCAGGAAACTTCAGTCTTCCTTGTTAGGGCCATATGGCAGCCATTTTCTCTGCTGCTGTTCCTCTGCCACATTCCGATTTCCTTTTCTTATCACTGACATTGAATGTTGCTGTATCATTAACAGTTGAGTGAATGCACCTACATCCTGCATGTACATGCATATATCTGTTTCTAAGAAAGAGCCAACATGCACCAACATGGCTACAGGTCTGTCTCCAACCCATGCAATTATAACAAAATGAAACTGACTCCCTGCTGTGTGAAATTTCTGTTCCCCTTCCTGCCGTCCTTAAAATGCAGCTTTTCCCAATGCTATACCCAATGATACTACAACTGGCCATAAGGTTCTTATGGGACACTCAAATTCTGGCAAATCCAGCTGGCCAGATAGTAGGAAGAACTGGTCTGCATCATCTCTAGATTGGATCCCATCTGATACTAGGTGAGGGAACACCCTGTCCAGCACTTTACAATTTATTTATTTAGATATTTGTATCCTGTTTTTCTCCTAGCTTAAAAATTATTTCCCCGTCTTCCATTTTATTTTTACTACAATAAACTGTGATGTGAACTTCTGTATCATTTCCCCCCCCTTCCCCGCCCCCACCCCACCCAATTCTGTTTTGCTAATGTCCAGGTTTCCTCAAGTAGCAGGAATAGAATTTGGATTTGACCCAAATGCAAAACCAGGACATCGGATTTTAAGAGACTCCGTAAAAGTTCAAGGACAGCATCTAAAGATGAAACACATCTATCAACTTGCTATTAAGGAATACTTGGCTAATGTGAGCTCTGAGTTTCATACAGTATGAAAAGTATTCTTTTGACAAAATTATTTCTTATGAGTGCTGGGTGGAATTTTGGGAGGAAACGGCAAGCTGATTGCCACAGACCACAGACACAGTAGAATCAAACAAGGGACATAATAAAGAAAAACAAGTGGAATAGCTATAATAAAGCTAAAGAACTTACAGAAATTGAAACTCAAAGAAATGGAAACATTTGTATCTTTAAAGTGTGTTTAATTGTGGATGATTGTAAGGTCTTTGGCTTTTCAGGGAAAAGATGGTTATGTGATGTTTCAAAATTGTCCGAGGATGTTTGGTCCAGAAACTGCGCAGATGCTGTTCACAGTGGTCATGAATCATTTTGAATCCATAAAAGTGGTTAGAGGAATGAAGCAGTGCTTCTCTGGCCATCGAATGAGTTTAATTACCAAATCAAAATCGGCATCATTAATAGGTAAATGTATCGTACTTTTTCTTTTTTTTTTGCTTGAGGAGGTTGCAGTGTTCCAATGATAAACTCTGGACATTTTCCAAAATATGTCATTTTACAGACTTTCTAAAATCACTTTTTAACTGGGAGCATGATGGATAACACGGTGTTTTCATAATTCTTTTTCCAACTGGCCTATCTTATCCATTTGTTGGGAGAATAAAATAGGAAAGGGGAGGGAAGAACCATGTACTCTGTGTTGTGGTCTCTGGAAGGAGATAGGATAAGAATTTATTTTCTGAATAACAGATGGAAAAACAAAAGGAGGTGATGATATATGGCCAAGAGTTAAGGTCAGAAGGCCAATTCCAGTGGTCCATGTATTTGGCAGTACAGTTAGACAATTTTAAATTTTGGACTGTGGTTTTATGAGGGCATTTATATGGTCATGTGTGATTAAAATGGCTGCATGGGTGACCCTTGCGGATCCACTAGCTGGGACCCTGGACTTCAAAACCTAACTTTGATGGCACCATAAGCCACTTTAGCTATTTTTGTAGAAATTTTTAATCATTTTGCCTTGTCTGTACATTTTCTGCTTTATAAAAGTGCCTTTTAAAGACATATTCATTAATAGTGCAATCCTAACCCAAGTTACACCCTCCTAAAACAATTCACTTTAATAGACTTTAAGGATTGTATCAATCAATTTTTCAATCAATTTTTTATTTACGGTCATAGACCAGCCAGTAAAAAACATAAAATTACAAATATAACATCAATTATAAATGGGTAAAAACTAAGAAATAAGAACAGTTGTATATGGATCCAATATAAAAGCACTAGGGAACAGGGTTGGTCCAGCTCTGCCTTATTTTTATAGCTACCCAAGCAAATCTAGCAATAATTTTTGTTAGATCTTTATTTGTGTCTGAAAGTAGTAGCTTAAGTAGCTTAAGGATTGTAACTCTGCTTTGGATGGCGTGGTAAGTTAGCCATTATTGGAACTTAGGACAAGTAACAATTATTTTCTGATATGTAGCTTGCCAGTTCCAAATACTTACCCCATTACAAGAATTCACAAATCAGCAGGTCAGTTTTTGCAGTTGCTTGCAAAACTGCATGAACAGCACTTTGTCAGTAAATAGACATGCACAGATGCCACGATATGGCTTTTTGAAAGCAAGCATGCTATAGTGGTTTAGAGCAGCAGCCTCTAATCTGGAGACCTGGGTTTGATTCCCCACTCCTCCATATGCAGCCAGCTGGGTGACCTTGGGCAAGTCACAGTTCCCTCAGAGCTCTCTCAGCCTCACCTACCTCACAGGGTGTCTATTGTAGGGAAAGGAAGGGTAGCTGATTATAAGCCGCTTTGAGACTACTTTGTGTAGTAAAAAGCGGGGTACAAAAATAGCTGTTCTTTTGTGTACCTAATTTTTTGTCTCTAATATAGCAATGGCTCTGCAAGCCTGCTTAACTTTAACACTCATTGAGTATTAATATTATTCAGAAAGACTTTCCCTCCAAATAAATGTTGTAGTGTAGCCATATGTCTTTCCTCAGTTAATCCAATTTAAAAAATGTTTTGGATTGTGAAGATAAGCAGAGTTTAAATAATTCTCTTTGGGTTAAATGATGTGAGTCCAAAATAAGATCGAACGTTCTCCAGTGCTCTTTAAAACTTCATTTAACTAAAAGCTTCAGACAAAACTGTAGAATTAGCCCAAATTGCCTGTTTGTAATGATGTCAAACTAATTTATATCTCACAATCCTGAAATGATCTGCAAATTAAAAAAGGCAGATATTATCTAACGGAAAGACAAGAATCTCAAAGGCCAAGAGCTCCATTTTCATTCCAAAACAAACAATTTGCTGGTGCAGTTCTTTCCCTCTCTCTCTTTTAAAAACTGTTTTGTTCTGAAAAAGTTTGCTGAAAGTCTCCTGAAGCAAAGAAGATAGCTGAAGAAAGGCTAAGATAGTGAAACTGAGAGAGAACACCTGACAGGTGGATATCTGGGAAGGCAAGTCAGGGCTAATCATAGAATCATAGAATCATAGAATTGGAAGGGGCCATACAGGCTATCTAGTCCAACCCACTGCTCAATGCAGGATCAGCCCAAAGCGTCCTAAAGCATCCAAGAAAAGTGTGTATCCAACCTTTCCTTGAAGACTGCCAGTGAGGGGAAGCCCACCACCTCCTTAGGCAGCCTATTCCACTGCTGAACTACTCTGACGGTGAAATTTTTTTTCCTGATATCTAGCCTATATCGTTGTACTTGTAGTTTAAACCCATTACTGTGTGTCCTTTCCTCTGCAGCCAATGGGAATGGCATCATGGGCAGGACAGAGATAGGCTGCAAGGAGACAAGATGCAGACAGGCTGGTTGAAGGCCATTAGTCTAAAGTGGGAGAATGAGTTACTTTTCCTTGGTACTGAGACTCCCAGATGGAGCAAGTTATCAGGCCTGAGACTATTGCATTGCCTTGCATATATTTCTTGATTTCCCAGGCTGGGGGTGAGGAAACATATTGATCTCAGCCAAGGAATGGGTGGGAAGGAGGGTGCTCAAATGTGACAAAATTCTGCATTGTTCGTTTTTACCATGTGACAATGATTGATGGTTATAGCAGGAAGTTTCTACTTCCCATCCTTTGGCTACAGTGTGGTAACGAATATCCATGGCAAACAGGTGGGAGCAGGCCAAATGCTACCTCGTGCAGTTATGGGAAGACTTAGGGCACCCAGCTCTGGATCAAAAACTAGGTGCCAGCGCAGCTCCCATGCAGTAAAGATCTAGGAGAAGCATAGGCTTTTATGCATCTATAACCTTTGCTAGAATTGCTTGTAGTTTCTCTAGCACTGGATTGTTTGAAAAACAGAGAGCCAGGGCCAGATTTGTAGAGCTCACAGAGGGAATCTTGTGGCACTGACACAAAACAGAGGACTCTTTAAAGAATATATTAAATCAGCTCAGCTAAGAATGTATACACCCTACACCCACCCCATCTTCCAAGTTCTGGGTAAAAATCTGCAGAGCTGGTATTTCTATGGATTGTTGCTGCTTGAAGCCTCAGGGGAGGGTGGTATATAAATGCAAAAATAAATAAATAAATACATAAGATAGCAGTCACTGAAGAAATTGATTAGGAAGTTATGCTTCAGATCTACATTGCTATCTCCATGTTCTGTATTTAGAATCTTTCCAGCCTTGCTTATATCCATTCCTCTACAACTTAGTAATGCCTGTGGTGTTGTTAATTGGGCTTGTATCACTTTAGTGCATTTAAATGAAAATGGTAGATCATCAACATGTACAGGCTAGTTAGAACAGAAATAAAAAATGAACATAATTTTTATCTCTGTGCTGGCTCTACGTTGATAGTTTTAGTGAGCCAACTCTTAGCACCTGCCGCAAGCCAGACTTCCTGCTAATGGCAGATAATAAAGAGAAAAATAAATAAATAAAATAAATCTAGAAAGTTGTTAGACTAAGAATCAGCATTCTTTATATTTCACCATGTATCATGATAGACAATTTTCATCTAGAGAGCAGATTTCTGACAGTCACATACCTCCTGATTTGCAAACTCTCTTTTGCAAATTAGCAGGTGTAATTTTGCTTTGAGACTCTTGGCCAATCAGAACTTTCCATACAGTTTTCAAGACAATTCAATGCAGAGCACACTACAAAATTGATTTAATGTTCAAAATTAATGTCTGATTATTTCCATAACCAAAGATTAGCCTTCTTATCATTCTGCTTTCTGATATTTCTTTTAACCTTATTTGACAGGTGTTTCCTGGATTGTGTCACATTTACACTAAAAGGAATCGTCCCTTACTCAGTTTTTGGTGCAAGAGCTTCCTGATAAAGGAGGCAGGCTAGCCCACAAACTCCAGTGAATATAGAGTTCTTGGAATTTAAACCATTCTAGTCTTTCTAAACTAGGATGGTTTTTGCTTTGCTGATTTGTAGGTCATGACAGATGTAATCTTAATTATGACATTGCAGCTATGAAGGAGCTGGAGGAGAAGGTTACAAGCCATGTACAAATAGCTAACTTAAAAGCCACTGGTGCAAGGCAGGAGAGAATTTATTTTAATTAAGGAATAAATAAAAATATTGAACAAATGTTCAGATATGCATTTCTGCTCTTTTGTGAGCTAAAATATTTTCAGTGCTCTGCACTAACTGGTTGTTATTTTATTTCAAGGCTTTGAAACACAAACCGAGGAACAAGAAGTTATCATTGCAGTGCCTGGTACAGAAGGAAGAATATATCACATTTCACAAGACATGAAGGAACACTTGCGACAGATTCGAATGGCGAGGCAAGAAGGTTTGCATACCTTTCCTCAACTTCACTACAGCGATTCTGAGAATTCCGATTCAGATGAATCAAGCAAGTCATCTTCTGCACAGTAGGATGCCTCAGTAGAGGTTAACTATCTGACACTGTGACATTATTCAGATCTGTGTTAGAATCTTTTTGATTCTTATTTCTCTTTTGTTCAATGAGTTCTCTTGATCTAAGTCTTTACTCATTTGAGACAAGAGAAAAGTTTCACATATACATCAAGGGTTTGCATTGGCAAATAGAATGCAACTTTTGGTTGTGTGCGTTTGTGAATAATCGGAGAAAAATGCTAAGTTTTTGTGCTTTTTAAATTGAACTATCTCTTCAAAAAGGCATATTTTCACATTTTATACTTAGCTATTTTTGAATTAAAATGCTTACAGTCAAAATATTACTAATGTGAAAGTGTTTCTCGAAATATTATTTAAGAAAGAGATTGATGTCCCTGTTCAATGCTGCAAACCACCGTCTGTACTAATGAACCACATAAAACTACAGCTATAAGATAAGCATATAAGTTCCAATTTTAAAAATACCTAACTTTTTAAAAAATTTCATGCTGGATGGCATTTATTATGAGCCATGCTCCTAAATAGGTAGGAAGCGATGGAAATGATCCTTATCACTCTGGGAAACAGAACAGGCAGCCACAAAGTTTTGACTAAAACACTGAACAGCTTTTATAATGTTAAATCATATCCAAGTGTTCATCTGGAAGCTTACAGCTTTCATTTTGTAATGGTGGTTTAATAAGGTTTGCCAAAATAATTGCTAAGTTTTTGAGCTAATATGCCAATCAATAAGTTATACTTTGAAAGTATAAAAGCTTTCTAAAGACACTCAGCATAAGAGGGTAAAGCAGGATTTTATGAATCCTGAACAAACTGTAGGATAGAAATTCAGAGAGACATGTTAGTAGGATTTTTTTTTTTGTTTAGCCACATGAACAATAACTGGCTACTGAACCCCCACCATTGCTATGATTATAGTCTGTCACAATGTTTTTACCACTGAGAAACCCCTGAAACAGTCCTCAGGGTTCAAGAAAGCTCAGAAGTGGCGTGATCATTTAGAATATGATTGGGAAGCATAGCTCTCTACATGCCCATGTGGCACCCCTCCCCTTCCTACTCCCTACAGGTCCATCATGGCCATTTTGGGAGGGGGGGTCAACATATATGGTCATTTCACCTGATACATTATAACAAATTTAAGAAATATATAAAATATAGATTAACTCCCACCCATTCTGGTAACCCTTCCAGGGCTGTCAAGAAGCATCAGGGTTTCATGAAGCTCTGGTTGAGAAAGCCTGGTTTACTACTTTGATGAATCTGTAGCCTTTATAATCCGTAATTTATAATCTGATAATGGGGTTTTAGTGAAAACTGTCAAAACTCAGAAGGAATATTTGCTTCATGGTACCCTACCATTGCAAGCAAGATTCATTTGTTACCAGAAATGCACACACATGTCCAAGACATGTGTATATTTAGCAGTGCGGAATTGCTTTGCGAGAGGTTTGGTAACATGGCGATTGGATTGTTTGCCAATGTTTATGAGGTGATTACACCCTTTAGAACTTAAGGCAGACAACAGATAGTTATAGTAAAATAATAACAATATTTATTGAAAGGAAAATAACAAAAAGAAATAGGCAAAAATATATCTAGCACTAACATTCAAGCAGATAGGAAAATAAAGGGGGAAAAGGGTTGTAAGTAATATATTTACCAGTTTTGGAGAAGGTAGAAGCAGAGAGGGCAACATGAGCAGTGCGTAGGGTGATCTGAATGGATCTGAATCAGATGCACAATTTGGCTTGGGAAAGCCAGTGTTTAAATAAGTTTTTAAGAGAGGGGGTACGCGCTGGGAACTAGGTAAGCACAGGATGGAATTTTCTATAGGAAAAAATTAGGTGATAATTGTGTTTTTCATCTGAAGTCTTCCAGCAGAAAAGAAGAATAGCCAATACACACAGCTATCATTTATGCTATTCTTTCAGCTATAGATGAGCCTTCTTACCTTAGATCTAGTACTTTAACAAGCGCAGAGGAGGCCTTGCATTGAGACTGTAAAATCTGATTGCTGGCTGCTGAATAGGAAAGTTTCTTAGAATGCACTTTTCACTTCTCAAGTACTCAGTGATGTAATTCCAGGCATTCCGTTTTTATCCAACTCTGTCCTTAGCTCTACAAAGTTTGAGACCCATGGCACCAGGTGCTTCACACAATGCAACTACCCACCTGAATCGGTCCTTAACTCTTGTTATTGCTTCCCTGCCCCTGACCTTCACAGGTTAACAATATGTCTGTCCAGCTGTCTGCTAGAGGACCATTTTACTTCATTCCTCAGTCCAGGGGTAGTCAAACTGCGGCCCTCCAGATGTCCATGGACTACAATTTCCACGAGCCCCTGCCAGCATTTGCTGGCAGGGGCTCATGGGAATTGTAATCATGGGAATTGTAATCCATGGCCATCTGGAGGGCCGCAGTTTGACTACCCTTGCCTCTGTCTTATCAAGTCCTATCTGAGTTTGATCCTTTACTCTGTCTTTCAGGGAACTGCATCTTTTTCTTTTCCTGCCCTTCGAGGCTCAGACTGAAAATTATGTCATATTACACTCTTGAACCCAAATCTGTCCTAGAAACAGAAAAAAAGAGGGAAGGTGGCCCTCCCATTATTAATAACTAAAGAGGTGAGCAGGAGAGGATTGCTTGCCTCTTTCCAAGGCCTCTCACCAACCAATTTACTTCTGGCTGAGTTCATTTCCAACATCCAAAGTTCAGCAGAGGGAAAATTGGACCGCATGCCTCTTTTGCTATTAAAATGGAGGCCTTTGACAACTTTTTTCTTGACTGAAGTTGATCTGTATTTGAACACTGTTCTGCTGCCATTTGGCACCAGCAACCTCGTTACACTGAAACTCTACTATCAGCCTTAGTTTAATCCACCAGATTATATTGCAAACTGGTTTTTCTTTCTTCTTTGACCACGTGTTTTCAGGATGGGGACTTTGAAGTATATATGTTTCCTCATGGTTTAAGGCAGTTTATAAATAATAATTACTGTGGTTCTGAGCTTTTTAATTCAAATTCAAATTTCAAAAAACCTCTAATGGCATATAAAAACATTGTCAAAATAGGGATAATTCATAATTAAGGTAAAGGTAAAGGTATCCCCTGTGCAAGCACCGAGTCATGTCTGAGCCTTGGGGTGACGCCCTCTAGCGTTTTCATGGCAGACTCAATACGGGGTGGTTTGCCAGTGCCTTCCCCAGTCATTACCGTTTACCCCCCAGCAAGCTGGGTACTCATTTTACCGACCTCGGAAGGATGGAAGGTTGAGTCAACCTTGAGCCGGCTGCTGGGATTGAACTCCCAACCTCATGGGCAAAGCTTTCAGGCGGCTGCCTTACCACTCTGCGCCACAAGAGGCTCATTAATTCATAATTAATTGATAGTAATTACATAGCCTGAAATAAAACAAATACATGAAATAAAATAAGCAGCAATCAACAATACATTCCTCCAAAATGCCCAACAATCAGCAATTTCCACCAACTGTAGATGCCCCTGGTCTAAAACTATTTCTTGCCTAGCCAATTGTCCTTTTGTATCACAGTGGCCAAGAATTCAGCCACCAGTTCCATTATTTTGGGGGACCTAGCAGCTAGCAAATGTCTAATGATTCTGTTCATAGGGCCAGAATAAATCATAATTAGAAATATTACAATTTTAAACAAGAAAACTAACTCCCTTTTTCATCAAGAGAGATCTGCAATTATATTCCATGAAAAGTCTTGACAAATAAAATGGTTTTGCAGTGCCTCCTTAGAATTCCTAAAGGTGGTGGTCCCTTTACCTCCCCAAGAAGCCTGTGTGGGGGACCAAATGTTGATCTGTCCCAGAAGGGAAAAACAGCCAGTCACCTAGGAGTGCGAGAGAGAGCAGTGAGAGCTCTGGTCCTAGAATCATAGAATCATAGAGTTGGAAGGGGCCATACAGGCCATCTAGTCCAACCCCCTGCTCTATGCAGGATCAGCCCTAAGCATCCTAAAGCATCCAAGAAAAGTGTGTATCCAACCTTTGCTTGAGGACTGCCAGTGAGGGGGAGTTCACCACCTCCTTAGGCAGCCTATTCCACTGCTGAACTACTCTGACTGTGAAAAATTTTTTCTTGATATCTAGCCTATATCATTGTCCTGCTCAGGAAAAGAGCAGCCAGAGTGAATGGTAGAGCTACTTGGTGATGTGGCAGGGTGGTTTGGCTCTACTTTTGACAGACCAGAGTACCCAATTGTAAGACCTGCCCCTGGCAATGCACAGACCTTGTGCCAGTTAGTTCGACTCTTGAGAGAGGGAGGCTGGTGTGAGGGTAGAATCCTGTGTGTTTGTTAGGATCTAGCCTAGTGGCTAATTGGTAAACGCCTATTGGCGCTCAGAAGTCCTAAAGATAATTTAAAGTACTCTCTAAGTCAATGTGGGTCAGTCAGGTTTCTCTTTTTGTCTACCTGAAGTCTTGTGCTGCTGATTTGTTCTTGGAAACCAATCTTTAAATAAATAAAGATTTTTTTTGTGGTGAATATAGAATTCCTGCCTCAGAGACCTTGAAATCCTCCTTGTGCATCACAAAACTTACCTCTCAGTTATGTCACAGCGGCAATCCCAAGACCTATACACTCGCTGCCATTAGCACACCTGGTAACTGAGGGGAAGCTTTGTAATTTAAAATAAACCTGGTTCCCTCAGAATCCTAGGCGGCTGCGTGGGTCCCCTTAGTTGATAGAAATGGCTTGTCACTGACTGTTTCGTAGAAGATGAGTGACAGTGCAGAAGACAGAGGCTCTGCTGAATGCCATGTGGGCTGCCTTCAATGGGAGAACTGCTGGTACACAGCAGCCTGAGTAGGCACACAGGGATATATGGAAGGAGACATTCCTTTAGGCTAGGAAAATGAGAAAGCCACACATGCATTAGTCAATGCTGTCAATGTAGGGTACTGTTAGAGTGACTTTCTGTTGGTTATCTTTGTGACAGTGGGAATTTGCCAGGAAAGAAAGTTTATTCTCCAGAGGTGGCCAAGTGATAGCTAATTATATCTTGCATGCAGAGGCAGCGCACACGCTCTCCTGTCCAATTTGCCATTTGTCCAGCCCCATTTACTTTTTGAGTGCTGATTGGTATATGAAAATAGTTTTTCAGCTTCTTCAGCCCCCAGGGTCCAATTTAGAATTCAGTTCCTAAAGAAAATACATTTGAATTTAACAATAAACTGAATCAATCCTCGATCAGAGGCTTCAAAGTATGACATTTAAGTTGAGCTGTAATCTGCAGGGGGAAAATACTGATTTCTGATGTCACTGTTTAAAATATGACCCATACCTCTTGGATCAGACAATGTCTTTCATACTTTATTAATCATTTGCATCAACCAGATTACTTTTTATTGGCAAGTGTTATTTCCATTTACTTCCCACTCTAAAGCATGATACAGTCTCCACTGGGGGGAGAAAAGGAGCAGTGGCATAAGAGTTCCACATGTAATTTCAATCAGTGAAAATTGCACTGTGCATATGTGTGATGTAAGAGCCTCTTGTGGTGCAGAGTGGTAAGGCAGCCATCTGAAAGCTCTGCCCATGAGGCTGGGAGTTCAATCCCAGCAGCCGGCTCAATGTTGACTCAGCCTTCCATCCTTCCGAGGTCGGTAAAATGAGTACCCAGCTTGCTGGGGGGGGGGGTAAACGGGAATTACTGGGGAAGGCACTGGCAAACCACCCCGTATTGAGTCTGCCATGTGTGTGATGGGTAAAGCTGCTGCTTCACATTACCACTTTTATGGACTTCACACTAGTTTGGTTACTTTCACACAAACGGAAGTACAAAGGTCAGAAAAAAGTTTTGCTTTAACATCCTGCAAGACTGGTAATCACAACACAACCATCACAAAGAGTAAAAACTTCCTTGAAAAAAATCAGCTGAGGGAAGCCTGTATTCAGATTGCTTGTAACAGCATAAAATATGAATCTTCAAAAATATAAATGGCACCTCAGATTTTATTCTTATTTGGGTAGTTTCATAGTTAACAGCATTCAGAAAGCAACTACAGATCAGAACTCTGGGGATAGGCAGAAATCCTTTTTAACATAAATTCGGGACTTCCTCTCCATCCCCCTATGCCATCTCCTGACACAACCAAGGGTCAAACTAACAAAAATGTATTAGTTGTTGCCAGTTGGATGTTCATGTCTCCAGGACATCGTTTTCATAACCTTCCTATGTAAGAATCCACAGAACTCTGACATAATCTGAGAAGAAGAAGAGTTGTTTCTTATATGCCGCTTTTTTTTTACCTGAAGGAATCTCAAACCCGCTTACAATCACCTTCCCTTTCCTATCCCCACAGCAGACACCCTGTGAGGTAGGTGAGGCTGAGAGAGCCCTGATATTACTGCTGTCAGAACAGTTTTATCAATGCTGCGGCGAGCTCAAGGTCACGCAGGTGGCTGAATATGTAGGAGTGGGGAATCAAACCTGGCTTGTCAGATTAGAAGTCAACACTCCTAACCACTGCACCAAACTGAGAACTAAGCTTACACTTAAGAAGCTAGATAAAGATGGTCAGAGAGTATTTTGAAAACCTTAAGCACCAAATTATAATAGAATGTCATAATGGATGTATTATAAAATGAAATCAGAATGTACATGGCATTGAAATGTTGCAAACAAAAGCTTATAAAACTGGCAAAATTTATACATTCTCTCAAACCAAAAGCAAATGAGAATTCAAGGCATTTTTGTTGTACCAATGAGGCAAAGTAGCTCAATTAAAACAAAAGATACCCACTTTCACTTAAAGCTTCCAGGGGATTAAAAACAAGTGAGTCAGGATTGGCTTTCAAGCTTGTCCTTTAGCCAATTAGACAGAATGTGGAAGACTGACAATTGCAAAAAGCATTCAAAACAGATTTTGAAACTCAACATAAATGTTAGCAAGAATGAACTCATTGACTGAGGACCACTTCACACATCCTTAGGGTAAGAAAAGGAGAAACTCCTCTTCAAATATTATGCAATGGTAAAGGAGTTAGTCCAGCATGTAAGGGGTGGGGGATGTTTCCGTTACTGGGGAGATGTACTGTTCCCATAAGTCTTTGTGAATGGGGTCTTTTTTCCAGTTTCCCAAATTCATACTAGGATAGCCTGAGCATAATAATAAAAACATTCCTTCCACTGTCTTTCACTCCTAGGAGGTACTGACTTAGGTTTACACTGGGTTTAAAGGAATGCATCCACTCAGCTCAATAACCCACAGAAATGATAGTAAGACCCATTATGCACAGGGGTTTTAGCGCACATTCGGGATGGAATGGCAGTGACTAAAATCACCGATAACGCACGGTGCCGGCTGCAACCGGCTGCAGCTTTGGTGCATGCCGCTGAAAAAGCCGCGTTAGCGAAACGCGGAAGAAAGCGCAGCTTCCGGGTGACCGGGGCGCAACCAGAAGCGGCGCCGGGATCGCCGCATGCATAATCGGTTACTGGGGGTTTTGCTGCCGTTGTGCCCCGTCTCGTGCATAACCGGTGTGCTTCGCGTCTTCCCCCTCCGCGTTTTTCATGTGACCCGAAATCGCCGTTTCGGCAGCCATGCATAATGGGCCTAAGGGGCGTATTCACGAGGCATCAAAGCTCCTTGCACAGGTTTGAAAGAAGTACTGTGGAGTTTGAATAGATTGAAATCAAAGATAAATTTAATGAGGGGAATATTAAGCAATGTCAACTTTTAGCACTAGAATGCCCACATTAAAAACTATACAAACTGTGCAGCCTTATCTCTCAAGAAAACAAGGGAAGAGATCAAAAAGGTAGAGCAGGAGGGAGAAACAGTTGGTAGATAACTGTCTGTGCAGGTTCCACAACAAAAGTTGAGTCCAATAGCACCTTTAAGGCCAACAAAGATTTATTCAAGGTGTGAAATTTTGTGTTCATGCACTCTTCCTCAGACATGTACTCAAAAGCTCATGCCTTGAATAAATCTTTGTTGGTCTTAAAGGTGCGATTGGACTCAATTTTTGTTGTGCTACTTCAGACCAACACGGCTACGCACTTGAATCTGTGCAGGTTCCAGACCGTTTTAAATCTCAGAGCAGTGGTGCCAAATGTCTGAACAGTTAGCAATCCAGAAAATAATTACAGTAAAAAGGTAGCAGGGGCCAAGACTTGCTGTTGTTACCCAGTAGAAAGGCAGAGAAAATGTTGGGGTATCCAAAATGTTATTACTCACAAAACTGGGATAATCCCAGGCAGGTCAAACTAAATTTGTAGTCAGAGTCTGGGTTTAATTATAGTTCAAGAATTTTGAGTTAGAAACAAAAGACTGTTTACTCTCCTGGCTTGGGAACTGGGGAGAGGATCAAGGACATTCCTCAGCTGGGTCAAGATGAAGAGGAATGATTCTAAATTTCAAATCAACATTATATCTATAATGGAACTACAATTTATCACAAAAAATGAAAAAAAAATCTGTTTCTGAATGCTTTTACACTGAAACGATTTGCCAGAGAAATTTCCTGTCCTTCATTATGCCTTGTTATCCTTTCCTGATTGGTGCATTAGTGTTCTCTGCAAACAATAATTCACAGATAATGACATAAAATCCAGATCGCTATGAAAATTAACAATAAAAAATCTATTTATACTAAATAAATTGTTGCTGTGGTGGTGAGAGGTGCTGTTAAAATGCAGCCAACTTATGGCAACCCCATAGGGCTTTCAAGGCAAAGGTGTTTGTCATTGCTTGCCTCTCTGAAGCACCTGGACTACTTTGGGGGGTCTCTCATCCAAATACTAACCAAAGCCGTCCCTTGTGAGCTTCCAAGGCTGTGAGTGTGTATTAAATGTCATCAAGCTGCTTCTGACTTTATGCGACCCTATGAATTAATGTACTTCAAAATGTCGTCTCATTAACAGCCTTGCTCAGAGCTTGCAAACTGAGGGCTCAGTTTGGGCTAGCCTATTCCAAGTAAAACATAAGGTTTCCAGTCCACTGGAGAGACCAAAGTAGCTTGTTTACAAAATAAATGGCCCTGATCTCTCTGCTTTTCCACTGTTTTGTGACTAGTTCTGCTGCTTCACACTTTTTATTCAAATGGATAAATATATGTTGTGTCATTTGCACAATGCAGATGATACTTTATATCCTTCACTACTGTCAAGGACATGCCATTAGTTTTTTAATATATCCCAGATTTTATATGAGAATAGATTACTATAAAGTATTGTTCCCAAAAAGTCAATCTTATCTCCCTGCAATTCCTCTCCATTGGTAATATATCTCTATCATAAACTTTATTATTTACTAGTGCAGATATACCCTGGGGCAGATATACCCTAGTGCAGATTCTGTAAAAGAGATTTTGAATTGTATCTATATAGAATATTTTTATTCTTCTCCAGAATCTTGCCTGAAGTGACTAACAGTGCAAATGTAAACAATAAATACAGTCGACGATAAAATTAATCTAAAAGATTTAAAATAATTTTTTAAAATTTCCGACAGCAAATATTCCCAAAGTAAACTGATCAGCACAAAATACTCACAAGACAGAGCAAAATATGGAACATCAGAGTTGGGTAGCATCATTCAGTTAGCAAGAGAATACAAAGCATTCCTTCATAAATGTAACAATTGTGATACAAGCAAATATGTTTGAGTTGTTTTGAATGGAAATTAGAGTCCCTATACTGGCTCTGCAATAAATGTCAACTCTTAATCTACCACTGGGATTAATCCTGTCCCTATCCTACTGCTCCACTGTGCAAAGTTTATTGATGTGGAAGCATCTACTGGTGTGCCCCCTGAAACTGATGTGACCATGGACCCCAGGAAGCACGGCAGTAGATGGAGACAAACCACCATTGCTTCTCACTTGCCTTGAAAGCCCTGTGCAGGGATCACCATAAATTGCCTGTGACTTTACAGAAGTTTACAAACACAAAATGGATGCAGCAGTAGTGCAGTTAATAAAATTTGATTACTTGGAATGAATGGTGTTTATCCATTCTAAAAAAACTGATCTGCTCAAGAAATTTATTTATAAAGACATCTATTTAAACCACTATCCCATTATTTAGCATTTTATTTAAACCACTATCCCATTATTTAGCATTTTTAAAAATTCTCAAGACATGAGTAGATTAGACAAATTTGGAGCAAATAAAACAACTATATCAATACCTTTAACCTGTAATTTGAGCTGCCAACTCTCTAGTAGTACCTTCCAAAATCACACCTACCAAGGACAAAATTAGCTGGTGGGTATTTTTTAAATTTATGTGAAGTGTATCTTTGAGGACTAACCTAGCATATATTTGTGTTCAGCTATAGACCAATATGGCTACCCATCTGAATCTATATTTTATTTAATACTTGAAAGCTCTGCAATCCACCTCTCTTGTAACAGGGGCACATTGACAAAGGATAGAAGAATGGATATCTTTCTCTCTTGATTGTATATGGATGAGATACTGCCAAGAAGACTTGAAAGTCCACTATGCACATGCTGAAAAATAAGCTGACAACTATTAAGTCTCTCTCAGAGCAATCTTAGTAAGAACATTTTGTTGGGAATAAAACTCATTGAACAAGCCAGAACAAGATTCTGAGTAGGCCTGTACAGGATTGCTTTGTCTGTCAACCTGACATACCAGGTCCCTTCAATAGGTTTGTTCCTACCTCACCTTCCATCAAGCCCTATCCAATGTGCTGATCTATCCCCACTGCTGGCCCTGTTTGCCATATATATATGTATGCATATTTTTGAGGCTTGCATAGTCATGAAGCTGTATTGCTGTTTCACTATTATTAGGACAGCATTGTAGGCAGATATGTTACAGCCACATTAGAATTAAAATTCTTCAAGTCCTTTCAGTGTTTCATGCAATACATGCAAACAAATATCAGTAAAATTCCATTGCTATAAGGACATTTTGATCACTTACACCCAGGTAGGGAATTGAAGGGTAAACATGAAATTGAATGTAAAAATATTTCAATTTAATTGGTCCAACAAAAACAAAATGATTGAAATAGATGATAAACACATTTAAGCATTTACTGTAAATTCCATAGGAAGAAATATATCTCAGAATTAACCTGCTTACAAAATAAACAGTCACAGAAGACTTGTTCAGTTAGTTCTAAGGATAACAGCATCTTCAGAGTGGAACAAAATGGAGTCTAAGCATTTTAGTAATGTTTTAGTTTGAAGGAGTTGTTAAGTAAAATATTTCAGTATGGATACTCCAGCCTTTTTAGGGTTTTCTAAGATCTAATTTAACCATCTCAATAACATATTCAATAATAAAAATCTGAATCAAAATCCATCCATTCCATTAACAAACAAATTTGTTACAACTATAATAATTACAGACCTGGCCCTATAGATTGCTGTACAAGCAAAACAGTAAAAATGATTTATTGAAGCCAAGATTCCAGTCTATCCAGGAAGCTTGGTCAGGGCAGAAAAAAATAATTCATGAACTATGAATGGACAAAAGCATGTGAGCCTGCATAGTGGTGGATCTTTGATATCTAACCCACATGTGGGTTGAAGGTGTGCTACATTACCTGGCCTATAATCATTGGTGTCCTGCAGATGGAGTTTAAAATACAGTTTAGCCCTATCCTGTCCTGCTGGGAGTATGAGTCCAAACCCACTGAATTTTAGACTACTAGGCTGTCCAGGTTGTCCATTCAAATGTAAAAAGCAATGCTTTAACATCTATATTGCTATCTACTTGGTGAGCTGCAGATGAGAAGACTAGATGGTCCAATACCCCTCCCTGAATGGGCATGCCTGGCTGTGTGATGTCCTTACATAGTTTCCATCTATTCTGTTTATGCATCCTGTTATCAGCCCATTAGATCATGGAGCAATTTCAATCAGACACTGCCTGAACTGTGATGAATCCCTATTGATAGGCATCTCACTATGCTGCATTCAGAGCTTGAAACTGCAAGGGGACTACTGGGTGAACATTGTCTCGGTAGTTCTTCCCACTCCGGCATCATATCAACAACTTCTGTTACCCATGAGAGCCTCCTCACTGCCTTGGCAACTCAGATGAGGTCCACTTGCTGGCTGATACCAGTGGCTGGGGTCCTTCCCTGATAGTAGTTGTGGCAACCAAAACTGCTGTGTCTCCTTGCTTGGTTTCCAGTACCCAACAAATTCCTTTTCATAGCAGTTAATACTGATATGATGGAAAGTGTATTTTGGCTACTCTGGTTCCCATGGGTTGTAGGATTCTACAGATGGATATTTGTGGAATGAAATATCATTACAAGCACACAGTGGTGATTATAATACATTTAAATTATAAAATTTTGTTTGTTGGAATAATGACATTTAAAATAGTAGGACAAGTAAATGCAATTTCTTGATATATTTTCTCCATAGCATTTCCCATTTTTTAAAAAAAAGTTCCCATCTGCAAGCACAATTCAGCTGAAAATGTATTTCTTAATCCTTTTAATGGCGAGCCAGGTACAGCTGAATAATGATTTTACAATAGAGGCAAAGAAAAAATAAATGAAAAAAATTGATTTGAAGTCAACAAAAAATGTTGAGGACCATTCCAATTAAGCATGGTTACCCTTGGTGCAGGGGCAGAAGTTTCTGCAATCAGGCACACCAGATCTACTCCCTTAAAAATGGCGCAGGTCGACACTTGGGAAACTATATATACCTAGCACCTGACTCACTAATATGAATTTAATTAAAATAGTTGGAATGAGGATAATTAGGAAGCCTAATAACGATCTACCCATGCTACAAGATTTTGAATTGGTATATATTGTGGTGGTATGCGTTGGAAGGAGCTCAGTCACATATGGTCCACGATATTTTCAGATGATCCTTGAATGTGTCAGTATTTCTAAGGGTAATTCAGCTATGCATGTAGATTATTTGATTCATCAGTATTTCTTGACTCATCTGACTGTGAATAGATTCCACTGAACAACTTTGTAGCTGAGGAAATGCAAGGAATACAGGCTGGGTACCTGCCCTGTGATGGCTCATTCACACATGCAATTCGTCACAATTTTTCATACATTTATGAATCTGAGCTAATTGGACTTAACTGGCAAGTAGCTTTACTGTTAGGTGCTGGCAAAGAACCCATCAATGGGCAGATTCACACATGCAAAACCATCACTTAATACCTAATGTCACTTGATTGCACACATATGTGAATTGCCCTAAAATAAAAGCATTGTGCTTGAGGTGATATGAGCTGTGTATGGCTTTTGATCCATAATGGCTGATTCATGCATTTGAGGGCGAAACCATTAATTGATAGACTATGTATGAGTAACTCTTGCTTTAGGCACAGTTTACCAATAACTAAAAGAAAGGGTGTGTCAGCAAACCATGTGCCACCTTAAACAACCATCATAAAAAAGTAATCTGACAATTCTTTTCTACATACAAGAGATTCTTCATAATACAGTTTGAACAAAGTTCAAATACTCAGCCTATCTACAACAGAAAAGTCCAGTGATTTTAGAAAGGACACTGAGTTATGCTTGCTATATAGTCCAATCAATTTTACACATCAAACTGAGTCTCATAAATTATTTCTGTCTGGGTACATTTGTTCTCTTGCAAGACAAGTGAGATTTAAAAAAAAAGAAAAGAAATGCAAGACCTTAAAACGGAAAGAAAAAATAGCAGAGAAAACAAAAGACAATGAAGCCGATGACCCAGTTGATAGAATAAATGTAGATTATCACCATGTCCATGTCAAACCGCCATCCCCGGCTATCATCTTCAAAGTCCATATAATCCATCCTGTGTGCAGCATGAGGGAAATGCCTTCGCGTAAAGGAATCCGTGCTCCTCTGAAAGCCTGAAGAAGCAATTTCACAGTATAGTCACAATTCTGTTCAAAATTTAGCAATATCCTTATCATTGTTTTAGCTACATTTAAAAAAAAGGAAGAGGATAGCTGTATGGTAATGCATGTGGTAAGATGGTGTGCAAGTAGTAAGTTACATAATACAGAATCACAGAATCATAGAGTTGGAAGGGGCCATACAGGCCATCTAGTCCTAACCCCTGCTCTACGCAGGATCAGCCCTAAGCATCCTAAAGCATCCAAGAAAAGTGTGTATCCAACCTTTGCGTGAAGACTGCCAGTGAGGGGGAGCTCACCACCTCCTTAGGCAGCCTATTCCAATACGAGTTCCATAAGCCTGTATTAAAGACATTCCACAGTTTATGTACTGACATGTGTGAGGATTACAAATTGGGTCACAGCACCAACATTTGAGAACCACAAAGTCATGTTCCTTCTGATGGGAATTGCATGTGCAAAGTCTCAGAAAGCACAAATGAACTATGGATTCAATGAAGCTACCAGCCTGTGTAGGTAGATGGGGGCAGGGGGTTGTCAAGCCAGAAGAGAGAGGAGTGAAAACACAGGAGAGGAATGAAAACCCAGTCCCCAGTCTCTTCTACAGGGGTCCTAGTTTCCCCTCTCTGCTTTATTTCACATAGGACAGAATTAATCTTGTGTCACTCTCAGCTCACCTCTTTCTCAGGCTTGGAAACTGTGACTCAGAAGCAGTTTATCCTAGTAGCACATGTAGCATGTGCTATAGACCCCAAGGTTCCAGGGACCCCGCAGTGCATACTGGTTAGGGGGTCTTCATAGTTATGTGGCTTGTGAACCACTAGAATGAAAAAAGGGTGATACATGTGCTCTGTTCGTAACTAAGCATGTTCATTGCACACTTAGCATGTGTGAGGATCACGAGCCACAAAAATGTCAAGATTCCCTGGCCTTGGATATTGGGCCACTGCATTTGTGCATCCTACCTAGGTTCGATAAATGTTTTCAGCAAAGAGAAGCTGTTAGTTGCTTCCAAAGTTCCAACCATCCCTGGGAGGGCACTCCCCCTTACTTGTGCAGCACAACAGTGCCAGTTGTGCTGTGCTGGCGCCCCCTGAATCCTAAAATCGGTTCTGGTGCCACGTGTTCCGTGAACCCTTAAACTGGGCCTGGTGTGACTACATATAGTTGAGTGAATGGTCCCTTGAGGAGTCCTATCCATGAGTACACCTTCTCAATTATCCTGGTTTAAGATCACTAAGACCATCATAAAGACTCTTTCCAGTAACCAGGTCATTTATTGTTCATGATACTATTCTTAAATTGGTGTGGTGGTGGAAAGTGCTGTCAAGTCACAGCTTGGCAACCCTGTGAGATTTTCAAGGCAAAAGATGTTCAGTGGTGGTTTGCCATTGCTTGTTTCCACATCATGACCTAGTGCAAAGATAACTCCCTGTCTTTACCTCCTAGCTTGGTATAGTGGTTAGGAGTATGGACTTCTAATCTGGTGAGCCGGGTTTGATTCCGCACTCCCCCACATGCAACCAGCTGTGTGAACTTGGGCTCGCCACAGCCCTGATAAAGCTATTCTGACCGAGCAGTAATATTGGGGCTCTTTCAGCCTCCCCTACCTCACAGGGTGTCTGTTGTGGGGAGAGGAAAGGGAAGGTTACTGTACGCCATTTTGAGACTCCTTCAGGTAGAAAAAAGCAGCATATAAGAACCAATTCTTCTTCTTCTTCTGACTGAAAACATGGCTTTCCCCGTAATACATGATATCAGGTACCTGAGTACTAGAGCAAAATGTTTTGTACTGCTGATCTAATCAATTTGTATTTGAATTACAATGGGGATGAAGGACAAACATACTGAGAACAAGCATAAAGCAAACTGTAATATCTAAAACTAGCTTCAAAGCCCGTTCCTAAGAATAGGCCTTGAAAGGGCCTCCTCCCCAGGCCCCTGGCCCGGCAGCTTAAGGTGGCTTTGGTCTGCAGCTCACAGCCAGATCAAGTGGGGCAGGCAGGGGCTGGACAGCTCATTATCAGAGCTCCTTAGCAGGCAGTCAGCAGGCCAGGAGGCCCTCGTCAGCAGGCCCAGCCTAGCAGGCCAAGAGGCCCTCGTTAGCAAGCCCTCCACCACGACCCTTTGCTCAGGGCCCTCCCCCTTAACTGCTGCTTGCTCCAGGCACTGAGGAGTCTGAGAGCAAAGGGGCTAGAGTCCAGGGACAGAGGGCAGGAGCTGAAGGGCCAGGGCCAATCAGGGCAAAGCTGGCTGCACCCTGATTGGCCCTATTCTAACTTGGACAGCCAGACACGTCCCACCCCCCTATATTTTCACAAATATATAGAGGAACAACAATGGATAAGGATGTCAAAATAAGAAGTCTTCCTATGCAGTTCAATTAAAATACATTACACACCCAAACTCTATTTTCTATTTTGAGAATGAACATTTATTTCCTGCTATCATGCTAGCTCTAAAATTTATGGAAAACAGGTTTATGTATGAGTCCCATATTTTTGACTGTGAAACCCAATTTCACAATAAACATCCACCCCAAATAGAGTAAGCTCTGCATTATGAATGTCTCCTCTAATGTACTGTAAATAATATAATGTAAATATGATAATTTAAGGTTTCAGCTGAAAAAGAAAACCCACAGCCTAAATTTGCATCAACTTTAAAAAGTTTTCAAGCATTCTTTTAGTCTCTCTTAGCCTTCAAAATAAGCCACCTGTTTTTTTATTTCATCTGATTTCCATGATAGAAAAAAAATACGTAACTGCCAAAGTCTTGCCACTGGGAAAACTACTTGCTTTCCACACATAAATCTTCAGTGTGCAGCATGCTCTCTAGAGGACTCTAATCAAGTTGGCTACATGTGATTCACTTGTATTTATTTCCACTCTTATAGCAAATATAACACAATATGCCAGAGGGCTACTTTTTCATCAACAACTTTGAATCATCTTGTAATCACTAATCATAGCATAATTATGCAAACATTTAGTGACATTAGTTGTGACTAGCTAAGTTGCTCCAGTTGAGAAGATTTAGATGAATAGATGAAATGCTTGATTTTATCTCTATGTGATTTACTTTAAGGAAACCTGCATTAGATTTGCCATGGATTAGACTTGGTAATGTAATCATTCTACATTCAAGAATATACATTTTATTACTGTAATTGTTCCTGCTGTGGAAATCCACAGAAATACATATCATGCTGCATTATCAAAACATTTGACCCAATTTTGCCCACCTGAGCCCTATGGACATTCCCTACTAAGTAAATCCAATGATGAATCAAAAGCCTGACATATATCCTATGATATATCTGGAGGTTAGTTTACAAAAGTACAAGGCCCTTACTTTAACCTAGATATCATATAAGCAGTAAAGATGTACCGCCTTCCATATTGAGCTTGCTTGTGATTTAGATGCTGCATGCTTACTTTTCCCATTAATTATTCATCCAAGAATAGGCTGGAGGCATCAATGAAACTGGGGTTAGTGTTTAACAAGATTAAATTAATTCTCGTAACTCACTTCTTGCAAGGCTAGATCCTAAGCTATGGAGAAAAATGCATGTTTAACCAGCAAAATAATTATTCAAGAAATACTGATATGACAGACTTGGAAACTTGAACTATTTGGATTGAAAATTCTAAGATCTGAAAGAGACAGGGGCAGCAGGAGGCTTTCAGCCAGTAAGGTGCTGGGGTTGGGGTTAGTAGAGTAGTATCATGCTCAACTCAATTACACAATTACTAGAGTTACCAGATCTGGGTTAGGAAATACCTAGAGATTTGGGGGATGGAATCTAGGGAGGGAAGGGATCTCAGCAGGTTATAATGCCATATAGACCACCAACCAAAGCAGCCATATTGTCCAGGGAAACTAATTCTAGTTGTCTGGAGATCAATTGTAATCTCAGGAGATCTTCAGGTGCTATTTCTTGATATTTGGCTTGACCATAATAAAATATATTATATGACTTCTGTTTTGAATTTTTCTTTGGACTAACATGGATACCTGGAACCATTATGACAGGACCGGAAATGAATTTTAAAAGGAATTAATTTTAGCCATTCAGTGATGCCCTCAACTTTAATTGAACTTAAGTGGACTGATACTCAATTAGACAATAAGACAAGAGAGGCCTGAGGATCACAATTTGTGACAAGCATTTGCTCCTTGACTAAACACTGGGATACTTAACTTATGACTGAGTTTCTGCTTGAACTAAAGATACATTTTTTCCCATTTACAACTTTTAAATTATTACTTTTTTTGCATATATATGTACTAAGAGCCTCTTGTGCCACAGGGTGGTAAGGCAACCAACATGCTGTCTGAAGCTCTGCCCATGAGGCTGGGAGTTCGATCCCAACAGCCGGCTCAAGGGTGACTCAGCCTTCCAGCCTTTCGATGTTGGTAAAATGAGTACCCAGCTTGCTGGCGGGTAAAACGGTAATGACTGGGGAAGGCACTGGCAAACCACCCCGTATTGAATCTGCCATGAAAACGCTGGAGGGCTTCACCCCAAGGGTCAGACATGACTCAGTGTTTGCACAGGGAATACCTTTACCTTTACCTTTATATCTGTACTACACATATACACACATTATTACTAAACAAGTATAAGGAAAAATCTAAATATGGCATTGATCCTTTTTCAGTATGAGCAGGATAGGCCTCAAATTAATCATATTCACTTGCCCCAAGGAAGCTTCTGATAAACTACAAAACCTTATATTTCCACCATTATTGATAGTGGCTAACACTTTTTGCTTCTTTTTCAGGAAAAAGAGAAACACAGAATGAAAGAGTAGTACGAGCTATTATTGTCACACTTGTAAACTATATTTTCTAGTATAAGCTTGATAGGTGCCAAATGATTGCTGGACATCCAGCTTTCAGAACAGAAAGTTTTGACTCTTATTTTCTTGTTCTGATGCGAGTTTATTAAAAATCCTATATAGAAAACAGCAAAAGTCTGTTTTGCACAAATAGCTATTAGGAGGTCCTTGTCTCTTGAATAAAGAGAGAAACCTCTCATCATGTTTCCTCAACTATTCCTTCCTAAAGAGGTCCCCCAAGGTCTCTACAAATCACACCATCTTTATAGACTTTATTATAAGTGCCTCTGTTGATGTTTCAGGAAAACTGAAAATGTGTTCTATTTATATGACTGGTAAAGTAAGTGCTGGTTGTCTGAGTCCATGTGAAACAAGCATCAAGAATGGTAGTGTTTAGTGGCCAAGGATTCATTCTGTTTGAGAGCCATACAATATGTGGAGATCATCCAACAGTGTGACCAGAGCTGTAGCCAGGGAGGAAGCCCAATTGGGATGGGTCAAGGACTGAAGTTTCTTCCAGGTATGCTAGTAATTGGTCCAGGGCTGCTCGCTCAACCACCTTCACCAGAAACGTAGATGTGAGACAGGGTGGTAGTTGGCTGGGTCATGTGGGTCCAGATATGACATCTTCAATAGAGGGTGAACAACTGCATCCTTCAAACATTGTTAAAATGTTTCCAGAGGTTTTTTCATGAGGGTATAAGAAAAACTGCTGTTTCAAGATTAAGGCTAATAGGCTAGATGTATTGAACCATTTTAGTACCAGAAAGGTGAAAGAAGGTAACCAGAGATAGTCAAGCTTTGCTCTCAGACATGAACTATGATTCAATTAACCGTCTGCTCACATCTCCCTTGAACTGTTTTCACTTCCTTCCATTAATTCTTCTAGAATTTAGGAAAGGAACCCTGTTTCCTAATGGATAGCATTAGACAGCATTGCCTGAAATGACTAAAAAATAAAGTGCCTTTTTTGTTCCTTTGTTTTGTTCCTTTTATTCCTTTGTTACAGATGGAATAATAGGAAATTGTAATGTGGGGAGGGTGCATGTGTGTAAGCGAAGCAATACCATAAGGGGTCTAAACTCCTAGCAGAGTCACTCAAGGCAGGATGGTCAAAAGCAGAGATAATTGTTGAGAATTATTAGAAACTAAATTATTAGTTTCTAAATTCTTAATAGCGAGAGGCTTTTTTATCTGCATTTTCCCAAAACATTACAGTATTCTTTTTTGTTTCTTTGTATAGTATTATTTTAAGTTCCCTTAAATTCCACTGGTTTTCTGAAGGCCTGTACCTTCTGTCCATTATCTGATATACCCTTTTATGAAACATCAATTTCCCTCTAATTCCTGAGGTGTCTAAAGCAGTATCCCTTCACACCAGGTGAGGGAAATCCTTAGAGCTAATTTCCCTGTTTTATCCTTCACAGTCCTTTATTTGGTTATACAGCATCTCAGATCACAAAACTCCTCCCAACTTACTTGAAAGAACTGGGAGAATAGCACATTTAACGAATGCTCCAATGTCACCTGGAAGTGATATCAGTGGGTGGGGGGAGGGAAGTGATGCTCTAGTTTTGGGCAAAACTCTATGGTTAGAAACAAATTCTACCTGAGAGTTTTGCACCAAAGCTAGAGCATAGTCCCCTGACATCTCTGAAGCGCCAACATCAGTTCTGGGTGACATCAGCATGTTGTGTCCCTCCCAGAAAGTGCTCTGTATCCCACACCAATAGCACTCTGCCATAAGATCTAACAATACAAGCAGCGCTGACCCAATGGACTTAGCATGAGCATAGAAGTTTATATTCAGAATTAAAAATTTTCAGTCTTATAGCTGACGCTGGACTCAAACTATTCTAATTTAAAAGTTAGAGGTGGGCATGGAAAGAGAGATTTTGAAACTCTTATGTATGGTTGTGTAGAAAAAACGACCAGAGGAAAAGAGGTACCTCTGTCAGTGGCTGGGGAACTTGGCACTCCTAGACAGAAGAGAAAGAAAAGCCGTGGTGTCCTTATATACCCTCCATAGCCTGAGTGAAAAAGACTGACTGCTTAGATTAGGCTGTGTAGTTACTAGGAACAATGACCTTCACCCAGGAACTCCACAGCCGTGTAGTAAGAAGCTGATGAACGTACGGTCTCTGATATGTAATCACTCTCTGCCATTAGGTTCTACATAACGACTTGAATATGTCTAATGTAATTCCAGTACTGTTTCAAAGATGATCCTAGAAATCAGAGACCTATGAATATTTATTAATCTCAGGCAAGTTGCTGGTATTATGGAAATCCATCTATCTAATTAACATAAAAGTATTAGGATATATCACATTGTGACTTGTTGCTATTTTCAATCTGTTTTCTAAAAGTATTAAGCATATCATGGGATGCAGTTTTGCAGACATTGGTGACACTTCATCTTTCCAAAACAGTATTAAGATAATTACAAAAATATTTATAGCAGGATTTGTTTTCCTGGCAATTCAACACCAATCCATTTACTGTTATGCTATATGAGAACTGAGTCTTGTACGGGCATGTATGCAGACACATACACGCACCCCAATAACTTTAAGCTTATTTATTGCTGATTAATTTGTAAAACAATTTTTCAAACTTTAATAAGTTAATTGACACATATTTATAGCAGTCCCAAGCATCAGTGTACTGGTACGACCCATGTAACACAAATATAACTTATTTTATCTGAAAGGTGTGCCCCATATTTGTGGATACTGTCAGGGATTTCTGGTAGTTTTAATTTTTGAAATCTGTCAACAGAACTCAAATGGTTCCACTTAAAGCCAGTATACATAGGACTACATTTACTCCTGGTTGAATAAAGCCTTGAGTCTAATAACTTGCAAGTATTAAGAGTTAGTAAGCCAACTCTGGACTGGGAAATTCATGGAGCTTGGGAAGTGCAGGGTTTGGGGAGAGGAAGGACTTCAGTGGGATAATACTGGAGAATCCACTCTCCAAAATGAAGAGCCATTTTCTCCAGGAGAACTGACTTTGGTCATCTGGAGATAGCTGGAATTCCAGGAGATTGCCAGACCTCATCTGGCATTTGGCAGCCCTACAGTTAGCCTGAACTGTTCCAAAAACAGTTTTAAATGGTCTCCACTCCCCCTAACAGTATGCAGTTGCCATGTTTTCAAATGCAAACTGTTTATATGTACCTATCAAGCAGGAGTACATGTGCCTTTGCTCCCTTTGCTACCTTTACTACTGATTTAAGAGAATATTCATGGCTTAATTCATGTTGTACATTTTTTACGGTGGAAAAAATTCATCAGGGAGGTTTGCAAAATCTCTAAAGAAAGATATCCTATTGTCTACTCAGAATGTTTTGAAAGTCTGGGAAAGGTGAGAAAAGAAACATGATGTTTAAAACATAGCCCACAGAACTCTTGGGGGGAGTAACCTAAAAGGCTTTAGAGATGTTATAAATATTTTATCAGTCCTAAGAGACACAATTTGGAAAGATAAGCTAGCAAGTAGTTTACAGACATTGAAACAGAATTAGGGTGGTAACACTAGTAAGGTTTTCACTAAAAATATTATTAAGCACAATCTTATACATGCTCTTCATTGCTTTTTAAAAATCTCTCCGATATTTTATTGTCGTGGAAACCATTTTCTGTAGTTCAATCAACTCTCGGAACACAAACAACTTGGATTCTGCTTTGAGTTTGTTGACTCAAATTAGAGAGTGGGAATGAGGAATGTGGTTGGTGCAAATTATGGGTACGATCATACTAGTAAGAATGTAGTGAATACAGAAAATAGATTTGAAATGGATGATTATCTACAGAAAATAGAAAAAAGAAGCTATGCATATGAATATAATAGTCTTAAAGGAAAAACGGCAGATAATACCAAAAGCCACTCAAAGCACTTTGGAGAGTAGGTTCATAATTTAAAATGTTCCACAATACACTGGAAAAATGGGTAGAACTAAGTACATATAATAAAAACGTTCATATTAATTGCTTTATTCTTTTATAATAAGTTGTTGTCCATGCTGAAAATATTCTTGCTAGCACAAGAAATAGCATTTTAGCGAGGGGGGGGGGCCTAACCAGACTTAATTTAAAAGGTAGAGTACAATGTACAAATAAGCAGATATACTATTAATATTTGGGAAATTTTCTATAGCTAAACATAACTACTTGGTTAAGAGCAAACATTTGGTTGATTACTTTAAGAGGATTCAATCCACAATATAGAAGGTTTGGTCAGATTACTCTTTAAGGTTATTTCTGGAAGTATATCCAAAAATGAGCCGGGTGAGCAGGGCCACCAGGGCTGTCCCTCTGCCCACAGTGCTGTCTGACAGTCAGTGGCTTGCTGTGGAATGGGGCTGGCCCTCCTCCCCCTGCTCTATGGTACATGTGAAGCTGCATTGGAAGCAGAGTGGTCCAGCAGGCTGAGCAAGGCCACTGGGCCCAGCCTTCTGCCTATAATGTTGGGAGTAGAGTGGCTGAGTTGGGTGAACAGGTTATTGGAGTGGCCAAGCTATATAAACAGGACCACCAGGCTGGCCCTCCACTCATGGTGGCGCATGACAGTCAGCAGCAATCTGTGGAGTGGGACCACAGAGCAGGGCCAACCATTTACCCGCCATCCTCTGGCCTACACAAGTCTATGTTCAGAGAGGAGTGGCCAAGCAAGGTAAGCATGGCTTCTAGGGCTGGCCCTCCTTCCACTATCCTGGCTTACCACCAGCATTTCCCCCAAAAGCAGAGCCATAGAGCAAGGCTGGCTCTTCTCCTGCTCTGCTAATTGTCCAGAAGTTGCAGGAAGGGGGAAGAGGAGGGCAGAGAAGGCCTGCAATCCTGAGTGGGGGATTGCCCTCTTCCTATTGGATACATATCCCCCACTGAGAGCCAATCAGGGTGAGTTTTACCCGGTGTGTCATTGCAGACACAAGCTGGATAAGATTTGGAAGGAGATATGGCACAAATATGAGATCAGAACAATAACATTTATTGAAATAGAAGAAAAATAATCTTTCTTGTAGTAAATTATGCCTTGAACAGTATTACAAAATGTCATAGGCCAAGGAACATTTCCTTATTGCGTTCAGTGTCAAAAGAATTAACTCAGTGACTCTATTTTAAAGTAGCTCTTTGAAGGACATTTTCATGTCAATGACTTTTCAGCTTTGAATATAGAGCCCTCAAAAAAGATCTCTGAGCTAGAAGTTGATCACTGCAGAACAATTCTGAATATTCTCAAATCTAAGGCAGATTTTGTTACACAGGAGGTATCATGGCATTGCCTGTAGAGAGCTTGGTTGTTTGCAGATAATGTTTGCTGAGGCCCTCATTGTGTTTCTGCTCTACATATTATCATTCACTATATATTGTACACAGGATTGAGGGTCCTCAGAAGGGACCAGGAAAAGAGGATGTACAGTTCTTCCAGTTCAGGGAAAGTACATTAGCTACACAGCCTTGCTGCTGGTGGCTGCAGGAAGAATTTGTACAAATGGTTTCCCACTTGAACCAGGCTTCTCTCACTAGAATGCCCAGAAGCCAGACTAGGATAAATGTTAAGCTATAGTTCATGATAAAAATATTAAAAATATGGACTGTGTTTACAGACATAGTGTAGATGTCTGAGAGAGGCAACCAAGGTGGAAATGGATTAGGTAATATAAATGTGGACAATCTAAGCGCTATAGGACTAGAATTTAGCTCCAGGTCACATGAAGACAAGGGTCTTTCCTACTAATGGATAGCACAGAGAAATGATGGAAGTGATTTACTTGGATGGTCTTGGAATGGGCACTTTGGAACCCTTTCTAGGTCCTCTGTAGCATCAGAAAGTGTTGCCATCTTTTCTGAAACTCTGCGTAAAGAAACAGAGCTCATTGCACTTCTAAATTATGAAATATTCATTGTCTATCATCTAGGGACGATGGAAGAATACTGGCAACACAATATACTGTGAGGGCTGGAATACAAAATTCACTTTTGGCAGAAAAGTGATGTCAGATTGAAGAATTGACTCAAAGGTCACTAGCTTATTTTGCAATGTTGAACAAAAGACATCTGAGAGTATGTTGCTGTTAACTGAAAAGATTTTCAAAGTAATGTTGAGAGAACCAGGGAGAATCTCTATGTGGTGAATGGGGATGGGATTCAAACTGGAAGTTCAATTTTACAGCCCACTTTAAAAGACATTTTTACATAGAGTTAAGTGTGTTGCAGGTAGAGTGTATTGTAGGTACCATTTCCTCTGATACAAGGGCAGACCTTGGGGATGGTGGAAATGTTGCAAGGGATGTATATTCCATGCTTTTATTTTGGAGCATGTTCCCATTGCTTTAGGTGAGTAACCTGTAGTGGAGTTGGGTTAATAAAGATAGTCTTGACAATATGAAGCTATAAGATTGCATGATACTCTGTTTAACAATAATTTTCTATCATACAACATATCCCTAATAGAAAATCAAAGCATCTCCTTTGGGGTCCTTTCCAACACCACCCCTACTGAAGTACCTGAAACATTTCTTCTTGTTGCAAGTGACTGAACAGGCAGTGTGTGTTATTTTCTGAATAAAAAGTGGTGTGCAATAAAGAGCACACACAAAAAAAAACATTCACATGCCTCTGATCTTCCACTACTGAATATATCTTGAGGTTGTATGCAGCTGGGATTTGTATAGTTGTGAATAGGGCCTTCCCTTGACCCAGAAGTTACAGTTGGTGCAAAATACAACTGCTAGAGTCATCATGAGATCATCTTGGAGGACCCATATCTAGCCAGTGCTGAGGCAGCTGCATTGGTTGCCTATTTCGTTCCAGATCAAGTTCGTTTTGGTGTTGATCTATTAGGCCATTCCTGGTCTGGACTTCACATATCTGAGGGACCACCTGTCTCCTTATGCCCCCTGGAGGGCTCTTCGCTCGGCTGGTTTGAATCTATTGGTTGTCCCCAGCCAGCAGGAGGCATGTCTGGCTTTGACCTTTTCATTCCTGGCCCCGACCTGATGGAATGAGCTGAGGGCCCTGTTAGAGCTATCACAGTTCTGCAGGGCCTGCAACACAGAGCTGTTCCACCAGGCCTTTGGCTGAGGCCAGGCCATGGAAGATCTTGAGTCCTTCCTCAGAATGCCCTGGAACATCAAGGGCCAAATGTGTGAGAGGTGTGGGTGGGTGGGGGAGTTATTCTGGAATGCATAAGCCAGGAGGCAGGTTATAGCTAGAGTTTTTTGATGCCAAAGGGTCTGTATTTTGTTGTTTTATTGCAGGGTGGGTGTTATAAACTGCCATGAGCTGGTATGGTCAACAAATGAAACTAACAAACAATGCTGAAGTGCATTGCGCCAGTACCAAATGTCCAGGATGATAGTGCATAGAGTTGGAGATGCTGTAGCCTACTTTATAAAAACATTTGTTGCCATTTTATTTGTGATAAAGTTATTGGACTTGTGATAAAGATCATGGACCCCTCCTCTTTACAGCTGGAACAGTGAGCTGACTCCCCACTTATCCCCCTGAGGCTCGGGTTGGGAAGGTCTACCGTGTTATAGGCAGGGGGATTTTGCTGCCGCTGTTGATGATGTTTCAAGCGATGTGGGTTTTATGCTTTTATTGTGAGGAACTTACTTGCAACCCACCACGGACCAGCCAGTCTGGGAGTGGTGGGTAATAAATCAAATAATAAACAAATAAAATAATTTGAACAGTTGCATCAAGTGGATCTCTGGAGGGGCAGCAGGTATGTTTTTAATCAAGTTAAGTAAATAGAGTCATGAAACAAACATACAAGTGTATTTCCTACTGCAAGGAGTTCAAGGGAACTGATGTATATGCTGGCTTCTGCAAGAGTCAATGAGCTATTGATCTAAATATGGGGCACCCCAACCCATAAGGATCAATAGGGGCACCCCAACCCATAAGGATCCAGTCTTCATATTCCTTTATTCATTAGGAAGACCTAACCTTCATTAAAGTATGTTCTATAATCCATCTTCAGGTAGTTACCAAATTACTTCTGAGAAAATGCGTCCTTGTTATGACTAGTAGCTAATCAGGCCAGTGCAAATTTGAAAACACTGAACTCAAAGTTCTCTGAAATACATGGGCAAAAAAAAAATCAACTATTCTTACCTTCAATGACTCTCAATGCCCTCTTACAGCTGGGGAGGGGCCAGTTTGCTAAACTTGACTCTTGAAAATTTTCCTTTAATTTCATATATTCCATAGGAAAATGAGCTTTTGTGGAATTGTTCAGTTCTGGGATGCAAGGGAAAAAAGAGATTGTAATTGTTAAACGTATTAAGATTTCTTCAAATTCATGACGATTTGAAGAGAAAAGTTTCTTAGGAAACGTGTTAATTACATGAAATTAAGATTGTGAAATAATGAATTTTACTCTGGAGGTTTGGTGCCACAGAAAGAGGAAAAGAACCACTTAACTGTTTCATCCCTAGCCTATAGAGTGCTGCTCCAGCATCCAACCTCCTTTCAGAAGGGAGATGGAGTGTTGGAGGGAAGCACAGAGGCACTGTCGGAATGGGTGATTTGGTTTAGATAAGCAAAAAAGAACTCAATGTAACATTGATTTGGATACTTATTGGCTGTATCTGAGCCAAATTGCCCATCCCTGCACTTTAAATGGTCCAAATCAGCCTTATCCAATTTGTGATTCAGCTGCTCCATTATAGCCTAAATGGCCATCAAAGTCAATGGGAAATTTTGCCTTTTCGTCTATTCCATGATCTGGGAAGGTGGGGGTTTGAGGTAGAGGCAGAAAACTGCAGCATAGCTGCATAGCTGCAGGAGCCTCTCCTTAAAAGAACCCCCAAGTTTCAAAAAGATTGGGGGTCCAATTCTACGGGCACCGTATCTGACTTCCATTGTTTCCTATGGTGGGGAAAAAAGACAAGACCAATGACAAAGAATCTTCAATCCAGACCATGTTATCATATAAATAGGTTTTTGATTTGTGGTTTGTGAAATATAAGAGTTTCAAACTCATTTTGTGATACAGTATGGAAGTCTGAAATTTCAAGGCTTCTACTGAAATTCTGTGCAAACTTAACTGGGAGTACGTCTCATTGAATTTACAGTAATATGAGGAACTACATAATACTATTTGCTTGCATGCAACACTTTGGTCATGCCTCAGTTATCCATTTGTCCAATTGCCCAAAATAGCAATTCAGCACATTTTATTTATGGCTTTATGTTAACTGGAGGTACAGAGCAATTTTATGACAGCAGTAGGACTTAACCAGCTGTATAAAATTGCAAATAAGCAGATATACTCGTGCAGTTAAAGGTATGCAGTGAAGGAGCCCTCTTCACAAACATTTATGTGGTTGCATCCCATGGTTGTTTCAGTTTATTACCTTATGGAGTCTGCTGTTCTTCTATAGTGTTTGAATAGCCTAATCTTTTTTCTCTCTGCCAAAACAGGCTTTTGAAGGACTGGAAAGGCTGGGTTTCTTCTCAACAAATGATAGAATCATTTGTGGTTCTCGTCACAGGGTAGTTAGCGATAAGTTCTGACTTATGCCTGGTCTACTATTCACCAAATCTGGCCATGAAGAAACTCCTGTGAAGTCTTGTCCATATTTCTCTACTGCATCAAATCCTTTAAAGTTGGAAAATGGGGGATTGTGGACATGTGCAATTCCAAATGTTTAGCCTCTAGTAAGCAATACAGCTGCATACACTGCATGATTTTGATGTTACACAACAGCATACTTAGGAGTATATATAAAGTACTAATGAGAATCACCAAGGAAATAGCCTTTGATGAGATTCTGATTGTTAACAGATTAAGAAAAATAAACTGTATCAGAAGTGCAATTCCTGAATTAAATTCCTGCTACAAAATGCAACTTACTTCTGAGTAAATATGCATAGGATAACTGAAAAGCAGAGGAATTTACAGTAAAATTTTATGCAGAGTTACTCCAGTTTAAGCCTATTGGTTCCAACTGACTTAGACTGGAATACCTCTGCATATGATGGCACTGTTAGTGTGTCAGTAGATACCATTCCTGTAGAAAGTTGTCAAACTATCCTTCATGTTTATAGATCAATCTTGGAAATAATTTTCTTAAAATGTTTCAAAGGACTTCAGAACTCTGCTGAGAGAAAGAAATTATGATCTTTTACTTGATGCAATCCTTTTATCCCTAATTTGTTAATTTTATTTATTTTATTATTGCATTTTATATCATCATTCCAAAAAAGCTCAGGGCAGTTTATAACCTATCACGTTATAAATACTCTTCTTAGATGATCTAGTATGTGCTAAAATGTAACAGCGAGGCAACTAGATATTTCCTTTTTTATATAGTGCATATAATAAGAGGTTGAGTAAAATACATTTTCCTGTTTGCTTATACGTAGGATGCATTATAGACAATTACAGTTTAAAGCACTGTATTTACTTTCAGAAGCTGGTAAATAAATAAAAGATAGAATTTAAGGCATCTTTGCCGTTGAGGAATGTAGTGGGCTAACCACCAAAGGTAGGTGGCATATTCCGGCCCCTCCAGATGATGTCACCTACCTCCAGTGGCTGGCTCACTATATCCGTCCTTTTAAGCCGCGAGAGGAGGAATCCCAAAAAGTGGATTCACCACCCAAAAAAGCATGATCCCTCAGCAAACAACTTGCCTGCAAACAGCAGGAAGAAGGTTTGGAGGGGGAAACGAGCTTTAGCCCAGCGTACGATGTGCTGGGGAGGGAGAGAAGACGTTCAAGACTACTGGACTGGCATGGACTGTCAGGGGGTGAAAGAGAGCAGCAGACAGGACAGGGGTCCGTGGACCGAAGAGAATAGGAAGGCTGCATGGAGGTAGGAATGCCTAATGAGAATTATGCTGTTTGCAATGCTGGGGGGGGGGGGGGAGCTGCAGCCTTTGCCGTGCCCTTTGCTGGCTGGCCGTGGTTTCCTTTGCATGTTTGCTGCTTGTGCAGTATGCGGCGAGGGGAAGATATGGCAGGGAGAGTGTAATGTGTGAAGGGGGAATTGCGTGATTAATTATCATGCTATTGCAGGTGGGAGGCGTTCCGCCATTTTGGCCACTGTGAGGAAATACCCTCACAGTGTTGTAAATGGCACTGATTTAACAATTTTACAGACAAGCTAGAAATGTTAGAAATGAATTGAGACTGGTCTGTGTCATATAAGTTATATAAACAAACCAGCTTGGTGTAGTGGCCGCATCCTACGTGCGTTTGATTCCTGGCTCCTTCACATGCAGCCAGCTGTGTGACCTTGGGCTAATCAGTCCTGTTAGAAGCTGTTTTCACAGAGCAGCTTTGTCAAAGCTTTCTGAGGCCCACCTTCCTCACTGGGTTATCTGTTGTGCAGTGAGGCAGGGAAGGCGACTGTAAGTCATTTTGAAACTCCTGTTAGTGATAAGTGGGGGAAACTGGAGGACAGCACAGCATGAAATTAGTCCTTAATATAGAGAAAAGCTATCCCAAAGCTCAAAGCAACCTACAACATCACCACTGAACTTTTGGGATTAATTGCTCGCCTTCCCAGATTAATTCTACAAGTTTATGCCATTTTGCTAAAACTAGCTATTTAATTGGTCACAAACATATCTTTCTCAAACACGTCAGTTATTAATCCTATTCAGGAAAGAGTTCAACTGAGTATCTCTAAAAGCACTATATATTTGGCAGCACAATAATGAGCATTAAATCACAGATGTACATTTTCTGATCCTTCCTAGTACTCATTCATCTACTGAAGCAGATTTTATAGTCTAAGAACATAGAACAGGAAAGGCTTTTCAATCACAGGAGTCAGTCAGATTACATTGTGCCTGCAATTTAATTTTAAACATTTTGAATCTGGAGAAAATGAAGATGGTTCGTAAGTATTATATTGGTTTATTAGGATTGCCAGCTCTGGGTTGGGAAATATCAGGAGACTTTGGGGGTGGATGAGATTTGGGGCAGGGAGGGGCCTCAGTGGAGTATATTGCTATTGAGTCCACCCTCCACTCAGTAACCACTTGGTCCCTGCAGACCCTCTCCCTAAATATTTTTCTTCTAATAATGTTCTAATAATGTTCACTTCTTGTATCAGATCTTGACTTAGGAGAAATGCACTTGTGGAAACTAAGCCCAAGGAGATAAGTTGGAAAGGTTTGTACTCCTAATCTGTCTGCTCATTTCTTCCAGGGAGATTCGGCTGCCCTTTTTTTTTTGCTATCTTCTACCAACAGAGTTTTTCGTTTCATTTGGCTTTTCCTCAGTGTTTCCTCCTTCCTGCTCAAGGTTTTACTTGTAATTTCTATGTCTTTTATTTATTTCAGCTTTGTATTTATTTCAGATGTTTTAATTACTTTAAAGATGTGTGTGTTTTTGTGGGGTGGTGGTGGTGGTGGTGGTGGTTTTAAATGGTTTTATCATGATTTTATTATGCATGTTTTAATTTGTTAGATGTTTTGATGACTCAGGAAAAGCCAAGATATAATTTTTGCAAATAATAATAATGTCTACATATTTATTGTAGATCCAGATTTAAACAACTATCTGCTACTATCAAATCTAATTTGGCCTTACCTCCAATGAGAATAAACACTTATCAAACATATTAAAAGTTTGTATACTAAGTTTTAAATTCATTTCCTTAAAAAGGAAAGGCAAATGTTTACTAATACTGATTTTGAAAGACCAATGACAACCAATAAAATATTTTTAAAGTTTCCATTGTATACCTGGTTGAAAATAGACTTGGGCAATTATAGTGCGACACAGAGGACATGGAGTATTGGTTGGGTTATCTTTGGCAAGTGTGCGTAAGCAAGGTTCACAGAAGATATGGTGGCAGGGATAGCACATGTGAGGATTATAATAAAAATCCAGGCACACTGCACAGAGGTAGCTTTCTTTGTCTCTTCTGTGTTCATGCTCTTCTTCTGTTTTCGGATTATCATTCATGATCTACAAGGAAACCCCCCCAAGAAAATATGCATTAAAATTATTTCAATTATTATGATTATGATAGACAATGTATTTGTGTATCAGCATCCAAGTGAATTTTAAAGTATGCTTTGAGTTTAACATATAATTTGTTCCATGCAACAATCCTCATAGGAAAAAAGTACAATTTGTTAATTTATATCTCTTAAGGAGATCACAGATTATGGACTTTATATGAAAAATTCAAATAATCAGACTCTTAAGTAAATGTAAAGTGAAGTGGGTAACCGTTTTGTTTCTCTGAATCAGTCAGTTACCACTTGTTCTTGCACAGTTCCATGTAAGTCTTTTTTCAGCATTTCATGTGGTCTTTATTTACTCCCCAGTGACCATTTATGCAGGCTGGAGTTTTAGTCATGGCAGGTTGCCCCATCTCATCCTGCACTCACATGGGCCCATTATGCACGGCCTCCAAAACGGCGATTTCGGGTCACATGGAAAACGCGGAAGGGGAAGACGCAAAGCACACCGGTTATGCACGGGATGGGACGGCGGCAAAACCCAGAGTAACTGATTATGCACGCAGCGATCCCGGCGCCGCTTCTAATTGAGCCCCGGTCACCTGGAAGCTGCGCTTTCTTCCACGTTTCACTAACACGGCTTTTTCGGCGGCATGCACTGACACTGTGGCCGGTTGCAGCTGGCACCGTGCGTTATTGGTGATTTTAGTCGCCGCCATTCCACCCCGAATGTGTGTTATTCCCCCCGTGCATAATGGGTCATGGGGGAGTATTTGGGCTGGTGCACCTCATCTGCCCCTGATTTTTTGCTCCTGCACAGGAGCTGGGCAGTGAAGTTCCCAGTGCGTAAACGGTCTGTGAGAGACCAAATCAACGTACATCATTCTCCTCTTGGGTGTCTCAGTGTCCTACTGGGCAGGTGATGGAGCAGCAAGATCCCTAATCTGTCTTTGGTGCCCAGTAAGAGGTACATACCATCAAAGCTGGCCTCTATCTGCACTGGGTATTTAAGGATAGAGAGACTCAAGCCACCCTACCAAAAAAAACCCCAAACAACTTAACCAGTCCAACCTCCACTTTGAGTTTGGTGAAAGACCTTATATCCAACCAATTCCAGCTGTGCCAAGATGACCACATCAGAATAATAAATCTAGGCTAGGAAATTAGACAAGCAGCACACACTTCATGGAATCATAGTGTTGGAAAAATCCATACAGGCCATGTAGTCCAACTCCCTACTCAATGCAGGATCAGCCTAAAGCATCCAGGATAAGTATCTGTCCAGCTGCTGCTTGAAGACTGCCAGTGAAGATTACCCCATACAATGCCTCAATCAAAAATGGAACAACAAATCTGATGAGACATAGCCCATACCACCTTCTCAGCCTGGCCCCAGAAAAACATGGGTTTATTCGTGTTTTTAGATCAGCTTGTTATTGTCTTTATTTCAATTATATGAAGGGGTCATAATACTAGAAGACCTTTAATGCATGGCCATCCTGTACAGAAAAGAAGCTTGAAGAAGGGCAGATATAGTTGTGAATTGCAGAAACATTAGAACTGTAGAAATGTTTCAGCTCAGCGGAAATCCAGCAAAATTAACCTACTAGGAAAACCTCAAATCAACCAGAAGGCAGGAACCTAAACTGTTAAAAAGCAACAAAAATTGCAATAGTATCTAACCTTGTCTGAACCAGATAAGCTTTTGCTTCTGAGCCTAGCCAATTTCTGATCTACCTGCTCCTAACTTACCTAAGATTAACTTGTTGTATGGGTCACCCTTGCTGCCTGATTTTTTTTTAAGTGTATCAAAGCCCAACTTCCAAGAGCAATTTGCATGGAATAGAAATTTGACCTTTTAAATAAATAAAGGAAGTTGATTTAGGTCTTCCTCTGAATTTAAGTCTTCCTCTTCCTCTCTGTCTCTGGCGTGTCTGAGAGGAACATGGCTAGCGTCTAGGAAGGGAGGGAGCTGTAGGGGCAGGGCCAATCAAGGTGCGACCAGCGTTGCTGGCCGCACCCTGATTGACCCTATTCCAGCTTGGACAGCCAGACACGTTCCACCCCCGAGGCTGTTTCACAGATATATAGAGGAACCATAGATAAGGATTACTTCAACCTGTTCTTGTGGCCTGTTCTTGATGGCATGTGTTTATGCCCTGGTTTGTTTTTAATAGCTTTATCATTATATTGTTTCGTTTTGCCTAGACTGACATTCAAGAATTACCATAAATATGGTGTAAAAAAACAATAACGACAGCATTCACAATCTTTGCCTGGTGTCCATTGTTATTAAGTAATGGAGAGTGTATTTCATCTAACATCCCACCAATTCACCAAAGCAACTGCAGTTACAGCTGTTTTCATATGAAAAGTCTGATTTAATTGTCTAGTCACTCCAGCAGTATCCAACGAGGGGGTGGTATAGTTTGTATAATACATGTAGAAAAACACAGCAAAGAGTGGAAAAGTATGAAATTAAACAGAACCAGAATAAGGAAACTCCACCAAAATCCTTTGACAGCCAAAGAAGTGAATCTTCTGAATTAGACCAGTGAATCCTTTGAGGTTTTTGCACTGAGGTTTGGTACCATAAATAGACAGTGTTGGCATTCAGTATAGTGTTATATTATTTTAGGCTTCTAGATAATGTATACTTAAAATCAAGGCCAGCCAAAGAGGTCAAAGTCTTCATATTAAGTTAATAATTATTAAGTTAATAATTCACTTGCAGTTCCCCCCTAAAATATAAGTCAAAATCATCAAGGAGAACAAAGTAGGTTAAGAAGCTCTTTGGAGCTAGGAATTGCAGAGCACGATATCTTCCTCTCAGGCTTTTCTGCTTCAGCTTGGTAAAGATAAATTGCTCATGGGGAAAATAAGAAAATGGGTATCTTCTTCAGCACAACACTGAAATTTAAAGCGAACACTGTCTATTTATGGTACCAAAAATGATCGATAGGCACTGGGAACATAAAAGGACAGAATATTGAAGAAATTTTCATTATAAATGAAAGGGCCTATTCAAACATAGCACCTAAAAGACTGACTCGGCTGTGAACCAACAGTCTCCCATTTAAATCTAACCTCTGCAATGAAGGGGGCTTTGGGCAACCTATCCATCTCAGCCTTATCCCCCCACGTCATATGTGTACATGTAAAGTGTCGTCAAGTCACAGCTGACTTAGGACAACCCCACAGGGTTTTCAAAGGCAAGTGCTTAAGCAGAGGTGGTTTGTCATTGCCTTCCTCTGTAAAGTCTTCCTTGGTGGTCATCTGCCTAAGTACCGGCCTGCTTAGTGTCTGAGATCTGATGAGATCAGTTTATATTATGTCATCCCACTTGCCATACAATGATGATAATAATAGGGGCCTAATTTGCTGCTGTTAAAAAAATTATTGAGATGAGCTGTGAGAAACATTTTGAATTGACTCTAAAGCACTGTATAAATGTTAACGTGCTATATAAACTGGCCAGATGACTGGATATTTGTCAGAAAACTATGTGTCATTAATATTAATTTCTCAATAACATATATTGGGATTCGGCTGCACCCAGCTAAGCAGTTTTGAAGAACTTAGGGCATTCTGGTGATGGCTTGGTGGCTTCTACCAATTCTCCCTTTCTGCTACAGAGTCCTGACATTTTGTTCTGGGGAATCAGTGGAACCTCAGAAACAAGATATAAGGTTAACTGGGAGTCTGCAGTAGAAGGTTAAAAATGTGATAGGAAGAAGCGACTGTAGAAATCAAACAAAACAGTTATCAAGGTCTTCTGTGTGTATTTCATGGGAAATGCATGATTTAATGTTTAAAAGATAGTTGAAGAAAAAATCTCAGTAATTAAGCATGTCTTTGAAGCCAGTGGTGAATTTAGTAAGCTATGGATAATTAATATATTTCCAAATCAAGAATATAATAAAATGCTACCTAGAGATATAATGTACATGTACAAGCTGCAGAAATCTTTTCAAAGATATTATCCAAAACAGAGAGGGAACACAGAAGAATGAAGATTTGGAATACATTTTGTGAAGTATTAAAACATGACTAGTTCTTGAGGAGGGTGGTATATATAAATACCTACATAAATAAATAAATATTTTACATTCATTGACCAGTAGGTTTTAATTAATCTGATAATAATCAATTACAACTTCCTTTTCTGCACTGTTTCTCCACTATTCTAACAGTTCCCCCCTTCTTTGAGGAGATGCCTAATCTTGGCTTTCTTCAGATCTACTATTTGTTTTGTACATACCAGTCACTTCAATAATGAATTTGAATAATCATATTAGTGAAATAAATTAATTATGAGGTCTTTGGCTGAACTGTCCTTTGAGGAAACTCAAGAATTAGGTCACATTGACACAAACATAATTACTTTATCTTAAATATGTAATAGGCCTTGATTTCTGTTCTTATTGGTGAAAGACAACAGAGAACAGCCTCCCAAACCATGGGTGGATTATAAATAAACAATATGCTCATGTATCAATGTTCACAGATAGGCACTGCTTTCATATGGCAAAGATCCTTTGTGTTGTACTTGCTGGCAGTTTTCCATGCACTTCTCTTGTCTCAGCCCCCCTATGGCCTGCAATCCTGCCCTCTCCCCCTTACCATTTTCAATTATCAGCAATTGCTAGATCATTGTAACACAATAACATTTTAAAAAGTCTATCACCACAATCTATTAGCTCCTCTAAATACCTAAGGTAAAGCTAAAAGTATCCCCTGTGCAAGCAAAGGGTCATGTCTGACCCTTGAGGTGACGCCCTCTAATGTTTTCATGGCAGACTCAATACGGGGTGGTTTGCCAGTGCCTTCCCCAGTCATTACTGTTTACCCCCCAGCAAGCTGGGTACTCATTTTACCGACCTCGGAAGGATGGAAGGCTGAGTCAACCTTGAGCCGGCTGCTGGGATTGAACTCCCAGCCTCATGGGCAGAGCTTCAGACAGCATGTCTGCTGTCTTACCACTCTGTGCCACAAGAGGCTCTTCTAAATACCTAGAGTTCATTAAAAAAAACTTAAGTCCCTAACCCTGTTATTATGGAAACAAAAAAAATCCAAAAAGAACTTCTGTGTTGCTCTGTGGTAATGCCACAACACTGACACGTTTTAAGTAAAAATCAACACTACCACGTTGCTATGGAGAAAAGCCAGAATGATACAGCATTTCCACCCCCCTTTGGACTTTATTTCTCTCTGGGTGGATTTCTGAGACACTGAACATGGTCCCTGGAGTCCAAAAAGTCATTTTGTATAAATGGTAGGCTTTAAAACAAAGTGCTCAGACACCTTTGTGTTGTACTTGCTGGCAGTTTTCCATGCACTTCTCTTGTCTCAGGCTGCTCAATCACCCCCCCCCCCCGCTTTTGCAGCTCATTTCCCACTTCCAGAAAACAGAAATGGGACTGTTTTTGCCTGCCTGAGTTGTGAGAAGGCCGGGCATAGTAACTGTAGCCCTAAAATACATTTTGTGTAAATGACTGGCTTAAAAACAAAGCGCTCAGACTCCTGTATGATCAGGATTCTCGGGATTCTCATGTGTCGTGCTGGCTGTGCAGGCTTCACTGAGCCTTGGACCCTCCACCCCAGCAGCCTGTCTCAGGTGAGGCTGTTTCTCCCAGTCCGGGGATGGACAGCACCGTCCTGCACTCCTGCCAGTTCCCACAACCATCCCCAGACAGCGACATAATGTGGAGGGCGCTGTATACCCCGCCAGCAACCAGAGGCTGTCCAGGGGCAGATTCCTCATGTGGAAATGGTCTTACTTTCTCTTTTACCTTGATCAGCCTGAACCAGACCAAGATAAGTGTTATCTACCTTATATATAGAACATATCTATAATCCTTGACTGAATATAAGAACCCATTTCTGACAGCACTGGTATCCCCTCAAAAAACTTTTCTGAAGAAACTCATAGCAATTAATGGGAATGGCAACTGGCATAACCATATGATGACAGACCTATACGAAAACTTAACAAAATTTTTGATAACACTACATAATTGAACTGTTTGGACTATCACTCATTAGAAAATGAATCCAAAGAGACAACTGATTTAACAGTTTCCGGATACTACTACTACTATTGGAAAGATTACATTTTTTCAGATTAACAATTTTTGGGAATGCAGGTCACTGTGTAGCTGCTGGCAATCATCCAGAGAAACAGCAATTTTTCTACTGAAGCAAATTAACAAGGAATGGACCGTGTAAATAACTTTTCCAAGGTGTTCAGACACTCATGCACACCAAGTTATTCCTCATAGGGTTTGGTAGATACATTACGGGAAGTTATCAAGACTCTCACAGGAAAATGACTTACCAACTCACACCTAGCTGTGGGGTTACAAACAAAAAGGACAAAGACTACTAAGAGGCAAATAGTTAAAAGGTAAACTATTCCTTTTGGGACAGGAAGATCCTCACCATAGAGGATGGGCTTCCCAACTTAGGTTATTCTCAGGACGTGAAGAAGCTCTCTTTACTTCTGCATGCTGTTCTTGGGAACACAGGCTATGACGGGACTAAGTTTTAACCTGTGGACTCTATCCTGCCCACTTAAGGTCATTATTAACTTAAACTATTCCAACCAAGTAAATCTAGTCTGTACTTCAAGTACAATTAGAAGTACCTAGTCGAGGGATAGAGGACTGTGTGCTTTCACCTTTTCTTTGTTCTCTTTCTCAGCCTGAAAGTTTAACTAGAATATGTATACTCAATTATTTAACTTTTTAATATTTAAAATGCTTTAAGTATAATCTCTGGAAAGACACCAGTCCTTTTCAGTATTAGTATTTGAACTATGGTAACTGGGAGAACCAGTTTGGTGTAGTGGTTATAAGGGCGGACTTCTAATGTGGCGAGTTGGGTTTGATTCTGCACTCCCCCGTATGCAACCAGCTGGGTGACCTTGAGCTCGCCACAGCACTGATAAAGCTGTTCTGACCAAGCAGTAATATCAGGGCCCTCTCAGCCTCTCAGCCTCACCTACCTCACAGGGTTTCTGTTGTGGGGAGAGGAAAGGGAAGGTGAACATAAGCCGCTTTGAGACTCCTTTGGGTAGAGAAAACTCTTCTTCTCCTACAGTGGGTCAGCCTCCCATCCCTGGAATACTCAGAGCTGCAGTAAATTTCCCCTGTGCTGGCTCGTATTGTAGTGGGAGGTACATATAAGAACCATTATTAGTGGCAATACAGTGTTATTAGTGGCAATGAGTGGATACCACTGTTTATGGGACTCAGGGAAATAGCAGCAATTTTCCTGACCTCACAGGGACCAACCAGAAGGAACTGGAGGGGCTGTAGGATAAGGTTTTATAATCTGCAGTCTACATTATCTTTGCATATATGGGGTTCTAGATTCAATAGTTGGCTTGTTCATTTATTTATTTACTTCAAATAATTTCTATTCCTCATTGTCCCATATCCTAAAGGTGTCTCTCAGACAACTAAAATAATATGTAGTGGACTTTGTGAACTGGTAAACTTAGATTGGCAGCTATGTATATTGTAACCAATATAATGAAGGGCCAGCTACATAAAATACACAATGGAAGATTAAAAGGCAAATAGCAACAGAAACTGTAAGGCAACTGTCTAAAACAGCAGCTTTCATCTACTAATAAAAGTAGGCGCACATGTTGAAAAATATAAAAGCTTGTAGCTGTTAATTTTTGGTCACATAAAGCAACATATGCTCAGAGTTGTTCCAACATTATTATTTATATATAAAAACACTAACATTCTGTCAAGGCAGTGCTATGTGGGCATGGGTTGCTTTGATTTTTAAAGGCTCCCATTGAGTGGAATAAAGTAAACAAACTGCAATCTAGGCCAGGGGTAAACAGAAAAAAATCTGCTTCTCACTACAGACACTGGGATAACCAAGGAAAGGGGAAACATCTCTCCAGCTGCACAGGTAAATTGACTAGGTTCAATCTAGCAAAAAACAACCACCACCTGCTAACAAAGAAAGGGAGTGAGTTTTACTGATTCCCATCTTGACTCTACCCTCATGTGTTTCCAAGGAATCTACTGACCCTGCCCCCCTGCCTGAAGCATTTGGGTGGAGCATTTTAGCCTGTAGTAAGATGGGAAGAATCCTGCTTTGTTTTATTATTAACAGTGTTACTCAGGTTTTGCAAAGTGAGGGCCATGGCTTCCTTTGTAGAGTTGATCCATCTAACGTTGGGTTATCCTTCTTTCCTGCTGCCTCATAATATGACCAAAGTACAATTGCTTCAGTTTAGCCATTTTAGCTAAATTCAGGCTTGGTTTGATCTAGAATCTATTTATTTGTCTTTTTGGCAGGCCATGGTATCTGTAAAACTCTCCTTCAACACCACATTTCAAATGAAACTTTTTTCCTGTCAGCTTTCTTCACTGTCCAACTTTCAAACCCATACATAGTTATGGGGCATACTATTGCATCAAATATCTTAATCTTGGTCAACAGTTATACATCCTTACACTTTAATAAGAATCTCTTCTAGCTCCTTCATGGCTGTTCTTCCCAGTCTCAATTTCCTGATTTCCTAGTTTCAGTCTTCCTTCCACTGATGAGGAATAGAAAATCTTGAACAATTTCAATTTCTTCACCATCAAAGTTTTGTAGATCCCCAGTAGTCGTTAATTTGGTCTCCTTGATGTTCACCTGTAATTCTACAGCAACATTTTCTTCTTTAACCTTCATCAGCTGTCATTTCCAAGTCTTCACTATTTTCTGCCAGTAATGTGCTGTCATCTGCATATCTCAATCTGTTAATGTCCTATCTACCAAATTTCACTCCACTTTCATCTAAATCTTACCCAGCTTTCCTTATGATACGTTCTGAATATAGACTGAAGTCACAGAAAGACAAACTACATCCTTGTCTGACCTCTTTGCCAATTGGAAACCATTCTTCATATTTTGTCCCAACAGCAGCCTCTTGTCCAGGTTACAGGTTGCATATCAAAATATAGAAAAATATAAAGAATTTATTATTAGAACTCAAAATGTTTAAAACAATAAAAGAATATCTTATCTTCTGGGTGCCCATAAAGCATTTCAGTGTGTACACCACTAATGCTACCAAGTCCAGACCTAATGCATTTCGATCATACTGATCTTCCTCAGAGGTCAATATACAGATACACACAGTTGTATACACATTTTTTTATTTCAGTTTTCAACAGGGGGGTAAATACTTATTTAATCTCTTATAGCTGGTACTGTTCCTATAATATATTCATATTGGTTGTTATATACCAGGCAGAATTCTCAGCCAGCAAATATGTCTTATTTCTCCCCTGGAAAATTCTGCTGTGTGTTTCTCTGTGAAAAGGTCACTTTATTAAAGGACCAGACACTAGTCATGTACATGCTAAGATGCTTTATGTGTGCCCAATAGATAAGATACTCTTCTATGGTTTACAAACATTTTGAGCTCTATTAATAAACTATTTCTCTATATACGGTTTTATGCCTAACCTTTGTGGTTCTCACCAGTTTTCCAGGTTGGGTTTGTGTTTCCCTTTATGTTATTAGTTGCATGTCAAAATAATCAGATGTTATGGCATACCCATTTCTTTTAAAACTAGTCATAGCTTTCCATGAGTCATATGATGCCCTAAACAACATTATGGAATAGTGCAAAAGTAATATGTAATGGATCATATCTTCAGTATGACCCTGTTCATGAACTCTGGGCTTTGTAAAAGACAGAAGAATCTACTGGAAAGAACTATTATTAGATTCATAGATGTGGTCCTTGTGGAATGCCTCCCAGATGAAGTCAGGAGAGCACTACCTTGGCTTATTTTTGTAGGCATTGCAGAGCGGTAACAAAAGACTTAAATAGATAATTAATATTCTGTCTGATGGCTGTTTTGTTTTTGGAGGGACAGATGAAAATTCTGGGCTCTTTGGTTTTAGATAAATGTTTAACAGTTTAGTGATGTACCTTTTTGGACATGATTTTTTAAAAGTTGCTTTGAGATGCTATAAATGGAGGGAAAGTGTGATATGCATATTTAAATAAATAAAATATTTATTTTTCAAGTTCCTTGTGGAGATACGTTCAGATTATCAGGTCAATGTGGGTGGGTTTTAATTCCCACCCACCCCCCTGGCCTGATGTGCATTTTCTACAATTAAGAATGAGTCATTCCTTGGTCCTGTATATTTTAAACGTCTGCAAAGTCACAAGCATAAGGGCTGAGTGAGATTAGTTTAAATGTTTAAAATAGCTCTTCCAAAGAGGGTAGAGCAGAGCCTCAACAGCTTGGATAAATTATTCTTGCCTTGTACCAAACACTTCAAACTGACGGAACTTCCCATTTCTGAACTATCATAAAATAGCTATTGGATTATATCTCCCCCAAATCTGAACCTAATTCCAATGGGTTAAAAATGAGGAAAGTATATCTAAATTTTAGAAGTGGTGTGTTAGATTTTCCAGAAGACAATAATTTTATTGTTTGGTCAATCCGCTTTAAAATTCAAACATATTTTTATTATGTGGGTCCTTAAAAGTATCAGCCATAAAATATTGTTTGTCATTTTTACGCTTAAGTAAAAAACCAAACAAAAACCTTGTAGAATGAAACTGTTAAAGCTGCACAGTGTCTCAGGAGTGCTTTCCCTATTTTTCACAACTAAGATTAAGGACATTGTGTAAATTCACAACTATTCCTCTCTCTTGCACAAAGGCAAGTGATAACTGTTGAAATATGTGCATCCCAATCTATACATGTAAATCCCACTGTATTCAGTAAGCAGAGTCCTACTGGATCAGACCCATGGTCCATCTAGTCCAGCTTCGTGTCTCACACAGTGGCCAACCAGTTCTTCTGGAGGCGCAGAGTGGGAAATAGAGGCCAAGGCCTTTCCCTGATGTTGACTCCTAACATCAGGTTCCCTGTATACTTGTCGTACACTTAATAATGTGCTCAGGAAAGCATGTCCTCCAGAAAGAACTTTCATACTTCAATTGGTACTTCATTCTTATACAAGTAAATGTACTACTTCAGTGTTCAAACAATGTGTCAGAACTAGAAACAAGCACTAGATAACTGAAACCTATAAATGACTTCGTTTTGAAAATGTGGTGAATTGAAGTTCATAAATACATATTACGTTTTCCTTGCATATTCTCCGGGTCCAGGTTGATCAGTCATGAATTGTGAGTTCTGGGCTTAGAACTTAGTTCCCAGGTATGGAGGGACTAATTTGGATTGATATGCAGGAGTGAGAGGGTTTAAGTCTCTGCTGTACTGTGCTCCTGACTTAGGGAAACTTTTGCAGACCATCTGTCCATGAGGTTTCTCCAGTGGCACAAATGCCACCAGTAGGTAAAAAAACAAAAACCTTCTAGGGGGAGGGAAGAGAGATTTAAACCCTCTCATACTGTGTTAGACTGGCAGCCTCTAATCTGGAGAACTGGATTTAATTCCCCACTCCTCCAAATGCAACCAGCTGGGTGAACTTGTGCTAGTCACGGGTTTCTTAGCACTGTTCTCACAGATCAGTTCTGATATAGTTCTCTCAGTCCCACCTACCTCACAGGGCATCTGTTGTGAGGAGAGGAAGGAAAGGTGATAGCAAGCCCCTTTGAGACTCACTCTGGTAATGGAAAGCGGGATATAAAAACCAACTCTTCTTCGTATGTGGTCCCAATCTGAATCAGCTCCCACATGCCTGGGATCACAGTGGAAAATTCGGAATACATCTGATCACCAATACCCAGGAGGATGTCAGCAAAATATAACCTTAAGTTAAGCCATGAATTGTAGCACTGCTAGCTATACAACAGCTGCATTCTAGGTTGCAAAATAAGCAGCTAAAGAGGCCTGAAAAGCAAATATGCTATCAAAAAATTCATCTACTCAAGTGGGAGGTTTATGGTGTACTCTAATGAGAGGTGGGCTTTCTTTGCTGCTGTCCTCTTGCAAGTAAGCAGTTTTACTTTGAGATTACATTCTGCTTTGCATCGATATTCATTTATGCAGATATTACATTAAATATTAATTAATGCTCTTATCTCTTTAAAATGAAGATAACAGCTCTATGATACAATGTGCATAGCCTTTCAAGAAATCAATTGAAAACTCATGCCTGCCAAATAAAGCTCAATTAATAATTCACCAGATGGCTCCAAACCACTGCAATCAATACAGGCTTTTAACTCAGTCCAAGGAGGAGCAGGGAAAAAAGAATCCTTATAAATCTCAAAAACAACAAGATTTTAAAATGTGAAAATTTTTCATTGAACAAAAGCATATAACGCAATGCCAAGATTTTTATTTTTCAGAAGCATCTCTCCATACACACATATACATCTAATATTGCTAATAAAAAGTAGTACAAAATCAGGACATTAAAAAACATTATGGCAACTTTCTTTTGTGCAGAACTTCTGCTGGTACTGCTCTTTTGCATGTTAGCCCATGGTCACATAAAGAGTTAAGAACAGTTAAACAAATATTTAACAAGTTTTATGTCTTGTCCTCAACAAAAGTTGAACTAAACTGAAAAGTATAGACTCCTACTACCCTTATTGCATTTGTGCCCACTAGCTAAGCAGAGGCTGTTCCATCATTTTCCAAAGTGATGCGGTCCACCAAGAAGGAAAAACAAAACAAAACACAGAAGGTAGGACAAGAACCAATGGGTTGAAATTAATTCAAAAGAATTTTCGGCTAAACATCTGGAAAAAGTTCCTGTTAGAGCAGTTCCTTAGTGGAACAGGCTTCCTTGGGATGTGGTGGGTTCTTCTTCCTTGGAAGGTTTTAAGTGGAGGGTAGATAACTACCTCACAGAAATGCTGATTCTATGAATTTAGGCAGACTGCAAGTGCCTGGGTAGAACAGATTATTTCCATTGCATGCCTGTAACTATGATTCTTTGAGTAGCCATCTGTGCATTCACAATGATGGGATAGATACCTGTACAGAGCCACAATTTAGCAATTTCTAGAATTAGATGTGGAAAAACATTTATTTATTTGATTTATAAGGTAAGATAAGAACAAATAGCAGATGACAGGGTAAACTGCATAATGAAAACAGGATCAAATAAAACTTTGACTCTGCTTTCTGAAAAGCAGGTGTCTTGTTCATACACACATGCATGTTTTGGTATTTGAGCTAGAAATCAACATTTTACTGTGAAAAAACAAAACTAGATAAGCTTATGGAAAAATGAACCTTCAAATAGTATGGAAGAAATCATGACTGCTTTCCCGCCAACTCTTTTACTTCCAGTTCCATGAATTCTTGTAACTGCAATTATGGGACTACTGTAATTATCTTTACAGCAGAACCCACTATCACTGTTTGGTGGGGGAACATACTAATTGTGCAGCTCTTGTCGTTTTAATAAGGGACACTGTCATGTGCCACGTGATTCTGCAAGTCACCATTTCTTGAGAAACAAAAAAAAATTCTTTTGAGTTGAAAAATTATACTGCATAAACTTGGGGATCCACAGGGGTCTGCAGTAGGAAAAGGGAACTGTAGAAATTGATTTAGGCTGGACCAATCCCAGAATATTTGGGAGAACCTAACTAAATCCACACTGATTAAAATCCATTGACTGCACATGAACAGAATGTTTTCTTCCCATTACTCAGGAACTAGCAATATTATAAGGAGATAATTTCTAAGTTCAAGGAAGTGATTTGCAGGAAGGTGTAATTTTGTAATCTTCCATGTTAATTATTCAGGCATGTTAATTATTCTTTTCCATGGACAGCTGATGGTGTGCAGTACTGTACATGTAAGTTTTATTCTCTAAGGTTCCTGTGCATGCCTGTGAATAGCCACATGATTGTGACTACCTACAGTGATATGTGGAAATGCCACGCATACTCTTGTTCCGTGAGACATCCCAGGCCCCACACCATGACATCAGTGCATTCCACCTATAATATCATCAATGTGCCTCAGAATTCATAATGATGGGCATCTCAGAACCCTAGTTCCCTCATGGTGTTCATATCTCTGTTGCCTACATTCTGGCTCCAAGCCTACAAGAGTGTCAGCCAGGTAGGTAGATAATTCCAGGAGCTAAAATTCACTTATTCCCAACTTTTGATTCCTTATTTGGCACATGAAGCTGCCTTACACTAAATAAGACCATCAAAGCTACTACAGTCTAGTCTTAAAGGCAGTCCTCTCCAGTAGGTTTCTAGACTCACAGGGCAGAGATTTTCTACAGGAGAAACTACCCAATCCTTTTAAAGTGAGATGCCTGTTTCCATTGTGAAGCCCAATTAAATCAGATTTCATAATCATTGCTACTATAAATGTATACTCTATTTGAACTACCAATCTTTAGAGTATGAGATACAGATTAATTCAACACAGGTATGGATCAAGTGGGGCATAAAATGAGCAGGTGTTGCTTCTACTCATGGTGGTGTATATCAGTGGTCCCCAACCTTTTTAACGTTTGACAATTTTACTGAGGCCCAGGGGAGGGATAGTCTTTTGCCGAGGGACGTCACCACCACCGCCTGAGCCCCTGCTCTGCTTGCTTTCCCACTGGCGCCCCTGACTTCCCGTCTCCCTCTGGGGGGTGCTGCCAGCCGAGGGGAGCACCAGCCACTGGAAAGCACCAAAGCTGAGCTGGCGGCAGAGTGGTAGGGCAGCCTCCGAGGCAGCAGCCGGGGAGGAGGATGAGGAGGAGCCGCGGCCTGGTACTGACTGATCCATGTACCGGTCCCGGTCCCCGGACTGGGGGTTGGGGACCACTGGTGTATATAATTTCAGACAACACCCACTATGAACTTTAGTTCCCTGCACTAAACTAAATACCTTGACCTTGAGGAGCAGTTTTGTAAGGAAGAGGGAAAGTCCTGTTTTCTGAAAACAGGCCTCTGATCATGGTTATTAAGATCCAAACTGAAGGAGCATATTGTCTGACAGCTTGAGTTGGCCTGGGAAATCTGGCTGAAACGCATCTAGAACATTATAATTTATTTAAGTTGTATTTTATCTTGCTGCCCTTATAAGGGCTGCCATGCCAGCTAGTAGTTTAAAACATACATAATAAAAACATTATAAACCATTAAAATTAACACCTCTCCCAAACATACACCATTAAAAATTTTTTAGAAAGTTAAAAAGCAGTCAAAATACATTCAGTTCAAATACATTAAACAAATAGAAAAAGATCTTGGGGTTGTAGTGCTAACCCTGCAGCACTGAAAAAAGGCAAACTCTATGTTAGGGATTATTAGGAAATGGATTAAAGATAAAGCAGCTGATAAAAATTATAGATCTATGGTGTGGTCTCATTTGGAATACTTTGTACACTTCTCGTCACTGTTTCTCAGAAACAGCCTCAACTAGTGAGGTGTGATCCTGGACTCCACATTGTCTGTGTACATCCAGGTCACAAATACTGCCCACCAGGTGTTTTACCATCTGCGCTAAGCTCGACAGCTCACATTCTGTCAACACCCAACCTAGCCACTGTGATCCATGCAATGGTCACCTCTAGACTGGACTACCACAACATACTCTATGTAGGGCTGCCCTTGTATCTGATTCGGAAGCTTCAACTGGTTCAAAATACAGCGTAATACAAAATTACAGCAACCTTTCTAAACTTTTTTGATGTTGAGAAACCCTTGAAACATTCTTCAGGCTTTGAGAAACCCCGGAAGTGGCATGATCATGCAGAATATGGTTGGGAAGCACAGCTGTGTACACACACACCAGGGGAACCTCCCCTTCTCACCCCCTTCAGGCCCATCATTTGCATTGGGTTGGGGGGGAGGTCAACATGACCATACATAGAGTCATATCACCATATATATATAATTAACTCCCTGGTTGAGAAAGCCTGCCTAATGGGTACGGGATGGAGAGAACCAGTGCTTTCCCAGTGGCACTGCCAACACCTGTAATGATACATCATGATTCAGATGTAAGGGCTTGGTCCAGATGTAATGACAAACCATGATGTGGTATTATCAGAATGATCCTGGAAAGAACTTTCTGGTTGTCCACATTTTCTCTCTGCTCTACTCCCTACTTCTTTCGTATGACTTGCATTAATACGTTTATACCATGTATAAGGGAAGGATGGATGGGGGAATCTGTATGACCTTTTCATGCTCAATGCAGAACTAGTAGGCACTGTAATCTCAAATCATGACAGAAAGATTTCTCCCGCCCAAACAGTATGATTTGGCTGCTGCTGCAACATTTGTTCTTGCATAAACACCCTTCAAGGACACTATGACCCTTCAAGTTTCTGGTTTCATGGGCTTAAATTTGAAGAGAAAAAGGATCTAGGTACGTGTGGTGAGAATTTGCTTTTATTCTTAAAATCCACAGTACCAAGATCGCCAGAAATGTCACAGTATATCTTGAAGATCTTAGGAGTCCGAGAGCCACTGTTGGCTACATCTAACCATCCACATGATGTTACAAAGAACCTGAGGCAAGACTCTGAGCTTATGCGCTGCAGCCAGTTCCCTTAATCATCTCCTTACCCTCTAAACTCTCTCTCCTGCTCAGGGGCCAAGAGCACATTGCTCTTCAGGGGAAGACTGTGCCCAGCACCTAATTTAGTGTTCTTGCATAATAAATACCACTTACTCTGCCTCCACTCACTCCCTTTCAGTAGATTAATTGAGCTGGTATGCCAAGCCCATTGTCTATTGATGATTATTACTTTTTTGGATTGTATCCTTGCGGGGGGGGGGTTTATAGTTAGGGCCTTTTCGCACGGGGATCTTTGTTGCAAATTGTTTGCGGAATGAAAAATCGCCATTTAAAATAGTGGAATTCGTCGTTATGCATACCTGCCTTTGTAGTGGAATCAGTTGCGTTTTTTAGCGTTTCCCACAGGCTTCCGGTCTCGGCAGAAATCGCTAGAAAGGAAGCGCTATTGCCAAGCTCGTCCCGCCCCTGGCCGTCAAGCAGCCAATGGGCAGCCGTTAGCATGCTCCCAAACAGCCCCTTTCCCTTTAAGAAAGGTTTTTTTTTAAAAAAAACAGACCCATAGCAACGAATCTAGGTAGATTCGTTGCAACGGAGAGACCCATCCAGCTGCCTAATGTGAGCTGTCGTTTGATTGTATGATCGTTGGCACGCTGCCTCGAGTGATAAAAAAAAAATCCCCCCCCCTCTCACGGGCCCGATTTTCGGCTGAATTAATGTGTAAAAAATAAAGGGATTTTATTTCAGCAAACTGGCTTTTATGTGGTTTGTGCTTAGTGACTAAAGGTGAAGGACTGAAGCCAGGGAAGCCTCTAAACAGAAAGAGGCTCGCTGGTGCGTTTATCCCCGCTCGCTCGGAGAAAATAAAAATGGCGATCGCTTCGCCGGAAGTTTGGAGGACAGGCTCAGGAGGAGGGACTTTGAAGAACCCGCAACAATGGTAACGCACAGGTCTTTAGCGCTATTGTTGCAGATTGGTTGCAGGAGTGTATCGCTATCCGGAGGGTGAATCCACTTTTCTGGATTCCCCTGAAAGCGCTACAACGAAGCGCTTTTTGCGGGTCGGTTTCAGGATTGTTGCAGATTGTCTACGACGTCGTGGGTTATGGCAAATTAGTAGCGTTTCCAATTAGCAACCATTGTGCTATTTTGAAGCCGTGCGAAATGGCCCTTAGTTTGGAAACTTTTTGAACTATCTGCGTTTTTTGGGGGGAGGATGTAGTACAGAGGCTGAGGCATTTCAGCAAATAAAAAAGTCTTCTTATGTCATCACTGACTAATACTGGGAGAAGACAAAAGAAGAAAAAAAAGGCCAAAACATGAATCAGAAAGAACTCCACTTGGTCAGGAAAACCTGTGGTCAGTAGTCAAAAAACTTAAGGAGATGAGAGTTCAAGAGGGATGGGAGTTTCCTAAAAGTGGACTACTGATGGCACAAGCACAAACAATTCCCTTGGGAAGGAAAAATTGTAGGAGCCTAAAGAAGCCAGGGTGGCTCAATAAACAGCTTTCAAAAGATTTGAGTTACAAAAAAGACTCATTTAGGAAATGGGAGGAGGACCTTATAACGAAGGATGAATATAAACAAATAATTAATGCTTGTAAGGAAAATGTTAGAAAAATTATGAGCTTAGACTAGTGTGAAATGTTAACACCACAAAAAAGGTTCTTCAGTTATGTTCAAAGTAAGAAAAAGACTAAGGACATGGCAGGACCATTGTGAGGACAAGAAAGTGAAATTGTAGCAGGCGATGAAGAGAGGGCTGAACTGCTCAATTCCTACATTTCCTCAGTCTTCTCTTGTGAGGGAAATCATGCTCAATGTGGCAAAATCATATCAGGTGATGAGGGATGGGAGTTGCAGCCTAGGATCGCTTTAGGAGTAGTCCATAAAATCTAGTTTCTTTAAATGAAATTGAGTCCTCTGGGCCAGATGAATTGCATCCAAGGGTACTAAAAGAACTTGCAGATGTAATTTCTGAACCTCTGTCCATTATCTTGGACAATTCTTGGAGAATAGGTGAAGTGTTAGAAGATTGGAGGTAGGCAAATGTTGTTCCCATCTTGAAGAAGAGGGAAAAGGAGAATTCAGTTAACTACCGATCTGTTTGCTTGACATCTATAGCTGGCAAAATTTCAGAACAGTTCCATAGGGCCTGCAAGAAGGAGCTCTTCCACCAGGTCTTTGGGTGAGGCCAGGTCAATTAGATCTAGTCCCTCCCCCCAAATTGGCTAGAACACCTGCTACTCCCTGATTATCATTGGTTTGCCATCTATCCCCTGATAGATGGCAGGGGGCTACTGGGAAGTTGTGGAGTAGAGAGGGGGAGAGGTTATTTTTGCCCAGGAGGGATATTTATATATTGAGGTTTTATTGTGGAATTTTTAAAAAGTAACCCACCATGAGCCAGCTTGGCTGGGAGTGGCAGGCTACAAATCAAACACTACATCATCATCCTTGAGCAGCTAGAACAGATGGCTGTGATTACTAAAGTCAGTATGGCTTTCTCAAGAACAAGTCATGTCAGACTAACTTTTCTCTTTTTTTGAGAAAGACTGCTGTGGACATAGTTTGTTTTGATTTCAGTAAAGCTTTTGATAAGGTTCCACATGATATTCTTGTTGACAAGTTGGTAAAATGCAGTATGGATTCTATTAATGTTAGGTGGAACTGTTCAAGAGATTGTATCCAAATGGTGCTTATTAATGGTTTGTCATCCTGTTGAAGAGGAGTGACAAGTGGTATGCCTCAGGGATCAGTATTGGGCCCTGTGTTGATCAATATATTCTTAAATGATTTGTAAGAAGGAATAGAAGGGGTGCTTATTAAATTTGCAGATAATACTGAACTAGGAGAGGTAGTAAACATAGCAGAAGACAGAATCAGGATACATGATGATCTTGACAGGCTGGAAAACTGGGCTAAAATGAATTTCAATAGTGAAAAATGTGAAGTTCTGCATTTAGGTAGGAAAAACCAAATGCTTCGTTATAGGACCGGGGAGTCCTGTCTTGGTAGTAGTATGTGTGAAAAGGATCTAGAGTTCTTAGTAGACTATACACTGAACATGAATCAGCAGTGTGACTCAGTGGCTAAAATGGCAAATGGGATTTTGGGCCGTATCAAAAGAAATATAGTGTCCAGGGTGTAGTCTGCATGGGTTTTTTTACCCAATCCCAGTTTGAATCCCTCCCATCTACACTGAATTCAATTTGCATTTTGATTTTGGGTGCTATAAATTGTGCCTCTGCAACATGCATGATTGATTTGTGGTGACCCTACTTTTCCCCCACGATATCCTGGAGTGGATATAAGCCTCACTATTTCAAAAACCACCACGAGTAAATGTGTAGCCCTCTGCTTTTTCCAAATTAACTTGCTGCTTCACTGTAGTCTTCCCTGATTGGCCAGGGTGTCAGTTTAAAAACGTCTTAGTTCCCCATTGCAAGGCTTGTCTTAAAGTGACTGCACTCCAGAAGACCTAACTTCTCTCAGCAAAGATTTGCCTCTTCATTTTCCCCCTCTTCTGCTGTCTCCAATCCCCCCCCCCCAATTCAAGAAAAGAAAGAGGCTCCTGCTGCACTTGGCTCCCCCCCCCAGCCTGTTCTGAGCTTCTCCAATTGAGTGCAAAATATTTTCTGTTTCAATTGGGGGGGGGGAATAGAGGAAGACCCAAGTTCAAATCAATCTGAATTCAGCTGGATCCACAACAGAATAAACAAAGTAAGTGCAGAATCAGCCGAGGTCACGCAAGGTGATGGTCCTGATTTACCCTGGTCTGGTTACACCTCACTTAGAATACTGTGCTCAGTTTTGGGCACTGCAAATGAAGAAGGATGTAGTCAAACTGGAGCATGTCCTGAGGAAGGCAACAAAAATGTTGAGAGGTTTGGAGACCAAAATGTATACGGAAAGGCTGAGAGAGCTTGATCTATTTAGCCTGGAGAGAAGATAACTAAGAGGTGATATGATAGCCATTGTCAAGTACTTGAAGGGATGTCACACAGAGGATGGAGCACAGTTGTTTTCTGTTGGCCCACACAGTTAGAATGGTTTCTCAGTGGAACAGGCTCCCTTGGGAGGTGGTGGGTTCTGGGTTCTCCTTCCTTGGGAGTTTTTAAGCAGAGGCTAGATAGCCACTTCTCAGCAATACTGATTCTGTGAATGTAGGCAGTTTGTAAGTGGCGGGGCAGAAAGGACTGGGTCCTGTGGCCTTTTCTTGCATGCCCAGGGAAATGCCGATTGCCATTTGGGGTAGGGAGATGATTTTCCTCCAGGCCAGACTGGCCAGGGATTCTGATTTTTTTGGGGGGGGGGCATCATCTGGGTATGGAATTGAGGTCACTGTGGGTGGGCAGGAAACTTTATATTTCCTGCATTCTGCAGGGGGTTGGACTAGATGACCCTGGCGATCCCTTCCATGATTCTATGAGCAAAGGAGGTGGTGGAGGGAGAGACAAGAAGGAGGAAGGGATCAAAAGAAGAAAAATGAGGGTGCTACCAGCAAGCACTACTGTGCTTGGGTTTCCTTTAATAGCATCAAACCATTAAGCCACTTGACTGGCATTAATTATCCCTTGCCAGTAACTGAAATCCTGGTTGGGGGTAGAGCATCTGCTTGCATGCAGAAAGTTCCAGGTTGATTTCCAGTTAAAAGGATCAAGTAGTTGGTGGGAAAGAACTCAGCATGGTGTAAAAGACCACAGCAAGAGACCCTTTGCCAGTATGAGCAGGCAATTATGACCTTGATAGATGAACACTGTGACATAGTATCAGTCAAGTTCATGAATTATCAACCAACTACAACCTTGTGGATATAGTTGTGGTTCCCAGTCCTAGACAAAAACCTATATATATATTGGTAAGTTATTAATGCTTTACATTAATGATATTTCAGGTAATTTCCAGGCCTAAATTAAACCAACTCTGGATTAACTGTGAACAGAATGCAAATAACAAAGTCATTTCCTTTTTTCTTCTTAGAAATAACTAACAGTTACATACCTAACCCTCTAATCACAAGGGCTTTCTCCTCTGAAAAATTACTTTATCTGGTCTGCTGAAAAGTTCTGCAAAACTTGAAAGTTTACACTATTTTCAATTACTCATTTGTCCAAGAAAACATGTTTTATCTGTTTTGATGAACAAGATTAAAATGACCCTTTATGTGTTTTTAATTTACCCAACAAATAAATGTATATTGAATGACTAAAAAAATAGAAGTCATCAATTCAGATCATACTGCAAGCAAATAATAAGCCATACTGCTAGCAAGTCATAAGTAAGATTTCGGGCTTCATTTCTTCCCCCTTTTCATACCATACTGTGCTATGAGTCTAGGGAAGAGAAACATAATAAAAGGACCAACTGAAGGGTGAATGGCAGCTGAGCTGCAGAGATGGGGGCCAACTGGAGTGGGCTAATGAAGGGAGTGGACTTTTACTTGTAAGTCTACTCAATAGAAATAAAAAAGACGAGTTAAAACTGCCGAGTTAAACAGCAGAGGCTGTATATGAGAGAAGGATTCGTTTTATGGCATAAGACCTATAAAGATATTTGGTAGGCAGACCATGGGGGTGTGATATCGTCACTGGACCAGCCCATTCTAGTGACAAGAAGGGAGGCATTCCTAAAGCCATGAGGAAGAGACATGTACATGATGTTTTACAAGGGATAGTGGAGGGTGAGCTCCTTCATGGTTGAATCCCTAAAATAAGGTGCAGTGGCTAAAGGTGACAGCAGAAGGAATCTGGAAGAGATCTTCCTCCAATAGCAGAGCTAGAGACAGGCCTTGATACAAACAAACAAAAAAATAGCAGGTACTGTTATTAGTAAAAACTTCTGCTCTGGCCATTAGTCTAAAAACACTCTGTTAAAGGGAACTTATCCTAGACCAGCCTTTGGGAGATGTAGGGGTACATGAGAAGGAGGCAGCCTCCACACAGCCTTCTCTGCCTATCCTATCCTATGGGAGATGGGGTGGATGGGAAGAAGGTAGCCAATCCCCCAAGGTCTTCCCCAAGAAGCCTGGCCTTCAGGAGATGTAGGAATGGGTGGGAAGGAGGCAGCTTCCCTGTGGCCTTCCCTGCCTGGCCCAGCCTTTGGGAAATGGGGGGGGGGGAGGAAGACTGCAGCCTAACCCTCACCCCTGCAGCCTTCCTGGCCAGGCCTTTGGAGGATGTGGGGGGGGGGCAGGAAGGTGTTAGCCCACCTCTCTACAGCCTGCCCTTTGGAAGATCTGGGGTTTGATTGGAAGGTGGGAACAGTGGTGACCTGTGTAGACATTGTTGTATGGGGGTGGGGATAGGAGGGCCAGTGCCACTCCAAAGTAGCTGTTTTCCCCTGGACAACTGATGCCTTCCTTTCCTCCCCCCTCTTTCTCTCTTTCATCCTGTATTTTTTTCTTCTTCTTCCTGAAGGTTTCAGGCCATCACCTGGAAGCTGGCAACCCAGGTGGCTACATATGGAAGAGGAGCCAGGAATCAAACCCAGTTCCTGAGATTAGAGTCTGCTACTCTTTAACCACTTCCCCACCCTTGATCTCAAATTCAAGCAGCAAAGGGGAGGAGGGAGGGCCAAAACCCAGGAAGATCACAGTGCAGGTATATGTGCTAGAGCCCTTTGTATTCCTGGGTGCAATGGGCTTTGCCCCTAGTTAGATCACATGTTCAGCTGTCTACATTTTTATAGCTCAAGGTTGATAGAATAAACTATACAAATTAGGTTATTAGCCAGCTAATAAAAAAGTCATGATAATTATTTTGCCTACCTTATGTTAATCATTTATTTTCCAGTAATGATTTCTGGGCCTCAAAGGAAAACATACTTCCTCTTATTTAAAATATTTTAAATCTAATTGATGTAAACATTTAAAAGGCAAGAAAGCAGTTCTTTGGCTGAGAAATCACAGCTGTATCGCAAGATCTTTTTATAGGTTCATAAAAAAAAAAGTGACAAGAGGCAGCTTATTAGCAAATGCTGGCAGATTCTGAAGTGCAACCATGGCAGGTACCCTTATTATGTTAAATAGCTAAAACCATCAGACATTAGCACTGTGACTATTTTAATTCAGAAAACATTCTCCAAACATAATACAACCTTGCTTCATAAAAGTTTAGTTTCCCATTGTTTTGTAGCTAGAGGAAATTTGGTGCCCCCTGCTGTTTAAAAAAATGCACTTCTATTATATGCCAAGTGGGGAGCTCTTTTATACAGTCAGATTAGAAGAAAATACAGATGAAATAGTTCTGACGTGATCGTATGTTGTGGTGGGTGGGATGTATATTAACACTGTAGGCAGAAATACTTATGATTTAAGTTTCATAAGGCTCTATAACAATCATTCCACACAAAACACATGCATGCATTAATCTGCAGCATTATTTGGGATGCGGTATTAAGGTTTTAAAGTAATTTCCATTTTTTTTGCACCTAAGAAGAAAAATTAGAAAGTAAACTATCTTACGATGAAGAAAGGGTTTTCTAGAAATAGTAGGCGCTGGTGGAAAGTGCCCTCAAGTTTAAGGTGACCAGATTGTCCCACTTTTGGAGGGACATCTGGGGGTCCCTGGCAAATTGTACTTATGTTGAAATTTATATATATATATATACTATTTTTGCGTTCTATGCAATCTATGAAACTTTTTGTTGCTCAATATAGACCAAATTTTTGATCAAGAACCCCCCCCCCCCCCCCGGTCAATGGTGTCCCGCTTTACCAATGTTAAAATCTGGTCACCTTACTCAAGTTTCAGGCAATTTATGGTGGCCTCACAGAATTTTCAAGGCAAGAGACATTCAGAGGAAGTTTGCCAGTGCCTGCCTTTGTATAACAACCCTGGATTTCCTGGTCCTAACCAGGGGCAACATGGCTTAGCGTCTGAGATTTGACAAGGCTGGGCTAGCTGAGGCCACAAAGTAGAGCATGAATATTCCCAACATTTCCTCTCAAAATTTCTCATTAAATTTTACAGTTCGAGTTTTCCTTTCCTGGACACAGAGTGTCAGTGATGCATTTGTTTGTTGCTGTTAACCCGGTCTAAAATTCCAGAGTTTTAAAAGGCCGCTAAGTAGGTATATTTGCCACTGTGTTCCATTTCTCGCATTCTTTGTGTTATTCTCTTCAGACCAGGATGTGCAGGTGCAATCCTAGGTGTTAAGATGTTTTTTTGTTTTGTTTTCAGGAAGTCATTCTGCACACAACATTCACATGTGCATTCCACAGCAGCTTCAACTTTGCCCGTTTTTCAACTGAATGCTTTGCTAGTGCTCACCCGGTCCCCCAGGTAAAGCCCTTTTCAGCTAACTGATGCTCATCATTGGTTCACATCATGCATAACACACAACTGAATGCTCACATACTATCATTTGCTTTTTTGATAGCAGGTAATTCTAGGCATGATCATGTAAAGTTGCTGTTTTACTCAATTTAAAAAAAAAATGTCTTACTTCCATACTTCAACTTGTTAAGGCTCAAAGAGTAAATTGAGCACAGGGGTAGCAGGGTCTTTCCACAGTTCTTAACACAATCTTTATATTCCTAATTAGATGCTCTCACCAATGAACTGATCTCGTAAGATCTCAGAAGCCAAGCAGGGTTGGCCCTAGTTAGTACTTGAACGGGAAACCACCTGGGGATTCCAGGGTCACTGTGCAGAGGGAGACAATGGCAAACCCCCTGTTAATCTCTTGCCTGAAAAGCCATTAGGGTAGTTACAAATCTTCTGTAAACTGAAAGCACTTCTCTCTCTCTCCCACGCACAGTCACATTAATAAGATGTTCTTAAAACATTTTAAAACATAATATACATATTGCTATAAATTCTACTGTCTACTCTTGCCATTTTGTTTTTTCCAAAGGTTTCCATTAATTTTTTTAAAGTCTGCAGAACATTACAAATGTAAATTAAATTTACAAGCGTACTAGTAATGTCTCAACTATTTCAAGGATGAAATCTTTCCTTTAAAAGACAGTGTTTTAAACTGTTGCATGATCGTTTAAAGCCTGCAATAAAATAGGGTCGTTATTTAATTCTTACAAACATTTTATTTAGAGGCAAGAAAGTAAGTATACTGCTATCTGTTCCATTTTGTTTCTGGCAAATACTGTCAGTCAATGCACTTAGCAAGATTTTTTTTTAAATAAAAAATTGTGCCTTCGGACACATTCATCTTTTGGCAATTTTAAAACCGTACTGGATACTGAAGGTTACTTAGCCATACATAATTCCACATTTACAGCTCCGATCAGCTGCCTAATGCATGATAATGGTAACAGAAGCTATGATGAACGCTAGCATGTTACAGAGGGCTTAGAATGGAGAAGCAGATAAGTATTAGTAAGCCAAAGTAGGATCAGAATGGGAAATTAAACTGGGTAAAATGTATAAAAAGTGAGGGTGTATGATCATTTGTCGATATGGCTTAACTATTCCCTATCAACAGTCAGGAAGATAAGAATTGTTAAAACAGAACAGGTAAAAAACTAAATTGAGAAACTGAAATTTTGTTGTATAACTTGTAAATGTTCTAGTTAAGATCTAGTCAAGAGGAAATCCTCTTACTCTGGGACAAACAGAAACAACGGACAGCTTTCACCTGAGGGACAGGCTTTTTCTGTTACTTAGTTCAAAGCAAACTGGAGAAGAAAGCCAGTGCATAAATTTTATATTACATAAATAAAAATGAAAAGGTATCCCCTGTGCAAGCACCGAGTCATGTCTGAGCCTTGGGGTGACGCCCTCTAGCGTTTTCATGGCAGACTCAATACGGGGTGGTTTGCCAGTACCTTCCCCAGTCATTACCGTTTAACCCCCAGCAAGCTGGGTACTCATTTTACTGACCTCGGAAGGATGGAAGGCTGAGTCAACCTTGAGCCAGCTGCTGGGATTGAACTCCCAGCCTCATGGGCAGCTTTCAGTAGATGAGCTTAGAGGATAAGATGGAAACTTCTGGGACCCTATAGGCCAAAGGGTAACAGCAATCCTCCAGCATCACCTTGACCTAGTCTGCACTGGTCATACCAGGCTGCTGTTGAGTGCTTGGGCCATGGCAGGTTGCTCTACTTCTTCCTGGGTCCAGATGTTGGAGCATTTGCCCCACTGCACTTGGTCTGCCCTGGATTTGTGCCTCCAGATGAGGCAGCTTGGGTGGTGAAGTTCTGCCATGGTGCAAGGCAGCGGGGGCCAGTTTTTGATTTTTAAGAATGGGGTATTGCATTACAAAACAAAATTGCCCCAGGCGGCTTTGCTCTGCTATGCAGTGCAGCAAAGCCACCTGGGGCATTTTTTATCCCTTTCAGGATGTTGGAATTGTGACCACAGGTGGGGAGGAGACTGACCAAGATGGCCCAACTCTTCCCTTACCTGCAGCCAGGGCCCGACATAGGCCCCATCAAGGCCCAGGGCAAAAAGAGAATGCAAACAAAGACATCTGAGGAAAAGTTGGGGGAGCTTGGTCTGTTTAGCCTGGAGAAGAGATGTCTGAGAGGGGATCTGATAACCATCTTCAAATATTTACAAGGCTGCCATCTCGAGGATAGAATCTCTTGCCCCAAAACGATGAACCAGAACCAATGGGATGAAATTAATTCAAAAGAAATTCCGTCTAAACATACGGAAGAAGTTCCTGACAGTTAGAGTGGTTTCTCAGTGGAACAGGCTTCCTCAGGAGGTGGTGGGTTCTCCATCTTTGGAAATGTTTAAACAGAGTCTTGATAGCCATTTGACAGAAAGGCTAATTCTGTGAAGGTTCAAAGGGGTGGCAGGTTACAATGGATGAGTGATAAGGTTGTGAGTGTCCTGCATAGTGCAGGGGGTTGGACTAGATGACCCAGGAAGTCTCTTCCAACTCCTATTATTCTATAATTCTGTGTTCCCTTGCTGCAGGGCAAACAAGGGCCTGAGTTGGGCCAAGCCTGGGACAGCCCCGACCTGACCCGGTGACAACATCATGTGGAACTGGGAATTGCCCCATTACTGGATGAACAGGAGGTAGGGCAATTTCCCAGTGTGGAAAAGGTCCTTCTGAAACCTATCTCACAGTAAGACCATAAAACGATATCTCCCAATCCCACCCTGGAAAGGCAGTCCAGAAGAATACCATGATCAATGGTATCCAAAGCTGCTGAGAGGTTCAGAAGAAACCACAGAGTTGCACTTCCTCTGTCCATCTCCCAGCATAGCTGGGAGGGCAATCAAGGCTGTTTCAGTTTTATAAGAAATCCTAAATCAGACTGGAAAGGACGTAAACAATTTGATTTATCCCAGAAAGCTTGACATTTCAGGAAGCTCTTTACAAGATGGCTTTTAACATCTAGTGTAGGGACCACAATTCCCATTAGTTTTAATTGGCTGGATGAGAGAAGCCCAAAATGAGTCGGCTTGATCTTCTGATTGAAAAAGGCTCCACCAAACAGCTGATCCTGAAGACCTGCTGTTTGGTGGAGTATTTCTCTCCAGCAGACTTGTGTCAGGCATTTAAAGACCCTGTGAAATATCTGCTCACTGCAAGCTGGTATCGGGTGGAGGGGTGGAACTGACATGTTAATCCTGTGCCTACCTTTTCTGACCCTGTTGGAGCCAGCTGCAGGCTGGGATCAGAGGGACATTGAACTGACATGTCAGCCCCATGCTTGCCCTCCTTGGCCCTGCTGGGGCTGGCTCAGCAGACCACAAGCCTGTCTGCTGTCCTTCCTGCACAGTCAAACAGCTTATGCCTGGAGAGGCTTCTCTCTGCAGCAGGATCAGCTGTCTTCTGGCTGATTCAGCTTAATCAGTTTGGATTTCACGTATCAGCAAAATTCAAATCAATATAACAAATCACTGCTTTGGTTGATTTAAGATTTACCAAAGCAGAAAAAACGCAAATCTGAAAAGTACTGAATTTTTCCCTAGTGCACATCCCAATAACTGGGTACCATCTACAAAGCTGGCCATTATACATCTCATCCCAATTCCAGATCATTTGTGAGCAAATTAAGAAGAACCAATCTCAATTACAATCCTTGTGTGACCCCTACTGTTTATTTTCCTCTGTTGCAAGAACTGGCTATTTATTTCAACTTTCTGTTTCTTTTTATTTAATTCATAGAAATGTACACAGAATATAATGTAGGCAGAATAAAGAGTCTATCAGTTTCTTATACCAGGAAAAATAAAGACTGTATTCTTTCAGGGACAGGTAGACCACACACACACACACACAAAAACCCTAATCAATATTTTAAATTAGAAAAAGAATATGATTTAAGGTTTTATTGTCCATTCAAATTCTCAGAGAAGGCCCAGGATTTTGAGATCAAATTAACTTGTGAGGTTGAAGCTGAGGTTAATAGCAGCTGCCACTATGAGCAGGGAGAGACTTTATGGCTGAATGCTGAGGAGGAGATTTCATTCAGAATTCAGTAACATGGCAGAGTGGGAATTGGAACCAGGGTCTCCCAGATCCTAATCTGACACTCTAGCCACTGCACCCTGCTGGTTCTCAGACACTGTCTACTTAGAAGGCTTAGATTCAACACTGTGTCTACTGCAACCGAGTTTTGTACAATTCATTTCCCCCTTGGCGACTATCAACGCTGTTTTCACATAACATGAAAATTCTCCTTGATAATCACACAGTTTTATTACCCAAGGCAATCTCTTTTTTTTTCTCCTCAACACATACCTGCTTCTGCCGCCACCTCTCTTTCCAACTTTGTTTTCTCCTCAAGCTGTTTAACCTGATTCTTTTTCTTCTGTTCAGTTTTTGCTCCACAGTCGCCAAGTGGTGAGGAAGACTGAGAGGTGTAATGTGCTGCTGCCCAACATAATCTTTTGCAGCACTCTCCGATGGAGACAGGAGTGAACACTGGCCGCCAGTAGCATTCTCAGGATAGGGTTTGGGAGCTTCTAAACTGTTCTTAAACTTAGTCTCTTCTTGGGCCAATACACTGTAGGAAGTAGCTGGGAAACTTGTTGGGAGTTCACCAACATCCGATTTAAGCGGACAGTGAAAATAATTATGTTTCCTGTTGGACTTTAATTGCATGCAACCCTTTGTGTAATAGGGCTGTGTTTCATGCTGCCTGGAGAAAAAGGGTCTCTGGGCAGTGGAAGTTCCAAATAAAGAAGGCAAGAAGACAAGCCTGTCTCTGAAGTTCAGATCCAAACTCCGTGATTTTCTATGGAAAGCTCTTACAGTGCATCTGTCATTCACAGCCAGCGAAGCTGAAAGGCTTGTTTTTGGATAAGACACTTTGAAGTGTAATTTTTTACTATTCGTCTCAAAGCTGGTTGATCTCACCTCTAGGCAAAGTGCCTCCATTAATCTTCCAATGCTGGAGTTATTCTTGGCTATGGATGAAAGTCCTTGATTTCTGCCTCCCAAAGTTCCACCTGTCACATTCTGCCACATTTCCTTGTTGAAGCCAGGCTGAGCTTTACAAAGTGACAAGTGTTTTAGTGCAACTGGACTGGCTGTCTGGCAGTCAGTTTGCCTCTTCCAGAGATGGATATTTGTAAACCGGCCACAGGAGCATTTTGTACTTTGGACAAAGTTAAAGCCCCCCAGAAGGGCCCCACAGAATGGACACTTCAATTTTCCAGTTGTCCACTCTGCCTAGGAGTAATGAGAAAACAGACAAACAACAAAACACAGAAGATAAGAAACTGTTATATAAATCCTTCCCCACACAAAATGGCATAACCATGTAATCACATTTTGTTAATAAAACAAAAAGTAAAGTATTTTTTAAAGTTGCTTAAGTGAAATAATTTGACATCTGTAAAGAAATAGTATGTCCCTAATGTAACTAACTAAAATTGTTCCTTGATATTCCTAAGTAATTCTACTTCAGACTCGTGCTAAATACTGCATGCTCTGTTAAAACAGTAACCGTTCAGTATCGCTGTATTAGGCAGGACAGCTTTACAGAAAATCTTATATACTAATATGGCAAGAAGAGATTTCTGATGCATTTAATAAACAAATCCAAAAGACACATTTCTACTTTAGGCAACTGTAAGGCACGAAAAAATAATGATATACATGATATACAAGTTCAAGACCTAAATATTTCTCATTATGCAGAATATATAACCATTTGGAACAGTGGTTCTTAAACCGGGGGTTGCAACCTCCAGAGGGGTCTTTTGGCCTTTCCCAGGGGGTTGCAGCGGTGGCATGGCATTAGTCTCTTCCGCACTGCCTCGGAGCTCACCGGAGGAGGCCAGCGCCATGCCACTGCCTCTCAGGACGCTGCCTCCTCTGTGACGCTGGACTCCTCAGCACCGCCGCCGTTATGGCTGCTTTTGCCGCCACTCCTCAACCCCATCAGGAGCAACAGTGGAGTGTGAACATGTGCACCGCAGCATGAACGCACACATGTGAGCGCGCACGCTGCTGCCGCCCCTGCTGTAGGGGTCAGGGAGCGGCAGTTCAGAACTGCTGGTTTGGATGGTCATTATTAAAGAACCAAGTTTGAGTCCAGTGGCACCAAAAAAGTTTTATTTAAAGCTTGGTTAGTCTTAAAGGTGCCACAAGGAGTCAGCTCTGCTGCTTCATACCAACACGGTCGCCTGCCTGAATCTATTATTAGAGACAATTAAAGGAGATTATTAAAGGAGTAATAAAAGATTACCTTTGTAATCGCATGGGTCACCCAGTCTGGAAGAGCTTCCAAGTTCATGTGCCAGACATTACAGACATCCCAAGAGACAGCTGAAGTATGTGGTTTCTGTTAAATTAAGATCAATTACAACACATTTTATATCTTGTTTTATTTGTATACTTTTTAGCTCCAATTATATGACCTCTTCCCTTGCTTCTATATTTTCCCATTTCTGTTTCCACCTTCCCCACTTTCCCCCACCATTGCCATAAATACCCATGGAGGTGTAGATCACAAAGGTAGCTTCAAGTGTTTTTCCATCTATGCCACTAGTGTCCTACGTGGCCCCAGATCACTTAGCCACAGTAATCCATGCAATAGTCGCCTCCAAGCTAGACCACTGTAACTTGCCCTACGCAGGCTATCCCTTAACCTTCATCTAGAAGCTACAGCTGGTCTAGAAGATGGCACCCTTTTACATGTCCTTCGGAATTGTGGTAGATCAGGAAGGGCCTGAACTAATTTTACCTGTATGTATATAAACCATGAAAAAGCATTTCTTGTATTGACTAGTTGGAGCAACTGCTCCCTCCCCCGAAACAAACAAAACCAAAAACAACCCCTGATTTTACAGCACGTACACCAACATGCAGCAATCTAAGACATCTGGGACAGAGAGCTTTCAGGGTAAATTTCTGCAGATGCTATAAGGATACTTCCCAGCATTCTATTGCTGCAGAAAAATAAATCCTTTGCCTGCAGGATTCAAGTATACAAGATTCCTCTTGTGTAGAGAATAAGGTACAGAGAATGCCTGGGGATCCCCCCCCAAAAAAAACATTGGCTTGCACTTCTTAGGCAACATTAATGCAGTAATGCCACAATATGAGACACTGACATAGACAATCCATACATTTCTGACACTGTAACCAACAAAAAGCTTGCAAAACCTTTCTTCCATTGTATCTGTGACCCATTGCACCTTTGCAAAGTCAGCTGCAACTCCACCACACTTTGCACAGGGTTGTAATTTGTATTGGGAAGGAGTTCACTGGCAGAAGCTCTGGAGAACATTTTGAGTCTTGTACTGCTAAATTGAAAAAAAAAAGGGGGGGTATTTTTGCCAATGCCCTAGTGCAGCTGCATAGTAATGTTAATTTCCTGCCTTCCTTTGCAAATTTGCCTGCTTTTTTCTTTTTGATTTCTAATTTATCCTGGTCCTGTATGGATTACACTCCCTCCTCCAAATGGACCAATCCTAAGCAATTCTTAAGTTTGATAGTTCACAGAAGTTCCATGTGGCTCAGCTGTCATTTTAATGTTGAGCTTCCAGAAACTGAGCCTTCGAGGGAGGGCGGTATATAAATATAAATAAATTAATTAAACTGACAAAATGACTCCCACCAAAAAAAACCCCTTTGTTCGGTAAAGCATTAAAGGGAAAATGATTTTAAAGCTTTAGGTTTACTATCCCAGTGTCTCTTTCCCCCTCTTTACGTCTCATGGCGATTTCATTCCATACTGACAATCCCCACTCCTTTATTGCATTTGCATACAGTACTGAAATCATTTTTAAAATAATACATTATTCTTCTAGTTTGCCCTTTCGATACTGCTCAGGGCAGGTAAACAACATTGTAAAAGCATAATATACAGTTAGGTTAAAAACACTGTTAATCTAAATTCCTCCAACTAATAGATTTAGCATCAGGACTGATCTTTCCATCTCCCAACAGTGAGCCCAGTGTTTACTGGTGGTTTATTCTGGGCCCTAACTGTAAGCTTGATGGAATAACTCTGTCCTACAGGCTCTGTCCGTGTGGCCAAGATAATGATCCTATGCAGGACTGAGCACATGGTCCAAGGTAGGGTCAGTCACCAATGGGTTCTGAACATCATAGTTCATGGACCCCCACTGCGGGATCCAATCAGTTTGAATCAATCCACAGGATCTGGCCAATGGCATGAGGCCATGGACAATCCTTTTCTCCTGTATGTTTATACAAGTTAGGGTTTTTTTTTTTTGAGGGGGGAGGTGTTTCAGTGTGGTCTTGGTACTACTTGTATCATGTTCCGGCACCAATAAAAAGCTGCAACGATTCCAGTGTCTATGGTTCTTCACCCGCAAGATCCACCAAGGATCTAACACTGTAGAACTGATTAAGGTCCCACAGAGACCCCTGATCTCTTCTCAAGGCCATATCCCTAGTGGCCCCCTCAAACATATGCACCCACACCTCAAATTCAAAACACACTATATGGCCTACAATTCTTTTTTGTTTGTTGTGCAGTGGCCATATTTTAATCTGGAAAAAACATATATAAGCTCTTTGTAAAAATTATTTGTAAAAGCCAATTGGGGTCCTCACTGGGGAGAAAGGCAGATGGAGAGAGAGACAGACAGAAAGAGAGAAGAAAACAATGGAAAATCCCATGACCAGGAGCAAGCAGGTTAAGGCTTTTCCAGCCTCCCAAAGATGGAGACTTTGGGGAAAAGGTTGCCAACCCTAGGTTAAGACCTTGAGCAAGTTTTACTTGGTGGATATTAGTCTCCTTTGAGGAACATAGTAGAGGAGACAGTCCAAATCCCCCTCAAAAAATACTGAGTAATGGCAGGATCCCAGAAAAACACCAAGCCCAAATTCTGAAACAGTAATGGGGAACCCTAATATCCCCAAATACCACTATTTATGCATTTCCTGAAGTTCAGATTTTAAAAATTGGCTCTTTTAGGTACATATCCCTAGTAACGAATGAATCTGATTGATCTTTGTTAGTGATATTTAATAGGAAATGTAGTTTTAAATTAATTTACGTTATGTGTTTTAACTATGTTTTAATTGTGTATATTTACAGTTTGTAAGCTTCCTTAGGTATTGTGGAAAGACAGGATATAGCTATGTCAGTAGATCTCAAACAGGGGGCCGAGACCCCTTTGGGACCTCTTTCACAGGAGTCGCGGCAGGGCAAGCAACTTGGCTAGGGTGGATTGAGATAGAGCATTCGTCTGTTTGGAGCAGTGGAAAAGAGCAAGATTGGCATGGTGGGAAAAGAGGCAGAACTGAACTGAGAAACTGGGGGGAAAACCCAATTAATATACAATCGTGAACAATTGATCTTCACGCCATTGGTCAGTTTCGGTTTAATTTCTGTGCAAGATAACTTGCATAATTTTATGGTTGGGGGTCATCACAACATGAGGAACTGTTTTAAAGGGAAGGTTGAGAACCACTGAGCTATGAGAAATAAATAAATAAATAAATATGGCAGTGAAAAAGGACGAACAAACAAGAAAATTAATCAAACAGTACACTGAATATGCCTATGCTGCAATAAAACACTGAAACATTATTAGATGCTACAACAAGAGCACTTTAACTAATAACAATTTAGTGCCAATAACTACATTTTCAGGTTAATGTATAGACTGGATTCGTGGCAGCATATGAAAATGGCATTTCAAGATGCTGCAAAGTCACTGTCAAACAAATAGTAGAAACATCTGAAATATTTAAATAATCTCCCAACTCCAAAAAATCCAAAACTTTAAGAGGCAGCAGAAAAGAATCCCATGTGTCGTGTTACCTTTCTTAACTGACTTCAGTCATACTAACACTATTTTAAAATAGTTAACGTCGGCCATCTGATCAGTCAAAAACATTTGGTTAATTTTGGTCAAAGATTGTCTGATTCTTACAAGATTCCCCTGACAAGGGGACCCTACAATTATTAACTCCTAAAAATCTTCTAGCTAGACTGAAATAAGAAGGAGGAGGTGACATTGTGCTGCAACCAATTTATGGGGACTCCAACCTTAGGATGAGCAGAGGTGGTTTGCCATTGCCTTCATCTACGTAGTAACCTCAGACTTCCTTGGTGGACTCCCATCCAAGTATTGACTGTGGTGGATCCTGCTAAGCTCCCAGTCCTGACAAGCTCAGGCCAAATTGGGCTATTCAGGCTGCTAGACTGCCAGACCCCTGAATAAGATATACAATTTGATATTAAATTGTGGGGCACTGAAACTAGCAGGAATTTCCCGGGATGCTCTAAAAAGGGAGTAACCTATCTGACAGAATGCTCTATGAACAGACAAGAGGTCTTTTGGCTCAAGTCTCTAGAGCTCTCTCATATTCTGCTTATGCGTAACTGACTCAAACTTGCTGGACAATAGCTGAGGATCCCGACTTTGCTAAAACCCCTTAACTCCCCAGCTTGATTCACTTAAGCTCCTAGTATATTTTCATAAATAATTAAATAAAATAAGTAAGTAAGTTTTAGCCAACAAATCCAAGACAACATGTACACTGATAAACACCAAACCACTGGTTGGTCGCCTAATCTCTGCCATGCTCAATGATGCAATTACATCAGAAGAATGTGAGAATGTTTAAAGATAGAACTATATGCTGCAAGTTCACAGAAATGTCCTCAAAAACTGATTTTTCCATTTCCTACTGGAGACAAAATATTTCAAGAGTTGCTATTATGGTACAGGAAAGGATGAAATTTCTGATTGTGTAGGCACCATCCAATTTGATTAAAAATAAAGCAGTGTATGTTTATATTAACACAGAAGTCTGAAAATTAGTGTTATTCCCCATCAATTACTTCTTCCTCTGGCAAACACAGCATTTCATTGTGGATAAAGAATCAGCATGGTGCACTTTCACTTTACTCTTCTCTCTGAACAAGCATCATAAAAGATGTCAGCAGGAGAGCAAGTAGAAAGTAGTGCCTGATAATTAACTGATGTTGCAAGACAGCAGGAATTGCACAAAGAATTGAGCTTAAAGAAACCTACACACAATCAAAACCAAAGACTCAAACTCTTAGTACATTATATTTTAAAATGTCACTGATTTTCTGAATTGGAGAACTGTGTATATGTAGCATACTAAGCAAACCACTTTCTGAGATCACACTTATGGCACAACCACATTTGGTTCAGTACCACAGAAGTATTTCCTGATATTCCCAAATCCTAATACTGTTAAGTATTTGTGTTCAGTAAATATTCAAGAATGCAAAATATTTTCAGCTCCATTATAGCCTATGATGACCATTATAGTTAATGGACTCCATAGGCTATAATGGAGAATCAAACCAGGGGGGTCTGGAACTTGGGGGGGGGGATTTTTTGAGGTAGATGTGCCTCTCTTTAAAACAGCCAAACCAAGCTTGAAAAAGATTAGATCAGGAGGTAATATTTTATGGATCCTCAAATGTTTCCAATGGAAGGGTAAAAGGTATTTAATTTTAAAGGAAATGCAGTCCTTTTTAAAATAAATAAATTATACACACACATATACAATTGAATTAATACCCAAAAATACCAATAAGGTAGAATCATAGAATCATAGTTGGAAGGGGCCATACAGGCCATCTATTCCAACCCACTGCTCCATGCAGGATCAGCCTAAAGCATCCATAAGTATCTCTCCACCTGTTGCTTGAAGACTGTCAGTGATGATGAGCTCACCGCCTCCTTAGGCAGTTGATACCACTGATTTACTTTGACTGTGAAAATATTTTTCCTGATATCTAGCTGATATCTTTCTCCATGTAATTTAAATTTATTACTGTGGGTTCTATCCTCTGCTGCCAACAGGAACCTTTCCCTGCCCTCCTCTAAGTGACACATTTCAAATACTTCAAATACTACACAGTGCTCTAGGTGAGATCTGACCAATGTGATATACCCTGTGACTATGACATCTCGTGATTTCGATGTGATGCCTCTGCTTATACAAGACTGCATTTGCTTTCTTTACCGCTGCATCATAAGAATGTGATCCTTATCTGAATGATTTACAACATGCATTCTCGGGATTACAATACCTAAGCAAGGTAGTAAAAGAACAGACTGGCAAGCTAGAAAAGTACCCAGAAATATCTTACTACAAGGCAAGCTCAATAATAATAATAAGAGTTGGTTCTTATATGCCGCTTTTCCCTACCTGAAGGAGGCTCAAAGCGGCTTACAGTCGCCTTCCCATTCCTCTCCACACAACAGACACCCTGTGGAGTGGGTGAGGCTGAGAGAGCCCTGATATTACAGCTCGGTCAGAACAGTTTTATCAGTGCCGTGGCGAGCCCAAGGTCACCCAGCTGGCTGCATGTGGGGGAGCGCAGAATCGAACCTGGCATGCCAGATTAGAAGTCCGCATTCCTAACCACTACACCAAACTGAATAACCACTAGTTGTCAGTTATAGCTTACAATTCAAACCACCGCTCATGAATGTCTCGCGGTAGTTTACAGAAGTCAATAAAACACAATAAAATCCGCTAACAATACACTTAAAAATATAAAAACAAGATGGCGAACAATAAACATCAACCTTCCCCTTCTGTTCAGCATGGGGTCAATAAACTGGGGGTGAAGATTCTAGCTGATCTCAAATTTCTCTCCCACAGACCTTGGTAGCAAGTCAAGTATCGTGTCCAGATCACAGGAGGTGATGGTCCCGCTGTACTCTGCTCTGGTTCAGCCTCACTGTGTTCAGTTTTTGGTGTAGACAAACTGGAGCATGTCCAGAGGAGGGCAACAAAGGTGGTGAGGGGTTTGGAGACCAAAATGTATGAAGAAAGTTTGAGGGAGATTGGTCTGTTTAGCCTAGAGAGGAGATGACTGGGAGGGGATCTGATAATCATCTTCAAGTATAGAGGATGGAACAGAGTTGTTCTCTCTTGCCCCGGAGGGACGGATCAGAACCAATGGGATGAAATTAATTTAAAAGAAACTCCGTCTAAACATACGGAAGAAGTTCCTGACAGAGTGGTTTCTCAGTGAAACAGGCTTCCTCAGGAGGTCATGGGTTCTCCATCTTTGGAAATTTTTAAACAGAGGCTAGATAGCCATCTGACGGAGAGGCTGATTCTGTGAAGGCTCAAGGGGGTGGCAGGTTACAATAGATGAGCAATAGAATTGTGAGTGTCCTGCATAGTGCAGGGGGTTGGACTAGATGGCCCCTGAGATCCCTTCCAACTCTATGATTCTATGATTCTAAGTCTTTCCTTGCTTACAGACAGCTTCAAGCTCATTATTACTGAACCACACAACTGGAACCAAATTCTGTAAGAGACCTAGTTGGCAACCTTTATTCTATATACACTCTGGCAATAGTAAAAAGACCCGTAATCACTTCAGCTGAACCCTCTTGGGTTCATCCACTTTCTCATCCTCCACTGTGATATACACCTGTATGTCTCAACAGTGCCCTTCTGCACGGGACAAAGAATAGATTCAAATGGGTAGCCGTGTTGGTCTGAAGTAGCACAATAAAATCAGAGTCCAGTAGCACCTTTAAGACCAACAAAGATTTATTCAGAGCGTGAGCTTTCGAGTGCACTTTTCGTCAGACTATGATCTTCTTACATGACAGGGAATATATAGCAAAAATCAATTCTGTTACACTCTCAATCAAAAGAATACCCAGAAAAATCACAATATTCAGAAACAAGTAAATAACATTTGCTCAATGAATACCTCAATGAATTAATACCCATATTCTGGGTTATGAAGATATAAGAATTATAAGTAATGATTAAAATTAATATGGAAAGTCTGATAATTCCTAATATATATGAGACAATGATTTGAAAGAAATGTTTTTAACTTACATCAAATAAATCTGTAGTTTGGTCTTTCATGGGGCAATCAGAAGAACTAGCTACATATTTTCTGCACTTCCAGCAATGAAGCATGTCAACCTGCCTTGGTCTATTCATCTTAACTGGTTGGTAGAACTGTTACCTGTAACAGAAAAATAAACACTGTGTAAAATCAATAATATTCTGTGCTTTCTTTAGTTCTCCATTTTTAATTCAATACACACACGTACTAGAAAATAAGTATCTGTGGGTGTTGTTTGGATCCAAACGGCAGTGACCAGTTTATTCTAAAGAGTGTATGTGGGACAGAAAAATAAACTAAAATCTTCTGATGACAAAATTTTTCAGTATGTTCAATATCTTGCTGACTTTCAGTTCTTAGTAAATAGCAGTATACTAGTATTCCTTGCAATGTACATAGCAGTCATGAGGGGTATATTCTGACCACGATTTGTAGGGTAGGTTTACCAGTAGAAAAGGAGAGATTTTTTTTCCAATTCACCCATCCCACTTTGTCTCCCTATGCTCATCCATGAGCACAGTAGGCTGTAGTGGGAATAACAAAGTGGAGGGGTCTATATAGGATTCACTTGATTATTCTGTACTGAAATTACTATTTAAACACAGCAGTTCTAAATTCAGTATGCTGCTTCTACATTAAAAATGGTTTACAGGACAGTATGAATTTTGTGAAGAGTGAAGTAAAATAATGGTCTGTTTAAGTTGGAGACAATATAATCAGATAACAATTTTTCTTCTTGTCTGGCAAAGTTGAACCAACCTTTCTGTAACCTAAGCATAGTTAAGAAGGAACAAACTATTTGCAACAGTGGTAATAGGACTAGTTGCCCTTTTGAATTCGGCTGGGAAGCTGTAACTTTTCAGTCTATAGAACAGAGGAAGTTAGGGAGAGGAGAGAAAATGAGACAGGTGACTTTACAGCATTATAATTGGACACAAATCAGTCCTATTGTTTGATAAAGTTACCGGAGAGAAAAGCTAACATGTAGAAGGAAAAAGAAACAAATCACATTATTTGAAAGCAGCAGCTAAAAACTAGCTGAAAGATTCATTCCACAATCATTTTCTACAAAATAGCTCCTTTAGGATTAAGACTACATAGAAAAGAAATGCTGTATGTGAGACCAATTCTTAAATGTGTACTCAGAATCCAGCCCAAGTATATTCAATGAGGCTCACTCTCAGGAAACTGTTCTTAGGATGGCACAGTTAGTGTTCGATTTTCACATTTACAACAATTAGCACCTCACTTTAGAGTTTTTGCACATTATGCTAAAGTGAAACTTGGGTGGCTTATTTGTTCACACAAGCAAACAACTCTTTAGTTGCAAGAATAAATTCCTGACAGAAAATGCAATGCATTGCTGTGGAACAGCTGCCAATTTGCTCTGGAACAGCACGTTCCCTGACCACAGTCAGGAATGCAGGTTAGGCTGAAAGTGTGTGACTAACCCAAAGTCACGCCGTGAGCTTCTAAAGCAGAGTGGAGATTTGAACCTGGTTCTTTCAGATCCAAGTCCAACAATCTAACCATAATGTTAATAAGGAGGTTTTTGCACAACTAGGATGCAGGAATTTGGGGGGTGGGTGGGTGAGATACCTGGGGGTCCTTATCATGCCAGTCCACTTCTCCCTGGGCTCCCTCAGAGCTGAGCAATCACGTGATTTGTTTTCAAACATTGTTTGGGTTGTGACGGCAGGCCAGGGAATCTTTATGTGGGGCATGCTAGGTGTGGCCAGCCCAGCCTGGGTGCCTGCATAAAGAAAATTCTACCCCAGGTACCATCTTCTTCACCACTGAAGGCAGGTACATCTGCCTCTGAAAATTCAAGTATTATAGGGAAAAGCTGACCATCACCCACCCACCCTTGCTTCCTTGAGCTCCCTGAAGGAACAGGGTTGCCAGGTGTGGCAGGCAGTGCTAGGGTTGCCAGATCCAGGTGGCAAACTCCTGGAGATGCAGAGATGGAGCCTGGGGAGGGCAGAAACGTCAGTGGGGTACAATTGCCAAAGAGTAAACCCTCCACTCTTAAGAGCCTCTTGTGGCGCAGAGTGGTAAGGCAGCCGTCTGAAAGCTTTGCCCATGAGGCTGGGAGTTCAATCCCAGCAGCCGGCTCAAGGTTGACTCAGCCTTCCATCCTTCCGAGGTCGGTAAAATGAGTACCCAGCTTGCTGGGGGGTAAAACGGTAATGACTGGGGAAGGCACTGGCAAACCACCCCGTATTGAGTCTGCCATGAAAACGCTAGAGGGCGTCACCCCAAGAGTCAGACATGACTCGGTGCTTGCACAGGGGATACCTTTACCTTTAAACCCTCCACAGCATCCATTTTCTCCAGGGGGGGGGGGGCTGATCTCTGTAGCCTGGAGATAAGCTGTAATTCCAGGGGATCCTCAGGCCCCACCTGGAGGCTGGCACCCCTATGTGAAAAATGGCATGAATATGAAGGAGGTGCCTAAACTGCTCGAATGCAGTCTGGAGCCCCGCCCACTATGAACTAAACCCCTGGGACTCCCCCCTGGATATGCATGCACAAGAGCTCGCGGGCAAGCAACCTCCCACCCATCCCCACGGGGGGAGACGAGGAAGACAACCCTGCCAGGCAGACGAAAGCCTCTGCCTCAGGAGAGCGCCGCCCATTCCCACCCCGGCCAGGTTGTGCCCTCAGGCGAAGCAACGAGACCAGGCGCTCCCCGCCTTTCCGCCGAAAGGGACCGAGCGTCGCCCGCCCGGCAGGCAGGCAGGCAGGCGCCCTGGGAGCTCGTCTCTTCGGCCGCGGAGACTAGGCCGCCGCCGCCTCCTCCTCCTTAGCCCGGAGGGCGGCCGGTAGTGGCCGAGCAGAGAACCCCGCGCCCCTTTACCTGCCTCCGCCTGGCCTCGCGGGCGAGCACGGCCGGTGGCGCGCGGGGCGAAGGGGGGGGGGGGCGCCTGAGCCGGTTTCTCCCCCTCCTGGGGCCACGCACCGAGATGTTGCAGCAGCAGCAGCAGCCACCGCCGCCGCCGCCGTCGCCGCAAACGGGAAGAGATGGGAGACAAACGGATGCGAAAAGCGCTCTTCTCCCCGGTCAGAGCAGAGGCCTGGAGAGAGAGGAAACTTCAAGCTCCCTGTCCTTCCCCTTCATCACCTTGCCTTGCCAGGGTCGGGCTTGGGGGTGTGGTGGGGAGCACATCTGGCAAACCGGGACCTGTGGATTGGAGCGAGGCTGCTGCTTTTTATTTGTTTGTGTTTTAATTGAATATAAAGAGCATCAGATAATAGAAAAGGATTTCCCCTGCAGCCCTTCTGCTATTTTTAAGGAAGGTCCTTTGGTAGGGGTGCTAGGTCATGCTTGGTGGGTATATGTGTTATGGTTGACAGCTCCAGGGTGAGAAACTCCTGGAGATTTGGAGGGAGAAACTGGAGAGGACAGGGACCTCAGCAGGGACAATGTCATGGAGTCCATCCCCCAAAGCAGGGGTAGTCAAACTGCCACCCTCCAGATGTCCATGGACTACAATTCCCACGAGCCCCTGCCAGCATTCGTGGGAATTGTAGTCCATGGACATCTGGAGGGCCTCAATTTGACTACCCTGCCCCAAAGCATCCAACTGATCTTCGTAGTCTGGAGATGAACTGTAATTCCAGGGGATCCCGAGGTTCTACCTGGAGGCTGGCATTCCTATCCTGAGTGCAGGAGATGATAATATTTATGACTGTTTTAAAACCACCGCCACCACCACTCCATTTACTCTCCTGGTCCAAAGCTTCCCAGAGGCATCTGGTTGGTTACTTCGGGATTATCCTTTGGTATGGTTCAGCTGTTTTTCTGTAAAAGCCCTTATATGGCATGAGGAAAATTCTTGTAGTTATTCATGGCTTAAAGAAATGTGCTCACTACATACCTATATGTTCTGCATTTTATTTCTTGCCATGTTGTACAGATAAGCTCTGGTACTGGAAAAAAACCAACAACAACTCTTACATCTGTTCAAATAAATCCTGACTGCCTTAACCTGTAGGGATTTTACATCTCTGTAAGACATTCGAATTACCCAACATAAATTCTTGAATGGCCTTTCTGCGTAATTCACTTGTTTGTTCTTGTAGCATGGTCTACTATTTTTCCTACAACTTTTCTACAGAGAGTTCTCTGAATACAAACATATGAAAAACACAGTGTTTCTAATTGATAGTTTCTACTGTTGAGTTTGAATCTTTTGGGCACTCATTGGATATTGGATATTTAGCACCTCTCCTCCTCAAGTCATTTTTGAACATTTTTGATTCATTGAAAACTTATGCAAACTAGTGTCTTTGAAATCCAAATACCCCTGCTAGGATAGCTCTAACTAAACAGTAAAATTTGTTACTCATTTACTTTCTCCTTATATCTGTACTTTCATGATTCCTGTTCCATTGTGTGTGCTCAAAAGCTCACACTTGGAATAAATCTTTGTTGGTCTTAAAGGTGCTATTGGACTCATATTTTGTTGTGCTGCTTCAGACCAACATGGCCACTTGAATCTAAATAGTAAAAGGACAGGACACTATCACAATCTCCTGCAGTACAAATTAACATGCATCTCCCATTTTACTTTGCTGTTTGAACAGTTTGCAGGACCTGAATAGCTGTTAATGGCTGTTAACATCCAGGTGGAACCAGGGTGATCCTTGCTGGTGTCCCATTTTACTTTGCTGTTTGAACAATTTGCAGGACCTGAATAGCTGTTAACATCCAGGTGGAACCAGGGTGATCCTTCCTTGCTGGTGTCCTAGTAGGAAAAGCTGCAGAACATCTTGGTCCTGTAGCTAGTGATGAACTTTCAACTTTGCAATTACAGGGCAAATAACTGTTGTGAGAATGTTTTTGCTGAAAGGAATGACAGAAAGCAAGCTCCCTAGAGCTTATCAGTTGTTTGGCCTTTTAGCTGGGTGGCTGGGCTCATCTTTCCCTAACCATGGTGTTCTTCCTGGGAGAGAGAGATACAGCTTCCCAGGGGCCCTTGGTCGTTTGACACATAGAGGCTAGATATCCCTTCTTTGCAATCACAGAGCATTCTTATTGCTGTCACAGAGGAAGTTATTTGAGTGATCATCACACAACAGTTGAAATGTGCTTTGGGCATGTTTTCAGCAATTGTGTGGAAAAGCCCAGGGCTGGAATTGGCTGTGTGGCGTATGTCTACTTGAATGAGACATTTGGTTTCACTGCTGGGCTCTGTTGACAGATCATCTGCATGCAACTTGTTCTAAAGCTTTTCATAGAATCTTTTGTGTCAGCTTATATCATTTGCAACTCATTCCTTGCATCCAAATATGACATGACAACACAGATGCTAACATCTACAAGACCTGCAGCTTGGACATACAAAGTTCCACTTTAATGGGCTAAAACCAAAGGTTAAATGTACAACACATGAAAGATTAATAGTAACTGATGAGTAATTAAGTGGTAGAAGCAGTGACAGGCAGAGCCATCTGAAGCTAAATCCTTCAAAGACAGAGGTCCTGTGGTTTTGTAGGAAAGGTCCAGACGAGAAAGTGCAACTTTCTCTACCTAGAAGGGGTGCAACTATGAGTTGCATACTCAGCCAGGAACCTGGGTGTGATCTTTGACACCTCCCTCTCCATGGAGGAACAGATCACAAGAGTAGCACAGCTAGCATTCATCCACCTGCGCCAAGCTACTTGCTCCCTACCTGGCCTCAGAACACCTAGCCACAGTGATCTACATGGTGGTCACCTCTAGATTGGATTTCTGCAACTCACTACACATGGGTCTACCCTTAACCCTGAACTGGAAACTCCTACTGGTGCAGAATGCAGCAGCCAGAGTTTTTACAGGACTATCCTGGAAAGCCCACATCTGGCCCACACCCCAACAGCTGTACTGGCTACCAGTTGACTACTGGATCGGGCTTAAGATTCTGGTAATTACCTTCAAGAAACTGCCTCTCTACCTACACCCCCCAGAGAGCAATGCGCTCCATTAACACCAACAAATTAGTGATCCCTGGCCCCAGGGAAGCTTGCCTACCCTTGAATAGAGCCAGTGCTTTCTCTGTCCTGGCCCCCACCTGGTGGAATGAGTTGACATCAGTTGACATCAGAGCTCTGATGGAGCTAAAACAATTCTGCAGGGCCTGCAAACTGGAGCTCTTCCATGAGGCTTTTGGTCGAGGCAAGTAAACAAATCCATCATCAACCAGAGTCCAGAGATCCCTCCCAACACCAGCTGCACTCAACTGTTCTATTGTTGAATTGTTAATTGTAAACTCTTCTAATTCTGACTCAAGTTCCTATTGTTAAGAATGTTACATACTTAAATCAAGATGTCCATTATATTGTACTATGTCATGAAAGTTCTAATGTGAACTGCCCTGAGCCACAAGGGAGGGTGGTATATAAATAAAATAAAATAAAAAATAATAAATAAGATTACCAGTAATAGTACACTGGCTGATCAACAAAACAAAATCAGAGTCCAGTGTGACCTTTAAGACCAACAAAAATTTATTCAAGGCGTGAGCTTTCGAGTGCCGACTCTGATTTTGTTTTGTTGTGCTGCTTCAGACCAACACTGTCTGATGTTTGCTTCGTCATAAAATTTTAGCAACCTCACAAACTTCAGGTATTTGTCCATTTCTTGCATGTGTTTTTCTCCTGTACCAGTATTTCTTGCATATGTTTTTCTCTATCAGTAACTGAACTGCACCTGGCCTGTTGAAAATATCATCAACACATATAATCAACACATACACAGATAATGGGCAGGTTCATTGTTTCAGAATTTCCGCTTGAGACCCAGTGTGGTGTAGTGGTTAGGAGCAGTGAACTCTAGTTTAGAGAACTGGATTTGATTCCCCACTCCTCCACATGCAGCCAGCTGGGTGACCTTGGCTTAATCACAGTTCTCTTAGGGCTACTCTGACAGAGCTCCCTGTGTTAGAGTTCCTTCAGCCCCACCTATCTCACAGGTAATGGTGAGAGGAAAATAGATGTATTTTTTAGTTGCTTTGGGACTCCTGAATAGTGAGAAGCAGGGTTTAAAAAACCCAGCTCAAACCAGCTCTTTTCAGAGCAAAAGAGATTATAGATTTTCACATGTGAATTGCCTTGCACTGGCAGACCAAGATTAATCTTATTGATCATATTGCCTCTGTCCCTAGAAATACTCATGAGTGTGCCCTAATTGATGGCAGGACTGCACATTACAAAGAGAACAAGGCTTTTTGTTGAGTTCTCTCATGTTTTAACATGAATAGTGTGTGTATGAACTGCTATTGGCAGGGGTAGGAAAATAACATATATAACGTCATCAGGAAATGAAGTATTTTGACTGACACTGTGGAAGATAAGCTTTGAGTCAGCCTACTGTTTTTATGTTACTCAGCATCTGCTTCTGATAAAATACATTTTATTCTATTAGCTTATTTGACTGCAGTTAAATATTGTAAAATAGTTTATAAAGTCAAGAATGTGCTTTTCTTTTCTTAAAAAAATTGTGATGTTACCTGGTAGCAAATTGGCATGAGAACTCCTTGTTGTAAAAGATCCCAGTAAGAATCTGCACATATTTAACTTAGGACCAGGCATCTTCATCCCTGCATTTATTTCCCCTGCTTCCTTTCGCTCTCTTCCCAGTTTAAGGTACCATGCTGAGGGAAGAACAGTTCAATTATAGATAACAAATTGCAATTATTTAGAGCTTAATATAGTTTCATAATAATACTAACAGTTAGCAATTAATAGTTGACTTTTGTAATTAACTCAAATATGTGGTTCATCATTAATATATAAATCTCCCCATGGCCAAATCTGAGGATACTTAAATCTAGAGACTGGAACCACAAACAGACAAGGCAAAACTTTCTACAAATCTAAGAAAAGACCAAGGCTAGCAGGAAAAGAATCTGAAATCTAAAAATTAACACATTGGGTGGTTAAACCCCCACCCTGTGGAAGCAGTGCTGATAGCTTTAAGAAATGGACATCTTCTCAGATATAATTGTGGGAGTTGTTAGGCAACCACATCAATTTTGCTAGACTTCATGTCTTGGTTTTGCTCAGTAAAAGGCAAAGGAGGCAGCATAACTCTTTTCAAGGCTATTTTGACCTCTGATGGATGGCTGACCAGGACCAGGACAGTAGCCATTACCAGATGGCTTGATACCATACTACTTACATCAGGGGTAGTCAACCTGTGGTCCTCCAGATGTCCATAGACTACAATTCTCATGAGCCCCTGCCAGCAAATGCTGGCAGGGGCTCATGGGAATTGTAGTCCATGGACATCTGGAGGACCACAGGTTGACTATCCCTGACTTACATCATTCACCCAGGCCTGACTCTTCTGTTGCTCAACAGCATCCATACCATGAAAGCCAGTGATGTATAGTGGTTTGAGATTCAGTTCTAGGAAATCTAGAACTTTCCACTCTGCCTTAGAAGTTCACGGGTAGACCTTGGGCCAGTCACATAGCCTAACATACCTATTTGGGTTGTTGTGAGGATAAAATGGAGGAGAGGAAAATGATGTAAACTGCTTTGGGTGCCCATTGTAGAGAAAGGTGGGATAAATGAAATATCACTGAAGATGTGGGCATTAATAAAAGGTAGAGTAGTTAGTGGGTAGGAAGGAGAGAAGGAATCAGGGAAAGATGAGGATATGGAGGCTACTAGGAGAAGGGAGAGGAAATAGTGTATAAGGGGATAAAGCGAGGAGCGCCCTCCACAAACACTTGTAGTTTCTCCACCAGACAAGTGGGCCAAATATTTGGCAATGCACAACTGGGCCTAGCCTACCAACCAGTATTAGGGAACTCAGCCACAGTTTTTCCAGGTAGAGGCTGTCAGGGGGAAAAGGGGGAAACTTGAAGATTGGGAGGCCGATTAAGGAAGGTTCACTGATGGATGGGAAGAAAGCAAGAAGAAGATTGGTTGTAGGGTATGTTAGGGAAGGGAAAGAAAAAATGGGAAAATGAGATGTCCCTCTGCAAGTCCTTACAGGTCTCCACTTATATGGTTTTAATTAAAAACAAACATACCCCGGTGTTTAGCATGTAGGTGAGTGTTTGTGCAGTTGAGTTTGTGTGTCCCAGGCCTAGTGTGATGATCTTAACTAGGATGTCACAAACAAAATTTCAGTTTGTGATGAGGACAAGCTTGAATAATGTGCATGCTTTCTGTTCTTCCTCATGTTGTGTAGAATACATAGATTAAAGATGGAACTCTTCAAGTGAATCATAATGCCCGAATGCAAACAACTGAATAAATTAAGGTTGATTTCTTTCCTAGTAGTGACTGTGATCCTTAACTAGGATTCCGCTGTGGTTAACGATCCTATTTTTTGGGAAACCACTTCTATCTTTCAGGCCATGCATGCTATGGAAGTGTGTGTTTGTGTGTGAGTGTGTGTGTGTGTGTGTGTGTGAGAGAGAGAGCTACGACTATTAACTAGGCTTGTGCCCATTACAACCAACTTGAGGTTTTTCATTATGTTTATGTGTATTGAAAGTTTGCGATGCACACAAGGATACAATCAATTCACAATGAATGGTATCATTATATTGTCTGGTCAAAACCCATTCATTCATAAAAAGCTTTGCTATCATCTCTCTAAGAAGGATTGAGTTCCTAGTTTAAAACAGCACAGAAATACATGCTAACTTTTAGGAAGATGAACTAGCATCATTTTCTTTCTCAATGCATATAATTCACTGAGTTATTACTCTCCCTTCACAAAAGCTGTCACTTTTGTTGTAAAAATGAGGGATCATCAAGGGTCCTTTGTGAATCTGGAGTGATTATTGCCGTTTGAAGGATGCAGCACTAATTGCCATTTCTTGTTGCTTTATGAAGCCCCCAATAAGGCGCATTGCAGGTGCCAACAAAAATAATGGAAGGACTTTGGGTTCTAGCCTATTTGATGAGACTACCGTATGCTAGAGCTGTGGGAGAGTGTTTCAAAGTGAAATATATTAAAATTGCAGCTAAAAAAAGATTAATCTCAGTATTACAAAGTGGAATAACAAAACGAGGAGCAAAAAACCCCAAAACACTAGATTGTTCTTCTGGATCCTATGAAATATAGCTTCTTATTATTTAATTTATTTCCCGCCACTCCCAAGAACGGCTCATGGCGGGTTACAATGTCCAATATAAAAACCCATTAGAGCCCCATTAAAATGGACCACAGAAACACAAGATCATATACATGGCGGAAAACCTCCAACTCCCTCCCCCCATCCCTACCTCTGGAGGGAAGGAAAGAGGTCAAGATCACAATAATTGCTATTTAACACCAGGGGGTCCTGTCAATCTTCATCAGTGTCAATCTTCATCACCCGGCCACAACCACAGACCTGGTGGAAGAGCTGAGTTTTGCAGGTCCTGCAGAACAGTGGTCCCCAACCTTTTTATCACCGGGGACCGGTCAACCCTTGACAATTTTACTGAGGCCCGGGGGGGGGGGGGTAGTCTTTTGCCGAGTCACTGTCGCCGCATGAGCCCCTGCTCCGCTTGCCGACGCCCCTGACTTCTCGCCACCCACTGGGGGGCGCTGCCAGCAGCAGCTGCACAGTGCCATGCCGAGGGGGAGCCCCAGCCATGGCAGCCGCCAGACAGCACCAAAGGTGAGCTAGTGGCAGAGTGGCAAGGCAGCCCCCGAGGCAGCAGTCAGGGAGGAGGACGAGGAGGAGCTGCAGCCCAGTACCGACTGATCCACAGACCAGTCCCTGTCTCTGGACCGGGGGTTGGGGACAGCTGCTGCAGAACACTGGCAGCTCACGCAGGGCCTGCAGCTCAGACGGGAGCTCATTCTACCAGGTTAGGGCCAGGACTGAAAAGGCCCTGACCCTGGCCAAGGCCAGGCTTGCCTCCCTGGGGCCGGGAACGACCAGTACATTGTCAGCCGCAGAGCATAAGACTGCGGGGGGGGGGGGGGTATATGGTGATAGGCGGTCCCTCAGGTATGTGGGTCCCAGACCGCACAGGACCTTAAAGGTTAAGACCAAAACCTTGAACTGGATCCAGACAGCAACTGGCAACCAGTGCAGCTGCCTCAGCACCTGCTGGATATGGGCCCTTCACAATGTTCCTGTGAGGACCGTAGCAGCTGCATTTTGTACCAGCTGGAGTCTCCGTGTCAAGGACAAGGGTAGGCCTGCGTAGAGCGAGTTACAGAAATCTATTCCAGAGGTGACCATCGCATTCAGGGACAGTAAGGTATTCAAAATCTATCGTTGAATCTTATATTTCTTTATTTTGCTAACTAGCAGTTGTGGCTGGGGGTGGTTGTTGTTAGTGGATCAGGAGGATAGTCTGAGTGAGTATGATATGACCATTCTTTCCCATGGCTTTTCCTGATGTTAACTGGTCTCCTGGACACACTACATCCCCTGGTAGGAATAATGTTTGCATGCAGATGAACAGGCAGGTTTGTATGGTTACAATAAACAACGGATTTCCAGGCCATCTGGGGTATTATTGGTCAACCCCAACATTTTGAATTGCTCAGAAACATATTGGAAGTCTGTGTAATTCTTTTGATACTGGTGTTTATTGCAGAGCATCTCAGTTAATAGTCTAATCACAGTATTTTAAACCAGCTGATGTTTCCAAGTGCTTTCAAAGGTAACTTGATGTATAATGCATTACACTATATCCCTGGTTTTCTGTCTCTCTATAGACCATTTCCTCACTGGAGGCTTTGTGCCAGGCTGCAGGCTGGAGTTTGAGCTGGGGCAGGTTGACCTGCCTCTTCATGCTCCCACATGGGGGAGCATTTGACCCGGTGTACCTAGTCCGCCCCAGATTTGTGTTCCTGAAGGGGAGCCAAAGTTCCTATTGCAGAAATATTCTAGTGCAGGGGTAGTCAACCTGTGGTCCTCCAGATGTTCATGGACTACAATTCCCATGGCTCATGGGAATTGTAGTCCATGAACATCTGGAGGATCACAGGTTGACTACCCCTGTGGATTTTTCAAGGATAGGATTGGGGCTCAACCCTTCAAGCTAACCCATCTGATGCACTGTTAGGGCATGGACTATTAGGACCCTTGCCTTGAGAAAGAGCCTCAACAGTCTAATGTGGAGAACTTAATTATGAAGATGTTAGTGTGCACAGTCAGAGGCACTCTCCTTTGATTATTGCTTGATACTAACAGTGGGGCCCTGCTACTGAGTACAGATTTTGGGCCTTGGTCCATAGGATATGGCATTGGGCCCATTCTTAAATTAAGTCTTGGCTATAAGAAATCAAACGTTTGGAACCCATTTGTTATTGTGCTGCACTTAAATCTAGAATATTAACTGGTGGAGTGCACAGCTTTGGGAAAGAAAAATAAGCTCACACATTGCTGATTTTTGGAAAGTGCAAAAGGTGCAGATTTCACTATTTAAAATTATTGTACCAGAACTATCTAGAGTAGACTGTTTTGCACTTTTTACAACTTATTAACTCCCCCCATCTCATTCAGTAAACATGAGAGATATTTATTTTCTTGCTATTACTGTTTATTCAAATAATTACACGCTCCTGAATGCCTTACTGGAGACTATAATTTCCGTGTAGTAATTTGTTGTGTGTAACTGCTTTCGTGAACACAGAGAGCAGGCCAAAGGCTTTCCCTATCACTTCAGGAGAAAGATAATGCCTGATCTAAATATACACTAACCATATTCTGGACATCACATAGATGAATATTTATCATAGATTGTTGAGGATGATAGTATACATTCTATAGCAGGGGTAGTCAAACTGCGGCCCTCCAGATGTCCATAGACTAAATTCTGGCAGGGGCTCATGGGAATTGTAGTCCACGGACATCTGGAGGGCCGCAGTTTGACTACCCCTGTTCTATAGTGTCACGACTTCCCCCGCAACTTTGCTCTGTTCTCTCTTGGAGCTCTGGACCATTCATAGCTCATTAATCACTGCTAACTCTCAAAAGGATGTTGTAGAAATATTTTCTGAAGCTTTTGCCCTTGTGTAACATGGCTACTGTTGTAAAGTACTGGAATGTTTAAATGCCATGCATTTTGGCCTCAAGATTCTGTACTAACTGTCGCTTCTGGATAGTCTTCAAGGGCAGCCCTATGTAGAGTGTGTAGAAGTAATATAATCTAGATGTTAGCAGGACATAAACCACTGTGGCAAGATCTTTTCCGCCCAGGAAAGGCTGTAGTTGGCTCACCAATTGAAGCTGCTGAAAGGGACTCCTGGCCACTATGCCCCCTGTTTGTCCAACAAGGGGGCTCAATTTATGAAATGCCTTTTTTTGGGGGGGAGGTCCAAGTCCATACATAAATTTCACATGGTCAGACCTTCCCCCCACCAGTAGTACCTTCTTTGATTTTTGCACCCATGGCCTCTGGGTACACCAAACCCTCTGGACAGAGACAACCATTTCCTTAGCTTGTGGCCAAGTCCATTAAGGTAGGAGCAGAAGGGTCACGGACCCCATCCGGAGCTCCTGCAGACCCCCAGGGGTCCATGGAAATCGCATTCTGTGTAGATGGCAGGGACTGAATCGACCTGGGATTGGAATAAAAGCTCCATGCAGTTTACACCCAGGTCTCAGTGATACACACCAGATCAGCCTTCGTCTCCAGAATTAAATCATGGATGGCTGATGTAATGTTTAAACTCAAGATGCTCAAGCTCAATGGGATTTGACATCCCTCATGCACATGCATATGTAACATGGTTTGGATCATAGTTCGAGCAGCTTTGAGTGGTGACTCCAGCGCAAAGGGACATGGGAAAAGACAAGAACTTGACAATGCTTATTGCTGGTGTCACTGTGATGATGTTAGTATCCGTTTTATGAGGTTCCAGATTTCTCAGGGTACACTTTCCAGCAATTAATCTTCCACATGGTGCAGCCAAATGGAGGACTGTATACTTGGTGATTGGATGAGCTCTTCCTTCATAACAGATAGGGTTGCAAGGTGACTTCTCAAATTCAGATCCTGACTCATACAGAATGTATTTCTGGCTACAATGTAATCTAACCAGGAAAAAAAAGTAATTTGTCTCCTTTTCTTTGGAAGATAATGATTCTAAATCACCGATTTAAGACCAAATCTGATTTGTAAGGTGAGGAATATTATTGTGGCAATCATCCTTCTTTCCTGTGCAGAAAAGGGATAGCCCTTAACCCAGTTAGAGAAAAATAGCATTCTTCCATTTCTCCTCTACAAGCAATCAAGTCTGTGCTCTGTTCCAATTTCTCGAAAGGAAGTTCTTATTCTGGTTGGAGTGAGTCACACGACAGGATGTGTAATGTGAAGAGAAGTGAAATCTTCAAATTGCAATGTGCTATGATATGTTTTTAACTGTACGGGATTTTGGTGAACTGTTAAAGTAATAAGTATTGGGGAAATTGAACAAATAGGTTGCATTTAATGAATAGTGCTTGACTTTTCAAATTGTATTTTCATAGATCTTAGTTCATTTTGCTTTTTAAAAGAAACACTGAGTTGATTGTAGTCCTTTCGTATTATGCATTCCATAGGCTGCAATCCTAAAAGCACTTTCCCTGACAGCAAGCCGCAGCAAATCACGAGAGCTACCTTTGAACAAATCTGCTCCCATGGATTCCTTAAATGAAATAGCAACACCAAGGCAGAAGCACAATGTTCTTTTGGCAAGCAGGCAGGACAGAGCAAAATGCAGCTTATTGGCAGCCCAGTGGCAACACAACGATATCTGGAGTTTCACAAGTGTAATTGGCGTTTGCAGCACAGAGCTTAATGGCAAAGATCTACATGGAATCTGCTTGTGTTGGTAAAATATGCTGTGGTGTGAGAATGCATGCTTCTGTCTCCTAAGCAAACAGTGGTGCTTCCATTGACCCAAATTCTCCGTCGATGCAAAGTGAAACCTTCAGGAGTAACAGCAGTAAATACAGAGCTGAGCTGGGATTTCTCTCTCAGTGACACATTTTTATACACTGTTAGGTTTTATTGAGCACATATGCTCCACCTCTAAGCAGATTAATATGAATTTCTGGTGCAGCTTCTGGTGGTGCATACCCTAATTAGTTGAAAAACAGGTCTGAAAATGAAAGATAAACTAAGGGCCATTTTGCACGGCTTCAAAGTAGCAGAATGGTTGCTATTTGGAAACGCTACTAATTTGACATAACCCACGACGTCGTAGACAATCTGCAACAATCCTGAAACCAATCAGCAAAAAGCGCTTCGTTGTGGCGCTTTCAGGGGAATCCAGAAAAGTGGATTCACCCTCCGGATAGCGATACACTCCTGCAACCAATCTGCAACAGTAGCGCTAAAGATCTGTGCGTTACCATTGTTGCTGGTTCTTCAAAGTCCCTCCCCCTGGCTCTCTCCTCCAAACTTCCGGCGAAACGATCGCCATTTTTTTTTCTCCGAGCGAGCGGGGATAAACGCACCGGCGAGCCTCTTTCTGTTTAGAGGCTTCCCTGGCTTCAGTCCTTCACCTTTAGTCACTAAGCACAAACAACTGAAAAGCCCGTTTGCTGAAATAAAGTCCCTTTATTTTTTACAAATAAATTCAGCCGAAAATCGTGCCCGTGAGAGGGGGGGGGGGATTTTTTTTTTTATCACTCGAGGCAGCGTGCAAATGATCATACAATCAAACGACAGCTCACATTAGGCAGCTGGATGGGTCTCTCCGTAGCAACGAATCTACCTAGATTCATTGCTATGGGTCGTTTTTTTTTTTAAAAAAAACCTTTCTTAAAGGGAAAGGGGCTGTTTGGGAGCATGCTAACGGCTGCCCATTGGCTGCTTGACGGCCAGGGGCGGGACGAGCTTGGCAATAGCGCTTCCTTTCTAGCGATTTCTGCCGAGACCGGAAGCCTGTGGGAAACGCTAAAAAATGCAACTGATTCCACTACAAAGGCAGGTATGCATAACGACGAATTCCACTATTTTAAATGGCGATTTTTCATTCCGCAAACAATTTGCAACAAAGATCCCTGTGCGAAAAGGCCGAAAGAGATGGGCATATCTCTCCTGTTTCACTGAGCAGAGTTGATGTCCCATCTAAGTTTTCTGGGTTCTGCAGGGCCTGCAAGACGGAGCTCTTTTGCCAGCCATTTGGTTGAGGCCGGGCTGGAAGATTGGGTCCCTCCCTTCCTTTGAGCGATCAGCACCCACTAGGCTGACAACACCTGGGGTCATCTATTGAGGACATAGGCTGGGAGCAGTAGAGTGGAGGCTCCACGGGAGAGAATTGCCGCTGTTGACTGTGCTGACTGTACCAAATTGTATTGCTCCCGATTGCATTGGGGTTTTTAGTGGGTTTTGTATTTTTATTACTGTAAACCTCCACAAGCCCGCCTGGCCGAGAGTGGCAGTCTAGAAATGCAATAAATAAATAAGTTTATTTTGAATTGTACACTGCTATGCTATTTTGGGTGGAGAGAGACTAGTTTGAGCTGAATACATTTATCAATTATTGGTGAGATGTAACCAGCAGTAGACAGAAACAGCTTTGTGGGTTTGCTTCCCGAGCTAACAGAGGCAATGCTTCTGTAGGTTTAAATGCCTGTGGGGATGAATATGTGGTTATTATTTATAATTTCTACAATACAGTTCCATTTCAGGCAGGTCTTTCTGGGGGGCGCAGTGAAGCTGCAAGAGGCTTGGGGGGGGATACATTTAAGGGCTAGTCTTGCAGTCTGTCTGATGCTCCCACAGTCTCAAAATAGCCCCATTTAATAAGCAGAAACAGCCTCTGGAATACCTGGACCTGGGCGCTCACAACAATCACACGGCTAAGGTCTTGACCCCCAAGTTGTACCAAAAACTGATGAAGACCCCCTTGGTTTCACCATGGATGATGTTCAGACTGGGGTTGAGAATCCTGGCCATCCCTTCATTATGACCATCATGTGTGTCTCTGGCAATGAAGAATTGTGCATAATGTTTCGGAAACTCTGATCCCATTATTCAGGACAGCCATAGGGGGTACAGGCCATCAGACCAGCACAAGACGGGCTTAAACCCTGACAACTTGAAGTGGGGTAATAACCTGGACCCCAATTATGTCCTCAGTTCACAAGTTTGAACTGGTAGGAGCATTTGTGGCTACTGCCTGTCCCCTCACTGCAGCAGGAGAGAGATGCACGTGATGGGGGTACCCTAGAAAGAGATCTCAATGGAAAGTATTATGCTCTGAAGAACATGATGGATGCTGAACAGCAGCAGCTCATTGAGGACCACTCCCTGTTTGATAAGCCTGTTTCCCCATTTCTCTTTGCCTCTAGGATGGTGTGGGACTGACCTGATGCCTGAAGAAGAGTTGGTTCTTATATGCTGCTTTTCTCTACCAGGAGGAGTCTCAAAGTGGGTTCCAATTGCCTTCCCTTTTTTCTCCCCACAACAGACACCCTATGAGGTAGGTGAGGCTAAGAGAGCCCTGATATTACTGCTCAGTCAGAGCAGCTTTATCAGTGCTGTGTCGAGTCCAAGGTCATCCAGCTGGCTGCATGTGGAGGAGCAGGGAATCAAACCTGGCATACCTGATTAGAAGTCTGCACTACTAACCACTACACCAAACTGGCAACCCTGCTGAGAATGCTCCTGACAAGATGATTGGTTGTCTGGACCATCTGGAATAATAACAACCAAACCTTCCTTGTATAGATCAATGAGGAGGCCCACCTTAGAGTTATTTCCTTGCAGAAAGGAGGAAACATGAAGGAAGACTTCAGCCGCTTCTCCCCAGGGCTAACACAGATTGAAATGCTCTTCAAGCCCAAAAACTATGAGTTCATGTGGAACTCTTACCTTGGCTATGTCTTAACCTGCCCGCCCAACATCAGGATGGGCATCCATGCTGGAATTCATATCAAGTTACCCAACCTTGGCAAGCATGAGAAGTCTGGCGATGTCCTCATGTGTCCGAGGCTGCAGAAATGGGGCACAGGTAGAGTGGATACAGCTGCTAAGGGGGTGTTTTTGATGTCTTGACTGCTGGCCTCCTCAGGTTTGCCAAGGGAGAGTTAGTACAGATGGTGATTGATAGGGAGAAGCTGCTGATTCAAATGGACAAATGCTTGGAGAAGGGCCAGTTTATCGATGACCTCATTTCAAGTCCGAAATGAAAAGCACATTAACCCTTCTGCGCTTCCCCTTCCACCCATGCTTCTTCCTAACATATCGGATGAATAATCAAAAGAAAAGAAACACAACAACAACAACAACAAAACCCTGTTGTTGGAGTCCAAAAGAAGAAAATTTTCCACTTAGTTACACTTGTAGAGAAGTCTTCCATCCACATGTGTCAGAATTTATTTTTTGATGGCTGAGATGTCACTGACAAAACTGAAATAAAAACCATTATTGAGCCTGAGTCCCCCTCCCCCCCACAGTACCTTTTGATGTAGGAAGTATTTTACAATACTTGTTTCACTTTAGTATCTTTGTGATAGGACAGAACATTCTTGCAAAGCTATGAAATACTTTATTGTTCTGTAGGACTTGCTAATAACTACATCTTGCCAAGAAGAACCTGGAATGTAGAACACATTTTTTTAAAATGTTGACAGCTTGCCCTCTCCAAAGTTTGACAGTGGACTTATCAGTGCAAATTGAACTTGGCATTCACTGGTATGAGTATTAACTCAACTCTGCTTAGGCTTCTTCTAGCAGCCAATTGTCCATCTGAGATGAAATGCAGCATTAAGACAGAATCGTATTTGTATGTTTCATGAAAGATTATGAATTTCCATTCTTCTCAAAAACAGGTTCTGCTTTGTGTGTGCTCCTTTGCAAAAAGATGCAAAACTTTTGAAAAGATATCTGTAGGAAGAAGGATACCACCCTAATACTGAGGTAATTCATGCAGTGCTTTCTTCACTGGTCCCATATGCATAGTTGACCACTTGGGCTGAGAATGTGGATTGGTTGGCATTTGGCCCTACATCTAAATAACTACCCCCAAAGCACAACAAAATCAGATTCCAGTAGCAACTTTAAGACCAACAAAGACCGATTTATTCAAGGCATGAGCTTTCGAGTGAGGAAGAGTGCTTGCACTTGAAAGCTCACACCTTGAATAAATCCTTGTTGGTCTTAAAGGTACTACTGGACTCTGATTTTTGTTGTGCTACTTGAGACCACCACAGCTACCCATTTGAATATACCCCAAAGCAGTACATGGAATATCTGGATACACACCCAAACAGGTCACATTACTTTTAATGAAATGTGCATTTTAATGAATCCCTAAGCAATTGAAGTTGCAATGGGGTCAAAATTCTTGTTACTCAAGTGCTGAGAGTAAAACAAACAAACAACCCTACAATCAGAGTTTACCATGACAAGGTCAGGGTGACAAGGACTATTCCCTCTTTCCCAGTCCTAATCAAAGAGTAGTGTTTGCCCTAAAGAGTAGGTGAAATCTGATTCATTACCAATAATCACTCTTCACAAAATGAGTTTCCACTTTCTGGTGACTTTTACACTTCCATTTGCAAAGAAGATACACAGTATTCTCAGGGAGAAAAAAAGAGGGTTTGAGTCCAGTTATCACGTCAGACATCAAGCCTCAAGAAAACTGGGTATAACATTGGAAAAGTACTTATGTAACACCCCCCCCCAAAAAAAAATCCAGATCCCTTTATACCAGTGGTTCTCAACCTGGGGGTAGGGTCCCCTTTGGGAGCTGAATGACCCCTTCACAGGGGTCACGGCAGGACGAGCAGCTTGGCTGGGGGGGGGGGTGCCACTGTTGCCAATCCTCCTGCAGACGCCACACAACAGCCTTGTGGGGTAGATCGAGATGGAGCATTCATCTGTCTGGAGAAGTGGAAAAGAGCAAAATCGGCATGGTGGGACAAGAGGCAGAACTGAACTGAGAAACCCCAGGGAAAAAAACAATTTATTTACAATCATGAACAATGGATCTTCATGCCAATGGTCAGTTTTGGTTTAATTTCTGTGAAAGAACACTTGCATAATTTTATGGTTGGAGGTTACCACAACATGCCGCAGAACTGTATTAAAGGGTCGCGGTATTAGGAAGGTTGAGAACCACGGCTTTATACTAACTGATTCCTTAATACCACTAGAGGGAGTGGTTAGAAAATAGGATTATATATTTCTTCTTCAGAGGCACTGAGGGTTTGATTTGAAAGAGGGGCACACAAGAGAACAGCACTGCTTATTCTTTCCCAACCCTCTTCATGCCAAAGGCTCTTTCTCAGACACAGCTATAAAAAACAGAAACCAGTATATACATATATAAAATATTCCGCAGCCCAGCCACATTCCTGTAACACACTCCCACAATACATATAAAGCCAAAAACAAATAAAAAACCCACAAATGACTACCTATGCATTCATGACTGTTATCTCCTCCGTCTAGACACAGAGGCAGTAAGTCTCCTTATATCAGTGGTTGGGGAACGTGGACAGGAAGGTGCCTTTGCAATTTTCCTGTTCGTGGGCTTCCTAGAGGGAGCTGATTGCCCACTGTGTTAACGGAATGCTGGGCTTGATGGGCCTATGGTCTGATCCTGCACCAAAGGAAGAGCTGTAAAGTACCAAAGTCAATCCATGAATGAAGATGTCTATTTATCAGCCATTAGCTCTCTCCCAAAGGCTGCAAAAATTTCAGTGGTGTGTTCTCTTATTAGTGCATGTATTGCAATGAGTGACTTCACTCATTGGAATACATGCACTAATTGACTTCGGCACATCATTGATTGATTTACAGCTCTTTTGGTGCTTTTATTCGCTGCTATTCATATTTTATGTGTGTAGTGAATTGGTGGGTGTTAAAACAAGACCTCTGAAGAAGGCTCTACATGGGCTGACACGTGTTAGGTCTATTGGTTCATAAAGAGCATAACACACTGTTTTGCAATAGCCTATGGGGCTGAATCCCCCTTCAAGGATCGCTGCCTTGTTGTGGCAAGGGGGCTTGCGTAGTTCAGTGAAGCTATGAGCTATACCGTGCAGGGCCACCCAAGACGGACAGGTCATAGCTGAGAGCTCTGACAAAAGGTGATCCACTGGAGAAGGAAATGGCAAACCACTCCAGTAACTTTGCCATGAAAACTCTATGGACAGTTCCAATAGGCATAACGATATGACGCCGGAAGATGAGCCCCTCAGGTCGGAAGGTGTCCAATATGCTACTGGGGATGAGCAGACGGCTAGTACGAGTAGCGCCAGAATGAATGAAGCGGCTGGGCCAAAGCCGAAAGGACGCTCAGTTGTGGAAGTAACTGGTGGCGAAAAGACAGTCCGATGCTGTAAAGATTTTTATTCCATAGGAACCTGGAACGTCAGATCCATGAATCAAGGCAAGCTGGACGTGGTTAAACAAGAAATGAGAAGACTGAACATCGACATTTTAGGAATCAGTGAACTAAAATGGACAGGAATGGGTGAATTTAATTCAGATGACCATCAGGTATAATACTGTGGACAAGAATCTCGCAGAAGAAATGGAGTAGCCTTCATAATCAATAAGAGAGTAGGAAAAGCAGTCTTGGGATACAATCCCCAAAATGACAGAATGATCTCAGTTCGAATCCAAGGCAAACCATTCAACATCACAGTGATCCAGGTCTATGCCCCAACCACTGCTGCTGAAGAGGATGAAGTTGATCAGTTCTATGAAGCCCTACAACACCTTATAGAAGCAACGCCAAAAAATGATGTGCTTATCATCATGGGGGATTGGAATGCTAAAGTAGGAAGCCAAAAGATAACTGGGATAACAGGCAAGTTTGGCCTTGGAGTACAAAATGAAGCAGGGCACAGGCTGGTAGAATTTTGTCAAGAGAATACAATGGTCATAGCAAACACTCTTTTCCAACAACCAAAGAGACGACTCTACACATGGACATCACCAGACGGTCAACACAGAAATCAGATTGACTATGTACTCTGCAGCCAAAGATGGAAAAGTTCTATACAGGCAATAAAAACAAGACCAGGAGCTGATTGTGGTTCAGATCATGAGCTTCTTGTTGCAAAATTTAGGCTTAAATTGAAGAAAGTAGGGAAAAGCACTAGGCCACTCAGGTACGAACTAAATCATATCCCCGACGAATATACAGTAGAGGTGACAAATAGATTTAAGGAATTAGATCTGATAGACAGAGTGCCTGAAGAACTATGGATGGAGGTTCGCGACATTGTACAAGAGGTAGCAACTAAAACCATCACAAAGAAAAAGAAATGCAAGAAATCAAAATGGCTGTCTGAGGAAGCTTTACAAATAGCTAAGGAGAGAAGGGAAGTGAAAGGCAAGAGAGAAAGAGAAAGATACACCCAATTGAATGCAGAATTCCAGAGAAAAGCTAGAAGAGATAAGAATGCCTTCTTAAATGAACAGTGCAAACAAATAGAAGAAAACAATAGAATGGGGAGGACCAGAGATCTTTTCAAGAAAATTGGAGCTATGAAGAGAACGTTTCATGCAAAGATGGGTATGATAAGGGACCAAAATGGTAGGGACCTCACAGAAGCAGAAGAGATTAAGCAAAGGTGGCAAAATTATACAGAAGAACTATACAAGAGCGAGCTTAACATCCCTGATGACCACAGTGGGGTAGTTACTGACCTGGAGCCAGACATCCTGGAATGTGAAGTCAAATGGGCCTTAGGAAGTCTGAGCAACAATAAAGCTAGTGGTGGTGACAGCATTCCAGTTGAACTATTCAAAATATTAAAGGACGATGCAGTAAAAGTGCTACACTCAATATGCCAGCAAATTTGGAAAACTCAGCAATGGCCACAGGATTGGAAAAGGTCAGTTTACATTCCAATCCCAAAGAAGGGCAATGCCAAAGAATGTTCAAACTACCGCACCATTGCACTCATTTCTCATGCTAGCAAAGTTATGCTCAAAATCCTACAAGCTAGGCTCCAGCAATATGTGGACCGAGAACTTCCAGAAGTACAGGCAGGATTTCGAAGAGGTAGAGGAACTAGAGATCAAATTGCCAACATACGCTGGATCATGGAAAAAGCTAGGGAGTTCCAGAAGAACATCTACTTCTGCTTCATTGACTATGCTAAAGCCTTTGATTGTGTGGAGCACAACAAATTGTGGCAAGTTCTTAAAGAGATGGGAATACCAGAGCATCTTATTTGTGTCTTGAGAAATTTATATGCAGGTCAAGAAGCAACAGTGAGAACTGAACATGGAATCACGGATTGGTTCAAAATTGAGAAAGGAGTTCGGCAAGGCTGTATACTGTCGCCTTGCCTATTTAACTTGTATGCGGAGCACATCATGAGAAAGGCGGGATTAGAGGAGTCACAAATTGGGATCAAGATTGCAGGGAGAAATATCAACAACCTCAGATATGCAGATGATACCACTCTAATGGCAGAAAGTGAAGAGGAACTAAAGAGCCTGTTGATGCGGGTGAAGGAGGAGAGTGCAAAAGTTGGCTTGAAACTCAACATCAAGAAAACAAAGATCATGGCAGCCGGCCCTCTCAATTCCTGGCAAATAGATGGGGAAGAAATGGAGATAGTGACAGATTTTATTTTCCTCGGCTCCAAGATCACTGCAGATGGGGACTGCAGCAAAGAAATTAAAAGACGCTTGCTCCTAGGGAGGAAAGCTATGGCAAATCTAGACAGCATCCTAAAAAGCAGAGACATCACTCTACCAACAAAAGTGCGTTTAGTCAAAGCTATGGTATTCCCAGTTGCAATGTATGGCTGCGAAAGTTGGACCATAAGGAAGGCCGAGCGTCAAAGAATTGAGGCTTTTGAACTCTGGTGCTGGAGAAGACTCTTGCGAGTCCCTTGGACTGCAAGGCGAACAAACCGGTCAGTCCTAGAGGAGATCAGCCCTGACTGCTCTTTAGAAGGCTAGATCCTGAAGATGAAACTCAAATACTTTGGCCACCTCATGAGAAGGAAGGACTCCCTGGAGAAGAGCCTAATGCTGGGAGCGATCGAGGGCAAAAGAAGAAGGGGACGACAGAGAATGAGGTGGATGGATGGAGTCACTGAAGCAGTAGGTGCAAACTTAAAAGGACTCCAGGGAATGGTAGAGGACAGGAAGGCCTGGAGGATCATTGTCCATGGGGTCGCGATGGGTCGGACACGACTTCGCACATAACAACAACAAATGGGGCTGAATATGTGTTTTTAATTTTCTTTAAGTTTTTAAAATTGTGCACAATAAAAGTTATATAATTCTAATGCAGACATTCAGCCTTTGAAAGTCCTGATAGTTATCACTTGGGTTTTTATGGTTGCAGTAAGCCAACCTGAGCCTGTCTATCCGTGCCTCTTAATAAAACAGTAAGAGGGGTTGGGGTGGGCCGAATCTGGGATCAAAACTCCCGGATTGGCCTCTTGCCCCTGGACTGACAAGTGGAGAGGCCAATTGGGAGGCACGAAGCAGTCAAAAAGCAGGAGGGTGTTGTAAAGAAGAAAAACAGTCTTGCTGTCTTAAACAGTAGTGCTATGTTGTTATAATGTTATCTCAGGTTTTTTTTAAAATTACATTCAGGACACTTTAGGAGGAAGGAGGGAAGGAAGTCAACATTGCAGAATGGTGGGACTAAGGGGCACAACGAAAAAAAGGTGCAACCTGGAAGGGAACAAAGCATGATGGGAGACTGCCTCTGTTGGACCCTCAGTGCGAATTCCAGCCTGGGAAATAAGGGGAGGAAAGCCCAAATACAGAAAGCAAATTTCAACATGCAGCATCCAAAGGAAATCCAAAGTGAGGGGAAAACGAGGTATGATTCCTAATGCAGAAACAGGCCAGGAGCAAGCCAGGTAAAGGTAAAGGTAAAGGTATCCCCTGTGCAAGCACTGAGTCATGTCTGACCCTTGGGGTGACGCCCTCTAGCGTTTTCATGGCAGACTCAATATGGGGTGGTTTGCCAGTGCCTTCCCCAGTCATGACCATTTACCCCCCAGCAAGCTGGGTACTCATTTTACCGACCTCGGAAGGATGGAAGGCTGAGTCAACCTTGAGCCGGCTGCTGGGATTGAACTCCCAGCCTTATGGGCAAAGCTTTCAGACGGCTGCCTTACCACTCTGCGCCACAAGAGGCTCTTTCAGGAGCAAGCCAAGGAGCCCCTAAAGGGAAAGGAGAAGGGATTAATGGCTACAGGCAGAAAGCTACAGGAGAAACTTCCTGCGGGAAGTGGGGAGCAGGGATGTCAATATCTAAGCAACCTCAGAGAGTCAAGAAATAACCTGGCTAGAAGGCAAGAAGGTGTGAGGAAACAGGACTAGAAGGCTGGGTGAGGCCAAAGAGGACCGCTGGGAGTCCCAACCCCAAGCCAATGGTTGGTCACCTGGTCTGAGGCCAGGGACAACAGTCAAACCTGTGTTAATCCCATTTCCTTCTGCATCACATCCCTGGTTTGAACTGAGCCTCTGCAGAACTGCTTTTGCCCTTTTTGTGTACTGGTGAAACTTATCCAGATCCCTGAACTCCAAGGAAGAAGGGTGCGAAAAAAGTAGAATAAAATTTTGATAGAGGATGCCACATGGCTTCGCCTGCTGTATTTAAGTGAGCTGTGTATGTTTTACTGTACACATATTTTACACATAACAGCTCCTGAATTTTTATATAGTACATTTTAATCAGAAAAAAAAATTCATTTTAACAATCCTTACTTGTGGGCCTAGCCCACTGTTGTCTCTCTGCCCGAAATCCCAGCTCATTCCACCAATGTATCTATGTAATAACCAACCATAAATAAGCATATGTTAAAGATGCGCTCAGTCTCTGCTTAATGATATCCTTGGGGTTTAGAGCAACCTTTCATTAGCAGTGCATTATCCAGGGCTATATGGGTAGCTTTGTTGTCAATGAGAACTCTCATTTCCTAAAATTTCTCAGCTGGCCAATTAAGGTTTTCCATTTTCACTGTTCACATTGTCTTGTTGTATTCATTATGAAGTCATTGGGTACAATCCACTGGGAGGTCCTCCAGCCTAGCTCCATCAACATGAATAGGGTATAAATGCAGAAGCAGAGCTTCTGGGATTTGAATGGAAAGATTTCTGGAGGAATGTATCCTACATCTTTATAATGAGCCCTGCCCTGCATAGTGTGTGCGATTCTCTTCTATCAGACATCGGGGAACACAATTGGTGCCTATTCTTTTTGAAAGGGAGTATAGAGTGACCAATACGTTGAATGCAAACCAAACACATTTAAAAAAATACCCTGGTATTAAAGTATTGTCTACTGGATGAATCCAAGCTCTTCTAAGAAAATCCAAATAAAGTTATCCCAATTCCAGCTGTTACCTGTTTTAGTACATGTGCTGTGACTGTCCCCCCCCCCCCCAATTCATTTGTTTATTACATCTTGTATACACTACCTGGGAAGTAAGTCCCATTTAACACAGTCATTAAACTTGCCAAAAAAGGTTTTGGTGCTCTGCTGTCAGTTCAAGTATATAGATTAGCACATAAGTGAAAGCATTTCTTTATCACAGGCAGGGAAGAAAAGTTTTTCAGTGGTAAAACACTGAAACAAGAGCCACCATGGTGTAGTGGTTAAAGCAGTCTTTCTCAGCTTTTTTACTGTTGGAAAATCCCTGAAATATTCTTCAGGCTTTGAGGAAACCCAGAAGTGGCACGACCACGCAGAATATCATTGGGAAGGTACACACTAACTCCGGCCCTCTCCCCTTCCCAGCCCCTTCAGGCCCATCTCTCAGATGCTAGCCTAATGCGTTTTCTCAACCAGGGTTTTGTGACAGTCTTAGATGGGTTTCCCAATTGGCCTTCACATAGTGATATTATAGGACAGTGGTCCCCAACCCGCGGCCCGCGGCCCGCGGCCAGGCCGTGAAGGCCTTGGCGCCGGGCCGCGGCTCCTTCTTCCCTCCCCCCCCGAAGCGAGAAGCTCACCAGGCCGCGAGAAAATCGGCCGCCAAAGCTGCCGATTAGCTCGCTTCCCGGCGAGCTTCTCGCTTCGGGGGGGGGGGAGGGAAGAGAAGCTTGCTGAGCCGCAAGCTAATCGGCCGCTTTAGCTGGCGGCCCGGAGGGGCCGGGAGGGGGAGCCGTGGCTGCCGGCATGGCGGCGGCGCAAACGTGCATGTGCGGACTGCCGCGCACGCGTGTTTGCGCCCCTGCTGGGCGCAAACGCACATGCGCGGCAGTCCGCACATGCGCGCTTGCGCTGGGGCTGCCGCGCGTGCGCGGCCCCCCGGGCCGCCCTCTCCCCGGACTCCGGAGCAGCGGTCCGTAGCGGGCACAAGCTTGCGGACCGCTGTTATAGGACACCCTCCCTCCCAGTCTTTATGGCAGGGGTGGCCACACTATGGCTCTTCAAATGTCCATGGGATACATTTACCATTAATCCCTGTCAGTATATGGATGTAGGTGGCCCTTCAGTTATTGTGATCCCAAACTATACAGGGCCTTTAAGGCAGGCAGTTTAAATTGTAGCTGGAAACAAATAGGCAGCTAGTACAGATTCTTCATCACAAGAATGATGCAGTCCTTATATCCTGCCCCTAACCATAATTTGTCTGCCACAGTTTAGAGCAGCCTCACACAGAACACACTACAGTAATTTAATCTGAATGTAATCAGAGCATGGATCACCATGGCTTGATTACACACTGATGCAAAGACTTATGCATCGTGGGTGCACAAAGGGGGAAAGGGCACATAAAAGAAAACACTATTGTGAAAGAAGATGAAGAGGTTTAATTAGTCTCTCTCCCAGAATGAAAGAAAGGGTTAGGGAAGATGAGGCAAAAGACAAAGTAGCTATTTAGAAGACTTCAGAATGGGCAGGGGAAACCAGGACACTCTACAAGGTGCCTGGCTTCACCACAAACCCATTAGTATGATGTGTGGCCTACACAGGCTCTCAAAAGAAAAACTGTAGACATTGCGAAATTATATACAGGTTGGATTGAATGAGGTCCTGTGTCATAAATCTGTATATAAAGCTCATCTTCAGACTGAGATCAATTTCCCTGGAGAATATGGTTGGTTTGGAGGGTGGAGTCCATGGTATTATATTCCACTGAGGTCCCTCCCTGCCTCAAATCCTGCTCACTAAAAGCAAGAAGGAGAAGGAGAAGGAGAAGGAGAAGGAGAAGGAGAAGGAGAAGGAGAAGGAGAAGGAGAAGGAGAACGAGGACAAGAAGAACAAGAACAAGAAGAAGAAGAAGAACAAGAAGAACAAGAAGAACAAGAAGAACAAAAAGAACAAAAAGAACAAGAAGAACAAGAAGAACAAGAAGAACAAGAAGAACAAGAAGAACAAGAAGAACAAGAAAAGTTGGTTCGTATATGCCACTTTTTCTCTACCAGGAGTCTCAGACTGGCTTACAATTGCCTTCCCCTTCCTCTCCCCAGAACAGACATTCTGTGAGGTGGATGAGGTTGAGAGAGCCCTGATATTACTGCTTGGTTAGAACAGCTTTATCAGTGCTGTGGCGAGCCCAAGGTCACCCAGCTGGCTGCATGTGGAGGAGCGAGGAATCAAACCCAATTCGCCAGATTAGAAGCTGACACTCCTAATGACTACACTAAGCTGGCAACCCTACTGAGAATGCTCCTGACAAGACAGTTGGTTGCAGGTCAGGTAAAGAATTAATTTTCTGCTAGCAGGCAGTTGCTTTGAAGTGGAAAGCCTGGCCAGATCCCATGCGTTCTCACTCATTTGTGAATACAAATCTAATTACAAACTTTTCAAGGTGGGTATCTGTTTGGTGTAGTGGTTAGGAGTGCGGACTTCTAATCTGGCATGCTGGGTTCGATTCTGCACTCCCCCACATGCGGCCAGCTGGGTGACCTTGAGCTTGCCACAGCACTGATAGAAGTGTTCTGACTGAGCAGTGATATCAGGGCTCTCTCAGCCTCACCTACCCCACAGGGCGTCTGTTGTGGGGAGAGGAAAGGGAAGGCGACTGTAAGCCGCTTTGAGCCTACTTCGAGTAGAGAAAAGTGGCATATAAGAACCAACTCTTCTTCTTCTACCCATATTAGTCTGTCAGTAGCAGTAGAAAACAACAGGAGTCCAGTAGCATCTTATTCTCTAAGATTTTATTTTTTTTTGTTTGCTTATATAACCCATCTAATAATATATTTGACATCTGGGAAATAAAGCTTTCTGTCTATTTCTGTGCAAATGCAATTATACTTTATTATGGACACCTGTTAAGTCTTTATATGACAGAATCAAATGTTTGTTCTTTAAATTAGTTTATTTGGTGCTTTAAATTAGATTAGTTTTATTGATGATGTAGTTACACAAGACAGAATATGACTGATACACACACATTACTGGCCTTAATAGGATTATGCTTGCAGGGGTATGTCCATGAATTTTGAAGATCTTTAAAGCACAGTGTTGCTTCTTGCTCTAGGTTAATTATCACACTGTAGGTCAGGCATAAGCTGAGTGATCTGAGTTGAAATCGTAGCTGAGTTATTGATTTATGCTGCAATCCTGTGCAATCACTCCACTCTAAACCCACTGATTTCAATAGGTCTATATTGGAACAGCAGTGCATAGTAAGGCTCTTATATGAAGGTTCTTGAAGGTAACAGCAGACAACAATGGGTTACAGAATCATAGAATCACAGAATCATAGAGTTGGAAGGGGCCATACAGGCCATCTAGTCCAACCCCCTGTTCAACGCAGGATCAGCCGAAATCATTCTAAAGCAGTGGTCCCCAAACCTTTTATCATCGGGGACCAGTCAACACTTGACAATTTTACTGAGGCCCGGAGGGGGGCTAGTCTTTTGCCGAGGGACATCGCCGTCACCGTCTGAGCCCCTGCTCCACTTGCTTTTCCGCCAGTGCCCCTGACTTTCTGCTACCTGCTGGGGGGTAGTGCCGTACCGAGGGGGAGCCCCAGCCATGGCGGCCACTGGAGAGCACCAAAGGTGAGCCGGTGGCAGAGTGGCAGGGCAGCCCCCGAGGCAGCAGCCAGGAAGGAGGATGAGGAGGAGCCACGGCCCGGTACTGACTGATCAACGGACTGGTATCGGTCCCCAGACCGGGGGTTGGGGACCACTGTCCTAAAGCATCCAAGAAAAGTGTGTACCCAACCTTTGCTTGAAGACTGAGCTCACCACCTCCTTAGGTAGCCACTGCTGAACTACTCTGACTGTGAAATTTTTTTCCTGATATCTAGCCTATATCATTGTACTTGTAGTTTAAACCCATTACTGCGCATCCTTTCCTCTGCAGCCAACGGAAACAGCATCCTGCCCTCCTCCAAGTGACAACCTTTCAAATACTTAAAGAGGGCTATCATGTCCCCTCTCAACCTCCTTTTCTCCAGGCTGAACATTCCCAAGTCCCTCAACCTATCTTCATAAGGCTTGATCCCTTGGCCCCAGATCATCTTCGTCGCTCTCTTCTGTACCCTTTCAATTTTATCGACGTCCTTCTTGAAGTGAGGTCTCCAGAACTGCACACAGTACTCCAGGAGTGGTCTGACCAGTGCCGTATACAATGGGACTATGACATCTTGTGATTTTGATGTGATGCCCCTGTTGATACAGCCCAATATGGCATTTGCCTTTTTTTACCGCTGCATCACACTGCCTGCTCATGTTTAGTTTATAGTCCACAAGTACCCCAAGGTATCGTTCACACACAGAGTTACCTAGAAGCGTATCCCCCATCCAGTAGGCATGCTTTTCATTTTTCAGACCCAGATGCAGAACTTTACTTGGTGTCATCTGCAAACTTGATGAGTAGTCCCTCCACCCTCTCATCTAGATCATTAATAAATATGTTAAAAAGTACCGGACTGAGCACCAAGCCCTGAGGTACCCCACTACTCACCTCCCTCCAGTCTGATGAAACACCATTGACAACAACTCTTTGAGTGCAATTCCCTATCCACCTAACTATCTGAAAATCCAGATTGCAGTCCTTCAACTTATCCATCAGAACATCATGGGGAACCTTATCAAAAGCTTTACTAAAATCCAAGTAAACTACATCAACTGAATTTCCCCGATCCAGCAAATCTGTTCCTTGATCAAAAAAGGAAACTAGGTTGGTTTGACAGGACCTGTTGGAGACAAATCCATGCTGACTTCCTTGGATCACCAAATTGTCCTCCAGATGTTTGCAGATCGCTCCCTTTAATATCTGCTCCATTATCTTCCCCACAACAGAGGTCAGACTCGCTGGTCTGTATTCTTAGAGATAGCTTTTCATTTTTGTTATCTCTCTCTCTGCCCTGTCTATGGAATTCGATCAGCATATAGCTCCCACTTATAGCTAATGGAGGTCTCAGGATGTCTAGTTTCTAGAAACTTTGCTCAAGCTGCATTCTATGGCAGCTATTCTATTAAAGCTTATTAAAATAGTTCACCGAGTCTATTTTCAACGGTCCCACATTAGAGTTGCCTTCTCTTCCCCATCTCTGCCATAGCTATAATAAAAGAAAAATCCCCGAGAAATACCCTGCTGCCTTTTTAAGGAAAGCTGAGGCCATATCCAATTCTTTGCACTTCTTTTATTATACTGAAAACACTTTGAAAGTATTGTCACATTTTCAATTTTAGAGTCCCCCCCCCCCATGCTGATCAGTTAATTTGTCTAAAAGTGGGGAGAAATCCTACTGGCAGCTTGTCTTTGGCATCTTTTGAGGGACAGAGGCTCACTTATGCTTTCAAATACAAAATCCAATTAATATCTATATTAGAGACTAGGAAAGAACAGTTGTGGCTGCCTCGGTCTTCTGGTGCAGGGGTAGTCAATCTGTGGTCCTCCAGACGTTCATGGACTACAATTCCCATGAGCCCCTGCCAGCAAATGCTGGCAGGGGCTCATGGGAATTGTAGTCCATGAACGTCTGGAGGACCACAGGTTGACTACCCCTGTTCTAGTGAAAGTAATATAAAAATACTGTCCAGTCCACTGTGGTCCTTGTACCTAAGGATAATGTGCCAATTTCACACTGGCTCTGGCTTAACTGCTTAATGCTGAAAGCTCTTCAGGGTTTATGATATCCCTCCCCTAAGTGACTGATGGGAATACTATTATACTTTGCAGACTGTCGTTCTTCAGTCATCATTATGAACAATCTAGAGGTTATTTTACAGTTTAATCCTAAACAGAATTATCTGCTTCTGAGCTAAGAGATCAATAGACTTAGAAGAAGAGATGGCTTTTATACCCCGCTTTTAACTGCCCCAAGGAGTCTCAAAGCGGTTTGCAATTGCCTTCTCTTTCTACTCACTGAGGTAGCAGAGACTGAGAGAGCTCTGACAGAACTGCTCTATGATAGCAGCTCTAATAGGACTATGACTAGCCCAAGCTTGCACAGCTGGCTGCATGTGGAGGAGTGGGAAATCAAACCTGGTTCTCCACATTAGAATCTGCCACTCTTCATCATTGCACCAAGCTTAGAAGGGTATAATAAAAAGGGAGACTGCCCCTCCTTCTAGTGTTGTCAGTGAATGCCTTTTAAATTGAATCTTATATTCTTAATTGGATTTTAAGTGTTTAAATCTTTTAATGTTTCCTGTGTTCTATGTGGACCCTGATTGGATAGAAGGGCAGCATTAAAATGTTCTAAATAGATCAGCAACTCTGCCTAGGACTTCATTATTAATATTTGAAATCAAAGTTGCAGTTTTGACCCCCTGCTCACAAACACTACCAGCTGGCACAACTGCAGGCAGGTTTTAGGGATACCAAAAGGTCAGGCAGTCACAGATTGCCACTCATCTTGTTGCTTATAGGGTTCGGTGCTTCGGCGTCCAAAGTGGCCAGCTCTGCGCCTGCACGTCTGCACTGACTGGTGTGCCAGTGCCTGGGCCTCCCCTCCCCCCCTGCACCCCAGCACTGGCTTCTTCAGCCGGGAACGGCCACTTCGGACACCAAAGTGCCCAACACTAATAGAGAGCCCTGATCTTTCACACACCAGGTCCCCACTCTTGGCTCCAAAGAATCTATCAGACACAGCAGCCCAGTTCTTTTGGCAGCCACAGGGATTTCATAGAGCTATTGGGGATGGGACTCAAACACTGCTTCAGTCCTCTAATGTCACCATTTATTCAGTGACATGCTGTCTGAAGCTGTCTGCCCATGAGGCTGGGAGTTCGATCCCAGCAGCCAGCTCAAGGGTGACTCAGCCTTCCATCCTTCCGAGGTCGGTAAAATGAGTACCCAGCTTGCTGGGGGGTAAACGGTAATGACTGGGGAAGGGAATGGCAAACCACCCTGTATTGAGTCTGCCATGAAAACGCTAGAGGGCGTCACCCCAAGGGTCAGACATGACTCAGTGCTTGCACAAGGGATACCTTTACCTTTTAACAGGCACATACGCACAGACACACGCAGCCTCCAAGACCTTATGTGTTTTTAGTGTGTTTCTTCCCCTCAGACTGCACACATTCAGAAAGTTAAACTGAGGCGTTTAACTTTTATTGAAGGAACATTGGTGTGATTAAAGCACACACATGCACAATGCTTCTTGTTACTTGAACTTTTGAACTCTAACTCTGTCCATGTTTCGGAGCCTATTTGTCACAAGTTATCAGTCTCTCAGTCAGCCTTAGGCTACAGTTCTGCCCCTCACTTCTACATGGCTCTAGATCTTATTCCAGTTGACTTCTAACTGAACTAACCGCTAGTCAGGGGTGTAGCCGTGTTGGTCTGAAGCAGCAGAACAAAATTTTGAGTCCAGTGGCACCTTTAAGTCCAACAAAGTTTTATTCTAATAAGGCATTATTTCTTCTTCTTCACGCTGCATATTTGTTGGATATCTTAATGATGCTGTCTACTAATTTACTGCCACTTTACTCTTTCCTTTCATGGTCTGAGGAAGTGTGCGTGCACATGAAAGCTTACATCCTTATGTATTCATGGTTACTCTATATATTTGTGAAACAGCCTGGAGGGTGGAATGTATCCGGCTGTCCGAGTTGCACCCTGATTGGCCCTGCCCCTACAGCTCCCTCCCTCCCTCCCTGGATGCTAACCACATTCCTCTCAGATGCACCAAAGACAGAGAGAGACACACAGAGCCCTGTCAGACCAAACAAAAGCCCTCATTCCCTCCTATCGCTTCTGCTGTGAAGGAGGCAGAGAGAGCCACAGAGAGAGCTGCCCCAAGCTGCTGACAGAGACGCAGAGAGAGCCTCCCTGCTGCAACGGAGGGAGAGAGAGACAGACAGAGAGAGCTGCCCCAAACTGCACACTAGCCCTCCTTCCCTCCTACAAACCAGCATAATTATCTGCTATGCCTTCTGCTGCGAAGCACAGTGAGAGGGAGAGAGAGCCACACACACACAGCTCTGCACCTCCTGGTGTCCCCTGGGTCCTAGCGCCCATTGCATTCCTGCTTGCAATGGGCTTTCTTGCTAGTCTTGAATAAAACTTTGTTGGTCTTGAAGGTGCCACTGGACTCACATTTTGTTACAATCATAGAGTTGGAAGGGGCCATACAGGCCATCTAGTCCAACCCCCTGCTCAACGCAGGATCAGCCCAAAGCATTCTAAAGCAACTAACAGCCATAACTGTCATAACTGTTGAACTAACAGCCATAACTGTCAGCCCTCCTCCTAACATTCTGTCAGATCTTGCTGGCAGCTCACAGAAGGCTACAGAACAGGATCTATCCATCACAGTAATGTATCTTAATATATGGCTGATTCCACTGTAATCTGTCATAGTGCTGAATTAGCATCTACAGCATGTATGCTCAGTTATTGATTCCAGCGAGCATTTAGCATCATACAGCAGAAAATACATTGCTAATGTTGCAAGGACGTTCCTGCAAAGGCTGTAAATGCTTCAGATCAAAGTCCCAGTGAGTCAGACAAATAGTACCTCTAGCACAGAATCTTGCCAACAAAAGCTGCCGATGCTCAGTGATAACTAAGTCACTGAAATCCTTAACCTCTGAGTCAATGTTGGCAATTGCTGTATAAAATAATCAACAGCCAGATGGCAGGAAGGCAGTTGTTCAAACATGTATATACAAGAAATGTATACAGTGAGACTGTGACAATAAAATGTTTTACTTTGTGGTGGAATCTCACAGGTGCTTGCTTTATGGAAGAGGTTAGTGTATGACAAATTGCGGCATGTTTTGTAGAATTATCATATATATACTAGGGACAAAGCCTGTTGCATTCAGGAATACAATGGGCACTAGACTGGGGTGGGATTGGGGTGGAAGAACTCTGCAGATGACCTCCCCCCCCCCAGGATCTGGAAAGGCTGCAGGCTAGATGCCCTGGGCAGGGAACTCACCACAGTGGCGGCTCTCATGCAGCAGGGATCTGCAGTCTCCAAGGGAGAGAAGTGGAAGGAAAAGGGGGTGGTCAGGGGTGGAGGATTGAAGGCGATTGGCTGGCTGTTGGACAGACAGGCAAGCCGGTTGGAGGAGGAGGCACTCAGGACAGCCATCCTGAGTGGGTGTTAAGCACTGAATGGCACTTAAGCCATGAGACCAGCTTCTACTCCAAGCCCTTACCAGGAATATATTATGTGGAATTTGCATTGAAATTCTGCTTGTTTCCATAAAGAGCTGTTTGGGAATGCTATGAACCAATAATCCTGTCACCATGTCTGCTCCTAGGCACAGGTTTGTATGAATGAAGCTGACTTTCCAGACTGTTGCCATATTTGCTGTGGGGAAACCTGAACTCTAAGAAGAAAATCTTCCTTCCACAGTCTCCCACTTTTATACTAAAGCGGTTTAGATTTTACATCGAGTTTGAGGGGATGTTGCTTAATAACTAATCTGTGAATGAGAATGTTAATGTAATGGGATTCTTCTGTGCCTAAGTGCTACTTGATGAATTTTTGAGAGGTGGGGGATAGATGAACAGCGCTTAGAATGAGGGGACAGGTGTTTGAATATCTATCCTTTTCTGACATGTGACTTAACCTGTATTGCAGAGAGGGTCAGCTGTATGGAAGGGCAGTATAAAAATCTAAAATCTAATAAACAAACAAATAAATAGATATTCCCTTTTGCAGCTTCGTGTGACTGGTAGTGCTGGTTTCTTCAGCAATATGGCAGGCACCTTCTGCTAAGAAGAGGGAAATGTTTACTGGCTGTTGCCTGCCTAGGCTTTTATTACTCTTTTAAGGTTGCTTCTGTTCTGTTCATAAAAGAACAAGTGTGACACAACACACCATTTCTGCACCGGAGATTCCACACCAGGCTGCAGCCTGGAGTTTGAGCCAGTACGGGTTGCCCCGCCTCTTCCTGCTCCTGCTTGGGGGAGCATTTGGTCCGGTACACCTCACCCACCCCAGATTTATGCTCTCACATGGGAGCCAAGGCAGCAAAGTTCCCAATGCAGAAATGATCACTGGGCAACATATTGTCAGAAATCCACAGACTGAGGGTTTGGGTCTCTGGGCAGGTCTCCTTGGCGCATGCCAAGGCATGCTTAGTGTTACTCTTTGCCTTAAGGTTATTATTATTTGAATTTTCAGTCACCTAAGATTCATAGTAACATAGAATTCCTTCTTCTTTCCTAATGAATGAGCCCCACTTAATTGGAGAAAAGAACTTTATACGTATTAGCTTTGTACTGTTTATTTATTTATTTGATTTCTATACCTCCCTTCCATAAGGCTCAGGGCGGTTTACATACAACATGGGGGATACATGGAATTAATTAGTACATAACATAAACAAATACAACAACAACAACAACAATCCAATAACACAATTTCAGTGATCATAAACAATACAACAGGAATGGAATTCAGCCAAGGCCCCCAGAGAGGACATACTGGTTCAGGCCATGGAGGGATATCTGAGGAGGGACCTGTTGACGGTCTCAGGCAAATGCCTGGTGCAGGAGCTCCTTTTTGCAGGCCCTGCAGAATTGAGTTCTAAAGGAATTTGTTAGAGGTTGAGTTGGTACAAATCAGAATCAAGCTACAAAATCCATATATTACCTTTTTGTCTGGACCAACCAACTGTATAATTGATTCATCTCAAATCTACTATCTTCAACACACAGGAAATTATAAATTCCTCTGTTAATCCATTAGTTTTATCAACTAAATGTCAACAGTTATTGCTTAATGTATTTCCTTTATTTAATCTAGAAACTTCTTTAGTAATGAAGATACCTGGAAATGGGTTCTATTGCAATAAATTAACCTAATCAAGGTTCAATTAAGAAACCATCAATTAACTACTATGTTCTTGATATATGTAATAAATGGCTCTAAATATAGTTGCAATTTGAATCAATCACCTTCTGATACAGAAAAACTGAATTTAAGAAATTGGTTTATATTGATTAAAATAACGATTTATCTCAGTGAATTAATGTGTTTCTAGGCACTGAATCAATTAATTACTTGAGTGACTAGATTTGATTCATTCTTTATAATGTGAGCCGATTAACACAAATTCTTGTTCTTTTCCCCATATTAAATCGACCAAGTGTTTGAAGTGTGATAATTAGGTAATGCTTATCTTTGTTTTATGAGATTATGAAAGTACTATTGCTCCATTCCTATGGTAGTCTTTGTATTTCACATAATTTTCCATTAAGCACCTTTTAAAGATGCAGAAGCTCTGCTAGATGGACTAGAGAGGAACAATCCCACAGCGATTGGAGGATGCACACTGGTTGCTGATGCCTTGGTCTGCTCTGTGTTGGGCATGGAGAACATCCTTTCTTCTGCACCCATTGGAAGGCTTTCTGAAAAGAGCAAAGACAGACATAGAAGATAAATTGATAATAGTTTCTGAAACAGATTGCATGTAGTCTCAGGATTGCAGTGGGTGGTGGTGAATTACAGAATAAGAGTCTTGCCACTAAGGTGCTCTTCTGGTTCCCTTGCCTCATACCCTTTCCTTCTAGGTGTTGATCACTCTTGAGATTCATCTGTTGGGGCTACACGTATGCGGCCATTGAGTTGGGAAGCTTTCAAATTTCTCTCTGATCAGAGTCCTCATTTGAATGGGCTGTTCCGATCAGCCTTGTTCCAGTCACAGAACGGACTGGCATGCTTTAATTTAATTTAATTAATTGTGTTAAGTAATTTGTAGTCTGAATACATATTGAACTCTTAGCCTCAGCAGTTCATTGCCTCTCTGTGTTTTTTGTTCGCAATAGAAATGTTATTGTAGTGCAAATCATTCTCTCTGACTTCTGTAGCCTCCAGTAACAGTGGGGGTTTTGTGTTGTTTTTGTCACCTGAAATCTCCCTTAGAGGGGCGAGTCTATTAATTATTCTTGGCTCTTCCATGTTAATAACTCTCACATACAGAGTTGTTGTACCATCCCAGGTTTAATTGGGCAGGATGGAACAGTGTCTGGTTGGGGGAGGGCATAGCTAATTGCGGTTGCCTCCTATATGTGCAAGCAATATAATAAGTACTGTGTATGCTGTATTTACAAATACAATAGTTTTTAATACGAGCAAATTTTGGTTAAACTTTATGAAAATGCTCCTAGCTGTGAAGATAGATTGTACTTTCATGGATTTAATTCCTTAGGCCATACTCATAACTGTGGTGCTGTTACAGAGACACTATCTCATAGGATATGTTGGTAATATATATTTTTGACCCTGTGGGTAGCCAATATCAAGAGGTTCTTGCTATGAACCACAACAGTTCTGATAGAAGGTATTTATGTACAGGATTACCTTGCATCCTGACACAGTAACATGTATGCATGCAAAAAAAAAAAAAAAGTGTCCCTGGAACCAGCATAAAGGGAAAAGTCATAGCAAAACAAGTTTACAATACTGCAAGGAAATGACACAGAAAATGCATGCTCGCTGCCATGAGGAGTAAGTGCCATGCAGAATCAAAAATACAATGGTGGTGCAGAAACCAGGAAAAGGGATTTTTTTTTGCAGTGTATTTGTGTGTTTTTTTCCAGTGCATAATACCCCCTGGTCAAAAGACCTCACTTCAAGTAGTTTATGAAACTTGGATAGCACAATATTTACATTTATAAATAATCTGAAAATAGCTATTTAAAATAAAGTAATTTAAGATTAGCTAAAGAGAAGGCTTGGAGCTTTTATATGAGCTGGAGCTGGTTCAATTAACATGTAAAATTAACCTAATCAAAGCTGTGATTCCTCAAAGTCTCTAAGATATGTTGATGCAACAATACATGGGCCACAGTTGTACAATTGTATGCCTTGTCAAACAGAGAGAATGCCCATTCAGTGCATTCACAAATATATGGGTTGCACCAGAAGTGACATCATGGTGATTTTGCAATGCCAAAAAAGGCATATCTCTATTTTTACGACTGTATGAGGAAGGATGTTAGAGCAGTATCATGATCATTGCCTATCCAATTAATGCCTTACTTTGATGGCACAAATGCTGATAAAGTTCTGAAATATTTACTACATAACAAGACTCTTATTATTACCTTACACCTTTTCTTCCTCAGGGATACAGCCAAAAGTTCCATTTCATCTGATAGTTTTGATGACAAAGTGCACATTTGGGCTTTCAGCCTTCACAATTACAAAACATCAGCTGAAAATTAAAAAGTGTACTTTTTATGTTCTGTACAAAGAGAATGAAGATGTGACCGCTCGTTGTGAACTGTCTGGTTCAGTGTGCTGGAATTAAGATGGAAGCTTCAGTTTCCAAGACAAATCCTTGAAAATTTGATACTTTTTAAAAGCCTAGCACACCAGTTTACATTTATCTGTTTACAATATTTGTATACCCCTTTTCCTTTGCATTACGGGACAAAGCAGCTGACAGACTTTAGGCCCACAATCCAAAATAAAAACCCCACTAAGTTACAAACTAATAGTTAACACTAAACTTCAAGAACCATAGATCCCTTTCCGACATCATTCAGATCTCAAAAGGTAAACAAATACATGGAAAAGCTCTAGGATTAGCAATCAGACTTGTGGAAAATACTCCAACCAAATACCTACCAAGCCAAAGCCCCATGGAATAGTTCTGGGGGAGGGATCCTCCAGCCAAGGAACAGCTTTGGGAAGTAGCTGCAATGAAAAGGAATGGAGAGGCTAATCACAGAAAATGTACTGCAAGATGATGGTTCTGGTAATCTTTTCTAGAATGTTACTGAAACATAATGCTGTTTACAAGCATAAAATGCTGGAGCTCACGGTACGTTTTACAGGAAGCACACCCCCTCCTACTGTAGGGCAAGTGAAATTTGGCAGATGAATTTAGGGCAACTGGAGATTACTAGGCAAAGTTGGAAAGAAGACTTTCACATCCTAGGCAGCAGGTCTTTTATAGTACCCCTAGGTAGGGGGTAGAATTGGAACAACTGTAGTTCTGCAGGTAGAATCTGGGCAACTGATAACCTGCAGGCCAGGATCATAAGCATCCTTTTATTCTCAAGTCCCAGGCAACAGGTATTTTATACAAACTCTAGGCTGGGGTCAGAGCCGGAATTTAGGAAAGGAATTTTTGGGGAATAGGGACATTTACATTAATCCTGGTGTCACATTGTTACTTCTTCCAGTTTATGCCAGAAGTGATGTCACAAAGTTGGGGAGGAAATGCCTATTTCACTCCCCTCCCCTCCCTCCCGTCCCCTCCCCAGCCTGTTGAATGATGACAAGGAATGGGAGATCAGCCCTACATGTATGCAGGGTGGTACTGCTTCATAGTAGTAGATGCCTGCACATCCACATGGCCTGCCTCTCCTGTAGTCAGGTAAAGGTTTAAAATGTTTACGCAGAAGCATAAACTGCCACCATCCTATGGTTTAAATATGTGTTTGTGTGTGTAAAATGTGGTCCAATTTCAGCTAACCTATGGCAACTCTATAGGGTTTTCAAGGCAAGTGATTAAGCCAGGCTTTCATGAAACCCTGGGGTTTCGTGCTGGCCCTAGAAGGGTTTCCCAAAAGAGTTGGAATTAATTAATTTCTAACATATTTGTTAAACATTTATTGGGTGATATGACCACATATAGCCACATTGACCCCCCCCTCCCAATGGCCAATGACGGGCCTGGAGGGGGTGGGAAAGGGAGGGGCCTGAGTGTGCATGTACACAGCCATAGTTCCCAACCATGTTCTGCACGATCGTGCCACTTCTGGGGCTTCTCAAAGCCTGAAGAATATTTCAGAGGTTTCTCAACAGTAAAAAGGCTGAAAAAGGTTGGGTTAAGCTGATGTAGTTTGCGATTGCCTTCCCCTGCAAAGACATCTTTGGTGTAGTGAGCCAGTTTGGTGTAGTGGTTAGGAGTGCCGACTTCTAATCTGGCAAGCCAGGTTCGATTCTGCACTCCCCCACATGCAGACAGCTGGGTGACCTTGGGCTTCCCACGGCACTGATAAAACTGTTCTGACCGGGCAGTGATATCAGCGCTCTCTCAGCCTCACCCACCCCACAGGGTGTCTGTTGTGGGGGGAGGAATGGGAAGGCGACTGTAAGCCGCTTTGAGCCTCCTTCGGGTAGGGAAAAGCGGCATGTAAGAACCAACTCTTCTTCTTCTTCTTCTTCATCTTTGGCGGTCTCCCCTCCAAGTACAAAGCCTGTTCAGCTTTTGAGATCTATGAGATCAGACTATACTCTATAATTCTACATCCTCCAGGTTTAAAGAGGAGACTGAATACATCTAACGTATTAAGGTACCTTTGCATATTAATGGTTACCTGTTCAAAGATTTATAGAGAATTTAACCCCCTCCTCCAGTACAAACAACTTGGTTGATATAGTTGAAGCGTGACAAATATAGGCAGTGGGTCAAGGCACAAATCTTAATGCCTGCCTCTGGGGCAAACTTACAAGCCTCCAGACTTGGTTAACAACTATGCGGTGATTTTCGGCAGGAGAATTGGGCAAGGAAGAAAGCTAAAACTGCCTGTTGTCTCCCCACATATTCTCCCATTAAACTGCAGCCGTATGGCAGCAACTCATAAAAGGATCCACAACTATAGATAATGTAGTCCTTCTTTGGATTCTGCTAGTTGGCTGATGGGAATAAACAGAAATGGTGAAGATCTCTATATTGCCTAAGTCCAGTCCACCTATCCATATATTCCTACTTCTTTAAACAAAACAATTTTTTTTTGTACCTGTTATAGGAATATCCGAAAACTTTTTCTGCCTACCAGAATACGTAGTCTGAAATGAAAGTAGATTATGATCTCTTTTGACAGTTATTAAATGGAGAAGTTGATTTTAATTCAGATTTCTAACTGAATTCTCCCCCATCGGGAAGAAAAAGCAATAACCAGAGAAAAGGAAAAATCAGGAGCTACACGAGACACCTGAAAAGTCAATACTAGAGGTGGAGTGGAGACCTCCTGCAAAAGCTGGCATGGAGGGCTAAAGAGGAATGGGTGAAATTAGTGCCTGCCTGCAGAAGCAAACATTTTTGCTGGCTTAACACAGGAAAAGTTGTCACTGATTAGGACAGTTGTTATAAAGACTGCCAACCTACAGGTGGAGTCTGGGTAACAGAGATCAGTTCTTGTGGAGAAAGTGTATAGGAAGATAGTCTCACCTCACCACCAAGGTCCCTCCCTCTCCAAACCCTGGTTTTCCTGCTGGCAGAGTTTAAATATGCAGCACCAAATAGTTTTATTGGGAAGAGAAACAACTTTTTATGGAAAGAAGAGAGAGAGACAGAGACCTAACTAATTGCCTAACTGTTCTGTTTTCTTCATTCAGTCTGTACTATTGGCAAGCAGGTGTGCTCAAGTGTCCTCAGGTGTGCTCAAAGGAAGTCTCCATTGAGTCAATCAAGATACAGAGTTTAGGAAGTTCCTAATTAACTATGTCAAATACACGTTTCCTCGGATACCCTCTGAAGGATGCCCCTCTTAATCATGCACATTACAGATCTTGCATATTCCAACAACTCCACCCTCAAAATATCCAGGCATTTCCCAGCACAGAGTTCGCAGCACTAGTTACTAATCATGTTTCCAGTACAGTCCCAATGGAACTCACCCACAGGAAACTGCTCTGAATCATTGCAGTGGAATCCATTGCTTCTGTCTTGCATGCAAGGACATGAAATGTATTGATGGAGAGAGACTGGAAGAATGAAAAGAGCAGCCACCCCAAGCTCCGCTACTGAAAGCAAATTATTTCCAGGCTCCTAATTGCTTCTTGCGGCATTTCCTTGTCATTCCCTTTCATGTCACTCGCTGACATGGAGCTCCTTATTCAGTGTGATGATAGCTAATCACCACATTGTGACCTCCTTGAGCCTTAGTTGGCCATAATTTTTAACAAGCCGGGGAAGACCAGAACAATCAATGCCCAAGCGACTCTGTAGTGCTGACATTCCCTTTATTGGCATTCTCATTCGTTAAGCTGAGTTTACAAACGGAATGGAACAGAGAGCTGTCTGCAAGAAGATGTGAAGGATATGAAAAAGAATTTTCTTCATTTGATTTGTGAGCATGCCATATTTCATTAATGTCCTCAAATTCTCCTTCTTTGTGAGACAGCTGAAGCATTTCTGTCTGGATCATAATTGCCTGTTCAGGAGGGCTTAGGGATGGTCTGGGCATTTGTTAGCTACGAGTGATCTATTTCTCCTCTGTTCAGTGATGAAGAGTGGGTGTGGCCAGAGGCAGGAGGCAAAAGAGGTAGGTGAGGCTGAGAGAGCTCTGAGAACTGTGACTTGCCCAAGGTCACCCAGCTGGCTGCATGTGGAGGAATGGGGATTCAAACCCAGTTCTTCAGATTAGAGGCTGCGGCTCTTAATCACTACACCAAGCTGGCTCTTGAAGAGGGAGAGAGAGGCTGGCTTGCTTTCTGTAGCTTTCCTCTTTGCCTTCCTTGCTTATTATTGCACTTCTTTGTATGGCAAACTACTGTGGTTCCCCCCTAGCTAGGGAGAAAAGCTGATTATAAATGGGTAAACAAACATGATTGCCTCAAGATAAGCATGGTCATTACTTGGGCCTGTCATCCAAGAAGTGTTATAGCTTTGAAGCAGACAGGAATAAGTCTGAGGCACTATCAGATTTCTCCGTGCCTTCGCCAAATTCCACGTCTAAGGAATTTTTTTTTTGAGGCAGACTTGTATAAAGTTCAACGGGTGTGAAGTTGTTAAACATTTTTAGTGTAGCTACACCTCAAGCCTTGATCATCTGAGGAGCATATAGGTGGAACCTTTAAATAGCAATGAAGGTACAGAATGCTAGACTTGCAAATCAGTCCAGGAGATACACTTCCAGATTTGTTGGTGGCAGCAATTATTACCCAGAGAGAATCTGATAACCCCCAGTGATAAGAGGAAGGGGAGCTTCAACTTGACAAGACCTGGAACAGCATTATTCCCCCCCCCCCCCCAGTCTCGTGAAAACCAAGGGAATGGCTCTTGGGAGTCTGTTCCTGTACACATGTGCATGAGGCATGGAAGACTGGAGAACTGAAGGCTCCTTCCCGCCATCTTACTGAACTGAAAATGAAACCCGGGGGGTTTCTTGGTAGCCATAGAAAGGTTTCCTGAATGGGTGGGAGTTATTTTTAAATATATTTTTAAAATTTGTTAGACATCTATTGAGTGATATTACCATATATGGTCATGTTGACCTGCCTCCTCTCTCCCAAAATGGCCAATGCTGACCCTGGAGGGGGTGGGAAGGGGAGGGGCCCCGGGTGGGTTTTTACACAGTTGCGTTTCCCAACCGTATCCTGCATGACAGCACCACTTCTAGGGTTTCTTGAAGCCTGAAGGATGTTTCAGGGCTTTCTCAACAGTAAAAATGTTGAGAAAGTCTGCCAGAGAAGGAACAACTGGCCAGGGGAGGGGTGTTGAGAAGGACAAAGAGCTGAAACTTCTCTTCCTTCCTCTCCCACAAGCAAGCTTTGATAAAGGGTCAGTTTCATTCCCTTGCCCACTCCACACTTTAGTGCACTGCTGCACATGGCAGCTGCTCTGCATGGTCCCTCAACCCCCAAAATCAAGGGTAGTCAACCTGTGGTCCTCCAGATGTTCATGGACTATAATTCCCATGAGCCCCTGCCAGCATTTGCTGGCAGGGGCTCATGGGAATTGTAGTCCATGAACATCTGGAGGACCACAGGTTGACTACCCCTGCCCTAAATGATCATTCTAGGGTCAAAAAGAGCTTTAGGAAAGTCGGAAGGCACTGGGTGCCTCCCACACAAGGTTGGCAGGATATTGCCCAACAAATCAATTCAGCCTGAAGAAAAGGAAGTAGCAAGAGTAAATCCAAGTTCATCTGTCTCAGACTGATGCTTCTCTTAAAGTTCTTTTGTTGAAGGATGGTGACTCTGAGGTCAGAAGCAGCTTGGTGTAGCAGTTAGGAGTGCGGACTTCTAATCTGGTGAGCCGGGTTTGATTCCCCACTCCCCCACATGCAGCCAGCTGGGTGACCTTGGGCTCACCACAGTACTGATGAAGCTGTTCTGATCGAGCAGTAATGTCAGGGATCCCTCATCCTCACCTACCTCTCTGGGTGTCTGTTATGGTGAGAGGAAAGGGAAGGCCAATGTAAGCCGCTTTGAGACTACTTCGGGTAGAGAAAAGCAGCATATAACAACCAGATTAGAGGCTGCCCCTTTTAACAACTACAGCAAGCTGTCTGATTAATGGATGCTCTGAATTTAGATGAAAAACACTCATGTTCTAGCTAGTATAACATATAGGCCAGCATCTAAGAGAATCCTGTTTTGAAGAAGAAATATAAGGGAAATCTTGATTGAAAATAATGCAGACACTTGTAAGTTTACTAAAACCCCTGTCTACAGATTAGTACATATTTCTTCACTGGGAAGCCATTTACTATCCTTTTTAGCCCTGAAGTGTTCTTGTTCTCTTGACTGTTACTCAGTGATGCTTCACTTTCCTCTGGGCAAAAAGTCACAGACTACTGGGTTATTTATAAGTCATCACATTCCATTCTGGTGGGTTGTTTTGCTAGTAGCACCCGAAGCATTAACTTGATAGATGCCTTTCAACTTTTATTTGAATATCAAAAATCTGGTAGGACACTAGCAGTCAATGAACCCAACTAGAATCTCACTAATTAGAGATAATTGATAACATACAGTTATAATTCTTTGATCAAGAGAAAATGCCATTTCTAGCTTTATTATGGTCTCCAGTACAACTGTCTAAAGTTCTATGTGTATAAAATTCATGTATATGTATAAAATTCTCCCCTATTTTTTTCAGAAGAAAAATACTGTAGAATCATGGCCTAGTGGTCTGTGATAACATGACTGCTCCCAGCATGTGAGAGAGGAGGAACTATGTCATATACAGAAAACATGAAGATCTGAGAGTCAGAATGGAACTGGATTGAAACGAGTTGCTACTCAGGCATCCTCTGAGTGCTTGAGATCATATGACAACTATTGTTTATCCCATGAGAAAACATCTGACAAATGACCAAAGGATGCAGCTATAAAAGACTCTGCAGGTACTGGAAAAACTGATATATGTTAACTTCTAGCATTCCTTGACATCAAGTTCAGGACAAGAACAAAAAGTCATTTCCTCTGTCACTTTTACTAAAACGGTTGTGCTGTAATGAAGTGCTGGGTTGTCATTTCATCCATTCTGCTCTAACTATTCACAAAGGGTTTGTGCTGGGCTCTTTACTCCATTTTAATTTCCCAGTTGGTTCCATTTGATATATTTTGATGAAATACTCTCTTTGGGTCCATCAGTCAGATCGGCACTTTTGAGCTTTGTATTTTCCCCCATTTACCTGCTTCGTTTCTCTTTCTTCCATCCAGACTTTGTAAAGAGTTTCTGTAGCAATGGCCTGTATCTTAGCAGTCTGCTGAGCAAAGTTTGAACCTTTCTCCCAGTCTTCTTCCAGATTAACCCATGGCTCTTCATTCTTAGGCTGGAGGAAAGCTTCAAACGTTGCATGATGCTGGTGGGGGTAGGATATAAGTCATGGATAATTAGCTTCAGGCTACACATGGTTCTCACATTGTGACTTCCCTTATTCATGTGCAGCCTGCTGAAACAAGAACTCAGAGGCCCAATGCACAACGATGTGGAATCAAAAGAGCATTTAGAAAATACCTGATATATTGGTTAATGGGATCCTTTGGATCAGTGCTACTATCCTAAGAGAAGTCACACTCTTCTAATTCCATTGAAGGCTGTGGGCTTAGAAGGGAGCCATTTGGCTTCAGATGGCAACGTCAATTAACTCTGCTTTAAACCAAAACGTTGACTGGGGTCAAAAGGGGACTTAGTTCACATCTTATGCACTGGGGTTTCTGATTTCTCCACTGATCACATAAAGTTGCCTTGTGCTGAACCAGATCATGGATTCCTCAAGATCAGTACTGGCTGGTAGTAGTCACCAGCTCTGGCTGGTAGTGGTTTTCCGGGGCATCAGGGGGAGGTCTTTCATATCACCTACCATGCAGTTTTTAAAAATAGAAAATGCTGTGGATTAAATGTAGGACCTGGTGGGGGACAAGGACATACTGCCCTTCCCTGTGGCCCTCTAGGAGTTATAAAAGAGTGATGTGTTGCTTAAATGTAATGCTTTATTTGCAGCTGGACAACTGATAAGGGGGAGCAGGAAATCTGTGGTTAAGCCTCCTGGCCACTGTAATCCTGTGCCTGTCAGCAGAGAAGGGCCAGAGACACAGTGTCTGCAAAGGACGGAGCAAATGCAGGCCAGATCAGTGGAGCTCTCTTTCTTGAGTGGCTGCAATGGGCAGTCTGCACAGATGTCTGTGTCCATTGTCAAGTCTGGCCAAGCTATCTTTGGGATCAGTGTGAACTTTGAATGAGGCTAGTGTAGGTCACAAGAAAGTTTTCAATAAAGCTGTGTCTCATTTAAAGGATCTTTGTCTGGGACTCTCTGGATAGGAACACTGCAGGCCAGAGCCCTGCCTGAGGGTCTGGTCAACTCTCTGGTATGAGGTCAAAGGGCCACAGGTGCAATTTTGTATCAGGCACAGCATGCAGCTGCCTTGCATTTATATCCTGCTTTTCTCCCCAGGTGGAGCTCAAAAGTGGTTTTATTGATTCTTCCTTAACCATCTCATAACAACATTGTGAGGTAGGTCCAGTTGACAGATTGAGGTGGGCCCAAGGTCACCTGGTAGAAATTAACATTGCCCCAATATCCCCCCCCCCTTCAACTAGCCTTGACTATAGGAGGCTGCATTGTTGAGACAGTGCCCAGGGTGCATGTGAGGGGGGAAGGGAGAGGTAAATGTGGACTCCTGGGTTAAGCCTGCTGGATTGTCTCTCTGTTCCCTTGTCAATGTGTGGTTGCACTTTCTGTGTGCATTTGTGGCAATGGGATAACTGTATAGTTCTGAAATTAGACATGTTTGCTGCACAGTAAGCAGGTTTGCTATCCCCCACAGATGTGTGCTAAGAGCTTCTCTGTGGTGCTAAGTGTCCTCCTGCATGTTTCCCACTACCAGAGTAAAATGCTTTGTGCTCTAAGCGTTCAAGTCAGAGACCAGTACCATGCCTGGGCTAGTCAGTGGGATCACACCTGGGAGGAGGCATTGTAGCATTTCCATTGCATGGATCCCTATGGACTACGCTGCAATTTTTGCTGGAATAAAACTTGCCAGTTCTGGGATGCATTCTCAACCAGGACAGTTTAGGGCAGGGGTAGTCAAACTGCGGCCCTCCAGATGTCCATGGACTACAATGCTGGCAGGGGCTTCTGGGAATTGTAGTCCATGGACATCTGGAGGGCTGCAGTTTGACTACCCCTGGTTTAGGGAGATGATTCACTCCTGCTTTGCCCTGAGTCCACCTCTTTCCCCACTGGTGCAGAGGGTCCATGGTGCTGCTGTGTCTCGGTCCAGCCATAGTGCAAAATACAGCAGGGCGCTATGCTGGCATATTTCTGGAATCCTCCAGAAAATGCTGTCCTTTAGGGGCATTTTCTCAACTGTGTGAAAAGGCCTTGAAGGTTGAGAGTAAAGCAGATCTGGGAATGATTCTTCAACCTTTGCGAGGTGTGCTTATGCTCCCCATGAAGGATGAGGCTTGCAGGCTGGGTGTGATCCCAGATGCCCAAGGTAGCCATTGTTCCAACTCTGGTCCTCCATGTTCAGAAAGTCAGAGGTGGCCACAGTCTGACAAATGTTGGTACAATCTAGATTGAATTACTGCAACGTTCTCTATGTTGGTGGTTCAAGAGCTCCAGCAGCTAATAAGGTACTATCTCAAAGAATGAGGCTGTGGACTAGACCACTGTGTATGCTGTGTATTATCGGTTTGCTGCATGTATTATTCCGCTCCCACCCCATTGTCTTCTACTTACTTATTGTCATTTTCTGTATTGCATAAGTCAGCAGATCTAATATTTCTTGCTTGCTTTCCCGTTTCTGTAATTCTAGTCCGAGTATGTTGCTCATTAGATGTTCCACCCTACTGATTTCATTGATTTACAGAGTGCAGTTTTCCTTAAATCTCCCTATGAAAGCTGAGCTATAAAATACATCCCTGCCAATGGCACTTGCTGACAATTTGCTTCTATTTCCTTGGAATCCCCCGTTTTTTTTCATATTGCATCAAAAAGTATCTTACTGAGATACAATTCAGTTAATGTCATGACCGTGCAAATGATAACAACAAATTCGACACTAAAATCACGAGTGGTTAAGAGCATCGGCCTCTAATCTGGAGAGCCAGTTCTGATTCCCTGCTCCTCCACATGCAACTAGCTGGGAGACCTTGGGCAAGTCACAGTCTGATTAGAGCTCTTATCACAATGCAGTCCTGTCAGGACTGTCTCCGACCCACTTACCTCACAGGGTGTCTGTTCTGGGGAGAGGAAAGGGAAGGTGACTGTAAGCCACTTTGAGCCTCCTTCGGGCAGTGAAAAGAGGGGTATAAAAACCAACTCTTCTTCCTCTTCCACTAGAGTCCTCATTTGTCATTTGCCCTACCTGTCTGCCAAAGATACCCAAAGCTTTGACTTCCCCCTGTGGGACCCAAGCAGCATTGCCCTCCCCCCCCCTGTCATCGGAATCTCATTCTGCTCCTGTCCGCGCAAATCCCAACCTCCAGCCAAATAACTAGAATTAGTATTATTGACATTTAAATTATCCTCAGTAGGTTGATTGTTTTAGTCTCCCTGCCTGCGGCTTCAATAAGGCAATTCTGCACTCCCATCAATTCATATCTGAAATGCTCTTTGCAAGGAATCATTGCAATGACATATCAGTGCGTGGAAAGGGGAGGGAGATTGACTTGCAAAGGCCCAGGAGGCGGAAGCGTTGCAGCTATCCATGTAAGGACCACTATGCTGGAGCAGCTACTCGTCTGGAGCCCATATGCCTTCCATCCGACAGTCTCCTGTTGCTACCAGCTGTTCCAATGGCACGAGAAAGCACAGAATGACAGGATTTGCTTTCCTTAAGCCCTGTCAAGCAGAAGCTGTGGGGGGAAAGGGCCTTTTGCAATGCTAACAGTGAAAAGAGAAAGCTTCTCCCACAAACACAGCACAGATGCGCTATGAACTGCTTCAGCTTAGCTGCCCCTTTTCCCCATAGGGTTTTCAGGGGTAGGGTCATGGGCAGCAAAGGAATGGCCTTCATGGGAGAGGGATCATGTGGGAAGGAGTTACCCAGTGTCTTTCGCTGTTTTACTTTTGAAAATGGGAAGTAACTTTTGATGTCAACTTCAGGATCAAGATGCTTGAGGATGTTTTTCTCCTCCCGAAGCCCATCTCAGGTCATCTGTCGAGCCCCTGCTTTGCATGCATTCATCATCATATGCCGCATGGGCTGGTGGTGGAACATGTCAGAGTCAGCGTGGCTCTTGCCTCATCAGGAGCAGCTCCAACTACTGCTGGGCTGATACAGAGATTGGGGACAGCCTTATCCAATGAGATATGCCTGGCATCCCCCCATCTTCCTTTTACAAATGTGGTTCTTTGCTTTTCCATGAAACGTTCGGGATCATCTGATATTGTCTCTTGGTGTCATGTCCGTGATGACGATATTGGAAATACAGGAATGAGTTTGGATGGAGTTGTATTGCATGTTACTTTTGAATTTTTATTTGGGTTTATAGGCTTTGCAAGATGCTTTGGGATACTCATTTGCCAAAAATTAAACTATTAATTGTGCTAATCAATTAAATAATAGAGAAGTGAGCTATTCCTTCCTTTGATTCTGAAATGATGTACTTCCTGCAAATACATATACCTGCCATTCTGTCTCTCAGCAGGTGAGGCTGAGCCATGCAGAGCTCTTTAGAAGTCTTTGGGAGCATGAAGATTTAGTGGGTGGGTGTCCTTGAATTACATATTTGTGATAGGCAGAAAATTTAGGTTTCATTTGTTGCAGTGGCCTAAGCAGGAAGAAAAAATTCTTGCAAGACTTAGCATTTGCATATTCTGCTTTCTCTTTACATTAGTTTCCCTAAATATTACTATTTGTAAATAAATGGTTCTGTCTCAAAATTATCTTCATAGATAAATCAAAATGTAATTCTGAACAGGAAACTAAGAAATCAATGTAAATATTTTAGAATGCCTTCCTTGTGCCCTTGAATATGTCTCAGAGCATCCAAGCCAGATCAGATATACAAAAGTCATTCTGGGTTTGTTTTGGTTTGTTTTTTTATTAAAAGGTGATTTGTGTAAACATTTTCTTCACTGCTTCTTATTTCATTTCATGGATAAATGGGGACCTGCTTAATTGGATTAAAATTTATGTTGTCATTATTTGTGGGTCACAACAATAATTTATACTAGCAGCTCATCAAAAGAAGCTGCCATTTATGTTGAATTTGTTAGGGACAGGCAAGGAAAACTCTTTCCGTTTTCCATAGTTGTGCTGCTTTTATAACAAGCAAGTTTACCCTGGGTATTTAAATTAAAGTTTCATGTCCTGTAGTTTAGTTGATTCAGGGTTCAACTGTGGATGAAAACAATAGTTTTAATAATAAAATAAAAATAAAAATCACTCGAGACAGATTTTAAAAATCACACTAGTTAGGAATGAAGCTGCCCTTGAAATCTTTTGGTGAAAAAGGTGGAGGGAGGCCGAATCAGGTTCAAGGGACTGGTGGTAGTCTTTAAAGCCCTAAATGGTCTGGGACCAGCATACCTACAGGACCATCTTTCCCCTGCCCCCAAGAACATTAAGAGCCTCAGATCAACACCTGCTCAAGACCCCCGTGCTGTGGGAGGTGAAATTGGACCTTTTTGGCCCTGGCCCTGGCCCCAGTCTGGTGGCTTGTGCTTCTTAGATAGATCAGTTCCACCGGATCTATAAGATGGAGCTATTCCACCAGGCTTCTGGTCGGGACCTAAAATAATGTCCCCCAACAAACGTTGACCTTACCGCTGGGAAGGAAGAGAGTTGGAAGATTGGCTCCTGATTCACAAAAATTCCCATGTCTGGAAATTTTAGCTGGGGGCATCAATAAAATTGTCACTGTTTTAACTTTTGTATGCTGTTTTAATGTTGTTACCTGCCCTGAGCAACTTTGGAAGGGAGGGTTAATGTATAAAAGGTGGCAACCTACCTTTTAATCAGAGCTGAAAAATTTAGGATCTCTTCTCCTGCCTTTGTGGAATGGTCTCTTCTTTTTTGGGGGCCAGGAGTACTTCTTGCCCTGCTTTTAGAATCATAGAGTTGGAAGGGGCCATACAGGCCATCTAGTCCAACCCCCTGCTCAACACAGGATTAGCCCTAGCATCCTAAAGCATCCAAGGTAAGTGTGTATCTAACCTTTGCTTGAAGACTGCCAGTGAGGGGGAGCTCACCACCTCGTTAGGCAGCCTATTCCACTGCTGAACTACTCTGTGAAAATTTTTTTCCTGATATCTAGCCTATATCGTTGTACTTGAAGTTTAAAGTTTTTACAAAAACGTTGTCATGTTGTTCTTTTTAGGAGAGCTTTTGGTTAAAATATATAAGAGGACAACCAAGGGGGGTTGGAGCCCCTTTCCTAAGAGGGCATGCTGAAGAGTCTGAGACAAATAATGGAGATGTAATAGAAGTTTATAACAGTTACTGACTCTTACTTTTTAAATTTTATGTGGGATTTTTTGAGGATTGTATGTTGGTTTTATTAGTCACTTTGGGCCAATTTCTGCAGATATGAGGGGAGATAAACTATTTCAGTAAATATAAAATATACTTCTTCTCACTCCAGCACATTGTGCAAATGTTTCACTGCACAGGCATAAATCTGCACATGGCTCACTCTTGGATTATTGATCTTAAAATGTTTCTATGCCTGCTTTCCACCTGCTTCAGGGTCCCAAGGCAGTGAACGTTAAAACCAATCATTTAAGACATTAAAAGGGATTAGAAATACAAATATATACAAAATATTTAAAACATCAAACATAATTTCATAATGTTCAAAATTTCATAATGTTCCATGTAAACCAGTGGTCCCCAACCCCCGGTCCGGGGACCGGTGCCAGTCCATGGATCAGTCGGTACCGGGCCGCAGCTCCACCTTGTCCTCCTCCCCAGCTGCTGCCTCAGGGGCTGCCCTGCCACTCTGCCGCCAGCTCACCTTTGGTGCTCTCCAGCGGCCACCATGGCTGGGGCTCTCCCTTGGCATGGCACTGAGCAGCTGCTGGTGGCAGCACCCCACAGTGGGCGGCGGGAAGTCAGGGGCGCCGGTGGGAAAGCAAGTGGAGCAGGGGCTCAGGCGATGGTGACATCCCTTGGCAAAAGACTACCCCACCCCAGGTCTCAGTAAAATTGTCAAGCGTTGACCGGTCCCCGGTGATAAAAAGGTTGGGGACCACTGTTGTAAACCACCCAGCGCTGTAAAGAATGGCGGTATAAAAATCCAAACAAACAAATAAACAAACAAACAAACATTACAAGGAAACATTATTGAAACAATTAAAATAAGCTAGACAAGATTCCACAAAAACTTGCTTTGCATAAGGTAGAACCCCCTTCAAGGATCGCTGCCTTGTTGTGGCAAGGGGGCTTGCGTAGTTCAGTGAAGCTATGAGCTATACCGTGCAGGGCCACCCAAGACGGACAGGTCATAGCTGAGAGCTCTGACAAAAGGTGATCCACTGGAGAAGGAAATGGCAAACCACTCCAGTATCTTTGCCATGAAAACTCTATGGACAGTTCCAATAGGCATAACGATATGACGCTGGAAGATGAGCCCCTCAGGTCGGAAGGTGTCCAATATGCTACTGGGGATGAGCAGACGGCTAGTACGAGTAGCGCCAGAATGAATGAAGCGGCTGGGCCAAAGCCGAAAGGACGCTCAGTTGTGGAAGTAACTGGTGGCGAAAAGACAGTCCGATGCTGTAAAGATTTTTATTCCATAGGAACCTGGAACGTCAGATCCATGAATCAAGGCAAGCTGGACGTGGTTAAACAAGAAATGACAAGACTGAACATCGACATTTTAGGAATCAGTGAACTAAAATGGACAGGAATGGGTGAATTTAATTCAGATGACCATCAGGTATACTACTGTGGACAAGAATCTCGCAGAAGAAATGGAGTAGCCTTCATAATCAATAAGAGAGTAGGAAAAGCAGTCTTGGGATACAATCCCCAAAATGACAGAATGATCTCAGTTCGAATCCAAGGCAAACCATTCAACATCACAGTGATCCAGGTCTACGCCCCAACCACTGCTGCTGAAGAGGATGAAGTTGATCAGTTCTATGAAGCCCTACAACACCTTCTAGAAGCAACGCCCAAAAATGATGTGCTTATCATCATGGGGGATTGGAATGCTAAAGTAGGAAGCCAAAAGATAACCGGGATAACAGGTAAGTTTGGCCTTGGAGTACAAAATGAAGCAGGGCACAGGCTGGTAGAATTTTGTCAAGAGAATACAATGGTCATAGCAAACACTCTTTTCCAGCAACCCAAGAGACGACTCTACACATGGACATCACCAGACGGTCAACACAGAAATCAGATTGACTATGTGCTCTGCAGCCAAAGATGGAGAAGTTCTATCCAGTCAATAAAAACAAGACCAGGAGCTGATTGTGGTTCAGATCATGAGCTTCTTGTTGCAAAATTTAGGCTTAAATTGAAGAAAGTAGGGAAAAGCACTAGGCCACTCAGGTATGAACTAAATCATATTCCTGACGAATACACAGTGGAGGTGACAAATAGATTTAAGGAATTAGATCTGATAGACAGAGTGCCTGAAGAACTATGGACGGAGGTTCGCAACATTGTACAAGATGTAGCAACTAAAACCATCCCAAAGAAAAAGAAATGCAAGAAATCAAAATGGCTGTCTGAGGAAGCTTTACAAATAGCTAAGGAGAGAAGGGAAATGAAAGGCAAGGGAGAAAGAGAAAGATACACCCAACTGAATGCAGAATTCCAGAGAAAAGCTAGAAGAGATAAGAATGCCTTCTTAAATGAACAGTGCAAACAAATAGAAGAAAACAATAGAATCGGGAGGACCAGAAATCTTTTCAAGAAAATTGGAGATATGAAGAGAACGTTTCATGCAAAGATGGGTATGATAAGGGACCAAAATGGTAGGGACCTCACAGAAGCAGAAGAGATTAAACAAAGGTGGCAAAATTATACAGAAGAACTATACAAGAGCGAGCTTAACATCCCTGATGACCACAATGGGGTAGTTACTGACCTGGAGCCAGACATCCTGGAATGTGAAATCAAATGGGCCTTAGGAAGTCTGAGCAACAATAAAGCTAGTGGTGGTGACAGCATTCCAGTTGAACTATTCAAAATCTTAAAGGACGATGCAATAAAAGTGCTACACTCAATATGCCAGCAAATTTGGAAAACTCAACAATGGCCACAGGATTGGAAAAGGTCAGTTTACATTCCAATCCCAAAGAAGGGCAATGCCAAAGAATGTTCAAACTACCGCACCATTGCACTAATTTCTCATGCTAGCAAAGTTATGCTCAAAATCCTACAAGCTAGGCTCCAGCAATATGTGGACCGAGAACTTCCAGAAGTACAGGCAGGATTTCGAAGAGGCAGAGGAACTAGAGATCAAATTGCCAACATACGCTGGATCATGGAGAAAGCTAGAGAGTACCAGAAGAACGTCTACTTCTGCTTCATTGACTATGCTAAAGCCTTTGATTGTGTGGAACACAACAAATTGTGGCAAGTTCTTAAAGAGATGGGAATACCAGAGCATCTTATTTGTCTCTTGAGAAATTTATATGCAGGTCAAGAAGCAACAGTGAGAACTGAACATGGAATCACTGACTGGTTCAAAATTGAGAAAGGAGTTCGGCAAGGCTGTATACTGTCGCCTTGCCTATTTAACTTGTATGCAGAGCACATCATGAGAAATGCGGGATTAGAGGAGTCACAAATTGGGATCAAGATTGCAGGGAGAAATATCAACAACCTCAGATATGCAGATGATACCACTCTAATGGCAGAAAGTGAAGAGGAACTAAAGAGCCTGTTGATGCGGGTGAAGGAGGAGAGTGCAAAAGTTGGCTTGAAACTCAACATCAAGAAAACAAAGATCATGGCATCCGGCCCTCTCAATTCCTGGCAAATAGAAGGGGAAGAAATGGAGATAGTGACAGATTTTATTTTCCTGGGCTCCAAGATCACTGCAGATGGGGACTGCAGCAAAGAAATTAAAAGACGCTTGCTCCTGGGGAGGAAAGCTATGGCAAATCTAGACAGCATCCTAAAAAGCAGAGACATCACCCTGCCAACAAAAGTGCGTTTAGTCAAGGCTATGGTCTTCCCAGTTGCAATGTATGGCTGCGAAAGTTGGACCATAAGGAAGGCCGAGCGTCAAAGAATTGAGGCTTTTGAACTCTGGTGCTGGAGAAGACTCTTGCGAGTCCCTTGGACTGCAAGGAGAACAAACCGGTCAGTCCTAGAGGAGATCAGCCCTGACTGCTCTTTAGAAGGCCAGATCCTGAAGATGAAACTCAAATACTTTGGCCACCTCATGAGAAGGAAGGACTCCCTGGAGAAGAGCCTAATGCTGGGAGCGATCGAGGGCAAAAGAAGAAGGGGACGACAGAGAATGAGGTGGCTGGATGGAGTCACTGAAGCAGTCGGTGCAAACTTAAATGGACTCCAGGGAATGGTAGAGGACAGGAAGGCCTGGAGGATCATTGTCCATGGGGTCGCGATGGGTCGGACACGACTTCGCACATAACAACAACAACAAAGGTAGAAAGTTTTTGATTTTGGAGGCAGAAATGGGAAATTTCAGGCAGTGCAATGGAGTAAAAAGAAAGCCAAAATATATTCAACATGAAAATACACGATGGATGATAAATTGTTATGGATGCCAAACTCTAGGTGGGGTCTGGAGATCTGGAATTACATGATCTCCAGATGACAGTGATCAGTCCCCCTAGAGCAAATGACTGCTCTGGGGGGTAGACTCTAGCAATACACTTTACGGAGGCTCCTCCCTCCCTTTCCTGAACTCCATCCTCCTCAGACTCCAACCCAAAAGCCTCCAGGTGTTGGTAACCCTTTTAACAACTTTGGGCAAGAAGAATTAGTTAAATTGTAGTCTTTTACTACAAGAATTGGTCAAATTGTATCAGAACAATCCTGGAGGGGGGTGAATTGTAGCTGCAGAGACCAGGAGATGCTCCCCAGGTATACCTGGACCCTGTGCACCAAGCAGTTTGGTGTGTCGGGGGCTGCCTGAGGGAGCTACTGTGGGAGGTGGAGCCACTACACAAGGCTGCACGCCCTGACAGTTGGTAGTGCTCCTAATGCACCAGCAGGTGGGAAGCTCTTCTTACCTGAGTGCTGAGTGATCCAACCTGATAGCCAAATCTTTCCCTTGCAGGTGCAGAATGCCCTGTCACTACTGACAAAGTGCATCTTCAGATATATGGAAGTTCTGATGCTGAATCAGGCGTGGATGGTCTGGATTCTGCCAGCTTGGTGTAGTGGTTAAGAGTGGTGTAAACTGGAGATCCAGGTCTGATTGCCCAGTCCCCCACGTGTAGCCAGCAGGGTGACTTTGGGCTAGTTGTGCTCCTGTCAGAGCTGTTCTCACAGAGCAGTTTCTCTCAGAGCTCTCTCAGCCTCACCTACCTCACAGGGTGTCTGTTGTGGGGAGAGGAAAGGGAAGGCGATTGTAAGCTGCTTTGAAACTTCTTTGGGTAGAGAAAAGTGGCATATACGAACCAACTCATCATCTTCTTCATCTTCTTCACCATCTTCTTCACCTTCAGCCCTACCTACTCCACAGGGTGTCTGTTGTGGGGAGAGGAAGGGAAGGTGATTTGTAAGCTGTTTTTATTGTAAGCTTATGGTTTCAGACAGTTCTTGCAGCGGTGGGCAAAGATTATAGATGGCCAGTCTTGGGCAGGGTTAAGTTTATCCAGTTAAATAAGACTTGGGTGTTCTTAGTCAACATACAATTTCACGAATTATATGAAAACATTTGGTTAAGCCAAAGATCCCAAAGTCAGGCTTCTGATGAATATTGGGGTATAAGTGTCCCCTTGTGTAATGACAGCATATTTAATGTTAATTATACACCAATTTAAAAAAATTAAAGACACTATAATAATTTGGAAATCATGAAATTTATTGCTGTTTGACAGAATAAATGATCTAAAAATCGTATTTCTTCCAAAAATGCTGTACTTGTTTCAAAATATTCTAATTAAGATCTCAAATAAAAAGCTAATGGAATTGCAAAATCTGTTTAATAGCTTTATCTGGTAAAGAAAAAAAACCCTTGATTTGCCTGGCATGGTGCCCAGAAAAAGTGGAATGAAGGGGGCTAGCCAGTTCAAATATTTCATTTTACTGTGTAGCAACTAGTCCATTGGCTAGCTAGCCTCATAGTTTGGTTGAAGTGAAACATATGTGCAATTGGTCAAGCAATCTTGTGCAATGGTTCCACTTAAGAGCTAGTTCATTTTGGGATGATCTGAAAGGCTGAAATTCTACCTGAACAATAGCTGGTTTATAGATAATGTTTTGGGGGAATGGGATAGTTACTGCAACACATTTTCTGCAGGGGTTTCATCTCTTTTTTTTTTAATAAATTTTATTATAATTTATAAATAACAGACAATCAACAGAAATGCCCCACCAAAAACAAAATTCACCTCTTAATTCAGTTTGAAGAGAACTTTCTCCCAGGGCTGGATTGAATTAGTTTGATTGCAAATGATGGGAACAGACTGCCTTGCTTAGATATTGAGATTTGGCTAAAAATGGACAAGTAAGGCAGTTTACATCTTCTTCTTCTTCATCATCATCATCTCCTCAACTTATATCCCGCCACTTTTCGTAGACTCGTGGCAGGTAACATAAAACCAATAAAACCCCCATAAAAACCTCAATAAAACAGTCACAACATATCCTAAAACACAGAGGCTGCATAGCCCCCATTCTTTCCCCATTCTACAGTCAATCATCATGGGGTTGAGATTCATAGAGTGGTATCTTGTTAACTGGAGGAGGTGTCTCAGATGTTCCTAGTCCCGGCCTCGACCAAAGACCTGGCAGAAGAGCTCCATTTTTCAGGTCCTGTGGAATTGAGAAAGCCCTGACAGGGCCCTCAGCTCCTCCGGGAGCTCATTCCACCAGGTCGGGCCAGGACTAAAAAAGCTGTGGCCCAGGTTGAGGCCAGGTGTGCTTCTCTGGGGCCAGGGGCCACCAGCAGATTAGCACCCACAGAGCTACATTGAAATATTAATAAAAGGCAATTTCTATTAGGGTCATTTCCTGTAGATATTAATGAATGGAACCCAAAAGGTCTTTTAACAGAAGCCCTCCAGGGTTTGAATATTTAAACATTATTCAAATTAGAAAGTATAACTTTGTTTAAATTTCTGACAAATAATGCAATTTTGCTCTGACTGCCACAATACAGCAGCGATACCTGATGTTATGACATTCATAAACACCTCTGCCAGGATTAAAGGTTTCCAGAATCTGATTTATTTTGATTACAATGCCAGAGCAGAATTGATACAAAGTGACAATTGCTTCCCTTCATAAGATTAATAGGCCATTTGATGACTCAAAAACAGCAGATGTGCAAATTGTGACTGTACTCTTTCCAGTGTATTGATTTAAATATTTGCTGTTTTAGCGCACAGTTTAGCTAATTATTCTACATTTGACAAAGTGAGGTCTAACCTCATGCAAATTTGTACCAGTGCAAATTTGGTTAGGCTCTAGCCAAAAGAATAAGTGAACATGAATCCTGCAATATTCAAAAGTTGTGGTGAGGTCCCTTCCATCTCCCAGAACACTGTGCTAATGCTGGGAAAGTTACCATGATTTGTCAAAAGCCTTCAAAGGGAAATTCCAGTATGAAATTGCTGAACTAGGATTGGCAAAGGATTGCTCAGAATTTAATCAGGGCCAAGGATTCTTCTGTCCATGCTGATGCAAAAAAAAAAAAAAAAACACAGCAAAGCTAAGAAGATTGTACCAATATACCTAATTTTCAACATGGCCCCCTCTATGCATAAAATATGAAAATTGGGCCATGAACATATCAGACAGAGCTTGCTATAAACTTGTTTATAAACCCCAGAAAAATCTGAAATCCAGAAACAACAAAAATTCAAAGAACCCTGGGGAGGTTAGCCCCCCCCCCAAATAACAGGACCGCTTATAGCATCTGTGCCTGTTGCTGGGCAACCACAATATTTCCTATATTCAAGCCTTGGTTTCTGTCAGTAAAATGCAGTGGCCCTTTCTAGGATTATTTTGGCCTTTTAGACCGTTTATGCACTGGAGGTTTCATGCCAGGCTGCAGGCTGGAGTTTCAGTCATAGCAGGTTGCCCCACCTCTTCCTGCACCCACGTGGGGGAACACTTGGCCTGGGGCACCTCATCCGCCTCCAATTTGTGCTCCTGCATGGGAGCTGGGGCACTGAAGTTCCCAGTGCATAAACGGTCTTAGTGAGGACTCATTGGGGCCAAGGCCTGTCAAGAACCATCTGGTTACTTGCTACAACAAGTCAGCTCATTACTATTCTATCACTGGTGCTCAATGAAAGCCAGTGAGGCAGCATAATTAGCCTTTCAGACTAAAGTTTGGGAGCTTTGGAAGAGAAGTCCCTCCCGCTTTTTCCTGTTTACTCTCATTGGTTCTAATACAATAAACTAGAAATATTGTCTTCTCTCAACATCGGCTCTTGTGATCCTGCAATTATAGAATTCGGCCTAATTTATACCCAAGTTAGCAATTTAGGTGACATTAAGGGGGAATAGGAAAGACTTATTTGTATATCTGTACAAATAAATGATCCACTTTATCCTATTCCAGCCTTATGCGCTTCCCAAGCTTCCATTGTGGCATAAGTATCTCATAAATTGTAATGAACATTCAATATTAGAAAAGATGCTATTCCAAATAATACTGGCTGCTCAAATGCAAGAATGGGTTTTGCAGTAGCAGCCCACCTTAATGAAAACCGGAAAGATCAGGATTTCAACATGGTGGTCAAATGTCAACATTCTTGATAACACGTTAATTCAAGAAGTTCTGCCTCCTGGAATCTTCTCTTAGACCATTTATGCACTGGAGGTTTCATGCCAAGCTGAAGACTGAAGTTTTAGTTGTGGCAGGTTGCCCCACCTCTTCCTGCACCCACACGGGGGAACATTTGGCCTGGTGTGCCTCATCTGCCCCCAATTTGTGCTCCTGCATGGGAGCTGAGACACTGAAGTTCCCAGTGCATAAATGGTCTTAGAGCCACAGTCAATCATTCGACTGAGTAGCTGCGTATTTACTTATAAGTCCATTTTTTTCCAGTAAGGCTTGTTCCCAGGTAAGCATTCATAGGACTGCATGCAGAAGATGTTCAAAATAAAGGAATGGAAGGTTTCCTTGAGGGAATGCTACAGAAACTCAACAATGCAGTAGCTTGTGCTGCCACTTCTTTAGATGATGGTTGGGTGAGCATTGCAGGCACCACATGACTGTTACACAAATTAAATTGAGTTAGGGAACTTGGCTTGTGAGAGGGGTAACAAGAAGAGTCTCCACCTGTGTATACCAGTGTATGTCATGGGGGAAGGGTCGGAGTTGCCCACTTAGGCACAGTCAAGGTTTATTTGGACCCACGTACTAGAATCTACAGAACGCAGTAGATGCTCCATGTGCCAGACCTTGCCTGGGAAGCAAGCCTAATGCACTTATCATCATGTTGAAAGGCAATTTCCATTATTTCTACACAATAGAGTCTTCTTCCCAAAAGCTGATGCCATGAGCATTTGGAGACAATGTTATATTGTCTTGGAAGCAAAACCATCCATCACCTGGATACTGAGTGGCCCAGAAACAGCTGATACAGACATCAGGAATGGAAATGTTCCACCTTATACTTCTCAAAGCAGTTCCAGGTTGTGAGACCACCTCCACCTTTTATATCCTCCCACCTTCAAGAGTCAGCATGGTGTAGTTGTTAAGAGTGGCAGACTGTAATCTTGACAACTGGGTTTGATGCCCAAATCCTCCACGTGCAGCCATCTGGATGACTTTGGACTAGTCACAGTTCTCTTGGGGCTGTTTTGCCAAACAGTTCTTTTAGAACTCTCTCAGCCCCACCTACTTCACAGGGTATCAGAGGAGAGGTTTGTAAACTCCAGATATTGAAAAGCAGGGCATGACAAACAGTCAACATCTTCCTCATCTTTGTCTTGGAAGAAGGCTGTGGGTGGGCTGCCATAACCCCCCATATCTCCCAAAGGCTGGGTCAGGCAGGAAAGGCCACAGGGGGCTGCCTCTCCCTTCCCCCAATCTCCCAAAGAGTAGGATGGGCAGGGAAGGCCATGGGGTGAGCTGCCTCCTTCTTGCCCACCCACATCTCTCAAAGACTGGGCCAGGCTGGGTGCCTCCTTCCCACCCCACTCCCCACATCTCCCAAAGGCCAGGACAGGCAGAGAAGGTTGTGTGTGTGGGGTACTACTTTCCCACCTCCACAGCTCCCAAAGGACAAGCTGCACAGGTATGGCGGGGGGGGGCTGCCTCTATCCCATCTCCCACATCACCCAAGGGTAAGGCTGGGTGGGGAAGAATGCTGAGGAGCCCCTCTGAGGAGAGGGAGGGTGAACAAGCAAAGAGTGCTCTGATGACCAGCTGTAGGGCCATGGGATGGTTTTATGAGCCCAGGTCCTGTTAATGAGGACTCCTCAGAGGAAGCCCTTGCAAGGAGTTTGAGCTTCACTCAAGCCTCAGTTGGATGAAAGCTTAGCCCAGCCAGATGTTCAACACGCATCTGACCAGCAGGAAGGAATGGAGCTGCAGACAAACCAGAGCTTAGATCCTAAAGCTTTTGCAGAGGCTCTTCATTCCTCTGCCCAGCCTCCAGCTGCAGCTTCCTGCCTTGTCAGTGCACCTGACTCATCTGAGCCAATTAAGCAATGCTAGCTATTTGCTGGAAGAGAGCTCCAGTCTAAAAGGCCCCCCACCATTTTAGCAAGAAAGTTGCTGACTACAGAAGACTGTGAGCTACCACAGAGTGAGGACTGAGAGGCTCCTGACAGCCTATATTAACTTGAGACTTGGAGGCCTAGGTTGTGGAACTACTCCTTCTGCTGACTCCCTTTAACTGCCTGAATGAATCCTTGACTTGCTGGATTGAGTTAAGGCATTGATTGCATTCTGTCTGTCGCTTGGCATTCTGTTTTTGAAATACTGATTCTCTCTGCCTTGCTCATCTGTGCTTCTGTCCAGCAGAAAGCTGAAACCAACACAGGGTCAAGGGAAACAGCTGGCTTCCCTCCCTTTCCTAGGGGAGATGGAAGGTGGGAAGAGACTGAGGATGGGGCAATTTACCAGCAACAGAGCCTTTCATAGAGGCCGGCACCTCTTCCACCCAACAAGCAGCATAAAGAGGAAGAAGAGGATAGATAAGCCCTATGACCCCCCCCATTGGCAGAGTGCTCTCTCCTTGTTGGTGGTACACCCCCCATTGAGGGTCAATCAGGTAGAAAGTGAGTTTTCTGCATGCACTTTGAACTGATTGGCCCTCATTGGCAGAGTGAAATTTGAACTGATTGGCCCTCATTGGCAGAGTGCTCTCACTCTATTGGTGGAACATCTCCAGATAGGGTCAATCAGGTAGGGAGCAAGTTGTCTGCATCCACTTTCAACTGATTGGCTCTCATTGGCAGAGTGAAATGTGAACTGATGAGCCCTCATTGGCAGAGTTCTCTCTCCCTATTGGTGTTACACCCCCAAAGTTTTGAAATTCATAATGGGAGTTCTGTGCAGAGCAATGAAAGCTGAAGGGAACAAAAAGAATCTTGGCAGAATGTTAAATCATGGAGGGAGGACAGAGAACAATTAATTTATTACTGGCAAGAATCTGTACCCTAGTACATTCTTCCTATATGCCATAGGCAAGGAGGAAGGGATGAGTGGGATGCTGTCCTGTGTATTCACCTTTATTGTGCCAAGAGAATTCCTGTGCTGCTTCCATCCTTATTAGGTGCCTCCCTTGAATGCTTGTCAGTTGTTTGCTAGCTGCGTGTCCTTTGGTTTATGACTTCTGTGTGGGTGGCAAAGTGATGACTATGTGGGCTGTTTGTCCTTGGCAGCCCAGCGTTGGCTATTTCTGTTTTACTTAGCAGTAGTGACACTATGAACTTGAAATGTGTAATCTCAGATTGTGACACACACACACACACACACACACCCCTGGCCCAAATAACAAAACTTCACCCCTTTTTCAGTTAGGCTAGAAAGCATTTACTCCTGCTCCCTTGACACTACCCCACTCTTCCTTCTCAGCTCCTCCCTTTCCAGTGAAAAACTGATCTTTGTTCATGGAGAGAGGGCAGCCTGTGATGAGGACTGAGGAATGCCCACTGTACCCAGAGGAGATTGCACAGAGAGGCTCTCATTGACTGGCAAAAACAAACTCCATAAATCCTGGCTATTGTTTCCTGACAGGGATTAAGGGATTTTCCATTTTATCTGTCTCCTAGTTCAAGAGGCAGAGAAAACCGCACCTTCTATCAACCCCAGCAGGAAATTATGCCTGTGGATTATGGGATTTCTCCTTTTACAGTTAATGAGGTCAAGGATGATGCTTTTCTGTCCAAAGAGCCCTCCTTATTTGAATAGGTGAGGTTTCTCTTATTGGCTGGAAGGGCTTCCCCCATTGGCCTGCTTGAGCATTGTGTCAAGCATGTGCAAAACTTGCCACAAATTGTTATGGGAGTGCTTTTAAAAAACAAAATTGGTGGTGTTGCTGGTTGCTATTCCATAGTATCCAGATACATAAATATATAGTATCCACACTGGGTAGTGTCTATACTTCACTACTTGGCAGTCATTTTCTCTGCTCCACCTTGGGTAGGTGATGGGAGCTGAATGAGTTAACAGAATGCACAGATACTGACCGCCTGAATGAAACCCCCAAGTCAGCAGGGATTAAGATCTGTGGATGGGGCTGGTCAGTGTGTATTTTTCCGGGCAGACACAGAGGTCAGAGTCTAGCTAGGCAAAGAGTGTGTAAGCAAAATGTACTGAATAAAGACTGGGGTGAGGAGAAGCCCCCCAAAGAAGAGAAGATTCCTTTTGCTCCAGACACCTGTGTCGTATGTGTCCTTTCATTCCTACAGGTAAGTGGTGGGTTTTACGGCTTGCATTGTCACAGCTACTGTAATCACTCCTTTCTCCAGCATTGTTGCTCTTTCCTGGTATGAGCTGTACAAAGTTTGTAGCCTATCTCCATATAAATTTTATTTTTAAACAAGATTTATATCCCACCTTTTTGCCCTCACAAGGGCCATCAAGGTGGTTAACAAATTAAATGCACATAATAAAATCACATTTTAAAACCATTCAAACCAACCCCCCCAAACTAACAATCATTACAACAATTAAGGCCAGAGCTGAACTACATTAAAAGATATAAAATAACAATTAAAACAAGTAGGAGAGATCACTGAGGAAACAGCAAAAGAAGCACAATAGTCTTCACCTACCGGCAGAATATAGCAGCAGAAGGAGACTGCTAAATCTCCCTGGGAAAAGATCTCGAGTTTCGATGGAGCCCTTTCCTGGGAAGCTAGCTGCTGAATTTGATCAGGCGAGGGCACCTGGAGCCAAGCCTCTCAAGATGACCATAGTGGTTGGGTACTGATAAAGGTAAACATATTGCATTACTGTACTCATGCAACACAATTCACTGCATTTTCAATCTCCAAGGATGTTTGTGTGACATCCTTTTAAAAACAGATCATAAATCAAGAGCCCCTTTTAACTTAAATGGCATCTGAGGCACTTTCCTAAGGCTGGGAAATTTGCCCAGTTACATTATTTAACTGTGGGCAAATTTAGGCTTGAGGTAGGATTTGCAACACTGGCTCAGCAAATGCAAGATTTTGGCAAAGGTGTCTAGACATGGAAACATTTGGGGAAGAAGTGATGTTACTTCTTGGTGCTGCTCATTGGGGAAAGAAACTGAGGCTGGGGTAGGTCTCCTGCCCCAGGTGGATAAATGGGAGGCCTTGCCTGAATTACTGTCTCCAGTATTCAGAGCTAACTTTATGTCCTTTCTGGATCACTCCAGTTCCCTGTGGAAGACAGCTTTCTCTTTTTCACAGGCATGTAAGATGTCTCATCCTGTGTTTGCAGATTTCAGCCTTTAGATATTAGCTGGAAAAATCCTTGCATGTCACATTGAATAATGTCACATTTCCCCCTTTATAAGCAATGCCATTAATATATTGGAACAAACATTCTTATGGATTATAGGCAAAGGCAGTCTGGAGAGGTCATCTTTAATCTTTAGCATTACCCAGACAGGGAAAGAGAAACAAGAAGTCATAAGTAGGATGTCATGGCTGATCATTTAATTTCTAAATGATCAGTTTTAAGAAGTGCAGTTTGTGTCTCTAAATATTTCATAATATTTGGGGGACTGCCTGGGAACACCGTGTCATGCAGGAATAGATCCCAATGCATTATCTGAAAGCAAAACAAGGACAGTTGAGTCATTACAGAGTAAAGCCCCAAATCTTTATGAATGTCCTTCTCTTTCATGTGTCTGCATCTTCCTGAATCACTTTGTCTATGTAGATGGAAGACCATTTTAACCAATGGGAAGCATATCACTTGCAAGAATTCCCTAAATGCCTCCTTCTCTTAGGAAATACCCTGGGAAATTTGTGATATCCCGAGCTGTTATTGCAGTCTCCATCTTAGGTTTATCTGCCTGCTTTGAAACTAAGGACATGCAAAAAACAAAAACAAAAAAAAACCCCTCACTTATCCACATACACCTTGCTTTGAAGCAGGAGGTTTGGATGCAGCTAGGAAGAATGGTTGACTGCTTCTGCTAGTCAGCATCTTGTCCATGATGCCAGCTGACATCAAGATCACTCTGGGATGATCCAATGCACTGAACTGAGGCATCACAGAAAGTTGCATCTGGCTAGAAAAATCGTGACATAATCTGGAGAGCAGCACTAAGTGCCTTCTGGGGTGGTGGTAGTGGGAGACCTCAAGTAACTGCAGCTGTTCTCTGATTCCCCAAGGCATGAATGGAACAAAACATATGAAATGGCAAGCTTGTTGGAGCTAAATATGCATTTAAACAATGCCTGGATGGGACACCTGGAAGCACTGTGTTCTGCTTTAAGTTCTAGGAAAGAAAGCTGAGATGTAAATCAGCATTGTGGCTGGTGTAGGAGACAACCAGATATTATGACCTCTGTGGCTATTGATAGACCTCTGCTTTGCTTAGCACAGTGGTTCTCAACCTGGGGGTCGGGGACCCTTTGGGGGTAGAAGGGCCCTTTCAATTTATATACAATCATGAACAATGGATTTTCATGCTATTGGTCAGTTTTGGCTTAATTTCTGTGAAAGAACACTTGTATCATTTTAGGGTTGGGGGTCACTACAACATGAGGAACTGTATTAAAGGGTCATGGCATTAGGAAGGCTGAGAACCACTGGCTTAGCATGTTTGTGAGCTGTTTCTGACCGGAAATGGAACATTGACTACCTTGAAATGGTCCAAACAGAAGCACACTGCAATCTTTTTAGACTTTTCAGGCTTTACTTCTTAGGCAGAGCAAAAGAGAATGAAGTTTACTGTTTTATTACGTCGTTGAATTCAGACTCTATAAAAAACAAACTGACCTGGGAGATCAGTGAATTGTCATTTCTGACTCAGATTCTTAGGATTTTCCCTTTGCAGTTACCAATGAAATGTTCTATTATTTTAGACTCTGGGGCAACAAATGATATATCTGTAATTTCCTATAGAAATAGGATTCCTGTTGATTCCCTTATATAAACTAACCATGGAAAGTGCTATTTAATAGGGATGGGCATGTACAGTGACACTAATTGGTGAAATGGCTTGCAGCCATTTAAACCTAACGGCTGACAGGTGGACTTGCCAAGTTATTAGGTTTAAATGGCTGCAAATAATTTAACTTGTCCATTTCACTCCACTTCCTTTGAAATGGGGGAAATTGAAACAGATGGGTTACAGAGAAAACCTAAAGGGACATTTATTTATCTCCTACTAGTGCTACTTAGGCTGTTTCCCTTTTTGTTCTGTCAGGAGAAAAGGGGCTTTGAGCTGACTAGGGCATTTCTGTTTGATTTGGGACCGCATCTCCTGGAAATTTTCAGTTCATGCCTATCCCTACTGTAAACTCCTTTGCAACTGAAGGAGCTGTAAAGATTGGTATTTAAATGTGTGCATTTAAAATAGAATTACTCTTCATAAAATGCTAATGAAACATCTCCATAAACTGATAGTAAACATTATAAAAGTGGCTGAAAATAATATTATTTTATTTTTCCCCAGTGACTTGATACCAGTTCATATAGGCATCTATGAGGGCACCCTGGTAAAATTAAGATGGGGGCACCAGAAAAATTCTGAAGGCACTCCTCATCAAGACAAAAGGGAAGCAGCCTGAATAACTCTGACATGTGCCTAAGGGCATTTCCTGACAGAACAAAAGGGAAACAGCCTAAGTAGCACTAGTAGGAGATAAATAAATGTCCCTTTCCCACATAAAAATGCATATGTTATCTCAATGATTAGCTATAGTTGTTGTTGTTGTTAGTCGCAAAGTCATGTCTGACCCATTGTGACCCCATGGATTAGCTATGATAAAGTTAAAGGTAAAGGTATCCCCTGTGCAAGCACCAAGTCATGTCTGACCCTTGGGGTGACGCCCTCCAGCGTTTTCATGGCAGACTCAATACGGGGTGGTTTGCCAGTGCCTTCCCCAGTCATTACCGTTTACCCCCCAGCAAGCTGGGTACTCATTTTACCGACCTCGGAATCATAGAATCATAGAATCATAGAGTTGGAAGGGGCCATACAGGCCATCTAGTCCAACCCCCTGCTCAACGCAGGATCAGCCCTAAGCATCCTAAAGCATCCTAAAGAAAAGTGTGTATCCAACCTTTGCTTGAAGACTGTCAGTGAGGGGGAGCTCACCACCTCCTTAGGCAGCCTATTCCACTGCTGAACTACTCTGACTGTGAAAAATCTTTTCCTGATATCTAGCCTATATCGTTGAACTTTAAGTTTAAACCCATTACTGCGTGTCCTCTGCTCTGCAGCCAGCAGAAACAGCATCCTGCCCTCCTCCAAGTGACAACCTTTCAAATACTTAAAGAGGGCTATCATGTCCCCTCTCAACCTCCTTTTCTCCCGGCTGAACATTCCCAAGTCCCTCAACCTATCTTCATAGGGCTTGGTCCCTTGGCCCCAGATCATCTTCGTTGCTCTCCTCTGTACCCTTTCGATTTTATCGACGTCCTTCTTGAAGTGAGGAAGGATGGAAGGCTGAGTCAACCTTGAGCCGGCTGCTGGGATTGAACTCCCAGCCTCATGGGCAAAGATGGCTTACCACAGTAGTGGACAAGAGGCTCTTATAGCTATGATAACAAACCACAAATGCATGGGAAGATCTAGTCAGCAATCACCCCATTTTAGGCTTATTGTTTTTCCAGGGTACAACCATCAGTTCTCACTTGGTTCTTTGTCTATGCTGTAGAACAGCCAGTTCGTTCCAATCACTCAGCCCCTGGACTTTTGGGGTGTCACTTTTGCACCTACAAGTTTCTGCTCACCTTCCAACATTTTTATAGTATAAATTCAGCCCACCCAAGCCCCAAAACATTGCTGCAGCAATTCCCCTGGTCTTTCTTTCTAATGTCTTTGAGTAATTTGAACACAAAGTGCTTGGAGATTTGGAGATTGGCCTCAATCTCAATCTTCTTCAGTCTTCTTCTACCCAGAACCCCTTGGCCACTTTGCACAGGTGTGTATGTTTTTGTTTAGTCCCACCCCCCTTATTGTGCGCTTTTACTGCATAGATGTAGGTTGCCTAGGGTTAAATTTTCCCTCTGTGTTTTGTGTGTGTGAGCCTGCAGTTCTCTGAAGGCCTTCTGCTTTTCTTGACCTCTTTTTATAAATGAAGACATAGGCTTTGATTTTATTTTCCATCCATTTTATTTCTAGTAATCTCTCTGTTCCCAAAACAAATGCTACTACCAAAATCTGGACCTTGGCGTATACAGACAGTGATCCATAATTTAGTTTTCTCCAGATACATGTATGCGTGCACTTAACATGCAATGGGGATCAGATATTGGGGCTCACAAACTGGTAGGCCATTTGGGTAACACTCTAGAGAGATTTTTTTTTCCAAACTCCAGCCTGTAACTGAAGTCAAAATCTATCCACACATTTCTTCTGCTGATTCTGTCTGTGTACAGCCTTTTGCAAGGCCAGGACTTTGCAACGGCCTTGAAGATGGCGATGGAGCCGTAGTAATGTCGCTCAAGGCTCTCCTGCATGTAACTGCCAATAACTGGGTGCTGCTAATTAAGAGAGTCTCTGCTTTCGAGCTCCATAGAGGAGCCACCTATACCAAAGATAAAAGCCATCTATATGTAACTAGCAGCTCCCAATTTTTGACAAGGCCAGGAAACCTTTGTCTGACCAAGCCTGCTTCTGGTCAGAAAGGTCTCATTTCTGATTCAAGTTACTTGTGTTTGCATCTTTGCTGCTATTTCCCTTGGATTTGTCATTTGGGTTGTTTGCTGCCTGTGTCCTGTTTTGGGATCTGGACCTCTGCTTGGAAGACACCTGCATGGATAGCTGTAAGTCCTCACTTGACTCTCTTATTCGATTTCTGACCTCTTCCCTTTTCCTTCTTGAGTGAGACACCAATCTTAATTTGCAAGTAAATATGAACATTCTAGTGCTTTGTTATTGCAATGATGGTTTAAGCGTCCTAATTATTCCCACAACGAAGTTACATTTGATTATATCGAAGGTATTCAGTACTTCTTCTGCAAGGAACTTTGTCATCGCTGATTTCATTTGTGAATGTCATCACCTAGATTTTTAAATAAAACTGGATAATGAAACAAAGAAGGAGATTTAACACCACCCACAGCTGTGCTTGAGCTGACTGCATTCTGAAGCGGAACACATTTTTCTCCCCATCGTCTCAATGGGAGAAGTTAGCAGGACTGGGAGAAAAAGGATGAAAGAAATGAAGCACAGCAAGGTGGTCCATCCAGTCCAGCATCCTGTTTCTCACAGCGGCCAGCCAGTTGCCAGTTGCTGTGGGGAACACACAGAAGAAGAAGAAGACTTGGTTCTTATATGCTGCTTTTCTCTACCTGAAGGAGGCTCAAAGTGGCTTACATTTGCCTTCCTTTTCCTCTCCCCACAACAGACACCTTGTGAGGTGGGTGAGGCTGAGAGAGTCCTGATATTACTGCTCGGTTAGAACAGTTTTATCAGTGCCATGGTGAGCCCAAGGTCACCCAGCTGGCTGTATGTGGGGGAGTGCAGAATCGAACCCAGTTTGCCACATTCGCTGTCTGCACTCCTAACCACTACACCAAACAGGGCTTAGAGACCAAGCTTTCCCCTCAGCACTGGGTTTCAGAGGTCTTTGGTCTTTGTAGCTGGTGTCTCTCCCCCATACCCATGGGTAGTAGCTGTTGAGGGACTTCTCCTACATAAAATTGTCTAAACCCCTTTTAAACGTATCTGTGCCTGTGGCCATCACTACTCCCCTGGAAATGAATTCCGCAGGTTGATTCATTGTTAAATGGGAGACAGTACTTTTAAAATACAAAAATGTGCTCCTCTACTTTCTCTACATGTGAATGCTCAGTTGCCTGTCTTTTCTCCTACCGGGGCCAGTAGCAGCTAGAAATGATTGATTGTACTGGAGAAATGGTTCACAGGGCAGTAGTGGACCTGCCCCCTTGCTTTTCTGACATATTTAAGAACGGAAAGATCTCCAGTCCATCTTCATCAAAGATAACTTCACATCTCCTCTAAAGGTAAAGGCATCCCCTGTGCAAGCACTGAGTCATGTCTGACCCTTGGGATGACGCCCTCCAGCGTTTTCTTGACAGACTCAATACAGGGTGGTTTGCCATTCACTTCCCTACCAGCCTGGCTCTAATCTGTATGCCTCTTTGTATGACTTTTGTAATTATGATGGCATTGGCATGGCAGATTTCTTTTCCTGGAGGTGAGAAATTTGACCTTTCTCTCTACCCCCTCTCTATGCAGCTTTGCTTGCCAACGTGCCTGTGAATGCAAGCAAAATGGTTGCCCCCATACCTTACAGTGCCAGTACTTACATGGCATTAATTCAAGGCCATTCCTCCAAATCAGCAAGACTGCAATGACATTGGTGTAAACAACACTTTGGAAAGACAGACCTATCAGCCTAATCCCCTTTAGTGGCAAGACTGGTATGTGGGTGTAACTTTGCCAAGTGGTCAATGTTCTTGTCAATCACGTATCTGCTGAGTCACTTTCTTTTCTTCCAGTGTTCTTAAACTCTATCAGCCAGGAACCAAATAAAACAATTGGATCTGGATGTTTCTGAACATTTCCACCTGCTGTGCATTGTGCATGGTCTATAACAGGGGTAGTCAAACTGCGGCCCTCCAGATGTCCATGGACTACAATTCCCAGAAGCCCCTGCCAGCGAATGCTGGCAGGGGCTCCTGGGAATTGTAGTCCATGGACATCTGGAGGGCCGCAGTTTGACTACCCCTGGTCTATAACAATGATATTAAAGAATCCTATATTTTTAGGAGTTTTCTAGAAGAAGAAGAGTTGGTTCTTATATGCCACTTTCCTCTACCCGAAGGAATCTCAAAGAGGCTTACAGTGGCCTTCCCTTTCCTCTCCCCACAACAGACACCCTGTGAGGTGGGTGAGGCTGAGAGGCAGGTGAGGTGGAGAGAGCTTTGTTATTACTGCTCGGTAAGAACAGCTTTATAGTGTTGTGGCGAGCCCAAGGTCACCCAGCTGGTTGCATGTGGGGGAGTGTGGAATCAAACCCGGCTTGCCAGATTAGAAGTCTGCACTCCTAACCACTACATCAAGAAATTGTCTAATATCTGAATACACATCCCTGCTGTGCCTTAATACCTTGAAACTACCATAACTTCTGTCAGCTCGAAATAATTTTCCAGAATTTGCCTGTGGGAGCAAATAACCATAATTAATACTCGGATGTTTAAACGTTCCTTATGTACATTTTGTTGGACTGTATTCAACAGTGCTGCAAGGTAGTTCAGAACTGTCATCCCCTGGTTGCAAATGAGTTATATGGCTGTCTGAGATTGGTTTACAGTCTATTCCAGTCTAAACTCAGGGATTTGGGGCTTGAACTAGAGTAACTCTGGCACAGGGTTGCTCTGCTACTGGTCAATCCATCACACAAGCAAAAGGAAAATTTCCATATCAACCACCGGGAATTTTTCCATCTCGTCTCATGCTCTCAAAAGAAAAAGAAAACCACTAGAAGGCCAACTGTAAATGGAAACTTTTATTTCCTTGGCAGTTGACAGCCACAGTCTTGTTCATCGTTGTTGTAGTATAAGCTCTGTGACTCATTGTGTGCAAGGAACAAAAGAAAAAAGCAAGAGGGTTTGTGGACTAAATAAGCTGATAATTATGCATATTCATTTGTCTACATGCTGTGACGCTTCTGTATCACTCTTGTTAAGAAACTTAAGTAATAAGCCACGAAGTAAATTATTCTTCCAGAGCAACCCCTTCCCCAATAGACAGCGTTGGTTTGATTCAAGTGGGTAGCCCTATTGGCCTGAAGGAGCAGAACAAATTTAGAGTCCAGTGGCACCTTTAAGGCCAACAACTTTTTATTCCATAAAATAAGAATTTGTCGGTCTTAAAGGTGCCATTGGACTCTACATTTGTTCTGCATTGTTCTGAAATATTGATCCCCCTCAATGAAAATGCAGTCAGGCAAACATGGCAGATGCTGCCTAGCCTCTGCCCATCCTCCCTTAAGGATTAGAAGGAGGCCTCCTTGGCTCCTCCCCCCAGTGTCCCACTGCCAGTAACCAACAAGTGGGATGAAGCCCCAGAGGACAGCATAGGACTGTCACTTAAGAGCTGCCCAGTATCCTCCTGCTCCTTCTCCAGAACAAGGGGTGAGCCCACCAAATAGCAGTTAACTGAATTGGAGATCTTAACCAAAAAACAAAACAAAAGCTTAACTGATGCCAGGTAAGTGCTTGACTTCTTTTAATAATTTCATTAATTGTTTCAGACTGAGCTATCTAAACAAGTCACCATATTAAGAAAACGATGACATCACAGCACTTGGAGCGGGGACTCCCTCCAAAGAGGGGAGACGATGTCTTGTTAGGTGCCACTGGTAGATGGAAGTTGCAGCACCCCTCTATTCATGGATACACTCCGCCCTTCAGCGTTCTGCCAGGTTATAACCGATGCAATTTTCATGAAGCTGTGTCTGTGTTTTTAAAGGAATTGTTAATTTCAGTAGTCAGCTTCACCTTCCAGAAGAAAATAAAAGGGCTGCTTGGTTAGAGAGGAAGCAAAAGAAAAAAACAGAGGAAAGTTTGAGAGTGAGGGAATGGGACTAGGTTGCCATAACATCCTAGCTACCCAGATGGGCTGAGGAAGCATGGTGGGCAGCCTCAGTAACAGGACAGGCTCCAAGGGGATAGACAGTGCCCTGTCACCAGCATTTGAGTTGAGAAAGAACCTCCTTCTCCTTCTCCTTCTCCTTCTCCTTCTCCTTCTCCTTCTCCTTCTCCTTCTCCTTCTCCTTCTCCTTCTCCTTCTCCTTCTCCTTCTCCTTCTCCTTCTTCTGCAGGTGACACAATTAGCACACAAAGTGCTTGTAGCAGGACCTCTGCCATTTAAAAACATGAGTGTGTTTGATTCCCATTTTTTTCTGGCCATAGGGAGAACAATTAATATGGTATTGTTCCTTGTGCTTTGACTATTGGTGGATGCAGGAGGCCAGGAGGACCCCTCATTCCGTTACAGATAACCCCACCTTTCCCTCTCAGGAAATATAGTGAGTCCATTGGAGAAGTCAGCAGTGGGGGGGGGGGATACACATATCTGGGTTGCCACAGACCATGCCATATGCTACCCAGAGGCAGGCCCTTGAAGTAATATCATGGCTAAGATCCTGACCCAGGAGCCATTACTTCACAAGAGGTAACAGACCACGGAACAAAGCCACACTTTGAGCCACACTCTTCAACAGATGTGGACTTCCCAAGCAAATGGTTTAGGGACATTCTGCTGTGCTTGGACTGCTGCCCTAGCTATTTTCCACCTTTTGAAACAATTGAGGATGGGGGAATATTATTTGGATGCCCATAGAATTGGCCTCCCTGGGCCATTATTTTTGAAACTTGGGGGTTTTTGAGGAGAGGCTCTACCAGCTATGCTGAAAATGTAGTGCCTCTACCTCAGTCCCCCCATCCCAACCACTGATAGATTTAGGCTAGATTTGTTATTGACTTTAATGTTCCATAGGGTATAATGGAGCTGAATATATTTGGTATTCTGAAATGTTGCTGAATCCAAATACCAATAAAGGTATTTGTGTGTGTTGGCATATACTGATTTTTGGATCAAAATATACCGAAAAATACTGGGTGACTTTTTTTTTTTTGCATATGCCTAGTCTTGTCCTCAGTCTCACAAAGAGCTCTTCGCAAATTCCCTTGTTGGCCATTGCACAAGAGAAGGCAGCCTTTTCAACGCCTAAAGTATTCTTGAGTTTGTACAAATGCCACTAGAGTTTGAAAGGGCCATATCGGCCATATAGTCCAACCCACTGCTCAGTGCAGGATCATCTATGTTAAGTATCTGAGTATCTTCTAGAGTGGAACCCTGTAATCTGAATCTGCAGCCTTCTGAGACTTCTTTTCAGTGAAAATAATAAAATATGTTCCTATTCTCTCAGATGCAGGTCCCCTTCCACAATATCAGGATCATTCTAGTAATTTATTTTTTCAGAGTTGTTGTAAGGAATACAGAATAATATACATGAAGTACTTTGAATATTCAAGTGAATTACGAGTTGGCAACAGTTTCCAAGATGGGAGTTCAATGGAATGTATCCCCTTAGTATCTGTTTAGGATGTTAATCTGAGCCATAAATTATCTCAAGTCAGAGAGACACAGGGAGATAAATTGCCAGACCACTCTGTTATGTGAAGAATTCCCAAAATATCAATACAAACTGGTTCAGTGGGCAATGGAATAACAGATGAGAAGATCAACATAACTAAATCTAAACTCTTAGGAAAATCAGAGTTCCTGAGAAAACAATGTGTCACGTCAATTGGATTTAAAATGGCTGCAACTACCTGCTCAAAGAAGAGGCAGATCAGAAAGCTCAATGTAAGCAGCCTGCCCAGTCTGCCATGCAATAAAGCAGGAAAATGCAGTATTCAAGATTACTAGAAAAGGACTGAAAATACATGAAGGCCTGTCTGGGAAGAACTGCTAGCACCTGTTCTGAACTCTTCTCCACTCTGTGGATTAGTTTGTTAACAGCAGATGGGTTTGTTGTTTAGTAATTAGGGTTTGTTCCTGACCTGGATGGCCCAGACTAGCCCCGTCTCATCAGATCTTGGAAGCTAAGCAGGGTTGCCTTGTCTAGTATTGGATGGGAGACCTCCAGGGAATGCTAGGGCCTTGATGCAGCTAATGGCAAAGCACCTCTGAACATCTCTTGCCTTGAAAACTCCATGGCATTGCTATGTTAACTGTGATTTGACAGCACCCCTAAAAATAGCATTTATATTTTTTGTGTGAAAAGGGTAGTTTCCTGTTGTTGATTTTTTTTTGACATTTTTGAGTTTTCATTGAGAAAATCAGAGTAAAATTGCCCAGATAAACAAATAAAAGCAGATATATCTTCATAATGTCTATCCGTGGAGTGCCTGCATTAAGAACATACCTATTTCCCCCATCTAAAAAGGTAATTGATACAGAAGACATGTGCTTGTGCATGTGCGTGTGCATGCACGCGCGCGCACACACACACGACAACTAAAATGATGAGAAATGCGGTGGGCTCATCTTTCCTTAAGAATCAACTTTATTTACAACATGTTTTTGGAAAAAGTCACTATGAAACAACCTTACAGGGATGAGGCAGAGACTGTAAGTTGTACTTACACTTGAGTATTTTGTAAAAAGTGAATCATAGAATCATAGAGTTGGAAGGGGCCATACAGGCCATGTAGTCCAACCCTCTGCTCAATGCAGGATCAGCCCTAAGCATCCTAAAGAATTCATTCATTGATGGCCTATGTGGACTCCATAATTTTTGGAGCAACAGACAAGTAATTACTCAACAGTATCTCCTGGTCATCAATCCTATCACAAGAACTTCAGTGTGGCTGACAGCTTAAATTTTCAATTAATCTTTCCTTATGATTGCTAGAGAGGACTGGGCATTTTATTATAAAAGGGCAAAGGCAAGACAAAGATTATCCACATCCTACAGAACAGTGAGGAAAGAAACTCATTTTGTTGTCCACATGTAGATACCTGAGCCTCCTCCCATTTGTACTGAGATCCTTCTGGTTAGAGATGATGAGGATTCAACTCTAGGGCATTATAAGCTGCAACTCTATAATTGCATGGAATATATGAGAACATTTTCCCTTTGTCAACTAGGAAACCCATGATGCAACCTTTGTCTGAGAACAGTGAACGTGGATGAAGACATGCAGGGCTTCAGCACCATTGGAAGATATGGCCCTTTCATGGACTGACACAAGACCAGAAGCAGCAGTGATTCAACATGCAATTTAAATCTCCATTGGAAATCTGTTCCTCAGAATCAGGCAGATGGGGAAATAAGAGTAATTCCTCTTAAATGTCTATCCCATCCCATATTCCTAATTACGTGATAAATTATTAGTGTTGAGACCTAAAATGGAGCTTATGTTCAGAGGCAATAAACATTATACATTAATTTAATTGTGTGTGAATTAATTTATTTAAACATTACTATTCTGCCTTCCCTCTTGAGTCAAGATGGCTTACAATAACGAACCCCAACCCCCCCCCCAAAAAAAAGATGTCTTCTGTTCAAACTCTCTTGCATGCCCTGGCAAACAAGGAGGCCTTGCAGTGCCTCTTGAATATTTAGAGGGAGCCCCCTCCCTTTACTTCTTCAGGGACCCCAGTCCATAGAGTGCTGGAGACACAAAGGACAAGCAGGAGGACTAGTTGCTTCAAACACATCCTGTTTGGGCTTTCAAAGATGACCTGGCCGATCCATGCTGGGATTCAGAATAAAATCCACGATTGGCTAGAACTTTAATCTGACACATCAAGACTGTTGGTGCACTTCGTTTGCAAGAGAAAATGTGCAATTTTTCTTCTAAGCATGGCAGAATATGTATCAAATGGAGACCGTTTATTCACTACAAGCATCTTAAGAAAGGATGTTTAGAATCCCACCAAGGTACCAAATTTATTTCCCCCCAGGATTTTCAGCACCATCCACAAATAAAAGTTACATTCCTGCCAAAAAAATATGCTAGTTAGTTAAATTCATCATCAGAAGCAAACCTTCTGAACTGTTTGGAAGTGTTTGCTGTCTAGCAACATGTTTATTTAAGATGTGCCAATCCGATGCTCATTTCAGATTTTTCCTGGAGATGCTGTTCTCATTTCACCCTGTTGCATTCTTTTTACGAAGCTGTAATGTCCTGTATCGTCTGGAGATCACTAGTCCCAATTGTTGGTTGCATAGTAATTTCCTGCAATTCAAGTTTCCTTTGAGTGTGAGGCACACAGCCACAGTGTTGTTGTTGTTTTTGTTTTTGTGAAAGGACAGAATTCAGATGGCAGATTATAAAAACAAACACACCCCAAGGTAACCTCTTATCAACCTTTACCTAGTGTCTGCTTGTCCAAACGGATGTGAATCATGATAGATGGGACTCTCCAAAGTGCCTGTAGCACTTTGAAAAGATTTGAGGGGATGCTTTGTAAACAAATCCATTTAAAGATACTTCAAGGACACTAAACTGCAATGAGCCTTGCTCTGCCCTGCCCTTCCCCCATTCTTTCGTGGGTCATTGGGTTCTGTACAAAAAAAAAGAAAAAAGAAAAAAAGGCCATAGTAGAACTAACCTTTACCATAATGAAGAAGGTTTAGAAAAATTATGAGCACAGGCTTCTATGTTTGACAAAGGATCAACAGTAAAATAGACAGTGCCCTGCTGTTGTAAGTGAAGACATAAATAAACCTAGTAGCTGATTTATAACTGACGGTTTCCTTGGAACACCTACCTGCTCATTTTATAGTTCACTGAAAATCATTTCTCATTAGAGAGTCAAGTGCGTAGCCGTGTTGGTCTGAAACAGCACAACAAATTTAGAGTCCCGTGGCACCTTTAAGACCAGCAAAGTTTTATTCAAGGTGTGAGCTTTTATGTGCACGCACACTTCCTCCGATACAGTGTCATGGAATAGAAGTAATCAGTTCAAACTTATAGGTAGAGTGTGAGAGCAATTAACACACAGCATAATGAAAATGGTTAACAGATGCCAGAGATAAATAGGACAAAAACAGCAATTTGGATTTGTTTGTGTTCACTCATTAGAATAAAAGAAAAGGCCCGATAACTTCAGGGTAGCTCCCTCCCATATGTACAGCTTTGAAGTCAGCTGATAATCTCTTAAGGCTCAATCTCCTAGCAGCAAGGAATGAAGTGCTTCTGAGCATATGCAGTGTACTTGTCCCCTCACTGCATCCCACTCATTCTTCCTGCCCACTGGGGATATTTTAAGGCTTTTTGTTCCTTGCTTTGGCACACAGTCAGGAATCCTCCTTGCTCTTCACCTCTGCCACAAACAACCGTTTTCAATTGGGCCTATTCTGCACGCAATAGATAATGCACTTTCAATGCACTTTAGAAGTAGATTTTCCTGTTCTGCACAGGAAAATCCAGCTACCAAAGCACATTGAAAGTGCATTATCCTATGTGTGCGGAATGGACCCTGGAGTACATGAAGTGACTAATTCCAACTTCCAGGCAAGCACCCAGGTCCCCAAACCCCTCTGCTGTTCCATTTGGTTAAATGTTGATATATCTGTCTGCAAAAGGGTAGCAAGAAATGCTGGCCCAGAGCAGAGGCAGGTGAACGCAAGAGAACCTCTGAGCTACTGAGTGGATTTTGGCCCCCCTTCCCCCCCAACGCATTTGTATATAAACGGTGGAGGCAATGGAGAGATTAATAGAAGCTGAAGGGGAAGCGGAGCCGTTCCAGAGCCGGAGGGCTTGCATAGGAAACTACCTGGGGGTAGAATCCTTCGTGACTCTTCTCCCCTTTCCGTCCGGCTGTGTGGGGCGAGCTCGGTTAAGGGAAACGCGGCCTGTCCCCCGGTCTCCGTCGCAGGTCTGTCAGCCGAAGCTCGAGGCGGCGTGCCTGCAGGTGGCGACAAATGCCCTGGAAGCTTCGCGCTGTCCAAGGTCCTGAAATCCGGCGGCTGGGCGGCGAGCGCGGGGGACGAGCCTTGCCTCCGCCGGCGAGCCCGACCCCCAGAGAAGCGGCGGCCCCTTCTTGCTCCGCGCCCCGCTCGCTCGCTCGCTGGAAACCGGCGGCGGAGAGCCTCTCCGCCCCTCGCCAGCCTCTCCAGTCATTGCCCGTCCGCTCAGCTCAGCCATTTCATCCGGGCTAGCGGCGTGCAGAGCGGAGAACCCCGACTCGGGCGGAGAGGCACCACCAGTCGGCTTATGTCCTTCTTTCTTGTCCCTTCCCAATTTCTCCCGTGTGATCTGCGGCTCCCACTCCTTCCTTCCCGGCCGTGCTGCTGCTGCTGCCGGCGGCGTTAAGGGTTCCAAGCGGGGCAGGTGTGAAGGAGCGATCCGAGGCAGGCGGGAGGAGGGCGGGGGGACAGGGAGTGGCTGCTCACGGAAAGTTCTCTTTCACTTTCGTAGCGAGTCTCCGGTTGCCCTGACGCCAGTTTAGACAGGGGAGGGCGGCTACCTGGCTGCTCTACTTTCTCATGGGGAGTGGGAGGTGGGAAAGAGGTGAGTAAGGGCTCGTGTCCTTCCTCCCCTCACCCCGCCCCCCGTTCCTATTGATTTGTGAGCGGGCATAGAGAGGCTGCTCCGGATCCCAGTGACGAAAGGGACCCCCCACCGGACTATAATTCAAACCGTCGAGAAACCACACGCAGGTTTCCGGGGGGGGGGGGCGGGCGGGGAGGAGAAGTGGAAAGGAGGGGCGGAGGGAACAAACCAGGGAGGAGGGGAGAGGTGGAGGCACAAAACGCGGTGGGCAAGAGGGACCCGCCGCACTTCAACGGTAGAGAAGGGAGTCCGAGAATAAGGGAGAGGAGGAGGAGGGAGGAGGAGGAGGAGGGGACCCCGCAGGCTGAAAGAGGAGCCAAGTGAGTGACAGAAGAGAGGGAAGTAGAGCAGAGGGAAGGGAGGGCAGAGCGAGAGCGAGACGGGAACCGCCAGTGAGCGCTACAAAAGGGGGGAGCAGTCGCAGAAAGAGACGGCAGCGGCGAGGGCTTGGAGAGGGGAGCAGAGGCGCGCGGGGAGGGGGCGGCCAAGAAGGGACCGGGAGGCGCAGGGAAGTCAGAAGGGGCGGCGGTGAGGGAAAGAAGCGGGGGAAGCCAAGAGGGCGCCGCGGGCGGGCGGGCGGGCGGGCCGGGAGCCCCCGGACGGAGCCCGAGAGGACAGGAAGTGCGACGAGAGGCTGCCAGGAGCCCGGCTCAGCCGCGCACGGCGGCGGGGGTGGCGAGGCGAGGCGAGGCGCGGGAGAGAAGGAGGCAGGCAAGTGGCCGCCGCTGGCGCCAGGGCTCCGGAGGCGCGGCGCGGTGGAGGGCGAGGGAGGGCAGCCAGGCGAGAGGAGGCGCTTGGCGCTGCTCCCTGGGATGCCCGGCCAGGGAGGGGATGCAGGCGGCGCGCCGGGGCTGGGACTGGCACAGGGACTGGCGCTGGCCAGAGGCTCCGGCCGCCCGCCCCTCGGCCCCCTCGCCTTAGCCCGCTGAGCGCCTGGCGCCGTCTGGGGGCCATGGAGCCCGGCGGGAAGCGCTGCCCGCCGCAGCCCGAGTGAAGGCGCCGCCTTCTTGCCCCGCGCCGCGCCAGGCATGGAGCTGGCCGCCAACGGCACGACGGAGGGCGCCGCCGGCAACGCCAGCCAGCCGGCGCCGGCCAGCCTGGGCTACCAGCTGGGCACGTCGGTGGTGCTGGGCGCGCTGATCCTCTTCGCCGTGCTGGGCAACGCGTGCGTGATCGCGGCCATCGCCCTGGAGCGCGCCCTGCAGACGGTGGCCAACTACCTGATCGGCTCGCTGGCCGTCACCGACCTGATGGTGTCGGTGCTGGTGCTGCCCATGGCCGCCCTGTACCAGGTGCTGGGCAAGTGGACGCTGGGCCAGGTGACCTGCGACATCTTCATCTCCCTCGACGTGCTCTGCTGCACCTCGTCCATCCTGCACCTGTGCGCCATCGCCCTGGACCGCTACTGGGCCATCACCGACCCCATCGACTACGTCAACAAGCGCACGCCCCGGCGGGCCGCCGCCCTCATCAGTCTCACCTGGCTGATCGGCTTCCTGGTCTCCATCCCGCCCATGCTGGGCTGGCGCACCCCCGAGGACCGCTCCGACCCCAACGCCTGCACCATCAGCAAGGACCCCGGCTACACCATCTACTCCACCTTCGGCGCCTTCTACCTGCCGCTCCTGCTCATGCTGGTCCTCTACGGGCGCATCTTCAAGGCGGCCCGCTTCCGCATCCGCAAGACCGTCAAGAAAGCCGACAAGAAGCAGCCGCCGGCCCAGCGGGAGGCGCCCACCTGCCTGGCCCTGGCCCTCACGCCGGCCGGCCCGCCGCCCCAGCGCAGCAACGGAGGCCTGCCCCCGACGGCCAAGACTTGGAGGAGCGCCGTGGAGCCCCAGGCCGGGGGCAGCGCCTGCCTCAACGGGGCGGCCCGCCTGGGCGAAGACGGCCCGGGGGCGCCGCCCGGCCTACAGGTGCTGGAGGCGAGCCCGTCCAACTGCCCCAAGGGCCACCTGCCCCTGCCCGACCACCCCGCCGCTCCCGCCGCCGCCACGCCGGGCCCCGAGCGCCGCCACGAGCCCAAGAGCGCCGAGGCCAAGCGGAAGATGGCCCTGGCCCGCGAGAGGAAGACGGTCAAGACGCTGGGCATCATCATGGGCACCTTCATCCTCTGCTGGCTGCCCTTCTTCATCGTGGCGCTGGTCCTGCCCCTCTGCGCCTCCTGCCACATGCCCGAGGCGCTGGGCGCCGTCATAAACTGGCTGGGCTACTCCAACTCCCTGCTGAACCCCGTCATCTACGCCTACTTCAACAAGGAGTTCCAGAGCGCCTTCAAGAAGATCGTCAAGTGCAAGTTCTGCCGGCAGTGACCGGCCGGGGGGGGGGGAGGGGAGAGGAGGGGAGGGGAAGAGTGGCAGGGGCATCTCCCCGTCTTGCCCCTTCTGCTTGACGGACCCCCGGCCCCTTCCCCGGGCCCCGCTGGGACTCGCAATGCCGGCAGGCTGGGGCCCCTCGGTCCTCCCGCCTTGAGCGGGCCCCCACCCGACGGACGGACGGACGGACGCTGCCCTGCGCCCTGCGCCCTGCGCTGGTCCCAACAGACCGAGAGAGGCCCGGCCAGACTCTCCCGGCGCCGCCGGCCACGCACTGTCCCTTTTCCGAACTGCCACCAGCCGGCCCAGGAAGGTAGGACGCCTCTCGGAAGGCCGGCTGTCCACCGGGGGGATTGGCGCTTCCCGCCTCGGCTCCTTCTCAGAGTTTTCGTCCTACTCCGACGGTCCGCAAGCCTCAGGCCACCCCGTGATCTCGCGAGACCTGTGGGGGTGGGGGTGGGGCAAAGAATCGCGGACCCGAAAACGAGGGGCGATCGACCCGAGCTGAAACCACAAGAAGCCATCCTATGCATCCCGGTGCCCTCTAGTCTCCTCCCCGCCTCCCTCCCCCCAGTCATTCAACCCGAAGTCGTAAACTTTGCTTCTCTCAAGGCTGAGTAAGTGGCAACTCTGCAAGGGAGCGAAGCAACCGAGGGGCGTGTATGGGTGTGGGCCACTTGTGAAAGGGTGTGTGTGTGTGCGCGCGCGTGCGTGTGTGTGTCGGGGGGAGGGACAGAAGCGCGGATCCGTCGTCCCGCCCGCGTTCAACGTGCCGTGTCAACTCGCCAGCCCATCCGTCCGTCCCGTGTCCCGCTGCTCGTTGTGTCTGTCGCCACGCAAAGGGGAGCCGCGCAACTGTGGGCCAAGACAGGCCAGGCCGCCCCCCAGGACGCTCCCTCGGCAGCCGGTCTCGGGGAGTTCCGCCGGAGTCCGCCTCTTTTGCTTGGGAGCCAGACCCGACGCGCGCCTCGACGGGGCTCGACTGCGGAGGGAAGCGCCGCCGAGCGGGCTGCGGGCAGGAGCCGTCCGAATGAGCAGGAAGCATCCCCGGGGTGGAGTGGCCGGAGGGAGGAGCAGGTGGGCCGGCGGCTGGATGCTCGCGGCCCCGTCCCCCTGGACGCTTCTCGGGGCCAGGGAGGAGGAGGAGGGACCCCGAGCCCCCCGAGCCCCCCGAGCCAGGACGGTCCCGCTCAGTCGAGGGCGGGAGGACTTGGCAGACTGAGCCGGCCTGATCCAGGGACGCGCTCCGGGGCACACTTTGGCCGAGAGGTTTCCTTGGGAATCTGGGCCCGGCCCACACCTCGGGCGGGGAGGAAGTGCAGAAAGAGCCCCCGCGAGTCAGGAGGGACGCGAACAGAGGCAGCCCGCCGGCCCCCAAAATGCATCTTTTGGGGGAGGAAGGAGCGCGGCCGGGCGGAACGGCGTGTCTGAGCCCCCCTGGCCCCGGCCTTCCCGATGTGCTGCCCTGGATTTACCCCTGCTGGCTGCACGTCTCCAGACACTCCCGAGGAGACGCCGGCACTGGAGGGGAGCGGATTGGCTGAGCGGGCCCCCCAGCTTGGGCGGGAAGAGGCTGCTGCGCCTTTCAGAGAGACAAAGCAAGGGAGAGATCAAACAGATCTGGCCAGAAATCAAAGCGATGGGTAATATAATAATGGCATTAGGGAAGGCTCCCAGGCTCTGTCCCCTCCCCCACTCCCCATGGCCACAGATCTGGTTCTGTCCCTAGTGATGGCACAGGAGGAGAGAAGGATTGCAGACTACAAGTCCTCACATTTTCTATTTTTAAAAAAGATGCACTTTACAGCAAGGGTAGTCAACCTGTGGTCCTCCAGATGTTCATGGACTACAATTCCCATGAGCCCCTGCCAGCAAACGCTGGCAGGGGCTCGTGGGAATTGTAGTCCATGAACATCTGGAGGACCACAGGTTGACTACCCCTGCTTTACAGGACACTAGAAGGAAATAGGTGATCTACCGCACTACCTGCAATTCTATAGGGAAAAGGGCGATTTAACCCTTTTCATTATAATATCTCCCCTTTAGGATGTCCGTCAGAGGATCTCTAGGACCCACTAGAATGTTTTGTGCCATTCCCCTCGCTGGTACCGGTAATGCCATGGAGGTGCTCTCCCACAAGCCACATCCCTTTCAGCGGGGTGTGGATAGGGATGGCAAGCTTAAGGCAAGGGTCAAAATGCCCACTACGCCAGCCTCCTGAGAACTTTTCTTGGAATTGTCTGGCAAGGAGGTACAAATGAGAGAGGGACATGGCTGGAGACCCCACTGCAGACAGAGGGAAGGAGATGAGATATGGGTCTGCATTGAGGATGATTTCTAGGGAGGCATTATGCACATGTAATGGTCAGATTTGGATTAGCAATACTGTTTTTCTTATTTTAAAAGTAAAGACCCAGAAGTAGACGACTAGATTTCTGCTGCACAGAATTGTTCCAGAAAAATACACACAGATACCCTTTTTCATATAATCCCCTGAGGAGCATCCTAGATAATCAGTCCACAGCACGACCAAAAAGATAACAATAAAAGAGCCAGGTATTTTTTTCCCCCAGATTCCAGATTTCCCCAGGTCTTGATGGTGTGGAAGCAGGATCCCTGCCCTCAAATAACACATCGACTTAAATTACCACTGTTGTACGGAATGTAGCAAAAGGAGAGTTGTAGGCACCTACTGGTCAATGCCTGTGACACCGTCATTTAGAACACCCCTGATTCATTGCCAATCCAATTTAAAATTCAGCGTTAGGAATGATAAACAAGTTCAACGGTGAAAAATACCGATTCTTTAGATGCTGAGACTCTGCTAAAATACTAAATGTGAATGTGTGGCCCTTTAAAAATTAGGTTTCTTTTGAAGAATAATAAGGCCCCATATAGGGAAGAAGCCCCATAAAGGAAAGAGGTTGTTTTAAGGAGGGTATGAATGTTCTTTTTGGAGCATGCTGTACCAGTAAAGAGATGTATGGAGCATAATGGATGTACTCTGCTTTGGGAATATAATACCGGAGCTATTATGCTTATGTTGTAGGCTGATGAAAATGCCTATCTATTAGGACAGAGAATGCAGGCAGTGATTCAGGTCCCACTTGTTCTTCAGAGGTGCATCTGAAGTCTCTTTGAGCACTTCCACAGGATAAGTGGTTTGTAGATTTTAATCTTATAACTTAGTCGATGGGAGTTAAAAGATCTATAAAGCATCCTATCCCATGATTACAGCAGGTTACAGTAGATAGACCCCTACAGTTTGCAGGCCAAGAGACTCAAATCTAGTGAATTTCCGTAATTAAGGAGGACAAGGAAATTAAAAAATGGGATGTTGGAAAGAGAACAGCGACTACAATAAAATGCCCCAGTGAATGTAGGCGGAAACCTGAAGCATGCTTATTTAGAAGTCCCTTGAACTCAATGAGGTTGAATAAAGTTGTTTGGGATCGTGTTATACGCTGTTTCATTCAGCCCAACATCCACATTTCTTGCTCTGTTATTTTCCCAGCCTGTCTACAGCCTTTCCCTGACCAGCTCCCTCCCCCACAAGTAATCCTAGCCGACATGAAATGAATTGACTCCAGGATTTTTAGGCCAGGCTCGGATATGAGAGGAATTCATCCAAGTCCAATTCATCCAATTCATTTTGAAAATGGATTTTAAGTTTTGTTGGCTTCAAGCCCAAGAACACTTGGAAGTCTGTTCTGTCACAGTGAATTGGATTTACTTCCAAATTTGTATGTTTACACTCCAGGTGCTGTTAAAATGTCAGCCTTGTTACCTATGAGTCAGGAAGAATATGTATGAAAAAGTACTCTGTGTGTATACATGCGCAAGTCAGGCAGGTTCCAAATATTTAAAAGGTATAAAGAGAGCAGCTATTCTCCTTTTTTGTTGTTGTTGTTGCCAGGAAGTTTTCCAGTTTGAGGAACCAAAACAGATGATCGTCGTGAGGTCACCTGGGCAAGGGTACAAAATGTTAATGGCGCATTCTGACCTGGAATCATGTCCAGCTATGATGGGCCGAAAATCAGACGTTGCCTAAGTGAAAGGGTGTGTGTACGTGGGGGTTGCAGGTGACCCCCCAGGTCCTTTCCACAGCACTAGAAGACACAGCGAGGTGTCAGAACCCCAGTTTTGCACAGTGCCTCCTAGTTTCATACAGGGTACGGATCGTGACCTCGTCTTTACACTCCCCCCCCCGCCCCAATTCCCAGTTGGACAGGGATTGCTTATTTTTGCACTATTAGTCTGAAACCTTTGTGAAGTCTAAGATCTCATGCTTGAGCCAAAAAAAAAAAGAAAGAAAGAAAGAAAGAGAGGCGATCTTCCTGCTTAGTTTGGTACAGTTTGTGCTACCTAACGATAAAGGGAATGTTTATTCTGTGATCCATGTGAATGTATACGCCCACTCATGAACCCAAGCTACTTAATGATGTACAATGATACTGATGATTTTAATATGTTCTATAAATAGTCTACTTTTCTGATAAAAAAAAAAAACGGACTGCACTTTCTCAATTGAAGTGATCTTTGATTTCGAGTGAAACCTCCCCCCTCCCCCTTTGCGAAAAAGATTAATGCACAGAAGTGAACAAAGGTTGGTGACGTCTGAAAACCGTGACTTTGACGCAGGGATGTCACTCAGTTAACCAGATCATCTAAACTGCGTCTTAATTCATTCGGTAGGTGGGTACCATGTGTTGCTAATAGCAGCCCCACACAAATATATGTTTCCAACGTGGATTGCTGCTTTATACAAAATTGGTCTTAGCACCTACTACATGAGTTTTATGGAGATGACTGGGGGTGGGGAGGGCAGTGACCTTTTGCACAGGAAGCAAGTGCTTTACCACTGAGCCATTGCAGATCTTCCAATGAGAGGGCATATGTATGAATATGTATGTATATGATATATACCAAATCTATGCAGGCTTAAGTTACAGCTGCACTTTTCTGCTTGCTCTCCTTCCATGTAGAGGCTCCCACTAATCCCTAGAAGAAAAATATACATGGGTGCTAACTAGGACGGAGCCCCCAACGTTGTTGAACCTGCGGCCACTTTGGGACTTTGGAGAAAGGATAGTGAGCAACCCACCAAAATGGTTGCAATGAATTGTGGGGCTAATCCCAAAGGGGCTGTTGAGAGGGGTGGTAATCAAAACAAAACAAATAATTGCAAAGGGTAGAGAGGTTCCAAAACAAGTGTCCTTCTAGGACAGGGGCAGCGACTTCCAAACGGATGCTACTGGCACACCCAAATGTGATGCCTTCTGAAGTACCTGCTGCTGTAGAGAGGTGGAAGAACACTGGGATTAGCTTCTTGTTTGGGGGAAGAAGCCAAAGGGCAGCAAGAAACATGCCAGGAGGCACCGATGGCCACATGGAAGCCTTGTTAGGGAATCACCACATTTGATGGACAACATTGTCCCTAAGCATTAGGTTGCCAGGAGCTGACCGTGATCAAGACATTCTGAGAGATTTTTTTTTTTACACCTTCTTGGGGACATCCAGACTGGACTGCTACTGGGCACACTGTACCTGGATAGTTTACGGGTATAAGGCTACCTCGTGCCATATCTATCACGTTGGGATTTTTATTCCAGGAAGGCTTTGTTGTTGTTGTTGTTATGTGCGAAGTCGTGTCCGACCCATCGCGACCCCATGGACAATGATCCTCCAGGCCTTCCTGTCCTCTACCATTCCCCGGAGTCCATTTAAGTTTGCACCGACTGCTTCAGTGACTCCATCCAGCCACCTCATTCTCTGTCGTCCCCTTCTATTGCCCTCGATCGCTCCCAGCATTAGGCTCTTCTCCAAGGAGTCCTCAGGAAGGCTTATCATGACCTTTATAAAATAGACTCCCGCAACTGTCTTCATTTTTATTTGCTTAATTTCCAGGCATTTTCCATCTTGGCTGAGCAAAGAAAGCACTCTAAAGCCTCAGCAGGGTGGTAGATTTGTTTACTGTTTTCAAACAGCCTTTTTCTGGAGTGGGCTGTGGCGTGCCAGGATTCCAGGAAAGGACTCTTGACACTACATCTGCCAAGGAGCAAAACACCTTATTTTTTCTCTGAAACTTGGATCTGCCTCACATAATTTCCTAGTCTCAGTGAAAGATAAGGACTTTAGCAACAACAGTAATATTTCTTTTTAAAAAATTATATCCCGCCATTCTGCGTTGCTCAGGGCAGGTAACAGCATTAAAATGATGCACAAATTAAAAAAATTAAAACATTTACAAGTATAATTAATATAATTAATGTCCCTTATAATAAACTGCCAGACAGGGAGAATCTGGCTCAGAGCTGATCTTTTTTTCTGTTTTCTTCTCCTCTTCCCCCCTCCCAGTGGTGAGGCCAGCTTTTCCTGGTAGATCTCATTTTAAGGCCTTGACCATAAACCTGATGGAAGAGCTCCATCTTGCAGATCCTGCGGAATTGATTCCGGTCCAGTGACTAGCGAGTTAGGCCGTGTTTTCATCAATGACTTGAATCGTGTTAGCCCCATTTAAACTGCCATGGCTTCTACCAAGGAATTCTGGGACCTGCGCTTCTGTGAGGTGCTGAAATTCATACCCTCCTCCGGGAACTCCAATCCCTAGTCTTCCCTCAAAAGGTGGAATCACCCAGACTGATGGATGTTTGTCGTGTCGACACATAATTTGATTCCGCTCTTAGTGTTTGGCAGAGGTAGTCAAACTGCGGCCCTCCAGATGTCCATGGACTACAATTCCCAGGAGCCCCCTGCCAGCGAATGCTGGCAGGGGGCTCCTGGGAATTGTAGTCCATGGACATCTGGAGGGCCGCAGTTTGACTACCCCTGGTGTTTGGGGTGACGGCGATTTAAAAAGAAGATTCATACTGCCCTGCTTTATTTTCAGTGACCCTCGTTTTGGAATTATTTTAGACTGCCCATGAAAGAGTTGGTTGGTGACGTACGTGAAAGACAATTGTTAATAAATAATCTAAGGCCTGTAATGTGTATAGTGGAAGCTCTCATGACTTTCACTCTGAAAACATGTAGGTGGAAATGCATCCGGAATTTCTCTGTCACACGTTGAGTGTGTGTGTGTGTGTTTGTGTACCGATTACATCATGGCACATGACAGTGTCTTGGCTAGATGGAAGATTTTTGCCTTTAGGCTGCTCTTTCACAGGGCATTCTTAAACAGTCCTCCTCATGACTGCACACTGCTAGGTACACGGGGTCTCCATTATATGCACTGAATACTTGGATTTGATTTAGAAACCAATAAATATATTAAGCCTGCTGACTTTGGAGCATTTAGAGGCAAGCCAGGGGGGTCCAATCAATGGCTCTCCGGAGTGCAGCAATACGGAGAAGGTTCTGGCCATTTATGCGACTAATATTTGCTAGCCATTAGTCAACTCTGTTTCTCTAGTACTCCCCAGTCTCTCCATCAGACCTTTGGGAAATGCACAATCATTGTCTTGTGGTCTTGCATTAACTTCCAGCTCATATATTTGGTTAGAGCTGGATTTATCGTAATTGATTGGAAACCTGTGTTCCAAGCGATGATTGGAATGGAAGCTTTCTGGTTTCTGATTGCTACTTAAATCACTTAGAAAGTTGGGTGGATTATTGGGGGGAAGGGGTGTGTGAAAAGCCAGGTGCCATTTGCAGAAAGCCCTGATAACTACGGTGAGTTACAGATTGTTCTCCAAAACCTTGCACAGAGCTCATTAAGCAAATTACATCCAGCATTGTGTCTTTTGCCTCTGCCGTGGAAGTCACTCAAGCAGCGGGCTCAGCCTGCCTGTATTCTGTGCAAGACTTTGAGGTGGGAACGGATCTGTAGCTTGCCTAAGCGACTAAGATTCACTGTGAGCTGCACCTGGTCGCTCAACTCCCTTCCATCAATCCATCAAACTGCCTCCAGATTCTAAGTAATTTAAGGACATTAAATTCATCACTGTGTCTTTATCTTTTTCTCTAAGTCACAACACATGCAGCTGCAGGCTGGCTGTATTGGTAAATATTTTCATAATGATGTACCTAAACAGAGAGTGCGAGTTAGTTGTTTTATCAAATGGGTAGAACTACAAATGGGATAGGCATTCAGGAGAGCTGAGATGTACCAATGGTAGAGTACATGCTGTACTTGCAGATGGCCTCTGGTACAACCCCCAGCATGTCCAGTTAAAACATTTCAGGTAGCAGGTGCTAGGAAATATCCTTCTCTGCTATCAGTCGGAGTTGAAGGCACTAAACTGGACAGACCAATGGTCTGACTTGGTACAAGGCAACTTCATAGAAGTTAGCAGTAGTGGCCACTGCAAGCGTGTGTGTTTTCATAAAACACCTCAGGCTGCATCTTCAGATGACCCCAGAAAAGAGTGAATGAAAGAAGGTCTATGCAGACTATAGGCAGATATTTAAAGTGGCCTATTGACTTTTCAAACGGAAGAGAAATCTTGTCGATCATTTTTGCTCAGGTTACATTGTCAAGAACTGTTTTTTTCCCCATTTGCAAAAGTGAAAAATGTATATATGTATATATACAGGAGTGTACGTGACATATAACTATTTCCTACCAGAATCCTTGATTGGCAGGTTGGAGGGGGGGAAGCGGGGGAGGAAGAACCTGGCAATAAATGCCACACACCCAGTGTGATTTTGGGAGGGGGGATCTTTTTCTAGAACAGCAGCCTCCAGCCTTGAGAAAAGGCAAACAATTTTTTACAAAGAGAAGACTGGGAATACAAGACTGGAAGGAGCTCTGCTCTTCAAAGGGGGGGGGGAAGAGAGAGAATCATACAAACAACTCAGCTATTTAGACTGTGCTCATGGTCCCTGAAAACACAAAATGCAACTATCTAAATGATGATCATCAAGTAGCATATTCTCTATTACTCATACTAATTAAAAAAAACATTTACGTTTTTTGCTGTTATTACTATAAAACGAGGCAGCCAAATACCAGAGGAGCTCTCCCTCAGCCCAGTATTACATGGTTTTTCTTCTGGGAATGGGGTGTGAGGCACATTACCCAGACTGATGGCGATGGCTATTATCGGGGAAAGAGAATGGATGTCCTTCCATTAGAGGCAGGGTTGAATAAAAGCATGCAGCATCAGCCTGGAAAAAGGGCATCACAGAGGCCATGGATTTAGCCAATTTCCTGCCAAGACAAGAGTTCCTTCCTCGAGCTGCTCCTCCAGCCTTCCCCCCACATTGCTTGCAGTCCCTTCCAGATTTGTGCCATCCACTAAACCGATGAGCATATTTTGTTTGTTCCTTTTCATCCAATTTATCAAGGAACAAATCTGAAAAGAAGCGCCAATCCCAAACAAATCTTTGTAGAACACCACTTGACTGATCTCTTAATGCCTCTTTCCTGAGGATACATTTCCCCAGACTTTGGTGTGCCCATTTTAGATCTCTCTTCTCTCACAAGAGATGGTTGGGTAATGTGCCTTTGCTGACATTTCTTCCTGCTGTTTTCCTTTCCCTGAATGTTTATGCTAGGAGACAGCTGGAACGAGCAGGCAGAGCTCTGTGCACTTGAGGGAGAAAGCAGCCTGGGTGGAAACAATGATGGAATCAACCAGACCAGATTAATGCGTCCTCACACATGCCTGACTCCGTAATAACATATGGAGATCTATGCTTCGGTGTATGAATGTTACTGGTTAATCCAGCCCTGGGCAGGAGCTTTCTTCACCCTTGGCTCTTATCCAGCAGCGATTGCCGTGCGATCTTAAGAAACAGCAACCCCAAACCCCTTGAAACAACACATTACCAGTGTCACATGTACCGCACAGCATGGAACCTCACCTCTCTTTTCCTTGCAGTTCATTCGTTCTACAAAGGAATTAATGCCAACACTTTTTTGCTCCTGTATTGCAGATTTCATATTACCTCGCCTTGCCTTTCCAATTACATTATAGACCTGCTTTTGTGAAGAGAAAAATTAAATCAATATTTTGAGTACAAGGTAAGCACAATTTCGAAAGCTTGGAGCCTGAGGATGTGTACTTAGCACAAGGAATGAGGAGGAAACTTAAATGGGTAGCCAAATAAATGGGGCATGCGACTGACAGGAAGAGGCTCTGCAAATATTTTAAGTCTCTCCCCAGGCAGAGGAATTGTGTTATGACCACACACTTGTCCTGATCTGGAATAAATGCTTCTTTACGTTTCACTGGACTTCTACCGAGCTTTTCAGGAACACTCACAAGCAAGGGTGGGTGTTGCCTTTGTGCCATTGCACCAGGAAGTCACAAAGTTGTGGGGGGACCTCAGCACTCTGTGAATCAGAAGCCTGAACGATGGGGAGGGAAGCCTCAGCATGAGTACTAAGAAGAAAGCCCCATTGAGTTCAATGGGACTTGTTCTATAGCAGGGGTGGCCAAACTATGGTTCTCCAAATGTCCATGGACTACCGTTCCCATGATCCCCTGCCAGCACTATAGTAAGTGCGCCTACAATTACTGATGACATTTCCTACATCAGTCTCTCCAACTACCAGCCCCACTGGTCAGGATAGAGAGCCAGTATGGTGTAGTTGTTAAGAGCAACACCTTGGGCTCGTCACAGCCCTGATAGTGCTGTTCTCACCGAGCAGGCGTGTCAGGGCTCTCTCAGCCCCACCTACCTCATAGGGTGCCTGTTGTGGAGAAAGGAAGGGAAGGTGATTGTAAGCTGCTTTGAGACTCCTTTGGGCAACTCTTCTTCTTTGGGCAACTCTTCTAGATGTTGTGAAACTTGTCCTGTATGTGATGTAGGCTGAATCAGGAGATGGCAGACTGATTGGTTTGGATCCTCATGAGCACTTAAAGTGCTCAGATGGCTAGTCACATTGATGCCCAAACAGACCACTTTGGGGAAGCTGAACCTACAAAACCGGGCATCAGAGAGCCAGTTTGGTGTAGTGGTTAGGAGTGCGGACTTGTAATCTGGCATGCCAGGTTCGATTCTGCGCTCCCCCACATGCAACCAGCTGGGTGACCTTGGGCTCGCCACGGCACTGATAAAACTGTTCTGACCGGGCAGTGATATCAGGGCTCTCTCAGCCTCACCCACCCCACAGGGTGTCTGTTGTGGGGAGAGGAATGGGAAGGCGACTGTAAGCCGCTTTGAGCCTCCTTCGGGTAGGGAAAAGCGGCATATAAGAACCAACTCTTCTTCTTCTTCTTCTTCTTAAACGGGCTGGTCTAAAACCAGAGCTTTAAGCCTGCTGTAAGGCTTGTGGTAGTCTGGCACCGTCATTGGGTCTCTGAATTGAACTATAAATAAATGACCTCCAAATCACATGAATTCCATCCCTTATGGAGACTTTAAAGGGTATCAAAAACACGTTAGCACCTGATTCTAGTGACATTTACTCACAAGTAATTCCCATTGCATTTGCTCCCAGGTAGGGGTCTATTGGATCGTAGCTATGCACCTTTAGTTAGAAGCAAGTTTAGTCAGAAGCAAGTCTCGCTGATTTACTCCTGTGTAAAGCACACATAGGAGCCCAGCCCTACGACGCTTTCCCAGTACCTGAAGGTTGAAACAACTCAAGTGGAGATACCAAGATATGTAGCAACACTAGGAATGTAAAACAGATGTGACCAAAGGAGGGGGGGGGAAACAGATTTGGAAAAAAGGAGCAATTATGAATTTTGTGGTCAAAATCTATTCATTTGTGGTCGAAATCTATTCTGTTTAGTGGAGACGGTAACTGCATCCATGTTTTTGAGTCACCTTGGTGGGTCTAAATTAAGCTGGGATGTCTGAGTTTGCACTTATAGACCGCTTTCTGCATCCCAAGTCCTTCACAGAGTAATCCTCACCACAGTCCTATAAGGTAGGCTGGTACTATTGTGTCCATATTGCAGATAGGGGCTGGAGACAGAAAGAAAGTGGTTTGTGTGAAGTCACCGACAAAGCAACCTTGGAGAGTATCCGAGGATTGTGCTGCTAAGTGAGTTTGTGGCAGACGTGAGGTTTGAACCAGGTATCTACTGGGGCCATTTGCCGGAAAACTAATGCTCCATCAGAATAACAATGCAGTCTTACAGAAATGTTAAATCCAGGTGCCGTATATTACTAGGTGGCTTGTGTCTGCTTGTTTAATTAGACTAATGGAAATGTGAATATGGCTTACAAAGAGAAATTATGAAGAAAGCCGATACAGGGGAAAGACGCTCCTAAATGCCTTGGTTATTCTCTCAGTTCGCCTTTCATTCTCTCCAAAGAGAGATTTGGGCTGATGACTGACAGTACAAAAACAGCAGGAATTGAATGAATGGGATGAATGTCATCTTGTTCAGAGACAGCAGGAGACAATGGTTTACAGCATCTTTCTCTTTCCCCATTTTCGGCAATGGCTTGATTGAAGTCTGATTCCCACATGTCATTTCAAAAAAAAATCTGGCAAAGTCACGATGATACAATTTTTAGAATTCTTCCACATAGCTAGAAGTATCAGCATTTCTGTCACCCCAGTTCTGTTTACAAGCAAAAGAGTTTTGATGCCTAATATAATAAAAGGGAAATAAAACAATACTGAAATGGAAAAGCTACTTTCCAGCTTGTGTAGCCTTGACACATACATTGATGAACCAGAAAAGTTCAATATGTTATGTGTGGGGAGGGAAGGTAGCAAGGTATAGCCCAGGGTTGGCCCAACTGTAGCTCTCCAGATGTCAAGGGCTCATGGGAATTGTAGTTCATGGACGACTGGAGAGTCACAGTTTGGCCACCCCTGTTCTAGCCCAATCTTGTCAGTTCTTGGAGCTAAGCAAGGATGCTACTTGGATGGGTAGCAGAGGCAAGCCACTTCTGCTTCTCCCTCGCCTTGAATGCCCCATGCTGGGGTCACCATCAGTTAGCTGCAACCTTGTCTGCACTTTATACACACAGGTATGTGTGGAACGCTGAAGAAATGGCTTGATGGCTACCCTGGTTTTTGTAACATGTGGGACAGGGGCACCAGTCCAGGTACAGCAGCTGAAGGAGCAGTCCTAAGTTTCTCAACAGGGTGTAGTCGGCTAGTGGGCAGAAGTGTCTCTGAGGCTGGTAGGTAACTTCCGGTGGCCTTCTTTGCAAATAGACACTTTTGCTGATGTAATATGCACCTGAATTTCAGAAAGGGGTTTTCTTAAACTATCTGCTCATTTTTCATTCAAAGCCCAGCAAAGCGGTCAGTTCTTCACAAGGTCTCTGCCTATTTGAACTCTGGCTTAGCTATGGGTGTGGTGTGAAGTGGGCTTTAGAATGGGACCATGTGTTTGGGAGGCTGTTCTCTCAAGCAACATTGGCTGTGTCAGTTCTTTTTACACACAGGCGAACCGTTTCCGGGACGCTAAACCCAATGGAAACAATTGGGAAGGGAGGTAAACTTGCGAGTTCTCCATTTGTGCCATAAACCTGGGATGCCCTCAGCCACTTCATGCTATTCTCATGCACCACAGAGCTCAGGTGGGATGATCAAGCAATCATGCTGCCGAAAGACTCACACCGGAGCCTCCGTATGCCCCAAGGACAGTTACTGCAAAGAGACAGGGGCGTCGAGGAACAGAAAGAAATCAGAATATGCCATCTGAACACCATCAGCCAAGCTACTGGGTGGTGTTTTAACCCTGCCAGATGTGACTATGAAGATGTCATGATGAATGGCACTTGGCAGCCCAAACAACAGCTTCATACCTGCCAGCAGTAAATTGTTTGTGAATCCTTCAGCATCACATCACATTACTGCTGGTCTCTATGTATTCAGCCCCTGGCTGTGGAAAAAAAATACTCCTGCGCTTTATGCAGCCACATGGCAGAGGCACAGAGAATCCAGTCTAACCTTTCACTACAGCCCTATGCAAGGAACAGGGGTACCTGTGGAATTCCTTCTTGTCAAGCAGCAATGAACACCCCCCCCCCCGCAAGTTCTTTGGAAGGCTGACAGAGCAATCCCAAAGGAGTCCTATGTCACTGAGTAAGGTTTAGTCTCTTCAGAGCATCCTTAGGCTTGTAATTTGAGCTAAGTACCATTGTCTGTAACCTTAATTACTTTAGGATCTGTGTTCAGCTGGAAAGATAGGGCTTCCTTTGCTAGCTGCCTTTGCATTTGCGCCAGCTAAGAGGGGCAAGCCCCTCTGTATTAGTGGAAACAGCTGATAACGTTACCTCTTTCAAGATGTCTAATGTGTGATCTCACTTGTGAATTACACAGATTATTGAACAATTGTTCTGTTGGAGAGATCTTGGCTTCCACTACAGTCTGAGCCAAGGAAGACATTCTGCCTGTCTGGTTGAGTTATGTCAACGAGATAGGATCATATCCAACAGGATGGATCAGAATGCATTAAGTGCTTGGCACAGTCCTGCCTTCCTTCTGCTAAATATTGTGTCTTTTATCTGCCCCTTGGCGTCCCAGGCAGCCCCTATAAGCCCAGTTATTATTCTGCAGGTAGGCCTGAGAGAGAGGAAACTACACCTGTAGAATTTCATTTCCGGGCAGTTTTGGGTGAGTAAATGTTTCTTGGCAGAAATACAACTATGGAAACTACAGCACCATCTTTGCTACTAGAAGAAAACAGCAACTGTAGAATGATTAGATGGATGAAGGCATTTTATTATGCCCCAAAGGATACTCATACATAGTTGCTTATAATGTTAACAATAGCTTAACAATGCCATAAACGGACACGGCTCTTGACAAATGAATTGAGCCTCCCTAAGGAGTTGTGGGCTGGAGGCTTATGAATTTATTCTTGAGCTTTCCCAAAGGGAAGATTTCACTTCCTCCCTCATTCATTGTTGCATCGTTGAGAGGCCTGGGCTCTTCCCTGTTTTGCTGGTATTTGGAACCAATGGGAACCCACTTTTTCATATGAACAGTCCATGTTGCTCTGCTTATGCCTCACTGATTAGTCTGCTTTCCTGAGCAAGGGACATCAGGACTGGCCATAAAAAGGAACTTATATTATTGTATAAATTGGTGCCTGTTATATTTTCTACTGGGACTAGGGGCAAAGCCTGTTGCATTCAGAAATACAACGGGTGCTAGATTGGGGGGTGGGATCATTCACAAGAACTCTGTGAATGGCCTCTCCCTCCCCCCAGGACCTGGAAAGGCTGCAGGCTGAAGGCCCCAGGGCAGGGAATGCACCGGCAGGGACAGTCTCACACAGCAGGGATCTGCAGTCTCCAAGCCTCGGAGGGAAGTGGAAGGAGGGGGTGGTGGTCAGGGTTGGGGAATGGAAGGCGATTGGCTGGCCGCTGGACAGACAGGCAAGCCGATTGGAGGAGAAAGCACTCAGGGGCATGACAGACACCTTGAGTGGCTGTTAAGCACTGAGTGGCACTTAAGCCATGAGACTAGCTCCTCCTCCAAGCACTTACTAGAAATATTAAGATAAGAGATTTTTCCATTCCAGATTTATAGTTGAGACCAATATCATGTTGTGTTGGGCAGTTACACTGGACTGATACGAACACAAAGCCACCTTCTCTATTCCTATCTTGTGTGTGTCTTGGATCACTTGCTTGAGGTATCTGGAGGTACTTTCTGTGGTGCATCAGTCTGAATTATTTAGGCTGGTTTGTGGGGAGGGGCTGGTTTTCCTTTGAATGGAGAAAAACAGGAAGCTAAGCCAGGCTGCCCTCTGGTAATCCCCAGATTTGTGATTTTTTACTGAAACGGGGGAGACATGGGTTCCGATTCCCCCACAGGCATGGGGCTCAAAAGGTAGTCTTGGGCTAGTTGTGTTCTCTCATCCTATCTACTGCACAGAATTGTTGTCAGGACAACGTAGAGAAAAGAACCACACATGTCACCCTGATCTCATCAAAGGGTGAAATGAAAAGGTGATCGATGTGCCGGATGACATTCAAGTCACCTTTGTTTTGGAAAAGTTCCAGCCTTTTTAAAATTCATGCTATTTCTCACTGAGACCCACGGCAGACAAGGTAACGGAAGTCAGCGCAATCAATGCGATGAGGAAACATCTGATAATCAGTGCAGGAGGGCTGGGATTGCAGAGATATGAGACAAGGCATAAGGATGGAACACGGCATGTTAAACAATGTAAGAAATGTTACTTACATGAATACTATGTAGTATTCAGTTAAAGTGAGATAAAAATTTACAGTGGGGGAGATAATGCATATAATGCAGCCCTATTTCCTTTCTAAAGATTCTGTTTTACGTCTATGCAGTGGTGAGACATGCAATGGTCAGCTCCAGATTAGAGTTCTGTAGCTTGTTCTACGTAGGGCTGCCCTTGAAGTTGCTCTGGAAATTCTGACTGGTGTACAGTGCAGCAGCTGGAGCCTAATGAAGACCGCATGGAGCACTCATATTACACCTCTGCTCTCCCAACTGCACTGGCTCCAGATTAGAGGCTGAACTGGGTTCAAAGTTCTGTCTATCATATTCAAAAGGTTTAACAGTCTGGGACCCCTGCATCTTTGGGACTGCCTTTTCCACTAGGCCCCCCAGAGAACATTAAGGTCTAGCAGCCAAAATATGTTCTAGCAGCCAGAGTCCCCAGCTCCAAGGATATAAAATTGGGCTTGGTCAAGACCAGGGCCTTTCCAGTCCTCATCTCAGTCTGCTGGAACATTCTATCTGAAGAGATCAGTGCCCTCTGGGATCTCAAACAACTCTAGAGAGCCTGTAAAATTGCTGAGGCCTGAAGAATAACCTACCTGCCCAAAAGCCAGCCTCAGTTAGACAGCCCCTCCAAGCTCTGTGCCACCCTCAGAGGGGCACATTCTTAAAGGAGACAGTTGTTATTATTTTAGTGGTATAAAATGTTTTATTATAGCTGTTTTAAACTGACGTGAGCCCACCTGGAATAGGTGGAATACAAATAAAATTTTATTTAAGGATTTGTGGGGCCGTAGCAGATTGCAACTGTGGTGGGAGCAGCCAGACTGGGTGTGAAGCCCTCCCCCAGAGGAAAGGGCTATCATTCTGAGGGAAATGGTGGGGAGGCAAGGGTATAGCCATGATCCATGGGGGGGGGGGGTTGGCACTGTGCAGGTCCCCTGGAAGCATGGGCCCCTATATGTGCGACATGAATCAAACAGCCACGGGAATGGCTGTCAGCCTGAAATATCTAGGCAGAGTGTTTCTCTTTCTCTTGTTGCAAATATTTAAAAGCTGGATGTTGTCAGAGGTACACAAGTCAAAGGGTTCTTGGCCCTTAGCCTGTGAACTATTGCCTGTGGCTTGGTTGACACCAATTCAAGATGTCTTCTTTGCTTTCTGCCTTTCATTAGTTTCTGATGCTGTGTTTTAGGTAGACTTGTTTAAAAGTCTCTTTCTTTGTAAGTTGCTTGGGGTTCCCATTGGGGAGAAATGTGGGCTAAGATTACTCACTACGTAGGATTGGCAGGAAGTAGCACATCAAAAAACACTTGCTGGTGGGCAGGGGAAACCGTAGGTTAGAAGGGACATTGAGTGTCCAAGGTTACTGCTGAAGTTTGAACACTGGGAAAATGGAAGACAGGAGCGATTGTCTGACTGCAAGGACGTTTTCTCATTGCCTAGCATGTCGGGTCCTGTCATGAAGCAAAGTTTGACATACTTTGAAGAGCAGCAAATTATGGCTAGCTGCATGCCCCCAGTACGACTCATGTATCACTTACTTCTTATTTTTATATGCCATTTGCATACTCAGCTGTCACACAAATGGCCTTCTACTTGACAGATGTCTCAAAAGTGCTGCCTAGCCCTTCTCAGTGCAAACCCTTTCCACTGATAGCGTCTCTGCCCATCGGTTTTGTGGGCTGACAATTGTTTTTTTTTTTTAATGGCTGAACACCCAAGCAGCTTCGCCAGTGGCCATGGAAGACTTATTATGGATACACTCATGGCAATGTTTTATTTATTTAAATATATATCTACCCTGCCTAGCATCTCATGAGTTTTTGAGGTTGTGCCCAAAGACGAAAGGAACATGGATAGACTGACAAGGTCAAAAGGAGAAAGAAATGAAATCAGCAAGCCAGAATTCAGCTAAAAGCATCAGTAGAAGACAGATACCTCCTCCCAATGCATGCCGCGTTGGTAATAAGCGAAGTTTCCACTGGAGCCCCGAAATTCAACAAGGAGGAAATTACACAGGGAAGACCCTTTCTCGGGTCACAACCCATTTCATGCCCCAAAGGTTGGGGATATGCTGAGAAAGGCTTCTGAGGGATGTGTTAACAATTTATAGATTCTTATTGGATAAGGCAGGCCTTTCCATGCCCCAGTCTCAGTCTAGGTGGGGCCTTAAAGGAGGAAACACCATAAAAATCCTGCCTGTCAGGGGCTAGAGGGCCTCTTTATGCACTGGAAGAAGAAGAAGAGTTGGTTCTTATATGCCGCTTTTCTCTACCCGAAGGAGTCTCAAAGCGGCTTACCTTCTCCTTCCCTTTCATCTCCCCACAACAGACAACCTGTGAGGCAGGTGAGGCTGAGAGAGCCCTGATATTGCTGCTTGGTCAGAACAGTTTTATCAGTGCTGTGGCGAGCCCAAGGTCACCCAGCTGATTGCATGTGGGAGAGCGCAGAATCGAACCCGGCATGCCAGATTAGAAGTCCACACTCTTAACCACCAAACTGGCACTCAATATCTTCAATATCTTCAATATTGAAGATATTGAGAATACCAAACTGGAAGATATGCTCCTTCCCGTTTCCACTGGTCAACATCCTGATGGCTTCTGTATTCCAACGGAATTGGTAATGCAGCTGCTGCCCAGCAAATCTTCCAAGAAAGACCCACGTAAAAAACACATTAGTGTTGCAAAGGACATTTTAAAAACTTCAGCCTGCATTTAGGAGTTGTTTTGTGTTTAGTTTATTCGATTGGCGGTTAGATTGGCACAAGGACAAATTCCTCTGTCTCTGGCTATTCTAAGTGTTCTAAATGATTTTCAAAAACTGGTGTAGAGGTATTTTTAAAGAAATGTTAGAGTTTCCACTTGCATTTTTCACCTGAGGCGCCAGAATAAATGTGGGGCCAGCTCCAGTCCTAAGCTACCTCTTTCGAAACCCATTGAAACAAACAAACACTATAACAGAAGAAGAATTGGTTCTTATATGCCGCTTTTCTTTACCAGTAGAAGTCTCAAAGCAGCTTGCCTTCCTCTCCCCACAACTGACACCCTGTAAGGTAGGTGGGGCTGAGAGATCCCTGATGTTACTGCTCTGTGAGAGCAGCACTATTAGGGCTATGATGAGCCCAAGGTCACCCAGCTGGTTGCATGTGGAGGAACGGGGAATCAACCCCCCTTCTCTGCCAGCTTGCCAGATCAGAACCCGCTGCTCTTAACCACTACACCAAGCTGGCTCTTGATTGTTAGATTCCAAGTACTGTAAGTAGACTGCTGCTAAGAGAAGGGATCTTTCCCAACTCCCCCTTTCTTTTATACCTCACTCGCCACCTCAAGAACGGTTCTGGAGTGCTACCCTTGGGAACAGCATGGAAGACTGGAGGGGGCATTCTGCCAAGACTGTGGTCTCCCTTGCCTGAGTAGAAGGACTCAAGGGCGATGTCTCCATTGCCTGCTGTCTCAAAGTTTTGGGAATCCAGAGGACTGGCCTTTTCCCAGCGAGGCCTTGGATAATGACTTTGAAATATCTGTTTTTAGACAGGCTGTGAGATCTCACTCTGCATATTTACATCCTTTGCCACGTTTGTTCGGCTTATTTTAAATGAGATGGTATAGCGACCTAATTAAAAGAATACTGTAAAGGCCATGAGAGGGCATTGTACCAACTGGAAGGTAAGATTATTACGAGGAGAGAAAGGTCTTGAAAAATGGGAAGAAATGCTGAGGAAGGATTTTGTTTTGTTTTTACAGGCAAGGTGTTTCTTCTTTAGACAGAAGGTTTAAATGATTACTTAGCAGGTGGTAAAACGCACACAAACGTTTCTGCAGGCAGCGATAAAGCTATAGCACACTGGAACTCTTTCTAGTCCATTTTACTTTGGTTGCATGACTTAAAGAGACAGAAGAGACAGAGCTGAACAAGTCCCTCCCGTCTGCACATTCATTTTCTCAGACAATCCATTAGCATGGGCTGGTTTGAGATATTCTGCACCTGGATTAATTCCTTTCTTATGGAAAAAGAGTAGGATAAATAAGAGCACAGAGGTCAACCTATTTGCTTCCGTTCAAAGAACAATCTTGTGATATCCTCCTGAAAGCCCAAGCTCTTACATGGTGCTGTGTGAAATATTCAGCTGCCTTGTGAGAAGACACGGAGCTGGCTGAATGCAGTGAAACCTGTGCTTTCATTCATGTGGTTTAGCTTTCCGGGTGTCTGTCTTTTGATAATGCCTCTGAAAGTTGACGTATCAGAAGGAAACTTGATGGGATTCATATTTAGAATACAATTCTATATGAAGTGTGAATACTGGGCCAACCTCCAAATTGTTTTCCATGGGGAAAAGCAACATATATCGTCACACCATATCCCCTGTGAAGATTAGACTATTAGAATACACACTTAACTGCATGCTACATCTCAGGTTTGAATTCCAGATGGACCCCTGAACATGTTTTCAAGCTGGTCAGAAAAGCTGATTCAGAAATGAAGAATCCCATCATGAAGGAAAATGCAGTATATTGCAACATGACATATGGAGGTGTCACAGAAACCATCCTTGGTAATGATTGACAAGGACTATGATAATATTCACAGAAGTAATATTATATTTCTTTATCAAAGAAGATTTGGAGATTTTATGCAAAAAAAAGTCTAAGAAACAGGTTTAAACTATTATAGTAGGGACTGAAAGGGGTTACACCAAAGGGAGCGCTGCAAAAAAAAAGCCGATAAAATTATGTATCAAAAAGGTGCTACTGGACTCTGATTCTATTCCAAAGTAGGATTTTATTTCCCATGATTTTATCAAGACTAATTCCCAGAAAAGTCAAATAGCTGTTCTCGATGGAACAAAACCTGAAAGTTATAGCTCTAGGATCAAAGTTTTTTGTATACTGAAAGACAAATCTTAGTATAAGAGTCCTAATAATTAAGTAAACTCACCTGTACTCCATGTTGTCTTTGAATAAAAGACGACGGCCTTCCATTATTTTTGTTAAACAAATTCTATCCTTCTTCCTATCCCATGAATGTCACTCTTTTATATCATTCTGTTAGACCTTTGGTATGCCCCATAGTCTTCTTGAGAAAGCGCAATTCCTTAAACACATCAGTCGTTGTTTATTGCATTCATTACCTGATGTCTCCCTAATGCACTGGTGGTTTATCGATATCTATAAACAAAACATTTTGGGAGTTGAATTCTTATTCTAAGGATAAATTCTTTTTGCTTCATAACCCATTTTATCTCCCTGGATTTTAATTTTAAAAAATCATCATTTCCTTGCTGAACACCTTTAATTTAATCTTGTGCATTTTTGTTTTGTTTTGTTATCACTCCCAATGTTACTCTTGCCTCTATCACTTGTCTCTAATGTGCGACATGATTTAGATATTTCAGTTCTAAGAAGTATGTTTTTAAGTAGGGAACTTGCTTGGCTTTTTACTAATTCTCCCACATTTCATTTTGAGGGGAACATTGGTGGATGCCTCATGGTCGCATTGACCCAAATCCCATAGATTATGATGGTGCCCTAAATCTTCAGCTGGATGACAGATGCACATGAAAGGACCAAGCTCCTATGCGTGGATGCTTTAAGCTGATCCTGCCTTGAGCTAGATGGCCTCTTTGGACCCTTCTAGCTCTAAGATTCTGGGTTTCTATCCTTTGGATTACTGAAATTTTCCTTGGGATTCTGCATTTTTAGTAATATATCAAGGTTGAGTTCATTCATAGACACTTTGTTTTAGTTGCTACATGTAGTGTGTAGACAAATGTCTCATTCTCCAGATGTTTCCAGATGTGCTACCTCATCTGTTTTAGCCAATGGAACAAAGGCTTTCTGTGACTTTCCATTTATTTCTAGGTTGACAAATGCTTTCATAATTGTGTTTATTTGAAAATGAACCAGGTAATATAATTGTAGCCAGTCAATGGCCTTGCAGAATGATAAGGATTGCAAAGTACATGGGCATTGTTCTTGAAGTACAGCCTTACTTTCAAAACACGCTTGATTCTCTAGGGATTTTCTTATTATGCTAAAGAACAATGGCCATTGTGTTGGTGTCTGATGTTCAAATTGCAGCATAATTTAGAGTACAAAACTGACCTGCATAAGAGTCTACATCCTTCTCCCTGTGACTGACCCCTCTTCCTTTGGATTAAGTTTTCAATTTCTGCTCTCAAATTAATAGCATGGGTTATTACATGTAGCATAGATGTAGCTCATATCAACCTGTCTGTATCCATTTGCCCAAGCTCAGAGGTCAACAAATGCAGTTTTTTTTAATGGGAACCAGTCCTATCCAAGCTGCTGTTAACTGAATGCACAGGAGAACCTTCTCAGCAACTGCTTTCAGACTATGGTGCACTTTCCCCCCAGAAGATGAGATCAGAACAATTCCTGTCCAAACCGAAGATGTTCCTATCCCAGAAGACTTTTGAGGTTCAGCGGAGTAAAATAAAGGGGTAGCAGATCACTGCCTTTGCTTTGTTTTATCTTATTGTCATTGATATTTTAACCGGTTTTTAATTGTTGTGTACTTTTCATTTTGAATTGTTAGCTGCATTTGGGAACCTGGGAAGGTGTAAAGTCAATATATAAACTGTCTAAAATAAACTAACATATTACCTTGGGAACCAGGATGGTAGAAATGTTGTCATCCTGCCAGTTGTTAAACAATTACGAAGCCAAAGATGATATGAAATATGAATGTGTCAGTGTTCTTATTCCTTGCACTTTGAAATTGTTGGCTCCCACTGGTGAGGAAATGTATCATATAATGGCATCAAGGCATGGAGTAATAGATCGAGAAGTTGGGAGAACCTGTCCTAGGGCTGCCATTTTTGCCAACATCTTTGTGTTCCTTGCAATGAAGGTGTGGAGGATATAATAAAAGGTTTATTCTTCTGTTTATCTTTCTGAAATAGCTACAATTCAAGTGGTAGCTTGGTGTAATGGTGAACAACGGCAGCCTCTAATCAGGTTTGATTCCCTACTCCTCCACATGAAGCCAAGTGGTTGACCTTGGGCCAGTCACAATTCTCTCAGAGTGTCTATTGTGGGAAGAGGAAGGGTAAGTGATTATAAACTGCTTTGAGACTTCTTTGGATAGTAAAAAGCAGGGTACAACAAAACAGCTCTTCTTCCTTCCTTCCTTCCTTCCTTCCTTCCTTCCTTCCTTCCTTCCTTCCTTCCTTCCTTCCTTCCTTCCTTCCTTCCTTCCTTCCTTCCTTCCTTCCTTCCTTCCCACTGTTTTTGCAATTCTCAGGAAGAAGTGGCAAGGGAGGGAGCTCTGCTTCTGTCTCCACCAGCCTCTTTGTAATCTATCGCAATGAGACAAATTCCTCAGGGGAACAAGGAAAGACTGAGAAACCTCAGTTTCCTACCTTTTATAAGACACTTGCTTCCCTTTAGAGCCTGGGATTACATTATTCTCATGCTGAAAGGATTTGTTGAAACTGAATGGGGTAGTATCTTTTCTGTATAATTATATATTCCCTCTTTTCTGAGATTAATTTGAAATCTCATTTTTTCTATATGGCTGGGATTCCCCTGGCATGTGAAACTCTCCCTCCTGGTTGTGTCTGGTCTCATTGTGCTGCTTTTATTATCCTCATAGGTACTGCAGGAGTGTATGATTTATCTTATGCTAAAATTGTTATGTTAAGGTTTACAACTACAGAAACCATTTAATATTTTCAGTGATATATTTAGGACTTTCTTGTTACATTACTAACCATAGAGGAAATTGCAGTAGATCAAAACTAACAGCCTGGCAACTGCTGGTATTGTACTGGCTTGAGAAACAAACTTAATCAAGGTTGTCAAATTGACTATCTGGACCAAGTGTGCCAAGAACTTTGACATGAACATGATCACCCAGGAGTACTTATTTTGACTGAACTCCATTGCTTACAAACAAAGAAAGTCCCTGACTGGTTTGTCTCATAGAATCATAGAATAATAGAGTTGGAAGGAACCTCCTAGGTCATCTAGTCCAACCCCCTGCACTATGCAGGACACTCACAACCCTATCGCTCATCCACTGTAACCTGCCACCCCCTTGAGCCTTCACAGAATCAGCCTCTCTGTCAGATGGTTATCCAGCCTCTGTTTAAAAATCTCCAAAGATGGAGAACCCACCACCTCCCAAGGAAGCCTGTTCCACTGAGAAACTGCTCTAACTGTCAGGAACTTCTTCCGGACGTTGAGACGGAATTTCTTTTGAATTAATTTCATCTCATTGGTTCTGGTCCGTCCCTCTGGGGCAAGAGAGAATAACTCTGCTCCATGGCAGCCTTTTAAATACTTGAATATGGTTATCAAATCCCCTCTCAGTCGTCTCCTCTCCAGGCTAAACAGACCAAGCTCCCCCAACCTTTCTTCATACATCTTGGTCTCCAAACCTCTCACCATCTTTGTTGCCCTCCTCTGGACACGCTCCAGTTTGTCTACATCCTTCTTCAACTGGGGTGCCCAAAACTGAACACAGTACTCCAAGTAAGGCCGAACCAGAGCAGAGTAAAGCGGTACCATCACCTCCTGTGATCTGGACACGATACTCCGTTTGATACAGCCCAAAATCCCATTTGCCTTTTAGCCACTGAGTCACACTGTTGACTCATGTTCAATGTGTGGTCTACTAAGACTGCTAGATCCTTTTCACACTTGTTACTGCCAAGACAAGTCTCCCCCATCCTATATTGGTGTATTTTATTTTTCCTACCTAAATGAAGAACTTTACATTTGTCCCTATTGAACTTCAATTTATTCAGTTTAGCCTACTTCTTGAGCCTATTAAGATCATCCTTGAGGCTAAGGTCACACTTTACCATCTAATGCTCCCACATCCCTTGCCCAGGTTTACCCTGTGCCACTTTCCTCATCTGGCTCAGGCCAACTATTTGTCTTAAATCAGGCCCGTGGGGAAAGTTTAAGTGACAAAGCAAATGAGTATATATAGGTTAATTTTTAGAATTTTAATGTTTTATCATTTTATTGTATGAGATTTATTCTCCTATTGTAAGCTGCCCCGAGACGTTTTTTTGAGAGGGGGAGCCTAGAAATTAAATAAATAAACAAACAAACAGTGCATCTAATACATTTCTTATTTCTGTGCCTGCCCAGTCAGCAGGCTTATGTGTGATAGGACTAGATGTCAAGATTAGCTAGGTTCATGGGCAGTCAGCAAAGGCCCACAGGGACACCCAAAGCTGCAACCAGTACCAATTTAAAATGGATTTCCCCCTCTTTTTAACTCTGTGATTTTTAACAATTAGAGTGGTGCCAGAGGGGCGGTGGGGGCAACATGTGAGTGGCCAGGGTCAGTGTGGCTATGAGAACGCCATTGTTGTTGCTGTTAGGTGCGAAGTCGTGCCCAACCCATCGTGACCCCATGGACAATGAACATCCAGGCCTTCCTGTCCTCTACCATTCCCCGGAGTCCATATAAGTTAGCACCGACTGCTTCAGTGACTCCATCCAGCCACCTCATTCTCTGTCGTCCCCTTCTTCTTTTGCCCTCAATCGCTCCCGGCATTAGGCTCTTCTCCAGGGAGTCCTTCCTTCTCATGAGGTGGCCAAAGTATTTGAGTTTTGAGAATGCAATATAATCATACAAATAAGGTAAAGGTAAAAGTATCCCTTGTGCAAGCACCGGGTCATGTCTGACCCTTGGGGTGACTCCCTCTAGCATTTTCATGGCAAACTCAATATGGGGTGGTGTGCCAGTGCCTTCCCCAGTCATTACCGTTTACCCCCCAGCAAGCTGGGTACTCATTTTACCGACTTTGGAAAGATGGAAGGCTGAGTCAACCGTGAGCTGGCTGCTGGGATTGAACTCCCAGCTTCATGAGCAGAGCTTTCAGACTGCATGTTTGCTGCCTTACCACACTGCGTCACAAGAGGCTCTATCATAAGCACACATATATTCACTGGACCCCCATGGCTAGCTGGGCAAATGATTGGTTCCTTGATTGTGACTGGTGAGCAGGATGTGAGTCAACCCAGTGGGTGACGGAACATCCCTGATTTGCACCTCATGCTTTGGACTCTTTCCTATAAATTATGCTAGCCTGCATTGGAATGTCAGTGGTATCCTTGTGAAAGCTCTTTGCTCTCTGTGTTCAGCTACAATAGGGCTTCTCTTTTGATTCTGTAGCAGTTTCAGCTGTCTGTCAGAAACATTGCTGCCCCTTAAGACGCCGAAATAATGATCTGGTCTACTGTCTAATTGGCAATGGATTTGGTAGCTTTTGCTATGATAAAATTGATCAAATCTTTGACAAACATATTATATGGGACATCCAGATCAAATACCTGAGCTGTCATCCACATCTGGCAGCTGTTCTGACAGGTCTACTAAAATAGCCGTGGAGATGAGCTGAGTTACACTGGCTGTAAATTTTCTTGCAAAGCTGTGGTTGTAACAGTTACGTGAAAATCACTTTCTCTTTCGTATCAAAATACTTCTTTGCTATCAAAATCTCCCAACCTATGAGTTTTCACATTACTATAACAAAGCATCCCATCCCAACTTTATAAGAAGTTACAGTTCTTATTTGCAAAGTAGGTGCAGGGAATAATTGGGCAACACAAGGAAGCAGATAGTGGGTACAAATGCAAACTGTCATCCAGTGTGAGCAATCAAAATTCTGCCTCTGTTTGTAAGCCCCCTGATGGGGTGGGATCCCCCACCACCAAGCATCTGGTAGTGCTGGCTATTGCTGACATAATTTTCTGCATTTTCCTTCCAGTTTGTATAAACCAAATATTTGGCCATGTGTGGAGGATTGCACATATTCAATATCACAGAAAACAGAAACAGAAACCAGTGCTTATATAAATTCAAATATAAGCCTTCCCCAAGCTAGTGAGCAAACAAAAACATCAAAAACACCACTACCCTTTTTGGAGCAAGACCAACTCCTCTAACTGGGAATTTTCTTATTCTCCTACTTGCTGCTTCATTGTCTCCTCAATTCCACCCTTCTCAGATCCTCTTGTACTCTTAACCATACTGCCATGCACCAGAATAATGTTCAGATTAAAAGATTTCTGAATATTGCCTACAGTTTTATTCCCCCCCCCCCAATTTGCATTAGTTATAATAACTGCATTAACCAATGTGGCATTTTGAGTATAAGTGTGGATTACTTAAATCCAAATGCACATGCACACTGGAGACATCTTAATGTCTAGCTTAGTGTCTAAGCTGCTTGTAATACACAAGACGATAACAGCTGACTGAGAAAATGACAAGTGAAATTTCCAGAAATGAAAATGATGGTGGACTGACATATTGTACACTTGTGTGCTTTATTCTTTGATAACATTTATATCTTGCCTTTCAGCTGGAGAGCGTGCAAGGACACTTACAGTTAATGAAAACAAATTAGTGCTACAGTTAAAACACGCTATAGCAGGGGTAGTCAACCTGTGGTCCTCCAGATGTTCATGGACTACAATTCCCTATTCCTCATTTTACCGACCTCGGAAAGATGGAAGGCTGAGTCAACCTTGAGCCGGCTGCTGGGATTGAACTCCCAGCCTCATGGGGATTGAACTCCCAGACTGCATGTTTGCTGCCTTACCACTCTGCATGGGAATTGTAGTCCATGGACATCTGGAGGACCACAGGTTGACTACCCCTGCACTACAGAACTAGGTTAAAATCCAACCATCATTATCTACAATAAACGGCTATCAAGATCAAATGCCTGGGCGATGTATGTGGCTTGCAGGGGGGGATTACCAAGTCAGCACCAAACAGATGCTGTTGGAGAAGGTATTTCAAAAAGAGTTTTCTTTCAAGAGAAAGCTTCATATCATTCGGTTGATGATGCACTAACAGACATAATGAAGGTGACAAATCCCAAGGGGATAGTATGAATATAAGCCCCACACAGCAGAAATCATGACCATTATTTGCTGATTCAAAAGTAAGATGTCAATTTTAATTGATTTATAATCCATGGGAACAACCCAGACATTTGGCTGTGAAGGTATATATGACATTAATTGCTGAATATTAACTGAAGGAAGGCCTAGTTGTGTCTCCATGCTGGTAAAATTATTGCCACATCCATGTTACTATGGCAACTAGAAGGGAAAATGGGACATAGTCCCACAATGCCTCAGGAACCATTTTGGCCATATCTGATGACATCAGCGGCCTACATTGCTAATGGGGCTACTGCTGGATAGTTTACCTCCCCTTTGTTGTTACATAGCCTCTACAGAAGTAGGGATCTGATAGTACCTTTCCTGTACCTAGGTTGATTTGATCCCTGAGCAAAATAATTTGTTGACCTGGTAAAAGAAGGCTGATTGACAAGAAGGCTGATTGTTCAGATCAGCAAATATACCCCAGATAAATAAAAGAAACTTGAGAAACCAAAAAGGGATGGCTGAGTTGGGGGATAACACAGGGAAAAAGAGAATATTTAGTAGGTTAAATACCATAGTCCCAAAACTGTGAGTTCTGATGCATGCTACCAATCGTGAATTTATTTATATGACAGGCTTATTCATTGGTGTCTCCCAAACAACTCACACATACTATAAATGGCGACAGATTCCTTAAAACAAACAAACAAACAAAAACCTTTTACTTTAAAAATTCAAGATAGAAAATAAGCAGGCCAGTATATAAAGACCAAAAATGCAGAATGTTAAAACACTGAATTAAAATCATTGTCCCTCTGAAATAAAACCTAAGCAAACCAGCTAGGGTTGCTGGCCCCCCTGGGGGTGGAGGGAGTCCCCTGTCATGAGGCACCACCTCTGCCATCAATCAGCTGGCCAGTGTGTGTGTGGGGGGGGGACTTACTAGGAGAAAGAAGAAGGCCCAGGCTACATCGCTAGTGATTGGGCAATGTCACTTCCAGTGCACAAATGATGTGACATCACCATACTGGTAATATCCAGCCAATGTGCTGGTATTTGAATACAAACTCTATAGTAGAGACATTTTTACTATTGACTTTTTGCCCAAGTACCAAAGCATTGCAGTGATAGTGCAGCATGATGATATTTCTGGTACATGCTGGAAGTAACATAGACACAATACCAACAGTGTTTTTTTTTTTTACTTCCCTCCCATTCCTGGTATGCCTGCCCCGCCCCCACCAGAAACTGCAACCTTGAAACTAACTTGATAAAATAAATATCGCATTGGATGATTTTAGGTTTTCAAGTTTTCTTGGTTTCCATTTGAATGACATAATTCGCTTCTGCTGGTCCACACAATAATGTTTACCAAAGTTTCACATATGCCTTTGGGGTCTACTTTCTCTCAGTATTGTGCTCCTTCTCTGTGAAGGAGAGACATCGATGAGTAACACCACAGCTGCTTTTGGTGGCATGCCTCCATGTATTATGGAAATGTTTTGCAGTTGCTATTGGCCATATTACTAAGAAACAGGCTGAAAAAGTGAATAGCAGGGGTAGTCAAACTGCGGCCCTCCAGATGTCCATGGACTACAATTCCCAGGAGCCCCCTGCCAGCAAATGCTGGCAAGGGGCTCTTGGGAATTGTAGTCCATGGACATCTGGAGGGCCGCGGTTTGACTACCCCTGGTGAATAGGGTCTGAAGCCAAATGTCCATAGTTAATAGATTTAACTTTCCATGGGCAATGTTTGCCAGGTAATAAGTCAATTTCCAAGGTAGAGGATTATTTATATATGTCTATTTAGTAAAACTGTATTTTCTTCTTTTTACCATACATGATGAGGCTTACAAAATAAATAGAGCATTACAGTAAAACGCAACATACAACAGCCATAAAATTACTAGCTAATCCACAAGGTTGCCAGCTGTGGCCTGAGATATTCGTGGAGACTTGAGAGTGGTGTCTGTGGAGGGGAGAATTTGGGGAGGGATTTGACACCCAGAATTGTTGGTATATCATACAATTTGCTCCTTGGACCTGCAGTTTTCTGATCTCTGCAGTCTGGAAATCAGTTGTAATTTGGGTAGCACTCCAGGCTTCACCTATGGGGTGGCAAACTGTGTTGTCTATGGCAACAGAAAAAGCCTGGAACAGCCCCAAAAGGGCACCAGTGAGTTGAGATCTGCTGGGAGGACTCCATTAGAACTGAATAACTTGACGTAACCTGAGGAATCTCTTCCAGGAAGGTGCTTTATGAACTCCCTCCGGCAGACTATAAGGCTTGCACTAGTCTGATTCTCTATAATAGGCATTATTCTTTCTGTGGTCCTTTTTTTTAGCACCACAAGTTTGAAGTTTGTTTTAGTTACATCGCAAGGCTAGCTTATGGTTTTAGTCCTGTTGGCGTGTAGGGGATTTGTAATGCCATATAGCCAGGGGGTGTTGGGGAGTTATAAAAGAGGATTTAGAAATGCCAAGCAGCAGTTGGCTGGCAAAGAGTTCAGCCAGATCCAAGCTTATGTTTATAAACCTGCTGCGTTTCAAAACAAGCCTGCTGATAAAACTCCAAAAGGGGTGATAACTGTAGGGGAAAAAATATTTTTCATTTTGATGATAGCTATTGCACAGGGTTCTCCTGTTTTCATTTGATTACTCGCCGCTTTGCAAAATGATCTGCAGATATGGATGTTTTATCTAGCGGCAGACAGCCAGAGTTCAGGCCAAAGTGCATGGTGCCCCCCCCCAACTACAAACATCTAGGGGAACAGAAGTTCTGTGTGGCACTGAAATGGGTTCTCTCTGAGGGCTTGATTAATGATTATACTCAGAACAAACTTGTCTGCAGATCATCTTGCAAAGCTGGCAGACCAGACTTTTCCTACCTTTTGACCATAGATGTACCAGTGAAATATTTTTCAGGCTTTGAGGTACCCAAAAGTTGGCCACACCTCTGCGTCACACCCCCCGGAAGTGAGAGTCAGCAAAGGTTTAAATGGCTGGGGGCCCTCCCCTTCCCACTCCTCCAGACCCAACATTGGCCACTTTGGGAGGCGGTGGGTCAACCTGCCCAAATAAGGGTAGAATTTTCTTTAAAATTAAGAACTATTTCTTTCCTCTTCACTTGGAGCTGGAAATGGCAGGCACAGGGTGGGAGGGCTCTCCCCAGCTGCCATTTTGGAATGTCCCTTCAACTGATATTGGTTGTGGTGCCAGCTGAGGCCTATCTTTAAAAAATTAGATTTGGCTCCACTACTCTAGGTTCTGGTCACGCCCAGGTGAATGGCTGTAGTGTCTTCTACGTGGGACTGCCTTTGAAGACATGATAGAATTTATATAGTTCAGAAAGTGGCAGCAAAACTGTTGTCTGCAGTAGATGACAGAGAACATGTCCTGCCAGTTTTAAGGTGGACTGTAATCGACTCTTGCCATCCTCATTTATATTTTTGGCACACAGTAATAACCTCATTAAATGTTGTGATTCATTTTTCAGCTTGTGAACTATCTCTCTCCCGCCAAATATAGTTCTTACTATTTTACCTGTTGGCTGCTTGGTTTTAGTGTATTTAGTGTTTTAATCTTTGTATGAAAGTCCCACGGAGGAAATATCTGAGAATGGGGAAATAAACATTTTAAAATTTAGTAATTAATTGCTTAGCGCCTGGTATTGGGTTGCCAGTCTGCAGGTGAGATTTGAAGGTCTCCTGAAATTCTCACTGATCTCCAGGCTACAGAGATCCATTTCCAAGTAGAAAATGGCAGCTTTGGAGGTGGGATTTATGCCATCATACTCTGCTGAAGTCCCTCCCATCCCCAAACCCTGCCCTCCCAGGCTCCGCCCCCAATTCTCCTGGAACTTCCCAAGCCAGAGTTGACAACCTGACCTCTTTATTGTGGAGCTTTATAAAACAATCCTGTGGTGTGTAGCAACAGTGGTGCTAGTCTATTCCTCATGGGGATAAATTACGGAGCGGATGGCAGACAAGTGTGGTAGGTAGGGGCAGTGTTTTCTGAACATAACTGGGGGACCATCCAAAGGATCTGCTCTGCTGAGATCAGTGGAGGTGTTGTGTAGAGGCAGTGACACTATGACGGACAGGGTTGCCAGAACCAATCAGGGTCATGGGGCAATGGGGTGGAGTCCAGCATCCATCTCAGACAGGCAGAAAGGGGTGGACCACAGGAGTTCCGTGCTCATTCCGTGGGCCACAGGAGTTCCGACAGGAGAATGACTCCTGTCACCCAGTCCAGAATTGTTTAGGACTGAAGTACCTGAAGGCACATCTATTACTTTCGGATAGTTAAGTTCTATCAACGAGGCCCTGGTGAAAATTTCATTTTAGGTAGATGCAAGGCTACTTCCAGTAACAGGGCCTTTCCAGAAATTTCCTGAGCAGAGTAGAATTCATTTAAAGATGTTTTTGCCTCCCCCCCCCCCTACTCTTGCCTGTTCATGGATGGGGAAACCCAGCATTCTCCTGCTAAACATTAGATACTCATAGCAAGCTCTGAATCATTTTATGCTGTTTATCATTTGTGTTAGTGCAATACAAATTCTGTAAAATGAATAAAGAGAATACCCCAATGAACTCGGATGGATGAGTGGGTGGGCCTCCATGTACACTTTGTTTTCCAAAGCACACAGGTTTATAGTTTAGGTAGATGTGGTCACCCACGCTACAAAATATAATATGCTTACTTCATAATACTTCTTTTAAAAAACTGTTTTTGTACCCTGCTTTTCACTACCTGAAGCAGTCACAAAGTGACTTACAATTGCCAACCCTTCCTCTCCCCATAATGAGCTCCCAGGAGAGCCGAGGGCCATGTTGGAGCTTTCGCAGTTCCACAGGGCCTGTAAGACGGAGCTCTTCTGCCAGGTCTTTGGTTGAGGCAAGAGCAGGACAGTTACGGTCTGGGTGCCTCCCAGAGCCAATGAGGTCATCTTGCTGCTCCCTATTAGCTCCTGAGGTAATTATACCCCCTCTGTAGAGTGGGGCTGTGGGAAGCTTTGGGAGGGTATTGCAGGGTTTTTATGGTTTTATGGGGTTTTATTGTGGGGTTTGAAACTTTGTTACCTGCCATGAGCCGGCAATGAGAGTCATGGGCTATGTCAAATTATAAATAAAATAAAATAAAATAAAATAAACAGACACCCTGTGAGGTAGGTGTTTAGTTTTGCTTCTAAATAGATCCCTGTCAGCTAGACCAGTGGTTCTCAACCTTCTTAATGCCGTGACCCTTTAATATAGTTCCCCATGTTGTGGTGACCCCCAACCATAAAATGATGTAAGTGTTCTTTCACATAAATTAAACCCAAACTGACCAATGGCATGAAGATCCATTGTTCATGATGGTATAGAAATTGTTTTTTTCCCCCAGGGTTTCTTGGTTCAGTTCTGCCTCTTGTCCCACCATGCCGATCTCGCTCTTTTCTGCTGCTCCAGACAGACGAATGCTCTATCTCAATCTACCCCACAAGGCTGTTGTGTAGATGGCGCTCCCCCAGCCAAGCTGCTTGCCCTGCCACAACCCCTGTGAAAGGGTCGTTCAACCCCCAAAGGGGTCCCAACGCCCAGGTTGAGAGCCACTGAGCTAGACTGAAGTCATGACTGGATACTACACCATCATTCACTCCTTCCTGACAAACCAGTGTGCTCTGTAGACAGTGTCTTCCCCACATGTTGTGTGTTTTCTTGAAGCATCTCTCTTGATTAGATGCTCAAGCCGGCCAAGAATCCATCAGCTGTTTTTCCTCCAGCGGCAGAAGTTTCTTTTTAAAATGGCCTGTAATTGTAGGCTTGTGTGATCCAGAAACCAGGCAGATTTTCTGCCTAACGTCTCTCAATTTTTTTTAGAAAGGAAAGATGCAGAATAAACAACACATTGCACAGACAAATTAGAGCAGCTACAAAGCATCAGCGGCTGCTGAGATGAAAGGGGGCATCATGTTGCTTGTCTCACTGGCCATAGCTGGGCCTTGTCTTCTATTTTGCACGGCGTTTTTTAAAACTTTGAAATAAGTTTCTACGGGAGAATGAATTTCAGCCTCTCAACTTTTTCCCTCTGCAATCGGCAGTTGTTACTATTTTCCATTGCTTTCTTCCTGGCTAAGCCCATCCCCAATTGACTGAGCCGCCTTTAAGATAAATTTAGCATTGCTGGCTCTGCTCAGGCATCATGATGAATTTCTGTTCATGACAGGCAAGAACGTAGCTTCATGCTGTGCGTGTGGCTTGCTCCTCCCTCTCCTCCCTGTGTCCATGAAGCATGATTGAATGCTTACTAGATTCAGAAAACTTCTATCAATCTCCATCAGGACATGACATTGAAATACTAGCCCCTGGGTAAATGGGGTTGGTTTTTTGATTCCAGACTGGGAAGGAGCCTTAGCTTAGAGTCTTCAATTTGTGCAGAGGAAAGAAACTCCCGTGTGCCCAGGGGCTGGTGTTTGCACATCATGGCAACTGGAATTTGACTGAGGCCTTCCCAAACAAGGAAACTTCCAGTTATGGTCTGTGCGCAAGATAGTGTTGCCATCCTTCAGGTTTGGCCTGGAGATCTCTCAGGGTTACGGTATCTCCAGACGACAAAGAGCAGTTCCTGTGAGGAAGAAGGGCTGCTTTGGAGGAAGATCTCTATGGTATTATAGTTTGCTGTGTTTCTTCCACGAACCCCCCCCCCCCAAGCTTCACCCCCAAATTCCCAGGAATTTCTCAACCTGGAGTTCGCAACTCTAGCACAAGAGGAAGAGGATGGCACCAGCCTGGTAAAATACATAAACAAAACCTACATTTGTGCTTGTAATAAACAAATAGAGGTTAGTCATAATATCTGTATTTAGCTGTGGTTTTTTTTACAGGTAAAGCCTTTTACATGGCCAGGAACTGTGTGTGTTTGTGTGTGTGTATGTGGGGGGTGGGGGGCACATATCATTGACTACTTCAATATAGTATAGTCAAGATTTTCTGGGCCTGGTATGTGTGAGATATTAAAATCTGCCCCCGAGGAGGGATGATTTCTGGTTACATGTGACGATCTCTCTGAAGATGTTCGCTAGTGTTTACTGCTCTGGAGCCATGGCTCACATTTTAAAAAATAACACTTTCCCAGTTATTACAGAGTAGGTACATAGCTGATTCTATACTGTGCATGAGGTTTGCCAAGTTGCCCTGGCCTCCAGTGAGGGATAGGGAGGTAGGGTTCCCATCTTCAAATTGGGAAATTCCAGGAGATTTGGGGATGGAGCCTGGGGATAACAGGGACCTCAGTGGGGTACAAGGCCACATAATCCACCCACCAAAGCAACCGTTTTCTCCAGGAGAACTGATCTGTGTAGTCTGGAGATGAGCTGCAAATGTGCTTTATTGTTCTTCCTTACTCTCATGCATGTTTTCATTGGTTGTCTTGATGCTGTTGCTCAAGAGAGACTGAGAGATCAGTCTCTTTGCAGTAGACTGGAAAGAAGTTAGTGAAATGCTCATGAAATGAGAGAACATATCTGCAAAACTGTGTGTGCATGAGAGAGACAAATGAGTCAATAAGATACATGATCCCAGAATATTTTTCAGAGGAGACTCTGTTATGCTTGAATTTGGCTTTGCCAGAGATTGCAAACTATTTGCTTTCTTGTTTACATGCTTTTCACCAGACCAATGCAACAAAATATCAAAACATCCCAACATATTACTAGGGATGGGCACAAAGAGAGAAAATGTGGTTCTGTTCATGGTGTTCCCCATTTGCAAACCATAAACAAACGGTTAGCTTCCTCACAAACTAGTTCCATTTGTGAGGTGGTGGAACAATCCTCCTGCATTCTAGAGATACCAAACTCACAGGAGATCTCTGGTGGACTTTTGTTTACATGCCCTTGAAGTTTTGTGAGGATTGAATTTATGAGGTCTGGGCTATGACCCCCCCCCCCAAAGAGCATTCATAGGAGGTCCCCTGCAAGTTTGGTATCTCTAGTTTGCACAGGATTTTTTGGACAGGCACAGGTTCAGGCGTGTATAGAATGCAGCCTGTTCAAGCTAGAGACAACAAAGTCACAGGGGACCTCTCCCTCCAAGTTGTTGCTTTGAAGTTTGGAAACATTTTGATTGAATGGAAACAGTCTGTCTGAAAATGTATCTGTTGACAAACTGTTAGGAATCTCCATGAACAACCTGAAAGTTCGAGCCAGTTGACCTGCCATGAACTTGACTTTGGAAATCATAAATCAGCAAGAACTCATCATGAACTTTGGTTCTCTACATACTACGTGCAGCCACACCAACTAGAAGAGCAACAACAGAATGCTATTTAAAGCTACTGTGCTCACGGGAACCAGCTGAAGCTGTTTTGCTCACCCTCTCTTTATTTACAATACAAGATTAGCTGATCACTTAGGGACACAGCATAAATATTAAGGGGTCTGTTGCAAACTGGCAGGGGGAGTGTGTGAGTGAGTCCTTTTTTTGCTTGCTTTATACCGTAAGAGCAGAGTGAAGCAATTTATTAAATAAGCCTGGTTGGATAGAAAGGTAAGGCTGATTAGATTAATGGATACCCTGGGGTATGTAAGGTTGAGGAGATATTTTGGACTGAGTGATCCAAACGCTATGGGGATTCTCATTGTGCTAGAATCAATGCCCTCACTGTCTTGCACAGGAACCTGGTCCTAATGGACAGTATCTTTCAGCACAATTTGATGTACAGACAAGGAAAAGTTAGGTGTTCTTGGAGCCAGGGTGTGACTGACTATATAGTAGTAAACCCAACCTAGAAGGGTGGGGAGAGGAATTCTCTAGACATAGTTCAGCAGTTAAATAAATACATCTTAGTTTAACCTAATATTGGTGTCTGTGTCTTCCTTTCGGGGCAGTGGGTCAATCACACAAGAATAAACTATTGCAATAACCCCAACACTGGCCAAAAATACTCCTGCCTTCGCATTCAGATAATGCAGTGTTTTTTTGTAGCTTCTAAGATGGTTTCAAGGTTGGTTCCATGTCCATTATAGAAGTAGGCAGATCTTGCAACTGCAAATTACAAAATTCTGCTTTCCCTCCTTGAGGTTATGTGATGGGATATTTTTAAACCTATGATTTGGAAAGTCCTGCAGGCCAGCAGGTATCTTGAATTAGGTCTTTCTGGAATGCCAGATGTGCTAGTGACAGACTTGAGGAGGTAATCAATTAATGGCACCATTTGGGGTAAAGAAGAACCACATATGGCTAGTTATTCCCCATTCTTTATCCAGGAGTAGGAAAATCATATCAGGGTGCTTAATTTACAGCTTTGATCTTTTATTTGCTCCAAAACCCAAGTACAGCCCTGACTCATTATTCCCTCCGCTGAGATTCTCCATCAGCAAATTATATTGTCGAATCCTCTCGGTCTAAGCAGCTGTAATCCTATGGCAGCAGGTCTGTAGAGCTTCTGGCAAAACAGTGATAACATATAATGCAGCTGCTAGAGCAAAGCAAGGCTAGATGAAAACATCCTTTTGTTATGGGATTCAATAAGATGTGCAGTGCTCAGACTTCGCTGATTAAGCTGAATATGGATATCATCTGAGATCTCCAGTTATATTGTCATCTCGAATATACAATGGCTACTTAATGACAAAGGAGCTCATGAACGTTGGAGAATTATGACCACCTTCACAATTCTGATGTTCCGTTTGATGCCAAACATATTATTTTTGGGGGGGGGGGGAATATAATACGGTAATCTAATTAGAAGCTTCTCTTGTAAAAAACAACAACAACAACACACAAGCTTTCAGACAAAATATTGATCAGACGACTCTCTGTGAAGCCAAACAGATTGCATGAAAGAAAATCAAAGATCGGAACTTGGCTAGGCATTGATGAGAGGAAAAGAGGAAGTGATGCATAAAAGAAAATATTTGTCAACGGGAAATCTTTGAATTTGGATGAAATGACAGGTCCTTTAAAGATGGATGGAACCTGATCCAAACTAAGCAGTTAGAAAAATACATTGGGCAACCTGCTCCTGAATACATGGCAAGGGATGTTCTACTGAAATCGGAAGAATGGTCCTGAATACATATTACTCAATGATTTTTTTTTTTTGCAGTTAACCTTCTTCAAAGGAATATGCCAAAGAACAAAGCATATACCAAACACCTTGGCATTGACAGTCTGTGATGCAGAAGAGACCCTTCAATACTGTTACATATTACCCTCAGGAAATATAATCTTGGATTGCCTGCCTCCATGATGACTCTTGCCATTAGCTGGCCACTGGGAAGATCAGAAGGTCGGATATTTTTAGCTCTGCCCTTTTATAAAGGATATTGCTGCTTAGAAGCATGAGCAGGTTTTATATATGAGGCTCCAAGACTATTCTGTCCCTGGTCCCTGTGCCCAGAGATCTGACCCTATTTCTTACTTGATGATGCAGGTGGACATGAATTTGCAATGGCAACATGCGCCTTCGGAAACTTGACGTAAGCACATGCTAAAAGGTGCCACAACTGAAAAATTAGGAATGCGTTTCTTCCCATTTTGATATTGGCCTTGTCACAAATTTAACCTTTTCAGTGTAAAGGGAGCAGAAACACACAATATAAGACAGAGTAGAACCATGTAAATGTGGAGTACAGTGTTCCTTTAGTGCCACAGCAGCCCTATTAGAAGAGAAAGCAATCGGCCATGAACTAAAGGACTAAGACTCATTAAAGAGTAAATGCTCTCCATGACCTAAAGTTGTCAACCTTCAGGTGGGGCCTAGATATCACTTCGAATTACAACCGATCCCCACATGATGGAGATGAGTTCCCTTTGAGAAAATGGCTGCTTGGGAGGATGAACCATACTCTTCCGCAAATACGGCTGTCTGAAGGCTTTACCCGCTAATTTCCCAATTCAGAACTGGCAGCCCTATCTCTGTCTCTCTCTCTCTCTAGCATACAAAGCCCCACCAGAGTTTTATAGTGGGAATTTCTAAGCTTGTATGAGAAATGTACAGAATGAGGCCATTTAGCTTGCCATAACATAGCCTGGTATTTCTGTAGAACTAGCAGATTCTCAACAACCAAAACCGTTTTCCCTTTTATATCTTCTGACTGGTATTTAAGCAATTAATCTAGCTCAATTAAAAATCTATCATCCTTGAAAAGTGTTTCAAATTCATTTTCAAAACTTGCTATCTTATTGAATTAGCCTCACAATTCCTCAAGAACTGGGCTGGGACTGAGATCTGATTAGCTGTGATGACACCACCATTGTGAACAGGACCACGTCCCAGAATCATCTCATGTTGATATTTAAGGAGAACCACATTGTTCTTGTTTGTATATTCCATTGTCAGCCCAACAGAGATGATCAAAAGTGTTTGTCATCAGTTATATTCCACAGGTCACATTTCACATATAAGTTAAATTTCGCAAGGTGAAACTTTATTATAAGTTTCTATTGAAGGTAAGGTGAAGAACTGTTAGACTTTGTATCTTAGCAAGAGCAAGCCGAGACTGTCAATCAAAGGGCTAAACTGTTTGTTTACATTTCTTGCTAGTAGGGACAGGCAGATTGGGTCATATGGTCTTTTTAGATATACAGATTTGTTTAGGGGCCATTGCCTAACTCTTGTTTGTCAGGTCCACAAGTTTAGCAGGAAGAGAAGAATTCTCCTTCCTGCCTCGTCTGGTCTCATCATTTATACATTGTCTGCTATTTTTTATAACATAAACTCCCAAATTACACCAACAAGAAGCTGCCTTACTGCTACCTCTGCCTGCCACAAAACCCCTTTTCCAAACCAACAGATTGAACTTTATGGCAGTGTTACTCCAGGAAGGTATAAGTTGTGGGCCTCGTTTATCCTCCATGGCAGGGGTAGTCAAACTGCAGCCCTCCAGATGTCCATGGACTACAATTCCCATGAGCCTCTGCCAGTGAATGCCGGCAGGGGCTCATGGGAATTGTAGTCCACGGACATCTGGAGGGCCACAGTTTGACTATCCCTGCTCCATGGCAACAACTTCCCCTAAAGGGAAGTAACAGGCGGGTGTTTCAACTGTTTGAATGATTGGGAATTGGAGGCTAGCCGTGTAGTGACAAAGTGTACAAATGACACCAGGATAGTGAAAACAAAAGTCGATTGTGAACAATTTCAGGAATATTTCTTCACAATGGTGAGTAGGTGAAAATGTATAGGAAAACTCTCTAATAAAAGCAAATGGTGAAGAGTTTGAGTCTTTTCAATGCAGAAAAGAATGTCACTGTTCCACAGGTTCTGTAAAATGGAGCTCTTCCAACAGGTCTTTGGTTGAGGCCAGGGCGAGTAAGATCTATGCCCCCTCCCCAAGCTGACCATGATATTGTCCTTCTCATCCAGATCCTGGAGTGCTGTGTGTGTGGGAAGGGCAGAAGGGGTGGAATTTTATCACCACAGGTTGAGTTGGGCTTTAAGGGGAAGAAGAAGAAGAAGAAGAAGAAGAAGAAGAAGAAGAAGAAGAAGAAGAAGAAGAAGAAGAAGAAGAAGAAGAATTGATTCTTATATGCTGCTTATATGAGTGGGAGATTCTGCTTGCTGTCTTGTCTGCTAGCAGCCGCAGGGAGATCCTAAGGGTGGATCCTTTTAGGACCCTGAGCCCCTGCTGCTGCTTCAGGATGCCAGCCCCGCAGGCTGATCACTGAGATGATTGTATGTGTTTCAACTTTACAATATCTATCCAAATGGCATTATAGAACTGACAAATCAAATTACACTTTTTTTCAGAAGAAGATATTCATATCATAGCCTTTGCTTAGTATTTGCATCAAGTAATTTTTCAAAATAGGACGAGTTTAGTAAACCCCTTGCGGAAATAAAATGCAATACTCTAACATTATCAGGATGACTTGTAAGACATGTAAACAAAAGAATAAAAGTTCCATTCTAAACAATCTCCCCATATCTTTATTGACTGTATCTTTCAATACCTTTCTTAACAATAAGCCTCACAAATTTCAGATAAATGGTTTGAAAACAAGTAAATACTATGTCTTGTTTACTGCTTTTCAGGTATCCCCACACCCGATCCAGTGAGCACATTTGAAAAGAAACTCATTTCAGATCTCTTCTCCTGCTGATAAATTGTAATTGGGGGCTGATTGAATATGAGACGGATTTCATTCTTCGACAACCATCCTGACCTAATTGCTCCGGTCATTTTGTGTCAGTGGTTGAAATAGGCTGCCTCAATCAGCATCAAAATGCATTTAGCTTGCTGAGAGAAAGCACTTCAGTCCTGTCTTGAAATTCTCTCATCTACTAAGCAAAAAAGAAAGAAAAGAAAATAGAAGAAGAAATTGAATCACATGCAGGAAGTATTTTGAAAGTTAAAATAGCACATTGAAATGATAGCAGATGGCAAGTAATTGTCATCGCTCGAATCAATACCCTTCTCTTGTGTGAAGCTGATCAGAGAAATCATCATTCATAGTGTCATGCCACATACCTTTAATTTGACCAGGTTGCAGAATATTTGTACTAAATTTCCATTGAGTACAATGCATGATACTGGTCATGATAATTAGAACAGTTGCTGAGACTCTGATGATGGGACACCCAAATCTTAAACATGAGGAGGAGCATAGACTCAAGTGTACCTAACAACCCCAACTGGAAAACTGGAATTTGGGTCATCACAAAGTAATCAGATGCCCATTTCACCATGCACTCAAGATTTTGTCCACATTTCCACCCCTTTCAGTGCCATAGAGAATCAACTTCTGGCCCTGGTAGTATCAAGATCGCCTTAGGAACCAAAGTTGTAGATCAATCTATTAGACTCTCCTGCCCACCCTCAAATTTCTTTGCTATCCGATTGCTCTATTGCTTTCTGGTTGCCAAGACACGAACTTTCCATTGATGTATGCAGTTGTTATGTAGCCAATATTGTACCTCTACTTCTAACACGTTCACCAGCCAACCAATATGTGCATTTTATTAATATTGCATCAAAATGTAATGGATTGAGAACTCAAAGCCAATTCAGAAAGTGCTGAATCTTTATATGTGGACAATTTATAGCTGTTGGCAATGGCACTGTTTCATGCAACAGCAGTTCAATAAGCGGAGGAAGTATAAAGACCATATACATGAAATATAACTCATCATGCCATGCTTCCCTAAGGTAGACAGATATGTTATATGAAAAACACAGGAATTAGCTTGATTGATTGGGCCAGTGTGGGGTTTAATCATTTAGGTCACAAAAGAAACAAAGGTAGAGAAGGAATTTCTAAACCCACCTCTGCCCAATTATAGAAAAATGATTTGTTTTAAACATTATAAACATGGTGTTCTCCCCCCCCCCCTCAATCTTTGTCCAGGAATTGAAAACATTATGTTGACAAGGTCCTATCCAGCTGTTTAAGAGCTCCACTCAAAAGTCTTTGAACTGAACAAATTCCTTGCAGCATATACAGAATATGCAGTATGCAGTCCCTGCCTGGAGGATATACAGTGAGATATTAGTACGTATGCTCTGCTGGACCCTCTTTTGGAATGGGACAAGGAGAACCAGCATACGCTGGCCCCTATCCACTTCCCTTCCTCAGAGGCAAGATTTCCCATGTTTTTTTCTTTCCCTTTTATGACTGAGCTGCCCTAGTTATCTGTTTCCTGAAGAATTTTGACTGTCCCACCCTGTCACATTATAATATTGTGGCTTGTTTGCTCAGTTCAGGAACTTAAGTGAAGGAATCAGAGCCCTCTTTAATTTATCTGACTTATTGGAACTTGGGAAGTTTTTATATTTAAATTGAACAAAATATTTAATTCTACACAAAGGGGAAAGGTCAGATCAAATCACAGGAAAATTCCTGAGTTAATTCAATATAGAGAACTTGGAGGTAAAAACAGTACATGCACAGACATTAGTTCTTATATTTTAGGCTATGTTTCTTAAGTTATTCCTGTCTGTAGTCCACCCATGGCCCCTTCAAGATGCTCTAGAGCAGTAGTTCCCAACCTTTTTATCACCGGGGACCGGTCAACGCTTGACAATTTTACTGAGGCCCGGGAAGGGGGTAGTCTTTTGCCAAGGGATGTCACCACTGCTGCCTGAGCCCCTGCTCCGCTTGCTTTCCCACTGGTGCCCCCGATTTCCCACCGCCTGCTGGGGGGCGCTGACAGCAGCAGCTGCACAGTGCCACTCCGAGGGGGAGCCCCAGCCATGGCGGCTGCTGGAGAGCACCAAAGGTGAGCCAGCATCAGAGTGGCAGGGCAGCCCCCAAGGCAGCAGCCAGGGAGGAGGACAAGGAGGAGCCGTGGCCCAGTACCAACTGATCCACCGACCGGCACCGGTCCCTGGACTGGGTGTTGGGGAACACTGCTCTAGAGTAACCACCATTTCCTGGTCACATGGCTGAAAGGAGGGGTTGACATACAGTTATGGTACTCAGCAGTTTGCCTGAGCTTGTAGCAGGGCCTGGTTTTTCAGGTCCAAACTGCCTCAGGAGCAGTGACCATACCACATGTTTTGAAAGGGGGTTGCATCTTGGCAGCTGGATCTTACGTGCTGAATATCAGGATATTGATGCAATCACAAAAATAAATAAATGATAAGAATAAATAATGATAAATAAAAAATAAATAAATGATAAGAATGAAAAGTAGTAGCGGTAACAAGTAAATAAGAATAATCTGGCTAATATTGAATAACTACTAAAGTATTATTAAGGAATAACATAGCATAATATAGTAGTGGCAGCGGATTGATACTAATATGCCTCTTTCTAATGGCAGCTTAGAAATTTACTCTCAGATACCCCAAATAAGATTATACTAAGAATATGGTTTTGCTGATTAGGCCAATAATACAATACCTGGTTAGCTACTTTGGAGAGCCTCTTGTGGCGCAGAGTGGTAAGGCAGCAGACATGCAGTCTGAAAGCTCTGCCCATGAGGCTGGGAGTTCAATCCCAACAGCTGGCTCAAGGTTGACTCAGCCTTCCATCCTTCCGAGGTCGGTAAAATGAGTACCTAGCTTGCTAGGGGGTAAACGGTAATGATTGGGGAAGGCACTGGCAAACCACCCCGTATTGAGTCTGCCATGAAAACGCTAGAGGGTGTCATCCCAAGGGTCAGACATGACCCGGTGCTTGCACAGGGGATACCTTTACCTTTACCTTTAGCTACTTTGGGTTAGAACTCTGATATATTTGTTCTATTCAGGTCATACTTTCACATCTCTGAATACTGGGACCACAATGTTCCAGCTTCTGATTTCATTATTTTACAAATGATATTCAGCTTAATGTGCTAACAATACGCATGGATATAATCTGGCCCTGGGAATAAAGTTATAACATTCAAGTAGGCATGTCTGGGTTTCTTCTCAGCAGTGATGTAGGGCATGTTGCCAGAAGCAGAGCAGACGAAGGCGCAAATGCCCAAAAGATAGTATTAACTCCTTGAGGGTTTCTTAAGAAGAACTGCAGTAGTTTGTTGGGAGAACAAAACATGCTAATGATTATGTGCTTCTCCAAGGACTGTACTAATACCTTAGATCCTGTGCATGAGCCAAATTATTTAAGAAGAACCAAGGCTCACTTTCCCCCCACAAAGAAATGCTCACACATACATTTGTCTCATTTTTGCATATAGTCTGAGGCAAACTTTCTATGAGATCATACATTGTTCTGTACATAATGATGCACACTGCATACATATGCATTTTGATCTCAGGAAACCCAGTCTGTGGCTCGGCGTGAGCGGCAATGCCTTGATGCCATCGATTACTTAAAAAGAAACCTAAACATGAGCATTTCAGTTTCAAAACCTTCTCCTGTCTTTTATGCATGGCCGCCTCCCCTCCCTCACATCATTCCTGGGTGCCAGAACACTTTCAGCCCGTCTTGAAAACAAATATAACTCGTGGTATGCGATCCATTGGGAATTTTTGCTGTTTGATGATGAATGGCAGCAAGAGCATGTCTCCTCTTGGAAATTCACATTTGCTATCACTCTCTGCCCGAATCCAGGGTCTAAATCAGCTGAAATATTCAATGAGTTGGCAAGGAAACGTAAATGCAAGTTACTTCAATCCTACTGGAACGCCGATCGAAATGTAAGGGCTGTTGCTTGTTTAGATTATTGTTTCTTTGGCTGGGGTTGGCTTGCTGATAAGGTTAATACACCCCCCCCCAACACAAAATTGGCTTGGCATAAGCAGTGAATATATCTCTCTCAGGAGTAGTTTCTAAGCGAGCCAGCTTGGGGTAGGTTTAAGAGTGGCAGAGTCTAATCTGGAGAACTGGGTTTGACTCCCCACTTCACCACATGAAGCCTGCTGGGTGATCTTGGGCCAGTCACAGTTCTCCCACAAGATTCTCTCAGCCCCACCTGCCTCACAAGGTGCCTGTTGTGGGGAGGTGATTGCAAACCACCTTAGGGTAGAGAAAAAAAATGGTTTTCTTCCTTTTTTGTGGCTATCGACCTCCAGATGGGATCTGGAGATCTCTGCTTTCCAGACAACAGAGATCAGTTCCCCTAGGGAAAATGGCTGCTCTAGAGGGAGAGCTCTATGGTATCACATTCCTGCTGAGCTTCCTCTCCTCCTCAGATTCTATCCTTGCTGCTGCCATGTCTTCTGCCACTATTAGGTAAATAGGAAAGAACTGGGGATGGCGAGTGAAGCTCATAGAAAAGTTAAGGGAGAAATGCCATCAGGACAGAAGTGAGATTCAAAAATACACCTTTGGAAAAAAAAGAATGACATTGTTATTTTTTGGAAAACAGCTGTCTGCCAATTCCAGATTTGACCCAAAATTTCACCAGCAGCTAGCTTGTACTTCTCTTGACCAGCACAATACTACTCATTAGGGTACTAGACCTTACAGTGGTATGTAGCAACTGGCAAATGAATTTAGTTATTTGTGGCATATTAATCCAATTATCTAACAGAACTACCTAACAGCCTACTTAGCTAACATATCTGACCTGCACAAAACATTCAGCAGATGGCACTATTGCTTTAGTTAGCTGTGGTAAGGCACTCTCTGGTTAAAGGGACTTCTGGTTGGGGGGCGACTGCTTGGGTCTCTACTACTGAATATAATTTGGACTTAATTGCTAAGCCTAACATCAACTCCTTCCACCAGACAATACTGGCACAGCTATTCTTCTTCTCTCACAGTTAGGATTGAAAGCAGGTTACATACAGTTGCCAACTCTGGCTTGGGAAAACCTGGATAGTTTGGGGGTGGAGCCTGCCAAGGGAAGGGTTTGGGGAAGGGAGGGTCTTCAATGGCATATAATGCACAGAACAAGGGGCCATTTTCTCCTGGGGAAGTGACCTCTGCTGCCTGGAGACAATCTGTAATTCCAGGGGATCCCCAGGTCCCACCTGGAGGCTGGCACCCCTAAGGTTATAGCTGTCCTAGATTACTGCCTTCCAGATAAGGCTGCATTATTTGAAATGAACCTTATCATGCATACCCTATGACAGTCCTGTTACTCTCATTTTCTCTTGGGGGAGGGGGTGCTAAAAGAAGGGGAAGACTAGGATGGTGCAGGCACCCCATCTGCTCATGTTTCCATAGGATTCATCTCTATTTTTTCTTTTCATCTTCTGTTATTTTTGTCTTTCTTTAAAAGCTATTGTATTTTGTGAGATAACAGTGATTTCTTCAGTTGTCTTTATATTTTTCGGAGCAAAATTTGGTTTGTGATATTGCTGTATAATTGCTTTTTTCATTGTGTAATTGTACCTTTTTATCATACAAGAATTTAGGCCCTCTTTAATTAACTCCCTTAATAGTCTTATTCATGGGTCAGATGCTGGATTAATCCCACTGTTTCACAAAAGTTCATTTGTCAAAGCTGTTCAGCCTAATTTTTTTAAAAGTCTTTAGATTCTCAAAGGGTTACTGGCATAGTGTGTTCACTGGTGGATCAGTTTAGGTGTTCCAAGCTCTGAAGAAAGGTGTGTCTAGAAGACACATTTATTTTATTTAAATGCTCGCCTTGTCCAGTTTCCCCCCTCCAACTTGTTGGAGCTTTTAAATATTGCCATAGACCTCTGGCTTCTTTCTCAGGCTTTGCTTGGGGATTCCTGTCTCTCCATTGCAACATTTTGGAAGAAGAAGAGGGAGATGAAGACAGGAAGTCACACTCTGCTGGTGGAAGAAGTTGTCACTAGAGCCAAACTAATACAAACAGAAAACTGAAATGGCTGACAAAAACATAAATAAGCATAAAAAGGTAAAGGTATCCCCTGTGCAAGCACCGAGTCATGTCTGACCCTTGGGGTGACGCCCTCTAGTGTTTTCATGGCAGACTCAATACGGAGTGGTTTGCCAGTGCCTTCCCCAGTCATTACCATTTACCCCCTAGAAAGCAAGCTGGGTACTCATTTTACCGACCTCGGAAGGATGGAAGGCTGAGTCAACCTTGAGCCGGCTGCTGGGATTGAACTCCCAGCCTCATGGGCAAAGCTTTCAGACGGCTGAAATGAGCATACTGGGGGTAAAAAGATGTATGGTTTCATGAAACCACATAGTGTGTTCACTGGTGGATCAGTTTAGGTGTTCCAAGCTCTGAAGAAAGGTGTGTCTAGAAGACACATTTATTTTATTTAAATGCTCACCTCATGAAACCACAATGCTCCTGGAAATCGAGGGCTTACAGGATCTAAGGAAGACAAATAAGTATCCAGATGATAGCTTTATCAGTGCTGATGGATCTGGGATGTGAAGAATCAGGTCTTCTAATAGAAGAGCATCATTCTGACTTATGCGGCTTCGGGTAACACACCTTCTCACTAAAGAATCCTTGTAAGTTAACCTTTAAAAAAAATTCAAAAGGTTGCTAAGGCAGGTGCTGATAACAGTCTGAAATGCTGATTTTATTAACTTAGGCAAGCTGTGAGTGGGTGGGCGGGAAGGGATGTGCCAGTGTTTGACTCTTGTGACCCTTCCTTGCACGCCCAAGGAATTGTTGAATACCATTGTGGGATGGTAGGTGAATTCCCTCCAGGGTGGGCTGGATTCTGGAGATTTTTGTTGGGTGGGGAATCATTTGGGCATGAAATTGGGTTCACTGTTGGTTGGCAGGTAGTTGTGAGTTCCTGCATTGTGCAGGGGGTTGGACTAGATGAGCCTGAAGGTCCCTTCCAACTCTATGATTCTGTGATTCTATGAAATGTCGGAGATTTGAAGAAGTTTTTATACCCTGTTTTACTCTACCCTAATGAGTCTCAAAGCAGCTTACCTCTGCCTTCCCTTCCTCTCCCCACAACAGGTACCTTGTGAGGTAGTTGGGGCTGAAAGAGTGCTGAGAGAACTGTGAAAGGCCATCCAGAAGGCTTCAAGGAGAGGGGAATTAAACCTGGTTCTCCCAATTGGAGTCCACCACTCTAGACTTCTACATCATGCTGGCACAAGATCTAGGGACAGTAACTCAACGGAAATGCCAACTCACTATGTGGCAGCAGTGAAAATGGCAACATCCATCAGAAGGAGGTTAGAAAAGAGACTAAACATACATTGTAGTTCTTCATACAGATCTATAATGCAGGTTCGTTTGGAATACTCTGCGTAGTTCTGGTCATTGTTTCTCATAATAAGATATTCCTGTACAGAAGGGAGCACCCAGGATGATTAAGAGCCTTTAATGTCTTTGCTGTGAGTGTCTTGGTGGTTTCAGTTTAGGAAAAGGCAATTACAGGGAGACATGACAGAGTTTTATAAGAGAGTGATTTATATAAGAGATGCCCTGTTGGATCAGACTATTAAGTCTGATTACCATTAAATGCAGCTTCCACGTTCATTGTGTTTCCCACAATGATCAACCAGTTGCCTTGGAAGGTAAACAAAGGCCAGAACTGGGCCCATTCTGCACCTATTGGATAAAGCAGTTTCAATGCACTTTTGCAGCTGGATTTTCCTGTGCAGAACAGGATAATCCACTTCTAAAGTGCACTAGAAGTGCATTATCCAACATGTGCAGAAAGGGCCCTGGTATTCAGATGTTTACTGCCTCTGAACAAGGAGATTTCTTTTAGGCATTTTGGCTAGTTACCATTGATGGGCTTATCCTCCATTGACCTCACTTTAAAACCATCTGTGTTCGTGGCCATCACTACACCTTTGGCAGTGAATGCCACAAATGAACTGAGAGCCAGCTTAGTGTAGTGGCTAGGAATGGAGGCCTCTAATCCAGCAAGCTGGTATTTGACTCCCCGCTCCTCCACATGCAGCCAGCTGGCTGACCTTGGGCTCGTCACAGCACTGATAGAGCTGTTCTGACTGAACAGTAATATCAGGGCTCTCTCAGCCTCACCTACCTTAAAGAGTGTCTGGTGGGGAAGAGGGAAGGGGAGAGGAAAGAGGTGGGGAGAGGAAAGGGAAGGCAATTGTAAGCCGCTTTGAGACTCCTGGTAGAGAAAAGCAGCATATAAAAACCAAATCCTCTTCCTCCCCTTCATTCTTCTTGGAAATACACAGTTTTCTGGACAGTTGCCTTTAAAGATGCAGAATGTTGTTAGAGAATTCAGTATTGGAGCCAGTGGGTATGATAAGACTCTTGGAAATATCAATGAGATATCCAGAACATCTTTAGCATGTAAAACAGGAGTAAACTGTAGTGGCAGGTTATAAATTGCAATGTGGCATTTTTGCTATAGGAGTTTCCTGCTCATGCTAGGCAGAAGGGAGAATATATACCGAGGTTTCTGCCACCAAAAAAATAGCTTAACCCATACACAAGTACTTGAAAGGCCATGGAATGTCTTAGTACAGCTAGAAGCTATAAAATACAGGGAAGCTTCATGGGTTACCATGTTGTGCTGGAACAAATGCCATTCTCCTGTTGCTGATTTTTTCCCCCAGGATGTGTCGGAAGGCCGAATTTGGATATAAAACACAGAATAAAGAGCAAATACAGGATTTAGTGCCGAATAGCAGAAGGATAGCGACAATTTCTGATGATCTTTTCTTAAAGGTCTTGAAAGCTGTCCCCATTGTGGAAGTACAAAAGAGCACACCTGCCCTGTGGCAGCTGAAGAACCTCTATTGTTTGCCTAAGGTTGCTCGGTAAAGTGCACTTTTTCTGATTCGCCTCTTGTTCCTAATCGATGCACCTTTTGGGTAGACGTTTCTTGTGCCTCTCTGGTAGTGAGTAATACACTTTTGTTTCGTATTAGAACTCGATTAATTTGCTTACATTCTTGCAATGTGTCACTTTGTCCAAATGCAAAACACACTTACTATGAATTTGTAGCTGCTTGTTTTAATCTCATCCCTGGTTTACTCTCAGTCTGCTGGACAACGGGCAGGTGTCTCAGTGCTGAAGAATTTATTTTTACTCTGGGATTTTTCTGTTTACCAGGTATTTTTAACTTACATTCCCCAGCTGTCATCAGAATTGTACATAGTTATTTCGTTGATTATTTTATATACTGTACTACATTTAGACTACCTCCCTGGTAACCATGGCAACTCCTCCCCGCTTAAGCACAGCTGAGCATGCGGGTTCATTTTAATTTAGTTGCAGAAAGGGAGAGATACACTTGGAAGCCCTGAAATCATTTAGGTTATTACTGGGTTTCATTTTAGGTTCAGCAGAGCTAGGTGGTGCATTGTCTGTTTTTCTTACTGGGAGCTTGAATTTTATAGCCACAAAAGGGCCAAAGGGAAAAAAGAAAGGTTGTGTTCCAAATGTGAGAGTTGAGAAGAGCCAAAATGTGCCTATATCATGTGTCTTATCAAATTGTAATCCCCAGAGAAACCATAAAAAATACGAAGGGTACATTGTTCTGGATGCCTCTGATCCGTCCTGATTCAGGTATAGGTGTGCCCAAGAAACCCTAGGCATTTAGTTAGATTTCCTATAACAGACAATTTAACTCCTAGCCAGAGGTACGCCGCAGTAATACTATGGGTTTGTTCTGAGAATAGTATAAATTCCTATAAATACGGGATTTTATATTATAGGTATAAAACAGACTACCCAGGGCCTAGAATGACAGGTCTCAGGGTGGAATGAAAGCCCCTGGGAGTACCATTCTAGAACTGGAATGACAGGCCCCAATGTCCTGAGTAGTCTGTCTTATTGTAATGGAAAATCCATTCCATGTTTTCTTTGTAACTCTTTTCCTACTGTAATGTATTTCTAAGGAGCCCATGCAAGTCAATTGGCATTCGTGCTTCTCATTATTTGTGATAGACTGATCAATTGTTAGTACTCATGCAGAGAGAAAAAAAAAGGGGGCAGGGATGGCGTTCCATGGCTCTGGGAAGACCGCCTATCCAAGGTTAATACAAAGAGCAGGAACCGAAGCCTATCCACGGAATTTGCTTGCTACTAGTGTAGATGGCTAGCAAAACCGATTTGCCTGCCCAGAGACCAATGCAAGGGAGCTCCGGAGAATACAGACAACTGTGGAAACAGCCTTAGTGACACTACAGTTGCCTAATAGACTCCAGCGTCTCTTGAAGTGGAAGAATAAATATCCTTTAACAAGGCACTAAATGAATATTAGAGAAGGGTTTAAAAAAAAGAACAAACCAACCAACCGAAAAAACAGATGGCTTGGCCAGTGGCTGCTTCAAAGATTTGATCCAATAGGTGATAACTAGAGATGTACTCAAACTATATACAATCCTTCCCCTAATGACTTGTAAAGAAAAACTCCCTGAATGTTCTTTATTCCTGCTTTATCTTGTGGTTCCCCCCCCCCCCCCCCGTAAAGGATGGGTGGCAGAAACTGCAGCGGAGGGGTAACTGCTTACAATGTTTTGTGATCACTTTCAACAATGCTGAAACAAGACTTTGTTATGTCCCCCATCCACCCCCCCCCCATCTAAAAATGTTTGCCTCTGTGTTGTCATGGCCTTCATTTCCCTTCTCTTTCAGTAGCTCTCATTTGGCCACAGTGATGCAAGCATCTAACCGTAATGGTTACCAAGCTCTGACAACTCAAGCAGGGTGCAGTCTTCAACTGCATGGGTGGTTTTAGGTAGTGAGCAACAGGAGCAGCTGCCCAGATTCACCCTGGAAGGAGCCTTGACCACGCATAGCCCTGCTACCCTGAATTAGGGTGGAAGAAGAAAAAAACCTGTCTCCTGCTGTCACTCACTCTTGCCTTATCATGAGCTAGGGCAACTGGCTTCTGGAAGTGGCTGTTCTTGCCCACTGTACATGCAGCAAGGGCCAATTCTTGCTTGGCCCTGGCAGGGGTAATGACCAGGTGTTGATGGTGGAAGGGATTGTGGGATCCCATCCTGGACTTTTTGCCTAAACCTCTGGACTCACTAAGACTGCCCCGATCAATTGTGGAGGTGATGTGGCTAATCTAGGAAGAAGCAGCCAGTGGAAGAAAATAAATCAGCTTAATAAAAAAAAACAAAACAAGGTAAATAAACTGTAATTTTGAGGAAGCAAGCTTTCAGCTTTCTAATGCAGGATTTATATATTTAGTTTATCTCATGACAATAAATATTTGCATTGGTTTGTAATGAAGGAAATTAGATGCGTGTGTGGGACAGGGAGCCAGAAGTAGAGCCAAAACTATTAGAAAACAAAATATTGTTCAAATGCATTCCTCACAAGTTGCTCCCACTTACAAAGCAGCTCTGCTCCTTGCTTTCTTCTCTTTTTATACTTTGAAGGTCTGCCTCCTTGCAAGAAACTAAGGAATCAATCAATCAATAATTGTGCATTCATCTCTTCTGCCATTTGCTTCTGCTGAATGATGAGTGAATGATTGACCTCCCCCCCCCCCATCTTTTGCTGGTAGCCACAATGCTGCACAATAGACACAGTTGCCTTTCTAGGCTGCTAATTATGTACTTAATCATAAAGTTCCTCTGAGGATATCATGCTTATTTCAGCCACAGACACAGCATCTGATCAGATGTCTAGGCAAGCAATGCATAAGGATTTGGAAGAACAGTATTAGTTGGTGTGACCTAGACCTTATCTATAACGATCCATTATAACAAAATTTTCTGTGTCTGATGTTTGACTAGAGGCAAAAAAAGTCTGTTTTGAATGGTGTAAATCAGGGGTAGTCAACCTGTGGTCCTCCAGATGTTCATGGAATACAATTCCCATGAGCCCTGTCAGGGCTCATGGGAATTGTAGTCCATGGACATCTGGAGGACCACAGGTTGACTACCTCTGGTGTAAATGAGCTTTGCACTCCTATCAACTTATCTTCTATTCCACTGCTCTCACTGGATGTTGTCCTTGAAATGTGCTGTGCAACTCATTTCCTCGTGAAAACCATTTCTTACATTCTCAGTAGTATTGAAATGGTGGATTTGTGGACATGAAAGAGGTTTGAACAGTAGTATGGGAAAGGTGAAAGACAAAATCTGGGTGGGCTGTTTAGACCTCAGAAGATCCATTGTCACTGCTAAATTAGGATTGCCACATCTCCCGCTATGGCAGGAGACCTCCGATGAGTAACCCATGCTTCCTACTGCTGCTTCTTCAGGCAGCATGAGAAAAGTCCCAAGTCCTGATGCGTTTCGCCTTACAGCTTTTTCAAGGTGCCACAAGCTAAGTTTAGCTATTGTGAGCATGACCTTATATTCTATCAAGAGTTTCCTAAATAAATTGAAGTTGGTCTTTAAATATAAAAACTGTCCCTTGAAAAAGCTGTAAGGTGAAACGCGTCGGGACTTGTGTGAAATAATAAGAATAAAAGAATTACTGAAGAGAGAAGACTCTATATAAGTCCAATTTGGATATTTTATTGCCATATTGGTTTCCCAGTGTGTCAGCCAGACACCATACCCAGTCAGATCACCATCTCATGCACTTCAGCCTGACATAGCAACTGGGTGTAGCCCGGATATATACAGTGAAGATTGATGGACCCTCCACTTGACAGGTTAACTTGTTCTACTCCTTCCATTGTATTGCTGATCACTGGTCAACAGAGTCTTTTTACTTAATTTCTTCCTCACTTCACTTCTTTGTTCCTACTGATGACTCATCATTGCCACTCTGCCAAGAGGCAGTTTCCCCTGTCAAGACTCTAGATAGCCTATAGGAGACCCTTTGGTTTTCCTATTATGCTTAAATGGCCCCTTTTCTCCTGAGCAATTACCACCCCTTCCAAGCGATCATCTTGCCCATCTAGAGTAATCATCCTTTTCGCTTGATTCCAGACTAGCCCATCCTGTGTAGGTGCTGCTCCCAGCAAGCCACCTTTCATCAGGATATTAAAATCCCCTTGTTGGCAAGCCAAATTTCCACTCTGGACTCTCAAATCCATCCAAGTTGCCTGCTACATCGCTGGCCGGCTGTGTCATCCTGTCGTGCCTCTCCGCTCTCAAGCCTACATTGGTAAATATACTTTCCATTGACCCATTTCCTTGACTCTATTCATTTCCATTTCTTATTTCCTCATGTTAGTGTGTTAGTGTGCTTCCTGTATGTTAGTCTAAAATCCATTTTACTTACTTTTTGTCTATAATAAAGCTTGCTTATTATTTTGTTTGATGTATGTTGTCTGCCTTGTGTTCTTAAGGGGATAATTACCTCATATAACATAGGCAAACAAATTCTCTGCTCATTACCCACCTCTCGCTAGTTATTCCCCACAAATACTTGCCTCCTGACATGCATTTCAGTTAACACCACAGACATCCTTCTCCCCATATGAAGAAAACTGATTTCAGGAGATACTATTTTAAACAAAATGGCAGCCCCCTCAAGACAACAAATGAACAATTAAAATAAGTACAGTATATTAATAACAACTAGGTTTACAAGGCTGAACCTGGCAAGTGGCAGGAAGGTTGGAAGTGCAGATATGAGGGGGAAATGTCAGCAACATTTCTACGTTATTTCTTGTCATGGGTCTGCCTGGATGCCTAACATCTCCATGGATGAGGAAAAGATGGAGGAAGCTGCCTCCACCCCTCAGATGCTGCAGGAAGATCAATCAGACAAGGTAGATACTTAGTCAGGGGCAGATAGGGAGTCTCAGGCTGAATCAGCATGTCCCTTACTCAGTCCTGCAGCCTGGAATCTGAAGCTGAAGCAGAGGACTTGCAGCCACCAAACACCCCCAGGGTCTGCAGAGCCCATGAAAATCTGGAGAAGCAGTTCCATAGGGAGGCACACAAGTGGTGCTGCAGGAAGCAGTTGACACCCCAACACTGGTCAACCCCTGCCCGAAGGATCAGGGCTGACAGTTCTACAGTACTCAGTCACTGATGACTTGCACCTCTCCGTGGATGACTCATCAGGTTGAGAAGTTGCACTGCGTCCTGAATGACTCCTGATAAAAACAGTCAAAAAAGGAAGGACCAATATTGATGCAACCTGTCCACAATCCTTGTGTGCTGTAGACATATGTGTGCCTGGCCTTCTGGCCTTTGATCTGGCTTGTGCTCTTTGCATTTGCCCTCCTGAGTTCCTCTTGCCCCAGGTGCCAGGCACTTCTGGGGAAAAGCTGGAAGTGATGTAGTGAGGCTTTAGGAATCGCCAGGAATTCTGTGTTGAAACCACAAAGTTTTTAGTCATTTCTAGAGCTACCATATGTCACTTCCTGGTTTCCCCTGGAAGTGACGTAGCAATGTTTATGACATCACAGTTTAAAAACAAATTATCCTGTCTCCACTCTAGATAGTAGTGAAAAAAGAGGGCTGCCAGGGGCAAACTTCCTACTGGAGTGGGAGGTCTGACAGCTCACATAACAACAAAGCAGCCTTCTCCTCTCCTTCACTACAAAAAATATAACGGTGTACCTTTTGGGAAAAAGGAAAAACTAGCTACTACTACTAATTAAAAACAAATCAAAGCTATGTGTAGCTCAGGTAAGGGTCCATCATAGGAGTCCGAAATCCAGATTGGGAAATTCCTGGAGATTGGAGGGTGGAGTTTGAGAAGGGTCTCGGAATGGGATAAATTATACCATACTGCAATTTCCTCCAGGGGAATAAAATTCTATAGTTTGGAGTTGTCATTTTGGGAGATTTCTGGGTCCTACCTGGAGGCTGGCAATCTTGTATCCAGTCCAGGATCTGCATACTACAAACAAAGTTCACGAAGAGGTCTCCACATTAATCCAGTTTGTTTTTATAGCTAGTAGCACAGGAGGAAAAGTGGGAGAAAAATGTTGCATGACTGTTTTAATGGCATGATTGGCCACTGCCAGCTGTCTGGGATCAGGTTGGCTGGGAGATCCCACCACCCGTTTGCAGGAAATTCAAACCAACGGCGGGCAAGGGACTGAGATGAAGTGTCCCCATCTGATTCTGAATCTTTCCTAAAATCATCAGATGAGATACACTGGGTTTTGAAAAACTATCTAGAAGACTTTTGCTGTGTTGGATATTGCCTGTCCAGTCCAATGACAGGAAAGTCAGACAAGTGTAAATACAGCAGTATTCAACTGTATACCACTAAATGAACTATGCATAGCCTCACCCTCCATCAACTCTTTTGATAATTAAACATCTAAGCTAACTGGTTTCATGTGTCCTGGACACAGCCTTATATCAACATTGGGTTCAGGTGAACAGCATTTTCAATATCATCTCACTTGTTTGGATAAAGCAGTTTTGAAACCTGAGGGTACTTGAATAGAAGATGGTAGTCTTCAATCAATGTTGGTGATTGTCTTCCTCTTGAAGCCTAATTTCTGTGGTCAGTCACAAAAAATGAGGAGGGTGGGGATGCAATTTTTTTTAAAGGAGCACACAAAATGCAGATAAAACTAATCAGAAAAAGTTGATAAAATAAGGAACAAGGGGATGTCATAAAGAAGAAGACTCAGAGAAGTGAATATTATTGAATACTAGAAATATTGCTGCTTTCACTTAGTATGCTGAAAAAAAATTACACATTTGTTATATCCTTAGAAACTAGTAAAATTTCTTTTAAAAGAAAGTTCATTGGAATTTCTCATATATTGTCCACTTCATTAGTAACTTCATCTTGATAAAAACATCAATTAAAAGGAATATATATTTAAAGCATCTGTGTTCTTCCCTGCTGTCTAAAATGCCTGAAGTAATTATATTGCATGCAAATTAATACAAAATTTTACCAATATAAAACGCCAAGCACATCTCAGCCGTGAGGTTTTCATTGACATCTGATAATGATTAATTATATGCCTTCTAGAATTCCTTCAAAACACCTCAGATCTTCAAAAATGTTACAAATTCTGATGGAACTTTTGGAGCAACAAAAGATCACTTCATCATCCCCCACCCCTGCTCTCTTAATTTCTGTATCAGCTTTTAAAAGTGATAAATAAAGCTGGATAATTTTCTTTTGTACTTGAATGATTTATTAAGACTGACCAAATGATTGACAGCAGGAGGGGATTCCTGACCTTGGATACTGGTGTGTTGGGACTCAAGAGTGCAACAGAATGTACATAGGGTCTCCTCCGTGTTCCACTGCTTGTAGGGGTTGATTTGGTGCTTGCCCCATAATTCTTGGGATGATGTGGTGGCAATCTGTGAACACAGAGTCCCTTTCTAAATTTACCCAGACCTTTCTGCCTCCCTCCATTTCTTTTTTTGGCACAGTTTTAGGGAGGGGGTGAAGAGGAAAATTATTATGATTTCCTTAATAATCATTATAATTACAAGGACTTTAAAAAGGTTTTTTTTTTTTTTTAAAAAAAGGTTTTCCAAGTGAATAGAATGCATAATTATATAGAGAAAGTAATTATAATTTAGAGTTCATTAATTACTTTTATTTTTTAAATGCCAGACTTTTTCTGTGGGATGCAGTTTGTGGGGCTTGATTAAAGAGTGCTTTCATTCAACCAGTGTGGGTGACTATATTAACATGGACATATTTGTTATCCCACCTGGGTAATGAAGGGCTCAATAATTAATGAAATTAATTCTCAATGATTTCAGTGTTGAACTGTTTTAAAACCAGACGCTGTTAAAAAGCATGATCAACAAGCTCTTTTAATTCATGTATGTGCAATCCTATGTAGAATTATTCCAGTCTAAGCACACTGATTTCAGAGGTAATCACACGGATCTCATTGTTAGTATGGTTAATACAATTTCCATAGCATAGGCTGAGAAACCCAACCTGCTGTTGACAAATCCAGGTTTGCTTCACAGCTGATTCTTTTACCTCTTGCAAAATTGTGTAACCCAAAGATGAGGTAAGGAACAAAAACCATTTAGAAGGGCTTCAAGACTCCAAGGCTGGGTGTCTTGCATGGCTCAGTAGGATAGGGAGACTGGGACCCTGTCATACATAGGTGGAGTTTCCCATGTTAACCCCACTCACTGTGTCTCCTAGAATTCACTAATTCCTCCATTTAAATTCAGGAGAGAATCTATTTTAGGTAACAATTTGACAATATTGACCTTAATGGAATCATGATATAATTTCATATACTACAAATTCACATATTCATGTGTTCAACAATGATCCTTAAGGATTGGTTAATTCTTAATTAAGGGCCAGCTTGGTATAGTGGTTAGGAGTGCGGACTTCTAATCTGGCGAGCTGGGTTCAATTCTGCACTCCCCCACATGCCGCCAGCTGGCTGAACTTGGGCTTGCCACAGCACTGATAAAGCTGTACTGAGCAGTAATATCACGGAGCCAGAAGTAGAGCCAAAACTGTTGTGGGGAGAGAAAGGGAAGGCGCTTTGAAACACCTTTGGAGTAGAGAAAAGTGGCATATAAGAACCAATTCTTCTTCTTCTTCTTCTTCTTCTTCTTCTTCTTCTTCTTCTTCTTCTTCTTCTTCTTCTTCTTCTTCTTCTTCTTCTTCTTCTTCTTCTTCTTCTTCTTCTTCTTCTTCTTCTTCTTCTTCTTCTTCTTCTTCTTCTTCTTCTTCTTCTTCTTCTTCTTCTTCTTCTTCTTCTTCTTCTTCTTCTTCTTCTGGTTGACAGGAATAGGGTCATTTGCTATGGTAGAGAAAAGGATAATTGTCAAGTGCCCCACATCATCTAAAGGCAGGAAAAAGTTTATCCAACTCAGTTAGGAACTAGCGATCATGATGTGACAATTGGGGAGAGGACCCCCCAACACTAATTGCTATGCTCATCCCATAAAAGGGGATGAGGCTTAGCACCTGTTTGTACAGATCTGTGTGCAGGCAAGGATAAACAAGGTATGCCATGATGTTTGGGAGTCATAGTGGTGGTTGCCACTGGAGGCTGCTCATTAGGGGCAATGCTCATAGCAATCATGAATAAAGGTTACTTTAACCCATATGCTGCTGTTCTGAGTCTTCATTCAAGGCACATACAATGCTGCGCATAAATAATAATCACTGTCATGAATGGGGTTCTGGCAGAGCCAATAACTGTATGTACCTAGGCGTGTGCTCATATCATAGCTATTTATTGTTTAAAAGCTTGCATATAAATAGTGATCATTACTACTCCCTTTAAATCTAACGATTAGGTCTTGGCCTCACCCGCCACTTTAACTCTTGTAGATTCAGGCTGTTAGAAATTCATGTCTCTTATAAACCTTTACAACTGGCAGCAGTGGGAGGCAGCGGAGCGGGCGTTCCTTTTGTTGCACGGAATGCTCCTGAGTGAATCGGCTTCATGTGAACATCCACACTTCAGAGACTGCCTCTCCTTTGAGGACCACTTTGCCTTTGTCTGCCAATTTCCCCTTCAGCCTTGCTTATTAGAAAATATTGCAGCACGTCAGCAGAACTGGCAGCTTTGTATTAAAAATACGCTCCCCCGCCCCAGCCACAAACCTGCAATGTGACGGTTTCCAGAACAATACTCTTTTCATTATTGTAACAAGTACTGTTATGGTTCTAAATGCTGCTGATTGATCTAGCGCTACAGGGGTAGTCAACCTATGGTCCTCCAGATGTTCATGGACTACAATTCCCATGAGCCCCTGCCATCATTTGCTCATGGGAATTGTAGTCCATGAACATCTGGAGGACCACAGGTTGACTACCCCTGCACTACACTAAAAAGGATGTGTGTGGCTGAGTGGTAGAACATCTGTGCTGCATGCAGCAGGCCCCAGGTTTAGTTGAATCCCCATTATCTCAAGATAAAAGGACTACACAGCAGCTGATATGAAAGACATCAATCTGAGACTCTGGGTAGCCACTGGTCATCACAATAGAGAAGTCTGACTTTGCAGAACCAGTGATCTGGCTCCACTTAAGAAGGCTTCATGTGTAACTAGCTACTTTTGGCCCCCATAATTATTAGTTGGCAAAAAGGTGAATACGTAAACGATAAGAATAACACAATGTTTATTTTCGTCATAGAGGTATAGAAAATCAATGCATAAGTATTTTCCTTACTCTTCTGGTGCAGAGTGGTAAGGCAGCAGACATGCAGTCTTCAATCCCAGCAGCCGGCTCAAGGTTGACTCAGCCTTCCATCCTTCCAAGATCGGTAAAATGAGTACCCAGCTTGCTGGGGGGTAAACGGTCATGACTGGGGAAGGCACTGGCAAACCACCCCGTATTGAGTTGGCCATGAAAATGCTGGAGGGTATCACCCCAAGGGTCAGACATCACCCAGTGCTTGCACAGGGGATACCTTTCCCTTTTACTAAAAATACAAATTTAAACTACGTCAGATAAAACCATTTTTTACACTTTTAGTGGTATGAAAATTAAACCAAATAAATGTTTTATGATTAAAGTCTACTTACTGCCAGACAACCAGGTAACCAGCACAAGTGGCCCAGCAATGATTGCTTGAACTATTTTAACGGTGTCCATCACTAACTTTTCTGATCCCACAAGGCAATCAACCACACTTCTCAAAAGAGGGAGAGATCAGGGAAACGGGCAATACAGAACCATGAACATAATACCATGCAAAGTTTACAATTCACAATGTTTGTCTGTAGTGGTGGCTGGTGTCCAGTGGGGCTGGTAGGGCAGAGGGCAGTAAACAGTGGGCAAAACTAGAGCAAATGACCTCTGGTTATATTCCCATCCTTGTCCCTAGCACAGCAGAAATGCTCAGACACTGGTAACACTTACAGGAAGTTAAGAAGAATCTCTTACTTTGGTTCAGTAGGCGTCGTGTGCTACCATTCTTAAAGCCCGAAGAAACAAAATGTGCATGGAAAAGAGTTCTGATTTCAGTGTTTGCTTGAGAAAAATGTAAAATATGTTATTAAAAATTGTTTAAAACCAAAACCATGCTATCCTTTTCTTATAAACCCCAATCAATCCAGCACATTATGTAATCTTTCAGGTCCTTCAAAATTCTTCAGCAGTTCAGCTGTTAAAAACAGGGTGGTGAGTCTCTCAGGCTGCCTAATGGTGAGAGAAAGATTTACAGGGCAATCCTAAACATGTTGCTGACTCAGAAATACCGCTGAGCTCAGTGGGGCTTACTCATTAATAAGTGGGTCAAGGTGGAAAAGTAACGATAGAACTGGGGATACACACACATCTCGGATTACAGCTGAAGAGAAACAAAACAAAACAACTCTTCCTCACCATATTTCTTGAACAGAAGAAGAGGAGGAGAAGAAAGAAGAACTGGTTTTTATATGCCACTTTTCTCTACCCGGAGTCTCAAAGTGGCTTACAGTCACCTTCCCTTTCCTCTCCCCACAACAGATACCCTGTGAGGTAGGTGAGACTGAGAGAGCCCTGATATTACTGCTCGGTCAGAACAGCCAGAGCCTTCTCTTTACTGCCCCCCACCTGGTGGAATGAGCTCCCTGAAGAGATCAGGGCCCTGACTGAACTCCCAGAATTCTGCAGGGTCTGCAAAAGGGAGCTCCTCTACCAGGCATTCGACTGAGGTTAATCTGACCTATAAACATCTGCCGGCCCCCCTCAAGTCATACCCTCCATGACCTGAATGTTCTGACCTCCCTGGGGGTTCTGTTAAAGTTGATCTACTGAAATTGTTCAATGAGTTAATTATGGTAACCCGTTAAACTTATATTCCCTGTTAGAATTGTTATTGATATATTGTGACTGTTATTAATGTATGACATTCTATGTATTCCACAATGTTCCCATATAAACCACCCTGGGCCTTATGGAAGGGTGGTATAAAAATCTAAGAACATAAACTAAAAATAAATAAATAAATAATATAAATAAATAAATAAATAAATAGCAGATGCATATTATATATTATGTGTCTCTCCCTATAAATAAATAGAGATCTTCAGCTTTGACAGTATTGATATAGTGAACAAGAGAGAGGAGAGAGAGAGGCCAAAATTTTGTCCTTCCCACTCCCATATCCTGGAAGATTTCATAAAGTGAAATAGGGATGTGTTGGATACAGGAAGGACAGTGGTGGTAGCCCACATCAAGAAACAGCAACTCAACGTCTTGTGGTACCCTGAGCAGCAAAAAATTGTATATTGCACATTAGGAGTAATTTCAACATTATTTTATGACTTCTTACCTCCTTTCCGGATTAGGTTGCTTGGGCCGCTGATTTATGGGAGAGACTGGTGCAGGGCGTGAGGGGTGTTTTAATCTCCTTCATGGAGTTTTTATGTGAAAAATACTCCATGCTCAATTATAAGAGTACGCATATATATATATGTTTTCCATTGGAGAGGAAAGCATCTAGTTGGTAGGTAGCATTTTTCAGTGGGAAAACAGTACTGGGGGAGGTTTAATGCTCTTCCTTGTATATTGTCTCCATGAAATAGCACCCCAGTGGCTACATTTGGGAAATAAAAATATTGTTGAAAATATTCACCATAATAAGTTGACTCTGTTATTATAATAGCCTAAGGGATCACTAGGCAGAGCAAAAGAATATAAGCTATTCCTAGAAAGAGTTTTGTGTTAGTCCACTGCAGCAAAATGGGTAAAAAAAATGCCCCCTCAGAGATGTGTGCAATGGTCACAAGTGCAGAGAAAGAAAGAAAAGGCTGTTTTGCTTACTACGTGAGGCCAAAAGGCCAAGTAATGCAAGCTGCATTATAGAACCATAGAATTGGAAGGGACCATGCAGGCCATCTAGTTGAACCTCTGCTCAGTGCAGGATCAGCCTAAAGCATGCAGGATAAGTATCTGTCCAGCTGCTGCTTGAAAACTGTTAGTAAGGGAGAGCTCACTACCTCCCTGGGCAGTCAATTCAATTGCTGAAATTCTGATTGAATTTTTTTTTCTTGTTACCTAGCAGATCTTTTTCTCCATGAAGTTTAAACCCATTACTGCAGGTCTTGTCCTCTGCTGCCAACAGGATCCTTTCCCTGCCCTTCTCTGACAACCAATCAAATAGTTAAAGACAGCCATCATGTCCTCTCTCAGCCTCCTCTTTTCTAGGCTGAACATTCCCAAGTGTCTCAGCCTTTCCTCACAGGGCTTGGTCCCCAGGCCCTGGATCATCTTTGTCACTCTCTTCTGCACCTTCTCAATTCTGTCCATGTCCTTTTTGAAGCGAGGCCTCCAGAACTGCACACAGTGCTCCAAGTGGGGTCTGGCCAATGCGGTATACAGTTAAGTATCAGTTAAGTGTGATAGCATTACTGTAACCCTTGAAAGCATATGCCATAATAAATGTGCAGGTCCACAAGACTCCTCATCACTTGACAGCACAGACCACAAGGAAAAACATATGAAAGGCATACAGAACAGATATAAAGCCATAGAAAAAAAAAACTGTGAACGAAAACATAGAGTCGTGCTGTAGAAGGTCTGTCAGACTGAGAGCAACAGAATCACAAGGAGTCACAATGAGTGTTAAGCTCCTGCACCCCACTGTTGATGAGGGGTACTTTCATCACCAGTGGCCATCACCAGCAAGTGGCATCTCCCCCCCCCCTTTAAAGGCACCCACACTGTAATGATAATATCAACTTATCACTAGAAAAAGCATCAAATGTATGACAATTACAGAAATCCCCCCCCCCCCAGAGCTCATCTTAATATTTGGATGTTTGGGACTGAAAACTTGTTTTTAAAGGTTTTTCTGTCAACAAATGGCAAGGAAACAGAGAGGTTATGACAGGTATGACACATGTTCCAGGCACCATGTGACAGGAGATGCCACTGAACAGTAGTGCCATAATTTGTTAATTAAAAGATTAATGGGTTTGACCGAAAGCCCGAAGGACTCCAGAATGTAATCTGATGTGCTGACATCACCCCAGAAGTCATGTCAGGGTCATCATGGGCTGCCTGCAATGAGCGCTATTTTGTATAGATGTGCCCCTATGCTCATCTAGTCAGTTGCTTTTTGGTGCTTTCAGGGTATGATATTTGATGTTTAATTATGTAAATGTCTCTAGCAGTCTTACACCAGCCAGTGGGGACACTGTTCAGCACTCCTGGCCAGAATCAAATGGGAGAAAATAACAAAAGTGCAGGAAACATTACACATGAGAAAAACATGACTGGATTGCTAGAAAAAGACTGGAGTGAAATTGGTCCCTAAAGATCTAGAAATACAAACAGGAAAAATACAATGTCTCAAAAGAAGAGTGAAAACCAAGGGATAAACCAAAGCAGTTTGGAACCACAACCAATGCAAGAATGCTTTGTGAAAATGCCCATAGCACAGTAAATGTCAGACAGGCCCCCCAAGTAAATAATTATGAGATTTAGGAAACATTCAAGAATGAAGAAAACATTTTACAATCGGGAAGCATCAATATTCAGAACTTCCAGTGGCTTCCTAGTGAGCATGACAGGCAAGTTGTAAACAGTAAAAACAAAACCTGTCAATCACTATTAGGCTTTAAAAAAATATGTGGGGAACATGAAAGCTGAGAGAAGGTAGAAGGTCAAATGGTGGCCACATGGCAAAGTTCTCCAAGGGAACACATATTCCATAACATACAGTAAACCAGGGCAATTTAGTGTTTGACATGTGGGAGTATGGAATTAGATTTCTATTCTGTTGCCATATATTCATATTAGATTTGATATTAAAGGCCATTGACCTCCTGGCTTTGATCTGACTTAAAGCCAGAAATCTCTAGTCTTGCCTTAGAAATGCTAGCACTTTCTGACAAGCACAGAAGGACTGCGAAAATCAAAGATCGTTTCAAGTTGACCGAATCTTGCTCTCTGCTGAGGAGAGGTTATTGTAGCTGTTAATGCAAGTGCTACCGTGGGTTTGATAGGTTATGAAACTATTAACTAGGGTACCAAAACTTTCCTGGAAAACTACCCAACTTAGGGCTCAACGACAAGTGATGGTCCCCATTTCTTCCATGGGGAAATGCTGCCATTTTTAAGGCTGGGATTTTCTCTTTCAAACCATGATAGGTGTCCAATCCTGAATGCCCTGGTTGGGTGGAAACCCTGTTGGATATTTTGTGTCAAAGTAATAGCAGAGTTAATAATGATGAGACCAGACAAGGGAGTATAAAAAGCATATTTTACTAGGCTGCTATGGTAGGGCCTATTATGCACGGCCGCAGAAATGGCGATTTCGGGTCACATGGAAAACGCGGAGAGGGAAGATGCGAAGCGAACCGCTTACGCACAGAACGGGATGCAATGGCGGCAAAACCCAGAGTAACCGATTATGCACGCAGCGACCTTGGCGCCGCTTCTGGTTGCGCCCCAGTCACCTGGAAGATCCGCTTTCTTCAGCGTTATGCTAACGCGGCTTTTTTGGCGGCATGCACCGAATCTGCAGCCGGTTGCAGCCAGCGCCGTACGTTATCAGTGATTTTAGGCGATGCCATTCCACCCCGAATGCGGACCTTTCCCCTCCGTGCATTATGGGCCTAGGAGAACTGGGAAATAAAAGAAGACAAGCATAGCTTCCTATAGCTCATGAACAGAGCTGTAGACCTTAGATGTTACATGGCTGAAGTCTAATATGGATCTCCCTCCTGCCTAAAGCAGTCCCAGAGAAGAGTGAAAATGGAAATCCTCCTCTTTCGCTATCAGCTGCAGATGTGAGGAACAAGCAAGCTTGCAATGGCTGGGAAATAAACAAACCACTCTTTGGACCTGTGCCTGTCAAAAAGGCTGCCTGTCATTTCCCAAGAAAGCATGTTCTTGGGGGCACCTTCTTTGGGGAGCTGTAACTCATATCTCATAAATCCAGACTTGGAGGACAGGTACAGAAGATTCAGCTGGAGATCCCTTATGAGTTTGGTGTGTCCAGCTGGGGGACTGTATTACTAGGTCACAAGCCTCACCAACCAAGCAGGTTTGTTGGGTGGCCAAAAGTCCACGATGGTTCGTGGTTTACAAACTGGGCATGCCACGAAACACAAACCAAGCCACATTTTCCTAGGTCATGCCAACCCCTAGAGAGAGCAAGAGAGTTGAGGGGTGGTGCTTACTGGGCAAGGCCCTATCTCTGCCTGGGTGTTCCTTCATGGTCCATCCTTCTGCTGCAGCTGTGGCTCCTGTATCCCCCTTCATGCCACTTTCAAGCCTCTACTTCTGGCAAATATTTCCTGGATCTTTGTACAGCAGGGATGCCATCTGCCTGGCTTTCAGGATTAGACCTCTTGGCATATTTGAAAGAAGAACAGTCCTTAAAATGGCAGGATATCCCTGGATGCCTTCGATCCTAGTTGAATCCTCAGAAGTTATTATTGATAGGCTTCTTATGGGACTGGGGAAATGATATTGGGGGGGGGGGAGAGACTTAATCCCCTTTTCCAGCATGCTGCAGTTGCAGTCCCAATCAGAATCAGGCTCTGTGCACTTTACAGTTTCAGTATTAGTGGAGAAATTGCAAGAACAGGGCCCTTAAACTTTCCCAGGATACCAGTGATGTCTGGGAATTATTTAATTTTTTTATTTGGGGATTTGTTGGCTGCTCCTCTCTGCCAAGATGGCTAGCGGCAGCTTACATTATAATAAAAATTAATTACTATTGAAATAAATCAACCAAAGTCTAGCAGAGTGATGCGTAAGTATAAGGGGCATTGTGGCTGCTATATCCCATTTCTCCTTTTATGCAAAGTTTTCACACATCCTACAGCCAGAATTCAAAGAGTTATAAGATTTCTCATTCAGTGTGAGGATATATTTCTTCAATTTGGGAAGGGCATATTTCTGTAATATATAAATTGCCTAGCGAATCAGACTAATGATGCATCAAGAGCTGGTAATGAGCATGCCACAGGAAGATGTGAACGATCATTTTTGTTTTCATATTCATGAGTAGAAATGTTTCATAAGCTGGTGCTTGAATGTGAGGCAGTAAATGGAGTCATCCTTTACAAAATTGGGAGAGTGCACACTCTGGAAATTTTAAAATAAGCTAAGGGCCTTAATATTTGAGAAGCAGCTGGGGTCAGTTGATGCTTGTGGAAAGTTTAGTCAACAAGGAGCAATGAGAACTCTACACCCTGCTGTGATTTCTTCTTCTTCACCTTGATTTGAAGACTAACACCTCCAAGGTTCCCCTGAATAGCTCCCCCACCTAGTGGTTTGAAGACAGGAGCAGCATCTCATCCTGCATGGGACAAGTCAAGAGAGCATCTCATCCCCTCAAACCACCACCTTCTCAAGATGTCTGGTTTGCTCCCTCTTGTCACAACTGATCCACATCAAATCCCCATGTGCACTCCAACCCACAAGTACCAGGTCAGCTACTCCTGCAGGAATCCAGTCCATCAGTCAAGGACAATTTCACATGGGCAATGGCTCAGCTGAGTGAAAGGCAGGAGAGTACCATATTTTCTGCCTCATGTGGAGTGAGGTAGAGCTTCATAATTCAAGGCCAGGAGATGGGATGAGCTGAGAAAAAGAGTGGTGACCTTGATGATGACCAACAACAATCCTTAATTATTTCTGCAGTACTATTGCTATTTGTGTTTGGCTCCAGAGTGGAGTTTCCCAGCTTATGTTATCCCTGGACAACCTAGCGTACCCCATCCTTAACAAGGATAATAGTATATGATTCAGATCAGCCATTTAATAAGTCAGCTAAACCCAAACATCATTGTCTTGTGTCTTCCTCTGGTGAGACTGCTGGGGACAACAGACTGTGATCAGGGACTTGGATGTGGTTGTTGGTATGACACTTGTAGGCTTCATGCCCATAATTGGCGTGGTGTGTTGGGAAGGGCTCCATTCTTCCTCCAAAGATGAGTTTTGCCCACAGTGGTTTCAGCACAACATTCAGCACAACATCTTTCAGTCCCACTATGCATCATAACAAAGAGGTTCTCCTGCAGAGTTCCTGCACTTGGTTCTCCAGGGTATTTAACATCCCTGGTTGCATATATATAGTATCTCCATTCCTCCATGTTTCCCAGTTGAGGGAAAATGCTGTTCAAACAAATTACAAAGATGGACTGACTGCAATGCTAATGAGAAAAGGAATTTCACTAACAAAAATAGAAGCACATCTTGCGTGACATATTTATGTAGGTACATTTAACTAATTGTGAAAAGGTTAACTTCAAAAAGGTCAACTTGCTACAGCTCCACATTCAGTTAAGGAGAAGAAAAGAAGTCCCATATTAGATGAAGGAGAAGGTAAACAATGACCAAAGAATCTCAGCAACTGACTGATGAGAGGGCCAAAAGTCAGGTGTACTTGAGTGAGAGAATCTCTTAACCCTTTCCATCCTAGATCATCTTGCATGCAGACCAGCCTCCTTCTCAGTCCATAGATGCCCAACTCCTCAGGGCCACCATCTTAAGACTACACTCTAATGACCAGCCCCCCCCCCCACCCCGTTCAGTGGTTCAGGTCTGTGGTCAACTGCCCAGTTCCATCTTAACACTAATGGTATGCCATCTCTACTCACAGGACTACATGGACAAGCAATCTTTAAAATGCCTGGCCATGGTGGCTCATAAGTTGTTCTGAGGGTGGTAACAGTTCATGATCACAGCTGTCTGCCACGGGATTTATGAAGTTATGCTTACCAATGCGATTCTATCTCTCCAGAAACCATGTTCTATAAAGCAGGATCTTGCCTTTGGAATGTATTATTTCTCAAAAAATTCTCCTTCCCTTCTACCTTAACCACTAGTTAATATTACATCTATGCTGATGTGTTCATGATTAATGATGAAGGCTTCTATCTTAGCCAGGATTTGAAACCTGTGTTCAGAGACTGGCTTTTGTGGGTCCTGGGCAAAATCTACTACTGGGTCCCCTTTCTCCTTTGCTACAGACTCTTTGTCCTCTAGCCACACCATTCTAATTGGCTCCTCCTACTTTATTCTACCTTTTCTTTAACCACTCTATAATTTGCTTTCCTTGGTCAGGAGAAATGGTACAAAATTTTGCTTTTCCAATTACCTTTTATTAGCATGTATAAAACAATATATTTTAGATGTTAACACTGATATAATAAATATATTTCTTTTTCTGTAACAATATTCCTTTTTTAAAAAACTGGCAAACTGAAAGCCAAATCCTCTGAGTGTCCAGGCAATGGTCCATTCTACACAGAGATATGAAGGCCTGGAATATTTCTAGAAAGTTACATCTCTAGGTGCCTGTAGTAGTAGAAGAGTTGGTTTTGATACACTTTTATTTTCCTTAAGAAGTCTCAAAGAAGCTTACAATCACTTTCCATTCCTCTACCTACAACAGGTACCTTGTGAGGCAGGTGTGACTGAGAGAGTTGCAAGAACTGTTACTGACCCAAAGGAGCCCATGAGGTTTCATGGAGTGGACTAGGGAATCAGACCTGGTTCTCTAGATTAAAGTCCTCCACTCTCCACTACTATATCACACTGGCTGTAACCAAAAACAGTTTCCACTTTGTTTTTCAACAGAAAAATCATGAATCATAGTATCATACATGTCTACATACTGGGCTTCATGGGATTCCAGTGAAAGGGGGTTGGACTAGATGACCCACAAGTTCCCTTCCAACTCTATTATTCTATGATTCTATGACTGCTGAAGGACTCTGTTGATCTTGGGACATTTGCCCTAAGGTAGTTCTTAATTAATTTCAGTTTGCTGAAGCTCCATTCAACTGATGTCACTGAAACAGGAATTAACAGCAACAACTGCAAAGCCTCAACTTTATTTGGGAACGCAGGGCTCAGATAGCAAGATACGATGTTGTGCAAAGTCTCTACAAGGGCTCACTCTACATAGAAGGTAAAACAACCATCTTATTTCTGTTTAAAATTGGATACCCCCTTCGTATATTTGCACATGCAAATATTTGTAAATGCATGAAGATTGCCCCCCCCCCGTTATTTGCCCCCCTTCCACTTTCCTGGGTTGCAGTGTGTCAAATGGGAATTTCCCCTTCCCCCTACTAATGTATCACCATGAAAGTGCCTGTTACTCCCTCATAGCATCAAATAAGGCTGTGATTACAGAACTCACAGAAGAGGGTCATTTTCTTGGATGGATGGCCCCTTTGATTCACATTATCTTCTACTAAACTTACCCCCTCCATCCCTGGTCTTGTTTGGCTCCACATAACATGCTATAAGAAGACTTGAGGATAGCTATAGGCAAACAGGCTGGAACACATGAGGGTACCCAACATCCAGGTGGGGCTTGGCGGTCTCCCAGTATTACTCCAGACTATAGTGATCACTTCCTTTAGAGAAAATGGCTACTTCAGAGGATAGACTCTTTGTCATTATACCAATTCTTATTTCCTTCGTACCTTCCCCAGGAACCAATCCCCAAATCTCCAGGAATTTTCCAGCATGGGGTTGGGAACTGTAGTGAGCAGTGCACACACTTCCTTTGCAGCCACAGCCTGTCTGGCTCACAGGGGAAGGATGGCTTTTTTTCTTCACACAGGTGGGAAAGGAAGTGTGTGTGGGAGGGTTCCTTCCTACAGATATAGGCAGGGATTTCCCACCATCACTTGCTGAGCTTAGCTAAAAGAGAAGGGGAAACTGAGGCCTGCACTTACTCATTATCACCATTTTACAGTGATATTTAAACAGCCATGACACCCCTGTTCACTGTGGGCTGCTGGAGCAAAGCTCTCCTCCCCCAGTATTTTCAAGGGCCAAAACAGCTGCACCGGCATCCACAGGAAAATGGCAATGAGTCCATTTGTGGAAGGCAGAATGCCACCCACTTCCTCTATTTCAAACCACCTTGAACCTACTTTCTACCCCTATGAAAATAAATCCATAAAAGTTCCAACCTTATATGCTGAACATGGGAAGAATCAACAGCTAGCAGAAGCTACTGGGCTGAAGCTCCAAAGGCACGCTCAGGAGCAACTGCATTGTACAGAAAACAAATTGCAAAGAGAAATCCAAGGAGGGATTGAGCCCAAATAAATGCATCTGCTCCAATAAAAGCCAAGACCTGTTGCTTCTCAAAGGTGCTCAAGCTCTGGTTTGGGAGAATCTAAAACAGAAAGGGATCATGATGAAGAGGAATGCTTGTTAATATGCCGCCATTAGAGTCTATGAATCGCCAGATACGGCAGACAGCTTCCCAGAACAGGACTGCTCTATGACTTTCTGCCTTTGGCAATGCATTTCTCAGGGGAACCAGGGACAGGAATGCTAGTTGACCTATTCCTGGACATTAATTGCTAATGACTTTTTAATTCTGATGGGAAGCATCATTAAGATGTGTAAATAGCTTCAAGGCCCTTTTCAGAAATGCCTCACTGCTAGGTCTGCCTTTGCTTCTCTTTGTTCCGTCGCTGTGAAATCAGAGGTTTTTCTTCTTCTCTTTAAACTAGTCATTTGTTTTTAATTAAATATTGTGCAAGATGAAACCAAGCCAAATGCGGCTCCAGCACAGATGGCTGCTGGAAGCTATAGCTATAGTGTATTTAAAGGTGTGCGAAAAGAAATTCACTGCTATTAATTGAATGTGATTCCTGGGAGTGCTCAAATGAGAAGAAATGTTCTCATTTTCACCTTAAAACATTGGATATAAACAAACGGCCATTGCTTTTACTGAAGGGAGATGGGCATGCAAAACATGCAGGGGTGATATACAATGTGGTCACAACTCGATGAGTTTCCTGCAGCCTATTTGCTTCTTGAGGGTAATTAATACAACCTCCTCTCTTCCCTGGGAACTTTGAGTTGCTTCTTTCAAATCCTCCTCTTTCTGAAACCAAACAGCATCTCTTCCCCAAAGTCAAGAGCCAATCCTGGCTTTGATCCATCTCCTTAGTGTAGGAGATGCTCCAGAAGAAGGAGGTGGGCATAAGTTACTGCTGCTGTAACTTTGAATCTTGTAATTTATAATGTTCGCAGTTGCTAATGTTGAATCGTGTAATTTGTAAGCTGGAGTTAGTTACTTGAAAGATTTGTACATAAAAGAGTTATATATATTTTGAAAAATCAGCTGTATATATGGTGTTTTGTAGAATGGAGATAATTTAATAAAACTATTTTACCTCCAAAAATATTTTACCTCCAGAAGAAAGCAGCCATTTTCTCCAAGGAGCCGGGGGATCTTCAGGTTCTACCTGGAGACTGGACTCCCTAATATTATGGGCAAATAATCCACACATGGCTTTTTGGGACCAGGAAAATGACTCTGGTGGTAGACTTGGTCCTCTTCTTTTCCCCAGGCCACAATTCTGATCTAAATGGGTTCGGCAAGAAGAGAGAGAAGTACCTGGGTAGCATCCAGTATCTCTACAAATTGCTTGCCCCATTGTTTATGGAACGTAGATTAAAAGCACAGGAAGGAGGAGCAAAGCTAGATATTCAAATGTTATGGGCCACCAGAGAACTAACAGCTTTCATTTTGATATCAGGCAAACTCTAAAAAAAGGTGGCTGTGGTTTGTATGAAAGTCTAGAATAAAAAAAAAAGAAGCAAAGCAATTTTGCTTTTCTAGGAATGTGCTGGAACTGGAAGAATGTTTTGCGTACCTTTGACTCCAAAATACCAGCTGCGTGACTAAGTACAATTTGATGTTTATATCATTCTCCATGACATCTTCTCTGATAATCATCTAAGGCTTTAAAAAAAATAAAGTTGATAGAAAGAAGCGTGAAGAAAGCACAGAGGGTGCTTCAAAAACCACCAAGGCATTCTGCGGCTTACACATCCTTAGCAGGTACGGTTAAGCTGCTCAGAAAGGACGCACTGCCAACTAAATTGGATAATAAATCAATGGGTCATTTCATGTCACATCTCAAGCAAGGGTAAAATGTGTTTGTCATTTAAAAATTATAGACTGGTTTATTAATATAAAGGCTACTTCAGGGACATTTTTTTTTAAATTGTGGATTCGTGTGGCACAAAGAGTTTAGTAAAACTAATCAAAATGTCCAACTTCACCAAGCAGGCAAAATCTGTTTTCAAAAGTCTATGGCCAATTATTATTTTTATTCTGTACTTCTTCTAAGGATGGGCTATCTCACCATTATCCTCAAGACAGCCCTAGCAGCTAAATAAGAAATGAAGACTCGACCAAGAAGAATAACCTAGTGTCATAACTGAGCAACGATTTCAATTCACTCTCTTCACCTGACAATTTACCCACAATACTGTGTTGAGTTCTTTTGTGTCTGGTTGCGTTGCCTCATTTTATGTGAACTGAACCAAGGAACAGAACTGGGATAATAGGCTTTCATTGATTCGATGAGGAGCTTTTTGAATTATTTCGTTTATTTAATATTTTTGGGGGAGGGTTTGTGCACAACTTTGGAAGAGAATTTTGCTTAACAAGGCTACTTAGCTTGTTTCTCCAGCATAATGCTCCAGTATGATCCCTAGTCTCTTGACTGATCTAGATCAGGGGTAGTCAACCTGTGGTCCTCCAGATGTCCATGGACTACAATTTGCTGGCAGGGGCTCATGAGAATTGTAGTCCATGGACATCTGGAGGACCACAGGTTGACTACCCCTGATCTAGAGTATGTGAGCTGGATTCCATCCCAAGTGTAGTCTTCTAGAAGGCATCAACCTCCCCAATCAGCCTTCTTTCTGGCAGGATTCTGTTTCCGCTTGGTTCACTCTTAGCCATCTAACCACAGCAGTCAGGCAGAGGCTCAAGACCTCTATTGAAACCAGAGGATTTGGATAAAGAAATACCAAGATAAGTGTCATCAGCATGTTGATGACACCCAGCTTCAAAACTAGAAGGGACATCCTGGGTCATCTAGTCCAACCCCTGCACAACGCAGGACACTCACAACCCTATTGCTCATCCACTGTAACCTGCCACCCCTTTGAATCTTCACAGAATCAGCACCTCTCTTGTAAAGGCTTTTCATATAGTTTGAATAGCATAGGAGAAAGGACTTTGCCTTGTGGAGCCACATAGGACAAATTGCATACTGAAGACAACTGGTCTCCAATCACTCTTCTATACAACACCATTCCCACCTACTGAATGGGATACAAGAGCTCCTTGTGTCTGAAAAAGGGAGCTTATACCTTGAGAATCTTGTTGGTGTCTAAGGGGCTGCTGGACTTGAACTAACTCTTCTACTAGAGACCACCTTGGCTACCCTCTGAAACATTGGTCCTTTCCCCCACAATCAATACATGTGAGGTTTTAGGGGGAACTGTTACAGTCTCACACTTTTTCCAAAAAACTATAGAATCATAGAAACAAACAAGGAAATACCAGGTCTCATAAAGCCTGATATATCACTGGAAGACAAAATCACGAAACTCCAGCTCACTTATTTTGGCCATATCATGTGATCCAACTCAATGGAGAAAGCAATTATGTTAGGACTGCTCAGTGGTAAAAGGAAACCAGGCTGACAAAGAGCACGGTGGCTAGATACAATCAAAATGGGCACTGGCCAGAGGTTTATACAACTAACAGAAGCACTGCAAGACTGAAAAATGTGGCAACAGTTGGCCCATAGGTTCACCAAAAGTCAGACACGACTGAATGGCTATCATCATCAATCAGAAGTCCCAAAGAATCTTTGTTTCCTCATTCTCCATGACCTTGTCTGGTTTGTGCTCCCATGAATTTCTGGCTGATGGTAAGCCATACTTCTTGCAAAGATTCCAGTGCAACATAGCTGCAACTCTATTGTGACATTCTTTATAGTTAGTTTGAGCAATTTTATGGCAGGTGCTGACTGTTTCATCCTTAAAATTGATATTTGCTGTTGTCAGTGGTCTTCTGAATCTTGACTCTTGTACTTTTCATTTTGAGTACCTGCTCTTGTGCAGCTATAATGAGTCCTTCCATTTCTTTCTTCAAGTGCCCATTTTGGAGCCACTTCCAGGTGTTTTTGTTATGAACCTTATTCTCTATGTCTTTCAAATATTACCCACACAGGTGCTTTTCCTTCCAGTTCTCAAAGTGAGTTTTGATTTCAGTGTTTTTGTAATCTTCTTTGGTTTCTGTAACCTGAAATAAGTCTGACTTGTACACTTCAGCTAGAAGTTTCTCTTTGCTTTTTTTTTTTAGTGTAGTCAGTGCTTGATTTTTCTTCTTTAGCTGTTTGTTGACCTCTCAGTTCTCCACCTAATTTTCTTGGTAAATATGATGATGATGATGATGATGTTTGTACGTAGTTATGTGATGCAAGTTCTCCACACAACCTCCCATGAATACACAAATGCTTTGATGTATTTGCACAGTGTTCATAGTTAGAGTTTGCAATTCCAGTATGGCATGCCATCTCACAACCCATGCCTGTTTTGAGAGGTTACTGAACTGTACTTCTGGGCAGGTAGCAAAAGTCTTGAAGGACAAAATCATGAGGAACTTCTTTTTTGCTTGGTATCATCAGTATTACTCGAAAGATTCAGAAAATGAATATCCCTGCAGCCTGCCATGGATTTACATCATTGTCTGAAGAGTTAGCAACCTGGTATTTCCTTGTTTGTGACTTTTGCTGTCCATGGAACCTGCAGAAGCCTTCTCCAGCACCAGAGCTCTAATTAATCTCTCTTGTCCGATTCATTCACTCACTCACTCACTCACTCACTCACTCACTCACTCACTCACTCACTCACTCCTCAGTTATATATCATCCTCCCCTAAAGGTCAGGGCAGTTCACATAGAATGTAAACAGAACAATACATCAAGCTCAGTGATTATAATGAATGAAAGGTAACAGTAATAATAAAAACAATAAACAGAGAAAAGAATGTTCTAACATGGTAAAAAATTTAACAGACCCATGGTTGGTCACATCCATTGTATGGTTCAAGGGAGGGAGATTTGGGGCCCAGTAGATGCTATTTAGTTTCTATCAACCTCAACTAAATGCCTGGTGAAGGAGCTCCCTTTTGCAGACCCTGTGGAACTGTTTTAGTTCCATTATGGCCCTTATCTCCTCTGGGAGCTCATTCCACCAGGTGGGGGGCAGGACAGAGAAGGCTCTGGCCCTGGTTGAGGTCAAGCAGATATCCTTAGAGCTAGAGATCACTAGCCAGTTTGAGATGGTGCAGAGCTCTTTGAGGGACATAGGCAGAGAGGCGGTCCTTCAGGTACACTGGACCCAGACCACATATGGCCTTGAAGGTAATTACCAAGACCTTAAGCCTGATCTGCAATTGGTAGCTAGAAGAAGAAGAAGAAGAAGAAGAAGAAGAAGAAGAAGAAGAAGAAGAGTTGGTTCTTATATGCCGCTTTTCCCTACCTGAAGGAGGCTCAAAGCAGCTTACAGTCGCCTTCCCATTCCTCTCCCCACAACAAACACCCTGTGGAGTGGGTGAGGCTGAGAGAGCGCTGATATCGCTGCCCGGTCAGAACAGTTTTATCAGTGCTGTGGCGAGCCCAAGGTCACCCAGCTGGTTGCATGTGGGGGAGTGCAGAATCGAATCTGGCATGCCAGATTAGAAGTCCGCACTCCTAACCACTACACCAAACTGGCTCTCAGTTGTTGGAGGATGGGCTGGATGTGGGACCTCCATGGTGTTGCTGTGAGGAGCCTGGCCACCGCATTGTGGACCAGTTGCAGTTTCTGAATCAAAGTTAAGGGTAGGCTTGCATAGAACGAGTTGCAGAAGTCTAGCCTAGTGGCGACTGTCATGTTGATCACTGTGGCTAGGTGTTCCAGGGCCAAGTAGGGTGGCGATTGTGGTAAAAGGCTAGCTGTGATACTCTTGTGACCTGAGCCTCCATTGAGAGGGAAGCATCTAGGATCATTCCTAGGTTCCTGGCAGGAGCACACTGTCCAGGTTGGGCAGACATGCTTCCTTGTTTGGACCCTTCCTGCCCAGCCACAGGACCTCTGCCTTTGAAGGATTGATGACTTCAGATGACTCTGCTTTAGCCATTATCCAACTTTCACAGCCATAAGTGGCTACTGGAAATATGATAGATCAAAGTAATCTGCATTTGGTAATCAGGCTTATGTCCTTGCTTTTCTGTACTTGGTCCTGGTAACAAGCAGATAATGCCTGAAGCACAAGTGCAGAAAAAATGAAAAATAGGGCTTGGATCATTGACATGGCATCCCAGGAGTTGTAATATAGAAAAGAAAGAACAGTAGAAGATATCCAAAACACCAAGCTCTACCAATGGAGTTAGAGTGCCTCTGGGTGAAGAAGGTTACCATTGAGACACTTGTCATTGCAGCCCTTGGACCAGTGCCTATGCCTAGTAATCTCAATAAAACCTGGAAATTCTGGGCTTTGAACAAATAACACCAGCTCGGCTCCAGAAGACAGTGTTGTTTGTCACAGCAAGAATCCTGTAAAGATACATCCACAATTCCCAAATACTTGGTAGATCTAGTGTTGTAAAGATACACCCACAATTCCCAACTACTCGGCTCTATCTAGTGTTGCAGAACACCATCTACCAGTACAATTGACTGTGACAATTAATAATAATAATAATAATAATAATAATAATAATAATAATAATAATAATAATAATAATAATAATAATAATAATAATAGTAGTAGTAGTAGTAGTAGTAGTAGTAGTAGTAGTAACAACAACAATATATTCTCATAATTAGGTGTAGCCATTATTGGCACTTTCAACTTGTGACTTTCCTGTAATTGATATTGTTCTAAGCCTTTTGATAGAAACAAGCAGTCACAAACATAATTTAGAGAAAATGTTGGTTTTCATTTCCCCCAGTACAAAGGCAACAAGGCACATCTGGAAGGACTCTCTTACATTCACAGATGGAACTGAGCAAACACTTCACAATGAATAATTTATTCGGCAGATAAATTTAATGTTCCCAATTCGTTCATGAACAGATCATGAAATTCCTCTTTTATTCAAAATTATTCATGAAGTCCTTTAGCAGATGACTCTCTGTCTGCATCTGGTGCATAGAGAGTTTGCCTCTACATATTTGCAATTTGCATTTCATACTCTCTGGGCAAGATTTATGAAAGATTCCATATTTCTGTGTGGATGGAATCAGTTTGAACCCTTGCAGGAAGATGGTATAAACTGTACCTTGAACCAAGGAACAATTAACAGCTATGGCATGCAGAAAAAAGTTTGCAAAAAATTATGAATGAAGTATGAGCTTCTTTCAACTTTTTTGAGATGATGAACCTCCCCCCCCCAAAAAAAACCTTCTATAGAACGCTCTTTCCATCATGAAGATTTCACAAAAAAACAAAACAAAACAAAACAATAAACAGTAGCTTAAAGATGATTTGGAAGTTATCTAATTTGCTCAATATGATGCTTTCATATTGGAATAAAGAGCAGTATGCATATAATTGACTGGTTCAGTTTCTGTACTTGACAGGCATGCATTAAGGTCCTTGCATAAGGATCCCAATTTGCATGTTTAAACCTCCATCCCCACACATTAACCCCCAGATTCAAATACATTATTCCAAAGGCAATATCTTAGACTATGCAAAATTACATCAGTTTGCACTGATAGATACACTGGCATATAACAATGCAGGCATCTTACATTTAAGTTTGGTGTAGTGGTTAGGAGTGCGGACTTCTAATCTGGCATGCCAGGTTTGATTCTGCGCTTCCCCACATGCAAGCAGCTGGGTGACCTTGGGCTCGCCACGGCACTGATAAAATTGTTCTGACCGGGCAGTGATATCAGGGCTCTCTCAGCCTCACCCACCCCACAGGGTGTCTGTTGTGGGGAGAGGAATGGGAAGGCGACTGTAAACCGCTTTGAGCCTCCTTCGGGTAGGGAAAAGCGGCATATAAGATCCAACTCTTCTTCTTCTTCTTCTTCTTCTTCTTCTTCTTCTTCTTCTTCTTCTTCTTCTTCTTCTTCTTCTTCTTCTTCTTCTTCTTCTTCTTCTTCTTCTTCTTCTTCTTCTAAGGAAAGAAAGCCACGTAGAAGATCCAGAAGGCAATGATCTTCTCTAAACCAAAAGCACATTACTGAAACAGCACTAAGTATTTCTGTTTAAAGAGTTGCACAAAACCAGAACATGCCATGGAGTGAAAATAAAACAACTGGATTAAAAAAAGAAACAAACATAGACCTTCCTCAGCCCTAACTATCTAAAATGGTTCCATGGGGTGACTCTCCAGCTTCCACTCTTAGTGGGTGGATTGTGCCTCAACCACATAATGGGTTAGATTCACCCCTGCTGATGCAGGGAAGTACAAATTACCTCTCTCTGCATGATATGTTCACTCACAGGGGAGGGTTGTGGCATTTCCATTACCACTCCCTCCTGACTGACATCTTTACTTCCCACTATGGGATCAATAGCAGCAAGGTTTAGCAGATGTGGTATGTTGGAAAGCACTAAGTCAGTTCAAGCACAAGAGAACTTCCAGTAAATGTTTAGAGCAGAAAATCTGTTTCACTAAATCCCTCGTCGTTCTCATTTCCCCAGCAGGAGAAGAAAACAAGACAAAATATTGGAGCAACCCAGCAATGTGATGAAGATATGGGAAGGTCCATGGACATGAGAAGGCATTTTGTTTGTTTACTTACCTTTCTCCCCAATGGGGACCCAAAGTGATTTATACCATGAGACCCAATGTAGTTTAGTGGTCAAGAGTGGCAGACTCTAACCTGGAGAACTGGGTTTGATTCTCTGAATCCCCACTCTTCCACATGCAGGCAGCTGGGTGACCTTGGGCCGGTTATAGTTTCTCTCAGAACTCTCTCAGCCCCACCTATCTGAGAAGGTGCCTCTGGTAGGGAGAAGCAGGCAAGGTAAGCTGCTTTGAGATTCCTTAGGGTAGAGAAACGTGGGGTATTAAAAGTAACTCTTGGTCTATCTAGGGCAGGGGTAGTCAAACTGCGGCCCTCCAGATGTCCATGGACTACAATTCCCAGGAGCCCCCTGCCAGTGAATGCTGGCAGGGGGCTCCTGGGAATTGTAGTCCATGGACATCTGGAGGGCCACAGTTTGACTACCTCTGATCTAGGGCTTGGAATTAGATGGTCCAAAAAGTCTATGTAGATACAAGGAACAGGTGGATGATGGAACACAACAGAAACATCTTACAAGGACCATGTGATTTAAAAAAATGGATTTAAAAATATTCCCTAACTTTGGGTAAGAAATGTGTGAGTTTGCAAATGGGAGATTCTGACCTCTGCATCTGGTCAGGACCTTAACATTTGGAATGCAGATGCTGATTTCCTAATCTTTGGGCTTCTCTTGGAAGGTGAGGTTAGCGAGTTTGATTGATGAAGAACTATTCTAGCTGAGAAGTGTAACAAAGTGAGACAGGGAGCTCCTTGATGCTGAGGGAACTACATCAGCATTAGTGGTAATTGAATCTCTCCTACAGTGATAGAACAGATTGGAGCTGCCAGAAGATTTCACAGTGTAAAGTGGAAGTAAAGAGAATCTGGATCTACCAAGTCCTCTTTGATCTAACTGGAAATAAATAAAGATGATTATAGAGGAAAGACAAAATGTGCTATTACATGGCTAAGACTGGGTGAGGGGTGGATGATAATAATAAAATAATAGCTACATCTCAGGAATATTTCTAGAATGGCTCTATTTAAAAATATATATTAACTATGGCACAAAAATGGTGCAGAATGACAACCATGACAATTGCCTCAAGTGTTTGGGAGGAAGACAATCACACAATGTAAACCCTGTAACCCATTTGCCCTCAAGGCATGGCAGGAAAGGGTCCTTTGTTTAAAGGCCACTGTGTGGGAGTAGTCTCTTGAGGTCCCAAGACAGGATGCCCTTCATAAACAGGCCAGAACTTCCACTTTAGTCTCTGGACCATTTGCTCAATCTCTTGTCCACTCTGCCTCAGCAGCGCAGCCACAAATAGCAACCCCTGAGCCACTGGGGCAAATGGCTAAAAAGAAATAGAAGCTAAGGGTCCTTTGGCTTCCCAGTCTTTGAAACGGTCATTTGAATTAAAGTTGACTATAGATGACTCCAAAAACTTTCCTTATCAACCTTCAGCCTTGATGTTGTGCAAAGTTGACATCAGTCTCTCCAAGACAGAATCAAGGCTCTCCTCAACGTTGGTCACCTTTGAGCCAGTTTGGTGTAGTGGTTAGGAGTGTGGACTTCTAATCTGGCATGCCAGGTTCGATTCTGCGCTCCCCCACATGCAACCAGCTGGGTGACCTTGGGCTCGCCACGGCACTGATAAAACTGTTCTGACCGAGCAGTAATATCAGGGCTCTCTCAGCCTCACCCACCTCACAGGGTGTCTGTTGTGGGGAGAGGAAAGGGAAGGCGACTGTAAGCCGCTTTGAGCCTCCTTCGGGTAGGGAAAAGCGGCATATAAGAACCAACTCTTCTTCTTCTTCTTCTTCTTCTTCTTCTTCTTCTTTGATACCTCAGTCAATATCCCCCAATGTTGGGTGATCTTTCACCATCAGCCTTGCCTCTGGAACACAGATCAAGGTCTTTTAGCACCATAGACAGTCTCTAACCTCGTTATCAATCTTAGGCTATGTGAGATTGTCAGCTCATTATTGTTTTTTTTAAGTTGTGTATCATCCTTTAGGAAGGATACTAATTTCTTTGTTTGCTTTAAAGAATCTAACATAAGCAAACCTAGCAAACATTGTCTAGATGGGTAACAACATCAGTCAAGTTAGCATAGACTCCAGCAGATTTGGGTTGCCCATTTCCCCCTCTGGACTCATTCTTAGCATGCCCAACTATCTTTGGTTTCCTTCAGAGACCATCTAGACATCAGGGAGATATGCAGAGCTGCTACCTGGTCCTCACAGCTGACATTCATCTAACATTACTCCATCAATGTTGACTCACACAGTAATGCAGGTGTGGGAAAGGTAGTCTTACGGTCACTGTTTCAATGACTAGCCTACAGCCACTATGTGGAAAGTGAATTTGTTAATCTCCCATGTGGGACTGCACAGAAGATACAAAGATGAAAGCTTGGTTGCACTTACCTGTAATTGGTGTTCATCAAGTGTCCTCTGTGTAGGCACCCATCTCTCTCTCTTTCTCTGCTGTAGACCATAGACCATATCTTTGGCCTCTGCAGTAGCGGAAAGAGGACTTTCTTGGTGTAGTGGTTAGGAGCTCAGACTTCTAATCTGGAGAGCTGGGTTTGATTCTGCGCTCCCCCACATGCAACCAGCTTGGTGACCTTGGGCTTGCCCCAGCACTGATAAAGCTGTTCTGACTAAGCAGTAATAGCAGGGATCTCTCAGCCTCACCTACTGCACAGGGTGTCTGTTGTGGGGAGAGGAAAGGGAAGGTAAATGTAAGCCACTTTGAGTCTCCTTCGGGTACAGAAAAGTAGCATATAAAAACCAACCAACCTCCTCCTCCTGATAATTTGGGTAGGGATACAGCTTGAACCTCCCCTGGAGATGGAGGGGGAACACTCAGTTGTACTTTCTAGAAGCTTGTAGAAAACCTCTATGTGGCAGGCCTGCCTAGAAGCAGTCCCGGTGTGCCTGCAGAGAAGGGACTCTATGACACCTGTTACAGGTAGGTGCAGCCATGTTTTCCTTCTACAAGGACATAACATATTTTCGTTATCTATTCTCTACAGTCTTTCCCCTCTGCCCTCTCCCCACCAAACATTGCTAACACAACTTCTGTTGTACCTGCTTAAAAAAAAATATTTTCTGTTTCTTTGATTTCAGAAGCTAGCCTGCTCTGCTGGCTTCATTAAGTTAGGGGCAATGTGCTGCACCCTCTCATTCATTTTAAGTACTAAGAATATGAGTTTGTTTCTTCCATCCCCCTCTTATTCAGAGTTCATAGCATTACAACCTGTCTTACCTCCTGAATCGCATTGGTGTTATTCCCCAAATGAACCTGCAGCTATTAAATTTTTAAAAAGTTTTTATTGTTATTACAGTAACAAGAATTGCTTGAAGGTGCCTCAACACAAAAGGTAATCCTTTTTATGCTGCTTCTGACAATTGTGTGAGCACTTTATTTGAGCAATGTCAATGTTCTCACATGGTAACATAAACTAAAAGCACATAAAGCAAACAAAAGGGGAAATGGAAGTTTCTCTAAGAACATATCTTTGAAATCCCAGCAGAATCAAAGAGATTATTTTTCGTTTGCTGCAGTGTCACTGTGATGATGGGATTCCCAGGCTGTGGCCCTGTACAATTGCCCAAATTCATCCTATGCCCCCTGGATATGTACAGAGCTTGCAACGAGAGGCATCCTTCAAAGCTGGATGATGACCGTGGAGCAAGCTGATGTCTTCTAAGCAGCTGCATTTGAGAAACTGATTAGGGCAGTTGAGCAGTGAAGTGGGAAAGGGTCCCTATGATCAGCAAACACGATGCAAGGTAGGGAAGCTCACTGTTCAGATCAGTGCAGATTGTGCCAGTAGATCCAAAGCTGAATTTGGAAACTTCAATTCATACAGAATGCTGCTGACGAGTGGGTCATAGGGACCATATCACTCCAGTCTTGGCCCATCTAGAATGGCTTCCAATTTGTTTTGGGTCACAATTCAAGATGCTGTTTTTGACCTTCAAAGCCTTATATAGCTTGGGACTAACTTGAAGCCTTTTCCCTTATGAACCTTTGTGACCATTAGTGTTAGCTTCAGCTGGCCTCTCCTTCTATGATTAGGTGGGTGGCAACCCAGGAAAGGTCCTTTTCAGTCAAGGTTTCAAAGCTCTGAAATTCTCACCAGGGGGATTTGTCTGTTCCCTTCTGTTGCCACCTTCGACCAGTGGGTGAAGATTTAGGTTTTTTTGCGTTTTTCTTTTTTTTGGGGGGGGGGCGATCCCTCAGTTATCCCTCCTTCCTAATCCATGTTTTACATTTTGTTTGTATTTTAACTCTATTTTAAAAACCTTTTAAAATGTCATTTTAATGTTTGGGAGGGAGTATTTTAATGGTTTTGTAAAGTATTCTATCATGCATGTTTCAAATGTTTGGCTGCCTTGATGGCCCTTGTAAGGGCAGCAGGGCGCAATATAAATTTCGTAAATAAACATGACAAACCAGATGCTGGCAAAGGAACTGAACTTTCCCCTGAAAATAAGACTTTATTACAAGTCTTATTTTCTGGGGAAAGTTCAGTTCCTTTGCCAGGAAACAGACCACCAAACAGGCCACAAATTGGCCCAGGGAGAAAAAAACCCACCCTTTGCGAGAAAAAAGGAATATTGTGGCTATGAACTTGATAGGAATGAGTTTTGCTCCCAACGAGGCCAATTTAGCATAATGAAATATTGATTTATGTTCTGTATCTAAAAGTACATAATTTGCACATGTTGGAACACCGTCAGTAAGAACTTTACATCTATTCCTCACTGATTTGTTCCCTTCTAAGCCCATTTGACTTCAATGCATTTAGCGGCTATATCTCTGCTTAGGACTGCACTGCATGCAACAGGATCTCCCTATTTTGTTCTGACAGATACTAAAGATAACTTGCCAGAGAACAAATTGAAGACTCTTTTAGATCATGTGGCAAAATAACAACCAAGCCGTTTTACAGAAAAAAAAAAGACAATTTCTGAAATGGACAAGAAACCAAAATAACTGATAACATTCATATACATTTGGGTCAAAATCCATTGTCAATTTTGTACAGTAATGCGTATATATGCTTCCCATTCATTTTGATAGGATTTGCATGAATGAACACCATGGACCATAAATATGAGCCAAAACATTACAAATTCAAAAATTATGTAACGTTGTTTGTGTGATACAGAAATGAAGCACAATATATGTTAGTTATAACTGAGTCTTTCTGATTTTCTACTATTAGCAATCAGATCCCTAATCTCATTGAGAGGCAGTATAAAGATAGCGAATCTTGAACATCCCTCCTATCATATCATATTAAAATATTAAATGCTGTACACTGCCTGGCCAAATATGTCTTTCAAATGGATGTGTGAAGACCCATGTTTCTTTGTATAGTTCTCAGTTCTATGTAAACTGCCCTGAGCCTTCAGGGAGGGTGGTATATAAATGTGAATCAAACAAACAAACAAACAAATAAATAAATAAATAGATGCCTGTCTCCAGGACAAGTTTGGGCATATGGCTTACAATGTGTGGGGACAAGTGGCTGCATCTGGGGGATGTAGTTCCCATACTATTAGTTGGGGTACTGATTTGTGGTAGTGCACAATTCAGGATAATAGGTTTCCCAGGAACTGGCAACTAATTCCATCAGTTTCCTAGTCTCTCTTCCTTCACGCCCATCTACCTGAATCAGCAATTCTTAACTCCTTTCCCAAACCTAGTCGCTTTCCCTTCAGTAATTAAAGGGCCATTGAGAATTGTTTAATACCTATAGTTCTCTCCAGGAAAAGTAATCATAGTCATTGTCGATCTCTTGGGATCTCATCAACATTTATTCCAGATCACTGTCTAAACTTTGGAGATGCCATCAGATCACTGTTTTTGAGGCAAACATGTCAGCATGATCTGAAGTAACATTGTGTCCAATATAAAAGATCTCCTGTCCAATGGCTGTTTGTGTGTTCTGGGCACCATACATACACCCCTACTTGCATGTTGTTGTTGCTGCTGCTGTTGCTTCTTCCTAACACTGGTCATTTTACTGCTGAATCCAAGGACCTCTCTATGACCATTTATGCACTGAAGGTTGCATGCTGGGCTGCAGGCTGGAGTTTTAGCCACAAGTGGCAAAACAGGGATTTGAAACTGGACATCCCAGATCCTGATCCAACACTACCACACTGTCTTTCTAAATTTGGTTGTATTTGCCTGCAGTAGAAGAACTAGACTGGAATAACTTACAAAGGGAACTTTGGTTCTCAAAGGATTGTGCCTCAAAATCTGTAGGTTAAGTTGTTCCTGGACTTGAATATAACTCTTCCCAAACTTGGACAGTCTGTTTTCATAATCAAGACTTGTCTAAGGAGAACAGCACCCACATTTTAAAATAGCATTGTACCAGTATTTCATATTTAATCAATTAGGCACAGTATTTTCTTTTACAAGTTTTGTGAGTTATGTAAGGCTAATTATTTCTGATGTGCATGTGTGTTCTCAAGCATTGGTAAAACCACAAACAAAAAGATTCTTAAGTCCTTAAATACAGGAATAGATATCTACCATTTTTTCATAATCCATTTTTCCTTCCTGCTAAAACTTTTGAAGATATAGAACATCTCAGAACAATTACTCATGCTTCATTAAATCAATAATTTCATAGACCCTCCATTTTCAGTCTCCTGACTAAGCTTCCAACAAACCCCATGTCAGCTTATATTGGTGTAATGTTTATTCAGAGTTGAGGGTAAAATTTTCAAATTAGAGGAAGAATTATATTTTGTGCAAATCTTATGCCAGAACAGCTGCCCCACATTCTCCATTGAAAGTAATTGTCCTGAAGCACCATAACTCAACAAACCACATGGATTTCAATCCAGAAACAGCAATATCCCACACCAGGCTTTCTCAGCTAGGGAAGGGTTACCCAAATGGGAAGGAAATGGGAGGGAAATATATATATTTAAAATTGTTAAATATTTATCAGGTGATATGGCCATGTATGAGACCATATATGATCATGGCAACCTGCCTCTGCAAATGGGCAATAATGGGCCTGGAGGGGGTGGGAAGGTGAGGGACCCAGAGTGGGCGTGTACACAGCTATGCTCCCCAACCATATTCTGCACAATCATGCCACTTCTGGGGTTTCTCAAAGCCTGAAGAATGTTTCAGGGGCTTGTCAATGGTAAAAAAAGTTGAGAAAGGCTCTCCTACACAAACATAAGCAATAGGGGTAAAACTCATTGAATCCAGGAATAAACGGGTGCTAGCACTTGGGGGTCGGATGAGGAAGGGGAGGGTTGACCTGCATGGGGATGAAGGGGTGTTTTGTGGGGTGGGTTGTGGTGGTATGGTGGCAAAAGGGGATTTGGTAGTGGTGAGATGGGTATGAAGAAAGTGTAGGGGCTGGGTGGCAGAAGTAGTGGGGAGGGCTTTTTCAGAGAGGGGGACAGCAGAGCAGGGCAGCATGTGGCTGCTAAGGTGCCCATCTTGGAGGCCATGGCAGCATTTTGTTGCCTTAATCTCATTAGTTTGGAGATCTCACAACTGATCTCTTTAGTCTGGAGCTGTAATTCTAGGGGATCCCAAAGTCCCACGTGGAGACTCACATCCCCAATTACTGTACCTGAGAGTTCTGCCTTCAAAGCATCCATTTTGTCTAGGGGAACTGATCTCTTTAGTCTAGAGCTGTAATTCTAAGGGATCCGCTGGTCCCACCTGGAGACTGGCATCCCCTATTGCAGTATCAGAGAGTTCACCCTTCCAAATATCCATTTTCTTTTTTGGGGGCAGGGAGGTACTGGGAGGGCAGTCAGTTCCCCCTACCTCCAAAAGATTCACTTAGGCTTTGTCAGGGCTTTTGGGGGCAGGGGGGAAGGTGCTGGGGAGTAATCCAAAGTTGAATAGCCCCCCCACAACCCTGTCAGCTCACTCACCGTGGGACAGGCGTTTCAGTAGCCAGGGACATCTGCAAAGTGGCAGAACTATGAAGAGACAGGAGCGGGAGTTCTATTTTGTTTGGGCAGCCATTTGGTGGATGGCCAATCAGAGGCATACAGGCTCCAGTGAGCAACCTGATTAGCCCATATCCATTAATGCCAAGTTCCTCCTAGGAGCCCTTACCACTTTTATTTATATATACTCATGGTTACAGATTATGAAATGCTTCCTGAACCATGAATATGGAAGTGTATAAATTTTTTCCGCTTGGTGAACACTCCTAGAAAGGACCAGAGATCACTTGTGAATATTTTTACAAGCAACTGTGACTTCAGTAAATGCTCTTAAAACACATCTTGTCAGGAAGAAACAATTTAAATCTTAAATAGAATTAATAGGCAAAACTGAGGACTAAGGACTTCTGGATTTGGAAACCCAAGCACTTGTAATTTGAAAATAGAAGCTACGTTGGACCCAATTCAGAACAAAAATGTAGTTTGGGTGAAGGAGGAGTTTATTTCATTCTGCAGAAATGGACATGAGGAACTGGGTTCATTGGGTGAGGTATAAGACACGCTGTATGAGGTCTTGCCCTGATGGGACAATGGTCCAGGTAGGGGATCTGGTCACAAAAAGCAAAACAAATAAAAGTGTTACAGCTCCTATACCCCAATACTGTCATCTCTGTTTGAATAAGGCCCCAGGATGGCTTCTGTCTCCAGGGTGAAAACCTTAAGAATTATCAGTGCATAATTCTCAGTGCCTCATCTACTTTGTCTTTGTCTTTGTCTTTGTCTTTGTCTTTGTCTTTGTCTTTGTCTTTGTCTTTGTCTTTGTCTTTGTCTTTGTCTGTCTGTCTGTCTGTCTGTCTGTCTGTATCTATCTATCTATCTATCTATCTATCTATCTATCTATCTATCTATCTATCTATCTATCTATCTATCTATCTATCTATCTATCTATCTATCTATCTATCTATCTATCTATCTATCTATCTATCTATCTATCTATCTATCTATCTATCTATCTAGGGAATTCATATACTGCATCTCCAGAGTCCTTCTGAGCTGGTCTTGGAAGGCAGAAGATTAAACCTATGATTATTTCTCAGATGCCCCAATAACTGATTCTTGTGAGGTAAAAGAACAACCAGCCAACAGTACCTACGATACAGCTCTTTAATGTTTTTAAAATATAGGTGAAAGAGTAGGCATTTAAACCTTGATGCAAACCTTTACTTACATCTCTTTGACCCCAAATGATGTCCTTATTTTCCGGGGCGAAATGTCGGACTGTGTTATGGATTAATTAATCTTATTTCCCAGCATTTGGCTTGGGTAGAAGATACACCAAGGCCATATCAGTGCTAATTAAACTGTAACTTTAACCCTGTGCAGAGCACATTAACTCAGTTGGAAAGTCATTAAAACTGTCCTCGTGCAGGCAATTCTCCCTCCTTCCTCCTCTCTCGAAAAAGACTCCCCTCTCACAAAGTCTTGAGCCACGGAATTATGAGGAAACTGTGCTGCTCTCGGAGCATAGTGTGGTTTTTTCCCCACCCTGATTCACCCAGTAAATATGACTCCCTGTTTCAGAAACCATCTGGTAAAAGAAGAAAATACGTGGCCATTATTAGGTATTTGATTAAACAATGTCGCAAAACAAAAGCGTAACGTTGCAATTAAAAATCACAAACAGGTAAACGCTGGGGAAAGTTTTAGGCAAGTTATACTTTAAAAAACAAAGCAGTGCACTGTTTCACAGGATTTTTAGGTCAGGTTTATAGCTGAATATATATATACATATTAGAAATTTAAAAGCTGGAACTAAAAGATATGAGAGATGCATATCCCAAACAGCCCCACACCTTTCCTCTTCTCCAGTAAATTCTGGTTATGCATACTATGCTGTGGTATATCTGTGCTGCAAGTTTCCATATTCCCATTGTACTTTATTGGCTGAAGCGTGAGCAAGGAAACTCATAATGTATTGATGTTGTATTGTCATGCATTCTATAGCACCAGACGCTGAGGGAGAGAGGTCGCAGAGGAGAATAGCAGCCAGAAGACAAAGAAAAGTCCGATGAAAAGGTGAACAATGAAGTAATTTTTATGTCAAAATCTGTCACTGTGTTCCATCGAGTCAAGCCAAAATGGGGTCCGGATTTACCTCCTGCTTTCAAGAGGCACACTTTTCATCAGTGGCTCTTTTCTTTCATACAAATTCACTTGCATTTGATCATTTCACAATGTTCAACAAATTCTCATAGTATCCATCAACCACAGGTTCATCTTATTACACAGAGGATTCCATCAGAATCTCCAAACGGGCATCCCTAGGTGCTTAGAATGTTTGGTTAGGATTCAGGTAGACCCAGGCTTAAATCCACGCTGTGCCATGAAGATCAATGGCTGACTGTGAAGCCTGGGAGTTTAAGTGCTAAGAACGGGTTGCATGCTCTGTCATTTCATCAGAATGGTCTCTACTTTAATCTTCTCCCAACAGAATGAACCTCAATGGACTTCTAAATGTAGTGACTTCACATGAGACATCAGGCAGATAGGATTTTAAAAGCCCAATAATTTTTATTCACCAACAGAGATAGGAGAAACAAGATTGTTCAGGAAAGAGGCTTAAAGCTATTTAAAGGTAACACACCACTTTTGCTGGGCTCATTCAGTTGTAACATTTCAGTTGTCACCTGCTGGGTTCACAGAACAGCTAACAACCAAACCTTCTTTCTCGAGATGAATATTGACCTTCCTTAACCCTCAAGGTAAAAATCTGAGCTCCTCAAGAATCTAACAGTAAGAATGTGAGCTTAGAGCAGGGGTAGTCAAACTGCGGCCCTCCAGATGTCCATGGACTACAATTCCCAGGAGCCCCCTGCCAGCGAATGCTGGCAGGGGGCTCCTGGGAATTGTAGTCCATGGACATCTGGAGGGCCGCAGATTGACTACCCCTGGCTTAGAAACTACATATCTTTCCCTCAGAAACCGGGACCTGAACAGCTGCAATGTCTTATACGCTGAATAAACTTTTATTGGTCTTAAAGGTGCCACTGGATTAAAACTTCATTCTGTCGCTTCAGGCTCACCAGAATCTCACTTCTTCCTCATATTGCTGTCTGCTCGCCCCTCGCCTCACGCACACCCCTGGCTGCCTGACATCTGCAAATCTCTGCTGCTCCACCCACGCCACAGAACACCCCAGCCCCACTGCCAACAGCCCAGTGGCACCCATGCCTCTGGACCTGTCCGCAGCCGCCACACTCTCACACCCCGCTTTGCTCCTCTGAACAAGTCCCCGGCCCGCCCACCCGCCGCTGCCACAGGACATGACCAGCTAACAACTGAGACCCACCTGCTCATCTGCAAGCCACGGAGTGGTTTGTGAGTTCTCATTATTTAAAAGTTTCTTTACCTTTTCTTTTGCTGCTAGGCCTGTGTACCTCTCTAATAAAATCTGTATTGTTTGGTCATGTAACATATCATATATGAGGCAGTGGAATAGAACTGGACTCCAAAGAGTGAGTTTGTGTAAACAATGGGCTTAAAAACAAAACACACAGGTGCCTGGCTGATCTGGGGAAGGCTGCTTCATCACGCATCCCCCCCCCCCTTTTCCCGTTCCTTCTCCACGACCAGAAAACACAAATGGGATTGTTTTGCCTGTCTGATCCCAAAAAGACTATAGACACTTTACAGAAGATTTTATTTTACCTTTGACAAAGTAGCTTTGCGGTCCTACAGCAACATAGACTGTGCCATTTTTTAAAAAAAAGAATTCTCAGAGCAGGAAATAGAGTGGGGAGGGTGGCTGCAAGTGTGGGACAATGCTACATAAATTATCATGCCTTTCCCCCTTCATATGGGTTTGCCCCTGCTTGCTCCCTGATGAGGAGCATGATAGGATGTGGCAAATCCACCTTTGGTGATTTCCCTCATCCCGAGGCAAATCTCCCCAAAACTCGAGCCAGCCCCTGGACAGTGTTGGGATGCAGATGACATCATATGGAGAGGGGCTCTAAAATCTGCCAGCAACCAAAGGCTGGGAGAGGCAGATTCCTCATGCAGAAACGGTCGGAGCTTTGATCCTGACAGCAGGGTCTAATTCATGTCTAATGTTGAATCTCATTTTAGTCAAGCTTCTATGTATCCACTCATCCCATTTTCTAATTCGGCCTTGAAGCCAAAATTGCTCTAAAATATGCACTTGTTATTTTAAACAACCCTATTAACAACCTATTAACAACCGTCAAATACTTCCTATTAATCTCTTAATCCTTTATTAAAGTTGGTTTATTTTAAATTCCTATAAACATCTTTGAGGGAGTAGATATTTGCCATTATATGATGAATATTTAATATATAGCAATCAAATTTAATTCCAACCAAAGAGAAAAATAGAATAAAATAAAATAAGAGAGCTAGGGATTTTGCAATAAAAATGGGTTGTTTTTAGAAAGTAGGGTTTAAAAAAAAAGACACATTGCCATTTATAATGATTTGTTAAGTCGTATGCATTTTTATTAGATTTATTTATTTAAAGAAGAAAAATTTCTCTGAAATTCTTGGGTCAGCAGTATTCAAAGATTAGCTCCAGTTGAGTGGTTCTCTGTTCTTGGAAGAATAAATACTTTGCTGTTCTCTTAAGATTAGCCAAATGCTAGGGTAGGTGTCATACCATATATTGCACTAAATACTTCTCTTAAGAGCTGTTGCCTCTTGATGTACTGCCAACACATGCGTTGTACCCTATAAATCTACTCAGCTAGGTGTTGAGTCTTAAGGCTGCGTACTAAATTAATTAATTATTTTTTTTAAATATATATATTTTTTATTTGTTGATTTATTACCCATCACTCCCAGACCGGCTGGCTTGTGGCAGGTTACAAGCACAGACTGGCTGGCTTGCGGTGGGTTATAAATGAATGGGTTCTAATCGAATTTTGTGGTGGGATGGAAGCCTTGTTTTAAAGTGACTAAGTCAATTAAGTGAAAGAAAGAATAGAAAAGTGTATTTGGTAAACATTCACGTATTAGAAATGTTGTACTGGAGGAGATTTTTACAAATACCATGGACCAGCAAAGAGACAAATGAATGGGTTATATAGAAATTCAAGCCTGAATTCTTCCTAGAAGCTAAAATGACTGAAATGAGGCTATTGTACTTGTTCACATTACGAGAAGACAAGATTCAAAGGAAGAGACAATATCACTAGGAAAAGTTGAAGGTAGCAGGAAAAGAGGAAGAGATAACATAAAATGGCTTAATGTAATAAAGGAAACCATGGGCTCATTTACAAGACTTGAGCAAGGCTGTGGAGGAGAGGACATCTTAGAGGACTTTAATTCATAAAGCTGCCAAATCAAAGTGACTTGATGGCATGTCATACACACAGGGAGACAGAGATACAGGGGTCAGCCCTGCAGTGGCTGGTCTCCTTTTCCAAAGTTGGGGACAGAGAGTTGCTATTGGAGAGGAACAGTTGCTTCCAACTCCAGTGTTGGGTACTGATACTCTTCAATATCTTTATGTACCCTTTTGCCCAGCTTGTCCTGAGGTTTGAACTCAAACCCCATGCTTTCATTAAACCCTGGCTGAGAAAGCCTGCACTAGGGTGTGCAACTGGACATTGCTGATCTAAGAAGACACCCAACATTTCTGGATCAGCAGTATCCATGAGTGTAAAAGGTATCCCCAATATTCCCAGTTCCAATATTTCCACTCCTGATACTATAGGAATCAAGAATCATGTTGGGGAAGCAGTCTGAGCAGCTGTTATTAGGAACCACTATGCCCCAGCTGGGCTGAAGCACACTGGTCCTTTGAAGTTCAAGGGGACATAATTTCTAATTAATTATCACTCTTTAAACTTTAAAGGGCTGATGTGCTGAAAAAAAAAATCTACTGACAGTCTGACTCTCAGAGGGATAGGGAACACATATCTGCTCTTCCTAATAGTATCACCCACATTCCTCCTTTCTGCAGCATGGTGCCCTGTATCCCCTTGACCTTTTATGATGGTGATAGTAATGATATTATTGATGTTATTTCTTTACCACCCTCCCTGACTTGTGGTTATCAGCTTGAGACAGTTTTCTCATTCCATCATGTACATTACAATTGGGTTCATAAAAATACAGTATTATATAATTTAACATAAAAACATAATTATTAAAACCTATTAAATCAACCAAGCCACCTATTAGCCAATCAAACCATTAAACTTGTATACGTTTCCTATTTATATAGCTCTATTTGTGGAAAGTATGTTTGCCTTTTTAGGAACATGGAGAGACTTGGACCCTGGCTTCCTCATCATGCTGCTAAACTTGCACAACTACTAAACTGTTTATTCCCTTCTTCCAGACTCTTTGTCACTGGAGCTGGGCCTGCTACTTCACAGATCTGTTCTTTAAGATTTGCTATTTAATCTTGAACCGTTCAAAGCCATGAAGTTAACTAGAGATGTGGGAGCACCAGAGAATAATCACTTAGGATATGAGATGTAGTACTTTCCCACTCCCCAAATTATGATCCTGTTCCAATGGATTGTTTGGCTGCTACAGTCAAGAACAGACATGAGTAGAACTTCAGATATGCAGTGAACAATGTAGTTTTTTCTTTAAAGTAGCTTGACATTCATTGTCTTCTCAATTTCCTGGAGCTTATCAGCTCATTGCTTCTTGTCTCAATGAGCCACCAGCCACAATACTGTATGCTTTCCATTTACTAGTGAAGTGAGCTATAACTGGCTAATGACTTCCTCTTTTGAGTATATGATATTTTTCTCTTGATTGACAAACTGGCATAAAATATTGATTGAGCATTACATTCTTTGAAATAGACCAAGAAATATGAAAAATCCAATTTAGCCATTTCAGTATCTGATAGCTCTAGGAAATGATCACATCAGAACAATAACAGATCTATATTTTTAGTAGAGCATAGCAAAACAACTCCTCAGTGCCATCTAGTGAGTCATGATACCAAAATGGTAAGATTCAATCAGTATATCTATGTGCTTCTTATGAATCACAAGCTAAGAGTAATAAAACAAAACAAAACAAAATCCTCAGATATTAAGAAGACATTAAGAAAATATTGGGTGCTCCTTGTTTTTATTCATTTATGGCATCGGAACAAAACTAATTGTGAGATCTTTTCTTTGCTTGAATGAGAGAGGCCTTCTACACACTGGTGTTGTCTTTCGTTTTTACCATGTATTCCCGTCCAGTATATGTTTCTCTTCTGCATGCCAACTCACTTTCACTTTGCAGGTAGGCCAGGCTTCCTTTTTCCTTTTGCATGAATTTAGCTCCCTTTAGCACCCAGTTTGTTTCCCATTTGCTGCATGTCCTTTTTTTTTTTAAGTGCTATTGCCACATTTCCCCTCCCCTTTCTTGGCTACCAATGCAAGGGTAATTAACAAGCAGAATGATTCTATCAGATTTTCTCTTCCCACCCCGTTTCCCCTTTCCTTGGAAGCCCACTCCTATACCACCAACATTGGGCTCTGCTTATTGGCAGGGGGGTTTGTTTGAAATTGTCAGAGATATTCTTCAAGCTTCTACCCCTTCATCATAGTATAAGATCTTTAGGCATTTATTTATTTAGGGATTTATGTACCACCCCTCTCAGACATACTGTCTTGGGGGAGTTAAATTTTTGTACAAGCCCCCTTAAGTCTATCAGTCACACAGATTCAGCATTAATGTCAGAACTCTGGAGAAGACTTTCATGTGGTTCCTACATTTCCTCCAGCCTTTCTCCATTCCTCCCAACATGTCCCTCACAGAATAGGGTGCTGAGAAATGCCCTGAGCTCCCATAGGCTGCAGGCTTCCCTCCCCATCTTGTCAATTTCAATTTTTTTTAAGGGACATCATTATTTGGGGGCATTGCTAGACTCCAATCCCTGGTTTTAAAGAAACAGCAGGGAAAACTTTATATGGTGCTTTTCTGCTTTAACTCTGAGTACAGGTTTAGCAGCTGACCACAGAAAACCATCAGTATTTCTGCAAAGGAGAATGGTACAGTCATAAGGCATGGCCCCACATAAGATTTCACAACTATGGAGGAGGTATTTACTTGAAAGTTATCTCTGCAACAACATTTCTCAGCAGGTGGAGTTGTTACATATGCTTTAATGGGACATTGAATTGACTGCTGTTACCTCATTGTGTCTTACCATGCTTCCCTAGTGCCAGGGACACTACATGACAGTTCCCTTCCTCCAGAGTTGGGAAAGGCAGGGATCATGTTGGGCGATGGATCCTATGCAGATTATGGACTCTGAGGTCTAAGATATACAAGCTATGATATCCTGCTGGCCCATGCTAGACTAACCTGTTAATGTACTAGGATTCTGGAGGAGGAACGTGAAGTTTCACTGTTGTATTTTTTTTTTTTTACATTTTATTTATTTGGGGGGGGGGGGTTATAGATGTATACATTCTGTGAAATCCTATGTGATCACCATTTTCAGGGTTTAAAATCAGGTGATCCAGTCACAACTGTCCTGTAAACATGTCTAGCCCTAAAGATGTCTCACCTATGCAGATTTTTTTGGAAGATGTGAATTCTGGGATGAATGGAGGGATCAGAACAGGGGAAAGAGAATGCTAAAAAGTGTCTGAGGTACTTCATAGGCCACTCGCTAGAGGCTCATTCACAATAGCCAGGAAACTCTCCGGTTTGAAGGAACTGCATACTCTACCATGGATTTAACTGTGGCATAGTTTACACAAAAATAGCTCTTGCATAAACAAACAGTCTTAAGGATAAGTATTCAGCAATTAGCATCTAAATAGAAATTAGACTCCAGGCCAGTAATCAAATGTCATAAGCTTAAGTGATCAAGATGTATATGCCCACACTTGGGATGTTTAGAATCTCCAGGATCTCTGAGGGCCTGGCAGCCATCTTCTCCTTCTACTGGGCTCCAAGATCACTGCAGATGGGGACTGCAGCAAAGAAATTAAAAGACGCTTGCTCCTGGGGAGGAAAGCTATGGCAAATCTAGAGAGCATCCTAAAAAGCAGAGACATCACCCTGCCAACAAAAGTGCGTCTAGTCAAGGCTATGGTCTTCCCAGTTGCAATGTATGGCTGTGAAAGTTGGACCATAAGGAAGGCCAAGTGTCAAAGAATTGAGGCATTTGAACTCTGGTGCTGGAGAAGACTCTTGCGAGTCCCTTGGACTGCAAGGCGAACAAACTGGTCAGTCCTAGAGGAGATCAGCCCTGACTGCTCCTTAGAAGGCCAGATCCTGAAGATGAAACTCAAATACTTTGGCCACCTCATGAGAAGGAAGGACTCCCTGGAGAAGAGCCTAATGCTGGGAGCAATTGAGGGCAAAAGAAGAAGGGGACGACAGACAATGAGGTGGCTGGATGAAGTCACTGAAGCAGTCGGTGCGAGCTTAAATGGACTCCGTGGAATGGTAGAGGACAGGAAGGCCTGGAGGAACATTGTCCATGGGGTCACAATTGGTCAGACCCGACTTCGCAATGAACAACAACAATAACAATTCCCTGGTACGCTCATACAGGTATAAAGACAATGTCTTCTATATGGAGATGAACTTCAAGTCAGTTTGGAAGCCTCCAGGCAGCATACTGGGTTTTCCAGTCTCGGTGTTATGTGCACGCGCTACATTGGGGGAGCCTGCATATGCCAGGGGCATACATGGGAAGCACCGGGGCATGCTGCCCCGACACAATGCCTGGCAGCAGCCCGGTATGGCTGCTGCCGTACATAATGGGTCTCTGAATTGCAAAGAGAAAAATCTGGTAGAGATCTGTTAACACTTCTAGTATCTTCTCTGGTTTGACTCAAAAGGAACACAGTCTTGTTCCTTTTGTATTTCTAACTTATTCTTTAAGTTCTGAGGGTATGGTCTTTCTTCATGCTTGGAAAATTAGCAGGACAGTCCTGCCAAGATATGAATCAAGATCTCTCTAAGTCTAAAACATCCTTCTTTGACTTAGAAAACATCTTTTTGACATCAGATTAAAATGGGTTTCCAGTGTTTCTATATGACCGTTTATGCACTGGGAACTTCACTTCCCCACCCCCCTGTCAGGAGCACAGATCAGGGGCACCAGGCCAAATGCTCCCCCATGTGGGTGCAGGAAGAGATGGGGCAACCTGCCATGACTAAAACTCCAGCCTGCAGCCCAGCATGAAACCTCCAGTGCATAAACGGTCTTTGTGAGAGCTTTTAATTAGAGCTAGTGGAATGGAACCTGCAATCTTATTTCCTGCAAAGCAGGCACTCTGTCACAGAAGCATGGACCTGCCTCCAAATAGCTAAACATAATATGGAAGATATAGTTATGAATCTGTGCATTTTGCATTTTTAACCTTTCCTCTTTTTTTATAGAAGACTTTATAGAACATTTAAAGAAGATATTCAAATTTGAGAGGTGGAATCCAAAAGATGTTTTGCAGCTTCGAAAGGTAATGCTCAAAAATGCATGTATTATTCTTTTTTTTGAATATTTGGTAGTAAACACTGGAGGTTTAAAACAAACAAATCTGAAGTAATTCAAGCGTTGGGTTCAGCCAGTTTTAAGAGAAAAGGAAATCTGTACAAACATGCATGCTTGTAAGGCCAGGAAAATGGCACATTGGGTACGGGAGAGAAAGGTGGAGGTGGAGCCAGGGACTTGCTAACCCATTTTGGTCATGTCTAGATGGGGCAAAAGGAAGTTTTTAGCAGCTCTCAGTGGGTCATTGCTACAAGCTCTATGAAGTGCATGCATCGTATTAACTAATGCAACCATTTCAGAAAAGTGGTTGGGTTTTTATACCCTGCTTCTTACTACCCGAAGGGGGTCTCAAAGTAGCTTACAATCACCTTTCTTTCATGTCTCCACAACATATATCCAGTGAGACAGACGGGGCTGAGAAAGCTCTGAGAGAAACTGCTCTGTGAGAACAACGCAGAATCCATGCAGGCTCAATTAACTGAGGAAGCTTTACTAAAACAAGTACAATTAACTGGGACTTGTCTGTTATCCTGTTGGCTAACAGGTTCCCTCATTAAACTCTTTATTGAGTCTGCTCCGATTCACTTGGTGTTTATGTGCTCCATTCCTCCATTTGCTGGCTACAATGGAGGTGGTGCCAAATCTCATTAAATAGAGAATGGGATGGGGATTTAAGGTGCAGCACTGATAGCACAGGATTTGAGACAGACCCTTTCTTGCACTTTTCCATAGCTATTTTTCTCTTACGTAGTCACCTAGCCCAATTTTTTTTTTTGGGGGGGGGCTATTGTGGAGAAGCAATTTAGTGAGCAACATGTGGGTATGGGAGGGGCACTACAAGTTACTCCTCATACTTTAAGAGGAAGAGCTGCCCTGGTGGCAGAAAGATGGGATATACATTTTGTAAATTAAAAAAAAAAAGTTGGTGACAACCTGCTTTGAAAACAAGTCTGTCATTTTTTATCATATCTAGTTTGCCTTGAGTTCAGTCAGCTTGGAAATCCCACAGCTGACAGTAAACATAGCCTGAAAAAAGAAAGATGTACTCTTCAGCAGAACAGACTGATGAAGTTGGTCAAGCAGAAAGTGGCAAAGAATCTAATGTACCAAAACCCACAGAAGAGAGCAAAGGGCACGCTTCAGATTCTCATCCCAGCTGTGTTTCTGGGTGATATATGGTAATCCATGAACAACAAAGGTCATTGCCCTGATGAAAGCAAAACTTCTATGGCTTTGCAAACTATGTGATATACGAGTTTTCCAGTGTCACTGTAGCACTGCATGGTTGAGATCTCATTTTGTAGGCATCTGCATATTATAGCCTAAGGAATCTTTTATGGGCTGATTTTGTGGATGAATTGTTATGGCTGTTGGCAATTTAAAATAGCTGAAAATTACAGAGGTCCGCAAAGAAGACCACAAGCTTAAATTAATACTACTACATTAATTTGGTAGTGTAAGAACTGCTGGGCTGTACAGGAACATCAGAAGAACCCGGCTGGATCACACTAGTGGTCCATCTAGTCAAGAATTTTGTTCCTCTGGATGTCCAGCAACAGAGCATAGAGGCCTTCCCTTCCTGATACTGGAATTCAGAAGTTCATTGCCTCTCCTCAGTCACCATGGCTGGCCTTCTGATAAACCTATTCCCCTTTTAAATCTGTCTACACTAATGAGAGAAGAAATGATGTGTAGTTGTTCCTATGAATCTGGAGATATATATCATCAGAACATTGGGCCTCAGCCATTTTATTAGTTCCCATATTACTGAGGTAAGCAATTAGAGCCTAGATTATCATACATCAGGAATGACCAATAGTGAGCACCCTGTTTTCACAGCAGCTATTGTGGACTATCCTCACTGAGGAGCCGGCACTTGCTGAACTTCTGACAGGATAGGTAATTTCCCTCTATTTTTAGTTCTCCAACAGTGTGTTTTTATGGCAGGTGAGCTAGCTTCCACATATTTAGCACCTGTTTTTTCCCTCATAGGTCTGGAGAAGAAAGCCTACTGTGGATCTCATGATTCATTTCTACCTACTGCTGAGGTGAAGCTATATTTCCCCCCTGCAAATTTGTCATGCTGCGGATCTGTGTGCATGTGGAATTGCATTGAGGTATAAGCTGATACAAAACCAAAGGTGATAAATAGGGTGTATTTGCAGCAAGAATGATGCATTGTTCTAGGTCAAAACATTTGAGTAATTACCCTGCTTCAGCATGTTGTATGCATGGTGGGGCTTTTTGCTAGAGGGAAAATGGACAACCGAGGAAAGGAAAAATATTTGGTGTCCTTCAGGAGTTGTGTTCATGGAATGTCCTAATGAAATGAAGGCTCCTTTATCACAAATGTAGAAGTATCCTGGTAGATGGTGAAAAAAGCTGCTTGCTGTGAATGGAGATTAATGGAAATACACAGACAATCTTAGGGCTGATGAATTAGGAAGCATTTTCTAGATTAGTTTCTTTGGAAGCAGGGAATGGCATAGTCCTTTGTTGGATTGGGACCTGTATTGGTTTCTGTTTGCTAAATCCCCACTGTGTGCTTTTGGAATTAGTAAAAACTGACAGATTGAAACAAAAGCACGCAGATGTTTTCATGGAAACCACGAAGTGACAGCCACCATGGGGCAAAAAATAAAAATATCAGCTGCTGTGCACCTGTAAACCCCTTCTAAAGGAGATTAAAGGCATTTGCTTCCCCACCCCTGCCCAATTTAAGGAGTTTGGAGATGAAGCTAATCTTAAACCAAGCAGCAGGATTAAGAAGGCCAAGAAAGGTGATTCTCTAACTGATCATTTTGAGACCCACTGGCAGGAAGTTTGTTGTCGGAGGGCTTTCAGGGCTGCTGTTTCAGTCAGATAGCTGCCTATGATGAATTAGAGTGCATAAACTTCCTTCGGCTCAGCATTTCAAAATTAAAGCAAGATTGGTGAATTATTCAGCAGCTGTTGCCCATGAATTACTTCAGGCCAGGGAGACAGGTTATGTCAAGGATTCCATAGTTCGATCATTTTAAAAACTGGTCTCCGGCCTAAACACTAGATGGCATCAAGCTAGAAACACATTATTAAATCTGGTGAGTTTTAACTGGCCAATGAACATTATAGAAAAAGAATCGCAAATGTGGTCAGTGTTATTGTATACAGAAGTATTAAAAGCTGTCCATGTTTTGAACAATGTTTTCGCACCAGCAGAAGAATGCATACATTTTTCCTGTGATGCAAATATCCATAGTCCATAGAGCTGATGGTGACTATATTAAATGTAAGCCTAATAAATTCAGTTGTTTCATTGTTGCATTTCAGAGTTCCTTTTAAACTTAGTGTTTCTGCAGTTGGTTCAGCTATCATTCACAAAGGAATTCTATGCAGTATTTCTACCCTTCTAAACCCATTCATTTCAATTGGCTTAGGACGGTGTAAACGCTTAGGGACTGTACTGTTATTCACTTTCAGGCTGTTTCCATGTCACTTCCATGTTAGTTTCACCATCTGTAACTTTTAGGAGTTTGTCTCTATGGGAAGATAGATGTGCTGTAATTGCATCCTGTTCCAAACTCTAAGAGCCTGTGGGCACCTTTTGAATTTTGACACAGGGTAGTGGATGCTAGATAAGGTGGATCCAGCCAGAAAATGGATACTAGAAGAGACAGAGCCAACCACAGAGCCGCTCATTCCTGTAAATAGGTTTGTGGGGGGTTTTACACCAACAACCTGGGATTGTCAGTTCTTATGCAGCAAAACTGTGCAGGTTCAACTACATGTCATGCCGTTCTGATGTGGGGTTTGCTCAGCATTGTCAGTGGGTGTGAGACAAAATCCTAGAGTTACTACTGCTGTCAATCTGCTAACAGTAATTTTCCACTTCAGCTCTCAAAGTTGTTAGCTCTCACAGGCTGCATTCTTGTCTTTGCTTTTGTTTTTCCTCTCCTTTATTCCACGCAAACTTCTCCTTTCTCTTCCCATGGGACAACTGTTTTTATCTGTTACAAGGGGGGTGGGGGAAGCAGAGGTTGTTGAGAAATGTAGTCTCGAGAATTAGCAGTCCCATGATGTTCCCAACTTAATAAAAATACTTTCAATCAGATCTTTTGAGTGGAGAAGTGTATTTTGTTATAAAGTGTTATTTGGAATAGAATGTCTGTCTATTCTAACTTTCTAATTTTCTATATTCAGTCAACATCACTTTCTTAGCAAAAATTACCCAAGTAAGAGTGATTTCTGCATTGCACTGAAACAGCTTTCTGTGTTCTTATCACTTGCAGGTCCAGGAATACAGGTGTAAAGATGCACATTTAAATGCACATACAAATATGGAAAGGAGTGCCTTTGCCGTTGTGTTGCCTTCAATGGGATGCGGGTTCAGAGGCAAATAAACAAACATGGTGAGAATGAATACATTATTCTGAAATCAATACAGTCCGAAAAATGTTCATAACTGGTGGCGCATTTAGAGATTCAATCAATTTAGAAGAAGAAGGAGTTGGTTCTTATATGCCGCTTTTCTCTACCCAAAGGAGGCTCAAAGCGGCTTACAGTGGCCTTCCCTTTCCTCTCCCCACAACAGACACCCTGTGAGGTGGTGGGTGAGGCTGAGAGAGCCCTGATATCACTGCCTTCCCTTTCCTCTTCCCACAACAGACACCCTGTGAGGGAGGGGAGGCTGAGAGAGCCCTGATATCACTGCTCGGTCAGAACAGTTTTATCAGTGTCGTGGTGAGCCCAAGGTCACCCAGCTGGCTGCATGTGGGGGAGTGCAGAATAGAACCCGGCATGCCAGATTAGAAGTTCGCACTCCTAACCACTACACCAAACTGGCCAATTCATGACTCAACAAATAATTCCATGGGTGGATCTTCTTTCTTAGATTCTTCTGTAGCCTGTTGGAGGCCTCTTTCAGCCTAGATGATGGCTGAAGCCACTATATGGACAGTTAAGCAGGCTAGACTAGATTATCTGCTTTAAATGCTCTGAAATAGGATTGCCATGCTCCGGGTAGGGACTGGAAACATACCAGAATTAATGACAATGGAGGCCAGTTCCACTACAGAAAATGGCTGCTTTGGAGGGAAAACTCTATGGCATTCATAACTCCCTAAAGTCCCTCACCTTCTAAAAACCCTCCCTCCTGAGAATCCTCCCCTAAATCTTCCAGGAATTCCTCCGCCCAGGGTTGGCAACCCCACTCTGTAGTTAGATATTTTTATTTGCTTGATGCAAATATTGCCAATATGGAGAGAGAAACCAGCCATTAATTTAATTAAGGATGCAATGCTGAAATGCAAACACCGTACCTTAACTGCTGTACCTAACAGCTGAATAAGATCTGCTGTCTGATCAAAGAGCAATTAGCTACCTGATTCCAACTCACCCTTACCTTTGTTTCTTTCTGGTTAGAAGTACAGTGGTCTCAAAATGGCATCAACCAGCTTACTGTGGCCCTCCAGATGTCCATGGACTACAATTCCCATGAGCCCCTGCCAGCATTTGCTGGCAGGGGCTCATGGGAATTGTAGTCCATGGACATCTGGAGGGCCACAGTTTGACTACCCCTGCTTCAGAGTGTCAAATGGCAAGAGAATTCGAACTCATTGCCTACATCACTCCGAGCACTGCTGTGTGCAGAAGCGTTATGGTGTTTAGTGGCCCTTATATAACACTGTCAGCTTCTGAGGGTTAGTAAATAGAGAAATCTTCCAGTAGGTTGTCAGGTTCTTCTGTGCTCCTGCACCCTTCAAAATTCTAGGCCAACTTTTCTCCAGTTTTGCCAGCAAGCTGCATGTTTGTTGTACATGGTCACATCCTGCTTATTTGTGTACCGGATAGAGGAAGGAGGCATGAGCCTCCGCCCCGCCCCCTATAAATGGGAGGGGAGCGAGGAGGAGGCTAACCACCTCTCTCAAATGAGCAGTGCGCAAGACACTCACGAGGCACACCCAAGGGCTCCTGGGACATCTAGTCCTGCGCCACCTGGTGTCCTTGTGCTGAGAGCTTCCCCACAGTGTCAAATGTAGCCGGGGTAAGTCCGAGCCACTATTATGATGACACCACTGGGCTGGTTTTGTCAATGGTATTTCTTTTTTTTTTGCATGGGGTTTGAACATTTTAAACCTAAGGCATGTGGTCTTAATTGTCAAATGGACGTCATCTTGAAAGAAGAAAAGGGAAGACTCTTTGAAAGTGCAACAAATCTGTCTGCCTTCACCTGTTTTATCCTTTGGCAGTTCAGTAATGATAGGAAAAGGAGCTTCCATGAAAAATTGGTTTTATGCAAATCCAATATAATGTCTACCTAATCTAAAGTCTGAAAGTGATGTTGCATGTTATGCTTTTGCTACCTCAAACATTATGGGCAGAGGTAGAAACAACACTGGGGAACTGGGAGAAAACAGATATTGCTTTCCAATACTTGAATGAATATAATTGTCCTCCCTGAAACAAACTCTCCTATAGCCTAACTCTTAACCACTCCCTCTGATTCATGTTCATACTCAATACTATTGAACCACAAGATGCCTAGATGCCGAGTTCAACCCTAATTCGAAATCCCCACCTCCATTGATTACCATACTCTTGGTTGTATCATGGGAGATTTTTACATAAATGGATATGCAGCAGAGGTTCAGTGGTGGTCTAAATATATTCATTTTTCTTGCTTAGATTGAAAGCAGAGCTAAGCCTCTGCATAGTGGAATTCTATGGTCTGGAACAGCTAAATGCACATCCAGCCAAGCAAGTTTAAATGCACATCCTGCTCGAGGAATAAGTTCACACATAGACTTGTTACTTAGAAACAAAACAGAAGTTCTTTATTGTGAAAGATCTTGATACTGGAGATAGAAAGGCAGAGTAGGATGGAGCTAGGATGGAGAGAAATTGTTAAAAGCTTGTTCAGTCGCATGGTTATATGATGTTCAATGTAAACCGCCCAGAGCTGCAAAGAAATGGGTGGTATAGAAATCTAAATAAAACAAACAAACAAACAAACAAATAAATGGTGGGCAAAGGGAGGGGGAGTTGACCAGAAGCCAGAAACCCTGAGCGTAGGGAACAAATGGAAAGCAGGAGTGGGCAAACAAAAGGTCAGAACTGACCCTGTTTACCTCTATGCAAACTCTCTTCAGTCCTCCTGAGATTACAAAGTCTGTGCTAGCACTATGCGACATTGCACTGTCTGTTCCTTTCAACATAGATAATAACACAATAAATTCTAAATCAAGAAATGTGAGTCTTGTTTATTATCCAACCCTTGGAAATCCAAAGGAAAAATTCTCAGTAATGCATGCTGAACAGGATTCTGGTACAAACCAAGCCTGTTACATTGTTGTCTTCAGCAGCATTAGCGTTGGCGGGGGAGCTGCCCGTTGGCGGGGGAAGGGAAGGTGGGAAGAGAACAGCTCGCTCCGGCGGCTCCAGGGCTTGCTCACACTGCAAGCAGCAGCACGAGCGGCATGAGGGGTGGGGCCAGCATGCCTGATTAGGCACGGTCCCCCAGCTTCCTGCCACTTGCGGCTAGGCAAGCAAGCGACCCTCCCTCTCTCCCTGTTATTGATGTTTTATTATATTGTTGTTAATTTCATCACAGCGGGTAGGCATACGGGTATGAGCCTGTTAAAGGGAACCGGCGTACGATCGGCCTCCACGAGGGGTTTGGGACCCCCATAAAGGGGCAGTCGGTAAGGTCTGCCCAGCGGGGTAGTTCATCGTAACTTGTTGAATGACCAGATGGCCCTGGGGATACCCAAGGAGGTTCGTGCCCTTTGTACCCTCCATCTGGGCCATCTCCCAGTTAGCGAGTCCAGCAAAGGGGTCACATAGTCCCAGCGGGGAACTGGATGATGGACTCTGGTGTGTGTGGACTCAGGGTTGCAAGTGTGCCCACTGCATAGGCCAGGCTCATCCGTATGCTATGCCAACCCTCCATTGGGAGATGTATTTGAATAAACGCTGTGGCCTGTTATATGCCAAACAAGTGGAGTCGTGAACACCCCCCCCCCCCGCTGCCAACCCTCCATAGTGGAACCGTTCCAATGTGGCGGCATTCCTAAGAGGGACATATTTCGGCATGGAGCTGGTCCATCACCAAACTTTGTCTCCAGCAGGGACGCAGAAAGTGGCATGCCAGCTTGTGCCGCTTTAATGTGTCCCCCATGCATCCCTCCAAAATGGCAGAGCATGCTGCTCTGTCACAATGCACTGGCAGCAGCCCAGCACAGCCACTGCTGTGCATAATCAGTCAACCAGGTACAAGATGGCAGAGATAGGGACAATTAAGCTATGGTGGGGTCGACACATTCACAGAGGAATTATCTGTCAATGTCTACTAGCTATGATGACTGAAGGGAGCCTTCTTTTCCAAAGGCAATAGACCTCTGGCTACCAGTACTAGATGGTAGCATATAGGGGTGTGTGGCACCCTCAGCCTTTGTGTCCTGTATGCTGTCCAGGGAACTAGTTGGTGAAATGTGTGTGTGAAATAAGACACTGCACTAGACTATTCTCTGGACTGATATACCAGGATCTTGTTATGCTTTGCTATAGTTCTTCGGTCAAGGCATCGTCATGGATATAGACCTTCATAGTGACCCAAATAATAATTGTCTATCTTAAACTTGCCTGGGCGGATCTGCTAAGTGGTAGAGCTAGTCAATCTTAACAGCATGAAGACTTGAACTCTCTGCAATTTCCCGACAGCACAGAGCAGTTTGGCTTCCATCATTAACGCAACCTTGTCTCTGCCGAAGGCCGCAAAGTTGCTCAGTTGCCTGTCAACTCCCTTTACCGACTCTCTCAAAGAATATAGTACAACTTGTTGCCAAAATTAAAAAAAAAAAAAAGGCAGGGGAGTGAATCTGCTTTGGGCCTTAGTGAGCAGAAAACATTATCTCTGTTGCTGTCCTTGTGTAAAGAAAACCCCTAGAGACTGCATTTTACCGCTTTCCTCAGAGCTCTGTGTATAGACAAGAATAATTATTATTTTGATATGCAGAGAAACATCTTTCCGGCAGAACGATCCCAAGATATTAACAAGCACTCCCACTCCTCATAATTTGTAGAGGTGATGTCGGTTAAAGTTTATTCCATGATACTCATAGAAAAGGGTGGCAGCGGCGGCGGTGGGGGGAGTTCTGTCTGCTTGAAGAGGGAAAAGCTTGGGCTACCTTACCAGGTTTGCATCAAAATGTACTGCAATTATACCCCCCCTCCCTGCATATTAATAGCCTAAGCAGAGTGTAAGATTCACCATAAAACTTTGGACAGTATACAGAAGAAATTCATTTAAAAGAAACAGATTTAAATATTGGATTCTTGGTTGGCTCCAAAGACTGTCTTCCATTAAGTGATAGTATTTTAGTTTACTCAATGGGAAGAATGTCTTAAGCAGACATATAGAATTATAGAATCATAGAGTTGGAAGGGAACTCCAGGGTCATCGCCAACCCCCTGCACAATGTAGGAAATTCACAATGACCTGCCCTCCCACAGTAACCCCAATCCCCCCCCCCCCCCGCAAATAACAAATCCCTGACCAGTTTGGCATGGGGGGAATTTGCCTCCTGACCCCAAAAATGGTGACCAGAATTTCCCTGGGCATGCAAGAAAGGACCACAAGAACCAAGCACCGACAGAATCCTTTCTGCCCAGCCACTGGTTACCAAAGAATTTGTTACAGAAAATGAGAAAGTACCAGCCAGAAATTTCCAGTTCACCTCATATGAATAGAGAGGACAAGGTTCTCTCAGGTTAAAGATTATTTGTGCTTTTTCTATGTAGACTGAGATCTGCTTCCCAGCTGCCCACTGTTTTGGAAGAATAAGTTTCCATGCTAACAAATCAGTGTGTGACCTTCCAGACCAACGCACAGACCCAGTCTGCTTCTACCTTAAGTTACTGTGAGATGCGCCTGATCTCTCTGCAGGATTCCCAGACCCTATTTGAAGAAAATGAGGTTAATGTGTTTCTTTTATTCCTCCAGCTTCCCCTCCTATCCCTCTCTGAGGATTCCAAGGCCCTGATTGAAGGATTCTGGCTATTCTCATCCACCAACAGGGTAAAAGCGAATTGGCTAGTACAGAATAAAAGGGACAGACTTAGCCCTGTTTGCCACAGTCAGTATTATATTTACTAACTGGCACATGATCCCTGGGGTCTCAGGTACATGCCTTTCACTCTACCTGCTTCCTAATCCTTTTTGCTTGAGAAAGCAGGAATCGGAACTGGAACCTTCTGTGTCCAAAGGAGGTGTTTTACCATTCTGCCACAGTGCTCCAAAGAATGCTCTTCAATATCTGAAACATAATGAAGAGAAAGCTGATTTAAAAATTTAGTATCAGGCCTAAGTGCAATGAGAATAACTCCTGCAAACCAGAAGTCCTGTATCATAGACAAGATTAGGGGCGTACATTATTAAACTCCTGAGCTGAAGATAATCCTGGAACTCACTGGCTTGTGTCATTACTATGATTTTCTGGAACAGTAACTCAAATCCAGGATTCTTAGGTATTACAAAAGAACTGTCCCAGAACTATCGGTATTGTTTTTTGTCTTCCAGTGCTTATTTGATGCTACTGATTTCCCAGGCAATGACATTTCTCCTGTACAATTGCAAGGGAGGAGCATCAACTCTGAAGACAAGACAGCCAGTTTGGTGTAGTGGTTAGTAGTGCGGACTTCTAATCTGGCATGCTGGGTTCGATTCTGCACTCCCCCACATGCAGCCAGCTGGATGACCTTGGGCTCGCCACAGCACTGATAAAACTGTTCTGACCGAGCAGTGATATCAGGGCTCTCTCAGCCTTACCCACCTCACAGGGTGTCTGTTGTGGGGAGAGGAATGGGAAGGCGACTGTAAATCGCTTTGAGCCTCCTTTGGGTAGAGAAAAGCGGCATATAAGAACCAAGTCTTCTTCTTCTACACAGAGCACTCAAGCTTTACTCCTTTTGAGTGTCTGCTTTTTGAAGTGTTATATGCAGAAATGACCAACATAAAATGGTAACCTGATGAGTTAGTCTTGATAGTCCACAGCAAAGTACTTCTTCAAACCATCAATTTCTTTTCCCCATAACTGTAATACTCAACATAGTCAGGTCAACATAGCTTTTCTGCCATAGGTGGAAAATAAGTTCATACAGTGCGGTGAAGACATTTTGACTGCACAAGGAAAGCTCTAAACCAGGGGTAGTCAAACTGCAGCCCTCTAATCTAACAGTAAGAATGTGAGCTTAGAGCAGGGGTAGTCAAACTGCGGCCCTCCAGATGTCCATGGACTACAATTCCCAGGAGCCCCCTGCCAGCATTCGCTGGCAGGGGGCTCCTGGGAATTGTAGTCCATGGACATCTGGAGGGCTGCAGTTTGACTACCCCTGCTCTAAACAGTCCCACCTTTGTTCCTCCACCCCAATGCTGTTTTTCATTTTTTAAATGGCAGAATAATGTTTATTCCTCTGCTGGATTTATTTATTTATTTATTTATTTATTTATTTATTTATTTATTTATTTATTTATTTATTTATTTATTTATTTATTTATTTATATTTCGATTTATGGACCGCCGCTCCCCCAAAGGGCTCGCGGTGGTTTAGAGTTGGTGACTCTAGGTTGGGAAATATCTGGAGACTTTGGGAGTGGGGATGGGAGTGGGCAGGATTTATGGTGAGACAGAATCTCTGTGGAGTATAGTGCTATGGAGTCTACCCTCCAAGCAGCCATTTTCTCCAGAGGGAAAGATCCCTGTCTGTCCTTGGTTCCACCGGGGAACCGGCATCACTAGCTAGAGTTAATCTGGTTTGGCTCAAAGCGATCGATTGCCAGTTATGTCCTGGATCAAGTTCAAGGTTTTGGTGTTAACCCCCACATATCTGAGGAACCGCCTATCAACTTATACCTCCCCCAGGGCCTTGTGCTCTGTGGGTGCAGATCTGTTGGTGGTCTCTGGCCCATGAGAAGTATGCTTGGCCTCAACCAGGGCCGGGGCCTTTTTGGTCCTGGTGGAATGAGCTCCCAGAAGAGCTGAGGGCCCTGACAGGGCTTAACCAGCTCCGCAGGTCCGCAGGCATCAGGGGGGAGGTTGTTGAGTTGTGTGGGTGGGAAGACGAGGTGAGGTTCCTCATCTGGGAGGGTTAGGGTTTTTTAAGGTAAAGTGTTTTTACTGTTTTATTTTGGGATTTTATAGTTTGACCCATCATGAGCCAGCTTGCTGGGAGCAGCAGGTAAGAAATCCAATAAATAAATAAATAGGGTGGTCCAGACCAACTAGATGTTGCTAGGAAGTAATGTTAGTAAGGTATCTGTAAGGATCATTAGATTAGTGGGATGTGGAAGGGACCATTTTAAACATAAATCATAGAATCATAGAATAATAGAGTTGAAAGGTGCGTCATGGGTCATCTAGTCCAACCCCCTAAACAATGCAGGACACTCACAACCCTGTTGCTCATCCACCTGCCATCCCCTTAAGCCTTCACAGAATCAGCCTCTTCGTCAGATGGCTATCCAGCCTCTGTTTAAAAGTTTCCAAAGATGGAGAATCTCCCACCTCCCGAGGAAGCCTGTTCCACTGAGAAACTGCTCTGTCAGGAACTTCTTCTGGATGTTTAAATGGAATTTCTTTTGAAATAATTTCATCCCATTGGTTCTGGTCTGTCCCTCTGGGGCAAGAGAGAACAGCTCTGCTCCATCCTTGATATGGCAGCCTTTTAAATACTTGATGGTTATCAAATCCCCTCTCAGGCATCTCCTCTCCAGACTAAACAGACCAAGCTCCCTCAACCTTTCTTGATACATCTTGGTCTCCAAACCCCTCACCATCTTTGTTGCCCTCCTCTGGACATGCTCCAGTTTGTCTGTATCATTCTTCAACTGGGGTGCCCAAAACTGAACACGGTACTCCAAGTGAGGCCGAACCAGAGCAGAGTACAGCGGTATCATCACCTCCTGTGATCTGGACACGATACTCTATTTGATACAGCCCCAAACCCCATTTGCCTTTTTAGCCTCCGAGTCACATTGTTGACTCATGTTCAATGTATGGTCTACTAAGACTCCTAGATCCTTCTCACACATGCTACTGCCAAGACAAGTCTCCCCCATCCTATACTGGTATATTTGGTTTTTCCTACCTAAATGCAGAACTTTACCTTTGTCCCTATTGAACTTCATTTTATTCAGTTTAGCTCACTTCTTGAGCCTATCAAGATCATCCTGTATTCTGATTCTGTCTTCGGTTGTGTTTGCTACCCCTCCCAGTTTAGTATCGTCTGCAGATTTAATAAGTATCGCCTCTAAACCCTCATCCACAAATGGAGCACATCTGTGAGCTAACCCTGTCACCACCCCTTGCTGAACTCTGGTGCTTTCGCCATTTTTCTCTCCACAGGGTTCCAGTTTTGAAGCCAGCTGGGGTGAAAACAAAGGGCTTAAAATAATACACTAGACAAACCTTGCCCATCCCCATACCTTGCAGTACGATCCCAAGCAGAAAGGATTTCATTTGGCTTAGACTGCAGAAACTCAGCTTAGAATGAGCAGGGTTTAATTCTTCTAGCCTGCATGCTCCAGTTATTTAAGGCTACTTTTGTTACATGGAGATGGAAGAGATTGCTTGTTTCTGGCACTGATAGCTACTGGGGAAGGAGGATTTGTATCACAGTAAAAGAGTAACTATTTACTTGAATGCGCAGATAGATCTCAGATTGTAAATCTGTGGTTTTCTCTCTTAGAGAATAATGTCTTCCTCTTTCCTTAGCCCTGTTCTCTCAGCTCTAGTTTAGAGTGTGTGTTTACTGTTAACCTTGTCCTCTAACTCAGCCTTTTATTCCATCTGAACAGCCAGAAGCGATGACTTCTCTCATGGGACACGGAAGTCTGGATCTCTGCTGCTGCCCCTGCTCCTAAATGCAATCCTGCCTGCTTACTACCTCACACAGTCAAAACATCTTGTGTTCCCAGCAGGGTATGAAAGCTGGCTGCTACTCCTCACTTATCTGCGGTCTGTGTGGAGGAAAAACTAGCCTCCTATTCTCTTCTCACCATGTCCACTTTGTCTGTTTGCCATGTGTATAAGCAGAATCTTTGTATCTGTACTCACAAGGCATTTATTTTATAATGCATGCAGGCTTGCAGATAAGAGAATGGTTCAGGTAAGTTAGACTTGTGTTTTAAGTAAAATCAGAATGTTCAACCAGAGTCAGAGAGATGGCAAAATGAGTGACAGAAAAGTGGAAATTCTGTGCACGGAAATGCCACTTCGAATGAATCTGTTTGGTGGGGAGATGGCTAAGCGATCTGATTGGATGACATTCTGTCAGGCACATATCTGTTTTGTTTTCTTCCCATGCTGCCCTGGAAAATGAAAGTAGACAATGTGGCAATGTCAGATTGAAAGGTTTCTGACTGTTCTCAAATGGGGAACATAATTTTTTTATTTCTATCAGGAACCTTTCCTAAAAAGAGCATCAGGTTGCTGCCATTAGTAAAGTTACAATTGCACATTTTTACTACACCACATCACGTCACTTACTATGCACTACTCAAATCATCAAACTGGGACAAATAATGGCATTAACAGAAATTTTAATACATTGAAAAGTGGGGAAAAATAACCTAGCGTTTTCCCTTATGCAAATGTTTAGAACTGTGCTTATTACAGCTATGTTTGTGAATTACTAGGAATACTATAGTCACACTAATTACTTGTAAGGCATTTGAAAATATCTTTAATGACCACCTTTGTTCCCACCCAGATGTTGATATTTTATTTTATTGCTTTTTAACATGTACCAAAGGAAAAGCTATTGCAGTAAACAGACCTGGAAATCTAGTCGCAGATAGCAAGAAATAAGCCATGTAAGGCACTAGGGTTCTTAGGGCTATTTCTTTGTGGTCTTCCATGATGTAAAAGACAAACACAATAACAGAGTCCGTTGTTGGGCTGTTTATTTTTTAGGGTTTGTTCACCTCCCTTTCCCCCCCCCCACACCTTTCTGTTCCCTCCCTTCCTTTTTCACCTTTGCTCCGTTGAGGGGAAGGTCAAGGCTGGGCATGTGTACGGGCAGTGGTGTGTTTTGTCACCACCAGGGTCTGGCCTGACTTTGTTCTTCCTGGGCTCCATACAGTGCAGCCTTCCCCTTCCCACCCATGCTTGCAGATGTCAGCTCAGCTGAGTGACCCGAGCCAGCCAATCACTTCACAGGCCAGGGAACATGTGGGAAGAGTCCTCCCTATCCTCTGGATCCCGGGAAGCCAGACCTTGTGCAGGCTGACTCAGTGAACTTTGTTCTGGGTCCATGGTGCGTGTGCCCGCAGGGAGGGCTCTGAGTGCCATCTCTGGCATGCGTGCCATAGGTTCACCACCATGGCTCTAGGAAGTTGATCCTGAATCTCAGGGTCAGGAGACCACATCAAGGGAAGGCCTTGGTCTTTATGCCCTGTTGTTAGACCTCCAGAGGAACTGTTCATCCACTGTGTGAGATAGGATGCTGGACTATATGAACCACTGGTCTGATCCAGGGCTCTTCTTATGCTCACTGCCCTGCTTTGACCTGACTCATTAGCATTATCAAGAGCTTGAGCAATCTGTGCTTGGAGCTTGATGGCTCCTTATTCATCCCCTTTCTTTCTGTTAGGTATTAGTTTACAGCTGGGCTCCTGTACATGACAAGAAAGCCATCAGTATAGTTGAAATACTGGGGCAAATACTTGCATGGAGGATATTTCTCCACAGCATTCATGAAAGGTCTACAGAAGCTGTTTCAGATCATATCCTGTTTACTGGAGTTTGCGAAGCTGTTCAAATGTGTTCAAAGAAATTTGGTTGTGTCCATTTTACATTTACACTGCTTTCATTCACCTGCCCCTATCTGCAAGTAGTTAAAACAGAGGAAATCTGGTTGAAATTTTAGTTGAAACTTACTACTTAGATGTCTCTATGGGCTTTTGGTGTCTGCCCATAAACCTAAGTAATCTTGCAATCATTTCTTCAGGTCACTTCACAAAAGGATACTTTTACATGACACAAAAAAAACAGACAATGCAATTTACCAGTGAAAGCACAGCTTTACAAGGTCTGTTTCTGCTTGTCTGAAAGCTCAAAAAAGTTTTGTGTTTACCCTGGGCCTCTGTCTGGCAAGTTAACTCTTCCCTAGAAGATCAACTTTTCTCTGGGGAGTAACTGCTGTCAACAAAAAACTCTGAAAGATTATTTCTTGTTAGAACGATTTGCACTTTGAACACTATATACAAGCCTCCCACTAGTTGTAGCATGTGTCTTGTTTCACTTGTACTGGCCAATGTGGGGATATTTCATGCTTTCTCACTTTAGGGATGGCAAGTTCAACTGCTGCCCCTCTTCTTTAGTGACCTTTAGAATGTGGGACTGAATAATGTGGACATGATGATGAATGCTTCCTGCATTCAAAACATAACAAAGAGCACACAGGGTCTATACGAGCATAAGGTGAGCAAGGATCTAAAGAAATGGTGAAAACATTCAGTCCACTAATCCTAACTCTCATGTATTTCTTAACAGTGTTAAATTAGGGTAGGCTAGTATCTGTTAAAGTTGTCACATTTAAAATACCTTCATTCTCAGAGTTTGGGATTTCTCCCCATTGTCCTGCAACACATGGTCAAGTTGGAGTCTTGGTGTACAGGTTTATTCCTTCATGGCTAAAATCAAGAATGAGGCCCATTCCACACAAATTAAATGTAGCAGGAGTGTGGCAAATTGTAAACGCTACTAATTTGCAGTTACGCATGACGTTGCACACAATCTGCCACAGACTCCTGAAACAGACTCGCGAAAAGCGCTTCATTGTAGCGCTTCCAGGGAAATCCCCAAAAGTGGATTCAACCTCTGGAAAGCGCTACACTCTTGCAAACAATCTGCAACAGTTTCGAAAAAATTCTGTGCGTTCCCATTGTTGTGGTTTCAGCAAAGTCCCTCCCCCTGGCTCTCTCCTCTGAACTTCCGGTGAAGCGATCTCCATTTTTTTTTCTCGGTGCGAGTGGAGAGCAATGAGCCGGCAAGCCTTCATTCACCCAGTGAGGCTTCTCTGGCTGCAGTCCCTCCACAGAGCTGCTTTAAAGCTCCCCTCAAGTCACCAAGCACAACACAGCCCTGTTTGCAAGTTTCCTTTATTTTCGGCCGAAAATCTCAGGGGGGGGGGATTTTTTTTTCACTTGGGAGAGCATGGCAACGATGAATCAGCAGCTCACATGCCAGCTGCCAGCTAGATGGTAGGAGGAAGCAAGGAATCAAGGAATCAAGGCATATTCGTTGCAACGTGTGTGTGTGTGTGTGTTTTAAACCTGTTCTTAAAGGGAAAGGGGCTTTTTCGGAGCATGGTAACAACCGCCCATTGGCTGCTCGTTTTTTTTGCCGGCCAGGGGCGGGACAAAGCACGGAAAAAATCGCTTCCTTTCTAGCGATTTTTGGCGAGACCGGAAACCTGTGGGAAACGATTGAAATGCTACTGGATTCCACTACAAAGGCAGGTATGTGTTACGCCGAATTCCACATTGATCTTTGTGCGGAATGGGCCTGAATGTAGGAGTAAGAACTCAGAGGCCAATTCCACATGGGCAGAAAAGGCTGAGAGGGCGGTCATATGGAAGCGGGGCTATTCCCTAATTCCACAAGATGCAGTCACTGGGCAGGCCCCCTCCCCTCAGTTGCCCCAGGCAAAAGGAATGTGCGAGAATCTGTGCTCCCTTAGCTGTACCAGGGGCCAACAAGGCCTGTCATGCGGCAGCCCATGTGGCCCTTCTAGGCCCAGCTCCTCCCTGCCCTACAGTGGCCCAGAGGGGACAAAAAAAATACCCAGGTCAGCTTTGTGGTGCTTCGCCATGCCACAGCGCAGACTGAGGCATTTTAATTATGCAGGAAGGTGGACTTGTGTTCCACACAATTCCACCTTTCTGCATAGTAACCCCCTCCCTGTGACCAACCCATGCAGCAGACTGAGGCATTTTAATTATGCAGGAAGGTGGGCTTGTGTTCCACACAATTCCACCTTTCTGCATAGTAACCCCCTCCCTGTGGCCAACCCATGCAGCAGAACCGTTTCACTGCCGCTATGTTTCCCAGGGGGCACATTTCAGTGAGACGCCAGGTGTCCAACTCTAATGTGTCCCCCATGGGGCACATTTTGGCACCAGAGCAAATCCATCACTGAAATGTGTCTCCCATGGGGACACAGAATGCTGCAGAGCATGGAGCTCTGCAGCAACGCACTGCTGGTGGCCTGGTGTGTCTGCCGCCGTACAGAATGGGCCAGAATAAAGCTACAAGAGAGGGAGAAGTCCTCGTATCTTGAGATTTTATAATCTTCCACAGGGACCTCTCCCATCCCTGCTGTGTAACTGCTCTGCTCAGCAGGCGGTTGCTAAAATAGACAATTAGATAACACACAAATCGTACAAAGTAGTCATCAACAAATACTGTGTTTCAATAAAATCCTACCCTTTGGTGTTGATCAAATTAATTCTTAGCAACATTAGTTGCTGTTGATCGGTTTGAATAGGTGGCATCTTTACACATACATAGTTTGGGGAAATCTAATGCAAACTGATATGGCAGGCATTCACAGCAGCTAGGCACAAACTGGGTGATTGGCTCTCATATAATCACCACCTGTGAACATTGTAAGTTTGATCATTGTACCTGTTTGCAACAAAGTCCACAGCATCCCTATTTTAAAATATTGAATTGCAATGTATTCGGATTAGTCAATCTGGTGGCTTTTTCTTAGCTTCAATGGTATAAGTCTCTTCCTCCCTCCGAAGCTCTCACCTCCAATGGAGATGAAATTCTTATGGATTATAGCTGTAACCCCAGGAATCTCTCTACTAAATTGTTGGCAGAGGGGATCACAGTTCTCTTTTTACAGGCCATTAAATATTTTCCCTTGCAGAGCAGGCACACTGAGATGTGTGGCAATGATAAGGTTTTCATCAGTCCCTTTCAGTTGCTGCGATCATCATATGGGTTCTGGGGGTGGGGTGGGACTGTTTTTAAACAAAAATGGTGAAGGGCAATGAACACTGTACTTATACTAAGATGACCAGATTGTCCCACTTTTGGAGGGACATCTGGGAGTACCTGGCAAATTGAAATTAAAAATATATTACTATTTTTGCGTTCTATGCGTTCTATGCAACTTTTTGTTGCTCCATATAGACCAAATTTTTAATCAAGAACCCCCCCCCCCCCCGGTCAATGGTGTCCTGCTTTACCAATGTTAAAATCTGGTCACCTTAACTTATACATGAACCCTGTGCTAAGTTAATTCATGTCAGCATCCTCCCCCCCCCCCCCACACACACAACATATCCTAGACTCCCTTGTGTTCCTAAAAGGAACCGGTGCTTGTTTGGAGAAAATGAAATGCTAAAAACTGAGAAACGTAGCTTCATGAGGCACAAGAACCGTGCCTTGTAAAATGAACGTGGAACTCTGCATTTCATGCAAAACTCATGTATAATTCATTGGGAAAACACTATGCACAAAACAACCAATTAGAGATGATGCTATGCGAAGAGGGCATTACTTAACATTTGTTTGTATGTACGGTCTTTGCCAGACATATATTTGCTCCCCCCCGGGCTCATGCTGGATGCTGCCTTGAAGTGGTTCGACAGAAACAACATGCTCAAATCTCCTGAAATCCAGGAGAATAGAATCTAGATTAGCCCCCCCCCCCCAGTGGTTTTTTACCTTTAGTCCACTAATTCCTCCCACAGACAAGGCATTATTATGGAATGTCTGCCAAGCCACAAGAAAAAAGGGCATAGGAACAGTACACTAGACAATGTAAACTTCATTCTTTTAAAACATTTTTATACTATATCCTCTCCTCTGCACTCATGCAATATACAAATATATCTAATTCTAAACAATGGCCTTAAGAGTGCCACTCAAAACACCTGTACAATAGGGCCCACTGTAGACAGTGGAGTACAAACTCAGGAAAAAACTCAACCATAAGTTTGAAGAAAAATCACCTTTCCTTTCCTCTCCCCACAACAGACACCCTGTGAGGTGGGTAAGGCTGAGAGAGCCCTGATATCACTGCTTGGTCAGAACAGCTTTATCAGTGCTGTGGTGAGCCCAAGGTCACCCAGGTGGCTGCATGCGGAGGAAGAGCAGGGAATCAAACCCGGCTCACTGGATTAGATGTTGGCACTCCTAACCACGACACCAAAGCTGGCTCATCAGAATTAGTCTAATGTTCCTTGCAGTTTTGCTTTTCTAAGTTGGGTGCCCAAGTTCCCCTTGCTCAGAAAGGCTGAGCGGTTTTCAAATTAGTTAGTTGAAAGCAATTCATGCTGAGAGCCACCATATGCTCAATTTGGGGTACTTTAAGTAAAGGAGTAATTAAAGAGCTTGGATGGAAACTCCAGGGTTATATATGCCATATCCATGGGGGAAAAGTCCCCCCCCATCTGCTTCTAGACTGACATCTACTTTGCCTTGTCTCATGATTCTTTTTACTTAGTCATACTTTTACTATGAAATCAGGTGTTTAAAGGACGCCAATGAAAGCAATGTGGTAGCACTAACAATTTTAATAGCCAAACGGCCCAATCAGGGTTCTTTTGCCCAGACCCAATGAATCACACTGACAGAAACCTTTTTAATGTTTTTACTGCAGAAGAAGTATAGGAGCAGGGGAGTTCCCAAATTGGCGCACAGAACAACAGGATTACATAGTGTTAAATACACTTTCCTTAGAGGCGGGAAGAGATGATGCCCTGCAGGATGAGCCAATAGCCTGGGGTCTCTACCTCCCCACTCCACCTCCCTGGAACACCCTACAGCCCTTACATCAGCCTTCCAGGAATTGCTGGCAGGTCCCAAAAGCTGCTGGCATGCTTTACCCGCCAACCTCTAATTGTTTACATAAGCAGTAGTGACACGCTCCTCTTCCATTTCTTTAGCTTTGAGACGGACTATCTCAGCTATAAAATAAAGTTTGGTTTTAGAATCATAGAATCATAGAATAATAGAGTTGGAAGGGACCTCCTGGGTCATCTAGTCTAACCCCCTGCACTATGCAGGACACTCACAACCCTATTGCTCATCCACTGTAACCTACCACTCCCTTGAGCCTTCACAGAATTAGCCTCTCCGTCATATGGCTGTCCAGCCTCTGTTAAAAATTTCCAAAGATGGAAAACCCACCACCTTCCGAGGAAGTCTGTTCCACTGAGGAACTTCTTCTGGATGTTCAGATGGAATTTCTTTTGAATTAATTTCATCCCATTGGTTCTGGTCTGTCCCTCCGGGGCAAGAGAGAACAACTCTGTTCTATCCTCTATATGGCAGACTTTTAAATACTTGAAGATGGTTATCAGATCACCTCTCAGTCATCTCCTCTCCAGGATAAACAGACCAAGCTCCCCATACGTCTTGGGCTCCAAACCCCTCACCATCTTTGTTACCCTCCTCTGGACACGTTCCAATTTTTCTGCATCCCTCTTCAACTGGGATGCCCAAAACTGAACACAGCACTCCAAGTGAGGCTGAACCAGAGCAGAGTAAAGCAGTACCATCACCTCCCGTGATCTGTTTGATACAGCCCAAAATGTGAGAGAGCTTATCTAAAACTACATTCCAGACTGAAACAGGCTGTTTTCTCTGCCCGCTAAGAACTAAAGACTTGAACCAGGACAGACCAGGAGGTAGAATTATAGCCAATCCCTAATATATACAATCAATCAAAAGCTTGCCATTATTTTCTTTACCACCAGGCCATCACGAGATTATTGGGACTCGGACTTTATTATCTTAAATGGGGGAAATCAACTTATAATAATAGCAGTGCAAAGCCAAAGCAGTGTTAACTTTCCATTCCATTAAAAAAAGAGGGGGGGGGGGAAACCTAATAGGGTTTTTAAAGATGGGGACTTTCTGGGAACCTAATTTAAGTTGTGGACGAACAGATGGCACAGGGGAACAAATGGTAGGATACAAGTTAGAGGAGAAAGGAAAAGTAATTTTGAATGCTCCAGTCACTTTATGTTGCCTATAAGTGCAGTTCACTTAGATCGTATTGCCAGGAAGGATATGTGAAACATTCATTGAAGCAACAATATTTCTCAGGAAAGTGACATTGCTGCTTAGGAAACTGTCCAGCTATACTACTTCAGGGACAGGCTCATAATATATTACGGAGTACGGAGGTTAGATCGAAAGTCCCTGTGTCATGTTGCCATCATGTGAATTGTGTGGTCCCCCCCCCCCCCAAATCCTGCTTCTCTTGCAGTGCCTCCTGGAGATGTTTCAGGGGGCTAAAATGATGGGCAGGGGAAATACTGAAGCTCTTTCTCCATGTCCCCTGTGATCTGGACACTAATTGGGCATCACAGGCATAGGAACTGAGGAGAACCCACATCTCAGAGTGGGAACTAGAGCTGCTATGTCTCTCACTATCAAGGGAGACCTACTGCATGGCAGCCTTGGTTTTTTTGACACTGCTTAGTAGAGCGGCAAGGTAAAAATGGATGGGTTTGGAATAGGGATTGTGATGGTAGGGCACTGTCACCTCTGGGTTTGTGCCTGTAGTGATGTTGTGGCATGGATGCAATACTCACTTGAATGTCCCTGTCTTCTGACGCTGCCACTGAATGCCAGCACTGGGATAGCCACCCTAGTGGCAATGCCAAACACAATCTGTATGCTCTGTAAAATGCAAAGAGGCATTTATTCTTGGACTGTTCCTCTGTTCATAAGCCTCATATGCAATCTCAAACATACTGGAAAATATGCAGCTCATCTGCAAGGATAGGGTTGCCAGCTCTGGGAAGGAAAATGCCTTCAGATTTTATGGATGGAGCTGGGAGTGGGCGGGCTTTAGGGTAGGACCTCAGTGGATTATAATGCTATGGAGTCCACCCTCCCAAGCAGCCATTTTCTCCAGGGGAACAGATCTCTTTAGTCTGGAGATGAGATGTAATTCCAGGAGATCCCTTGGTCTCACTTGGAGTCTGGCATCCGTATTCAGGGAGTGGGCTGCAAGGTCATCATGTTTACAGGGATGGAGAGTCCTGGCTCTCCCTCTCTTTCAGAGGCACATACCAGTTCATCTGCTGGGAATACTAGATATAAACAAAGTGCAATAAGAAACCTTGCCTCTTCAAGAGTATTGGTCCTGTTTTGGCAGAGATAGTGAATGTGTTTGGTCTCCCTGTTTGCTTCTCTAAGACTAATTATGCATGGCAGCAGCCTCACAGGGCCACCACCAGTTTCTTGTGGCAGGGCAGCATGCCTCACTGCTTCACCCAGTGCACATGGTCTAGCCCAGAGTTGTGCATATGCACACTCAACTCTGGGACAGGAAGGTTCTGCCATGGCTCATGGCGGTGTTGGCAGCAGGGCAAGGTGGTCCCACTGCACAAGGGTGGAATAGCAGCAGGCCACCATCCCACATCATGGAGTGGTGGTGTAAAAATGCCCCGTTCAGCTCTGCAACACCATGAAGCCAAACAGAGCGTTTTGTGTCCTTGTGTGGACATTGTATGCACTAGCCTGGCCTGGCCTTTGATGGCAGCTGTGGTAAAACAGGGAACACTGAGAAATCAGCTGCAGGACATCAGAGGCCCTAAAGCAGGCCAGGATGAGGGCCAAGAGGGGGCCGGGCCAGTGCTGATGTTGCACTTAAGTGGGGATTAGTCCTGTTGGCATGCAGGCGCCAGCCTGTCCTTTCCTGCTTGTGCATAATCGGTCTAAAAGCAATATACTTCTCTGAATGTGAATAGGGACAGTGAAGGAAGCATTCTACAGGAGTAGTATAGAATAGTATACAAGAAGAGTAAGCTTATTAATAACATTAAGTTTGCTTACTGTATGTTTGTGATGCCTTGACCTGGAGGGCCCAGTTTCATCAGATGTTGGAAACTAAGCAGGGTCAGCTGTGGTCAGTAGGTGGCTGGGAGATCACTAAGGGACAGCAGGGTCATCATGCAGAGAAAGGTAACAGCAAACCACCTCTAAACACCTCTTGCCTTGAAAATCGTACAGAGTCACCATAAACTGGCTGTGACTTTACAGCAAATGAATGAATGAATTTTTGTCACTTTGCACAGTGCTGTGTGTGTGTGTGGGGGGGGGGAGGTGAGGAGCCCTTATAGAGAGGGATGTAAGATATGATTGGGGGATCTAGAGTCATTTGAAATCATCCCTGCCATAGTCATTTCAGTCATCCGAATATGCTTTGCGTTTTCATTGTATTTGGCTTTATTTAATTAGCCTCTCTACATCAACCATATGCATAAATCTATTATGCCCTCTGCAGCCTACTTTCAAAACACAAGAAATAGGCTGTTGGTTGCACAGATTCCTGCTTACTCTTACTGCCCTTTTTATCTTTTAGGAAGAAAAAGAGTAATTGTGGAAGGGGAAAGTCCACAGTGACAAATTTCCCCAGATTTATAGGAAAGATTATGAAATCTTTTCACATTTCAACAGTATAAGTAAAAAAAAAAATCAAAACAATTCCCCGCTTGGTCCTGTGAGGGATTTTTTTCTATTAAAAGCTAAGCTTTGAGTTATCCCAGCCACGGTTCTCATTGATAAACCTTTAGCTCCCAAAGGAGCTTTGCATATATTTGGACATTCAGATTTGCAACTGGACTGCCACATTTGGGAAGCTGCATGATTAAACAGCTCCCTGCTGTGTTTCTCCTTGGCAGCCTTGCTGCCAAACAAGTATTTCAGCTCCCAAGGCTCTACAGGATCAAGGCATCGATCTGCCAAGGAGACGTGACAAATAGGCTGGCTTTCCGCCATTTCCTTCCTATATTTTAAAGTCTTGCATCTTACTTAGCATAACTGTATCAGACCCGCAGCGATGAACAGACTAGACGACTGACTGTTCATTCATCCAGATCCCAGATCAATATTTGGTACAGGTGCCACAAGAGGGTGGTTGTCAAAATGTTACTAAAGAACTTTGCCAGAGTTCCATGGTTGAAAGAAGAATTCTTAAGCTGACAAAGGGCTTTCAGTTTTGCTGAATGGAAAGGCCAGTGTTTCTTTGGATATTGTGAATTAATTTTGTCTTCCAAAGACATTCTGTTTTCAATATATTTCCACTTAAAAAAAACAAAACAAGACAGTGATGCAAAAGGGATACGATGGAAAATGAGGGACCACACAACAAATCATGATAGTCAGAAACCACTTCACACTACCGGGTGTACAGAACAGAACAGAAAAAGCTCCACCCCAAGACATTCTCCATAAAACAGTCCCTACCTCAAACACTCTACATTTCAACTTCACAACTGATGTACTCTATCTATATATTAATCTCATCATCTGTTCCACTTAATATTTCTGGTAAGGCCTAGGAGGAGGAGTTGGTCTCATGGCTTAAGTGCCACTCAGCGCTTAACTCAGGGTGGCTGTCCTGCCCCTGAATTCCTCCTCCTCCAACTGGCTTGTCTGTCTGTCCAGCAACCAGCCTTCTGTCCCCCACCCCTGACTACCCCCTTCTCCTTCCACTTTCCTCCAAGGCTCGGAGGCTGCAGATCCCTGCTGCATGAGAGCTGCCTCTGCCGGTGAGTTCCCTAACAGCTGCCTGCAGCCTTTCCAGGTCCTGGGGGAGGGGGAGGCCATCCACACAGTTCTTCCACCTCCCTCCCCCCAATCTAGCACCCGTTGTATTCCTGAATGCAACGGGCTTTGCCCCAAGTCCCCACATATTTCACATTACATATTACTCCATTTCTCAACAGTGCTGTAGCTTTCAATATATGCAAGTTCAAAAGAAAATCTGTTATATATCCCACAATCAAAAACGAGGTCTATTTTTGCTCAGAATTTTCTTCCTGATACCTTTATATTCAAAACGTATTCTCGGTCTGCTTCTGCATCATAATACGTTCAGGAATTAAAAGTTATTATGGTGAGTTATTCCTCAAAACATAAGGCTGTCAGCCGTAGAATGCATTCTACCAAGCTGTTCACTTGGCACCTATCCTGTTGAATTTCAGGTGCCAGGTAAAAGCTTTTTAAATTGCCCAGGCATTCTGTTAATAGTTTTGGGGGTTTAATGCCCTCCTTTCCCACAATTTTATTAACCGCTTGTTGCTGAATTGTACTTATTGGGCTGTATCCAATGACTCCCTTTCGCTAAATTGTATCTCATGGCTACTTCCACTAAGTCTTCTGCCAGCTTTGAGAGGGAGCCTTTCTCTTGCGGAGGGAGACTTAGCAGATGGGAGCCATTGGATCCAATCCGTTGACCTTGACAATATCATGTTTGGTTACAAAACGGCATAACTGATCTCAGCTTTCTTGAGGAGGAGAATGCGACCGCTTTGAATGAACCGATCGAAAGAGCTATTCCTTAATACAAATCATAATATTTCTTTTACTTCCTTGGCCTCTGCAAGCCGTCGCTCTGATCGTCCAGCCTGTTTAGACTCAAATTGCACCAGTGGTCTGGCTTGAAACCCTGAGTGGGATGCATTAAAATCGCCTGCTGTTTTGTTGCTGGCGGAGCCATAAGTGCTGCCATGTGAGGACAATAATTGAATACGATACAATGCTTCATTAAGTTAAAACTTAACAACAATGGCACTCAGCAGCCTACGCACTTGTAATTAATTGTAGCATTTCTCGACATCTGCCTAGTCACTGTGCCCTCTTTTTAATCAAATGCCCTCTCCTGCCCTACTTTGACTGTAAGGATCACCGCTTTAGACAACATAGATATCCATTGTCAACCCGCCCCCCCCCCAGATCAGTTAATACTTTCCGGACAAAACACCAAAGTTATCCAAAGTTAACATTTAGCTCTTCGTTGTTGTTCGTTCTTTGGGTGCATTTGTTTTTCAAAACAACAACAACAAACTGCAGGCTACTTTTGTGCTTTGGAGAATGATATTGTGCTTGTTTCTGTGAGCATGGCCTATGCCAGATTGCTGAGATTCTGTGGGTACAGGCAGTGCAATTCCAATTATATGAGGAATGATGTACAAAGGCATATCTGTCAGGCTTGGCCAGGTTTTAATATAAATGGCTTTAAATGCCTTGACTGGTGATCTGCATTAAAAGGGAGGAAGTGAGAATGAAACTCTTTTGTGCATTTTGGATTGTAAACTCCGCCCACCCTTTCTTAGTTCTGTATGTAGTCTGAGCACAGGGGTTCAAGGAGTGTGGGTTTTTCTTGCCTGTAGCTGTTCAGATCTGAGAGCTCAATAAAGTTGAAATCCTTCATGTACGAGGAGGAAGAAAAGCCAAGCATTTTCTCCCCCATAAGTTTATGGCAGCTAAGTGAATCTTAGCTGTGGCAGCTAAGTAAATCTTCTCCAGAGCCTGAAGGAATGGTGAGGAGGGATTCCAGGGCATGAGACCAGATTTTTTCCCACAGCCATGGCAACCCACATGAGAGATGGAGACATGGGCCAGGTTGCACCCTATAGCAGGCTGCAAGGGCATATTCAACCATCACTTCCCTTTAAATTTAGCAAAAGGTGGCACCATGGTTTACACATTCACTTAACTTTGGTATGGGATGGATAGCTTCAGGTCTCATCCTATTTTCGTTAGCTCACAAACTTATGAAACAGAACAAAGTAGGAAATTCTGGCCATCCACATTCTGAATGCATAGACTGTAAATGAAAAATTATCCCATGCTTACCAAGTAATTATCGTGCAGTACGATAGCACACACAATAAATGGGAACGGTTATATAACAATTGGTGATTACCTGGCTGGGAGCAGACATCTGTGGAGGATTCTTTTTTTCCTTTTTCCTTTTTCTGTGTAATTTATTGCTCTTCCTCTATGATAGAACACATGGTCACATTTTCCCTACTCTTTTTTTTTTTTTAGACGTTGGAGTACAGTGAAAGGCTTATAAAATTGTATTGGGTAACTAGATGCTGTTCACAGTAAGTTGCTGGTATTTTGTGATCATTAAACAGAAGGAAAAAAAAAGTGCCCTTTGAAGCAGCTGCTCATTCCATCAATATTTATGGGATGTCAGCTCAAACTTTTCTAGTTTTATCATGGTGCTGGTGGGAAAGAGACATATGGGTTCTTTATGATTCCTGTCTCTAATATGTCTGCTGCTATTGGTTGGTTTAAATGGGATTAAGTCTTTGGATATTTTTTTACGCACAGTATCTTTAAACCGCCCTGCGGCGCTGGCGCTGCGGACTAAATAAAAGAGTAACGGCCCCGAAGGCGGGCCCTGTCCGAGATGAGGAAGGGTGCTGATAGGCCACTTCCCCTGGACTGACAAGCGGAGGTCCCAATAGTAGGACCAACGATTGGCCCCTCCGCTGGTCACTCCACCCCCAAGCTGCCAATCAGCAGCCGCGCTGATTGGCTGCTTGCCCGGCCAACAACCAATTGGGAGGTGCGAAGCTCCTCCCAACCTACCCCACCCCCCACCAGAGCTTTCCTTCGCTCCACGGCGGCCAGCCGAGAGCGAAGGTAGGCTCCCTGGCCCCCGCCCCGTCAACGGCTCCCCAGATCCCGGGGAGCCCACTGGCCGGCTCGCTGAAGCACCCAGCGTCCTCCCTGGGACTTCGGGAGCATTTTAAAAGCTCCACGCCACCTTAAAATGCTCCCCAAGCCCCGGGGGAGGTGATCTGTGGCTCCGGGAGCTGCGGACCACCTTCCCTGAGGCTTTGGGAGCGTTTTAAGGTGGGGTGGAGCTTTGAAAATGCTCCCCGAGCCCCGGGGAGGGCGCTGGGCGGCTCAGCGATTTGGCCAGCAGGCTCCCCGGGATCTGGCGAGCCGTTGTCAGGGTGGGGGCCAGGGAGCCTACCTTCGCTCTCAGTGGCCAGCAAAGTAATGGCTCCGGGAGCCACGGATCGCCTTCCCTGGGGCTTGGGGAGTGTTTTAAGGTGGCGTGGAGCTTTGAAAATGCTCCCAAAGCCCCGGGGAGGGCGCTGGGTGGCGCAGCGAGCTGGCCAGTGGGCTCCCCGGGATCTGTTGTCGGGGCGGGGGCCAGGGAGCCTACCTTCGCTCTCGGCGGCCAGCAAAGTAATGGCCGCCGTGGAGCGAAGGAAAGCTTTGGTGGGGGATGGGGCAGGTTGGGAGGCGCTTTGCGCCTCGCAATTGGTTGTTGGCCGGGCAAGCAGCCAATCAGTAGCCGCGCTGTGCGCAGCTGCTGATTGGCAGCTTGGGGGTGGAGTGACCAGCGGAGGGGCCAATCGGGAGGCTGTATTTTTTTGACAGCGGGCTCTACTGCTAGTAGAATCATAGAATCCTCGAGTTGAAAGGGAACTTTGGGGTCATCTAACCCAACCCCCTAAACAATGCAGGAACTCACAACTACCTGCCCACCCACAGTGACCCCAGTTTCATGCCCAAATGATTCCTCCCCTCCAAAAATCTCCAGAATCCATCCAGGCCTAGAGGAAATTCACCTTCCATCCCACAGCATTGCTGGGGGGTAAACGGTAATGACTGGGGAAGGCACTGGCAAACCACCCAGTATTGAGTCTGCCATGAAAACGCTAGAGGGCGTCACCCCAAGGGTCAGACATGACTCAGTGCTTGCACAGGGGATACCTTTACCTTTACCTTTACCTTATCCCACAGCAGCAATTAGTAATTCCCTGGGTATGCAAGGAAGGGCCACAAGAGACAAACACTGGCACATCCCTTCCTGCCAACCCACTCACAATGTGCCTAAGTTCATAAAATCAGCAATTATGTCAGATGATTGTCTAGCCTCTGCTTAAAAACTTCCAAAGAAGGAGAAATCACTACCTCCGAAGGAAGCATGTTCCACCGAGGAACCTCTCAGCTTGATCTAGTATTTCCTATACTTATTTCTACCTGGGAATTACTTGAAAAGCACTACCTTATCAGAATTAACCAGAAGTAACAATAACTTTAGTTTCTATAGTTTCCTTGCTTCCTTCATTCCTCTTTTTTATAATTTGTTTGGAGATTCTGCAATAAGCATAAATAATTACTACTAAACATAGTAATTAAAATATGTTTAAGTTGTACAGATTTAAACAGAACAAAATCAGAGTCCAGTAGCACCTTTAAGACCAACAAAGATTTATTCAAGGCGTGAGCTTTCGAGTGCAAGCACTCTTCCTCAGACTATGAACCGACCATCATGACACTGGGAGCAAAAGTTAATCCTGTTAAATTAGTAAACTCCCACAGTTCTGCAGGGCCGGCAAAAGGGAGCTCCTCCACCAGGCATTTGCCTGAGACCAACCACAGGTCTCCCTCAGAATCCCCTGCATGGCCTGAACAAGTCTGGCCTCTCACGGGTTTTAGCTAAGTTTCTGTTCTTGTTATATTGTTGTTGTTGGGATCACTGAAGTTGAGTTGTTTAGCACCACTGTTGGATTGTTATTGTTGTATTTGACTATGTTGTATGTTGATTTGTTCCATGTATGTCCCTATGATGTTGTATGTAAACCACCCTGAGCCATATGGAAGGGCGGTATAGAAATAAAATAAATAAAATAAATTAAAAAAAATAATACAACCATATGATAATTCTTTGCTAAAACAGCCAATCAGTCTCCTTGAATGCAGTTATAGTTCACAAAAACATAGGAGAAATAAAACTGTCTATGTTAGACTAGATGAGCCTCTTGTGGCACAGAGTGGTAAGGCAGCCGTCTGAAAGCTTTGCCCATGAGGCTGGGAGTTCGATCCCAGCAGCCGGCTCAAGGTCGACTCAGCCTTCCATCCTTCCGAAGTCGGTAAAATGAGTACCCAGCTTGCTGGGGGGTAAATGGTAATGACTGGGGAAGGCACTGGCAAACCACCCCGTATTGAGTCTGCCATGAAAACGCTAGAGGGCATCACCCCAAGGGTCAGACATGATTCGGTGCTTGCACAGGGGATACCTTTACCTTTTTTATGTTAGTGACTAACAGCTTACACTTTACCATTTGTTGCTTGCCCCATCAAATGTGAAACATTCCTACAAGTAGAAGCTGAGCCGGCAACTGTCTTCTCCTGAGACCGGAGAGTAAAATTAAAAATTGCATGTAATTTGGGGGATCTTCTTTAGGATGCTTAGGGCTGATCCTGCGTAGAGCAGGGGGTTGGACTAGATGGCCTGTATGGCCCCTTCCAACTCTATGATTCTATGATTCTGCCCATAAAAGAAAGACCCTGTGGTCCAGCAAATTGGTCCTCAGATTTCTGGTCCAGTTTTCTGCTGGTCAGAATGCTAATTTCCTTTTGAGAACCCTTGCTGTGCTCTGCAGACTTTTTATTTATTTTTCTCCCCTTTTCCTATCCCCCTTACTTGGTTTTCTTGAATCACAGCTGTATCTGAGCCTGGACTCCTCCATACATCACCCCACAGATTTAAGGCTATGCATCCCTTCCCTAAAACTTACTTTTGATAAGTGGGCCCGTTTATTGGTGTGTATGTGTGACTGCTTAGTGAATCAGTTCTCAGTTGTTTAGTGTAGGCTTTTTATATTTTTGTTTTGTATATACAATAAAGTTATTTGTGTTGTGAACAAGCACTCTCTCACAAACTCTTTTCCTTCATAGTTTTATTTTGTGGTATTCCCGCTGAGATAGAATCATAGAATCACAGAATCATAGAGTTGGAAGGGGCCATGCAGGCCATCTAGTCCAACCCCCTGCTCAACGCAGGATCAGCCCAAAGCATCCTAAAGCATCCAAGAAAAGTGTGTATCCAACCTTTGCTTGAAGACTGCCAGTGAGGGGGAGCTCAACACCTCCTTAGGATCTACCCTCTTATTCACTGACTACAAACTCCTATGTTATTTCCTTTCTGGAACACATTTAAAACTAATTTCTCCTTCTCTGGGTCCAGTTTCGGTAACAGTCTACACCTAAAAGTACATACTGTCAGTTTGATCAAAGATGTTAGGAGACATATGTATATACAGACATACTTGTCAGAGAGCTAAGAATGGCCGTCGATCTCCAGTGACTGCACACTTGTGATTTATGGGTTTGTTGCTGAATAATGTATACGGGTATAGGAATGGTGATAACGTCTCAGAAACGAAGGGAGGGGGGGATGGACCACATACTTTCACAGCAATGCAATAGTTAAATATAGAAGGATGTTTCTAACATTTTGGGGGAACTAAACAATTCTTTACTAAATGTCATGAAGATTTGTGGTTGGTAATACCTAGGATTGATTGCTAGGAGACCCACAACTTTGAGAGTCAGCAAAGCAGTGGAGATGTGCTGAATTACAAACTTGCTAAACTGCAGCTAAAAAAACTGTAATAACCAAGGATTAAAATAAAGCAGCAGCTGGAGTTGATGTCATTATAAAGGGCTTATAGTAACCAAGCACAATTTGCTGGAACAAAGTAGCAGAACCACCAGACAGTAAATGAAAGGAGATGGGAAATGTGGAACCAAGCCTTGCCAAATATAAATGTTTCACCAAAAGTGGCTAGGCAGCAACAAAGTTGTAGAATTGCCGGTCCTCACTGGAACAGAAGGAAAGGATGCTAAGGAAATACAAGTAGTAATCTAATAAACAGGAATACTGAAATATAATAGCATAATAGGTAATGGGGAAGGTGTTATATTGTAACACTAGATTGAAAGCCCATTTTAAAGATAAATAAAATGGGCGCTAGAAGGGCTGCAGGAAAGGCGTGGCGAGGGTGAAAGGCTTTTGGCGGCATGGGGCGTGGTGGCAGAGCAGCAGGCCTCGGGGAGTGTAAGGCGGCGGTACTGACCTGTGCGAGGGCAGCGGGGGCCATGTGCGAGGTTGGTGGCTAGGCGCGGCGGCGTTCGGGAAGCTTGGAGGGCAGCATGTCGGCATGCGGCTTAAGGGCGAGCAGGAGGTCCGGGCATCAGCAGCGACGGGCGATCCGCGGGCTGCAGCATCTAAGGGCGTCAGCGCTGGGGGATCAGCGTGCGTCAGCGGCAAGGCGTGGCTAATGGCGGCAGCGGCAGGCGAGCTCCGGGAGGCTCCAGGAGGCAGCGGCCACGTGCGGCTAATGGCGGGGGTGGCAGGCGAGCTCCAGGAGGCTCCAGGAGGCAGCGGCGACGTGGGGGAAAGGGTGGCGACGGTGGAGAAGTAGCGGCCGGCAGCGGCAACAAGCGGGAAGCAGCGTTGGTGAGGGAAAGGTCCGGTCGGCACCGGTGAGCGGCGGCGGCGAAGGGCGGTGACGGCCGTTTCTGGGAGGGTCGTTGGTGGGGTGGGCGGAAAGGAACAGGGACGGCGCGATGTCCCAGGTCCTTTCCCGGACAGTTGGGAGGTAGTGCGGCTGGAAAGGAGTAGGGCCGTTGCGTCGAAGACGCAGTGTCCCTGCTCCTTTCCCCGCATAGAGGCGTAGTGTATGGCGGCCAAGGAGACAATGGGGAGGCGTGCTTCGCGTGCCTCCCCATTGCCTCCTTGGTCCAGAATTGACACTTGGAGGGGTGAATCAGGAGCCACGAAGTGGCTCCTGATTCACCCCTCCAAGTTTTTATCCCGGACAGAGCCCGCCTTAACTCCTCCCAACTTGCCCTTACTCTTTTATTTAATAACCGCAGAGCAGTTTACAGATTGTATCAATTGTACCATCAGCCTACAAAGTGAGAGGGAGATGCTACAGGCTTCTCCTCTCCTTCCTGCCTTAAAAACACCGTTGGTGGAGGGTTGGTGCTCATAGACGTGTGTTCATTTCTGGCAACAGAGATTCTCCCCCAACTCTGTGCTCTCCTCATGCTTTGAATGCAGGAGTTTCCCAAAACAGAGTTGGCAACTCTAGTCCCTCTGGCATGTTTTGTGGAGAGACTTAGCTAGCTTTGTCTCTGGTTTGCATAAACATCCTCCATGATCCTTTGGGTCAAGAATAGCAGCTGTTACCGTATATTTCTGCCCATATCTGTGGCAAGAGTTAGCGATTTAACAGAGACATACTAGAAAATCAACACTGTCTGAGGAAAATGGAGGCAGCTGGAGCATATGCCACTGAGATAATACATGTGGAGTACTTTAGGACTTAAAATGGTATCTACATGTTAAATATTGTTATTACTTGGGCCGGGATGCTTAGGCAATGGCATTTGATCATGTGTTTTAGTTATTGTTTAGTGCTTATGCAATTTGTGTTTTAATAAAACACACCACAGGGGTATCACCGTAGAATGGGAGAAGAAGTCAAAAACTTAACAGGTGCAGGCGACACAAGTGAATAGAACCCAGCTTTTCAAGTAATTAGCTCTTCACCTGGGAAATGCAGAATGCTAACTTGCTTATAAAAGAGCCACTACAAGTTAATTTTGGCAGCCATTAGTAGTTCTTTTCAGAGCAAATTTACCAAGGTCATTTGCATCTTTTAATGAAGAACTCATTACTCTGTACACATTGGAATATACATATACTTTGGAATAAAGAGCTCGTCTCTTGCACCTGTTAGGTGTTCATTTTTCCTCTCTCCTGTGATTTAATAGAGGCTGCCATTTGTGTCCCCAAGTAGTGACAGACATTTTGAACAACTGCATAAATAAAACTCCGGCAGGGAGAAATAGGTTTGTTGGTTTATTTATTGTTTAGAAGGCACCTGGAGTCTCTATTTATTTGAAACACTTCTATTCCACCCTTGTCCCGAAAAAGAATGCAAAGTGGTTTACAAAAGCATTAAAAAGGAACAGTTCAGAGAAACCCACACTACAATAAAAATCAGTTTCACAATAGAACAAAAGCCAAGTGGTCAACCCTATTAAAAATAGTTCAGTTTTACTGTACGATATAATGGCAGCATTTGTAAATAGCCACCATTGGGCAGAAATAGTTTTAAGAACTCCACCATTTGGGATGAATAAAAGACTCTGCTGAGATGAGTAGAATTACTACCTTGGAATAGGTACACTATATGACTTCTATTACACTGGAAAATTTCAGCTCAGAGAGTCTCAAAAGCCTTGGGGATTTGGTTTCTCATTTTGAGGAGCCTTCTACATGTGCTAATCTCCACCTTTCCAATGTGTAGGCAGCTCTGGAACATATCACGCATAAATCCAATTCTATCACTGCTAGTTATGGTTAGCTATTGAACTGATCTCCACTTGCTGAAGTGACGATTTATTACAGAGGAATGAAGTGGGGAGGGGAGAGCTTTTTAGCGCTGTAACCGGAAAATGGCCCAAAGGCAGATGGTGCACTTGTACAGTGAAAACAAGTAGGCCTGTCTGTGTGAATGAGACAGTGCATGGAAGCCCTATGTAAGTCATTCTTGGGTCTCTCAAGAAAGAATGGTCTGAATGGGAATTCTGAGGGGCTTTTTGCACGCCTTCAAAATAGCACAATGGTTGCCAATTGAAAACGCTACTGATTTGCTGTTATGCACAACGTTGTCGACAATCTGCCACACACCTGAAACCAATCAGCAAAAATCGCTTCCTTGTAGCGCTTTCAGGGAAATCCCCAAAAGTGGATTCACCCTCCGGAAAGCGATACACTCCTGCAACCAATCTGCAACACTAGCGAAAAAGACCTGTGCATTAACATTGTTGCGGTTTCTACAAAGTCCCTCCCCCTGGCTCTCTTCTCTGATCTTCCGGCGAAGCGATCGCCATTTTTTTTTTCTCCGAGCGAGCGGGGATAAACGCACCAGCGAGCCTCTTTCAGTTTAGAGGCTTCCCCGGCTTAAGTCCCTCCCCTTCAGTCACTAAGCACAAAGAACAGAGAAGCCCGTTTGCTGATGTATTTTCACTTTATTTTTTACACATTCATTCAGCCGAAAATCGGGCCTGTGAGAGGGGGGGGGATTTTTTTTTTCACTCGGAGGGAGCGTGGCAACGATCAAACGACAGCTCAAACACACTAGGCAGCTAGATGGGTCTCTCCGTTGCAACGAATTAACACAGATTCGTTGCAATGGGTCTGTTTTTTTTTTAAAAAAAAAACCTTTCTTAAAGGGAAAGGGGCTGTTTGGGAGCATGCTAACGGCTGCCCATTGGCTGCTTGACGGCCAGGGGCGGGACGAGCTTGGCAATAGCGCTTCCTTTCTAGCGATTTTTGCCGAGACCGGAAGCCTGTGGGAAATGCTACAAAACGCAACTGGATTCCACTACAAAGGCAGGTATGCATAACGACGAATTCCACTATTTTAAATGGCGATTTTTCATTCAGTGACCAATTTGCTACAAAGATCCCGGTGCGTAAAGCCCCTAAAGTTAAGTAGAGAGCTATGGGAACCAGGCCGTCTCTTTCTGATATACCCAAAATGTCATGACCAGGCTGAATCAAAAGTTCTGAGGTAAACGTTTTCAGCAAGAAGGGAGACATTTCCCTCTTCACCTGCCCCCTCTTCCCTTTGTTACTAATTTGTCATTCTGGTGGGCGTGGTAATTGTATTGTCCATTGCTAGTCAGTATCCCCACTTTTCCTTCGACTGCACTGGAATCAGGATCCTCACTCCAACTTGGCATCATGACACGAGGTCATGAGAAAACCTGACTGGCTGCATGACCTTGTTGTGAAGCTGAATCAGAGCATCTATTCCTGTTTGTGCTCTGGCAATATCCAGTGTGGTTGATGGGGAAATGAGGCAGAGAAGTCGCAAGGAATATGCTTGCCACTAACACTGACAGAAGAAGAAGAAGAGGAGGAGTTGGTTCTTATTTGCCGCTTTTCCCTACCCGAAGGAGGCTCAAAGCGGCTTACAGTCACCTTCCCTTTCTTCTCCCCACAATAGGCACCCTGTGAGGCGGGTGAGGCTGAGAGAGCCCTGATGCCACTGCTCGGTCAGAACAGTTTTATCAGTGCCGTGGCGAGCCCAAGGTCACCCAGCTAGTTGCACATGGGGGAGCGCAGAATCAAACCTGGCATGCCAGATTAGAAGTCCGTACTCCTAACCACTACACCAAACTGGCTCTGTTTTTTGTTCTCAAAGCACTGGGACACAGTGTTTTCCTCTCTGTAGTCCGTGCACAAGACCGTCAAAGTGAGGAGAGGCATTTCTAGACAGCCGTAAACATGACTATCTGTTAGCATGGTTAGCATAGCTTGGATCTGAAGACTTAACTCAGCCATTTGCTAAGTGCTTAGCAAGTTCTCAGCGTTTTCGCTTTTGAAATAGCTAGGGATTTCCTTTGGTAGGAGAATGCATGCCACAGACCTCATCTAAGGTGAAGAGAGAATGGACACACATGGCTTGACAGGAACATCAAACTTACATTTTCTAGGTAGAAAGAGCAGCACTTTAGGATGGTGGTTAGAAGATGAAGAATTAAGAGAGACAGGTCTCTGACAAGGACTGATCAGGGAGTAAAGAACCCTTGAGTCTACTTGTGGTTTGAAAGCAAAGAAACCTCCCACTCAACTCTGAAGTTGGCATAACACATCCCTGTCACACAATTAATATACCTCACTAGGTTGTTGGGAATGTGGGGCCACTCTGTATACTTGGAGGGAAGGGAAGAATTCAGACGCGTCAATAGGTGGGGGGGGGGGGGGGAGCTTGAGAACAAAACTTGAATAAACAGGCTTTTTTTTGTCTTGGAAAAAAACACACTTTACATTAGTTAAGCCTTTAAAAACAGAGAACAAGACTTCATGCTGTTCTAATAGCAGCATTTTTTTCCCCTACAGATCCACTAGGTTAGCATTAACTTTGACATCTTTACTCTGGCACTCAGTTTAGACATCGGAGAAGTGAAAAGTGGAGAAATTGCAGTTTGCGTGGAGATGGGAAAATATTACTCTCCTCTAAATTTGTCCAAACTGCTTCATGTGGTTTTATGGTCAGAATGGCCTTGGGTAGACCTGCTCATGAATGTTAAAAAACATACACATCCTAGCAATTCCAATGACAGATATTGCCCAAAGCACTGGCCTCCATCTAGAGGCATGGAATCACCGAATCATAGAGTTGGAAGGGGCCATACAGGCCATCTAGTCTGATCCCCTGTTCAGTGTAATATCAACCTAAAGCATTCATGACGATTATCTGCTTGAAGACTGCCAGTGAGGGAGAACTCACCACCTCCTTAGGCAGCCTATTCCACTCCTGAACTACTCTGACTGTGGATTCTCCCCCTCCCCCCCATATCTAGCCCGTACCGTTCTACATGTAGTTTAAAGCCATTACTGCAGGTCCTATCCTCTGCTGCCAATGGGAACCACTTCCTGCCCTCCTCCAAGTGACAACCTTTCAAACACTTAAATTGAATTCCTTCTTTCGGGTCTGCTTAACACTTGCTCGCTCTATGACTGGCCGTTTCATTTGAAATCTAAGCAGATTTAAGGAAGCGGTTGCAATTGTGGAGACCAGAAGTCCCCACTTGTCTCTTCTACTGTTCTGTTAGATCACAAAGGAGGCCTCTCATCTTTTCCTCCCCTATTGTTACCTGGCCAAATACAGGCTGCTTAAAGGAAGTGCTTTTTTGTAGCAAATGTAGTCCCCTATTGGGCTTGCATTCAGTACGCTACGAAGATGACTGGTGATGAGATAAAAGCCCGGATGGAATGACTTTTTGCTCTCTTAAGTGGAGAAAAGGGAGGTGAGAAAGAAAAACGGAGGAAATAGCAGCTTCTTTTGCTTAATTGTTACAGTCTCTCAGACCTTATACCATAACTGTTATGGGTGATCACCCTAAATACAAGGGGTAGGCATGTGGAATGGCCCACAGCATTGTACTATATTTATGACAAGAATGTTAAATTGTGTAATATTTCATTTTTAGGTTAGAATAACTGCCGCATAATTGTAAATGTAGAACTGTGTAGAATTGTCTAGTGATGTCAGTAGGCTCTGAAGGGCGCAACTCTACTTAGGATTTCACAGTTAAACATGTTTTCAAGAGAGGAGGGGATATATTCACTGGTACAGCATTTGGTTTAGGCGCAGAGGGTTCCATGTTCAGTCACTGGCATCTTTGGTTGTCATTAGTAGCAAGTGCTGGGAACGGCCTTTCTCCTCTTGAGATTATGGAGCCCTGCTGCCATTCTGACCATACAATACTGAGTTGTTGGACTCATGGTCTGACTTGGTACTTAGCCATAGTGCCCCAGTATCTGAACCTGCATCAGTGTCACACTGATAAATGACATCATCTGGAACATGGGAGTTGGGAGTCCTCAGTCCACCTCCCCAAACAGCTGTCTTTGTCTTGAATCAATGCCTTGAAGCCCTGATTAAGTGGTTAAAGAGTAACAAGATGGAAATGATACTGATTCAGAAGGCCACATTCTAGAGGGGTTTCATTTGCCAATTTTGGATGAATTTTCCAATTTTCCAATATTCATTTGCCAATTTTGGATGATAGAATCAATGCTGGTCAGTAAGGCTGAGTGATCATCTGGTGATAGTCACAAGCACACTGATAATATCAGGCTATGCATTTGTCTACGACAGGGATAGTCAAATTGTGGCCCTCCAGATGCCCATGGACTACAATTCCCATGAGCCCTTGCCAGCTCATGGGAATTGTAGTCCATGACATCTGGAGGGCCGCAGTTTGACTACCCCTGGTCTAGGACATCCGATGCTGTCCTGAGCCTGTTCCTGGTCAAATGGTGAAAATTAAAAGTTGAAATTGACCTGATAGAATCGATGCTGGCCAGTAAGGCTGAGACCGTCAAAGGTATTATGCTTCCCATGTAGAGCTGAACCTTCTTTACTTACTTAGAAGTCTGTACCGTATCTATGTATCAGCCAGCATTTCTCATGAAGACTATTCCGAAACTTCACCTGGTGCAATAGGGTCACTTCTCAGTTATTATCAGGATGACATGCAGAAAGATTATATTACACTAACTTTGCAATCACTGCTATTTATTTATTTATACATACATACTTTTCCTCTTGGCTTAAGACAGTGGGTCTGGTAAAAACTGAGAAAATTAAGCTGGAGCTGTTGCTAGGACCACTTTAAACTACAACTGATCCGGAAACAGCCCTGCCTTCTCAGCTTTGTTGACCTAACTATTCTGATCCAAACCTCTGTAACCTCTAGATAGAGTTTTTGGGGACATTTGAAAATCTGAAGGGCTGCCTTTCTCACTGTCATGCTTGATATAAGCCGTTCTTCTCACACCAGTTTTTCCTCTCAGTTCCCCATTTGCAGGTGTGGAGGTGTATTCCCAGGTATATTCCCTCGCTGTTCCTGTGGCACAGATTGCCAGAGGCAGTTTGGAATTCACTGACAGAGTTATCATTTAAAAAGGCTTGTAAAACCATGCTTTTTAAAATGGGCTTTTTCATAAGGGACAGATTATTAAACCAGAGACCATATTGTGTTCTGCTGGCATGCTATTAATGAGGTTTTTTTTCATTCTGTGATCTCTATGTGCTGTTTTCTTTGCATTATGCGGTTTATGATTATGTCTGAAAGCTACCTTAGGCTATATAGAAATGACGGGAGATAGACATTTAAAACAAACCGGTCATCAAATATCAATTTGGGAAATTTCAGAGGTGAATTTGGGGTATGATGACCAGGGCACATGGCACTCGATGGGAGGGTGTTACACAGCCCTACAGTGAGTCTTCCTGCCCACCCCACAGACAAATGGGAGGCGCCACTGCCTTTGGGCTGTAAGGGCTACAGCACTAGTGCCCACCCTGCTTGGTGTGGTCACAGCTCTTTGCGTCCTTATAGATCAAAGGGGCAGTTTGTGAGAACCAATTTCCCCATGTTTAGTTAGGGGTAGGACCCCAAGTAGATATAAGCCCTGTTCCCCTATTGTTCTTCATCTTCGCCAATATCTCTGTACCTGAACAGGCTTACTCTGCTGTAATCCCTAATAAGGACTGAATTTATTTTGGCCTACATGGCATGGTCTTGGATCTGTCTCAGGAGGGGAGTCCTCGGTAAGTTGCTTTCCTAGTATCCTGACAGCTAGCTGTACAAACTTAAGCAGATTTCCACCCTTCTAAAACCATTGAATTCAATGGATTTGAAAGTGTGTCACTTGGATTAGGATTGCCCTGTAAAACTACTTAAGAGCATGCTACGTGAAAGAGTCCTGTGATCACAGTTTTCTGCAGTTTTGTAAAAATGGTAATTGCATCCCTAGGGAGGGCATGAATTATATTGCAAACATAACAAAATAAAGAATAGATTTGTTGGATCAGACCAGTTCTAAACCCATTCTAAAGCCATTTTCACTTGTGGCACGATTGAGTACGTTTTTCTTGTTGGACAACAGGTTAGGGTAAGGAATAAAAATTGGTAAAATGTCATGGGGAAATGTTACTACCATTCCTCTGCCTCAGTGTGACCCCTCCCCCTCAGATGCTGTGCTTAAAAAAATATGCAAGCAAGTATATAGTTTCATTTGCTTCCGTTGAACATGCTGGTGGGAGAAGAAGAAAACATAATATATTTGATTCTGGCCATGCTGAATAGCAATAGCATTTAGAAGTTATCTTCCTAGCAGTCTCTTAATTAACTCACCATAACAAGTAGCAAGAAACAAGTAGCAAGAAGAGCCTGCTTAAGCTCTTGGGACTTCAGTGGAAGTGCCCTCAGAGGTACACAACTAGCTAAACTAGGCCAGATCTTTTGCCAAAAGAAAATAATGGCTCTTTAAGGTTTAAAGGGTAGATGCACAACAGACCCATTAAACTAAGATGAAAATAATGGGTGGTTTCAAAGATGTGCTGGCCAGCTGGGTTGCTCTCCTTCCCTCCTCGTTGCTCCTAAGCCTCCTTGACATGATTCATGATACCACCGTATCAATTATTCTGTAACTGGGATATCATTGGGAAGAGAATACTTTTGCAAAACTAGATATTGCCAGTCCAATCTGATATACTAGAAATATAAGGCACTTTATTGGGTCAGGGATACCTTATTGCATGTCCATAGATTCACAGAGCCATACTGTAATTGGCAGCTTTGTAGGGCTAGGAGGAACACTATGGATCACCTGCATCACCTGATCCTTTATAAACCAAGAGCATGATGGTGTAAGCAAGCAGCAGCTACCTCAATCAAGCTACCTTCAATCTAAGCCTAGATGATACAGGCATTATGGCAATATTTCTGCTTTCACGTGACATATTTGTTCACCTTGAAAGGTCACCACATTATTTGGAATGTTGAATTGATAGGTTGCCACCTCAGGATTCCACCTCAAAAATTCCACAGAGATTTCAAATGACCTTTTTGATATGAGCAATTAGAGAGTTTGCATTATTTTCCTGGGAAAGAGGCCTTTAATACATGGTCACCATCGGAAATAACAGAACTTATGTAGCCTTCTATGCATCTATGGTTCTTCTTCAAAACAGTGGCTTCTACAACTTTGTTTAGATAGTTAGTGATGATTCATGAGATATAGAACCTCCAATACTGGGACTGTGTGTAGAAGAACACACTGGAATGGCAATTAAAAAAAAAACACTACACATATCATTGTTTGTAAAGATAGACAGCCGTAGGAAGTATTCTTGCCAAACTTTGTATCACCTACCATGAATGTGGCAAACTATCATTTAGATCAGACCATAGCGTAGCAGCAGTAAGACACTGGGTTCTTTGTCTAAAACCAGTGGGTCATTGGCTTATATTCAAAATAAAGGTGCTTGGGCTCTGTCCTAATTTAAACTTTACCCTCAGCATGCTTAGAGGCACCGAGTTTGCTTGTTGCGTTTTTCAAAGGAGAATCCAAATTGAGATGAAGCTCTTGACATTCTGGGCATATATAAAACCAGAGCGAGAGTGAGAGCAAGAACTCCCTGTAGAGATAGGCTTATAATTCTGACATTCCTGACTCTCTCCGCTCCCTATGGAGTTCCGTTGCAAGTCATGCCTCCTTACAAAGACATCTTAATTATAACATCTTCCAGTCACTGGAGGGTTGCCAGGTGCCATTGCCTTGTTGTTGTGCTGTGTGTTTGCTATCGCTGTATGTTTGGCACATTGATTTGGCTTGGGGAAGCCAAGGGCCCCACCTGCTTCAGGAAATGTTCTCAGTGCAGTTTCATGAGTTACTGACACGGCAGGGGAGAAATGTGGCTTGAAACCCTAAAAATGTTCTGAACCTGTCACCCCTGCTAGGCATTTTTGAGTTCTGTGCACCACAGGGGAGAAATTACAGGGTCACCTGTATCGCAAGCCACAGTTCGCATGAATAAAGATGAACACCTTGTGGCAATTTACGAGTGTGCTTACATGCTCAGATGCTCCAGTGATGGGGCAGGAAGAAGATACAGATCACTCGATGTATTATATGTGCCCCCACTATTATATGGCAACTGCATAATTCCTGGACTCTAATGCACACTTGATCTTCCCCTGGAACTCGTTCTGTCTGTGGGTTTTTGAAACTATTATTTTGATCTTTCCTGAAAAGGCACTTCTCATTGCTTCCTAGAAGACAAAGTGAAAGGAAGTTGAACATTGTGTTTGAAATTGGCTTTTAAAAACTGCACGAAGAGCACTGTTCTCAGGAGCCCTTTGCCATTTCCTGCCCCCATGAATAAATGCTACCTTTTCTCTTTTTCTTTGAAAGGTCTGTATTAGATTTCCCATTGAATCACTTTAGTACTGAAATAGTGTCCAAAAGGAATCAATGAAATGTTTGGTTCTTATCTCCCATATAAACAGAAGTACATTGCTAAATACTAGAAGCCAACTGCCCATCTTCAGCTGTTTATTTCAAATCAATAGGTTGGATCAAGAAGAAGAAGAAGAAGAAGAAGAAGAAGAAGAAGAAGAAGAAGAAGAAGAAGAAGAAGAAGAAGAGCTGGTCCTTATAAGCAGGGCTGCTGGGATTGTGGATCTTTCCCACATGCAGCCCTTGATCAGCAAGGTCTAGTAGCCATGTAGAGCTTCCAGGAGATCTCTCTTCCCTCAGTGGAGTTGTGAATGATTTCCAAATCCCTTCTTCATCCTTTCGGCAGTCTATGGATAGGCCCTATGACCTTGATAATAGCCTTTCTGGGAGTTGAAAAGGACTTCTGGGGGCAGGTGAATGCAGGAAAGATCAGTGACCATCAACATCTTCAATCACAGAACCCAACCAAATGTGCACTTATGTCTTTCTCCAGTAAGGCATTGTGCATTTCACCTTTGAACTCACTCTCACTCTCCCATCTATTCCAATTCTCCTTACTTTCTCAGACTTTTTCCTGTATCCTTTCATCCCACTAAAGCCTTCCCTCTGGCAGCCCTTTAGGTTCTAGCTTATGTTAGCCAATGACTCTATGTGGATCATGCTTACAGTTTCCTGAAGCCCCTTCTTTGTCTTCTTTGTTGGATCCTTCTTTTTGCCTGCTATTTGTATACCTGGGCTGATTTTGCACTTACTTTGTTTTTTTCCGGTGTGGATCCTGCTGAATCCGGATCGATTTCAACTCAGTCTTCCTCTCCCCCACCCACCCACCATTAACAGAAAAGTGTTCTGCACGAGGTTAGGGAGGTTCAGAAGGGGAGGGGGGAGCCAAGCCCAGACAGAGCCTCTTTCTTTCTTTTTTCTTTTCTTGATGGGGAGGGGAGAGGATTGAAGACAACAGAGGAGGGAGAAAAAAACCACAAGGCAAATCTCTACCCACAGAAGTTACTGCTTCTGCAGCTTCTGGGGAGAGAAAATTAGGATTTCCCCTTTAAGAAAGGCTTACAGCCTGGGCTGCCTTGGCCAATCAGGGCTTCTCTACCACGTGAGTCAGCCCTGACCAATCATGGTTTCTCTACCATGGCACATGTGACACAGCCGGAGATCCACATGCTGTTTCAATCCGATTCTGAAAATACTGAGGGTTATTTCCACTCCTAAATATTGCTGGATAGAGGTTGGGTGACTCCGGATCAATCATGTTTGTTGCAGAGGGAAAATTTAAATTGCCAAAAATCAAAATGGAAATCACATTCTGTGTAGATGGCAGGGACTGAATTGACCTTGGATTGGAATAAAAGCTCTGTACACCCGGGAGCACCTTCAGCTTATGGCATTTGGAGGCAATTCTACTTGTAATACCCTTCCGTGACATGCAGCAGCTCAACCAAACACAGCCAAAGTTCCCACCACCATCACTACAGAATAATTTTTGTGCTTTCAAAGCATAGATGCTCTCAAATGAATGACAGTTATACTGTCATGGGCTTTATAACAGAATTCTTAACTTGGGCATCAATTCATTTACATAGCAAGTTTTCTATTGTTCCTAATGACTCCTTAGTAAAATATATTCACTGCTGAACCTTTTGTTTGGCTTCAGCTTCTCACATGCTGACTCCAGCAGCCTCTATTGTATGTTGTTGCTCCTTGAAGTTTAATTAAAGGTAATGCAAAATATAAAGTATATTGTTATTTAAGACACCTTCGTATGCCATTTCCCTTTGTCAAGGAACATATGAAACTAATTGTACAGCTGAACAAATGCAGCAAACTAATTTCCCTAGAAAGAAGCATTGTAATTTTGAAGCTGTTTACAGGCTTGTTTTTGCATCTGTTGATATGAACATTTCAACAAATAAGGATAGGGCGAAATACATTGTTGGCTCAGAACCAATAAATGACAGATTAATATTTTCCAGAATAAATATAGATAACCACAACTATAAACAAGAAGCAGATACATAGGAAACACGGGGGGGGGGGGGGGGGGGAGGAGATCCCTTCATCCAGTGATCAGTTTCCACCCACCACCATGGTCTCCTCCTTTCCTCTCCTGCTGCCACTTCTTTTCCTCCTTCCTCATCTTGCCACTGCTACTGGAGTGACATTTAAAGAAATTATCACAACCTTCTTATTGATGGAGCACCTATTGAAAAAGAATCTATGAAATTGCATGTTGGAACCTCAAAAGAGAGAAGGCCTGTCTCTGCCCACTGTTTGCCTCCAAAATTACTCAGAGATAATGCACAAGTTTATATTAAAGACTGGGTCATCCAACCTCTGCATCAAGGTCCCAGATAAAGGAATGTACTTTTTGTTCTGTAAACAATGAGCTTTCTATAAACAATGTATCGGCAGCTCTTGGGGAGGGCAGTGGGAGGGGATCCTGGAAATGACGCTCAAAGAGTGGCTTAAACCTCTGGGTGGCCTCATGAGTTAGGCATGATGTGTATGTATAAAATTATGTGTAATACTGTGTGGGTCACGCAGATTTGGGAATTCCCCTGTTCCTATTTTTGCTGCAGTAAAAATGACTATTAAAAAAGGTTGTCCTCTCAGTGTGATAATTGGGAGTGTTGCAGTGGGCAAAAGGACCCTGATCAGGCCACAGGACCATCACTACCACTGTCCTCACACTCTCTCTCCTAACCCTGTTGCCTCCTCTTCTTCGCCTTCTGCTTGGCCACTCCTAATTGTTTTGAAGTTTTACGATGGGGAGCACATGTTGCTTCTTCATTTTGGGAAACCTCTGTGGCCCTTTCTGTACCCAGCCTATTGTATGGAGTTTTGGATCCTCATTCTAGGGTCAAGTTTAGTATAAGGTATATAACAATTACAAAATACTACTGCTACTATTACTACTACTACCACCACCACCACCACCACCACCACCGCTACTACTACTACTACTACTACTACTACTACTACTACTACTACTACTACTACTACTACTACTACTACTCAGATTCCACATGCATCCCGAATGGAAGCAGAATTACATGAAAATTCACAATGACCAGCTCATGAATAAGTCATGGATCGAAAATGATTTGCTGAAATTATGCAACAAATCATTTTGATGGGTGAATTAATATAAGAACATTGCAATCAGAACCAGAAAAAATGTGTAAAAAAAATGAAACAAAATGTGTCAAGTCAATTATTTATTATGAGGCAATTCCTCAAATCTTGACAACTGTAGTTTATTATGCTGTATTTCTCAAGAACAATTAATGTTTTATACAAAAGGGCAACTCTGGCCAATTAGCCATCAGGTCATGATTCTTAACTAGCCCATCATTGTGAAGACACCAACTGCTGGAAGGGATCTCTGTGTCTAATCTCATCTTTATCCTACCCTTTCTCCGGGCGGAGCTTATGATGGACAACATGGTTCTCCCTTTGTTCAGTTTATCCTTGCAACAACATAGTGTGACAAAGTCTCAGTCCCTTTACATTTCCCTTCTATATTATCAATGCACATTTGAGAATTTATTGTATGCTACTTAGGCACCAACATCCAAAGATGCTACTACCTATCCTATTTAGCTCTGACCATAGAAACTTCTCTGATTAGTCCTGATATCTATTTGGAACCTGCATTTTCAGATGTGGTGTACCTCTAAGTACCAGAAATTCAGAACAAATAACAGGGGAGAATTATTGCCCTCATGCCCAGATTACAGCCTTTTATATTATTTTGCCTGGCTTTTGGGGGAAAAACAATTGGCCTGAACTAGAAAAGGAATATCAGAGAAAGGTAGGGGCATGGCTTTAGGCCCCTTTATTTAACACATCCATTTGCTTCTGTAACACAGCACTAAATTTACAGATAGCAAACTAGGAAGGTTAAGTGACTCTCCAAATATCACAAAATTGATTGGCATCTTTAGGTGGGATGGATCATATCATGTCACTGGTATTAAAGGGTATGCATTAGACTGATTTAATTCCTTTCTCACTGATTGGCAGCAAAGTTTGCCATTGGAGTCCAAATGTTCAACACATTTGTCGTGAGGGATTCCATAGGGCTCAGTTTTATTACTGGTGCTTTTACATTTTTTTGTAAGCTTCTTGGGAGTGATTGTCTGGTGATAGTCGCTAGCATACTGATAATATCAGGCTATACATTTGTCTAGGACATCCAATGCTGCCACATGTCCTGAGCATGTGCTTGGTCAAATGGTGAAAATTAAAAGTTGAAATTACCTGATAGAATCGATGCTGGCCAGTAAGGCTGAGACCGTCACAGGTATTATGCTTCCCCTGTACATCTGAACCTTCTTTACTTACTTAGAGGTTTGTACCGTATCTATGTATCAGCTAGCATTTCTCATGAAGACTATTCCGAAACTTCACCTGGTGCAATAGGGCCACTTTTCAGTTATTATCAGGATGACATGCAGAAAGATTATATTACACTAACTTTGCAATCACTGCTATTTATTTATTTATACATACATACTTTTCTTCTGGGCTTAAGATAGCCACCAAATAATTGTTAAAAGGTTGAAACTCCCCCACCCCATATCTCCTCCTCACCTTAAAGAATGTCTGCTGATCATATACCTCTTTGAAAACCCTAGAAAACAAGCAAGTCTCACGGTGCCTTCTAAAGATTTCCTAAAGATCTTTATGGAGATCATTTCTGCTGTGTGGGACTCACAATGGAAAAAGTCCAAGCATTGGTCATAGAGATGCCTGTTCCCCGAGGGGACCTGGAATTGCCCTGGAATGACAGCTCATCTCCAGACAAAAGAGATCTGTTGCCTTGTAATTGTAATTTCCTTTGTCTTCTTGAGAAATCAGGCTATAAATGCTGTCAAATAAACAAAGTAACTGAATCCATGGGGAAAAGATTTTTTGGGAGACCCAAATACTCTAAAAGTCCCCACTCCCCCAATATACAATTCATTGCAATGGTATTTTTGGTGTGATTATCATCTTAAAGGGAGGAGGTGGGGAACATACACAAAAGAAATGCATATTGCTTCTGTCATTTTGTGCTCTGGAGGTACCACTGCTGCAGGCACCATTGACTAGAGCACTAAAAACAACAACAACAACAACAAGTGTAAAACCTGACTTACTGTGTTGATGGCAATCTGGGACTAAGCCTCTAACAATAATTAATATTTCATAATTATTCACAAAAAGTTTGTCATTTGCTTATTTGAGTGGTAGCATTGTTTCCTTTTTCTTTCCAGATAATAACCATTCAAAATCCAGCTTTTCTGTTGTTTTGATCTGACTCAAGCGTAAGTAGCTGAACCAAATGGAGTTTTTTAATAATAACAAGGCTTATTATTATATTCCTTTCATTAGAGTAGGAAAATGAGTTCTTAAAATATTCCTCATAATAGGATTGCATGCTGTTTTTTCTTCTTCTCCTTTTTTCTACCTAATGGGGAAAATATGGCTTTAAAAGACACAAAACCAAATAAGCTCTCTGACAGAACAAATTATTTGGGCAATGCACTAATAATGGATGTATCATATATCTTGCTTTTGCAGAGATATGATTATAAATTTTTAAGCTTAAGATAAGATTAATATTTTCATAGATGAATAGTAATGGATCTCAGTGTGCAGCGTGCATGAAACGTAGTCAAAGAACTGCAGTACATTCCATTAACTCACAAGGCCTTTAGCATTGGTATCTTTTGATTAATGTTCCCTCCCGTTTTCCCAACATGTCACTTCAACATGGACCAATTCCACATGAGGAATTTGCCCCCCGGATAGCCTCTCATTGCTTGCAGGTTATAGCACTGCTTCCACAAGAAATTTGAGTTCACAAAACAAAGTTGGCTTGCCTTTATTGACAAACCGAGGAGCAGGAAGAGCAGTTTGGGTTGTTCTCTCTTCTGGCTTCTCCACCACCTCATCGGGAGGCAATAAGCCATGATGAGGCAGTAGGAACATGCAGGAGGGGTATCCAGTCAGGAAGCTTGCAAACATGCAGCTTCCAATCGCACGTTTGCAAGCTGGAGGTGGAGTGTGTCTTATGCCTCTGTGCGGAATCAGTCAGGGATATCAACCAACCCCCAAAGCTCCCCCCACCTACTTCTAGCAGATTTACCATAAAGTAAGAGCTGGGCCCTATTGTGGGGTGGGGCTATTCATCTTAGGTGATAAGGCAGATAATAATAGGGATGTCAGTCCCCAGTTGGGACCTGGGGATTTCCCCAGTTTAACACATCATCTCCATGTGATAGAGGTCAGTTGCTTTGGAGAAAATGACTGCTTTGGAGGGTGGATTCCATAGCATTATACTGTATTGAGGTCCCTTCCCACTCAAAATCCTAAACACTCCTGGCTCCACTCCCAAATTCTGGCAAGCCTAAGGAGTATATTGTGCTCTCTCTCTCTAGTAGTTTCTGCACTGTGGATATTGTTCGGAATTGCATTTTTAAAGGGTTGAGGCTTTTGTCCATTTCTGCACTGAAATTCAGACCCAAATTGCCCCCTCATTTGCCACACAGCTAAGGAATCCCCAGGAATCACTTTTTCACTTTTTGTAGAGGGGTCTAACAGGGTTTATTTGGGGGCTGTTAAGTGTGGAAGTATGTACATTTGGTTTTTGTTTTTTTTCAGCACCCACCAATTTGAGTGTTTGGGCTTAAATAAGGTATGTCTCCTAATGTCGAAATGGTCCTTCTCTCTCTCTGTTATACTATAGCTCAGAATGGAAAAGGGAGCAGGTAAAATAAAATACAGAAGCCATGCTTAGAAAATCTGCTTTTGAGGCACACAAAAGCCTGAGTTGAAAAACAAAGTTAAAACTGTCTTCAACCTTGTGCTGCAAAGGCCTTAAAGCAGATGGCCCTAGAAGGGTTTCTTGAATGGGTGGGACTTATTTAACTTTTAATATATATTTTAAAATGTTTTAAACATTTATCAGGTGATATGAGCATATAGGGTCATGTAGACCTGTCCCCCTCCCAAAATGGCCAATGAGGGGCCTGGAGGGGGTGCTAAGGGGAGGTGCCCCAGTTGAGTGTGTACACAGCTCTGCTTCCTAACCATATTCAGCACTATCATGCCACGTCTGGAGTTTCTTAAAGCTTGAATGTTTCAGGAGTTTCTTAATGGTAAAAAAGTTGAGAAAGGGTGTCTTAAAGACACAGCAGGTATAAATCTACTAAACAGCTAAAATGACCTTATCCTATTTCCTCCATTACATCTCTTTTAAAACCTCTCCTCAAATGATAATTGGCAAGAGCTGGAAACTGGTGATTCCAGTGGAGAATTGTCCTAGGAAGTCTTGAGTAGTCTACATTAATGGGTTGAATTCAAGCCATATTTGATCAGTATTTTAAATGTCTTCTTGCTGTTGTAAATCATTGTGGCTCTTATGGATTTAAATATTAAAGGGGGAATTGTAAATATCAGACAGGATTCATTTACAATTTACATCAGCACTCCACAAAATATTAAGTAAACCTACACATGGAACACTGAATTTGGTATTTTCCTGACCTGCAAATGTCTTTCGTTTCATTTAGCATTGCCTTTCATATGTCCTTCCTGTTGTAATTTTTAGAAGCTCTGTAACTTTTCAGGAGCAATCAACTGGGTTTAAAGCTATACTATTCACATTGATAACCGTATCTAAATAAGAAAAAAAAGATCAGCAATCAGGATGAGAGACTTACTCATCATGAACAAGTTTCTCAATCATAATTGAAACAATCATCTCTCGGTGAGATAGACTTTGTAAATTATTGTATTAAAAAGAGTAAAATGGTTTGTTTCTTGTGATAAGTCATAGCTAAGTCTAGGTAAGTCTCACAGCTGCTTTCGCCAGTGGCACTGGGCAGGTTGTACAACAGGTGGGGGAGAAGAAGCAAGTAAGTGTGTGGGAGGCATTGGTCACAATGGTCACTACCTGAACCTGTAAGTCCCAGTAGCTGTCCCACCTTAGGTTATATTGATGCAGGTCTTGAACTGGCATCCCTCCCCATTCTGAGTGCAGAACACTTTTTGCTTCAGTGTGGGGGGGGGGGGTAGAGGAAGACTTGAGTTCAAATTGATCTGAATTCAGCAGTATCCACAAGTGCAGAATTAGCCAATGATCGGTCCCTTGCAGTCCCTTGGACTGCAAGGCGAACAAACCGGCCAGTCCTAGAGGAGATCAGCCCTGACTGCTCCTTAGAAGGCCAGATCCTGAAGATGAAACTCAAGTACTTTGGCCACCTCATGAGAAGGAAGGACTCCCTGGAGAAGAGCCTAATGCTGGGAGCGATCGAGGGCAAAAGAAGAAGGGGACGACAGAGAATGAGATGGCTGGATGGAGTCACTGAAGCAGTTGGTGTGAGCTTAAATGGACTCCGTGGAATGGTAGAGGACAGGAAGGCCTGGAGGATCATTGTCCATGGGATCGCAATGGGTCGGACATGACTTCCCTCCTAACAACAACAACACGGGTCACAAAAGCCCGGGGAGGAATGAGAATAGGAAGAAAAGCACAAGGAGAGGGGGGCTCAGAGAACTCTAATTGACCCTAATCCAGTTCAAAGGAAACTGAAAGAATATCACGAATCATTGGCAGACTGGTTTGATTCTCAGCAATTTATCGATTATCTGTTTAGCACATTTATCTGCCATCTCTGCCCTAATATCACTGAAGACTGGTTTTTATACCCTACTTTTCTCTAACAGAAGGTGGCTTACAGTCATCTTCCCTTCTCCCTACGAAAGGCTTGTAGGTGGGGCTGAGAGAGCTGTGATGTTACTGCTCTTTGAGAGCAGCACTATAAGGGCTGTGATGAGTCCAAGGTCACCCAGCTGGCTGCCTGTGGAGGAGCTGCAGTTTCAAAAATCCCACATGTCAGGCCATCAGCCACCAGAAGTCCACCTAACATAACAGCAGCTAAAGCCAGATGAAAACATCTAAATCCATAGAATGCAGAAGAGGTGGGCACCTGCAATCTGCCATCAGGAAGGATGTGGTGGACTTACGTCACCATCATGCTCACATAATGTCTGCAGGGAGAAAGCGAGCACATCATGTAATTTTGCTAACTTGTCCCTCTTGCCAGAGAAATCACCTGTGATATTGGCCTTGGCCTGCGGGAAGAAAAAAACAGCGGTGAGGGGGCTGATCTCGGTGAGCAAGTAGATAAGGCAGGGGAAAGGCAGGGTAAAAATGATGTAAGTTAAAAAGTGAATTTCACTATGCCTCTTAGCGAACCTGCTTGGTAGATTAGATAAGTAAGAGATCCAAGAAGTGGGTCCTGGTAGGCTCACCAGAAAGCACGTTTCTATTGATCCACCACACCTGGGAACTAGAGATGCTGAGGCCTGCATAAAAACTTGAGGGTGGGGGGATTGTGAGGGGAATGGAATCACCTTTTCCCCCTCAGAGGTCTTTTTGGGATTTACTTGGTGTAAAAAGTAGCTTAAGTTCGATAGTATCACGTATATTTGCTTCTTCCTCAAATTCTTGTACTCCCTCCCTGCAAAATCCCAGAAGAAACCCTTTTTTCCCCATGACTTCAAAATTGTTGGTAATTTTACATCTCTCCTGGCAGCCAGTCTTGAGTAAACTCAATCAACGAAGTCTGTAGATAGATCATGTTTTGCATGCAAAGTGTTTGGTGTTCAGTCCCTATGAGAATGGATGTAGTTCTCTCTCTCTCTCTCTCTCTCTCTTTCTCTTTCACCAGCAGCTCCTCTTCCTGTTTGTTGAAATTACATTAAAAAAAAACAAAACCTTATTTATCCCTTATACTAGCGATCCCCAACCTGTGGGCCGCAGACCACATGTGGTCCGTCGACTAATTGGAGGTGGGCCCCGAAGGACGCCTTCATCCCCCCCCCCCGGCCCTTTACAACACACTTCGGATGTCATTATCTCCTATCACTTCCAGATGGGACTATCTCGTTGCAGAGAAACAAGCTCAAGGTTCCCATTGATTTGTCATTGTTATGAGTTAAAATTTCCATGAAAATAAAATGTTCCTTATTTTCATTGTTGTGGCATGTCTGTACCTTATTTTGAAGGGATGTTTAAACATTACCATAGCGACCAGAGTCAGAGAGCGTTAGGGCAGTGGTTGAGAGTAGAGGAGTAAACTACCCCCCCCCGGGCCTCAGTAAAATTGTCAAGCGTTGAGTGGTCCCCGGTGATAAAAAGGTTGGGGACCACTGCCTTATACCATTCTTTACCCAAAAACTTTGGGTTGGTTGGTGTATTTATCCCTCTCAAACTATTTTATCCTCCCAAAAATGTAAGTTTGGTTGAAAAATAAAAGTGATTTTTCACAGTGGGGAATGTGTCAATACAGACTGGTATCCCTATACCTATGTGAGCCTGTGGCCAGTATTATACTATTAATATATATATAAGGACTTGTCACTGATGAAAGAACTGAAAATGGAGATTACCTGGATTCCGTTTTGACAGAAGTCCTAAAGAATAAAGAAACAAGGAAAACCACAAAAATAGGACATTTTTCTTTATTTATCATACTGCCAGTGGATAGGTCTGTTCCTCTCTGTTTGAAAAATAAAAGTGACTAGTCCAAGTGACCTTCATAGCAGGGAGAGGGACTGAAATCCAGTCTCAGTACTTCAATCACTTTACCACATTAGCTTTATAGTCAGCAGAAGGTGTCAGGTGTTTAAAATAAGGTGGTAGGGCATTTAATTCCTATGGCTGCTGTGATACAAACTTGAGAAATATTTCTTGCTGTGTATGCCTCTTTACAAAGTAAATAGACAATATTTGTCTTGAAAAGAAAAAGTATTTTTAATGAAAAAATATGGCCAAGTTCCTTGGTGTCTTAATCTTCAAATACAGTTGTGGGATTAAATGTGCAGTCTCATCCTAAACAATGAATTGTTGAAGGCTTTCATGGCCAGAGTTAACTGGCTGTTGTGGTTTTCCCAGGCTATGGGGCAGAGGTCTCAGGCCCTGACATTTCCTAGTAACTGTGGCTGGCAGTTTCAGAGTTGGGACATGGTAAGCTGGGAATCTCTCCGTGCCCAAGTATGGAGTGCTGGCCATTTTATTTATTTCTCTGGGGGAGATGAGTGGGGGGAATACATCACATTCATGTCTTATCAGGGAGTGTCTCAGGGGTTGGACTGAAACTAGGAAGCTCCTTGCCTGTCTGACTCAGTTTCTTGACAATGAAATTAATTATCTAAACTGGGTTGTACAAGCTAATGGATACTCCAAAAAAGGAAATCAAAAGAGCTATAAAACCAAGAGAAAAAAAAAACATAACTGAGGAAAAACAGTCCTCTGCAAGGAAAGTATTCTGCCATACATCAAGGGAATGACCATCTGGTTGGGAAAACTGAAAAAAAACAAACACATAACCTTCAAACAGTCTTCAGAACCACCAAAAAATAAATCAGTGACACCCTGACGCTCACTAGGCATGTTGAACACATACCTAGTGCTCTGAGGCTCCTTGAACCCCTTCCTCCTAACACATATACAAATTCCTCCCCCCATAACCCTTGTCCTAACCCCTCCCTGACCTCTCACTTGCCTGACCTCTTCCCTGGTCCCTCCGTCTTCTCTCCCACTTCCCTGGTCTCACCTACTTCTCTCCCACTTCTTCCTACCTTCTACCTCCCCCCACCCAGACTTCATCCTCTCCCCCCTGGACTCCCTGCTCTCTACCACCCCCTCACCAAGACTCCTTTGTCCCTCCCCCCCTACCCAGGCTCTCTCCCCCCCAGACTCCCCCCCCCCACCTGGAATTACACCTCATCTCAACACTTCAGAAACTGTTTTCCCTGGAAAAAATGAATGCTTTGGAGGATGCTCTCTAAGGCAGTATACCCCACTGAAGTTCCTCCACTCCCACTCCATGAGTTTCCCAGTCTGGATCAAACAACAATACCTTCCCTATCCCTCACTGATAGCCAGGGAGACAATGCAACTGCATTAGAGACCAACAACATTTTCCAGGGGAATGAACGTTCAAGAGTCAAAGCTCCCTTTGTTAGATAAGAGAGCGTTGACTCTCAAAAACTCATTTCCTCAAAATCTTCTTGGTCTCTAAAGTAGCACAGGACTCACATCTAAAGGCTTTGAAAGTTTGGTATTCTGCTGCCATAGGAATAAAAATTCATTTATTTGTCCATTCAGTTTTAATGCCAATAGGCTTCAAGTTTTGTGGAGCATAACATTATGAAGGGAAACATTGTTACCCTGGATGAGAATATAAAAATCTATAACTTTGAAAGGTATTACGGCAAGAGTTAAAGCAGGTCTGATTAGCTTGGGGATAAAGAGAACCTTAAACAATTCTAATATGCATGCTTTGGGTTTTTTTTTTTTAAACTACTCAATGAAGTTGCGTCTTCAGCTCATGCTCTGATGAATAAATTAAACTTAAAACCAGTTATTCTTGAAGTAAGAAGACCAAATTCAAGAGCTTTTAATAAAGTGTATCGACAAGGGATAATGTAACTACTTCAATAGTGGTTTGAGCTGGATCTTCAATGCAGATAGAAAATGAGGAATGATTTCAAATTTTGTCATTGTTGTTTCCAACCAGAAATCTCTTTATTTTTCTTCTTCCTTTGAAAGGTCAACCTCGGACTCTTTATCTGTGTCCCATTACCGCTTCACTGACTTATTTTTCCCACTTGAGTTTTTAACATTGTATAGGCACCAATAAATTGACAAAATATATGTGATACAGTCATTTAACAGACAATTTACATATATTGTTATGTACTGATACCACATAAATTCAGTATAAAATCCATAAGAAATGCTACAGTTATAACTTAATGAGCCAAACTGACAGTGGAAGATTTGGTAATCAAAACTATTGACAAAAATATAAATAAATATTATTTCAAAAAATGAAATCCAGGAACTCACTCCTCTCTCGAGTTGTGGAGGAGCCCTCAAGGGTTTTAAGAAAAACAGACAGCTTGTTTTCCACAATGCTTGTTAGTTATTTGGAATATTTCTGGCTTGCCCTTCTTCTGTGTAACACTCCACACAGTTCAGAGATTATAAAAGCAACAGTGATAACAAAATTTGACAGTAAAATATTTATAATAAAACCAGCAGAGAAATAAACAGAAAGCACCCACAAGTGTCAGCATGCAAGATATAAAAATGTATGTACTCCCAGATGCTTTCCAAAGTAGAAAATAAATCTTAAAACAAAATGCTGGAAGATGGGTAGCAAGATAGATTTCCTGTGAGAGGGACTTCAGAGCACTGTAAAATCACAAGCATGATATGCATCCTCCCCAAACAAAACCAAATGAGATATGCCTTAAATAAAATGTCAAACAAGCTAGGACGTTCCAAGATCCTGTCATTATCCAGTCCTCCTGCAGGGTTGTTATTTCTTTTTCACTATTTCACTTTGTAAGATACAGAGATTTATTCCTCTTGTTCTATTTTTTGTTTTGTTTTTTATGAAGAAGGATTTCTCTTTGATTTCTCTTCGGAGGAACATTTGTAATGTTTGCCCTTGAAGTTGTGAATAGGATGGCTTGGAAAGACATCTCCTGTCTCTGAGCATCTACAGAGTGAGATTCTAAAATTCTGCAGGACCTCCCTTCCTGTTCTTCACCACTTTGAATTCCTCAAAACCAAATTGATTAGATATTAAATACTTAAAAAGAGGGAAAGAAAAGGATTGATCGATTTCAGGGAGAAACTGGGTAACAACTAAGGATGTCAGCCTCCATCTGGGACCTGGGGATCCCTCAGAATCTCAGCTCATCTCCAGACTGTAGAGATAAGTTCCTCTGGAGAAAATGGATACTTTGGAGGGTAGACACTATAGCATCATATCCTACTGAAATCCCTGTCCTCCTGAAGCTCCATCCCCAAATCTCTAAGATTTTCCCAATCCGGATCTGGCAACCCCATCCCAGTCCCCTGCTGGTTGCCCAGGGAGACCTCGAAACCCTAGTAACAACCCTACCTCTCAGTTCTTTCCTAATTCATTCTTGGTTTCATCCTCCCTAGTTCCTTCCTAACTTCTTCTACAGTCTAGTCATACCAGTTCCTAAACGTTCTATTTTTCTCCAGAGATCCACACTTTTCTCCAGAGGGCAGGAACCTTAAAGTTCCATTCTTAAGTTATTTTGATAATGTGGGAGGTATCACCCCATCCAGAACCTTCTCACATGGGAACGTGGGTCTTCTTTGGACAGCACACTTTCCCAGTAGAGATGGACTTGAGGCTATATTCTCAAATGTTCTCCCCAGGTTTTTGGTAGTCCTGTCTGCTATCTTTATGCTGAGCTGAATCATCTGTGGTTTATGGAATCTGTCCCTTCAAGTGACAGGCTTAGGCCCTAAGTACAACTCTCTCTCTTCCCATGAATGAGTGTGTCTACTGGAATATGATAGAACTGGGTGGTTGGTAGTTAGGACTCCAGCTATTGTTAAGTCTGTGTTGTGCCCTGCTTTGCTATTCTGCACATTAAAGAAGGTTTTGAAGACATCCTGCCTGCTGTGTGTCTCTGGCCTTAGGATAGACCATTTACCCACCACAGTGAATACTTTTCTTAGAGCATTATTCACTTAATGAAGCGGTGCAAGATTGAAAAAGGTGGCAATGGTTGAGCCATAGGATTGCTAAAAGTCAGACATGACTGAATGGTTAACATCATCCTCGCTACACTTTATGGAAGATTCAAATGAGTAGCCATGTTGGTTGACGTAGCACAATAAAATTAGAGTCTGGTAGCACCTTTAAGATCAACAAAGATTTATTCAAGGTGTGAGCTTTCGAGTGCAAGCACTCTTCCTCAGATTTTATTGACATTACGGAAGAGTAAAACAAAACAGACCTGATGGTCATGGGTGCTCTTCTGCTTCTCCTGTGGAAGCAAAGGGGTGGGATGGCAAAATGCCTCCTCTTCAGACCTCAGTGGCTGGATTTCTCAAAGGAACACATGATAATATCCATCTCTTTGGTCCTCTCTGCTGCTGTTATGGAAGCAGGTCATGATAGGTGAGATTTCATAGCCTAGACCAGGGGTAGTCAAACTGCGGCCCTCCAGATGTCCATGGACTACAATTCCCAGAAGCCCCTGCCCGCAAATGCTGGCAGGAACTTCTGGGAATTGTAGTCCATGGACATCTGGAGGGCCGCAGTTTGACTACCCCTGGCCTAGACTAATGAACATTCCTCAAGTCCTGATGAAAAATTTCCACATCTGTGAGCTTGGCTTTTAAAGCCTGTCACAGAGTGCTTCTCCCATCACAATACTCCACGATCCCTTTGGTCATCATCCAGTGCAGGGGTAGTCAACCTGTGGTCCTCCAGATGTCCATGGACTACAATTCCCAGGAGCCCCTGCCAGCGTTTGCTGGCAGGGGCTCATAGGAATTGTAGTCCACGAACATCTGGAGGACCACAGGTTGACTACCCCTGATCTAGTGGTCTTATGCAGTTGCCTGGCTTTAGTATGGCTCAGTTAGCTGTCGTGAGGGGAAGGTCCTTCTAGGTTGTGACTCCTACCCTGTAGAATGCACTCTCAGAAGACACAGGTGCCCTGCCTGCCAGACTTGTTTCATTGAGAGCCAGTTTGGTGTAGTGGTTAGGAGTGCGGACTTCTAATCTGGCATGCCGGGTTCGATTCTGCACTCCCCCACATGCAGCCATCTGGGTGACCTTGGGCTCGCCACGGCACTGATAAAACTGTTATGACCGAGCAGTGGCATCAGGGCTCTCTCAGCCTCACCCACCTCACAGGGTGTTTGTTGGGGGGAGAGGAATGGGAAGGCGAATATAAGCCGCTTTGAGCCTCCTTCGGGTAGAGAAAAGCGGGGTATAAGAACCAAGTCGTCGTCGTCGTCATCGTCGTCGTCGTCGTCGTCTTCTTCTTCTTCTTCTTCTTCTTCTTCTTCTTCTTCTTCTTCTTCTTCTTCTTCTTCTTCCTCTTCTTCTTCTTCTTCTACATGAGAGGCTGAATTATTTAGGTAGGGGGGCACTTTTAATAGTGATATGGTGTTAACAACATAGTTTAATAATTTATTTTTATGTTAATATTTTATTGATTGATTTGATTTCTATACCGCTGCTCTCGATCGACTTGCGGCAATTTACAATAAAATGATAAATATTTGTTATTTGTTTTAGGTTGTTTTCACCTTATTGGTGCCACGAGACCCTTTGGATGAGCAGTGACAACAAAAATTAAATCTAATAGATAAACACTATGCCTCATTCTCTGAATCCTCCCTGACTCTGAATTCTCTGAATCCTCCCTCCCATGAGTATGGTCAAGTAAAAACAAAGCTTTTCCCCATTCCTGCATATCCCAACAACATTTCTCAGAAAAGGCAGTAAATTTCTGGATTCAGCATTTCAGCCCTGGTCTAACATTTCTCTTTGTTTGTTTTGTTTTTTTAATCCTTTCCTCCAACAAAGCAAAAGTGAATTAAATCTGCTATAATATCATTATGAAGTTCTGGGACAGTGTCTAGGACAGTAAAACTGTAATCTTGTCAGTGGCCTCTAGGTACTATTGAAATATTTCTAATAGGATAATACTATTACTGATATTTATATTCTTCAGGAAATTGATCAAATTTTGTCTAGTCCACAAGTGTACACTCAGCATAGGCATTTTTATATATCTTCCTGTCACTGTTTTGCTTGGTAAACTGTGCTTTATGAGGCATTATTTTGAAGATCAAGAACACCGTTCTAAATTTCTGGGTTTCCTTGTTTCTGGAGACATTTCTTTATTGCTTGAGCTCACTGCTGGGACGAATCAGGAAAAAATAATCAAACAGTAATGAATGCAAATTCAGTGCATGTAACAAGGGCATCCCCTTCCTTTAAAAAGCCTCCCCCCATTGCAGTCCGAGGCAGAGTTACACCTTAGAAAAGTGTGACTCTGCTTAGGTTTACACAGTAAGATTACAAAGAAGTATGACCGAAAAGCAATTGTTTCTTTCCCTTATTGTCTTGTTGTGGTACTAATTCTTTTTCATTGTTCCATTATTATTTGTCACTCTTATCAGATAATACAGTTGGGTTTCGTACAGTAACACAAGTGAGCACATTTATTTTTATATCAGTTCCTTCAGGATTGTGTTATTGTTGCTGCTTAATTATTTAGCATAAATTCATTGCATTTAGTAGTAGCTATGGGGCACAATTTACATAAAGAGATGCAGAGATACTGACTCGCGGGGTTCTCTTTTCCCTCTTAATTGTAATGACTGTTACCAACACAATATATGGTGCGATGCTATCATGATGTCCCCCTCCTCTTGCAGTCCAGGATTTGAGGCAGGAATGTGATGATGCATCCTCCGAAAGGCCAGATCTGTGGATAATTAAACCCAGAGACTGGGGCAAAGCACAAACAAGACAGATCTTTCTACAAACCTGAAAAACTCCTCCAATTTGAAGCAAAATCTAAAATATATATAAAAAAACAAAACAAAAGAACATTGAGGGGTGGGTAGGTAGGGAGGAAAGAGAAAATAAGCAGAACATTTTACATTGATATTTACATGGATATTTTAGAATATTTTATACCAAATATGCACCAAATTAGCTCCTGTCCTGAGATCATATTGAAAGCTACAGTTTTGTTCCTACAAACAAAATACTTGCTACAATGCTTAGGGCTAATCCTGCGTTGAGCAGGGGGGTGGGCTAGATGGCCTGTATGGCCCCTTCCAACTCTATGATTCTATGATTCTAACATATCATCATAAAGAACTGTAATAGCATTTATTAGAACTCCACATGTACACAAGCTTGGTGTAGTGGTTAGGAGTGCGGACTTCTAATCTGGCATGCTGGGTTCGATTCCCCCCTCCGCCACATGCAGCCAGCTGGGTGACCTTGGGCTTGCCATGGCACTGATAAAGCTGTTCAGACCGAGCAGTAATATCCAGGCTCTCTCAGCCTCACCCACCCCACAGGGTGTCTGTTGTGGGAAGAGGAAAGGGAAGGCGAATGTAAGCTGCTTTGAGAATCCTTTGGGTAGAGAAAAGCGGCACATAAGAACCAACTCTTCTTCTGACCAAGCAGTAATATCAGGGCTCTTTCAGCCACACACTGACAAATCAATTTTTACCTCAGTCTGGGCATGTTCCTGCTGACTAGGTTTCATTTATCCAGGCCTTTGCTAACCTCCTTATAGTTTTCTCCTGCTCCTGAGTCTGAAGAAGAAGAATTGGGTTTTATACCCCACTTTTGACTACCCAAAGAAGTCTCAAAGTGGCTTACAATTGCCTTGCCTTCCTCTCCCCACAACATACACTCTGTGAGGTAGGTGGGAGCTCTGACAGAACTGCTCTGAGAAAACAGCTCTAACAGTACTGTGACTGGCTCAGGGTTACCCAGCATGTGTTGCATGTGTAGGAGAAGTGAGGAATTCAGATTAGAGGCTGCTACTCTTAACCACTACACCAAGGTGGCTCTCTGCTGTACCTTGGCCGCCTACCTGTTGACCTGCCATCCTTGTGTCTATGTGCTCACCCAGTAAACAATGAGACAGTCCCAAATTCTTAAACATTCTTCCATAGGGAAAGTGCTTCAGGTATTTTGTCCTTTGGGTTATCTTTTCTGCACCTTTTCCAGTTCTACTGAAATACGCCCTTTGTTTGAGAAAGGAGCAATGATAACAGTATGAAGGATTCCACTGTGGAGGCACCAAATATTTATACCAAGACATTATGATGCTAGTATTTGTATTTTTAGTTCATTTTAAAAGTCATCTCTGGAGATGAATTTGTCTTTTCCACTGTTACAACAAGTGGAGTTGACATTTTCATTGAGTTTTCCATCATGCCTCCAAGATATTTTTCCTGCTTACTCACTCCTAGGTCAGATCTCATTAGATTTCATCCTGTGTGAAATAAAGCTTTGTCATCTTTGTCCTTTTGGAGTGCTTATGAAATGTGCTTGTGTATTAACCATAATGAATAATTTGAGGTCATCTGTGTCATTTCACTGTTTTTGATTTTGATTCCACGTTTATGAACAATTTAAATATCACCAATCCCAATGCTGCATATTTTTGATAAAACATCCGTAGTTTCTGTTTCTTGATTACTCGGCTGACTTTAGTACAGAATAGTGCTTGCCACAGCAATCGATCAAAGAGTTGTTCTGCATTATTCTTAAGCCCCTGTTAGTAGAAGAAGAAGAATTGGTTTTTATATGCAACTTTTCTCTACCAGGAGTCTCAAAGAGGCATAAAATCACCTTCCCTTTCCTCTCCCCACAACAGACACCCTGTGAGGTGGGTGAGGCTGAGAAAGCCCTGACATTACTGCTCGATCAGAACAGCTTTATCAGTACTGTGACGAGCCCAAGTTCGCCCAGCTGGCTGCATGTGGAGGAAGACCGGGAATCAAACCCGGCTTGCTAGATTAGAAGCTGCTTCTCCTAACTGCTATGCCAACTGGCTCTTGTGAAAGCCCAGAATCTGGAGTGCAAATATGTTTTCGTTACATACAGTGTTGAAGTCTAGAGGAAGAGGGATTCTGCTTTAAGATGTACTTGTTTTGGCATCTTGCAGGTGACCATGTGACTAAACTGTTCTTTCCCTGGATGTAATAAGTCATGACATGCCTCTAGGAGCTACTGTAATCAGTTTAATTTTCAACATGACTTCATCTGTGAATACTTATATTTGAAGACTCGGGTCATGGACAAATGATAAATACCTTTCTACAAACAGGAGGAAAGCCGCAGGTTTGCAGAAAAATCCAAAAACTTAAAAAGACAAAATAATAGAAACAAAGCTTTAAAAACTGGATGCCATGCAGACTGATTCCGCACAGGGAATAAGCCCTGCCTTACTGTTCGTCTGGTGGCAGGGCAGATCCTGTGTTCTCATGATGTTGGCACTGACCCAGCTCTGGCCAAGGGCTGGCCTGATTCAGGCCCCCATTCTTCCCACACTAAGGGAATGCGGATTCTTACATGGCCCTTTTCATGCTGGAGGCACCATCGGTGGCTATGTTGGGGAGTGGGGAAGGTATAAGAGCTGTCAGGAGAAAGAAAAGAGGAAATAATATGGAGGGTGGGGAATACAGGGGAACGTGAGGTTGTGCATAAGTTGTGCAGATTCCCCTGAATACAGCTGGGCCCATAGCAACCTTAGCCTGATCAGGCTGGTGGCTAGCACCATGCAATTCAGTCAGAGTTTTCCTAGGGAGAAGTTTTGGTGGGAGGGGGAGAGACAGAGAGAAAGCTGATGACAGAGGGGAAAATATATTGGCTGATAGGTAGGAAGGACAGATGAAAGCTGGAAAAGAGGATATTCTGTAGGAACTTTTCTTTTTTGGAGGGAGAGGAATTAGTTGGTAAAGGGAAAATGAGATTGACCCTGCAAGTACTTACAGGTCCTCTGCTTGTAATATCTAATATAATAATATCATTGCTCAGGCTGACAAAGGTGATTATGCTGCAAACATTAGGATGCTCATATATGCAAACACATTTGGAAATTCCATTAAACGGTGAAGACTGAGATGTGATATACTTGACCCTGATAAGAAAATGTATGCAAGCAGAAACTCAGATTAAAAGTGTAAATGGAATACATTGTCCCAAGACATTAGAATGTCATATTTAGTAAGTTGTTACACCTTAAGAGAGCAAAGGCTACCGAAGTTTGATTGACTTTAGTGGGGGGAAATACTTTTAAAAGTTTTTAAAACATTGGTATATAGGAGCATTTATGACTGTCTTAAAGTGATACTGAACTCCGGCTTAGCAAAAAGGTACTGAGCTGATGTCTGCACATTCCTTCTGATTTTAGGCAGGTTAGATCTCATTTGATTTTGTCCTTGTGAAACAAAGCTTTGTCTTTTTGGAGTTCTTATGAAATGTGCTTTTGTATTAACCATAATGAATAATTTGAGGTCAACTGTGTTATTTCACTGTTTTCGACTCCACATTTATGAACAATTTAAATATCAATCCCAATGTTGCATTTTTTTGATAGGACCTTCAGCAGTTTCTGTTTCCTGATTACTTGGCTGACTTTAGTACACAGTAGTGCTTGCCTAGGGAGAGGGCTTTCTCAGTCATGGCACTCATGTGTGTGAACTCTCTCTTCATGGAGATTCTCCTATTCCCTTCTGTTCCTGTCTTCTGACAATAGGGGAAGACTTAGACCAGGCTTTCTCAACCAAGGTTAAATGAAACCCCGGGTTTCTTGATGGCCCTGGAAGGCTTTCTCAAATGGGTGGGAGCTAATTAATTTTGAAGATATTTTAAAATGTATTAAACACTTATCAGGTGATATGGCCATATCTTGTGGCGCAGAGTGGTAAGGCAGCAGACATGCAGTCTGAAGCTCTGCTCATGAACTCATGGGAGTTCAATTCCAGCAGCCGGCTCAAGGTTGACTCAGCCTTCCATCCTTCCGAGGTCAGTAAAATGAGGAAGGGGAAGGGGAAGGGGAAGGGGAAGGGGAAGGGGAAGGGGAAGAGTTGGTTCCGCTTTTCTGTACCAGAAGGAGTCTCAAAGTCTTCCCTTTCCTCTATCTGTGAGGGGGTGAGGCTGAGAGAGCCCTGATATTACAGCTCAGTCAGAACACCTTTATCAGTGCTGTGGTGAGCCCAAGGTCACCCAGCTGGCTGCTTGTGGAGGAGCAGGGAATCAAATACCAGCTTGCCGGATTAGAAGTCTGCACTCCTAACCATTATACCAGGGATTCCCAACCAGGGGGTCGTGGACCACCAGGGGTCTGTGGCCTTCCATCTCCTGCCTTAACAGACTTGGCCACAAGGTAGGGAACCAGCCACTTCCATTGCTCCCCCTCCCCTCCTCACAGGCACAAGTGAATTCTCTGGTGGTTTCTGTGCCTATGAGGGGTGGAGCCTGCATGCCTACTCCCATCTTAAATCACCTCATGTCTCTCTCCTAGGCAGTCCTCCTCGAGCCTGCCTGTTAATGTGAGTGGTGATGCCACTTCCAGTGACATGAAACTTCTGGAGCACGGCAGGGAGTCTTGGCAAGTGGACTTTAATTGTATGTTAAGATACAAACGCCTCTATTATAGGTATCTGATGAAGTGAACTTTGACTCATGAAAGTTTATACCTTGGAAAATGTTGCTGGTCTTTAAGGTACTCCTGGACTCAATGCCAGATATTGTGTACTGTACGTTACCTGCTAGCTCACAGTCTTGGCTCACCTTCATATTTACATAGCTAGGGCAGAACTGATGAGGGCCCTTAGGAGAATTGCGGGGACAGCTTGACACTTGCTTCAGGGAGGATAAAAACTGTCAAAAAGGACAGTGAAGTGGGGGCAGAAAACTGGACAGGTGCCAGTGGAAACAGACAGATTATGAAATGCCCTTCACTGACCGCTGATGGGGCCAACTCAGCAGTAAAGGAGAAGGACACAATCACAGCTGTTGACTGAAGGATAAAGTAGGAGTGTGTCTGAGGGGATTCAATGGAATACTGGTAGAACTTTTCATGCCTCCTCTTCCTATAGGAAAAAGGACTAAGATTACCGCTGGAACTGGGATGCCAAAACAGAGGTGCCCTGAATGGCTAACATCATCAACAGCAACTTGGCCAGAAGTATGAGGAAGGGAGGAAACTTTAAATATCTGAACAAGATCAGGACTGAACATCTGCTTTGGGCTGATCCTGCGTTGAGCAGGGGGTTGGACTAGATTGCATGTATGGCCCCTTCCAACTCTATGATTCTATGATTCTATGATTCTATGATCTGCCCTCTTCTTATGGCAGATATTTGTGGCCTGGACTTGGCCAGAGTCATGAGGAGAGGGGAAAGCTGGGAACCAGGGAAGCCACGGCTCTGTACAAACCATGCTGGCTGGGAAGCCATGACCCTGTAAGAAGCATGCTGGCAAAAGTGGCACCAACCTGGCACCTGCCCTTGTGACTTACCACTTGCTTTCAGGCTTGTTAGGTTGTGTGCATTCATATGCAATTGAATTTTTAAAGTATATTTTATCACCTGCTTTGAATCTCCAGGGTGGGGGAAATCAGGCAAGAATGTTTCAATAAACTGAAAACAAGCAAACCAATGAGACATTCATTTGGCAGTAACTGAGACAGGGGCCCCTGCAGTTCCAGAAAGTGGTATAGTGGTTAAAAGCCACAATCTGTGATCTGGAGATCCAGTTTTGATCTGTGCTTGTCCACATGAAGTCTGCTGAGTGCTCTTGGGCTAGTTCTCTCAGCCCCACCAACCTCACAGTGTGCCTTTTGTAGGGAAAGGAAGGGAAACACAATTATAAGCAGCTCAGAGACTCCTTAAGGTAGAGAAAGGCTATAATAACCTACTCCTCTTCTAAGAAGAGAACTGTTGCATACAGTTTGGATTCTTTCACATTTATTTCTACTTTGTGAGATGCCTTGAAGGTTTATTAGGGAGAAAGGAGGAGTTCAAATATTTAAAATAAATAAAACGGCCCAATACTTTACATTGAAAGGGCAGAGAAATCTTGATAACGAAGTGTCTTCAATGAAGTGTATGCATTTAAGTCATAAAGCAATTTAATTTCTGTTGAAATGTTACATAGAGGCAAAGCCTTGGGGCCAAGAGGTTTTACAAACTGACAGGACAACAATTTATTGAAGTATTGACAAACCCTACTATAACTCTGCTGACAAGAAGGAAAGAACATCCACAGGCAATAAAGCCATAAAGACTCCCATGGTATTCTGCAGACATTAGGTTGCTTCTACAATATGTATAGCTACAGAAAGACTGAGGGCAGAATGTTTTCATTCAAATACAGAGACTTTTAAGGCTATGTCTGTCCTTTGTGTGCCACAGGAATGTGAGAGGAAGGGAATTCCACTATCGAGCCTTTGTGAACAAAATGAAGAAATGGGCTGCTCAGGGATTTGTTTTTAGCACCTTCACTCTTTTGGATGTCACAGATGTCTACATGACCATAAACTAATTCAAGAGAGTTCTGTTATGTAGAAAAGACACAGGCTCTTATTCACAGCTACCAGATTCGGTTGTGATTACTGTCTTAGGCAGTTTTAAAAGGAATTTGACAGATTCACGATCTATCAGAGAATAGGCAGAGCATAATAGGTTGGATCCAGGCCATGGTGAATTCAACAACTGAACAGGTTTGGGGCTAGATTCACAGAATACCTGGCCTGGACTACCTGAAATTGTTGTTAAGAGAATAACATGGATTGAAGGAAATGGTAGGCTACTCTACGCTTCGTAGGGGTAAGGTGTGATACACAATGGTGCTGTCCAGTTGCATCTGATGTATGGGACCCCCCAATAGGGTTTCCAAGAAAATTTGTTAAGCAGGGGTGGTTTCCTCTGCACAACTATATTGCACATTAAAAGCATCTTAGCAAAAGTTTGCTCATTTCCAGTCTAAAAAAAAAAACCCAGCACAATGCATAGCAATTCAATCTCTAGCACAAATGGCTGCAAGAATTTACCGACAGCTTATACAGGAAGGAATCACTGATACAAAGAACAGTTTTATACAATCTTCACAATCCGATCATCAAAGGCAGCTGGGGAGGGGGGGGGAGGAGGACGTTATTCCCCAGAAGACTAGAGAAAAGATGAAACTGAAGAACTCATAGGAAGGTGCGGGAAATTTTTAGATGGATTAGAAAAAGAGAACTTGAGTATTCTTTTACATTTTTATCCTAGACTTCCCTGAAGGAGCTGAAGGTGATGTACATAGGTTCCCATCCCTGCCTATTATATCCTTACGTCAACTCCAGGAGGTAGATGAAACTCTGAGAGAATGACGGCCCTGAGATCTCCCAGTGAGCTTCATGGCTGAGAAATGTCTTGAGCCTGGCCCACCCTAATTCCCATCCCATTCTGATCTTTCTATACCACATCTGTTGTCTGCTGGAAGTCTAATAAAGGCTTTGTAAACAGAATTAAATCTCATTTTATTCACTGGGTTGCTCTCTCAGGAAAGTGTTGTTGGGACTGAAGAAGAGCTGTTCATTACCCGAAGGGGTCCCAAAGTAGCTTACAGACCTTTCCTTTCCTTTCCTCTCCCCACAACAGACACCCTGAGAGGTAGGTGAGGCTGAGAGAGCTCAGAGAATTGCTCTGCAAGACCAGCTCTAAGAGAACTGTGACTAGCCACATTGCTGCATGTGGAGGAGTGGGAATCAAACCCAGATTAGAGTCTGCCACTCTTGAATCACCCGAGAGGAGCCGCTCTTTAACCACTGGCAGGGGCTCATGGGAATTGCAGTCCATGAACATCTGGAGGACCACAGATTGACTACCCCTGCACTATACCACATGGTACTCAGCATGAAGCCTAAGAGTTCAATCTCAAACAGAATTAGACCCTTTGAAACATATTCACTCTGGCTAAGATTGCTCTGTAATAGAGACTGAGAGCTTGGAAGAAGCTGAGGATAATTCTGGGGATGAGGAAGAGTCAATGGCCTAGACAGGATATTGTTTATATCACTCGTGCTTCTTTGTCCCTGTACTAAATGAAATTTTCTTGTGAACCGAAGAGACTGGCACCATCACTCAGTATGCCTGGAGAATGTTTCCAGGCTACAGACCACAGCTGGTATATTTTGGAGAACAAGAAACAAACACAGATCAGCTGGGAGAGGAGTAGCTAGCTTTGTCCTCCATGGTCCAGAATAACAATTATTCCTGAACCTCTAGCAATGCAGCCTCTCCAGTGCCTCTTAGGATCTGGCACTTTATTGCCTGTCTTTTAAATGTGAAGGTCTGCATGCAGATATCATTAGCAGGAACTCCTCTCTCTCTCTCTCTCTCTCTCTCTCTCTCTCTGTGTGTGTGTGTGTGTGTGATTTGTCCAAGATATTTAATTAAGGAATGGACGGTGTGGTGAGATTAAGAATGGGAACAGCAGGATCTTTTCAACTGAAGTGTCATTGCCTATATAAAGTATAAGACTTTATACTTATATAAAGTATAAGACTGTGTTTCCCACACAGCTAATCTCATGACTCTGCAAATAAAGGGGATCCTTCTTTTGGGCCTTTGCTTTCAAAGGAAGGTTGGTAAGGAAGGCAGGACGATACAGCACAATTTTATCGGATCTCAGCAACGAAGCAAAGTTGCTACTTGGATGGGAGACCACCAAGGGAGATTCTGCAGAAGAAGGCAATGACGAACTCCCCTCTGCTTCTCCCTTTCCTTGAAAGCCCTTTGCTGGGGTCATCCTAAGTAAGTTGTGACTTGATGGCATTTATGTGCTTTCAAGAAAGGCCAATGCAACTAACATGCCCCATTAAACAAAATTTATATGATAGTTACCTTCATGGACCTTTGATTATAATAGACCCAAGTTATATGGCTTAAAATATAAAATATAAGGTATAAAATATAAGGTATTGTGTTGAAAACTTTGTTAGTATCCTTGAAAAAAAAACAATTAAGAAATAAGTTCACTGATGAAGTAAAATACGAAAATTAGGTTTTGTTTGTAGGAACTTGTCTGTTGTTTGAATAAAGTTTTTGCCATCGCTAGCTTGAAAATTTCTTTCTTGGCTACCCATTAAACAAAACTGGCTGACAACTCTCAAATTTAAATTTGATGCTCTGTTTTTAGTCACCCTGGAAGTCATTGGTTGGCCACTGCGGGAAACAGGATCCTGGAAACGATGGACCATCAGATCCAGCAGAGCTTTCTTTATGTGCCTCTCATAACTGTCCCTCCCATAGTTCAGCTCAGCAATAATGTTAAAAAAAAACAGTTTGAATTGCATAACAGCACGTAAGGGGTTTCTAAAAAATACAACAGTAAGATGATTAAAATCACCTTGGTGTGGCTAGCCTCATAACCAGCCCAGCCAAAAAGTATGCAGATTTCTATTCCGATTGCTTAAAATTATGTTGTATAATGGGTGGGAATAATAGAGTTGGAAGGGACCTCCTGGGTCATCTAGTCTAACCCCCTGCACTATGCAGGGCACTCACATCCCAATCGCTCATCCACTGTAACCTGCCACCCCTTTGCCTTCACAGAATCAGCCTCTCCGTCAGATGGCTATCTTGCCTCTGTTTAAAAATTTCCAACGATCAAGAACCCACCATCTCCCGAGGAAGCCTGTTACACTGAGAAACCGCTCTAACTGTCAGGAACTTCTTCCGGATGTTTAGATGGAATTTCTTTTGAATTAATTTCATCCCATTCGTTCTGGTGCTGTAAGAGAGCAAAAATAAGAGGTGTTCAAAATAGGATGTGGTGTCTTAACAGGTAAGGACAAATACTGTTTGCAACCTGGATTTTTTCTCAAATTGATGTACAAAGAACAATGACTACCTCAGTGACCCCTTCAGTGTTGTGTCTCAATGGCTCAGTGACACCCCAGAATTGTCAAAATCATGCTGACAGGCCAAAGGAAAAAGGGACCTGATGGGAAATGAAACCAATACAAATGCTGAACAAAGTTGGAAAAGGTTTCATTGCCATTATGCAGCGGCCATTCCTACAAATGATGTTCTTCTTATCCTTAGGCTGGGATTTGCTTCATACTGTGCCATAAGCTGGCTCAACTCTGCTGTGTGTATGGACTGTGTTTGGTTCCAGTGGCAAAGAGAAAGCAAAGGTCAGAATGCCAGGTTGTGGATGTCCCAGGCACATTGGGACATGTTAGCCCAGCTGCTCTTGTGTCAAGCAACAGCTTGTCCTTATCCTTCTCGGAGACACGAATCTTAATGTTTTCCTTTGTTTGATTCATCTTAAAATTATGGTGGCCGACCCTGGACACAAATGCTTAAGGGACCATTAAGGGACACAAATGCTTAAGGGCCCATATTCTTATCATTTCCCCCCTTTTCTATTAGTACTGGATGCTGGATGCTTTAATTAAGGATAGAATATTTCACAGGGGTGGTTTTGATCGTTATTATTACTTCTTTATTGATTGTTATTGCCGTATAGTTCATTGATGGTTTTATTCTTTCATTAACGGTGTCCCAGAAGGAATCCAACTGGGAGGGGTTGTAGGATATAAATCTTTTAAATAAAGTAGTGTTCTTTCCGGGCCTAACCACTGTTACACGGAACAGCAATCTGAATCAAGTGCTTTGTCTTGTTTTAAGGTACTGTTCTTGATGCATCGCTGCCAGGCCCTTTCCCTTTTTTCAGAAGTATCACCTTGTTGAACTCATATTTCAGCGCCTCAGTGTAAAATTTACGGTAATAAAGGGTATAAAATACCAATCACTTTTGAGATGTAGCAGCATAGAGTTCAGTGAAGAGTTCATGACTATATCAGTCAAGCTACCCTTTTTTGTGTGAGGAAAAAAATAAGTTATAATTTTCTTTGGATAGATACCTGTTATGACATTTTATCCCTCGGAAGGAGTAAAGATGGGTTAACTTAACCATGAACATGAATCATTTCCTGATTGTGAAAAGTTACACCTTTATCATTTTCTATTGATTCAAAAGTGTTCTATCATCAGTTGCTTGCTATATTTCTGATTTAATTGCATGAAAAATGAACAATTTTAACCAGGGTCATTTTGAGCACTAATTTATTTGAAAATGAGCTGATTAATCATTGAGTTGGAAGAGAACTGCCTGGAGAATCACATGCCTCCCAGGGTAGGAGAATATACCAGATTGCAATGTATTTAAAACAAGGACAACAGTACTATGCCCCCTTGCCTTGGAGTTTTGTAAACAATTTTTATCAGCCGGGATAGTCTGTCTGGGAATGCATTCATCCACAAACGACCACAATTCACTACAAACAGCATCAAAGTTTGTGGAATGTTCGGCCTTGGCAGCCGAACAGGCTTCCTCGGGAGGTGGTGGGTTCTCCATCTCTGGACATTTTTAAACAGCAGCTGGATAGTCATCTGACAGAGAGGCTGATTCTGTGAAGGTTCAATGGGGTGGCAGGTTACAGTAGATGAGCGATTGGGGTGTGAGTGTCCTGCATAGAGCAGGGGGTTGGACTAGATGGCCCATGAGGTCCCTTCCAACTCTATTATTCTATTATTCTTCCACCAACATTGCTTCAGAAAAGACCTTGCCTCCATGCCAATATTGTCTTATGATTACATTTAGGTAAATCAGCCAATCTTCAGACCTAATCTGTTCAGCCCTATTTGAATATTTCAAAGAGCATACAAGCCTTTCCAGAGTTCTCTTTGGTATAGATCCTCCCTTCATATTGCTTGATTCCTTGCCTGTGAAATAATCTCTGCAGGGTAGCTTCTCTGTTTTAAGGCATCAGATAATCTTTGAGTGGCATGGTCAAAACCCATCAGATTGACGTAAATCCTTCTATGCTGGCTGAAGAAACTAGCCGAATGGCAAATATTCTTTAAAATGCTTTGGATGGAAGCTTGAAAAATGTAACAATGAATTTCTATTAATTTGTTTCTTATAGGAGGATACCTTCAACTTTCCCTTTTTATTAATATTCACCATGGGAATATTATCTGTTCCTCACTTACATTTGCTGTAAATTTTATACTAGCATGTTGTTCATTCACCCATGTATTAAACAAATTAAATAATTTTTTCAAAATAATCATCTAAAAATCATGAGTAAAGCTACACATTCTTGAAATAAGGATTAACATGTAAATTACACAGCCACACATTTTCAAGCTGTTTCATAAATAGATTCATGATCTCAGGAGCCACAGCGATCCCCATGGTTATCCCAAACAATTGTAAGTAAAGCTCTCCCACAAACTCCAAGCAATTATTCTCTAGCATTATGTCCATTAAAGAAAGCAAAAATGGGTGAGTGGTCTAGGGTTTCCTTGAGAAGCCAGGAATTTTTTCACAGCTATCCTTGGCCCCCCATGTGGAATATTAGTATAAATTGAAGTCACATTGAATGTAACAAGTAGTGCCCTCTTGGGAAACTGGAGAGGTTTGATGGCATTAATAAAATGAGTTGTATCTTTAAACATAGCATTGGAAGTAGGCATATGTTTTGAATACGGAAATCTAAAAAATCAGAAAGGGGTTCCAAAAAAGAATTACATTGTGAGACAATGGAGCAGTCAGGGACTGGTCTAATGTTCTTATGAATTTTTGGCATAATATATATATACTAGTAGCATAAGCAAGAAATACAACGGGCGCTAGCATGGTATGATGGTGGAGTGTAATGGTGTAATACTGTGAAGTCTTGGGTTTGAAGGGAGGGAGGGAGGGAGGGAGGGAGAAGAAAGCTGCAGTGTCCAGAATACTGGAGGGAGGGAGGGAGGGAGGGCAGGCAGGCAGGCCCCAGACTGGAAGGAAGGCCTCTGACGTCAGTCCTGGGGCAAGGGGCCAATCGGAAGGTATGCTGTGCACGCCTTCTGTTTGGGTCCTCTGTCGTCAGTTCATGGCTTTCCAATTGGCCCCTTGGGGCCGGACTGACAGCAGATGGGCGAATCGGAAGGCACTGTGCGCCTTACGATTGGTCCCTCTGTCATCAGTCCCAGGGCAAGGGGCCAATCTGGGATTTTGATCCCAGACGCGGCCCACCCCAAACGCCCATAGCATTTTATTAATATCGCGAAGTGCGGTATACAGATGTGTAATTTTTGGTTATCCATTTTCCAAGTACACCACTTTCTTTTTACTAATATAATTCAGCCCCAAGCCCTTATCTGTATCAATTCTAATTACCTTCATGATTTCATCAATTTTTCTATTATTAACTTTTTTATAGTATTTGGTATCTGCAAATTGTTTCCTAATTTCCTGTGAGTAGTCAACTTGATCCATCACTATAATGCCACCTCCCTTATCAACTGGTTTTATAATGATGTTCTTATTTGATAGTAAACCCCAGAGTGACTCAAATTCCTGTTTATTTAAATTTAACAACAAACCCTTATGTTATCCTAATTTTTCAAGATCTCTGGGTACCATTTTTTTCAAAAGTAATAATCTCCAGTACATCTAAAGATTGGTTGAAGGATGATTTAATTCTAAATCCAGAAGGAGTTGGTACATTAGGAAATTTAGAAAAGAAATATTTTAACCTCAAAGTTCATACTAACTTTTCCTTCCCCATGTTGGAAAGCATGGTGTCAGTTGTCAGTCTTCTTCCAAACTGCAAAATTCTTAAAAAGTTTGATCGGTTACTGCTATTACATCATGCCCCCAGAAATATTACCTAATGAAAGAAATTGTGTAAGGATGTAATATACTTTTAGAAAGTGACTCCACGAGAACTTCATGAACAAAAATTGCAAGAACCTGACCATATAGACTAGGCAAGTAGTAGGCTCCAAGCCGCTCAATAGAAATTTGACAAGTAACATCAAAGTGATCCAACAAAGAGTTAAATAAGGAAAGTTCACCTTATGGCCATATTTGTTTCAACATTTACAACATCTGTTGATAGGCCAGTAATAACTGGAGTCTCTACCTTTATCATCTGTACACCGCCCGTGGCGAGGTGGGCTTTGTCCGTGATGAGGAAGGGTCCGGATTGGACCCTTCCTCACGACAGACAATCGGAGGGACCAATCGGCAGGCGCGAAGCGCCTGCCGATTGGTCCCTCCGATTCCCAGCCCCAGCAACTGCGAGCCGCGCGCAGCGCGCCTCGCAGTTGCTCCCGGCCTGACGCGGCGAGAGGCGCAAAGCGCCTCTCACTGCGTCAGGCCGGACCCCAAGGGAGCCGCCGACACAAACACAAGACTCCAGCCGCCGAGAAGCTGGAGAGAAAAAAAAAACACCCCCAGAGGAGCCTTTCGCAGCTCCAAGCCGGCGCCCACGAGAGCCAGCAGACAAAAACAAACTCCTGTAGGAGCCCTTCGCAGCTCCAAGCCAGCGCCCAGGAGAACCAGCAGAAAAAAAAACTCCTGTAGGAGCCCTTCGCAGCTCCAAGCCGGCGCCCAGGAGAGCCAGCAGAAAAAAAAACTCCTGTAGGAGCCTTTCGCAGCTCCAAGCCGGCGCCCAGGAGAGCCAGCAGAAAAAAAAACTCCTGTAGGAGCCCTTCGCAGCTCCAAGCCAGCACGCCCACGAGAGCCAGCAAAAAAAAAAACTCCTGTAGGAGCCTTTCGCAGCTCCAAGCCGGCGCCCAGGAGAGCCAGCAGAAAAAAAAACTCCTGTAAGAGCCCTTCGCAGCTCCAAGCCGGCGCCCACGAGAGCCAGCAGAAAAACATTAACCCTGTAGGAGCCTTTTGCAGCTCCAAGCCGGCGCCCAGGAGAGCCAGCAGAAAAAAAAACTCCTGTAGGAGCCCTTCGCAGCTCCAAGCCAGCACGCCCACGAGAGCCAGCAAAAAAAAAAACTCCTGTAGGAGCCTTTCGCAGCTCCAAGCCGGCGCCCAGGAGAGCCAGCAGAAAAAAAAAACTCCTGTAGGAGCCCTTCGCAGCTCCAAGCCAGCACGCCCACGAGAGCCAGCAGAAAAACATTAACCCTGTAGGAGCCTTTTGCAGCTCCAAGCCGGCGCCCACGAGAGCCAGCAGAAAAAAAAAACCCTGTAGGAGCCCTTCGCAGCTCCAAGCCGCCGCCCAGGAGACCCAGCAGAAAAAAAAACTCCTGTAGGAGCCTTTCGCAACTCCAAGCCGGCACGCCCAAGAGAGCCAGCAGAAAAACATTAACCCTGTAGGAGCCTTTCGCAGCTCCAAGCCGGCACGCCCACGAGAGCCAGCAGAAAAAAAAATCCCCTGGAGGAGCCTTTCGCCGCTTCAAGCCGGCGCCCTGGGAGCCCCGGCAGCCACCCACAGCGCAGCTGCTGGGTGCTCCCTGCCCTCATGGCCCCAGAACACAATGGAGCCGCCGGGAAAGCCGCAGAAGAACAAAAAAATGCAGAGGAGACGCCGCCCGCCTCCTCTTTCAGGTAGCCTGTCCCTCGCTCTGTCCCTCGCCTGCCGCTCGCTCTGGTCCCCACCTGCTAGCGCCCATTGTCTTCTTCAAACAATGGGCTTTTTTACTAGTCCTCAATAATATTTCAATAAGACAGAATGCTTCTGTTTTGACTAAATTCAGGTGAAGGACTGGATTTGCCTCCCCCCGCCCCATTCAGATATTGCTAAAGATTCAAAGATCACAAATTTAGAATTGGTCAGTCTTTCCTTCTGACATCTATTTTTGAACAAAAGCACAAAACTGCTGCTCCCAAATTCCAAGTTATAGAACAGCAGCTGGAATGGGCAGTTGAGACTGGACTTCTATAACATGTCCGTGCTTTACAGACTGTGAAAAAAACATATTTCTTGGCAGAAGATGCTGAAAAACTGCAAGGCAGGAATGATATTTTAAATATTGAATAAGTGCAGATGGCAATTCTTTTGAAGATCCGACACTTAACGTTGCACTCGAGAACCACTTGTTTGAATGGGAAGAAAGATAGGATGGGGAGGCAGATTGTTTACTGAAAGGCTCAAGTGAGTGGTGGATGCGTAACCACACGTTTTCTTGGATGAGAGCACTACATACACACATTTCAGCCAGAAGTCTGACTAAGGGTGCTGAGAATTTTGAAGTGAGCATATCATTTTTGACAGCTGTGATCACTAGAGAGGCAAATTTCACATTCGCCCGGTCTCTTATTTGCTATGCAAAACCCAAAGCGAGCACCCTGCCAAGCACCTTTGCAGCTGTGCATTTTCTGAGCCAATGGAGTTTCATTTCCCCCAGCCTTGCATTCGTACCTGCAGAATAGTTGAAGTGGATTCCCCTCTCCCCCAGGTAAGTTATTAAAGGACAGCCAGGTGGTGGTAGCACTGGTGAAAAACTATGACTTTCAAGAGGCTGTGTAAAAAATGGCCATGTGTGAATTATTGCTGATTCAGACAGATCAGCTGTCATTAATGCTGATCACGCAGACACAGATAAACACCAAAGATCATGGCTTAAAACCCCGACAGTATTAAAAGATGGTTGCTTTTGTCCATTTCTCATGAAGCAATAGATGCAAAGCATGGCACAGTGTCAATAACATGAGTGTAGGGGGGTAATGTACACTGCCACTGTGTATGCAGAGAAAGAAAGCAGCTTGAACTGCATCTAAGCCACCCAGACTGCTTAGGACTAGATGGGGTAGTCAACGTGTGGACCTCCAGATGTCCATGGACTACAGTTCCCATGAGCCCCTGCCAGCATTTGCTGGCAGGGGCTCATGGGAATTGTAGTCCATGGACATCTGGAGGTCCACACGTTGACTACCCCTGGACTAGAGTACTTGCATGATTGCTTAAAACAGGAGTACATTGGCACCTCTGAGGATCATAGAATCATAGAATCATAGAGTTGGAAGGGGCCATCCAGGCCATCTAGTCCAACCCCCTGCTCAACGCAGGATCAGCCCTAAGCATCCTAAAGCAGTGGTCCCCAACCTGCGGGCCGCGGCCCGGCGCCGAGCCGCAAAGGCCATGGCGCCGGGCCGCGGCTCCCTCTCCCCGCCCCCCCCGCAGTAAAAAACTTCCCAGGCCGCAAGCTTGCGGCCCGGGAAGCTACTTACTGCGGGAGGGCGGGGAGAGGGAATCAGGGCCGGGCCGCGCCCGTGCAGGCCATGCCCGCGCAGCCCGATCCGCGGGCGCAGCTGGCGGGCGCGGCCCAATCCGCGGTCGTGGCTCGCGGGCGCGGCCCGATCCACGGGCGTGGCTCGTGGGCGCAGCCCGATCCGCGGGCGTGGCTCGCGGGCTTGGCCCGAAACGTGGGCGTGGCCCGCGCGGGCGCGTCCCCGCGGGCGCGGCCCGATGCCCTGCTGGTCCCCAGCCTAATAAAGGTTGGGGACCACTGTCCTAAAGCATCCAAGAAAAGTGTGCATCCAACCTTTGCTTGAAGACTGCCAGTGTATGTTGCTTATTTCAATAGTTATTTTCTTTATTTATTTGTATCCCACCATTCATCCCAATGGGAACCCAAAGCAGCTTGCGTCATTCTCCGCTTCTCCGTTGTATCCTTGAAGAAGCACATGAGGCAGCTTAGACAGAGATTGTGTGCCTAGCCCAAGGAGGACTGGGCTTGATCCCCCATTCCTCCTCCACATTTATTTATGTTTCAATTTTTATACCGCCGCTCCCCAAAAAAGGCTCGTCACTCTTTAAGTATTTGAAAGGTTGTCACATGGAGGAGGGCAGGATGCTGTTTCCATTGGCTGCAGAGGAGAGGACACGCAGTAATGGGTTTAAACTACAAGTACAACGATATAGGCTAGATATCAGGAAAAAGTTTTTCACAGTCAGAGTAGTTCAGCAGTGGAATAGGCTGCCTAAGGAGGTGGTGAGCTCCCCCTCACTGGCAGTCTTCAAGCAAAGGTTGGATACACACTTTTCTTGGATGCTTTAGGATGCTTAGGGCTGATCCTGCATTGAGCAAAGGGTTGGACTAGATGGCCTGTGTGGCCCCTTCCAACTCTATGATTCTATGGTTAACAACCTCTTGACAATAAAAACCCATAAACCAGTCATTATCCCCCCCCCATTACAAACCATCTTTCACTGTGAAAACTCCCTCCTGCTCCCCTGGCTCAACAGACCTTCTGATACCATGCTTCAGAGGGGATCTTCACAGGTGGAGCCAGATGACCTCAGTGAGGGGCCCAGATCTTCCTTGCCCTGGCCTCAATCAAAGACCTGGTGGGAGAGCTCCATCTTGCAGGCCCTGCAGAACTGACAGCTCTCCTGGGAGCTCATTCCACTAGGTAGAGGCCAGGACTGAAAAGGCATGTAGCCAGCTGGGTGACCTTGGGCTAGACACAATTCTCAGGGTTTTCTTAGTCCTACCTATCTCACAGAGTGTCTGGTGTGGGGAGAAGTAGGCAAGGAGATTGTAAGCTGCTTTTAGACTCTTTGGGTTGTGAAAAGTAGAGTATAAAAACAATGTTGAATACATAAATGGAAATCATGCTGGAAATTGTTAGTCTGTAAGGTGCCACTGGATTTTGTCCAATTTTCCCACAAGAGCTTACCTGTTGGTTAAATCTGCTTTTAGAGCCCTGCCTTCTCTGTTTTCACCTACAGAAGCAAGGTAGATGAGCACCATACACAGTTTTGGATTCCTCCCCACATATCCATCTGATACAAACAGGTTTAAGTACAAGGCAGAAAGATGTTTATTCCACCAGACCTTGTGTTGAAAAATTTCTCCCTTCCTCCTAGCTTTTGATCTGCTGTTGTCTGTCATTGCCGCATGGTACCTCTGAACTGTAAAGCTGCCAAAGGGAAAGTTTTAAGAAGTTTCTCCACCCCCTGTGGCTCTTCCACTGCAGAACATGCACTAGTTTACCTCATGCCCTATTTCTCAGGCTGCTGTAGTAGTCCGAGTGTCAAACCAGCACTGAGAGACCCACGTTCAAATCTCCACACTTCCACGGCGGACCTATGGATGACCTTTGGTGAATCTCGTCCTCTTTCTCTCTCTTTCAACCTAACCAAACTCACTAAGAATATAATATAAATAAAATTAAAAAGGAAGAAGGGGAGAATAATGTTCTAAGCTACTTATGGATACCGCTAGAGAAAGAATAACTAACTAGATCAGACCGCTGATTGTTAAAGGACACTGAAGGTTTATATAATGCATATTAGTAACATTAACTACTTTGGATGTATGCACAGTTTTGCAGAAACATTTGAGTCATTCATGGCCAAACTGATCAGACCTGGGATCAGTCTCTTCAGACCATCTCAGTCAAACATGGTGACTTTGCCACAGCAGTCACAGGATCTATAAGTAAGAATAACAAGCTGGAATTAGCAAGGTTTCAGAGCTGTATATTGGGACTTGGTGTGCTTGTTTGTTTTTGCAGCCTCAATTGGATTAGACACAGGTCAGTCTACCCCTGATTTCTGTTTTCAGCAGCCACCAGCCCAATGTCTTTGGCTGCTGGCCAGCGGGGCATAAAGATACTGGCCGGCCCCAGTCATTTGACCTTGGTATTCAAAGGTGCCTCTGTACCAGAGGTGGTGGAATCAGCACTCTGGAATGTCATGACTGCATCATCTCCGGAAGGCTGTAGCCTGAAAAATGACAAAACTTTTCTCAAGGACAAAATTTTCTTTATGGGAGCTAAACCAGAAATATCCATATGAAAATGGGTTGGCAAAGCAAAGATTCTGTAAACTTTGACCGATTATGAGTGGCTGGTCAGAATGGGCAGTGTCCATGCTTGGCTCTTGTGGCCCATTCTTGCATGCCTAGGGAAATGCTGATTGCCATTTTGGGATCGGGAGGTGAATTCCCTCCAGAACACACTGGCTGGGGATTCTGGTTTTCGGGAGGGGGGGTGGCTTATCTGGGCATGAAATTGGGGTCACTGTGGGTGGGCAGGTAGTTGTGAGTTTCCTGCATTGTGCAAGGGGTTGGACTAGATGACCTTGGAGGTCCCTTCAACTCCATGATTCTATTTTATTTATTTTTCAATTTCTATACCATCCTCCCAGCAAGCTGGCTCAGGGTGGCAAAAGCAAACTGGAGGACAGGACTCGGGTATTAAAAGTTGCATCTTCCATAAGAAAAGAGAGTGATGATTTAATCCCTTGAAAGAATGCAATTGTTAGTAATTATCACACTCTTTTCGCAGTGCTGTGTTCTCTGGTCTGTGATCAGATACCAGGAGGAAATGATGAAGCCCTGTCAGCTGGCTGCAGCCAGCTTTTAGGAGTAAGTCCCTAAATTACAGCTCTGCTGAATGCATCTGAGTTGAGCAGAAAAACAATGCCAAAACAAGAAGAGGCTTTCGACCTTAAATCTTATTACAAAGGAGAAATATCTCCTACAGTACATGGCCAGTTTGCAACAGCCTCTTAGGCAGTGGAAGGAAAAGGGTTTCAACTTTGCCTTTAAAAACAGGAGGAGGAGCCAGACTAGGCTATAAGACTTTAAAGAGGTTGGTACAGAAGGATGCTCCATCTACCCTTATGCAGGAGAATTGTGTGATCATTATACCACAGAAAACTCACATCACCTGCCCTTAGAGAGATTTTACTACCCATGAACTTCCTGATGTCTGTGGTCATCAGTTCGAATGACAATGACAGCAGTGTATTTTCAAACTTTAACAAGCATGATCAAAAGCCTCGATGAGTTGTGGGTATAGACTTGCATATACCAAAGGGGTAGCAACAAAATGGTAACTACTTCCAAATGCTTCCAAAATTCTTCTGGTTTGGGGGTTTTGGATTCTTTTCTGAAGTGGAAGCTGTGCATTACAAATTTTGCATTGTTTCATACCTGATTTACAAATGTTGTATAAAATGCTTTAGTTTCTCATAGATTGGGATTGCTTATTCATGCAGAAGGTAGTGTTTTTTAAGGCACACAAATAATTGGAACAAAACAAGGACAATTTCTCCATAAAATGTTTTCTCCATACAAATTATGCGGAGATCCAAACTACATCAACTATGAATGCTGGATTTGTGTCCATCTTCTGACATGGATTGTTATTTTGCCTAGCATGGGCTTCTGCTTTCAATGAAGCTGGTTTAAAGTGCCCTCTTACATCTATATATTATCAGCAAAATCAGATTTAATATTCATCAGATGTAGAGGGTAGATGGTAGTTTGACAGAGATATATACAATCCTAATGGAAGTAAAATGAAGCCAAATTGATTTCTTAAAAATCTCATGGCCGCACTTTAAAAAGTATGGTAATCAGATTTGGGCAAGTCTATCATCTGTAGTAGATGCCTTTTATTCCACAGCATCTCAAAAACTTTATTAATAGTTCATCTCAAACCCACACATCATTGTCTGTTCATTCAGCTCGGAGGTCAGTTGTTGGGCTAAGGATGTCATAAATCTCTGTTATTTTTACATTCTTGGTGTGACAGCTATATGTTCAGTGCTGCAGACAAGTGTCAAACAGGTAGTTAGCTTCACAGTATTACTGTCTATTATCTGGGGGGAAACAGTGTCTGGAAATGTAAAATGATGCACAATGCAGTCATTTGTGCGTACTTTGGCAATTCAGATCAGTTTTCAGCAACTTTTTTGCCTATGTCTTTGACTGTATTGCGGATCATGATGTACAATTTTCTTGTGGAGAATGAGATACTTGAAACACACACCAAGTCTCTAGAACCCTGTCATAAAGACAATCCATCCACTTTTGTGGATAAGCTTCTTGAATATGTAATAGCACATGGGTCAGCAAAATAAAAACAGGAAGGTTTTTCATAATCCTGTAAAATTCTGGAATGTTTCTGTAAGCATTCTGTAAGCAATGCTAATTCAGTATGATGTCCATATACCAAATTAAATTAACTTGTGAGCTTTAAGAAAAACAAGTTCTTCCCATACTTAAACAAGAGCTATAATAGAAAAATACACTGAAAGTCAAATGGAGGGTAACAGTAGTCTTCATCCCATTAAAATACCCATTAAAAGACTTTAAAACAATCAAAGACCTGGTGGAAGAGCTCCATCCTACAGTCCCTGTAAAAGCTCCTGCGGGGCCCTCAGCTCTTCCAGGAGCTCATTACACCAGGTTGGGGCCAGGACTGAAAAGGCCCTGGGTCAAGGCTAGGCGGACCTCCTTGTGCACTGTGGGTACTAATCTGTTGGTAGTGCCCGGCCCTTGGGAGGGTCCTGCACCACAAAGGGCCTTAAAGGTAAGAACCAAAACCTTGAACTTCATCTGGGTGACAATCGGCAACCAATGCAGCTGCCTCAGCACAGGCTAGATATGGGCCCTCCATGGTGTTCCTGCGAGGACCCTTGTGGCTGCGTTTTGCACCAACTGCAATTTCCAGGTTAAGGACAAGAGAAGACCCACGTAGAACAGATGTGTTGGATTAGATAAGTCCAGCATCCTACTTCCCACAGGGACCAAGCAGATGCTCCTGGAAGGCTGAGAGGCCAAAGCATCCTGCCATTATCATCCCTCAACAATGATATATGGAGATTACTACATCTGATCGAGGAAGTTCTCTTTAGTTGTTGTAACTCACGGTCATGAATTGGTCTAAACTAATGACCCTCTTTGCATTTTCTGGTGGTGAATTCTACAAGTCAATTATTCTTTGAGTGAAGAAGTACCTATTTGCAAGTGAAATATTTATTAAATGTATCAAGTTATGGATTAAAGATGCATCAGCAGCACTTTATCCTCCTAGGCAGGGATTTGCTTCGTTCTGCTACACTCACCTGCCCTCCCAGAGGAGACTGAGATTAATTGGTTGCTTTGAAGCCAAACAAAAATTGTTGGGTTTCCCTAAGTGGCATTTGAGGGGGCCGTTTTTCACCTGTGTCATGATATCCCTAGGGAGTAGGTATAAACAGGCCAAGTCTCTGACTAATTAGGCCATAGCTAGTTGGGCACGAGTAGCATGGATTGTTCACAATATCCTTGGGAAGGGATGCCCTGGATCACAAACATTAGGCTAATTGACAAACAATTTTCAAGATACCCATTGATTTTTTTAAACTGTTGTTATATTTGCTAACTCACAGGTCTCTGGATGGGAGGGTAATTTTACTGACTAGATGCATATTTTTTGACCACATGTTCCACTACTGCTGGGCAGAACAGTTCACTTTGCTTTTTTTTAACCCTACGAAAAGAGTTATTTTTATACCCTGCTTTTTACTGCCTCAAGGATTCTCAAAGTGGCTTAGAATTACCTTCCCTTCCTTTTCTCACAACAGACACCTTGTGAGGTAGGCGGGGCTGAGACAGCTCTGACAGAATGGTTTTCAGAGAACAGCTCTAACAGGACTGTGACTACCTGAAGGTCACCCAGCTGGCTTAAGGTGACCAGACTGTCCCACTTTTGGAGGGACATCTGGGGGTACCTGGCAAATTGTACTTATGTTGAAATCAAAAAAATATATATTACAATACTATTTTGTGTTCTATGTGTTCTATGAAACTTTTTGTTGCCCCATATAGACCAAATTTTTAATCACCCCCCCCCCCCGCTCAATGGTGCCCCTCTTTACCAATGTTAAAATCTGGTCACGTTAAGCTGGCTGCATGTGGGGGAGTAAATCAAACCTGGCTCTCCAGATTAGAGGACACTGCTCTTAACTCCTACACCAAGCTGGCTCCTTACTTATTTTATTTATTTATTTATTTATTATATTTCTATACCGCCCTCCCCGGGGGCTCAGGGCAGTTTACATAAGAACAAACAACAATACATAAAACAATCTATAAACACGTGAATATCTTTACAATAATAACTAATGGTTGTAACCATATAACGATGTAGCAGTATAAATAATATAGATAATACAACAATGCAACAATACAAACAGGTCCAGAGCATGTTGGTGGAATTCCGAGGGGGGCCAGGGGGGGGAGCAGGGTCTAGTCTTCTTGATAATGCTATATAACCAATGAGATTTGGCTGCCTGATTATGACTGATGACTAAATTTTTCTTCCTTGGGGCAATCTTAGTGATTCTGAGCAAGAGTACAGATGGGGCCCCAGAATTACTGCGTCTAACACCGAGTCCCTCACCAGGGCCAAGCAAGGGGGTCCTTTACCCCACTCAAGGCATGCAGTAGTGGCTGGCAGAAAGCGACTGCCCAAGCCCCAGATGGGGTAGACACAAACAGCAGCAGGAACCAGTTTTTCTTTCCCCCTTCATTTAGGGTGGGTGAGTGGGCTCCTTTCCCAGCATGAGGCCCAGGGCCGGTGCTACAGCCACCCCATTCTTGCCCATGACTTTAAAAATAATGCTAAAGGAGGGAGGGGGGACATTCTACTAGGATGAATACTTTTTGCAGCCCTTCCCAAATATCTGAGCGGCACACTGTGAAAAAACAGCTGCATCATCAGTCTTTAAGAAGCAGAGACTCAGAAGAGAGTTCACTTTGCTGTGCCAGCCCTGAAAAATGAGGTTCCCTTGGGTTTCTTTTTTTAAAAACACACACACATACACATCAAAATTGGCTTTGGCTTAGAGATTCAACATGCCCAGAAGAGCTCAATCATTATAAAGAAAAGGCTCAGATGTACACAGCTGTTTCAGACTCTCTGTTTGGTTGCCTTGCTCTTAGGGCCATGTAATGAAATGTCCTGAAATAATACCTAAGTAATAATACATTGTATAGATTTTTTTTTTGTAGCTGATCAAAACCAGTTTTTATGCAAAATTCATCCTGCTGATAAAACCTACCTGCTTGTTCTTTTCCCCCCATTTTCTTTTTTTGCTGCTGGCTTCCTATATGCACACCTCATTGACAGGTATGCAACAACAACGTCCCCATTAGCAGAAAGCTTTTCTTTCCCCCACTGGCTTGGAATCTTGTGTGTGATCCGTCAAATACAAGCTTGTGTCCTTCCCTCTGGGCTTTTCTTCTTAAGGGCCTACTGTGTGGTAGGCTCTGATCAAGACATTTTTGGCCTCAACATTTTATAAACTGCCTCTGGCTAAAAGACTACCAAGGAACCCACTCATCAGAATACAGATGAACCTCCCATGCAGTCTTCAGGTATTTTCACCCCAGTTAGATCATAATCCAACCAAACTTTGGAACAGGGTTGCTACTGCATTTTGAGTTGAGTGGGCTGATTATGAAAACTCCCAACTGGAATAATATATCAGTCTTTATTCTTATAACTACCATTCCAGTGAGGCTCGGAGCAGATAACATTAATAAAATACAGTCAGAAATATTAAAATCAATTATTAAATATAAAGGCTTTTGCAACTTTTCCAAAGATACCTGCCAGTTAGTTGAGCATTAAGGAGGGTATCATTTTTTTTAAGTGGATGGAATTATCCTTGATGTTCCTGTAGATGTTTCCCTGGAGTGGGGAGGGAGGGGACCAACCAATGTGGTTTTATTAGGTGGAATGATTCCTGGCCACAAACCTTAGGCCTGGCAGAATAGTTCTCTCTTGCAGGCCCTACAGAGCTGATTGAGCTTACACAGGTCCCTGATCTCAGTTGGCAGACTATTCCACCAGGCCTGGGCTGGAAAGGCACTGACCCTGGGAGGGGCCACAGACCCTGAGCAAATTTTGGTCTGCTGACCACAGTGCTCTTTGGGGGCCATAATGGGAGAGGTGGTCCCACAGGTATGCGGTCCCAAACCATTTAGAACTTTAAAGACCATCATCAAATCCTTGAAGAACATCTGTTTTTTTGTGTCAGCACTCAACTTACCTTTATAAAAGGGAAAAGTAAACCAGCGAGAGGCATTGCCAATTGCCTGGAGGGAAAAATGCCTTGTACCTTTCATGGCTTATTGTTTACCAGGTGATGTTATGTACTTGTACTGCATCAATGGCATGATGATGTCCTTAAGTGCAATCCTAGGCAGAACTATACTTTTGTAAACTTGTAGGCTTCAATTGTTGTATAAGGGGATAGCACTGTTGAGGGCTGTGCTCTTATTTTTGTTGTAACCCTTTGCTTGACTTGAAATCTTAGCAAGTGCCCTCCAGCAGCAAAACAACACTTGCTACATTTTCCAGTTAAATGAAGAGTTAAAGTAATACAATTAAGTATTTTGAGAAGGTATTTCCCCTCATATATTCCATTAAAATTGACGTTCGGTGCACATACACACGCTCACACACAATGTCCTTGTCCTGTAGCTGTGTGTGGTCGAATATAGGTCATGAGATATAAAATTTAATCATTGAAGCCTCAAGGGGTACAGCTCTGGGAGAAGAAAACTCTAGGTTCAAAACACCCCCGTTTCCTGACAGATCCATCTTCAACTAAAATAAAAATTAAGAACTAGGAAAAAAAATAAATTAAAAAGAATGGAGTGGATCCCCCAATACTCATGTGTGTTTTTTTTGTGGTAATGTAACTCAGAGTTATATAGAAATGAATATAGATATTTTTAGATAGATGCTGCTCTTATCAGACCAGGATTACAACAAAGATAAGAAAGACAGGCACAATGAAACACAGTTATTAGTTATAGAATCTGTTCCAAAGCATCTAGAAAAACAGTGCTATTTTCCTGGCTTAAAAGATATAATGCTAGTCAGGGTTTCACAGCATTTTTAGCCACGGTCACAGAATTCTAATGATTCATCTTCTTCCATGGACCTTCTTCATCTTGGTTCCCCTTGAAATAAATAACAAAAAGTGTCACATTTCAAATCTCTCACGTTTTTGTAAACACCTGTTCACATTCTAAAAGATGAACAGCCAATCTCTATACATACGTGCACTTAACATGGACGTTTTGCCAAATGCACTGCGGGAGCGCATCATAGGCAGGAGGCTTAAGTAATGGCGCATTTGCAAGAGCATTCTGTGTTAACAGAGGACTTAGAAACTATCAATTGCTTAAATTAGAGAGAAAATTGTTCTTCTGCTTAAAAGAGATCAAACACCGACTTACACATTTGCAGGGATCTTTGAATGCGTTGAGATGAAAAATCGCCGGACTTTTTTGGATGGGTATTTCAGTATTTTTGTGTCAAAAGGACTTTAAAAAAGAACACTCAAATTATGTCTGAAATACAGTCTTCAAAGTATTATGCAGAAAAGCAGAGAAGAGTTGAAAGGAAATGGAAAAGTCATCTAGTAAGGGAATTCTTTACTAAAAATATCCCTGATAGATGCTTGTTTGAGTTTCTCATTTCACATTTCCAGCAATGATGCAGTTCCATTACATTAACAGGAAACTTGCTTAACTTCCCTTGAACTTTCATAATGATTGTGGAGAAAAATAATGAAAGTCCTTGCCCTGAAAGTTTATGGGTCATGTTATCCAGACTGGACCCAGAGAAGGGGAAATTAGCTTTAAAATGGGTTCCAGAAAAGAATAATATGAGGCCTTGTAGCCTCTGTATACCAGAGTAGATATCAGTAGGGGTACTCAAAAACAAATTATGAAGAAGAGAGTGTGATTGTAAGCATAAGGAAATAACTTTAGGCTACACAAAATGAATAAAAAAGAATAAAAATGTAAAGAACTAGGCACCTGAGAAATAATTCTCTAAGTATTCACATACATACAGGGACACACATACACATACACACCAAAAAGAGGGCACACTTATACAAGGGAGGAAATGTTACAACCTTACATCTTGGGCTTGTCTGGGTAGGCAGATGAAGCTGAGGTTCAAGGATGTAGAGTATTAAGAAGGAAAGGGGGAGGAAATCCCTGCAGAGAGTAGCAGAGGTTCTCAGGAAACCAGGATTCTGACCAACAGAAACCCAGACCAGAGATCTGAGAAACTATTTGCTACGATGTGGGAGCCTACTTTTATGAACAGAAGATTGCCAGGTTATCTGGGATGTGGCTGTCCTGTCTATGGCCAGGGTCATGATTAAAATGTTTGAATCTCACTGGCTGGTTTAAAGTTAATTGCTGTCCAACTTTGGTGGGAAAAATAATAATCTAATTATGACCCAAATCTTCATGGGCACAAAGAGCAATATGGGTGGGGCAACACGATTAACATAGAATTAGGTTCAAAAGAGCCAGATCTGCATGGATATAAAAGTTTGGGTGAGGCTACATAGCTCCTCAAATAAGACTGAGGACTTATGCACCCTTCTTGGTTTAGTAAAAAAGGAAAACATAAGAACTGGGGGCCATTTCGCACGGCTTCAAAGTAGCAGAATGGTTGCTATTTGGAAACGCTACTAATTTGCCATAACCCACGACGTCGTAGACAATCTGCAACAATCCTGAAACCAATCAGCAAAAAGCGCTTCATTGTGGCACTTTCAGGGGAATCCAGAAAAGTGGATTCACCCTCCGGATAGCGATACACTCCTGCAACCAATCTGCAACAGTAGCGCTAAAGACCTGTGCGTTACCATTGTTGCTGGTTCTTCAAAGTCCCTCCCCCTGGCTCTCTCCTCCAAACTTCCGGCGAAGCGATCGCCATTTTTTTTTCTCCGAGCGAGCGGGGATAAACGCACCGGTGAGCCTCTTTCTGTTTAGAGGCTTCCCTGGCTTCAGTCCTTCACCTTTAGTCACTAAGCACAAACCACTGAAAAGCCCGTTTGCTGAAATAAAGTCCCTTTATTTTTTACAAATAAATTCAGCCGAAAATCGGGCCCGTGAGAGGTGGGGGGGATTTTTTTTTTATCACTCGAGGCAGCGTGCAAACGATCATACAATCAAACGACAGCTCACATTAGGCAGCTGGATGGGTCTCTCCGTAGCAACGAATCTACCTAGATTCGTTGCTATGGGTCGTTTTTTTTAAAAAAAAACCTTTCTTAAAGGGAAAGGGGCTGTTTGGGAGCATGCTAACGGCTGCCCATTGGCTGCTTGACGGCCAGGGGCGGGACGAGCTTGGCAATAGCGCTTCCTTTCTAGCGATTTCTGCCGAGACCGGAAGCCTGTGGGAAACGCTAAAAAACGCAACTGATTCCACTACAAAGGCAGGTATGCATAACGACGAATTCCACTATTTTAAATGGCGATTTTTCATTCCGCAAACAATTTGCAACAAAGATCCCTGTGCGAAAAGGCCCTGGGAGTTGGTTAATGGATTAGCAACTTCCTTGGGCAGTGCAGACACCTCTGGGGTAGGTCAGGATATTGGGGGTTTCCTCCAGTGCTGAAAACTCTTTTGGTACTGATATTGGTATGCCACTAATCTGGGGAGATTGTACTTAATTAGTTTATAATTCCAGCACACCCTTCCTCTTCTCTCCTGGGATTTTCCAATCTCATGGATGAACCCAATTGCCCTTATGAGACTCACTTTCAGATCCCTTTGGTACTTACTATGTAAAAGGGGGTAGCTATTAAAATAACTAGTCCAAATAAGTGGGGAGCCCTACTATTGAAGGGTTCTTGGCTGGAGAAGGGTGTCAAGTCTCCGCAGTCAGGAACGATTCCAAATGTTGGAAGGCCCTGAGTAAGCTGTTGCTATGTCTCCTCCTCTTCCCCAATACAACTCATGGGCTATAGTAGTTCTAAGGACAGACCAGGAGTGGGAAGACCCAGGTTCAAATCCCTATTCAACCGTGAAGTTCACTGGATGACTAATGCAGGTCACTTAGCCTGACTGGCCTCAACAGTGTTATGGTGAGAATAAAATAGAGGAGAGAAGAAGAATGCTTGTTACCCTGAGTTCTTTGGAAGAGAAATGGCTATAAATATTACAGATAGTTGCTGGAGTGGGGATTTGAGCCTTTTCCCAGCATGATTTTAAGAGTCAAAATAGGTACAATTCAAGACCACAGGTAGTGGTTCTTACACTCCCAGGCTGTCCATTATCACTGTCCATTGGCAAGATCAGTCTGAGGATTCCTATAACAAAAGGACAAGCAAGTACTTCTGACAGCTCAGGTACCAGATCTGCTTTGAACCTGGCCTTGAAATCCGAAGAGATTATAAAGATTTTGTCAGCAAACGTTGCAAAAAGACTAGCTTAGTTATTATGAAGTCATGAAACACTTTAAACCAGGGGTAGTCAACCTGTGTCAATGGACTACAATTCCCATGAGCCCCTGACAGCATTTGCTGGAAGGGGCTCATGGGAATTGTAGTCCATGAACATCTGGAGGACCATAGGTTGACTACCCCTGCTTTAAACAATTCAGCTGGACGAGAGTCAGTTGAATTAGCTGTAACTCCATGTGTCTATATGCATTATCATGTTATGTTGCAAACTCTTTTCCGGGGAAGCATCATTAAGACCTCAGTTTACTAGCAGCTCATCTGCTTTGTCTGTGTTTGTTGTTCGGCTTCAGAGAACTAGTGCTGAAAATCAAGGGGCCCTGTGACCCATCCAGGAATCATTGCTTTGGAATTAAAAATACAAAAGAGGGGAAAACGGGCTTTCAGTAGTTTGCCATCAAATGATTTCCCCCCCATGCTCAACAGGGAAGATGAAAATGAACAAAGGACAATAAGAGCTTCTTGAGGAAAATGATATTCTTTTCATATGCAAATTCTTCTGCCACACTTGGCCTTCTAATTAGCTCTGATTATAAGTGGTAGCTGCCTGGGCACTCCAAATAAAAACTATCAGTATCGGTGTCTACATAAGTACAACTGAACAGCGTAATGGCACATTTTTAAGAAAATATTTTTCAGGGCTTCAGGCTATGCATCCATTGCTCTTGGTAAAATATACAAACTTTGGTTTCACGAGAGAGCAACAAATCATACCACAAATACTAAATGATACAACATTATCACAGAATTCCCATTACAAATTACTGCTTTTGCTATCTACTCAAAACTGTTAATCAGATTTCAGCAGCGTTGGTCAAAGGCCATATTGGATTGGCGATGGTTGGTACTAATGAGAAAGAATGTATGCAGTGTGTGTTTAGAGAGTGTTGTACTAATTTGAGAAACCAAATTAAGTATACTACGACAGGTATGTGACAGGTATTTTATGAGAGTAGTATTTTTCATATTATACGGAGTCTTAATGTTAAAAAAACATCCAAATAAACAAGAAACTATTTTTAACTGCCTTACCAAGCTATTAAGGACTGGGACCATGGTGCAGTGAAACAGCATGGGATTTCCACGCAGAAAATCCTGTGTTCAATCCTGGGCATCCCTAGTTAAAAAGAACTCAAAGTAGATGAACTGAGAATGTTCCCTCCTTGAAGTCTTACAGTCAATTCATACAAAGTCCACATGGCTGACGATTGACCACCATGAGGACTTTGGATCAGATGTGTGCCTGGAGCTCTTGCTCTTATGAGCAAACTGATAGGCCGGTGTCTGTTTGCCTTGGGAGAGGTCCAGGCTCACTGTTGCCCCCTGCAGTTGTTCTGCCCCAACCACCCTCCCATGTCTTTGCAGGATTTATAGAATCATAGAATTGCTCAATGCAGGGTCAGCCTAAAGCATCCATGAAAATATCTGTCCAGCCACTGCTTAAAGACTATCATTGAGAGGGAGCTCACCACCTCCTTAGATAGCCAATTCTACTGCTGTTCTACATGCAGTTTAAAGCCATTACTGCAGGTCTTATCCTCTGCTGTCAACACGAATCACTTTCTGACTACCTTTCAAAACACTTAAAGATAGCAATCATGTTCCTTCTCAACCTCTTGTTCTCCAGGCTGAACATTCCCAAGGGCCTCAACCTTTCCTCATTGGCCTTCTCCACAGGACTAATCTTCGGCAGGCCTCTGGAGCATGGGAAGCCAGCCAGCCAAGGCTCCCTGGCTCTCGTAAGCAGAAAGAGATCCTCAGCTGCACCATGGTCCCAGTGTGTCTCACGGTGAGCCCTAGTGTTCCAGCCCCAATGGCCCGAAGCCTCCAAGAACAGCGGTGCCACCCATTTTTTGGGTTGGGTGGGTTCTGTGGTGACTCCAATCAAGTGACACCCAGGGCATTTGGCCTGATTGCTATACCCTAGATACGCCACTGAGGAAGATAGTTTTTTTAGGTTTGCATAGCACTCCAAGCAGTATCTAGGAAAAGAATATAATAATAAAACCCCAAAGCAGTTTTTGTATAAACATTCCCATATTTTTAAAGTTAAGAAAAATATTTTGTTACTAGAATCATAGAATCATAGAATCATAGAGTTGGAAGGGGCCATATAGGCCATCTAGTCCAACCCCCTGCTCAACGCAGGATTAGCCCTAAGCATCCTAAAGCATCCAAGAAAAGTGTGTATCCAACCTTTGCTTGAAGACTGCCAGTGAGGGGGAGCTCACCACCTCCTTAGGCAGCCTATTCCACTGCTGAACTACTCTGACTGTGAAAAATGGTTTCCTGATATCTAGCCTAAATCGTTGTACTTGAAGTTTAAACCCATTACTGCGTGTCCTCTCCTCTGCAGCCAGCAGAAACAGCATCCTGCCCTCCTCCAAGTGACAACCTTTCAAATACTTAAAGAGGGCTATCATGTCCCCTCTCAACCTCCTTTTCTCCAGGCTGAACATTCCCAAGTCCCTCAACCTATCTTCATAGGGCTTGGTCCCTTGGCCCCAGATCATCCTCGTCGCTCTCCTCTGTACCCTTTCAATTTTATCGACGTCCTTCTTGAAGTGAGGCCTCCAGAACTGCACACAGTACTCCAGGTGTGGTCTGACCAGTGCCGTATACAACGGGACTATGGCATCTTGTGATTTTGATGTGATGCCTCTGTTGATACAGCCCAAAATGGCATTTGCCTTTTTTACCGCTGCATCACACTGCCTGCTCATATTTAGTTTACAATCCACAAGTACCCCAAGGTCTCGTTCACACATAGTGCTACCTAGAAGCGTATCCCCCATCCAGTAGGCATGCTTTTCATTTTTCTGACCCAGATGCAGAACTTTACACTTATCTTTATTAAATTGCATCTTGTTCTCATTTGCCCATTTTTCCATTGTGTTCACATCTCGTTGAACTCTGTCTCTATCTTCCGGAGTATTTGCCAGTCCTCCCAATTTGGTGTCATCTGCAAACTTGATAAGTAGTCCCTCCACCCCCTCATCTAGATCATTAATAAATATGTTAAAAAGTACCTGGCCGAGCACTGAGCCCTGAGGTACCCCACTACTCACCTCTCTCCAGTCTGATGAAACACCATTGACAACAACTCTTTGAGTGCGGTTCTCTAACCAATTCCCTATCCACCTGACTATCTGAAAATCCAGATTGCAGTCCTTCAATTTATCCATCAGAACATCATGGGGAACCTTGTCAAAAGCTTTACTAAAATCCAAGTAAATGACATCAACCAAATTTCCCCGATCCAGCAAACCTGTTACTTTGGTCAAAAAAGGAAACCAGGTTGGTCTGGCAGGACCTGTTGGAGACAAATCCATGCTGACTTCCTTGGATCACCAAATTGTCCTCCAGATGTTTGCAGATTGCTCCCTTTAATATCTGCTCCATTATCTTCCCCACAACAGAGGTCAGACTCACTGGTCTGTAGTTTCCCGGGTCATCCTTCCTCCCTTTTTTGAAGATCGGAATAACATTTGCTCTCTTCCAGTCCTCCGGGACATCTCCAGTCCTTAAAGAGGTTCCGAAGATGATGGACAAGGGCTGTGCAAGTTCTCTGGAAAGTTCTTTGAGTACTCTCGGGTGCATTTCATCCGGACCAGGGGATTTGAACTCATCCAGTGCAGCTAAATGCCTCTCGACAACCTCTCTATCCATGTTAACCTGCCACCCAGACACTGTCCTTTGGCTATGGCCATCTCTAGATGTGCCTAAACACTTTGACCTGTGGGAAAAAACAGATGTAAAATAGGCACTAAGCCTTTCTGCTTTCTCTGCATCTTCCGTTAGAGTTTGTCCATCTGCACCCAACAGTGGGCCTATTGCCTCCTTTACTTTACGTTTGCTCCTCACATAACTGAAAAATCTTTTCTTGTTACAATGGGCTTCCCTGGCCAATCTTAGCTCACTCTCAGCTTTGGCCTTTCTGATGATTGATCTACAGTGCCTAGTAACCTGTAGGTACTCTTCTTTAGAGCTCTGTCCTTCCCTCCATTTCCTGAACATTTTCCTTTTCTTTCTTAGTTCCTCTTGAAGTTCTCTGTTCATCCAAATAGGCTTCTTAGAACTCCTGCAGTGTTTTCGTCTTTCTGGGATAGTCATTGATTGAGCATGCAATAGCTCTTGTTTGAGTAGCGCCCACCCTTCACATGCTCCCTTCCCTTCCAGCATTCTCGTCCATGGTATGACACTCATCATGTCTCTGAGTTTATTAAAGTTTGCCCTACGAAAATCCAACATCCGCGTCTGGCTACAAGCTTCCTTGGCTCCCCATCTCAAAAGGAATTCTATGAGGACATGGTCACTTCCCCCTAGGGTCCCCACCTCCTTCACCTCATCCACCAACTCTTGCCTGTTGGTCAGTATTAAGTCCAGTATGGCTGAACCTCTTGTGGGTTCATCTACCATTTGATAAATGAAATTGTCAGCCAGGCAGGTCAGAAAGTTGCATGACTGAGGACGCTTCGCAGAGTTTGTTTCCCAGCACACATCTGGGAAATTGAAGTCACCCATGATGACAAGGTCCTGCCGCTTGGATATTTTCTCAAGCTGCTCACAAAGTGCAGCATCCACATCCTCTCGTTGATCAGGCGGTCGGTAGCAGACACCAACCACCACACTGTTTGTTTTCCCCTCGCTTATTTTCACCCAGATGCTTTCCACTGTAGATATGCTCTCCTTCACTAGAATTTCCTGACAGGTAAGCCCTTTCTTCACATACAGTGCCACTCCTCCACCTCTTCGATCTATTCTGTTTTTTCTGAACAGTTCATATCCATCCACCATTACATTCCAGTCATGAGAATCATTCCACCAAGTTTCTGTGATGCCTACTAGATCATACCTTTCCATCAGCATGAGAAGTTCCAGCTCTTCCTTTTTATTGCCCATGCTTCGGGCGTTAGTATAAAGACATCTGAATCCTTTTACTTTTGGTTCCCTATGAGCTGGCCTTGCCGGTTGGGCTGCCTCCGATCGATTTCCTTCCATACACTCCCTATGTTGATCGTCTCCTTCCCCTAGTGGCTTTAGTTTAAAGCTCTCCTGATGAATCTCCCCAGGTTCCTGCCAAATGCATTCTTCCCCAGTTTCGATAAGTGCAGTCCATCAGGTGCTAGTAGGCCTTCCTCAAGAAAGCCTATCCCATGGTCCCAGAAACCAAATCTCTCCTGCCGGCACCAACTACGCAGCCAGTGATTCACCTCCATTATCTTCCTCTCCCGACCCATTCCTCTTCCCTTGACAGGCAAGATTGAAGAGAATACCACTTGTGCCCCCATTTGCTTGAGCTTCCTCCCCAGATCTTGATAGTCTTTTTTAATAGGAGCGATGGTATTCAGGGACATGTCATTCGTTCCCACATGGACCATCACAAATGGGTAGCGATCTGTAGATTTGAGGAGTTTGGGCAGCCTTTCTGAAACATCTTTAATTTTCGCCCCTGGCAAGCAACACACCTCTCGGGTTAGGGGGTCGGGCCCAGCCACATGGCGATCCATTCCTCTTAGCAGGGAGTCTCCAATTACCAGTACTCTCCTTTTTTTTTTCTTCTCAACTCCATTTCCTTCTGTCCCCGTGGCCTCTTCCCTTTGTCTTAGAGTTTGTTTTGGGACCTCTTCCCTTGTTGACCCTTGCACCTCCTCTGCAAGGGCCTGAAATCTATTCTGGAGCTGCAAAGGCCCCGAGAACTGTCTCGCCCTTTGCCGTTCAGTCTTTTTCCGAACTGCCTGCAGAGGCTCCCTATTGTGGTCAATCTCCTTATCCTCTTCAGGACTGGTTGTATTGTCTTTATTCCAAGTTGCAGGGCTCTGGACTATGAACTCCTCCCCTTTCTTACTTTGGGTCAGAGTAATAATTCTGTTTTCTAGTCCCCTAATCTTTTCCTCCAAAAGTCTTACCAGCTTACACTTGGGGCAGCTGTAGTCCATCTTGTCTTCTGGGAGGAAGGCAATCATGTCACACTCACTGCAGATGATGGGATGAGTGTCCTGGAGGTCCATTGTAATGTCTAGGCAGTGGAAGTACTAGGCAAATATAATCTACTGATATAATCTACTGATTCTAATTGCTCGGCCAAGAACCCCAGGCAAAGAGCCCTTTGTCTCTTGGCTCGCACCTCTGGTGAGGAGCAGCCCTTTTTAATCCTCCCAACAATTACCCAGCAATCACCTCACCCAGGCAGCACAATAGGCTCACCTGGTCAGCAGCAACTCTCCCCAGTAGCTCTCTCCACGTGCTCTCAGTTGTCTGAATCCTCTGAATCCCAGTGCTAGGAGGCAGCAACGAGGAAGGCCTGCCATGTTGTTGCCCATCCAGAGGAGACAAAATGCTGAACTAGATGGACCACTGGTCTGATCCATCAGGGCTGTTGTTATGTTCTTAACCAACCTTTTGGAGGTACCTCAATGAAAATGTCAACCCAGTGTGCCACATTAGTGAAAAAGAACAAAAGATAAGTAATGATTGCAAGGAAAAATTTGGTACAGGAGGACAGGCATTGGGAGGAGAGAGGAAGGCAAAGTTCCAACCCATAGACTTCAGGATCAGAATGCATCACACATGGATGTAAACCTAGTAGCTACAGCTTGCAGTCCACCCAGGAAGCTCTGAGCCTCTCTTCTCCGCCATTCTAAGGAGCGCTGTTAAAGTGAGACTAACAGAAGCAGAAACTTCAATAACAAAAGAAATCTGAACAAGATTTTTTTTAAAAAAAATAAAAAACCCTTGAAACCTTTTCATAATAGGCTATTTAGATGAATAATTTGTTTCATTTTCATATTAATTACAATAATTATGAAACATCAAATTTTCATAATTATTATAATTAATAATGAAAGAATTGCACAACTTTACTCAACACTGAAAGGAAAAGAGCAGAATAGGAGGGAGAAAAAAAAACATGGAAGAAAAATAGAGCAAGAGTTATAAGAAAGACTCCTTTCCTGCACTGAGATACAAAGAATTACAATATTCGAATTACAAGCCAGAAGAATGAAATAGTTATCTAAACGCCAAACATGATCAGGAAACAGAACTGAAAAATGGAATCCCTCAAATGCCTGTGGCTGGAGAATATCCCCAGCAAATGGAAACCATCAATTGCTAAATATTTTGAACCATGCCATATACTTAAGAGCCTTCTCTTAGTCAATTTTTCTAGCACACAACTTTTGTGTTCCCTTATCCTTGCATTTCTTTTAAGGATCTGTTTTACAAACTTTAGTCAATCTAGTCATAAGAATGTAAGAAGAGTCCTGCTGGATCAGACCAGTGGTCCATCTAGTTCTGCTTCCCGTCCCATGGAGTCACCCACCAATTATCCTGAAGGGTCAACATCAAGCTTAGAGGCTGAGGCCCTCCTCTGCTGTTGACTTCTGGCACTGTTATTGAGAGGTTTACTGCCTCTGAAGCTTGAAATTCCCTTTAGCTCCTATGTCTAAGCATTGATAGAGCTATTCTCCATGAATCACAAAACTCCCCAAGTACTAGTCGATGGATGATGTCTAGAGAATGTGGTTTAGATTCATCAACCATTCTGCTGGAATCTGTAGCCCTGCAATGTGTTTGAATCATATTGTTTAAAAAACAAACCATGAAAAGTAAAATGATTTTAAAATAGTGTGACTCGTGATGTCTATGAAGATGTTAACATATCATTAGCCCAGTTTTCCTGGTTACACGTGTGCATATGTATGAAGCCACACCATTTCTCTGTGCACTTGTGTTTGCATATTCTTTGCTAAAACTAGTGACTTAACAGCTAGCAAAAGGCTAAAGGCTCCAGGATGGGATTTCAGGTGTACTATGCTAATGTGCCAAGCCTGAAACTATAAAAGGAATGCTGCACCAGACCTCATGAAAATTCATAACTCATTGCCTATGTTTGAAGTAAATAATTTAAACATAAAGGCAGGGAATCAGTGAAGAAGTCTGGGTCTGCAGGTCCCCAAAATAATCCCTGCCTGGTGTTTTATTTATTCCCCCTCTATAGCTGTTGCTTTGAAGACCTATCATATTCAAGCTTGAACTGTTCTTGATTGCCAACTGAAAGGAGTCCAATAAGTTACATAAGAACGACATCATAACTATAAGAACAAATGCAAAATACTCAATGCAACATAAGTATAAAGAACTAATCATTAGACTGCATGAAAGCATCAATCTGCAGATAAAATATTCATCTGAAGGCAGACTATCTAAATCAGGGGTAGTCAACTGCGGCCCTCCAGATGTCCATGGACTACAATTCCCAGGAGCCCCTGCCAACATTTGCTGGCAGAGGCTCCTGGGAACTGTAGTCCATGGACATCTGGAGGGCCGCAGTTTGACTTCCCCTGATCTAAATCAATCCAGTTGCAAAAAGTAGTTAGGCAAGGCTGGTTTCTTGCCCCTCTTTTATTTAATATTTGCATGAATTGTCTGACAACTAGTTTCCAAGATATTGACGTCCACACCCCTAAGCTTGCTGCAGAGAAAAAATGACCAATTCCTACGTATGTGGGTGATGCTGTCCTTCTATCGCTACCAGAATTGGCTTAAATAAGGCACTTACAACTTTTGCTAATCAATGTCAGGAAGAAATTCTATCCATTAATTTCAATAAAACAAAAATAGTGAAATGCTTGCCTTTCATTGTCATTATATTTCGGCCCCTCCATATGACGTCGCCAACATGCAGCATCTGTGCAGTAAACTGGCTGGCTACATCCTCTATTTTAAAGTGCTAGTTGGTGAATCCCCCCAAAATGGATTCACCAACCTATGTAGTGCTACCTAATGGAGAGCAGCCAGCAGGCTACCAGCGGAGGGAAGTTGTGAAGGCTGAAACTCAAGAAAGGCACCTGCCTCATCCCACCCTTGCTACCGCCCCCCCCTTCTCCTATGGATGGGAATGTCTTTTTTTTTAAGTTATTTTAACCTGAAGCAACGAATAGGAAGACAAGCATGCAGGCAATGCCAGAAAGAATACATTTTAAATATATTCAGTTGTTATAAACTGCCCTGAGCCCATCATTGGGGATGAGTGGTCTATAAATTAGACAATCAATCCTGCCCTGCCACAGCCCCGTTCCAGGCTCCATCCTCAGGAATTTTCCAAGCCACAGTTGGCAACTCTGACCATGGTAGCCTACAAGCTTCTGGCCAAAGGCCTGAGCATCAGTTTGTGAACCAGTTTCCCATTTAACAATGGATGCTGCCCTTTGAGCAACACAAGCCTGAAACTCTGGTATTTTCAATGCTAAGAATTTGCTTGACTCTTTGGACACTAGTCAATATTTCACCATTGGGAAGAAGACAATAAGGAGAAGGAAGATGAAAGGGACAACTCCTGGTCTTGGCATTCTCAACGAGATATTGCCCATTGATCTCCTTGCCATGTATGATACTACCTTGGTGCAGCTAGAGAGACAGGTATGTGCATGGGGACAGCTGTTGTATATTGCTTACCTGGGTGAGCCATTGCATGTGCCATTGAATGTCCCCTTTGGCCCCTTCTTCTCTACTACCAAAGCATATTGTGCCACAAGTTTCTGCCTTATGAACAAGATACATATATATCTCATAAAGACTGTTATATTAAGATCAAATGTCGCCATTATTTTATAGTGTACAATAATAATAACAAGAATAATGATTGATAGCGACTACAGTATCATTGACCCAGACCAATAGCTTTTTTTTTGCAAGATTTGTGTGCATCCATTGAACTGCTTAAAGCAATAGCCAGCCTTTGTGTAGAATAAAGAAGTATAATGTCTATGGTTCCAAGAGGAGTCAGAAGGACCCTTTGAATTGTGCCCTGATGAAACACCATGGTGTATTCTCCATTTCTTCGAGCAGATTAAAAATGGTAGAGTTTCTAGCACCCCATTTCTCACCCATTCCCTATTTCAAAAGCAAACAAGAAGAAAACCTTATCCATCCAATGTATTTCCCCTCCAAGCAGAAGAAAAGAATGAACTTGCTATTTACTGTTAGAATCCAGAGTATCCTCTAGCAGTGGACAAAATTGCTCACTTTTGTCCTTAGGGATGTCTGCAGCAGAGCAGAAAATGTCTAGGCAGTGGGTGAAACCCCTGGCACGATGGTGGGAATACATTGGTAATAACATTTTTATTAAAACCTGAGAAATCAGGCAATAATTTTGGAGACTTAATGGGAAGCACCACAGAGGGCTAAGGTAATGATCTGTGCAGGAAGGCTGTGACTATTGACTTTTTCTCAAAATGATTCACTGTGTTGTGTCTGCTATGTTATCTATATACTCTCTTCCAGTGCTACGGTTAAAGGGGTAGTGACAACTCCTTGCCATTAAGCTTTTTTCTTTCTATAGGGGGTTGATTATGACTGCCTCCTTATTTTGTTTAGAATTGTGCACCTAACACCAGTTCTTTATCTTTACGTTAAAAGTTCTTCATGGCTTGGTCCTCATCCTGTCCATTAGCTATCATCTTGTCATCTTGTTTGTTGCTCTTCCAGTGCTCATGCCTTTAACTGTCTAGAGGTTTCCTGCTCTCTTAAGCATTTTGTCTATTTACTCTCGCTGCCTTTATGCCTGGAAATTCTTCCCCAAATACCTATTTGGTGATGCCTCTTTCTTCCTTCAAATTCATCTCGTTTCAACAAGTCTTGATCCTCTCACATTTTAACTGCAAACAACATGAAGATACATTGGCTCACATTTATCCTGTTACTTGTGCCTCTCTCATTCTTTTCTTCTCTCTAGATTTGTAACTCTTGTCCTTCCTCTTATCCCTCTCCAATTTCTATCTGTCCCTCACACAGTGTGAATTTAGAACCACATTACCCAGAAAACAAATCTAAATGCAAAGGAACCATTAGGAGAAGCTTACCCAGAACAACGTTACCCATTTGAGATTATTAGGACGTCTAGAATGACTAGAGGAAGAGCCTCTTGTGGTGCAGAGTGGTAAGGCAGCAGACATGCAGTCTGAAAGCTCTGCCCATGAGGCTGGGAGTTCAATCCCAGCAGCCAGCTCAAGGTTGACTCAGCCTCCCATCCTTCCGAGGTCGGTAAAATGAGTACCCAGCTTGCTGGGGGGGGGGGGCTAAACGGTAATGACTGGGGAAGGCACTGGCAAACCACCCCGTATTGAGTCTGCCATGAAAACACTAGAGGACGTTGCTCCAAGGGTCAGATATGACTCGGTGCTTGCACAGGGGATACCTTTACCTTTACCTTTAGAATGACTAGGATGGTTGGGATCCAGCTTTAATACTGTGAATTCTTTACCTGGTGAGATTTTTATTGAAACACAGGAAGAATACTTATGGTACAGACCTCCTGAGGGGAGAAGAAAGAAGACTATGTGAATCTAGGGAAAGGGTTAAAGGTTAAGGAAGTTGCTGAAAGAAATGGGGAGATAACAACTTTCCAGAGAAGAAGAGGAAGCAAAACAATACAACCCACTCAGAAAAGAGAACAAAAACATCTAAGCAAACCAGTATATTGATTGTATGGAAATTCACACTAGGGATGTAGGGATATTGTATTCCTTCCAAATGTCATACATTGTTATAATGAATCATTTTGTTCTGCTAATTTTAATGATTGGTGATGTATTTGTTGCACTTGCAATTAATTGGAAAGCACTAAAAATTAAAAATGGCAGATGTAAAACAGCTAAAAAGCACAAAACTCTCTTTAAATGTTTAAGAAGCCACAAATATATTGTTTTGCACATCCTTATCAAGGACTCATAGCTGAACCACTGGTTCATCTACAGGGGAGGGGCATGGCTTATTGGCAGAGCATTGGTAGAGACAGCCAGCTTGTTGTGGTGGTTCAGAGTGGTGGCCTTTAATCTGGAGAACCGGGTTTGATCCCCCACTCCTCCACATTTAGCTGGGGGAACTTGAGCCAGTCACCATTCTCAGAGCTCTCTCAACCTCACCTACAACAACAGGGGGGTCTGTTGTGGGGAGAGGAAGGGTAGGTGATTGTAAGCCACTTTGAGATTCCTTCAAGTAGTAAAGGGGTACAAAAACAACCCCCTCCCCTCTCTCTTTCTTCTCTCGTTGTTTGGTATCCAGATCCCCAGCATCTGGTGGAAATGATTACGTGGAAGGGATGGAAAAGGCTTATGTAGGAGGCGATGCCTGAGATCCTGGAGAACTGCTGCCATTCTGAGAAGACAATAATGACCTTGAAAGACAATGGTCTGAGTCAGTGTAAGGCAGATTCATGACTTGAGTAGCATGATCTGGCATTTTTTCTTAGTTCTTGCTGACAGAATCACTCCCATCCGTCCAGCGTTGATGCCTCCTTTATTGGACACAGAGTCTATGCCTGCAATGCCAGAAGGAAGCTCTTGTTGCAATTGCTTGGACCATTTCCATTTGCGTACTCTGACTGATGCTGACAGGTTGCTTGCAGTTAGGAAGGTCACCACCTGCATATTAGATCTTTGCCCATCTTAGCTGATTAGTGTCACCAGAAAGCTTCAAAGGCCACCAAGCAGGGTTATTAATGCCTGGCTGTAGGAGAGTAACCATTGCTATAGATAGGTTTCTGTTATAACTTGGCTGGTTTTCAGTGTTTCTACCCTTTCAGGGAGGGGGCTAGATAATAAAACATTGAATAGTGAAGTACCAAAAGCAAAAGCCAGCTTGGTGCAGTGGTTAAGAGCAGTGGAGACGCTAATCCACATGAAGCCTGCTGGGATACTTTGGGCCAGTCACAATTTATTTATATATTGATTTATTATTTCAGTTTCTATGCTGCCCTCCCAGCAAGCAGCTCAGGGCAGTGTATATCACAAAAACAGTACAAATTTAGGTTAGAATTAATGAAATATTTAAAACTGATTAAACCATTAAACCAACATCTGTATTTAATACCAGCCTCTGTGTCGTCATTGTTTCCCGCATGATCTCTATCAGTAGACCCTCCCAGATTAGAATGTTTCTATGGGGGTGTGTATTGGGAGGTCCATTAGGTATTACAGGATCACTGCCCCCAACCAAAGGCTTGTTGGAAAAGCTCTGTCTTGCGGGCCTCGCAGAACTTAGCTAGTTCCATGAAGGCCTGGATCTCCTCTGGGAGCTCTTTCCACCAAGTGGGGGCCAGAACTAAAATGTCCTGACCCTGGTTGAAACCAGACATATTGCAGGTTTTAATGCTAGTTGTAAAGTGGTGCAATATTGAACTGACCATTAGAGTGTGCAGAAATATGTGCAGAACAGAAAAATATCCCTGATGCAACAGAAACACATGTTTCCCACCTGAATGAGGTGGAATGGGATAGATTATTTGTGTTTTGACCACTTGCTTGTTTTATTGTAAATCGGGGTTTTATTGTATTTTAATGTTTTATTCTGTGAACCGCCGCAAGTTCCTAGGAAATGCGGCGGCATATAAATCGAAACAACAACAACAACAACAACAACAATAATGTTATTTTATTTCCATCTGACTGTTCTGAAAATTGTCCTTCTCTGCCTCTCAGTGAGGAAAGGAGTTTGCCTTAGGAAAGGAAAGTTAGATGAGGATAAATTCAGAGTCATCTGAAAATCGGAGTCACAACAGACCCTGGGACTAACAATGGCTGTTACCATTATGCCCTGTTTGTAGGTTTTTCCAGTTGTTCTGCCTGGTGTCAATTTGACATGATGTGGTAGAAAACTGGCATATGCTACCATGTGCATGTACTCACAATGGAAAACCACCGATGATCCCAGTGTTCTGATTAGTAGGAAAGCACATGTTTATCTTGTTCTTATGTTACATTTGTCCATATTTATGTCTTAAAGATATTATATTAAGCAGCTCCCAGCAGACAGGTTGATGAGTATACACTTTCATGATGTGAGGTCAGATATGGAACATCAGAACTAGCACTTAAAATCACTGCGGTCACACACGGAACGATTTTTTCAGTCTAGGCAAAAAGATTTCCTGCTATGAGAGTCAGCCCCAGTGGCAAACATAGATTTTGTCCCCCCCCCCCCAAAAAATAAAGCGTTTCTAACTGCATATCCCAAAGCTGGAAAACAATGAATTGCTCTACTGACCCCAACTGATAAACACATGCATCAAGAGAATTTCATGTTGTGTGCTATGCAAAGTAGGAACACCAAAACATATGTAATGTAAAGGGCTTGAAAAGCAAACCAGGGCTGCAGTTGTGTAAATCAAGAACCAGCTATAAGTGAATTTAACTTTTTATAAAGAGCAGATTTTACTTGAGTATCAGGCATGGGTTTGAAGATTGAAATCCAATACCTAGTGATCTACCTCTGGTTGCACTGAACATATATGTACAAATCCCCTACCCACATTCATATGAAGCTCAGAAACTTTAAAGGCTGCTGGAACTACAGTTGCCAGCTGAGAAGTGATTATTCTCCTGGATCCAATTGGCCCAATCAACTTAACATCACACCAACAGCCATGAAGGTCAAATATTGAATCTATACATGGTAAGCTGCACACTTCTAGGTATTGTTTGGTTCATGGCAAGGTTAGGGTGGAAAATTCCCTCATTACCAAACCAAACTTCTTGATTCTACCGTCAGCCTGTGCATCCTCACTGAACTATGTAATCATTTTCTTCAGAGAAAACTAAGATGGCTTAGCCTCCATGTCTCACTCCTGTCCTAAGGCACAGCATGCAAAAATGTAAACTGTCGACTTTGATATCAATATTAATTTTACAGCACTTGCCAAGAGAACAGGCCTCTTTTGAGACTTAGAGGCCCTAGGGGTAGAATATTCATTTGAGGAATCTTTTTCCTTCTTTCAGTACAATGTGTCAGTGTCATTTTTCCCCTCAGTTGGAAAAAAATAGATCTGTACAAGTGGATAACCCACAAGGCCTTGCATGAGTCACTACATATTTCTTCGTAACTTCCTCTTCATTTTCTACTCCTGGAAGTCCCTAAAATATCTCCTATTTCCCTGCTTCCCTTTCTCCTTCATACTCACCAACCAACCTTTTAAATATGCTTCTCCAGTCTTCACCCCTGTAAAGTTCCTGTTCTCGTCCCCTGCTTCTTAATGATAGAAACCAAGGCTTGAATGCTGGCAGTACTGTTGTGGTTGTCTAACAATAGCCACTGAGGGCATTCATTTCTTAAAGCTACAAGTAGTGGTTCTATTATTTTAAGGGCTTTAAACCCAATTTTTTATTTTTTTAAGATTTCAGATTTTTCTGCTAAACTGGGGTTTTGGTCATATTCGTCAGGATTTGACTACCTACAGATGAGGCCATGTTGTGTTGATTTATTGCCCCAGTGCTCACAAATAGGCAAGTAAAAGACAAAACAAAACAAAATCTGGAACACCTGATCACAGTGATCCATACAACAGTCACCTCCAGGATTGACTTTTGTAACTTGCTCTATGCAGGCCTTCCCTTGTCCTTGATCCAGTAATTCCAGCTGGTATGAAGTGCAGCTGCTAGGGTCCTCACTAGTATACCTTGGAGGACCCACATTCAGCCAGTACTGAGGCAGCTACCTTGGTTGCCAGTTCTGACCCGGATCAAGTTCAAGATCCTGGTGTTAAACTTCAATGCCTTTTGTGGACTGGGACCCATATATCCTAGGGATTGCCCATCGCCTTATGCCCCCCTCAGGGCCTTGCACTCTGTGAGTACTCATCTGTTGGTGGTCCCTGGCCCTTGGGAGGTTCACCTGGCCTCAACCAGGGCCAGAGCCTTTTTGGTCCTGGCCCCAACCTGGTGAAATGAGCTCCTAGAAGATCTGAGAGTCCTGTAGGAGCTTTCTCAGTTTTTCAGGGCCTGTAAGATGGAGCTCTTCCACCAGGTCTTTGGTTAAGGACAGGGTCCAGAAGATCTAGGGGCCCCTCCATGGTCTATAGTCCATAGTTAAGAGCAAGTAGACTAAACACAAGCCTATTGGCCTAGTCAGCACCCTGCCTCTGAGGCGCTGGGGAGCAGGGGTAAGAAAGGCCTCAGGGTTTTTATTTTTTCTTACCACCAGAATACAGAATTATTGGTTTTATGGTTTTATCTATGTGGGGCTATTTTATTGTAACCCACCATGAGATGGTTCTCAAGAATTGCGGGTAAGGTATCAAATAAAATAAATAGATAAGTAAATATGCTCTGCTGGTATGGGAACACTAATCTGTCCATCTGTAACTGGACTGCTGAAATATCATTTACATGTGGCTGCCCTTGAAGAACTGATATGAAATATAGCTGATCATCTACAGATTGGAATTGGGAGGTGTGGTCATGCTATTCCAATTTTAAGACACCTCCACTTTATTTTATTTTTAAATTTCTATCTCTCCCTCTCTCAAAGGACTGAAGGCATGTCAGTTTCTCTATCTGTACGATTCTGGATCCAATTTAAGGTTTTTGGTACTACCTTTAAAACCCAACATGAACTGAGACACCCCCCTCCCCCATAGAAACCAGCATGCCAGCTCAGATTTTCACAAAGCTCCCTCCTGACTGTTCCCCACTTCCAGCCTATAAGATTGGCCCATAGAAGTCATTTACAACTGAGGCTCCAGACCTTTGGAATGTCCTGCTCAAGACAGTGTCTAGATTGTCCTGTTTTATGAGGTTAAGTAAAGCTGTCCTATTTGAAAGGGATTTTGACAACAGGTAATTTCACTCTTGAAATTTAAATTGTTTTGATTGTTATCATGTGTGCTTTAATTGTGAGTTTTGATTGTTAAAGTGCCTGATTTCTGCATGTCACATTGATAGCAGGGAAGGCAGTAAAATAAGTATTTTAATTAAATTAACAAATACAATAAAATAAGCATTTGAAGGGAGCTCATACAGCGGCCACTACTGAGAGACAGCTCAGTGTAGCAGTTGATTCCCTGCAACTCCACACGCAGCCAGCCTTGTCATAGACAGTCCTGATAGTACTGTTCTCATAGAATAGTTTATGTGAGAGCTCTCTCAGCCCCACCTACCTCACAGAGTGTCTATTGTGGGGAGTGGAAGGAAAGGTGATTGTAAGATGCTTTGAGATTCCTTCTGGTAGTGAAAAGTGGGGCACAAAACCCAACTCTTCTGTTTGGAGATGCAACAAGGTATGGGCATCTTTTATATAACGAATCTAGGAGCTAAGAGCCCGTCCACTCGTTAAGATCAATGAAGGACTCAGTCTAGGCTGCCTGTATTCAGGTTACTACATCAAATAAGGCAGCAATCTGCTGAGGGATGGTCATTCATTCATTCATTCATTAATTCATTCATTCAATCAGAGCTTGCTGTCTCAGGGTGGTATACAACTTATTTGATCCTTTGAAGGAACTGCCTTCAGGAAACAGGACTATGTTTCACCACCACTATCTGGACCAAATATGACAAATTAACCTTCTAGATACCGCAACAGTCACTACTAAGGAACAGTTAATCACTTAGCACCTTTCTTTTTTCAAGAGACTAGTAAAATTACAGAAAATACACCATATACATTTATATCTGGCAGTTCCTCCTGTCTTTTATGATTGAAGAAATATATCTCAGTATGATGGATGTAATGGCTAGAAATACCAGAAGAAGATGGCATTAAAGTTACTATAATTGCCAAAAGTCAATTTCTAGCCATCATAAAGAAACAATCACAACATTATAGTCTTCCAGGAAATTAAATCTCAGTACTGAGATATTTGGATCCTCAGACTCATAAAGGTGTCATCATTAGAAAATGAGATGATTTGGGGCTGCCAAGTAATACTAGAAGAAGAATCATTTGAAGAGTCACTTTCAAATTATCTGGGTAAGGCATATGTATTTTTTGTGTCTTCTTTTGGGCATAAGATTTACAAGTGACATATTCCAGCAGAAGAACAATGAAGACATCTGGTAATACTGTTGGTGTCTATGATCACATCGTCTTCGACTCAAGAAAAGTTTTGACACAAACCAAAGACACCGAAGATGCCCATTTGGAATATATCAAGCATCCCAATTAGATTATGGTGAGAGGAGTCAGATATATGGATCATACAATGCAATATTAAGAGTAAGCCCCATTGAATAAAATGGGCCTTCCAAATACACTTGGTTTAGGATTGCTTTCAGAAGAAACTAAGCCACATCATAACAAAGTTCAAACAACAGCCAACATAACACTCCCACAGGACCATAAAGTCCCACAAATATTCTCAGTGATGGCAATGTTCCTTCCACCATATGTACCTAATGAAGCATCTCAAACAGTTTTACTGACACGATTGCTATGACAAAATGTCACATTACAGGGGCGCAAGGAACCAGACAAGGCATGGGATTCTCAGCCTTACCTACAGTGTCTGTAATTAATTTTCGTGATGCCAAGATACCAGTAACTCTCTCACCAATTACTGAATAGATTAGGAGCCCACGGTCTACAAGACAGTAGCCTTCTGTCATAGGTCTTTAGTCCTGACTAAAGCAGATCAAAAGTATACACACAAAAGTATATACAGATATAGAACTTCTCTCACTAAAACAACCCCCCCCCCAAAAAAAAAGAACAACACCACCAATACATCTGTGATACTCTGGCTAGGATACAAGCAGCCATGAGCCACTTGGAGCAGTGTACTCTGGCATTTGCAATGGCATTGGCTGCTTCAGATCTGGAAATATGATTCGATCCTCCAATATACATCCCAGTTAACAGATTGCAGAGACAGAGGGGAAAAGGTGTACTGCCAACTATCGCAACACCAGATGATTGCAGTGCTGATGAAAAGTAGTGAGTCCCGTGTCCCTAGCCAGCACTAATGCGTTAACTGGGAAGAAATGCAACGTAAGCCAGGATTCTGAACCACAGGGCTTACACAACCTCACACATGCAGGCTGTACAACAGCCTATGATGTTAAATAGCTATTGTTTTGTATTAAATACTGCTGCTTCACAGTCTGTCTTCCTACACCTCCTGAGTTTCAGAGTGCTGTGTAAGACTCTTTTGTTTACAAAGCTTTTTATTGTTAGGTGGACAGAGGAAATTGGATGGGCTGGCTGCTGGAACTAGATCGCTTGCTGTTTTATGGCTCATGCTTCTGTTATTTTTTTATTTTTTGAAGTATTTTTAACGATGTTGTCACAGACTCTCTTTGATCTTGGGCTTGGTTCTTACCCAAGTTATGTAAAATGTGTGCCTACTTGAGCTGGTGGGGTTTGGATGATAAAATGGACCATAAAAATAGATGTTATGCATAGAATTATCCAATGAAGAGAAAGTTTACCGTATTGAAAGCCAGTGTGGTGACTTTAAAGCATTCCAACATCAGCGAGGCGGCAAACAAGAACTCTGCCATGAAGTTGAGTAAAACGAGAAGTGCTGACCTGCTTCAGTCCAGCTGGTGTTGGAGGTCATCCATTAGAGTGACTCAAACCATCTCTACTCAGTTGCCAGACTGGAAGTCCAACTGGTAAGGATCAAGGACTGAAGTCTCCTCTAGGTATGCTAGAAGTCAGTCCAGAGCAACCCTTTCAACCACCTTCCCCAGAAATGCAAGATGTAAAACAGGATGATAGCTGGCTGATGGATCCAGAGATGGTTTCTTCAGCAGTGGCTGTATCACTGTCTCTTTCAAGTTCCATGCTGGTTGAAGAAGAAGAAGAAGAAGAGTTGGTACTTATATGCCACTTTTCTCTACCTGAAGGAGTCTTAAAGTGGCTTACATTCGCCTTTCCTCTCCTCACAACAGGTGCTCTGTGAGGTAGGTGAGCCTGAGAGAACCCTGATATTATGGCTCTGTTATAACAGCTTTATCAGTATTGTGGTAAGGCCAAGGTCACCCAGCTGGTTGCATGTGGGGGAGCGCAGAATCAAACTCGGCTCACCAGATTAGAAGTCCACATTCCTAACTGCTACATCAAGCTGGCTTTTTAAACTTCTGTTTGGATTATTATATGACATTAATTTTCATGATTTAATGTTGCTTTTATGATTTTAGCATGTTTTACTTTGTGAGCAGTGCAGAACAGGTTTCTGAAGTGCAAGCACATAAGTTTTGTGCAGAAATCACCATTATCATCTCTTCCCCTGAAATCTAGCTTTTTGTGTGTACAAACATATATTTGAACAGAAGCATTCAATTACTTTAATCCCTCTTCTGCTTTATGAAGTGGTATTGTCCAATCCAGATACATAATTATCAACTCAATGAACATGCTAGATAGAAGATTTCTATAATACTATTTTTATGATTGTTGTGTGTTTCTGGGCTGTGTGGGCTCTGGTAGTTTTAGTGCCTGATGTTTTATCTGTAACTGGGAAAAATAAAATTTCTCTGACATTGGTGCTGTGTAATGCCAGGCTCATAAACAAAAAAACTGCTTCTCTACAGACTTTTTTGTGGAGCAGAATATGGAGCTGGCGTGTGTGATGGAAACCTGGGTGCGAGAGGGCAAGTCACCCTGAAAAAACAGGCTCCATGTGGGTTCTCAGTCCTGCACCAATCCCAGACAAAAGGCTAGGTGGGGGGAGTTATGATATTAGTCCTAGAATATTTTTCCTTTAGGGCAAAACACAACGATCCCAGGAATTGATTGTGTAGGACTGGTGTAGGAAACAGTGGAGGGTTTGGCCATGTATCTAATGTACCAACTGCCTAACACGGCAGCAACAAAATGTGTACAAGTTTCTGTGGAATTTCCAGGTTTCAATTTTTTAAAAGCTATTCAATAGCCCTTTCAGCGAAATCCTGCCCCCCTCCTGCTTGGATTTGCCAGGATTATTTGATTTGAGAACAGCCAGCAGCACTGGATTCTGCTGGGCTTTCTGTACATTGTAACTGCACGGATTTTCTGCACGTACATTAGTCCCCCTTTTTGCCCTAGGTTATGCTCGGCTACATTGCACTGGTTCTGCTGGACTAGCAGTCCTCTCTTTCACCTGAAGTATGATTTGTATGCTTTATATCAGTCCTGTTGAGCTGGCATTGCCACAATAGTACTGTGTTCTTCTGGTGAACGTACACTGTACTGGTTCTACTGGGGGGTGATGCACTAAAAGGAATGAAAGGAAAGAATGGGAGAGCCTAGAAGATCTGTTAGATATAATGGGAGCCAGGAATGCCAATTAACTTGCATAGGCTCCATTGAAGTACATTACAACACAAATCACCTACTTAATGTAAGGTGCCTCAGATATTGAAAGATACTCTAGAAATGGGTCGTTGATGCTGACACGTTTACCTGACTCTCATTTAATTGTTTTAGGTTAATTTTAAACTTAATTCTTTTACTTTAATTTTTAACTATTGTATTGGTAATGTATACTATTGTGCACTGCCCTGAGCTGGCCAACTGTGTAGGGCAGTATATAAATTAATAAATAAAGAAACAAATGTTTGCAATGCAAATGCAGAGAGAATTTTCATCTAATGTCTCTGAGCCAAGATAAACTGCTCCAGGACTGTAATTACAGGCTCCAGAGCAGAATGGCCATACCCAGAAATAGAAAATACTCTGCTTCTTGAATGACAGCTTCCAAAGTGGTAGTTTTCTGGGAGTGGAATGACAGCCCCAGATGGGAATAATGCCCCCTGGGAGTAACAGAAATGTTCTCTGTCCAGAATGATAGCCCCTGAGTGGAATGGGGGCTCCTGAGATTAGAAGTCTACTGGCCTTGGAGTAACAGGTCACACAGTGGAATGACAGCCTCTGGAATTAGCAGAAGTGTTCTGGTACTGAAATGACTGCCCTCCCAGCCAGCATGGTATAGTAGTTAAGAGTGGGGACTTCTAATCTGGTGAGCCGAGTTGATTCCCTACTCCTTCACATGCAGCCAGCTGGTGACCCTGGGCTTGTTACAGGGCTCTCTCAGCCCCATTTACCTCAAAGGATGTCTGTTGTGGGGAGAGGAAGGGAAGGCGATTGTTAGCCGCATTGACTCTCCTTTGGGCAGTGAAATGCAGGGTATAAAAACAAACTCTTCTTCATCTTCTTCCTGGAAGCAGCAGATATACTCTGGGACTGGAATGGCAGCTCCTGGAGTGGGATAGCAGCAAGTGGGAGGAGCAGAAATGTGGGACACAAATGAAATACTGCAGAGTAGAATGACAGTTACTGGGAGTAGCAGAATTGTTTTGGGATAAGAATGACAGGTCCCAGAATGAAATGACAGCCACTGGGAGTACTAGAAGTCTTCTGAGTCACCCAAGTGGATTCACAGAATGTGGGAGTAGCAGAAATGATCTGGAACTGGAGTGTCAGCCCTCAAAGTGGATTGGCAGCCCAGTGGTTGTAGCAGAAGTGTCCTGGGGCTAGAATGAATTTCCCCAGAGTGGAATGAGAACCCCTGGTAGTAGAAGTCTACTAGCACTGGAATGGTGCGTTGCAGAGTGGAACTTTAAGGATGACAGTGAAGACACTGACATTGTTCAAGATTTTGAATTCCTTGGCTCTGTCAACCAAAAGGGAGAATGCAACCAAGAAATCAGAAAGAGATGGAAACTAGGAAGGGCAATCATAAGGGAGTTGACAACCAAGATCAAGATAATGCATGGCATGGTATTCCCAGATACTATGTACGGGTGTGAAAGTTGGACAATGAAGAAAGTTGGCAGGAAGAAAGTTGATTCATTTGAGTTGTGGCACTGGAAGAGAGTTTTATGGACTCCACAGACTGCCCAAAATATAAAGTGATTTCTAGATCAAAACTGTTATCTGATGAGACAAATCACTGCTATAGGTGGGATGGTACTTCTGGTGGCCCCTTCTGGATGCGGTCTGGCCTATAGAGGAAAGATGTGATACTCATAACCTTTCCGCTGCAAGCAGAAAAACATTCCATTCAACATTCCACTAATTGAAACAGGGACACATTTGTCACGCTCCCATTTCCATATCTGTTTGAACCTCTCCTCCATTGCACCTTGCTGAAGGCTGTACTCTGTCAGTTTTATGCAACATTTATTTTCTCCACAATCACTCATTCACCATTGATTTAAATGTCAGAAGGTGCTGGTGTGGTTTACAGCAAAACAATATTAGCAACTTTCCTTAACAAAACAACCCTGAAAGGTAAAAAAAAATAGGGGAGAAATAGGGACAAGACTTTCTTGGAATAGAGAATATAGTTTAGAGACTATCCACAGTAAATTGGAGTATATGGGAAATTGTTTGGGTGAGTGATACTGAACAAGACACTGCTAAGAAGAAAATGAATCCTCCCCAATTCCCAAGAGCAGTGTTAGAGAGCAATTTTGGGTTTAGAAAAATGTTGGGATACTGTTACCTGTGACCGCTGTGGAACGAGTAGTCTGGGTTGGAGTTCAAAAATGCACTTTATGTTCCATTCCTTAGTAACAATCTGAAGTGAAAATAATGTCCTGTTTTTTAAACAGGGGATTCATCTGTGGAGATGCTCAGGAGAAGATTGTCATGTAGGTAAACATCATTCCCCTGGAAATTATATCCCATTAAGTGTGTATTAGAGCCTCTTGTGGCGCAGAGTGGTAAGTCTGCAGACATGCAGTCTGAAAGCTCTGCCCATGAGTCTGGGAGTTCAATCACTGCAGCCGGCTCAAATTTGACTCAGCTATCCATCCTTCCGAGGTGGGTAAAATGAGTACCCAGCTTGCTGGGGGGTAAAAAGTAATGACTGGGGATGACACTGCCATGAGTCTGCCATGAAAACGCTAGAGGGCATCACCCCAAGGGTCAGACATGACTCGGTGCTTGCACAGGGGATACCTTTACCTTTACCTTTAAGTGTGTATTAAGAGGGCAGGATATTTTTCCCCTTCAGATTGTTGGCAACCTTATGTCAACAAGGTACCTAGTTCCAGGTTGGGAAATATCTGGAGATTTTACAGGTGCAGTCTGAGGAGGCTGGGGTTTAGGGAGGGACTAAAATGCTGGGGTAAAATGCTGTAGACTCCACCTTCCAAAGGCGCTATTTTCTGCTATTGAATCAACCTCTGTTGTCTAGAGATCAGTTCTAATCCCAGCTCTTCAGACGCCGCCCAGAGGCTGGCAACCATATGTTAGACATGAGGATTTCACAGTACAGCAGCAGAGACTTTATTTAAAAATGAAAAATTGGGGAGGGTAGGAGACAGGGCTATGCCCCTGATGAATATATTGCTGCCCAATGAATATCCTGCTTAAATGCTGTATCTGAAGTATCTTAAATGCTGTATCTTTTGTGCATGCCCACAAAAGCTTATATGTTGAAGAAAACTTCATTGGTCTTAATGGAGCTACTGAATTCAAACTTTGTTCTTGCTTTGGGGAAAAAGCTGAAGGGGGGAGTGATTTTCATGGGGAAGGGCGAAATGCTACATGGAGGCAGAAATGGTACACTCATCTCTCCACCATGCAGGTCTTCTTTTTCAACTCTCCACCTTGGCAACTGAATTGTGGGAAAGAAAACAAAACTACTCAGGCGGGGAGTGGGGGAGAGAAGGAAAGATCACAACTGGTGCATCATGCACCATTCTGCGCTAAGCATTTTGCCTCGAGCATTTTGGAAAGGTGAGACAGAAATATTTCAAATAAATGAAAGAGAAAGCAAAACAAATGAACCCAAGCTTTCATTGAGCCTGGCATGGAATGGAAAACAGGCAGAAGAGCAGTATGAGTTAAAGCCAATAAAGGAGGCCTTTCAGAAATAAATCAGAGGCAGAGTAATGGTAGGAAGGAGGCGGCTGAAATTAAGGATGAGGTAATTATACCCTTCTGAAAAGTTAACAAGAAAGGTAAAGGCTTAGACAATTAGAGAATAATGAAAGCCTTGTGAGCGCTGCTGTTGGTAAACAGCAGGTAAAGAAATTTCTTTACAGCGCTCCAGCAAGCACATCAATGAGTTCTGCTGACCTCTAGAATGGAAGTATTAGCAAACAGACTCCAAATTATCTCCCCGAAGTCCAGAACATTAGAAAAAGAAGAAGAGCCCTCACACTCACTTCCTGAACAAAGGATCGATTCTCTTCCTTGGGTTTATAACATTTTTGGGATCCTGATAAAGGCTACCAGAATATGGAATAGCTTTAACAGAAAGAGCAGCTAAAACATCTTGTACAACAGTCTCTAAGCCTTGTGCCAGAACTAAGGTAATTGAATTTTAGGGCAAGCTATTACCCTATAAATTACAGGTTTCTTAATACTGTTAAAAAAAACAACAACAACAAGGGAATGTCTCTATGTTATAGATTCTTTCACAGGGATTAAGATTAGGGCAGGGGTGGCCAAACTGTGGCTCTCCAGATGCCCATGGGAATTGTAGCTCATGGGAACTGTAGTCCATGGACATTTGAAGAGCCACAGTTCAGCCACCCCTGGGTTAGTTGATCAAATGGAAAGAAAGATACTTTCTCATACATATACAAATGCTCTTAGAAAGAGCTAGCCATCTCTGACAAATTTGTGGAGAAACGGTCTGTGTTTATTCAACACTAGAATCACATCCAAGATACAATTGTGCTGTATGTGAATCTGGGTGAGATAGAAATGCTAAGATTAAATAGAATCAAGGTTGCACTAGTATCTGCAAGGTAGCATTGATGTGACACGTGACTGAATAGAATTAATAGTGGTTGTAAAAACTACTTTGTAATATTGTATGTTTATTTCACCCAGCCTAGGGTGGCTGTCGGGGGTGGGGGGAGGATCAGACAATTTTAGCCTATCTTGTTGTGTGGCTGGGGGATATTGTTGCATGGGTTTTATGGCTTTATTTTGTGAACTGCCACAGCTTGGAAGAGTGGTGGAATAGAAATCTAAATAATAATAATAATAATAATAATAATAATAATAATAATAATAATAATAATAATAATAGGCCTAATTATCATGCTGCATCTACCCAGATTCCCTCCTCTGTACAGTTATGAAAGGTATTGGAGTCTTGTTCTCCTTTATTAATCAAGGTAATCCTGGATTAATAAAACAAGCAGCCTTCCTAGATTTACTGTTTGTTCAGAAAAAATATTATGTCACCTCTCCGAGGAACTTGCCTGAGACAATTTACAAAATAAAGCACAATAGAAGCAACATCTTAGACGTGATTAATTAAAATTCAGCATTAAAAACCCGGTCACAGTCTAAAACCAAAGCCTCTCTAGCACAGCATTCTATCTTCAGCACTCGCCAGCCAGATGCCTCTGAGAGCTCACAGTCTGAGAATAAAGGTAATACCTTTTCCCTGGTGCTTGCTCCCAACATTTGGTATTCAGAGGTACATCACTTCCATTCGTGCAGATTCTATTTAGCAATCATGGCTGCCATTCACACATTCATTTCCTGTGAACTGCTGTAATGCTTTTTGAAATCATCCAAGCATTTCTGATGAGGCCTGTCTTTCCATATAATACAACATGTACCAAACTGACCGACAACTCACCTCTTAAAATAGAAGCCAATTGGCCCTTACTAGGGGATATTCCACCAATAGGAAAAAGGAAGTCTGCTCAGACTGGGATCTGCCCAGTAACTGTTAATGAAACCAGACTGCCTTTTTCTTATTAGTGCAATATGCTGCACTCAGGAAGCAACTGCTTCCTTCCCGCCTGGAGTTTCACTGTGGCCGGGAGGGGTGAGGAGATGCTGTTGACATTGTTCCTGTCTACTCCTGGTGAGGGGCTGCTGGTAGGGGCTGGGGCTACATGGCTTTCCAGGGGCTGTTTGGGCATGGGGGAGCCTCAGCCCTGCACACCTGCTCATTCTTCTGTATGGGTCATCCATCCCAGGCCCTCCAACTCCCCCTTGCAGATGTTTTCACAGGCAAGATGGAGGGGGAAGGGGCACACTTGACTGCCCCACCAGCCCCAAGAACTGCCTGTTTGTGCCCCCTTGCCAAGCAGCCAGGCCCAGACAGGCCACAGACCCAAAAGGCATGTCCACATCAAGGAGAAAAAAGTGGGCATGGATGGCATCTTTCCTAAGTTGGTGAAAGTTTTGGCCTCTCTTTTCACATACAGCGATAGGACTGGTCTTATTCCCAGTGTTTGGAAGACAGCAATTGTTGCTCCCTTCCGTAAATAAGGCAATAAAGAAGATCCGGCAAACTATGGGCCAGTGATTCTGTTTATTATCAGCAAATTCTATGCCAGACATCTAGGAAAATTTCCAGACTGATTGGAGAAAGAAGACCTGATAGTTGATGAACAGGCAGAATTTAGAAAAGGAAGATCTACCATAGATCATTGTATTGTATTAAAATGCCTAGTGGAAAAGTAATGCAACAAGGGTAAATCCTCCTTATATGCTGCCTTCATAGACTTGAAGACAGCTTTTGATTCCATCTCATATATAAAGATTTAGGAAAAATTGGAATCTTCATCTATTGATCACCAGCTCCTGTTTCTTATTTGAGCTGTCCATGAACAAACTGCCAAGAGTCAGATACAACAGGCAAGGCAATCTTTCTGGCAAAATTTGGACTCAAAAGGGTGTGAGATAAGGGCATCTTTTGACCTCTCTGTTGTTTCTTCTTTATCAATGATCTTGTCAACAATCTACACAAAGCTGACCACCATATGCTGATCATAATATTTCAGTTCTTTTGTATGCAGTGTTTTGCTATCTTGGACCCCAGTGGGAATGAGGAGAGCCTTGGATCGTCTAGCACAGTATTACAAGGAAGAGAAATGCCTGATCAATTACCCCAAAACAAAAATGGCCTTTGGAAGATACCCAAAATCAGGAAATGGACACTAAATGGCCATAGGTTGGAACAGGTTAGAATCATAGAATCATAGAGTTGGAAGGGGCCATACAGGCCATCTCTCAATGACCTACTTAGGCTTAGTGAGACCCAGCCAAGGTGAGACATCAAACAAAGAATTGAAGGTATTGAAAAACAGGAGGACATTGCAAGCGCTTCTATCTTCTTAGCACCAGCATCTTCAAGATATACTCTAACACCAGCTGCCTACTTATCAACTATTGACTTCTAGAAACACATGAGAGCTTTCACCCTATTTAGATGGTGTGCTATGCCTTTGGCAGTCCTGGAGGGCAGATACAGAAAAATCTGTCTTGCAGAGAAACTCTGTAGTTGAGACAGTGAAACATATTTTCTTTCACTGCCCTCTTTATGATCAAGCATGCTCCAAACTTATTTGCCCACTAATAGATGTAATGCCACATCAAACCATTGCAGACTGGATTAGAGAACTTCTTGATGAAAAGCCTCAGATGGAGAAATTCTGTGCACTTGTGATTTAAGGACAAGAAATATATTGAAAATTCTGGAATTTTGAACCTTTAATCTTTTAAAAAAAAATCTCTATTAATTTTTATAATGATATCTTTTTTAGCTTAATATATCTACAAACTGTTCCTAATATTTGAGTATTACAATCTTTTTGTTGCTATCTCTTATGTTTCTGTATTCTGGTCTATGACCATACAATACAGTTCAGTGCTTAGTGTGAATATGGGTTAATGAACCCTCTTCAATAATTCTGCACCCCCCCTGCGGGGTCCCCATGTCTCAGGTTATGAACCACTCAGGTTACGAACCACTGCAACCACAGGAAAATGCAAGACGATACAGATGAATAGGAAAATTGGGGAAAGTGTTCAAAAACCAAAGCAGGTCTCTCTCTCCCTCTGCTGGCAGATTTCCTCTCTACTCTAGACTACTCCCTTTCAGCTGCCTACAGAGTTACCTCATCTACTACCAGATACTGTCAACTAGAGACAATTATAGTTAAAAGAATCAGATTGTCATGAGCAGGTTTGCTCTTGCCATGGTTTACGTTTGGGGTTTCATTCATAGAGGCCCTGGGACTTTTTAATCCCTGGTTATGTGTAATGGTTGTAGTTTAGCCCATAAGGCCTCGCCATATTCTGGATCAGCGAACACCATGATATTGACTTAGCCAGCAAGCCTGGCCTAGGCTGGGAAGTTGCCTTTTAGTTTTATGCTCTGTTCCAAGGAGCAGAGCAGATGGCCAGTAATCTAATATGCCTGTTTTGATTGGGTGTCTAGCCTGGTATTATCTCCTGTGCTTCTATGTCCTCAGAGGGCAGTGTGGGAATGTGGGGCTTGACAGGAAGGTGCTGTTGCCATGGTGTTTGGAGGGCAGCCCACAGGGCTTGAGTTAGCTTCCCTGTGGGGCTGAACTGACAGAAAGTATTACTTAGATGATTCATCTTTTGTAATGTGTATACCCTTATAGAGCATTAGTTAGAATCATGGAATCATATGAGTTGGAAGAGGCCATACTGACCATGTAGTCCAAACTCCTGCTCAATGCAGGATTAGCCTAAAGCGTCCATGAAAAATATCAGTTCAGCCGCTGCTTGAAGACTGCCTGATGAATCCCCAGGTGTTGTGCTAATGGTGCTTTTCCATCATTAAAGCTGTTTAGAGAAACTATAGGCTATCTCCACAACCTGGCCTTTATTTAGTCCTTGCTGGCTGGGAACAGATAAAGCCCTGGCATCTGGCTGTGGGAACAGGGGGTATACCTAATTTGTGGGAACTGCTAGACATACCTTAGCACTGCCTATTTTGTGATGTGTCATACTACGGTTTGTATGGGAGTGACTTGGGCAGTATTTAACCACCTGTCTGCTTAAATAAAATTGTCAGTCCTAGTCATTAGTAATTCCTGTCATCCATTCCACATTTCCAGTACTGTAATTGTATTGGTGCAGGAGACAGTTATGGGGGCCAGTTAGATCCTGGAAAACCACTACCGGTTAGAAAATGTGTTATACTGTGTTGTGTTTGGTTGCAATTGTTGGTTATCGATGTACATGTTCTACGAACTGTTTTATGTATGGTTCTCTGTTATAATGTAAACCGCCCTGAGCCTCCGGGGAGGGCGGTATAGAAGTACGATAAATAAATAAATAAATAAATAAATAAATAAATAAATAAATAAATAAATAAATACACAATTTAACTTAGTAGACTAATGGTCTTATTTCATGTCATAAAGCAACTTCATGCATGAACAAGGTAGTGAGCATCAGCAGTGGGAAAAAAATTAAGGCTGTGATCCTAAGTACACAATAAGACAATTGTGTAATTGCAGTTCACCCCAAACTACTGCAGTTCCTTCAGCAAGTGACAATTGCTCATCCTATACTCTGTGCAATACTATGCACTTTCTCCAGCCTAAGCCCCTTAACTTCAATGGACTTACATTGGAGTACCTCTGCATAGGATTTCACTATAAATGTGTTGGTTTAATAGTGTGACACCACTGAATTTTGCTTGAACAGGCCTTCAAATGACTATAAGCAGATTCTATGCAAATGGAGAATGTGGAAGATTTGGAGGATTTACCCTGCCCAGCCACGGGCAACTAGAATATATCCATTTGAAAAGACACCCGGAAGCAGCACAAGGTCCCCATTTCCTATCTCTAGTTTTGAACATATGGATTATGATGAACACAGAGCGGCTGTATTATATGGATTTCTAACTTCAGAAGAATCTCTTTGAAATAAATCCATCCAACATAATGATTTTTTAAAAGAAAGAACTATACTTTGTGGCTTGTTAGCTCTGAACAGATGTCTGGCTGTCTTCATGCTTGTGGATGTTGAGACGTCTGTTGGAACACTGCTATAGTTATACTGACAAGATTTAGACAATATATTTGGTCAGCCTCTGCTGTCTATTGGTCATACTGAATTTCCTGCCCTATCAGGCATATTCATATTAAGCCACGTGAACTGGAGGAAATAAAGGATTTGCATGAAAGGACACTGCTCCTGCCCTGCATGCCTATACTGAGGTCATAATTCTTGGTGACAATGGGCATATTTGCTGCAGCCTATCCCAGAAGGCAATGCTTCTTCCCTTATGATTCCTGTCAACCCCCTTAAAAGAAAGTAAACAAAGCTCAGCAAGCTGATGCAAGCTTTAGGGCCTTATTTGTGGAAATGATTCCAGTATTGGTTCTAGCCTAAGCTGGTTCAAGGCAGCTTTCTAAATTAAATAAAACGGTGCAGGCTATTGATTTCCCTGAATAGAGCATTCAGAAATATTTTCCTGGAATATTTCCCTACTCCCTTATTGTTCCAAGCAAGATTTTGTTTAATGGTGTTTCTCAGCGGTCTTTATTAGATAGCTACAATTATGAGAGAAGTGTTATTTTCTTAGTGTGTGGTGTATTGAAGCCCAGAAGGCTTTCGCTGAATGAACCAGTTGGATGCTGCAGTTCAAGTCACCTGGGTAAAATTCATACACATTCATAACAAATTCCCTTTTCCTTTGTGCTTGGACTCCTCTAGTGTTAATAATGTCCCTTCCCTCCAGCTGGGCTGCTATGATCATATCTTTTGAAAATGTTTTGTTGAGATGCTGCTGCTTCTGAAATCTTCCTTTGAGGCTTGGTTGATTTCATTTATTGTGTTTTGTTCTTTGAAGGTATCTGACTGGCTTATCTCCTGAATTTGTGGCTATGATTTTTATGCATATTCTGTTGGATTAGGTCCACCAGGAAAGTTCATGGTAGGAGTTGATGGAGTCTATATTTCCTTGCCTTTTCCTTTCCCGAGCAACCTGCTGATCTTTCAAAAACCCTTTCACCAGTGAATGGGGGGCTGTGGTAGCAATGGTGGATTAGGTTACATCACCTCCTTTATGCCAATTATGACAGACATCAGTCTCCTTGGATGCATTGCAGCCCTTCATACATCTAATGAGAGCTAGCTTAGTGTAGTGGTTCAGAGTGTAGACTTATAATCTGGCGAGCCAGGTTGGATTCCTCACTCCCCCACATGCAACCAGCTGGGTGACCTTGGGCTCGCCACAGCACTGATAAAGATGTTCTGACCGAGCAGCAATATCAGGGCTCTCTCAGCCTCACCTCCCTCACAGGACGTCTGTTGTGGGGAGAGGAAAGGGAAGGTGAATGTAAGCCACATTGAGACTCCTTCAGGTACAGAAAAGCTGTATATAAAAACCATATATAAGAACCATAAGAACCATAAGCATAACACCCAGCATATAAGAATCTTCTTATTTTTTTTTTTTATAGAAAGTTTTTATTTTATTTTCCAGAGTTAAAGACAGTGAGATACATGCAATCTACATTGTTAATACAGAAAAGGAGAGCTATGCTCTTCATTTGATACACTTGGTTCCCCATTTTAATCCCTTTTGTAAATAGTTCAGGTAAGGGCCCCATTGTTCTTGAAAGGCCTCTTCTATTCTTCCGTTAACTATTAGTGTCAGTTTGGCTTTCTTGGCAAGATCAGCTAGTTTATTCACCCAGTCTTCTGTCGAGGGTAGTTCTTGCGTTTTCCATTTCTTGGCCAATTCTAGTTTTGCTGCCGTCGTCGCATAGAAGAAGAAGCTCTATATGTGGGTTAGGAAGCACTGTGGAAAAACATTTTGGTTCCCCGTTTCAATCTTAAAAACCCTCTTCTCTCCATTTAAGATTATAAGACTGGCTACAATATTATGGACTTTTACCCAAAGCTTATAGACTTTTTATAGACTTTTTCACGTTTACACCACATTTAAAAAGAGAAGTCTACTTTGTTACCATCATTTCAACATTTGTTTGCATGGTTTCTGATATTTTTAACAATCATAAACAGTTTACACTTAACGTAGTCCTAGAGCCCTCCACATTTCCACTAGAGAAAGGGAAAAAAGAAAAAAAAAATAATCCTGCTTAGTTGTACAGAAAGAAGAGAAACAAATATATATAAGTGTACATTGTTAATACCAAAAATAATAAAATGGAGTCTTCATTAATTAGTAGAATAAATTTTTCGTTAGTTATATTTACACCTCCTCAGTTAGAAACCTCCTTTTAGTTATGCTTTAAATTTAGGCTGAAAGTCACTACAAAGATATGTTAGATGATTCAAATTCAGCTATCATAGGAGATCTAAAACCCCACACTATAATTTAAGCCCATTCCATTAGGTGTCTCTTTTTAGTTATGCTTTGATTTTGGGCTGGTAGACACTGCGAAATTAGGTTTATTAATACAAATTCAGCTTACTTAGAAGATCTTAGACCCCAGATTAACTTCTTGACTAGTTATATTGCCTATATGGCTACATATAGGAGGTAAAAGAGGAAAAGAATTTCAACCACTGTATTACATTTCCATTCCCCAAGCTTCTTAAGGGGGTCTCATTTCGAGGCTTGTTACGTCTTGTGGCTCCCGTTGACTAATGTTCTGTCCTATTGGTCTTTGGCTGGGAAAGTACAGTTGTAGTCTTTCCCTCGGAGTATACATCGATAAATCTTGAAGCAGTTGTACCTCCTGGACTCCAATATCAGTACAGATGTTTTTCCGTGAAGCTCCTTTCAATCGATTGCTTTCACCGCTGATCCATATGTCTTTTAATTGATTCTTGTGTATTGTTGCTTTGGAGTGGCTATATATCTTCTCAGGTAGGGTGTCCTTATCTGAGCTGCAAGACTCTGACATCCCCTTTTCCATCTCCATAATTTCAGATTCCTCTTCTGCTGGTAATTTTCCGCCTTGTTTAGAGCTATCATCAGCCACTACTATTGGTTCATCATTCCTGTTAGAGACTTCTTCCTTAATGCCTTTAAACTCCATGAGCATATTTTTAAGTGAGCCATTTATAGATTCTTTCAGGTCTTGTGTTTGTTTCTCTAGAAGATATGCAAATTTTTTAAACGAAAACATGTTCCAGGTTTGGAATTTTGTTAGAGTTAATCAATTATGCATATGTTGTTTCCAAAATATATTTGCAATTTTGCAAATAACCAGTAGAGGTCCTACAGAGTCCTAACGAAAGCAACAGTCTGTTTTGATTTAAAGGAATGTCTCTAAGGCTTAGTTCTCGCGAGATTTCACGGCTCTAATCTCTCTTATCTTCGAAGACAAAAACAGATGCTATAAGAGTTGTTACTTATTAGTTTGAGTTAATTTAAGTCCTTCTTCTGCTTAGAAAAGAAAATTAGCCTGCCTCATAATGAGGTGGCATCAAGCAGAGCCAGAAACGGGGGGAAAAGTAAAGACGGAGAAGCGGGAAAGCACTTGCATCTCTGCGTTGATTAATGACTCAATATCTTGGAATTTGGCATTTTCACCCCCTCAGTGGTAATAAATAGTCTTCCTGTCACTCTGGCTTATTTGGATTAGCGAGAGCAACTCTCCACGCCGAGAGTTCATTCCAGGGAAGAGGGTGCCGAGGGAAACCCCACTCACTGTTTGTAGGCTCGATCTGATGTCTGCCAGATGTTTTCACTCCGGAGTTGTGGTGAGTCGAAGGTCTTGCTGGGAGGTATCCAGTTAGCTTTGTAGATTAAAATAAGCTTTGTAGATTGCAGAGTTGAAAAAGGAGGAAAAGGAAAAAAGATTTTAAGATGGCGGACGGCGCTTGCTGGACCCTGTGCACACTGAGCTTACGTTCCAGTGGGAGATTAATTTCCCTGCGGAACAGAGAGGCCCCAGAGATTCACAGGAATTCCTGAGAAGATTTATGGGTGGGTTAGCGTACCCAAAACCCGATTCTGTCAATCACAGCAGCGATTGACCCTCAGTGGAACAGGAGCTCGAAGTATTCGAGCTATCCAAGTGCCATGGCTCCGCCTTCTCCAGAATCTTCTTATTTTAATACCTCTCCACCAAATATTATTTAGATAGCATCCAAGGAGCAATTCTAGATAACTGTGGAGTCTTTTGAGACTCAAAGCCATCTTGGTGTAGTAATTAAGAGCAGCAGCCTCTAAACTGGATAACTGGGTTTGATTCCCCACTCCTCCACATGCGTCCATCTGGGTAACCTTGGGCCAGTCACAGTTCTCTCAACCTCACCTACTTCAGCCTTATCTGCTGATTCCACATGGGGAAGATTCCCCGACTTACCCTTGTCCAGAGGTGGAGAAAAATGCCAACTCCACATGATGACACTGGTCAGGGCTGGCCTGATCCAGGCACCGAGAAGCCCTGGGGCATGGGAACATGGATATCTTTGGAGTTCCAGTAAGCTTCAGGGTGCCAATGGGGCCTCTGCCGATGCATGGCCACGTGTCAACAGAAAATCCCAGTTCAGCGGAAGTAACCGTGATGGGCCCTCCTGACTTGCCACAACTCTGCACCTTCACATGGATGCAGTGCTTCAGGCTGCATGGGGAAATTTCAGTGGGATGGTACCGCGTGCGGTGGTAAGAAACCCCGGAACAATTCCTCCCAGTTGAAACCCTGGGAGGCAGCCTAACACTATGCCTTCTGTGCGGAATTGGCCAGGGTATCTGCTGTGGGGACAGGAAAGGAAGGCAATTGTAAGCTGTTTTCTAACAGCAAATCTTTAAAGCAGGGATTCCCAACCCGGGATCTGTGGACCCCTGTGGGTCTGCAGAAATGCTTAAGTGGTATGGTATTGTGGGGGTTCCAGGCCATCTAACTTCTCCTCTTCTTTCTGGCCTATATGAGGTAGAGCCCCCATAGTAGTAGTAAAGGGGGAGAACAAAAGGAGGGCCAAGGGAATGTGCAGTGATATCACTTCTGGAGGCATGGCAGGGAGCATGGCCAGTTGACATCACTTGTGGGGGTCCTCAGAGTCTGACAATTTTTTCCAGGGGATCCTCCATGGTCAAAAGATTGAAAAAGGCTGCTTTAAAGACATGAAAGTCAGTGGCAATACAAAATGTGACTTAATTCTGGGCTCTGGTGGTCTTTCCCTTCTACACCTTGAATTATATATTAAGGCTGCTATTTTTCCAAATCCACTTTATGTATAAAGGAAAATAATATACTCAACACTTTAGTTATTTCGTTTTTTAAAACACATTAAATGAATTCCAAGCCATCTCAACCTACTGCATCCTGTTCTTCCATAGTCTTGGCATTCTTTAATAGAAGGCTAGTTTTCAAATTCAGAAGGTGAAGAAAATTCCTTCAAGCAAGGGGTGTTTTAGATGTTGTGTCTCATCTGGGTTTTAGCAGAGTGGCTAAGGAGGGGCATTGGTGCCAAAAACTGACTTTTAGAAACTGCAAAACCATTGAATGAGATTCCCTTTTGAAAGGGAACAGTTACTTTTGTAGGGCTGTCATTCTGTTAAAACACTTGTGTTAATTAAGATTATAAGACTTGTATCCAGCCCAATAGATTTACTGTGCGTGGAGAAGGGCTGCCTGGAAACCCAACATATAATTTATTTTTTTCCGCTTTTCTCCAATTCAAAATCTTTTGTCAGTGTACTTTCTCATAACTGGGATTCTCTTGTTTCAAATCCAGCTGTTTCTACAGAGTGACTATTGAGTGAAAGAGGAACACAGCAGGCTGAGGCATTTTAATATCCCCCCTGTTGTTTCTCAACTGGTACAGTTCCACGGGGCTTGCAAGACGGAGCTCTTCCGACAAGCTTTCGGTTGGGGCCAGTGATCCAATAACATCCCCCTTTAACAAACACTCCCACGTTTACATCAGTCTGGCAACAGACCTATTCAAAAGTACGGCGCTAGAAATACTAGCTGCAATCGAGATGATATTGCTGTTAGTTAGAGACAGCTTTAAATGATTTAATAGCAATAATGTCCTGTAGCCCCTTGGCTTTGACCATGGGATGTTGTCATTATAACGAGAAGGAGGGTATCTGAAAAGGCACCACAATGTTCATTGGGACTTGCTTTCTCTCTGAGGCATGTTCATGACCGCCACCATTTGAACACAGGTTTTCATGTATGCAAATTGGATTGACTACATGTAGGGTTACAAGTTGGAAGAAGGCTGGCAGGGGGATTTGGGGGCATAGTCAGGAGCTCCCCAACATCTTGATGATAACACAGAAATTACATCAACATGTCAGAGGTGACACTCAGACTTTTGGACAAACATCTATAGGAGAGTTTTGCCCCCAAATCAGAGTGGATGCTGAACCTCATGCCTGCTGCCCCCACCCAGAACTCGCAGAGCTGGGGACTGAGGCTCTGCCAGAGACAAGGCCTACTGACGTTGGCTCCACAAATTTTGGGTAAATGTTGTTTACAAAAGTGGCAGGTGGTATCTGCATTGAATCATAGAATCATAGAATAATAGAGTTGGAAGGGATCTCCTGTGTCATCTAGTCCAACCCCCTGCATTATGCAGGAAACTCACATCCCTATCATTCATCTACTGTAACCTGCCAACCCCTTAAGCCTTCACAGAATCAGCCTTGGCTCTGCATTGGCTCTGCAAGTTTAAGGTGGGGGGGAGTGGGCATGCATGATGGCAGCATCTGCAGAAAAGCCACAAATGCTGTTCTGCAAGTATCAGGTAGGTTGGATTTCCTTGCTTTATTAAACCCCTAAAATGTGTGTGTGTGAGGGGGGGAGGAGCCAAAGCACAGAGTTTGATGTCATCATCCCGTCAACAGCCCTGGATTTCCATGGGCATCTTGTTGAAACTGTGTTACAATCTATGCCAGACTTTCTCAACCTGTGAAATCCTGGGGTTTCTTCATTGTGAAAGCCTGGGGTTTCTTGCCCTGGAAGGGTTTTCTGAATTGGTGAGAGTGAATTAATTCTTATTACTATTTTAATAAAAAATATTTTATTAATTATAAAATTATAAATAATTTGTAAATAATAAAATAAATAATAATCAAAAATATTTAATATTTTTATATATTTTATATTTGTTAAACATTTATTGGGTGATATGACCATATATAGTCATGTTGACCTCCTCCCCCCCCAATGGCCAAGGATGGACCCGAAGGGAGTGAGACAGGAAGGGGACCGGATAGGCAAGTACACAGCGATGCTTCCTAAACATATTCTGCACCATTGCGCTATTTCTGGGATTTCTCAAATCCTGAAGAATATTTCAGGGGTTTCTCAAAGGTAAAAAAGTTGAGAAAGGCTGATCTATGCAAAAGGAGCTACATCTGCTTAATTAGCATGCCAGCATAATATCCACAAGGTCTTTGGTGTACAAACGAAGCACATGCAGCTGCTTTGCCAAAGGAAGTGGGACTCTGAATTGGTGCAAAGTCACATGAGGAGTCTCTTTAGCCTTGTTTGTGACCTACGTTTAAGTCAGGCTTGATTGTCAAGGCCCATTCCTATGACTAATGGAGAAAGGAATTGTAGCCCAGAACAAACAGTGGCTGGGGAGACTATGGCAGCAAACAGGATTTCTTTTTTTTTTAAAGATGTATACTCATACGAAGCATTCATAGGAGAAAGAAATGTCTACCCTATTACAATTGCATATTTAGAAATGTTATAGCGAAAGTGGAACAATGGCTGTATGGGGAAATAATCTTAACTGAAAATGTGAATGTTGTATTTCGTAATGACTTAGTTTATTCAGAGGGGAATACTAGCCTTGTTATGGTTTCAAACAGCTTTCAAACACAGTTACCTAATTCCTTATAAACAGCTCTCTGGAGGGATTGTTCACAATTGCAAAAAGATTGTACACTTGTCTCCAGTAGACAGCAATCACACGTGAGAAGTGATGATATTTTGGGACCCTGCGATTCTAAGGGAATGTTGATCTAGTGATTTGAGATAACCATGCCTTTGACCTTTACCACAGGGAGGACATTGTGCCAGGCTGCCATCTGGTGTTTGCCCCAGGAGAAGTTGCCCTGAGCCTTCCCTCTCCTGAACAGGGGAGCATTTAGCCCACAGTACCCCGAATGCTCCAGTTTGTGCTCTCACATGAGGCAGCTGGGGCATTGAGGTGGTGCCACACTGTAGGGTGGTATGGGCCTTTTTTTATTTGTAAGAACTTGTGATTGCATTGTTACACAACGACACATTCATAAAAATAAATTTAAAAAATGCCCCAGGTGGCTCTGCCATACTGTGCAGCACAGTAGAGACATCTGGGGATTTCTTTTTAATTTTTAGGAATGTGGTACTGTGGGAAGGAAGGGGAGGGAAGAAGCCAGGCCAGGTTGTCCCCATTTTCACCCTTCCAGACAGGCCAGGCCCAACATATGCTTCGATGAGGCCCACGGCAAGAAAGAGAATGCGGATAAATGTGCAGGCCAACTGCCTTGGACCAGTGCCAATGTCATCCGGAATAAGCTATTAGCCCCGCCAAAGTCTATATATATATTATTTAAATTCTGCCAAGAAGTATTGATCCTATTGAAGGACTTCACTAGCAAACATTAAGTTGAAAAACAACCACTGATAAAAACTCACTTGAAAACGGTTTTAATCTGGAGGCCGTTTTGGTTGTTCTATTAAAAGAAGAGATAAGACACTTTTAGTTACATTTATTGTGAAATTGTTTATTATAGCCTAGGATAGGTTCTTTCTTCTGTTATTATCCTCATTTCGAACCGTCCTTTTTTCGTGGTGTACTCTTAGAGTTGAAAGAGAAACAAGAAGAAATCCAGCTTTTACCACCACTATAAATGGAAAGTTTCACATTCGAATCTCACCAGGAAAAAGTATCAGTATAACATAGCCCCAGAGAGAAGCAAATCTAGCTGCAAGTGGCTGGATGGGATAGAAAAGCCTTGAGGATCTCAGTTATTTCATTTATAGGCATTTAGAACTTTGCCCATTCAAGGAACTGAAGAAGATGAAAACCCTAAAACCATGAACAAATGTAACCTGCAAGTAACTTCTGTACAAAATTAATTCCCTCAGATCCGCTGCACTGATTGTTGAAAATCATTTCCAGCACAATTTTCTAGTATGGGGGAAGGTATAATAGTATGCCGAGAGAGGCAAAGTTCCGGAGAACTTGCACAACCCTTGTCCATCATTACGGAGAACTTGCACAACCCTTGTCCATCATCTTCCGGACCTCTTTAAGGACTGGAGATGTCCCGGAGGACTGGAAGAGAGCAAACGTTATTCCGATCTTCAAAAAAGGGAGGAAGGATGACCTGGGAAACTACAGACCCGTGAGTCTGACCTCTGTTGTGGGTAAGATAATGGAGCAGATATTAAAGGGATTGATCTGCAAACATCTGGAGGACAATTTGGTGATCCAAGGAAGTCAGCATAGATTTGTCTCCAACAGGTCCTGCCAGACCAACCTAGTTTCCTTTTTATACTAAGTAACAGGTTTGCTGGATCGTGGAAATTTGGTTGATGTCATTTACTTGGATTTTAGTAAAACTTTTGACAAGGTTCCCCATGATGTTCTGATGGATAAATTGAAGGACTGCAATCTGGATTTTCAGATAGTTAAGTGGATAGGGAATTGGTTAGAGAACCACACTCAAATAGCGGCCGCGAATTAGCGCGGCCGCCGTTGACGCGGCGGTGAGCGCCCCGGATCGGCGCGGACCCGGCTGCGTCAGCAGCCGCGCCGCGGCGCGCCAGGAGAGGGGCGGGGCTGCAGGCCCTAAAAAGGCCGTGCGCTCGCAGCCCGCCCTCTTCCCCGTCGACCTCGCGCCCGGACAGCCTGCTGTTCGGGGCGCGCTCAGGTAGGACAGGCCCAGCGGCAAACGGCGCTTCGGGCGCTTGCCTTCTTGCTGGGCCGGGGAAGACAGGGGCCTCGCTCGCCGGGACAACTTAAAAAAAAAAAAAAAAAAAAGAAAAGAAAAGAAAGGAAACAAACAGCGGCGTCCCGGCGAGGGAGGTTTTTTCAGGTCGGGGGGGCAAGAGGGGCGGCGCGATGCCTCGCCGCCCGAAGTCGGCCGCTGCAGCGGCAGGGGGGTCCGGCCACGCGGGCGGGGGAGCCGAGTCCGGCGGAGCCCCGGCCGCTGGGGACGGGCGTGTCGGCGGGCCTGGCCCTGCCGCTCCCGAGGGACGGGAGGCGGCGGGCGGGCCTGCTCGGTCTGCGGCGGCGGCGCGGCCGCGAAGGAGCTGCCGCGGCCCGGCCCGGACGTCTTCTTCGCCCGGCAGGGGAGGCAGGCCCCGGAGGGGCGGGGGCGAGGCACGTGCGGCCCGGGCCTCGCCCGGCGCCAGCCGGGCGGGGTCAGGGGCCTCCGGGGCCGGATCCGAGCGGCGCCTCGGGCCGGGTGGCCGGAGGAGCGGGCGAGCGCGGGGGCGGTCCGGGTCTCGGGGCCGGTCCCCGCGCAGCCCGCAGCGTTTGCGGTCCCCGTCCCCTGGGGCTTCCAGGTCCGGGGGCGGAGCCAGGAAAAGGGCCTGTGCGTTGCGGGCCAGCCGGGCTTGGGCCTCGGCCATCCCGGGATCCCGCGTCCGGGGCTCCAGGGCCGGGGACGCCGGGAGCTCCGCGGGGCGGGGCCACGGGGGGTCCGGTTCCCGCTCACCACGGGGCGGGGCCGGGGGTAGCCCCCGGGTGGAGTCCCGCGCGGTGAGGAGTCCGCCGCCATCCAGGTCAGGGTCGGGGGGGGCCAGGCAGGCCCGGGGCTCGTCGGGGTCCGCGTCCAGCGGGGGCGCCCGACGCCGCTTGGGGGGCCCCAGGGACCGGGCCAGGGATGGCTATAGGTCCCCGTCCCCCTTGCGCCGTCCGAGCCGGCTCCTCCGGCGGGGCGCGGATGGGTCCAGCGGGTCCTCCCCACGCCCTTCCCGGGGGTCATCCGGGGGGCAGGTGGGGGGCACGCGACGAAGGCGACGGCGCTCCAGTCGCAGCAGAGGGCGGAGTCGCCGGTCATCTCGTTCCACCTCGTCCGGCCCCTCCATTCCTCACCGGTCCTCAGAATACCGGGCTGGGTTTGCCGAGGCCAAGGCGCTTTACGGGGCCCGGCGGTCACACCGGCACAGCAGGGGAGCGGGTAACCTGTCGCTTTCCGGCAGTGCTTGGGGAAGCACCGAATCCCGGACTCCTTCGCCGCGGCATGGTGAGAAGCGGAGGCGGAAATCGCAGAGGAAGGCCCATAAGCGGAGGCGCACGTCCCGGCACAGCTTGCCCTCGGGTGAGAGTTCCTCGTGGGAGGAGGGTGACAGCACCATCCATGATGGATGGTACTGGATCGAAGGGGCATACGTCCCGGGGATTCCGTCCTGGTTGAAGAGCAGGCGGCGGAACATGGTACGCATGCTGGATGAGGCCGGCATCAGCTTACGGCGGAGGGAGCCCCCCGGCCGATTCAGGGACGGCGAGGCTCCCCCCGGGGTGCACCTCCCGGTGAAATTGCGGGAGAGGGCCCTCGACGGGTACTTCGTCGATTTCTTCGAATTGGTGCAGTGGCGCCGGAAGGGTGCCGATACGGGGAAAAAGGCCGATAAGGACAAGGCTCAGTCACAGCCATGCGAGCGGACAATGCTCAATTGGCTCAAGGGCTTCGCCGAGTTTCAGGCGCTGATTTGCGGGGGGTACCCGGAGAGGGGTTGGCACCTCGCCCGCTACCTTTACACGGTGCTCGAGGCCTGGGAGGTGGGGGGCGAGGAGTCAGCTTTCGATTACGATCGCGAGTTCAGGGAACTCGCTTCCCACAACGCTTCAACGCGTTGGGACCTCCGGCTGCATGACGCGTGGTTCATGCAGGTTGGGCCCAGCGCACGCCAGAGGAAAGACCGTGGGAAGAGCGGTTCTTCGGGCCCGGTGCGGAAGCTGCAGGGCCTTGTATGCTGGGACTATAATCGGGGTGGTTGCAAGCGCCGCAGGTGCCGCTTCGAGCATCGATGCGAGACCTGCGGGGGCGGCCATGCCATGGCGGCCTGCACGCAGCCTTCCTCTTCGCAGCCCTTTCGAGGCACCCGATCCTCCGGAAAAAAGGATGGGGGATCGGGGACAGCAGCTCCTTCCACAGCCCCGAAGTCCGGCTAATGCCTCGGGGCTGCTCCGCTCGATCGCTCCCACGCCGGTTAAGCTGCCCGTTCTGCTGGCTTGGCTGGGTCGATACCCGGACAGGCCGGCGGCCGGTTATTTGGCGGCTGGGTTTTCGGAGGGTTTCCGGATCCCGTTCACAGGCGAGCGGGTGGAGTCTACGAGCGGGAACCTGAGGTCTGCCCGTGAGCTTCCGGACGTGGTGGCCGCCAAGCTTTTGAAGGAACGGGCCGCGGGACGCATCGCCGGACCGTTCAGCAGGCCGCCTCTTCCCAACTTGAGGGTTTCCCCGCTCGGCGTCGTGCCGAAGAAGGCACCCGGGGAATTTCGCCTCATCCACCATCTGTCGTACCCGAGGGGCGGGTCGGTTAACGACTTCATCCCTCCGGAGCTGTGTGCCGTACGGTACACCCCGTTCGATGAGGCGGTTGGCATGGTGCGCCGGTGCGGCCCCGGGGCGCTGCTAGCGAAGTGCGACGTGCAATCCGCCTTCCGGCTTCTGCCCGTCCACCCGGACGATTTCTGCCTCCTGGGTTTCCGGTTTCTCGACGGATGGTACGTAGACAAGGCCATGCCAATGGGTTGCTCCATTGCATGCGCGGCCTTCGAAGCGTTCAGCACCTTCCTCGAGTGGGCCGCCAGGGTCCAGGGGGGGGGTCCGGGAACTGGCGCACTACCTGGACGATTTTTTGATGGCTGGCCCGGCGGGCACGGAGATTTGTTCGGTCAGCCTGACGGCGTTCCAAGGGGTTATGGCCGCGCTCGGCGTCCCCCTGGCCGCTGACAAGACGGAAGGTCCCGCGACTAGGCTCACTTTCTTGGGGATCGAGCTCAACACCGTGGCGGGCACGTCACGGTTACCGGCTGGCAAGGTGACCTCCCTTCGGGGGCTCATACAAGGGATCCTGGCGAAGCGAAAATGCACGCTGCGGGACGTTCAGGTGCTGATGGGGCACTTGAACTTCGCCGTAGGGTGGTCACCCCAGGCAGGGCGTTTTGCTTCAGGTTGTCATTTGCCACCCGCGGTTTGTCCCAGCCTTTTCACCACCTTCGTGTCACTGAGGACATGAAGGCGGACCTCCGCGTGTGGGAGCGGTTCCTGGAGGGGTTCAACGGTGTGGCCATTTGGCAGACACCTTATGCTCCCAGGGAGCTGCTACAGGTCCATTCCGATGCCGCAGGGGGGTGCGGGTTCGGGGTGTATTTTGACGGGGAATGGTGTGCTTCGCGGTGGCCAGACGCCTGGGCGGCGGAGGTTCATCGCGACTTGACATTCCTGGAATTATTCCCGATCGTGGTGGCCGTCCGCATTTGGGGGCCCCGTTTCGCGAATCGCCGGGTCGAGTTTATGTGCGACAATCAGGCCGTGGTTCAGATCGTGAACAAACAGTCGTCCAGATCCTCCAGGGTCATGCGGCTGGTCCGGGTTTTCGTGCTGCCTGTCTGTCGCACAACGTCTCTTTCCGCGCACGGCACCTCCCGGGGGTGACCAATGAGTTGGCCGACGCTCTCTCTCGGTTTCAGATCGAGAGGTTTCGCCGCCTCGCCCCTGCAGCGGCAGCGGACCCAGCAGAGTGCCCGGCAGACCTGTGGCAGCTTGGCGTCGGCTGATTATGGAAGGGGTCCTGTCGTCCTTGGCGGAATCCACGCGACGGGCGTATCGGCAGGCAGCCAACCAGTTCGTGGACTTCGCTCGTCTGGCTGGGCATTCCTCCGGCTGGCCCATGAGGGAGGGTCTTCTGCTCCGCTTCCTGGCTCACCTCAGGGAGCGGGGACTTTCCTTCCGGACCTTACGGGTCATACTGGCAGGCCTTTCATTCTGCTCCAAGGCCGTGGGGTCCTGGGATCCCGGGACGTCGTTCCTTGCCCGGCAGGCCGTGAAGGGCTGGGGACGGCAGTGCGTACGTGGGCCGGACCCTCGACGCCCCATCACCAGGGCCGTCCTGCGTCAACTGCTGGGGCACTTGCCGGCCGTGGCCAGTTCTCAGTACGAGCTGGTTCTGTTCCAGGCGGCCTTCACGGCGGCTTTTCACGGAGCGATGCGGGGAGGCGAGTTGGTGGCCCAGTCCCGTGCCGCACGGTTTCCAGGGGGCCTGACGTTCTCAGACGTAGAGCTGGTCGACTCCGGAGTTCAATGCTTGGTGCGCCGATCCAAGTGCGATCAACGGGGCAAGGGGGCCCACGTGTACCTTCCGGCTTTCCGGGGGGAGGTCGACTGCCCACGACGGGCCATGGCTGCTTATCTCGAACTCAGGCCGCCAGTGCCAGGGGCCCTGTTCGTGCACCAGAACGGGACATGCCTGTCACGGTATCAGTTCGTTGCCGTCCTTCGGTCCTGCCTGCAAGGGGCTGGGCTTCAACCAGCATTGTATGGGGCCCATTCTTTTCGTATCGGGGCTGCCACTGAGGCATACTTGGCTGGCGAGCCGCCCAGGGCTATCAAACGGAGAGGGCGATGGCGTTCGCAGGCATATAAGTTGTACATTCGACCTCAACATGCTGTTTGATTTTGGTTTTTCCATAGGTGTTCCTTCGGCCACAGTGGTGGTCATGGTGGTGGGGCACAGTATTCCGTACTGGGCCGGCAGGCATGCAGCTTCTACCGGTTGGGGAGCCGAGCTGGGGCTGGAGGACGTCTGCAGGATTGCATGGTCCGGTCGGAGGGGACTACGGTGGTCGTCCTTGCTGCGGGTCGTGGCCGATGACGTCCATCGATGGGGCATTCCCGACGTGCTGGTGATACATTTGGGAGAGAACGACCTACCTTCCTTGACCGGCCGTCAATTGAGTGCAGCCATGACGGAGGACCTGCGGATCCTGCGACAACGCCTGCCGCGTACCATGTTGGTATGGTCAGCTATGCTGGATCGGTTGGTCTGGCGGGACGCCAGGCGGTCCGACCGGGTGAACCTGGCCAAGCAGAAGGCAGACAAGGCCGCGTCGAAGACTGTACTGTCTTTGGGGGGTGCGGTGATTCCACACCCCGGCATAACTTTTCGTTCCCCGCTGCTGTTTCGGTCGGACGGGGTCCATCTTTCCGAGCGAGGGTGTGACCTATGGCTTTCCGACGTGCGGGACGTTTTGCGCACAGTTTTGGTGGAGGGTTGGCGGGAACAGGGACTTAAGGTTCCTGTCCAGTGGCGGGTTATGCAAGGCAGGGAGCCCATTGGCAGGGAGCCCGTCTGCGTACGGGACTCCCTGGATTAGGGGGTCTCGTTAAGGAGACCGGCCACAACCGGGCGCGGCCTACCCGGCTGGGAGGCCAGGGGCCCGGGGCCAAGCGAGGGGAGGGGGTCCCTTGGAGGCGGACGCCCGTGGGGCCCCCTGTGGTCGCTTCCCAGGGATCCCGCGGCGGAAGGCATCCCATCCTCCCGGCTGGGAGTGAGGCGAGGAGCTGGAACGCCACGGGCATGGTGGTCAGCCGGCCGGTTGACAAGGTGGGGCTCCCTTACCTGGCATACGGCCAACCCTCCGGTTGGGAGGGTTTATGGTTAATAAACGGCTGCGGCCGATTTTGTTGCCAAGTTCGGGTCTGCGTCGTTTCTGGGATAGTCGCCACCTGCCAGTCAAATAGCGGCCGCGAATTAGCGCGGCCGCCGTTGACGCGGCGGTGAGCGCCCCGGATCGGCGCGGACCCGGCTGCGTCAGCAGCCGCGCCGCGGCGCGCCAGGAGAGGGGCGGGGCTGCAGGCCCTAAAAAGGCCGTGCGCTCGCAGCCCGCCCTCTTCCCCGTCGACCTCGCGCCCGGACAGTTACCCTCCCTTCCCGCCCTGTTTCTTTTCGTTTTGTCGCAGTCGTAGGGTTATGCAAGGCAGGGAGCCCATTGGCAGGGAGCCCGTCTGCGTACGGGACTCCCTGGATTAGGGGGTCTCGTTAAGGAGACCGGCCACAACCGGGCGCGGCCTACCCGGCTGGGAGGCCAGGGGCCCGGGGCCAAGCGAGGGGAGGGGGTCCCTTGGAGGCGGACGCCCGTGGGGCCCCCTGTGGTCGCTTCCCAGGGATCCCGCGGCGGAAGGCATCCCATCCTCCCGGCTGGGAGTGAGGCGAGGAGCTGGAACGCCGCGGGCATGGTGGTCAGCCGGCCGGTTGACAAGGTGGGGCTCCCTTACCTGGCATACGGCCAACCCTCCGGTTGGGAGGGTTTATGGTTAATAAACGGCTGCGGCCGATTTTGTTGCCAAGTTCGGGTCTGCGTCGTTTCTGGGATAGTCGCCACCTGCCAGTCAAAGAGTTGTTGTGAATGGTGTTTCATCAGACTGGAGGGAGGTGAGTAGCGGGGTACCTCTGGGCTCGGTGCTCGGTCCAGTACTTTTTAACATATTTATTAATGATCTAGATGAGGTCGTGGAGGGACTACTCATCAAGTTTGCAGATGACATCAAATTGGGAGGCAAATACTCCAGAAGATAGAGACAGAGTTCAACGAGACCTGAACACAATGGAAAAATGGGCAAATGAGAACAAGATGCAATTTAATAAAGATAAGTGTAAAGTTCTGCATCTGGGTCAGAAAAATGAAAAGCATGCCTACTGGATGGGGGATACGCTTCTAGGTAACACTATGTGTGAACGAGACCTCGGGGTACTTGTGGATTGTAAACTAAACATGAGCAGGTAATGTGATGCAGTGGTAAAAAAGGCAAATGCCATTTTGGGCTGTATCATCAGGGGCATCACATCAAAATCACAAGATGTCATAGTCCCATTGTATACAGCACTGGTCTGACCACACCTGGAGTACTGTGTGCAGTTCTGGAGGCCTCACTTCAAGAAGGACGTCGATAAAATTGAAAGGGTACAGAGGAGAGCGACGAGGATGATCTGGGGCCAAGGGACCAAGCCCTATGAAGATAGGTTGCGGGACTTGGGAATATTCAGCTTGGAGAAAAGGAGGTTGAGAGGGGACATGATAGCCCCCTTTAAGTATTTGAAAGGTTGTCATTTGGAGGAGGGCAGGATGCTGTTCCTGTTGGCTGCAGAGGAAAGGACACGCAGTAATGGATTTAAACTACAAGTACAATGATATAGGCTAGATATCAGGAAAAATTTTTCACAGTCAGAGTAGTTCAGCAGTGGAATATGCTGCCTAAGGTGGTGGTGAGCTCCACCTCACTGGCAGTGTTCAAGCAAAGGTTGGATACACACTTTTCTTGGATGCTTTAGGATGCTTAGGGCTGATTCTGCGTTGAGCAGGGGGTTGGACTAGATGGCCTGTATGGCCCCTTCCAACTCTATGATTCTATTATTCTAATATAAAAACAATCAAGTTACACACCTTAGAAGTTTCCCAGCAGACCTCTTGACCTCTGAAAGCTGGAAAGTTGTTTTGAATTTGTGCTAGGTTAAGCCAGGGCAATTCAACAGCTAGATCCCCTCTAAATAAAATGATTAACTCCAAATGGGATCGAGACTCTGTGTTTGAGGCTAATCTTATAATATGATCATTATTATTGATTCTTAAGCTAGACTGTTGGCTGCATAAGTTGTAAATTGGCTGCACAAAAGGACAAAACTGTTTTACAAACATTGGACGTGTCCAGTTTTTCAACCCCCCCCCCACTTCAGAATCTATGCCAAACATTTCATTAAGTTTTTATAGGGCCCTTGGAAAACATCCATATGGTGCTTCATAGATATTTATTTATAAACTAAAAATATATTTACTTACCTATATTTCTATACTGCTTTTTCTGCCTGGCCAAAGTGGTTTATCATAAAATCATATAATTTAAAACCCACCAGAACCCGAAATATTAAAAAAATAAGATAATTAAAACCAAGTCAGGAAAAGGCAATACATTGTCCTATCAATGTATAACTGAATGATTTTTAATATGTATTTATATTTTTATTGGATTGTCTCTGACCATAAATAAAACTGACTGACTGACTAAACCATACATCTTAGGAGCAATCTACATGCAAACAAGTCCTTGTGTTTCCTGGGAGATGATGTTTCATTTGATATTCCTTGAGAGTTTGGTCCCCCTCCCTCATCTCATGTGTGCATTTCCCCCCTTTCAGCCACCATACACAAGTAGAAGGGGCTTCGGCCTTCCTCATGCATGCTGTTTCTGTTTCCTAAAACCACCTTGCAAGACCCCTGTTGACTCCATTGCAAAAGTAATAGGGATGGGCATGGACATGCAGTGGGTGGTGCAGGCCTTCCTCAGCTGACCCCTGCCAGAAGTACCTAGCCAGCCTGGCCAAGAGAAGGTAGGTAATGCTAGTGCAAGTCAAGGGAAGTAGTACCTGGTCCACTTGAGGCAAACAATGCAGCACTTAGCCAATTGGTTAGGCTGCCTCTTCCTCCTGCTTTCCATCCACACCTTTGTGAGGGAGGTTCAGGGTCAGAAGGACTGCATCTTCCCCTCTTTCCCCTTCTAGCTCACATGATTGTTCTGAGGTTAAAATGCAAGATAAGAGACTGAAGGACAAATCTTGGACTTCCCATTGTGCAGAAAGGTAGGTTATAAGTTAAGTCAATAATAAATGAATTGAAGACAGAGGGGCCAATACATGTTGGTGGGTGGGTTGGAAGAACTGATGGGAGAACAGAAAATTGAGGGTGTGTGACCTGTCAGATGGTGGGAAAGAAGAAATGTATGGAAGCTGAGAAAGGGGGCATGAATGCCCTTTGCAAGTCATTGCAGGTTCCACACCTCTACTGAGATCCCCCCTGGGAAATACACAACCCAGCCATAGTTTTCCTGGGGAGAGGGTGCCAGGGGATAGGACAATAAAATGAAGATGGGGAAGAGATGAAGGGAGGTTGGTTGGTGAATGGGGTGGAGGGGAGGCTTTCAAGGAAAAGAAAGAAGGAAATAGTGGACGGGGGAGAATTAACCACACAAGTCCTAGCACTTGCAGTGGTAAGAATTTTTAAAAATTATAAACATCAATAAAAGCACAAATCAATTAGAAGCTTGTAATAATTTTCTTAAGAGCCTCTCGTGGCGCAGAGTAGTAAGGCAGTGACATTCTTTCTGAAGCTGTCTGCCCATGAGGTTGGGAGTTCGATCCCAGCAGCTGGCTCAAGGTTGACTCAGCCTTCCATCCTTCCGAGGTCGGTAAAATGAGTACCCAGCTTGCTGGGTGGTAAATGGTAATGACTGGGGAAGGCACTGGCAAACCACCCCATATTGAGTCTGCCATGAAAACGCTAGAGGGCGTCACCCCAAGGGTCAGACATGACCCGGTGCTTGCACAGGGGATACCTTTACCTCTAATAATTTTCTTAAATACCTCCCTGTCATGCTCACAGGTGATGTCAGGAGGTGGATCAATGCCTCCGCACACAGAACATGCCAGTTAGGAAAACTTGTTTGGTGATGGTGATAACACTGGTAGAAGGACAATCAGCCGATCTTGAATCCCGCCTGCCTATGGGGACACACAGACATTCTCAGGCATGGGTGCCAATTGCTAGCTACTGTCCTCAATGTTATTATCTGAAACGATCCTAACATTATTAGATTCTGAAGAACACAGTTTATTGTCTTCTGGTGGCAGAGTGTGCAGTGACAGCACATGCAGCCCTTGGGAAGAGCTACAGTGGGGGACAGAATCAGATGCCCGTGAGAGCAAGATGAAACTCAGTCTGGCCTGAATGATAAATGCAGAACTGTTTCCTCTGGCATTGTGATGGCGCCCATCCTCTATCATTGGGTTTCTGTTATAACACATTGGAAATGACAGCTACATACAAAGCAAGGCCTCCTGCTTCTGGGAAAGAAAATAATTTGTGGGCTCTGATAAAAATGCCAGTCTCGATATCATTTACTGGTGTCTGATAGGCCAATTATCTTCAGAGCCCTCAAATACTGACAGTCAAAGCCTAACATTTTTTAAAGTTGAGGAACAATAGATGACAGAAAAGCATATTGTTAGAAACAGTTCATGTCAATAAGAATGTAAAACACTATATAAAAACAGGATGGGTGCCTTTGTATTGTGCATTCTTTTCATCAAGTTACTGGATAATGAGATCGAGTCATTGTCTCAATGCTGTGCGGAAGCCTGGGGTGCTGTCATTGATAACTACTACCAATGGGTTTTGTTTTTGACAACTCAATAAAAAGAAGCCACCAAATACACAACCATGAACAAAAACATGAATGATATCTTCTGACAGGAAGCAGTCATCGAGAAAGGGCCATTAGCAATTTAAGTGACACAACGAGATCAGTTGTGTAATTTGAAGCAATCACTTGTGATTGGCCCCATCCGGATGATACAGATGGCCCTCAGCATGTAGCGACTGAAAAGTCACCAGATGTCTTTAGAAAGTAGCCTCTCAGTGTGAGAGGTGGGGCTCCCAAAATAGGCCCAGCATGTTGCCAGGAAAGAGGGAAGATCCAGTGTCATACAGTCAATCTAATCTCGGATCGTGACCAGGGATACAGGGGTCCAAATCCCTGTTCAGCCATGAGCGCCCTTGGGCATGATCAGGTCCCCCAATATAACAATCTCCCAGGATTGTTGTAATGTTAAAAATGGAATAGCCAGCCTGAACTCTTTGAAGGAAGAATGGGATTAAGAACAGAGTAGCAGTCTTGCTTTAAATTCATCTTTAAACTCTTAGGGACTTATTTCCAACCAAACATGCTGAGAAGAGGTTGAACATATTGCTCACCAAGCTGTGATCGACTGTACCAACTGCTGCATCTGGTTTCAAACCTCCCCGTTTTTTTAAAAAATGGAAAACGAATCAATCATGTCACAGATTAATCTGCCTTGACAAAAGGGGCAGCTTAATTGAAATATCTGCAAGGCCAGACGTCTTTCTTTGGACCTAGTCCACCTCAGTCCTTGGGCCATCAGTCTCATATTTATTTCAAAGCACTGAAACTCCTGAAAGTACAGATTTGGCCAGTGTGCATCTTTCTCAGGCCTTAAGATTTTGGAGCAGGCCACATAATAGGCCTACATTCTCATGTGATAAAGCAGCAGGCATATTCTAAGTGGATGGAACCATCTTTTCTACATTATAAGGCTTTCAGTTTCCCTGCAATAGTTGTTCATTTCATTACTAATTTACATTAAGTAGTCCATGAAAGGACTGCTGTAGCCCCAGTTATGAATGTATCCTGAGGTTTCAGTGAAGCAAAATTAATTTAGTGACTAAGGAAACAGAACTATTTGTGACAAATTTTCTGTCAATCCAATGCAACAAATGATCTGTGAACCCAAACACACCTGTCCTCCAAAGGTGGGGTGGCCAGTGGCCAAGACACCTGTATTGGCCTCTCCTGCCCCCAACATAGATAAGATTAGGAAAACAATGTTTCTCGAAGCATTTTACTGAGGAACGCAGGTCAGTTTCTAAATTAGTTGTGTTTTGTGCTCAAGCAGATCAATTTTAGCTATGATAGTAACTTTTACAGCAATTTAACCTCAGTTTATAAGGTTCCCAAGTACCACCCTGCAACTGGTGGAAGATCGGTGACAGACTTACTAGGAGAGGGAGAGAGGCCCAGGCAATGTTGCCAGTGTGCATAAGAAATGATGTCATCTCAGTGCAACAATCAGGTGATGCTCTAGTATTTGGGCATAAACTCTATGGTAAAAATGGCTTCTACCATAAAAGTTGTTTCCCCAAATACCAGACTGTCACCTAGATGGCACAGGTGTGATAACATCACTTCTTGGAAGTGATATCACCTGGGCCTTTCTCTTCTAATAAGTCTCCCTGCTGGTCAGCTGATCAGCAGTGGAGCTTGGCAGTGGAGACCTCTGCCTCTACTGTGGGGACTGGCAACCCTATCAGTTGAACTAACGTATATTATTTTTGTTTTACCAGATTAAAGCTGGTAGGGGAATTAGTCTGATATATGTGCATTGGAAAATGTATGGCATATCATCAAGGCAGGGAAGGTGTTTGGTATTCTGATGAAAGTATCTTCTTCAGGTAAGTGGTAAGTATAGCATCTATGACATGAGACTCAAAAAAGAGCTCAACATCCTACTAGTGAGTTTTTAAGCTATTGCTGAATAAATCATTTTCTCTTCTGTCAATCTACCGTCTTTAACCTTAAATTAATCATTATTATTTTCTGATCTCACATGAGGTGTAGCTGGTGAAGATTAATTAGTTCAAGGGCAACTCTAAAACATTCTGAAGAACTCAGCGCCTAAATGAGTCTCCAAATGCAGGCCATAAAACAATGATGGTTCAGTGAGCCATTCACACTGTGTTACTGCCATATAAAATACTGGATCCAGTGCACCTGATTAATTATATCTGTGAATGCCCTGGGATATGAACTCACATAACTTTTGATGTTAAACCAGCCCACTCATACTTTCAGACCGGGTTGCTGCAGCTCAGGTTAAAATGACCGCACCATTCCATAATCAAAGCCGGGGAACTGTTTATTCATAGATCTCTCAGCAGGCTAGTTTTTTGAATTTAATGACCTACACAGAAGTAGAGTATTCTCCAAACTTAAATTATTCCTAGCATACGCTATGTACTCTCTCCTTTAAAACTTCTAGAAAAGGAACTTCTGCTTCAAAGATCATTTCATTCCATTGACAAGCTATGTTTGCAGTTAGAAGGACATGTTTTTCATTAAAATGTTTTGTATTGAAAAAATTGAAGTATGTTAGCCGTGATTCAAGAAATAGAATAAATACAATATATTATCATGTCAAAGAGGATACATCATAAATTCCATTATTTAGTATTTCATAAGAACACATAAATGGCTGCTAAGACATTGAAAATGAATCAGTAATTGGTTCATTTATCAGTGTCAGCTAGTTTCCATGATAAGTTGGCACCAACCTAGAAAGGCATTTCAGCTGAAATCCAAGTTGCATGCAAGTCCTCTGCTCATGCTGCATCATCTTTCCTTTCTGTTACAGAAAATAAGTATTTGGCTAGTAGTACATTGCTTAAGCAAGGACAATATACCATGGGCACTTTCCCCTAAAGAGAGCCAGTTTGGTGTAGTGATTAGGAGTGCAGACTTCTAATGTGGCATGCTGTGTTCGATTCTGCACTCCCCCACATGGAGCCAGCTGGTTGACCTTGGGCTCGACACAGCACTGATAAAGCTGTTCTGACCTAGCAGTAATATCAGGGCTCTCTCAGCCTCGCCTCCCTCACAGGGTATCTGTTGTGGGGAGAGGAAAGGGATGACAACTGTAAGCTGCTTTGAGCCTCCTTCGGGTAGAGAAAAGCAGCTTATAAGAACCAACTCTTCTTCTAAAGTCAGTGGCCGTCCATGACTGCCAGCTTCTTCTCCATCAAGTCTGCCTCACCCCTTCCCCCCAGATTGCTGCATCTACTGCTTCCACTGAATCTAGGTGGTCCTCCGCACCTGCTGACCTCCTCTATACCAAGTCCATTTTCATCCCAAGAGCTACCGCTTTCATGAAAGAGCTACCGCCAGCCTTGAAATCTGATTGCCGCTGGTTGCCTCATCAGCAAGCCCACCTCCCCTCAGTCACCAGAGCTGCCAAAGTCACTGAAGTCAGGCAGCCCTCCGTGCTTACTGGCCGTTTTGCTGTGAGCCCACCTCCCCCTGAATCTCGGAAGCTTCTTCTTCCGCCAGCCATGTCCACTGAGGCTGCTGGCCCCCTTGCTGCCAGCCTACCTCCCCAGCGCCTTCATTGAATAGGAAGGTAGGTGCATTGACTGCATGTGCTCAGGTAAGCCTCTTGTTTTGGGAGGATATAACCTCTCAACGTCTTTTTTTTAATGCTTTTAATATTTTTCTGCACATCTGGGAGTTTCCCTGCTTATGCAAAAATATCTATTTCCTCTTAGTGTGGGTGCAGCCAGCAGATGTAGATATCTGCAGATCTGCTCATGCTTGAGAAATAGATATATGAATGTAAATTATATTTATAAATGCATACATTGTATAGAGAAATACTTTATACACTGTTCATTAAACATGTTCAGCATGTGTACCCAATGCAAATGAATTTTACGAGCCAAGAGTAAAAACTGAGCTGAAATCATTGACAAAAATACAAAAGATGTATTATCTTTCTCTCTCTCTGTATATTTGCTCATCCCTCATGGTGTGAGATCACAGAGACAAGGAGAGCAAATGAAAGAAACAAGCATATGAGGGAGGTCAGCTGTGTAGTAGACCTATGCAGTGGAGCTTGTTTAATTTGTTCTGACTTGTAGGAGGGCATTATGTGCTGGAATAAGATGCGACACCAATGTTGGGATGAACAAGGCCACAGCTTTATTATCTCCCCATGGGAGAGTTAGCGCAGCATGGGAGAGGGAGCATGACCTAGAAGTCAGCAGACTGCACCAACAACCTATGGAGTCCAGAGGTGCCCTGTGGACCAGACTTTTCCCAGCTGGGAGAGCAGATCCCCTTGCATACTGAAGTCCATCACTATGTGAAGTAACCTACACAGGGGAGCCACCGGATGCCAACCTGATTTGACTGCCCCCAGGCCACTTAGCAAACGAGCCCCAGGCTTTCCAGCTGAGTAAGCTGTGCTCGTATACGCGCCAACTCATAGACAAGCCCTGAACCCCAGGGAGTCCAATCGCACACCTGACTCCCTGCCAACAGGCTCCATCCCATGCAAACATGCAGCTGTGACAATTATTGAACAGAACATCCACCCCAAAACCCTGAATAATTCTGATGAAAACCCTGAATAATTATTACATAGGGTGGGTGGGAGGGCAGCAGATCCCATGGCGTGCCAGGTGAAGAGGGTGGGACTCACGCATGTGGCAACTTAAATAGTCACCATGGGTCCCATCCAGCCCTTGATGCAGTGCATGCTGCATTCTGGTAGCATGCACACTAGAGGGCCTCTGGGTAGTCACCTCTCCTTCCCAGCAAGCCCTCTGCTGTGTCACTGGTTGGCCAAGATAAGTCTCAGCCAGGTTTTTGTTTTTATTTAGTTCCAAAGGGTTTGTTTAGGCATTAGTTGTTTCACATTGGTTTACTTCATTATTGTTTCTTTTTATTGCTGTTTTCATAATTCTGTTCTGTTATTATCTATTTGTACAGGCAATCTGTACCTTCTCTGAGTTCTCCATCCAGCCTAAAATACCTGCATTTATAGTACTCCCCTTTCAGACAGGCAGAACAGAGAAGCCCCCTTTTTGAGGCAATGAAAGGCACTTATGTCCAATGTTCTGTGGGAGACTTGATAGGAAAGATTTGAAACAAACAGTACATGAGCACTACATCCACTGAACTTGAATAACAGTAGTGCAAAGAAGAGACAAATTTACTATGCAAGGGCATTTGGTGGCACAAAGAAGGTAAAGCATCCATGTAGGCAGGCCAGTGGCAGCAGGAGGACCTTGAAGTTGATTTGCTTGTATGAGGGATATGGTTAAAGAGTATCAGGCAAGCAGGGGAGTACAGATGGAAAAGGGAAACACGGCATAGCAGGGCAGACATTGGGAGGAAGGCAAAATTCCACCCCATTTATTTCAGGGTAGACATACCTCAAACGTGTATGTAATCCTAGTGGCTACAGCTTGCAAGCAATCAAGAAAGCCCAAAGCCATTCTCCCTTTCTCCTAAAGATCAGTCTGTTCTGTCTATGTCCTTATTAGAAAGAAAACACTGTCAGAATGCAGAGTCTGCAATAACAAAAGAAACCAAAACAAAAATTTTAAAAAACCACAGGGAAGAGGGGGTTTATAGGCTGTTTAGGTGAGGAATTTGTTTTGCTTTGCTATTAATTATGATAATTACAAAACATCAATTTTTTTCATAATAATGGCTATTCAAAAGTTTAGAACAGGCTTATAGATATCGTTGGGCATCAGGGAGCGTCTGCTGCAACTTTTGAGAATAAAAGTTTTCAGGAAGAAAAGTTTTGAATATTGCATGAAGTTTGTGGAATGCCTTTTCTTTTTAAGTAATAGCAATTACACAGTGGAGGTTAATCCAAACAGGCCTCTTGGCAGAAAGAGCAAATGTTGAACATAATAACAGCTTCTATAACCATTCTTTGTTCATTGCTTAGATTCATAGGCCTGTGTTTTTATCTGCCTTGTAATTTTGAGAAGACTGAAAGTTTTTAACATTGCAGCTGTCCCCATCCCCCCCATAGTGAAATTATAATACCTACCTAAAGTAGTGCTATTTATTATAATAAGCAAGCTAGTATTGTTGCATTTGGCTTGATATTGCTTTGAAACCTACTTTTTTTTTCCTTTTTAGCTAACTTGGAAACAACAGCTACTGAAAAATACATGGGAAAAGAGCTGTTCCCAGAGCTCTAAATATAATATCTAATGTTTGCAATTTTGCCTGTGTTGACAGCATGTGTACCACACTCATTGTATAATGCTACTAGGCCATTTCCCGCATGGTGACTGCAAAAGTCATTTAAAGATGGGGGGGGAGGTAATTTGTGAATATTTAATATTGTATCCAGGGAATTTGGTTGCTAATTTAAATTTGGCTAGATTGCAATAGCTACCTGATGATCCTAAGGGAATTTAACGTGGAGAAAGCTGGCATTCCCATTGAAGCTCTGGTTAATATGTGACCTACCAAAACTAAGTGGGTTTCCTTCATATGGGTTCCTGAGCTAATCTGAATGAACCCTTGACAGATATAAATTCCATCTTGGATTCTTCTTTAGATGAAATGCAAATATTTAATGCAAGGGAGACATCTTGTTGTACTCTTGTAGCATCATGAGCTCACAAATGCAATGGTTGGAAGGTTGCAGCCAACCACCTGTATCCTCAGTTATTGCCTGTCTTATTTTACAGTACTCAGTCCCTAATCATCCCTGCTTGATGATGGCAAATCTACATCTGACTACATTTGACTTCCAACTCAGCCGCTTCAAGACCAAGGAAACAGTTAAAACTTACATTGTGGATAACCAGGGAACATGAAATATCGCTTCACGGTTTGGGTCTTTTGCTATCTGTGTACATTTATGTCTGATTTGTGCCCTTTTATCATCGGTTTGCTATTACAGATGACAACAGGAGTCATCTTTTGTAATCAGCAGCAGGCCTGATTATGAAGTCAGTATCTCCAAATGCATCATATTCTGCTCCACTTTTCAGATCTATAGTCAGCATGACCTTGGAACCTCTCAAGACACCAAATTCAGTAAACTGAATTTTAATTAAATTATATGCCCTTGTACTCCTTGAGCTATCTTTTTTTAAAAAGGAGAGAACTGAAGTGAAATTGTAAGAGGGATTGTTCACAGTATGGACACTCATCCTGCTTTAACATCTAGTAAACAGGTCCTCCTAATTATGACATGTTTGTCAAATGTGAAAAAAGAAAACTTTTTGTCCAAGGATAATAATCACTGCCTATTGGCTGTCACATACAAAGCCCTCCATGACCTTGCCACTTTTATTTGCAGACCACCTATCTCCCTGTGTTCCATGGCAATAATTTTTTTCATGTCAGCAAATGGTTCCGCAGGTGCTAACCTGTAAATGGGCAAAACCAACAACTTCTAACACACGTGCCTTCTCCACTGTGGCTCCCATCTTGTGGAATGGCTTGCCCAAGGATTTCTGGAAAGCATGCACTCTTCTGGCTTTCTGAATTCTGCACAACAGTGAGTGATTCAAGAGAGATTTTCTGTGTAGGTAATAGAATTGTACTATATAAATTGGTTTTGCAGACTCACTTGGAAAAATATTGTGACTGCTGCATACTTCTGTACTCCTTAATGTGTCTTGAGAACACTTACGCTACGCTTCAGTTCTTTCTGGTGGTTCCAGGCTTCTGAAATATCAATGCCTTGTTTTTTTGAATGCCCCATTCTGTTGCTTGTACTGCTTCATGATGTGTAATTCACCTTGAGTCTTTGTGGGAAAGGTGGACTACAAATAATGTAAATAAATATAATAACGCATTCTGCATACAACTTAGGAAGTGAAAGCATTCTCAAATCCCTTTCAGTCCTCTTAAAAAGTAGTGCCTTTCTCCAGCCTGTGCTTGTGCCCAGGTGGTAAACCCAAGGGGGGGGGATTCTTGTCTGATTTTAGAGATTGTGGCAAGAATATGAGAATGGTCTATTTATTCTGTGTATTGAGCCCATGCTCTTCAGAGCTCTGCCAATCACAACATTCAGCATCATTTCACAGATGGATCTTGTTGGTGCTGGGTCCTTGGAAAACCCTGGTTCAGTTCTTGCCTGGTATTTGTGGCTAAATGCCATTCACGAACAGTTCTGACACTGTTCTCACCTGAATTTATACTAAGGGCCATTCTGCACCCAGAAAATATAGTGAAAGGCTTACCTTTTGCTGATGCCTTTTTTCCCCCTTTAGCATTTTACATGTCGTCAGCATTCAGCATCCCAGCAGCTACATCCTCCATTTTAAAGTGCTAGTTGGGGAAATCCACAAAACTGGATTTCCCCAACTATGTGGCATGAGCAACAGGAGATCAAGCAGCAACCACACACTAAGGAAAGGTGTGGAGTTGAAGTAGCACTGGCTCCATCTCTAGCACCCCGCTTCCCCTTCCCTCTCCCTTCTCCCAGGGACGAGGTCTTTTTTTTTTTGAAGCAAACTACCTGGAGCAATGAGTACACATTAAATTGTCCAGGCATCCCCATCAGTTAACACACAAAGCATGCCTCTCTAACCGCCCTCCCACCCAAAAAATTGGGAACAAGGTTATTTTTTAAAGCTTCAAGGCTCATAATTGCAAAAGGGGTTGCAGTAAAGTAAGCACTGTGCATCTATGAATAGATGCACAGGCATAGCATTGGAGAAGTTTTACTTTAAAAAAAATTAGTTTGCATCATGGTCCCCTTAAAACAGGGAGAAACGTGATTGGCTGCCTGGCTTGATTGACAGGTAGAGCAGTATAGCACGTTCCTCTCTGCCATTTCAAGCAGGGGTATGGGGTGCCAAGAAGCATGAGAAGGTGGCAGAGGAGAGCAAGAGAGCCAGGAGGTAAGGAATGGCCAGAGGCACAATTTTTTATAGAGTTACGCCATTTTGCTGGCATAACGCTATTTTTTTTCAATGTGCAGAATGGCTCTAAAGATTGGAGTTCTGAGTATGAAGTGGAACTAATTCATTAGGAATGTTCTGGTGTTCTACTTTTGTTTTCTGATTTTGTACACAGTATTGTGCATGTATGGTTTGCTGCAGCATCTAGTTCATTCATGCATCTGAAAACATATGGTGCATTAAGTCTCATGAAGTCAACAAGTTGAGAAAAGTGTCACTCTATTTAGGATAGTACTGTTCTTCTGAGCATTCACATAAGAATATCAGCAATCATTAAAAAAACATTTGCTATAATATGTACATACATAATACCTACATGTGACTGCTATTTTATTCACGTATTTATCCACCTTGCATTTCAAGGAGGAAGCTAGAGAATGAATAAAGAAATAAAATGTATGGCTTACAGTGCAATCCTGCACTGAGTTATACCCTTCTAATCCTGTTGATTTCAATTGATTTTAAAGGATGTGACTGCTAAGGATTGCACTGTAGGACTTCTTATTATTTAAAAAAAAACATCATGTTTATTGAGTTTCAGATTCCACTTGATACAGTGAGATAGTGTACTTGTTTTTACCCCTACAGATAGTATGAGTGCACCTTTCATTATGATTTTCTGCAGAACTAATGAGACCATTATGGATATTTTCACTTTTGCTCGCAGGAAACTTCCTTCCGAGAGGCTCTGTTGTTTAGCCAAGGCCACGGGCAAGGTTTTTTGTATAGCTAATATAAATCCAGGGAATGGAATCAAAGCAGACAGCAGAATCCCTGCAGAGATGTCCATGGACTACAATTCCCATGAGCCCTTGCCAGCTCTTCCTGCACTAAGAAATGCTGTTAGCCTTGTAACCTTTTGCCTACAATGGAACTATAAAATGGTTTATAGTGTAAGAAATTACGTTTTTACTAAGATTCTAGGTCCTGTAACTTTCTATCCTTGTTCTATCCTTGATAGAACAATCCTTGATAGAACAATGTCTGATACAAGCAGGTGCCAGGAGTCTAGAGCTGTTTAGATAATATGCTCTATTCCGTATAAGCTTGAAGAGATAAATGCTGACCCTGTGACCCTATGCCATGTCAAGGGCACTAGGGCTGGCCTGGAGACTTTGGGGATGGTCTTGGAGAAGACTCTGAAGGAGAGGCACTACTGCATTGGTCCAGGCCTCTGAGCCCAATGATGTAGCCCAGGGGTAGTCAAACTGTGGCCCTCCAGATGTCCATGGAGTACAATTCCCATGAGCCCCCTGCCAGCATCCATGGACATCTGGAGGGCCGCAGTTTGACTACCCCTGATGTAGACATATAGAATTCTGTGTAACTGTCTGTTCTCTGGACAGGTTTTTGATGAACAAGAGTTCCCTTGTGACTTTGTTTTTGCAGCAGTTAAATTTTTTTAAATCACCATAAAAAGGTTTTCCATTCTGGTGTGTATTCCCAGTTACGCTAGGCCAGGACCCTTGGCCCACAGCCAGCATTCTGTCACGTCAAAATCCCAAACTGAAGAAAGTCTTTAAAAACTTCCTTTTCTAGTGTTTTTACTAAGCAACATTATTAATTTTGATAAAAGGAATTCAATTATTCTTTAACAGCCCCACCTAAGGATTTTTGAATGGCTGGCTTCAATTTAGAAGTTGTTGCGTTTTTCAAAACATGAATAATTTAGAGCCATCACTGGGGAATATTGATAGTTAAAATGAAGCATTTTCTGGCTTAAGCTGGGCAGAACAACAACAACAAAGCCCTCCGGCAACTATATGAAGGGCCTGCTGTTTTCTGCCTTTGAGCACCGCTTCGTCTCAGGAGGAACCAGAGTGAAAATTATTATTAAGCCTGGATACAGTACTTAATCCCTTTTTTGTGACCTCAATTAATAACTAACTTAACCTTTTGATAAAAGGAGCTAAATTACATTTCTAAGTCCAGGTTATCCCACATGCCATGTTATTGCCTCTTGCATAATTAAAAAACAAAGTAGCCGAACTTGATTGACATACACTTGAACATGCTGATGAAATAACCATCCTTTTGACTCATCCAAGCACCCGACTAGAATCCATGGATCAAACCCCGTGTAAAGTGGCAGTGGTTGTTGAATGAGATGGACAAAGTAGATTGAACAAGAAGCTCTTTCAGTGCTCTGTTTTGATACTTGAAGTGAACATAAAAGAGGGGGGGGGACCCAAGGGATCTGTTGTTCTCCTTTTATTTGTTTCCGAGTTCCATTTTTACTACATTCATTGAGAACTGAGCTCAGACTAAAGCAAATTCTGATCTTTTTTTTTTTAATGTTAATGGAGACAACTTGGAACTGAATTCTGGACTCTTATCTTGGTTCTATGCATTGTTTGGTTTCGTACTGTGTTGATTGTAAGCCGTGACTTCTTCGGGTAGTACTGTGTTGATCTTAGCTGCAATTCATTGCAATTGTTTTATTTTTACTCCACCTTGAGACTCAGTCAGAAAGGTGGACTGTGAATGGAGAGAGAGGCCTGGGCCACGTTCACTTTTTGAAACAAACTGCTTCCGTTTCTATCAGATTATCTGTCCGGTCAGACAGAACAACATCAGGTGATTCAATCGGGTCATAGGAGGAGAGTATTTGGAAAATATCGGGAAGTTTCTAATCCCTCTATTCTAAATACACATTCCTCTGATGCCTCTCCACCCCCGTAGAATGTTCCTCATATGCTCTTGAATCATGTGCAGTACAGATCTTGCACTTCGTACTGCGCTGAAAATTTATATCTTGTTGGTCTTCAAGGTTTGTTGGTCTTCAAGATACTACTGGACCCAAATTTTATTCTACTAATAGGGTTATCCACCTGAAAGCAAGGACATCATTTCTGAATATGTACCATCTGTGAGTCCCGCAGTATCCTGCATTGGTCCATAAAGTTTATTTACTATAAGCCCTTAATGTATTGGCATCATGTGCCAACAAATAAATCTCACCCCATTCCTGAAACAGAACTTATTTAATGCAGACTTTAATGCAGACTATCCCAATGGAAATTTCAGTACCAAAAGAAGCAGATACAGATTTCAGAACAAACAGCACTTTTTAAAATAATAAAAGAGTAGCCAAAGCACTTGATGATTAATTCAGCCCGCTCTGAAAAGGGGATGTCAGCTGGAAATGCAAGCACTGCGGAAACGTAATGTGCTGCTTCCTTCAGGACTTACTTCTGGGCTTCCCAGCCCTGTCTGAATGGCCACTTATGGAAATAGGATGCTGAACCTTTTGTCAGTTCCAGAAAGATCTGTTAATGTTCTTGCAACTTAAAGTCTGGCACAGCCTTAAGGGTTAGGCATTTTCCCATTTGTACAGTGTACAGTGTCTTGTATACAAACACAGATGCTGCTTCTATAGCAATATGTGAAAAATAACTGATGATTGGCATTAAATTTTGATTACGTGTACAGCACTTTAAAGTAAATACGGTCCCAGCACATCTGCGGCAATTTATAGTTGTTTACAGTTTATCAGTAATTTCCCTTTTCACCTGGATCTCATCCCATGAGTTTAGCAGAAGCTAGAAATCTGAGCACGTGTTGATTGATGTCAAACTACAAATATTATTAACAGCCTAACGGGGGTTTGCCCAGCTGGAATTTCGATATTAGTCATTTTAATTTTTCACTTGTAATTAGGCAATTTCATCCAAGAGAGAAACACATATATATTAGCCATCAGCATCTTTCATGTTTATATCTGATGCCTCATTTTCAGGACATATTCCCTGTTACACTCATCAAAAATGTGTCATGCTGTCATTTGACTTGAAAGGAAATATTTTGCAGTGGTGACCAAATTTAGAAAGTTTTCTAGCTGGACTCCTCTTCCACTAGTCAACCATTATTTGCTAAAATAACATTTTGTACCTTACCAGTCGTCTCCCCACCCCCCGCAGTCCTTCCACTCTCACCTCAGACTGCTTCTGGAGCCCCCCACCCCACCCCAGCACCAAAGAGCGGAAGGGGAAGGTCATTTTGGCCTGCAGTGGGGGGAAGAGGCAAGAAAGAAGGAATTCAGTAAGCAGTAATTAACATACTTCATGTTATGCTATGTGGATATAAGTCATAAGACACTGTTAAACCAAAAATAATTACGGGTATTCCTAGTCTTAAGAAACAACATTTGAACATTCTAAAAGAGAGCAAGGTATGACATATGCAAGGTCCTGAGATCATCAAAGAGCATATGAGAAAACAAGACAAAGGCTTATTATGCACCAGTGTTTCTGCTTGCATGTCTGTTGGATTTTATTTGTCATTAATGAAGTACACCCCCCATGAGCCAGCTTGCTGGGAGCAGCAAGTAATAAATAATAATAATAATAATAATAATAATAATAATAATAATAATAATAATAATAATAATAATAATACCACATTTATTTCCCTCCCTTCAGTACTCAGTTTGCATTCCGGTGACTATTTTCCTGAATTTTCTGACAGTGATTGTGACAATTTTCTCCTTGTTTTACTTCCAGTTCAAAAGTGTATAGATTACTTTGGATTCCTCTTTGAACTTTGGACACTACCACCTCCATATCACAAGTGACATTTCACCCCAATTTAGAAAAGTGCATTTTTTTTTCAATTGTATCTGCCCCTTAAATACAGTAAAGGAAAAAGAATAGTGCATAAGTTGGACACAGAATCTGAAGTCAAGATTAAAGCTTACTGCTTTGAAAATCTAAAATAAGATGGGCATGTTTAATGGGCAAAAGTCTTTAAATAAATGTACCATGTGTCCAACATTCATATGTTTGTAATGTTGGACACCATGTGTCCAACATTACAAATAGGGGGTTACAACAATCTCTGGGTAGTCTATTACAGGGGTAGTCAACCTGTGGTCCTTCAGATGTTCATGGACTACAATTCCCATGAGCCCCTGCCAGCATTTGGTAGGTTGACTACCCCTGGTCTATTAGACATAAGTAACAACTCCTGGAGAGAAACCTTTTTGAGGAAGCTACCTATGGGTCGGTTGGTCTCTCAGAGATAAAAAAGTTTTGGATAGGATGTGGGCCAGATAAAAATTTGCAGAGATCTTCAGCTTAGTCAGGCTCAAAAGATCCCACAGCATTACCCCCCCCCCAAGTGCATTATTTTAACACTGAAATTTAATAATTACAAAAACATCTAGAGGTCTCTAATAATCTGAGGCTCTGATCTGTAGTTTATTTTAACTTGTGCACAAATCCAGCTCTGTTTAAGGCTGATGGAGACCAGTTGCCGTACCCTCTCCTGTGTCTGAGTCACTGAAGAAAGGGGAAAGCCTTGAGACCTATCCTATCTCAGACATATTATGTAGGAAAAGAAAGGGGCTAGGGGGAATGTCTGGCAGATGCCTACAAGTGATGTCACTGCACTGATGAGATGTTCTAAAATTCACCCCAAACTCAATAATGAAACCATAAAACCATAGAGCATTGCACAGGTGTAGTAATGGGACTTTCTAGAGCATCATGCCAGTTTTCCTGGCCATATTTCTTTAACCTCTGGGAGATGGTGAACAGAACAAGTGGAGGCAGGGAGGTCATCCTAATATTATGTGAGAGATGTTTTGTCATGTCTGTTAAGCATCCTTTTTACAACAAACCACCTTGGGTTCTGCTTTTGGGGAGAAAGGTGTCTGTGGGGGAAGTATTTGTGTGTGTGTGTTTGTGTGTGTGTGTATAAAACAGAAAACAAAGCATACTTAAGCTATAGATTCGCTATGAAGAAAAGAAGAGGTCTCACAGACTTCGTTAAAAGCAAACCAATATTTGCTTGTCATTAAACACAAGTATATTATTCATGAAATGAAATTTTTTATGTACCTGTTTAGAAATCTCATCCATCCATCCATTCAGTCAGTCAGTCAGTAAGTTACAGACCAGGATGTTTAGAAACCTTGCATATTGGGATTTACTGTAAGTAGCCTACATCCTAGAGAATGTGATATTTGATTTGTATTTTCCAATAGGAACTTGAACTAATTCTTAATTAGCAAAGATTGACTGCTCAGATACCAAGCCAAGAACCATACTACATTTAAAAGATTTGAATGCTTAGTCCAAAAAGATAATTAGCAGTATTCCTATGGAATATTCCACTTCTTGACTGCTACGTTGCTGCAGGCATTGCTGCACCCCATTCAAGTGATTCACTGGCAGTGACATGGATACAGCCATTAATGAGCTGTTTGATTATATGAATCATTACATTGAATAGCCAAGAGCAGACCCCTATGCATCTAAAAATACATCTCCACAATAGACCCAGATGCAGATACAAATGTAAGGTTCTGAATATGGGAGTGGGAGGTTAAGTTGCAGCAAAATCTGACCTGTAAAATGTAGTGTTTGTCCCCCCTTCCCAGTAACATAAGCCAATGGTAAGAGTGTATGTGCAACCCCCTTGATTTAGATTGCACTTTAACTTGCCATAGTAAACCAAATTAGTGCCCAACACTGTGGTAGGATTAAGTGTAGGATGAGGACATAAAGGAAAAGGAGTACAGCCAGAGTGGGAGAGTGGGGGAAATAGAACAATAATTTCTCTGCTTCTAGTCCTCACTGATCCACCTTTTGTCTGTCTGTCTGTTGATCTATCGATCTATCATCTATGCTTCTAACTCACAGCAATCCTATGACTGAAAAACCTCTAAAACACCCTATCATGCTGAAAAGATCCTGCAGTTACCCAGCCTCTTGCTAAAATATTCAAATTCCCCATAATATTCCAAGACGAATCAATTTCAGAATCCCAATCATATTGGTGTGTTTGGTTTTGCATTCTGCTTCTTTGAACAGGAATTCAAATGTATCTTTAAATGAAGTTATCTCATAGCCATATTAAATAAAAAGCCAAATCTAATTTTCATTGTCATTCTTTTAGAAGGGCTATTTCACTTGGCCGCAGAACCCAGTGGCTCTCTTTGGCACTTGACGATCACTTTCAAATGTCAGTGCATGCCCACATCCATTTTTCTCTTCTGATGAGCTCAGTTAAAAGCCATAGTGAACAAGGAGAAGTCCATTAGCATGATGGAATCAGGCACAAACATAACAGAAAGAAATAAATCAGTTTCTCTAATGTTCGATTACTAAAAGTGAGAAAATATTAATAGCATGAATTGCCCCAAATCTGCATTTACAAAAGATTATGTTTGTCAGGATTAGCACTAAAAAGTCTAGCATAGGTGAGAAAAAAACTACCTCTGAGTAATGCCACCTGTTGTCTGTACATTTGAATCCCCCCAGCTGCTCCTTCCATCTTCGGGCGATTCCACATCAGTAGTGCCACTCTGGGCCGCTGCTGGTGCGTTGCGGTGGAGCTGCATGCTCTGCCACTTTCTGTGTCCCCATGGAGAACACATTTTGGCAGCAAACCTGCTCCCCCCGGATTCATTTGTTCTGATGGACACAGTTGGTACAAAACAGTTCCACTGCACAGGGACGGGCGGCATATTTGGTTATTTGTGCAAGGTGGAATTGCAATCCCACCTCCTGCAAAAAAAAGAAAAATGACCCATTCAGCCATATGGAGCCACAGTGGGACATTCTCTGTCCCCACTGTGCCTCCATAGGACGGGGAAGAGCTGGGTCTTGAAGGCCATGGTCTTCCACATCTGCACAAGCCTCTGCCAGGCTAAGCCCTGTTGGCCTCTAGAGCAGGGGTAGTCAACCTGTGGTCCTCCAGATGTTCATGGACAACAATTCCCATGAGCCCCTGCCAGCATTTGACAGGGGCTCATGGGAATTGTAGTCCATGAACATCTGGAGGACCACAGGTTGACTACCCCTGCTCTAGACTACCTAAGGGAACGTGGATACTTCTGTGTTCCCTTAAAGTGGGGCAATGGGGGCTTCATGTGCACCAGAGCTGGCAGAGGCCCACGACATCAATGTCATGGGGGAGCCAGGATTAGCCCCATCACCACATGACTGCCCTTCTGGCCATTTCCAGCTGTGCAGAATCTGCCTCTGAGAGCTTCTTTACGGTACCTTCACAATGTACACTATACATGAAGCTGCCTTATACTGAGTCAGCCTGTATCACAAGGTCAGTATTGTCTACCCTGACTGGCAATATTCTTCTGGGTCACAGGCAGAGGTCTTTTACATCATCTACTACTTGATCCTTTCACCTGGAGATGCCAGGGACACAAGCTGTGATCTTCTTCATGCAAAGCATGAACCTCTACAACCACCCTCTGCAAAGAAAGGAAGAAACACAGAGTATTTCTGCATATGGTTAAAAATAACATTACACCAGCTGAGTGGTGTAACACTACATATAATCGCTCCTCCTGGCCCCTCTTCACCTTTCCTGCTGTCTCGCTCTTCTCTGATGCCGTTATGCACTTCTGCCCCTCTACAAGTGCTGCTGGAAATGGCAGAAGACAGCAACGTGATGTATACATGACTCTCTTCCGCCTGCCAGTCAGGCAAAGTAGCCAATCCCCTTTCTCCATGCTATGAAGGGCCCCTGTAATGCCCGCTATTTTTTTTTAAATCAGCAGTTCTCCATTGAAACGCCTATGTATCTAATCATATATGTATAATGCGTCTTCGTTGCCATTGCTTATGGAATCCCAATGCTTGCTTCTTTTAAAAATAAATCTCATTCCTGGTGTGTGTGTGTGTGTGTGTGTGTGTGTGTGTGTGTGTAAGCTTAGAGAGGCATGTTTTGTGCTACAACTTTGGGGAATTTTTTTTTTTTGCTTTTGCCTGCATGACTGAACAACTATTCATTGCTCCAGGCAGTTCAGTTGGGAAAAAAACTCCCTTCTGCTGCCACTGCCTCCCCCCTCTCATGCAAACACACGCATGTGCGCATACACAGACTCACATGCTATGCACTGAGGGCTCACTGCCACTGTTTCCCCTCCCCTGCATGCACGCATGCACACACATGCGCATAAATACATTTTAAAAAAATGATGATCCTGTTCCTGGAAGAGGGGGTGGGAGCAAGGGTGGGACGAGGTAGGTGCTTTTCACGCATTTGAATCTCCATACCTGTCTTTGGCTGATGGGCTGCTGGCTGCTCTCCATTAGGTAGCGCTAAATATGTTGGTGAATCCACTTTTTGGGATTCACCAGCTAGCGCTTTAAAATGGAGGATGTAGCCGGCCAGTTACTGCCCAGATGCTGGATATTGGCAATGTCATGTGAAGAGGCCAGAATATAATGACTTGATAAGGTAAGTGTTACACTATATTTAAAAGGTGCAGAAATACTGACAGAATAGAGCCCATGTGCTTGATTTTGCATGCCAATTTCCCATCAGATGGTACTAGTCACTTGTCCCCACACTCTGAAATGAAGATGCAGATCACCACACAGCAGTTAAACTATGTTTACTATTTAGATTATATACATGTTATTAAAATATTTACTCTTAGCTTTGAGGTAGGCTACAAGCAACCCTGCTGGCTGCAATCGTTCATTGGCAACCTCCCAGTCTGCCTCAAAACTGGAATTGCTTCTGGGTTTGTTTGTCCTAGCCTGTTAATTGCTACAGCAAATAGTAATCTGGCTAGTCTCTGCATAGTTAAGGTACATAACAAGGAACTGCCTATTTATGTAGAAAAATATGATATAATTTAGCCAACAAGTCATCCCAATGAGGGTTTTATATGCCCGTGAAATACAAAATGTTGAAGGAGTTCCAAGAACAAAGGGGAGAGGGGAAGTCCACATTGACCCTTCCCCCAAGCTCATTGAATGTTTCAAGGGTAGATTTTGATAGAGTTGGATTTCCAAATGTATCCTCCCTGCTACTCATCACATGCTCCAGGCTGTCGTCTGAAGAATCCAAAGCCATGCAATTATTAAATAAAGAAATGAGTAATATCAAGAATGAAACATATAGATTACCAATAACATTTGGGTGACTACCACCGACAAATAAGCAAATTCTGAAGGTCTGTTATTCACATTAAGTGCAGAAACTACAGGGCTATTAGCCTTCCTGATAATGGGACAACTTCACCATGAAACCATTAATGAGAAGACATGAGACCAAGAAGTTAACCAGCTACTTTCTTCAAGATCGCCACGTTCAGATGACTGAAATTATTGCCAGTTTTTTGTATCTGTCTCTATTCACACCCTACAATAACTCTTCTTGACTGCTGGAGTCTGAATTTCGATGGCTTACTCCTTTATGGATTAAATTGTATCATTTATATTCTATATATACCAATAAAGGTATTGAATTTGAATTGCACAGCTTGATGACGTGCCTGGGTTGGGGGCGGGTGCAAGAAGATTGGAGTGGTACTGAAGTATGGTACGTTCTATTTACTTATGGAAGCATTTACTGTGTGCTTGCAGTACATTTCAGTGGCTTCTTGTAAAACTCCTCAGAACAAAAATTTATGCATGAGAGCCTCAGCTATTCTTTGGAGGTCAATTTCCCTGTTTTTTTTTTTTTTTTAAGGCAATCATTATTTTCCCAAGTATCTGTTACGTCTCTCCTCCTGATGAGGCTGAAGGGTTTTGATAGCAGCTGGCTCTGAAAGCAAGCTATTTCATGTTCCCTCTTAAGCTGGATATAAAAGTCAAGGTAGAAGTCGTTATAAAATGGACGCTTCTTTTCTTAAAAATAAAATTGTCAAGCGCTTGAAATGGAATGAGAAATGGAGAATGACCGGGAAGGGTTTCCCGAGATGCTCATCCTCTTTTAATCGAACCATGAAGATGTTTTAATAAAGCTATCAAGGCCTCACAGGACAGGTGGGCTCAGCAGGTTGGTTTAGTAAGAGTCATCTTCATGTCTCTGAATGGAGGGAGAGGGAATGTGACAGCAAGACTACAAAGCTGTGAAACGCTTGAGACTTCAAGTTCCCGGTTTTAAATTTATAATCTCCAGCAGAATATTGCCTTCTTTCATTCAATTATTCCATAGCAATTTCACTTCAGTTTTGTGAGGCTTCTTCTTTTCCCCTGATCTTGCTCTTCCGAAGAGGCAACTGTTCTTGTCTCCGTTTTATTCATCATTTCAATAATTCAGCTATACACCTGTTTACCTCTATTGGAGGAAAATTGAGTTTCTTTTTGAATAGTAACTTTTTCACTTGGAAATAATAAATTGAAAACCAGAAAAAGCTGGAACTGGCACAATACAGGTGCTTGTATAGACATCACAAATCTAAGGTCTCATACCTTCTGACCCATATTTTAAAAACTTTTAAATTTGAGAATGGAAGAGACTAACTTCTGTATTCTGGGGGCCACTATGAAGGTGCCCTGGATCATATCAAATCATTAGTCTATCTTGATAAGTATTTTTTCCCCTGTCTCCTAGTGGGTCTCCATGATCTCAAGCAGAAAAGGGAGATTAAGGTAAATGATTACCTCAATACACGTATAAGAAAAATACACCGAAATTATATCAGATAAAACTAAGAAGTATTGCCTGATTCTTAGGATTCATTTGCTTAAATAGCAGCTTTTTCTAAATGAATTGTTAAATATTGAGAGACTCTTGGGCCTTCTTTCTGAGTTCTCATAATATCCACAATTCCTTAGCAATCCACTCAGACTATGATCAATGTACGGTTGATTGCGGGCTTTGCGCTCTGTGGGGTTAAATCGATTGGTCATTCCCGGTCCCCAGGAAGCACGACTGGCTACAACCAGGGCCAGGGCCTTTTTGGTCCTGGCCCCTACCTGGTGGAACGAGCTCCTGGAGGAGCTAAGGGCCCTGCGGGAGCTTTCAGCATTCCACGGGGCCTGCAAGATGGAGCTCTTCCGCCAGGTCTATGGTTGAGGCCGGGCTGCCAGGAGAGAATGGGGACTCCTCTGGAACATCTAGTTGGCACCTGGGTACTATCAACCCTTCCTCTTTTGCCTCCCCGGGGAGCTAGTTTTTCTGGAATCGGGTATATTGGGTTTAATCACCATTGTTCTTTTTATCTGCTACTGGCTATTGTGTTGTTTGTGCTTTTAGGGGGTGGTTTTCATGGGAGTTTAAGCATTGTAACCCGCCGCGAGCCTTGTCGGAGCGGTGGATAAGAAATCTCATAAATAAATATATAAAATAAATAGTATTTCTATAGATGTACGGAGTATCTTTCATACCCTTTTGTCAATTATTTTATCAGAGCTGTAAGCATTTTTACACAAGCAGTCCACAAGATGTTCACGCTGTCTATATGGAATCAAAGGGAGGAAAGCTTTTCTTTAATGAATGTGGCCTGTAGCAACGTGCTAGCTGCCTGGAAAAAAGAATTATGTTTAGATAAGAATGATCGCCAGTTCTTGTCTTCCTTGTACACATATAGCTTTTCACACACCTCAAAAAGCTGCTTTGGAGAGTTCCTCCTTACCAGGGGACAAGTTTTTAGATGGGAGGATGAAGGCTGAAGATGGGCTCAGTAGATGACTTCATTTGCTGTATATGAAACTTGCAGCCACAAAATGATAAGCAAATGCTGCATGACAGGGTGTCAAAAATCAAAATGATCTAGCAGTATTAAGTTCCACTATGTTTTTCATAAGTGGTTAAATAAACTGTTATTTGTGGGAAGTATTTGCTGGTTTCTTAAGGAGCAGGGCAGAGAAAAGAGCTTTTACAAGTGTCAAAATGTAATTTATGGCCACACAATCCTTGAAAAGAAGGTATGGTAAAATCCAGCGCTTGTATCTTTGGTTCTGAGGAAACTGAAAGTGTCTATCAGCATCTGTTCAAATGTATTCTGTATTACCCATTGGGAGAAACACTGTCAATCCCGTTTCTTTCTGGATTGAAACCTTGGAAACTGACTTGCAGATCCGCCGATGCTCATGAGGGAGTCACCAGAAAGGTGGATGCAAGTTTTGCAAGGACTTCTTGGGAAACAGGACAAGACACTGTACAGGCTATTTATTTGAAAGTATCCCCTGGAAAAGTACTTCAAAATATATGTTTAAGACTTTTCTTACATCAATAAAATAGTTCTGTAGTTGTCACAATGGTAAGAACAACAAATAATGGCCTATTGATTGTTTACTGGGCTAGATTGTCCATCCATAGCTGTGGCTCAGGGGTACAGCATCTGCCTGGCATTTAGCAAGCCCGAGGATAACCTGTAGCGGTCTCCACTTTTAAAAAAATCATGCAGCAGGTGGCATTCACGGCCCCTGGAGAGCTGCTACCTGTCTGAGTAGACAAGACCAACCCTGAGCACCCTGTAATCCTGCCTTCAGTATGATTTGTGCCATTACCCTTGATTCAAGTTAAGTGGGGAGAATAGTGGGAATTGTATGCCCACAATGCTGCATCATGTCGTGCCCTGCAGCCATGCTGAAGGCTTGCATGTGTTTATGTTTCTCCTTCGTGCAAATGAAGAACCCATCCAGATATGTTTACGAAAGGCCACCCTCACACTTTACCCGGCGATTGTATCCATGCCTCATTTTCCTTGATGTGCAAAAGGAAATGAATACTAAGTGATCCCATTGTTTTGCTTTCAGATTTTACTTTTGTTTAATGAGGGAGCTTTTCTCCTCTGTTGTGTCTGATATTACAACAGGTGTAACAATTGCTTTTCTTTAAAAAAACACACACACAATGACTAACTATGTCTGGACAAATGACTCACAGGCACTATTCCAGAGCAAGCTTGTTATTGTCGTTAAGGTGCACAATAAGCGTTTTGTGTAAAGTTCTCTCAATCTGACCTTTTTGTGTCAAACAAAGGCATTATCTTCATTTTCATGCAAGCTTGAAACTTTGTTCCAACCGAAATTTAAATCAGCCATTTAACCTTCCCCTGTCTTATCTTTGCCAATGCTGGCATTTCCATTAGACTAAAGAGAGCATCTGTGGCTTGACACTTGACATTTTTCCGCTAGAGAGGATGTCATGAATGATGCCATGATATACTGTTATTAATAAAAGGGAGACCTAAGAGACCGTTGGGTCATGAATGTATCCTAGAAGAGGTGCCTTCGATTGGATGTCACTTATTGTTCTTCCCATAAGAAGGGACTACACAGTATGGGTTGCACTTGAATTAACTTTTCTGTCCCTGTCTTTAACCTTTGGGTTGCAGCAATTAACTACAATAGTAGCAGGAGAAAATGAAGCTAAGAAGATTAATGTCTGCATCCAGATTGCATCTAAAGTACAAATGTCAGGGCTCTAAAGAAATGACAGCACCCCCAGCTGAATTAGTCTACTGAAAAAAGGAGATCCATCCCAAAGCTTAGCATTAGGAAGCAGTAATTTTATTTAATCTTTTAGAACTTGGGATCCAATCTTAGACCTAGTATGTACTATGGGGTCCACTGCTTGATTCTTTTACCATGTCTTCTGGTGGCGCTGTTAGAACCATGGAATCATAGAGTTGGAAGGGGCCATACAGGCTACTTAGTCCAATCACCTGCTCAGCGCAGGATCAACCTAAAGCATCCTTGATAAGTATCTGTCCAGCTGCTGCATGAAGACTGCCAGTGAGGGGGAACTAGGCAGCCAATTCCACTGCTGAACTATTCTGACTGTGAATTCCCCCCCCTCCCGAAATCTAGCTGGTACTGTTCTACATATTGTTTAATCCCATTACTGCAGATTCTACCCTCTATTGCCAACAGAAACCACCACCTGCCATCCTCCAGGTGACAACCTTCCAAATACTTAGCAATCATGTCCCTTCTCAACCTCTTCTCTCAACCAAGTGCCTCAACCTTTCCTCATATGTCTTGATTCCCAGGCCCCAGGTCATCCTTATTGTTCTCCTCTGCACCCTCTCAATTTTGTTCATGTCCTTTTTGAAGTGAGGCCTCCAGAACTGCACATAGTACTCTAGGACTGGTCTGACCAATGCAGCATACAACAGGACAATGAGAACTTGCGATTTTGATGTGATGCCTCTGTTGATGCAACCGAAGACTGCATTTATCTTCTTTACTGCTTCATCACACTATCTGCTCGTATTTAGTTCACAGTCCACAAGTACCCCATGATTGGTGCTGCACCAAAATTGCAATCTAGTTGTGGATTCTTCTTCTTCTACCCATGCTTGTGAATATATAACTCAAATGATTTAAAATACTTCTATTGGTTGGCTATGAAAGCATAGGAATCAGGTTCTCACCAGTTATTCCTTTATAAAGAAACAGATAAAAAGAGGACTCTTGAATAAATCATTAGCCCATTTAGGGATTTACTAGAGGTCTATGCTAAGATTGTAACATTGGCAAAGCGGGAAATCATTGACCGGGGGGGAGGGTTTTTGATTAAAAATTTGGTTTATATGGAACAACAAAAATTTTCAGAGAATGCATAGAAGGCAAAAATAGTATTGTAATATATATATATATATATGTACTTGCAACATAAGTACAATTGGCCAGGTGCCCCAAGATGTCCCTCCAAAAGTGGGACAATCTGGTCACCTTAGTCTAAGCACAAGGGTAAACTGGATTTTAACAACTAGTATGTTTCTACACTTGCTGTCTATTGGTGTTTATGTAATAAACTCTATAACTTTCCTATTATTATCCCAGCTCTTAAGTTCCTCCACTATATTTTATGGAGTCAGTGTTCCCTTCCAGTTATTTCTTCTTGCTCCTTCAACATCCCGGTCAGATACGTCAAATTCTTCTTCCTGGCTTCCCTTCTGAAAAAGCACTAGGTCTCTCCCTCTGAAGACCAATCACATGGCCATTGTATGAATGCTTTCTCAGGAACAGGCACCTGTGTAAAAGTCTGAGAAGATGTATTTAGGATTTAGTCCAATAATAAACAAACCCAAGGAAAGCTCTGAGTTATTCCTGATTTCTTTGTTCTGCTCCTGAGGAATCACTTTAAATCTTAAAGATAGGGTAAAATCGAAACCCAATCTGGTCTAGTGGTCATGCAATCCAAGGAGACCTGTGTTCAAATCCCCATTGAACCATGAAACTTTTCTGGTGAATGTTGGCCTTTCCTTCTCACAGCCTAATGAGGTTAAATGAGCATAACCCTAGGAGTTTTGCTTGGAATTCCTTGGTGGTATAAAAAGGCTACTGTTTGTGTTTTCAGGAATAATTGAAGCTTTTCATTAAGAAGTTCACACACATAGGTAACTGTTATTTTTAAAGCCTCAAAACAGTGCCACACATAAAAACCATTGTATAAACCTTGATGTGCTAAATATCATTTAATTACCCCCTTACAAGTGTGGATATACATCATGAGATACACTTGAATCTCTCAGTTAGCCCAAGGTTCATTCAACCCATACTAAAAAACTATTAGCTTTATGTATAATTTATGTACTATTAGCTTTATGTATAATTCTAATCATTGCCCCAGAGTGCAAACCAAAATACTCTGCATCCAAATGCAGGCTCATGTGGGGGAGGGATGGGTTTGCAGAAAAATCTGAAAAAAAATGTGAGGAGGTTTTATAAAAACCCAAACATGATTGTATGATACTGTCACAAGATCTAGGGATGTGAAGGAAGGAAGGAAGGAAGGAAGGAAGGAAGGAAGGAAGGGATTTGAGGGGAGGGGGGCTTGGATTTGGGGAACAGCATAAATACTGGTATTCAATGGTACTGGGATCCATGATAGCATCCTGGACTATGAGTCAGGATTTTCCTAGGACTCTGGAATTGTTCTGTCTCCACTATTCCCTCTGGGGGATTTTTTTTTTCAGGGGAGGGCTGGAATAGCTGTTTTTCAAGCAAAGCCAGTGCTTACTGTCCATGAATGAGTTTCAAACAAACTGGACTGAGGAGTCCAATTTTATTGACCCCCTGAACAATATGCCAACAGCCATACTACTTGCAAAGTTGCCAAACTGACGAGGAGATAAAAATGGCCATGGAGAATGGTCCTGTGCCCACAGGAGAAGGAGCCAGCCAGGCTCATGTCAGCCAGGAGCTGCTTTCCCATTGCTCAAGAAGCTTGTTAAAAAGATAAAACCAGGCCCAGGAAGTTTAAAATGTTTGCCCATAATATTCCACAACATTTTAGGAAATGTATGGGACCAGGATTTCCTAGAATCCCAAACGCTTTTCCGGATTCTTGAATATACATGGAAATATCAATAAGGTATTTTTGAGATATATATTAAGACAAAAATATATACCTCCCCCTGGAAAAACCAACATGCTATGACTGTTCTGGCTGCCCCTACAGTTATATGTTAGATCAGTGGTCCCCAACCTTTTTGAGGCTGGGGACCGGCGGCAGCAGGGAGGGCAATTGCCCGGCCGCACATGCCGCACATGCACGATTTCGGCCGCGCATGCACTATGCGCGTGCACAGCCCTTCTTCCCTCTCCCCCCTCCCACAGTAAGAAGCTTCCCGGGCCGCAAGCTTGCGGCTTGGGAAGTTTTTTACTGCGGGGGGGCGGGAAGAGGGAGCCGCGGCCTGGGGCCAGGGCCTTTGCGGCCCACCACTGGGCCATAGCCCAGTGGTTGGAGACCACTATGTGAGATTGTATGTCTGTTTTTAAAATGTTTTAAAATAATGTTTAATAATTGTTGTAATTTATTATTCTGTTGTTGTATCCTATGTTGGAAGCTGCCCTGAACCAGCAATGCTGGAAGGGGTGGGATATAAATCCATGTATGTATGTATGTATGTATGTATGTATGTATGTATGTATGTATGTATGTATGTATGTATGAATGAATGAACGAACAAGTGCACATCTCTAATGAGATGCATTGAAGAGGTACCTAGCAATCCCAGTATTGAATACAACAATGTGTAAAGGCCTGGAGGAAGAATTATGTTCCAAGCAGTGACCTAAAAGTCCTTATAATGCTTTTAAGTAAGAAGGAGGCATAGTATTGCCTTGGATCCTTTGCTTCACAGAAGGAACTGCTACTACTTTCTTCTTTTCACTGAAGCTCTTTGAAGGCCTCCAGACTCTCTGGAATTAGGGAGGCATGAGCTACAGGGAAACTTTCCCCCTCTCTTACATGAGCTCTTGATCATGGCACCAGTGTTTCCTCCAAACAGTCCAGTACACTTTCTTTGCGTATTCTCTGACTGTTTTGGTTTCCAAACGCCTACTACACTATTTCCAGTACCCAACTACCTTCTCTTGAAACACCAATACTTGTCTTGAGTTTTTAAGGTCTCTAAAGGCAGTTTCTAGCCTCACTGGATCAGTGGTCAGAGCTAACTCCCTGTTTGATTGTGAGTGAAATTCTCCTCTCACTAGAAGATCTAACCCCTTTCTTTAGCCCAGATGCGAATCTTCACCTAACTACCCAATTATCCTTGCCAACTTTCCTCAGTTCTGTCTGTATAAAATTGCTCTCAGTCAGGGCTGAATCGAGACACTGTCAGTACTCGACTCTTCTCAGCTAAACCTTAAACAGATTCCATCCTACTCAGCATCCAGTTCAGCAGCCTTTGTCTGCTCACCAATGAGATTTCTAGGAACAGCCTGTCACTCAGGGCTTGTTGGCTCTGTAAAGAATTAACTCTTCACAGTAAGGGTTACACAGTGCTTCTAAGCTTTTAAAAGTGCAGTCTATCATACAAGGGCATGTTTAACAAAAGTCCTTCTTGTGGCCTCAGTTCTCAAAACCATATGACTGCTCTGAATTTACAAACTGAGATCAAGAATTCATAAATTCCAATTACCCTATGTTTTCATTAGGTGAATGTTAGCCTTTTGTTCTCATCTGAGAAAGCAATCTGTACTTGGAGTCAAGTTGAATGAAGGATAGGAGAGAAATATCAGTCCCAGATCCCTCTTAATTTCCAATAGCTTCCTGGACAAAGAAATTGGTCTGGTTCTTGCCTTCCTCTGTCCACTGGATATATTTTTAAGGAACCATTATTTTGAATCAATTATTGGGGTCCAGGAAGGATTTTGGTTCTGGTTCATGTAGGGAACAATTCAAAACCAATTCAGCTCCTGCTTTTAGTATTGCATTGGAGCCAGCAAATAGCATATAATTACATCTTAGTAAATTGCAATTGACCATTTCTTATCAGGGCACAATCTAGGTTTATCAAGGCCGAGGCTACATTTAACTTCTACCTCATCTGCAAACTGCGTGATAAGGGAAATAGAGCCTTTGCCACCACCAGAAATGTTCCTACTTTCTTTCTATGTAATTTCAGCCCTCAGTCTGCATAAGCACCTGTCAAATTAATAATTTGCTGATCTGTAATATTTGGTCTGTGCCGTAGGCTAGAATTTATACAACAATGCTTTGTGTCATTGACATATTTTGTGCCACTAATCTGTACAATTTACTCTTGTCAAATTCAGAGTGCTATAATTGGTTATGCCATTTGCCTGATGATGGGAAATATTGATAAATTGTGAATATGAAATGAGCATGGAAGTTCTAAAAGTTCTATATCCACGCACACCTTGTGCTGTGGCAAATGCAAACTCAAAATGATGATCTTTGTTCTTGAATAGATTTGTCTGAAGTTTGTAGTTTTGCTGCAATGGAATCAGAAAGATATACACAATCCATTTTGGACTATGATGTATGGCTTACCAGGCATATAATGAATGCAAAATATCTGCAGATGCTGTTACTTTGATTGCTTTATCACATCCAGATTGGATTAGAAGAGGGAATCAAGGCTCAGTGATAGAGAATATCCTTTGCCCAGATTGAATCACCACCTTGCCCAGTTAAAGAATATCAAGAGTAAGGAAATTCTCTTTCTGAGAGTTATAACAGTCTGAGCAAGCAATACTGAACGAGATGGACCAGTTATCTCATTATAAGACATGTCTTATATTTTATTTTTAGGTTATTGTATTTTATTTCCTTTTGAGGCATGGTACTCTGAAAAAGCCCTGGGTGAGGTTAAGCTAATTCGCCACCTTTCTTACCATTAGGGGTCCTCTATGAATGAGTTGATCTCCTCCCAACATGGGAGCATGGTTAGCTACACATCTTTTGATCAAGCCATTCAAGCGGTCCAGTGACAAAGGAGCCCTTATGGCAAAATGAGACATTCAGTTGAAATATCATGTTGACAGTTCTGCAGGCCTACTGCTTGCTTGGTTTTAATTTCAATGGTTGCTGATGTGTTGGCAACACAATGCCAATGGGCTGCTCAGCTGCATGTGCTACCTTTGAAACATTTAGCACTTTTATCAAGTGGGCGGTTAATGCAAAATGCTCTCACGTCATACACTATTTGGACAATTTTCTAATCACAGGCACCACCAGCACTTCAGCTTGTGCTGATCGCTTGGGCATTTTGCAAGCCTTGGCAGTTGAATAGGGTGCGCCACTGGCACAGAATAAAACCTAGGTCCTACAGAATTGGAAGAGGTCATACAGGCTATCTAGTCCAACCGCCTGTAGGAACAGCCTCAAGCATGCTTGATAAGTATCTGTCCAGCTTCTGCCAGTGAGGGGGAGCTCACCACATCCTTAGGCAGCCAATTCCAAAGCTGAACTACTCTGACTGCAAATTCCTTCCCCTGATATCTAGCCAATACCATTCTACATGTAGTGTAAATCCATAACTCTGGGTCCTATCATCTGCTGACAACAGGAACCACACCCTGCCTTCTTCTAAATGACAAGCTTCCAAATACTTAAAGAGAGCAATCTCTCAACCTTCTCTTCTTCAGGCTGAACATTCCCAAGTCCCTCAGCCTTTCCTCATAGGGCTTGATCCCCTGGCTGGATATCATTCTCTGCTGCCAACAGGGAATTGTAATCCAATTCCCTGCTGCCAACACTCTGCCCTCCTCAAAGTGACAAACTTTCCCTGCAGGAGAGGTCATTGTAGCCAGGTCTGCCTGAAGCAGAGTGAGACCTCCCAGTGGCACGCACTTCCTGGGACCAGCATTTCCTGCAGTGTAGTTTAAACCATGCTGCAGAAAATGCCAATATGTTACTGGTATCTTTCTTCTTGGGTCTATTGGACCTCCAAAAATTCAGGATTTCCTGGAACCAAATGCCATACAGATATTTGGATCAGGGATTCTGTGAAAATAAGGAAGTTTATCAGATCCAAGACCCAAACTGGAAAATATCAATTAAAAAAATTGTACATCCTTAGTTCTTAGCTGCCAACCTTAACTCTGTGACCTCTGTGTCTTCTCAACAACACCAGACAGTTTGGAAATGGTACACTTATATCCCCTGATCTTTTTTAAACAACAAAACAAACCCCAGAAAACTGAATTATGGCTGCCCGTTCATGAATGACAAAATTATCTCCCCTGCAGCAATCTTCTGTCATATTGAGACAAGATCATCATCAGGACAACAGAGTAGTAAGTGGAAAGTATGGGGCTTTTAATCATTGGGAAAGAGAGATTTTATTAAGTGCAATTCAGCTTCTGGCTAATCAACCAGCAGCAATTGAGGTCTTCAAGGTTTCTTACTAAATCTGAGTGGAAATTATTGTGACAGGAGAAATTGCTTCTACTCTATTTAACTGAAGTGTACGAACTCCAGAGCTTAGAAATTATTAGCCAGGAAAATCAGAGATGGGACAGTCAGAAAATAATAGTAATGCCTCTGAAATATTTATAGGAACTGATCGGAAATGGCCTAGTATCAAATTAGGCCATTGGTCCGTTCAGCCCACAACTGTTTGCTCTGACTGGAAATGGCTCTCCAGGAGCCTGGGCCTTGGTCTTTCCCCAACTTTGGTACCCAAGAGTAGTTTAACTAGGCCTTGGGGAAATGAATTTGGATTCTGGGGCAAACAAATCAAAGCACTGAATGATGACCTCACTTCTTTAAATATAAAAAGGTCACCTTAGAGACTGGATGGCCTTACTGCTGCCCTTGGAAGATACATGGCACCTTTTGGCTAAAGTGTCTGCATGCTTTAAATCAGTGGTCCCCAACCTTTCCGAGGCTGGGGACCGGCAGGGCATTGGGCCACGCCCGCACAGCGAGCCACGCCTGCGGGCCGCGCCCGCATGGGCCACGCCCGCGTATTGGCCCGCACCCGCACCCGCACGGGCCACGCCCGCGTATCGGGCTACGCCCACACAGGCCGCGCATGCGCGATGCGTGGCCCGGCCCTGATTCCCTCTCCCCGCCCTCCCACAGTAAGAAGCTTCCCGGGCCGCAAGCTTGCAGCCTGGGAAGTTTTTTACTGCGGGGGGGCGGGGAGAGGGAGCCACGGCCCGGCGCCATGGCCTTCGCGGCCCGCAGGTTGGGGACCACTGCTTTAAATCACTCTTTGTATATCATTCAAATGAAATATTTGGCACTGCTGAGGCATTGGGTCTCCCTTTACCTGGATCCACTTCAGTCACTATTGGTACCATGTTTGCCAAGTTGGATCTGTAGATTTTTTTAACCTTCTCTTCAAATCTAAGAGGTGTTTCTTTTACCATACTTTAAAGACAAGCCACTCCTGGATCATAAATGTTAGGTGAATATATTTACTGAATGATCCTGCAGATGGCTCCTAGAAAGACTCACGAATGATGTGCTCTCAACGTTGTTCTTCAGTTCAGAGGGTTGTTTATGAACCAATAGGATGTTCAGACATAGATATTACTCATTCAGATAAATTGCCTGCACATTTTTTCCAAGTCTGAGAATAACTCAGGAGAGTCATCTGCTGTCTTAGAACTGTAATTGGAAATAGTGCTTTGAAATGTGGTTTGGAATCACAGCAAGAATGAGTGTGCTCCACAGTCAGGTGGAAAACTAGGGGAAACATGACCTATGGTCAGAAATTGAGTTGAACCAAACTGCTGCCATTTTTTGCATCTCAGCAGCTTTCGTGTTGGAGACGAATGCTGCGAATACCATGGACAGCCAAAGTTACCATCAAGATAGTTTTAGAGAGGAGCAAACCAACTACGCCATTAGAAGGCAAGATATTACGGCTAAAACTCACTTACTTTGGACACATCATGTGAACCAACTCGCTAGAAAAATCATTAATGCTCAGCATGGTCAGCAGCAAAAGGAAACATGGTCGCCAAAGGATCCACTGGCTCGACACGATCAAAGCCGACACAGGGATGACCATGAACCAACTAAAAGAAGTCATTGACAGAGGTGCATGGTGGAAACTTTCCTATAGAATTGCTGAGGGTCAGACAAGACTGAACGGATAACATCATCATCAGGTTTGGTGTGAGGCTCAAAAAGTCCAGAAAATGTTCACTGGGTTTCCATATTGCTAAGACAACTGAGCCCACTAGCTGTCATGCTGTGCTGTAATTGTTTCGTTGTCCACTTTCACAAGCACAACCCAGCAAGTCAGAGGGAAAATACACCTGTAATGCCAAGGCAACTGGGCTCATGCCCCAGACTTGACAAGGTGCATGAAAGATTTTACAATGACAACAACAGGAAGGCAAGTATCATTGCAGTTTTGGGCAACATTTGCTGCCTGCACCCCCACTTCAGAGTAAAGAGAAAGTTATTGGTTTAATTTGCCCCAATGCCCATTGTCACATAGGCACATCTGGTGCTATAATGTCATCACATTTGGCATATGTTATGCCCCTAATAATGACTGTAATGGGAGGAATGCATAAACATTTCAGCCTTCATACCTATAGGGAACTGTTATTGCATTGCTTTATTTAGTCCTTTGGGATATACTGTAGTGAATGCATTATTGACAAGTGTAACATTTAATTATCCCCAAGCTGTTCCAGGACCTTTTCACTGTGCTTTAAATACCCAGCAATATATAGTACCTAACCAGGAAATCTCCTTTTCTTGAACTAAAATATCTACAATTTGTAACTGTAGGAGATTGGACTGTGAATAATTTTCCTAAACTAACCCCCCAATCTATGTCACTGAAATTTCTTTCTCCAACTCTGGTAAAGAAAGGTGTCACAGGAGAGGCAAGGGATACAAGGCCCAGTGGGTGGCTTCAGGCTCTGCATTGGTTCCCAGCTTTCTCAACCACTCCCCTTGGTAGTATTGCTTGTTCTATGTATATTTGTTTTATGGTGCTCTTTGTTGTCACAGCTTGGTGATGTAGGAACTGGGACAGATCCTTTGGCAGGGAGGCTCTGCCTGAATGCCTGGATGGCCACATTCCTAGAGAGGAGATACCAGCTGGCTTACACACCCAGGTGGCAAGGGAACCATGTAGCGGCTGGAATCTAATGAGTCCTTTTGTCTGGCCATTCCACAATTTATTCCCCAGCAGAAGGGCTGGGGTTGGGGTTCTTTAGGCAGCAGGCTGGTCACCTGAAGCTGGAATCTGTCTCTATGCTGCGCTATCCCTCCTTGCGTGTATGCAATAAAATAGGCTGTGGCCATTCCTTTTATCAAAAATGGATGGTAAACATGTGTGTTTATTCCTTCAGTGCCTCACCCTCTGTCCCTCCTGAGACCCACAAGAGAGAATAGAGATTAGATGGCTCTCAAATCTACAGGGTTGTAGTGTAAGAATGTTTTAGATTTTTATTCCTTCTATTAAAATTAAAGGTAAAGGTAAAGGTATCCCCTGTGTAAGCACTGGGTCATGTCTGACCCTTGGGGTGATGCCCTCTAGCGTTTTCATGGCAGACTCAATACGGGGTGGTTTGCCAGTGCCTTCCCCAGTCATTTCCGTTTACCCCCCAGCAAGCTGGGTACTCATTTTACCAACCTCGGAAGGATGGAAGGCTGAGTCAACCTTGAGCCGGCTGCTGGGATCGAACTCCCAGCCTCATTGGCAGAGCTTTCAGACTGCATGTCTGCTGCCTTACCACTCTGCGCCACAACAGGCTCTTTCCATTAAAATTAGTGGGGCTTAAAAGTGCTGATCAGAGGGGGAGAGAGTTTGCACAGTCACTTGCTCTGTACAATTTCCACTGCCAATGATTAAGTGATCACTCCCTCATTTCTAGCTTGGTGCAGTGGTTAAGAGCAGCAGCTTCTAATTTGGTAAACTGGGTTTGATTCCCTACTCCTTCGCATCCAGCCAGCTGGGTGACCTTGGGCTCATTACACCTCTGACAGTGCTGATCTCTAAGAGCAGTAATATCAGGGCTTTCTCAGCCCCACCTACCTCACAGGGTTCCTGTTGTGGGGTAGTGGAAGGCAGGTGATTATAAGCCACTTTGAGACATATAATAGAGAAAAGTGTGGTATAAAATCAAGTCTTCTTTCTATTTATTTATTTATTAGATTTCTCTAACACTCCTCTCAGCACTGCTGGCTCAGGTCAGTTCACAACATTTTAATATAGCATATCATAGCTGTGTTAGCAATAAAAATGCAGGTGAAACAGTTAAAAATTACTCATTACCCACATCAGTTGCCAACTCCCTATCTTAAACCAGTCCCAGCATACCGTTCACAAGATCAAATTAATACTCCTATCCCACAATTTTACTTCAGGCTGAAAAAGTGACTTGCCCAAGATCATCCCATAAGTTTTATGTATGAGTAAGAATTTTAGCTCTTTATCCCCTAGCCTAGCACTGTAAGCTCTACTATATAGTGGTTCTCAGTTACACAAATCATTTTAAAGGAAGAAGAAGAGTTGGTTCTTATATGCCGCTTTTCTCTACTAGAAGTGGCTGAAAATCGCCTTCCCTTTCCTCTCCCCACAACAGACACCCTGTGGGGTGGGTGAGGCTGAGAGAGCCCTGATATTACCACTCCATCAGAACAGCTTTATCAGTGCTGTGGCGAGCCCAAGGTTACCCAGCTGGTTTCATGTGGGGGAGCAGGGAATCAAACCTGGCTTGCGAAGCGCCTCCGATGCGTCAGGCCGCCCGCAAAGGGAACCCCCGGCAGCCGCGCAGAGCGTTCCCTGCCTGGCCGGGGGCTCCCTGCCTGGCGAAGCACCTCTCACAGCGTCAGCCCCCTGACACACGGAGTCCCGGCAGCCTCCGCATGGCTGCGGAGGCTCCGTGGTCTAGCGCCCGCTGCATTTAGCTGCAGCGGGCTTGATTACTAGTTCAAAATAAGTTGTCAAAACCCCAATAGCTAATTTTTCTAGGTTCATATAGCCATGTTTTCCAATTCCATAATATCCTTAATTTAATATCATTAGTTATAATTCCTTGAGATTAATTTTTTATTAGTCTCATACTCTGTGTGTCTGTGTCTGTGTGTATATATTTATTAAACTGAAATAAGTTGATTTAATCTTTGTGTGTTATTTGATGCATTTTAGTAAAAAGAATTTAAGCAGTGAGGCCAGGAAAACAAAGAAGTGAGACCGCATTTGAAAAAAATCAATGAATAGAGCAATATAATAGAAGGTAAGAGATGAAACCCAGGAAATCAGCTTTTATCAAACAAACAACCCCCCAAAACCATTCAATAAAGAAAAAAAGATTTCTCAAAAGTTGTTCAATGTTAATGTCAAACACAAGAGAGAAAATCCAAATCTTGTTTCAAATCCTTTATATAACCTGAAATTGGTGCTTGGTCAGCAAGTTGATAATTTGGGGAAAGGAAGGAATGACTGAGATAAGGCAGGTGATCCATCTGGAGTTGAGAACTATTAACTTTAGCTGAGTGCATGAGAGAGAGAGGGGGGGACCCATTGTTTCTTAGGTGCTTCTATAGGAAAAGCAAGACAATTTGTAATCAGGATGGTCGAAATGAGAAAATGCTGTTTTCAGAGCTCTTTCAAACATTGTAGCCTGGCTAGGAGAATAAGAATATATGTTTCTCCCTCCCTATTTGCCTATGAAAGAGGCACCTGGATACTAAGTAAAATTCTTGAAAGAAAGTCTTGTTGATTTCAGTGGAAAGCATATCTCCATTATGGCTATGATCCAAAACTCTGCAGGCCTCCACTGTGCTTTCACGGTGAGCAAGAATTCCCCATAGCCCACAGCACATGAGGTTGTGCCACAGAAGGCATGGTTCACACATAATTTTTGCAAATACACTAACAACTTTCAGACTTAAAAATCCGGATTTCCCCAACATGGCTGGATTTCCTGTTTGAAATACTAATAGACCGTGAAAGCACAAAGCATCATTTTCAAATTCAAATGTAATGAAAAACTATGAAAACACAAATAAGTAATTAGCTGGTCTTGACTCATTGAAGGAGGCAAGGCAAAGCAAAGATCACCCAAGTGAATCATAATGGCTCAAGGATAGCTGTTCAGAGCACTTCCTGATAGTAAAGAGGACGAAACAGCAGGGCCGCAATGAATTTCACTGCAAATATGCTTACCAATTGATTGCAGCAATGAGATATGAGTTGATCACAAAGTCTGCTTGGTTCAACGCTAAACAACTTGAACACCTGCTGAGGTTTTTGTCAGGTTTTGCAAAACTGCATGCTCAAAAATGCTGCCCGGAGTGCAAGGTAGAATGATGCACTTTGTGACAGACCTCAGGAGCACCTAGCTGGAGCACCTGACTGTCAGGGCATGGGCCAAGCCCCAGCAGAGGAAAGTTATGTCACTGGCTATGATATTGATCTGCTCCATGCACAGAGTATTGATGCAGACTGCATGGCATAAAGGCAGGGACATTGAAGAGGGGTCCTACTAGTTCACTGCAGCTTTAGAGACAAGGATTAGGAGCCATGGGTTCAAATTATGGGAAAGGAGGTTCCACTTAAATATTAGAAAACATTTTTGATGGTGATAGCTGTCTCGGAGAGCTGGAAGGTTTTAAGAGGAGATTGGATGAACACTTGTCAGGAGATGAGTTTTTAAGCCCCTAAAAAGGTGTGTGTGTGTGGGGGGGAGGGGCTGGATGTTCCTTTGCCATCTCTTCCAGCTCTGTGTGATTCCGATTCTTTCCTCTTGTTCGTCTGGTGTGGCTGAAGTGCCCATTGAACTGTCATGGTTTACTTGGGGGAGGGGGGTGATAGCCCAGGGCCTGGTCTGAGCATTTTGAGATCATTTGCCTAGTGTGCAGTACCCAAACAGAGTGACCACTAGACTGGAAAACCTTTTATAATTTTATTCAACTGCAGAAGAACAAAATGACACAGGGGGGTTGTCCCAGAAAAGCCTGTGTGTCGAACAAAGGATTACAGGAGACTTTAGAATATTCCATTGAAGGCAGGGAAAAATGATGCTATTCAGGTCAAACCAATAACCTGGGGTCTCCAGCCCCTTACACATCCCACAGGACCACCCATTGCCATTCTGCTAAGTCACCGGAAAAAGGTTACAAAAGGTAATTTCCCATTCTTTCTCAATTCTCGCATAACATAAACAATTGTCTCTGGCCTTGAGAATAGAACATGTCAGAACAAGTTTTGGGGCCTTTTGTTACGAAACAGTCTGGTACACTAAGCTTCTCTTTACAGAACAATTAAAAAATATTATTTTATCCCCTTATCCATGGGGGGAGCCTCTTGTGGCGCAGAGTGGTAAGGCAGCCGTCTGAAAGCTTTGCCCATGAGGCTGGGAGTTCGATCCCAGCAGCCGGCTCAAGGTTGACTCAGCCTTCCATCCTTCCGAGGTCGGTAAAATGAGTACCCAGCTTGCTGGGGGGTAAACGGTCATGACTGGGGAGGGCACTGGCAAACCACCCTGTATTGAATCTGCCATGAAAACGCTAGAGGGCGTCACCCCAAGGGTCAGACATGACTCAGTGCTTGCACAGGGGATACCTTTACCTTTATCCATGGGGGGGGGGGCTGTTAGAAGTCTTGTCATATTTGCCTTTCTGTCATTCCAGATCTGCCTTTGAAGAATTGGGGATTGCCCAGACATCTGGGCAGGTATTTCCTGTGCAAAGTAGAAGAACACACCACAATCTTTCAACCCTTAGGGGAGCTATGAGAGCTTGTCTGGTGGGGCTCTGATGCCCACCAAGTTCTCATGGGGGAGCCCCTATCTGAAGTCATGTCAATCTGCCTTTCTGTCGTTAAAAATCTGCCTGGCCCAGCCTGCTGAACAGAGTAGACACATTTGCCCTGGTGTTTCCGCCTAAGCTTCTGTGTTGTTCTGTTTCAGGCAGGTGCCAGCAAATGCAGAGGAACTCAGATAGATAACAGAGCTGGTTATCAGAAGCAGGATGCCAGAGTTTAATTAACAGACTCTGTATATCATACAAGGGTTGTTTAGGCAGGCCAAGGTCAGCGGTCCAAAAACAAATTTGCAGGGGCAAGTCAATCTCCCAGGGAGTGAGTTGAAGCCATGCTGGAGGGCTTTGCCCTCCTGTTTTTAAATGCTTCGAGCCCTATGCCATTCCCATGAGGGCTGCTTCATGACTCCTCTGTTGCTACTTTCCCCTTCTCTGCCACAGATTTCCACCCTGCACTCCGAGGCATGCTGACCTGTGACAGGATTGTAAATCTTCTCTGACTTTGCTCTCGTGGACCGGGGGATCCTGGAGGAGATAAGGCAGCTGGCTGACCTGAACTCTCAGATCTGGTGGAGGGGAGGTGAAACACACCTCATAGCCTCTTAACTGTGATTCCTGATCTGATTGCTCAGATGCAGCTGGCAGGCAGCTGCTAAGCTCAGAGGAGTCAGAGCTATAACCAGGTCCTGGATGTTCCGGGCCAGCTGTGAGAGTTATGGGCATGCTTACCCTCATAGTCTGGTGAGGCTGGGGTGACTGCCAACTTGTTATGGGGTTACTGTGGAGAACCTCTGTCTGAATTTTTGTCATATCTGCCTTTCTGTCGTTCCATATTTCCTGGCCCAGTCAGTTGGACAGGTGTTTCCTCTGGAGAATACAAGAATTTTCCAGGTTTTCAGCCAAGGAGCAGGGCTGTGAGAGTTGTGGGCATGCTTCCACTGCTTGTCTGGTAGGGCTGATGTGCCCACCAACCTATTGTGGGGTTACTTTGGGGATACCCTGTCAGAGGTTTTATCATGTTTCCCTTTCTGTCATTCCATGCTTGAAGCAAAGGTGTGTATCTCTCATATTTAACTCACAATGGCTCAAGACTTGGGAGAAAAAGAAGTTAAAAGCCTTGTACATGGGAATGTATGCTTGCACATTAAAGGAATAAATGCACAGTCACGTACTCCCCCCAATTCTCAACAAGTTTTGCTGTCAGATGAGTGCCTGAACGAATCATAGCATGAGCAAAGGGTCAAAGAGAGACATGTCTTCCATAATCTTTAACCAGCTTTTTTTGTGGCAGTTAGCAGGAGATGCAAATCAAGTGGCAGATAGCGTAGCAATTAATGTGCTTGACTGGCATAATTAACAAAGGATTTGCATATTATGCAAATTAGGTCACCCAGACTTCTTGAAGCTTGTATATGACAGCCCTAGGAGCAAATAGTCCCATTGGGCTCAGATTCAAAAGGGTCTGAGCATGATTCCAAATTCCGTGTGTGTGTTGGGGGAGAGAAATCAGATAATGAATCTATGCAATTCAGCAGCACTGGTCATTCAGATTTTTGTGAGCAGAGCTCTGATGTTGATCTGCTTACTATGTGATTTGTAGGGATGTGTGATTTGGCTTGGATATGTCCCAAACTAATGAAATCAAATCTGATCTGGGTATTTTTGGGGCTTATCCAAGCCAAATCTCACATCCCATTAGTTTAAATGAGCTGAGAAGCTCAAATCAATTTGGGCTTGATTCAGCTGATTTGTCATTTGGCTGACTAAGAAAGACCCTCACCACACAACTGATCCTGAGGGTCTTTAAACGTCTCCACAGAAGACCTTTTTGAGGCTGTGAAGAGCAGGCTTTGAACTGCCTCAGATGAGGTTTTTTGGGGAGAAAGACCCTGCTAAACAGCCATTCCTGAGGATCTGCTGTTTGGTGGGGGTATTTAAATGTCTCCTGTGCTTACCCCTCTGAGGCTGAACACAGTCTGCTCTCTGGAGACTCAGACAGGTCCGCTGATGATAAAGACCCACCAAACAGCTGATCAGGATAATCTGTTTTGTGGGGACTATCTCCTCAGCAGACCCTTCCCCCCCAGTGTGCCTCCCCCCAGTTTGGAGCTCAACAAACAGCTGATCTCCAGCTGTATGCCTAGGTCCATTTAAATGCCTTCCCACAGCATGCCCCCCACCCAGTGCACAGCCTGCCAAACAACTGATCCTCAGTTGTTCACCATTTAGCAGCTGATCATAGAGCCATAGAGTCGGAAGGTTCCATACAGGCCATCTAACCCAACCTCTTGCTCGACACAGGATCAGCCTAAAGCATCCAAGCTAAGTAGATGTTCAGCCACTGCTTAAAGATTGCCAGTGAGGGGTATGGGTCCTGTGTTCTGGTGTCAACAGGAACCACTTCCTTTGCTTAAACAGAACAGTCATGTCTTCTTTCAACCTCCTCTTCTTCCTAGTGTGATGCACAGAGAGAGGCTGGCCAGGAGCAGCGGTATATAAGTCCAACAATAAATAAATAATAAAATAAAATTTCCACAGAACAGCCTTTTGTCGGGCTGTAGTCAAATCAGTTCAGCTATACTTGAATTGCCCAAATCCCTAAACTGATAATGGGATTTGGATTATTATTTGGGTTTACCCAAATCAATTTGGTTTGAAATAGTGCCAGATTTTTTTCTTGGTGCAATCTGGGTTCTTCTGGTGTAATCTGGGATTATGGGCTCATAATTCCTTAACAGAACCACAATGCTATTTTTTTTAATAGAGGGTAGTTTGTTGAACTTGGATAGGTCACAATGCTATTGATTGGCTTCCCAGGAGGGATGCTGGGCGACATGAAGGGACCCCACTTCTCCCTTTCCTGTCAAAAAGGCAATGAATGACATTTCATCTTTCTCACAGGGTTCCGTGCCTGCCTCTTGTTGTCGCTCTGCATGTGCTTTGTTGGCACTGGAGTCCAGCTCTTGCACAATGAATCAGACTTTGGTGATTTTTTCCCCCTGTACGATACACCACTGAGCCATGTAAGCTGGCAGCAATCATCAGTTCCATTTCCTCACATTTGTTCACTTTGAAAGCTGAGAGGATCAGATCTACTGAGACCCAGACTCATTTTCTACAAAAATGGGTTTTGGAATTGTATACTGCATCTATGCAGATGGCATCATTTGTCTGGGAATTACTGATCCATTTCTGTTGCATCTACTTCACCGTTCCCAGCAGCTTTTGTTAAGCTGCTCCTGGACTAGAGGTCCTGAGCGGTTCAGAAAACCAAGGAAAGCATTGGCTGAAGCACTGTGATGCATCTCCATTAGCTCACACTTCATTCATCTTCTGGTATTTAGAGTATTGTGCTACAGTCGAGCCTGCATATTGCCGCGTAAAAGCTCTGCGGTGTTTACACCAGACTGCAAGATGCCCCAATGTGCTTGTGCTATGTCAGACAGGCACTTTAATGAAGATTCAGAAGTGTCATTGGAAGACACTCTTCCCTGGAACCAACTGTAATTGTGAATTAATGTGAAAACCAATACTGAGGTAATATAGATATATGAAATAAGGCAAAGGAGGGAGTAGGAGTTTGCACACATAAGCTCCAGGCTAATGAGATATGAAAGCAGCAGTGGAGAGTCCACATCCATAACCCTTTCAAAACTGGGCTATTATGCTGACCTGCTGTTCAGCAGGATGAGGCAAGGGGGGGGGAACAGCCCTCCTCAAGCAAGTGACTGGCGCTGTCTTAAGTTTCATGAGAAAGCTATATATAGAATCATAGAATCATAGAATTGGAAGGGGCCATACAGGCCATCTAGTCCAAACCCCTGCTCAACACAGGATCAGCCCTAAGCATCCTAAAGTATCCAAGAAAAGTGTATATCTAACCTTTGTTTGAAGACTGCCAGTGAGGGGGAGCTCACCACCTCCTTAGGCAGCCTATTCCACTGCTGAACTACTCTGACTGTGAAAAGTTTTTCCTGATATCTAGCTTATATCGTTGTACTTGTAGTTTAAACCCATTACTGCGTGTCCTCTCCTCTGCAGCCAACAGAAACAGCATCCTGCCCTCCTCCAAGTGACAACCTTTCAAATACTTAAAGAGGGCTATCATGTCCCCTCTCAACCTCCTTTTCTCCAGGCTGAACATTCCCAAGTCCCTCAACCTATCTTCATAGGGCTTGGTCCCTTGGCCCCAGATCATCTTCGTCGCTCTCCTTTGTACCATTTCAATTTTATCTACGTCCTTCTTGAAGTGAGGCCTCATATGTATGGATCAGAAGCAGCAGCTCCTTGACATTTCTCGTGCAGCGGTGTGTGTGTGTGGGGGGGGGGGGGGGGGAGGGGACGGCAGTGATTTCCAAGCTCTTGACGCCAAAGGTGGGCATGCTTTGCTCCTACACATCTTATCTCTCTATATATATTATTCAATGATGGCTCACAGGTGGTACCAACACCAAGCTGGCTCTCTCTTGTATCTGTGCCTTAGTGTCAATGCAAAACAAAAAGTTTCATATTTATATTTTCAGTACCCTTTCTGTGATGGTAATGCGGGAATCATATTTTATCATATGAGGCTTCTAAAGCAGACATAGATTAGGGCTTCATGTCATAATCCAGTCTAAGAAGAGTTACACTTCTCTAAAACAATTGAGTTCAACGAATCTAGAATCATAGAATTGGAAGGGGCCATACAGGCCATCTAATCCAACCCCCTGCTCCATGCAGGATCAGCCTAAAGCATCCAGGTTAAATATCTGCACAGACTCTGCTTGAAATCTGTCAGTGAGGGGGAGTTCATCACCTCCTTAGGCAGCCAATCCAACTACTGAACTACTCTGACTGTGATTTTTTCCCCCCTTGATATCTAGCCGGTATCATTCTCCATGTGGGTGACAGAAGGTGCTAACACTCTACAGGGTAAGTTTTCAAAAGGGTTTGTGTCAAGATAAAAACTCCCAAGGGTCTCCATCGGATATCTGATAAGAGCAGCCTAACATTTAGACTCTTTCAGGCTTTCAGGAACCAGCGTAAGTTTTTAAACATTTAATTTTTCAGACATAGAACTTCCAATTTCCTTTACTGATAATCAGTGTTTGTTTTATATATTTTTATTGACAGCTTCTACTTCTAGTGATACTTGACAAGTCAAACCTAAAGAATTGCATTTTCCTCCAATGGGTGACATTTTTGTGAATGTACAAAGAGGAAGAGGAATGGAAGCTCAAATACCAAACTTGGTACATGTCTAAAGGTGGGGGGTGAGAAACTTTCCTGGTAACCAAGGTTACTGTTGAGGTTACACTATGCCAAGAAATCCACAGTGTGACTGGAAATATCTTAATTCAATAAATTTCCCTGGGAAGCAGAGAGTGCAACAGAATGCATCAATATAGTATGCTTACAGACAAAGTCATAGACTGCATTTCAAAACAACTCCTTTAAAAGCAATTAGCTGTGTTTAGGGACATTTGCGAGCAGCAGTAAATATATCAAAATATGGCCTCCAGGGCTGTTCTGTTCTAGGAGGAAAAAGAGATAGATATCCACTTTGCTCTGGCCTAGACAAAAAGAAAAAGATAGGGCAACCTTTCTCTGCAGAGCATCTGTGAAGCTTGGCATGACTGGCTGACCTCATGAACTCAGCATCTCTGCATCCCTTGGGAAACACACACACAGCACTGGCAACTTCAAAGTGTATCCTCCTTCCTGACTCCCCATCCCATCCCACTAAACAGAAGATCTCAGAAGTAGTTTCTTACCTCTGAAATCCCCTTCCTATCCATTCTATCCCGCTGGATTGCCAAAAGTGTTATTGTTCTATGTAGTCACCTAGATCAGGAGTAGTCAACCTGTGGTCCTCCAGATGTTCATGGACTACAATTCCCATGAGCCCCTGCCAGCAAATGCTCATGGGAATTGTAGTCCATGAACATCTGGAGGACCACAGGTTGACTACCCCTGACCTAGATCAAACCAGGTCCAATGTTTCCCAGATCATTCCGTTTGATCACTTTGTTCCTAGACATCCTGGATCAACCAACCTTCTGAGCCCACATCAAAAGGAGGCATCTAGACACTTTGTTCAAAGCCCCCTTTTTGCCTACATGACTTTTTACCATTTATCTGACGAATGAAAGGGTATAAAAACCCTTCCCTGGAGCTCCCAGGGTGCTCACTCCCCTCTGGTGATGCCTGACTTAGATGCTGGTTTCATTCATGTTGCTGACCCCTTCCTTCAAAGCACCCAACTTTTCCATCTGTGCAAGACATCTAACAGTATAAACTTTGCTGTCCTCTTCCCCAAACTTAGCCATTTCCTGTCTGATTTCTTTCTGCTGTAGGTGTTAGTGTAATTGCTTAATCTTATCCTGTAAGTAAAGCTGCAATGTTATTGTTATAGCTACAATAAAGCTACAATGTACAAACGCTGGCAGGGGCTCATGGGAATTGTAGTCCATGAACATCTGGAGGACCACAGGTTGACTACCCCTGCTTTAGGCTGATCCTGCATTGAGCAGGGGATTGGACTAGATGGCCTGTATGGCCCCTTCCAATTCTATGATTCTGTGAAAACATACTATCATCATAACTAATCAGCCTTTTGAAAAAAAAGCAAAATGAAAATGAACAAGAAATTGCACACCTTCAAGGCTGATCTAAATGAATGGGAAGGCTCATATTGGTCAAGACAGCCAGTTTGGTGTAGAGGTTAGGAGTGCGGACTTCTAATCTGGCATGCCGTGTTTGATTCTGCACTCCCCCACATGCAGTCAGCTGGGTGACCTTGGGTTTGCCACAGCACTCATAAAACTGTTCTGACCGAGCAGTGATATCAGGGCTCTCTCAGCCTCACCCACTTCACATGGTTTCTGTTGTGGGGAGAGGAATAGGAAGGCAACTGTAAATCGCTTTGAGTTTCCTTCAGGTAAAGAAAAGCGGCATATAAGAACCAACTCTTCTTCTTCTTCAAAGTATATCTAAATACACCAGTTTCCTGACAGGGTTATTGTGAGAATAAAATATCAAAGGAGTAAACCATGGTTATTTTGTTATGGTCTGTTGATCACCAGAATGTCCTAGGAGACAAAGAGATTTGGGTGCTTCAATGTGAAGGAATTGGATGGCCAAGGAAAAATGTAAATAATTCCTTCCGTTGAATAATTTCCTGATCTAAAATGGTAATTCCATGAAATATTAGAGACCTTTCTTCCAACTGTATCCTATTATGCCTAAATGTCGGAGCTACATCCATATTTTGCTGAACAGTGTATTGTTAGGCTATGGCATAATTCATGTCTAGATTTTTCTTTGTGAACAACCCAGTGTGGGTTCAGATTATTGCTGTATTCCACCATATGTGGATCCAGCAAGAAATAGATTTAAATTATCAGGCTTCCAATGTTTTGTTTTGTCTTTTCAATAAAGCAATTTTTACTGCTTACTTGGATAGAAACATTTTGTCAGTTTTCAAGAATGACTTTTTGAACTTCTGTTATTTGTTCATATTGAAAAGCAATACCCACATTTCAAAATAAATTACAGCTATTGTATTTCAAAGTGCAAAGCAACTACATTTACATTTTAAAAATGAGTTAAAAATGCTTGAAAATGAGTTTTTGCTAGCAGGGGCTTCAAGTCAATGACAGATTTGTTTATCAGCACTGTGAAAGGCAAGTACCACTTTGGATACATTTTGGTATTTTCCTGACCCCCACAATATTCAATCAAATAAGAATTTTGAAAATATTGCATTGTTAAATCCATTCACTGAAGACATGATCCAGTCCCACTAGAGAAGCAGTGATCATGGACTTATTATCCTAGAACTCAACTAAGAATTATTTTGAGTTGCTTATCCTTGCTGTTTTGATTCTTCCAAACCCCAGTTTCAATTCCAATTTTGCCTTGTGTAGATCAAACCAGTAATGCTTTATTTTTGTATTGTTACTAGGTGCTGAATTTCCTCACCAAATATATGCTTTGCTCAGGGTTATTTGTGTCCATAAATCAGCAATATACATTTCATGTATATTAAGAATATAAATGGTATACATTGTTCATATACATCATATCATATATAATAATATACAATACAATTATGGTCCAAGTGGAATAACAACTTTAAGTTATATGGTTGTTGTTTGTTTGATCATGGATGGAAATATCAGTTTTTATTAATAATAGAATTTAAATTAAAAATACTCAAAGGCAAATCCTTTGCAGATACTATGCAGATACTAGTGTCTCAAAGCCAGGCTACATATAAAAGACTTTAAATACTGGAATTTTCATAATTATATAACGTTTTAGAAACTTTATGATGTGACCCCATTAGGCCTTAGACATTTCCTTTACTATTAACCTTTTTTTTGTTCCTGGACTTTTGCTTGGGTTAAGTTTTTTTCTCCTTTTTGTTCTGGAGCATGGATGGACGAAATGACAGGAATAGGGGTGTCTAAACTGTGGGGGAAAGTATTTTTTAGAAGTCATGAGAGAGCTTTTTGGGGGAAGGGTGCTTGAAACCTGTTGTATTAAAAAGAATCCTTTCCACTACTGACCTGGTTCACTATAATGCTACTTTGGCCACATCTGGACCAAGCAGAAGGCACCTGGTGGCATTGTTCTCATGTGCACCAGCAACTGGCCCTTCTAAAACTAGCAAAACAAGAGGAGATCTGAAGCATTTCAGGGTGATTTCCATCTGAGGACCTGACCTAGAGGCTGAAGATCACTGCCCCTTTCACACTATGGCAGCAATGCAACTTTGCTACCTTTTCAAAGACCAGGTATGGTTTTCATGTATGATGTAAAAAATGATGCGATCCTAAAATATAAATTAGAGAGACATATACATTATGAGTTTTAAAATGATCGCAGAGGAAGGCAATTTGCAGACTGAACACCCTTCATCCAGAATTTATTATTTTTGAGCATTATAGCTATGGTGTTGACAAGACTGATGATAACCATTATTTCAATGGAAACCAATCTATTTAGAAATTACACCTCCACTCTCCAGTGCAAAGCAGCCCAAACCAAAATTCTGCCAGTTGGCTTGCCTTTGAAATATTTCCTTGGGATGATTTTCAGACAAACACAAGTGATTTGAATCATCACATAAAACTTTATTTAAAGTAGCGACTTGGGTGAATGATGATCTAATTCACAAGATACATTTATTGGAAGCACCATGCATTTACTTGGCTTGGTAGTATTGTAATATGGAGCTCAATGTGCCTAAAAAGGCATTAGCAACACACTAAACTTCATCACAGTTATATAAGGATTTGGATGTGAGATGATGCTAGAGGATTTGCAGAAGCAATATTGCAATGTGTTTAGAGCAATATTCTACAGAAGAGGATACAAGGAATGTTTTTAATACTATGATTTGGGTCTCAGGCATACAAATCAAATGACTAAATGAACCATGATTTTTTTTTTCATACTGCCTTAGGCCACGTGGTAAGTTTTTTTGTGAAATTTGTGATCCACCAAGGAAGCCCATGGTAGCTCAATACAAATTTGCAGCTGGAAAATTATGAAGCAAGAACTGATCTCAGTCATGGTGATTCACAAATATAATATATTCTCTTAATACCAGCAGAATTATTTCTCACATTTGGGAGTCAACAATAACCTTCATTTTAACAGGTTATTTTGCTCTTTGCTAACAGGATTCATATTCATGTCAGATAGGGACATAATCCAACCAAAATAGCTAGCCAGTTTCCCTGCCTAACAGATTATTTTGTGGGAAAAATGTGCAGCTGTGTTTTTGAAACTTTAATTGCCTTCCTATGGATAGTTTCAAATTTATCTTGTTTATAATGCATGCTGATAGGGGCCTTGGGAGTGCAAAAACCACAAATTGTGTTCTTGATCCATGCCTTTCATGGCTTTCAAGATTCTGGAGTCATTCTGGTAAAAATGATTAATGGCTTGTTGATTGAGGGAGCTCTTCCCTAGACTTTTGCAGCCTTTCATTTTAAAAACCTCCACTAACTAGTGAAGTTCAATTATAGGCCTGTTTCTGAGGAAGATGATAGTGTGTGTGGTGGTAGAGTACCTCCAAAGGTTCGTGGTATATCTGTGAGGTTAAGGGTGGAATTTATGATGCCAATCTTGTTTTACTGGAAGGGGGGTTTAGGGGGTATGATGGCTATTGGGTTTTGATGGAGTTTTTATATGCTGTAACTGCCATGAGTCTCCAGATAGTGGTGGGCTGGAAATGTAACAATAAACAAACAAATAAAAATATCTGACCTTGAACCATTTCAATCTAGTTTCAATCCAATTTCAGGGCCATGTTTGAAACTATAATGGCTTTGGTTGCACTGATGGATGAACTTTAGTTAAAGTGGGCAGGGAACAGTCACTCCTCAAGATACTGTTGGATTTATCAGGTGCCTTTGATACAGCTGGCCTTTTCATTCTCATTTAGCAGCTGGAATATGGAATGGGTTAAGGGAGTAACCCTTCAGTAGTTTCAGTCTTTTCTGTCTGATTGGAAAGACATAGTTTCCAATGAAGAAATAGAATGTTGGTTCTGAGCTGATGTGGAGGCTGTGATGAAATGGCTAAGGCAGAACAAGCAGACATTTAGTCCAGACAAATTGGGAAGTTTGATGTTCTAGAGCAGTGGTCCCCAACCCCTAGTCTGGGGACCGGGACCGGTCCGTGGATCAGTCGGTACCAGGCCACAGTTCCCCCTCGTCCTCCTCCCCAGCTGCTGCCTCGGGGGCTGCCCTGCCACTCTGCTGCTGGCTCACCTTTGGTGCTCTCAAGTGGCCGCCATGGCTGGGGATCCCCCTTGGCATGGCACTGTGCAGCTGCTACTAGCAGCACCCACCAGCAGGCGGCAGGAAGTCAGGGGCACCGGTGAGAAAGCAATTATAGGCTCAGGGGCTCAGGCGGCAACAGTGACATCCCTTGGCTAAAGACTACTCCCCCCCCCCCCGGGCCTCAGTAAAATTGTCAAGCGTTGACCGGTCCCCGGTGATAAAAAGGTTGGGGACCACTGGGATAGAGGAACTATATCCACTTGTCCTGAATGAAAGGGAGTTGGCTTTTGCAGAGCACACTTAGAGCTTAACGTTGCTCATGGATCCAGCCTTCTTGTTTGGATACCAGAATGCACAGGAGCACCTTCTATCGGTTGGATTTCGTTTGCCGATTTTCACCTTTCTTAGACTCAGCCGATGTTTTATAGAGCTGCCTTCTGGAAAGGTGGAGTATAAATATTTTGATATATATATATTTTTGGCTGGAAAAATAAAATACATTAAATAGCTCTCCCATTTTTCTCCACATTTTAATGCTTGTAGCAGCCATGTTAAATTTGCCAGGCTGAGAGGGGATGACGTATCCAAGTTCATTTGATTTGCTTCAGGCCTCAGCAGGTTAGGCCTCCCTGATTGCATTCTAACACTCTAGCCCCCACACTGTGCTGCCTCTTGATTTTCATCCATATCCATTTATATTGATCCATAAATAAATATGGGATGGGGGTATGGTATTGCATTGCTTGAAACCTTACAGCTTAAATATGGCATGACTTGAATTATTTACAACTTTTAATAACCAGAGAAAAGAATAGCTCTGATCCTGACTAAATCCATCCCTCACCCCCCATGCAACAAAATCCATTGTGGTATCAGGTCAATCATAATGCTGGGGGGAATAGAAAACTGCAGCAATGTGAACAGAAAATGTTTAGTTATGATTAATTATTGCCTGAGCACTCAGAATAATTCTGCTGTTTGATTTACTTTCACATATGTTCCTTTACCTCTTAAAGCTTAAGGCTGATGTAGGGAAATCTGCTGATATAAGCACACATACACTATCTGTGTCTAGGTCCTAGATGATAAATTTCCAGTCTTTGATATTTTGCTGCCAAAAACTGCAGCCTGAACCACTTGGCAGATGGAGTGAGTGTAATCAGAGATTAAATTGACCAAGTTAACAACTGCCTAGGGTAAAACAAGAACAAGCCTTTCATACCAGGTTTCAAGATTAGAGATTAATGTTGGCAATAATCTTTTTTATATAAAAAATATTTTATTATGATTATTCATCTACAAATAACACCACCACTGAACAAAAAACAACATACATACAAATAATAACACAAACATGTCTTCACAATCTAAGATTTGACTTCCAAGCTAGCAACAAACTTGAAGTACATATTGGCAAGTCTGAAGCAAAAGTATGACTTGTATAACAAAACATTTGCCTGTTGCTATCAAGATGAAGCAGGGTCTTAGAGGGTGGGCACAGGGCTGACACATCAGTTCCATATACACCCCACCCAATCACAGCCTGCATTTGGCCCCAGCAGGTTAGCGAAGACAGGTACAGGGCTGACTCATCAGCTCTATTCACATCCTACCTCATCCTACCCTGCAGCTGGCCCCAGCAGGATCAGTATATTTCCTCAAAGAACACTGAAAAGTAGACAAAATTTTTAAAAGAAAATTTTGGAAATGTCAAGATGTAGATGGAACCTTTCATCATATGTGGTGGACTTGTAAAAAAGTCAAAGGATATTGGAGGGTAATTAATGGAACAATGCAGAATATATTAGAATTTGTAATTTATGCAATGTTGATGGTTTTATGTGGTTTTATGATGTTTCTTTTTTTAATTGGATGTAAACCACCATGAGACAGCATGCTGGGAGTGGCGGTATATAAATGTAATAAGATAAATAAATAAAATAATTCCCTATGGAAGCTAAGAATATGTTATTAGGAATATTGCCAAATTTACATTTGCCTCTGATGACAAAGGCAAAAATTATCTATTTAGCAAAACGGAAATCAGATGTCTGTCCAAGTTTAGAAGAATGGCAAAATAAATTTGCTAACAAAATTAACCACTTATTAACAATTACGTGGATCCTTACAAGAACTCCATGGAGGGCTCATATTCAACCTACCCTTCAACAGCTGTGCTGGTTGCCAGTAGAATTCTTGATGATGTTCAAGATGTTGGTATGAACCTTCAAGGCCTTATGTGGTCTGGGCCCTGCATATCTGCATATCTGCCCCTTCCAATATGTCCCCAGAAAGCATTACACTTTCAGAATACCAACTTGCTGGTTATCCCTAGCCACAAAGACATTTGCCTGGTTTTGACATTTAAGCCCTGGCTCCAGCCTGGTGGAATGAGTTGCAAGCCAAGATCCAGGCCCTGATGGAACTGTCAAAGTTCTACAGGGCCTGTAAATCAGCATTCTTCCACCAGGCCTATGGTTGGGACCATGGCTGTTCAAAGTTTCACAGGAATCCATCCACTTCCTTTTCTTGGCTCCCACCACCCATTCATTAGTTATGCCATCTCCAGTCTAGGTAAATGGTGATGGGAGCAAGGAAGGCAAGGGGTGGGAATTAGCGTTTTAACAGTTTTATTATGTATTTTATTGTGTATATGTTTTTATTGTCCTGAACTGCCCCGAACCTATATGGAGAGGGCAGTGTAGAAATTTAAAAATAGAGATTGATAGATGATAGATGATAGATGATAGATTGATAGATTGATAGATTGATAGATTGATAGATGATTGATAGATTGATAATGCTTTGAACATAACAATATTTACCAAAACTAAAAGGTACAGAAATGTGTTGCATGCACATGCATACACCCATCTAAGCCCTACAGACGTGGATTCCTAAGATTTTGGGTGCTTCTTCCACGTGCTCTTCAGTTTTAAACAGAATAATAAAAACTGAGGCACAAGGAGTTTGAGTTTATTGTGCTCTCAGCTGTTCTAAGCAATTTAAAAGTCACTAAAACAAGAAAGAATGTCTTGACATATTAAAAAACAACAACAAGTCCCTTGGCATTTTATAGACGAACAAATTTACTGCGGCATAAGCTGTCAAATGGCAGGGTAAACTCTGTTGGATGCTTGAAGCGGCACCCTCAGATTCTCAACCAGATTGTCTTGTGGGAACAAATGAAACGAATGATCGGAACGGAGAACCACTGTAATACTGTATCGAATGTTACACGAATGCAACTGGGAATGGACCATGGATATAATGCCTCATACATCTGCAGTGGTTATAACTATGAGTTTGTGGGTTGTTTCAGTGACTGTTACTAGGCAACCAAAATATCAATACCAGCACTCACACCCTGGATACCTGTCAGTGAGAAAGGCAGAGAACAGAGCCCTTTGCGTGTATGCTTTTGCCTTTCAGAGTAGACATCAGGGCAAGGGCCAGAAGCAGCCAACAGGCCACTTGCTACCACAACTCACTCTGGCCTGGCCTCTTTGCTTGCTACTGTTCAATGGCAACCACCCCACAAAAGTCAGTGTGGTCCAGTCTTTTCAGTTTCAGACCAGGAATCTGGGAAACCCAAGGTCAAATCCCTACTCTGTGTTGCGTGACTTTGGTAACTTACCTCCTGGAGTTGCAGATAAAATTGAGGCATATCATCTAAACTGCTTTGGATTTCCCTTGTGGAGAAAGGTGGGATGCAATTGAAGTAAATAAATAATAATTGTAGCTGGAGGTAGATAACAGGTAGGTGGGTGGGAAGGTTAGAAGGAAGCAGGAGAATATGTGAGAGAAGAGAAAATGATATGCCCCCTACAACAGTGGTCCCCAACCTTCATCTGGTCGGGGACCGCCTCCGGGGGTGGGGGAGAGCCAGCGACCCGGCTGCTGCAGTTGCTCATAAACGTGCATGCCCAATTGCTGTGCATGCTAACACGCATGCGTAGAGTTGCCACGCATACGCGTTTTGGTCACCAGGGGGCGCAAACGCGCATGCACGGCAGTTCCACGCATGTGCGTTAGCGTCGCTGCCGCACCGGCTGCCGTGCCGGCCTCTTCCCCCCCTCACTGCAGGGGGGGAGGCAGGCGCGGCCACTGGCGGCCCGGTATGATGGCCTTTGCGGCCCGGTACCGGGCCGCAGACCGGGGGTTGAGGAACCCTGCCCTACAAGTCCATGCAGATCTCCTGCTTGTGTGAATACCGTATTTGCCGGCGTATAAGATGACTGGGTGTATAAGACGACCCCCCAACATTTCCACTCAAAATATAGAGTTTGTTACATTACATTACAGTACTATAGGCCACTATGGGCAACTATGTCTATCCCAACTGAAGTCACCCGGCGTATAGGACGACCCCCCCACTTGGAGGCATGTTTTTCAGGGGGGGGGGAAGTAGTCTTATATGCCAGCAAATACTGTATATATATATGATGACTGTCGCTTTTGAATCTCATTTCATCTGACGCTGACCAATTTGCATAAATCTGCATACATTTTCATGATTAAACCAATAATTCTGAAGCAGAACCCAATGATGCTCTACATGTCAGAGCAACATTATCTTTACTTGTTTTTTTTACTATATTTATACTCCACTTTTCTCTGTCAGACTCAAGATAATGCTTACCAGTTTCCGTTTTAATATGTATAAAACGTTATATTTTCTTGCAAAACACATTTGCCAGTTAATCAATCGAAAAGTGCTTAATGAATCTCACAGCTTAAGCCAGGGATAGTCAAACTGCGGCCCTCCAAATGTCCATGGACTACAATTCCCATGAACCCCTGCCAGCATTAGTGCATGGCCATCTGGAAGGCCGCAGTTTGACTGCCCCTGGCTTAAGCAATAAAATCCTGCATCCAACTTGTCATGTTTCACAGGATTCACATCCACATTGAAATTTCTGCAGATTATGCTTTCTGTTTAAAGTTAATGATCATCATACAGCAAAGATTCATGTTAAAGCCCAGCGAATAAAATAGATCCTCATAGTGGCCACCATGCTAGATGGGAGCCAGTATAGTAGCTATATTATAGCAGAGAGGAAATTTAGGAGCACATTTGAAAAACAAACCCTACCAGTTGTTACTTCCCCACTCCTCCTGCACTACAGTCTGTAATTTCCATAATTTGGCTGTTGGGTCCTCAGACCTATAGCATTAAAGGAAAGCACTAAGGAAATGTGCTGATATTGTGCATAACCAAATGATAGGCAGCTATACAAGCACAACTGGTAGTGGCAGCTGGGTCACTGACCAATTCTTGAGCATCACTGCCTTTTGCCTGCAAATAGACCAAAGAGGATTCAGACTGTCCTTCTGGGAACAAGGCAATCAACTACCACAATCTGTTGAATTTCAGCAAGAGCAGCCACTGTACGAATAGTCACACTCACTAGGAAATTGGCAACATGAGTGATATCACCATCTCTCCCCCCATTTATTTCTATCTGCTTCCTGGTACTGTTTAATTCCATTGTGTAGGCAGGTCAGTGAACTAAAGTTGATTTTGCCGGTGTCTCAAACCAGGGGTAGTCAAACTGTGGCCCTCCAGATGTCCGTGGACTACAATTCCCAGGAGCCCCTGCCAGTGAATGCTGGCAGGGGCTCCTGGGAATTGTAGTCCACGGACATCTGGAGGGCGCAGTTTGACTACCCCTGGCTTAAACCATAAGAAAATCAACACTTAAAAATTAAGAAAACTGGTAGTCTAAAATATGTTTTGAAAAACGGGGGAAGGGACTCCTAGGGAGGAAAGCAAAACATCTTTTTTTTTAAGTTGGAAAACTATTTTTTGTTTCCATTAGGGAGGGAAAAAAGAGGCAGAGTTTATGTGAATGATGCATCTGCTTGTATATGATTTGGGCGAGAGGCCATCAAGTCAGCACAGTGAAACAGTAAAACCACCTAAAAGGAAATGAGTTATTGCTTATAAAAGATGCTAAAAGCACAGAGATGAATAGAGACAGCATTCAAATACGTTACCACAGCATCTTCTGACTCAACGCAGTAGGTGTTTCAAGCGGCACAATAAGAGCTTGTAAAGGGTAATAGCATGCGAGTTTTATTTCCACCACAGATGACTTGGTTTGCTGACAAAAATTACTTGTATTGCTTAACAGCAACGGCTGTGTCAAAACAAATGAAGAACTCAGTGGCAACATGAAGAAATATTTTCCAGCTAAAAGGTGAATCAATGACCATTCCCAGTGTTACCATTTGAAAATGGGGGAACCATGGAAAATGGACAAACTCTCCATGCCAGAGAAAGGGGGCTTCCAAGCTCTCTGGCAGAAAAGTCACTGGGTATTGCTTTATTAACTCCCACTCAGAAGACGAGGGTATGAAATACGTCAGGAATTAAAAAGAGGCAAAGTCTACTCAGTTGCCATTTCCTTATGCGCTGCCCACCAAACTTGAACTTTATTGACTTACTCTAATAAGAGGGATTCCATATTTCTCTGAAAGGAGGACAATCTTGAATCTAAGGCAACACAAACTTTACAAAGTTATGCCCAAAATATTTGTTACTTTTGATGGCACTCCTGAGAAAAAAAATAACCTATTATGGTAAATGTACATGTTGCTGCCATCTTGATTGCTGGATTTGCTTATTCTCTGTACCATTATCCTACTCTTCAGATTTGCATTAGCTGTTGTAAGCATAAGCTGTCTCAGACAAGAGAGGTTGGGTGAGGATGGTATGCAATTGCCAAGGATGGAGCTAGCTGTTGGGAATTATGGTTGATGGCCTTCTGCAAAGAAGGTGTGTTGTCTAATGAGGAAAGCTGAGGCCAAGCAGACCAAAACCACTCCCTGACACAAGCCTGAATTACACAGCCGATGAGGAGGTATCAGTTGTAGTGGGAGGACTGTATTCCTGAACTCACAAAAGTAAAAACATTAATGAAAAAAATAGCATGCACTATGGACAAAAGCTAAGCTACAACCTTTTTTCCTAACTACTAGTTTTCTAGTAGTGGTCCAACTAACTACTAGTTGGACCATAAGGAAGGATGAGTGTCAAAGAATTGAGGCTTTTGAACTCTGGTGCTGGAGAAGACTCTTGCGAGTCCCTTGGACTGCAAGGCGAACAAACCGGTCAGTCCTAGAGGAGATCAACCCTGACTGCTCCTTAGAAGGCCAGATCCTGAAGGTGAAACTCAAATACTTTGGCCACCTCATGAGAAGGAAGGACTCCCTGGAGAAGAGCCTAATGCTGGGAGCGATTGAGGGCAAAAGAAGAAGGGGACGACAGAGAATGAGGTGGCTGGCTGGAATCACTGAAACAGTAGGTGCAAACTTAGATGGACTCCAGGAAATGGTAGAGGACAGGAAGGCCTGGAGGATTATTGTCCATGGGGTCGCAATGGATCGGACACAACTTTGCACATAACAACAACAACAACTAGTTTTCTATGTGCAGAGAGCTTTTCACAGGAGGGAAGTTTATATCAGGTACCTGTATTGGCAGAATCTGAATCTGCAAAGAGGAGCAAAGCACCAGAGGCTTAAAAGAGTAAAATAGTTTTATTAAGAAAAGAAACTACTTTGTAGAGAAAGAGAGAAGAGCCAATCAAGAAGCAGAAGGATATTATTTGAAAAATATGAGGAAGTTCCTGTTCTAACTATGCTAAATACACTTCTCCTCTGATGCCCCTATAGCAGGGGTAGTCAACCTGTGGTCCTCCAGATCTCCATGGACTGCAATTCCCATGAGCCCCTGACAGCAACTGCTGGCAGGGGCTCATGGGAATTGTAGTCCATGGACATCTGGAGGACCACAGGTTGACTACCCCTGCCCTATAGAATGTTCCTCATATTCTTTTCCGTCATGCATACTTCAGATCATACATATTCCAACAATCTGCACTGGAATATGAAGTGAGACATGTTAATCCGGTCCTTAAACTTGATCCTTGAACTCCAAAGAAATCCACTCTGAAGAACCCTGAGTTTGGCTTGTTACAGGCCTAGCCATGACAGACCAAACGTATATTTTGTAAGTGGAAGCTGACTAACCATGTGATCTCAGGAGCTGGAGAAGCAGCGAAGGCCAGCTGAAGACAATAATTCAATGGACTGCTTAATGAGAAGGCAGAGGGGCATGTCTTGGTCATACATAAAGCTGAAGAGCTACTAAAATGATTACATAAAAAACAACCTTGAATGTACCTCTGCAGCAATGATAGAGATGAGATGGACAATTGAAAGGGTTCCTTTGATGAAAACCAAAGAAGATAAAGGAATTTTCTTAAAAGATACTGGTCATGTTGATCCCACAAAGAAATAATTGGATAATCAATCCGGATGATTACATAAACTGGAATAACTTGTCACTTCTGCATATTTGAAAGTTAGCCTCTGATCAATGAAAAGGTGTGTAAATGGTGACAGGGCAGCACACCAGGGTCAGATTTCCCCTCTGAAGTTTTGATCTGTTGCAGGAACAGTTTTATCACCTCATCAACTGTCTGCATATATTTGTGAGAAATGGCCTGAGAAGAAAAGTTCCAAGCCGAGGAAATTAACAGCACTTGAGAGTGAAATCTAGGCATCCAACTTAAACTCATTTCTGATATGGTAAGACCCCCTATAAAGCTGTTTCATTATAGTACTCTTCATCCTGAGTGCAATTGTTCTAAACAAAATGTGGAAGACTTGTACCTCTGGGCCAGAGTGCTCCAGGCAACATCAAGAAAACAATCTATAGGTAAAGGTAAAAACATTTTAAGAAATAAGAGTTGGAAAACTGTTCATTGTTTCCATGAGGGAGGAAAACATGAGGCAGAGTACAGGGATGACAGATTCCTACAAAGAAGAATCTTTGAGAAGGAATCTGCAATCTTCGAAAGTGAAGTGAAAGCTGTAATCAAAGCAATTGAGAGGAAAACATCACTAGGAGTAGATGAAATACCAACAAAGCTGTTTCAAGCTCCGAAATGGGAGTTCATCAAAATCGTGACAATATGCCAGCAAATTTGGATTACATATCAGTGTTGTTCGGGAGCCATTTTAGGTACAGAGCAGTTTCCAGATAATCCTGTTGCTGCAGAAGTTGCACCTGAGGCCTGAAGCCATGCAAGATCTGGTGAAGAAGAAGAGTGTTTTTATACCGCATTTTCAGTGCCCAAAGGAGTCTCAAAGCCTCCCTTCCTCTCCCCACAACAAACACCCTGTGAGGTAGGTGGGATTGAGAGAGCTCTGACAGGACTGCTTGGTCAGAACAGCACTATCAGGGCTGTGATGAGCCCAAGGTCATTCAGCTGGCTGCATGTGGAGGAGCAGGTAATCAAACCTGGCTTGCCAGATTAGAAGCCACTGCTCTTAATACCATGCTAGTTCACAAAGGGTGGGGGAAGGCCGGTATTTTCCCCTGACAAGTTTAACGGGCTATCAGCCAAAACAGGAAATCAAGGTAAGGAGAGGGAGCAAAGAGAGATGGGGGGAAAAAAGTGGGGAATTGCCAGAAAAGGGAAAGAAATAGTGAAGGAGAAAGTTGCCAGAGAAGGGAGGGTGTCAGAGACTAGGGGTGAGTACAAATGAAAATTTATCAGAAAATCCTCTCATCCAAATTTAACTCTGAAATGCTATTCTTTCTGTATTGCAAATTGGTTTCTACATTGAAAAGCAGTATGCTTTGCTCACAGGTGTACTATGGCATGCATTTTTTACTGTTCATACAATGGAACAGATTTTGCAGTGATAGAATTTTTCTGAGCACAACCATATCCTGACTTTCCTTTAACAAAAATGTCAAGAAGTCTAATTTGGGAATGATTCTAGAGAGAAAAGGTGTGCAGTGTTGCAGACTATTCAGGATGAAGACGTGAATGCAAAGCAACAAGCAAGAAAGAAACTGAAAATTCTGTTCAAGTTCCCTTGTGAACAATGTGTAAGTGTTATCCTTATCCATTGTTGTTCCTCTCTATATTTCTGAAACAGCCTAGGGGGCGGGACGTGTCCGGCTGTCCAAGTTGGAATAGGGCCAATCAGGGTGTAGTCAGCTTTGCCCTGATTGGCCCTGCCCCTGAGGCTCCCACCCTCTGGCCCTGGACTCTAGCCTCTTTGCTCTCAGATGCCTCAGTGCCTGGAGCCAGCAGCAGGTGAGAGGTCCCTGGGCAAAGGGTCGTGGAGGAGAGCTTGCTAACAAGGGCCTCTTGGCCTGCTGGGCTGGGACTGCTGACGAGGGCCTCCCGGCCTGCTGACTGCCTGCTAACAAGCTGCCCAGCCCCCGCCTGCCCAACTTTATTTGGCTGCGAGCTGTAGCCCAAAGCCACCTTAAGCTGCCTGGCCAGAGGAGGGGACCCTTTCAGGGCCCGTTCTTATAAACGGGCTTTGAAGCTAGTCCTTTAATAATTGCTGTCCAAGGATCTGCCATTAAACCCCCCCCCCCAACACTCCATCACAAAGAATTTGTCAGTTATTCTGTTGGGAGCTGTAATAACAAATATAGAAAACACTGAAAGGTGCTATGGTCTACTCTACCAGATGCTGCTTGAATTTGTATCAAGAGGGATCACATTCTAGACTGAATTTTTTGCCTAATCTTCAAAAAATTTAGCTTTCTATTTAACTAATCTTAAGAGGGAAGGATGGCATTATGGTGACACAGGCAATCATTAAAGAGTTCTGAATGTGTTAAAGATTATACAAGAAAGAAATCCTATCCCATTAAAATATACTGCAATGATTTCTGGTGGATCGTACTCTCTATCTGTGTAAGTTTTGAACGGCGCTAACATTTGTCAGTGCAGAGAAGATAAAAACATGGTGCAGCAAGAAATATTCATGACCCAAATCTTTCTTTAGTCCAATAATATAGTGTTTAGAAATACATAATACATCAGCTGTTTAGCAGATTTTGGAATCATCAAAGCATATCAGATTTATAAATTCATTGGGCTTTATGTGAAAACTGGGGAAAAAAACCTGCAGTATTAAACCAATGACCCACATAGTTCTGCACTCTGTTTCTTAATAGGGTTGCCATCTCTAGCTTCCAAGATCTGATGAGCTGGCTTGGCCATCAAGTCCTGGGCTCCATCCTCCTTAGCCACAATTAGAGATGGACCAGTGCAAATTCCACTGCTTGATTAATCTATTGTTCGACACAAATAAGAAGATAACTGTCTACATCTAAGGTATCTAGTTACACCTCTGAGGTGTGTGTAGTTCAAATCATACTATAAGGTTTTATCATAATACATTTTGGAACATGGGAGACTCATTCTAATCCTTGCTGAGATGTTCATCCAGCATGTGTCCTTGGCAAGCCATTTTCAAGTCCTCATAAAATATTCCCTATCAGATCTTTTTACTGCTGAGAAAAGTTGATTTATGGGCTAGACTGCCGATAGAAGAAAACGTAGTTCTGAGTGCTCCTAGCATTTTATTTATTTGTTTGTTTATTTATTTATTTATATTTATATACCGCCTTCCCCTGAGGCCCAGGGCAGTTCACATAAAATGTAGAAATGATACATAGAACCATTTTAAAACCAAACCAAACCTCTCTGCATGTAGCTTTTATATATTATGCGCTGGGGGTTAGGGAGTAACACAAGTTTCCTTGTGTATTGGTTTACTATTTGCAGGGAAGGTTTTGTGTCTGTTCCTTCCAGTCTGAAGTGGGTTCAGAATTCTGCTACATCATTTTGTATTTGTCTTACTCGACTCTGATTCTTTCTGAAGTTTTTGAGAGATTCTCTAACCTCTGTCAGCTCTTGTTATCAACAGACCTGTAGAAAAATGACATGTCCCCCTTAGTAGATGCTTAATGTGTGAAAATGGACAGATGAAGCTTTTAATGGAATAGTAGTTGAAAACTTTCCTTAGTAAATTACTTCCCATTAAGCCTCTTCTAAAGGGGCTCTTTCTCCCAGCAGCTAGCAGCACTACTTGAAACTGGGGGAAAGGATATGGACAAGCCCATAATCTTACATAATTCAGAGCTGCAGAGGAGGCCACAGCTTGTGTCCACAAATTGGAGTGGACCTCAGAGGCACTGAAATTTATGATGACATCCATCAAGATCCAGTGGAGAGGACAACCAGCCCAAATGGGTTGACCACTGGCTTTTTGCTTGTTTTAGATTTTCTGATAATTTCTTGTACTTGTTTAAAACATTTCTACCCTTTGAGCATAGGAGCAGCTAACAAAAACGTAAAGCTAATCAAAGTATAAGAAATCAGAAAGAGGCCCTTTGAAAAAGTCGCATCTTCACCTTATATCCAGTGGGCCAAAAATGGGGGAACACAACAAATCTTGCTAGGAAGCCAATTCAAAAATCTTCTCACCAATTTGAAAAGGCCCTATCCCAAGTAGCCCTTGTTCTCTTGTGTTAGATGTAGAGAGGTAGATTTTAATGAATGGATAAGTTATATGGCAGAAGATGACCGATATAAGGGTTATTAAGCGAATAATAAAAAATGTTGAGAAACTATTTCCTGAAATGTTTCACTTTAGGGATTACAAAATCACTGGCAGTTGCCTTTTCCAAATTATAATGCAAATGTAGTAATAAATTAATTATATGCTTGGAAGAAAGAGAGTGAATAGTGACCCCATAAAAATCTACAAATAATTACATATTTTGATGCCTTTATTTTACCTAAAAATCTCGAAGTCAGAGGGGAATCATCTTCTATTCATAGGCCCAGACCTGGAAACAAACAGTTGGTGATTGTAACTGAAATGATATCCACCCTTTGATTCAACAGTATATCACAAAAGTTAAAGAGTGTACAGTGCTTATGAGCTGGCTGTTCCATCATTTATGGAACCAAAAGAAATAAGTAGCCTTAAAATTATTGTTACATTGCATAATGACAAAATGTGAATAGAAGGCTATGATACTGCTAGCAGAGTGATTAGATTTGTTTGGCCTTGTATACGACAAAGGGTACTTGTATCACTGGGTAAGAAATGCAGCTTCCTTGTTCATTTTCTATGATGGCACCTGAATTTGGAGGCCCTGCCAGCTGTCCCACTCTGAGTCCTTTGCATTTGATTCTTCCCTCCCCCTCCTTTAGATTTGTTTTTGTTGATTTTCATTGTGCTGCTCTTTGCTCCCACCTGATCATTTCTATGCTATTCTGCCCATTTCTGCTACGCAGATACAAATTGACACCTTTTAATGGGGAAAACCAACAGAGCATTTGGGCAGCATTATTAAAGGCGTCTGCAATAAAGCCAGCTACATCTTGGATCTATGTTCACTTCACATGAACGAGACTGAGAAAAATAATCCCTTCGAACATGTCAATACCAGCCTGTGATGCACCTAGAGAATATCTGTTTGAAATACTAATTGAGCTGACTGGGTGACTGAAACCAAACTAATACCAAGCCTTTAAATTAGACATTTAAAAAAAATGCAAAAATAGTTTTTGCAGCATGACTTCGAACTCTCTTACAAGCAGCGACGTTTTAACAGATCACGTTCTTCAAAGCGCAATAACAACCAATCTTTGTGCATTGTGCTCACATGTTCTTTAATTGTCTAATAATTGTACATCATGTTTATACAAAGTAAGAATCCCTCCTTTTTAGTTATCCTGAACCACCATTGTGTAATAACGCAATATAAAGCAATCTCCAAATAAAGCTCATCTCCAAAGTTCATGTGAGGCCCTCCTGATATTATCCCACTTGATCCCCCATGACTGACTGGCCCTTTTTATTCATAGCAGCTTGGGAAATAAAGTAGCCTGCAGCTTTTTTTGGTGATATCAATAGGATATCATGGGACATCTTTTCAGAAAGAGCAAGTAAAGACTCCCCAACCCTCTGCCCCACAGGCCTCTACAGAATCCTGAGATAACCTAAAGCAAAATGATGCCTCTGGAAAGCAAGTTTTTAGAGTAAAAATGTACAATCCATGGAAGAACTGGCATCAGAATTTCAGGCATTTTGCTGAAAAGCTAATGAGGCTTGGACAGAGAGAGTGAATGGGGTCAGGGCAGAAGGGTAACAACAGGGATCCTGAGGGTCAAAGTAATGTACAAGGGAGGGGAAAAATTGATGGGTAAGTCCTCCTCTGATGGCAATCGGCAAGCAGAACATTTGAAAAACATATCCTTCCCCCAATACTAATATTGTTCTTAAAATGTATAGCCAACATGAGTATTCTCACATTAAGAATATAAGGAGAGCCCTGCTGGATCAGACCAATGGTCCATCAAGTCCAGCATCCTGCCTTACACAGTGGCCAACCAGTTCTTCAGGAGAGCCAACAACAGGGCATAGAAGCCAGGACCTCCCCTTGATGTTACCTCCTTGCTTAGGGATTCTGAGGCTTAGTGCTTTCTCATAGCTGCTCATGTCCAACAGTTCGATTCACTATTACCTCAAACAATGTGGGATTAAGGAATGTTTGTATTAGGTGCATTCCTTAACTGTGTTAGTTGCTGTGCATGAAGCAGTAGGGCTTTATGGCAGTTCTCTAAGGAAGACGCTGACTCTGGTTCTGAAATATGTTTCATTTTTTGCAGCATGGCCCACTTCAGGAGATGACGCATGTTAATATTTAGGAAAATGTTTGTATTTAGGTACACATGTTAGGCAAGGTTTGAGTGAGTAAAGTTTTCACAAAAGGCAAGAGTCTGTACTCTTTGTATCCAGAGGACCCTTTTTTCCTACCTAGAAATCATATCCTATTCTTATACTGCATCTCTGAAAAATCAATATTCTGCCATTTTGGTAAACCATCTAAATGTTACAGAAATACTGCTGCAGCATTCACTATGGTAGGGTCAAGTGCCCTGGCTCTGGTACCAACAAAGTTACTTTTTTTCTTTATCTATCTGGCCTTCACATGAATTAAATATTTCTGAAGCACAGTCACAGAATGCCTGGCCTTTTCATATTCAGTAAGTCAGTCCTTTGAAGAACTCCCTCATTTCAGAATCCAGCAAATGTGCTGTGGTGTTTTGATATTTCCTTCAAAAGCAGAAGAATCCTTTAATTGCTCCTACGGGTGACTTGGGATCAACTACATTTCTTTCAACCCATTTTCAGTGTTGTCTGGATAAAAGTTGATGATCACAGGAACAGCAGTATTTAATAACAACCCAGTAGAACCTCTATCCTTTTTCGTTGGACATACTTCAGCTGAATAGACTTATAAGGTTTCTTCTTAGCACATGGCCATTTGGCACGACTGTGAAACTGATGCTGGTTTAGAGCATTGGATCTTTACAATACTAACTTGAAATGGGGGTTCAGGGTCCTATGATGGTTGTGCACATCTGGGATGGGCATAAACCATTTCTGCTTGTTTCCCTTGCACTGGTCGCTCCAAGAGTAGTGATGAGAAGTTTATTGAGCTGTAGGCTATACTCTTTACCTCTAGAAAAGAAGTATCAATCTGGTGACCAAAAGTTTATTCAAAATGTATAAGTAAAGTTCAAAATGAGTTCCTAAGTACAATCTCATTTTCATTTTACTTCCTATATTAATATTCCATTTCTTTTAAAGATTTCTTCTACAAAATTTTTAACCATAAATGGTCTCATCAATAAGCCTTATATTTTAAGACATCTGTCTTGTACCTTCAAATCATCTTTTTATATTTAATGTAGTAGACCCATTTTTTGAGATACATTAAATATAAAAAGATGATTTGAAGGTACGAGACAGATGTCTTAAAATATAAGATTTATTGATGAGACCATTTATGGTTTAAAATTTTGTAGAAGAAATCTTTAAAAGAAATACAATATTAATGCAAAATCATTGGGGAAGTAAAACAAAAATGAGATTGTACCTAGGAACTCGTTTTGAATGTTACTTATACATTTTGAATTAACTTCTGATTTGCCATCACCAGCTTGATACTTTTTCTTTTCTACAGATAAAAAGTAAAGCCTGCAGCTCAATAATCTTTTAAGGGATCATCACGTTCTTCCCATTCTCCACTGTTGTCTATGGATTAAGGTCAAACCAGAGAATTTCTTGGTAGAAACTGAAGGGAGGACATTTTTCAAACCCAGCAGAACCAGTGCAGTGTGGCCATGCAAACCCAACAGGTCTAACGTCGAGTCAGAGAATCTCTAGAGTAGAAACTAAAGGGAGGGGGGCAAGAGAATCAGTGCAATGTACTAGTACCCAGCATTGGGGTGTACTAAAACAAATGACAGGATTGCCCACTGGAAACAATGGGAGAGACTTGGCCCATTAGAAATAATGGGAGCCTGGGATGCCAATCGATTTGCATCGTTTCCATTGCAATACTTTACAGAAACTGAAGGGGAGCATTTCTGGAAGCCCATCAGTACCAGTGCAATCAAGGAATGCACAACATAATCTAGTGCCATTGTGGCAATGCCATCTCAACAGGTGTGATGTCAAACACATTTCAAGAGGGAAGGGGAGTAGGGTTGTGTGATTTGGCCGTCAAAGCAGCCATTCCCACCCGTAGCAGCCAGCGCCATGCTGCGGAGGCGGGGAGAGCACTCTGGTGCCCATGCCTCCCCACCCACAGTGTGGTGCTGGCTGCTATGGGTGGGAATGGCTGCTTTGGCAGCCAAATTGCACAACCCTAGAAGGGAGACTTTGCAAGTTCTATGCAAGAAAATGGCCCAAATCAATGTAGGGAAGGGGTGGCTCTGGAAAATGATACCAGTTTGAAACTGACAAATGGGCAAACCTTCTGGTTGAAGTCCATGAAAACCTGAAACAGGCAGAAAGAGAAGAGAACCATCCAAGGCAGAACAATTCAGCCCTGTTTCCCATTGCTTTGAATTTCCAGCTTCCTGTTGCTTTGAAGTTTGGTAAACACTTTTATTGATTCAAGTGGGTAGCCAGGTTGGTCTGAAGTCCACAACGAAAACTGAGCCCAACAGCGCCTTTAAGACCAACAAAGATTTATTCAAGATGTGAGTTTTCGTGTGCATGCATACCTCTTCAGACAAAATAGAACAAGGATCATGGGAGTACAGAAATATAGAAAAGGTAAATTAGCGGCAAATTAGTAACCTTTGTCACAGTATCCAAATTATGCCATATTGTGCCATATGATAATTCTTTGCTAAAACAGCTAATCAGTCCTTTTGAGTTCAGTTGTAGTTCAAAAACATTGGAGAAACAATACTGCTCATGTTAGTAATTAATAGCCAACACTTTCCCAGTTATGAAAAGAATTAATTAAAAGAGACTTGCCCCCATCTGTCTCTACCCAACCATGGAAGCATCCCTGCAAGTGACAAGGTGGACTAGAAATTTATCTTGTCCTGAGAACAGAGAGTTAGATTCGAAATTACATTACGTATTACTAACATCACATTACAGTCACATTGTCCCAAATAAAATAAAATAAAAAGAAGAGGGGGTTGTAAGGAATGTGGATATAAGAGTTGAAGGAGATTAGCATGCATAGTTAGATAACCGGAATGACTGGGAGCAGCTTCTGCTTATATAAGATCCTAGAAGCCCACAGCAATGCAGCAATCCGAAACAGTGTGGAAAGAAAAGCCCCAAAGTTTCTTTTCAGTTTCATTATCTCCTTACTTTCTCAGCTCCTTCTCCTAAGTCTGAACACAGCTTGAAATTTTTAAATCAGTCAGTTCAGCTAGCCTATTCATTTTCATTAAAAAGGCAATAACGAAAGGATGTTTTTCATGTCATTTTATCATTAGTTAATATATGAACACTCCTCCCTGCCAGCTGTTCTTCCTTTACTCTGTCTTTTCTCATTCTAATTGCTTGAGTTAGTTTTTTATCACTATTGCTACTGGCTATGAGTTGTTTTTCTATGTAATAGGTGTTCTTGTTAGAAGCACCCTTACAGTCCCACCATAGCAGAAAACAGGGGGGAAAGTAAGTGGGTCCAAGGACATGGGATGAAAGAACATGGTGTGTGTGCGGGAAATCTATGTCAGTTCCATGGAAGAAGAAGAGTTGGTTCTTATATGCCGCTTTTCTCTACCCGAAAGAGTCTCAAAGTAGCTTACATTTGCCTTCCCTTTCCTCTCCCCACAACAAATATCCTGTGTGATAAGTGAGGCTGAGAGAGCCCTGATATCACTGCTCAGTCAAAACAGCTTTATCTGTGCTGAGGCGAGCCCAAAGCCACTCAGCTGGCTGCATGTGGAGGAGGAGCGGGGAATCAAACCCAGCTGGCCAAATTAGAAGCTGATGCTCCTAATCACTACACCAAGCTGGCAGGATAAAAATATAATTAACTATCACAGGGAGAAAATAATTTTATAATGTCATTTTTAATGAAGCTATTAACCTTGTCTTCACAAAACATTTATAGTATCCCTTTTACAAGTATAAATAAAATCTTTCAGCTTACACTTGTAACACTTACCTGTGCTGGAAGAGATCTTCGATGGGTTTGTATGGAGGTGTCCCTATTATGGAGATGACATCTGGATTGATTACTCCCTAGCAGCCCAGAGGTGTGAAAGTTCTGAACAAAAGCCTGAGGAAGATGATCTACATGAGGACCAATGAATGAAAGGTCAGTCCAGACAAGACTGAGAAGCTGTTGGCCAATGACAGAGCTGCTTGAGGACAAAGGTCTCCTTCAATTGCCCAAAGTGTCCTAGCCAGGTTATTGTGGATACAGCATTAGCGGCCAGTTGTCAGAATCTCCAGGTTTTCTGCCATGGTTTTATTCTGTTTCACTGATTTGCTTCTATTGCTTATTAAGGGGTCCCTGATGTAACACAGATGCTCTGGTTGACACCTCAAGGTCATTTCTGCCACTATGTTTTATGCCTCCCTATCTTCCCTCCACATTCCTTCTCCTTACTCTTGTTAGTATTCTATAGTTCCCAGACCGGTTGTTCTGGATGGCCAAATAATTGTCTCTATGTTTTGACTCCTTTGAACTGTGCCTGGTTCAAATTCCCAGGGGAGGGGGAAAGAACCATTATATTGCTTGATCTGTGTTTTGTTTCTCAGTTCTGACTATGCCTTCATTGTAGATGCTGACAATTTTCTTAAATAAAGAACCTTTCATTCTTTGAAGTTCCTTATTTAGAAATTGAAGTTTCTCACACCAGTTTGTTTCCATATTCATATACCTGGTTCATATCTTTATGGCTTGGCAAGAGGATACTTGAGGAATCACCTCCTCCTGTACTAGCCAGAAAACCAGTGAGTCGGGTGCTAAGAGTTGTAAACAATTAGAATTCTGTCATCTGTGTTCCCTCTTCCCATCCCTGTTAGATGTTATTGGGGGAAGGGGTTAAGAGGTTGAATACCACCATGTCTTCTTGATCTTTTTTGATTTTGTTTCTATTGTATTTTTATGTCTTTTAAGGGTTTTCTTTCTATTCCCTGTAAAGTGGAAGGAGTTGCATGTACAGCACAAGAGCCGGGACGTGGTGCTACTGTGTTGCATTCCCACTGCTATGACAGGAAGTCCAACTGCTGTGCAAAGTTGATGCTGAGACTACTACTTTTTCAAACATATACTCAGGCTGAAATGACAGGAGGCTTAGACATCTTTGTGTGATGCAATCTGATCTAAAAGCCACCCTGGGGGAAAGGCGAGATGGAAAATGGCTGTATTTTTTTAAAGCAGAACTAGTGAATAATTATTGAGGATAGCCATGTCTTATGGCACTTAAAAGGCTAAAAATAATTTAGCACAAGCTTTTGCAGACTTGGAAGCAGTACCCAGGTCTCACTTGCCTTTTTTTCCTTTTGCTATGCTGCAAGAATGAACCCAGCACAATTTGTTTGTTTACCAGACATAACCATTTGAATCTATAATCGTTTTGGTGACATTCTTATCAACCCCAGCACTGATAAAACAGTGCTGCCCCCCAAATCTATATAATTGGCTGTATCAAACTCCCTTTGCCTGTGTTCCATCATTGCATGTCTGCAACAGTCTAGTACTGAGCCAAATGAATATCACATCAAGTGTACACTCACAGATGGCATTTATCTACTTAGGCTGATTGTTCAAAAGAGCTGACCGCTGAGGCAAACTAACTTCACTTCAGCCCTGTAATTATTTTTGTAAAATGTCCTGGCTAAAGCCGAATGCATGAAGAGTGAAACTCAGAGCAGAGCAACTTTCCAGCATTTGTTGTTATGTGCGAAGTCGTGTCCGACCCATCGCGACCCCATGGACAATGATCCTCCAGGCCTTCCTGTCCTCTACCATTCCCCGGAGTCCATTTAAGTTTGCACCTACTGCTTCAGTGACTCCATCCAGCCACCTCATTCTCTGTCGTCCCCTTCTTCTTTTGCTGACTGGTTTGTTCGCCTTGCAGTCCAAGGGACTCGCAAGAGTCTTCTCCAGCACCAGAGTTCAAAAGCCTCAATTCTTTGACGCTCGGCCTTCCTTATGGTCCAACTTTCGCAGCCATACATTGCAACTGGGAAGACCATAGCCTTGACTAAACGCACTTTTGTTGGCAGGGTGATGTCTCTGCTTTTCAGCATAGGAGAATGCGAAATACTTCCACCTGTGGACTCTAACAGGGAAATAAGTTGCAGGATTCCTACACTGACTTAGACCAGGGGTAGTCAAACTGCGGCCCTCCAGATGTTCATGGACTACAATTCCCAGAAGCCCCTGCCAGCATTTTCTGGCACAGTGCTTAATAGCAGAACAATTGTCTGGAAGCAGATGCTGCTTGGGTAGAATAGAAGAAAAAGCAAAACAATTTTATGGCAACTGGCTCAGCACATGGGGGACCATTTTTTTAAACACTTCATGGAATCCTCCCTCCCAGATCAAAGCACCCACCAAGTGAGAGAATATTCTTGTGAACTTCACTTCTACTCCACAAATGTCTGGTTCCAAGCCCCAAAAGCTGAACTGGCCCTTCTGTTTTTTGACCTGCTTCCCATTTCTTGAGGCCTGCACAGTTCTGCAAAGGAATATACCACAAGGAATAATACAATCCCAGCTTTTTACTAAAAAAAATAAGCCAGAAACTTGTAGAACTGACTTTGCAGTGTCCCTGTAGGGAATTACAAAGATCTCAAAAGTATTTTTTAACTGGGTTTGAAATGAAATTTTAAACTAGGGCAATAAAATATTTGACTTGGCATGTAGGTATTATTATTGTTGTGAATGGTGATGATGAGGAAGAGGATGTTCTGTTTAGCAATATAACACTATAGCATGGCATTTCAATTGCAAGATACAATTCAATTTGACAGTGGTCATTTAAATATACACAGTATTAGCCAACATAACTGGGTGGGTGGGAGGGAAGCTGTTCCAGAGGCAATTTGTATTTTGTCACAGCTGGCGGTTTTGGCATGGGATGGAGCCTGTTTGGGGGGACTTCGGTCTGCACATTGGACTCCCCAGGTTAGGGACCTCCTTATGAAGTGGCAGGTCTGCGAGCGGGCTGACCTGGCTGGGGAGGCATAGGGCTCACAGTGCCAGGTAGACCGGGAAGGGACCAAGGGAGGTGGGCACCTCCTTGGCACCCCAGTGTTTATAGTGCTGGGTGGCCTGGGGTGGGGCCAGGGGAAGTGTGTGCTTCCTCATGGCATTCCAGGTCAACATTTCCTTACGGTGGGAATCCAGCAGCAAGGGGACCTGCATCCCAGTGGGGAAACCAGATGGGCCCCAGGGCATCGCTGGACACATCCCTTGCGTGGGATCCCAGCGGCAAGGGAACCCGTGTTCCCAGCAGAGGAACCAGGGGGCCAGGGTGCTGCTGGGGGCCAGGTTCTTGTGGTCAGCTGACTGCAAGTAGGGCTCCCTCTCCCATGCTGCACCAACACTCCTCTGCACAGTTATTTTTTGTTGGCATCTTCCTTGAGCCCAAAGTGCCCTTCCTGAAGTCAATATATGGAAACCCACAAGCACAACCCACAGTGCACCCCAAAATATAATGTGTAAATGTTACATCCATCTCATGATAGTTCATGAGAGAGCAAGACTAGGGGGCATTTCCCACGGCTTAAAAATAGCACAATGGTTGCCGATTGAAAACGCTACTAATTTGCCATAACGCACGACGTCGTCAACAATCTGCAACAATCCTGAAACCGATCAGCAATAAGCGCTTCGTTGTGGCGCTTTCAGGGGAATCCAGAAAACTGGATTCACCCTCCGGATAGCGATACACTCCTGCAACCAATCTGCAACAGTAGCGCTAAAGACCTGTGCGTTACCATTGTAGCTGGTTCTTCAAAGTCCCTCCCCCTGGATCTCTCCTCCAAACTTCCGGCAAAGCGATCGCCATTTTTTTTTCTCGGAGCGAGCGGGGATAAACGCACCGGCGAGCCTCTTTCTGTTTAGAGGCTTCCCTGGCTTCAGTCCTTCACCTTTAGTCACTAAGCACAAACCACATAAAAGCCCGTTTGCTGAAATAAAGTCCCTTTATTTTTTACACATAAATTCAGCCGAAAATCGAGCCCGTGAGAAGGGGGGGGGGAATTTTTTTTTATCACTCGAGCCAGCGTGCCAACGATCATACAATCAAACGATAGATCACATTAGGCAGCTGGATGGGTCTCTCCAGTGCAAGGAATCTACGTAGATTCGTTGCTATGGGTCTGTTTTTTTTTTTAAAAAAGCTTTCTTAAAGGGAAAGGGGCTGTTTGGGAGCATGCTAACGGCTGCCCATTGGCTGCTTGACGGCCAGGGGCGGGACAAGCTTGGCAATAGCGCTTCCTTTCTAGCGATTTCTGCCGAGACCGGAAGCCTGTGGGAAACGCTAAAAAACGCAACTGATTCCACTACAAAGCCAGGTGTGCAAAACGACGAATTCCACTATTTTAAATGGCGATTTTTCATTCCGCAAACAATTTGCAACAAAGATCGCCGTGGGAAATGGCCCTGATAACATGCCTCCTCAGAATTTCATTATTGGGAAATAAATAAACCAGAAATCCGCATTGTGGACCATTGCCAAGAAAGGCTAGTTTTTGTTTAAATTTTATGTAAGTTCATAGGGAAAGTCTGTGAGACTTCAAAACACCAGCCTAGTCCACAAAACCAACATCAAAATGGAATGCCTAAAGTAGCTAATTTAAAACTTTTTGCATGGTAGCATTTCCAGTTTCTCCTGCTTTTCATGAATGAATCTTGGGTGCTAATGAATGCAAAAAGTTTGCTAGGTGTTATTTGATGTTGGAAGGTTCTGATTTAATAGCCAAGTAAATTAGCTGATGAGGATTTCTGTAGCTGCTTAAATGACATATTTGTGCATTTGCAAAAGATAAAACAGTTTGAAGATATTTCTTTTGATGATAGTATGGCTTTGATTGGCCTTGTTTGATTACTGCCTGTCTGGGTTACTCTTGGTGGCAGATGATATGGATTATACACCATTAGTATAACTTGATTACTTCCTCTTGCTTTTACCCACCTTCTTAAGCATTTTAGCAAAACTGAGGAGCTGCATTTCAACATAAGTGAGTTGAATTAAATCAATGTAAATGAGGTACAAAATTAAAATTTTGAACTTGTTGCTGGGATATATTTGCAATGCAATCCTATGTAAAGCTATTGCAGTTTAAAACCATAGGTTTAGGCTGAAGTAATTCTTTAATATGCTTTAAAACCTAACTGGACATTCTTGTTATGAAATAAATGCTCTTTTTTGTGGTGCCCTGTCTATCTATCTTAGAGCCAGTTTGGTGTAGTGGTTAGGAGTGCGGACTTCTAACCTGGCATGCCCGGTTCAATTCTGCACTCCCCCACATGCAGCCAGCTGGGTGACCTTGGGCTCGCCACGGTACTGATAAAACTGTTCTGACCAAGCAGGAATATCAGGTTTCTCTCAGCCTCACTCACCTCACAGGGTATCTTTTGTGGGGAGAGGAAAGGGAAGGCGATTGTAAGACGCTTTGAGCCTCCTTCGGGTAGAGAAAACCGGCATATAAGAACCAACTTCTTCTTCTTCTTAATAAAAAGCATCCAAAATTTGCAGTCATGCAATAAGTGGCCATTTTAGCCAGCTGCATGCAAAGTTGAGGGAAATATTCCTTCTTGCAGATGTGAACTATGCTACATCAATGGCAGCTCTATACACTTAGATATTGCAAACTGATTTAATTTTGTATAATGACTGGCATTTTATCTTCCAAGAAGATCTCTACAAATTGAGTGGGTGGGCAACAGTGCAACAGATGAAGTTCAGTGTGGGTAAGTGTAATGTGATGCACACTGGAACAAAATCTCCCAACTTTATATGCTAATGTGGTCTAAACTTGCTGAGTGTGAGAAGGAAAGAGACCTTGGGGTTATAGTGAATAGCGGAATGAAAATATTAGCCCAATGGATTGTAGTGGTAAAAAGGGCAAATTCTATACTGGGGATCATTAGAAAAAGGGTATAAAATAAAACAGCCAATATCATAATGCCTCTGTATAATTGTAGGTGACGGCCTCGTTTAGAATACTGAGTGCAGTTCTGGTCATTGTATTTCAAAAAGGATACTGCAGAGATGGACAAAAGTACAAATGTACGATCATCTTGGTTACAGGGTAAAGAACCTTTCCTATAAATAAAATCTGAAGAGCCTGGAACATTTACGTTTAGAAAAGAGACACAATGGTGATTATAAAATTATGCCCTGTGTAGAGAGTGGCCATAGAAAACCTTTTCTTACTATCCCCATATATTAGAACTTAGGGGCTCCCAATGAAGTTAATGGGCAATAGATTCTAGATCAGTGGTTCTCAATCAGTGGTTCTCAATAATGCCATGACCCTTTAATACAGTTCCTCATGTTGTGGTGACCCTCAACCATATAATCATGCTAGTGTTCTTTCACAGAAATTAAACTGAAACTGACCAATGGCGTGAAGATCCATTGTGCATGATTGAATATACCGTATTTGCCAGCATATAAGACGACTGGGCATATAAGACGACCCCCCAACATTTCCCCTCAAAATACAGTACTATGGGCCACTATGGGCAGCTATGTCTATCCCAACTGAAGTGCACCCGGCATATAGGACGACCCCTCCCCCCACTTGGAGGCATGTTTTTCAGGGGGGGAAGTAGTCTTAAACGCCAGCAAATACTGTAAATCGTTTTTTTCTTTCTTTCTTTCAGTTCAGTTCTGCCTCTTGTCTCACCATGTTGATCTCGCTCTTTTTCGCTGCTCCAGACAGATGAACGCTCTATCTCAATCTACCACCAGGCTGCTATGTGGATGCCGCCCCCCGGCCAAGCTGCTTGCCCTGCCGCAACCACTGTTCTACATGGACAAAAGAAAATATTTCTTTACTCAACAAGTGAGTAAAATGTGGAACTTGCTGTTGGGAATGTAGCAATAATCACCGGTTTGGAGCCAATTTACATTTTTTTATTTGTTTGTGCCCCCCCCCCCAGTTTGGTGTAGCGGTTAGGAGTGCGGACTTCTAATCTGGCATGCTGGGTTCGATTCTGCGCTCCCCCACATGCAACCAGCTGGGTGACCTTGGGCTCGCCACAGCACTGATAAAGCTGTTCTGACCCAGCAGTGATATCAGCGCTCTCTCAGCCTCACCCACCCCACAGGGTGTCTGTTGTGGGGAGAGGAAAGGGAAGGCGACTGTAAGCTGCTTTGAGCCTACTTCGGGTAGGGAAAAGTGGCATATAAGAACCAACTCTTCTTCTTCTTCAGTACAAGCTACACAACAGCTGCAGGGGGGACTATATTGTCATGTGGAACAGCAACAGCAGTGAAATAAACCCACTCCCAGTGGTATTTTTGTGAGAAAATGTCTTGGATGAAGGAGACAAAAGGCCTTTTTTTCTCCTGCAGCACCATTCTAAGCCCATCTAGGCTCTCTCTCTCTGTCTCTCTCTCTGTCTCTCTCTCTCTGTCTCTCTCTCTCTCTCTCTCTCTGTGTGTGTTTAGAAGCAGCTGTTGTTTGACTGTGGAGAACACAGTTAAAAATGTAACAAAGTTTAGCTCATACTGGACAGGCTCAAGGAGAATAGGTCTATTAGTACTCAGCACTGTTAACCAGCACAAAGAAGCAATAGCAGGTGTGCCCTGTTGTTGGCCCTTCAAAGCAACTTATTGGCCACTGTGTTAGATGAGATGGCATGAGATGGCCCACTGGTCTGAACCAGAAGAGCTCTTTTTGGTAGAAGAACACAGATATCACATTCTACCAGTAACTTGTTTCTTGCTGTGACACAACTCTTTAAGGGTCAAGCAGAACTGACAAGAAATGTGACAAACCTATCCAAAGACAATGTAGAAATCTCACTGAATTCATGCTGAGACATTAAACATTGCTTATTCCACATAGAACTAACTGGTACTTTCCCTTCTTTCTGTTTTCCTGAACCTATAAAACCCACCACACTCCAAGAAACTGCCCAAATGTACTCCATTGTGTTCTTCAACACTTTCTGGCGGACATCAGCAGCAAATAAAGAAATTTCATTTGGTCATGAGCATTAGATGGCAAATCCCATTCTGACTTCACAGAAAAAAATTCTAGAGACTATTGTGAAAAGGTGAACATGAGTACTTTAACCATTGGGATTGCTTTGGCCACGGAAGCAAGCTGAACCAAGGAACTACCTTCACTATGGCACATTTTCACTGAACATAATTCGAAATAACAAACATCACGTGTAGCATCAGAGCTTCCATTCCCCATTTTTTCTAGGATCGCAGGAATAGGAAACTCAGTTGTCTCAGAAATAAACAGTGCTACCCTAACCCTTTGATGGACTTAGGAGAGTATAGTATTGCTTAGAATGGCTCTCGTAATTTCCTTTTCTTTAACCTAAAATGCAAGGGGGACTGTTTAAGACTTAGAATCATAGAATCATAGAGTTGGAAGGGACCTCATGGGTCATCTAGTCAAACCCCCTGCACTATGCAGGACACTCACAGCCCTATCACTCATCCACTATAACCTGCCACCCCCTTAAGCCTTCACAGAATCAGCCTCTCCGTCAGATGGCTATCTAGCCTCTGTTTAAAAATTTCCAAAAGTGAAGAACCTACCACCTTCTGAGGAAACCTGTTCCACTGAGAAACCGCTTTAACTTTAATACCCGCCACGAGCCGCAAGGGAGTGGCGGGCTATAAATCTAATAATAATAACAACAACAACAACAACAACTGTCAGGAACTTCTTCCTTGCTGCCTAGATGGAAAGATATGGACCTGGCACCTGGAATTGCAAAATCATATCAAAATTCTTCCATTGTACATGCAGCATACAGACCTGAAAGTATTCTGAATCTTTTAAGCAACTGCTTCCATTTCTGGAATTGATGGTGACCTGAATACCTTTAGACACTCTAAGGGTTGCATCATAAAATGTTGTTGCTGATAATAGGAACAAAAATTAGATCCCAGAATTTCTACAATGGAATTGCTTAAAGGTCAAGATAATATTTTAATAATCACATTTTTTGTATCTGTACTTAAAGCCTAATTTGCAATAACTTTTGATTAAGTACACTTTAGGTGATTACTAAGAATCCAAGTGTTCGTCCTTGATTCTACAGACCAGAAGTAGCTAAAACATAGAATCTCCATGCATGGACACCATGTAGGGGTACTGGCCTGTAGTTTGGTAATTTCAAGCAGCTGGCATCTCAGGAAAAAATAATTCAGTTCTCAAATCCACCCTTTATATGGCTGACCACTAAAACTGTGTCAAATGATAAATTCCTGAAAGGTACCTACCGAAAACTTCCCAGTCACCCATCATCCATTATTCATTCCAACATAGTCTAGCAAAACAAAGCAAAATGGCTGCTGGTCCTGACACATCTAGTTGCTTGCTTCTAGCTGCCTGGGGTGTCTTTTTGAGGAAGCTGCTGTATCACACCAGGGGGGTCTAGGAGTGATGACCTCCACATTTTTGTTCTTTTCCTGACCCTGAGCCATTTCTTTTCTGCTTTGTTCTGTTTTTTCTCCTTTGCACAGTGTTCTGCCAGTTATTAGTTATTGCCACTTGGACACACTAAATTCACATCTTCAAAAAAAGTAACCCAATGTTCCATCAAACAAAAGTTCTTTTTGATTCAGGTAAGGAGAGGTTAAAATAACTGTGGAAGACCTTTGTAGCTCTGGCCAAAATCCAGCACAAGAAGAAAGAATTTACATTTAAAGAAGCTGATTCTTCCTGGGCTTGGGAGCCTCCTCAGCTAATTAATCCTGGGTTTGAGCCTCACGGATCTAAATCATCTAAGAAATTCTTCAGGAAAATCTTTGGTATAATTATTGATTATATATGCCAATGTATGGGCCAAGCTGAAAAGCTTGTGACAGATGAGGAAGAGCATGTACACTGGAGACTGTTACAACACTGATGTGGGTTCCAGGGTTTTTCTCATTAAGTTACAGTATTTCACCCAGCTCCCTCCCTCCATGGAGATGAATGTCTACACCTCTGAGCAAACATGTATACAAACTGGCATTATTAATTACTTCCTGGTTATACCTCACCTTTGCCTATGGCCAGGAATTTCCCTCCCAGTAGCTTGTAAACAACAATCATAAGCAGGATTCATTTAATGTGCATATCTGAAAAGGGCAACTGTGTTATTCTAAGGTCTATTCCAACTATATATAAATGAAACTGCTTCAGTATATTTCTCTGTGTTCTAAATACCATTCACTGATCCCAGGGAATCATCAAGGGAGACCCAGAGCTGCTTTTAAGACAACAATGAAACTAAAACGATTTAGATTTCTTGGGCACAGCCCTTGCTACAAACTAGTCTCCCTGACTTTGATCTTGGCCCATGGAATTGTATTGAAAGTTCAGTTTCACTATCTGTTGGGCCCCACATTTTAACTGAAATTTTGGTTGCCTTCCTCTCCTGGGACAGTCAGAATTGAATAGTTCACTGAATAGGAAATGACTACTGAACAAACTGTATCCTGGGACTTAACACTGCATAACACTTAGAACGGCATTAACTTTACAATTTGCCTAATGCATTCGAATTAGCCTAATGGTCCAGAGACTTGCTGTATTGTTGATCCTTCACCTTGGTTGAGTGTGTTTTTTTCTGGAAATGGTACAGTCTAGAAACGTGAGAAGACCACAATGCTCCAATCAAAAACATTTTACATAGCCTACTTTAAATTAAGTTATACATTTGGTAAACATGTCTATTAATTCCAAAAGGATGCTGCTGTTCAGTTTTTGTAGGCAGGCCAAAGTGGTTCACTCATTTCTTGGAAACAGTAATTTGCTGAATATATGAATCTGGGGAAAATCCACCAGAAAGCCCTTTTTATGCTAGCAGCGCTGAAATGAACTGGATGAATTGTAAGATCATTATTTGTGAGAAACCTCATTATCCTTCTTTGGCATGCCTTGGAAAGGGGTCATAGATCAGAGACAGAGCACATGTGATATATGCAGAATATTCCAGATTCAGTTGCCTGGTGCTTTCGTTTAGATGACCTCTTCCTAAAGTCTTGGAGAGCTGCTGCCATTCAGATCAGACAGTACTGAGATAGAAGGAACAGAAGGTCTGACTCTGACCCAGGATAAGGCAGCTTCATATATGCAAAGGTTGTAAGGTTTTACTCCAGTCATCTCTCTTTCATTATAATAGATGGTAGCAACTTCCTGCCCCGCAGCCAACAATTCTTTGTATTTCTGCTTTACTTTGGTGGTTTGGAGAATAAATTTCACTTGCAAAAATCCAAATATTATCCAAATAATCTTCTTACAGAAAACCTGCTTTAACATTTTTGCCAAAGGCATTCACTTATCTATCATACTAATTCTTATTTCTTTCCTGAATATAGGAAATTGAAAGAACTATGGTATAGGCCAGGGGTAGTCAACCTGTGGTCCTCCAGATGTCCATGGACTACAATTCCCATGAGCCCCTGCCAGAATTTGCTGGCAGGGGGCTCATGGGAATTGTAGTCCATGGACATCTGGAGGATCACAGGTTGACTACCCCTGGTATAGGTGATATGGATCTATAGCTGTCTTCTCAATAGTCAGTGCAGTATATGGAACATCTGCTTTCATACAGCTATAGTTGGCAATCAAAAATGATTGTTGTCCATTCTCTGCTACACAGTGTTTAATTTGTGATTTAAAGATTTCATCTCCTGCCCTAAGGCAGTACCAGCTGTCACCAGGAGATATTACAATTAACTTCAAGTGTACTTACAAGAAAAAGCCTACTTTTGTGTTCTTTGTAAATACAAAGGAGCATGTTCTGAACATCTTGTTAGTGTAACATAAGAAGGAGATACTGATTATGTCCACATGGGAAAAACACAACCTCACTTTCAGATTGCTGCATTAACATGATCCCTTAAGCAATTTTCTGAGCATAATTCCAATTTATTGTGCTCCCTGTAAGCTTGTTTTCTCCGTCTCCCCCCCCCCTTTAATATATTGGCTTACAGGGCTATATCTACACAACATTTCGATACAGCGTTATCATTATTTGCAACTGGATAGTCTATTCTACACAGAATAATCCAGTTTTGATGGATTGCTACAGTGCCACAATCACACTGTATCCAAAATGTGTGGATGTAGCCTGTGTGGATAGATTTCTGTTCATTAAACCCTTTAAAGCAGTCCGATTGTATTGACAACGTATCTTAAGATATCAAAACTATGGGTGCACCTTCTACTTTTTCTGGTATCCCTATTCATTACCATTTACAGAAGACAAGGGGACTTTTTGTTATGGCCTCATGCCAACTGGGGGAGGAATACCAGAGGCCCTGGTCTGCCTTGAGGGGTTGAGCAGGCCATGCAACTGGGCCTAGATGGTGGTCCTGAGGGAATGTTTTCCTTTGAGGATGGCATGGTGGCTCTCCAGTATCATTCTCATAATTACAGCTTTCTGGTTCATCCAGGTGAGTCGTTGGATATGTGTGGATTAAAGGTAAGTGAGCAAGTGAATCAGAGCACTTCCTACCAGTCCAGGTGCAGCATTATCCTAACTAGAAAACATCCTGCCTGGGTAGAACGTGGTAGTTGGAACATCGATCAGCCATCCTTTTCTCTGTTAAAACAGTCATGAGCCAGTTCCCAGTAACTTTTCCTATGCCATGAGAGGTGTCATCCCAGCCACTCCTAACTGCTCTCTCTCTTTCTCTGTTCCCAGGTTTTTGGCAGCCCATGCTTATTACTGGAGGAAATTAGCTTCTTGTAGCTGAACACTTTCAAGGTACATAAGAAGGAACAGGCAGAGGACTGCTGCCTACAAAGAGTCAGGATAAATTGTTACCTTGTGCCATTGCCAGGAGCCTTAGGACCCCAGATCAGAGATACTTTCAACCTGGAATTCAAAACACCATTTTGGATGAATACAGTTCACTTTGGTTAACAGCCAGTATACGATCAATCTCACCTAAGAAAGTCATTGGTTGACCTGTGCCAGTTAACAACTTTTCTTTATTCAGGACCAAAACGTTTGATTTGTATAAATGCCTGGTAGCAAACAACATTTTTTTTAAAAAGTGAGATTGCAAGCAATCCAGTATTGGGAATATTCTTATTCTATAGGCACCACAAAATGACTCACTGCCAAACCAGCTTGCTTCATCTTCTGTGTTTGGTCTTGCCCCCTCGGGAATAAATTGTTTGCAGCCTGCAGAGAATCAGAAATGAATGAATCTTCATTGAAATGGCTCAAATGCTGGTGCTAACAGGAAATTACAAGCAAGTGTTGCAAGATGCTTAAAAACCAACTGAATAGATCACTGGGTTTGATGTTGCCTGCTTCTAGGTATATATCCAAATCTCCTGATTTTAGATATTGGCTTCATGAAACTGACAAGGTTGAAATCTTAGACATTCTTCTGGACTGCAGAATGATTCACTTTCTGAACAGCCAGATTAGTTTTAGCTGCCAAGGAGGGACACAAAATAAGATGATATCTAAAAATTCAGATTACAATCAGGATGGATTCTCACAATGTGCTCTACATGGGGCTTCCTGTGAACATGATGGAATAGTTCCTCTGACCCAGAATATGACACCTATGTCTATATCTCACCAGCTTTTTAAATGTTATGATGGCTTCTACTTTGGTCTGAGCCAAATTCAGAATATTGGTATGGTTCTATAAGGTCCTATAGAGCTTATTGTCATGTAGCCCCTCTCCCTGGGCTACATGCCTGCTTCTTCCAGAGACCCTTACTTTGGTTTTCTGGTGGCTGTTAGCAACTCTTTCCTCCTTGCCTCCATCTCTGATTCTCAAGTTGTTGTGTTTCTTTATAGTGTTATCCATTTCCTCTGGTCTGTTTTGCCTAAGGCCAAACCAGTTCATTGGCACCAGGTTGTCAACTTTCTATTTTTGCTTTCCTTTGAAGATAAGGTCTGTGTTCTGTGGGAAAGGACTTTGATCCATTAAACGTGTGAATGGGGAAGGGGATTATCTATATCAATCCTAGGTTTCTCTTAGCAACTTGTTCTTAGCAATGCCTGGCTATCATGATGATAGAGCGGATGGCTGTAATTACTAAGAGTTAGAATGGCTTTCTCAAGAACAAGTCATGTCAGACTAATCTTTTTTTTTTTTGTTGAGAAAGTTACTACCTTGCTAGATCATGTGAATGTTGTAGACATTGTTTATCTTGATTTCACTGAGGCTTTTGGTAAGGCTTCGCATGATATTCTTATTGACAAGTTGGTAAAATATGGTATGGATCCTACTACTGCAGGTGGACTGAGAATTGGTTGACAGGTCGCACCCAAAGCGTGCTTGTAAATGGTTCATCATCTTCTTGGAGAGGAATGACGAGTAGAGTGCCTCAGGGATCTGTTCTGGGCCCTGTGTTATTCCATATGTTCATAAATGATTTGGATGAAGGCATAGAGAGCATGCTTATTAAATTTTCAGATGATACTAAGCTGGGAAGGGTAGTAAACACACCAGAAAACAGAATCAGGATAGATCTTGACAGGCTGGAAAACTGGTCTAAATTGAATAAAATGAATTTTAATAGTGAAAAATGTAAAGTTCTACATTTAGGTAGGAAAAATCAAATTCATCACTACAGGATGGGTGGGATTTGTCTTGGCAATAGTACATGTGAAAGGGATCTGGGGGTCTTAGTAAACACGAATCAGCAGTGTGATTTGGTAGCTAAAGGGGCAAATGGGATTTTGGGCTGTATTAAAAGAAGTATAGTGTCCAGATCACGCACTTTACTCTGCTCTGGTTAGACCTCATTTGGAGTATGATTGCCAACTCCCAGTTGGGAAATTTGGGCATGAAACCAAGAGAGGGTAGACTTGGGGGAGAAAACTGAGCTGAGTAGGGTGCGTTGACATAGAATCCACCTTCTGAAGTTGCCATATTCTCTAAAGCAGTGGTCCCCAACCTTTTTATCACTGGGGACCACTCAACGCTTGACAATTTTACTGAGGCCCGGGGCGGGGGGTAGTTTACTCCTCTGTTCTCAACCACTGCCCTAACGCTCTCTGATCGCTATGGTAATGTTTAAACATCCCTTCAAAATAAGATACAAATCAATGGGAACCCTGAGCTTGTTTCTCTGCATCTGGGAGTGATGGGAGACAATGACACCCGAAGTGTGTTGTAAAGGGCCGGGGGGGGGGGGCGGGGAAGAAGGCGTCCTTCACAGCCCACCTCCAATTAGTCGACGGACCACATGTGGTCCGCAGCTGACAGGTTGGGGATCGCTACTCTAGAGGAACTAATCTCTGTAGTTTGTAGTTGTAGCCGTCTGTAGTTGTGATTCTGGAAAGTTGGTCACCTTGACCCTCAGTCACTATCAACCAACTTTCCTCCCTTCAGGGTTCAGCTAATAGGGACAAAAGATATACCTTGACTTTATCTTTCACAGTTCTTTTTTCCCTTTTAGTTTCAATGCTTATCAAGTTTATATAACTTGAGCGGAAAAAAAGAGTATTTTTTGACCTGGCCAACCCAGGTAAGTAAATATAAAGGAAACGTGTTAAGGTCTGGCATCTCCTGTGACTTGAAAAGAGAATGAACCACAACCCCCCCCCCCCCATCCCATTTGTAAACTGCTGAAGAGAAACTGAAAGGAAGCTGCATGGGATCTGAAAGACTGTCTCCTGGGATACCTCAGAGGCCTGAAACAGATAGTAATGATATTCCCTGGTGCCTTCTGGTCCCCAGAGATAGAGTTACTTTTCAAAGTTGTTCACAATAAGTGTCACAAAAGGCCCAGGAACTGAAGCCTCTTGGCTTCCCTTAGAGAGAAGATAAGTGTTGCAATAGTGAAGAGAGGTGGTAAAGTTGACAAGTGTAATACTTTTTCAGGCATCTTTGAAAAAGCTAAGATCTTTCTGACACTTCTGCTAGCAAAGCTTTTGTAGAATTGTCATATCTCCTTGGTGACCAGGTAATTATATTGCATGTAAAATGAGATGCGCTGTCTATCTTGCCCCTCTGATTTTAGCCAAGTGGCTTATTCACTCTTTGTTCTTTCCCTCAGCAAATGACTTTGGAAGAAAATGGAAATAAACACTGGGCAGACATGCATTGTCAGCAAGAGTTTCACTTCTGTGGTTTTCCAGTGAGCTACAACAAAGGCTCTTCAGTTTATGTTTTCAGGTTTGCTCATTATTGTTCATTTTGTTCACAAAAGGTAGCCCTCTATCATCTCCAGTCTCTGGCATGCAGGAGAATCAAGATACTTACAAACTGGGATTCAAAAACGCAGCTTGGATTGCAGACAATTCAGTCTCAGAGCCAGTCTAGATATTAAGGCATCCATGGGTCCACCCTGTGGAGGCCGTCATCATTTCTGAACTGACTCAGGCTATTTAAAAATGCTACAATGGCCCAATTTCTATCAGGCGCACAGCATGGTGGGACCAAGAGGTCTTGTTCCCCCACTCAACATTTCAAATGCCAAACCTCCACAAGGGACTGTTTCATCACTTGAAATGGAGATACCAATTTAACAGAGAGCAGCAGCCTGGCTTTTTCACAAGAGAAGAAGAGCTGGGTTTGTATAACCTGCTTTTCAGTACCCAAAGGAGTCCTCAAGAGGCTTACAAACACCTTCCCCCTCGTCTCCCCACAACAGACATCCTGACAGATTCTGAACCATGGCGGCTGCACCAGGCCACTGGTGGTGCGTAGCTTTTTGTGTCCCCACAGGGGAAATATTTCAGCACCAGATCTGCTCCGGTGCCAAAAATGTGTCTTGTATGTGTCTGTGTGTGTGTGTGTGTGGGGGGGGGGGTTATTTTGCAGGAAGGTGGGATTGCATGGAACACAATCACACCTTCCTGCAAAATAAAAACAAAGTCCACCCTGCAGTGTGGCAAAATACTGTAAAATTGACTGGGACATTTTTAGCCCCCTCTGGGCCACCGTAGGATGGGGAGGAGACAGGCCCTGTTGGCTCCCACAGAAGGCTAAGGGAACACAGATTCCCTTGTGTTCCCTTAGCCTGGGGCAACTGAGGGCCCAATCTGTGGCAGGCCCAGGAACGGGCTGGCCAGGAGGTTGCATCATGTAGAAGTGGGAATTAGCCCCTGTGAGGTAGGTGGGACTGAGAGAGCTGTAAAACAAGTGTGACTAGCTCAAGTAATGGAGCCAGTTGCATGTGGACGAGTGGAAAATCAAACCCTTAAAAAAAAGATATCCATTTAGAAGAAGAGTTATTTTCTATACCCCACTTTTTTCTACCAGAAGGAATCTTAAAGCATCTTACAATTGCCTTCCCTTCCTCTCCCCACAACAAACACCCTGTGAGGTGGTTGAGGCTGAGCAAGTTTTTGACCTGACTGTCCAGCCAGACCAGCACTATAAGGGCTGCGAGGAACCAAAGGTCACCCAGCTGGCTGCATGTGGAGGAGCGGGCAATCAAACCCAGCTCACCAGATTAGAAGCTGCTGCTCTTATCCACTTTACTACTCTGGTTCCATTTAGAAAAAAAAAATTATCAAGTAGTTCTCAGACTGGATGTCCACTGAGTAGCCTTGGAAATGGGTTTCCCACTCTGGGTTGGATAATACCTGGAGACTTAGGGGGTGGACCTGGGAGTGGGCAGGATTTGGGGTGGAAAGGAACATCTGTTGAGTATAATGCTATGGAGTCCACTCTCCCAAAGTAGCCATTTTCTCTAGAGGAACTGATCACTTTATTCTGGAGATGATCTATAATTCCAGAGGTTCCCCAGATCCCACCTGAGGACTGTCATCCTTACTTGGAAAGTCCACGATTTTTAAGCCTAGTCTACCTCAAAGGGCTGCTGTAAGGATAAAATAGTTCTATAGTTCTTATAGTGCTATTAGATCTTTGGGGAAAGGATAAATAAACAATTACAGAAAAAATTATTTATAGTCTAAACAGAAATTTCATTGGATTCTATGCACATATAACTTTAGTCATAAAAGCACATTCCCCACCCCACATCTTTGTTATTAGATTTGCAGCTGTTCATTGCTAGATGATTTTGTGGAAGCAATCTGATGCATTTTCTTCTGTACGGCAAAACCATGTGTTTCGGTCCCAAACACCGGCAAAATGAGCATATAAACATTTGGTTCAGCTGTTTTAGACACTGGGGGAAAAGGCACAACTTACATTAAAATGTGAATGCCTCTCTAACTATTTGTAAAGCATCTAATCTATGAGCCTGGTTAGAAATGCATTCAGCAGCAAACACTCCAAAGCCAAATGATACAAAAATATATATATATCCATGTGGCAATTTCATTTTAATGATGCATTTACTGCATAGTTGTCAGCGCAGCAGGCAATCGACTGGCAATCCTGGTTATTCATTGCTCTACATTACAATTTTTGATTCAATTTCTTAGAGACTCCTAGAGGAGACAGGAAAATCAGCTGCGGTGATTATTTCAATTATGGGTTTAGCTCAAATTTCTGTAAACTGGCTGCCATGAACAAGTAGTGAAACCGCACATATCATTAATTTCATAAAGCTTCTGCCTTGCATTGCAAAGTAGCCACATCAAAAAGGGTTTCCCCCTCCCACTTTTCCGGTCTCATATGTACTCTAATGTAAAGACTTAGATCAACCAGTTGCTAGTTCGGGGTTTTCTTTGCATGATGGGAAACTGAGGACATACTGGATGACTGGATGGAAAGATCCTGTGGGATAAAGAAACAAATCTGATTTGGCTTTACAAACAACAGGTGTGGGCTGACATAATTGAATGTACAAAAGAAAGGTCTACCTGGTAGGCTTACAAGCCTCAAGGAAGGCGTGGAGTTTCCCCAGAATTGTAGTTGATCTCCAGATCACAATTATCGGTTCCTCTAGAGGAAACGTCAGCTTTGGAAGGCAAACTTGACAGTATACCATAGTGTCTAGGAATGAAAGAAGTCCTAGATGGATATCTCATTGCCACTGAGCTCCTTTCCCGTCTCAAACTCTGCCCTTTCTGGACATCACCCATAAATCTCCAGTTTCCCAAGCCAGAGTTGGTGACCCTGCTACCTAGTACACTAGATGTCAGAGCGAAGAGATCTAGCCTAGCTGTGTTCAGAAAATGCTTTTGCATGGACAAGCTTTTGATCATTTGAGCCTTCATCTATGGTCTGAAACACAATCTAGACACAGGATGACCCCTCCAATAAGCACTAGGCCTGGAAGAAGTGTGTGCATGCGGGGGGGGGGGAGGGGGAAGGGGAAGGGGGGAGGTTCCAAGGTTCCCTTATTGAATTTTGTATCATTATTCTCTCTATATCTCAAAAATTAGCCATTTATTTCTTTATATAAAAGGTTTCTATGCTTCCTCTTCAGAGCCCTGGTCAAGGCAAAATTCTCCTTTGGTTTGGGGATCCCATACTAAATTTATTAATTAGTTGTAGTTCAGCTGTTGAATGTTCAATGAATGTAACCTATACTTGATGTCTGTTTTTTTATTCTTTAGTGAATGTTTGATCACGTTCCAGGGGTGTATTTTGAGTAGGTCAGTACGAAAGGAGAAGCTTCTTCAGGTAAGAAATTGCCTAAAATCATATCAGAAATCCCTGGGGGTTTGGGCAAGGTATAGAAGATACTTCTTAGCTGCTTGTATGACTTTGCACTTAAATTTGCAGAGGCTCAAAGCCGAAAGAGTCCTTGACCATTTGGAAGATATTTCCACTTTCTTAAGACTGGGGGTATCTGCAGCATCCACTGATGTCCCTTTTAAGCAGCTCCCCCCCCCCCATGCTGCATCCCATGCTGTTTCTGAGGATCCTGTATTGCTCAAGCAAATGTTTTGGAGAGCTGCAGAAGAAAAGCCAAGATCTCTTCTGGAAGTAAAGAGGTATTCATGGATCATTTAGATCAGTGCACTGTTTTGCTTTCATGCTGGATTTGAAAGCCAACATATTTCTCAGTTCTGATGAAAAACTAACCTGATGAAGAATACTGTTTATTCCAAAATATAGCTCCATTCTTGGTAAATATTTTGCACATAGTATTACTTTTACTAACTGTACTTGCCAGTTCCATAGGGGTAGGTAAACTGAGAGGCAGTGTTGTGTAGTGGGCCAATTAGGATTGAGGATACTTGGGTTCAAATCTCATTTAGAAAGTATACTAGAGGATCTTGTGACCATCATTATCCCTCACTAATCTACCTGAGTTGCTGTGAGAATAAAATGAGATAGGGAAAACCCACTTGTGAGCTCTTTGAAGGAACTATACAATTAAAAATGTCATGGCCTTTCACTGTGAAAACTAGCTAACATCTGAAATAACTATTACATTTGAATACCCCTTTCATTAGATGGCCTGTTATCAATACACGTGTGCCTGTACAAACACAAACACATGAATGTAAAGAAAATAATGTGAATACGCAATAAAGTGCAAGAGGTATCGTCTATGATATTTCTATGCAAAGCTCCAGTCTATTTTTTAAAATACCAAGCAACCCAACAGTGACCATTCACAACAGAAATAATTGGTGATAGTTCAGTCTTCATAGCTTGCTGGGCTAACTTAACATCTAAATCAGGAGAGAAACTGCAACTCTCATTTGAGCTCTAACGAATGAATAGAACTCAAGTTGCTGATAAATTGTACTTCGGTAATTTCATACTGCAGTCTCTTTGAGGTTCATTATTTTTGAGTAATGAGGACTTTCAGGTCAGCAGCAGAGTTGGGGAGAAATTGAAGTGCTCTCCCATGGGTTTCTAAATGTTGCACTTTTTATGTCAAAAATGTCATCAAATCTGACAGAAAACATGGCAGTATTCAGAAAGGGATTGGACAAGATTTCAGGGCCCCTGGACTCCATGCAGATCTGAAAGCCTCCCTTATCCAGCGACAGCAAATCAAACAGACAGTCCAGCATGAAACAGCAGCAATACAATCTATCAACAAGTTCAATTCTGTTCATGTAGGGCTCAAACAAGATCAGGGATTTCTTACCCACTGCAGTGTTAACTTAAATAAGCATGGAAGAACTAAGAAGACTGCCAACTGCTGTTTTAATGATTACTGCATATCTAGCATAGGCTCAAGCTTTGCAAAGAAATCTCAGCTTGTGCTTTTTGTTTGCTCAGGACAGCCTTTGCTCTCAAGGTTTAGAATTTCTCTTTCTCTCGCTCTGTATACATAAACACACATGTACATGAATGAATGATATCGCTTAATAAACTGAAGAATACGAGTAGGCTTTATAGCCTCTTTTCTCTACTTTAAGGAGTCTCAAAGAAGCTTATAATTGCCTTCCCTTCTTCCCCTTATAAGGCACCTTGTGAGGTAGGTGGATCTGAGAGCTCTGAGAGGATTGTGACTGGCCCACGATTACCCAGCAGGCTTAATGTGGAGAAGTGGGGAATTAAATCCAGTTCTCCATATCAGAGAAGTGTACTCTTAACCACTACACTATGCTGGCTCTCTTCATGGTGTGCTCTTGTCCATGAATGTTTATGCTGCAGTATTCATTGAATCACTTCCTTATAAAATGTATTTATCAATAATGATTTTTTTAAAAAGAATTTTACACTGTCCTTGTTGATTAGAGATGGGCACGGACCATATTTTTTTTTGCAGTTCAGTTCAGTTCAGTTCATGGTTCGTAGCCAAACCACAAACCAAATCATGAATGGATATGAACTGGGAGGTTGGTTTGTAGCAGTTCATGGCCCCTGCTTTCAGCTCCCTGCTGCCTTTTGCAGGGAGCAGAAAGTAGATGGGTAAAAGTCTCAGAGCTATTTAAACCTCTGCTTTCTGCTCTTCTCAAAAAATTGAGTGCCTGGGAGCAACAAGTAGGGGTTTAAACCCCTGCTTTCTGCTCTCTACTACTCAGCTGTTTTTCACTAGGAACAGGGCCATTTAAACCCCTGCTCTAAGCCATTGAAACTCCAAGCCATTTAAACCTCTGCTTTCAGTTCCCGGTGAAAAACATTTGAGCGACAGGGAAGAGAAAGTAGAGATTTAAGTGGATCAGAACCATTTAATCTCCTGCTTTCTGCTCCCTTCCACTCAGCTGTGTTTTGTGAAGAGCAGATAACAAGCATTTAAATGACCTGGAGGCATTTAAAGAGCATTCTGCTCTTCATGAGTCAACATGAACTGCATCAAACTGCCTTAAAATTCATGGAAGTTCATGCAGTTCTTTTGTTTTTAAATTTTATTTTGCAAACCACAAAGCAGTCAAAAATCAGCATGAACTTATGTCTATGAGCCAGTTCACACCCATCCCTATTGTTAAGCATAATTCTGCTTTCCCCATCCCATCTTACATTCTCACCTGTAAGTGGTGGAGAAATGTACAATAATATGTGTGGGACTATGCGATGGAACATCATACTAGATAGTTAGGAGAAGAAAGGAGAAGGAGAAATGAAAGTGTATGAAGAACTGAGCCTCTTGCTACATCTAATGTAGTCTTTGGAGGATTCCATGTCTGGTGTAAGTAGTCAGCAAGGTGGGGGAGTTGCTGGGACTTGAACATTAGAAGAATGCTGCTGTTGCTGTAAATGCAATTCGACAAGAGTAAGTTAGTAACTGTGCTCTTTTTCCTTCCCACATGGTGAAGCAGGAGCTACAAGTAGGGCAGAGCACATTAGTGGGAAGTAGCAACCCCCTGAGCTGCTGTATTGAGCAGATTATCAAGTGCTACAATGGTGGAGCATATATGTGTGGGTGTAAATTATTAGTGTTATAGCCAGAGGCCTTAACATAAAGTGGACCAGAATGGCAGGAGGAGGCTACCAGCCTTCTACCTGCTCCATCTTTCCTGATTCATCAAAAACAGAGGAGGTAGGAAGCAGATCTTCAGTTCCATCCAACCCACTGAACTCTCCTTAACCACAAGAGGGGGCTAAGAAGGGCAAGTTCAGTATCTGGACATACCGGAATGTTTCTTTGTCTAGGAATTAATGACACGATTGTGCCTCTTGCATTCTTTGCTTAAAGACTATTTAAATATATATTCTATAATAAATTAACAGCTAATCACCATCTGAATCATCATGAATTTCAATGGTTTTTCTGTAGTTCTGCAAGAGTGAAAGTACAGCTCCACTGAAGGTGACAGGGAATTTTCCTAATTATATTTAGGAGGTGCGGCATTTCATTTTCCTTATTGAATAGGTAAGCCATAAAGCATATTCTTGAGGTCAGCAAACACTAGCTCTTGCAGAGATTTATTCCATTAATGCAAAGTGAAGTTGCCAAGTAATGTAAAGCCATTTTCAAGGGATATGAGACTTCACAATGAACTTGGGCTGACTCTTTTGCAGAGAGGAGAGGATGTTCCAGGAACAGCTCTACCTGTTACAACGTTCCAGCTAATTGTGATGTCCATTCTTATGCAAAACTCCACTTTTCTTGTAAGCCCCATTTTCTAAAGGTCAGTAGTAATTTAGTCCTTGATGCCTTTTCAAAAATTGTGCTTTTATGCATGTAGCGATCAGCCAGAAGGACACCTAATACCTTTGTGTATATAAGACTCCTCCCTTTGTGGGGGCAATAATTGCTGTAAAGTATTTAATTTGTGTTGATGGATGGGTCCATTAAAGTAAAATGAAGTAACAGAGTGATGTCAAGTGAAATTTCAGTCCGAGAATCCCCTGCAGATTTATATAAATTAAGTTAACCATTTTCAACCACCCCACACAGTTTCTCAAAGAGGGACACTTGTTCATTGGGAATTGTTTACACAAAACCATTTCCTTTTAATAATCCATCGACAAAGGCTGCTGCACATTGAAAACAATGTAGCTGTTCTCCCCCGTGTGGCTCATTTCTAATGCATCAGGCCACAAAAAGTCATGAGAAAGGAAACCAAAGCTGTGTCGTTTTAGAAAATCGGTGACTGAGATGTTACCAGTCCCACCTTGAAAACACTTCACCATACTGAATGAATTCTTGCCATCTGTGAAGCAGCCTTAGGATGGAGAAAGTTGGCCCCCCTTTTTACTTCTCTTGAGATGCCTGATTGCACCACTAGTGTTTCAATACATCTTTGATCTAAAAATTAATGATTTCAGGCTTTGTGGTCTTAGTTTGATGTTAATGGCATATTGATCCGATAGTTCTATCTAATGGTTCTTCTTTATGCTTTGGATGTTTGAGTGTTTTACTAGGCTATTGACTTGTTAGCCACTTTGAACAGCCTGTTAGGGTGGTGAGATAGGAAAATATTTAAATATAATAGTGAATAAAAATAGACTTTCAGAGAATTTCAGAGGGGATTTGCCATTGTCTGCCTCTGCATAGCAAGACTGAACTTTCTTGGTGGTCTCCCATCCAAATTCTAACCAGGGTCGACCCTACTTAACAGCTAAGATTGGACAAAATGAGCTATCCTGGACCATTGAAGTCATGGTAAATAAGAATAGGACTAATGATTTACCAGGGATGGATACCAGAAAAGGGATTGTCTCAGGCAGCTGGACTGTGTGGAAGTCCTGTTCCTTAAATCCAGAGGTAGTGATGCATTCTCTTTCAGTTCACTAAAAGGATGCATACATTTGTACCAGCTCTTTTGTGTCTGCAAAATGAAAGTTGTGATGCAGTCCTAAACATGAAAGCAACCCTAAGGTGAACTGAAGGAATCCTTGAAAATGTAAATGACCTCTGTAACTTTTAGGCTAGAGGTCACTTTCCTTTTTCTTTCTTTCTTTCTTTTTTGTAGAAAAGGATTATATTTTGAGATTATGTGACAGCTGTATTGTAATAACAGATAATAAGTATTGTGGAACAACAAGACAGAAAAGCTTCTTCTGTTTGCCCAGGAGAATATACATTTTCCTATCTCAAATATTGCTTGCAGATCTCTTCACCATCTCTGTTTGTTATGCACCACAGTTCCATGGACCTTCATCGTATTTGCTGTTTTATTGCCTATGATTATCTGTATCTTTCTCTAGGTGGAAATAAAAATTATCTGGTCTTGTCAATCTCGTAGCTTTGAGCAAGTGGAAAAATAATGAAGCAAAGAATTAAAGAAATGTATTGTGGAATGTAAGGTGAAGATATTTTTCCCTTGCTGTCTAAAATTTAATTAAAATTAAAATAGGTTTATAAATCAATTTACAGAAGCACAAATCTCTCATTTAGATTATGTAGCTTTCTGTCATACCTACTTTGAATTTAACTGTAATTCATCACACTGTCTACTCACATTTTAGTGTCGTGTTCCCAGCTGGCATATCACACAGCACTAAGGATAATTTTCTTCTCATTATCATAATTAAATTGTATTAATTCTCTTATTGAGGGAGTAAATCTTGCTAGTCCCTTATGTTTTGTCATAAAAAAGGTATGTCAGCTAATATATTTTTTCTCATTTTGGTACCGTACTTCTCTCACTAATGCAAATAGCTAAGCGTTTGAATATGCAAGATCTGTAGTGTGCCTTATTCAGAAACATATGAAGAATGCTCTGCAGGGGGCTTCAGAGGAGATGTGTATTTAGCATAATTAAATTAGGAACTTCTTGGATTTTTCAAATACTTTCCTCCAGCATTTGATTGGCTCGCTGGAGACTTCCTGCTCTTCTGAGCACACTTCCTTCCTGCTTGCCTTCTCAGCAGACAGATTGACTACAGATGACGATACGATACAATAACATTTATTGTATAATAGCCAAAGGCCATTACAAAGCATAATTAAAACAATATGATACAAATACAAATAAAACAATATCTCTCCAATATTGCATACATAAAATTGTAAGCATGAGTTACAATAAGAATACAAAAATGGTTTATCAAGGTGGAGACTTCTTTAAAAATGCTTTGGCTCAGATCTTCCTGGCGGCCAGACCAAAAAGTGCCACCCTATATGAAATATAGGGATTGACATCTGATAACATATAGGTGACTTTGTCAAAATCAGAAATGGGGTATGAGTTCGGTAGTAACTTGGCAAGGAATTTGCCCCTGGGTTCAGAGTATAGGGGCCAAGCCAAAACATAGTGGGGCAGGTCCTCCACAGATGAATTTCTGCATAGACTGTGGGTATTTGGAGATATCGCCCAGAGACCATGGCTAATGGCATCATTTCAAACTGCAAAAATGTTAGGGCCATTAGAGGATTATGTGTTCTGTTTACTAAATATGATGCTCTAGAGTGGGACAACAGTTAAATACATACAACAATTAAATAGACAATTAGGAATCTCTCATCTATCCTTCCGCACTGGAGGCTTTGTGCTGGGCTGCAGACTGGAATTTGATCCGGGACAGGTTGCCCTGCCTCTTTCTGCTCCTGCATGGGGAAGCATTTAGCCCAGTGCACCTTGTCTGCCCTGGATTTGTGCTCCAACCAAGGCAGCAAAGTTTCCAGTGCAGAAATGGTCTTTTTCTTCATAATAAAACTATTTTATTATTTTAGTGCTTTGCTTCTGTTTGCAAAATTAATTGTGCCAACAAGGAGTAGGAAATCGAACAGCAATTTGTTTCAGTGGGACTTGAAATTATTGGTAGAATGTGCTCACGCTGGATTTCAGAGGCAGAAAACTTGAAAGGAGGAGGGAACTTTTTCATCTTTAACTATGGCTAATGGGCTCCCCTATTAGCCACAGTTAGTGATGAAAAAGGTCACTTCTTTTCTCTTTGCAGGACTCACATGAGCACCAGGGTGCAAGGCACACCTACTCCATACCAAGAAACTAGAGGCTTAAATTTCACATCCTACAAAATAATTGTCTCATTCTACAAAATAGATCCAACAATCCCATCTCATTTTTTAACATTGCCCATACTACTCTTATTTGCATAAAAGCCACCATTTTAAACATGCACACAAAAGGGTTGTACCCACTGGACTCAATGGGGCCATAAAGACTAATATTTATATTGGATTGCAGCCATTTATTCTCCTGCATTACTCTGCCAGCTTTATCCAGTCATTCTACGTAGTCTTGAAAATGTAATTCGCCAAATAATTTTGGGACTATATTGTTTACCTTGTGCCACAGGCAGAAAATTAAAGACATTATTAAAGAGCAGGCTGTGGGACCAGGCTCCATTAGTTGTAACCTAAACAGCTAATGAAAAGAAATATAGAATACCAAGAGAATAAAGCCTTTAGATGAGTTCATCTATTTAAAACTGGCCAGATGGAATGGTATAATTTTGAGAGGTTTGTTAGGTTGAGTGGTGTGAGGTAGGAAATTAAAATCTAGAATTTGTATTTTGGTTGACTGAAAGTGATCTCATAGAAAAGGGAGAGGTTGGGAGAGCTGAAGCCATTACCGCATATTAGTTAAAATAGCTTTACGGCAGCAGAAATTTTATCGCATTTCCCAGGCCCTCCTCACCTTTTGCTGTCTTACCTTTGTCTGCCGCCTTTTCGCACATCTCATCCTCCATATTTTGACACAGTTTATGGTCCTCTGATGCTCGCTAATTTTTAAAAAATATTCATACTTCTCAATTGGTTCTTATATGCTGCTTTTCCCTACCAGGAGGAGTCTCAAAGTGGCTTACAATTGTCTTCCCTTTCCTCTCCTCACACCAGATACCCTGTGAGGTAGGTGAGGCTGAGATACTTGAATTCAAAATATTTCAACAGTAAGGATATATAATTTATGTACTTCTGCAGGTGTGTTTGCATGTACAATTCAACTAACCTTTGACAAGACACCACACCACTAGTGAAAAAGGCTCCCCGGTCACTGTGCAGTTCAGACTCTTACTGCTCTGCCCCTTTAAAATGGGGTTGCATTTCTGTACCCTTTCCCAGAAATATCTATATCCTCGATTTATAAGCAGTTTGCCAGGTTTCACCCTGACAGTTTAAAAATGGCTTTGATAACAAACACAGCACATCTGACTTTGAAATGGAAGAGTCAAGTCAGCCTTAACAATGGCTGAGCTGTTGACATAAGAGTGATTAACACAGACATAGTGTGTCGGGGGCGTTCTTTCCTCCTGCAGCATCCCTTCTGGAAGAGTGTTGATGTATGCAATTCATAAACTTCCTGTCTACATCTATCAGTTTAAGTGGCACATTTCTGTACTCCTGCAGTCAGCTCCAGAGTCAGGGTAAAACAAAATGAGATACTGGGAGATCCATGACTCAACCTTCTATGTGTTTAAGCTACTTTGTAGCCAGGCCTTACCCAATTCAGAACAGGGTTATATGGAGAGGGGAGTGGGAGAATACACACCCCTGAATAATAATAAAAATAAAAATATTTCTAACTCACCCTTCCCCAGATGCTCAAGGGGAAACAGCATATATAAAGATAGATTCAAGTAGATAACCATGTTGGTCTGAAGTAACTCAACAAAATTTGAGTCCAAAGGACCCTTTAAGACCAACAAGATTTATTCAAGGAATGTGCTTTCGTGTGTATACACACTTCCTCAGACAATGGAACAGGGATCATAGAAGTACAGATATAAAGAGAAAGTCAATTAGTGCCAAGTTCGTATACAGCATCACAACATCCAAAATATGCAGTATGATAATTTTTTTGTCAGACAAGCAAAATGACCCATCACAAATAACATTCGTGGGAAGGAATGCAATATTCAGTTTAATTTTATAAGAAAAAGATTGCATAGAATATGAATATATTATCTCTAACATATAAGAATGATAAGATGGAGTCTGTGAAAAATTCGTTCTGACCCCTGATCACTTCATTTTCCTATAGGATTTATTTGGCCTATTGAGTTAATGATATGCTTCAAACAGTTTTGAGGTTAAAATGTTCTTTTTTAAACAACATTCTGAAGGAGAGCAGCTGCAGCAAAATGGAAACATTAGCACTCATTACCTCTTCAGTAAATACTGCTATTTGTTTAGCGACACCAAGATATACAATAGGTTACTAATGGATGATAACCTAAAATAGACAAGTGCTCGAGATAAAAGAAAGGTACAGAAGAAAGCAACACCAGTGGATTATTCATATCTTCCTTTCATATGCCTTAGCTTTGATCTGTGAAAGAGAGATATTCATTCATTCCAGCTTTAACTTCTGTTGCAATGAGCGGTGGGGGACACACGCAGGAGCCCCATCTGGCAACATTACCAATGTTAGGGAAAACCTAGAAGTGATGTCATGCCTCCTTAGGAATCACTAGAAACTCTAAAATATAACCGTAGAGTTTCCAGTGAATTGTAGAACAGCTCGATGCCCAATGGCATTTTTTAAACATTATTTTTCTCCCAATAGCTACAAGAGTGGTAGAGTGAAATGGGAGCTGGTGGGAAATTAGCATGGTTCTGGACAATATCAGCAATTGGTCTCATCATGTGATTTGTGTAATTAGGTGATCACTGTTTCCCCAAAACTGTACCCTTCAGCACTTTGTCCCAGCTTGTTAGGACCAGAAATTGCAGTCCAAAAATATAGTTTTGTAAAAATTGCATTTGTTCATGTTAACTATAGTGGACATGTGTTCTGTGGCCATTATGTGTGCCTGAAAGTAGCTCTTAAGTGCAGTTTGTTGGTTTTATTTAATACACGTCGTTTAATTTCTTATTTAAGTCAGTTACACCCTGCCTCTCTCCCCTTATAGAGCTTATATCATTCTCCTCTCCTCCATTTTATTCTGACACCATGCTGCTTCTCTGAAAAAGCTGGCTTTCTGTCATTATCAATTTGTAAGAAGCATTTCGGATTTGAAATTTCTTCAATTATAAGAAGTTTTCTGGATATACATGGAGGCTGTACACAGCTCTCTATGTTCCAGCAGAACGCATTGACTAGAGCACTGCTCCCCAGTGTGGCAGCCAAGAATGCCTTAGTACCACCCAGTGTGTTTTCTGAATCTTGAAGATAAAATCTAAAGACTATTAAATGGGGGGAAATACAGAGAAATATCAGACAATCAAAACTCTGATTTCAGCCTGCATAGCTGTGTCATGTTTGATTCCCTGCTCCTCCAGCTGGGTGACCTTAGGCTAGTTACCATCCTGTTAGAGCTGTTCTCACAGAGCAGTCTTGTCAGGGCTGTCTCGGCCCCACCTACCTCAAAGGGTAACTACTGTGGGGAGAGAAAGGGCAGGTAAACCGCTTTGAGATTCCTTCAGGTGGTGAAAAGTGTGGTATAAAAACCAACTCTTCTTCTATAAGTATTGGTTTGCATCTGTTATTTGGGGCTTCACTTTTCTGACTCATATACAACTTGCCTGGCCTTAGAAAGATATTTTATATCAAAATAGTCATAGTTTGTGTGTAATAATATAATTGTGAGCACTGAAGAAGACCCTTAGGGTCAAAACATGTTGGGACTTTCGCTATAACATGTGGAGTATAACAATGACAGCCATTAGAAGCTCCATCTGGCACCACAGTTCATGTGAACCTTGGAAATTGGACATGCAACATCTTGGTTCCTGTAAACTTGTATTTGCGTTTTTAATGATATCTTTTTCATTTTTCATCCTAGTTATGTGCACTATTTTATCAAGAATTGTATTTTATTCTATTATTCTATTCTATTTTTCATTTGCTCAACCTTCAGGTTCTTAGCAAGTTTTTTTTGAAAGCCATTATGCACCTATTATTATTATTATTTAGAACAGGGGTAGTCAACCTGTGGTCCTCCAGATGTTCATGGACTACAATTCATGGACTGCAAAGCCCGGAGAAGGCCGCCAGTCTCGGTTGCATGGGTGGGTGGGTGGGGGGCCCAGCCTTCTCCCAGATGCTGCGAGGCTCTTTCTGTGGCTGGGAGAAGGCCGTGAGTCTCGGCCGGGTGGTTGGGGTGGGCGGCCTTCTCCCGGCCCCAGGAACAGCTGCTCTGCATCACAGATGTGGCAAGACTCTTTCCACGGCCGGGAGAAGGCCGCGAGTCTCGGCCGGGGGGGGCGGCCTTCTGACATCCCGCCCTTCTGACACCCCGACGGCCGCCGCTGTCCATGGACTCTGCAAACATTGAGTACTGCTCCCCAGGGCCACGGCTCTCACCAGGAGTCGGGGCGTCTCCCTTCCCCTTCCCTTTCTCCCCTATCAAAGCCCATTTTTATAAATGGGCTTTGAAACTAGTGTATGTATAAAACGACTGGGATGGACAGCCATGGACAAACAAATAAGAAGAAAATAAAGAGGCTGCTTTATAAGAAAGTAAACAGAACAGAAATACTGTGTGTGAAGGAGGGAAGAGGGCAAGATTGTCATACATGCTGTCTAAGAAATTTCATATCTGACATATCAGTGCTATCTTGTTTTTTTTTCTATAAACAAAAACTCAACAAAATAATTTCTAGTGCAGACAGACAATTCCCATTGTTCATCATCTTTTTATGAGACTTCCAGGAAAGAAACTGGTACATTGCCTTTAAAAAGCCTAAAGCAAAATGAGGCAATGGTTTTTGCTTAAGGCTTTAAAACTCACAAAGCCTGAAGTCCCTATTACTGGGGGGCAGGAGGGAAGAGCTCATCAAAAATTGCAACCAGGAAGGAGCCACTATGTTCCAAACAAGTGCGTTTTGTTATTAGGTTTCTAATATATGGGAAGCCCCCCTATTCCCCCCCCCTTTCTGGGCTTTCATTTACCAGAGGCTTCTAGTAGCACAGGTGGGTCAAATGAGGACAAAGAAGTCATCCTGCACCCCCTCCAGGGTAGCTTCAACTGGGGAAAGGGAGAGTCATGCCATGATGGGGTGGGGAAGGGAGAGTTGACTGTGAATTTGTTGCAGCTGGAGAAATACAGACAAAGTGGGGAAAGGAGACAAGAAGCCCCAGGAACACTCAGAGCACAAAGACCTGGGAAGGATACAATACTCAACAGCTGAGTTTTAACAGCAAGAGAGGTAGTCTCACTGGAATTTCAGGATGCCTGAAGCAATTGCTGTATGAAAAGGTTCTAGCAGTTAATGATATGACAAAGGGTGATGAGTTAATATCCAGTTTAATTATCAGGAAAATCATTGAAAGGACAGGGGCTGAAATGGTTGGTGATTTGACAGGACCCTGGCAGTGAGCCTACCCCTCTCCTATTTCCCAATAGAGGAGTGGCTGGAAGCAGTAGAAGTAGAGCTCAAGAGACTTCTTAAACTTCCTCTAGATACTGTCCCCATCAGCCTGGAAGTTTCTGAAACAGTGATTCTTTCTCTCTCTCTCACTCTCTCTCTGATGTCAGGATACATGGGCTTTCCCTTCTCCATTTTATCATCAGTGTATCATCTGTATCTCAGCTATAATCACTCAATTTCTTATGCATGCAACTAGCACTTCTGAGCAATCAACACCCCCTCCTTTCTTTACCTATATGTAATGGTTGAGGAAATTTTGTTTCATTGTGTCTGATAATGTCCGCATGCTCACAAAAGTTTATACCTTAATCACAAAAATGATATTTGGTTTGTGATTCATGGGTGAACTATGAATTGAACCCTGAACTCCATGCACCCAGTTGGCTCACATACAAACTGAACTGGGTTCATGAGATTCATGCTTATACCAGCTGAGCCATGGGGGGAACTGGCATCCATGGCTGTTTCATGCTCTAAACAGCTGAGCTATGGGAGCAGGATGCCTCTTCAGCTCAGCTGTTTCCAAGCTAAGTAACTGAACCATAAGTTCAGGCTTCCCCATGGCTCTGCTGTTTCTGATTTGCTCCTGCAACTCAGCTGTTTAAAGGAGCTTTCTTGGACAGCCAGCCCCAGACTTGGAGCAATTTAAACCCCTGCTTTCTGCTTCCCAGACTTTTCACAGAGAGTAGAAGGCAGCAACCAAACAGCTGGTTTTGTGTGAAGAGCTCTTAATGAGCCTCCACAAACCAGGCAAAATGTGTGACAAACTTTAGTTTATCAGCAGGTTGTGAAATTTGTGGCCCATTAACCCATCCTTATTCTTGGGCATCAAATCTTTGCATCACCATACCCAGATTGATTCTTTTGTTTCCTTCTATTATAGTGGAAAGGTGGTGTAGAAAATCTTAAAATAAGTAAAGAAATTTTATGAGATAATCTGATATTTACTATGCAATGGTAAAGTCAAGGCTCTCAGGAGGACGGAGTAACTCTAGATTGTAACCGCTGAAGACACACATTCAGAAGAAATGATCAGCATATAACAATGACAAGAGAACAGCTTCTGCATGTTTCTGTGCAGTAGCTAAAGGGAGTAGGATAATTTCATTCTCTGGTAGGGAGTAAATATTTAGCTTCAAGAAACTTGTGGTCCATTAAAGTCTGAGGGGTTACAGCAAAGTCTGAAAAGCATCCTTATCTCATTTCTATTTGCTTATGTAATCAGGGCAGTCTGAGTTTATTGTTTAAAAAATGAAATCCTGTACCAAGAATGCTAGAATTCTACAACCAGTGCTGATAAAGTCTTCCAAAGCGTGGTTCGCCTTCTCTTAATGACCGAAAGCGCTTAAATTTATGGGATTTCTTTTGCCATACAATTTCAAGTGTATCTTCATAGCTCAAAGATCCAGAAACCTGGCTAGTCTTTTCAATGAAATTGAGGTTTTCAGAATACTGAGCTTTGCACCCAATCCCTAAATTATAAACATGCCTGCGCATAAATCCAGCATTGCTTATTTTGCCACTTAAGTGGCTATGCATTGTTGCTAGCTCTCCTATTTTAGACATATTTAGTGTTTGCAAGCCCTAGGTTATCTAAAGACATCTGTACAGTCATATTTATGTGTTTTGGTTTTTAACATCCGCCTAGATTCCCATCATTTTATTAAAAATATCACATGAGTTGTGCTATTCTACATGTTCGTGTTGTGATCAGATTTCCCAGTAGACATCTTGTACATCTTCTACATCAGATTATGTCTGATCATGAAAGTAATTTGGAGGTCATCTAGTAGGAATGTGCATTCAGATAATAATGAATCAAAATCCAATAAAACATAATCATTATTTAGTAATATAACCAATCTGACCAGTGTTCAGTAATGAAGGGAAATGTTCATGCATGACCATCTTATTATTATCTGGTTTAAGTTTTTGGATCAGCAGAAGATGTAAGAGGGCAGAAGATTGACTCAGCATATAGGTCCCTCACTGGCTTGTTGTCCACTGGCTTGTTGTCCAACTAGAATAATTAGCAGATGTTCTACTAAAGCAAATCACACTGCTGGTATTTCTGTGCACTGTATTCCCCTATTTTCATTTAAAAGCAGCCATGTCCACTACTCCCTACTCCAGCTGCTTTTAGTCTCACTAAAGGGAACCTCCCATTCTCTTAGAAACAACAACAATGGAATAGTGCACCTATTTTTATAGAAAACCAAAGCACAGAAGAGAAACCAACAGATGGAACTCAATCCTCCACCATGTCTTACAGTGATGCTTGAGGGCTTTTACTTCTGGCCAACTTCTGATGAAGTGAGCTGGACTCATTAGAAAACGCCTAGGGCAAGTTAACATAGGGAAGTACAGCATAAGGTTTGAACATGTTCTTTCCTTGCAAATAAATCTCATTCTCTATCTGCAAGTCAGAATTTTAATTGCCTCTAAAACAGGTATTCTTTTTTCAGTTCCCCTGAAAAGTAGCAGAGATGATATTGGGGGCAAGAGAAATAACCCATGAGACTTTGAAGCCACTTAAGTGGAATTTTTAAAAACTTTCAGCTGGAATTAATATCTGATCTCTGCCATGATTTGTATTTGACCTGAGTGACTCCATCTTGAATCAATGTGCGTTGTTTTAGAGCTTCTGTGTAACCCTGAGCTGTGCTGTGCTGTGATTTAGATTTGCAAATATTTCTGCTGGGTGGTGTTATCCGGAGGAGAGGAACTCTCTAACACCCAAGGCCAAGGTGGCCCGGTTATCACTTGGAAAAGAGCCCAGGCTGGCACCTGTGGGAGGGGGACTTCTGCTCCCTGGGAAAATGTGCAGCTTTGGGCGGGAAAGGGAAAGAGTAACAGTGCTTGATTTACATATATTGATCAGAATTGACTATGGACGTTGAAATGTCTTGATCTGCTAGCAATAAAGCTTTCTATTAATTCAGAAGTATCGTTGTTAGGCTGTCTGCCTTTGACAATATCTTAACCAGCACTATTTTGTATTATGTGGATGAGAACTGGACTGACACACCCTTCTCCTTGCTTTCCATCTCATTCAATTCTTAACTTTTAATTTTTCCACAAACTATAGCCTGTAATTATGTTCAGATCAGCAAACTTTGGTTTGCTTCATCCCTCCAAACCAAAAATGCAAATTCTATGCAGAGTTACTTCAGTCTAAATCCACTGACATAAATGAGCTTAGACTGCTGTAAAGCAGCATAAGACTGCAGTGCTAGTTTGTGAAACAAAAAACAACTGAAGCAGCTTTATTCCCATTGCAGTCAGATTTTCTGTACAAAGGATATCAAAAAGACTGATATTGGAGTCCACTTAGATCTATCAAGGACCAAGCTTGAGGTCTGAGGTTGGTTCATAATCCTGCACGGCAATTAGCTAATGTGCAGCTAGATCCCGATGGCTGGATCCATTCAGTTTAAAGTGAAACCACCCATAGCGTGGGCTGGTAGGAAGATCTTTTGTTCTATATGTATATATATATGTTGGGGTTTGGGGTGGATTCTTCAATTTTTGCCACTTGGACCATCATGCTGAGGTCACACTAAATAGCTGAAATGCACTCCTAGTGTCCTAGTTAGGGATGTGAAGTTTAGATTCGGAAACAGCCGATTCGGATGTTTCCAAATCAAAAATGGTCTGAATCACACCATCACTACATTTTAAATGGCCAAATCAAAGAGATTCAGCCTAATCAAGCCATTGGCAACTTTGTGGCTAATGCAGCCTCCTGGCTGCTTCTGTATTTCCAACCTTTTTTCCCGCCTTTCCCGGGGGCTGGAGGGGAGGGGGTGTATGTTGCACCTCTAAAATTTCTTGGGGAGCTCAGGGACACCCCTGCAAGTTTCAAGAAGATTGTACTAAGGGGTCCAATCCTAGGGGCTCCCAAAGAGGGTACCCCTATCCTCTCTATTGGATATAATGGTGAGTTGGATTCTTTGGTTTTAACTTGATTCTGCATAGACCCACCTGCATAACCCACCATTAAGGTCTATGGGAAATGGTGTCACTCTCTTTGGGAGCCCCTAGGATGGGACCCCTTAGTCCAATCGTTGTGAGACTTGCAGGGGACTCAGGGAAAATCCTCCCTGAGCTCTCCGGCAAGTTTCAAGAAGATTGGACTAAGGGGTCCCATCCTAGGGGCTCCCAAAGAGAGTGACACCATTTCCCATAGACTTTAATGGTGGGTTAATTGCAGGTTAATTGCCAATTTCCTGGTTAAGTAATCTGCTGAAATTATTTTTTCCCACCATTAAAGTCTATGGGAAATGGTGTCACCCTCTTTGGAAGCAGGACCCCCTGGTCCAGTTTTCTTGAAACTTGCATGGGAGCTCAGGGAGGGTATTCTCTGAGTCCCCTGAAAGTTTCAGGAAGATTGCAACAGTGGGTCCCATCCTAGGGGCTCCCAAAGACTGTTCCCCATAGAAGTCTATGGGGAATCAAGTTAAAACCAAAGAATCCAACTCACCATTATATCCAATGGAACGGATAGGAGGTGCCCTCTTTGGGAGCCCCTTGGATTGGACCCCTTGGCCCAATATTCTTGAAACTTGCAGTGGAGTTAGGGAAGACCCTCCTTGAGCTCCCCAAGAAGTTTCAGGGGTTCAACTTACACCCCTTTCCCCCCCCCCATTCCCCAGGAAAGGCAGGGGAAGGATTTCCCAGGCAAGTCAATGGCTCCATTGATTTGCATTGGCTCTGAATCGATTTGGATGGCTCCGAATTGATCCAAATTGATCCGAATCAGCCCAATTCAGATCCAAATTGGTCCAAATCAGGTTCATCTGAACCCAAATCTAACTGAATCGAGGACCCCCTTGCACAACCCTAGTCCTAGTCTCTGAACCCACTGATCTAACACCACTGCTGCACATTTGAGATCTAAACTGTTTATCTGATAAGCCGAAACTAAAAAAGATGAAATTTTATCCTGATACTTAACATCTATTACTTTATATATGAAGCAGCAATAAGCTATAGAGGTGCAGCAAGCAAGAAGGCTGCAGGCATTTCTCTAGCACTAATTAGTTTGTGCTTCATAATTAAAAATATAATCTGCATTTAATAACTACTTAACTAGTATAAGGCAAATGACATGAAAAACATATTAAAGTGTCAGCCCTTGATATAAGTATAATTTTCCTATATTTCTGTACTTGGTATGAGTATAATTTTAAGAACCATTTACCACTAATGAACTTTATGAAACACAAGCCCAGAAACTACACTGAGAATTCTAGGACAATTTCCTTCTATTTATATCAGAAGGTCTGCATAAAATCCATATATTGGTTTCATAATAGATGATAATAATAATCAATAAACATATAATACGATTGTGAGGCTGCATGCTTTGTTTCCATTGCACACTTAACTTGTGATGTAGACAGTACACATGTATAAATGAAAATGCATATGCCTGTCCTGTGTGATATTTGCCTTCAACAGTTGGGAGAAAGATCTTGCAACCTTTTTCCTTGGAGAGATTCCTCACCAATCACCCTCAAATTTTCTCCCCCCTAGGAGACTCCAAGACCAAGGTCTGCTGTGTGGTCAGTACTCAATACTTCAATACCTTATCTTTCTTCTTTTGCATGCTTATGAAGTCTTTCCTCATTTCCTTGGGAGGGGTGATAGCCCAATGATAGTATATCTGTTTTGCATGCAGAAGGTTTAAAATGCCATCCTTTGAACCTTCGGTGGACAGATACCACATGATGTGAAAAACGTCTCCCTGAGACCCGGAAGAACTGCTACCAGTCAAAGTAGACTGAACTATCATAGAATAGAACCATGGAATAATAGAGTTGGAAGGGACCTCATTGGCCATCTAGTCCAACCCCCTGCACTATGCAGGACATTCACTCATCCACTGTAATCTGCCACCCCCTTAAGCCTTCACAGAATCAGCCTCTCTGCCAGATGGCTATCCAGCCTCTGTTTAAAAATTTCCAAAGATGGAGAACCCACCACCTCCCAAGAAACCGCTCTAACTGAGAAACTGCTCTAACTGTCAGGAACTTCTTCTGGACGTTGAGACGGAATTTTTTTTGAATTAATTTAATCCCATTGGTTCTGGTCCATCCCTCTGAGGCAAGAGAGAACAACTCTGCTCCATCCTCAATATGGCAGCCTTTTAAATACTTGAAGATGGTTATCCAATCCCCCCCTCAGTCGTCTCCTCTCCAGGCTAAATAGACCAAGCTCCCCCAATCTTTCTTCATATGTCTTGGTCTCCAAACCACTCACCATCTTTGTTGCCCTCTTCTGGATACGCTCCAGTTTGTCTACATCCCTCTTCAACTGGGGTGCACAAAACTGAACACAGTACTCCAAGTGAGGCCTAACCGGAGCAGAGTAAAGCGGTACCATCACCTCCTGTGATCTGGACACGATACTCCGTTTGATACAGCCCCAAATCCCATTTGCCTTTTTAGCCACTGAGTCACACTGCTGACTCATGTTCAATGTATGGTCTACTAAGACTCCTAGATCCTTTTTGCACATGCTACTGCCAACACAAGTCTTCCCCATCCTATATTGGTGTATTTGGTTTTTCCTACCTATATGCAGAACTTTACATTTGTCCCTATTGAACTTCAGTTTATTCAGTTTAGCTCACTTTTCGAGCCTATCAAGATCATCCTGTATGCTGATTCTGTCTTCGGTTGTGTTGGCTACCCCTTCCAGTTTAGTATCGTCTGCAAATTTAATAAGTGTTCCCTCTAAACCCTCATCCAAATCATTTATAAATATGTTGAACAACACAGGCTCCAGGACAGATCCCTGGGGAACTCCACTTGTCACTCTTCTCCAAGAGGATGCTGAACCGTTAACAAGTACCCTTTGGTTAGGGACATGCATTCAGATATATCCAGTACACACACTCCTTATGGGTATTTTCTGGATATATTCAAATCTCTGGATGGTATATGGGATTTTCTATGAAAGCTCAGTTCAGCTACTAGCACCCTACTTGTCCTCGGAACACCTGGCCACTGTGATCCATGCAGTGGTCACTTCTAGACTAGACTACTGAAATTCGCTCTACACGGCCTACCCTTGACTCTGATCCAGAAGTTACAGCTGGTACAAAATGTGGCTGCCAGGATACTCAGTATGACACCTTAGAGGGCCCATATTCAGCCAGTGCTCCATCATGTGCACTGGCTATCAGTCTGTCTCTGGGTCAAATTTAAGGTATTGGTATTAACCTTTAAGGCCATACATGGCCTGGGTCTTGCCTACCTGCGGGACCACTTGTTTGCTTATGCCCCCTGCTTATGCCCCCCTTCTCTCTGCAAGTATGAATTCACTGGTTGTCCCGAGCCCCCGGGACATTCACCTGTCCTCAAACAAGGCCAGGGCCTTCTTGGTCCTGGCCCCAACCTGGTTGAATGAGCTCCCGGAAGAGCTGAGGGCCCTGCCGGAGTTACCAGCTTTCCACAGGGCCTACAAGATGGAGCTCTTAAGCCAGGCATATGGTTGAAGCCAGGGCAGAGTCCCGGGTTTCCAACTTGGATCCCAGGGTCTATCAGACCACTTCCCTCTCTCACTGGAGGGATGGTAGGGCCTCAGGCTGAATAAGATGGGATTAGAATTGATTACAGGGGATGTCCACCACTGCCTGTTATATTGTTGTACTGTTTTATTGTTAATTGGGTAAATTATGGGGTTTTATTGTATTTTTTATTATGTAAACCACTGCAAGACCTGCTGGGAGTGGCAGTATATATATCTAAAAACAAACAAACAAACAAACAAATAAATAAATAAATAGTTAGGACATGGTATCAGCTTGCCATTTTGGTTTGACTTTGTTTCGGTCCTTTGCAATTGGTTTTGTTGGTCTTGCAATATTGTGTAGTTGGTTCAAGTTGGTTGAGGTGGTGCATGAGGTTTGCACTGTATTCTCTGTTTCACCATTGGTTTGAATTCTTGGGTTGCACATTAGCTTGGATTGTCAACAGCAGGTAAAGACATTTCTGTTCCCCTTGACTTTCTTAGTGCTTTACAAAATCTTTTGCTTCAGTCATTTTACCTTGCTTCGTTCTATTAATTTTTATTATATTTGTTCTTGTTGACCTTTTAAGATTGTACATCATTTTCTGTGGAAATATGATTAAGATCTTTTTTTAATTTAAAAAAAAAGTTATAAAGACTTTGCAATTGACTTTCCCACCTTGGTGGGCAGGATCAACATTCCCCACTGAGGAGCTCACTCAGAGATTTGTACGGGACCAGCTGGTGGCATGCTATGACCCATTTTGCATTATTACAGAAGAGAAAGAGGCCAAATACACTGCTTTCAACATGTGCTCAGAAGGGGGAGGGGATCAAGCCCCAAATGAATAATCCCAGGGCTTTTGCTATGATCTTTATCAGTATTGATTTCTTAAATTACATTTTCTCGTTTTGTACAAAACATGGTGAAGGGGCTATTCTCAGCAAAATGCATGCTGAGCACAGCTCTCTCCCTGTGGTGCCAGATGGAGCTTCTAATGGCTGTCGTTGTTCCTGCTGCTTTTTTGGCAGACTACCTAACGTCAGCATCTGTTTTGCTTCTTGATAGGTTTACATTTCTTTATTCATAGTTCAAGTTAGGTCAGTTTGTATGCTCCTATCATTTCTATCTGAATTTGTTCTGTGGTTGGGCAGGGGAACTGGGTGGGGATTTCACTGACAATGTGATTCTCTGCACAACAAAGCCAATGAACATTGAATAGGCCTCCTTGTCTATTGACAATTCATCTTGAGGATTTTCTGGGCTACTTTTGGATGCTCTTCCCTTCAGAACTTCAGCATTTCCTATTCAGCATGAATGATAAATCTTAGAATGAGCTTAGTCATGTTGCCTTTAAATACATTATAAGTTAAACTTTGCAATACTGTGTAGGAGAACTACCCTAAATTTAATCAACCATCTCATTAATTGGCAGAAGGAAGGGGTTGTGGGAAGTGCCAGCATGGGTGTAGTGGTTCAGAGCAGTGAATCTAATCTGGAGAACCATGTTTGATTCCCCACTTCTCGACATGAAGCCTGCTGAGTAACCTTGTGCCAGTCAATTCTCTCTGAACTCTCTGACCCACTTACCTCACAAGGCACCTGCTATGGGGAGAGGAAAAGAAGGCAATTGTGTAAGCCACTTTGAGACTCCACAGGGTAGAGAAAAGCAGAGTATAAAAACCAACCCTTCATCTTCCTGTTGTTCAACATTCTGTATTTAAGGGAACATGTAATACACAAGGTTTCTTGGTAGACATTGACAACTTCTGTCCAATACAGAAGATTCTGGAACCTGTTCTGAGGTACGTACAGTTTTGTCTGCATGGTCACAGGACTGTTAAACCTCATTTCTAGTTTTTGTGTCCTATGTTCTGTAGAACAGTGTCAACACTGATTTGCACCTGTGCATTAGACAGAAAGACCAGTAGTCTAAATCAGGGGTAGTCAACCTGTGGTCCTCCAGATGTTCATGGACTACAATTACCATGAGCCCCTGCCAGCAAACGTGAAGCGGCTCCTGATTCGCCCTTCCAAGTTTTTATCTCAGACAGGGCCCGCCCTAACTCCTCCCCACTTGCCCTTACTCCTTTATTCCTCCCGCTCCTCCGGAGCGGGTGGTTTAAAGATGTGTATGTCCGCTTCTTCTTCCCTGATGCAGCCACCTGACCAGCTTCCTGTACGTCCTGCAATCCTGGGAATTTAATATACCCAGAATAGGAAGATATTATTAAGTGGAAAGTAACATGGGAAAGATTTGTGACCATCTGTGCCTTATTTTATAACATTATCTAGAATTCTAACATTTTTTAGAAATCAGAAAAACACCCGAGATTGAAACATCACATTTTTATTCTATACTAGGTGTAAAGCCCATTGTATCCAGGAATACAACAGGTGCTAGAGTGGAGGAGCGGGTGGCAGAAAGGCATGCTGGGGGGGAGGTCCTATGGCAGCAGAAAAGGCGGGTGCGGCGCAAGAACATTGCAGCGGCACTGTTGGTGCCTGGGAGGAGGCTCGGGATGCCTTATAAGGCACCACGTGAAGGAGCCCTGTCTCTTGGCACCAGGCTTGCAACCCGAGCAGCTTCCCTTCCACCCATCTTTTTTTGTTGGCTGTTAAGCTTATGTTTGTATGGCCACTGGATGATGTCTATATATTGCATTTTGTCACAGTTGGCGGTTTTGGCATGGGGTAGAGCCTGCTTGTGGGGAGTTGGTCTGTGCATCAGACTCCCCAGGTTGTGGACCTCCCTATGAGGTGGCAAGTCTGCAAGCAGGGCCAACCCGGCTGGGGGGGCTTGAGGTTCGCAGGGCCAGGTAGCCTGGGGTGGGACGAAGAAGGAGGTAGGCACCTCTCCTTGGCTCTCCAGGGCTTACAGTGCCGGGTGGCCTGGAGTGGGGCCAAGGGAAGTGTACACTTCCTCTTGGCACCCCAGGTGGGCACTTCCCTGTGGTGGGAATCCAGCGGCAAGGGGACCCGCATTCCCGGTGGGCGAACCAGGTGGGCTCCAGGGTGCTGCTGGCTCTTTCCTTGGGTGGGATCCCAGCAGCAATGAGACATGTGTTCCCAGTGAGGATCTGGATGGGCTCCAGGGTGCTGCTGGGGTCTGGGTTCTTGTGGTCTTCTGACTGCAAGTCAGGCTCCCTCTCCCATGCTGTGCCAACACTCCTGTGGAGTATTAATAAAGCTGTGGCCTTGTTTAAGCCAACTGAAATGTGTGTGTGTCTTCCTTGAGCCCAAAATGCCCTCCTGCAAGTCAATAGTACATATCAACCTTGGTAACATTTCAAAATACAGTCAAGAACAAGAATAAGTTTCTGGGCCTTCTTTTACGAAACAGTCTGGTACACTAAGCTTCTCTTTACAGAACAATAATTAAGAAAATATTATCTCACCCCCTTATCCATCACACGGACTACAATTCCCATGAGCGCATGCTGGCAGGGGCCCATGGGAATCGTAGACCACAATTGTAGACCAAGAACATCTGTAAAGCTACAGTTTGGCCACCCCTGCCCTAGAACAACCAGGAGGATACTGGGGCAAGGATACACCCCAAAATAATCTTGGGACAGTCTTCAACCTCATTTACCACTAAGCCATAGGTCCCCACATGATCCCAGCAAGTTCCCGATGATAGGAAGTGCTCTTCTCTTTCCTCTGTAATGGAAGGTAATTGGGCAGAATGACCTGCTGGAAGGGCTGGGTCTCCAGGGGTGTTCTGAGCAGCATGGAGCAGAAATCCTAGCCTCCCCTATCTGTCTGTGAGCCCCATCAGTAAGGAAACAAATACCAAGGACAACCCAGCTTGCAGGTGAAGAATGTTTGCAAGCTGATTGCCACTCACCTAAGACTGTGCCGAGGAGGGTTAGGTAAGCAGCAGGCTGGCATCCCCAATTACAGTACCAGAGAGTTCACCCTTCAAAACATCCAGTTTCTCTAGGAGAATTTATCTCTTTAGTCTGGTGCTGGGGGCCATCCCCTTCCTGGCGTTCCCCCCTTGCCTTCCCCCTCTATTTGGGAAGTAGGCCGGGGCTGTCAAGCTTTTCCTGGCCTGCAGGCATGCCTCAGAGTTGGTGGGAGGTGGTGTGGAGGAACCTGCTAGTGGCCTCCATGTCAGGCGGGAGGGAGGTATAGCCTAGTGGCCAGTGTGTTCCAAGGTCCGTAAGAGGGGGAGGGTGGTGGTTGGGGGGGGGGGTGAGGCAGGCACTCCGCCTCAGAGAAGACACAGGCTGGCTTCCCCAAGCTCTGAAGGCAGGAACCATTGCCTCAGGAGGGCAAAGCCAAAGAGCCCCCATGCACCCCCAGCAGCTCACTTACCTCAGGAGAGGTTTCTGAGAGGCCAGAGACCATGAAGAAGTGGCAAAATTGTGGGAAGATGGTTAGGAGCAGGAGTTCTAATCTGATTGGACAGCCAGTGGGTAGACAGCCAATCAGAGGCATACAGGCACCAATGATGGACCTGACTGGCCCATAACCCTTAACACTGAATTCTTCCCACAACTCCCTACCCCTTTTATTTAGACATTCATGGTTACAGATTTTTTTTTAAATGGCTGGTTAATTAATAATAATAATATTAATTAATAAATGGCCACCATTATACATGCAAAGGACAGGGATTATTAAAAATAATGCCAGACAAATGACTTAGCCTTAATTTGTTTACAGCAGCAGAATCACAGAAGAAATGCAGAGAGAGGGGACTGTATTATCACAAGCTTAATTAAATGCTTCTTGTGCTTTTTCACAAATAATTTGACAATCCTAACCACTCAAATGAATGTTGCTGAAGAGGTCAGTTGACCATTTGTTGTTGCCATTGTGTTTAATCACACCCCAGAAAGACATTTAATTTGCTGAGATAAAGGAACCAGGCTTTGAAATGTATCATGGATAATGTTTTGGATGGGAAATATTATGCACTGTGGTTAAGCCAGTTATTTTCAGGCAAAACACTCATTAATGGAAGCTGTGCTGGTCTTATTCATTCCGGTAACCATTAATTACGGCTTCTGTATACATAGGCAATGCAATCAAAGGTGGGACAGAATGATGGAGGGGCAATCAGTGATCAATGACATCCTTCAGTCCACAGAAGATGGATGTGTGGTTTTACATGATGCAGGAGACACGTTTTTTTGTGTTTTTGTTTAGTTATTCAGCTGGGTTTTGATGGAGCCTTCCTCTGATGGAATTCAGGATACATTCAGTTGCCATCTGCTGCTAGGACTGGAAGCAATTGTTAGATAGCAGATTCCAGGCAGACACACAGGTTTTTTTTTTTCTGCTTGAAATCACCATATCTGTATGTTTAGAGGCAGGATGGTGTTATTCCCCCACTGTCACGCACCGACAAAACTCACAAACAAACTTCTATAATAAGAAAGCTTTAATTGGAAGCAGATCAGGTCACTATAACATTCGAAGTCAAGACTGTTCAATACTGGGACAGTAAGCACTTATCAATACATTTCTCCTGCCCAAAACCGGAGCGTTCCCAAGGGAGGGAGAAGCCCCTCACCCAGGTACCATCCCAGGCTTCCTGCCAAGGTGTTGAAGTTAGCATGGCCTTGGCCAGGCCGGCGCCTCGGGCTAGCTGATAAGATGTTTACAGGAACCAGGCAACATTGTTTCACAGCGAGGAGACTATGCAGTGTGAAAATGCAAGGATCAAAGGAGGGGGGAATCAAAGGAAAACTACAGGCATGGACTGTGGTTACACGGGAACGTTTCAGTAACGGCACAGCATCCAAGATGGAGTCAGACAGGTTCACTGAAAGTCAAACATGGCAGAGAGCAGGGACTGATCCTGACACCCACCTCCACGCCCCAAGTATGAATCTGCTTGAATGAGCTTTATTACCCAGAACACATTTTACCATCTAGGAGCAAGTTCATTTTTTCTCAACTTACACCCCTTCCTTGTTATAGCCAAATTCTCACTGCTTATTTTCCACCCCACTTCTATCAATCCTGTGACAAGATCTCATCAAGACTTGGGCCATGTTGAACCTAGTAAAGAGGTGTAAGAATTTTTAAAAAGTGCCTTGCTTTCTTGGAGTTTAGAAGCAATTTACTTCTGATCAAGTGGCAAGGCATATTTTTTTAAAACTGTTGTGGCTTAGCCTGTAATACTTTCCCGCCAGTCTGCCTGATCCACTTCTGGTTTTCTCTTCTCCCTTCTATTCCCTTTCAATCTAGGCCAGGAGTAGTCAACCTGTGGTCCTCCAGATGTCCATGGACTACAATTTCCATGAGCCCCTGCCAGCAAATGCAATGCCTGCATTTGCTGGCAGGGGGCTCATGGGAATTGTAGTCCATGGACATCTGGAGGACCACGGGTTGACTACCCCTGATCTAAGCAATATGACCAGCCGTTCTTGATATCCCTGATGCAGGCATTTACATCCCACTGTAGACATTTTTTACATGGTCTTTCAACTATATTAACACAGGTATGAAAAACAGAATTGCATAAGGCTGCCTGGCAACTTCTTTGTTCCAGTGGAAGTAAAAATGGTGGTGGTGCAATATCACTACGTCCTACAAATTCCCTAATCTCTGTGGTAAAAGCCAGCAATCGGAATTCCCAGAGCGCCTTTATATCCCTTCTGGGAGTGACATCATAATGAGAGCCAGTTTGGTGTAGTGGTTAGGAGTGCAGACTTCTAATCTGGCATGCCAGGTTCGATTCTGTACTCCCCCACATGCAGCCAGCTGGGTGACCTTGGGCTCGCCATGGCACTGATAAAACTGTTCTGACCGGGCAGTGATATCAGCGCTCTCTCAGCCTCACCCACCCCACAGGGTGTCTGTTGTGGGGAGAGGAAAGGGAAGGCGACTGTAAGCCGCTTTGAGCCTCCTTCATGTAGGGAAAAGCGGCATATAAGAACCAACTCTTCTTCTTCTTCTTCTTCTTCCCACCCCACGTTTTTGTCCCTGCTGGAGTGAAGAATACCAGTGTGGCTGAGACCTGGGAAACCAGCCACCCTAGCAGGCATTTGCTACTTGCCAGCATGTTCTTGCCGCATTTGTTATTTGCCAGCATGTTCTCGCCCACTGTGCTTACTTTAGCATCCCAAACAGAAGACACAAACATTAGCAGCATGCATGAAAAACAATGCCTGCACACCATACATATTTATAATTTAGTGTGCATTTCCCCCCTCAGAATTGAGATGAAATACACCACATACATTTCAACATAGAAGTGAAATGATTCAGCTAAAGGCAATTTCCAGTGTATAAACACAGTCTTCATTCATAAGAGTGAATGGTAAAAATGTGAACTGACTAGTGTTAATAATTTATTTTAATACTCCCATACACAAATCAAATGAGCTTTCCCTTAGAAATTAAACTAAAAGCACCATGATTCCTTAGGGTCCTTGGTAATTCTTGAAGGCAGGAGCGATCTCATGCAGTGAATAACTATTACAGATCTGTACAATGTGAAACCTACAAGTTGAACATAGCTTATGTGTGATGTATGGTACTATGTCTCACGTGATAAACCTTAATTTTGTTTATTTGTTTGCTGTGTGACTGGAAATATATGCCAGAGGCACCTGTTAAGTACTAGCAGGCCTCAGGTAACTGGCTGGTAGATTTTGTTTGGCTTAGGTGAGTCTTAGGTTCTTCAAATCTGTATTGTTTTATACCTCTCATCATAGCCTTATTTCTACAGGTTTTCATTAGCTGAAGTGAACAAGTTGCTGGGTTCAGTGCAGACTCTCATCTGCCCCCTGTATCCCTGTCCCTCCTTGCTCCTCAAATCAGGGGACAGGAGGATAGAAGACACTATCCTGAAGATTATCAACCACTCCCTTACATCAGGAGAGTTCCCAGAGAGGCAGTAGTTTGCCTGTTACGGAAAACACCATAGCTGGATCCCTGTGACCTGTCCAATTACTGTCCAGTCTCACATCTGGCCTTTCTGGGTAACGTGATTGAAAGGGCCATGGTGGACCAACTCCTGGCATGCTTGGGGAATACTTCAGCCCTTGATCCATTCCAGCCTGGCTTCCATCCTGGCCATGGGATGGAGGTGGTGTTGATCACCTTGACAGATTACCTTTGATGCAAGCTGGATGTTAGATCTGTCAGCAGCATTTGACATAGTTGACCATGAGTTGTTTGCTCACCAGTTTGCCAGGACTGGGATTCATGGGACAGCCCTCAGTGACTGATCTCTTGTCTTAAGAATCGCATACAGAATGTTGCAGGAGGAGAAGAGCAGTTGAGCTTTCACTTCCTTCTGGAGTGCCTCGGGGTGTGATTCTCTCCCCCACTTTGTTTTATATCTTTACTAGTAATATAGCCCGCTGTACCTTGGATACAGTGGGCGCTAGCGGTGGCGCAGGTGCCTCCGAGTAGTGAGGGCAGCGGCGAGGCGGCGGCGAGGGGGGGGCGAAGTGTTTGCGGCAGCAGGGGGGCCGAAGTGTTAAGACTAAGGGGGGGCCAAGGGGGGGCGAAGTGTTAAGACTAAGGTGGGGGGTGAAGTGTTGGCGGCAGCAGCAGGCAGTGGCCTGACGCGGCGGGAGGCGCTTTGTGCCTCCTGACGCATCAGGCGCTTCGCGCCTCCTGATGCATCAGGCCCGTCGGGGCTGGCAATCAGAGGGACCTCCAGAGGAAGGGTCCAATCCGGACCCTTCCTCATCCTGGACACATCCCGCCCCAGAACCCCTTACTGCTTTATTTAGTCTGCGGCGCCACAGGTGCCGCGGGCGGTGTTAAGATGTGTCCTCTGGCCCAGCTGGTCCAGCATTTTGGGTTGGGCTCTCATCAGTATGCTCAAACTAAAGAGGACAGTTACATAGGGTCTATCATGGATTATTCCCTCTTTAAAACAAGTGCAAGCTCAGTTACTAAAATATGTGACTAAAGCAAGGACCATGAAACTGCATATCCTTGTGTACAATTATTATCTTCCACAGTTAGTGTGTAATTTAATAATGGCCATACAGACTTTAGCAGTATATGCAGTAATTTGAAATTGCTCATCACTCGGTAGTTTCTTCATCTTACCTACTGAGGACAGGCTCGGAAATCTTTACAGTATTGGTTGTAAAAAATGATATTGTTGTGTGGCCTTTTGGCCAAGATCAAGTGTAGTATTATCCCTGATAAAGTTAAATGCTGGTTGGAAGCTTGGTGGGGGTTGTAAGGAGGGATCCTTTTGGGTGGTTGTTTTATTGTTTACTATTTATTGTTGTATTGTTTTACTGTATTTTATTGCTGACTAGAGGCAAAGCCCATTGCTCCCAGAGATACAGCGGCTGTTCGGATGCACACATGCACTGTGGCCTTCCTGGGCGCTGGCTGCATGGCAAAAGCTCCTGCCCACCCCTGGAGTCTTGAGGCCCCACCTCCAAACCTCAAGGGACATTCCTGACTCAGAGATCACCAACCTCCAGGACATCTCCTGGAATTGGAGGTCATCTGCAAACTATAGAGATCAGCTTCCAAGGGGAAAATGGCTGCTTTGGAAGGGGGGCTCCTGGAGATGGCTTGCATGGGAGAGGGGAACTCTGTGGCACTGTGCCCCAGAGAACTTAGAGGATGCTAATCTCCAGTTGGGACCTGAGGATTTTCTGGAATTGCAGGTCATTTCTAGACAACAGAGATCAGTCCCCCTGGAGAAAAGGGCTACTTGGGAGGGAGGACTCCCTGGCTTTGAATCCCATGGAGGTGCAGGGATGCCAGGTTGTGTGGCAGTAATTGCTAATAAAGCCGCCATGTCATTCTGGCAAAGGTTTTTTTAAAAGTGGGTTCTTACAACTTCCCAAAAGGTTCCAGGTCTGAGTAAAGCCGAGAAGGCAGCTAGTGACTGGCTGGGATAGTCAGATTTATTTTATAACAACAACAAAAAAACATACTATAAGGGTTGTTCAGTCTGTGAGAAGACAACATTTTATTTTGGAGTGGGGCTGGGTCCATATTTCAGAGTGGGGAACTGGGGGTTGGGTCCATCATAACTGTGTACAAATGTATATTTATATAGTTATTGAGAGTTTTGAAATATGATCAAGCATTGTTAAGGAGCATGGGTCAAATTAGGAAACACAGAAGGGTCCAGTTCACAAAAGCTTATGTCACAATAAATGTATTCGTTTTTAAGGGGTACAATTTGCTTTAATACCACACTAAAGTATGTGATGAATAAGGAATAGCAATAAAATCATATCTTGAGCCACTGAGCTCATTAAAAGTTTGATGTTAATTAACAACTTTTTATGACAGTGCCCCAATGGTTATTACCAATAATTTAATATGAAATACTACTTATTGCTTGATATAGGAGAATAGCACAATTACCCCATAATTATATCAAACACATTCCAACTGATCTTTGACTTTACACTCAAAAATTTAATCATTTCCTGTCATAATTTGAAAATGATTCATCCTATTACCATTATTTTTCCTTCCCCATTAAATACTACATTCTTTCTGTGAGAGTTTTGCTTCACATATTGTGTTTTTATGGTATATCCATTTTTATGTTGGCATGTAAAATATAATGAAGGAATATAATTAACATGTGATTTAAAAAGAATAGGCTATTCTATGGCCTGAGATTCCAAGATGTGAGAAGTGTCTATAGGCAAACACTTGCTAACGGAAATCAGAATGTGCACACATTCATATTGTGCAAGTCTGTTCCACTATCCATTAACCATATAGGTATATAAATACAGTGATTGTTCATTGAACTTTTTCTTACAGGGCTTGGTTTCTAGACCCATTGTACAAATGCTCTATAGCAGCTGTCCCCAACCTACGGTCCGGGGATGGGGACCTGTCCGTGGATCAGTTGGTATCGGGCCATGGGTCCTCCTCGTCCTCCTCCCTGGCTGCTGCCTTGGGGGCTGCCCTGCCACTGGCTCACCTTTAGTGCTCTCCAGCGGCCACCATGGCTGGGACTCCCCCTCAGCATAGCACTGCACAGCTGCTGCTGAGTGGCGGGAAGTCAGGGGTGCTGGTGGGAGAACAAGCAGAGCAGGGGCGCAGGCGGCAGCAGCGACATCCCTCAGCCAAAGACTACCCCCCCCCCACCGGCCTCAGTAAAATTGTCAACCGTTAACTGGTCCCTGGTGATAAAAAGTTTGGGGACCACTGTTCTATAGTGTACCAACATCCTTCTTAAACTGATGTGCCCAGAATGACAGAGAGTATTCCAGATGAACCCTGATGACTGCAAAATACAGTAGATGTATTCTGGGATGTGGAAATTATTCTTCTATTAATAGAGTCTAAGACTGAATTCCTTTTATAGCACCTGAAACAATTTAAAAAAAACAACAACTCCTGGCTACTGAATTTTGTCCTGGATTCTAAAGAGGGACAAACTCTCCCATCTGAATATAGAAATGACTAGCAGCATTTCTTTAAATATGTCCAGAACAGGTAACCAACCAGAGAAGCAATTGGGTCCTTTGGATGACGGAGGGAAACAAGATAGATTCAGGTGGATAGCTGTGTTGATCTGAAGCAACAAGTTTGAGCCCAATGGCCCCTTTAAGACCAATTAGGTTTAATTCAAGGTATAAGCTTTCATTTGCATGCACATTTCATCAGATACTGTGAAACAAAATATTCTCAACCATTACATATAGATAGAAACAGAGGTGTATTTAGGGAGTGGTAGCTGGAACACATGCCCTAGGCATGGGGAGGGGGATTTGAGAGGGAGCAAACCATGCCCTGCCCACCACTGGAGGGGACCTGTTATGTGCTGGAGGCCTGCCAGCAGCCCTGGATACCCCCCACCCACACCACTGATGCCCATCCCTGCAGGTGGATGATGGTGATGCCTGTCCCTGCCAGTGGAAATCAGTAGCTTGCAGTGCCCATCAATGCACTGCAACCCAGAGGAAGGGTGCAATGCTCCTCAAAGACATAGCACTGTGAGCAGGGGCCTTTTGCCCCAGGCAACCCCTGACCAGTCTCAATACCTTCCCCTGTGAGCCGAGGATGGCAGTGTTTGTTCCTGTGGGTGGAGGATGATAGTGCACAGCATCCCTCCAGATGCCGTGGCCCTAAGGCAGGGGACTTTCAGGCTGAGGTGGCTGGCCACTCTGCTGCTGCCCACAGAGAAGGCAGTGGGAAATTGGGTGATGAGGTGGGCTTTGACATGGGAGGACTTTCTGGGACAGCTACGGTCTTTGGGCCCCCCACAATGCTGTCCCACCCCCTGTTCTGGGCACCAAAATACCCAGGGATCCTCCTGGGTAGAAAGAATAACTGAAGAAGTGTACATCTGAACATAGTTTTAAGTTGGGGATGGTTTATATTTTACTGTGGGGTTTAAATGCTGTAACCCGCCACAAACCAGCTTGCTGGGAGATATGAATGAATGAATGAATGAATGAATGAATGAATGAATGAATGAATGAATGAATGAATGAATGAATGAACGAACGATAATACCTAGTCTCCCAGTTCCTTCTGGTACCCAGAATTAACTTTTGTTGACCTCAAACTTCTTCTCATGTCTGTTCATTGATTCTTGTATTTGTATGCTTATTAATGGCACTTCAAAATTCTTGATTACTGCCTTAATCCAGTCTCAGCTATTATCACCCACTCTTTGGCATCTTCACTCTAGCCAGCCTTTCCTGGCAATTAACCCCCCCCCCACCACCACCTATATGTAATGGTTGAGGATATTTTGTTTCACTGCATCTGGCAGAGTGTGCATTCACACAAAAGCTTATACCTTGCATTGGTCATAAAGGTGTCACTGGACTCAAACTTTGTTCTGAAAAAAATTGTTTGTCGTTCTTCTGTTTTTCCATGGAGAAATAAGCAACATAATATAAGCAACATAAAGAATTTCGTAACAGACTTTCTGCATCCATAAACTGAAGAAAGAAAGCAGGAAACAGATAAATGACTTGTATGCCTACCTTTGGGGGAGCAGCAACAATGGATGATTAGAATGCAGCAAGAGTTGCCATGATGTACAATGGAAAAAATACCACGACAGTCCCTTCTCTGATAATATACAGAGCCCTTGGTATGCCGGCAATAAGGAAGTTGAAAGAGGAACTTATTTCCCTGCAGCCTTCTACATTTATACCACTAGCTGTACAGATACACACACACACAAGAGTAAGTAAAAAATATGGTTACAAAATCATAGAAACATTAAATATTAAAGACAAATATCAAAATGTGAAGCTATTGTACCTCAACGTATCCTCCAACAAGGTCTATACACTTCTGAAGGTGCTGTTTCCATCTCTCTAACCTAGACAACTAGGGTTTTCTATGACCCCGGGGTTTCTTGACAGCCCTGGAAGGGTCTTCCAAATAGGTGGGAGCCAATTAATTCTTAATATATTTTTAAATTTGTCAAACATTTATCAGGTGATATGGTCATACTGAAAGCTTTGCCCATGAGGTTGGGAGTTCAATCCCAGCAGCTGGCTCAAGGTTGACTCAGCCTTCCATCCTTCCGAGGTCGGTAAAATGAGTACCCAGCTTGCTGGGGGGTAAACGGTAATGACTGGGGAAGGCACTGGCAAACCACCCCGTATTGAGTCTGCCATGAAAATGCTAGAGGGCGTCACCCCAAGGGTCACACATGACTCGGTGCTTGCACAGGGGATACCTTTACCTTTACCTTTACCTATGGTCATACTTGCCTCTTGTGGCGCAGAGTGGTAAGGCAGCAGAGGTGCGGTCTGAAAGCTCTGCCCATGAGGCTTAGAGTTCAATCCCAGCAGCCGGCTCAAGGTTGACTCAGCCTTCCATCCTTCCGAGGTCGGTAAAATGAGTACCCAGCTTGCTGGGGAGTAAACGGTCATGACTGGGGAAGGTACTGGCAAACCACCCTGTATTGAGTCTGCCATGAAAACGCTAGAGGGCGTCACCCCAGGGGTCAGACATGACTTGGCGCTTGCACAGGGGATACCTTTACCTTATGGACATACTCACCTACCCCCCCCCAAAAAAAATGGCCAGTGATGGACTTGGAGGGAGTAGGAAGGGGAAGGGCCTCAGGTGGGTGTGTACAGAGCTATGTTTCACAACCATATTCTGCATAGCTGCACCACTTCTTGAGTTGTTCAAAGCCTGAAGAACATTTCAGAGATTTCTCAATGGTGAAAAATTGACAAAGGCTGCTCTAACCCATCCCCAAAGAATTCCTCATTCTTCAATTTACACCATGTTAAAACAGCAGTTTTGACATCCTCAAGGGACTCAAATGCCATTCCTTTAAAATCTTTTTTGAGTTTGGGATACAAAAAGAAGTCTGAAGGGTAGGTATGCCAGTCCCCACGTGGGACCTGGGGATCCCCTGGAATTGTGGCTCATCTCCACACTAAAGAGGTCTGTTCCACTGGAGAAAATGGCTGCTTTGGAAATTGAATTCCATAGCATTGCACAGCACTAAGGTTTCTCCCCACCCCAATTCCTACCCACTCCTGGCTCCATCTTCAAAGTTTCCAGGTATTTCCCAACCCAGAGTTTGCAGCCTACTAAAGGGGCAAGATCAGGGCTGTAGGGTGAATGGAGTAAGGTTTCCCAACAAAATTCTTATAGTACAACCCTTGCTACCTTCAAAGAATGAGCAGATGAATTGTCGTGATGTCAAAAAAATCCTCAGTGCAACATTTATGGCCTTTTCAATTTTTTTTAAGCACCTTAACATGACTAAGGCAAGTGTATTACTGAAAGAACTTGTTTGCAGCCATGCTCTTAGGTTAGCTCAATGCTCTGGTCTCAGCTAGCAACTCATTCCACCAGGTTAGAGCCTGTGCCAAAAAGCCCCTGGCTCTGGTCAAGATCAGGCAAAAATCCTTTGGGGGCCAGGGATCACCAGCAAATATATGTTCACAGAGTATAATGTTCTCAGGGAAACATATTGGGAAAGGCAGTCTCTCAGATACACAGGGCTCAGACCACATAGGGCCTTAAAGGTCAGTACCAAAATCTTGAACCTGATCTGGAACTCCACTGGCAATAAGTGCAGCTCTTGGAAGGCATGTTAAATATGAGCCCTGCATGGGGTCCTCAAAGGACCCATTCCATTTCATTTTGTACTAGCTGTAATCTCTGAATCAGGGCCAAGAGAGCCCTGCATAAAGCAAGCTATACTAATCTGGTTTGGAGGTGACTGTTGCATGGATCACTGTGGCTAGGTCTTTCGGGGCCAGATAGGGTGCTAGTATTTAGCCAGGCATAGATGGTAAAACACCTGGTGAGCTTCATTTGTGATTTGTGTTTCCATTGATGAGGAGGTGTCAAGGGTCACCCTGAAGAGCAGTTGCACTCCATCAAGACAGGAGAGGAATGCTTCCTGTTCTGGCCCTTTCTTCCCCAACCATAAGACCTCTGGCTTCCAGTGGCTCTGCCGGAGCCATCCTGCCATGGCTTCCAGGCATCTGGGCAATGAAAGGGGATGTATTCAGCTAACCACCCATCAACAGAAAGAGCTGGATGTCATCAAAGTACTTGTGGTATCCCAACTCATACCCTTGGACCAGCTGCGCAAGAGGACCCACGCAGGAATTAAATAAATATCAGGGAGAGAATCATACATATGGCACTCCACAAGGGAGCGAACAGTAGCACAACTGCTCTTCCCTGATAGCTGCCCTCTTTAGAAATATTTTGAATGAACATCAATGGAACATTACCAGTGTTGTCTTAGGCTCCTGGAAGCCCAGTGAGCATGGAAGGGAATACCTCCGCTTAGGTTAGCTCTATAAATGTGGTAAAGGTACCCCAGTACCCTGAAAACACACACAAACCATCTTGGATCAAGAATTGCCCCCACACACACACACACCCAGACACACCCAGACTTACACAACTTGTCTTTTTTTTGTTTTGTTTTATGCAAGCTTTCAGTGCTTAATCTCCTTTTCCCATGACATAATAAATCAAGCCCATTTTCAACATAGGTGAGCCCAGGGAAGAAAATTAATACTGAAAATATGCAAAATGTATTCCCCTCACTACTAATTGCCTCTTGCCTTCTAAGAATTTGAGTCCAGGTTATCTCTAACCAAATTCTTACATACTTAATTACCGATAAATTGCCACTGACTTATGGTGATCTACACAAGGGGCTCTGAGGGCAAATGAAAAACAGGTGGATTGCCATTGCCTTCCTCTGCAGAATCTTACCTGGTGATCTCCCATCCAAGTACCAACTCTGATTAGCTTCTGAGATCCATCCCAACTTCCCTCCTAAATACTTAAGCAGGAGTTTCAATACCCATCTAGCCTCCCAGTCCAATCTTGGTTTTCTCTTATCATGTTTGTTTTTTAGTCTGTCCCAACTGAAATGGGACAATTGAAAGGTAAGGACCTATCCCTATTCAGCCATGTGCTCTGTCCCCCCAGGAGAGAGTTAATCACCCTATCATTTATCTCATGCCTGAGACCTGCAGTTCAAAACAGGAGCTGGCCATGGTTGGTCTAAAGTTAATGTCAGATATTGATATGTAATACAAGAGGATTCAATTTTAAAGCTAAGAGCCTTTGCTTGTTTATCCTGGCACCCTGCAAATATTAAGTAAACAGATAACAGCCATCAGTCACATAATAGAACATGTCTATCACAGAAAGGTCAAACACAATTACTGTGAGAGCTCCCGAATGCTTAATAATGGTATCTTAAGATAGCAGTTTGCCTGCTAGGAATAGTTTGCAGCTTGCTTCACTGTTCGCTATGTGTAGCCCAGCAAATCATCAGAGACACATTTCATTTGAAATATGGACAAAAGTCTGAAGTTGGCACACTGGATTTTTTCTTACTCCCCCCCCCCTTCCTCTGAGCAATTCACTGATTGTTCAGAAAATCTCCCCTGAAGTCCAGGAAACTCTTGTGAACAAACTATGCCAAGGTACGAGGAACTGCAGAAAGAAGATGGGATTGAATGTGATAACTACCTTTTCTCTCGGTAAGAAGTGATTTCACCCAATTTCTTCTTTTGACTGTGGTTTCTCATATTTCCCCGAGGGTCAGCAGCAATTACTCCAGCCAAGTTTTATTAGATGGTCTTTTGGAGCAGTTAGATGATATGCCTGTCTAGTTTTGCCACGTGGAATTAAATCATTTGCTTAAAGGCCAGTAAGACTTCTGGAACTGATTTAGTACCTCTTGATCTCTTAAAAGTTGACCATTGCTTGTATTCCTTTTGTTTAAATATGCAAGAGAGGAGCAAAGCACTAGGTTGTTTAATAGAACAAAATAATTTTATTGTAAAGGTAGACAAAGGTTGTATAGAAAAAGAGAATCCTGTCTAATTATTCTGTGTTCATTCTCGTCTGTTCTGGAGGCCAGCAGAGAGGAAGTGTGTTTAAAGAAGCAGGAAGTCTCCCAGTGAGCCAATCAGGACATATGGGAGAGACCATTTGAAAAATATCAGGAAGTTCCTAATCTAAATACCCTAAATACACATCTCCTCTGATATCACCTATAGAATATTCTTTATATATTTTAATCATTCACACTACAGATCTACATATCCAAACACCTTTGAAATCACTGCCTTGTTGATATGAAACACATCTTCTAGTGCGCTTGCTGAAATGGAAGTAATCCGTAAGTCCCGCCCATCAGGCACACCAGAAGTGGTTGAGCGGCAGCCACCATGGAGGCGGCCAGTGGTGGTGGCAGCAGCTGACAAGGCTGACCCAGCAACAGGGGTTCCACTTACTGAGGGCCACTGTGGCGAAACAGCAGGCTGGTCAAGCCACAGAGCTAGAGCCCATGGAGGCTGGAGCAGCTGCTGCCATGGAGCAGGCTTGTCAAGCCAAGGAGCTGGTGCCCGTGGTGGCTGAGGCAGCCCCAGAGGCAGAGCAGGCTGGCCAAGCCATGGAGCTGGTGTCCGTGGTGGTTGAAGCAGCCCCAGAGGCAGAGCAGGCTGGCAAAACCATGGAGCTGGTGCTCATGGAGGCCAGGGCCAGGGCAGCATGTGTGGTTGAGCAGGCCAGCCAAGCCATGGAGCTGGCACCCTCGGTTGCTGGGGAAGCTGCTGTGGCAAAGCAAGCCAGCCCAGCCATGGTGCTGCTGGAGCCCCAAAGGAGCCCTGCAGTAGCCAGCCATGGGTTGCCCAGCTGAGGCGGTGGAGGACTGCCAAACACAGCAGCTCACCTGCTGCAAAAGGTGAGGAGGGGAAAGGGAGAGGGGAGAAAGTCATCTCTCCCTCTCTCTTTCTCTGTGTTTGTGTGTGTCTGAGAGGGGGGAGGGACCAGGGACAAGGTTAGGGGAGTGGATGGGAAGGAGTCTGTGTCTCTCTCTGTGTGTGTCTAAGACAGAGAGGGAGGAGGGAGGGACCAGGAAGGACATCATGGAAGCAAAAGGTAAGGGGGAGAGGCAAGAGAGGAGTGGGGGGGGGAGGAGTCTATGCCAGCACTTCATTATGTGGATGTGTTCCACATAAGGGGTGAGAATCCTTGTTGGAAGATTTATTTACAACAGTGGACAGGACAGGGTGAGTATGTATTTAAGAGCTTGTTTATAAGAAAGGAACAAGAAGTAACTTGATCAGTCATTTACAAAGTTTATGCTTCTTACTTGCCTCTTAGAACAGATATGAGAAACTCAGATTTTGATATGAGAAACTCAGATTTTGGGGACACATCAGATTTGACTTTAGGAAAAGAAGTTCTACATTGTATCATGCATTAGTTTCATACCATCTGGCAAATAAAGATTTGTCTTCTAAGCATGGATAGTTTCCATCATCTAATAAACCCATCACTTGGTCAAAGAAGGAAACTGATAGAAACAAATTGGTATTGACTTCTTCAGAGCACCAAGTTGTCTTTCAGATGATTGCAGATCACTCCATTATATTCCCTGTGACAGAAGTCAGTCTCATTGGCCTGTAGCTTCCCAGGTCATCTATCCTTCCTAACATTCACTCTCCTCCATTCTTCTAGTACTTCTCCAGTCCTCCAAGAGATCCTGAAGATGATGGATAAAGGTTCTGTGAACTCTCCAGAATGTTCTTTGAGCACACTTAGGTGCATACCATCTTACCCAGGGGTTTTGAATTCACCCAGTGCAGCCAGATGCCTCTTGACAACCTCTCTGTCCATGTCAACCTGCCATCCAGCTATCTTCTAAACACTGGTCTTGTTCACAGTTCATATAAGGTGAAGAGTAATCTCGGGATTAGGTTGCTACATTTTCAGGTTGCTCCATTTTTCCCCCAAATGGATGACACATTTCATCTTCATTGACCTTCCATGCTGCCTATCTGCCTGTATCCCAAAAGGCCTTGGAGCTTTTCCAGTTGGTAACTTTTTTCAGTGTAAAAGTCTCACTCCTGGTACTTGTGAAGGATATGTACAAAGGGCAAAGAGATGCCAAGAAACATTCCTCCACAGGAGCATTTCATGTGGTAGGTGTGAAGTTTAAAAAGCACACATATCTGTGTATTGCCCTCAACCAATGCAATGTCATTAGGGACCCCAGCAAAGGGTTTAATGAAAAGCTCTTTGAAAATCCACAAAGACAATATCTACTGGCTATATAGCTATTCATTCCATAGAACAGTTCTAAAAGGCCGATGAGTCAAGACTTCTCTTAATAAAAACCAAAATGATTTCTCATGGCTAGCAATTAGTTCAAATGTTGAACAATTCTTCTTAAGAATGATTTTTAATTGCCTTACAATGGCATGCTGCCTCACAAATCCTGTTCCTTATATACCAGTGCTATGCATGAAAGCAAACCACTTCAGCATCTTTTTAGCCAGCCTCTTACTCCAAAGAATCAGACCAGAGCCAGTTCACTATTGCTGCTAAAATTGGGATCTGCTTCATAACTGCTTCCAGTGGTGATGCTGACAAGGCTACACACCTGGGTGTTCTAAAGACAGCAAACAAAAGGTCTCTTTGAATGGGTCGATTTAGGTTGGAAGAGAAAGGAAAATGCTGGAAGAGAAAGGAGCAAGTGATGGGTGGGCTCTCCTCAAAAAAGAACTATTGCATTCTCAAGCCATAACTATTCCAGCAAGATGGAAACATGGGAGGGGATCCAAGAAGCTTATTTAGATGACTAGAGAACTTCAGGAGCAACTAAGGAAGAACAAGGAAATGTTCAAGAAAAGGAGGGAAGGACAAACCTCTAAAGAGAGCCAGCTTGGTTGTTGTGGGGAGAGGAAAGGGAAGGTGATTGTAAGCCGCTTTGAGACTCCTTTTGGTCGAGTACAGTTTGCTGGACCACAGTTCTGATTCTTCACGTCTTAAGTTGTACATGATACACTCCTTCAGCTTCACAGTGACTTTGTCACAACTCCACGATGCACTTCCAATGAGACATATAAAACAATCTTAGGCAGTTTTTAATAGAAAATCCATAAGAAGTTTTATTCTAGTCTAAGACAGCAAGAGAGCCTCTTGTGGCGCAGAGTGGTAAGGCATCCGTCTGAAAGCTTTGCCCATGAGGCTGGGAGTTCAATCCCAGCAGCCGGCTCAAGGTTGACTTAGCCTTCCATCCTTCCGAGGTCGGTGAAATGAGTACCCAGCTTGCTGGGGGGTAAAACAGTAATGACTGGGGAAGGCACTGGCAAACCACCCGTACTGAGTCTGCCATGAAAACGCTAGAGGGCGTCACCCCAAGGGTCAGACATGACTCGGTGCTTGCACAGGGGATACCTTTACCTTTACCTTTTTAAGACAGCAAGAATGGGCAAATTATGGCAACAGGCAATCATTGTTTAAGAAAGGTTACAATTCTAGAGTAAGGATACATATAGGCTCTAGTCCTGACCACCACCACCCCTTCACAGAGGCGTTTTTTTCACACCAAAAGATGTACCCATGGAAAAATCCACTAAAATGAAAACTCAGGAATTGACACCTGTTTGCTGAACACTCCCCAAGGATAATAAAATCAGAGTCCAGTAGCACCTTTAAGGCAAACAAAGATTTATTCAAGGCTCACGCCTCTGATTTTATTGTGCTACTTCAGACCAACATGGCTACTCATTTGAAACTCCCCAAGGATGTTTGACTCCCTTTCAAGCATTACACAGACCAGCTTGAGATAACAGCTATAAAAATCCAAGACAGGGAGGGGTGAGAAGAAACAGGCACCACATGGAAAAATACTGAGAGGTCCCTGAGACCCCTAGGAGGATGGGGTTCCCCTGGTTGATGTCATGGCACCAATAAGGCAGCATGACAGACTTTTAGCCGTCCAGACGTAGCATCGTGGAGATTTTTAAATATGTGAGACCTGGGAGGGGTAAATCTCTAAATTAGATTATTAGAAAGTACCTAACTTCATTGTACCTGGGGGAACATAAATTAGCAATTGCATACAAAATGCATTGGATTTCATTATGGCTTATAAATAGCTTCTAAGGGAAACACAATTGCTTCACAATATTCCCCAGCTCCTACCAAATCCTGTCATTTGATTAGCTAATTCAGTCATTTCAATAGAAGACACTTAGCTGCCTTCTTTAGGAAATAGCAGCTTTTAATAGATCCCCAAGGGAGGAAAAACTGCATTCTTGTGTCATTAGTATAGGTTTCCTATCTGTTCTCTATTGAGGATGGAAAGAAAACGACTGTCAGAATAATTAGCTATTCTGCAAGTGAAGCTCGGGTGCTAACTTATTATCCTGACATTGATGATTAGCATTCAGAGCAGGGCACTTTTGCAGAAGAGAGAATTTAGCTGAAGAAACGATATAAAAATAAAGCAGGGCAGGGAAGTAATGAGCAAATTCCTCATAACTACTTTTAGAGCTGGCAGTTGTTCCAAATATATTCAAGGTAGGATGAACAGATATCGTTAGGTGAAATGGAAAATAACCCATCTGTCTGAATTGAGAGCCCTGTGTTCAGGTCTCCCCTGTAAGATGTTAGTTATTTAAAATGTTTAGAGCCAGGGATGTGGGTAGGGTTTGCAGCATGTCTGTGCATGGTCATCAGGAAAGACAAAGGTCTGTTCATCATACAATAAAAGATTTTGGTGGTTGCTGCAATGACAGTTGCATGGCACTGATCTCATTACTGCTTCCTTGAAACTTCCAATTTTGTAAAAAGTGCACAGAATTTAAAACATTTTAAAAAGAGTGACATATCCGTGGGAGGTGCTGCCTTGCTCTTCCTGTCTGCAGAATTTGGTATATGTTAGTGAGAAAGGCAGGGGTAAACGGCTCTGGGACAATATGCACATTGAAAGGACAAAACCCTCTGCCACCCAATTCTTACTGTTGACATTGGTTAAATAAGAAGAGTTCTGCTATATTAGACTAGTGGTCCACACAGTCCAGGCTCCTCTTTTAAATATATCTGGAGCAGGAAACCAGCCAGAGAAGAAGTTGGGCCTTTGACAAAGGATGATGGAGAAATGCCAGTAAAGTTCAGTGGATGTTTTACTTCCATGGCCACTGTGGGAAATGTGGGGCATGTTTCCATGTACCTATGTCACAGTCACTATTTTCAGCACAAAGTTAAATCGAAGTAACCAGAAATGAAGTTTCTGTTGGGGAAATTAAAAACTCCAGGTCCTTTTAGCTCTGATGCAGCAGAGTTCTTCTTATGTTCTTTATGAGAGAGCTGGAACAGTATAGTGGTTAAGAGCAGTGACTTCTAACCTGGTGAGCCAGGTTTGGTTCCTTGCTCCTTCACATGAAGCAGCTGGGTGACCTTGGATTGGTCACAGCCCTGATAGTGCTGTTCTGACTAAGCCGTCCTGTCAGAAGCTCTTTCAGCCTCACCTACATCACAGGGTGTCTGTTGTGGGAAGAGGAAGGCAAGGCAATTATAAGCCACTTTGTGACTTCTTTGGTCAGTGAAAAGCAGAGTATAAAGAATCAACTCAAATCAGAAAAGTTACCCATGATGTCTGTTTCTATATCCTCAAGCAGTAAATTCCACAATGTACTTACTTGTTGAGTAAATTTCCTTTTTTGCCCATCAATTTTATTGGGTGTTACTGAGTTCTAGAGAGAGGGAGAAAATAAAAATCTCTAATCTACTTGCTCTACCTTGTGCATAATTCTACAAATGCCATGTCCCCCTGAGTCATCTTTTTTTCTAACTGAAGAGCCCCATGAAGACATTTTCAATGAGTAGCTAGATTCTGTGAGAGTTCAGTTGATTGCTCCCAAGAAGCAGACTTTATTGAGGAAAATCTCTTTATTGAAAGTATTACAAAGCAACCATCTTAGAACCTTCGCTAAGACTGATGCCCCTTGGGACCATTATCTCTTATCAATGTCTTGCCCCTGCGGCTCCCACTGAGCACCCATTTGGGTATGAACTCTTCAAGATGCCATCTCCCATAGCAAGGCCTGAAAATGAAAGTGAGACACAACTGCCTCAGGTCCACAGGGATGGGGAGAGATAATTGTTCTCAAAACATCAAACAATTTATGGCCGGATTTCAATGCACAGCTACATTAACCTAACCCAGCTACAATCACACCTACACTAATCAATTATGCAGCATCAAAGGCAAATATACAAATAGAGCAAATGGCAAACGTTTACGGATACAGGGTTTTGACTGATTAGAGTCCAAGATTTCAGAATTATGAGCTTACTAGAATCAAAGCTTCCATTGTCAGATGCCAAGGGAGTTTTGACTCTGATACATTAATGCTCCCAAAATCTTATTAGACTTTAAGGTGCTACTAGACTTGAAGCTCCCTGAAAATTCCCAGACTCTTTAGTTTGTTTAGTTTGTATTGCCAATGAAATAAGTGTCTTGAAGGGTTTATATTACCTTTGTATTCTTGTCAATTCAAGGCTGCATAATGCAGCATTTGTTACTTGGAAAGTCAGGTTAATTCCCTTTGGAAATACCTGCATATTTGCTCACTGACATGAGAGCTGTGACATGAAACAACTTCTGTATGAAAGCCTAGAGAAGCAGCTACTTTACAAAGTGGCTCTACAAGGTGTTCAGGATGTATTTCTAGCAAAGTATTGTTGGGATCCTGGGAAGGGCTCAGTTTGCATCTAAATTACAATGTGTGTAAATAATCACAGTAAGTTCAAATCTTGATCACACATATGTAGAAATGTACAGCATCCCTATTTATCACATCCTTCCATCCCAGGGGCATTGGGGCAAGTACATGAGCCTAAAATTAGTACCCGGAAAAACATTTAAGAGGAATATCAGAAAAACCAAAAACCAATAAAAATTCCTCCCGTTATATATTTTCTAATCAACATAACTTTAAATACACAGAAAAAACAGCCCTAGAAGTGGTAAATATAACTCAATAGTTAGGAAAGGCCCTTCTAAGCAAAAAAGTCAAGCAACCAAAAGATAACAAGTATAGGTAAAGGTAAAGGTAGCCCCTGTGCAAGCACCGAGTCATGTCTGACACTTGGGGTGATGCCCTCCAGCGTTTTCATGGCAGACTCAATACGGGGTGGTTTGCCAGTGCCTTCCCCAGTCATTGATGTTCTGATGGATAAGTTGAAGGACTGCAATTTGGATTTTCAGATAGTTAGGTGGATAGGGAATTGGTTAGAGAACCACACTCAAAAAGTCAATGGTGTTTCATCAGACTGGAGAGAGGTGAGTAGCGGGTTACCTCAGGGCTCGGTGCTCGGCCCGGTACTTTTTAACATATTTATTAATGATCTAGATGAGGGGGTGGAGGGACTACTCATCAAGTTTGCAGATGACACCAAATTGGGAGGACTGGCAAATTCTCCAGAAGATAGAGACAGAGTTCAACGAGATCTGAACACAATGGAAAAATGGGCAAATGAGAACAAGATGCAATTTAATAAAGATAAGTGTAAAGTTCTGCATCTGGGTCAGAAAAATGAAAAGCATGCGTACTGGATGGGGGATACGCTTCTAGGTAGCACTGTGTGTGAACGAGACCTTGGGGACTGTAAACTAAACATGAGCAGGCAGTGTGATGCAGCGGTAAAAAAGGCAAATGCCATTTTGGGCTGTATCAACAGGGGCATCACATCAAAATCACAAGATGTCATAGTCCCATTGTATACGGCACTGGTCAGACCACACCTGGAGTACTGTGTGCAGTTCTGGAGGCCTCACTTCAAGAAGGACGTCGATAAAATTGAAAGGGTACAGAGGAGAGCGACGAAGATGATCTGGGGCCAAGGGACCAAGCCCTATGAAGATAGGTTGAGGGACTTGGGAATGTTCAGCCTGGAAAAAAGGAGGTTGAGAGGGGACATGATAGCCCTCTTTAAGTATTTGAAAGGTTGTCACTTGGAGGAGGGCAGGATGCTGTTTCTGCTGGCTGCAGAGGAGAGGACACGCAGTAATGGGTTTAAACTTCAAGTACAACGATATACGCTAGATATCAGGAAAAAGTTTTTCACAGTCAGAGTAGTTCAGCAGTGGAATAGGCTGCCTAAGGAGGTGGTGAGCTCCCCCTCACTGGAAGTCTTCAAGCAAAGGTTGGATACACACTTTTCTTGGATGCTTTAGGATGCTTAGGGCTAGTCCTGCGTTGAGCAGGGGGTTGGACTAGATGGCCTGTATGGCCCCTTCCAACTCTATGATTCTATGATTCTATGATTACCATTTACCCCCCAGCAAGCTGGGTACTCATTTTACCGACCTCGGAAGGATGGAAAGCTGAGTCAACCTTGAGCCGGCTGCTGGGATTGAACTCCCAGCCTCATGGGCAGAGGTTCAGACTGCATGTCTGCTGCCTTACCACTCTGCGCCACAAGAGGCTCATAACAGGTATGCAGTGAGGTTAACCTTGCCAGTTTCAGATTGAGATGTTACTGGAGATGTTGGGATACAGCCTGAGGTCTGTGGGGCTTGAGACTGTAATTCTAGGGAAACTCCAGGTCCCACCTGGAGAGTGGCAAGCCTTCCCCACATGACCTCACAGCCATGAAAATCATACATTTCCCTCTATGGTTTATCAGAATAGTACATAAATGTATCATCCAGATGTCTCAGATACACTTATTCGAGACTAATGTGCCTATCAGCAGGCTGAAGCATGAATTATAATTATTCATGATGGATCATTTTGACTTTAACTAATTAGCTTGGTTAATTCAGAAATTATCCAGAGAACATGCACATTTTCCACCCATAACACATGCTTAGTTTAACATCTTCTAGCACTTATTGCACCAGAAGAAGGTTTGTGAATTAGTATTGGACAGACTGGAATACATTCCACAATGTGGTATTGACTTGACAGTATGAATGAAGAGCCATCTCAGCCATAGAATAAATTGGTGGGTAACAGCATAAGACATTATTATAGCTTTTACATAGCAGAAAAACCTCTTCCTTCTACTGAACATATATGTGAGCCCATGCCTGGAATCAAATCTGCAATGCCAGAAATTTGTAAAGCCATAGAAATACATTCCCTTGACCAGGAATTCTCAATCTTTTGACAGTTGCATAAGCCCTGAAATATTCTTCAGGTTTCAAGTAACCCCAGAAGTGATGCCAGGTGGATACATCTTCCTATCACACCCTATAAGTCACATTTATAGTATGCATGACATCATCACTCATTACATAAAATGCTTGTCAAATAAGAAGTTACTTTCATTTGTATGTGTGCAGTTCCTTGCCTGAGCAGAACAAGGAAGTATTCATCTCAGCTGTCAAAGCCCACCATGCAAAACAGCAATTCTCCTCATGGGAAATAAGCTGTGTTATTTAGAGATCGCTTGTAACTTTGGGAGATCTCCTGGCACAACCAAGAGGCTGGCAATCCTAGCAAGACCTGAGAATATATTTTCCCAGGGTTGGAAGTGGCTATCAGGGCAAGGGGAAACCTGGGAAGAAAGGAATCCTTGTGCAGGCTCTGTACAGTCCTTGCACTGGATCCAAGTGTAGTAGTTTTCCGCTAGGGATGCCACCCTCCAGATGAGACCTGGAATTACTGCTCATCTCCAGAGATCAGTTTCCAGGGAGGTTGGCAAACACAAGCAGACTACAAGAACACTGCAATCTGCTTTTCCTCCCAGGTACCTCTCTCAATCAGCCTTGAGTCTTTACACACTATAGACGCCCCTAGGGAAATTTCCCATTGCCTTGTGTGACGAGTCGGTGCAGAGAGCAGAGGCCTGAATACTGTTAGCAAAAAGTTGACAATAAAAGCGTTGCAGAAATTCAGCAGGCAGAAGACAGTAAACTGGTCCAGCCCTGCCAGGGCCATGTTATAATTTTGCTAACCCTAGGCATCTTTGCCTTCGTAGGCCCCTCCCATCATAATAATATCAGCGCATACCACTGTTTTTGATATCACTTTTAAATACTTCAACATTTTTTTCTGTTTTGGGCAAAAGGCGATAGATTTCTGTGGGCTCTCAAATTCTGTTTTTTTCTGATGTGAGAAAGCACTTAAAACACTTCCTTCAACTCTGCTAGTTCATTTTTTTCTTCTGATTTTAGAAGATGTTAAAACATTTCTGTGAGTCCCTAAAGGTATCGCTGTGTCTACTATGCCCAAAGGAGAAGTTGGCCCAGAGCTCTGCATGTGGTCAGCCTCCCACAGGTGGCTCTTGCAGTCTCTGTCAGCCTGACAAAATAGTAAAATAATTAGGGCACAATTAGGGATGCCAGCCTCCAGGTGGGGATTCCCTGGAATTACAGTTTATATCCAGGCAACAGCAATCAGTTCCCCTGGAGAAAATGGCTATTGAGAAAGCAGCATACCCCACTGAAGTTCCTCCCCAAACCCTGCCCTCTGCAGGTTGTATCCCCAAAGTCTTCTGGTTTTTTCTCAACCCAGACCTGGCAACCTTAGTAAGGCATCTAGCAAAATCAATGTGAGACAAAAGGATTGGACTTCACTGTATCCGGTCCATGATAGGCAAGGATTAAACTTTGCTAATTCTGAAAGTTAAAAAAAAGCTATGCAAAGTACAAGCTAATTTTTGAGGCTAAGAAAAGCTTACAATTCCCTGATGGTTGTAATCAATAACTATGTAGTTTTGCGAATTGCACATTTAGTACTGTCTGTTTAATTATGATTGTGATGATAAGGTTGCTTGGGATCCGGAAAGCTTCATTAAATTTTAAACCTGAGCTGTTCATAAACGAACGTTCCAGCTTGTCTAGATTGGTATCACTAAACGGAATAAGCCAGAGATCGAGGCTTTCAGAAGATGCTCCTAAATGTATTACGGATAAACATGAATCATTTGCTGATTGGATTTTTAATACATTATGGAGGTGGGTGATCACCACTGGTTTCCTCTAAGCAAGCAAAAGGGGGTCCTGCTTTTCAAAGGGGAAGTTTGATGTGGGAATTCCAGGCCTCCCCTCCCCAATGTGATCTGGCAGCCACCTGGACTCTGCACAGACAGATCCATGAAGGACAGATCCATTAATGCAGGGGTAGTCAACCTGTGGTCCTCCAGATATCCATGGACCACAATTCCCATGAGCCCCTGCCAGCGTTTGCTGGCAGGAGGGTCATGGGAATTGTAGTCCATGAACATCTGGAGGACCACAGGTTGACTACCCCTGCATTAATGGCTTCTAGCAACAGCAAATAAACGGAGAGCTTCCATTGTCAGAGGCAGTAAGCATCACAATGGCTGTGCTAGGAGGCAGCATCAGTGGATGTCTTGGCCACCAGGAGGAAAACATGTGCCAATAACCACACAGTTGGACACCAGGGGTATACAGGTATAGTTCAAAAGTCACAGTTCAGGGCCGAATAATACAACCAAGGGCAATATCAGAAGGAAATTCAAGGTGTCAGTCCAGGATCAGGTTTTATATTTCAAAGTCAGTCAAAAGCAGTCCAAATCAAGAGTTAGGTGACAAAAATGGATATAAAGCAGATCAAGCAACTGCAGGCATTTTGATCCCACATTAACTGCAGCCTCCCTGCAGCCTTATATTGGAAATTTCCCTAGAGGCGTCACTGGTTCCCATGTTAGGATAATCCCTACAAGTTGAGTCAGTTAATTCTGCTAATGAGAGGAATATAGGCACCCAGATCTTATGGAAACTTAGTCTCTTCTAGCATTTACTGAGAAGAGGCCATTGGCTACCAGGTATGCACTACCACTCCTACTCCTTATCCATGCCCTAGTGCTTCTCCTCTGCTCCTGGAGTGCTTTGGCAAACCATGGAAGGTCTCATTGCAAGTGGCCCATGCTGGGGCCTCCAAGGTTGGGTGCTTTGTTGACACAAGGGACATTATCACTGCTGGCTCAAGTTTCCTTCAGAAAGACCCTAAGGCTCCAGCCTCACAAGAAGGGTTGGCCAATTCAGGGCTTGAGGAGGGGTTTCCTTTTCTTCCTCCAATGAAGACTAACCCTCCCATGGTACATTGGGGTGGTTCATGGCAGGAAAAGGTATTGGCCTCTATGTCCTGCTTCTCCACACACTCCACTCTCAATTTGAGATCAAGAGCTCACAGCCTTGACTCTCCATGATACAGGAGTGTTTGCCTAATTATATTCAAATATTAACAAGGACGGACTCATTGCCACTGACAAAAGCCAGACTGAAAACGGAAAACAAATCTAGAGACCGTTTTGGCAGAGTCAAAGCCTGAATAAATAAGAGACTTTTTATCTTCTTATGCTTTATTAAGCCACTGGATAGATTCTGTCTCTCCCTCTCCACACAGAGCTGCTGGACAAGATCTAATCCAGCATTCTAATCTCCTCAATGCAGAAGGAGAGATGGGTGATGGGAGTTTTGAAGATGAAACCTGAGGATGACAGAGACTTCAGGGGGAACAAAACCACAGGTCCCACCCTCCAGCGAATCCATTTTCTTCAGGGCAGTTGATTTCTGTAATTTAGAGATGAGCTGTAATTCCAGGGAATCCCCAGGCCCTACCTGGAGGCTGGCATCCCTACTTCCAACCAATTATGCATGCTTTGATTATAAATATCAATGAGAATGGTATGTACCTAATCACAGGGCAGTAGCCTCAGTGATTGCATGTCTCTCTCTTATTCCTTTTTAAACAAGAGGAATAGTTATTTTGAATGGAAATTCTGTAATGACTTGAAGCTCTGGGCTTGAAATCACATCATGAATGTGAAACCTTTACTACCGATGTATTTCATAGCATGTTTCATAATGAGCAGCGAATTACCAGAGCAGTAGCTAGTAATCATAGCATAAATATGAATAAAACATTGATATGAAAAAGCACATTTATTTAAATGCTACCAATCAGCTTGTTTTTTTTAATGAATAGAATATTTCTTATGAAAACAACCCAAAATATTAAGACAGAAACCTCCCTGTAATAGAAATGAAACTGAATATGCTCGTATATTATATTAGGCACGAAGTTAAGACTGAATTTTAATTTGCATTTTAAGTCCCAATTCTAATCATTCAAAGACAAAGTTGTATGAACTTAGACTGGCTTCCTTAATATGAGGTTGTTGTTTTGTTGAGCCAGCTTGGTGTAATAGTTAGGAATGCAGAATTCTAATCTGGCAAGCCAGGTTTGATTCTATGCTCCCCCACATGCAGCCAGCTGGGTGACCTTGGGCTCACCACAGCACTGATAAAGCTGTTCTGACCGAGCAGTGATATCAGGGCTCTCTCAGCTTCACCTACCTCATAGGGTGTCTGTTGTGGGGAGAGGAAAGGGAAGGCAAATGTAAGCCACTTTGAGACTCCTTCAGGTAGAGAAAAAGCAGCATATAAGAACCAACTCCTTCTTCTTCTTCTTTTCAGCCAAGAGAAGGAAAATTTAGTTGATACGTGACCCATAAGTGCTGAAATTAAAATAAAATCCAGGGCACATGCTATTCTGGAATAGCCCACTCACTTATGGATCATTGGAGAAAAGAAGATTGTTGGAGGCACATGGTACCAGAAGTTGCAAAAATGGGAAAAGTTGTTTGTACTAATATCAGTGACTACTTTGGACAGTCAGTTTGAAAACAGAAGAAAGAAGATAGAATTAGAAAATTTCACAGTAATTTTCTTCTATTTTCCAACCGACAGTCATTTGTAGTCACTGTTATTAATATAAATGGTTTTAGGCCTTTTTGCAATTTCTGGTCCTAGGTTCCTCCTTTCATCTGGTTTTTCAGAGATGCCTCCCACTCTCCTTTATTTTCATTGGGGAAGAGGTCATCTGTGATTTTCCAAAACACACACACGCACACACATACCTCTCAAAGATAAAAAGGAAATGTACTGATTTTGAGGAAATTATTTTCAGCCTTGATAATTAATTCTGGCTCTAAAGATTGCTTTTTAAAAAGTATATCCAGTGAACAAACCTTATGGTGTTATCTCATCTACAAGAACATTAGACAAGCAAGGTTGACTCCTTCCTTTCAAAGGCTTCAACATTTTGTGCCTGTCATACTGCCTGGTTGTCTGACTTGGATGCATTCCCCTCTTGCAGAAGGAATCTATGAACTTGTAAGTATCCCATAAAGGACAGGTAGCCCAATCAAACTCAAACATCAAATAATAGATACAGGTATGTGATTGTATCCACTGTCTTGACTACAGTAATGTCTGTTCCAACTGACACAAACCAGTTTGGAGAAAGCAATGGCTCCCAAGAAACACAGAATTTGGCATCGCTGAGTTAAACTACCTTTTGTTGTTGGTGGTGGTGGTGGTCAAAACTCCTGTTTTGACAACTGAAGTACCATTTAAACAATAGTGGAAGAAAATGTCTATATTTATATCGCAGTGGGGGGAACCACAGGCTAAATATAAGGTATTATAAGATGACTAGGCTTCAAAGCCCGCTCATAAGAGTGGGCTTTGAAAGGGGGGTCATGCGGTGGCCACCCCACACCCCAGGGACCCTCACACATGGTGACCCCTCCGCCCGCCCACCCCCCTCCCCACTGAGTCCTCAGATTCCCTGTGGGCCTCGGAGCAGGTCCGCCACGTCCTTGAGGTTTGCTATCTGGAGGCAGTGGTTTGCCATCTATTGAAAAAATCATTGTGATCCACACAATGGTCACCTCCAGACTTGATTACTGTAACTCACTCAATGTGGGCCTACCCTTGACTGAGCTCCAGAAACTACAGCTTTTCCAAAATGCAGCTGCCCAGGTTCTCACATAGACATCATGGACAGTCCACATAAGACCGATGTTGCAGCAGCTGCATTGACTCGTGGCTGAGAACCCAGATCCAGTTCTAGATTTTGGTTTTAACCTTTAAGGCCTTATGCTGTCTAGGTGCTGTGTATCTGTGGGACTGCCTCTCTGAAGACAAGCCCCAGAGAGTACTGCGATCCAGTAACACCAACTAGCTAAGGATACCTGGCTCTAAAGAAATATACCTGGCTTCAACCAGAACCAGTGCTTTCTCAGCCCTGGTTCCTGCCTGGTGGAATAAGCTCCCTGGGGACATCAGGGCCCTGACCAAACTTGTTCCACTGGCCTGAAAGATGGAGCTCTCCTGTGGTTGAGGCCGGGCCTCCCTCCCATCCCTTTTCCTCTTTTTTTCCAGTGACTCCTCTTAGTTAACACCATAGCTGGTTAATTTATCATCTATCTATCTCAGTAATAATTGTTGGTGCTGACAGCCGTTTTATTGTGATTTTAAAGTGTATTGGTTTGGTCTTCTTTGTTTATTGTAAATTGTAATTTATTGTTTTTATTATAAGGTGACCTAATGTGTTGCTCACCACCCGGAGATGGCAAGTCCAAGAGGGATGGTATATAAATCAATAAATAAATAAATAAATAAATAAATAAATAAATAAATAAATAAATAAATAAATAAATAAATAAATAAAGTAAAGTAAAGATCTATCCCCTTTCCTTGTCCTGAATGGCAGTCTTCACTAACTTCCCAAACTATATTGCAAACTATATTGTAGAATATTTGTGTTAAATTGCTAAAATCAGACTCAATTGTCCCCAGCATGCAGTTCTCAAGTCTTTCACTGTTCAGCTGATGCCAACCAATCAGATTGCTCAGAGCAGCCTACCCCTCTTTGTTTTTGTGAAGGATTAACCCTTCTCAGTCCTGTAGCTGTTTGTAAACCACTTCTAATCTTCTAAAAGTGCAGCCTTTCAGAGATGCATTTCTATCATAGTACCTTCATCTGAAAAACACAAGTCATAAGAGCTTTGGCCACCCTCAGCTGCCTGAGGGAATGTATAATGTAACTTTGTGTGACCAGAGAAGGGAAATTACTGTTTTCAAAAATGATTTTGGGTTGCTGCAAATTCACAACATGCAGATTAAAATTAGGAGGTACTTCCTACCCACTTGAATGTCAGACTCCTGGTGTGCAACCTGCATCGAAGGTTTTGATGTATTGTTCCTACAACTTTAGCAAGTTTAGCAACTGAGACAAACTAAAAGTGTACGCAATGCTTGCTTTCTCCTTTGTGTTACCTTTTGCTCTTTGTGCTTAAGCACAAAATTCTGGAGAGGGGAAATGCTTGGCCAATCACTTCTGTTAACGCATGAGTGCATTAAGCGCCATCAAATCGCTTCCAGATCTATTCTGTTCGGGTCCGCCATTTCTCACCAAGAGTTTATGATTTGATAACATATTGGAACACAGGAGTTGAGCTTGCCATCAAACATTGCACAACTTTACTTGATCGTTCTTTATAGCAGGTCTGCCTTTCAAATCTATTTTCATCAAGGCTGTGCCATTTGAGTTACGCGTGATGCATCTGCCCTTGATTATAATGATCGCTGCAATCTCGAGACATGAAGATCAGTATGGAAGTGATTTTCTTGGCTGGATTTCAAGGATGCAAAGATTTCATAGTCTTTCAAATGCAACTCAGTGGCAGATAAGGAATGTAATGGTTTATGAGAGTGCTAATTAGATCTAATGAGGATTTGATGGACCTATTCTAGAGCTCTCCATAGCTTAAGACAAGAACATTTTCTTCCCCTGCACTAGCTTGACTTGGAACCCTGGTGGTATTTGCAATGGATTTTGGGTTGCTTTTAACAAACTGGCTACAATTTGTGCCCTGCCACTGAGGACATTCAGGCCATTACAGTTCTTGGCTCTGGTGGGATAATATTGAGGGCCAAAATGGCTCTCGGGCATTATATTGCAGCCCTGAGGGAGATATACAGGGTTCTTTCACAGATTAATCTATCAGGACAGAGTTCCCAGAAGACAGAAAGTCTGCAAATAATTGGCCTGAATCCTCCATTCAGCAGAATTAGGTCCTGCAGCCTAAAGGCCCTTCCTCCAATTAACTGGCTCTTCCTGTGGTGATAAAGCCACTTTAGTCAGAGGAAGACACTTTAAGCTAGAGAAAGATTCCTTAAGGTAGTCGCCATGTCCCTTCCCCTCTGCTTTTAAAAAAGGCTTTTGTGTGCATCAATGATGAAAAGCTAAGAACTGCGAAAACTGAAGTTAAGAAAATGAAGTTTGACTTCTAAAATAACATTGCTAAACCAAGATTATTGAGATTTGCAACAATAACAAGAAGAAGAAGAATTGGTATATGCCGCTTTTCTCTGCCCAAAGGAGTCTCAAAGCAGCTTGCAATCGTCTTCCCTTTCCTCTCCCCATGACAGACACCCTGTGAGGTGGGTGAGGCTGAGAGAGCCCTGATATTAGTGCTCAATCGAGCCCAAGGTCACCCAGCTGGCTGCATATGGGGGAGTGCAGAATCGAACCCGGCTCGCCAGATTAGAAGTCCACACTTCTAACTACTGCACTGAAGGGGGGAAGAGTCTGCCTTAATTTAATATTATGCTGATTTACTATTTTCAGTGGATTTTGACCTACCTTTACTCTTCCTCTCCACTGTCTCATTTGTCTGCTTTATCACATCCTGTGGAAGAGTGCTAGACTGCATATTCAGTTTTGCTCCTGCAACTGCTGTAATCTTTCTCATGCCTTAATCACTGCCTGTCTTGACTATTTCTTTCTGACTTTCATGGTCCCCATAAATCCCTGCCAGGTAAACTTCAGGGGTCCAAAATGCAGCAGCCAGATTACACTCTTCCCCTAAGCGGTGGGATCAAATCACCTTTATCTTCAAAACACCTTTGCTCGCTCTACCCAGCTCCAGGTATAATTCAGCTTTGCACTGCTGCCTTTCAAAAGTTCTCGCAGTTATGCTCTTCCCTTCATCTCGACCATTATTATACCCACTTTGCACTGTGCTTGTTCATGCTAATCTCCCAGCCTCATGCACACACTGTGAACTGCTCTCCCATTTTATGACATGCTTCTTACATAGAGTGAATCACAAGGGAGCTGTTGTTAGTTCCGTTCCTTCATAGGCAGCAACCCAGATTCTTCTTACAAAGCAACCAAATCAGACTTTGTCAGTTTGCTTCTGTCTTAATCTGACACATGCTCAATCAAAGCTGCTGTTTTTTGGAGATAACCCAAGAAAGCAATTTAATTCATTATCAAAGAGCCGTTAATATTACCTGTCAACATGCTTTTTTAAAATGTTAGTTAGTGGCACCAAAGCATCCTTTAAGGGCCAATTCACAAGTTACTTTCGAAAACGGTAAAGTCACCTTGAGGAAATCCTAAAAATATTCCATGAGGTTTTCCGGAAAAGGAGTTTTCTCCCCAGAGAAGAAATTTAAATGCTCAGGAATGATAACAGATCTTCTTGATAACCTGATGACCTCCCCTGATAGCCTGGAAAACATTCCCCACACTACAGAGAGCTATATTCTTGGAGTAGTACAAACACCCCATATACAAAAGTGTTAGTAGTTATTTTGCTTCATGTGAAAGGATGTTGTGGGGTTCTGAGTGTTTGGGTATTGGCCTTATTTTTTGTGACTTGTAAAATGCTGGTTGAAGAAATACAATTTTCTTGGAGGTTTGAGCTGAACAGAACCTTCACTTCGTGTTTTTAAGTCTCTCTCTCTCTCTCTCTCTCTCTCTCTCTCTCTCTCTCTCTCTCTCTCTCTCTCTCTCATGGTATAGAGCAGCCAAGAAGGGGGGAATCAGTTCTATTGCTTTCCAGCTTACCTTATATATATGTTAATAGCTCTAGCAGGAGACTAGAAAGGCTCCAGAAAAAATCTCCAGGAAAACCTTCTCTGACCTTGCTTGACCTAGTCAGCAGATGGGGGAAAGAGAGGAGATAAAACTCCTGCAAACAAGGAGGAAAGACTCCTTGAGTCCATCCGAACAGACAGAACTCTTAACTGAGGAGATGGCTAATACCACGTGCTGGTGGGGACAGCTGGAGAAAGCTGGAAGGCAATGGAAACTCTGTGGAGATCTATAACATTCTAAGCTAAGGAATCTGTCCTATATTTTAACGTCTGATAAGGCAAGTATGGAGAAAGAGGAACTGTGTTTTACTGATATCTTTTGAATCCCATGCTTAATCTAGTGTGGTGCTAAAAATATGCTTGTGAAGATTTTCTGTTTAATAAACAATTTATAAATTTTGATACTGGTAGTGGTCCTCGGTACCACATAGCTCTCCACTATTTGGGGCATGCTATTTTAAAAGGAGTGGCAGGGGAAAGGCTGTCAGTTGGTAAGTGGCCATTCATCCAGGGGTGCACAAGGCACTAAATCAGGGGTAGTCAAACTGCGGCCCTCCAGATGTCCATGGACTACAATTCCCAGGAGCCCCTGCCAGCGAATGCTGGCAGGGGCTCCTGGGAATTGTAGTCCATGGACATCTGGAGGGCCGCAGTTTGACTACCCCTGCACTAAATAGTCCCTGTAGTGACCAGGCACTTGGCAGTGAGAGACACAGAGGTAAGACCTCAGAACTTGGAAGGGAAGGTGTGAGTCTTTCTTAACCCTCCCAGCAGGCAATTCCTTACAAAGGTCATGTGGTTGCAGTAGTTACCTGAGAGAGAAAGAAAAGCCTTTCCAGGTGTTGGGAAAACCTTGGAGGGAAGGGTAGGACATGGCCTGCAGGCTTGAACAGGCCTATTCCTTCACAATCTTTATAGTAACATCTTATGTAGGCATCTGTTCATGGTACATAATATGATTCCTGTCCTCATATGCTTGCACATGATGCATCACACCTGGATTGGGCTAACAGTGCAATCCTAAACAAGTCTACGCAGAACCTACTCAGGTATAATGAATGGAATTTGCTCATAATTAAGATTTTATTTAACATAGAAGATAAGGTTCTTTCAACACAGGCTTCCCTCACACTCTGAACTGAAAACTCTTCCCTCAGCAATAGAGCTCTAATATAACTTCCCTCACAGATGTTGTTGGCCAATCAGAGCACTTGGAGCAGTCTGTCACTCAATCTCTCTCCTTCAGTGAAAAATTAACCCTCCACTTACTGGTTTTCTGTCATCTCAGCACTTGGAACCTTACTTTTATAGTACAATCCATCCTATCTACATTTTCACTTTTGGCTATAACCTATGCACTAACTCTTATTTATCTTACCTTCTCTTTAGCTGTATATTAAAATTGGTAGTGGATCATTATTTGTTGGTATGCCCTTTGTATATGTAGATAAAATATAGATGTCTGGATGACCTTATTGCTAGAATTAATTATTGTCCTCTGAATAAAGAATCTTAAATATTTGATCACAGGGAATTATTAGTGTGACCTATAGAAGTTGTTCCATTTGTGAATTTAGCTGCTAGCCCTAAATCCTTCTTTTGGGAAGTTTACATAAAATCATGGTTTAATGATAACCCAAGAGAAATGTGATTTAATAAGAGGACCTGAACATTACTTTATATAGCAGGAATATTCAATTCTAATAACTGTGGTTTTATCCAGTGATTTCAACGTGGTTGTGGAATTTTCAGACTGTGTTGTAAAGGTTAATTGCTGAATCAAGATTAAATCTAACCTAAAAAATTGATGGGAGAGATTAACATCATAATATCCCTTTTTATCAACTGCTTTGTTCTTTGGGGTCATGACTGAAACTGCTGCTGAGAAAGTTGTTAATTTCCACATTCAGTGCCCGAGCATAGTTTTCTGGGTCGGTGTGCGTGGCCCAGGGGCAGCAAATAGGGATAAAATAATCCTTGGCTAACAAAATATTGGGAATGAATAAATGGAGCTGATCTTGGATAAATTATAATCTACTTCAAGCAGGTTCTCTGCAGAGGCATCAGTGTAACCTCATTTTATGGGTTTATGGGGCAGAACTTGGAATGGATCTTGCAATAATTCAAAGAGAATAAAACATTTTGACTTTTCACTTATTGTATCCTATTACAAAAACACATAACAGTAATGTTTTAGAGTCTTCTCATGAACTTCTCCCTCCTGTACACCTTGCCACCCCCAAAGCCCATTTCTTGTTGGTGGCCTAAGAAGTCTCCAGCTGAACCCTCCATGCACAAGCTTCCAAGACACAGATTCCAACTGAACTCCCCGTTAGATAATAGAGCCCTGAAACAATAATTCTAAAATTACAATTTAGAACAAAAGTCTCCCTCCTTTACCAATTTCCATATACACATAAACAAGTTGTTAAGAGGTTTAAGCTCCCCACCAGGGCAGTCTTGCTTACCTCTACTTTCCACACATACTGCACTCTTCTGATCTAGAGGTCCCACCCCTTCCTGGTTCAATCCATTACTAGCTAGAGGCTACATAGATAGCGGGGCAATGACCAAGCCTGGGAATAGAGGGAAGGGGGAGAGATGGAAAAGCAAAGACTGGATGTTGCAAGCAAGTGGCCTAGCCAAGTCATGGAGTCCATGGTGGGGGGCTACATGACACCCAAGCTGTTGTCTTGACAGTATCTACAAATTCATGACTAATGGAATAATTAAATAATTACATATTACTGCACTGAAGTTTACTCTGGTTGACTTCACTGAGAAACTCAGAACATAATCATTTAGCATAGCAATTTTGGTTCTAGGTGCTGGTGTTAACCTTTAAAGCCATATGCAGTCTGGGCCCAGTATATCTGAGGGACTGCTTGGCTGACTATACCCCCCTGAAGGTCATTGCACTCTTCTAATAGGCTGATGATCCCTGGCCCAAGAGAGGTATGGCATGACCTCAAGGGAGCAAAAATAAATCCACAGGATTCCAGCATATCTTGGTGCAAAAGTAACACCTTTGCCATCTTCTGATGGCACACCATATACTGGAATATTTTCCTCAGGTTAATTCAGAATTCTATTTATTTATTTATTTTTCACATGTACAACTGGTTCCTACCTATCAGCCAACATTTGCATAAATCGTAGACTTACTATGCATATGATCTGATCAGATCTCCAAGAAAGCAAAATGTATCAGCAAACTAGACCTCTGTCACCTGTTGAAATGATTCATAACTTTAGCATCCCCTCTTCTTTTGTTAGTTTGCTGATACTTTTTGCTTTCTTGGGTGGTCAGATAATATGCATAATGAAGCCTGTGTTTTAAATCGTTTACTTGGTAAGAACTGTGAATAGCTTGTTGTTATTGTTAGGTGCGAAGTCGTGTCCGACCCATCGCAACCCCATGGACAATGATCCTCCAGGCCTTTCTGTCCTCTACCATTCCCTGGAGTCCATTTAAGTTTGCACCGACTGCTTCAGTGACTCCATCCAGCCACCTCATTCTCTGTTGTCCCCTTCTTCTTTTGCCCTCAATCGCTCCCAGCATTAGGCTCTTCTCCAGGGAGTCCTTCCTTCTCATGAGGTGGCCAAAGTATTTGAGTTTCATCTTCAGGATCTGGCCTTCTAAAGAGCAGTCAGGGCTGATCTCTGAATAGCAGGAATATGTAAAAGACTTAAACTTGTTCTATTTCCCACATAGTCACTCTTATGAACTTATGATTGGACAGCTGGATAGACTGCATGTCAAATTGTCCTTGGCTGCCGTATGGGAGCTTCATCTGATACTGATCAGTGGCTGCCTTCTTGATGAAGAAGCCCGTGTTTTGGGCCTAGGGATATGAGAACAGTTCCTGTCCAATGTCCTCTACATGCAATGTCCCCAGTAAAGTCCCCAGTAAATTCTCATGGATTCTCACTCACATGTGAAACTCAAAGAGTTCCAATACCTTTTTCTGTTGGTTAGCAAAGTAATAGATATTTGATGGTGCATGCTTCGATTTGTCTAATTTTAAATTGATGAATCTTTAGTACTTAGTAAACTATTTATTGTACAGTTTTTTTAACTGATAATCTGTTGTGAGCCACCTCAAGACTTCTTGGATAGGGGTAGCCTATAAATGTAAAAATAAGACGGATAGATGGACAGATGGACAGACAGACAGACAGACAGACAGACAGATGGAAAATCCACATGGAGTATAAGGACTATAAGCCTATGACAGAAGGAAATGTCCCTTCTTATTTTATTGACTTGACAAACCCCTGCCTTCGTGTTCCTTTCACTTGTTATCAAGTTGTCGGTGCTCTGGCAAAGAGATGAGGCTCTAAAAATATGACAAAGTGAGAAAGGTAACAATCTTGTATCACTTTACAATGCTGAGAGCACTAGGTTCCACTGTGTTACACATTTTTCATATGGAAACCCTCAGTCAGAATCTGGCATAAATACCTTACACGTTCCTGGAACTCCTGGAGGCATTCATAAGAGAATGTAGGTTATATATCTGTTTGGAACAATCCAATTTATATAAGGCAATGAAAATGGTACTCTGTAAGGAAGCCAGGAATGATTGATCCATACACCAAAGGGGGAGGGGTGTCAGAATACTTTTCATTTGCAAAATGAATCTCTAGAGAAGTATTGGGGTTTAATTCTTCTTTTTTGCATTTGGTTAAATTGCCAGTGGCATCATAAGCCCAGACAAAAAGAAATCCCTTGACAAAGCCTGTTCCTAACCAATATTACAGAGCTCACACATAGAGCTTTGCATGACTCCCACAGCAGTGAAGGCTTTTAAAAATTGTTTCACAACTGCAGTGAAATGTCTCTCTCTTTTTAATATTATTATATTTCAGTGGGTTTTTCACACTGCAATTGAGTTGGAATACCTGATCTCCTTTTGTTCTGGTGTGAGAAAATTATAGGGCCATGTTTCAATCATGGTCAATGGAGACAGCTGGGCTGAGACTTTGAAAATACTAGCAGGATTCAGCGGGTGCTGGATTCTTTACTCCTTTACAGGAAAAGTAGCCAAGGCCATGTGCCCAATGCCTCTGTTTTCAAAGCAAAAAGGTTTTCCAATTGTTCTAATTGGTTATTTTTGAATAAATCATAAAAGCAAAGGGATTCTCTAGCTGGAAAAGTTCCAGGGTCCATCTCACTCATTGCCCCCTCTAGAAGCAGTTAGCCAAGACAATTAGATCTTGGCAAGCATAGCCACTCCCTGTGATTAGCTGTCTGAAAGTGAAGGTTCCATGGTCAGTCATGAGTGATACAATATCATACACTTTGTGCCAGCAAACATCTGTCTAGAACATTTTTATCCCATTCTCCAGGCTGAGCATTCCCAAGTCATAGGGCTTGGTCCCCATGCCCCAGAGTATCCTTATCACTGTCCTCTGAACCCTCTCAATTTTGTCTGTGTCCTTTTAGAAGTCAGGCCTCCAGAACTGCACACAGTACTCCAAGTGAGGTCTGACCAATGAGGTATTCCACAGACTATGACATCTTGTGATTTTGATGTGATGCCTCTTGATGCAGCCCAAGACTGCATTTGCTTTCTTTACTGCTGCATCACACTGTCTGCTTATATTTAGCTTGTAGTCCACAAGTACCCCAAGTTCACACACACTGCTACTCACAAGTATATCTCCTATCTAGTATGCATGCTTCTCATTTTTGTGACCCAGATGTAGACCCATGCACTTATCCTTATTGAACTGCATCTTGTTTTCATTTGCCTACTTTTCCAGTGTGTTCAGATCTTGTTGAACTCTATATCTTCTGGGGTGTTCACTATTCCTCCCAATTTGGTGTCATCTGCAAATTTAATCAATGGTCCCTCCATATCATTGATAAAAATGTTGAAAAGTACTTAACCTAATACCAAGCCCTCTGGCACTCCACTGCTCCCCTCTCTCCAATCTGATGAAATACCATTGGCAACCACTCTTTGGGTACATTTTTCTAGCCAGTACCCTATTTACCCAACCATCCCAAAATCCAGTCTACAGTCTTCCGGCTTACCCATCAAAACATCATGGGGAACTTTGTCAAAAGCCTTACTGAAATCCAGGTAAACAGCATCAGCTGACTTTCGATGATCTAATAAGCCTGTCATTTGGTCAAAGAAGGAAACCAGGTTGGTCTGACAGGACCCACTGAAGACAAATCCTTTCTTTCCCCTGATCAACAAACTGTCCTTCAGATGTTTGCAAACTACCTCCTGTAAACATCTGAAGGAAAAATTTTTGATATATTGAGGAATGGGAGGGGCAAAATGTTGGGATTTGAACCCATGTGATAATCTGGGGGAAGAGGTCATACAAACAGGAATAGGACAGTCAATTGATCCCCAAATCTTTTCAATTTGCAGGGTGGAAGAAGCTAGATGGCATCTTGCTGGTGATTTCAGGAAAGCTTCCATTGACCAACAAGGGGACTGGAAAATAGTGATTATAAAATCCCATGGCACAAAGGTAGAAAAGGGGGCATTTTAGGTTGGTGATGGAAGAGCAGGCATTGCCATGTAAATCAGACAAAGGGCAGGCTGCCCTTACAAAAACCCCAAGGTAACGGGAAACCTTTAGAACATTAGCTTCTCTGTTAAAGAGCCTACCTTAGATTAAGACCAGATAGTATTGGGAGGAGATAATGATGCAGGAATGCATTTTTACATATCTTCTTTGTCTGCCTTGCTGTGCAAAGTAGGTGTGTGGTATTTTCTCTTTTAATACATTATTTGCTATATTAAACACTGGTATTAGGTCCCTGTACCACATAGTCATAATGGTTTGTACACACTGTTGTAAATGGGCTCCTGGGCACAGAAGCTATCATTAGCCAAATCGCTATTTCTTTGAGAATGTGCGGTAATCCATTTTCATAGTAATTAAATAGTAGGAGACTTGGGCCCTAAGTGAGGCCTTAATTGGCAACATAAAAGGGAAGATGGGAGTGCTGGCCCTCTTGGAGGGCAATTCCAAAAATGACCAAATGGTGGCAGCATACCAAATAAGTGGAAGATAAACCCCTCTGAGGGTTGAGGGAGCCATGAAAGTGGTGCATCACCAGGCAGACCATCAGGACAGATGCTGGTGCCTCAATTCCTTGGAGACCATAACAGAGAAGCAGTCTTGGGTTGCTCCACCACACCTAACATCGCCTGAAGGCACTCCCATTGGAGGAACCGTTTAAACTGTTCAGTGGTGGTCACTGAGGCCATTATCATGTATGATATATTTTTTTTGTTCTGTCCTACTGCTTCAAACTAATGGGATGAATCCAACCATGCTCTATGGAGACAGCCAAGAAGACTTTCTCCAATTTCAGAAGCTCTTCTTCTGATGGAAGAGCAACTTAATTTGTCTTGCCAATTCTCTAGCACAGATGTAGTCAACCTTTAGTCCTCCAGATGTTCATGGACTACAATTCTCATGAGCCCCTTCCAGCATTCGTTGGCAGGAGCTCATAGGAATTGTATTCCATGAACATCTGGAGGACCACAGGTTGACTACCCCTGTTCTAGCAAGTACCAACTATCAAAGCTTTGTAAATGAAAATGGCCCCCCTGGCCAAAGGCAATGAAATGACCAGCTCATACCTTGGCTAAAATCTCAAATGTAGGGGTGAAAGCCAGCTTGGGGTAGTGGTTAAGAATGGCTGCTTCTGATCTGGTGAGCTGTGTTTGATTTCCCACTCCTCAGCTTGCTGGGTGACCTTGAATCAGTCACAGTTCTCTCAGAGCTCTTTCAGCCTCACTTGGCATCTGTTGTGAAGAGAGGAACGGTAGATGAAGTAAGCGCCTTTGAGACCCCAAGTATTAAAAATCAGGTTACAAAAGAACAGCTCTTCTTAAGTGAATGGAAATTCTCATAGGCAAATTACCTTAGCAAAATGCAGTAATGCTGCTAAAATTCCTGTATTTACAATGGGTTTAAGTATCTAATTCAATTATATTGCTCTTCCTGCAGTTCAGTTTTACCACAAAGTATCATCTAGAGAAAGGAAGAAGATATAGCTGACCCATGACACTGTGAACTATGAATAGTCCACCCATTTTGGGATGTCAGTTGGGATTATCTTAGTGTCAAAAGAGACATAATAGAGCCAAAATAATAAAGATTAAAACATGAAGTGACTTCTTAGTCCCTGTGAAAATTCAAAGCCAAAGAGCAGAAATATTTAGAGACCAAAACAGAATTTATACCATTGTGTTCATTCTCCAGGGCTTTTAGACAGATGTATCTCAAGAAAATTATATTTAACTTTTGTTGGGAAAAAATAGACCCTTGTTGTACTCTGACAGAAGCTGGGGGGTGGGGGTGGGGATCTTGACAGCAAATCAGTAGCACAACTTTCATCCTGTCTCTTTTTGTTGTGCTATCTGTATACACTACTCAAAACAAGTAGATTGAGTCTACAATACTGTGCTGCAAATGCAGGTATTTTAACATCTAGCAACCAGAGAGCTTACTGTCATGCGATACTACTTATTTAAATTCCTCCTGGAAGAAGAATGACTTGAAAGCTGCGTAAGAAGCGTTGGTTCGGTAGCTTGAAAAATCAGTCCTTTGATTACTTGATTTCTTTACACATTTCAGCAGCTCTTCCAGGGTGTCTGTCAATATGACAGAAGCAATCTTGCTGCAGTGAAGCTTTATTAGAAAAGCAACTCTAGTACTCAAACACTTTTTGAAAAACCCTTTCTGAAGATTATTTAGCGTCTTGATTAGTTCCCTTCCTGAGGAACAGACTCAAGATTCTGTGGCTTTAGCCAACATAGAAAAGCTGATTTCCTAGCATTGAACACAGTCGAGTTCTTCTGAATTAATTTCATCCCATTCGTTCTGGTCTGTCCCTCTGGGGCAAGACAGAACAATTCTGCTCCATCCTCCATATGGCACCCTTTTAAAAACTTGAAGATGGTTATCAGATCCCCTCTCAATCGTCTCCTCTACAGGCTAAACAGACCAAGCTCCCCCAACCTTTCTTCATACGTCTCGGTCTCCAAACCCCTCACCATCTTTGTTACCCTCCTCTGGACATGTTCCAGTTTGTCAACATCCCTCTTCAACTGGGGTGCCCAAAACTGAACACAGTACTCCAACCGAACCAGAGCAGAGTAAAGCGGTACCATCACCTCCCATGATCTGTGTATAATGTGATGACTTTGTATTTTGGAAAGCTGTAATTTCATCTCCAAAAACCAAGAAGGAATGAACAATATGATTAGCAATATGAACCAAAGGAGAAGAAAACACAATAACAACACATAGCTTTTTCTATGTTCCCAGGGAGTCACCCACAGGCTGCTGGGGCAGTTGCGTCCACCTCCAGCCAGCCCTCCGCGGGTGTCAATGAGCAGTAAGTCTCAGGCACTTCTTTTGCAAAAATATTGGGAATTTTGGTGCCTTCCATCTAAACATCCGGAAGTTCCTGACAGTTACAGCAGTTTCTCAGTGGAACAGGCTTCCTTGGGAGGGTGGTGGGTTCTCCATCTTTGGAAATCTTTAAACAGAGGCTGGATAGCCATCTGAAGGAGAGGCTGATTCTTAGAAGGTTCAAGGGGGTGGCAGGTTACAGTAGATGAGCGATTGGGATGCGAGTGTCCTGCATAGTGCAGGGGGTTGGACTAGATGACCCATGAGGTCCCTTCCAACTCTATGATTCTATGATTCTATGATTCTGTGATTCTAAAAAGTATACTTAGTTAAGTATAAAAAGTATAAATAGTTAAGGGACTCAGGTAACAGTGCACTAGGCTTCAGCAAATAAAGAAATTATATGTGTTTATGTGTGTGTGAGTCACATCACATTCTTAACAATCTCAAGTTGTTAGAATTATTAACTGTTTTCCTCAAGAAATTAAAATGTAGAGTATGAGCTTCCAGCTCAGTCAATTATAAAATAACAGTGAAGCATGCTTGAGAGACGCTATTGAAAGAGGAAGCTCTAATCAGCCAGCCAAGGATATACATTTCTTAGCCAAATCTCTATACAAGCTATATCAAAGACATTTTTGTATTGCTGCTGTGGTGTCCGTTTAATTCCCAGCTTAATTTTTCTTCCTTTTCAAAATTTATGTAATGATCAACTTATTTTCAAAGTGATAATTTGCATATATTCATGAGACAACTCATTCCAAGTGGTTTATCAGGAAGCAGATTATTATTGCAAATATAATACATTCCATGAATAATTTGTTTTCCATTGTTATTTGAACATATGCAGCATGATTTCAGATACCAGGTAGCTTGGAGGATGCTTCTTTCCAGCTGTCTTTGTATACCTCCTTATCCGATCTTGCCATAAAAACTCATTGCCTATGAAGCCTGCAATCTACCTCTTAAATGTCTTTGTATGCCCCATGTACATGACTTTTTCAGGCAGGCTTTCTCAGCCACGGTTTCATGAAACACCGGGATTTTTCGATGTCCCCAGTAGGGTTTTACTGATTGGGTGATATGACCATATATAGTCAGGTTAACCTCCCCCCCCCCAATGGCCAGTGATGGACCTGGAGGAGGTGGGAAGGGGAGGGTAGACAAATCCTTGCTGGCCAAGGCTCATCACATGTGCTAGTGATTAGAGTCCAGAGAGGAAAGTACTCTTATTATAACTGAACTGCCTGGGATGGGGCAGTAGAGTGGCATAGAGTGCCCCAGCCCTGTTTCTGCAGACACTGCAGGCTCCTGTTGGTGAAGAAAAACAAACTGATAGCCAGCCCAAAGTACAAGGATGGTTCTGTTCAGAAATCAACTGAAAATGGAAACTGAAGATGGAACAGAGTTGTTTTCTGTGGGCCCAGAGGGTTGGTCCAGAACCAATGGGTTTAAATTAATTCAAAAGAATTTTTGGCTAAATATCTGGAAGAAGTTCCTGACAGCTAGAGCAGTTCCTCAGTGGAAAAGGCTTCCTAAGGAGGTGGTGAGTTCTCCTCCTTTGGAAGTTTTTAAGCAGAGGCTGGATGGTCATCTGACAGAAATGCTGATTTTATGACCTTAGGCGGATTGTGAGGGGGTGGGCAGGAAGGGATGTGCCAGCGTTTGTCTCTTGTAGCCCTTCCTTGCATACCCAGGGAATTGCTGGTCACCACTGTAGGATGGTAGGTGAATTTCCTCCAAGCCAGGCTGGATTCTGGAGATTTTTGGTAGGGAGAGGATCACTTGGGCATGAAATTGGGGTCACTATGACCGGGGAAGGCACTGGCAAGGCCACCCTGTATTGAGTCTGCCATGAAAACGCTGGAGGGCGTCACCCCAAGGGTCAGACAAGACTCGGTGCTTGCACAGGGGATACCTTTACCTTTACCTTGCAAGTGTGCAGGGCATGAGTTCCTAAATTGTTCAGGAGTGGACTAGATGACCCTGGAGGTTACTTACAAATCTATGATTCTATGATTTATGTGCTGTCACTTCCTATTTTGTGGGAGTGGCCTGGTGATGTCACATCCAGTGGGGGGTGTCTGGGTGATGCAACTTCTGGAGATATGTGACTTCTAAGGATGTGGCAAGAAGATGTGGCCTGCTGACATAATCTCTAGGGTTTCTTAAAACCTGAAGAATGTTTCCGAGGTTTCTCAATGGTAAAAAAGTTGGGAAAGGTTGCTCTAAGACCATTGACTTCAATGGACTAAAAAGGGTGTAATTGTACTCAGGAGGGCACTGTGAGTCTCTTCAGTTTTTCTGCACCAACCTGCTGAGCAGGAAGATGGTAGGGAGGGGTGTTGCCAACAACCACACAAAGATGGGTTGTGTGAATGCGCTCTTCACATACCTCCATTCTATTTATTATTAATTCCACAGTGGGGATGTTTTTTCTTGCTCCTGCAGTGATGCAGCCATACTTGTGCCCCCCCACCTACCCACCCTCTCGCACACACACGCCATATTGCCTTCACAGAACTAAAAGTTCCATGAATGCAAGGAATGGGGTGATTTCTGAGCTATAGAATCAACCCAGAATCTGTGGATTCATTTCTTCGAGTACAATCACCAGGAAAGTCACCAGGGATAATGCAGAGCAAGTCATTCCAAAAATGCAACTGTTTGGGGATTCGTTTAAGAATGCATTGGCTGTGAAGAGATTAGAGCCACACGTTTATTAAAATAGCCCTTGCGTTGTGAGTCATCGTGGCTTTTCTTCTTTCAAGCCCTAACACATTTTGTTTTATGACACAGTTATTTCCCTTTTATTGCTTTTGCAATGTTCCAGGGATTTCTGACCGTCCCCTGCCTCTTATTTTAAATTGATTTTTGCCACCTTTTCCCTCTGTCTGTTCCATGTGACTGCCAGAAATGTCCCCCGGAAACTTCCTACCAAGACCAGAATCAACACATTAGGAAGTGTTCTCTCTCTCTCTCTCTCTCTCTCTCTCTCTCTCTCTCTCTCTCTCTCTCAGACCGTTTCCTCATTGGAGGTTTCATGCCAGGCTGCAGGCTGGAGTTTTAGTCATGGCAGGTTGCCCCACTTCTTCCATTACCCACACGGGGGAGCATTTGGCCCGGTGTGCCTCATCCGCCCCCGATTTGTACTCCTGCATGGGAGCTGGGGCAGTGAAGTCCCCAGTGCGTATACGGTCTCATAGACACATCCACACACACACAAGCCTAGGAACCATCAGACTCATTCATTTGGCAAAAGCCCTGCTGTGTCATTTAGTTCAGGGGGCTTCTTGCTTAGTTGCTCTGCCAGGTGATATTGGCACTGGCAGTAAATGGTGAAACTGGTGAACATAATGGTGGCCTACGTCCAGTGTCTCTGCTTTCACATGGATGCCCTTTGGACTAGAGAAAGCCTTCTCACTTAGCTGGGTGGAGGGGGAGGATACAGCTCACTATATGAGGCTACCAAAATAAGACACTGGCATCTCAGCTAGTAATATCTGATTGGCCACACAGGCAGTGCAATTCTAAGCAGTTGCACTCTTCTAGGCCCATTGACTTAGGTGGATTTAGAAGAGGGCACTTCTGCATAGGGGTTGCACTGTTTGTTTCCAAGATCATAGGAAGAAATGAAGTCTCTTGATCACACTTGGGACTTCAGACTGAATTATTGGGTGTTGAGGTTTGGAAACTGTGTCAACTATTCTTCTAACAGCAGCCTGAGAATGTCAGTGTGTGTGTGTGTGTTGGTTTCTACATTAGAGGCAAGGAGAAAAACAAACAAACCATCAAAATAGTGAAAAGGCTATGTGTAACAGTGGGTTGGATTCCATTGTTCTTTTCCACAAAGGACAGAGTCTTATTCTAGAAGGAAGATCATGAGAAAGACTCCTTAGGTTGAACCCATTGTTTCCCAAGCGTCTAATAGCTGAGGCACCCTTTCTATGTGTTATAATAATGGGCATCCACCTCATACTTATATTTGAAAAGATTTTTTAGGTTTTAGAGGCCCTCAGAAGAATTGATGTGTAAGTCTCTATCTTAAATATTGCTGGTGATTAGAAGGAAGAAAGCCTATGGGAGTGATTCATGCAGAGGCACAATAGGTAACTTCTGAGGGAAAGTAACAGAAGTGACTTAATGATCAAAAAGTTTTTCCAGAATTCTGCACCATCATCTGAGGCTCATTGAAAGAAAGCCAGGAAGAGCAGTGATTTTGTTCAATGGGCAATCTTCTCAAAAGATGTGTGTTTTGGATGTAAAGGAAAGTTTAACTGACCCTTGCAGCTTTCTTGTGGCTTCTTAATGTGTGTCCTAGCAAGCAGTTTGGTAACTATCCATTTCGCTCTTGATGTCTGGATGTCTGGCATGTTGTCCGGCTTCTGGGAATACCGTTACATCTGGGTGTCTATGGTATGATGACAGCTTAGGGGGTGGGTGAGTGGGAGGGGCTTTTTATGGGTTCTACATGAAATTTCTGTAACTTGTTGTTGACTTGTTTTGCTGTGAACCACCACAAGCCAGCTGGCACTGGGAGTGACAGCAGATAAGTTCAAGGAATAATTTTTTTAAAAAAATTTCTGTGCAAGATAAATGTGTTTGAAGCTAAGGCAAGATGTTTTCTGCTGGTTCTCCAGCTAATGCAGTGCAACAGTTCTTTCTAACTCTAGTACAAAGAGGACCAGGAAATGTTGCTGTTCATATTGCATTGGACAGTTACAGAAATGAAAGAGTGAACACCTGGAAGCTGCTTTCATTTGCAGCCAGAAGAAATGTCTCGATCAGATTGATGCTGAGCAATGTAATGCTTTATCCAAAGCCACGAGACACAGTAAGTTTCGCAGTCCTGCCCGCTAGCCTATCACTTATGAATCCCGTGTTCTTTGTAAATTAATGAAGGGTCAGAGATACCTTCAAACTACCTTTTCTAGCAATCTATCAATGTTCGCTTTAAGGTCTTCTTAATTGTCGCCTTACATGACAAACAGACATTCTTCCTTTATTTCTAGTCCTTTTTACTGAATATTCAGCTAGCAGAACTGGTGCATTTTTTAAATCAATGGACAATAGATCTTCTTCTGAGTCCCAGCTGAGTGTCCTACCATACCTTTCCTTCACCTGAAAAGCATACCTAACAGACATGACTGCTCCAGGTGGGGGATTCCTGGAGATTTAGGAGTCTGGATATAGCAGAGTTTGGGGAGCAGAGGGATCTCAGGGAGGTACAATGCCATAGAGCTTGCAATTTTTTCCCGGGAGTCTAATTTCTGTGGTCTGCAGAACAGTTGTAATTTGGGAAGAAATTGTTCTGCTGACAACCCCAGCTTTGTAGCACTTGCATGGTTAGCGACAACAGTAACTGCACAAGCGAAACCACGTATTCTTGAAAGATTTCTGTAATAACACTATAACTGTGAAATATGTGAACAGATCTTCGTACAAGCAGCTTTGTGTCAGATATGCTAGTCCACTTCCAAACTGCCAGCGTTATTGTGAGAGTAAAACAGGGGGAAAGAGAAAGGAGTTGTAAGTTGCTTTGGATTCCCATTGAGGTGGCAGGCAGGGCATAAATTAAGTAAACAAATAATAGGTTGTATCCGAAAGTTCCATTGTGCTAATGGTGGCGCCTTCTTCCAATGCAATGAATCTTCTCCTGAACCAAGGAACCACCTGTCCAAGAAATGTGCCTCTTCTGTTGGAATGAGGCCATTGTACCAGTAGCAGCAGCAGAAGAAGACTTGGTTCTTATATTCTGCCTTTCTCTACCAAAAGGAGTCTCAAAGCAGCTTACAATTGCCTTCCCTTTCCTCTCCCCACAACAGACACCCTGTGGGGTGGGTGAGGCTGAGAGAGCCCTGGTATTACTGCTCTGTCAGAACAGCTTTATCAGGGTTGTGGAGAGCCCAAGGTCACCCAGCTGGTTGCATGTGGGGGAATGGGGAATCGCCAGGTTACATGTTCACACTCCTAACCACTACACCAAGAAGGCTGCCTACATTACAGGAAGGTTCTGTGTTAGCACATTGCTTCAGTCTCAATAATAACATACAGATTCTCTTCTCCTCCATTTGTGTAATAACAACATAAAGAAATTAGAAAAGTGTTTTGAACATTCAAAGCACTTCTCAAAGCTGCTCAGTGATGCTTACACTAATAGAGCTGTAAAACAGGTTGAGTTTTATTATCTCCACAATGCAAAATTTTATGTTCTAGTCATGGGAAACAAGAATGAAGATTTATTTATTTTGGATTTATAGCAGGAAAACACAAATAAATAAATGATTATTTAAAATGTGAAGTAGAATATTGCAATGTTGGTGAGTAAGCTCTAGAAAAAAAACAATACAGTTTTTGCTTGACATTGAAGAATCTCAGATTGGGATCCTGTTTTTCCCCCCTAATCACATCTTCTGCTTTGAGAGGCCATGTAATTAAATGTGTTGATAAAATATTTACAAATTCCTGTGAAACATTTAAAAACGTAGGCTATTCATATTACACCCTTAAGTATGCAGAGTAGAGAACAAATCACAAAATCCTTGAGATTAGACTGACTTTATAACCGCAGAGCATTACAAGCAAGCAGTGCATGTTGCAAAAGATTAAAAGCAAGAGAGGCAGTCTGTGATCTGAAGCCATAATGAGTTGAATAAGGGTTAATGAAGTGAAACACATTCAGGATGGCTCAATCTTATGGGTGAAGTAGGCAGGGAATCCAGACTAAGGCAGGAACATGGTGTTGCACTGACAAAAGGGTGTACAAAAGATTCAGTATATGGATCCAATCCATTGTGTTAATTTCTTTCTAGGGCATCATGCTTTGCATCACTTTTAAGAAAAATTCAATTTTGTGGAAGCTTTTCAGCTATGTGTCCTTGCTTCCACACATGTTGGGCAATACACTTTCAATGCACTTTAGAAGGAGACTTTCCTGTTTTACACAGGAAAATCCAGCTGGAAAAGTATACTGAAAGTGTATTATCCAATGTGTGTGGAATAGGATTGAGTCAGTTTCTTATGATGCACTTTACATGAACAGGATTTTGAAGACAGTTGTGAACTTCAGTTACTTGAGAATATAATAATTTGTAGAGAATGTATCATGCTGGCTGTAAAACAATGACCCTGGTTTCCAATCAGGGTTGCCAACTTCAGGTGGCGGCTGGAGATCTGCTGAATTGTGGCTGGTCTCCCGACTAGAGATCAGTTCTCCTTGAGGCTGGACCCTATGGCCTCTAAAGTCCCTCTACTCCTCAAACCCAGAGGCTCCACACTAAAAATCTCAAATTTTCCAAACCAGACCTAGCAAATTGATTTCCAGTTCATTTCTGGGTACACTTCAGAGTGCTGTCTACTGTTAATGTCTACATGATCTGGGTTCAGGGCATTTGAAGGATTTCCCTTTCCCATGTGAACCTGTTCTTTGTTATTTTGATATATTTACCAAACTAGTAAGCGTGGCAGAAAATTGTGATATGTTTGGACATGCAGAAGCATTGGAACTGGGAAAAATAAGGCTGCAGGGCAGAGTTACGCATGCAGAGTTTCTCCAGATTAAGTCAATTTAAATCATCAAACCAGACTAATTCCAAACAAGATTGCAATGCTGGACCCCAAATAGACTGTTGGCAAATGTCTACACAGATGGGATGTTCTACTCCCATTAGCTTCTTATAAAGTTTGTAGGACATATTTTCTGTGCTGCAGACTCTATCTCATCTGTTCCTGCAGAAATGAACATCCCAAGAGGAAAGAGTGGCCAGAAAATATATAGATGGGAGTTGAAGAAAAAGGCTAGTAATAAGAGCAGATGGTAGAAAGTTTGCTAAGCAGCAGATGGAATAAATGCATATTAACAAATGGATCTTTTTTCCCCCCTTTCTGGTATGGGCTGCAATAATATCCAAAAAATTAGTAATTATAACTTCAAGAATTCAAAAATCAATGCATATTTCCAGTAACATAGATAGGGTTCACTTTTTAAAAAAGGAACAACTGTGTCTCTTTCTCCTTTGTATAGAGATCATTAGCTTGGGATATTTTAACATTAAAAGGTCAAAAGTATGATTACATTTTAACCTTAAAAACCAGCATGACAGATGAGAATCTACTCCTCCTCCTTGCACTCCTCTACCTAGACCAGGGTTAGTCAAACTGCAACCCTGCCAGCATTCGCTGGCAGGGGCTCATGAGAATTGTAGTCTATGGACATCTGGAGGGCTGCAGTTTGACTACCCCTGACCTAGACATTGAGGGAGTCTCCAGCTTGAGTTTTAAGCTTATAGACAAAACAAAGAACAAAAAAACCCCAAGCATACCTGAGGCTAAGAGAAACCCCTGTGTAGAAACCAGAACTAGTTTATCCTTACTGCTACTGTGACACTAGTCCTAATGAAATCTCAATGTGATCTGATAGAGGTCATTTCTCCTGTTTGTGTACCTGTATGATACCTGCAGAAATCTATTCTTCTTAATATTATTATCTAAGGTTCTGCATCCCTGTTTTGCTCTCCATCTGATCGCTATAAGCAGCTCTTTGTGTATAACAACAGCCTGAAGAAAACATGAAAAAGAATAGTAGGAAGTTTTCTTTGTCCTTCACCTAGTTTTGCACAAAGATCAATGGATTGTAGACAATCCGGAGGCCGCAGACCAGCCGCCTTTGATCTAACTAACCACCTTCTAAGAATTTTCTTTGAAGAAAATATACTAGGAAGGAGGAATGCACTCTGTTTTTTAAAAACTGACACTTTTCTTTAAAAAGGAAAATATTCTAAAAATGGCAAAATATTGATGGAAGGACAGTGGGCGATTGTCATAAATATATTCTCTTTGTCAGCTATATAAATGCTCATGAGGATAAGTAAGCAAGTAGGCATAAACATATTTTTAAAAACTTTTAAAACTTCTCTAGTATTGTTACATAATATATAAACCTGAAGGAAGGATCAGGAGCCCCCATAAACTTAAATGGGACTCAAGCCATATTGAAATTCAAAAATAACAAAATATTTTCTTTAACATTGAAAGGGAAAGGTCAAGTGAAATCAAAGGGTGAAAATTCCAGAGTAAACTCAATATCAATAATCTTAGTAATAATACTCTCTTTAAATTCAGGTATCCAAACATTTTGATGCAAATGACAATCATTCTTGTTTGGCCAGTGTTTTTTTGTTTTGTTTTGTTTTCTTTTTAAGTTTACTATCTGACAAGAAATGTTTGCTTCTTTTTGACCGTTTATGCACTGGGAACTTCACTGCCCCACCTCCCATACAGGAGTACAAATTGGGGATGGATGAGGTGCACCGGGCCAAATGCTCCCTCATGTAGGTACAGCAAGAAGTGGGGCGACCTGCCACAACTAAAACTCCAGCCTGCATCCCAGCATGAAACCTCCAGTGCATAAACGGTCTTTGTGAAAAAGAATCCACTGTGTTCAAGCTACATGGCTCCACTACTTTTATGCTATTCAGTTTTACCACTGATTGTTAGGAAATGTTAAATGTGCCCCTGATGGGTCTGCTGTTGAAATTAGAAACTGGCAAGAAATAACATTCTCTGAAGACATCTTTACTGCAGTGTGAATGCAGCTGACATTTTGTGTCTGTTCCATGCGTTGTCCTCAAAGGAAGGGAAGAAGAGTCCAAAAATCACTCAAAAATGTGTCACACTGGGCCATCTACATGAGGTTGATCAGAATTTCCTTTTACAGTTATAGCCTATCGTCTTGTATTTTCACAATAGTCTTATACATTTAAGTTCTCGAAAAGCCCTTTGAGAGAGTGTCAAGGCTTGCTGATTTGCTAATTAATGGAAGGCTGTCCATTCAAGCTGTGTCAAAAACTCCTATCAGTGATTTGCCTGCTCTGTATTAATTAAAGAATGACTTAACCTCTAGTAATTAGTTTAGACAGATATCAGAGTAATACTTTCTGATATCAGCCATAAGAAAAATGTTACTAAAAAAAAAAAAACATCCTCATGTATTCAGACATGACCTTCACTAGAATAGGTCAGTCAAATGGTGCTTAATCAACTGAAAGTTTACTTTGACTGATTCTGCACAGATGGAAAAGGGCACTCATACGGAAGCGGGACCATTCTTGCTTTTTTTCTTAAGTGTCCTAAAAGTTGGATACATTCACCATTATTACGTGTCTCACCTATAACATAGGGGCCTTCTGGTATTTATTTCCTTATATCCCACTTTTCTTCCCAGTGGGGAAGCTTACAAAATTTCCCCTTCCATCATTTGATGCTGACAAACAATCCTGTAAGGTAGGTTAGCCTGAGAATGTGTTACTGGCCCAAGGCCATAGAGCAAGCTTCCATGACAGAGCAGGGATGGAAATATTGGTTTCTCATGCCCTAATCTGACATTCTACATACTACACAATGCTGGTAAAACTCTGTTAAACAGATGTAGGGCACATCTTTCCTGCATGGACCAGGTAAGAAAGCATAGATGGGCACAGTAGAGAGGAAGAGGTTAAAGGAAGAATAAATTTATAAATATACACACACACACACTCCATGTCATGCCCTTTCTCTTTTTTGTAGAGGTTAGAAGAGGAGAAAAATACTCAGCCCACAAGAATATGACATTCTACAGTGATCAATATTTAATGGCGGAAATAACAAGGTGGTTGAAATGCTTTAAGTTTTATCCTGCCTTATAGGAAGGTTCTTACGTATGTCCAGGAGCCGTGTTTATACACCATTTGAGGAAAATAACCATGGAAAGTTATTCTGCCCCATGCAGGTCTGATGGAACTTGGCATTTTGGAAATCAGACCTGGACACGGGGTGTAATTGAAGTCATTTCTGTCTTCTGCCTTCAAACAGATGCCGTTAGAACCAGAAATAGCAACACTAATTTCACAAACATGACAACATTCAGAGCTTTTCAGAAACAAAGCTACCATGACTCAATACCCTGTGCAGAAGCTACCTTTTTACACCTTTTATTTTCAGTCTCTGGCAGTAACTGACCCCAGTTAAAGATAATTTGAATTGGCAGATTCTACTGGAACACTGCAACTGGAGGGCCAAAATTCCAAGCAGTTGCCTACTATAAGAGCATCCTTACAAACAGCTGTAAGGATCACCTTAGCCCATCACCTTAGCCCTTCTAGTGACACTGGAAGATAGAAACAGTCTATCAAAATCTCGTGTGTTTGAACTGTGCTAAAGTGGTTTTCTCACACAAATCTCCACCTTGTTGTACAATCAGCGACTGATAAGCCATGCATGCAGGATTCAGACCTTATATTTCAATATTCTAGTCTTTCCCCTTTGCAGAAAAAATCTCCCAAATCAAAATATTACAAAATGGGTAATTTTTTAATTTTCAGTGCTCAGTTTAAGGAGAGTTTAAGAGCAGGTGTTTTTCTGCTATACATTTCAAGCAGCTTCAGTACATGAATTGAGGGCACAAACAGATTCTTGTACTTCCAGAGTAAATGTCCTTTCTGTGCCCAATCAGACGCCCCAAATCCGCAGCTTAGGGCTGATCCTGCGTTGAGCAGGGGGTTGGACTAGATGGCCTGTATGGCCCCTTCCAACTCTATGATTCTATGAATCCCAAGCCCCACTACTCAGTGCTGGACACCTATAAGGTAAACTGTTGGGCTGTTAAAAGGCTGCCAAATATGGTTTTTCTTCCTTTTATAACAGAGACCCCAAATCCCTCAAACACTGTGGTGAAACAAAAGCTTAAAACCAATACAGTCCTATTCAAGGTCTAAGTTTTCATGTGCAAGCACACTTCCTCAGATACAATGGGGCGTATCAGCATACTGCCTTGGTATCTAAAGAAGTATGCTTGCAGACAAAAGTTTGTAACTTGAACAAAACTTTGCTGTCTTAAAGATTCCACTGGACTCAAACTTCGTTCAACTGCTTTGAACCAAAACGATCTAACCCACTTGAAACATCCTAGTGAACACAGTCAAAATTTATTAATTTATACCTGACCTTTCTACCCAATGGGGACTTGAGGAGGCTTACATCATCACACCTTCTCCTCCACTTTACCCTCACAAAACCCCTGTGGGTGAGGTTAGGCTGGAAGAGTATGACTGGCCCAAGAGCACCTAGCAAGCTCCCATGGCAGAAATAGGAATTTGAACCTGAGCATCCCAGGTATTAGTCATAGAATCATAGAATCATAGAGTTGGAAGGGGCCATACAGGCCATCTAGTACAATCCCCTGCTCAACGCAGGATCAGCCCTAAGCATCCTAAAGCAACGCAGGATCAGCCCTAAGCATCCTAAAGCAGAATAGTCCAAAACTATTAACCACCACACTACACTGGCACAGGCAGACTGAGAAGAAAGACCCATGCTTATATTCAAACAGTGAAAGAAGCATGCTTAAAATGGCAAAATCAGCAATTTATATTTAAAAGGCAGAAGGGCATTTAAAAGGCAGAAAGTAGAAAATGTTACAGCTGTTCCTTAGTGGAACAGGCTTCCTCGGGAGGTGGGAGGTTCTCCTTCTTTGAAAGTTTTAAAGCAGATGCTAGATGATCATCTGACAGAAATGTCATGAACTTAGGCAGATTTTGAGTGGGTGTGCAGGAAGTGATGTGCCAGTGTTTGTCTCTTGCGGTCCTTCCTTGCATACCCAGGGAATTGCTGATCGCCTCTGTGGGATGGTAGGTGAATTTCCTCCAGGCCAGACTGGATTCTGGAGATTCTTGGTGTGTGGGGGGATCACTAGGGCATGAAATTGGGGTCACTGTGGGTGTGCAGGGTCTGAGTTCCTGCATTGTGCAGGGGATTGGACTAAATGAGCCTGGAGGTCCCTTCCAACTCTATGATTCTATTAACAGTCATTTTCCAAGCAGAGTTCAAAGTTTCCTTACAGATTGTTCTCAGTTCCAGGTCTAGAACATGCAACTTCTCTGAAGTGAAGCAGAAGAGGAAATGCTGTGGTTATCTCCCCCACACACACACACTATAACTAAAGACATATTCTTAAATCTAGCCCTCTTTCCAAGCTTCCAAAAAAACCCCCAGAATTTAGTCCTTTGAGTAGACTAAAATCTTATATTTTGATTGTTTGCCAAGTACATCTTTTTAGGTAGAGAGAAATAGCCAATTAACAACCAGTCACAAGGAATAGGTACTGGAAAGTAATTCAAGCCAACTACCTAGTCATGAAAATACCATACCTCTGAAGTACCAGACCAATGGGCCATTGACACCTCTTGAGGACAGGCAAACCTGTTATCTGGGAGGGACTTCTAAATTTACAGCTGAGAAAGTCTGACTGAAATATTTGTGATAAAAAGGTTCTGTCAAACAAAAGAGAGAAGCTCTTTGGGCCCAGCATACAAAATGAGCTCTTAAAATAAACTAACCATACTAAAAAGAAAGCAATATGTATTTTTTTAAAAAACTCATAATTTTCTGTAGCTGAAGTTCACTGTTATAAGACAATATCTTTAGAACAACTCAACATAAAGATAAAAACTAGAAACGAAATAAATCTTACAGCATCTAATTAAATAAAACAGCCATAGAAACAGCAGGAAGTGTTTCACTTGACAAATGCTAGGGAAAATAAACCCATTTTGATTTGTTTATTAAAAGAACACAAGGTTGGTGCCCGATGCACCAACTTAAGAGATGTTATTCTAGAAGTGGAATCCAATCACAACACGAGACTGTATCCTTGGTCACAACTGACCTAAACTCTAAAATATACATTCTGTGATGAATGGCCATAGGTCCTGCTCTTTCTATGACCTTTTATGCACTGGGAACTTCACTGCCTCAGTTCCCGTCTAGGAGCACAAATCGGGAGTGGATGATGTGCACCGGGCCAAATGCTCCCCCATGTGGGTGCAGGAAGAGGTGGGGCAACCTGCCATGACTGAAACTACAGCCTGCAGCCTGGCATGAAACCTCCAGTGCATAAATGGTCTATCAGTCACCAGTCCCCTGTATTCCTACTTGGTGTATAGGTAATAGCCAAACAGGACTTACGGAATGCTAAAGGAGACCATGGAGGGAGTGGAGAAGACAATCCATTAAACTGTGAGCTTTGAGTCACGTAAGGTTTATACTTCCAGGGATTGAGACTGGAGGAATCATCTCTCAGGAGACTTTACAGGTCCCAGAGTTTGGCTTTTTAAGGATGCAGGCTAATCCACTGAATGCTTTAAAAGGTATGGTTTTATATCTCCATGGATTGACTGAAGCAATCCTGTCTCAGGAGACTTCATACATCTCCAAACCTGACTTTAGGAGAAAGCAGACTTATTTAGTGAACATTTTAAAAAGATTCTGTACTTGTCCCAGAGCTGTGATTCAAGGGAAAACTGCCTTAAATAACTGGAATTTTCAGAAGACGTTAACATGTGTATCATAATATTTTGAGGGCCATGGTTACCTGAAAACTAAAAGCTTGGCTGAAAATTGTTCTTTGCTGCTGGGAATTGACAACTGAAGTATTATTACTGAACGAGCTTAGTACACACTGAATTATATACTTGGATATGGTCTCAAGCCTCTTTAGTGAACAACCTTATTCTTATTTAAGAAAGTTCATCAAATTAATTTTTTAAGCTTACCTCATACCCGATCTGAAATAGCTACATTTAGAGGCCAGTTAGATTCGATGTGTAAAGTAGAGGTTAGGATAGCAACCACAATGGTCAAACCACCTCCCAGTCCCTCTATTCAAACATCATTTCAAACGTCAACCTTAACATATGCCAGACCATGAGTAGAGTTGCCAACCTCCAGGTTGTAGCTGGAGATCTTCTGGGATTACAACTGAGCTCTCAGCAAGACAGAGCAGTTCATCTGGAGGCAATGGTTGGCCTGGAAGATGGATTTAGGACACTGTACTCCAAGCCCCAAACTCCAGAGACTCCACCGCATATATCTCCAATTATTTCCCAATCCAGATTTGGCAACCCTAGTCTCCCTTAACAGCCAAGGTGCTATATTCTGAACCTTCCTTCAAAGGCAATGACATATATCCAAAATTGGAAAAAACAAACAAACATATATATCTATAGCAAGGTTATCTATATTTGTGGGGCCACATCTGGTACACACCACCTAAACTGATAAAAGATGCTGTGGTGGAGAGAAGCCATATGGACCATGCATCAGGCCTATATCACCACTGGTCCAGCAGGATTAAAGCATGGTCAGGACTGAAAACGGGTGGATTTATTGTGCGCAGGGTGGCCTTCCCACCCCAAGCTGGGACCCAATGGAAGATTGGGCCTGGCAAAGAGGATGGAGAGACAGCAGGTACTCACCTATCCAACAGACCATGCACTGCTAAGTTGTGGGGAAAGAATCAAGATGGAGTTTCCCGGTGCAGTTCTTGAGAAGGACAAGGAGGACTTCATCAGGCAGGGAATGCCCATCTGAAGATCCCAGGAACTGGCTGTAAGACTCCAAGGTAAGGCAGACTCTCCAAGGAAGATAGGCTCCAAACCTAGGAGGAAAAGCAGGACAGACTCTGCATGAAGGGGCAGGGCCCCATTATTGTACACTAACTATAATAAAACTTACCTGAGCCAATGATGAAGATAGGCTCAAGGAAAGCACTCTACTGAGAGCAAGCCCATCTCCTGAGGCTTTATTTATTTATGAGGCTGCCGCTCCTGGCCTGCCAGCTCTTAGCAGTTAACAACACAATACAATAAAATACATTTTAAAAACCCACAAATCCAGTCCCAGAAATCATAACCTACTCCCCTTCCTCCCCCTCTCCCCCAACCTGCTTAGACTCCAGTGATGTTATTTGAAGGGAGCAGCAGAGGAGGGGCAAGATCTCCTATCGGCCTGGCCTCAACCAAAAGCTGGGTGGAAGAGCTCCATGTAGAAGGCCCTGTAGAACCGTGTCAGCTCTGACAGAGCCCTTAGCTCTTCCAGAAGCTCATTTCACCAGACAGAGGCCCTGGCCCTACTCAACGCCAGGTGAACTTCCTGTAGGCCCAGGATCACCCTGAGCGTGGCGTAGGGAGAGAGATGGTCCCCCAAGTATACTGGGCCCAGGCTGTGGGTGGCCTTAACTGTTAACACCATAACCTTGAACCTGATCCATGCCAATGCAGCTGCCTCAGCACGGGCTGGATATAGGCCCTCCAAGGTGATCAAGTGAGGACACTAGCAGCTGCAGGCTTGACTGGAAGGAGTTCCAATGACACCTGAGAGATGCAACCTGGGCATCCAAAATAAAGACTGGATTGAAAAGCATCTTCAAGGAGCAAAACAGTTCTTTAATGGAAGTCGTAAATCCATCCAGCACAAATTGGAAATCAGCTCTCTGTTTAACTGACACTTCATCTAATGACTTCCTTATCTGGATTCAATTTCAGGTTTTAGTACTCACTGAGCCTTAGTGACTTCAGAATCCAGACCCCATTTATCAGTTAGCACACTGCTTCCACTTGTGGATTAGAGGAAGAGGAGAAATTAAAGAGCTGGGTGTCATTATATATTTATGACACCTCATCGCAAAATGTACTCCATAACCATTTCCATGTGGCAGATAAGCCACATATAATACTAAGCAGATAATACTAAGCAGAGTACCTTCCTTCTAAACCTACTGATTTCAATACTTAGAAGGGTGTAATTCTCCCAGCACCATTTCTGACCCTGCGTTGTTGAGGACTAACTGGAGCCAAGTGCCATAAATCCCTAACCAGGATAGCTGATCCAGAAAGTTGATGGCATCATAAGTCACTGAGAGGTCCTGAAGAATAAGCAGAGTCATGCTCCTCTGTCTTTTGATCAGTGTAAATCATCCATCAGGACAAGCAAGGCAGTTTGAGTGTCAAACCGGGCAGGAAGCCAGAGAGGAATAGATCTGAACAATCACTGTCGGCCAAAGTGTTTAGAGTTGAGCTGCCAACACCCATTCAAATACCTTGCCACAAAAGTGACTCATTAGTAGCTAGGAAAGTGGTAAGGTTCCTAGGAGGGCTTCTTTGGCAATGGTCTAATGCCACAGAAAGGCATGGCTCTAGCATTCTCTAGATTTCATTACCTCCACTTTGTTACATATAGCAGGACCCTGCCCTACAGACTGGCTCACTGTCTTCCATAACCAGTGGCATTCCTCCATAGTCTGGGCTTGTGTCAAAGTCTGATAAAGTCTGCAAAGACCCTGATGGGCCAGACTTCATCTTGGCACCCCCCCCCCCGTCCTTCATTACAGGTTCAGAATGACAGATTCAGCCAAGATCCTTTGTTTCTCTAGGCCAATCTGCCAGAGGAAATCGCTTCCCCCACCTCCATAGATAGACCCATTGACATGATGGGGTTTTTTTTTGTATAAACCCCTTAATGCCCATCTCTGGACCTGGCTAGGCCATTTCCCAACTTGGAAAATTCCATCAGGTGCCTACCATGCCCCCACCATGAGCTCAGCATGACTCCCTCTCCCCCCAAAACCTATAAAAACTCTGGCTTTGCCAAGCCAAAATATGTTCTGATTCAGATCCATTTGGAACACTCTTTACACCACTGGCTGGTCATGTTGCTCTCTGCTGTCTCTGCTCTCCAGGACTGGTAAATATATCCACTGAAACTCTCTTCCCCCTTTATTTTCCTATCCGCTCAAATGCTAGTGGGCTAGATATATTTTTGCCTATTCCTTTTTGTTATTTTCGTTCCAATAAAGATTGTTATTATTATACTATAACTATCTGTTGTCTACCTTGAGTTCTAAAGGGTGTGATCACCTTGTAAGCATTGGCAAACAATCCAAGTGCTATGATACCAAATCTCTCTCAAAGCAATTCCCCACTGCTCAATATACACATATCTCGGGACATGTGTATGTGCGTTTCTGGTCAAAGCTCTTCTGGTCCCAAAGAGAAAGTACTACAAGAGACAGGAAGTCAATGGAGAGAGCAGTAACTAAAGATGCAGCACTGGAGGTAGGAAAGGTCCAGGGAAAGGAAGGAGAAGGAATCTCCTCCTCCCCCCCCCCCCAATGCATATTGTGAAGAACATCAGAGACCAGGAAAGCTAAATGTAACATACTGGTTTGAAATAAGCAGTCAAATATTTATCTGCAATTTTCAGATTTTAATTTTGGGTAGATGTCATGGTATGTTCCATATTCATAAACAGTATTTAACATCACAGATTGGAGATAATATATTACCACATGAAACCCATTAAATTGCTTCATAAAGCACCCAACTTTACAGTCCTTATTTCATACCTTGCTTGACTGTTGCCATCTGGTCTGCAACCCTGAAAATATTGTGTTTTTTTTATAAAATTGCAAGTGTTCACCAGGAGGGCCAGAATCTGAATCTCCCCCCAACACCCCCCCCCCCAAAAAAAACAACCCACAAGAAACCTCAGATGAACTTTTCATTATAAGCTGGCACATTCATATCATAATTTCTGTAAACACAGGATTTCCCACACAGGCTGGCATCTTATCTGTGATGCATTTATTCTAAAAGAGATAATAATATGTAAGAACCAAGGCCTTGCCATAATGTGATGAATCCTCCAGGAGTGCTTCTGCGAGACAGCTGAATTATTACAACGGCACGGAGAAATTTTTCTTGTTTTGTAAGATCAGCTCAGGAACCCTTTGTGACATCTAAATAACAAAGGGTATCCATTAAACATATGCCCTGGCTAATGCGGAGCCCACATGTACATTTGCTATTTTCTTAATTACAAGAAGAGAAAGGACGTGGCTTGAATATCTTAAATTACTGACAAGACAGCACACTGAACAAAAATCCAGGGTGAGTTTCTCCCCTGCATGAGTACTGTGATTATCAGGTTACAAAACAGTTGCCCATTGCAACAGCATCGTTCTTAACTGAGACCCCACAGGGTTGCCAGCTCCAGGTTCAGAAGTACCTGAAGATTTGAGGATAGAGCCCGGAAGGGTTGGAGGGGAGGGATCTTGGTGCGGTATAATGCCATACAACCCTCCTTCCAAAGTAGCCATTTTCTCCAGGAAAATAGAACAAATGTCTTAAATAATTAAATAATAAAGAAGCAATCTACCTTCTGAGATCAGCTATAATTCCAGGAAATCACAAGCCACACCTGGAGGTAGGCAACTTTGTGACCTTCCTAAGGTTGTCATTTACTTCACAATAGTATTAAGATATATGTGGCATGATGAGCAGAAGAACAGAAATGGTGTGGACATTTCTCACAGAAAGCAGAAGAAGAATTATGTTTAGGGATGAATGAGAAATTCTCATAGATTGATTTGGGGGTTTTTTTTAGCAGTATCTTTCAAAGAAGAAGAACTAGTGACATCTGAACATCCCCAGCTAACCTCCAGGTGGGGCCCTGGAGAACTGATCTCCGGGCAACAAAGTGACCCCTGGAAAAAAGTGACTGCTTTGGAGGTGGACTCTCTCCAATTATACTGGGCTATATCCTGCCCCTTCCCAAACCATTCCTTCCCCAGGCTCCATCCACAAAATTGCCAGGAATTTCACAGCTCAGAGTTGGCGACCCTACATGTGATATTTCAGTGACAACATGGGGGGCTTCAGGAAGGAGATGGAATTAGTCTTTGCAGCTGCACAAAGAAGGCCTCAGCTGCTATGGATCCCAGGCTGCATGGATCCCAGGCTGCTGAGACTACAAGAGCCTTCTTGAGGACTGCCTAGGGATGGGCATGAACTGGCTCATGAATGGAAGTTCATGATTGATTTGTGCCAGTTCATCAGTTGAGAAGTTAAGTTCATGGCAGGTCTACTGGCATGAACTTTCCACAACTTTCACATTTTTCTTGGAGGTTCATGCCGGTTTGTAAACAAGATACATTTCCAGACAGAAGGTCTCCACTCAATCTAACTGTTTTCCAAAATTCAAAAGCAACATCCTTAGAGGTATGTAGAGGAGCATTTGTCAGAGGTCCCCTGTGACTTTGATGTCTCCAGCTTGCACAGAATCCATTCTATATACTCCTGAAACTCCTGAACCTGCACCTGTCAAAATGGCCACATGTCACTGACAACCATTTTTTGGAGAGCCATAACTTGGACTCTGTTATTATTATTATTATTATTATTATTATTATTATTATTATTATTATTATTATTATTATTATTATTATTATTATTATTATTATTATTATTATTATTATTATTATTATTTTGATTTATAGCCTGCCACTCCCCTAAGGCTCGTGGTGGGTAACAGCATATAACACACCCCAATAAAAACCATAATATATAAAAACCATCCTAATACATACAATCCTCACCAAACTTGTAGGTCAGATACAGAAGAGTTAGCTGGATACTCCATGTGAGTTCAGTGTCTCTAGTATGTCAGGGGGTTGTCCTAATGTACCACGAACTTCTCAAACCAAATCAGTTTGTTCAGCCCCTAAAAGTTCATGATGGTTTGTGCTTCATGAACTGGGCATACCACAAACCATGAACCAAACTGCATTTTCCCCACTCATGCCCATCCCAAGTACTGCTGTCTTCTAGAGCAGGGATCCTCAACCTGTGGTCCTCCAGATGTTCATGGACTACAATTCCCATGAGCCCCTGCCAGCATTTGCTGGCAGGGGCTCATGGGAATTGTAGTCCATGAACATCTGGAGGACCACAGGTTGAGGATCCCTGTTCTAGAGGAGCCAAGAAGGCACTGGATCCTTGATTGTTTAACAGACAGCCACCTCCCCCTTAGGCTGTGAATGGTAGTGGTGTTGTCTAATGTATATATAGTCTTCCATTTTGAAAGTTACTTTGAGAGCTGTGAATGTGTTTATGTGCCTGTTTGTGAAAAAGGGTGGGTGAGTGACTGAGTGAATGAGAGAGAGAAAGAGAGAGAGAGAGAGAGAGAGAGAGAGAGAGAGAGAGAGAGAGAGAGAGAGAGAGAGCAGTTTTTGAAATCAAATAATCTAGGATCCAAAACTATATATGTGAAGCCAGCTCATCCAGGATTGTACTTTGAGAAAAGGAAACTCAATAGGCATTAAATAGATTTGAAAATTCTGTAGGAAAATAAATCAAGTAGATACTAGCACTCGAATCTGTGATTATGTTTAAACAGCACTGGATCCTGGCTTTGCATAACACAGTCATCATTACATTATCACAACTACAATAAATCTTTTAGTGGAATGTATACATTAATAGATGAAGCTTTGCAATGGAAACAAAGAAGCAGTGGTTCGTGACAAAGATGTACTGAGCACTGGGCTAACACATACTCGCATTATCATCCTATGACTCAGCCATTCCTCAATAATAGCAATAATAAGGCAATATTTTATTTTTATGCAGGCCATTTGCTTTTAATGGGCCCCATTCCACAGTAATGTTCTGCATCCTTTAAAACAAGATCGACTCTAAATCCACACACAACCATAAAGTGCCTTATAGGAAACAAGAGGACAAAATAAAGCTTCATAATAATGAATTTAAAGCCCCCACTATCTGGTAGGACAGATAGACTTTACTGATCCCCTGTAGACTGTCAATGATGACATTTCAGTCTATGATTCCTAAAACAGCAATTGTATGAGCGAAAAGGGAACTGCTCAGAGACAGATGTATCAGAAGGAAGCAAAAATCATTTGGGATGAAGATGAATCAGACTATTGGTCTATCACAGTCAGGGGCTCTTTGCACGCCTTCAAAATAGCACAATGGTTGCCAATTGAAAACGCTACTGATTTGCTGTTTTGCACAACGTCGTCGACAATCTGCCACACACCTGAAACCAATCTGCAAAAAGCGCTTCCTTGTAGCGCTTTCAGGGAAATCCCCAAAAGTGGATTCACCCTCCGGAAAGCGATACACTCCTGCAACCAATCTGCAACACTAGCGAAAAAGACCTGTGCATTAACATTGTTGCGGTTTCTACAAAGTCCCTCCCCCTGGCTCTCTTCTCTGATCTTCCGGCGAGACGATCGCCATTTTTTTTTCTCCGAGCGAGCGGGGATAAACGCACCAGCGAGCCTCTTTCTGTTTAGAGGCTTCCCTGGCTTCAGTCCCTCCCCTTTAGTCACTAAGCACAAACCACAGAAAAGCCCGTTTGCTGATGTATTTTCCCTTTAATTTTTACACATTCATTCAGCCGAAAATTGGGCCCGTGAGAGGGGGGGGGATTTTTTTTTTCACTCGGAGGAAGCGTGGCAACGATCAAACGATCAAACGACAGCTCAAACACATTAGGCAGCTGGATGGGTCTCTCCGTTGCAACGAATCTACACAGATTCGTTGCAATGGGTCTGTTTTTTTTTTTTTTAAACCTTTCTTAAAGGGAAAGGGGCTGTTTGGGAGCATGCTAACGGCTGCCCATTGGCTGCTTGACGGCCAGGGGCGGGACGAGCTTGGCAATAGCGCTTCCTTTCTAGCGATTTCTGCCGAGACCGGAAGCCTGTGGGAAACGCTACAAAACGCAACTGGATTCCACTACAAAGGCAGGTATGCATAACGACGAATTCCACTATTTTAAATGGCGATTTTTCATTCAGTGACCAATTTGCTACAAAGATCCCGGTGCGTAAAGCCCCTCAGAATTGTCTGATCCCACTGGTAGTCTTCAAGGTTTGTGGAAGAGATCTCCCTTACTCCTGATCTTTTTGGCCAGAGATGCTAAGGGCTGAACCTGGACACTTCTGCTTACAAAGCATATGCTCTTCCACTGAGTCACGGCCAAGAATGTTCATCAGTTCTGTTCTCCTCCCATCATTCTTCTTAGTATTCATTAGAGAGAGAGATGTGTAACAATCCATCACTGCTAAAACAAGATGCGTGAAAGATAAACTATAACTCACCCAGGATTCATAATAAATTCATCATTTTTATATACATTACCAAGACCTGGTAAAATATGAAATCTAACATTGACTCTAAAGCTGTAACCTGCAAGGACTTTCCCCTGTATCCCCTTGCCTACATTTTTTCTTCTTTCCTCATATGCTCAACCTCACTTTTTTCCTTCTATCCAGCCATCAACCAACTAATAAATTATATGTCCCCCCCCCAATTTTTGGCTGTATTTCTTATTGATTTACTTCATGTCTACCCCCACCTTTCTCTGCAATGCAGACTTAAAGCAGCTTACATCATTCTCCTCCATTTTATCATCTCTACAACCATGTGAGATAGGTTAGACTGATAGTGTGTGATGAGTCCAGGGCCTCAGGACATAGCAGGAATTCAAACCTGGGTCTCTCAAACCCTAGTCTGAAACTCTAACCACTACACCACACTGACTTTTGTGGGGTAGCTGCTGTGGGAAGTAGCAGCCAGTGCTAGATGAGTTGTTTAATTAATGTGATATTAAGTTACTGATGGTTGCTGCCTGGCCTGGACCTGATAATTCCTCCCTCAAAACCCAAAATAGTCCTGGGAAGGGCCCTGCCATCTCCCCCTTGCCTTTTATGGACAGAAACCAAGGGTTTTGTCATTGCCTAGCAATCTCCACAATGGTCACTGTTGAGGGTGTTTGTTTCTTAAGACTGCTTCTATTATTTGGGGGTTTAACCCCCCCCCCAATAACATTTTTAAAGGTTTCAGATTTGTATGGAAATCTAAGGGTTTTTTTCAGATGCATATAAAGATCTGTTTTACATGTTCATGGCTTCAGTCTCTGGATTTAAGTATCCACAGATTTGGCCGTGTTGAGAATTAGATATATTGATGATGGAATACTATTCATTTATTTGGATACAAAATATAGTCAGTACTACTCAACTGGCAGAATGGACTTTCCCTACCTTCCCACACCCAATGCCCCCCACAGGTTGTTTTACTCAAATCTGAGGTCCACAGATGGTGTCCATAACACTGGCTTCTCCCAAATGTTGTTCCAATGAAACGGGGAACCTTAGGAACAGTGATAAATGGCAAACTGGAAGAGCAGAATGAACAAAAATCACCTCCTGCTTTCAGTGGTGCCAGTAAAGGTAACATTAGCATCACCTCTTAATTTCAAAATACTGCATGTATCACAGTCCTTAAAGCTCTCACAACAGCAGTTCTTTATATAAGAACCCACCATCTCTGCATATATTATAAGCATTGCTAAATGTACCAAATGTTAAATTCTGTTACATAAATGCCATCAACTTAAATTTGACATAGCTAATTGTAAAGCTCCTAAGCTACCTAGAAATCACTGAGTATGGAAGGAGGGAGGGATGGCTAGATCAAACAATTAATTAACCTGGGTTTAGGAAGAGTCACCTTTAAGCAGACAAAACAACATCAATTTCTAATATGACACACCACTGAGATCACAACTGCACTCTTTGCAGGATGTGAAATAAACAGATCATTTTCCAATCAGAAAGTGCTGCTGAATTATCACAGCTTTCAAGATTTCAAATGTAATTTATTCTCTCATATCTGATATAAGCAAACCTATTTGATCTAGCTGAGCTTGCATATAATTAAATCTGCTGCTGCAGGAATCACATTTCCTATTTCACACAAGAATTACCCTTCACAAGATAAACAAGGTTGTGTGGAATAGCAGGTTGTCCTCTTTATGTCCCTATCCAAATTGGTTTTAAATAGACCAGAAAGTTTCTATTAGGTTCAATATGCTGGTCTACTCAGCATCCTACTGAAATCTGGTCAATGAGGCTTACTCCCAGAAACGGAATAGCTTACAGTGCAATCCTAAAATATTCTTACGATTACAATTTAAGCTCGTTCACCTTCCATTTGCACCAAAGGGAGGACAGTCAATCAATATTTATTTACGGTCATTCAGACCAAAATTCAAATACATGCAATTAAAAACTAAGACAATTTAAAAAGAGAAAAAATAGTAATGGTATTATAAAATGTTTTAAAAGATCTGGCGACATAAAAACGTTAAGATGTCAGATTTAATATTTAAGGTAGTTTAAGTTGCCAGTGACAATTGGCTCTTTGTACTTCTGAAGATGGGTCAGAGAGAAATTTTCTGATCCACATACATAGTACGCAATTTCATGGCGGCAGTGCAAAATTTAGCTGTGCAGAGAGTTATTTGCCTGTCTTCGTCTTGAAGCAGCAGCTTGACTTTCTCCTTTGAGGAAGATCTTGGGTAGGCGTTCAAAATTGGCTGAATAAGGTTACATCTTATGGCATCATAAATGGGGCAGAACAGAAGCACATGTTCGTCTGACTCTATCCATCCACTGGCACAGAATGGCTAGTTGTACAATGAGGCGAACTGAAGCAGTGGCCACAGGTAGCAGATTTTGGGGCACATCAGTCTTCACCTGCATTGTGACCACCTTGTTCCCCTCCCTCTTCATTTTAGAGAAAGAGCTCTTAATGCTCCTTCTCTCCTCCTTCTCCTGGTGTCTTTAAATACAGCTTGGCAATCTGCAGGAGCCACTGTGGCATAGTGGTTAGAGCACCAGACTAGTATCTGGAAGATCCAGGTTCAAACCCCTGCTCTGGCATGGAAGGTGCTTCATAACTCTATCCGGTGGTGGTTTCTTGGTCTCATAATTTTTCATAAGGACAACACGGAGGTAGGGAGAACAATGGATGCCACTGTCAACTCCAAGGAAGAGTGAGGTCAAAATGTACGGAATAAATAAGTAATCAAATTATGCACGCCCAACAAGGCTTCCTGCCACAGTTTTTAAAAACACCTGGGGAATGAAAGAAAACGCATTATCTGCTACAGCGACTGGGTCGTGTGATGCAATGTAGAAGATGGGATGGCAGCGGCAAAAGATGGCGGCTGGGAGATGAATTGCATCCATAGCTTGCAGCCTCATGTTGCATAGCCAGGCACCCCTTCACTGGTTGTCCATCCAATGCCAGCTCAGAGACTGCTCTCTGCTGGTGCTGAGTCCTCTCCAGGGAGAGCAGGAGTCCTTAGTACCCTTCTTCCATGCTTGGCACAGACAGAAAGGGATTTCAAGGTGAAGAAATAAAACAGTGGGAAATGTAATGTCTGTGGCATGTACAATGAGGAAAAGAGCAGAGATAGCAGAGGCAATGTAGAAGCGAAGAAGAGTGTTAATGACAGAACTGGGACACAGAAGGTTGGGGACGGGGTTACAGCTGGAAGAATCCTGTTTTGTGTTATTCCTGCTTCTCCTCTTCCAGAAATACAGGCCAGAACCTTTTTTAAAGAGGACTTCTGAGGCTCATGTTGGGCCTTGATTGTGGTTTATGATTTGAAGCCTTTCTTTGGTTTTCATTGTGTTTCAGTGGCAAAGAAATTTCACCTTAAGAGTAGCAATCTGCGTAGACAGATTATACCTGTTTGAAAAGCCCTGGATACCATTCTTCCACTGGATAAGGAAGATGTCCCTCTGCTTAAGTATGTATAGACAATGATTTGGATCCATGCCAACTCATGCATGCCATCTCGCCCAATTCCCCATCTTATTACAGCACAGCTCTGTGCAGTTATTTTCTCCATAGAGATCCCAGGATGCTCAAAATAACCTTTTTGCCAATCAGAGAAGAAACTCTCCCCTCTTTTTCAGCAGCAGGAAAGCTGGCTGGGTCCAACCCCATATGTTTGCTAAGTGACGCTTCTAGAATATTGCTGCCTCTCTCATTTGAATACAGAGTGCTAAAGGTAGAATTCCACTCCTGTAAAGAGGCACTTCCACCACTGCCCCTCCTACTCTTCTCCATTTTACTCCAACTCAAAAGTTGTTCCTGAGGTTCTGGGGACCCCCTCGCATATTGTCCAGTACACTGCTGTAGGAGGGAACAATGATCCAGGCAGTGATCTGAGACTCCTTTTTTAAAGGTCTTCTGGAAGCAGTAATCTTAAAGCAGTAAGATCTTAAAGCAGTAATAGTCTACACTAAGGCATTAAGGGGCAATATTGCATGTGAACCCATAAATACAATTTGGAAATAATCCCACTGATTGAAATACGAATGGTCCTTCACATTTATATAACCCTTTTTCCCAGTGTGCTGTTCACATGCATTACTCCTTGACTAACAGCAGTTCCATAAAGCAAGCTGATATTACTGTTCTAGTTAAATAGGGATGAAGAGATGACTAATCAGGAGCAACAGTGGCTCACACTATGTGTATTAAGTAAATTCATTGCTCAGTTAAAAATTCAGTGGCAGACACTCCAGAGCCTGCCTCTTGCACTACACTGTTGGCTACCATCTCTGATGGTTTTCTCTTTCTGGATCCTGGGTGGCAATGAGAGAAGTCTGGCTGGAAATATTTGAGCTATTAATGGCAAAGCCATAAAAGCATGGCCCTAATTAAATGTAACATACAAGAATCTCATCACAGCAGAGGCCAATATTTTACAGCTGTACTGGCTTTTGCTGCAATAATATAGCTGAACAGCTTGCATAAAATTTAGTAGCAAGGGGATTAATCTTCATTCCATTTGCATGTATACAAGAAACAGAAAAAAAAACAGCAAGTTCCATTCCCAGACCTGCTAAATCATTTTGCTCAGAACACCGGTTACCTTGAGTATTATTAAGCCAGGACTTATGGAATCTTTCATTGCTTTGCTTAGCACATTTTGTTCTGCTTTAAATCTTTTCTTCACATTTGTCCCTAAAAGGCATCTTCTCGTTCTTCTAAGAAAATTTGAAAAGGACACTTTCTGCTATTTTCCATTTCAATTCAGATTAAAACTGAGGGAATCATTTTGTCCTAATGAAATAATTTACTGGAAGACTTACCGTGAAAGCTGGTTGTATGAATCTACCCATTGACAACTAGCCAAAGCAATGTGTAACACTACTGTGGAACCCAAAGTGGTTCTCTATTCCTCCCCACCTGATGAAGTAAATGACGTATTCCTCCATCAGAGAAGAATAGAGAAGAATGGGCCCAACAGATGCAAGTCATCATATCTAGCCAAGTCAGTCACTTTCCAGTAAACCATAAAGTTCAGAATGATAAGCTTTGTTGGGTAATAGCTACTCCAAAATTCCACGGATGTGTACGTGTGTGTTTGTTATTTAAATGTATTGACTGCCACTCCTGGGCCAAGCTGGCCCCTTGAGTTTACAATAAAAAATCACTTAGGGGAAAAGGAAAAAGCAGTTCCAAATTGCAGACATTGGTTCAGAGGAGGATAGTGGAGGTCTTGTTGCTATTAGGTTGGCTCTGACAAATCAGGGGAGGACTGAAGCGTGACAGATTATGAAAAGTCTTCAGTTAATCATAATTTGAGCAGAAGAACATTTTTGATATCAAAAATATGTTTCCTTCTTATTTATAGTATTCCTGTCTTTCATTGGACTTTAGGGTGAGGCTGCAAAGAAATTTAAGCATTTGTATAATCTGTTCTGGGTTGAGAATATTAATGGGGGGGGGCAAGGTCTTAAGGGGACTGATCAGTAGTAATGTTCACCAGCAGCAGACCGAGGAATGTAGTAGGAATGAGCAGGAAAAGGACCACAAACGGTCAGTTAAGGAAAATTGATCAGATTCACTTCTTCAGGACCTGGGACAGCTCTGGTTACCAAGAAAAGAATGGACAACTGAGTCAAACAGGGTATGATGATTGCCTGAGCGTTGAAAAGAATAAGACAGTTTGGTGTAGTGGTTAGGAGTGCGGACTTCTAATCTGGCATTCCGGGTTCGATTCTGCACTCCCCCATATGCAACCAGCTGGGTGACCTTGGTGCTGATAAAACTGTTCTGACCGAGCAATGATATCAGGGCTCTCTCAGCCTCACCCACCTCACAGGGTGTCTGTTGAGGGGAGAGGAAAAGGAAGGCAAGTGTAAGCCACTTTGAGCCTCCTTCGGGTAGAGAAAAGCGGCATATAAGAACCAACTCTTCTTCTTCTTCTTCTTCTTCTTCTTCTTCTTCTTCTTCTTCTTCTTCTTCTTCTTCTTCTTCTTCTTCTAAAAAGACATGGAACATTGGTTTGGAGGCATATGCTGTGGAACCATTGAAGGATCTTTACTTGGGGTCTTTAGGAAAGCTAAGTATGTCCAGGTGGATTATTTCAGGCCAGAGATGACACTCTAAGGTTCAAAGTATGGCAGCTCATTGATGGAGGAATTTCTATGCCAGGTACTGGGAATTCACTCTTAAACTCAGAGGACAGTGAATTCAAGGACCATAAAATGAATGAGAGTTTAAGTGATTATTTATTCAGGGCTGACCAATGCTCCAGATTTCTTAGGGCCTCAGCAGCCTCAACCCACCCCTGCAGAAATTTCATCAGGGAGCAGGGGAAGAATTCACCATGGGAGGGCAAGCATGGGGAAGGCAGGAACACTGACCCTAGGAGAAACTTCACCACTCCGATAGTTGTCTGACTGAGTTGCTGCCAACAGAGAAAGAGGGAGCAGGGAGCAGGGATGGGCCCATATTGGGCCTTGGCAGATAAAGGAGAGGAGAAACCTCCCTCTTCCAGAGGCTTCCAGAGGGTGCTGGTGGAGGATGAGTTGGTTTTTATGCTCCACCTTTCATTCCCCAAATGAATCTCAAAGCAATTGTCTTCTCTTCCTCTCCCCACAACAGACAACATTTGAGATAGGTGGGGCTGAAAGACATAACTGTGCTGTGAGAACAGTTCTATCAGGACTATGACTAGCCCAAGATCACCCAGCTGGCTGCATGTGGAGAAGTGGTGAATCAAACCGGACTCTCCAGATTAGAGGCCATTACTTAATCACTACACCATACTGGCATGCTGGAAGATGGCTGGAGTATGACGTAACAGACAGAAAGCTTGCCAGGCAGGGGCCCATTATGCATGGGGGGAATAGCGCACATTTGGAGTGGAATGGTGGCGACTAAAATCACTGATAACGCATGGTGCCAGCTGCAACCGGCCACAGATTTGGTGCATGCCACCAAAAAAGCCACGTTACCGAAATGCGGAAGAAAGCGCAGCTTCCGTGTGACCGGGGCTCAACCAAAAGCGACGCCGGGGTCGTCGCGTGCATAATCAGTTACTCTGGGTTTTGCCGCCGTTGCGTCCCGTCCTGTGCATAAGCGGTTTGCTTCGCTTCTTCCCCCTCCACGTTTTCCATGTGACCCGAAATCGCCGTTTCGGCGGCCGTGCATAATCCGCCAGAGTGAGGATGAATACCTCCATTTTGAGGCTTCAAAAAGCTTCCCAGGGCATGGTAGCAAAACAGCGGAAGGAAGACAGGTGGAGGTGACCACAGTGGAGCTTCATGTTATTGGAAAGGTCACTAGTAGATGAGCATGTGGGTTCCAAAACTGGTTATTTCGATTACTGGAAATTGTATCAGAAATGATTTTGCCCTTCTTGACATCAGGAATACAGACAGATGAACTAATATGTTTTATGTTTAGGTAACATTTGGTATAGAAAAATGTTAGGTTGTTTTCCATGGCCAGCGTACAACTGGATGTATTGATACATGTAAAGGTGCACATGAGCTAACATCAGTGCACAGGTATCAATTGAGCCTTTGTTCCCTAACTGAGCAAACATTTTGGCCCTGCATGATAGCCTATCCCCTGAGAACAAAACAACTGAAAACCCTCTGCTATGTCTGAAATCAGCCTCCGCATGACTTCCAGGCAATTTCAGTGAAAACTGGCTCCTGTCTGATGTTAATAGCTGATGGTGGTAAAATTAGGAAATTAGGTTAAATGGAAAGGGCATTATTTCAAGACAACAGACAAATGAAAGTGAAGGTGTGGAAGGTGCTCAGTTTGATTATTGTGGCAGTCACAATGAAAGGCAAAAACAGAAGTAATCCTTAGGTTAGTGACAAATGCCACAGAATAAAGTCATCAGAATAGCATCTGAGCTTCAGAAATTATAATTGTTTTACATGTCTGGAGAAATGGGGAAATCAGATATACAGGGCTTTCCCCTTCCTTTCCGTCTTGTTCTCCTAGGCCAGCAAACCAGGAGAGAACCAGAAAAGTGGTGGCTTGAAGGAAGACAAATCATTGGTCCAACAGACAGAGACAAGAAAGTCATGACTGCCAGCACAAGTGGCAAGATGGCGGAAGACTCTATGATGTGAATGGGAAAGGATAAGAAAGGGAGATCTGATAAAGGTTAGATCCTCTTTGCAACACAGCTACATCATTCTCATTCTGCCTCCCCTTTTACATGGTTTTACTCCTTCGTTTATGTTGTGTGTTTTGCAAATTCAGCTGCCATGATAAGGCAGTAAGGAGGAATAAGTGAGGAAAACTTTGACAACCTCCCCCCCCTTTTCCAGGCCTGATATTTTCTTAATGAAAAAGTCACTCCCTGAGCCACTAGAGGAAAAAGATATAGGTATTTATAACTTTTCCCCTGCAAGATTAAAAACAGTTCAGAGATGGTTTTTCAAGCAAGGAAACAGGATGGGAGGCAAGGGTTACTGCCCCCCATCCTGAAAGTGAAATTTGCAAAAGAAAAAGATTTCTTTGAAATAAACATGAAAGGGAAAACCTTAGACCAAGGAGCTCTGGGTTCCAATACTGGTGCAGCCATGAATGTCTTTAGACGTGGACCTAATTCCTCAAGTGTGAAATAGGACTGCTAGCAATCTACCTCCTACAGAGTCTGTAGCACAGCAAGCAGGTGAGCATCTATTTAACACACCTCAGAGGAGGCCTTAGAAATAACAAGTATATTTAATCTTACCCATTGTGTCCATGTGATCCTTGCATGTGTGGCCAGCCTTTCCTGGCAGCATTCTTGGGTCTCTAATGGCCACAACTTGGGCTGAGACTCATCAGCAAACTCAGTCTGCATTCCAAGGTTTATCTGGTTGGGTTTCTTTTTATCTTTCTGCTTTTGATGGAACAGGAATCATGCTGGGAAAAGGTGTTAGCAGTCCTAAATTCTCACAGGATTGCAGGTATGAATATTGTAAAGCCCTTTCCATTCTATAGAAGTTAATTCTTTTGCATGATACTTTCACAGTCAAAGTGTTTTGGCCACTAGATTGAGACTAATGAAAGGAAATATTCAGCTACATAAAACTCTTGAAAACTAATGCTTTGGGGTCCCCAACATGAATCATGTCAGTAGATGCTGTCTACAAGAGAGCAATTTATATCAGAAATATCCTGGCCATATACTGGTCATAACTCTGTGCTATCTGATCAGTATCAGTTTTGTCAAGGTTTTTGGAATACGTAACCAGCTTGGGTGCTAACCTCCCTTTCAGCTCACTCTAGGTGCTTCTGCTTGTGTTAGATGGAGAGGGCAATTTTCTGCTAGTTAACCTCCGTGACTGAAGTTCCCTACTTTGACAAACAAATTCAAGCCAAGACAACATGGGGACCATATCTGGCATTGCAGAAAGCCCCTTTAGTAGTTTCTGTATTTGCCTAAAACAGAAGGGGCTCCAAGGTGCGTAGTGTTGTCATCATTACACCCTGTATGTTCCCTTTACAATTGAAACTGTTTAAGGGCTCTAGGAAGAGCCTCTTGTGGCGCAGAGTGGTAAGGCAGCAACATGCTATCTGAAGCTTTGACCATGAGGCTGGGAGTTCGATCCCAGCAGCCGGCTCAAGGTTGACTCAGCCTTCCATCCTTCCGAGGTCGGTAAAATGAGTACCCAGCTTGCTTGCTGGGGGGTAAACGGTAATGACTGGGGAAGGCACTGGCAAACCACCCCGTATTGAGTCTGCCATGAAAACGCTAGAGGGCGTCACCCAAAGGGTCAGACATGACCCGGTGCTTGCACAGGAGATACCTTTGCCTTTACCTTTAAGGGCACTAGGCTGATCGATATGTTCTGATTCCTCCCAACCCTGGTCTCAGTGCATTCCTTCTGAAACGCCATTTCCGTAAATCTCAGAGTTTCACTTGAGTTGTTCTTTATGACTCAGCTCCTTGGCTTCACTGGAATATTTGAGCATTAAGGCCTAGTAAGCACTTCTTCCAAGTGCTATGTATCAAAATAATGAGAATTTAGGCAGCTAACTGGCTTTCTTTTCAAACTTTATATAAAGTTATTTAATTGATGACAAATTAATAAAAATAAAGTTGATAATAGATTTCCAGCATACAAAAACCAATGGCTTCTGGAAGGCATTTTTGATAGGCAGAAAGAAAAAGAGCTTTTATCAGTGGGCAAATTAATCATGTACCTTTACATCCAATAAGGCTTCTAAGATGGAGGTTTTCAAGAAATATACCATCGGGTGTGGGAAGTACCGGGATGGTTGAAGCAAAATGGAAGGGTAATGGAAGATTGTATACATTGGGTACAATGGCCAACACAGAGATAAGTATTGATGGTCCCAGTAAAAAAGAAATAGAAAATGTGCTTCATAAATGCTCTACATTTTATTTATACTTCCTTTGTTTCCGTTTTGTTTACTGTCTGTAGTTCAGAGACAGGATAGAAATCTGGTCAGTAAATAAATATACATTGTACAAATTGTTCCATTCTTCTGCCCTGAATCTAATGTCCATCAGCTTCAATGGTCTTCCCTGGAGACTAGTATTATGGAAGAAGAGAAAGGTCTCTCTGTACCATGATAAGCCTCTATCACTCTCCCTCTGTCCTCAAATTCTGGTATTCTGCCTACTTGATTACTCTGTTCACCCTGTTCTACCCTCTTTCCAGATTTGCAATGTCCTTGCAGAGATGGAGTAAACAGATCTGTATGTTCAATACGTTAATGGCGTGTTATATTTCCTGATCCCCCTGAGCTCTGCCTTTCTTTACCAGGGCTTCTTTATGCAATACAATCTAATGCAATTAAGTCTGAAACACATCCCATTCCACAGTCTGCTCCCCACTAAGGTCAGAGGTGATGGCAAAGAAATTCTTTGAATTAAACCAATGATGCTGAATGCTTCTCTTGGTGACAGGCCCACTCAATACCTATAATAGACTTTTAACAAACATGTGCCCCACTCCTGTCTCAAGTCAATTCAAACAACAAAACATGCACCATTCTGTTGTTTTTGTGATGCAGATTCCAATCACACCCCCAAATACCAAAGCAATTCTCCCTGGAATGATCTACCTCTCATCCTTTCAAGAACGCCCCTATTTTCTTCTCCCAGTCTAGATCTAAGGTTTGTTTATTTGGATTTCATCCTGCTACAACAAAAGAACCCACACCTGCCCTTTTCACTTCCTTCTGAACTGATAATAGGCAGTGACATCACAGAGAGCACTGCTGTACATTTTATCTATCTATGCCAGGCTTCTAATGATTCTTTCATCCTTCATGTGTGCCTTGAACTGGTTCTTTTCAGAAATGTTTATCTAGAAGAGACATCTCATGAAATCAGATGCAATCATCACTTATTCTATACATGCTTTGTATGGGAAACAGTTTAAATTGAATACAGTCTGACAGGCAATATGCATTGAAGAACTTTGTTGAAGACATTTTTTATCCTGCTGTTCCTTCAAGTATAGTTGCATCCACATTCCTTACAACATATCAGGAGGCAGGTCAGACGAACGGTGAATGTCACCAAGTGACCTTGTTGGCTGAGAGAAGCTATGAAACCTGCATCAGCCCGGTCTAACTACAACAACCCAATGAACCCATATTAGAATCACAGAGTTGGAAGGGGCCATACAGGCCATCTAGATCAACCCTCTTCTCAATGCAGGATCAGCCTCAAGGATCCATACTTTTACACCAGACAGAATTAAATGTTACAGAGAAGATCCATGATCTTCCAACACTGGTTTTTCCCCCCCAAACAAACAGCTAAATAGAGATGGTTTTGAATCAGATCTCATGATGCTGTAGGGAAAGCCATCTTTTTTGCCTGTGCTGATTTCCCAGTGGAATTCCTTCACCCTGCCACATCAAAAGCTGATTTGAGCCAGGTAATAGACTGGTGCAATATAACTGCTTTCCCCTCTATTTGGGTTAATAGCAGCTACAAGGAGGCTGTTTCCATTGAAAAAAATGATATGTGGGAACCTGTTACCACCCCTGTTCCTGCAGTCCAAATTTCCTGGCAGCTATTTTTTTCAAGTTTTCAAATACATTGGGCAGTCCAGTCAAGGATCTCCCACACAAGTCTGTACCTACTGAGTTCAGCAAGAACACAGCTTTTAAAATGAAGAAATGCATAGATTAAAGCAGGAGTAGTCAACCTGTGGTCCTCCAGATGTTTATGGACTACAATTCCTATGAGCCCCTGCCAGCGAATGCTGGCAGGGGCTCATGGGAATTGTAGTCCATGGACATCTGGAGGACCACAGGTTGACTACCCCTGGATTAAAGGATAACTGGTGGAGTGCCATAGGGATAGAGCAGTTAGCATGTTACACAGTGAAAAGGGAGACTTGGGTTCAAATCCTCATTCTACCACAAAAGTCACTTGAGTATCTTTAGACTATTTACACTCTTTCAGTTTAACCTTCCCCTCAGGGCTCTTGTGAGGATTAATACAGGGAGGGGACCATGTACATTCCTTCCCCCGTGAGGAAATGTGAGATAAAATGTTGACAAAAGTCAAATAAATACATAGAACAGTAGTATCAAGGTTTCACCTTTGCCAAGGCTCATTAGGAGATCTGATCATTTATTCATTTATTTATTACTTAGATTTGTATACCACCACTCCCAGCAAGCTGGCTTATGGCAGTTTACAACAAAACACTATATAAAACATCAGTTAAAACATCCATTTAAAACTTCTTACAATACAATCATTAATACACCAAAATATATACAACCAAGATAGCGATAATAAAATATAAAATTCCTTTCCCCAATGACTCATAGCCATGTTTTTAGCATGGGTACAACCATAATGCTCTTGATGCATTATCTAGCAGCCATATACAGAGTGTCTTCTGACCAGCAGTCACCCTACATCCAGTGCTAAATGGTAGCATTCAACAGTAGCTCAAGTCCCAGTGGTTCTTCTTTTAAAATTAAGCACTGAGTGATATGTGTAATAATCTCTCTGCTTCTGCCAATGCAATTAAAAGATACATTCAGCAGAGAGATAAAACAGCAAATACGAAAACATTCATTGCTAAACAACTGCCAGCTTAATTCTAGCTGCCAAAAGGAAGCCTAAATAAAAGAGGTCTTATAGCTCAGTCTGCAATATCATGCTGGTTACTGACAGTACCCCACGGTTAGATTGTCTTCAGGAATGTTGTTGTTGTTGTGGTTGTGGTTGTTGTTGGTTGGGGGGTCATAAAGTGCAGCCTGGATTGTAACTCTGGATTGTAAAATTCCTGGAAAATTGGGAGGAAGAGACTTGAGAGGATGTTGTTTGGTGTGTATTTTTTTTGGGGGGAGGGGGATCTCAGCATGGCATAATCCCATAAAATCCACTCTCCAAAGTAGCCATTTTCTCCAGGAGAACTGATCTGTATCATCTGGAGATCTGTAATAATTCCAAGAGATCTCTAGACCCCAATGAAATGAATGCAGTAAGGTATCCTGAATGCATACGTATTAATAATGGGAGTGGGGAGGGGAGTTCAGTGATTTGATTGACTTTTTCCCCTCTTTAGTGTCTGATAGGTGCAGATGGTAGGAATTTCTCCAAGGTAGCAGAGAAAAGGATTATTAGTAATCCCCTTTTTTGCAAATGCATGATAATGTCTACAAAAGCATTACATCTGGCTGAACCAATTCCCAATTTGAAGTTGTTTTTCTCAACGCAAAGTAGACTGATACCAACACATTTTCAAATATCAACATTATATATATATAATCATTTCTTTCATCTAACCAGAATGAAAGATTGACACCAAAATTGGTAACAGCTGTTTTCTGACAGTTATGGAATTTAAGCTTTATTCATTGCTACCCCAGTATATTAGTCAGAAGAGAACAGTCAAGATATTACGGGTTTTATCTGCTTTGATACCACATCTTGACACCACAGAAATTTAATGTAGGCTTTGCCATACACTGGAACTGAGAGCCAACAGTATTAACACTCATCCCTCGAAACAGAATAATTCTAAAACCCTGCAATGATTGACAGTAAATATATTTCTATGCTTTTAAGAAAGTAGAAATACAGAAAAGTATCAGGTTCCTTAAATACCTTGCAACCTGCTTTCTTCAGAAATATCTACCATGATTATTTGCTTTATGAAGAGCACAGAAAAGGCAAACAGGCACTCCAACAGAGCAAAATTCTACCACCCCACATCAGATCAGAACAACCCTCCAATCTTTTCCCCACTGCTCTTAAACATCTCCAGCCCTCTTTGTTGTAGGACCTCATTTGAATAGGCTGCCTAAGGAGGTGGTGAGCTCCCCCTCACTGGCAGTGTTCAAGCAAAGGTTGGATATGCACTTTTCTTGGATGCTTTAGGATGCTTTGGGCTGATCCTGCGTTGAGCAAAGGGTTGGACTAGATGGCCTGTATGGTCCCTTCCAACTCTATGATTCTATGATTCTATGATTCTATGATTCTATTATTCTAAAACGTATCACCTAATCCTAAGTGCATCCTCAACTCACAGAGCAAAGGTCAGTACTATGAGCTACTTTTCTCTTTCTCACAGAGCAGATTGCAATATCAAATCTTGAATGATTCCTGCTGCTTGCATAAGGAATGTCCAGATGCATTCTGATAAAAAGTTCACAATATGGTATCTTTTTATGGAAAGCTGCAGAAACAGACTCTTTTTCCTTCTTGGTGCTTCTGAACTGGCCCGTTGGTCAACCCAACTCATGCTTTGGTCCAGGTTCCTGATCTAAGTCCTGCCATAAGTCTTGATCTGGAAATATATTCCATAAGACCAACTTGACATATCTTCTTAAACCAGTTCATGAGTCCCCATATTGCTCATCCTAGACACCATTTAAATGGGGTGGGATGTGAGACAAAGATATTTTCTAGTCTTTTTTGCCTCCATAATTCAGAGTCTTTGAGGTGACTCTGACAGAAAGGGACCATTCTGGGGGTGTTTCACCTACAGGAGGTAAAGAAGCTATAAGGAGCTCCTCTTCCGTGGCTGTAGCTCATCCTCCTCCAAGGCATTCGTTTTCAACATGAGCTTTAAAAATTTGATGTACAGCCTTTTCTCTACCTGTGAAAGTAATTTTTAGGACAACCTCTGAGCATTAGCAGGCTGCAAATGAAAATTCTGCTCTCCAGGCTCTATCTTTTTAACAATAATTATTTCAAATGGACTTCTTTCTGTGTCTTTCTTACATACAGCCGCTGTAGTTTTTAAATCAATCTATGCTGAATTCCATCTGTGATAGTGATAGATTTAGAGTTTGCACAGTGGAATAATAATGCTGCTTTTAGGAAGGAAGCCCACACACAGCTTGATGTTTTAGGAAAGAAATTGGTGTCCTTTATTGTAAAACAATATATTATGATAGGAAAGGAGGAATGAACATTTTAGATGCCAAGAGGTGCTGAGGATACATCCAGGTTACCATCATGGAACCCTGACCTGGATAGCCCAGGTAAGGCCTATCTCTTCAGATCTCAGAAGCTAATCAGGGCCGACCTTGGCTAGTATTTAGATGAGAGACCTCCAAGGAATGGGGTGGTGTGGTAGCTCCTCCAAGGTCATGACATAGAGGCAGGAAATGGCAAATTACCTCCAAACATCCCTTACCTGGTTGCTAGACAATCCTTGGGTCTCCTGGCTAACACCACACATGCCATACGATAAATAATCCTCATGGAGTTTAGATTTGAAAAAAACAGGAAGAAAAGGAGTTAGCCAGAAGAAGAAGTAGCAATCTGGGTTTTAAAAGAGACATCAACAGAACAGACAAGATACAGAGAACACTGACCTTCTTAGTACTAGCATTCCTTCTGAAGTTCTTATGCATTTGGTACAAAGGGCCATCCACTTCCTACAAATAGCATTCACTGAGCACAGCCCACGCCAGCTTTTCAGCAAAGCAGAGTTTGGTTTTATTTTTCAAACAGCCTGTTCAATATTGGGGAAAAATGGCTTCCACAGTGACCCTATAGGTATTCTCCCTAGTCTCTGCAAACATCCTTACAATATCGTCAAGAAGTGACTTCACATCAGACTCCATCATGCCCCAGGCAATGACCCCCAAGGCTCCCAGTAGTTCCCTAGAGAGTAATGGGACCCTATTACTATACACTGAGAAGGTTATAAGCTAGAGTCCATTTTGTTGAAGAAAAACTTTGCTACTAGTCTCCATGACTAGACATGAAAATGTGATTCTCAAATCTTTGGAAATATTGGATAATCTCAAAATCGATGTTTTCAGTTCTGTGATCTCGTATCTCACTCAACAGTTCTTGGGGGAAGTAATGGGATATTATTCTGAATGTATAGAATTAGAAAGAACAATTCTAACTAATCTTTCTGAAAAATGATGCTCCCTAGATTTACTCAACATACTAGACAGGAACTGCTTCAAAAAGATATGCTTGATTCATCATTGAAATGAATGTTGCCTGATACAACATTACATAAAGTGGGTTAATTGTGGCTACATTTTAAAAGGAAAGCCAAAACTATTACATAACCTGAGTTAGCAGTGTCTCCTTTAGAAGAAAGCAAAAATGTTTTTGATATCTCTCACAGCTATCAATACATCTAATTCTCAACATGGCTAAATCTGTGGATATTTGAATGCAGAGACTGGAGCTATGAACATGATAGATCTTTCTAGAAACCTGAGAAATGCCCCAGCTCCTTTGGTTGTCAATCAACACAAGCCACCAATCCGTTCACAGTGGTGGCTTCCATCTCCCCCAAATCCTGAATTAAAAAAAATACACTTCCACATTGCTGCAGGAACACACCACAACAGTAAAATATTTAAAAATAAAAACACCTTACACTTCTGCATTGCTAGAGGATCATGTCCCAACGATAAAACATTTCTTTCGATCTCTTTTCGGGATTCTTTGTCACTCTTTATGTTCAGGTAGATTTGTGATAGGCTGGCCATGGTAATTGGACCACGATGGTTGTGTGTTCACAATGAAGATTTAAAACACAGAGCATGGATGCTAAGCTAAGGGATGCTTCATCATACACCCTTCCCTCTTTCCCCATTCATACCTCCCTGCCAGAAAACATAAGAGGGGTGTGTTTAGATTGGGTTGCTGCCCAAACCCAATATTACTGTGCACACTGAAGAGAACATTCTATTTGAACTGAGGGCACATCCCTTTGTGGTCCCATAGCTATGTGGACCGTGCCATTTTTTAAATTCAATCCGGAAATGGGGAGGGTGAGATGAGTACAAGAGCAGGCAAAACACTACCAAGACTGTTGCACGTTTCTCCTTTCAGACGGGCTTGCCCCTGCTTGCTCCCTAATTTGGAGCACGACAAGAAAGGGGAAGCGGGATTTTGTGATCTCCCTCATCATGGAGCAATCAGGTCAAAAACCTGTGCCACCCACTGGAGAGCTATGGGTTGCTGCCAATGTCATGAGGAAACAGCACTAATACCCGCAAGCAATGAGAGGCTGTGCAGGGGCAAATTCCTCATGCGGAAGCAGTCCTGGCTGTACCTGATGGCACTTTCCATCAATACCAAAAGTAAGCAAAGGTTGCAAGGACACACATTTGAAAAAATTCATGGAAAATCCAAAGCTTTATGAGTCCAATAGAAGGGATCAGAGTTGAATGTATAGGATTTTGTTGCCCATTTATCTTCCTTGCCTGTAAGAAATTGGTACTGAAAAGCCTCATAATCATTGCTATGAACTATGCTGAGAGAGAAAAGGGGGCTGCATGAAAAGCCTCTGGAAGGCAACAGCCTGGCTATTGAAAATCTATTTCTCATTTTGAAAATTCTTAGAAAATGCTCACATCAAGTGGTAAAATCACCCGTGAGCATTAAAATTCATGACCGCTGCTTCCTCTGTGCACTGCTCTCGATGATAGGTTGCAGAATTCCTGAGAATCAATACGTTGCATCATGAATTGTTACTGTAGAAAAGTTATTGAAAAGATACTTGCAGGCCAGCCATAGAGGGAACAATAAGCTCCAAGGGTATTGTTCCGCTTTCACCGGCAGTAGGAAGTGAATTTGAAACACCGCGTTATAAAATCATTATAAAATCAAGTCTTCCTTGTGCTGAGACCGTACTGACCGTTTGGCTTTTCATTGACAGCCCTTTCCTGGTAACTGAAATAGCACTAAGCTATTCAGGCTCCCCCACCCACCCATTGTATGGATGAGCGATGAAAATCACATCAGATTTCAAGACACTTGCCTGTCAGGTGGGTAACAAGAGTTCTGGTTTGCAGAGTTTTCCTGTTTCCCCACCCACTCATCATCTACCACCCCTGCAAACAAGAAATTTCAACATGCCTCCAGGGAGAGGAACCAGACTTGTCGGTTAATGTGAAGATTTGAGCGGCTAGTCCCAAAAGCTTCTTTGGAGTAGGCGGACAGAGAGGCGTCTTGTTGTTCTACCCTTGCAAAGAAGTCTAGCATTGTATGCCGTGGAGACCTCTTTATCTTATCGAGAGGAAACATAATAATATATTAATTAGACGTGTGAGCCAGGGATGTAGCAAAGACACTTGTTGCAGCTTACGTAAGACCTAAGCTCAGAGCTACTGTCTAAAGTTGAGAACTGCTAAATGGTTTTTCAGTTTTCCCTTTTAGACAATGGGTGGAATCCTATTCTAACTGGTTTGGTGGGACTATGGAGCAACTATATTTGCTCCCACTCAGAAACAACTGCACCATAGGGGCAGATAGAAAGATGGACAATATGAATTTTTTAAAAGTGAGTCAATTTGGACTGGAATAAAACAGTTGTGGGGACTTGCTTTTTACCAGACCTCAGGCTGAGAAACTTTGCATAGGAAGAGGAATAGCTCCTATATTCTACTCCTAAACAGGGCAAAAAGCGGCCGCGGCACCGCGCGGCCGCCATTGACGCCGCGGGGGGGCACAGCGATGACGCGCCTCCAAGGGCATCATCAGGCCGCCCCATCGCGCGGCTGGAGAGGGGCGGGGGCGCCCGGCTATATAAAGGCCGGGCGCATGCTCCAAGGCCCTCTTCGCGCCGGACGCCGCAGGAACAGTCACCCTCCCACCCTCCCGGTTTTTGGTTCTTGTTAATTTCGTCGCAGCGCGGTCATGCTTGGTGGGAAGCCTGTTGGCAGGGAGGCCCGTTTGCGTACGGGGCTCCCTGAGGTGGGGGTCTCAGTAAAGAGACCAGCCAGTACCTGGGCGCGGCCTACCCGACTGGGAGGCCAGGGGCCCGGGGGCCAAGCGGCAAGGGGACACCAATGGAGGCGGACGCCCTTTGGGTCCCTTGCTGCCGCTTCCCAGGAGAATCCGGGGCGAAAGGCGTACCATCCTCCCGGCTGGGAGTGAGGCGTGGAGCCTTAGCCCCGGTTCTGTCGGTGTCAGTCGGACGGTTGAAGGGGTCAGGCTTCCCCACCAGCAGAGGGCCAACCCTCCGTTGGGGGTTGGAGGTTAATAAACGGCTGCGGCCAATTATTCGCCAACATGGAGTCGTGTCTTCGCTGGGTCAGTCGCCTCCTGAAAGTCAAATAACCTACTTCCAAGATGATTTTTGCTCAAGAAAATGTAGTGGGGTTGGAGAGGAGGAACCCAGTGACACAACTCATTAAACAAACAGGCTTTTTTTTGTAAAATGCAAAAACTAGACAGCCTCTTCAATCCTCTGGAAATATTGAAAGAGAGAATGATGAGCTTCCAAAAGTCAGCTGCAATTGGTATAGGCAAAAAAAGAAAGAAGCAGTAAATTCATTAGATGTTTTGAGTTAATATAAGTAAAACTGTGTTATTCTGTGTTCCCAGGGTGTGATCCATTCCCTTAAAATCTACACTGGTATATGACATGAAGTTTCCTTGCCTTATAGATACTATGAGTGGCTTTAGTCCCTAACATACTCTAGCAAAGAATATTGAACAAGTCCTAATAATACTTGGGAGACCTGAATTCAAATCACTGCCTAGTCACAAAACCTATCCTACCACCAAACAAAGGTTGAGCCCAGTGACATCTTGAAGACCAACATAGTTTTATTCTGTCTGTAAGTTTTCATGTGCAAGCAACAATTAATAAGATATACAAAGGCTTACACCCAGAATAAATCTTTGTTGGTTTTAAAGGTGCCACTGGACTCAAACTTTGCCCTGCTGCTTCAGATCAACACAGCTACTCACTTGAATCTAGCCTGAAACTGTTACTGTCTCTCTGTCCCACTTCAGAAGGATGATGTGGGGATAAAATGTAGTCATTTATTTTAAATAGTTCTGTGCCAACTTTCTAACCCAGTAGGGACCCCAACAACAAATATCCAAACATTAAAACACTAAAAAGCAGCATTTTAAAAAGATATATGAAAATATTTAAACAAATAAAAAAACCACAGACATATCAACATAACACATCCTGGAAGGAGGGCCAAACAAAAATTACTGGAATCAAAGAATCATAAAGTTGGCATGTACCTCCTGGGTCATCTAGTCCAACCCCCTGCACTATGCAGGACACTCACAACCCTGTCGCTCATCCACTGTAACTTGCCACCCCCTTGAACCTTCACAGAATCAGCCTCTCCATCAGATGGCTGTCTAGCCTCTCTTTAAAAATTTCCATAGATGGAGAACCCACCACTTTCCGGGGAAGCCAGTTCCACTGAGAAACTGCTCTGTCAGGAACTTCTTCCAGATGTTTAGACGGAATTTCTTTTGAATTAATTTCATTTCATTGGTTCTGGTCTGTTCCTCTGTGGCAAGAGAAAACAACTCCGCTCCATCCTTGATGTGGCTGCCTTTTAAATACTTGAAAATGGCTATCAGATCCCCTCTCAGTCGTCTCCTCTCCAGGCTAAACAGACCAAGCCCCCCCCCCCAGCCTTTCCTCATACATCTTGGTCTCCAAACCCCTCACCATCTTTGTTGCCCTCCTCTGGACATGCTCCGGCTTTTCTACATCCCTCTTCAACTGTGGTGCCCAAAACTGAACACAGTACTCCAAGTGAGGCTTCACTCAGGACAACAAGAATAGAGGGACACAATGAATATTCCTGGGGAGGGAGGTTCAGAGTTTGGGTGCTACAACCAAGAAGGCCCTTTTGCCAGTTGCCATACATCTAGCCTTAAAGGGTTGGGGCACCTGAAGCAGGGCCTTTGAAGTTCACTGATGGGTCAGTTGGGAGAAGGTGATCCTTCAGGTATGCTGCTTGGCCCCAAGCCATACAGGTCTTTAAAGCTTAACCCAAGCATCTTGAATTGCAAGGCAGACAGACTATTAATACACTGTTGTCATTCGTACTCTGTAGGGACAACTGAGCCTTTCAAAATCTGGTGTCAAAAGTCTTTTCTCCAATAACATCCTTAAAAGAAGCATTAAACCCCAATTAAGCCTTCCCTGGTGATTCATGGATGAGTTGCTATGACTGAGCTCAGCTGCCTGCATTAGACCTCTGCCCTCGTTTGTTTTTTCTTGGACCAGCCCAGAACACCAAGCTACTGAACAGTGCAGGAGTACCTATGGTGATACATTTCTTGTGTACTTTCATGGAGTATGAAAGACTGGGGATGTCACTTGAGATTATGCTTCTCCCTGGATTCCACTTTATTTCCACAGGCTTCTGTTTCCCTTTTTAGCACGGCTGACATTTGAGCCCCGATTAGTTTCTTGCAAAGATTGGCTTTCCAATTTGTTCTCAGGCCCCCAAACAGAAGACCACAGTGCATTTAGCTGAATGCTTTCCCAGTTCCCATGGAGACAAAACAGGAATCTTGTTTTTAGAAGTCCTGGATTGCTGTAGGCTTCTCTTTCTCTGATGGATGGACAAGATGGTACTAAGTGGTTCTCCTATGGATTATTGTCCAGCAGAGCAAAACAATTCCACTGCTGGGTAGTGGTTGTTTTTGTTTTAAAAAATACCACCTTGGTATTTTCCACTGTCATATTGATTAAACTCCAGGTATCTAAAATGGCCAGGAAGCAAGCATAGTACTATTGGTAAAACCCATGATGTGAAACTCAAGGAAATGGTGCAAATCTAATCTCTGCTGGAAGGAGTAACATCCACTGTTCATCTCCCATGGACACAGAGAAGTCATGCAGAAGAGAACTCAACATGATAAAGCAGTTTTTAAACCAAATTTGCTTATATGTGCTGAAGATGTGAAGTAGTCTGATCAAATATACTGAGCATTATAACTGTTTGTCATTAGCAGAGAAAGGCATGGATATGTCCAGTAGCAAAGAAGGACAAGGTGTAGTAATTCAATGACGTGATAAATAATCAATGTTTCTGCAGTGAGGAACTTGCATTCTGAGTTGTAATAAAGGGAGAGACAACTGAAGGACATGGGAGGAAAGAGACAGGGGCAGAAATAAGAGGAATGACTTGTGTGAATGTTCAAGTTCAGGCTTCATTTAAATTGGGAGAGGAAGCCTATAGTATGCAATCCAATCTCCTTTTCCTATGGAAGTGAATTAGGAATCTTGGGGGTGGAGGAATGACAAGCTATATACATTAGCTCACCTTAAGTTTTGTTTGTTTGGTTGGGGAGGGCTTGGGGGGATGCATTAGAGGCTGGCCACCACTGCCACAGTGGTCCTGAGGATTGCACTATCTGAGAACTTGTTGGTTCACCCTTTAGGGCAAACATATGCATATCTGGATCATCATGGATTCCTAAATCATTTTAAAATGAAGAATAAGCTTTGACAAGTTTCAAGATTCTTCTGCCTTTAGACGGCACAACCATCTGCTGTATTTAATGCAGAGGAAATTAGAATAATTATAGCAGAATGAAGCATTAAATTGTCAGAAACCCAGGCACAAGTTTATCCATTCTTGTCAAGAATAATGCAGTATTTACAGGACACACCAGTGCAATAGGCTTCCAGCCAAAGATGTTGTTCTCTCAGAATATAGTTCAAAAACCAAAATTGGTGACTAGTCATGTCCGCCTTAAGTACTAAAAAAAGAAGAAATACAGGGTATAAATGTTCTAAATAAAGAAACGACATTCTGTAAAGTTTGTATGTGAGAAAACTACTGTCAGATTCCCCTCAGAGGAAAAAAAAACCCTCTTCAAACCATTTTCATTCAGCCAGACAGCTCTTGGAATTACATTATTAATATAAAAAGCAGTAAATATATTTTTTAAATTCTTCATGCCCCTTTTCCATGGAGTTCAGGTTGATACAGGTTGTTCTCCCCTCTCATGCTGTCCTCTCAGCAGCCCTGTGAGGTAAATTAAGCTGAGAGAGAGTGATTGGCCGAAGGCAAGCCAACAAGCTTCTCTGGCAGAGCTGGTACTGAACCTGGGTCTCCTGGATCTTACTCCAACACCACACTAGCCAGATTCCTTGGAATAATGGTGGTACTCAAATGTAATGAATAAATAAATCTGCCCCACTTAGAAATTCACCAGAGATTCAAATGCAGTAGCCATTTCTTAATTCTAGGATAGATGTTTCCAGGTATGGAGAAATTTAAAATATCAGTAGCATATTCATCTAATCTCATAATGAAGAGAAATACGTATTTTCTGTATCTGAGTAGGAACATCGTGCTGTCTTTTATGGTCTTTAGCTGCCTGGCTGCAAAAAGAAACACATTTCCCACATAGACCGTTTATGCACTGGAGGTTTCATGCTGGACTCCAGGCTGGAGCTTTAGTCGTGGCAGGCTGCTCCACCTCTTCCTGCACCCACATGGGGGAGCATTTGGCCTGGTGCACCTCATCCACTCCCTATCTGTGCTCCTGATAAGGGGGTAGGGCAGTGAAGTTCCCAGTGCATAAACGGTCATAGAGCTGCTGTTCTTTGACATGGACCTCCCTTGTTTTTTTTTAAGGACAGTCATGAGAGTCTTAGCAGATGACATGAAAGCCATTGGGTTGGATCCAGGCAGCTTCTTTGCTCAATCTAATCTAATCTCTGTCTTTATTACAGCTCCCAATCCCATGTGGCTTTTATTCATGCAGATATATAATCTGCAACATAGCTTTTGGGGCAGAAAGAGGCTCCTTTTCTCACCAGTGGAAAATCTTGTTGGGTTCAACCCATTAGCTACATCTTTTTTTAAAGACAAGATGGTATCAAGCTTGCCTGGAAAACACACAGTCTGTCATAATGACACTAAAGTTCTCTTCTATCATTCCAGTTTTCAGTGGAATGTTAAGATCCTTAGCCATGGTCATCTGACACACACTCAAGTATGCCAAGTAAGAAGTGGGATCATGTGGCATCAGCCAGGAATCAGAATGAATTCACAGTGACTCGGAAGAGATCTCTTTTCCTGTGCAACTCCTTGAACCTGTTCTCCTGTGCCCTGTTTCTGTGACCGTTTATGCACTGGAGGTTTCATGCCAGGCTGCAGCCTGGAGTTTTAGTCGAGGCAGGTTGACCCACCTCTTCCTGCACACACACAGGGGAACATTTGGCCTGGTGTGCCTCATCCACCCCCGATTTGTGCTCCTGCATGAGAGCTGGGGCAGTGAAGTTCTCAGTGCATAAACGGTCTTACTGGGACACTTGCTAATAGAGCTTTAACCTCCGCTCTGATTACTTCTAGCTTCATTTTGTTATGCCACCCTTTCCCTACAGAATTCTGTGGGTGATGTAAATGGTCTCTCCTGTTATCTTCACAACTCTATTGGGTAGGTTGGGTTGGATCCAGACAGGTTCATTCAGTAAATGTCTTGCCTAAACTCACAACTAACTAGGACTAGGACCAAAATAAAATCTTCACTGGTTACATCACTGGAAGACTTTCTTCTGCCTCTTTCTTTTAGTCTCTCCAGCCTGCATAACTGTGGCAGAAACGGGACCTCGAGGCATTGCCAGTGTCCATTCCCTCTGAACAGAAATGAAACTTGGTGGACAGCCACTAGCTGCCTGACAGAACCAATCCAAACCAACTGTGCCTTACACCAAACATTTATTCTTACATCATTTTTTAAAGAGTCTTGAAAAACTAGTGGCTAAGAACGTGATTTAATTCCCTTTTTAGGGTGATTTCTTTTTTAAACAGTGTTTCATTTTCCAGAAAGAACATCAACAAGATGTAAAAACAAAGTATGATGCGTCTCTTTCTTTTGGTACTGTCTGAGTGGCTGCAGAACAAGAAGCGTTTTAGTATTAAAGATGTTTATCATATATATTACCAGCAGCTTTCAGAGACCAGATACATTAATATTGTATCTCGTTTATCTTAAAACATCCCTCGGGCTTGCAGTATCTCCGTATACAAATGGAATATTGTTTGACACAAACAGGCTTCATTTGCCCTGCTTCAAATCAAAGAGGAAGATGCTAAGGTTTGCCTTCGTGCTGAGGAGATGGGGTGAAGGCTAATGGCAGGATTTCAGTTAATTACTCTCAGCTTTCCTCCATTAAGGATTCATCTGCACATCAATCTCCAATCCTGACATATTTATTTCCTTCACTATGTTTTCCCCTGGAACAAAGTTTGAGTCGAGTGGCATCTTTAAGACCAACAAATTTCTAATCGAGGTACAAGCTTAGTGAAGGAAATAAATATATTAAAATTGGAAATTGATAGGAAGATGTCTCCTTTATTGTGGAATTCTGAGAGGAATGTTTTCTCCCGGAATTAAACCCTGAAAAATGGTAACCATTATAAACTAACCTTGTGATTCCTGTTTGTTCCTTTAATCTGCTAAATGTTATTGTTATGTTGTATGCTAATTTACTGCTTACCAGCTGTCTGTATGTGTAGAATTTGCACCTAACAACAACAGCAAACACCCAGTTAAAAAGGAATATCTCGGCTTAGCATTTGAAAGATAAATAGACTTAGCTTTATTGTATCCAAAATAAAATGCAAAGAGCCTACAGTGAGTACCTGAGAACTAGTTCCCTAAGTAATCACACACATACACACACAGAAACACCAGCAAGAGAGTACACTTGATAAAAAGGAAAAGGGAAGAAATGGAGTAGTTATAAGAAAAAGACATAGAACCTGAAATTCTAAGCTTGCGACCTGGAGAGGTCCAAGGAGAAGAGCAAAGAACAGGCTGAACAAGGAGAAAAAGCACGTCACAGACTTGCAGAGGTGTTCAATTAGTGGGAAACCTGATACTCTTTTCACTGATTTGTGAAGGTCTTTTTACACAAAGGAGTCCCATAGCTGGACATGGGAACCCACTTTCCCAGGGAAATTATTGGTCCAAGGGAATAAAGTTTGAATTTCATTAGCTGGTTTAAAGTGAACTATTGCCATGTTTTGGAAGGAAAATACCTTGATTAGGCTATTGTGAGCTAATCTGCATGGGCACAAAGAGTCTGGGTGAGACAACATGATTAACATGCCTTGATTAGGTTTGGGAGCCAGAACTGAATTGAACAAAAGTCTGGCTGACTGATGATAGCTCCTGAAACAGAATGGAGCACAATTTAATGACCTGAGTTCCCTTCTTGACTGAGTTTTTAAAAATGGGGGGAAATGAAACTAGGCCTTAGTTCATATAAAAGCAACTTCCATGCATTTGCAGAAACCTCTGGGGTATACCAGTATATTCCAGCAGCACTGAAGTCTTTAATGAACTGAAGACTTATTGTTATTGAGAGCCCCAAGCTAGGATCAGTTTGCAATGCCAGCACATCCTACCTCTTTCCTGGGCTTTCACGGATGTACTCATGAAAGAGATGAAGAGAAGGCTGAACTGCTCAATTCTTAGGGCCGTTCCGCATTTGTCCAAAATAGCACAATGGTTACTAATTGAAATCGCTACAGTTTTGCCATTATGCACAACATCGTTGACAATCTGCAACACTCCTGAAACCGATCTGCAAAAAGCGCTTCGTTGTAGCGCTTTCAGGGAAATCCCAAAAAGTGTATTCACCCTCCGGAAAGCGCTACACTCCTGCAACCAATCTGCAACACTAGCGGGAAAGTTCTGTGCGTTACCATTGTTGCGGTTTCTGCAAAGTCCCTTTCCCTGGCTCTCTCCTCTGATCTTCCGGAGAAGCGATTGCCATTTTTTTTCTCCGAGCGAGCGGAGATCAACACACCAGCGAGCCTTCGTTTACCCAGTGAGGCTTCCCTGGCTGCAGCCCCTGTGTTTAAAGTCACCAAGCACAAGCATCGCAGAGGCCCGTTTGCTGGTTTATTTTCACTTTATTTTTCACACTGTTTTCGGCCGAAAATCGCGCCCGTGAGGGGGGGGTTTCACTCGGGAGGAGCGTGGCAACGATGAAACGGCAGCTCAAACACCACCTGCTAGCTGGATGGGTCTCTCCGTTGCAACGAATCAATGCATATTCATTGCAACGGGTGTGTTTTTTTTAAACCTTCCTTAAAGGGAAAGGGGCTGTTTGAGAGCATGATAACGGCCGCCCATTGGCTGCTTGATGGCCAGGGGTGGGACACAGCTTAGCAATAGCGCTTCCTGGCTAGCGATTTTTGCAGAGACCGGAACCCTGTGGGAAACGATAGAAACGCAACTGGATTCCACTACAAAGGCAGGTATGCGTTACGCCGAATTCCACTATTTAAAATGGCGATTTTTCGTTCAGCAAACAATTTGTTACATGGATCCCGGTGCGGAATGGCCCTTACTTTTCCTCAGCCTTCTCTTGCAAGGGAAATTGTGCTCATTGGGGCAAAATCATATCAGTTGATGAGGAGTTACAATCTAGGATCACTGTAGGGGTAGTCTATAAACACCTAGTTTCTTTAAATGAAATTTAGTCCTCTGGGCCAGATAAATTGCATCCAAGGGTGTAATCCAATTACACACTTGCAGGTGTAATTTCTGAATCTCTGTCCATTATATTTTTTGACAATTCTTGGAGAACAGGTGAAGTGCCAGACGACTGGAGACAGGCAAATGTTGCTCCCATCTTCAAGAAAGGGGAAAAGGATAAAATGGAGAGCTGGGGGCACGCTCTTTCAGAACTCCTGAAAGTGGACCCCATGGTCCAATCATTGTCAAATTCATTGGGGGGTCAGGGGAGAGCATCCTGGAGCTACCCTGAAAGTTTGGAGGCCCCAAGCCCCCAGGCCCTGGGAAAGGCGGAAACACCAGAATTTCCATTAAAGTCAATGGCACCATTGACTTTAATGGGCACCAAAGCTGAATCGGGCAGATGAGGCCCCTGGTGTACATGCCTAGTTGAGGGGGCTCATATTTTTAGCTTGGAGAGAAGATGTCTAAGAGGTGATATGATAGCTATCTTCAAGTACTTGAAGGGCAGTCATAGGATGGAGCAGAGTTGTTTTCTGTTGCTCCAGAGAATAGGACCAGAACCAATGGGTTGAAATTAATTCAAAGGAAATTCCAGCTAAACACGCATAAGAAGTTCCAGTCAGAGCGGTTCCTCAGTGGAACAGGCTTCCTCGGGAGGTGGCAGGTTTGCCTTCCATGGAAGTTTTTATGCAGAGGCTAGCTAGCCACCTCACAGAAATGTTGATTTGATGAATTTAGGCAAATTGTAACTGGCTGAGAAGAAGGGATTGTGTCCATGCTTGGTTCTTGTGGCTCTTTCTTGCATGCTCAGGGAAATGACGCTCACAACTTTGGGGTCAGGAGGAAAATTTCCTCCAGGCCAAACTGGCCAGGAATTCTGTTTTGTTTTGTTTTGTTTTGGCATCATATGGGCATGGAATCAGGGTCATTTTTGGGTGGGCAGGTAGATGTGAATTTCCTGCATTCTGTAAGGGGTTGGACTAGATAACCCTGGAGGTACCTTCCAACTCTATGATTCTATACCCAGGTTCCTTTATGAGACTCTCTAGGTTTCAGGTCCCCTATAAAATGGGGAAACGACTAAAACAACTAAGTCCAAAATAAGATGGGAATCCCATTAACCAAGGAGGTCTTGGCTGGAGGAAGAGATAGGATCCTTACTAGTAAAGATAAGCAATAGGTAAGCATCAAGGGGAGGGTATTCCAAAGGTGAGGAGCCTCCACTGAAAAAGCCCTGCCTCTGGTTGCTACACATCACACCCCTGAAGGCAGAGCAGGGCTTCAGAAGAGAATATTAACTGGGGAGCTGGACAATATGGGCAGAAAAGCATCTTAGATCCAATATTATGTCTCAAATAGTAGCCAGTGTAACAACAGGTAAAAGTGACTGGAATAAAGAATTCATTTGGCCTGTAGCCAACCATTCCACTCAACATGGACTAAAGCCATTTTTCAGCCTAGGGAGCGAGGTGGAACCAGTCAGAGAAGTCTCCATAGAATTCATCCTTCCTTTAAAACAGTGGTCCCCTACCTGCGGTCCTCTGCCCAGTGCCGGGCCGCGAAGGCCAGGGCGCCGGGCCGCGGTTCCCTCTCCCCGCCCCCCCCCGCAGTAAAAAACTTCCCCGGGCCGCAAGCTTGCGGCCCGGGAAGCTTCTTACTGCAGGAAGGGGGGAGAGGGAATCAGGGCTGCGCATGCGCGCTGCGTGGGCGGGGCAGTTGCCCCGCTGGACCCCAGCTGGAAAAAGGTTGGGGACCACTGCTTTAAAAAACATAAAAGCTGCTTCTTGAATTGTTCTTTCAATATGCTTAAATTAAGGAATCTTCTTGCCCCAGACCAAGGTTGATTTCCATTTTGATTTTGGGCAATATAAACTTTTCATCTGCAACATGCACGATTGATCTGTGGTGACCCTACCTTTCCCCCACAATATCCAGGAGTGAATATAAGTCACGATATTTGAAAATCCGTCTTTTAAAGCCACCAATATAACTGTAGATTTCTGCTTCCTTCCCCTTGCCTCCAATGCTGATATAGCAAAGCAGTCTTCCCTGATTGGCCAGGGAGTCAGTTCAAAGACTTCCTGGTTCCCAGTTGGCTTCCCTCCCAAGACTTATTTTTGCCGTGTTTTAAAAGTGACTGTGATACAGAAGCCCACAAAATCAGCCCAGGTTTCCCCCCCCCCCACCTTCATTATGTGGTCCTTTGAGTGGTTTGGCCAGAGAACTAGCCCTGAATGAAATATTTGCCATGCTTCCCTTCCTGTGATTTTGATTATCCAGAAAGGCCAAGATGAGCTAGCTCATCAAAAATGAGTATGGAGAAAGATAAGCAACATAATTGGATTTTGATTTCTAATTATTTCTAATAGTTATTCTAAATCTGGTTTTCTAATTATGTTACAGCATTTTAGTACACAGAAACTGTTGCCTTTGGATCAGCTGTATTGTGGCACTTTAGGGTGTGTGTATATATATATAGAGAGAGAGACTATTCATAAAACAGAGATTTGACAATATATATCCTATTCTTTTCTATCATCAAGAAGTTATTGACTGGATACTTTATTAACCGCATCGTTAAGATATATAGTCTAAAGGTCACTTCTCTTTCTCCTGTTACAACTTGATTGTACTGTTCAATCTTGTCTAGCATTAGACTCCAATTTCTTCTGAATTCCCATTTGGATATCATATGGGTAGGTTTCTTCATTAACCCATATTACATCAGTTTGTTAATTGTAGCACTTTGTAGCAGGGTAGGTTGGATGTGGTAGGTTGGATCCAGCCTACCTTTTATTCCACCTTACTCAGTTCACCTCCTCACCATGAGACCCCAAACCACATGGCATTTCCCCATGTTGGTTCCAATCCTCAATGTAGCTTTGGGGGGGGGGGTCAAAAGTTTGCCAACAGCAAAGCTGGTTGGATCCAGCAGACTGCTTTCCGTTTCAGCCAGTTGGATATACTGCTGTAGAATATTCCCAAATCTGCATGGGGCCAAGCTCGGCATATATAAATATTTGGTTCTTTACAAATTTGTTAAGATTTCTCTCTGTCCTACAGATAGCCTTTGGCTGATGCATATTTTATCCATATGTCCAGAAATGTTGTTCTTACAATACAATACAAACAGAAAATTGGTAAGGACAAAAGTGTTCCCTGATGTTTTCATGAAAGGATCTAAGAAAGAAAAATTCATCCAGCTCAACAAAGAGCACGCATTTGAATGCACCATTAATATTTCCCCAGTCAGCCTTATGTAAATGACAGCAGTATTTACGAAGTCTGATGAGGATCCAGAGTGTTAGAAATCTTCCAGGTAATCCTCCAGGAATCCTCCAGTTTTATTCATTTGATGGCTTTATTCAGTGCCCCAAAACCTAGGGGCCATATATAAGCAGAATTTAAAAAATTAAAGCCCTATCAAATGTCTGCATGCAAAATTTGTGGTGCTCTAAAATTATTTAGAGCGTCAGATCCATGAATCAAGGTAAGCTGGACGTGGTCAAACAAGAAATGTCAAGACTGAACATCGACATTTTAGGAATCAGTGAACTAAAATGGACAGGAATGGGTGAATTTAATTCAGATGACCATCAGGTATACTACTGTGGGCAAGAATCTCGCAGAAGAAATGGAGTAGCCTTCATAATCAATAAGAGAGTAGGAAAAGCAGTCTTGGGATACAATCCCCAAAATGACAGAATGATCTCAGTTCGAATCCAAGGCAAACCATTCAACATCACAGTGATCCAGGTCTATGCCCCAACCACTGCTGCTGAAGAGGATGAAGTTGATCAGTTCTATGAAGCCCTACAACACCTTCTAGAAGCAACACCAAAAAATGATGTGCTTATCATCATGGGGGATTGGAATGCTAAAGTAGGAAGCCAAAAGATAACCGGGATAACAGGCAAGTTTGGCCTTGGAGTACAAAATGAAGCAGGGCACAGGCTGGTAGAATTTTGTCAAGAGAATACAATGGTCATAGCAAACACTCTTTTCCAACAACCCAAGAGACGACTCTACACATGGACATCACCAGACGGTCAACACAGAAATCAGATTGACTATGTGCTCTGCAGCCAAAGATGGAAAAGTTCTATCCAGTCAATAAAAACAAGACCAGGAGCTGATTGTGGTTCAGATCATGAGCTTCTTGTTGCAAAATTTAGGCTTAAATTGAAGAAAGTAGGGAAAAGCACTAGGCCACTCAGGTATGAACTAAATCATATCCCCGACGAATACACAGTAGAGGTGACAAATAGATTTAAGGAATTAGATCTGATAGACAGAGTGCCTGAAGAACTATGGACTGAGGTTCGCAACATTGTACAGGAGGTAGCAACTAAAACCATCCCAAAGAAAAAGAAATGCAAGAAATCAAAATGGCTGTCTGAGGAAGCTTTACAAACAGCTAAGGAGAGAAGGGAAGTGAAAGGCAAGGGAGAAAGAGAAAGATACACCCAATTGAATGCAGAATTTCAGAGAAAAGCTAGAAGAGATAAGAATGCCTTCTTAAATGAACAGTGCAAACAAATAGAAGAAAACAATAGAATGGGGAGGACCAGAGATCTTTTCAAGAAAATTGGAGATATGAAGAGAACGTTTCATGCAAAGTTGGGTATGATAAGGGACCAAAATGGTAGGGACCTCACAGAAGCAGAAGAGATTAAACAAAGGTGGCAAAATTATACAGAACAACTATACAAGAGCGAGCTTAACATCCCTGATGACCACAGTGGGGTAGTTACTGACCTGGAGCCAGACATCCTGGAATGTGAAGTCAAATGGGCCTTAGGAAGTCTGAGCAACAATAAAGCTAGTGGTGGTGACAGCATTCCAGTTGAACTATTCAAAATCTTAAAAGATGATGCAGTAAAAGTGCTACACTCAATATGCCAGCAAATTTGGAAAACTCAACAATGGCCACAGGATTGGAAAAGGTCAGTTTACATTCCAATCCCAAAGAAGGGCAATGCCAAAGAATGTTCAAACTACCGCACCATTGCACTAATTTCTCATGCTAGCAAAGTTATGCTCAAAATCCTACAAGCTAGGCTCCAGCAATATGTGGACCGAGAACTTCCAGAAGTACAGGCAGGATTTCGAAGAGGCAGAGGAACTAGGGATCAAATTGCCAACATACGCTGGATCATGGAGAAAGCTAGGGAGTACCAGAAGAACGTCTACTTCTGCTTCATTGACTATGCTAAAGCCTTTGATTGTGTGGAGCACAACAAATTGTGGCAAGTTCTTAAAGAGATGGGAATACCAGAGCATCTTATTTGTCTCTTGAGAAATTTATATGCAGGTCAAGAAGCAACAGTGAGAACTGAACATGGAATCACTGACTGGTTCAAAATTGAGAAAGGAGTTCGGCAAGGCTGTATACTGTCGCCTTGCCTATTTAACTTGTATGCAGAGCACATCATGAGAAATGCGGGATTAGAGGAGTCACAAATTGGGATCAAGATTGCAGGGAGAAATATCAACAACCTCAGATATGCAGATGATACCACTCTAATGGCAGAAAGTGAAGAGGAACTAAAGAGCCTGTTGATGCGGGTGAAGGAGGAGAGTGCAAAAGTTGGCTTGAAACTCAACATCAAGAAAACAAAGATCATGGCATCCGGCCCTCTCAATTCATGGCAAATAGATGGGGAAGAAATGGAGATAGTGACAGATTTTATTTTCCTGGGCTCCAAGATCACTGCAGATGGGGACTGCAGCAAAGAAATTAAAAGACGCTTGCTCCTGGGGAGGAAAGCTATGGCAAATCTAGACAGCATCCTAAAAAGCAGAGACATCACCCTGCCAACAAAAGTGCGTTTAGTCAAGGCTATGGTATTCCCAGTTGCAATGTATGGCTGCGAAAGTTGGACCATAAGGAAGGCCGAGCGTCAAAGAATTGAGGCTTTTGAACTCTGGTGCTGGAGAAGACTCTTGCGAGTCCCTTGGACTGCAAGGCGAACAAACCGGTCAGTCCTAGAGGAGATCAACCCTGACTGCTCTTTAGAAGGCCAGATCCTGAAGATGAAACTCAAATACTTTGGCCACCTCATGAGAAGGAAGGACTCCCTGGAGAAGAGCCTAATGCTGGGAGCGATCGAGGGCAAAAGAAGAAGGGGACGACAGAGAATGAGGTGGCTGGATGGAGTCACTGAAGCAGTAGGTGCAAACTTAAATGGACTCCGGGGAATGGTGGAGGACAGGAAGGCCTGGAGGATCATTGTCCATGGGGTCGCGATGGGTCGGACACGACTTCGCACATAACAACAACAAAAATTATTTCATTACGGTGGAAGTCCTTTAAAAAAGAGGGGCGATGTGTCATGCTGATCTTAAGGACTCTTGGGAGCAAACCTAAATTAATCTACTAAAGATCGGGGCGGGGGGGGGGGCTTATTCCAAGAAAAGTACCATAGACTGAAGCCATTGACTGCAACTAGTGTAGAAAGTCAGGCAGATGTGAATAAATCAAGTGCTATAAGTTGCACTTAAGATGTCTAGAAAGAAGGGAGGATGGCAGTATCTAACAGAAAATCTAAAAAATAGCGGTCGATCAAATCTCTCTTTCTCTCTCTCTCTCTCTCACACACACACACCAAATAGAATACCTAAGCAGGAATGGTTTACCCGTGTAGCGCATGTAGCACATGCTATGGGCCCTGCACTTCCAGGGGCCCCACCTAGTGCCTTTCCCCTCCATTAGTCAGGGCCATGGCCTCTCTTCTTCTCTTTTCCTTGTTTAGAGACACTTAGAGTGACACCCCTTTCTGCCCCTAGTCTGGCTGCTCCTGCTGCAATTGTACTCTGCCAGGGTCCTTAAACTACTCTTGCACCCATGTCCCTTACATTAAAGGAGGAAATTATGTAAGCAACTTTGGGGGGAAAGGTGGGGCATAACTGAAGGAAACAGATTAATTAAAAGAAACAGGGAAGAAAACCAGAACAGTCTAGACCAGGGGTAGTCAACCTGTGGTCCTCCAGATGTTCATGGACTACACTTCCCATGAGCCCCTGCCAGCAAATGCTGGCAGGGGCTCATGGGAAGTGTAGTCCACGAACATCTGGAGGACCACAGGTTGACTACCCCTGGTCTAGACAGTAACTTAAAATAGGAGCGGAAAGGAGTGCCACCCTTGCTGAAGCCCTCCCTACGCCTGAGTGTATTCTCATGTGTCTCATAGATACACTCGAGCTAAAAGAGGGCTTCAACAAGGGTGGCACTTTGAAAAATAGATATTTTAATTGGGAGGCTCCGGGATATATATTTGGATACTTTTCATTAGTGTGGGAGCCTCTCCATTCATCTTGCTTACCACCTTATAGTCCCCATTACATCACATGAGTAATTTAAATATTAGACCACTGAAGGAGACCCCAATAGGGGTTGAAACGCGTTTGGTTCTCTGTTTCTTGTCATTTATCCCTGTGACGAAATGTGTTGGATTTGTGTAATAGTGCTTGATATATGTTGATGTTTTTAAGTTTTATATGTGCACATGCACTGAAATAAATATTTGCATTTTAATATTTTATATATATTCTGCGGCTGCTTAACCTTTTAGATTCCTAATGCCTGGATGTCAGGGTTGCACATATCTCTGTTTTACTTTCCTGCAGGTGAAGATCCAACAGGGAGACTTGTGGGTATGGCTTGTCCCACCTCTCCACCCTCCACACACACACACTCTACTCTCTCAGCCCCCCTTCAGGTGTGGAGTGTTGGAACTGGCCAGCCCTTCCAAGTTCCATCTGCAGTGCCATCCCACGTGCCCCAAATCCTCAGTTCTTTTCCCCATGGCCCTAGGAAAGTGGCAAATGGAGCCCTCACACCTTGTCATGGTGAGTTGTGTCCCAGCTGTGTCTCTGTCTCTTTGGCTTTGACTACATGACCGGAGCTCCACACCCCTCCCTGCTCCCCTGCCTCTCTAACCCATCTGTGACTCCCTCGGGGGACTTCCCGAGGGCATGTCTAGGAGGGATGGCTCAGGAGTGCCTTGGGTGTCTGTGGATGGTTCTGCAGGTGCCACTGGTGGTCATAGTCCTCTGGCAAACACAGCAAGGGCTCAGCAGGACCTCCAGAGCTGATGGAGCAGCAGGTTCCCTCTCTCCCCTTACAGGCTTCTATGCGAAGGGGAAGGGGCCAGAGGGAGGTCAGGGAGAATGAGCCAACTCTGGGTAGCAGCTGGAGTGTGACTAGAACCAGGAAACTCAGATTCCAATCCCCCTTGTCACAATGGAAGCTCATGGGTGGCCATGGTCCACTTGCACACTCTCAGCCTAGCCAGCCCCACATAATTTTTGTGAGTATAAAATGAAGGTGATGGGGATGATTGAAGCCACTTTGGTCCCCATGGAGAGAAAGTTGGGAAATGAATAGAGTGAATGAATGAACTACTTAACTATGTATCCACTCTAGGAAGAGCAAAGCTTTTTCTCACCTGGGTGAAGGCATCTACGAAAGTATCAATGAGGGGGCAGGGCATTGCAGGGGTGCCTAGAGTCAATGGCTAGAGGAAGAAAGGTAACGGGCAGACTCGATGTCTTTGGAGGGGGGTTGGGAGGGAACTGGCCGAGGTGGTATACGAGTTCTCTTGGCTTTGAGCTAGGCTTCTGGGAAGTGCATCCTGAGGGAAATGACAGACATCACCACATGTGTTGGGTGGCAACACCACCTCCCTAGCCTACCCTGTGTTCTGTGTGAGCATTGAGGCAGCTGTGCATGCCTATGGGGTGGACAGCTCAAACCCCCTCCTCACTATCAGCTGACAGCAGTTGGTTCCTTTAAGGAGGTAGGAGGCATTGCTGACAATGAGCACAGAATTCCTGTGGCCCACCCCTCTCTGCCCCTTGATGGAGAGGGACCCCTTTGCCACATGGCCCCTGATTGGTTCTTGTGGTCCTGTCCATCATAATGCCACCACCTCCACTGACCACAGAATCACAGTTGCTATGGACACTAAGTCCTAGTTTATCTGTAGCTCCATTCCCTTCTGCTGGTCAGAACTCTCTGCCTGTTGAACATCTGGCTGGGCTCTCATACAGCTGAGGCTTCGGTGAAGCTCGAACCTCTTGGCAAGGCTCTACCTCTGAGGAGTTCTCTCTAACAGGACTTGTGCTCACAACAGGTGGCATAGTTTGATTAATGTTTGGAATCTTTTGGCATCCTTAATTACTAATGGGTTTATTTTATACTGGTTCATAAATGAATGGCTCCCATAAATCCATTAGTCTTTAAAGTGGCACAATAATCCATTTTGCTTCTTCTGAGGCATAGTTACATGGCTACTCCTTGGATACTTCTGGAAAGTTTCTCCTAACAACAAGGGAAAAGATCTTGGCCTCATTATTTTTATTCTTAGTGAAACACACCCTTTTAACCTACATATCAGAGAAATTCGGATCTAGATTCATTTCTTGATCTTCCTTTATTTGTTCCATTTGAAAACAAAGAGTTTTTCTTCCAGTCCTTGTTGCCAAACTTGCTATGCCCTGAGATCATTCTTTGAAGTATATTTCTCCTTGTAAGAGAGAAAATAAAGAGCCATTTTCTATTGTGTTCTCATTACATTTCATTTGGATGTATTCTCTCAATGGCAGAATTCTATAATAAGAATGGCTTCTGTTGGTCTAAGCCAGCCATTTAAAACCTTACCAAAGGCTAAATTGGTAATAGAGCCCCATTTTTCTTATGGGTACTGGAAATGGGTTCAGAACTGAAAGGTCTGGTCACAGTTCATACCCACCATACATGAAGCAACAAAACACAAGCTCATGAATAATGGCTTACTTCTTACAGGGTCTCAGAATGTCTGTCGCCATTATTCTCCCTCTTCACAAATGGATTTGCTTCTCCCAGATTATCTCTCCCTGCTTTCGTTGGTGCTCCTGAGGAAGATCATTTGAAATGCAGCAAAACAGAGGATGTGGCATTGTCCTGACCTTCATTTATTATCAGTCCACACTTCCTCTCATATATTATCTGACAGAAGGTTCTGGAACACTTGCTTTGATTAATGGCAGACAGTACAGCCACCCGCCATTGTTCCATAAGTCACAGGGTTCTCTTGAAAGCCAGAAGTCAAAGAGAGAGAAAATATTTAACCACCTTTTTGAAAATATGCTGTCTGTTCAGGCTATTTCTTCAACAGATTTCTAATTACTCAACTCTTCAAATGTGTCTTCAGTATTATAAAGCACAATTTCTTCTTCCTTCCCAACAAGAGGAAAACAGAGTAAACAAGTTACAGCTGTTGACTATTTCATAAACTTTTTCTGGATAGTTTATTGCCTCTAAAGAATTAAAGTAAAAAATTGCAACACACTCTACTCACCCAACATTTTTTTCCAGTATAAAGTCTCCTTGTTGCTCTGCATTTCATCCATTGCTTCAGTGGTCAGTTTTCTTCTCCTTTCTGGCATGCAGTTCATCATTCATGGTGTCCGTGTTCTCTAAAGCAGCGGTCTCCAACCTTTTTATCACTGGAAACCGGTCAATGCTTGACAATTTTACTGAGGCCCGGTGGGGAGTAGTCTTTTGCCAAGGGATGTCATTGCCGCCTAAGCCCCTGCTCCGCTTGCTTTCCTGCCGGCGCTCCTGGCTTCCTCCCACCTGCTGGGAGGCACAGCCAGCAGCAGCTGTGCAGTGCCACACCGAGGGGGAGCCCGAGCCATGTCGGCTGCTGGAGAGCACCAAAGGTGAGCCAGCAGCAGAGTAGCAGATCAGCCCCCAAGGCAGCAGCTGGGGAGGAGAACGAGAAGGAGCTGCGGCCCGGTACCAACTGATCCACAGACCGGTACCGGTCCCCGGACCGGGAGTTGGGGACCACTGCTCTAAAGGGAGCCAGTTGTGGAGCTTGTGGTGGAAAAATCATTCACCCCTACTTCTCACAACAAACTAATGAGGTAGGTTAGTCAAAGAAACAATGAATGGGTTGGAAAATACCTAAAAATTGGGAGGGTAGAGCCTGGGGAAGGTGGGGTTTGGGGAGGAGAAGACCTGGGCAAAATGTAATGCTATATAGTACCATCCAAAGCAGCCATTTTCTCCAGGAGAACTGATGTTGGTCACCTGAAAAATTGCAATAGTGTGAAATCTCCAGGTGCCATCTGGAGGCTGACAACCCTGCCCATGACCCTCCAACAAGCTTAATGCTGGTGGTGGGGATTTGACCCTGGATCTGTAAGTTGCAAGTGCAGCATACACATACAAGTCCTTTAAGGAGGTAGGATTTTGTAATCTACCCTGAGTTTTCAAAGACAGGGGAGAATATAAATGGCAAAATAAATAAATGCTAACCAATAGTTGTGAGCTCCTGCCTTTGTAGTTTTGAGTTCCTGCATTGTGCAGGGTGTTAGACTAGATGGCCTCTATGATTCTATGAATACAAGATGCCAGCTTTCAGTCCTCTCTCCTTGACTAGTTTTGGCTAGTCTGTATGCATAACTTTGGCCACCTCATGAGAAGGAAGGACTCCCTGGAGAAGAGCCTAATGCTGGGAGCGATTGAGGGCAAAAGAAGGGGACGACAGAGAATGAGGTGGCTGGATGGAGTCACTGAAGCAATCAGTGCAAACCTAAATGGCCTCCAGGGAATGGTAGAGAACAGGAAGGCCTGGAGGATCATTGTCCATGGGGTCGCGATGGGTTGGACATGACTTTGCAACTAACAACAACAACAACGAAACATGCATACACATGCAAACACACACACAAAGAAGATGCCTGTTGGAACATAGGCTGTGACTCATTGAAAATGCATGAGAACCATCCTTGCCTCCTGATCAAAGTTATGTCGAGCAATTTTAAGAGCTCCTGCTTGGTTAAATATTATTTGTCAGATGTTACATTTCCTTTCTTAACATGCCTTTGAATTTGGAAATGTTCCTAAGGAGCTTGAATAGTGTGACTAACTGATTAAATAGGCAGGAGACTCTGTCCCATTACAGCTGTTAGCCCTTGCAGAGGACAGAATGAGTGTGTGTGTGTGTGTGTGTGTGTGTGTGTGTGTGTGTGTGTGTGTGTGTGTGTGTGTGTAAAGTAAGGGATGGTGGAGGCATGCTCCTCTGCAGCCTGTGCACATTCTTTACAACACATGCACAGAATTATGCTTTTATAGGCAGTTCTTTTCTCCGAGGATTTCAAGCCAATACATCTGCTTCTCCTCCTCCATTTTATCCTCACCCGCAGGAGGGAGAGTGATTGGGCCAGGATGACCTGCAGAGGTTCATGGCTGATTGGGGATTTGAACCCATTGCTCCTCAGCCCATGCTCTCTAACCGTGATATTGCAACTGGCTGTAACACCAGCATACATAACCATGTGTGTGTCTTTCTCCTGCTTTATCATCAGCCTCAGTTTTTCAGGATTTCCAGATGCACTGAGAGAGCCCTAATTATGAGCACCTAATTTCTCCAGCTGGAGAGAAGTTCCATGGGCTAGAAGACCTCAGCCCGGTCTACTCTGGAGGAGAGAGCACTGGAGATTCATTACAGTTTTGTAGCAGTGGCTTTATTTACATACTAGTAAAAAAGCCCATTGTATAAAGAAGACAATGGGCGCTAGCAGACGGGGGCAGGCGAGGGGCGGAAGGCTACCTGTTAGAGGAGGCTGCCGGCGGCTCCTGACGGGTGTTCCTTGGCGGCTCGGCGGGTTTTTTTTGTCTGTCCTCTGCGGGGATGAGGGCGCTTGTCGGCTGTGTTTTTTTTTTTCTGTCGGTGTCTCCTCGGAGGGAAGGTTTTTTGGCTGCCCGGCCCACCCCCCACCCGAGGCTCTCTGGAGCCTTCCCCCGGCCGGCGGAGCGGCTTCACAGTGTCTACGACGCTGTGAAGCCGCTCCTCCGGCTGGGAGAAGGCTGCCCGGCCCACCCCCCAGCCGAGGCTCTCTTTTTCTGGTGGAGGCCTGACGCCGCTTCAGGCCAGCGGCAAAGGAGCAACTGTGAGCCGCGCTGCGCGTGGCTCGCAGTTGCTAGGGCCGGGAATCAGAGGGACCCTTCCTCATCCCAGACACATCCCGCCCCAGAATCCCTTACTGTCTTATTTAGTCCGTGGTGCCCGCGGCGCCACGGGTGGTTTACAGATGGCACCCGTGGCACCATGGGCGGTTTACAGATATACAGGAGCAGGGTTAGGTGCAGAGGTGCTAATACAGGCCACCAGATCTGTGACCCCACATCAGATTCTGGGATGGATGGGGAGATCTTAGACCCTTAAAGCAGCCCTCTGAGAACAGCATCTCCCTCTCCCTCCCTCTCTCCCCCATAGAGATGGCCAATCTCCAGATACTTATCTCCAGCCAACAGAAATCAGTCAACCTGTGGTCCTCCAGATGTCCATGGACTACAATTCCCATGATCCCCTGCCAAGGTTTTCTGGCACAGATTGATTACCCCTGGTTGCTTTGGATAGTGGACTTAAAGGCTTTATATTCCACTGAGGTTTGGATGGCAGACTCTATGGCATTATGCCCAGTTATATACCCCTCCCACTGCATATTCCACAATCAAAATCTCCCACTAAGAATTGGCATCCCTACTCAACCAGCCTCTAAAGCTTTCCCACACCCAGATGCCCCTTACCTTCAGCTGATAGGCTGGTCATTTCCGCCAACTCCAGTGACCAAAGACATTAGGATCTATCGAGGGAATGCCCACAGTCATTAACAAATATCACCATCATTTTGACATGTAGACATCCCAGTTCCCGAGTGCAGTCCTTGTAAAATGGTAAAGGTACTGGGTCATGTATGACCCTTGGGGAGACGCACTCTAGCGTTTTACTTGGCAGACTCAATACGGGGTGGTTTGCCAGTGCCTTCCCCAGTCATTACCGTTTACCCCTCAGCAAGCTGGGTACTCATTTTACTGACCTCGGAAGGATGGGAGGCTGAGTCTACCTTGAGCTGGCTGCTGGGATTGAACTCCCAGCCTCATGGGCAGAGCTTTAAGACTGCATGTCTGCTGCCTTACCACTCTGCGCCACAAGAGGCTCTGCAGTCCTTGTACACCCTACAATTACTCCAATCTCTCCCTTTCTCCCCCACCTCAATCACTATTGCTAGCCCCTTCTTTTTCTCCTGCCGTTTGTTAAAGCAGCCTGCACAGAGGCATGTTGGAGTGAGCCAAGATCACCAAACTGATCTATGGCAAGTATCCCAAATAACCATTTATCATCTTGGCTTAGTTCTGAGAGAGAAAGCCTTCATTCAGCCTGTCTTTGTGTACTGAGAACACATGAGAAGGAAAAGGCGGATAAGAAATGCTTTTCCACTGAGGATTTAATCTGTCCCATCAAGCGGTCGCAGTCCATAAACCTGAGCACTCTTAATGATTCAGGGACAAGACATACCCACTGAGCGTAAAACAGCTCTGGACCTAATCTAGTTGAAGCCAGCTATGTGTGCACAACACTAGCAAGTTCATCTGTAACCATGCCACTCCTTGGGGGTGGGGGAGTAAGTTGAAGTCTTGGATCTCTGCTCCCTTTGCCCAAACAGGTGATTGACAGCACTGCTGAGAGTAGCTGACTGGAGTGACATGCGCCACCTTGACTCCAGCATCCAGCTCCTCAGTCCAGGTACAAGTCATGCCAGGCATTTTGTGGGTCAATCCAGGCTTTTCTGTTTCAAAGGCATATTTCTTCCAAAGGGGAGCCTCCCGTTAAAAGATTCAACATGGAGCATAGTGCAACAGTGGCAACAGAGCCAGTTTGGTGTAGTGGTTAGGAGTGCAGACTTCTAATCTGGCATGCCGGGTTAAAGTAAACCACTTTAAGCCTCCTTCGGGTAGAGAAAAGTGGCATATAAGAACCAACTCTTCTTCTTCTTCTTCTTCTTCTTCTTCTTCTTCTTCTTCTTCTTCTTCTTCATTTCCTACTGTTCATTAACTTATTTTTAACAATGCCTTATAGCAGTGTCAGAGACAGTGGTTAGGAGTGCGGAGTTCTAATCTGGCAAGTCAGGTTTGATTCTCTACTCCCCCGCATGCAGCCAGCTGGGTGACTTTGGGCTCGCCACGGCACTGATAAAGCTGTTTTGGCCGAGCAGTGATATCAGCGCCCTCTCAGCCTCACCCACCCCACAGGGTGTCTGTTGTGGGGAGAGGAGGGGGAAGGTGATTGTAAGCTGCTTTGAGACTCCTTTGGGTAGAGACAAGTGGCATATAAGAACCTTCCCCATATACACACACACACACACACACACACACCATAGATGTTTTTAATCTACTCTATATAGCAGATTGATTACACTCATCCTAGGGGAATAGATAAGCAGTTCACAGTCCCTATTATACTGTATTTTGGAAGAGTTTTGAAAGAAGAGGGTCTTAATTACTCCGTCCCTGAAAAGCAACAACTGTTCTTCATTTACACCATCAGAAGGAACTTGGGAATCTAATTATATGGCCATTGCATGAAAGAGCTAACGTATAAATCAATGGCCTCTCAAAGGCACGTGTCTTCCTCTCTGAAGTTGTGTGAGAGAAGGCAGAAATAACATGGGCTCTGCATCATGGCCCAGCTGAGTCTAGAAACTGCTGAAGCAAGGTGGGGTTGAAGTGGGCATGCTATGTCCTCTCTCTCTCTGGTTAGAACATGGCAAAGTAGTGGTCCAAATGAAAAACAGGAGGAAGGACTGTTATTCCTTCCCCCTGATTAGGTCAAGTTGTATATTCCCGCTGCCACTTGGACAGGGTGGGTTGATTGGGCTTGTTATTTTATGAGGATTTTATTGTACTGGGGGTTTCATGTGTTTTATTGTATGTAACCTGCCACGAGCTATAAGTCCAAACAACAACGACAACAACAAGTAAAGGAGGTTGCCAAGGGAAGACTTATCTTCAGACAGCTCACTCAAGGAAGGACCAGAAACAGCCCTCAAGGAAGAAAAGGGCTCTGAACTGGAGGTGAAAAAAATCAGACAAGATTGTTCCCTTGATGAGGCAGGTACAGAGCTGATGCACTACTCCTTGCCCCCATATCAGCCCCCATACCAGCTTCATGTATCAATAGAGCCACTGAGCTCTATTTTGTCCTGCTAACTGTGGAGCCTTCTAGTGCCAGGAGACTTGTCCCAGTGGAAGAGGTATATTCATCTACCAGAGTCATGGTCTGCAGTCAACAGAATAAGTTTGGATCCGGGTTATGGTTTTCAAAAGCAGCAAATATTGACTTCACAGCCAGGAGTTTTTTACATCCCCATTTTCTGGGCACAGCAACATTAACTGAATGTGATAGACCATGAGTTATCATATAAGTGAATACTGTTACATCCCTCAGTGGGGCACAATCTCCTTTCTGTTCTTAGCACAAGCACCACAGGTGATACATCTGGGGCAAATGCTCAATAAGAAAAAAAAGCATTCAGTCCTTGAAGACTGAAATGGAACAATAATTCCACTCCATGACACAATGCCCTCAAGAGGTTATTTCTAGAGGTTTTCAAGCATCATTGATTGCAGAGCTTTGGATTGTCACCTCTAATCCTCACCAACATTATACACAGGCTATTTCTTTCTTTTCGTTAATGCAGTATTTCTTAACTTTTTTATTGCTGAGAAACCCCTGAAAAATTCTTCAGGCTTCAAGAAGCCCCAGAAGTTGCAAGATCATGCAGAATTTGGTTGAGAAGCATAGCTGCGTACATGCCCACCCGGGACTCCTCCCCTTCCCAACTCCTCCACTGACCATTTTGGGAGGTGTGGGTGGATCAATATGACCATATATGGCCATATCACCCACTAAATATTTAACAATCCCATGCAGGGCCTACACCCAGCTACTAAAATTTCCTGTGTCCTACTCTTGAAGAGGACATGGAGTCAGGTGTCTATTACACATACACACAGCTTACTGCAGAAAATGTGAGCAGTCAAGCCTTTGAGCTTGACTTCTGATTTTGCACCTGTCGTTCACACCATTCTTGTATATCTGGTGTGCATATTCTTTCAGCTACAACCCCAGTTTTCTCAACTGGGTAGGAATGTCACTTGTGACATGTGAGAGGTGGCATTCAAAGTTTTTATTTTAAAATTTTGCACAGTTGCCCTATTGCAGCTGCACAGTAGCGTCAAGTAAGTGCCTTCCATTTAAATCTTTGTGATTCAGTTCCTTGAATGAAACAAAAAGGCACAAAACCACTCTCAGAAAACCTGGGGAAACAGCAACTGGTTAGTGAACTGAGCACTCGGTGTGTATGTGTGTGGGGGGATCAATGCATAATGAAAAAGAAAACCCAAAAGAGACGCTCAGCAAATGTGAGGGGAAACCCTTGTGCATAATAAGCCACTGTGGAATGGCAGGAATGAAAGCTGGACTGCAAGGGAATAAACAAAAAGAAATCTTTGGAACAAAGTGAGGACAAGGTATTCATGAATTTCCTGTGTATAGTTAAAAGACATTCTGTGATGCATTATGCCCTTGAGCAAAAAATAAATGCATGAAAACATAAAGGCCCTTTAAACTGAACTGAGCAATTGCCAATATTGGAGAAGCAAAAGTCAGTGGAAGTTGCCTGAATGCAAACAGGGAGAGAAATTTCCTTCAGAAATCCAATATTTTTGGCTTGTAAAATCGGTCTGACAAAAGAATTCTCCCTGTGGGTTTTGCACATCACTCAGATCACTCTTTTTTACTACTCACTGTGTCATTTAATTTAACTACTGTGCAGCTGGGAGACAGTCCAATGTGCTACTATTTAACCTTAATATAACCTCAGAAATAGCCAGCAGTATCAGCTATAACATTGTACTTCTTCAAGTATATGCCAAATAAAAATTAAGACTCACATGCCACTATATATTTAGAACAAGAACAACTCTTCTAACAGAAATATAAAGCCATCCATTTGGCCTCCTATCTGTTCATTTGTCTCCAAGAAGCATGGAGCGGTGCACGGTCCTCTTCTCTGTTTTACCCTTTTAACCATCCTGGAAGAGGATGCTGTCAATCTTCAGGTGGGACCTGGAGATCTCCCAGAAATACAACTAATTTCCAGACTACAGAGATGAGTTCTTCTGTAAAAATTAAAATAAAATAACTGCTATGGAGGGCAGAATCTACAGCAGTGGTTTTCAACCTGGGGGTCAGGACCCCTTTGGGGGTCGAACGGCCCTTTCACAGGGGTCGCAGCAGGGTGAGCAGCCTGGCTAGGGGAAGGGCACCACTGTTTCCGCTCCTCCTGAAGGCACCCACCAATTTATATACAATTTATATACAATCATGCACAATGGATCTTCACGCCATTGGTCAGTTTCGGTTTAATTTCTGTGAAAGAACACTTAAAGAACACATAATTTTATGGCTGGGGGTCACCACAACATGAGGAACTGGATTAAAGGGTCACAGCATTAGGAAGGTTGCGCAACCACTGATCTACAGCTTCATGTCCTGGAGGAACTTCCTCTCTTCCCCAAACACTGCCCTTCCCAGGCTCCCTTCCAAATTTCCCAAACCAGAGTTGACAACTGTAATGAAGGTGGACTAAGACTGGTCTAGAGTTGCCAAGTGAGTGTCATGGCTGACTGTGGATCTGAATCTGGGTCTTTCCAGTCCCATTAGATCACATTGGCTGTTTCCCACATTATGTTTGCTACATTTGCATTTTGATAGTCTCTTTATAAGCTGCACAGGAGTAGGTAACTTGTAGTTTTGGGCCTCTCAGAATGCCGGTCAGGATGAATCTTGACCCAATCCGGCACAGTGGTTTTTAGGTTCTTCTTCATGTGTTGTGGAAACAGGAGATAAAATCTGAAGCGCCGTTCCTTGATGATGAGCTGTCTATTTACAAGCGCTATCTGGAAAAATGCCGGACAAATCTTAGACGGGTGAAGTCACAGAACAAAATGTGTCTCTTATCTCAGCTTATCTCAGCCCAGTTCATTTCTCTGAGATAACTGAAGCGCCTTCAGCCACAGTGAGAAAGCAGTCTGCAGACTGCTGAATCACAGTTCTGCAAAGTGCTGTAGAACAGCTTGAACATGGTCACTCTGGCCTGAAGCAATCTGCCCCAAAGCACACTGATGGAAAGTGACATAAGGCAGGGGTAGTCAACCTGTGGTCCTCCAGATGTTCATGGACCACCATTCCCGTGAGCCCCTGCCAGCATTTGCTGGCATTTGCTGGCAGGGGCTCATGGGAATTGTAGTCCATGAACATCTGGAGGACCACAGGTTGACTACCCCTGATATAAGGGGCAAGACTTCTACAAACTCCAGTGAAGAAGAGTCTCTACATTTGTACCTCTTCCACAGTGTCAGTTCAAGCTCCTTTGTCAAGCACCTGATTCTGCAGGGAGATTTTTGTTTCAGAAGATTTCTTTGTTTGCTTTCGTATCCTTTCAACACCAAGATTGTCTCTGCAAGTCACAGAAGGAGTTTTAATATTCACGGTGATCAAAATTCATTCAAAGCATATTTAGGGTTTTTTTCCCCCCTAACAAAATGGGGAAAGTGATTAAAAACTCACAGGTGAAATTAATTCCATCTCAAATATTTGGGTACCCAGGGTGCACCGTTGCATAATATCACAGCTTGCGACAATTTAATCTTAATGTTTTTGTTCTTAAGAATGAAAGAAAGTGCCTTACCTTTTGTTGCTTTGAAGAGAACAATTAATATAGATTGACTAATTTGGATTTCTGTTGTATTTCTCAATAATGCTGAAAATCAATCAAGAGAGAAAGCCAATGAACTAATTATTGCAGTACTGGTTGTGTAACTACTCCATTTATATACTATGGATTAAATTAATCTCTCCTCTAAGTAATGCAGGAGAACTCGTTTGATCTGGGATCTACACCAGTAAGTTTACATTACTGGAATGGACTGTCTTCTGCCAGAATTTTTTGATGATACTGAATCTTGGTTTCCCTATACAGATACAAACTTGGGATGAATCGGATGGCTATTTTGTTGTTAGGACCTGCATACATGAAGCTGCCTTGTAGGGAATCAAACCATTGGTCCATCAAGGTGAGTACCGCCTACCTTTCTCACCTTTTTTTACCATTGAGAAACCCCTGAAACATTCTTCAGGCTTTGTGAAACCCCAGAAGTAGTGAAATCATGCAGACTATGGTTGGGAAGCATAGCTATGTACCTGCCCACCTGAAGCCCCTCATCTTCCCACTCCCTCCTGGCCTATCACTGGTCATTTGGGGGAGCAGTCAATGTGACCATATATGGTCATATCACCTGGTGAATGTTTAACACATTTAAAATCTATATAAAATATTATTAACTCTCACCCATTTGGGAAACCCTTCCAGGGACATTAAGAAATTGCAGGGTTTCACAGAAAACTGGTTGAGAGAGCCTACTCTAGTCAGACTTGCTGTGGCTCTTCAGTATCTTATGCACATCTCCTACTGCCTGGATTGAGCCTGTCAAGGATTGAACCTGGAACTCTATGCACACAGTGCAGAGGCTCTTCCACTGAGACACAGCCCCTCTCCTCCCAGGAGCATGTTTGTCTCCTGTCCATGTTTTTGATTATTTAAATGTTCCCCTAGCCCAGGGTTGTCCAGCATGATATCTGTTGGTGCCATTGTGCTCACCAGTGTATTTCCTGGATCCCACTTAACCTTTTTTTCCAAAGCAAGAAACCAGTCCAGTATTTTGTTCATCTAAATGAAATAGGAAGTGCTTCATCAGAACCCAGGAAGCATCATCTTTCAGTCTGCAGGGAATGCCCATTCAGAAATAGCCGACCTGATAGTAGAAAGTTTGTGTTGAAACCACCCATCATTTTCTAAATGCCCTCCCCAAGGCAGCCATTTTCTGTTGGTGCTCTAGCCTTTCTCAAAGCTTCTAAAGTGTCCACAGATTCAGCAAGGCTGGAGACTAGTGCTTATCTCACAGAACCAAGTTAAATAAGAGATTACTCCTGCACGAAGCACCCCAACTAAACCTCGGTGTGTGTGTGTGTGGTTGCCATCTTTCATTCTGCCAGTGCTCCTGAGTAATGCTCTCTATTACTGTTTCTATATAATGGAAGAAGCTTGTAATGATGAAGATTTGTCGTGTAGTTTTAGTTGCTGAACGCCAAGGACCTCTTCACCCTTTTTTATTCAGTCTGAGCTGAGTACTAGAGATGAGCTCAGAGGACTGCATGCCATTCCCCTCCATTCCATGATGGGCTGATCTCTGGGGCAGGCTGCAGGAAGCTGGTGGACAGTGGACCAGTTGACAGCCAGTCAAGGCCCAATTGACCCAAATCATCCTTGCTCTCGACCCACTTTTCACCCCAGAACAAATGGCCCCTCCAGCCTGCCCTATTCCAATTGCAAGGTGGCTTACAAAGTTTTCTCATTATTGTTCTCCACTCAGGAAAAAGACTTGTATTTTCACCAAAAACTAAAAGACTGCAGCAAAATAAATACAATAGAAATAGAAATAGAATCTTATGTTAGAACTCAAGTTAAGGATGGTGCCAGTATGGTATAGCTGACAGGAGACTGGAGTACAACTATCCGTCATTCATGAGGCCCGGCTTGAATCAGTCTATATTGCTTTGCATCTGCTCTTACATGGTGGTTGTGAGGATGGAAAACAAAGGTGGGGGCAGACCCTGAGTTCCTCTATGGAAGAGGGGAGCAAAAAAAATAAGCAATCAGAAAACTTGCTGGAGGAAAACTCTATTGGAATCAGTGAGCTGCTTCTTCCATATTTAGGATGGGAACATTAATGTGAAATATAGAGATGTTTCTGAGAAGGTTGAATAAGTGAGATAACAGTAACTCTTGACTCCAAGAATCCAATTCACTCTTTCTTTGCCTCCCCCTCCACTCAATATTCTTTGCTGGCGCTGCCTCTGGCTTTCAAGACCCATTTCTCAATGACAAAAATGATCTTAACCTGAGCTGTTCAACATTCAGCCTAAGGAACTGTAAAAGAGCTAGGAAATGAATATCTCAAATTGGATATTAACCCCCATTTACATTTTTTTTTAAAAAATTCACTCTTCTCCTGAGGTAATGTTCTTTATCTCACATCTGTAGTTTCCACACATACATCATTCCACTGAGATTGGGTTTCTCCTTTTTCTCCCTGTAATATAGTAGTGTATAACATGCTTTATTATTTTCAGCTATTTTTATATAGTATTTATATTTTTATTTCACCAATTCATAATCCATCTTTAAATATATTGCTTCTCAAAGGAAGGAACAGCTTTGAAGTTATATAATCAAGTTCAGATATTTATATCAAAACTCTCCAAAAGTCGAGTAAAAATGTTATCACAGCAAATAGAATTACTAAGAACAAAGCACAGTACATTTGGTACAGAAATAGTTAAGATTTTAAGGGTCAGGCTCCCAAATCTGATGAAATCCAAAGGGGTCAATACAGAAAAAGTCCTTTTGTAAAAGCCACATCCTGCCAGGTACTGGGACTGTGGGACAACCAAACAAAATCTCACTGCTTTATTTTAGAGAATGAGGGAGTATACATTGGAAGATGTCCCACCCCTGAGAAGAGCTTTTCTCCTGGCACGAATGAATGCTTTCCCCTCAAAGGTCTTAGAGGGAAGATTCCACCATATCCCATACCATGCGAGACTCTGTCCGTGTGGTTCTGGCTGCCCTGACTCTATCTCACACATTTTGTTAGATTGCCCCTTATATGAGCAGTGTCAGGATGACAGCTTTGTCGCTTTGCTGGGAAACAAGCCTTCTGTAAGTAAATCTTGCAATTGCAATTTCTTGCAATTTCTGCTCTCTGACAAAGACCCAGAGATAACCATTTTAGTTGCCAGAGTTTTAACTAAGATGCTTTTATAATATGCTGCCTACCTTGTATTTTATCTTTTATAGTTTATTTAATCATTTCAAGATCTGTTTGGTTATGTAACCCCATGGCCTATTTTATTATTTTGTTGGAATTTTAAACCCTATTTTTATATGACTTATACATATTTTATGCCAATAAAAGGTTACCCCAGTGTGTGTAAGGTTCAAACCATGAAGGTTCTTCAAGATAAGAACAGGCATTTTACATATAGTTCAGAAATGTATAGTCAACTGAATGGCTCACACAAAACACATATTGTATTTCCAGTGGCTACCATTACAAATCAGTCTGGCTGCTGCATTCTGGAACGACAGAAGATTCTGAACAATCATAAGTCCACTTACGCAGACAATACATTACAATACTTTAGGCAGGATGTTACCAGGGCATAATTATGGTCAAGCACTGATTTTCCAGAAATGGCTGTAGTTGTGAATCAGTTGAAGAAGATTCAGTGCACTGGTATTGTATATTTTGCCTCAGCCTAAGCATCCACTATAAGGACAGCCCCAAAGAAGATTCCCAGACTATGAATTTATTATTTGAGAGGGGAGAGAAATGTGATTCCATTCATGATTACAATTTCTACCACTTCATGAATCCTAAGCTTGCTCATCATAAACAACTCCATCTACCTCAATAAAACTTCAGTGTGTTCATTTTCCTCCAGTACCAACTTGCAAACTGAAAAACAAAGATCACACGAAGACACTATGGGTCAAGGTTTTAAATCTAAGTATACTGTATAGTGCAACAAGGACTTCTTCTGATTTATTTTAGCATTGCCAGAGGATGAACACGTAGAGCTGCACTATACTGAAGTCAGTATTTTCTTATCAGACAGGCAGTGGCTCTCTGGGATTTGGCTGAGGTCTTTCACATCACCTACTACCTGATCCTTTGGACTGGAGATGCTGGGGTCTTGTGCATGTCAGGCAGATGCTCTGCCACTGAGATATGACCCTTCATGTGGGCAACATGACAACAGTTCATGCTGTCATCATTTACTCAGTTTCCTAAAAGACAATGACATTGGAAGAAACAGCAGCATCAGTTCCTTTCTTGCCTGGGTTTCCCTGCATTATAGTAACAGAGTGAGAAAAGCAGCTTCCCACCCTAAAAATGGTATCAAAAAGGGCCTTAATCTACCATACTTGATATACCTGTGAAAATGAAGGCTAAACAGCAGTTCTTGGGTATGACACATTTAAAGACAATATCTTTAGCAATGCAAGTTCTTCTCAAAGTCGTCAGTCCGCACGTAGGCTTTTCCACACAAGCCATTAAAGTCTATAATGTCCATAATAAGTTCATTCCTCCCCCTTTTCTCCCCCCCCCCTTTTTTTTGTTTGTATAGAAACAAGATGACATTGTGGTCAACCAAATTTTTTCAGAATTTCTTGGGGGGAGGGAGGTCAGGCCTTATTTGTACTGATTGTACTGATTCTGTTTGTATGTTCTTATAGAGCAATTGCAGTTCCAGTTTGTCTCTTGGCTGGACCATCAAAGGTTTCCCAGTGCTCCTGTTCCTTTAAATTCCTTCTTTGCTCAGCCCAAGTAATCACTTCCTGTGTCCCCTGGAAGGCGGAATCTCTTCCCAGCAATCTTAAATAATTGCTTAATCACCAACTGTGAGGGAGGGGCTAAAGACATTCTACAAATAAACTATATTTGAATTATTCCTTCTGGAATTTAAGGGTTTTTTTTTTTTTTGTTCTTTGCTTCCCCCCACTACGGCTTATAATTAAGCATTTATCCATGAGTACTAGAGAAAGAATAAGAAAGAGAAGTGCTGAATTAAGTTAAAACCAAATGGAATAATTGAAAGGAAAGAAAGACTTTTGTGGGAGGAAATTTACTTTTGAGTAGACATGTCGAAAAAAACTCTTGTACTTGCAGGCAAAGGGAACAAAAGTTTTAAGGGAATATAGCTCAGTATTAAGTGCTGCATGGAATGCTTGTTTGTCAGTTCTGCTTCCACGTGAGTGTGGATGAGAGACCCTTTAGCAGCACAAGAAGGTCATTGTTGGATCAGTCATAGATACTACCACATGTGCCTACCACCCTGAGGTAGCTTGCTGTGCATGTACCTTCCCATCTGCAATTTTTTTAAAAAATTAAATGCTCTGCCCAATACATTGTGGTGTGAATGCAAGCTGGATCTGACCTCTCATGCCCAAACGCACGTTGCATTTTGGATGATCATTTGGATGTTCACTGACTTCATGCTCTGAATGCGCCAGCTCTGATTCCTCGAGGGAATTGGTTGATTCTTACTGCTTTTCTGCCCTTGCTGGACGAGGACAAAAAAAAATGTCTGTTAAGTTATTAAGAATTTTTGTAACAGACTTATTCCTCACCCAGTCATGTAAGCTACATTACATTGTTTATTATTTGCATTTTCAGGAGGCTCAAAGTCCCCAAACCCATTCAGGCCTCATTTTTCTAAGCGCTACATGAATAAGCTAAGCAATGACCCAAGTTAAATAGCAATATGATCGGTCAGTCATGTATAAAAAGTCATTTGTTAGTCTCTTAGAAATCCTGAATTTATCAGCAGCTGTGGGAATTCTCAGGTAATGTATTTGCTACCAACTAAAGCAGAGCTCAGTACCATTTATTTTCAAAGGACCGGCCATATTAATCGAGCCCAACAAAAACAACAAAGGGTCTTGTGCCACCTTAAAGTCATACATTTATTCTCTCATCAGTGTCAGTGGACTGGAACCTATTTTGTCCAATGCATGAAATGTCATCCCCCCGATATATGCACATGCATACAGAGAAAACAGACTGTAAACACTTGGATTTAAAAACCACAAAATGCAAGAGGAGGAGAAGCTGGTATTTTATACCCCCGCTGTTTACTACCTGAAGGAGTCCCAAACATCTTTCCCTTCCTCTCCCCACAACAAAAACCCTGAGGAGGAGGAGGAGGAGGAGGAGGAGGAGGAGGAGGAGGAGGAGGAGAAGAAGAAGAAGAAGAAGAAGAAGTCTCAAAGTAGCTTACAATCACCTTCCCTTTCCTCTCCCCACAACAGACACCCTTGTGAGGGAGGTGAGGCTGAGGGAGCCTTGATATCACTGCTTGGTCAGAACAGCTTTATCAGTGCTGTGGTGAGCCCAAGGTCATCAATCTGGCTGCATGTGGAGGAGAACAGTCAGTACTCCTTACCACTACACCAAGCTGGCTCTCTCAGCCTCAGCTAGGTGAGATTGAGAGCTTTTTGATAACTGTTTTGCAGGAACAGCTCTAAGTGAACTGTGATTTACCCAGAGTCATCCAACTGGCTGCATGTGGTGGAGTGGGGAATTAAACCCAGGTCTCCAGTTTAGAATCTGCTGCTTTTAACAACACCACACAGCGTAGCAATAGACCTGTGACATTTCTGAATAGCTTCTCTCCACATAGAATCTACTTTATAAAATGGTGTTTTGAATGAAAATGTATTTGTTATTGCTAAGGAATTTTTCTTGGTCTCCTTTATCCAAAGAAGCACTGAGATTTTTTTGAGGTTTCCTGACTGGCTATCCTAATAATGCTTCTTTTACTGACGATTCTCATTAAATTTGGAGAAGTAAAATAAATCATTGCCAGCAATATATTCCCTGGGTAATATTGAGGTAATATTGAATACACTCCGTTATTGATCTCAAATCCACATCTAGTTGAAAGCGTACAGGGGACCTTTTTTAATGTACAGTTAAACCTTTCTGCTTTTCATTGTTTTAGGATGGGGTTTAACAGCTTATGCTCCCAGACCCCACCACCCAAAAAAGCCACCAGATTTCTCTTCCCCTGAATATTATTTCTTCTGTATATTCATTCCTGGACACAGGTTAAGGAGTTGGTTTTGACCTTTTCATGTCTCACACTCACAAATAGGAATAGCTCAATGAGCTTTATCACCATGCATCATCCTCCCATGCTGCATCTCCCCACTCCCAAGAGGGCAGCCACTGGTCATAGACTTGGGTGGCAGCAGAAGCACAATGATAAGGGGGCACACTTCCTAACATGACAGCCCCGCTGGTTCTTCCAAGACTTTCTGCATTTATAACACAGCTGGCACTACATGAAGATGAGGGGGTGCATCACCTCGTTTGAACACTGAAGATGCACTGGGTAGCCCATGTTTTGTCCAGTGGCAGCAATGACATCTAGGAGGAAATGATAGAAGCCGCAGTGGTTTTGGATTGAGAAAAGGCTGCCATATTGAGGATGGAGCAAAGTTGTTCTCTCTTGCCCCGGAGAGATGGACCAGAACCAATGGGATGAAATTCATTCAAAAGAAATTCCGTTTCAATATCCGGAAGAAGTTCCTGACAGTTTCTCAGTGGAACAGGCTTCCTCGGGAGGTGGTGGGTTCTCCATATTTGGAAATTTTTAAACAGAGGCTGGATAGCCACCTGACAGAGAGGCTGATTTTGTGAAGGGTCAAGGGGGTGGCAGGTGACAGTGGATGAGCGATAGGGTTGTAAGTGTCCTGCATAGGCAGGGTGTTGGACTAGATGACCCATGAGGTACCCTTCAACTCTGTTATTCTATGATTCTAAAAGACCCTGCCCAAATGACCGTAGACACTTCTCTCCCTATACTGACCCATTGTCCTCAGCAGAATGTGGCTCTGATTATGGCGGCCTGTCTTCTGTAATCAACCCGACGTCTTGGAATAGCTCGGCAGTGGAATGGATAAATAAAACCTTCTTTCCTTTATTTTGGAATGGTTGTAAAAACTGTTGCTTTGGAAGGCTTTGGGGTGATTTGTTGGTTGTAGATTGTGGATATGGGTGGCTTTTAAACAGATGGTATTGCAGATTTATGGTATTATCTGATATCATCCTGGAACACAAACAGAAATGACTGACAGGCACATTGAGCACTCAGGATCAAGCCAAAGAGGATTTCCGCTAATCATTGCTCTATCAGGGAGCACTCTGTGAATTCCTGTCAATCATGGAGCACTGGTATTTTTTTTCTGCCCTTGCTGAATATCCACTCACTGAGAAATTGTGCTTTAATGAGACCTCTGTTGTGTGCTTTGCACTGCTATTGCTTTGCAATTGTTAAAACCGGGTGTGATTTCACAGGGCAATCCTGAGCAGAGGTACACCCTGCTAAGACAATTTAAGTCAGTGGGCTTAGAAAGGTATAATGCAATTTAAGATGACACTGTTATGCTTGTCTTTCTCAGAGCACCAAATACTTCCCTGAGTCTGCTCTGTTCCCCTGTTTGTCACCGGGTTTTGCTAAATGCCTCCCTGTGCTCACTCTCAAGAAATGTACAGTGCCAATGAAGAGTTTCAATCCAGTCTAAACCTGTTGAAGGCAATGATCTTGGATGGCAGTAATTCTGCATAGGATTGCCCTGTAAATTGCTTGGAAAATGGGGAATATTTTATCTGCAGGAAATCTGGCAGAGTGGATTTCATGGAAGAGGGATTTCATCTCAATGGGATGTAAGACAGAAAAGCTACAGCCAGAAATGCTTTGCCCCAATGACATCAATCAATCGAAACTAATAAAACCAAAATAAAGAATCAAAGCATGTATAATAATTGTAATAAAAAGCAATTAAAATAATTATAATGTGAATTAAAATAAGATTTCTTTGCATCCTTCTAATATGCTATGTCCAAGGATTTTGTATTTCTCGAAGGAGATCAAATCACTGTTGTGTACTGTCGGCATGTTGACCAATTCCGCCAGCCTGCTGTTTCAGATTGAAAACTTTCATTTTGATTTCACTCCTCCTGTATGCAGATGAAACATATAAGTTATTTCCCATTCATTTCAGTTTTGCTGTGCCAAATTGTTCTCATAAAAATTCACACAATTGTAATGTCATTTTTGTTGCAATTGCTTACAGATGGCATATAAAAGACTTTTAAGGCATGCAAAAATGGGGTAACAAAAGTAAAGAAGAAACAAATGAATCAGGAAAACCACTAAATCAAATGAGCAAAAGGAAAAGGCTCACAATGACAACTGAAGAAATAAAAAAAGACAAAAATGAATATATCCATATGTCCTTGGTTCACAGATTATTTTAGTCTGCATTTCAGACAAGCTTTTAAGTAACATTCCACTACCAAAACCAAGTGTTAAGTATGTAAAACCCGTTATTTATATTTGCCTCTTCCCTCTCCTTTTCTTACTTATTGTGTCTTCCTTCCCAATGTATATTGTAAAATTAGGTTCTTGGGACAAGTGTCCATCTTTTTCTTCTTTTTTCTTCTTTATTTTAGTACTTTCCAAAAACTACCACAAGAATAGGAATTGCTGCGACAACTTTAAATAATTCATTTTGCCACAAGCTTTGTTTTCATTCACTAGTACTCATTCTATCAGATGTATGAGATATAATCTTCATTCCATGCACCCGCAGATATACAGAGAAGAAAATGTAACAGTGGGATCACCCGTGACATTCCTACTTGAAGCTTACAGTACAGATGAGCAGAGTGATCACTCACAACACCCATAATGGGTGATAAAAACAATCTCTGTAGCTTTGTTCAGATAACTTGATGGCTGTAGAATAGCACAAACTATTGTCCTAACATCGTTCCAGAAGAACAGGATAAAACTCACGGAGAAGTTCTAATTCATCAATCTTTCTCAGTCTCACCCAGTTCACACTTCATTAGCACATACCTGAAGTTGGGGGGGGGGGGAATTTGTTCCACAGCGCATCACCTTGCACTTAACCAACACTGCACTTCATTTGCCACATCATTGATCACTCACCCAATTTGTGGAGCTCCTCTTGGAGCTCCACTTAATCATCCTCTAATATAGCGTGTGCCCTCACCTGTCAACAGTCCTGTTTATAACTCCACTACAGGCCATGAGCACTTTAAACTTTCTTTGAAAAATGAAGTTAAGAATTGTTATTGCATCTTTAGAGTTGATCCAAAAGTATTGGAGGCATGAATTTACAGGGATTTTCAGGTAGATTTGATGGGTCAGCTTCCGCTTAACCCCAACAGGAAAGCTAAATGCCGTAGCTACAATTACTGTTATTTTGGCTGAAGAGTTGCCACCGAACACACTAAAAAAAACTTCATCCCCCAGATGGTGAGCAATTTCAAAAAGTGAAATACCAGAAAGGAAATATTAGCATGAAAAGATTATAGGTGGTCTAAAAATGTGAATATTTGATCCATCTTAAATTTACAACATCAATGAACAACAAAAAAAGCTGTAGCCAAACAATGTTTTGTGTTTTCATGAAACTTGATTGTTGAAGAAGTTAACAAATGGCCATCTGTTAAGTAAGCTGGTCATCTGTTGTTACTGACTTAGTTAGCTAATTGGTGGCAACAGTTTCTAAACCCCAAATAATTATAAGATGAAAGGTTATGGACTACAGGCTTTATTTATAAACAACCTTTATTTTTAATGACAAAATTTGAATATCTTTTTCATAAATGACTTTTGTCATGCACTATACAGATTGGACAAAGGCTCTAATGGTACACAAGGAACAAAACTTCAAATTCTAACCACAGTGCTACTGAAATAAATAAACAAATTTTACAAACTCTGAATCATGTCTGCAGTATCCTAGGTGCCCCCTCTGTTTATGTGCTGAGCAAACCGTACTTACGTTGCTTACATAACAAGTATTCTGTAGTGATCAGGGCAATCAAGTGTGTGGGTTTTTATGGATACATGTATAGGGTTGGAGACTTCCAGTTAGTAACTGGGGATCTCCCGCTATTACGATTGATCTCCGGAAAACCAAGATCAGTTCCCCCGGAGAAAATGGCTGCTTGGGAGAATGGACTTTATGACATTATACCCTGCTGAAAACCCAAAGATTATGCCTATCAAGGCACGTCCTGCTCCCATGAGGCTGAGCAAAGCCTGGACCAGATCTTTGCTTCGGGGGAAGATTTGGGGGGGAGGGGAGGAAAGGTGGGCATTATCAAACATGCTCGTAGCACGATAGCACCCACTGATATCATGCTGGGATCCCTGTTGCAGATTGTAATGAGGACTGATGAGATCATGGCAGAAGGAAGCGTTCAACCCCATGCCCCGGTAAACAAAATAAATTTTCAAAAGCAAAGAATGGGATGCTAAACTTCAGACAGGCTTGATAGTTATCAAAGCAAAGACAAGAATTGTTATGACTCAGAGAAGTGACCTCGAAGCTGGAAGAAAGGGCTTTAACAGATTGGTCCATTACCTACTTTCCAGCACCAGAATTCAGAAATGAAGCAGGCTGGATAATCAGTGACTAGCCATTAAACTTAACAAGTACAAGGCTATATGCACTCTTGCCAAAAGGAACTTTTGGCCCTGCTCCCCTTCTAATGCATGCTGAAGCCTCCAATTCAGTGATTAAGAAAAAGAGCCAAATTAAACAAGCGAAGCCTTTCCAGCTGTACAATAAATGAAGCCTCCATCCATTTCCAAATCTATATTAAAATCTTTACATGGTATCTTCTGCAGCAGCAGTCTCATCGATGGGAATTTTCAAAAGGAGAGGAAATAAAAAAGTGAGGTTACAAGATTGCCAATCTCAGCAGGTTCTCACTTCTTGGTGGGGGCAAAGTCTGAATGAGGATCTGTGATTTTTTTTTCTCTCAGCTACCCCCATTCCATTCCATCTATGCCGCTGCAGTACACTAAACACACACACACCCCCCAGAATTACTCTTAAATGGTCACTTTCCTGGGTGATCCCTCCTGTCTTCTGGTCCCGGTGGGACAGGGACAAGGAGAAAGGTGGAAGGGAAGTCCCTCCCAGAGTGGCCCCCACCCCATTCTCCCAGCCATGGCAAGCTGCAGGTGAGAGGAAATGGGGGGAATGGAAGAAGCAAACAGCTTCTTTATATTACACTTTTAATAATCTTCAGGTAAGGAAGCCACATGATTTAGGTCAGCATGGTCTGTCAGGCTGCAGAAGCACAATTCTGGCTGGTGCAATCGGTGTTTGTTTTAATAAAAGAGAAGGATGGCAGGGGAGTAAGGGAATTCTTTTAATTAAAAATAATAGAAGAGGGCTTGCAGCGGGATCTGCAGGACCTACAAGTGCTCGGTTTTATGGGAGCAAGGGCATTTTCCATTATTTACATTTAGGTCCTCCTGGAGTACATTTCAGTCCCTTACATTTCAGGGAAGTCTAGCAAGGACCACCAGCCATCTTGCTAAACCTGATTAGAAAGACTTATGAAATGAGAAGAAAACTCTCCACAAGGAAGATTTTGTAGCTGTGATGTAAAAGGCAAAAAACTTCAAAAGAAAACAAACAAAGCACGTCTCTTGCTTTGACCCACCCTTAGCACATCTGGCTGGCTAAGAGCAGAAGCCTAGAAATTGAATTAATAATAATAAAAATAAATAAATCTGTACTGCCACCCACTGTTAGTCAGGATAAATATTGCGGCAGACCTGGAAGAAGTTGCATCCAAGAATGAATACAGAACCCTATATCAGACCCTCAAATGACTATGTGATAAAAGTAAATTGACAAACGATAATATTAAGAAAGAAGACGGTACTTTTGTGAGATCTACTACCGAACGCCTGCAGCGATGGAAAGAATTCTTTAACCAGCTCTACAACCATGATGCACCTCAGGGACCATCCCCCAAACCACCACTTATTGCCAGAAAATATATTCATCAGCAGTGAGCCAACTGTCATTGAACTAAAAAGTGCAATAAAATCATTGAAGAATGGAAAGGCATCTGGAGCAGACCAAGTTATCGCTGAAATGATTAAAGCTGGAGGATACATTCTGCTACAACAGCTCCACACCCTCTTTACACTCATATGGTGCTCAGAATGCATCCCATCAACATGGAAGAAAGCCATCATACTGCCAATCCTGGTGACAACTGAGAACGTACGAATTACCGTGGCATCAAACTCTTGTCAATTATCAGCAAAGAATTCATGATGGTTCATACAGTCAAGGCTACAGGATCATTGTGAACAGACTAGTAGAGAAGAGCAAGCAGGATTTAGGCCACATCGGGGCTGTATTGATCAAATGTTCACCCTCCGTCAACTAGCAGAGGAAAGAATTAGATGTGGAAACAGAATTCTCATTGTCTTTATTGACTTCAAATCCACTTTTGACTGTGTCCACTGGCCTTCTCTATGGAATGTACGAGAAACTGAAAATGTGCCCCAGAAGATAATCGCACTCCTCCAAACAGCATCTGATGGTTCAACAAGCCAAGTGAGAATTCGAAATGAGCTATCAGAACAGTTCACCATCCAAACTGGAGTGTGCAAAAGACAGGTGGCCTCTCCCCTAATTTTTAACATTGTAGTCAATGCTATTATGAGAAAAGTATTCATGAATAAGCATGGAGTTCAATATGGCCAAAAAAACTTTGTGCCAGACCTATGTTTACAGATGATAGTGCCAGATATGCCAATACAGATGCAGAGGCTACTAACATCCTCTATGACAGGGGTAGTCAACCTGTGGTCCTCCAGATGTTCAGCAAATGCTGGCAGGGGCTCATGGGAATTGTAGTCCATGGACATCTGGAGGACCACAGGTTGACTACCCCTGCTCTATGACATTGCCTGCATCACCCAGTCTTACAGCTTAAAAATAAAGGTGGACAAAACCAAAGTCATAACTACAGATGGATCACCGACAAATGTATACTTCAATGGAGCCCAAATTGAGCAAGTCAAAGAATTTAAATACTTAGGCTCATTGGTTCAAGAAAAGGAAGTGTCATCTACCACTGAAGCCCACAAAAGGATTGGCTGAGCAACATCAGCATTTGCCACACTCAAATGATGCCTCTGGAAGAAGACAAACATCTTTCTTAAGACCATAGTTCATCTCTTCTGGACCCTAATCCTGCAAATACTCCTATATGGATCAGAGACATAGACTTTACTAAAACCTGACATAAACAGACTCGAGATCTTCCAAATGTGATGCCTGTAGCAGATTCTGTGCGTCTCCCTATGCGATCATAATCAAAATGAAATAATTCAGACAAAATGTGGCAATCAGCCATAAATTAAAGAACAAATCCAAAAGCACAGACTGCAATGGTTTGGCTATGTCTGCAGAGTGAACACCAACAGACTGTCTCATAAACTCCTCTGACCAGAATGACCAGCTGAATGGAAGATCCAACGACTGGTACCAAATAAAACATGGCTTAGTTTGAGGAAGACCTTAGAAACCAGCCATTGACTGTCCACATGGCCAAAACTACTGCCACCAATTACCAAGAGTGGAAACATATTATACAGAAAGCAAAAAAATCCAGCGGCACCTACAGTAGTGTATTGGCTGAGAGGACAAACTGCTTCACCAATCACCAGCTAAAGAATAAAAAGAAGACGAAGTTAGACAGGATGCTTTTCTTTTCTTGGATGCTTTAGTCTGCTTTGGGCTGAACCTGCGTTGAGCAGGGGGTTGGACTAGATGGCCTGTGTGGCCTCTTCCAACTCTATGATTCTATGATTCTATGATGCAAGGCTAGATTATCAGATCCAGCGTAGCACTGGCAAGTCCTCTGCTTGGTCTCCTTTACCCTAATCAGTGTATTATACTGAATGTGTTATACTGAATCCTATCCTATAGTCCATACCCTGACGTTAGCAGCCACATGCGGCTGCCGCTGGTTTCCTGTGGCAGAGCAGCATGCCCCACTTCTTCCCATTTACTAATGGAGGAAGAAATCCCCCGGTGCACATGGCCTCCCCTGGAGTTGAACATTTGCACACGCAAGTCCGGGACAGATAGGTCTGCTGTGCCTCACCATGGCAGCAGCAAAGGGGGCAGGGGGCTTTCACAGCACAAAGGTGGTATAGCATCACAATGCTACCCCACCATTGTTTGGGCAAAGAAACATCCCGTTTGACTCTGCAGCACTGTGAAGTGCCATGGAGCCGAACGGGCTATTTTGTGTTCCTGCTGGGATGCCGTAGGTGAGGAGACAAGCCAGCCCTGGGAGGTCCGGGTCTTCACTGTATGCATGAGCCCAGCCTGTCATAGCCACTGATGGCACCTGCATTAAAAAAGACAATGCATAAAATTCTGTGTTCTCCTAATGTAGATTAAAATGATGTCTTAATGCAGGACATCGCAGGTCCTAAAGTGGGCCAGGCAGCAGCAAGTATAACCAGGGATTTGCCCCACTGTCATGCAGGTGCTGGTCCAGCCCATCCCCCCATGCATAATCAGTCCTTGTTAACCCATCCTAACACATCATTTTTCACAGATATCTATACAGGCGTAACAAGACTAATATTTCTACATGGAAGGAGTATCCTTCCAGATTCTGGATTCTAGTGTTTTCGTTCCTGGTAGGATACAACAAAAAGCAAATGTTTTGCTTTAAGTTCTTCTGAGTTGCAGAAAAAGAGAAATCTAGATTTTACCAGACTCCAAATCTACAGAGAGTTTCACACAATATTTATCTCATGCATAATGTTATCTCCTATCTAGCTCAAAGGTAGGGGAGACAAGATGCTGTCCTATTGGATTCATTTCACAAACAAATGAGTCACAGTAGTCTCTCAATTGTTGTGGCTCATCATATAATCATTGAGATCAGATTGATGGAACAGTATTTATCATCATCCTTACATTTATATCTCCAAGGTGGCATGCATAGGTCTTATTATGCGATCTCCTATCCAGGTGGTGGCTAGACCCAGATCTGTTTAGTTTGTCCTAGGTAAGTCAACCAGGCACACATCCTAGGACTACAACATGTAATTATTAATTATTAACCTATAAGTATTGAATTTGGTGAGTGGAGGAGATCCATCCTTCCCTTTTGCACCATGTATCCTCTGCTACATTGCTAAACGTACTCTTCCATAAGGAAGACATATCAGCTCATGTTATATCAACTAAGATCTATGTAGTTAGGGTTTTTTTTTAAAGTTCAGCCCTTCCTTTAAGGAGCTCAGGAAGGCATGTATGAATCTCTCTATCCCGTTTCATGTTAACATCCAGGCATGTGGAACTTAGCAGGTCACTTTGTGAGTTTCATAACTGAGAGGAGATGTGAACCTGGACTCTCAGATCCTGGTCTAGCCCTTTAACTACACAGAATCTCTAGGATGGTATATTTGAGTACCTTCTAGTTATGTTGCTGCAAAAGCCTGAGAGGAGCATCCGGCTGCTTCTACCCTTTGCCTTTCCTGCTTCCATCTTTCAAATCACCACAGCATGTGAGGCACCTGGCTGACTTTACCACATGCTGGATTTCTTCTAAACTGGAGGGAGACGTTTTATTTATAAATTCCCTTGGTAACAAGACAGTGTAGACTTTTTTATAAATAAATAAATGCGCCTTTTCATTTATTTATGTTTCCCACATCTGTAATTCAGAAGCTACATGCTAGAATGAACAGTGGATATTTTAATTTAAAAAAATGGTTCCCAGGTGCCTTGTGCCCTCACCTTCCTCAACATTCCCACGTGCACCCAAACAACACAAGAGCCCCTCAGAGGAAGTGTTAGTGTGATAAGTTATTGGGATGCCCAAAGATTAAATAATTACCTCAGAAGCTCAAGGGCGGAGGTCATCTTCTCTTCAATTGTTCTCTGCTCAGATCACTGACTTATCTCCCCTTATTGAAGCCAAATGCTAAACTGCTTTCTCAGACAGCAGGAAAGGTGAGGCCAATAACTTCTTGGACAAGAAGGTTTGTAATTAATCTTCACTACTGTAGGCTTATGTGCTTATTTAGTATGGACTTCTGATTCTTTACTTCAGCCAAGGTCACTGCTGTAAACTAGTGATGCAGAAATACCCACTGATAGAATTAGATACACAAAATCCTTATTAACTCATGAAAAATATTGTTTCCCCTCTGCCAGTCTTCAGTCACAGGACCTGGAACTTAATTTCATGCAGTTACAGCATAGTCATCTACTGGCTAAAGTGTCACACTATCAAACAGTAAATAGATGTGAATTTTAATTATGATTTTTTTTTACCTCAGATTCCTGAGGGGAATTTTAAAATAAATTTTTCAATGCAATTTCTGTGATACTATCTCTCTATATGTATTTTTTGTTTTTGTCTATGTATATTTTATTGCCACTTCTGATTCATGGAGGAAAGCTACTACTGGGAATCAAAAGTTTGATCCAGATTTTTCTTGTTGCTTTAAGGATTGGGAGAGACTTTGTCTCTTCTTATGAAAAAGAACCTGGATTTAGAAATCGGAGCTCCTGCTGGTGATTATTCTAAATAAAATCTCAGCTATTTGGAGAATAATAATTGTATTTGCAAAGTATTCAAAATTACCATGGCCTAATAAAAATGCTCATGGAGAATGGTTTCTGAGATTCCCTTCTGGGTTTTCTACATCATTTCTACATCATATACTGGAAAGTTCTACCAATATTACATATCTCTGGAACAAATGTAGTTCCAGGTAGCTGACATAATAGTACTCAAATACCTCCTCCTGCTGAATAGAGCTCAAACAGCTCTTTTCTTCTCATAGGAGCTGGGGATTTTGAAATAGCAGGGATGATGGCTAAAGTCTAGCTTCAGCTGGTATATCAGCTGGGTCCTTTCCTTCACTTTCCTTGGGTCAACAAGATCTTTATATTCTGCACCTGCTAGTTATTCAGGAAAGACAAGAATATGCCTAGTGGTCTAGGTCTTAACTGGCTTTCTGATATCCTTGTACATCCACAGTTTTTCAAGATTGTCCCACATCAGACCCTGTACCTTTTGTAGTTAAAATTTCCTCTAAAATCCATAGCTAGGCAACTTTTCCACTGAAAAAAATCCGGAGCTATAGATATCCAGTTTTATTGCTGAATTGATGCTTGGCATGCTTCTCATATGATAGAAATTTAGACGCGATTTTCCATTAGGGCCTCGATCCTCAGATAGTGAGCGGCGCTTAAGTCCCTTTGAAGTCAATAGCAAATGCTTTCCTCCATCTTCTTCAGTGGACCAAGCTACTTTCTCAAATACAACATTTTTGAAAATGAGCTTCCAGCAAAAAACAGGAAGACCACTCTTGGAATGCATGAAGCATCAGGCAAAAAATAACTGTATATTTAATGCTCTGTAAAATTATTCATAGAGTGTGTGAGCACCATTGAAAATCACGTTGTATCGCCTCACCACTTTTTTCTGGTGTGGTGCCTTGGAATAGAGGAGACCTGGGAGTGGCACGATTGTTGCATAGACAATGGGGTTTGGATGCATTCATCCATTTTAATGAAAGAAGAGGGCTAGCCTTGGAAAAAGCTGTTATACCAGATAAGATTGTCCATAGCTCTGACTCTGGGCAATGGAAATGCAGGTCCCGAGTGAAGGGTACAGGGCAGTGAACGAGTGCTTCTGAGCCAGTTGCCTTAGGCAGGATCTTGATACAGCAGAAAGGAATTGGCACTGTGACCTGTTTAATAAATATCACTGCTGACAAAAGTGCAAGACAGGAAAGAGAATGAAACTGAGCGGTTGAGATTAACTTGGACATAATGTATAGTTCAGGTCTCCGTAGAAAGTTCAAGGCTTTGTTTTCTCAGAACTATCCCCCTGATTAAGTGCTTACAAGTGAGGACCTGCAAGAAACTTGCTGGAGTGGCTATCATGTTCCCCACACATTTCCTTTCTCCATACTGCTCCCTTCCTTACACCCCCTCCCCATGCTTGTCACTGTCTCTGCCTTTTTTCCCCTCTTTTCTCTTTATGTCTCCCTACCTCATCTCACAGAGCCTCTTGTGGTGAAGAGTGGTAAGGCAGCAGACATGCAGTCTGAAGCTCTGCCCATGAGGCTGGGAGTTCGATCCCAGCAGCCGGCTCAAGGTTGACTCAGCCTTCCATCCTTCCGAGGTCGGTAAAATGAGTACCCAGCTTGCTGGGGGGGTAAACGGTAATGACTGGGGAAGGCACTGGCAAACCACCCCGTATTGAGTCTGCCATGAAAATGCTAGAGGGTCTTACCCAAAGGGTCAGACATGACTCGGTGCTTGCACAGGGGATACCTTTACCTCATCTCACTTGGGCTCTCCTTCTGATCCTTAGCCCATCTCTCTCTCTTCATCTCCCGATACCATTGCTCTCACTTTCTAGCCCCCTGCCCTCCTGCTCCCTCACCCCACAAAGAAGCAGCAGTGGCAGGTCAACCAAGGGCCCACCCACTTCCCCCCTCCAGCAGCAGCAACAGCCTTCCCAGCTTTCTTCCCCCCACAGCAGTGATGACAGCTGTTACCCCAGCAACCAGCAGGGCCCTCTGGAGCCACCACATCAGCAGCTCGGGTAAGTACTATGCATATATGCAGATATAACATTACGGTTTAGGGAGATTAACCCCCTAAATTGGGAGACAGATCTTCTTTCTCTCAGTATGGGCCCGATTCACAGGTTAACCAAATTCAAAGGCAGAAAAATCCCCTCAAAGATTGATAATAGCCAAGCCTTAATTGATATGACTAATGGAGCACTTATGTAGTGCTTCCCTAGCGTGCAAAGCCTTCCGTATCTATTTATTCAATAATCCTCATAACATCCTTATAGACTAACGGCTTTAAATGACTATTCTCTACTCCTGAGCTAGCCAACTGCAATATAGGCTAATAATACTGACCTAGATATGAGGATGTCATAAGGACTACTGAGTTCCTGGCCAAGGTGAGATTTGAGCCAAGGATTTCATATTGTCTCACACCCACATGGTCACTGGCTATTGCTGGCAGGAAATGGAAGGTGCAGTATCATCACACTAGGGCAGGGGTAGGCAAACGGTGGCCTCCAGATGTCCATGTACTAGAATTCCCATGAGGGGCTCATGGGAATTGTAGTCCATGGGCATCTGTAGGGCCATAGTTTGCCTACCCCTGCACTAGGGCCAATTCTGCAAACAATAGATAATGCACTTTCAATGCACTTTAGAAGTAGATTTTCCTGTTCTGCACAGGGACATCTAGCTGCCAAAGTACATTGAAATTGCATTATCCTATGTGTGCAGAACGAGCCCTGGATGTGTAGTAATTCGGACTTCCTTTTATAAAAGAAATAGGATATACCTACAAGTTCCATTTTCTGCAGTGACACCAAATTTTCTTTTTCTGCATATCTACTCTAATTTTGCCATACCAGCTTACTAAGGAGAACACATAATACACTTTCCCTTCACAATCATATACCAGATTCTTTAGGATACATCATTCACTGGTAATCTATACCAAAATTAAAAGCAGAAAACATACAAGACAATCCTCCCACCCAAAAAAGTGAGACTGAACATCCAATGTGAACTTTTGTAGTCACCAGTGATTTGATCTTCCAAGGAATCATGATGTAGGTCATTAAATTATTTTTTTCAGACATAATAATTTATATTTCAAGACTAGGTGTGTGCAAAACAAAACAATATTTTCCAGGTTTGGATATATCAAACCTGCAAAATATTGGTATTTCCTGAAATTCCTGAATCTCAATATAAGTATGGCATGTGGATTCAGTAATTTGTGAAACCCAATGGTTTTTGCTCCTTTATACCCTAAGGGGACCATTATAGTCAACGGTCCCTATAGGGAATAATGGAAAATCAATCTGGAGGTATCTGGGGCTCTTTGGGCTGTGTTTTGAGGTAGAAGCACCAAATTTGCATGATAACTGCTGGAACCTTTCTTCAAAAAATCTTCCAAGCTTCAAAAAGAGTGGACCAGGAGATCCAATTCACTGACACCCCAAAGAAGGTGCACCAATCCTCCATTGCTTTCAGTAGAAGGGAGGAAAGGATTTAAATGGAATATGGTCCCTTTAAACACCTTATGCTAGCAGTGAGCTTACCCAGAAGGCATTTAAAGGGACTATAATCCTTTTAAATGTTCTTTAAATTCAACTATCCAGCTGTCCTGAAAAATCCCAAACAACGAGTAAAATTAAAGGCTTTGTTTATAGATTACAAGTCAAAATTTTTCTTAAAGTATTATAATGTCAGTAGTCAAGGGTAACTTTTTAGCAAGAGTTCTTGTACCCTTATCAGCAAACATTTTTCCTTTTGCCTCTTATATATCTGAAAAATTGGTCTGTTTCAGATTACGTTATCCCACCCCTACTCATTAGCTAAAGCAAGTTTCCAGTCCATGGGATATAATTAAATTTTAAACCTCACACATAGCCAAGCAAATTAGCAGCAGATTAATTCTGTTACAAGCAGACGAGAACAGATGGTTAAACAATAGGTTGAGTTATAATTCTTCACACAGCTTTAATCACTTTTTTGACTATTTATTGCTTTTCGAAGGCATTACTGATATTCACATGTACGAATTACCATTTTGTAATTGTCCCAAGGTCCATCAATCCCTAAACCAGTCAGATATCCTGGAAAATTCCCAAACAAGGAAAACTGAGGACAACTTCTCAATTTGCCTTGACCGAGTACATTTGTCTAAGACAGGGATGGCCAAACTGTAGCTCTCTGAATGTCAATGGACTACAATCCCTATGAGTCGGCTCATGGGAATTGTAATCTATGGACATCTGGAGAGCCACAGTCTGGCCACCCCAAGTCTAAAATAACCAAGTAAGCTTCAGATTGAGCCAGGATGAAACCCTGAGTCTCTCCAGTCCTAATTCAGAGCTCAAAGCATTGCATCAAACTGGCATTCACATTGTCATTGAATCAGGAAGTACAATTATTTTCTAATAAAACTATTCACCGTTGACAATTCTACTATATAAATTTGTCTAATTTTAGCAGATTAGGGAAGAAGCTACAGTTCAGAGGCAGAGCATTGGCCTACCATGTAGAAGGACCCAGTTTCAATTCCCAGCATTTCTAGTTATAAGGATCAGTTATCTTGCAAATCAGAATCACCTCAATATAGGAAGTGACTGCCAATCGAAGTAGACAATATCAACCCTGATAGATGATGCATTCATGTGTTCAAAACCATCTATTATCCCTTAGATAAGACCAACACAATCTCAACAGAGCCTTCTGTTGATAGCTCAGTTTTCTGTACCATGCTGATTACTATCAACAAGAAAATTGTACCAAACTTCGATTCCATGTGTGTGCACAATATGATGAAGACATGTCAAAATGGTATCCAGTAGGGTGGGGTGCTTCAGCATCCAAAGTGCCCAACCCTAGTATCCAGCTTTGCTAGTGGTCACTGGAGTGTGGTAACAAATTGCATGTAGGTTACGAGCCATATGAAGTATAGTATTATCATTTTTCCCAGAACCTACTTTAAATTAATCACAGATGACTCAGAATGCTAGAGGCCCCTGACTCATCACAGGCCCCATTTGCAGGTCTGGAGTGATGTGATGGTCCTAAGCCAGTGGGTCCCCATCAGCAGGGCTGAGTAATGGCCAAGAAGGCTCAGTAGCTCTGTGGGCCCCCAGCTTGACATGGCCAGGGGAAGGGTAGTCCCTGGCTATAGGACCTTACTGCAGGCAGTTTCCCTCAGGTCCATCTGGTCAGTTTAAAAGGCCCAGTCACATCTCCTGGCTTCAGTCAGTCTTGCATTTCCACTCCCCCCCCTTCCCATCCTTCCCCCTCTTCTTGCATGAAGTCCACTGGGTGATCTTTGGAGCATTAACCTTCTTTCAGAATGCCCTGTCTAACAGGGTTGGGGGAGGATAAAGTAAGTAATGGGAAAACATTAGACGCCACCCAGGGCTTCTTGGAGTAAAAATATGACAGATGGAGAGGTCAGGAGTGGGCTCTGACGAGAAGGGGAGGCGGGCTGAAATCATCTTATGTTATTTTTAGTATGTCTACCACACATAATGATACACATCTGAAGGGGATATCTTTGGGAGAATACGCAGGGATGCCTGTCACTGTGAAATAACTACAGAGAACATTTATGAATATATTAAAGTAATTAAATATAATGAACCAAGCTATGACTTAGATCTTAAGTGGCAGGAACACGCCTCTGCCTCCATTCTATAAAATCCTAAACTGACATCCCATCCAACCACATTATCACTTCTTTGTCGCCAAATGCTCTTGGATGGAAAGGGAAGAGGGAATGGCACTCAGGCAGGCATCTACTGCTTTAATAACTAAAATCCAATGGAGTTTAATTGAATGTGTGCCATGTGTGGGGCTTCTATATCCAGGAACGCAATGTAATTCCAGAAAAAATATTAATCTTGAAAAATGTAATAGTCTACCTTGTAATAACAGACCAGAAGAACCAAAAGGGATTCCTTATTGTCACTGAGGTCATGTTTCCTGCAATGTGGTGACGGTGGCCTTGATAGTTACATTTCAGCCGACGCCAAAGACTGCATCGTATTAAATTGTGCAAAAATGGTACAAGGACTAAAGACAGGGAACAGAAGGGGCACTCTGGTTGTCAAGCAAAACTAGCAAGGCATGGGATCCTGGCAACACAGCCCAATACATGCTTGCTTATTCTGATGGGAATTACCTGTTTTACACATGCAGGGAAAGGGAGGGATAATACGCTGCATGGTATATCCAATGCTATGTCAATCAGCAAGTGGTGGATTCCAGCTCTGAATATTCTTTTTTGTTATGCAATCCATGCAAATGAACAAGTAGAACAGCAAAGAAAAAGAATCTGCTCACTCTCTTTAATTCCTCCTGTACCATATTTCTATTTGCAGGGAGTTTTGAACAAAATGGAACATTCTAAAGTACAACCCTCCACCGTTCTTCAGTCTGAAGTTTCCACGTAGATCCATCCCAAAACTCTTTCCCTTTTCACTTTTTGTGAGAACCATCCCTAAGTGCCACCGCCTTTGACTTAAGCTTACCACTTTCATCCCACTGTCCTCACGAATTTAATTGGGATTAAAATGGGAGGGGGAACTGGCATCAGCGGTGGTAAAGGCCACAGAGATTAGGACACAGAGATTGGTGCCAGGAAGTGATGTCATATTTCCCCAAAACTCCACCCTGCGCAGGCTCCACTGTAAAAATCTTCTAATTGAACGGATGCAACTACTAGATTCCATGTGGTTTGTCTTTACAAGCATTAGCAGAACCAACATGAGATCATAAGTGATTCCCATGGCACAGCAAATTAGACTCTGGTTTCGAAATCCAATTAAAATTACACAATCTGTCTAGATGAAGCCAAGACAAATATGCATTTAAAAGCAATGAATGTATTGTGCCGTGGGCATAGGATGTTTTGTGGTTTCAGGACTCTCAGGATCATGCTGCCTTGAAAACTAGCACTAAGTTAATTAGAATACTATCTCATAATTAGAATAGCATCTTGAAGTCTTCAGTTGCACCTCGGACAAGGGAATGGTCCCTTGTTAACAACTCATATTAGTAATTATCTGTTCTGTACCACAAAGATACACAGTTCTGTGAGCAGAAGAACAAGAAACAACCTTGACTTTCATGTGATGACTGGCATGGAAATCTGAGGCTATTTGTAGACTCATCTACCTTTGTAAGAACTAGGCTTCTGAAAATTCACAGCTTCTTTACCTCATCAGGGATGCTTTTTGAGCAAACTCCTTTGCTTTCAAGTGAGGTGAGCTCCTGATTGGGTCACCTCAATATTTTGCCTTTTTTTTTTACCTGAACACTGTGGTAAGCCTGCACAATAGCACCTTGTGGTACAGAATCAGGGCATTCCTTAGTAATGAATAACAAGGAAGTTGCAGAACAAAGTGGCACCTTTAAGAAAAGTTTGTATTCAAGGTTTAAGCCAAGCTTTCTCAACCATGATTCCATGAAACCCTGGGGTTTCTTGACCGCCCTTAAAGGTTTTCCTGAATGGGTGGGAGTTACTCATGACTAGTCAAAAGGACATTAACCAAACCAGTGAATTGTCAAGTATCTTTGTATTTAGCCAGCATTTGCTTCCAAAGAACAAACGCCTTTTCCACTATAAACATGGAATGACTATCTTTGCTTGGGAGCCAGAAAGCGTCAGTACAAAATATACAAGCACTCATAGAAAAAATGAAGAGAGAGAATCAGAGAGCTCTTTGTTTTCACAGAGATCTACGAAATGTGTGTGTCAACTGTCATCAAGCTGCTGCCAACTTACAGTGACCCTGTGGGGTTATCAAGGCAAGAGACTTAACAGAACTGGTTTGCCATTGCCTTCCTTGGCATAGCAACCCCAGAATTTCTTGGCAGTCTCCCACCCTGATACTAACCGGGCCTGACCCTTCTTGGCTTCTAAGATCTAAGGAGATCAGGCTAGCCTGGGCCATCCAGGTCACGGCACTGTAGAAAATACTCCCACACTGAAGGCACCTCCAAATTATGCCTACGTGACAAATGGCAATAATAATATCTTAAGTGGTCATCCCTGTGGGAACAACCATCCTTACTCACTCGCATGCAAAGGTGTAACTTGTTCCTGGAAATGCTCTATGGTTATAGAGTTTCTGTGCAATTGCCCTGTCAAATCTTGCTCTTCCCACAACCATTCTGAAATTCCCTTTGGATTCTCGTGGCTTTGGTACCATCATAACATGTGTTAGAACCCAGGAGATGGAGTTTTGAAGGCTCCTGCAGTATGCTATATCTGTATCCATACATAATGAAACCAGAATCATAACAGATCTGAGACTCAGATCTCCTTTATATACTGGTGTGCTAGAGCTGACTCCTATAAGCCCGAGAGAGCCAATTGTTAAATTTTCAGGAATTTTGCAAGCCAGTTGAAACTCAGCAGGAGCACTTGGATGCCTCCCTCCTTCTTTTGGGTACTCACATTCTCCAAGGTAAATTATTGGGCATTGAGTCAAGATGGCCACTGCCTGTTGGCAGTTTGCTTTCAGCGCTTTGTATCTCTATTTGTTTTAGGTAAGCCTTTGGCCTTTTATTTTGAGTGATTTATCGCAGAGTTTCTTAAATGTGTTCTCTCGCTGATCATTTGAGGTGAACTCTCAGACAGCCTCATTTTTAAAAAATTCATATGGGAGGGTGTTATGGTTTTGAAGCCTTGAGAACCCAGTAAATAATTAGCCTAAGTGGTTGCACTGGACATTGGCTTGCAGGGCTCTCAGCCTTGCAAGTGGCCTTGAAGTAGGGAGCAGAAGAAAGAAAGCATTTGCTCAGAAATACTAGCAAAGGAAGCGGAATTTCTACAATTAATTAGTCGTTCTCTGGGATATAGTAAAAGTTGGCAGAGGAGGCGTGTAGAGAAGAAATGAACAGGGAAGATTGCTCATTGCTCTTTCTTCCCTCCTGTCCCAAGGCTTGGACAAAAAAAGAAAGGAAATGTTGGAGAGTGGCATTTGCCTTGCAACTCTGTTCAACTAAGTAGGGAGGAGAAGGAGTAGTGTAGTTATGGGGATGAAAAGAGCTTATACATTTGAAGAGGAATGCTTGGCTCTCCCAAGAAAAAAACTGAGCAAGAGGACTTTTTTGCTCCTCTGAAGCATTCAAATAGATTTTGTTGTCTCCTTTAGGATTATCCTGCCTGCTTTCCTGTGATGAATTCAGAATTGTGTTTACCCTCCCGAGCTTCTCCAAATCAACAACAATGATACAGCAATTCATGATTTGTGATCGTTGTCTTCCTCGGAACAGCATGGGAACTCAGAATGTCTTCTAGCTATCCAGATACATCTAATTGCAGAGATGTCACAGAAAATGTATTTAAAATTGACATCATAACAGCTGGCAATGAAAGGTGTGATCTATTTTTTTAATTGCCTAATTGGCTAGTGAACTTGAGAAGTCCTAAGAATAATCGTGAGCTTACTTTGGAGTCAGGTTTGAGATCTGAAGGGACATGTAAATAGATTCCTGGTGGGAGACCAAATGGATTTGCTTTCTTAACCTGTGAGCCTAATTATCTAGCTGCAAATGTTTTCCCTTAGCAAGAGAGGCAGATCAACTGGTTCCCTGAATGATGGACCCGTAAATATCTAGCATTTCTCTTGGGTATTTTTATCTTATATTCTCTCTTTCTCTTAAATCCTTCCCCCAGCTCATTCTACCTGGAAAACTGTTATTCTACAACTTAGAAACTATCAACCTTTTATTCTAGCATAACTAAGGATAGGTACAAACGTGGAAAATGTGGTTCATTTTGGTTTGTGGTGTGTGACACGCCCAGTTTGTGAGCCACGAACCACTACAAACCTTTAGGTGCCAAATGAACCAGTTCAGTTTGTAAGGTTCATGATATGATAGAATACCCGCCACCTCCAGCACGACACCACTCTACGTCCTCTACCTGCCCTCCATTCACAAGCCACTATGAACACTGAAAAATTGTGCTGGTTGACCTGCTATAACTTCAGTTTGTGAACCATAAATCAGAAGGAGAATTCATCACAAACTTTAGTCCATAAACTGGTTCATACCTATCCCTAAACATAACATATTTGATGAAGAGAATTATAGTCCAGGGATACTTATGATCAGCTAAGAGGCTTGCTAGATCCCTATCCATTTTTACTGCATGAGACAAACATAGCAATTCCCTGGAATTTACTGTGCACAGGCCATGATGAACACATCTGAGACTTCACCCATTCATGGCCTTACACCAATGAAGGAATGTTAACTTCTTTTATCCAAAGGTTCAAACCATTCATTCCAATTGACCAAGGTGTAATCTTTATAGGGCTTTTTACCCAGTCCCAGTTTGAATGAATCCCTACCATCTACACTGAATTCAATTTCCATTTTGATTTTGGGCATTTTACATTTTCCCTCTACAACATGCATGATTGATCCGGAGTGACCCTACCTTTCCCCCGCAATATCCAGAAGTGATATTTGAAAACCCAACATCAGAAAGTGTGCAGATTTTTGCTTTTTGCAAATTAACTCCCTTCTCCTTGCCTCACAGCAAATAAATCTTCCCTAATAGGGCAGGGCGCTAACTGGTCAGTTCAAAGACTTCCTGGATCCTGGTTGCAAGGGTTCCTTTAAAGTGACTGCACTCCAGAAGCCCTAAATTCTCTCAGCAGATATTTGCCTCTTGGGGGTTTTTTTTGCCCCTCCTCTGCTGTCTTCAATCCTCTCCCCCACCCCTCATTCAAGAAAAGGAAGAGACTCCTGCTGCACTTAGCTCCCCCCCCCCCATCTGAGCTTCCCCAATTGAGTGCAGAACACTTTCTGTTTCAATTGGGTGAGAGATGGACAAAGGCCTGAGTTCAAATCGATCTGAATTCAGCAGGATCCACAATGGAAAAAACAAAGTGCTGAATCAGCCCAGGTCAACCTAACCCATGATAAAAGGATATAACATTCAAAGTACTACTGCCTACTTCACACAGCTTCTTAATTGAAATTGCATTGCCACACAACAAATAATCAGTAGTTTGATCAATGACTGTTCAGCTCCTGCATGATTTTTAAAAAGCACAGTCCACTTTGAATATATATAAAAATGCTAAAAACAGGTCAGCAATTGTGCAAGAGTGCCTGAAGAAACAAAAACAAAAGACTTTGCATCTCTTCTTGTCTGCCTTGTCAGAGATACTTTTAAAAAAAGAAAAGAAAGGCAGGGATTATAATCCAAAATAGTGGAGCTGAAATAGAAACTGTATGTATATTAAAGCTGCAAAAAGCACTGACAGAAGACCTATCATAGTTGCTTAGCAGTTCCAAACCTAAATCAGCCTTTCTCGTCTTTTTTATCATTGAGAAACCCCAGAAACATTCCTCAGGCTTTGAGACCCCCCAGAAGTGGCGCGATCATGCAGAATATGGCTGGGAAGCATAGCTGTTTACACACCCACCTGGGGACCCTCCCCTTCCCACCCCCTCCAGGCCCTTCATTGGTCACTTGGGAGGAAAGGTCAACATGGCCATATATAGTTGTATTACCTGATTAAATATTCAACAATTTTAAATATATATTACAATTAATTCCCACCCGTTCATTTAACCCTTACACGGCTGTCAAGAAACCCCAGGTTTTCATGAAACCCTGGTTGAGAAAGCTTAATCTAAATTATCTCAGCTGGTAGTCCCCAAAAAAACCCTTTGCCTGAACTCTTGAGGACCTGCCACCAACAGTGGGCTGCACTGATCTAGATAGTTTTCGAGCTTGACTCAGATCTGATTCTTTCATTGCAAGTCCAAGTATGATTACAGCTTTGCCAGCTCCACCCCTTCATTTTTCATGTAGGATTACTAACCTATGTGGGAGAAGTATAGCTCATTGGAAACGAAACCTTGTCACAAGTTGGGGATACTGACATTGTTTCTTCTATCTGTCCCACCTGGTCTCAATATTCCTGTATTGCTACCTTTTTAAGATTAAGCTTTCAAAATTAGCATGATACCCACATTTATTTATCCTATGCCACTTTCCACATGGCCTGCTCAAGGAGGTTTAGAAATTAAAACATAATAACCCTGTGTGGTTAGAGTTGCTAACCTCCTCCACTCCAGTGGAGGCAGGGGTCTCCTGCTGACAGGCCCTGCCCCTCAGCTGCTGATCAACTGGCTGGTGGGGGACAGTGTCCTGGAGAAAGAGAAAGGTCCATTCCTCATCACTAGTGTCATACAGGAAGTGACATCATCACACCAGCAGGGTTCAGGAAATGCTCTGGTATTCAGGCCAAAACTCTATGGTAGAAACCAGTTTTACCATAGAATCCCCCCCCCCAAAAAAATACCAGAGTATCCTTAGGTGATACTCATGTGATGATATTGCTTCCAGTGTGAAACTGGCAACAAGGACTGGCAAATAAGGTATTTCCCTTTCTCCAGGTAAATCTCCTCCATCCCCTTCTGGTTGCCAGGGACCTGGCACCCTAGGTGTGGTATAGTTGTGAACATGTTGGACTAGGATCTCGGAGACCCAGGTTTGAATCCCTGCTCTGCCATGGAAACTTGCTGAATGATCCTGGCCCAGTCAAACACTGTCAGCCTAACTTACCTCACCGGTATATTGTGAGAATAATATGTAAAAGGGGCAAATGTCATAAGCCACCTCAGGTCCCCATAGGGAAGAAAGATGGGGTATTATTAAAGTAAATAATAAATGAAAAACATACTACCATAAAAATAATGACAATTGAAAAACGGTTAAAATCCAGCCTTAAAAACCCAGCAACAGACTTAATTTTACAGTCTTACACTTAAAATTGTAATACACTGTAAAATTGTAAAATACAGCTCCTAAAAATGAGTATCATGAAACAATTCTCAGGAACAGCAAAGTGTAAAGTACTTTTCACTGCATATCCTACATGTCACTAGCAAGATCAACTTACCAAAGGATTGTACAAAGCTTCTCTCCAGCTTATTGGATTTAGATGCTTCTGGTATAGTTTCCTCCCCCCCCCCTTAATATTTACAACTGGCAGCGGTTGAACATTACTGATTATTGAGGTCAACATATTTTCCTAAGACGTAACAGATGATGGAACGTCCACCACAGTCTCTAATACTGGATAACCAATGCACAGTATCTCATAGTAAAAAGGCCCTCGGGGTACCAAAAACACAGAAATAAAGAGGCTATTTTGTCAGATCATTTTCCAATGTACCTCTCTGATTTTTTTTTTCCTGTGTGTGATCTTTTCTCTTTGTCTTTATGCCACATCGTCTAGCCTTTCATGTTTTATTTCCCATGCCAATGTGTTAAACAGAGAGGCTCTGGCAAGTCTAGCTGTGCATCAAGAAATATGAGAGGAAGAAAACAAAACCCAGAGAAGGATTCTCCTTCACTGGGTTCATTCAAGCCCACCCACACAATATATATATCAATATATATATCAACAATATATAAATCGTTTTATTGTAGACAGTGTATTAAACAAAGAGTTCTTTCCAATATCCTCCTCCTCATAATCTTTACAACGATCCTTCGATTATTTTTATTTTACCCAAAGAAGTTCCAAAGCAGTTTACCAACACCTTTCCCTTCCTCTCGCCACAATAGGCACCCTATGTATTAGGTGGGGTTGAGAGAGCTCTGACAGAACTGTTCTGTGAGAACAGCCCTAAGAGATCTGTAACTGGCCCAAGGACACCCAGCTGGCTTCATCTGGAGGAGTGGGGAATGAACCCCAGCTCTCCAGATTAGAGTCTACTGCTCTTAGGCACCACACCATAATGGCTCTAATAACCATAGATCACTTATTAATTTATTTCAAACATTTATTCCACTTCTCCTGGAGAAAATGACTGCTTTAAAAGATAGGCTAGATGGTATTATGCCCTCCCAACCTCCCACTCCAACCTCCCACTCTCCTGGCTCCAACCTCAAATCTCTAGGTATTTCCAAGCACAGAGCAGGCAAGCCTAGTTGAAGGTGCGGGCCAGATCAGTTGGCAATGCTACCAATACTTGATCTATGACAATGGGAAGCAGAAAGATACAGCATCTTCAATATTTCTCCAGAAAGGGTTACACTCCTGTTCATGCCGGTGTGGTTGTTCCCAACGACTTCGCTGTATCCCAACTTGTTGTCCTGGGTGAAGGAAAATCTGCCGATAACAGCTCAGGCAGGCTGAATCAGGAGCGTTTCCAGATGAGAGCAGTAACCCGTTTGCCACGGCTTGCCCTCATCTTGACATAGTTACTATTACAGCGACACCTACTGGTGCTCAAGCAATAAGAACGTTAGCACTTCTTCCTTCGAGGACTTGTAACACTTCAGGCGGGAGCCGGCAGCAAAGTAGTTCCGTCCCTGAAGTGTTATTCTGTACAAAGTGTTCTACGGTTCACCCCCCCCACCCATCCAAAGGGTTAACGTAACATCTTTCAACTTTTGCTGACATGTTGGTGAAAAGATGTGAGGGAAGGCAATATGGAATCCACAGCCAAAGCAAAGCCGGGGTTAGACATGCAGGGGAATAAAATCTTAACAGCTGCATTGTACATTACAGGTTTTCCCCTTCCCTGTCAAATCAAAGAGCCTCTTTAAAAAGAAGGCTGTTTGTTATACAAATAGGCAGAAACCGGGCTTTTTCTGGGGAGGCAGATGAAAGGGAAGTGCTGAGCTCTAACCCTGTAGCTAGACAGACAGGATGGTGTCAGCTCCAGAACTACATGAAGTCCCCCCCCCCCGGCAAGCTCAGCAAGAGTTTCACGGCTGAGTGTGACACCAGCAGCAGACACAGAGCAGAGCGGTGAATGGGGTAGCTCAGGGGTAGTCAAACTGCGGCCCTCCAGATGTCCATGGACTACATTTCCCAGGAGCCCCCTGCCAGCATTCGCTGGCAGGGGGCTCCTGGGAATTGTAGTCCATGGACATCTGGAGGGCCGCAGTTTGACTACCCCTGGGGTAGCTGATGCATTTGGGAGAGCCGCATAGGCAATTCATTTGCCTCCGGGCATGGAGACCGAACCCTACAGGCCTTACTGGTACATTGTATGACTTTGTATGTTATTAGGGGTCTCATGCCCCCTGCAGGGGTTGGAAATCTCCCACTCCTCATTTCTGTTGTCTACCTCGGCTCTGAGCAGGGTCAGGATAAAAATAAAAAAATATCCACCGCATTCCGTAAAGGTAAAGGTATCCCCTGTGCAAGCACCGAGTCATGTCTGGCCCTTGGGGTGACGCCCTCCAGCGTTTTCATGGCAGACTCAATACGGGGTGGTTTGCCAGTGCCTTCCCCAGTCATGACCGTTTACCCCCCAGCAGCAAGCTGGGTGCTCATTTTACCGACCTCGGAAGGATGGAAGGCTGAGTCGACCTTGAGCCGGCTGCTGGGATTGAACCCCCAGCCTCATGGGCAAAGCTTTCAGACGGCTGCCTTTCCACTCTGCGCCACAAGAGGCTCATCCACCGCATTGCGTACAGCACCACATAGAATGGCAGAGCTCCTGTAGTTCCTACAGCTGTCTTATGCCGCTGTTGTTGTTTTTTCTGGAAGTGACATAATGCCACAGCTGGCATCCTGCACCCATATTCGCACCCACAGTTCTCCTTGTATGATGTCAAACTGCTTATAGCCAATAACAGATTAATAATTTCATATCATGGGAGCCAAACAAAATCTTTTGTGAGAAATGACCCTGAACTGCTTATCCCAGAGATTTCAGAATGTGCAGGAAAATATTAAATGACTGGAAAATATTGGAAAATGTGCAGGAAAATATGAAACCGAAGCACGGAGGCATTCCACAAGTGAAAAGCTGTGCTGAGTTTGTTACCCTGTCCTGAGAACAGAGAGTTAGATTTTAAATAGCATTGCATACTTACTTACATCATATAACAGTCTCATTGTCCCATTGTCCCAAATAAAATTAAAAGAAGAAGGGATTGTAAGGAATGTGGATATAAGAGTTGATTGAGGTTAGCATACGGAGTGAGATAAGAAACCATTATCCTTGTTGAGTTCTGGGGATTCCATTGTTTTGAGTGTTTTAATAACTTGCATTTCTGAAATCTCCCTTTCTGGTTTGTTCTTGAAGTTTCTTTGCAATAATACAGCTACCTGGGTGGAGATGGATGGGACTATCAACAATTTTTTTTTTAATTACTTCTTTTCACAACTGCAAAAGTGTCTGCCATTAATCTGCCATTAATCTGTTAAAACCTTAACAGATTTATTCCCCCAATGTTTTTGTGAATGACAATAGAACCCAAAGGACTAATTTGCTTTGCTAGCAATGAATTATTATACTACATATTTAGGATGTTGTGATGCTGTTTACTAATTTGCTACTAATTTACTTTCTCCTTATTTCTGTACTCTCATGAGCCCTGTTCCATTGTCTGAGGAAATGTGCATACACACAAAAGCTCACACCTTGAATAAATATTGTTGGTCTTAAAGGTGCCATTGTACTCAAATTTTGTTGCACTACTTCAGACCAATACGGCTATCCACTTGAATTATCCACTTGAATCTAGAGTTAAGTAAGTAAAGTATGTCACTGAGTTGCAACTAACTTAGTAACAAGAAACTGCTCCTTGAGACCAATCCAGACTAAGATTACTGTCAAGAGTCATAAAAAGAACTAAGGCATAAGGGAACCTCCACATTCAGAGGCACTAATCCTCTGAAACCCAGAGCCAGGAGGCAATATCAGGGGAAAGGCTTGGCATTTATGCCCCGTTGTCGGCCATCTAGAAGAACTTGTCAACCCCTATGTGAGATAGGATGCTGGACTAGATGGACAATTGGTCTAGTCCAGCAGGACATTTCTTATGTTCTTAAGATCAAGACTTAAAATTTTTTTAAAAAAATTACAACCAGGGGAATATAAAATGGACTAATTCCTACCCTCAGTAGCCAGACTCAGAGCTCTCAGTCTTTGGGAGTTCTGACCTAAGAGACTAATTTTTAAAAAGACCAAAGAAACACATAGCAAATATTACAAACCATTCAGATACCAAAATTAGTTTATTTAAATTGCATGCCATTTTCCCCACCCATTATGGACCCTCAAGGAAGTTCATATTAGAAGAAAAATAAGGTTTCAAAGTAATTAAATATGAAAATACACAATTTATTTTCCAATTCCCTGCTCAGAATGTTATTTGCATAGATATGAACTAAATTAATCAGTATGTTATTTTCCTATTTCCATGTTTTTCACACTTGGTAATCAGGTGCTCTCTCAACATTCTAAAGAGGTCATGAAAAGATAAAATTACCACGTCAACCACAAAAAGCCGGAGCAGCTTAATTTTGTGTTTGCCTGCTTTCTGGCATTTTAAACGTCTTAACCAGATTTGCTAGCTCAGCATCTAATGGATGGCTTTGGATACTGAACTGTTCGGATTTCTGAAAGGGCCAGCTCTTCGTGACAGAAGTGCCTACTGCAGATAATTCTTTTCTCACAGGATGCTGTTACTTAGAATGATGAAGGAGAAAATGCAGTAAGCAGCTGACCCTGATCCAAATCATGGATCATAACAAAACACATCACTTGACTCACTGTTACCATGAATCTATAACAAAAGGGTCTGACCATTTGTGGCAGTCATAACTCATTGGAAAAGTAAGCTAATATTCTCAAGACTGGCCACCAACCTCAGGATGGTGACCACGACTCCACTACCCAAAAAGAAGATGATTGGAATATCCTGGTGCAGGTGACCCCCTCCCCCTCCCATCCCTCCTCTTTGCAGTGGACCATAAGGTTGTTTGTGGCAGCCATAACTCAGTGGAAAATAATGTTACATTTCAAAATTGGTTACCAAGCTCAGGAGGACAGGAACTGCAATGCCAACAATGAAATCAGAACATCCTGGACCAGGTAATTTCCATGATAGGCAATTTCTGTCTGCTAGCCATGCAGAAGGTTCCAGGTTCAATTCTAGGCACCTCCAGATAAAAGGATCAAGTCATGGGCAATGTGCAAGACCTCGGCCTGAAATGCCAGAGAGCTGTTACCAGTCCAAGTAGACTAAGGGTTCCCAAAGTGAACAGTACACTACCCAGGGGGGTGGGGGGGGGGATGGAAGAATCCAGGGGGGTGATAAGGAATTTTGAGGCAGTAGGAAGGGCAGCAATCTGAGGGTGTTTCCGCACAAGGACCAATGTTGCCAATTGGTTCCACAAAGCGGAAACGCTATTTTTAAAAGTGCAATCTCGGCGTTATGCATACCTGCCTTTGTAGTGGAATCCAGTAGCGTTTCAATCATTTCCCACAGGTTTCCGGTCTCGCAAAAATCGCTAGAAAGGAAGCGATTTTTTCTGTGCTTTGTCCCGCCCCTGGCCGTCAATCCAACAAACAGCCAATGGGCGGTTGTTATCATGCTCCAGAAAAGCCCCTTTCCCTTTAAGCGCAGGTTTGAAAAAAAAAGAAAATCACACGTTGGGACGAATATGCCTTGATTCTTCCTAACAGAGACCCATCTAGCTGGCATGTGAGCTGGCGAGTCATCGTTACCGCCCCCCCCCCCCAAGTGAAAAAAAATCCCCCCCTCACGGGTGCGATTTTCATTCGAAAATAAAGGGAACTTGCAAACAGGGCTGTGTTGTGCTTGGGGACTTAGGGGAGCTTTAAAGCACTTCTGTGGAGGGACTGTAGCCGGAGAAGCCTCGCTGGGTGAATGAAGGCTCGCTGGTTCGTTTGCTGGTTCGGGGTAGGCCTCTAGTGCCTACATAAGATTTTATAATTGTATTAAAAAAGCAAGGGGAGCTATCCTTGACTATTTCCAACCAAGCCTTTCTGGCAAAAGAGCTTCCTAATCCACTCAGTTTGCACAGCCCATGCCTCCCAATATTTATCTTGGCAGTCACGCGTCTAATTTTGCAACAGTATATTTACTCACACAGATGTCTACCAAAACCCTCCTGGCATCTGAGGAAGTGAGATCTACTGCACAAAAGCCTCAAGTGGCAAAAAACTTTAGTAAGTAAATCCGGAAGAACCAGATTTCATTTTGCCCTTGTATCTTTACCTAGCACATAAGCGGGCTGAGCTGTGAAGTCAGTCCAGTACAACAAATTGCAGATCGTAGTTGCAATCAAACAGGGGCTATGGCTCAGTGGCTGAGCATCTGTTTCATACGCAGGAGGTCCCTGGTTCAATCCTGGTCATCTCCAGTTTAAAGGAGGAGGGAAGGTGAAAGACTCGCAGCTGGACAACCTAGAGAGACCAGTGATCTGCTTCAATGCACGTCCATCTGTGCTACTTGCCGACTGCTATTTCTTGTTGGGTCTCTAGGCCAATGTACAAAAAAAAAAGAAGAAGAAGAACGATGAGAAACACGGTTGTTTTTGACGCAGCAGTAGCCATTCATTTGACTGATCTCCAATGAATAATGAAATGGTGCTGGGCAAATAACAGAACTGCCACTTAACATTCTAGAAACAGAAGAGCAGAGAGATTAGTACTATCGCCGTAAGATACAGTCACCTAAGTCAGTTCCATTTCAGCTGCTGATAATGCAGCAGTTTCAAAGGCAAACTGCAACTTTGGAGTTCAGAAAACAAAGAGCGTCACTCCTTTTATGCTGAGGAAAGCCGTCCTTTTCTGACATTTTCCCCCCTTTCATCTTAGTGTCTACCAGGCTTCCAGAAAATCAGATCAAATGTTCAGAAACATGTTTCCAGTGTTTGCTAAGCTATGTTTGCAGGAGACAAAGAAACCCTGTCTTAGATTTTTAGGGCAGAGGATAAGGCACATTTTACATTTACAACTGAACTGAAAGTCAGCGTGGCTCACTGGTTATAGACCTAGCCTAAGATCTGGCTAAACCTGGTTTCCATCCACCAGGGAGCTCACTGGGCACCCTTGGATCAGTCACTCTTTCTCAGCCTAACCTACCTCACAGGGCTGCGGTGAGGACAAAACGGGACGAAAGGCATATATGGCGAAGGGAACTCTGACTCTTGAAAGCACATACCCCAAAAATCTTGCTGGTCTTGAAGGTGATCCTGGACTCAGAACTTGATATGCCATTCTGAGCTCCTTGAAGGAAGGAGCTGTTATTGGTGGGCAGAATTAGATAGCTGGGAAAAGCATAAAATCACAAGGAAATATAAAGTTTTCAGAGAAAATGTGGCAGGTAAGAAGGGGTCCTTTATCACTTCTCTGCCAACCATATCTGTTTGTAACATTCTACAAGGACCACTTTCTTCTAGACCCGGTTCTTGATGCATGTTTCCATTTCATTGGGGAGGTGTTGCCAGGGGAAAGCACTGGGTTGGGGTTAAGACCCCCCCCCCCCTTTCATTTCATTGTGTGCAAAATGTGTTATATGTCTTTGGAATTGGTCAGTGGTGAATTGAGTTCCTCTCTCTGGACAGTGTTTAAGGAGACATCACAGTTTACCTTCTGGAGCAATCTAAAACTCTGTCTTATACACATTGACACACAGAAACGCACACACACACACATATATGAAAGAGAACTCCCAAAAGAGGATTAAAGGTTTCTGGTTCTGAAATGAACAGCCTTGGCCTTACAGTTTAATCCAGCAATTTTGCTGAGGACACTTCAAGTCAGGGACAATGCACAAATCCCTGTTTCACCAAGATGACTTTCTATGGGCAGGTATCTTGCTTAGAATGTGCTCAGCAACCTGTGATATTGAAAAACTATTTGCAAGGGCAGGCGAATAAGACGCTGTCCTGGGAGACTTCAATTGTCCTAATGACAGCATTTAAATCAAACTAGAAATGTAGATGTTAGTGCATTCAAAAAGAGATCAGTGACTTTATTTTATTGTATAGGTTCCCAAAGAATGCTCGTGATCTTGATATTTAGTAAACATACCAATGTTTATTAATATAAGCCAATATAAGCAAATATTTTAAATTTTAAAATTGCAAACTGTATTAGCTTGGTATAGTGGTTAAGAGCAGCATACTCTAATCTGAACAGCCAGGTTTGATTCCGTATTCCTCCACATGAGTGGCCTTGGGCTAGTCACAGTTGTTTGTGCCAGTTTGGTGTAGTGGTTAGGAGTGCGGACTTCTAATCTGGCATGCCGGGTTCAATTCTGCACTCCCCCACATTCAACCAGCTGGGTGACCTTGGGCTCGCCATGGCACTGATAAAACTGTTCTGATCAAGCAGTGATATCAGGCCTCTCTCAGCCTCACCCACCCCACAGAGTGTCTGTTGTGGGGAGAGGAATGGGAAGGAGACTGTAAGCCGCTTTGAGCATCCTTCGGGTAGGGGAAAGCGGCATATAAGAACCAACTCTTCTTCTTATTATTATTATTATTATTAGATTTATTTCCCGCCTCTCCCGATAGGCTCGAGGCGGGTCACAACAACTAATCCCATTAAAATTCCCATTAAAATATCAATCTACTAACTAACATGGCGGCTAAAAATCCCATCCCTCCCCCAATCATTAAGAGGTGAAGAGGAAAGGATAGGGGAGTAGCGTACACTCCAACTCCTAGGGGGGGAGCAATGTCCCTGATTTGCTGACCCCAGCCTCAACCATAGACCAGGTGGAAGAGCTCCGTTTTACAGGCCCTGCGGAAAGCTGACAAATCCCGCAGGGCCCACAGATCACCCGGGAGCTCATTCCACCAGGTAGGGGCCAGGACTGAAAAAGCCCTGGCCCTGGTCGAGGCTAGGTGCGCTTCCTTCGGGCCGGGGATGACCAACAGGTTCTCACCCGCAGAGCGTAAGGCCCTGCGGGGGACATAGAGCGGTAGGCGGTCCCTCAGGTATGTGGGTCCCAACCCGCGTATGGCCTTGAAGGTTAAAACCAAAACCTTGAACCGGATCCGGGCAGCAATTGGCAGCCAATGCAGCTGCCTCAGCACCGGCTGGATGTGGGCCCTCCAAGATGTTCCAGTTCTTCTTCTTAGAGCTGTTCTTGTAGAGCAGTTCTGTTAGGGATCTCTCAGCCTCACCTACCTCAGAGGAGTCTATTGTGGGGAAAGGAAGGGAAGGTGATTGTAAATTGCTTTGAGACTTCTATGGGTAGTGAAAATTGGGGTATAAAACCCAACTCTTCTTCTATGATAGTGGCCCCGTGAACGTGAATGGAAGTCCTCAACACTAGTAATATAATCCTAGAAATAATATCCTTCAAACTGTTATAAAATCTACACATACTATACACATATTTTTTAAAAATAGTTTTTCTTCCTTGCTTTCCATTAAAAGTTCTTTATTAACATAGCCAGGTGCAGTATATGCATGACCTCCGTTAAGACTAGTAAACCATGAAGAAATCTAAAGAGATTTGTATTTTATTAAGGGCATAGATCATCAAGCCTAATGATCCAGAGGTGGTAATTTTTCAAGAAATCCAGGGACCTTTCTTAGACAACAAAACAAGTTGAATGTCCTTCCACTGGAGACGGCTTTCGGGGTGTCCTTAAAGAGACTACTCATTTTTGCTTTGAAGATCCAAATCTTGCTAAATCTGCTATTTGATCTGATTTACCAGGCCCCTGTCTTGCAGTAGGCTATGTCCTGTTGCTTGCTTATTAAATTTCTTGCCATGGCAAATAGCATGTGGCATAGATGCCCACTAAAAAGGGTGGCGTCGTAATTAGAGTGTCAGAGTAGGAGCTACACAACCCAGTTCACATCCCTATTCTGCTATGGAAATATGCCGAGTGACTTTGAGACAATCTCTCTCTCTCTTTCTCTCTCTCTCTCAGCTTAACCAGCCTCACAGGTAGGCTTGCCAAGTCTGGACTATGCAATTCCAGGGGATTTGGGAATGAGGAATGCCATTTATGGCATGCATAAATATTACTGTGATTTCTGTCTCCTCCACTGAACTGTCTTACACCAATGGCTGAACAGAACCTGGGGAAAGAGTGGTTTGGAGAAAAAAAGGGGCCTCAGCAGGATATAATGCCATGGGATCCACTTTTCAAAGCAGCCATTTTATCCAGGGAAACTGATCTCTGCAGTCTGACAGCCAGTTGTAATTGCAGGAGAGCTCCAAACCCCACCTGAAGGCTCTACCTACCGCCATAGGGCTATAATTGGGAGGATAAAGTGAAGGGAAGGGAAACAAGATTGTGAGTGTCTTCGGGCCTCTATTGGAAAGAAAAGTAGAGTGTCACTAAATAACAAATTAATTCAATTGAGCATAGAGGTAAATATGTAACATCTTGAATTCAGACGTTTGGTCTTTTCAATAAAACGCTAAGTTACTGGAAGACAAAGTCGTTCAGGAGCAAAGGATGGATACTCATTAACAGAGGCAACTCTGTGTACAACATACATATTTGTTTTTATCCTCATCTTCCTCTGAGGAACTCAGCATAATTACATGCATTATTACCTCCTCCAGGTAATGGGGTTGTATTAGCGTACATTCTCAGGTTAGGGTGAGGGTTACCTTAGGTATGGGTCCAGCTGGGGAGTTTAAAGGTTTCGTGGGAGCATTAGCAGTGGGGAAGACATTGTATTATGGTTAGGAATGGCTATGGGTGTATATGAATTCTTTGACGTAATTGTACTTGTAAGAATAGGGGGACTTATTTTAGAGTAAATTCACAGGTTAGGTTTAGAGGTAGATTAGTCATGGGTCTAGATGTGGAGTTTGTGAGTCTTGTGGGAGCATTAGGGAAGGCGAAGATGCTGTGACACGGTTAGGAAAGGCCATGTGGCATTTAAGTATTCTTTGACATTGTACTACATATAAAAATGCAGGGATTTGTATTAGCGTAAATTCTCAGGTTAGGGTTACCTTAGGTATGGATCCGGATGGGAAGTTTGCAAGTTTCATGGGAGCATTAGTAATGGGGAACTCACTGTGACATGGTTAGGAATGGCTATGGGGTGTATAAGAATTCTTTGACGTAATTGTACTTGTAAGAATAAGGTGATTTATATTAGCTTATATTCTCTGGATAGGGTTAGGGTTAGCTTAGACATGGAGTCAGTTGCCCTAATGCCACAACCCCCACAGCAGGCCTCCTCCATGGTTTCCATGATCTCCTAGGTAGCGTGGAGGATGCCAGGTAACAACCGCCACTGCCGAGCTATCTCGGTGACCCCCGGGAAAGGGCTAAGCAACCCCTCAAGGGGTCGCTATCCCCACGCTGAGAACCACTGTCCTAGAGCATCACCTCAGTACAATGATGAAGCTTCTGGGTTTGTGCCAGAAGCAATATTGTTATGCTATTAGAGCAATAGTGATTGGTCCTAGCATTTTTTCTTCCAGTATTGAGTAGTGGTTATTGAGTAGTGGTTGCCAGGTTGGATATCTCCCACCGTAGCCATAGTGGAAGCTATAATGGGAACACTGGTAGACCTACCTCAAGGTCATTCAGAGAGATTGTGAGGGAGGAACAGAAGTTAGGCATCTCCAGACTTGGTCCCGCACTGTAATCATTAGAGCACACTGGGTCTTATTGGTAGTTTTGAAACAAAACATAACATTCATTTCTGACACCAAAGACTGAAACCGTGCCTAAGAGGATACCACAAGAGACAGAGTAAGTGGGTTTTTCTTGGCATGAACTTCTGACAGGAGAAGGATTTGTAACCCACTGAGAGATTAGGCCAGGATGAAAGTGTCTGGGACTTGACTCAGCACCAGACATAATTCATTAATCGTGAACTGTCACATGAAGCATGGAAGTTTGCAGAAGGCTTTCTGGCTACAATTGTTACCCTCAGCTCTTCCGGATTGCCTGGCTTCATTGATTGTCAGCCATCCTTTTTTGGAACAGAAGGCTTGCATGCTGGCTTTCAAATCAAACGGCCCAGCTATAAAGAGACCAGGTCTCTGTGGAATAGCAAAGTCCCGATGCTTTCTGGCATGCTACCAAACAGGCAGCAATAAATCTTTGCCATTGTGTGGGAGCCCTTTATCCCCCAGTGGCTCACCTGCCTCTGCTTGTGCCCAGCATCTCTTCAGGGGAGATGGCTGCAAGTGTCTTTTGGAGTCCAGCAGCTGTGCAGTGGCATTTAGGTGCCAACAAAACTGACTGCCCCTTCAACTGGCTCCCCAGACATATGGTACAGCCATCTGCAGCAACAACTGTCCCTTCCCCTTCAACACACACACACTATACCGACCGATACGGAAGGCTTGGGGTTTGGCATCGCATAGGCAAACAGAAATGAATGATTAAGCAGCCCCTTTTATAAAGTACTAATGATTCACACTGTTGCTCTGATGTTCTCTACTGAGGATGTGGCAAACGTTCCTAAACAATATAGCTCTGGGGCAACAGTTAATGGAAATCACTATATTAGGTGTCCAGTCTATTTTTCTTTCACCAAGGTGTCTTCTCCAAAAGCAATGCCTCATGGAAGAATAAGAAAATGGGTGGTGGGGGGGGGAATTAAAATCCTTCTGCTTCAAAGACACAGCTTAGGGTGGCTTCCTGTGTGCATGAGATAAGGTGCTTGCCATTTCACCCTCTGAGGCCCCGTAGGCTCCTGTTTGCTTGGTGAAATGTGGAAAGATGTTTGCACTGTATGACATTGTTGACCTAGTCCCCCCCCCCACACACACACACGCATGTAGCACAATGTAGTGGTCAAGTGGAATGTACCATTTTAGACTGCATGTGGGGCCATCGTTTTGGAATGTTTCCACGTGTTAAAGAAAATATCCTGGCAAGTGGGGAAGAAATCAGCACCTCAAGAAATGAAGCACACAAGATGCTTTCCGCTGGATGGGTAGGTGAGGAGAACAATGTATGCTGACTGATTTGTATGGTCCATTGTTACCCCATGTGCTCCCTTTCATGTCTACTGGTAGTCATGGGCGGACTCTCCAACTCTGGTTTGGGACTGTCACCCAACCACAACCGGTTTGGGGGGAATTAAGCTCAGTGTTAGTGGAAAACTTATTTCCCCTTCTAGTTTCTAGTTTGGAAAGCTGACACACATGCCAATTAGGGGGAGCAGAACATACGATTTAGCGATCTACCTGGATGATGATGATGATGATATTTATTTCCCCACCATTTCCGAAGCCGGCTCGTGGCGTCCTGCAAGCTTAAAGTGCCTCTAATAGGCTACCTGTAACCACAAAACAACCAGCTCTTTCCCAAACCTAGATTTAGGATTTATTGAGGGAAATATAAGAGCAGGGGAACTGAAAAGGTACTCAAGGATAAATACAGTGCAGCTGAAGAATGTGCACATGGAGATTGCATGAGAGGAGAGAAAGACAAAGTGAGAGGTGGCCAAGATTCTGGCTGAGTGAAAATTCTGTATGAACGAAAGGGCATAAGGAGAAGTAAGAGAGAGGGAATTAAAGGAGTGAAAAGGAGACTTTCGAAGAGAAAATGAATGAGCAGAGAAAGACTTTGTCCCAAGCTTCCTGAACTGGATAGAGTTCATTGTCTATTTAGATGATCCAGAGATTCAGTCTGTGTAGGGGACCTTAAGACAGGGTTTCCAAAGATTCCAAGGAAACAGCAAGAAGGTTTGGAGGTTTGAGCCAGCACAGGAGTGAGACTGCACAGTTTTGGGCTGGCAAAACAGCAGCCACACCTTGATCTTTGATATAGACATGAACACACACCAGGAACTGAACATCAGCCCAGGACAGAATGGTGGTTCTCAGTTATTATGCTTGATGCATGTGGGCTCCTTAGTTTATGGTGTTAGTTGTGAAGTCATGTCCAATCCATTGTGACTTCATGGACAATGATCCTCCAGGCCTTCCTGTCCTCTACCATTCCCTGGAGTCCATTCTAGCTCGCACCGACTGCTTCAGTGACTCCATCCAGCCACCTCATTCTCTGTCATCCCCTTCTTCTTTTGCCCTCGATCGCTCCCAGCATTAGGCTCTTCTCCAGGGAGTCCTTCCTTCTCATGAGGTGGCCAAAGTATTAGAGGTTCATCTTCAGGATCTGGCATTCTAAGGAACAGTCAGGGTTGATCTCCTCTAGGACTGAATTTGTTTATACAGAATTTATTTACGTCCATTATTTGGGGCTTCACATTTTGTACTGTCTGTCTAGACTTAAAAACAAATTGTATGCCAATATAGTTATAGTTTGTGTGTGCTTATACAATTTTGACCACTTTGGTGTCAAAATGTGCTCGGCCTTTTGGTTATTATACATATGTAACCATTATTGTGATTCTTTGGAATTAGACATGACATAAGATGGGGGAGACTTGTCTTGGCAGTAGCATGTGCGAAAAGGATCTGGGAGTCTTAGCAGACCATACATTGAACATGAGTCAGCAGTGTTACTCAGTGGCTAAAAAGGCAAATGGGATTTTGGGCTGTATCAAACGGAGTATCGTGTCCAGATCACGGGAGGTGATAGTACTGCTTTACGCTGCTCTGGTTTGGCCTCACTTGGAGTACTGTGTTCAGTTTTGGGCACCCCAGTTGAAGAGGGATGTAGACAAACTGGAGCATGTCCAGAGGAGGGCAACAAAGATGGTGAGGGGTTTGGAGACCAAGACGTATGAAGGAAGGTTGAGGGAGCTTGGTCTATTTAGCCTAGAGAGGAGATGACTGAGAGGGGATCTGATAACCATCTTCAAGTATTTAAAAGAGTGCCATATAGAGGATGGAGCAGAATTGTTCTCTCTTGTCCTAGGGGCACAGACCTGAATGAATGAAATTAATTTTTAAAAAATTCCATCTAAACATCCGGAAGAAATTCCTGACAGTTAGAGCGGTTTCTCAGTGGAACAGGCTTCCTCAGGAGGTGGTGGGTTCTCCATCTTTGGAAATTTTTAAACAGAGGCTAGATACCCATCTGATGGAGAGGCTGATTCTGTGAAGGCAAAGTGGTGGCAAGTTACAGTAGATGAGCGATTGGGATTTGAGTGTCCTGCATAGTGCTGGCGGTTGGACTAGATGACCTGGTCCCTTCCAACTCTATTATTCTATGACTTCATCCTGTAGCTGTATACTTTGATTTGAGTTTCTCATGATCTGTTTGCATGTCATTTTTCATCCTATAGTTATATGTACTGTTTAATCAATAGTTGTGTTTTATTTTGTTGTTTGTTCAACCGGCAGGTTCATAGCTTGGTTTCAGAGTGATGGAGGAAACTGAAAATTAGGTCAGTTTTGAATGAGCTATTATAGCAACAAAGATATATGGATTTGTTTGTTTGTTTGTTAACAGATCCTTTCAGTTGAAGAAGAAGCCAATCATGAAAGGAGCCTAAAGTTGCAGCAACTGCAACCTTCGTGGTTGGCATTTTAGGTGCCAGGTTTCATAGGGAATTTGGACGGTTTAACTCATTGAGTTTGCAGCTGGTATGGCACTGTACTTTTACATTAATTTTCATTGTTATTGCTGTTTTTTAAAAAAAAATAATAGGTATTTTAATTGCAGTTAGCAACTTTGAGAAAACTGAGCTTTAGAAAAACATAATAATTGTATTAAATAAAATAGCGATATGTGGATGATCTATTAGAGCTGTGGAAAAGATTCCCTCCCAAATGTTAAAGAGCAGAACAGATAAGCAGCCACTGCCGCAAACAGCCCCTTCCCATGCATGTTAAGTCAGAATTAAGTCCCATAGGAGCTCAACGGGGCTTACCCCAAAGTTCAGGGTGTCTCAAGTCTCTCCGCAGCCTCTCCTTGTTAGGAGCACAACTTAACAACCTTACATGCCTCCTATGATTCTAAATCACTTGCCATAAATATGCGAGTCAAATCACTTAGCAGGCATCCTTGGTCAGCGTTCCAGACTCTTCTGGCAAAAATGACCAAGGTTAAAGGCATTTACTTTGATTAATTATCCGTGTCCAGCTACAGATCCAGCTTGCAGGATGCTGACAGCATGGAAAAGACTTCCTTTAGCTCAAGATAAACTTGGGATTCAAGATGTCAGGTACTTGTAGATCTGACTCACCTTTCTGGTTTCCTCCTTGTGGAAGGTATGTGGAGGATAGGCAGATCGGGGAAGGAAGGCTTTTCTCCACCCTCTGCCCCAGCACTCTTCAGCTGGACAACTTGTGAGTTCCTAGTTTCATCCCAAATCTGCAGCAATAGAAGGATGAAGGAGCAGTGAGAATGGTTTAGGTTTTTAAATTATTATTTAGAAGCCCATCCTAACTGACCCTCTGATGGCCCAGGCTAATCTGATCTTGGAAAGTTAACAAGGTCAGCCCTTCTTAGTAGCAGATGCATCCATCTTGGTGCTAAACCGGTTCTTTCAAGCCATAATCAGGTGGCTAAGGTGTAAACTGCATGGAGCTTTTATTCCAGTCCCCGGTCGATTCAGCCCCTGCCATCTCCACTGAATGCGATTTCCATTTTGATTTTGTCTAATTTAAACTTTCCCTCTGCAACAAGCATGACTGATCAGGAGTGACCCTACCTTTTTTCTGCAATATCCTGGAGTGGATATAAGCCTCAATATTTGAAGAATCGGATTGAGAAAGTATGAGAAAGCATGCGGAGCTCAGCCTGCTTTGAATTTGCTGAAGAGTTCCATGGTAGAGAAGCCCTGATTGACCTAGGCTGCCCAGGTGACAAGCTTGTCTTAAAGGGGAAGCCCTAATTTCTCTCGTCAGATGCTCTAGAAGCCTAAACTTCTATTGGCAGAGATTTGCCTCTTGGTTTTTTCTCCCTCCTCTGCTGTCTCCAATCCCTCCCATTCAAGAAAAGAAAGAATGAGGCTCCAGCTGTGATTGGCTTCCCCCTCCCCTTCTGAACTCTGCTAACCACATGCAGAACACTTTTCTGTTTCCATGGGGAGGGACGGGGGAAGAGGAATACCCAAGTTCAATACTTAAGCAGGATCCACAACGGAATAAACAAAGTAAGTGCAGATTCAGCCTAATACAGAACAAGCTGATGCTGAATATCTGAATCTGAATATCTGAAGACAGAAGTTATGCTGGTTAGGAAGGCTGATATTCTAGAGGGACTGAATCCACTTGTCTTAGATGAGGTGATGTTGGCTTTTTCAGAACAAGTTAAGAGACTAGGAGTGCTTTGATAAGCAAGTTGGTACGATGGCCTAGGTGAGTCAAGCAAATCACATGGTAGCAAGTTGCCCAGTGGTTACTACCAAGCCTGACCCCATGAATCCCCCTTAAAGGCCAAAAAGCCCTGAAGAGGACCCTGATCCTCCCTTTGTCTCTTATAGACCAGAACCAAGGCTAGAAGACTGACAATGGCGTGTAGTGGTTAAGACTGGCGGATTCTAACCTTGAAAATCCGGTTTGATTCCTCTCTCCTCCACAAGCAGTCATCTGAGTGACCTTGGGCTAGTCATAGTCCTCTTAGGGCTATTCTCACAGAGCAGTTCTGTCAGAGCTCTCTCAGCCTCACCTACATTACAGGTTGTCTGTTATAGGGGGGAGGAAGGTGTTTGTAAGCCACTCTGGGACTCCTTTGGGGTATAAAAAACCCAGCTCTTCTTCTTCATGATGAGATCTGTAATATGTAGTAATGATGAAATAATAATACAGTGATCAACTAGATGAAACAATTCACCAGATGATGGAAAACCAAAACTCTTAACCTCATTCTCAAGTTGTTGGGGCGTTTTTTTGAGGGGGAGGCATTGGTTGTTTCTGCCCGTTCACAAGGTTCTGCTTTTTAATTGCCTATTACTCCAATGTCTTCCAATCTACCTTGAAACAAAATTCTTTTTATAATGGCATGCCCTTTTCTTAATAGCATACAGTGGGGTAATTACAAACAAAATTAATCCAATTGAAACACATGTAGACCATTTCTTTATCAATTGAGATAACCAAGGAAAGGCTGAAGCAATGAAGCACAGCCCTTGACTATCTGCAATGGGTCTAGGAAGGTGTGATTGGTTTTGAGCAAATGAATCAAACTTGCTTATCTCAGATTCCAAGGCCAAAGCTCTAGTTTGATGGTTTTAGGCACCACTATTAATTGTTTTCAAAAGCTCATTAACATCCCCATTCTTTAGTCTGTGGCCTCCTTGTCCGGAGCTTTGTTTAGTTTAGTTTTGTTTTTTAATTTGCAACACTATTCAAGAGTATCCTTGTCACAATACCATCTCTTGGAATAGTACAAATAGTTGAATAATAGTGCAAAAGATTTCTTTGGAGACTTCATACATGTATGTAAATTTCTTGTGGTGTCACAGTTTGTTTAATCAACAAAGGATGGCTTTGCTGACTGTTTGCTTTTGCAGGGATATCAAGTCCTGGGAAAACTTGAGGCATTCACACATGATGACTAATTTTTGACTTTGTTAAAGAGAAGGTCCTGCTCTTATCAACCAGTCTCCTGCAGGTTGTCACACTTTATGAATATCTCTGGGCTCACATTTTTATTTGCTTAAAATCCTCTTTGCTTAAAATCCTCCTCGTTGACTTGCAAAACTAAGACATAATATGTCTATTCTACAACTCCTTCCTACAAAGCCCTGATCCAGTGACCATCCCCCCCCCCCCCTCCAAGGCCAACTCCTCATGACAACCTTCCATATAACCAAGCAGTGAGAATGTACAGATTCCTTAGCTGAACATTTTGGGTGGGCGAGGATTTTGTATTAGACCAAAGTTTATTAAACAAATTCAAAGCTCTTCTAGAAAAAATAAACCAAACCATGAACCAATATGAACAGGAAGTTAAGGCAACTGATTCATATTGTTTGGTTTTGTGACCCCTGCTTTCTACTCCCTTCCACTCAGTTGTTTGTTCATTTGTTTTGTATGTATGAAGAGTAGAAAGCAGGGGTTTGGAGCCACACCTTGCCTTAAAAATTCATGGAAATCCTTGGTGGCTCTTTTGTTGGTGAGCTGGCTTGTGCCCATTTCTAATGCAGATTCTTGAACTAATGTCTCATTCATTGCTTGTAGAGATTGAGATGGTCATTCAACCTCTTTGGACCCAAAATACTTCAGTCATCATAACTGGGAGGTGAATTAAAATGGTCCACCCCAAGAGAATGCTTTCCCAATAACTATGGCAAGAATCCTTCTGGATTAAGGAAACAAAAAAATCTAGTCCTCTAGAACCAGGACATCACACAAGTGATAGGCACAATGGCGTCTAAGGTTCCTCTCCTCTGCACTACTTCTCACTTAGTTTCCTTGTACTCAGAAGAACTCTGCTCTTTAATGTGGCAAGAGTGGAACAGGGAATAGAGTGTTGGACTAAGCTCTAGAAGCGCAGGTTCAAATTCCCCCTCAGGGCCAAACTAGGAGTTATCCCTGAGTTCATTCCAAAGACGTATTGCCATTTTAGACAGTGAGTTTCCACCTGGGAACTCCTTTGAATTGCGTTGCAAGGGCCAGATTCTCATCCGGACCATAGCAATGCAGAGGAAGAGAGCCTCTGCCTTCACCTCTGAACCTTATCCCAACCCAAAATGATAAGTGCCCCTCAGAACTGTTTTGGCTTGGAAAAATTGTTCAGGCAGAAGCAGGATACCCTGGGTAGGAACTTACATGAAGGCATGTCCAGAGGCAGGGCAAGATGAAATCATGTTAAGTTTGCCTCTGGCAAGCTTTGACACCAGGTATGAGCCAATCACATCCGTGATTGGTAGAACTGGGGGAGATGCTCTAGTCCCCCCCCCCAACATCTGCTCCAGTAGTTCTCTTGGGGGAACCAGAGGCCTTGAACTGATCCACAGAGGCTCAAACCTCCAGATCTTAGAAGAAGAGTTGGTTCTTACATGCTGTTTTTCTTTACTAGAAGGAGTTTTAAAGTGGCTTACAATTGCCTTCTCTTTCCTCTCCCCACTACAGGCACCCTGTGAGGTAGTTGAGGCTGAGAGAGTCCTGATATCACTGCTCGATCAGAACAGGCCTATAAGTACTCTGACAAGCCCAAGGATAATTGTGAGCCAAGGTTCAGGCAATGAATGGACCACAAAGTTTAATCCCAGTTTAAGCCCATTCTGTTAGACTTTAATACCACCCATCAAAAACTAACCATCAGATTCATTTATCTAAGGGCAGGTGAAACTGGCATCCAGGGGAGGTGGGACTGAGTAGGATTAAAGACTCTATAAAATGGCGATATATCCTTGTGCAAACTCACAGATGCGCGATGCATGTTATCTGGCCCTCAGCCATGAACCTTACTGGTCAGTAGTTCCCACCAGGTTGTTGTGAGGATAAAATGAATGAGATCAGAGTTATATATAATGCCTGAGCTCCTTGGAAGAATGGAAGGATAAATAGGTACCAAATAACTAAACAGAGAGAGAGAGAGAGAGAGAGAGAAAGAAAGACTCATGCCAAGTATGACGAAACACAGGTCAGAGCCATATGAGAACCTATGCTGTGGCGGTGCTGGCAATAATATATAGGTCATTGGTACTACTTAGAAATCAGATTAGCTATAATACCATTAGCCAAAACTCAGTGCAGTGTGAGATGATATGAATGTAAGCAGATAAAGGATGTGTGACAATTGGCCCCCTGAGAGGATACGGGCATTGTAAAGAACGTCTTTCAGTTCAGAATTACCTCTTTATATCAGCATCTTCCCTTAGATAGCATTGAAGGCTTATCATTTTTCACTTGGGTTCCACAAGGCATTATATGAAATACAGGTGTCCTGTTAGGAGCTATTTTATGTCAAATGTTTTAATTTTTCTGGGTTGGGCTTTAATGGAAACTTCATTGTGCCATCCATCTTTCAAGACAGCTACTGTTAAAATGTCCAAGCAAATATTGTACCGATTCATTTGAAAGGATGCTAAAGGCAAATGCAGACACGGGACTCTGGGATGTGTTATTTTAACTACGAAATGTTAATCCAACAAGTTCATTATAATTATAAGATAATTATAAAGCACGTAGGGAGCCTTGTGACAGGGAGAAAGCTGGCCCAGATTCCAGAACGGCAGTGTGGTTCTCTGGTATTTGGGAAGAAAGAGGCTTCAGCAAATGTAGTATTAAGGCGCACGTGAAAGCAAATCCACAAGGAGAAGCAAAACTGAACCAAATTTGAGTAGCCTGTAGTGCAACTTGAACAGTGTGCTGCAACAGTGCTTGCTGAAGCCAGTGATCCAGGAGTCTCCGCAGTGGTCCCCATGAGCAGTGATCCCCAACCTTTTTATCACCGGGGACCAGACAATGCTTGACAATTTTACTGAGGCCCGGGGGGGGGGGGAGTAGTATTTTGCCGAGGGACGTCGCCACCGCTGCCTGAGCCCCTGCTCCACTTGCTTTCCTCCCAGCGCCCTTGACTTCCTGCCACCCACTGGGGGGTGCTGCCAGCAGCAGCTGCACAGTGCCACGTCAAGGGGGAGACCCAGCCATGGTGGCCACTGGAGAGCACCAAAGGTGAGCCAGCAGCAGAGTGGCAGGGCAGCCCCCCAGGCAGCAGCCGGGGAGGATTATGAGGAGGAGCCACGGCCCGATATTGAGTGATTCACGGACCGGTACCAGTCTTCGGACCAGGGGTTGGGACCACTGCCCATGAGTATCATGGCATCTGTCAGCACCTTTCCTGCTGCCTGTCAAATGTTTTTAGGAAGCAGCTTGGCCAAGTTGGACTTCTGCCCAGTGGATTGTTTGTGCAGATTTTTTTTTAAAGGTGGATTAGCAGTAGCTGCCACCACAACCAAAAACTTGCATTTTCTCCCCTTCTGCCTTAAAAAACAAAAAACTTAATTGAATCCATTACCTGAACTGATTAAATCTTCTTTTAACGTTTCCATGAATCTCACGGTGGCAAGTCAAAAGTCCTTCAATGTCGGTGTGTTACCCAAATTGCTTGGACACGTGTCCTAAAAACACGTATCTTTGAGCTTGTGGGGAATATTAGCTCAAATGCTGCGAGAGGGGGGTAACTTAGCGTTATCGGATCGTTACCTTTGTATACGAGGGTTTATTTCGCCCGTGGGAACTCAAGGCAAACACAGATTTAAATGGTAAAATATTAATATAAGCTTTTATTGAAAGGAAAATAACAAAAAGACACACAAATAGCTAACACACATACAAGCAGTCATATAGAGAAGGGGGAGGAAGAGTGGAAGGCTTGATAGTTACCTGTCCGAGGAGTGGTGGGTCAGAGGAAGGAGCACGAACCAGCGTGGGAGGTCCCGGGTTGGAAGACACTCAGAGTGGTTGTGTGAAGCCACAGTTTTTATAGGATTTTGGGAAGGGGGCTATGTGACAAGGCTCAGGTAAGCATGTGCTGGAAGTTTCCAGGGTCCCCAGAGATTAGGACAATACCTGGCCAAGTGGGGGGGGGGTGATGGCTGTAAATGGATTTGGATAAAGGTATTAATGGCTCTGAGGAAGAAAGCCATCAGGTCTAGCTGGCAGGATGTGGGGAGGAGATTTCCCCTGGCAGAGGGGCCAAGTGTGAAAAATGTTGCAAGACAAAGGATTTTCCTATGAGCCCTTAGGCAAACAGGAGGAAGCCAGTCCACTCACTTAGAAATACAATGGGGGGGGGGGGGGGGTAAGCTGATGCAAGCTTGAGTCCAGAGGCACCTCTGGGTCAGGCAAAGGCTGTCATTCCAAACTTAAGGCAGAGATGGAGTCTGGCCTGGCTTGGCCGACCCTAGCAGTGTTGTCTTGGCTTTAGCTTAAGCCTAGACTAGTGTGTGGTGCCATTGGTTATAGAAGACAGTGTGCCTGTCAATGAGGCAGGGGGCCCTGCCACACTTAACAATCCCCCCCTCTGGAGCGAATTTTATTTCCATTTATTCGCTCCAGACCAATATATACTGCGTTGGTGGTGGCAAAGATTGAAATTCAGCCTAGAAATTCAGAGAGAAAAGTGGGGCCATCTTCTGCCACTACAAAAACTACAAAAACTTAAGCCAAATTAAAAACAAAATACATTTAGGAGGGGTTTGGGTGACTTAAGGAAAGCTGTGAAGTTGCCATTCCTCTTTACCACAACCACTCAAAACTAAATGTAACATACATGAACAATGAACTAGCTAAGCGTGAGGTCTCCACCATATGAATAACGCAATGAACCAATGCAAACTAATATGTTGAGCAAGGCAATCTAGCAAACAATAGACAAAAAGCAAATGCAGGAAAAACCAAATTCTATGCAGGCAGGAAACTGTGGGCAGTACCTGAGCAATATTTTAGAATGCAAGCACTAGGCAATCCTAAAAATGCTGGCAATGAATATCAAGCAATTACTATGAAGCAGGCAGAAAGTGGCAGAAACTAAAAAGTTAGACAATGAACTAAGCAATGGTTTCTAATAAGCAATGCAATAAGAACAAGATAAAGCTAAGCAATTCAGCAAAACTTATATACATAAACTAGCAAACTATTTGCTACATTCTCAATTAACTAAAATGGATACATTGTACACAATGAAAAATGTATATTTACAGCAAAAATGTAGGGTGGGAGAGGTGGCAGTCACCTTCCCAATAAATACAGAGGCAAATTATTCCCGTTCCCACTCCTCCCTCCCTAGAATCTTCTTGGCAGGTTGGCAAGGTCTTCTGATGCCCTCCCCCCCTTGCTTCCAGGAAAACAGTGGCGGCAGAGCGGCTGCAGCAAAGTCTCCCAGGGAGGGTGGCATTGAGCATTATTCGTGGCAAGCCTTACAATAGGGAAGCCGCGAGATCTTTGGGGCTAACCGGGAACAATTGGCATCTGCGGGAAATCTGTAGCAGGGAAACAAGCTGACAGGTTTGGTTATGGATTCCCGAGCAGCAGGAACCCAGGGAGCTGGATAGGGAAAACGAGAATCTGGTGTTTTAGGCTTGGGGAGAGGAGGTCAAAGGTGGGGGCTGTGGGGAAGAGGGAACAATAATCTCCTGTTGAGGAGGAAGAGTAGGGGAAGCATTTCCAAGAGAGAGCACAGCAAAGGCTAGAAGGAGAAAGGAACGGGGGTTGTAGCAGGGGCCATATACACAGGTGCAAAATGCCTCGGGAAAGGGCCTCCCCCCCTTGCGTCCGAGAGCAGGCAAGGTCTTTGTCCCTATTTCCCTTTACCCTGGATCAAACTGGAGGAAGGTTTCTGCCACACCTTCCAAAGCAGGCTCTCCTGAATTGCTCAGTGAGAGTTGTTTGACCACAACTGTTGTGGTGGGGCCTGGAGGTTTGACCTCCGGGGGCTCTTCAGTGGCACAATCCTCCTGGGGATTGTCCAATTGTCCTTTCCATTCCTTGGACACAGTGGAAATACTTCAACCAGATGCTCCCATTCTTAGGCAGAGCAACCTGGTATCCTTAAAGGGAAAGACTGTTCCTGTGCATGGGCAGAGGGTCTTTATTGGCTCGCTGATAAGCTAGATTTTCATTCAAAACAAAAAAAAAAAAAGAAAAAAAATGTTCTAATTGCCAATTAAAAATAAAAAGACAAAATGTAAAAGGGAAGAAAAAACTGTAAAGGACACATTTCCCAAAGAAGATCTGTGACTTCCCCCCCTTGCTTCCCTGAGGTGGGGGTCAGTCTTTAAAGAAACAAAACTTCTTCCTTTCCTGATTTAAGAAAGAATACTTTCTGTGCTGTTCCACCAGCAAGTCAAACTTCTCTCCTTGCAACTGTTCTATTTTTCGGTGGAGCTTGCTAATTACAGCGTCTCGCTCCCCAATTTCTCTCTCAAGATCTTTTCCCAGGGACTCAAGGCGAGTTTCTGTATCAGAGAGCTTGAGTGCATACTCACGCTCCTGATTTTCCAATGCTAGTCGGAGGTCCCGTTCCAAACTTTCCGATGCTGTTTGGAGTTCTCTAATCTGTGCCACACTGTCCTGCAGTGCAATGTAGAGACCCCAGGCAGCATGGGTACTCACACTTCCCAGTTTCAGCCTCCTGGAGTCACAGTATGACTGAAAAGTCTCTGTAAGTTTCTCCAGGGGATTTGGGTCTTTAAAGAACCCAGGTTTCCAGGGGTTGCGCCCCTTTGACATGACCCACTTGGTCAGCTGGTCTACCCTGTCCTTGCTCTGAAAGGCTTCAGCAAGAACAATCTTTGCAGCCATCCCTTATGGCAGCAGTTACCCAAACACTCAAAGAGATAGGGGAAATCCTACAGGCAACGCACCCAAGAATTAACCCAAAGATTGCTGGCACCGAGCTCCGGTATGCAGCAAAAGAAAGACCAGGCCTGTGTCCTCTGTCTCTGCAGAGTGATTACAGCCTGCACCAGCCCTGATTCACGGCATATACAGCACATGAACAGGAGGAAACAAAAGGGGGGGTTGGCACGGTGTCCTTTCTTGCCCTGCACTTAACGGGAGTGCCCGAAGTCAGGAGGAGCACCTGCAAACCTCGACTGATTCACGGTATCTACAGCTCGTGATCAGAAGAGGAGGAAGAGGAGCCCTAATTCATGGTATATGCAGCACATGAAAGGGCAAACCTCAGCTCTGCCTTAGCGAAGGTCAGATGCATGAGGGCGGAGTTCCCTATCGCATGCTACCGTGGTGGGAGACACCCAGTGGGTCTGAAAGATGCAATGTGGGGTCCCCACAGAGCGACAGTCAAAACCCACAACAAATTCCAAGTGAACACCGTTTTAGCCCACGGCCAACAGGCTTTATAGTACTAAAGGAGGGGAACGGAAAACAGCCCACCCAGAATTCACACTTGCAAGAGCACATTCACACACTAATGCCAAGAGTTCACTCAGGCTTTTCCCCTTACGTCCGGGTTACTGGAGAGTGCCGTGCATCCACTTTACTCCCTAGTAAGCCTGGGGCAAATGCCCGCGTGATCCACCATAATCTGTTACCCAAATTGCTTGGACACGTGTCCTAAAAACACGTATCTTTGAGCTTGTGGGGAATATTAGCTCAAATGCTGCGAGAGGGGGGTAACTTAGCGTTATCGGATCGTTACCTTTGTATACGAGGGTTTATTTCGCCCGTGGGAACTCAAGGCAAACACAGATTTAAATGGTAAAATATTAATATAAGCTTTTATTGAAAGGAAAATAACAAAAAGACACACAAATAGCTAACACACATACAAGCAGTCATATAGAGAAGGGGGAGGAAGAGTGGAAGGCTTGATAGTTACCTGTCCGAGGAGTGGTGGGTCAGAGGAAGGAGCACGAACCAGCGTGGGAGGTCCCGGGTTGGAAGACACTCAGAGTGGTTGTGTGAAGCCACAGTTTTTATAGGATTTTGGGAAGGGGGCTATGTGACAAGGCTCAGGTAAGCATGTGCTGGAAGTTTCCAGGGTCCCCAGAGATTAGGACAATACCTGGCCAAGTGGGGGGGGGGTGATGGCTGTAAATGGATTTGGATAAAGGTATTAATGGCTCTGAGGAAGAAAGCCATCAGGTCTAGCTGGCAGGATGTGGGGAGGAGATTTCCCCTGGCAGAGGGGCCAAGTGTGAAAAATGTTGCAAGACAAAGGATTTTCCTATGAGCCCTTAGGCAAACAGGAGGAAGCCAGTCCACTCACTTAGAAATACAATGGGGGGGGGGGGGTAAGCTGATGCAAGCTTGAGTCCAGAGGCACCTCTGGGTCAGGCAAAGGCTGTCATTCCAAACTTAAGGCAGAGATGGAGTCTGGCCTGGCTTGGCCGACCCTAGCAGTGTTGTCTTGGCTTTAGCTTAAGCCTAGACTAGTGTGTGGTGCCATTGGTTATAGAAGACAGTGTGCCTGTCAATGAGGCAGGGGGCCCTGCCACACTTAACAGGTGGCTCTTAGTATCTCCAAACACAATTCATGTCCTGGAGTGACTTTTTAAGTAACAGCTGCCATTGGAAATCCAATGGAAATCCTTGTGCCTGGCAGCAAAGATGGGAAGAGTCATTTAACGAGTGGAGGGCCTATTCTGTGACTTATGCACAAAGGCTCACAGTAGCATGTTCAGACGCTTCCACGTGACTGCTGAGAGGCAATTTAGATATTGAAATTGGCACTCCTTGAGAGCCCTCCTACCCCTCAATGGCATCTTCAGAGTGGAATGGAGAAGTCCACCAGGGCACTCCCCCCCCCCCCCCATATACACACACACAGATACCAGTTTGTGTGCTAGATCTGAAGCTTCTGGAAAGCCAAACTTGATGCTACAACCAAACTACACGTGACTGGTGAAATCTATGATTAGGGTCTCCCACCTTCTTAAAAGGTTAAGTGTTTCAGGACAAGTCCAGAACAGACTTGTCATGTTGTGGGGAGTGGTGTGTGTGCACCTTCCTTCTTATACTAATTTCCTGATCGCCATTCTTTCTCCCATATGCCCATTGGCTCTGTGGGGAAAATACACAAGAGCAAAGGTAAATCCTACTTGTTGTACCTTACCACTCCACCTAGCAAAGTTTGAAAATATCCTTCAACTTAAGGAGATCTCATCCAAGGTAAATGAGGCTTCTGTTGGGAGAAGAGCCACTTAAGGCTGGAAGAAGGCTCCTTGAAGGATGGCTAGATTAACTCCATTTAATCCCAGTTCCTCTCCCTGTGGCTTTTTTGCTTTTAAAACTCACTGGAACTCTTTATCTACTTTGACCCTAAAGTGTCCTTTAACTAGACAACAGAACCAGACAACTGAACATCAAAGATAATGAGGACATCATTGAGGACATGATTGACAGCCAAATTTACCTTGATCAAACTCCTCATATACACACAAGTTCTCTTGACCTCTGCAAAGTACAGAATAGCCAGATCACTTTGCTGTTGTTTGACATTCGCCTCAGATGCCACGTCAGGCAGCTTTGCATCTATGCACTAGTTGCTTGTGTGCTGCAGGATTATGCTTCAGTAAATAAGCTACATGGTGCAGCTTCAAGTGCCTTTTGTCCTTCTGCAGTTGGAACTGGTGTATATCCCACCAGCATCATGACCGCATCATTACAGTGACCTATTTGTTAATCAGAAAATCACTTTCAGTTCTCCTCTCTGTTTTTGCTGACATATTCAGATGTATCATTAACACAATCAGTTTGAGACATTGCCACAAATGCATGCTGCCTTCCCTAACAACTGAAAAATACTGATAGCCCCGTGGTTAGATAGTTCAGGTGATGATTTTCATGGGAGGGAGGTTCAGCGGCCCAGAGGAAGTAATAGTTCTGGTCAACCTCAACCAAATGCCTGGTGATGGTGCTCTAGAAATTTACCCAGTTTCTATGTTCATTACCATAGAGATTGGGGAAATTCCTAGTATATCACAGGGGATATGACTACACATCCCCTAAAACTCTACCCTTCCCAGACACTGCCATGAAATCTCCTGACATTTGCCAGTGCAGGATTAGTAACCGTACTGAAGAATTTAGTTCATGGATATGACAATCTACATTGGCTCATTGCTCAAAGGACTAAATTAAGCTTTGTCACTTAATCTTACTATCTAAAGAAAATACTAAGTCCTAAATTGTTGTGAACTGTAGAAGGTTTAGACAGTGGACTAGGCTGAGGACCTACAAAGTAGGAAGCAATTCTAAAACTCATGTAAACAAATTATGTTGACAAAGTACCAGGCCCTGTCTCTTGAAAGATCTGCTATTTATAGCTGGGTTGTAGTTACTAAAAAGAAAGGCAGTTTTATCTCTACTTACCTTGACTCAAGTAAAAAGAAAATCAACTTAGCTTTGGTCCAGATCAGCTGCTGAATTGGACCTTGAAAGCTTTGGATGCGAACTTATGCAGAAATATTAAAATGAAATGTTTGGACAGGCTGACAAACGCTTTCCTCTGTCAGACATTCATGTGCATTACCAAGCTAGGGCTTGCATAGGGTTCCTTCCAAACTCTAGTTTGGGAAATCCCTGGAGATATAAAACTGGTATCTGAAGAGGGTAGCTTGGGGAAGAGAGCTCAGCAGGGATGATATGCCCTGAAACCACCCTCCAAAGCTGCCATTTCCTCCAGAGTAAGCACCTCTGCTGTCTAGAGATCGGTTATACTTCCAGAAGAACTCCAGGCCCAGTAGTCTGCTGGAATTACAACTGATCATTTCCTGATTAAAGAGTTGACAACCCTAAGAGGCCCTTCTATCTACTGCTTTCCCCAAAGCTCTCTGGAAGATCTTTTACAGGAGATTTTCAACAGTGGCATTTAACTCAAAGCAAGACTGAGCTGTCAAATCCCTGCTCCCTGCTACAATCAGCTGGTGCCAGCAGTGACACTGCCACATTGCTGCCGGTGATGCTACCACATTGGGCTAGGCCTCTCTGCTCCCATTAAGTCCCCCAACCTTTGGTGGCTGCCAGGGAGACTTGGTAACCCTAAAGGATTGCCTTTTCTAGCTAAAAATCGAAAAACCTCCTCCTCTGTGTATGGAAGCGCCTCATTGGCTCTTAGCAGGGCTTTTCTGTGGTGATATGAACCAGGCCTGAGTACCAGCACCTTTTGGGGGGGGACTCTCCCTAACTGAGGGGGAAATTGGTGGCAATCAGTGCAACTTTATATATGAGTTCTCGTGGTCACAGAGTCCTGGCCCTCATTGACAAATCTTGCGGTGGCCTCTTTAGAAGCCTGAATGGTTCGTAACAGGAGCTAACTTTGGGTCTTTTCTGATTATACAGCAGAACAATGTCTCTCACGGAATGAGAACAACAAATACAGCACTGCAGATCTCCCAGCCACAAGGCCAATTGTTCAGGACAATGATAGGAGGTGTGCCCTCACCGGCAGTTAAAGCTGAAAACAGGTTGTTTGGGGGGGAAAACATCTTTAGAATTGCGGAGGAACACAAGTGATCTGCAATTGTCACATGCTCTGCGGAATCGCTTTCCTTTATCTGGCAAGACAATAAGCCTTCGGTCCCATGCTGGTGGCCCCTTCAAAATAATCCCAACCCAGCTGTGCTGCTATTTTGCTCTTTTCGGCATAGCTTTAGATTCACATTGGAAGTCATTTGGACTTGTCTGCCACCTTCACAGAACAATCCTCCCTTTCCTCACAGTCACTGGAATAAATACCTTGTGGCATTTGTAGCAGGGGGAAACAATCAGTGAGGTCTCTCTGAATAGCTAGCTCATCTAACAGATCTCCCAACTTTCTCTCTTGCCATTTCCAAAGTTTATATAATTTTTGGATAGATAATTATTTTTTCAGCAAATGTCTCAAAGACTTGGAGCACTACAGAGAAAACTCATGTCTAATTTTTTTTAAAATACATTTCATTGACACGTCCTAGACTAGGAGTGGCCAAACTGTAGCTTTCCAAGATGTCTATGGACTACAATTACCATGAGCCCCTGCCACGGTTTGGCCACCCCTGTCTTAGACCATCACGACAGTCCAAAGTTGCTTATTACATATTTAGTTCCCAGAATCTCATTAGGGTCACGAGAGATTTTCTTCCTCCTTCCACACTGAGTAGCTTAATTAACAGGCAATTGACACATTATGGCAAGTGGCAGAATGATGGGAATGATTCGATTTGTTAATTGATACTCAAAATAAAAAGTGGCTTACGACATGGGAATACAAGGCATAATGTGACAGCAAAATAATAAAATTCAGACTGGGATCAAAAGAGCTGTTTTGGACATGAATGGGGATTCGGGCAACCAACTGGGATTTTCAAATGCATTTGTTTTTGTTTTCCAGTGCTGCTTTGAAAAGCTCTGGATAGCTATGTAGTATAAGGGGCTATTTTATGAGAAACACAAACGCACAACCCCATAGAGATCCTTTGGTTTTTCAATTGCGCATCAAAATCACGAGCATTTCAATGACATTACAACAGATAACCAGGATCAATAAAACATAATGGATCCTAAAATGATTCGTGGAAACTTGAAAAGGGCGGCCTTGCGTCGATTCTGAAAATGTGCTACCTGACTCCCTGGGCAAAGGATTTTTCACTGAATGGCCTACAGGGGATATTTATTTATGTAGTATATTAAGCAGTGCAGCCAGGAGATCCTAGGACTGTCTGGCAGCCAGGCAAGAGACACTCGGAGGTGATTTGCCATGGCCTGCCTCCATGCATCATGACCCCAGTGTTCCTTGAAGGTCTCACATCCAAAAATTGGCCAGGGTTGATCCTTAGTTACCAAAATTGGCCTTTCCAGGTCAGGGCTATACAGTCTAAAAAGGACACTGGGAAACAGAAGCATTCAGTCCCACATACAGTATGATAGGAAGACACCTGTCTACCCCCCGCCCTCCAAAGTATTCAGGATTGTGCTTCTTTCTTAGAAGGTAAGAATATGAACAGAACGTCTCAGGAAGAGCATAATTTTAACACAGAAACATGTGGGATTTAGTGAATTCATCAAATTATTCTTCTTTGTGGTGCCCTTGACACAAGCAGAGACATTCGTCTTGCCATTGAAGTTGAAATCTGAATCTTGGTAAGCACACACACACACACACACACAGAGAGAGAGAGGTTTAAGTGCACAGCTCTGTGAAATACTCATAAAAGTTTCATAGAAGTCAAAACTCTGGATACTAATCACCCTTCACCAGCCAAATTGAAATTAAAAAAACACATTAAAAAATGGAATCCAGTTGCAAATAGCTTTTAAAAAACTGACGAGGGTGGTTAGTCTTCCTGCTGCTGGCGGTTTTGTAGAGACAATTTTTTTCTGCCCATATTTTGCAGGACGTTAACATTTTTATGGGCTCTCCCTGCTAGCTAATGCGACGCGTCATCTCGTGCTTTATTGGAAAAGCCAAGAAGAATTAGCACTTCAGCCAAGAAAATGTGAAGAAAAGACAACAACTTGTAACACCCTGAACTATTTGAACTATTAATGCAGCCGTAATGTTTTTATTACTGAAATTTTTATTGACCTTTGAAAACGCAAACATGACTAATGGAGACGAAAATGCCCTTGAAAGAAAACATTTCGGAGATAAAGACCACATGCAATGATATTTAACGTTAATATGGGTGTTCTTTTATTAACTCTAGGGAGAGGATCTTTAAATGTCTCATTTTGTCTTTTCCTTGCCCGTGGACATAGTGGTGGCTGTTACCTCAGATCCCTTTGAAAAAGGATTAGTCCAATTCGTGGAAGACAGGTCCGTCAGTGACCACGAGCTATAGTTCACTCTCACTTTGTACTTGACAGGGCTTTTACGATCAGGGTGTACCATTTAAACCAGGGGTAGTCAAACTGCGGCCCTCCAGATGTCCATGGACTACAATTCCCAGGAGCCCCTGCCAGCATGCTGGCAGGGGCTCCTGGGAATTGTAGTCCATGGACATCTGGAGGGCCGCAGTTTGACTACCCCTGGTTTAAACGATCTACGTGGGAGGAATGATAAAATACTGTTACAATCTTGACAGTGTGAGAATGCACGTGTGTGAATTGTTTCCTACCTGGACAATTTGTCCTCTTTTCCCATTAGTGAAACTTGGCCAGTCAGGGAACTGTAAATTCTCACTTGTAAGTTCCTATCTGTGAAAAATAAATGTTCTATAGCAACTGTTTTACCATTGAGAAACCCCTAAAACATTCTTCAGCCTTTGAGAACCCCCAGAAATGGTGCAATGAATCATGCAAAATGTGGTTGGGAAGCATAGCTATGTACATGCCTACCTAGGGCCCCTCCCCTTCTCACCCACTCCAGGCCCATCATTGGCCATGGGGGGGGGTCAGCATGATATATGGTCATATCACCCCATAAATGTTTAACAGGAAACCCTTCCAGGGCCATTAAGAAACCCCAGGGTTTCAGAAAACTCTGACCGAGAAAGCCAGTTCTATACACTTAAAGAATGTGATAAACAGCAGTAAAGAAGCCACACTGAGCAGGAAAAGCAGTATTAGAAGAGCTGTTGTTTCTTTTACACAACGGAGCATAAGGCAAGAGTATAAATACAGTTTGTTGAACTTAGTTTGAGTCCAGTGGTAACTTTAAGGCCGACAATTTTAGTTCAAGATATCAACTTTCATGCACAAGCACATTTCTTGCTTGCAATTTGGGAATAGATCACAAACTGAACCAGTGGGTGATCAAGGATCCTGACACATGACAAAGCCTCCACAGGATGCTGGGTGGATTGCCAACTCAGGAAGTACAAAGAAATACACATTCGTTTTGTTGTTTGTTTGGTGGCTTGACTCATTTAACTGGTTCACTTCAACAGCCCTCTTTGGTTTGAGCCCTGTTTCGGCAACGGCTTTGATTAAATTTCGACTCTTTTTAAAAATCATTCCTCATTGACTTCAAAGGACAAATTTCAATTTGCTGTGACACAATCAGATGCAATTTGCATGACTTGAAGCAAACAATGCCTGCAAAATTTCATCAGAGTTGATACTGGGGAGGTTGTTTCAAGGCACCGAATTTGATCATTTTGATTCATTCTGGAGTGTGATTCTGTCTCAAGAAGACTCACATCCCAGTTGCCAAAATATTTCAGGCCACATAATGCAAAGAGGTCCATGATTTTCATGGAAAAATAAAAGATACTTGCAGAACAAAGACAATTTTTAATATATACTAATTTCTAAATTGTATTCCAAGTGAATAAACCATGCCCACAAAGACTCACCTTGTTCTCCTCCTCAAATATAAATGTCCAGTTAAATTTCCATCTCTGCAAACTCCATTCACTAGAGAGAGAGAAAGATACATAATGTGGCCAATTATCACCCTGTCTCTCTGATTTATACTTTCTGGGTATGGTGACTGAGAAAGCAGTTGAGGAATAACTTCAGGTCTTCCTGGATGACTCATCTGCTCTGGACCTCGATCAGTTGGCTTAAGAACAGAAATAGCACTGGTGACTTTAGAGTAGATTATCTCCATCTGAACGTACCCCATGACTCTTTGCTTCTCCTACTGGATTTATCAGTAGTCCTTTGCTATGGTGGACCATGCCATTTTGTCTAGTTGTCTGGAGGAAGGAAGTATCTAGATGGATGCTTTAGTTGAATCTTTCCTTATGGGTCATATTCAGCAGTTTGCAGTTGGAGAGCAATTTATCCAGTGGGATACCCCACAGCTTGAGCCTGTCCCTTATGCTATTCAATCTCTATTTCTCCTTTTGGAGAAATTATTCATTGGGCGATGCAGTAGAGATTTTCAGCCACCACCTGCCTGCTGTGGATAAGGGGAAAAGAGTGAACCAGTTGAAGCTGAATCATGATAAAGCAGAGGCAACACTGGGTTGGGATGTTGAAGTCTTGAAAGACTAGGATTACATTTGATTTGTTGAACCTTGATGCCTCAGTTAAAAGTCATGGGGCTTTACATATGCTCTCTTCCTTCTGTATATAACTTGGACTATGGCTCCCTACATTGACTAGGTATAGTAACCTCAAGTCTAGACTATTGTGATGCACTCTACATGGATCAGCCGTTGAAGATCCTCTCTCCTTAATTGCCTTCCATTCTTCTGTCCCACAGTAAAAATGCCTTTTATTCACTTTTTGAGACAGCATCTAGCCCAGCCTTTAACTGAGCACCTAAATAGCAAAGGACACCTGCTGAAGTCCCATGGCTTGAAACCTTGTACTGCCAGTTGATTCAGGTATGGCCTCTATTTCCACCTCTCTATTTTTGTAACTAGAACACCTGAGGTCAATTCCTAATTGAGTTTCAGCTACGAAGATTTAAAAAAAGTAGAACTCTCCAGTCAATGTTTTTTCCTGCAAAAGCTTCAAATTCCTTACATGCAATTCTCTTCGGGTTTCTTCCCTAATAGCAGTTTCTTCATTTCTGGGCAACTGAGTCCATTCCAGACCTCTCACATTCCCAAAACTTGCACATAGTAAGAGTTTTCACTCGTTGTTGCAACTGTTTTTCCCACTTTTGTCTGTTCCCAATGTGTTTGCATGTGCCATGGATAGGTCACATGCCATGTTATGTTACTGATGTAATCCAGGTGCTATCAATTTTATCTACAATAATCCTATCAATTGTGAGCAATAGCAAACTCCCTCCAATGTCATCCTGAGTTGGCACTCAGCATTCTTGGATGAAGCGTTGGTCTTAAATCCATTCCAATCTGGCTTCCAATCTGGCCATTGGGTGAAGACAGCTCTGGTTGCCCTGATGGACAGCCTCTGGAGACAACTGGACTGAGGCAGGTCAGCACTGCTCATGTTACTTGACCTCACATCAATTCTCAATGTAGTATTGCTTGCTGATTTGTGACATGGGGATACAGGGGACAGTCATTCAGTGGCTGACCTCCTTTCTCCATGATTGTGGACAGCGGGCTGCCATCAGGGAATCAATCACACCAGCATAAACTCCAGTGCAGGGTTCCACAGAGTGTCGTTCTCTCCTTGACATTATTTAACATCTTTCATCCAGCCGGTCTAGAGTTTGAGGCTAGGCTGTCATCAATATGTGGATGACACCCAGCTCTATCTCCTAAAGGATGATCAGCCAGACACCCTTCCAAGGTCATTGCTCCAGTGCCTGGAGTCTGTGGTTGGGTAGCTCAAAGAAGCTATCTGAAACTGAATCCTTCAAAGACTGAAGTTCTGTGGCTAGGGATGAAGGGGCCAAATCAGGAAGCACACCTCAGGCTGGATGGTGTGCAATTTACAACTGCACAAACAGCCAGAACCCTCGGCATAATTTTGATGCCTCCCTGACTATGGAGGCACAAGTCATGAGGGTAGTACAGCTGATGTTTTTTTCATCTCTGCCAGGCTAAGCTACCAGCACAATACTTTACCCCAAAGAACACACAGAGTTCTGCAGTTGAGGCCAGCTGAGAAGATCGCAGACCTCTTTTGTGCCTCCCTCATCCTGTCCTCCCCATTTTCTATTTTTCTGTTCTCCGTTGAGACCATCTGAAATACTCTGGACAATTCTCAAACAGAGCTTTCTCAAAAAGTTGGTTGCTAACCAGAGCTGTGGTGTAAATGGTTTTAACATATATTTCTGAGGGTTTTTTAAATGGTGATTTTATTGCTCTGGTTGTGTTTTTAAGAATGTAAACCGCCCCGAGATGACTGGTTCAAGAGGGGCAGTATAGAAATTGGAAAAATAACTAAGTAAATAAAGAAATGATCCGAAAAACTGGAAAAGTCCCCAATATGAAGTGGCCCAACACTTTTCGATGACTAACACACCTGAGCTCAGTACTGCTGGCAGCAATTCCTCAAGGTCTAAGGAGCATTCTTGGTTCTGAGATCAGGTTCCTTAGCTTTAGCAATCAGTCCCTGATTGGACAGGCCAGGGATAGCAATTAAGGATTTACACTCAAAGCAAGCCCTTAAAATTGTGGTGTAGTGGTTAGAGAGTGGCGGACTCTAATCCAGAGAACCAGGTTTGATTCCTCACTCCTCCGCATGCAGCCAGCTGTGTGACCCTGATAAGGTGACCAGATTTTAACATTGGTAAAGTGGGACACCATTGACCGGGGTGGGCATTCTTGATTAAAAATTTGGTCTATATGGAGCAACAAAAAGTTTTATAGAACGCATAGAACGCAAAAATAGTATTGTAATATATTTTTTTAAAATTTCAACATAAGTACAATTTGCCAGGTACCCCCAGGTGTCCCTCCAAAAGTGGGACAATCTGGTTACCTTAGACCAGGGGTAGTCAAACTGCGGCTCTCCAGATGTCCATGGACTACAATTCCCAGGAGCCCCTGCCAGCGAATGCTGGCAGGGGCTCCTAGGAATTGTAGTCCATGGACATCTGGAGGGCCGCAGTTTGACTACCCCTGCCTTAGACCCTGAGCCACAGGTCACTTAAGACAGGTCACCCACAGGTCACTTAAGACTGTTGTCACAGAGCAGTTCTGCTAGAGATCTCTTAGCCTCATCTACTTCACAGGAGATTTATTGCAGGGAGGGGAAGGGATAGGCATTTATAAGCTGCTTTGGGACTCCTTTGGGTAGCGAAAAGCAGGGTATTTAAAAAAACAGCTTCTATTACTGAGCGCTTTGTCTCAGGGAGATTACAGAACTGTTTTTGCAGACCACAAAGCACACAAGAAACAACACCTCCCCACACAGAGAGAATTTGTAAGAAGCAGACACATTGTTTTCCAGAAAAGTTGCCTATTAATACCAAAAATGCAGACAGATCAAAACAAGGAGCATCACAGGAGAACAGAAAGGTCTGCTATTGCTGGTAATAGGTTGGAACTTCATGTATCATTTGAAGGAACATCACATACAAGAGTCACGTTTTATTCTGAAATGAAATGCAAAAGAGGCGGGGAAAGCACATTTTTATTCTGCAGCAATGTGGCTTATTAATTCAGATGGATTTATTTTGGGTATCAATTTTAGGACTCCAATTTCTCTACATGAATTGGGAGAACAAACAAACGGTGTAAAGAAAGACTTCTTGTTAATGAGAATGGCTTCAGTAAAAGATTAAAGAATAAGGAACATAATGCAAAAAAATAGCAAACCAGTTAGGTAATGTGTTGAATCCAGAATCTTGGGTGGCTGGAATTTAAATATGGCCTCGTTTCAAGGGGATTTCATAGAATCATAGTTGGAATGGGGCCACACAGGCCATCTAGTCCAACCCCCTGCTCAACGCAGGATCAGCCCTAACCACCCTAAAGCATCCAAGAAAAGTGTATATCCAACCTTTGCTTGAAGACTGCCATTTCTAATCAACTCGTATCCTATTTCTCTTCTGCTGTTATGGAGCCTAATATGGGAGGGGAAATCTGCAAATCTGCATCCGAGGAGAGGATCAGGAGTTCTATTTCCAATTAATGCAAGCATTTTCTTTCCCAACCTCCACTCGTTCTTCAAATAGCTCCCAGCTGCTTCTGGAGCCAGATCTTGTTAGCTTCAAGCAAAAGAACTGCATCATATGCCTTCAGACACATGCCAGTAGAGATTCCTCTCCTGCACAGGAAACAAATGGTGAGCTATCTGCTTTTGCAGCTCTCCATTGCAAATGTATGTAGAGGTGCAAGCTGCTCTCCTCTTAAATTGGGTTAGCTATTTGGGAGGGACTGGCAGGGATAGCAGATTGATTCACATGTGAGGCACATAGGGAGCCGGCTGCAAATGACTGTTTTGAAATGTTGCTTCTACAAGTGCAAACCTACTGTTAGGATAGGTAAATACATAAATGAGGCATGCTTCAAAATTGTTTTTGGCTAGTACACTGCTATTTGGGGGTCCAGGAACAGTATATCCTTATATATCCATTGTTCCTCTTAATATTTGTGAAACAGTCGGGGGGGGGGGGTGGAATGTGTCCGGGTATCCAAGTTGGAATAGGGCCAAACTGCAAATGAGCCCCAAATTGCAAATGACCCTTGATTCCCTACTACAAGGAGCCCTGATTACCACCTATGGCTCATGCTGAGAGATATATAACTGCACCTGCTAGTGACCCCTGGGTCCTAGCGCCAATTGTATGTCTGGATCAAGGCCGGGTGTGCTTCTTTAGGCTCAAGGACCTCCAGCAGATTAGCACCCGCAAAGTGCCCTGTGAGGGTCGTAAGGAGACAAGTGGTCCCTCAGATAGGCAGGGCCCAAGCTGCGGATGCAGAAAAGGACAACTAAAATGGCTGGGGGGGATGGAACATCTTCCATATGAAGAATAGTTGAAGAGGTTAGGGCTCTTTAGCTTGGAGAAAAGATGACTGAGGGATGGCATTATAGATGTTTATGAAATTATGAATGGGAGAAGAGAAAGAACTTTTCTCCAGTTCTCACAATACAGGAACTGGTGGGCAGTCAATGAAATTAATACATCGTAGGCTTAGAACAGATAAAAGGAAGTACTTCTTTAATCCAAAGAGCAATTAACACATGGAATTTACTGCCACAGGAAGTGGTGGTGGCTAGAAGCATAGATAGCTTCAAAAGGGGACGATAAATATATGAAGCAGGGGTCTATTTGTAGCTATTAGTCACAATGTATAGATGGAACACTATATCTGGGGGCAGTGATGCTCTGTGTTCAATACTGAAAGGGCTTCTGGAATTTTGGCCCTGTTGGTGGACCTCCTTATGGTACCTGGGTTTTGAACAGGCCATTGACCTGAACCAACATGGCTTCTCTTATATTCTTAATCTAATTAGTCTATCTATCAATTAGTTAATCTATCAAGAAAGTAGAACTTCTTGAGTGCTGTATCTAAGAATCCAGCAAAAAACACATTCCAAGGAGTTCTACTGAGCTTAGCTTTAAAAAGTAAATCAACTGAAGGATTGCATGATCGCCTAATTTCCATGGGGAGAGACACACTGCCACTGATTATCCTCTTGGACATTTGCTAATTAAAACTAGGGTTCGTGGGTACACATTTTATCTCCAATGTGTTTTTGGATAAACAAAGTTTCTCTTAAGGAAAAATCAAGATAAAATCAGGAAAACATAGCCATGCCAAACATTTACTGTGCATAAAAGGGATAACAACAGATTGCTTATTTTTTTATACCTTTAAATCATTTTTAAAAATGCATACCTTAAGACTTTTGTGCCTGAGGGACTGTCTAACTGTTTATGCCCTATGTAGGTTGTTGCATTCTGCAACAGCTAATAGGCTACAGATCCTTGGACCACAGGAGGTCTGCCTGGCCTTGACCAGGTCTAGGGCTTTTTTGGCCCTGTCCCCAGCCTGGTGGAATGAGATCCCGGAACAGCTGGGGGCCCTGCAGGAGCTGACACTGTTCTACAGGGCTTGTAAGACAGAGCTCTTCCACCAGGCCTTTGGTTGAAGCCAGGTGAGGCAAGATGGTGGAATATGTAGCCCCTCCTTCGAAATGCAATATGTAATATCATCTTCCCAGTTATATAGCTGTGGTGTGGTAAGAGGGTGACAGAGCTGGGGACTGGTGTGGGGAGGGTAAAGCGGGATGGGAGCAGGGGTGGGAGGATTTTTATGTTGACTGTTGTGATCCACTATGAGCCAACTGTGCTGGGTATGGCAGGATATAAATATAATAATATACAACTTTTCTCCTTGATTTGGAACCAAAGTGTCTTTCAGCTATGTTATCCCGTCCTCCACTTAATAACCACCCTGGAAAGGTAGGATAGGCTGATAGATCATAACAGGCTGAAATTCACCTAGCAGAAAAGGGATTCATTCTAGGTCTTGGTTCAACACTCTAACTCTTATACATGCCATGGTCACATGGTAGAGCATCCCTTGTTCAATCCCCAGCATTTCCGGTTAAGAGGATCAGGTAGTAGTTAATGTGAAAAACATCTACCTTAAGACTCTGGAGAACCACTGCAAATCAAAATAGGCAACACTGAGTAAGATGGGTCAGTGGCCTTACGATCCTTGGGACAGGGGCTGTGGCTCAGTGGTAAAGCACATGCTTGGAATGAAGAAGGTTCCACGTTTGATCCATTTCATGTCTAGTTACAAGGATAAGGCATTAGGTGATGTAAAAGACCTTTCTGAGACTCGAGACAGTCACTGACAGAACATATAATACTGACCTTGATAGATCAATGTTCTAAGGCAATTTCATATTTTCATGTAGGTTGTATCCTGTCACACTGCTCAGATAAGTATGAAGCCTAAGCCTTCCTCCAGAAGAGCAAGCTTCCACAGAGGAAGGCTCTGCATCAAGCAGAATGGAACAGTAAGGTACAAACCCATATTTCTCAACTTGCTTGTGTCCTAAAGTTCAATCATAGCTGCTGGTCAAAGCTCATTCAGTTACCAAGCTGTACACTAACCAAAGATTTCCTAATTAGACTCAATTCAAATGCAGTTAATTTAGAAAGTAGATAATAGTAAGATATATTAATATTATGGTTCTTTCATGCCAATCCCTTTTGGAGCCTAAGTCTCTGAATGTAGAAGAATCCAAGGTCACTGGCGTTGCAGCAAGGAATGCTCTGTTTACAGCAATATCACTGCTTAAAATCCACCAAACTGCTGCCCCAAGAAGCTACATCAAGCATGTTAAAAGGGGTATTGCCTCAGAATTAAGACTTTTGTGCCATCTGAGAGGAGCATAACAGAATAAGAGAAGTAAGATATCTTTGGAAAATTTAATTGAAAATTTACTGTTTTGTTGTTTGGAAGCATCAGATTTTCTAGTACACTTTGTGATCTACAGTTTAAGAGGAGATCTTTGTTCCCCATGGTTACAGATAATTGCCAGTTTTCTGCACAAATATTATACTAACATTTTGTTAGTATATTGTCAATTGCTTTCTTTAAAAACCAGACTGATTTCTTACAATAGAGGACAAAGGAAACCTTGCCCCAAAAGAAATGAGCCTCTCCTTAAAATAGGAGGTACAGGATCAAAAGAGCCCAGCAGGGTGAGGGACTGGAAGAGACATGAATGCTGGAAGAGACATGAATGCTGTTTTGAAATAACACAGGAATCTAGAATTATTCCCAACACATTTCCCTGATTTACAGTCCAGACGAAGTTCATTGAATATTTAATTTGAAGACCATCATTATTCAGAGGCATATAACCTTGGTAAACATTGCTTCTCATCCTTAAGTCTCTAAAGAGATCTTTTTTTTTCTACAACAGAAAATAAATACTGCTTCATCCCTTTTCTTTCTGGGTGCATACTACCAGGTTAGGAGAATGAAATCAAGTATTAATTTAAATCTCACATAGACTGAAAACCATCTCTTGGATCTATGTGCTACATTTTAAATCAAAAATATTTTCAGAGAGATAAAATAAGAGAGAAGTTACTAAAATCTTTCTTCCTATAGGGATGAGCATAGTAATTTTAAAATTTGGATGACTCCATCAGTTACTTTTTCATGCAAAAGACAGGTGTTCAGCTCCCCATATGGCTGAATGTTAAGAATACTTTCGGCTATCTGTATTACTATGCTTATGCTTTGCATGTTGCTTGACTGAGGACAGTTCCATTCTTGCCCACTGTAACATTCCCAGTTCTTTTTAATGTCATAAATAGCAACAACTGGAAAGCCCAAGCAAACTCATGCCCTGGCCACCATTCTGCAGCTATTAAGAGCACATGACTTAAGATCAAAGCTGTGACACGTTACTAACCCAGAAATGAAACAGCTGCTTTCACAGAACCGCTCTTATACAAACGTTTCTCCCTATATATAAATTACAACCTGGTAAAACAGGAAGGTAAAACTAATTAGATAATTTACAGTTATTATTTCAGCCTTGTCTTCCCAGGGGGGAAAATCCAGTTCTATAGCCTCTGTTTCCTTGTCGGAAGCTGGGTTTCGGAGACAGACTGAAGGCTGCCCTTGTAAAGTGGAAGTGAAGAGAGAGGCACAGAAAACCTGGCCTCTGTTCCTTCAGAAGCCTTGCAAGAAGTCTTGCAGCTGGGAGACTATTTCTGCATCCACCGTTTCCATGAGTGCTTGAAAGCCTGCCTCTCCCAGCAGCTCATGCTGTGCCTTCAGTTTCTCGTATACGAACTGCTGCAGCGACACAGAGTGTACTGGATCCTTTAGCGCAAGCTGTAAAAGGCAGATAAGAACAATAAATAACAATGAAAACAGTAGGCAAGCCCAGTGCAACCGTGACTCATTCATCTATTTTTTAATCTTAGCTGCTTAAAAAAAAATTAAGTCTTTTGTTTTCTATAGTTCTTACCCCCAGGAACATCGTTCAACAGTCAAACACTTTCAAAGAGAAATTCTGCTACTTCATCAGTTGAAACTTACTATAAGCACCAACACTAGGTTGTTAAAAATAACAACGATAACTGGACCCACTTCATTATCTTGACCAAGTGGTTCCTTTGATTTCTACTTCTCCTCTAATATCAACTTCTGAACCAGCCAGCATGAAACCTGATGGGAAGTTCCGCAGGGCCTGTAAAACAGAGCTCTAGGGCTAGGGCACAGAAGATCAGAGGTCCCCTCCATATGTCCACATACTTATATATGCAAGTTCATCTGGGACAGGCACCCGAGATCACCCTTGAAGCACCGGATGTGGGAGGGTTGGTGAGGGGGGGGGAGAGAGTGGTTTTTATGCTGCCATCTGTTTCTTAGTAATTGTGGGTTTTAATTCGGGGGGCGAATGTTTTTATGATTGAGAGTTTTATGCTCTATGATTGTAAATCAGTACAAGACGGTTCCCAGATAGCGTCGGGAAACAAATCTAATAAATACAGTTGCATAATTATTTTTGTTGTAGTAGGAATAGCAATTCCTACTTCTCCTGGAAAGTAGCCTGGGATGGAGGAGGTGCTTGCTATTAATTTTGCATCAACTGCAATAACTGAACAAGTCCAATGTCTGCTCGCCATGGGGGACAGGAGTCTTCCCATCTGTCCAGCCAGCATCCTTCTACTCCATCAAGAATAAGACTGCCAGATTTCCTGGTTTGGCAGAAGATGCCTTGTCAACAACCTGCTTCATTTGCTGTGACCTGCTGAGACACTGCAGGAGTGGCGGGCGGGGGGGTGGGGGTGGGTGACCGGTGATACCGACGATGTGCTCACTTCATTTCTAGTGTGATTTCGGAGTGACATAATGTTGGGGCAATCTTCTAGGCATTTGCCTCAAACTCTAGCCACAGAGTTTAGGGCAAATGCTACAATATTGCTCCATTTGACAGCATCATTTCTGGTGCAACCCAGAAATTATGTTAGTGCAGCGTCAACAATATTGCTCGCAAGATCCCCTCCCCTGATTGCAATCTTAATCAAGAAAGAGAGCAATACTTTTATAAGCATGCTTCCAGGCAATTCCTGTCTTCACTGGACAACAGAATATCTCTTCTCCTGTCGCTTCCACATTCGTTGAGATAATAAAAACTAATTACTCACAACCCAAATAATACAGATAAAGAGACGTGAATTGCTTACGTGGCTAGAATGAAGTGTTGTAGTAAATACATATTTCTAATGTAAGACATTCTCTCTGTTCTTATTTTTCCTATTTTCTGTTTAACTGTGGGTGAAAGATCCATCGTTGCACAGCTACAAAGGAGGGAAGAAGTCCACCTTTCCTCCGTCACCTATGCTGTTTTGACAGACATCAGCCCACTAAGCTGCTTTTAAAAGACAGCCACAAAGACTTCTTCCCCTGGAAGCTAGTTTGCACCATGTATGGAACAGGACTGCTTATACAGGTGTTGGTCACCAACATACTGGGTCACAAAACCGCACTGTAAGAAAAGGATCTGCTTAAAAATAATCCTAGAAGAACAAAGAAGGGAAATGCGAAAATGCAGCTAGCTAAATTATGAATTTTGTTCTGCCGAAGATTGTGTATTACTTTAGCGAATTAACATCAAGTGCCTGTCACACTACTGTAGCCGGAACAAAGGCCTATAAAGGAATAACACTGTATTCACACTTCAGCTTGTACAGTAACTGTCAACTTATTAATAGTATCTCATCTCCCTAGGCAACAATTAAAAAAAAACATTTATTCTTTCAGATGAGTTTAACCAACCTTAGCAGTTTTCTAATTATAAAAGTCTCACTGAAAAATTATGGTTAGGTAGTAGCTTTCCTACAGAATAGCTTAGCAGGATGTGTTACATCCCTGTGCAGTCTAAACATCAAATATCAGAAAAACCACCACATGTGCCACATTCAAAATGTAAATTGAGAGGCTGGTATTACAAGGATATGTGGCCATAATCTTGCAACTATAATCATTTTCTCTAGTTAAAAGACAGTGTTTGTTCCTTGTCTCTGATATGGTGAACGGTTTGCCTAAGGGTACCTGCATGAGCCAGATACACAGGCACAGAGAAAATTGCTTGTTATTGAAAATGGACGAAACCATAGGTTCAATACCTTAAAAACAGAATCCATAAAATAACAACTTATGGCTGAAAAATGGTTATTGTTACATCCCACTTGTTTGCATGCCACACAAAAACCGTATTGGGAAGCACCAAGTTTGGTGTAGTGGTTAGGAGTGCGGACTTCTAATCTGGCATGTCGGGTTCGATTCTGCACTCCCCCACATGCAGCCAGCTGGGTGACCTTGGGCTCGCCACAGCACTGATAAAACTGTTCTGACCGGGCAGTGATAACAGGGCTCTCTCAGACCGTTTATGCACTGGAGATTTCATGTCAGGTTGCAGGCTGAAGTATTAGTCGTGGCAGGTTGCTCCACCTCTTCCTACACCCACACCGGGGAGCATTTGGCTCGATGCACCTCATCCACCCCCGCTTTGTGCTCCTGCACAAGAACTGGGGCAGTGAAGTTCCCAGTGCATAAACGGTCTCAGCCTCACCCACCTCACAGGGTGTCTGTTGTGGGGAGAAGAAAGGGAAGGCGACTGTAAACCATTTTGAGCCTCCTTCGGGTAGAGAAAAGTAGCATATAAGAACCAACCGTCCTTCCTCCTCCTCCTCCTCCTCCTCCTCCTCCTTCTACAGTAGACATTTGCTTAGACGTGACAAAAAAAGTCAATATCCTGTGCAGTCATGCTTTCATACTCCCCAAATATTTCTTTGGTGATCTGCCCTGAACTCTGCCAGATAAAGATGTGTAGCTACACACTTCAAATTTAATTTCTGCAAAGAATTTGAACTTACCTCGCTTCTCTTCTGAATGAGAGCTATGAAAACCCATGGCAATGTTTAGTAAAGTGATCTTGTGGATTTTTTGTGCAATGCCAGGGACCACAGCAGAGGCTGAAGAACCCAGCACACATCAAAAACTGCAGGAGTACTAAGGGGTAAGCAATCAAACTACCTAGCTTGTTTACTGAGTGGTCACCATCCCAGAGAAATTGACTTTATTAGGAAGATAATTCATGATTCTGGAATTTAAAGGGACTGTTCTAACTTATAAAACGTTGGCAGTTGTATTGGTCTACTGGAACAGAAAAATCAAAACACTGACAGATCAACCTTAGGAATACCCAAAGTATTACAAAACAGTCAGCTACTCTGCAGGAATCTTCTTCAGGCTGAATGCTATCTTAAACAAACATAGCAAATAATGAAGGGTGTGTACTGCAGAGGGGGCATGGAAGAAAAGTCTTAATTTAGGTCAAGGGTCTATTTCAAAAGGATAGAAAATGTAATTTCAGAATTAAAGTAGAAACTTTTTTCATAACTCAAATGTCTATATCTCTGAGAAGGGATGATAGTATGAGGGATGCTGTATACTAGCGCCCCCCCCCCCAAATGCTTCGGCCTTGTTGGCCACACAGCTAACTGGATACCCTTGGACTCATCACTCCCTTTCAGGCTAGGTTGCCTCACAGTACTGTTAGGAAGAAAAGATAGAAGACCAGATGAGATATGCCATCCTGATAACTCTGACAGAAGAGTGGAGTAAAAATCTGATAGAAAGCATCAGTTCAGGTATGAAATTTTCATTTTACTTTCAGGGTTTTTTAAATGTTTGATTAAGCAAAAAGACTTGCTGTGCCTGGGTATTCTAGACTCTTGCACCTAAAAGTTAGTTCTGAACTATACTACTCCAGTAAAATAAGTCTTAAAAGAAAAGAGCTATTAACAACAAACAATGTACTTAACACTTACTATCTGGTACTTTCTAAATCACAGAATCATAGAGTTGGAAGGGGCCATACAGGCCATCTAGTCCAACCCCCTGCTCAACGCAGGATCAGCCCAAAGCATCCTAAAGCATCCAAGAAAACTGTGTATCCAACATTTGCTTGAAGACTGCCAGTGAGGGGGAGCTCACCACCTCCTTAGGCAGCCTTAATACACAATAGAATTTTGTAATCAAACATTCCTAGATATCTTGATGTAGCTGTCCATCCAATTTATGTCTATGACAGTCTGTAGCAAGCTCCCCTGTGCAAACAGGACCCCTTCCTCCCTTTTTGAACAAAGAAAAAGTTGGCTGGATCCATCTCCATGTAAGAGCTGGCATCCCCATTCTGGAACAACTGATGAGGTTGGCAACAGCCAATCAGAACCCACTACATGTTAAATAACTTGTTATATGTTCTGTGGGAAAGCTCCTACAACATGAATGCCTGAAAGCATCATTTGAGAAATCTTTCTGAAAATAAGAACAAGCTTAATGGCAAGAATTACTATTAGTGTTTAGTTTTGAGTAATGACTCACATTTGGCTTTGTGGAATTAGAGGCACCACCAACAGACCAACTAATTTAGGAATTTAGATTGATCTAAAAATGCCTTAAAGGCCAGGAGTATTCGCCCACTAGGTTCAAAGAGTCTCAGGGGCTTAAGCAATACAGAGAAAAAGGAATTTCTAGACCACATTAATGATTAATTTTTTTTCAGCTAATGAATTTATGGTCAGATTTTCTTTTTCAAAAATTACTACATTATATTCAGAATACACCACCCCTTCCAAACTAGTTTGCTTATACTTCATAGCGATACTCCAACAGAAAAAAAAATACACAAATGCTGAAATGTACAATACTATCATCTTCCTTAAGATTTACAGCATTAGCCAACTATATATTCCAGATGTCACAACTGTCAACTAAGAGTAAAACTTTACTACAAGGGCTCCTGAACTATGGAACACCCTTCCTCATGAGGTCAGAACGGATACTCTCTCTTGGGGGTTTCTGTGTATGTGTAAATGTCTAGTCTGTCAAGCTTTTGGAAACTGAGATTTTGACTTGACTGCTGATACTGCTCTGTTGGTTTTGTTATGGTTGGCTTTTAAGTGTAAGTTTCTTTTTTAACTTCTCATTTTTCAGATGTTAGGGTTGGATCCTACAAAGTGTGAGTGCAGTTTGGTCATGGAGACAGGTCTCTGCCTTTTGCAGCATCTTAGTGATGCCAGAAAACGTAATACTGTGGGCGGGGATAGAACCACACCAGACACTGCAGTGAATTCACATCTGAGGAGAATATCATCAAGGAAGAAAAAACACTGATAGGAGGAAAGACAACTTCACTGAGTCCTCCTTCCTTACTGCACTCCCTGGTGTACTTTGTCTATAGCAGTGGTCCCCAACCTCCAGTCCGGGGACCGGTACCGATCCATGAATCAGTCGGTATCGGGCCATGGCTCCTCCTCCTCCTTGGCTGCTGCCTCAGGGGCTGCCCTGCCACACTGCCACTGGCTCACCTTTGGTGCTCTCCAGTGGCCACCATGGTTGGGGCTCCCCCTCGGCGTGGCACTGCGCAGCTACTGCTGGCAGCGCCCCCCAGCAGGTGGCGGGAAGTCAGGGGCGCTGGCGGGAAAGCAAGTGGAGCAGGGGCTCAGGTGGTGGTGACGACATCCCTCAGCAAAAAAACTACCCCCCCCAGGCCTCAGTAAAATTGTTAAGCATTGACTGGTCCCTGGTGATAAAAAGGTTGGGGACCACTGATTTATAGGGTTTCCTTCACCATCCAGCGTCATCTTTTCAGGCATTGTGTAATCTTTTAATGTAGACCACTTTCAAGTATTCTTGTTGAAAGATAGAATGCTGTAAGCAAACAAACCTTTGTAAAAGTCACACTGGTGATTTAAATGAGAAATGTTGTGTTGTTTTCCATTTGGGGAGTTTTGTTGCTAAGCAATAAGGTTGTTAGAAAATGATGGGAACTGCCCCTCCCCCCCCGCCGCCGCCAAAGTACATCACAGCCATGCCATTCAATGAATCATAATCATTCACAAACTCTTCCCTCGCTTTTTCCCCTGTCTGAATTTACCACTTGCTTTCATCTATATTATAGGAGTGATGGAGAGGAAATAGTGTCAACATTTCATAATGTGTCTGCCATGGAAATATACATGAAGTAGTGCCTTGCAACAACTACAAGTGCAGATGTTTTATTAACACAAGAAAAAAAAATCCAGGCACTATAACAGAAAGGAGGCAATATGAAACCCCTATCAAAAGCAGCTTTTGCTAAAAAAAAAACTCAAGAGGGCATTTATCTTGTCATGAGGAGTTTGCCATGGTCAGCTACCTCCTTACCTTATAAAGCAGTTTTCAGAACCTGGGAGCACATATCAAAGTAGATGTTCTTGAAGTGTAGGGAGACAAAGAAGTGTGATTACTCAGAAAACTGCCTACCCACTTAACAAATAGTTGTGACTTTGCTCGATGGCCCTCAGGTATGCCTTCTGCCTTAACTGTAAGTTACATACTTCAAAAATAGATCCTTTTTTATACCTATCTGGACTAAGTAGTTCCAGGGAATGGAGACCAGCTTATGCATTTTGTAGGGCAAAAATAAGGATGGTGCAAATGCCCGATTTACTGCTTGATGGAATCAGGATTTAGGATAAAGAAGAGGCCTAGGTTGATACCAGATAATATAACAATCCGTTCTGGGGGACCTTTTGGCTGCCATCCTCTGAGGTTAGCAACTGAGGAATTATTTTTTAAAAAGTGGAGATGGAAGACATGAGTAATCACTAACTAAAACAAAAGGCTGTTCAGGAAATTCTGAAGCAAGTGATTATTGCCTGAGATACCCTGCTGTACCTTCAAGACCCTCCATCTATTTTTCCCTTCTAAACTTTGTCACAACTTCACCTGTAATCTCTCCACTAAGGGGAATGCCTATCTCTCATATGCCCTAGACAATCAAGCAGTTACTCAGTCATCTATAAATAATCTTTTACGCATACATACTCCTTGACATTCAATGATGCAAATCTAGTACATCACTTACAAACACTTCCCCCTTATCTCAACTGTTGTTCCTGCAAACATTAGCATCTGCGTGTATTCATGTTACACAAGGGCTGCCTTGGAGTCAGCAAGGTTGGTGACCTTCAACTTGCAATTTTCCAAATAAACAAGCAATGTTCTTTCTAAGTTGGAGGAGCTGTAAATTACCACTGGCAAACTGCATACATTTTCTTAGATGGATGGCAAGGTAGCAAACTTGAAAGTTGATTTCAGCAGGATCCTGATTAAGGTCTGACCTACTATCTACTCCTTGGATCCCTGTTTTTCTTGGCTGGTGAAAGCCTGCAAGGAGATGGGGGGGAGAAGCCCTGAAAGAAATTATTAATCACCCCCTCTCTTGGGGCTCTTTCTGTAGCTCCTTTAAGGAGGCAGTGGCAATACTTCTCCATAAAATACATGGTTAGATGAATGGGACCTAGCTAATTAATACCTTGTATCAAAACTTCCATTCCTGGGAAAGGAGATTGAGCGAGCAGTGGCCAAGCTGCTTCAGGATTTCCTGGATGAAACATTGGCCCTGGATCCTTTCCAATTCAATTTCAAGCCAGATAGCTCTGGTAGCCTTCGCTGACCACCTCCGATTATATCTTGACAAAGGCTGGACAGCACTGCTAATCCTTTTGGATCTGTTGGCTGCTTTTGGCACAGTTGACCATTCAGTTCTATTTGATCACGTAACTTCCCTAGGGTTGAAGGAAACTGCACTAAGGAGATTCTCCTCGATCCTCTAGGGGTATTCACAGACGGTAGCTGCTAGTGAAGAGAGGTTGGATTCCTAGATACTAGCTATCCTGTGGGGTCTGGCAGGGGTTGATCCTCTCTCCAATGTTGTTTACTATCTATATGTACCCTCTGACAGAGGTTTGGAATGAGTGCCATACCACTCTGCCAGATTGCCAGAATCTTGGATCTGACGTTGTATCGGGATGCCATACTGGACAGGAGAGAGCTGGCTGAAGTTAAACCCTTCAAAACTGATGATGTGGTTGGGTGTGTTCAGGGTGGCTGGTTTTATTTACATTTGACAAGTCCAGCTGCCTGCAGTAGATCCTGTTACAAGCTTAGGGGTGTGATTTTTCCTTTACCTTGAATAGATATATTTCCAGAGTGGCAGACAGCATTTTATCATCTACACCGAGCCTGCCATCTGGTCCCTTATCGGTCCTGCTCTGATTTTGCCACTGTGATCCATGTGATGTCACCTCCAGATGAGACTATTGCAACACAATCTAGATAAGGCTGCCTTTGAAGATGCTTTAGAAGCTTCAGGTGGTCCATAGTGCAGCTGCTAGACTGTTGCCTTGGTCCCCCTGGTTGCACATGTAACATCAATATTTTGCCATCTGCACTTAGTTGCTAGTTTATAGGGATTTTCCCTAGTTCTTTTTTTTTTAAGGAAGAAATGTTTAAAAATTACAAACTAGAGAGTTGGCCAGTTGTTTAAATTTTTCTGTTGGCAAGTTGACTAATTGGTTTTACTGTTCTATTTATTGCACTTATTTATTTGTATTCTATTTAGTGTATTTCAAATGTTGTAAGCCTCCCAAGTCTCCTGTGGAGAGAGAGAGCATGCGGGCTGTAAAATAAATAAATTGAAATGTATTTATATTAAACCTAGAGGTGCCTTGAAGCTTGCAATTTTTAAATAACCACATTAAAAAAAATAATTACTTTAAAAAATGCTTTTGAATATCTGAAACAAACAAAAAAAAAACCCAGTGATGAAACATATAAATGTTTATCCTCTTTGCTAACTCATCCTGTCGAAGCGTTGGCAACTACTGAAGAAGCAGGGCATGATTGCTTTGAAAAAGTGTTGTGGAGTGTTCTATTTATTATTTATTTGGACAAATTCTGTGCTAGCTCTCCAGGGAATCTGCCTGAGTAAACTTACAATGTAAAACATAGAGGTAATTAACACCAGGCATTTAAAAATGCAAGCTAGAATATAGTACAAAATAAAACATGGAGCAATTCAAGATGAGATTTAAATATTTCTCAGGCTATGTATCGACTATAAAGCAATGTTTTACACTATTAGTCCCTGTATTGGAAGCCTGGTTTTGGCCTGGCACCTTAACAAGAGTTGAGTATGTGCGAAGCAAGCCTTAAGGAGAAGGGCATCCCACAAGGGAAGTGTCACTACTAAAAAAACTTGGTCTTCAGCTGCCACCTGCCCTACCTCTGAATGTAGATCTTCTGAGAGCAGGGCTTATGAGGAGGATCTCAGCTGGTGGGCGGAACAGTAAGGGAGAAGGTGACCCTTGAGGCACTGGGATCGCAATTCATTTAAGGCCTTAAAGGTCAGAACTAGCACTTCAGAAACTGATGGACAGCTTATGTACATTTCCAACCCAGAGGTGATATACAATGCCTGTATCTCACTCTTAGCAATGACCTGATTGCTGCAGTTTGGACCCACTGGAGTTTCTGTACCATTTTCAAGGGCAACCCATAGAAAGCCCATTACAGTAATCTAGCCTGGATGATCACTGTAGCCTGGATCATGCTTTCTGAGGAAGGGCTACAGCTGGCATATCAGCTGAAGCTGATGGCAAAGAGAAAACCTGAATCTCCAGTTACAGACCAAGATACAGCCACATCCCCAAATTATGAACCTGCACACTGAGGGGGAGAAGAATGCCCTCCATGATAGGCTGACTCTGCAGTTCTTGTTGATTCTCCATTGACCAATAGCACTTCAGTCTTGTGTGGACTGAGCTTGAGTTTACTGGCACTCAATCATCCTGTCTCCAGGCACCTGTTCAAGAATTCTACAGAATCAATTGACTCAACTGTCAAGGAGAAATGGAGCTGGATGCTATCTGCATATTGGTGCACTTTACTCCAAATCTCGGTCCCTAGCAGCACTTTTTGAAAAAAGGTCACATAAGAACAGAGTCAGTGTAGCCTGGTACCCCCTACTTGTAATGTAATCAGCCTATCCAAAAGGATACCATGGTTGATGCTTCTGAAAGCTACTGAGAGGTCCAAGAGAAAACAACAGGGACATACTTCCCTTCACTCTCTCAACTAAGATCATCAGTCAGGGTAACCAAGGCCATTTCTGTCCTAAACAGATCTGAATCCAGATTTTCTATACATTAGAATGCCCTGAGGTATCAGCATTGGAGAAACCTAGTTCAGGGAAGACACATGCATTCTAAAACTGAGTAATGTAACATCTGAACACTGAACAGTTCCTGAAGTTTGAACATGTCCATAATCTATCAATACTAGTGGCAAAGTGGGATGGAGGAAGGGCCCCTGCAGAGGAGGCTAGGTAAATTCCGTGGTCAGGTTGGTGGGCTCTGTAGGAGATGTGTCCTCTTTTACCACTCACCCTCCACTCTTGTGAAGGCAAACAAGGGTGGCCCAGATGGTGAGGGAGAGGGTTCCAGCGAGCTCTGACCATGGAGAGGAGGCTGGGGAGGTGGGTGCAGGTACCACTCAAGAGCCCCAGTGCTGCTCAGCCTCTGCCCCATGCCCTTATGGCCTCGTTGCTGTAGAACAGGACGGGCAAGGTGTCAAGGTGGAGCATAAGGCCTTCATGAGGAGTCCCTGTGGTAAGGAGGAGTGGCCACGCAGAAGCTCTGTTGATCTTTGGCCTCTGCCTTTACCACCTGCAGCTCCCAGGCTTCCGCCTAACACCAAGTGCTGAGAAGCAGCACTAAAGAAGAGGAGCAAGGGAATGGGCAAAGAAGAGGAGCAAGGGAATGATTGGCCCTCACTCAGGTTCTCACACTATTTGAGAATGCCATCCCATTCAAGGCATATCAGAGGTCTGGCATGTCACCGGAAGCATGGTAAGCTTTTTATAGGTACGCAAAGTAACAAATACTCACTAGAGACTGTATAGAAAATGTCAACATGCATGGAGTAAGTTGTTAAGGATACTAGATATCATGTTTAGTGAAATGGGAATGCATTTTTGATAATCTGATGTTAAGTGTGAGAAGTACCTAATTATCAACTACTTCATACAAAACATTTTCAAAATACATTAGCATAATTTTCAATTATATTAAATTGCTCTGATACAAAAACGTAGCTTCTGGATTTATTTTAAAAAATGAAACACAACCCTCCATGTATTACTTTACTACTAATAAATTAGTAAAGGTAAAGGTATCCCCTGTGCAAGCACCGAGTCATGTCTGACCCTTGGGGTGACGCCCTCCAGCGTTTTCATGGCAGACTCAATACAGGATGGTTTGCCAGTGCCTTCCCCAGTCATTGCCATTTACCCCCCAGCAGCAAGCTGGGTACTCATTATACCAACCTCGGAAGGATGGAAGGCTGAGTCAACCTTGAGCCAGCTGCTGGAATTGAACTCCCAGCCTCATGGGCAGAGCTTCAGACTGCATGTCTGCTGCCTTAACACTCTGCGCCACAAGAGGCTCTTAATAAATTAGTACTTAACTACAAAAATAGTAGGACATAAAGCAAGATAGTTAGCATGTCCAACTGCTTTCTAATAAGCCAGATTTTTCCTGTCTGTTCATTTATATCCCATCTTTTTCAAAAGAAACAGTCAAGGTAGCTAGCAAAGAAATTGTGTTCACCTTGGTAGTTCATATACTAAGCAATTTTGAATTTTATTGGTGACGTAGGAAGGACACTTAGTGGGGTACACGGAGATAAAATTTCATTCTACTTCTGCATCTGGGCTGGGGGGGGGAGGTTTAATGATTGCTTATTCTTTCTTGCCCTCCCTCTTCAGCAGAGTGCCTGGCTGCGGGACAAGTAGCAAGTGCTCCAGGCAGGCTGCAGAGAAGTGCCTCACTTGCCCCCCTCTTTTCTGCTTGTTCAACAATAACAATATACGCTTATAAAGAAGAGGGGAAAGACAGACATTAGTTTGGTGGCTGGTGATAGCTCTTGATAGGGGAGAGGCCAGATGACTATACTATTGTACACGAATAAAGAAAACAAAGGCAAATTTAAATATTACAAAGCATACATCTAATATCTAAACAAGTATAAAGCATACATCTAAATATCTCAAATTAAATGCTACCAAAATTTGCTGCCCTGAATGTCCTCCTGTTCTTTTCCCTGTAACACCCATCATTACAAAATGTGCATTATACTATCAAGATCAGTGCTGCTCCTGCTCTTGCTCACTGTTTGCTCCTTGTTGGAAAAAGGACACTTATAGCTCAATGAAGTCATATCATAGGTTTTGAAATAGTGTTATGTTGTTGGGAGAAGGAAGAACAAGGTAGGCATGCTATGAATCCAAAGTCTGGCTTTCAAGCCTGAGATATCTGATTCCTTGGATTCATTCCACTTATGATGAAAACTTCCCCTCTCAGAAGAGCCTCCTTCATAAGGAGAACGGCAAGGCTTGAATCCAGTTGCAGCTTGGAGACCAACAAAAATTTTTGGTGGAAGGTCTAAGCTTCCACCAAAGCTCCCTTGGTCAAGTGACTTGAATCTAGCTGCTCTACTGGAGACAAACACCGCTACATATGAAGCACTCTTCATAAGAAGACAGTTCCTTGCACCAGGGGAAAGCACTGCCCTTAGTGGAGCCGATCCATAGGACCCAGCCTCCCAGTTTCAACAGTAGCTATTCTGAACTGATTCACAAACTGAGCAAAGCTTTGACAAAGAGCTGATTTAACCAAAAGAGTCATGCAGGAGCAAGGAGAAATTATCATCGGTCACATCCTACAACATGGCAAGGCCAAGCCTTATCACACCTTGGCTTCCCTAGTCCTCAAGGCAGCTGTGGAGGATAGTGACAATGAGATTCACAGTATCAATCAGAGGTGTCAGGAGGCTGTCTCATTACATGTGTCATACACTGAGCTTCTGAACCAGATAGTGTGTCTGTTGATCCCTGGAATACACCCAGTTACACAAGAGAACAAGGTTTTTCTGAGCATATAGACTGAAGAATGTATCTATCCGTTTGTAACCTGAATGCACATTTGTTTCATTATATCTGTAGGAAGACATGTTGTGAATGGTCCCGGAATTTTAACCCAAGACAGAATATCTCCGTTGTCATTTATGTCTGTCATCCATACGAGAGATGGCTAATCAATATCAATAAGGGAATTCAGGAAGTTCTCTCTCAAAAAAAAGAACATCCTAGGTATAACGGGTTCAGCAAACCCTACATCCATATGTACAAGTGAAAAAATATTGCACTTAACCTTAAAGGAAAGAATGTGCTCATTCTTTAGTTGGTCAGTAGGAGGCATTATCTGCCAAAGTTCTAACATACCAGGGTATGAGTTTAACAAAAGTAATCAACTTCACTCTTCAATCATTTTGTTCCACAATTCCCTAGAGCAGATAAACCAAGCTGGAGCATGTGGCCAACTGACATTTCAGGTTTATCTGCACCACTGCTGCTATTAAAGCAACCTTCCTGAGCAACAGGGTGTTTCAGCAACAAACTGCCTATACCAGGGGTAGTCAAACTGCGGCCCTCCAGATGTCCATGGACTACAATTCCCAGAAGCCCCTACAAGAATTCGCTGGCAGGGGCTTCTGGGAATGGTAGTCCATGGACATCTGGAGGGCCGCAGTTTGACTACCCCTGGCCTATACGGTCTTTGAAAACGGTTGTCTAAAAGTAATTAGGTTGGGGGGGGGTGTGGAATCCTACCATGTTTAGATTACAGTAATCTTGTAAAATGAATGTGCTGTAGTATGACACTGATGTCAGATAACAGCTAAAATGTTTGGATGCCAAATCTCACATTAAGACTTCTGAACTGCATTGCCCTTAATAGGCTACCTTTGACTAAATAAAGGTAGTTTTATGCATTTCTAATATTTTAACTCTCCATAAAAAAGAACCCCTGAGGTGACTCACATTATAGTTAATATAAAAAATAACTGCAGCACAATTAAACTGATTATACAACCTGAGTGGCAGAAAAGCAGCAGCTAGATTTATTCCTAGTCAGTGAGAGACTCTCCACCTGCTATATATATAAATCAGCAAAATAGCGGGGGGGGGGGGCTGGTAAATTGGCTGGTCTCTCCAGGCACAGCCAGCGCTGCACCACAGGGGGGTGGGGCACGGGCGTTAGTGCACCGGTGGGCGCACACATGCAGACTCTGCACCGGCGTGTGTGTGCCCAACGGCGCACTGATGCCCGCGCCTTCCCTCCCCCCCCCCCGTGGCACGGCACTGGCTGCGCCGGGAGAGATTAGCCGCTTTGAGCACCGAAGCGACCAATCCAAAACTAGACCAAGATGACCCCCATTGCCTATTAAGATTAGGGGTACAGGGCTCTTTTAAAAATAAACCTTCCCTTTAGCTGTTGCCCTCATTTACAGGATATAGTTGAGGAAGCAGGTATAAAGGGTTTGTGTTTGCTGCTATGAGGTACGTTTTGTTGTGAATAAAAAGAATATGGAAATCACTGAAGCAAGAATTGTGTAAAAATACAAAAAACGTACTTATGTACAGGCTGTTTTTCAACAACAGGCCAGCAGTACAGGTCCCCAGGCAGTCACAAGAGAAGCATGGATCAGGCATTTAGGTTTGTTTTAGCTTGCTTGCTGTGGCAAATGTGCTCTCACTGCCAAGCCACCAGGCGATCATTTCACGCAGGATTCCACTCACACCAGCCTGCCCCTTCCCAAGCATCAGGCTAAAGGGTATCAGGGCCACTTGTCATGAGACAGGCCTTACAACCAGGTAGGTATTGTGTCACATGAACCTGCCTTATACTGAATCAAACCACTGGTCCATTGAAATCAGTATTATCCACGCCAGTGGTTCTTAACCACCATCAGGCCGCGACCCCAACTGCAGCGGTGATGGCGGCACACACAGGCGCAAAACAATCTGGAGGCAGCATGGAGGTGGCCAGTGCCATGGTTCCTCCGCTGCTGCCTGCTGCTGCCACCCCCAGCCAACCGCCACCTGCCACCACCACTGGCTGCCACTGGCCACCGCCACAGCCACCAACCTGGCGACCTCGTGGAAGGGGCCAGATCCCACTTGGGGTCAGGACTCCAAGGTTGAGAACCACTGGTCTACACAGATTGGCAACAGCTCTCCAAGGTCTCAGGCACAAGTCTTTCACATTACCTACTGCCAGATCTTTTAACTGGAGATACGAGGAATTGAACCTAGGCCCTTCTACATGCCAAGCAGATGTTCCGCCACTGATCCACAGCCCCTCCTTTTTACCAGGAGGAGCTACCCTTTAAAATGTCTTGATGAGGGAGACCAAAATAGTATCTGTGCTTCCTGCTTGCCGCTATGCTTCCTTCCAAGATTCCCGCCCCCCTCTGAAAGGTCTCTGGATGTTGCAGCAACACTCACACTGGCTCCTATACGAAACAGCTCATTGGCTGTTTTACCTTCCAGAAGCTGGGCAGTCTCCAATCCACAACAAACATTTTCAATTCTGTTTGGAAACTAGGAGGGTCTAACTAGTAGGTGGAGACCACTGTTCCCTCCAGATTTTATTGAATATGAGACCCATGGGACAATGTGATATTGAAAAGTGACTGAAAATAATATAGTATTATAACTACAAGTTTGTTTCACATTACTAAGCCACTGAAGAAGATATTCATCTCCGAAAACAAGGCTTATACCAGATCTCATTCTACTAGCTACTTCATAAAACAGAATGAATTATTCAGCCACAAGTAGCTGGCTTGGTGTTTTCTTTTCTTCTGGAAACGGACAGCTAACATTGTACTTTCTAGACCAGAATATATGTGATTTCTGAACATTAGTTAAATGAATTCCTTGGGAGGTGGTGGGTTCTTCATCCTTGGACATTTTTAAACAGAGGCTGGATAGCCATTTGACGGCGAGCCTGATTCTGTGAAGGTTCAAGGAGTTGGCAGGTTATAGTGGATGAGCGATAGGGTTCTGAGTGTCCTGCACTGTGTGGGGGGTTGGACTAGATGACCCAGGAGATCCCTTATCCAATGATTATCCTATGATCCTATGATTATCCGATGATTCTATGAATTAGGCATTGCATGGGATTTATTTTAAGTTGTTCAGCAATATGAGGAAACCCACTGTAGTAATTTAACCTGGATGCAATCAGTGCATGGATACCTGTCCAGCCATCACTTTTAAAGAAAAGGAACAGTGACTTGGCTAACTTGTGTTCTGATAATGTTCTTAAATAGCACCAAAATCCCTGGCATTCAAGAAAGTGATGTTTGTGAATGGTTGTATCTGTGAATGGCGTAGCAAACATGTTACTGTGAGCCTCTGCATTTTCCAGATCTTGACATCAAGACCTGATGTAAAACCCCTTTAAAACTCAGAATAGCTCAGCGAGACAACACGGCAGCAAAGACCACTCAGTCAATAAACCAGCATGAAAGTGTGCTGTCATGTTCGGTGGGGTTCATTCCAAGCTTTCCTCCACTTTCATTTGACACTGGCACTCAGAGGGTATTTCAAAAATCCACCTGTGGGAACAGCTGCAGCGTCAACTCTGACTAGATGTCAAATGTCTCCTTTGATCAGGAGTCCTTTGTTTCAACTTCATTCTTAGATTTGGAGCAAGATAAAACAAATAGATACCTTTGCTGAAGCCTAATAGTATATTTCAACATGAAAGTTGAATTTGAACTTGAAAGCAAGAAGGAAAACTAAGAGAGAACGGGAAAAAGAGGGCATTGCAATCAATAATTCCATCTCTAAAGGGTTGTTTTTATTATCAGTGAAGTCCTTCCACTGGGACTACAGTTTTGATCCCACCTTTCTTTCACACTCTGATACCCTTTCATTTGTCACTTAAGGTTGCAATTCAGTTCTCTGCTATGTTTTCTTGATAATAGTGTTTAAGCACACATTGAGGCTCATAGCCATATGGATTCCATTTTAAGCTCTGAAGGTGTCTGATGGGAGGTTTAACATCAGAGTCAATGTGGAGGACTTCACACATTTATGAACTCTGGCTGTGCACACACAAACTTATCCCAACTACTGAACCAGTGGTTAAGCTCTTATATGAAAACTGGAAATGATCATAAATAATGAGCTTAGGTAGCTTCCTTTCAGTATTTACTTAAGAGTCCCTCACAAGCAGAAAAAGAATATATTTCTATTAATAAGCTTGAATTATTATTATTATTATTATTATTATTATATTAATAAGCATATTTCTTCCATGCAAGGAAAGTCTATACTTGATCCCAACCTGTCAGTTTTATCTTATATATACAGCTATTTTCTCAGGTTTTGTCTCCAGTGCTTCACCTGTATCCCATCAAATTGAGAATCCAGTTATATCTAGTACTTAATAATTCCATGCTATTTGTAAGCTGTTAGGCTTATAAGGTTTGAAATAAAAGCTCTTCTATAATATTGACATCTGTGACTCAGTGGGTGATTGCAGAATCTAGAACTGTGTTTCCTTCAGTAATGTATGGCACCTTTTAAATGCAGATTCCTAAATTGTTCATTATATCAATTACAGCATTGGAAGAAATCTGTAAGTAATAACATTTTAAGATGTTAAACCACTAGGAAATATAAGCCACTAAACAAATCCAAACTGAAGCTCAGGCTATTCAAAAAGTATTTCCAGGATCACATGCTAGACCAAGTAGACAGACAAACTTGGAAGGGTCTCTGTGTATGGGTGAGACAACAATACTAGGACCAGAAGTATGGATTTATTTGGCGATGAAGAACACTACCAGAAGTAGTGATGGATGAACTTAAAAAAACACAGATCTTTGCTAGTGTTTAATTGACAAGTGATGCAACTGAGTTCTAATCCCTATATTTGGTGGGACCACTGCTCAAGTCCCAATTGTACCAGTATCAAAATGCAGCACAGATTCACCAGATCCTGGTAGGAGCTGTTAGCCTATTTGTATGGCTAATGATCTCTGTGACCCTCACACCAGACAAGCAGATCACTTACAAATCTCTCTGGAAGCAAGCCACTTTCTTAATGAAGTCAAGTTTAACTTCTAATAAGTTTTAGGAAGGAACATAAATGTTTGATACAATTGCCATGCTATTTCTTTTCCTGACCAACTTTTTTTTGGTTTTTTTTTGGGGGGGGAGGGTTTAGATAGAACCACCAGAAATGTTCTCTGGCTCCCACACTACCACTGAGAACCTTGAGATATTTTCAGAATAATTTTTAACAACATTTTCTTAGAAGCACCTATATGTTGATGATCTGAATAAAAGTCAAAAGTCTCATAAGCTTCTGCCTTCGGCAGCAATAAAGTAAATGAAATGAGCAATAGATAGTTATTCTACTATTCATTAAATTATAATTTTTTGAAATTTAAGAGCTGGCCCAAAACATACCATCTTTTTCCTTTTGTCCTGTTCTGTGGGAGGTTCCTCTTCTTCTGTCACTTTCGGCTCTTCAGAAATAGACATTAGCATGCAACTAAGAACACAAATAAAAGTATTTTCAACTTCAGAATTCGACTAGGATTTGAAAGCCTAACAAAAACTGCCTGTAAAAACAGATTTACTGCGTATTAAATTACATAGAACTGTGCTTGCAGTAGGTCACAAATATACCAACTCTTGTGTTCAGGGCCAGAATTGTTTTTGAGATTTTGGTGTTTCACATGATGCAACAGTTTTAACTGGGGTTCACACAGGAGTATCAGTTCAGTGTCGCTGATAAATGATGTACAAGAGGGAATTTGGAGGTGGGGTGGCAAAAAGAAAAAATTCTTTCTTGTCCTGCTATCTTCTTATTCCTATTTTTAAAAACTCCATCCTGAATTCTTCTGCAACATGACTGATACATCACACACCAAGTAACTAATTCAGCAGAAGAGAATGAGCACGCTGCTTCAAGATTCGCCACCTACTGCTCTGTCTTTCTGACTCTTTCTTTGTAATCTCATGATAAATTAATGAATCAAACATGCAACACAGATTACTTCTTCAGTAGCATAAAAAAATAAGAAAAGCCCTGCTGGATCAGACCAGTGGCCCATCTAGTACAGCATTCTGTTTCACACAGAATTTGCCTTGCAGGGTCAACAAACAGAGTACAGAAGCCTATGATGTTGCCTCCTAGCAGATATTCAGAAGTTTCCTACCTCTGGATGCAGATGTTTCCTTTGGCTACCACAGCTAGTGGCCACTAATGAACCTATTCTCTGTCTAATACCTATTACAGCTACACAGAAGCAATAAACCGCCTCTGAACATCGTTGCCTTGAAAACCCCTTGCTGGGGTTACCATGAGTTGACTGACTGTGAGTTCATTTTTGTCAATCTTGAATTCATTATCCATCTACCACTGGAATTTATTTTCCATCCAACACTGGTTGACCTCAAATTCGTAAGAAATGTCATAAGAAAGATTTGGATAAATTTCTCTTTATCCACTTTTTCTACTCCATGCATAATTTTATAGACTTGTTTCATATTTCCATATAGTTGCTTTTATTTTAAACTCTAAGACTTCTAAATTTAAAGTCTCATAGTTGATTTTGGCCTTTCCTCATAGGAAAGATGCTCCAACCACTCAATCATCTGTCTTTATCTGTACTTTTTCCAGCTTTGCAATATCTTTTTTGAGAGGTGGTGACCAGAACTGTACATGTTATTCCAAATAGAAGAAGAAGAGTTGGTTCTTATATGCCCCTTTTCCCTACCCGAAGGAGGCTCAAAGCGGCTTACAGGTGCCTTCCCATTCCTCTCCACACAACAGACACCCTGTGAGGTGGGTGAGGCTGAGAGAGCCCCAATATCACTGCTCGGTCAGAACAGTTTTATCAGTGCCGTGGTGAGCCCAAGGTCACCCAGCTGGTTGCACGTGGGGGAGCGCAGAATCGAACCTGGCATGCCAGATTAGAAGTCCGCACTCCTAACCACAAATAGAACTGCATCATAGACCTATACAAGAAAATTAAAGAACTTACAGCTTTGTTTTCAACTCATTAACACCAAGTACTCCAGCTCCCCACAGCTTCACCTAGAAGTTTCTGGCACTGACATATAAACATCTGTACCTCACTTCCCTAGCCAAGAATCTCTTTCCGCAGACCTTTGTCTTTCTCACATGACCTTCTTTTACTGCTCTCTTATCTTCAGGTTCTATCCTGGGCCAAGCAATTACTCCACATATAGCACAGAAAGAGGATAACTTGTCTAGGTAAGATACATACTTCAATACTTCAGACTGTATTTTTTGGGGTTGCCATTTTTCAATAGTTAAATACAACATTTCATCTGATCAAGATAAGATCTATGATAATGTTAGGCAAATTTTACAAACAATGACAACAGTACAGGGCCTAACTTGTTTTATAAATGTGTATGCTGATATAAATAAGGGCATCTGTTTAGGGTGGGTGGTCCGTTTATCTAATTTGCAATAACTGAATGTCCTGTGGCTGGATGGCTTACCGGGGACCTGGAAAACACACCCGGGGCCTTGCAGGCCTTTGAGAAGCGCTCCGTCTCCCCCCTCCCCCCTGCGACCTCTTACCTGGGACTCTGGACATGGAGCGGCAGAGTCACAGGCGTGCCTGGCTCTAACAGCCAGGCATGTGTGTGAGGCAAGGGATGAGAGCTTGGTGAGGGAGAGTGGGAGCTGTAGAGGCAAGGCCAATCAGGGTGCAGCTGGCTGCAACCTGATTGGCCCTGGAGAGGCCAGACCATTCATCCCCCAAGGCTGTTTCACAATTATTAAGGGGCACCAAATGGATAAGATTAACAACAACAACAACAACAACATTTCTTTACTGTCCCTCCCAGCCAGCCCTGTCAAGGCGATCTACATCATTGCATAAAATGCCATTTAAAATCCCAAAACTTCATACACCCATCTCCCCTACTGACACTCAATGGACTGTGCACATTTCCCACACCCCCACGGTGGGGGTTCAGAGGAGGGACCCAACTGATGTTTCAACACCTAGCCTCAACCAAATGCCTGATGGAAGAGCTCCACTTTACAGGCCCTGCAGAACTGTGAAAGCCCTGACAGGGCACTCAGCTCTTCTTGGAGCGCATTCCACCAAATCGGGGCCAGGATTGAAAAGGCCCTGGCCCTGGTTAAGGCCAGGCGTACTTCTCGTGGGCCAGGGACCACCGGCCTGTTCAGATTTGCAGAGTGTAACTTATAAATATAGCAGTGCTGATCAAGTAGCTTTGCCATCATAGCATATACAGGAATCACAGAGTAATTTAGTCTTTTACTTACTCTTTGAATGTCCTCGTTTCAGTATCTTCAGTCATGACATCATGCAGTCCTTCTACTGAAATATTTATGATACCACAAAATTTATCTTGGATGATACTGAAAAAGAGCAGAATAGTTTTGCTCAACTAGGTAAACTGGAAGTTTGCTTAGTAGTTTTGGGGGAGTTCTTGGTGCTTAACTAAGCTCATTGACATTCTTCCCAAAAGCAGAGAATTACCTCAATCAGAACTTTCCCAGACCCAGAACCCACCTTTAACCCCACATACCAGTATGTGATCCCCTGAGCTGCAAGCACATGACAGGAAATCATATCACATCACTGTGGTGCAGCCAGAAGATCAGGAACCAGAGTTTCCAAACCTGCCCATGCTAGAAAGCAATCATTTCCACTCCTAAATGACCTTGCATCGTCATCAGTGTTCCTCTCAGCATCTGTTCAACTGAGAGGCAAGAAATGTGGCAGCCTTGCTCTCAAATGTTTGCCATAGCAGTAAATCCTTCCAAAATGCAGAAAAACAGACAAAACCTCAAAAATGGTAGCTTTGTAAGGGTTCATGAAACTCACCTGAGATTTACAACCTAGGACTGTACTAGATTATTAGCATCCGAAAACAAATTCACATTTGATGCATTCTACTAAAACGACTATAAAAATAGCAAACGGGGGAAATAAGAAAACCACACAAAACACAGATTCATATTCATAATAGGTTATGAGCATCTATCGCAAACCATATTTAGTGTAGTCAACTCAGACACTATCAATCACATGTTACAGGAAAGAGGGCTAGATTTAATCTTCTCCTTCCATATTCATTCTGTCAGGCTTGACAGCAGACCTTCTGTCATGAATTGTACATGTACACCCAATTAAAGGACTGTACAAACCCAAGGTATCAGATGAAAAATCAAATTTTGGGAACCACACACCTGCAGACTGAATCCAGGAGAACACACACAAGAAAAACTTCTAAGGCCTGATTCCTCTTGTTGGATGACAATTTTTAAGATTGCTAAACTTATGCTATGTAATAATAGTGTTGTTGTTGTTGTTGTTAGGTGCAAAGTCGTGTCCGACCCATTGCGACCCCATGGACAATGATCCTCCAGGATCATATGCAAAGTCAGGTAGCACTTGGAAAATGTTGGCTTCACATGGACACCAGATCTTATTCTGTTATGAAATGTAGCCCTTAACTAGGAAAATTTCTGTATGTAATATTTGTTAACAATGACAAAAATACTGCTAGAGCAGAAATGTTTCAGGCCTGTTTTTTTTCTTTTTTATTATTAGACCTTAATTTAAAGATAGGTCCCACACTGTGAGAGCGTTCTGCTCTACTGCTAAATTCTACCTATGTTAAGACTATGAAAAAGCTCCATGCGAGGGACAACCCCATGGATAATTCTGGTATTCTAAGAAAAGCACAATCATTTGATTTTACCATAAATCTGGAGACTAACAATGGCTCTAAAATCAAACTGGTTATTAATGATGGTAATGTTTCAATTGTGGCTCATTTGTAAGGAAAAGAAAAATATCTCTCTGCAGAAATATTTAAAGCTGCCTGATAAAGAAGAAGTAACATTGACTTATATGAGTTATATATATAGTAGATATAGTTTATAGGATTTTCCTTCTTCAGTATTCAAGACTGTTCTCTCTAGAAACAGGAAACTTAGTATATCCCAGTAAAAAAAATTTTGTTCATATCTGGTAGATGAATTTGAGTCCTATTTAAGGTCTGATGATCATTATACTTGTGATTGTTATGAGTGTCACACACCATTTTTGCACTACAGGCTCATTAATGCTTTATTGATATGTAGAGAGTTTTGTCATCTATGAGACAGATTTGAAGTGCTTCCAATATCACAATTTAAATTATTATGATCCAAAAAAACTGGTCAATTGGACTAGTAGCCTTTTGAACAATATGGAGATTTTCAGGTAGAAAATGTAATTATTTTTTGTCCTCTGACTTCTGCAGAAAAAGCTGGAAGTATGAGCCTAATGATCAAATACAAGACTTATCGTGCAAAAGACATCTCAAAATACTGTATTGTTTTAGGCCACAATAATCACCAAACTAATCAAGGCTTTACCATTACACTGAAAGTCTGTAAGATTAATATCAGCACATACAAAGCACTGAAAGGCTCTGAAGAAAAAGATTTGCAGTTAGCAATACAAAAACTCTTCCATTAATCCTGATTTAAACTACTTAAGAAAGTCTATAAATATTTATGATATACCTCTGAAATACTTCCATGTCTAGGTTGCCAGCTTATAAATCCCAGTGTGACACTATAGATACAATCTTAGTAATTGTACATAGTTATTATTAACTATGCAACCTCTGTTACTGCCATATTTATTTGTTTATATTTATATCTCTCCTCTTTTGAAACAGTCATTTTGGGGCAACTTACAGCAATACAAACAATAAGACCATATAACAATAATACATTAAAAAATCTTTCTAAAATGTTCAAAGCTGGTTAAAACTAATTGAATACTGCCATTCAGCTGGTTTGTTCACAGTTGTTAGCTAATGAAAAAACACTTCCTTCACATGAGGGAAGGAGGGAGGATGCAGGAGGAGGAAGCCAAACCTGCAGGCAAGGAATTCAATTCGGCTTGTAAATAAAGCTTGGTTTGTACAGAGCTCAAACAGACTTCCGTCTGTTAAATATGAGCATCAAGTTCTATCTATCTCATTGCTATGACAGAATGGAAAGATTGTAAGAATCAGACCTCTTTTGAACCAGTCATTTTGGGGCAACTTACAGCAATACAAATTGTCTTGTCTTATTCATATAACAATAATACATTAAAAATCTTTCTAAATGTTCAAAGTTGGTTAAAACTAATCGCATACTGCCATTCAGCTGGTTTGTTCACAGTTGTTAGCTAATGAAAAAACACTTCCTTCACATGAGGGAGGGAGGGAGGATACAGGAGGAGGAAGCCAAATCTGCAGGAGAGGAATTCAGTTCGGCTTGTAAATAAAGCCTGGTTTGTACAGAGCTCAAACAGACTTCTGTCTGTTAAATATGAGCATCAAGTTCTATCTATCTCATTGCTATGACAGAATGGAAAAATTGTAAGAATCAGACCTGCACATGCATCATGCATGCAGTATGCTATACTCAGTGCATAGCACCTTAGTGCTTGGTTCAGAACCAAAGCCAAAATAGTTTAGGGCCATTCCATTTTTGCCCAAATCTTCAAAATGATGTCAGAACAGCAAATGGTTGCTATTACCTAATCCAGGGGTAGTCAACCTGTGGTCCTCCAGATGTCCATGGACTACAATTCCCATGAGTTCCTGCCACCGTTTGCTGGCAGGGGCTCATGGGAATTGTAGTTCATGGACATCTGGAGGACTACAGGTTGACTACCTCTGACCTAATCTATCCACCAACTTGACTAATAGTAGATTTTGCCAAGTGTGTGACAAATATTCATGTCACCTATGTATCCAGGTGTTTTAGAAAAATGGAATCTTATCACCATACTGTTATAAATTGAGGTCACCCTCCCAGGACCCAGCTTTGATCTGCTCCGTCTTTTTGTTCTTGTTGTGGTGGTTGAAGTATGACATCCCCATTCAACTATTGAGATAAACTTCTCCCCTCTAATTCTGAAATACCCCTTTGGGGACAAAGTCCATTTCAAATGGAACAAACACAAATAAAAGTGTCAGGATGGTGTCTGATAGATAAAATGTTAGAATTCTTTGGCATTAGAAAACTGCAGAAGTTTTAAAAATAGATGATAAAATTCTCTTACAAATTCTTATTTTACTTAGTATCATATATGACAAAAAACATAATACAGAATACGCAGCTTGTACACTAGAATAAACTAAATATACATACAGCCTTTTCCCCAAGAATATTTAACTGCTCTAATTAATTTCAAAAGGCATGTGTGATGCCATGGAGTGGCAGGAGTAGGCACTAAAATATTTCTGGCAAGGAAACCTTCACACGGCCCAGTGCCACTATCCTCACAATGCTAACAAGTATTAATTTTGCCCACACCAACTTTCCCCATCCCAACATGAAGCACACTTGTGAAAGAGGCCAATGCAATGGCCTGACAGTGCTGTTGGCACTATTTACTACAAGTCAGCCCAGCTGTAAAAGGTTATGCTGTTCCTCCCTGCCTTAGTATAGCCTGATTACTACATTTCTGCCTTTAGTATCAAAGAGGAATGACTGGACACAAGAAAAAAGTTTATTTATATTGAGGGAAGCAAAATGGAGACTTTCACAAACAACTTTATACACTGAAATATGAGTATGCATATATGTGTGTGCGTGTATATATACGGAAATGTGGAGAGTTAGCCAGTCACTGCCAAGCTACCATCAGTTTTTTTAACCTGTCAGACAGGCCTGGACCTATAAACCATTTTACAATGCAGACCTCAGCTTTCCCAATCTTTCCAATCACCCGGAAAGGCTACATATAAGATCTGTTTACTAATGTATGCCGTAAAAGGCCACTAAATAGTCCACTTTCACCTCAAGTGACCGGAGAGCGAGCAAAGTCTTCACCTTGATGAAAGCCGCTCTAAACTCTAATCTTGCTCAAACCTCCATTAAATGTGCCCTCCCCTCCTGCCAAGTGTTCTGATGGCCCCAAACGACTGTTTCTGGTTTTCTCTCCAGACCACCAGGATACAATACTGTGATTTGCTTGTGATTGCTCCACCAGAACTATTTTTTTTTCCTACGCATAATGCTGCTAGTTATAATCAATTTTACTTATTCATCTGTGAGCTGTCTTATATTGTTTCTATGAATTATTAATACTAATGAATATTTGAAAAGCCTGAAATATTTGGAGGCAACAGTTTATCATCCGATATAGGTAGGATGCGGAACACATACTGATGCAATTCAAGAGTTATCAATGAAGAGTTTCTACCTGGCAAGCAGAACAAAATAGGATTACATAACAAAAGGAGGGTTACGTGCTCTGGTGCGATTTGGCAAACACTGAAGCTCAAGGCGGCCAGCACTGTGGCATGGAGGGGCGGCACTAGTGGCAGCACGCCAGCCGGCACCCGAATGCCGGGTGGTGCACTGCCACCGCCCCTCCCCTCCATGGTGTGGTGCTGGCCGCCTCGGGCTTTGGTGCTTGCCGAAGCGCGTCAGAATGCACAACCCTAAACAAAAGTTTAAGATTCATAGAGATATGTGAATGAAAATGACAGTAAATTACGTGATTTTTAAAAATAGTCTTAATTATAAGCGAAACTATTATTTAAAAAACGTTATACAAAGTTGCAGCCTTGGTTTTTACACCAGCAGCATCAGAAATCCTATACTATAAAGCTGAGTGTTCAAATAAGATGACTTGTGCTGGATTTTCAAGCACGGTAGTTGGTTTGGGAAGATTAGTGTTGTCCAGCTCTGAACTCCCCAGTGGATTTTGTGGCACAGACTGAAGGGGATCAGTTACACAGTATCTACCAGCCTGATAAAACCCATAGTATTCTATTCCACTGTCAGAGCTCTTTTGCTTTTTAAGCTTCTGTCTAAACTGAATCATTTTGTAGATCAGAAAGAAGATAACAGCACAAGCCAAAATAAAAAGGGTTAATAAAATGTCAAAAGCCCGAGTCAGTTGTTCTAACTGCTGTGTACAGATTAGAGAGGTTTTAAATGATACAGAAGCAGCTTCTGGAGAAAATGCTGTGTTCTGCTGTGTAGTAAGATTAACAGGGACAACCTGTGCTGGTATCTCCATAGTTAAGAAGGAAAACACTGTAGCCACCAGTCTGAGCCTCCCACCAGAATGCTCTTCAGAAAGGTGTGGATTAGCAGATGTGGTAGGCATTTCTGTCCACAATCTCACGGGATCTGCATCTGCATTCTTTAAATATTTGTAAATGGAACTGCTTGAGGGGTTTTTATCCCATGTCATCGATAAAGTAGTGGAGCTGTGGTGGATACCTGCTGGTTTGATATCCTTGATTGTTTCAGGTGCTGCGGAACTGTTGAGACAGTTTGGAAACAAGCCCCATTTAGCCAAATTCAAATGTCTTCCACGCAAACTGGACGGATAATGGCAATTAATATTGACAGAGACTGAAGATGACGCTAGCCAAGTAATTAGCCCAAGTAATCTGCAGCTACAGTTCCAAGGATTGTACTTTGCTTGCAAGTGAGTTAATGAAACCAAAGGCCTGACAACTCCAGGCTGCATATCTGTAAGGTTATTAAATGCTAGATTCAGCACCTTCAAAGATGATCCAATTTTTGCAAATGCATTATCGGCAATCCTGATTATTTTGTTTCTGTCAAGTTGCAGAAACATTAAATTATTCAATGATGCAAAGGAATCAGCACTGACGTTTTCTATATTATTATTGCTCAAAACCAACTTTTCAAGATGATTTAACCCCCCAAATCCATTCACGTCAATAATGTTTATGTTGGCTGTCTTTAAAGAGAGGTATTTGAGCTTGTCAAGTCCTCTAAATGCAAAGGGAGGTATTGATCCAACAGGGTTATGTGACAAGGAAAGTTTCTCAAGATTGCTCAGTGCTACAAAAGCATTTGGTGGAACGGATGTTAAATTGTTGCTTTCAAGGTACAAACACGTAAGGTTGTCAAGGTGACGAAACGCTGCATTTGATATCCGTGAAATTTTATTGTTGGCTAGGTTAAGAACCCGAAGACTAATCATTCCAAAGAAAGTGCCGCTACCAAGGATGCTGAGGCGATTGCTTTGAAGCATTAGATATCGCACTGAAGTGAGATCACTAAACGATCCTCTAGGAACAAAAGCTATTTCATTATTTTGCAGGTATAAAGAATGAAGATTGGAAAGTCCTTCAAATGTTCCAGGATCCAAGCGTTTAATATGATTATTATTCAGGCGTAGGTACCATAGATTCTTAAATTCAGAAAATGCTTTTGGGTACACATTTAAAATCCCAGAATTATCCAAGTGTAGCACTGCAAGATGCCGAAGCCCTATCAATTCATGAGCATTTATGCAAGATATATTATTCCCACTTAGATATATGAATACAGTCGTTCGGGGAAAATTCTTCGGAATAGATGAAAGACCTGCATGATGGCAGTCAGCTCGTTTGCCTGTACACTGCCGGCAAACAGATGGACAGCAAAGTATTTCTTCCTGGATCAGCCACAAAAGAAGGCAGTTAAGAACATGCCGAAACGACCCGAGGTGGTAAAGTCGACACATATTCTGGACTGTGATTCTCCCAATCATCTCTGATTGTGCTATTAGGAGAAAAAGTTAAAATGTTTCATTCAAAATTCTCAGGTTTCACTTGTTTCAAAGGCATGCAATATTTTAATGTTATTTCTGCTTTTTCTGGACTATTAATACTGCTTCAAACAAGCTAATTTATTTTATCACACCAATTACTTCCTGCCCAATAACTGAACGTGATGTATAAGTAATGGTAAAATTACTGTATTTTCTAACAGGGCTGTAAACTAGTTCAAGAGTTAAAATCCAAACCAAAATAGCAGCTTTTGGTAATAGAATTTATAAATGGTTCATCCTACTTAAACACAAAAGGAAATAGCGCTGTTTATATTCAGCAACCTCCGTTTCCTTCAATTATTAGCTTCTTGTTCTTTTAATAGTCTTGATGGTTTGACAGTTTAAAATATATTAAAAATTGCTCTTACCCAGAACGTGCTGTTCATTTTGTCAGGTAAAAATTGTTGTTCTGCAGCTTACTGGAGCTGCTAGTGCACTGCATTATTTTAAGAACATTCAAGATTACCTTCCCGTTTCCCACATTTTGTCACAGGTTCTGCAAGAGTTCCTACAGGAAACACTACTCTTCCCATTTGCTCTTCCACAATGACTGGTTAAAATAAAGTTACCATGGATACAGGAAACTGAGAGACAGGAAGTCATTTTATCTGCAGTTCTGAAGTACTGCTAGAAGGAAAATCTCTGTAATTCATTCCTCTAAAGTTGAGTTAAATGTGTTAGTCTTCACATGATACTCATACAATATGTATTCAGTTTATATTACTATCTATAATAAAGTATGTAGATGCGAAGCAGAATATAATAGAATGGAGAGCCAGTATTCTGTAGTGATTATGAGTGTGGCAGGAGAAGAGGAGTTGGTTTTTATACCCTACTTTTCATTACCTGAAGGAGTCCCAAAGTGGCTTACAACTGCCTTTTCCCCACACAACAGACACCCTTTGAGGTAGATAGGGCTGAGAGAGATCTGGGAACTGTGACTAGCCCAAGGTCATACAGCTGGCAGAATGTGGAGGAGGTGAATCCAACCTGGTTTTCTAGATTTGAGGCCACTACTATATCATGCTGGCTCTCTAAAAGTATCTGGAAGACCCAGGTTAAAATTCTGACTTGTGCCATGGAAGTTCACCGGGTGATCATGGGCCTGTCAGGGTTGTTGTCAGAATGAAATGGATGAGAGTATCTCCATTGGAGAGAAAGGAAAGGTATAAATGAATTAAATAAATACAGGGATTTACATAATGGGGTATAACCAGTATAAACGATTACACCTGGGAAGGAAAAAGAATATTCATTCATCTCAGCATTCAGAAATAATTATACCCCCAAATTCGAACTTTTATTCAAATTAGTACTGTGGTTCATATAGAGTGTATGAATGACAGAAAAATAAATTAAATATTTCAGTCTCAAAGCATTTTTCACCTATATTTCTTCAAAATATAAACAAGTATGAGGTAGAAGATCGTGAGGGATTGATGGGATATATAAAGGCACACACCCCAAAGTAATACTCCAGTTATGCAAGTGAACAAGAAGCAATTATTGAGCAATTAACTGGGGGATTTTAAGCCATTCATACATTTCTAGTTTCCAATTTTTTAAAAAGTAAGTAGACAGATATTAATGAATTTCCATAAACATAGTCAAAATCTTACTGATAAGTAAAATACCTGCATGATTATTTATAGGTCACTGACTTTGATAGATATTAGTAGCAACTGTGTAATTTACTTTTTATTAGGAGCAACTAAAATGTCACCAAGTATTGAAACATGCTTCTAAGTTCCCCTGACCTCTTCCTTCATGTTGAAGAGCCTGGATGCCCATAAGGATCAGTGAATTGCAGTCTATACTGTGCAACTTGATTAATTCTGAAGAAACTCTCAGCTACAAATCAAGATGGAGCGTCCAAAGAGCTGCGCAACTTAACTTGGCACACAATCTTTGAATTTCTATTTCTTGGACTGAAACTGAAGAAAAACATACAAGGAAGTGATTTGGGGCATGACTCTGACCTGTTCTCTGATGGCAGAAGGGAAAGCAACGCCAAAGCTGAAAGTTTTCTTCTTTCTGGCTGAGTTATATTATCCATGCGGTCAACCCACATTTCAATCACATGACCAAGGAGCAGGTCCGGCTGGAAAAAGAGAACAGGATTGTTACATTTGCATGCAATGTAATTAGACTAGATAACTAATTTAAGAGTTTTGTGATGAGATAAAATAAAACTTCTCAGCCTCAGTGTAGTCGTTTTAGCTTCTAAGGGGAGTTCAGGTTAGATACAAACACTGAAAAAAAAAACCAAACCCGGCTATCATCCTAAGTCTCGGCACCACACAGAAAACATTTTCTTTAGCAAAAGAAAAATATTAAAATATATCAAAAATCATCTGGGATACAGAAGAATGGTACACCTCATCCACCCCCAATTTGTGCTCCTGCACAGGAGCTGGGGCAGTGAAGTTCCCAGTACATAAACAGACAAAGCTGAACACACCTCTGTACGTCTGCAGAGTCTCTGAATCCTAGCTCATACATTGAGCAAAGCTGCTTAAACTGGAGGTAGTATGACTATCTTTAAGGACTAGAGACCCTGAATTTCAAAGCTTTATGTTCTATGTACATATTTAGAACACCTTGTTTTCTCTAGGATACAAGGTGTGTAAAAGTTATAATGCACTAGAACCATCTTGTACACAACTCTTAGGAACACTGAGCTAAATGGGGTGAGGGGGAAGACATACATTCCAGGAAACAGTGTAATTTGTACAGAAACAACCTCCAAGTATAAACCTGAACTGTAATATAGCTAATTAACCAGCATTTCTAGTTTCCAAACAAATTACAAACAAAATATTCTTCTCACATAAGCTGTATAACAATTTTTGTTTTTAACATACTGTCTGCTGAGAGTATGAGGCATAAATATTTAAAGTAAACAAAAGGTGCTATGTATTCAGATAACTAAATATGAAATCTTACCTCTTGCCCAAACTCACAAGCCATCTGGTTCAAAAGCAATGAGAAAAAACTTTTATTTTGCAGCAAGACTCTACCGATGATTCCCAGGTAAGTTGACATTACAACCGGGTACCTCTGAAAATGAAAGCAATTCAACTGAGCTGCCCTATCAGGTGGAAAATATAAACATGATAAAGGAATACTACAATGAGCATGATTCTTAGGAAATGTAATAGCACTCGGTCTAAATACATAAGCGTTAGGATTGGTTATAGTCAGACCAATTCCTATGCTAAATGAAAAGTACATCAATTTTCAGCTAACCAGCTTGAAGCTATAGGAGTTGTTCAGAATAATTCCAGGTTACAATGTAAAGGAAATTACAGTGTACAGTGATTGAAAAAATACGTACTATGTCCTATGAGGCTAGATGGATGGTAAATTCCATTCTAGTTGGCAGGGAAACTCCATCCCCCTTAATAGTATATGAAAGCTCAGACAGTGTTGGAAATTTGGGATGGAGAAAACCATTGCAACACCAAAGCACTACAATTACCATGATGGGATGTGGTTGTTTCATGATTATCCAAAATATAATCAGATTTAACTTTACAGATAGCTTAACACAGCTGAGCAGAGACCTAAATATACCTAATCATTGTGCCGACATACTGTGCCGGAGCTTTTCTTATGTGTTCTTATGTATTCAAATAGAGATCTATGCATTGAAAAGAATTACATGAGAGATTCCCATTAGCTTTGGCTCTATATACACCAGAAAGAATGGCTAACAGAAGTCAGCACAGACACCTGAAACTTCTGGTTATTATTCAATATACTACATCAGCTTTCATGGAAATGTGTTGGAAGGCAAATCATAACCGTTAGCAAGTTTGTGCCTCAAAGTACTGGATTTTGAAAAATGCATTTTGAATCTTCAAACTCCATGCATCAGCAAGTACTCAGTTCACTCCCGGAGTATAATATTTATACAACAGCACCACTGGCTGGGAGAAAACAAAATCATAAGCTAAGAAAAAGGTTTGCATAAGGAAACAACTCCCATCATTGCTATATGTGAGTAAACAGCAGTTACTGCATTATTCTCTTGTGCCTCCTTTTTGGAGATATAGATGATCTCACAGAAAGCTTCAGCACAGCTATTCATATTTAATTTACCAGACTTTTGCTACTTCAAAGAAGTGCTATTAATCTCTCACTAAGCAGGTCATTGCTGCTATTCTCAGTGGTAACACTCTTCAGTGCAAAGATTTTATGGAACTGTATAGTGAGGTGTCACAACAGGGTGAAAAAAAATGATGAACCCATGTGTTAAATTACATTATTTTAACACTTCCCATTATCTACTGGCTATTTGCAGACTGTAAAACCAGAAAAGCTAAAGACAAACAAAAAAAAACTTTTAAAAAAGCTTTTTAAAACTTTAAAACAAGGAAAGGATGGTACTGCTCCATTTGAAAAATTAGGATGACAATGAAAAAAATGTATTATATTATTTCAAATGAGAAATCCAGTGAATTTTCTGTAAGGGCATCAAACTGGTTCTATTACTAAAAACACAAACACAATGGGAACTGTGATTTCCTGTTTTTCATTCTTCAACTAGGGTGCAAGAGGGAGATGCAGAAGTTATTTGCCATCCTCTTCCAAGTTCTTCCCTTAGCATTCTAGAAAGGGCTAAAATCTCTGCTTTCAGGGGTCATCATTTCCATTCTTCCCAAAGGATGACACACATTTTCCCAGCAAGCGAGAGAGAATATGTAACATATGGTATAATATGTGTGTATAAATTGGGATCCAGAGAACATGCTTTCTACCACAAAGCACTCAGACCATCCCATCTCCTCACTCTCAAAAGAGGAAAACATAACTTCAACATGAAGGTTATTTCATTAAAAAATTCAGCAGCAGCTTATGGTATCTTGTTTCAGAACAAAAGGTGCTATTTTTTTTAAATGAGAAAACATAAATATGAAATCTATATAATGTAACCGCCCAGAGCTGCAAAGAATGGGCGGTATAAAAATCTAAATAAATACATAAGAAATTTCCAAATTGATATTAAGACGAATGCTGAAGATGTAGGATACCTTGAGTGCAACAAACTGAATTAACAAACTGTTTTAACTGTCTACCTGGACAAGAAGCAAACCTACGTGGCCTCGCACGATAGCATCGCCTTACTATTGGACAAGCAAGGGTACAAAACAGCACTGCATAATCCTGCATAACAGTTTATTCTGTTACAAGCAGTGGCATACCAAGGGTGGGACAGGGCTGTGTGGTCTGCCCTGGGTCAACTTGAAGGGAGCCCTTGAAGCCATCTTCATGCTGCATCCAGCCAAATGTCTTTCCTTTTATTTTAAAAATGCAGTTCCGGCCACAACCACAAGGGACACAAGGGAAGCCTGAGAACAGCAGAAAGCCTTCTAGGATTGGCTAGACTTTTCTTTCTCCAAGACTGAAGCAAACTTGCTTAATAGTTCGTACAACCAAACCGGCATGCTGATACCAGCCTGCGGGTCATTTTCTCAAATAATCTCTTACTTTTCCCAGCTCAGCCAGATCTTGCAAAGTAGTAGTCAGGGTGTTGCAGCAAGATACCTAACCTGGATAGCCCAGGCAAACCTGATTATGTCAGATATTGAAAACTAAGCAGAGTCACCCCTGGCTAGCACTTGGAAGGGCAACCTCCAAGGAATATCTAGAGGCAGTTAAAGGCAAACCACCCCCAAACTTCTATTGCCTTGCATTCAGACAATCTTATGATCTCCTGGCCATATTACACACAAGCCATATGACAAATAAATAGTAACAAGATAAAGCCACCTTTTCCTCTCTTAATTTATTTCCTTTTTTCCCCATATGTTTCTCATTCATTTCTGTCTCCCTTCACCTAATTTTTTTGTGATTCCCCCCCCCCCCTCTATTTTCATTTCTTGGTCTCAGGACCTTCTCATCCCATTCCTGCTTGGTGACAGAATGTATTTAGGAACAGCATCATAGCAAACTTTTGTTAATATGAACAGAAAGTACTGGGTTTGTTGGGCACTGTACACTTCACTGATTCCACTGGGCTTCCTCCCCCCTCCCCTGCTTGGATTTTAATTTTGTGCTTAACAATAGTTGCCATTGTCAGAACGGCACTGGGTTTCCTGGGTAATATACACTGTACTGGTTCTGCTGGTCTTCCATCTCGCTTTCTTTCTTGGACTGTGATTGCATGCTTAACATCAGTCCTGTTAAGCTGGCATTGTCACAATGGCACTGAGTTCTGCTAGGCATTCTGTACATTGCATTTATTCTGCTGAGATTGCAGAAATACCTCTCACACCCTTCACTTTCTGCTACAGAGATTCTCTAGTTTGACTCTCGAAATCTTATTCCATGAAACACTTTTTGGTCCCTAAGGAGCATTTATTTCATGATTATTACTGAAAATATTTTTATTGTATAGAGGAGGGGGGTGTAAAAAATTAATCCACTCTGGATGTTGAATATTCTTGGTATGCAACATCAGCTGAGATGTGACAAAAAAAGAATAGAGGAGGGGTGTATTAAAATATTATCCACCCTCTGTGCCAAATAGGCTAGCTATGCCGCTGGTTGTAACGGGAAGCAGAATATATGATAGATAACTTTTAATATCTTGAATTGGGGCCATGAAGATCAAGAACATGCAGCCATTTGTGAGTGGGTAAAGGCAGAAAGGCAGGAATTAACATGTTTTCAACTTATTACAAGATAGGCTACGTAATGCCCTTCCCACCCCGGAGGAAAATAATTAAAAGATTTAGCAGGCCCTGTACAAGGTTCACAAGGCAAAATCCGGGAATTTCAATATTACATTTTTTTTTCTTGTACTCACTCCTCTAAAATGAATGTTTAGGTAAAACTAGTCTGTGGAACTTAGCTAGTCCATTTTGATTTTTTGTCTTAGTTTTTTGCAACAGCTGTGCTACTGCTCTGATATCTATACCTGTTTTTTCCGTTTCTAGCTAATAAACATTTGAGGTTTTTTTCCCTCTTTGAAGTTCTCATGCTGTGACCAAAGCTCTTACTCAAACGCCTGACCATTTATCGATGCATAGACCAATCACCTCACTGGCCAACAGAGTTAGCAGGCTGGAGAAAGAGAAAGGAATAACCATCAATAGGTGATGTAAAAGACCTGTATCTGCTAGTCTGAGTAGACAATACTAACCTTAATGGACCAATGGTTTGATTCAGTATAAAGCAGATTCATGTGTGTTCATTTATGCACAGAGCTAGGCAGACGCTCTTTCAGTGACTCAAACCACTCAGAGGAAGGTCAAACAGCAGAGATGTTTTGAGTGGTAGCAGAAGCCTACCCAAATAACACACACACAAAGATTCCCATTGCTTCTTGGGGCCTTGCAGACAAAGAGTGTGTGATGGACCAAGGGGATCCAAAAGAATCCCTGATTCTTGCATTCACAGATGACGGGATCCAACCCCTAATGAAGACTGCGCTATTTGTGTCCAGTATATAGGATATAAAATCTATATTTGCAGTATTGGGAGCATTTCACTGTGGTCCAGAATAACACAGCAGCTGAGGTATTGAGCTAGAAATTGATACTTAAAGCTCAGATTGAGAAAAATCAATTTCTTGCCATATCACCTATCTCACGATATTTATACTCAAAATTAAATTAAAAGAATTGTAATGGTAAGTACTACAGAAAACATAAAATAATGCTACTGATTACATTTAGTGTGCATTCTATTCTTTATTTAACTCTGGGAGGGTCATTTGGACTAGTATGACCTCAATACACAGAACACTTAAATTACATTACAGCCTGTCCTAAACACCAAAACTCAATTAGTGGTACTGAGTGAAAAGGATGCTGTCAAATGATTACATATAACAGAAGGCAAATGGAAGTATGCAATTCTTACCAGAAATGCATTGGATGACATCCTATTGTTCTATACTTGAACTATTTTTAAAGAATGCAGATAAAAATGCATGGAAAAGAAATATTAAAAAGTTAAGGCACTCTTACCTCCCCACTTATAATTCCCCGAAACACAGATGGCAGCAAAGGTTGAAATAGGTCAGAACCCAATACTGGATTCACTTTGAGAACATTTTCTACAACCTGAAAATAAGAAGACAGATTTTATCTGAGGAGCAATTACATTTTTTTTAAGAAACCCTTTTGCTACCAGCCATACATAATGCTTATATGTACACATGTTCAATGTTTCCCTACAACTGAGCTTAGAAAGCTACACTGTACGTGAACTATATACTGTAACTAGCAGATATTGTGATTTCCGAACCAAGAACACAATTTAACCACAATCCAATTAATTCTTTACAGTTCCACAAGATTATAAAAATCAAGCAAGCTGCTGCTCGTTTTTTGTTTATAAAGATACTTTCACATGCTTCTCTCTCTCTCTCTCTCTCACACACACTCACACACACACACACACACACACACACACACACAGAGTCATCTACTACCTTGCATCCTCCTCAGTATAATTCCATTTGATTTACATGACAGGCTTCCTTGAAGGAATTATTAGACTTCTTTTTCCCTGCTGTGCTTTATATGTGGACTGCATGCAAACCTAGCCCTTCTGGTCCAGAAAAGCATACTTTAGCACTTCAGCATGCATAAAGAAAAAATATGATTTAGCACTTAGGGATATGTCTAACTATTCAGAACCTGTATTAGGGAAATGTGATACATTCATGTCCTAATAGTTATGATCATTTTGTACTGGTGGCTCAGATGTAGTCAGGTTACCTGGTACTACATAGGCTGCTACTTGCAAATTGGATTGTGATTTGTAAACATGTCATTATGAATGAGGGAAACTGCTAAATCAAATAATACTTCTCTACAACAGCACGGATTTTCTTCCTTTAATCGAGGCTGCAATCCACTCCTTATTGAGAAAATCAGCCAAGAATAATGAGGAGGATCGGGTCAATTTTAGGCCCCTGTCAAAGCTTCTATTTTGGGGCAAGTAGATTGAGAAGGTGGCAGCACAGTAACTCCAGGCTTTCATGTTGAAACCGCTTACCTTTAAGTTTTTCAATCTGGCTTTTATCTGGGCTATGGGTTAGAGACAGCCTTCACAGCCCTGGCTGATATGTTTGGAGACAGATACATGCAATGCCCCTTTCTATTAATCTTATTAGAATCACTGATTACTTTCTACATAGTGGATAATGACACCAGATGAAACATCAGGGAGATATCATAGGGCTAGCCCTTCAGTTGTTTTGATTCTTCCTTTATGGAAGACTAGACATCGTGCCTCTTTGAGTTCACTGATATAACCATCTGAAGCCTTGCTCTGCCCTTCTGCTCCATTACAGAGTAGGTGGCTGAGAACTAGGAGCTTCTGGACAATCTCCATTTAGACGTTCACTTGCCACTAGGTCTGTTGCCATCTTGGCATCAAGTGAAGATTTATTTATTCTTCTCTATGTTTATCTAAGAGTGTTATCTTCCCACCCTGGATACAAATGCTTAAAACAAACACTCAGGGATCATTCTTTTCTCCAATTTTGCTCAATATCTACATGCATCCACTGGATAAGTCTGCAGCTAGCAATACACTGATAATACCCAGCTCTGTATTTCGGTAAAAAAGCAACAAGGAGCTGCTATCTTTGTGCTTAATCAGTTTTTTCGAACTGTGTTAAGAGGATGATGGAAAAACTGAAACTGAATCCAAACAAGCTTAAAGGAGATAATGATAGTTCAGTCAGATGACATCAGAGAATACTTTTAAGATCAAGGGTATTATGATTATCAACACAGGGAAAGAATTTTGGGATTTTACTGTATCAAGGCATACATTTTGATATACAGTTTGCTGCTACTGTCATCTTGCTCCAAGTCTCTTGTTAACATAGCTTATCTTGCCATGCTGTTCCATATATCAGAAACCTCCACACTTAACTACTGCATGCCTTTGGCTGACTCGGAAACGAAAGCACACTCCACCTGTGTAACTGTAGTACCTGCAATGTGATTTGATACCTGGTTCAATTCAACATGCTAGTATTCATGTTTAATATCTGAAAGATAACAACTTCATGTGCCAGCTGGGATCTAGCAAAAAGAAGTTTCTCACCATTCTTATTTGCTGCCATGGCAGAATTACAATGGCAAGGAGCACTTCTCTCACACACATTTTAATTTAGCTTTTAGTTTTTGGGATTTTCTCCATACAGTGGTGAAGAAGACAGATTCTTCACTGCCTCCAGAGAGGGTCTAAACTTTTCTTTTTATGCATGTATAATCTGCAGGGATTGAGGAAATGTTTTTTTTTAAATATCCAAGAATCAGATTGCTGCATGGAAATAAATAAATAAAGGAAGCATATCCCAAACCTCAAAAGAACACTATAACCCATGACAATGCATGCAATTAACATCTAATTCTTACAAGAAAAATCAGTTTTTTTCTGGATGCAAAGTACAAACATCATTAGCCATCTACAAACATACAAACCTTCAGTACTTGAACTTGACCCTCAGTAGTTATGTCTTTTAAGATCTCACAAAAGGATTTGCATAGTTCAGCTGCATTGACCTAAAATCAAAATTAACCCAGATTAGAACACAGAAAATGCTTATTTTTGAAATCAACGTTGTTTACACATTAGTTCTTACTGAAGTACAAGTAATTAATAATGGGCAGTATTACCAAGTCTAACATTTAAATGAATAAACAACTCAATCAACAGAAATGCATGCCACACTTGTCTCAATCAGCTTTTCTCTGCCTTTTCCAATGAGCCATTTTCTTTACTAGTAGTAAAGCCCATTGTGTTCTCTAATGCAACAGGTGCTAGCTCATAATTTGGTGTGGGTTTAGTGCCTCACTTGGAAGCTGGCAAACCTTAGAGGAGGTCTTTCTGTGCACAGCAGTCCTGATACAAGTGAGGTTTATGCACACCTAGGAAGTGTGGAATTCCAGAACATGAACCTACACGAATCTGACAACCTGACCTCATCTCTGCAATGTTTTCTTGACCTGAAATAGGTCAGGGTGATACCTGGCTTGTTAGGTGGCTGCAGAGGCATTGTACACTTTTGAGGCCCCACTTCCAAACCTCAAGGAATATTTCCACACCAGGGACATTCAGGGCCTTTTCGCACGGGGATCTTTGTTGCAAATTGTTTGCGGAATGAAAAATCGCCATTTAAAATAGTGGAATTCGTCGTTATGCATACCTGCCTTTGTAGTGGAATCAGTTGCGTTTTTTAGCGTTTCCCACAGGCTTCCGGTCTCGGCAGAAATCGCTAGAAAGGAAGCGCTATTGCCAAGCTCGTCCCGCCCCTGGCCGTCAAGCAGCCAATGGGCAGCCGTTAGCATGCTCCCAAACAGCCCCTTTCCCTTTAAGAAAGGTTTTTTTAAAAAAAAAACAGACCCATAGCAACGAATCTAGGTAGATTCGTTGCAACGGAGAGACCCATCCAGCTGCCTAATGTGAGCCGTCGTTTGATTGTATGATCGTTGGCACGCTGCCTCGAGTGATAAAAAAAAAATCCCCCCCCCCTCTCACGGGCCCGATTTTCGGCTGAATTTATGTGTAAAAAATAAAGGGACTTTATTTCAGCAAACGGGCTTTTATGTGGTTTGTGCTTAGTGACTAAAGGTGAAGGACTGAAGCCAGGGAAGCCTCTAAACAGAAAGAGGCTCGCTGGTGCGTTTATCCCCGCTCGCTCGGAGAAAAAAAAATGGCGATGGCTTCGCCGGAAGTTTGGAGGACAGGCTCAGGAGGAGGGACTTCGAAGAACCAGCAACAATGGTAACGCACAGGTCTTTAGCGCTACTGTTGCAGATTGGTTGCAGGAGTGTATCGCTATCCGGAGGGTGAATCCACTTTTCTGGATTCCCCTGAAAGCGCTACAACGAAGCGCTTTTTGCGGGTCGGTTTCAGGATTGTTGCAGATTGTCTACGACGTCGTGGGTTATGGCAAATTAGTAGCATTTCCAATTAGTAACCATTGTGCTATTTTGAAGCCGTGCGAAATGGCCCTCAGTTTAATCTGCCCAACAACCTTGCATGGTAGGCAAGGTTTAAGGGTATATAAATGAAATTAATTCTCAGAGAATTTGACTCATATTAGTAGATGTATACTGGGCTAACGTTAATGCCCTTAGGCATATGATCTCATGCTACATCTTAATCTCACTCTCAGAATGCCCAATTCCCAGTCATTTCTCTTTGAAGACTGTCTCAAGGAGCATGGTCCAGGTGTCCACCCTGCCATAATGAAGGGTCAGCTGATGCAAGAAGTACTTAGAAATTTTTACAGAATGTATGATAATTAACCTAATACATACCTGAAGAAATTCTGAAGGAGATAAAAAGATATAGCCATTGATGATCTTAAAACAGGTTCTGAGGTTTTCTGAACTTAACTCTGTGAAAATAAGTATCAGATAATCTCAAGGGCTTTGCCACAATTTAAAGAGTGTTAATAAACATGACAATGGATATTTTACATATTATTTTTAAAAATAAAGTTTATAATTGTTCTAGAATCCCTTATTTGTGCATGATCTTTGTTCATATGAAAAAAGTTTATAGACCTGGATGCTTGTACTATGAAAACCTGATGGATAAGTTCCAAAATGTACCACAATTCTCAAATAGGTATCTGTATACAAACACATCTGTATCACGGCTCTGATAAAAGAATGCATAAATATCTCTTTTCATTCGCAGTATAAATTATAAAAGAAAGGCCATAATGCTACTCTTAGAGATACAGGTCAGGAAGTTGAAAAGAAGACTGTTTCCTATCATCATTCTGAGTACAGCCCACTATCCATATGCCAAGTTTATCTCATGGGGATTCTCAATTTTTTTGAGTACTATTATACAACCATTGTAATAAATACAACCACTATACAAATTACCATTGCAAAATTGCTCTTTTCATCAGCCACCAGTAGGAAGTAGACAGGAAGTTACACTACTGTTCCTGTTCCTCCGTGTGTGTGACATATGTGTGTCATTCCTAACAAAACAGCCCCATATAGCCAAATGCAACAGCAGGTGGCTCTGAACTTAGCTCTTCCTTGGTGATTGTGAGCTACTGATCCAAGTGATCCAATTAACATGCCATTATAGGGCAGAAAAGTTCATCTAGATAACAGAGCTAACTTGCAAATGGAATTATAAACACCTAGCTTCTATTTTGTTAGTTAAAATTCTATTGTATTGGCCATTGGCCATCACAACCATATGAAAACAAGCTCAAACAAAACTAAATATAGCCAAACAAACAGTAGACCTAAATATCCATAAAATACTGAGCTTATATGACAGAGACTGCTTGTTGAAATCAGGATCACAGAACTGGTTTCATAGACTTTCCCTCCAATTTTTAAAAATAATGATATTATAAATAGTCTTGAACTGACCTTTGCCACACAGCCAAATAAAACCTTAAAAGACATTCCAACCACCTCTACAAGCCTCACTGATGCTCTAAAGTGGTCGCCTGGAACTGTCAAGGTGACAGATACAACTAGTAGGATGCCAAAACTAGGACAGTGCATTCAGCAGTTCTAGGGAAAGGAAGGTTTTGATAGTGGGACAACATCTGGCATGCTGAGAACCTGTGATTGCTTTTCTTTTCTTTCTGTTTTTTAAAAGTTTGCTTCTGGCTCTGATCTCTGAAAAAACAGGCTAGAAAGATGAAGCCCCAGAGATTAGCATCAGAGAGAAAAGGACTGTCAGTTAAATCACACAAAATCAGCAGTATCTACAAGAGATCTGCTTATATAACTGCTTACAGAGAATTCCACTAGTCAACACAAAATGTAAGTTTCTTTTAAAGCCTAGAATGTGCTTAGCATTGGTCATAGTTTAAAGTATACAACCGTGGAATACACTCAGCATGCAAAGCAATAAATCACCCACCTCTACAGCTCATTCACATCTGATTCCCCTCTTTTGTTTGGAGGGAAGAAGGAAAGTATTTCATATGTATGTTTATCCAGGACCTCTATAAGATTAAGGGGTCCTAGGGTATGTCCATATATATTCTCTCCCTCATTTGGAAAAATATGCTTATGATCTTTCCAAAAGCAACTGTATTTGACATCAGAATGTATTATGGTAGTATTTGTATGTCAAAACTGAAAGACCAAAGACAAGCTTGCAATCTTCACAAAATTCCACCACTGGTTCAGTAGGTTTTGAATGCCAAATTACTGGGATTCTGAATTTTAAAAAGCTGGCAACATTGCATTTCAGAAACTTGAACTAAGCCAATAATTATTCATTCTTACTATTGGCTGGAGCAATGGACCCACCGTTTAGCTGCCACCACACTAAATACCAAGGTACTGAACTATCCAGGAGGGGGTGGGGTGGAACAGAACCACAAGAATGGAGTTAAGGGGCTACATTTTGATTAAATGTGTAAGGCCAAACAGGACAGTAAAGATTGCCACCTTCCACTGAAATCAATGGCCCAGTAAAACTGATAAGGATCTGATAGCAATACTAATAATCAATGCTGATATGACTCCCTTCACATGTGAGGCCCAGGGCAACCACCCTCATTGTCTTCTTCCATAAAAAAAAGAAAAGAGAGTCTGTGCTTACCTTATTAGTATTATTAATAATAATAATTGGATATATATCCTGCCACTCTCGGAGACCATCTCGCAGCAGGTTACAAAAAGTAATCCAGACAATAAAACCCCGTAAAATACCCATTAAAAACCCAATAAATTACAATTATAATCCAAGATGGCAAAACAACCCTCCTAATAGGAAAGCCCTTATGAGGGTGGCTTGGGGAAAACCAAACTGCGCCAAGCTGTCTGGCGCAAAGCACCAAGGGGGGATCCATACCATTTGCTCTAGCACTGGCCCCAATCATAAGCCTGGCGGAAGAGCTCCGTTTTACAAGCCCTACAGAAAGCTGAAAGCTCACCAAGGGCCCACAGCTCCTCCAGGAGCTCATTCCACCAGATCAGGGCTAGGACCGAAAAGGGCCTGGCCCTAGTTGAGGCCAGGCAAGCCTCCCTGGGGCCAGGAACAACCATTACGTTAGTACCTGTTGAGCGTAAAGCCCTGCATGTGACATTGGGCAAAATATGCAGATATGCAGGTCTATGTATTTATCTATGGATGACCATTCTTAGTAGTAAAGAACTGAAGTAGGTATTTCTGACACAATAAGAACGTTAGATCTAACATTAACTGCTAGAGGAAGTGACTAATGGAGCCTCTAAGAATGTCTTCTTCCATCCTCTAGCACAGAAGCAGGCTCCCTACCTCAATATAGTTAAGCTGATCCCAGCCACAATAACCTTGAAGCTGAACTACTGAAATAGGTTCGATGCCTTTGAAGACAATTTCAGTTCTTGCAATTTGCATATCACACCTATTCTGAAAAAAAAACTTTATTGGCTGCCTACTTATTTCTGCACTGAATTCAAGGTTGACAACCTTGCAACCTTTCATGGCTTAAGGTTCACATACTTGGAAGAACACCTATCCCAGAATAAACCTGTGCTGATTAAGGTTTACTAGATGTCAAGATAATAACTTTACATCATATTTATATACGTTTAAATTTTGTTTTCAAGCTGGTTTTAAGTTGCATGCGGACGTGGGTTCTTTTAGCAAAGAAACAACAGCCAAGGCATCATTATCATCATCTGAATACTATCTGCACCAAGCAGGAAAGAAAATCAGAAATGATACTGACACCCTACTTATCAAGGCACCCTGTTAGACATAAAAGCAGCACAGACTTGACAGAAAGAAGAAAGTGATCTAAAATGGGTCTTCTTTTGTCACGACAGAGGGCTGTATTTCTTTTACATCAACGTAAAACTTTAAGCTTCCAAGAAATGAAAGAAGTGTCAGCAATCTGTTTTCTGTCACAACACTTTTGCCAGGTGGCTGAAGGAACTGCATCACTGGCTTGTCAGGCACTGTTTTTCCTTCAACTACTTTGCCAAGGAACAACAAATGCCTGTTACTGAAACGAAAGGAGCCAAATCCCCAAGAATGCTATTAAGAACTCTAGACCATACACCTCGATATTTGTTCACATGATGGTTAAAACCTCTATGGCGATATGTTGCTTTTTAAGTTAAGGAACTGTTGTTTTACTCAAGCCAGACCACTAGAAATGAAACTGCTACAAACTGTAATCTTCTGTATGATCTAACTTAAATCAAAAGTAATCATCCTATATTGAAAAACTTACCGTCCTTCCGACGATAGGCTGAGCCTTTGATTGGCCCTCACTGGGGTACATCCCCACAACTGCAGCAAAATATTAACTGGATTCCAAGCCTAGTGGTCAGACCCCACCTTAAGCCAATTTAAACCCAAAATCAATTGCTCTCTGGAAAACCTTTCAACATATGTTGTGTGTCGTAAAAGCAGAGTGCTATAATCAAATCTAACATGCACACACGAGCTTCACAATCCTTGTGCTCCATAAGCACATGACCAGGTTCACATCTCAGCAGTCATGCTCCTAAGTTTCTGATCCCGGCTTCCAACTTTTCTTCCTCCCATTATTACTGAGAGCCAACAGGATTTCATGGTCTGAAGTCGGCTCTCCCATCTTGGGTTTATTATGGAGAACCCAATTAAAATAAATGGTTTAGAACAGTGAGTCAAAGGCCGGCTGACCTTACAGAATTTCTCAGATAATGCCTGACAAGTGGCCAAATCAAGTTGGAAAACTGTAGACATAGGTTAGCAGAGCATTTTCAATCAATGTACAATCACTACACCATGCAGTCACAAGAAGTGACACTTAAATAATCAAACCTCCAAATAGTCATTCCCAGATATCAACTGCAATAGCCTCACAATAAAATGAGTTTTCTCAAGTACAGAAATATTAAATCTTCACTCTTAAATCTTTGATGTGCCATAAGATGTCAGTAAAGACATTGCCTCTCTTTTAGCCAGGGTTAACATACTGGGAACCAGTCTCACAGATGCACATTCCCTCCTTGTGGCCCTTAAATTTCTCACACCACCTCCATAGCTGTGGTTGACCAGCTCGCTGAAGCTGATGTTGTCACAGCTTTGCTTCTCCCTGACTGCAACCCCTTTAAGTTGGGGGGGGGGGTCTCAGCCCATTTCCACATGGACAAATTGAGTTCAGGCCAGGAAGTAGAAGCTCAACCAGGCCAGGCACTATCTTCAGGCCCAGTCATTAACTTCCTGTATATTTACAGTCACTGTATGTTTTATTCTAAATAATAAAAACATCTTTACTATGAAGCCAGGGTTCTGTCATATTTCTAGAGGCCAAAGTTTCCAATGCTATCGAAAGTATCTGCCTGCATATGGTCCTCCTTTTTATGTGGAGAACATTACTAAGAGGTCATCTTTCAGTTTTACCTGCAGAAACAGAGATGAGGTAGGCTTACAGTGTCATAAATCTCAATGTATGGTTATAAGGAAGATACACTGTATTTTCAGGGAATGGCTGCGGCTCAATGACACAGCAGATACTTTGCAGCAAAAAAAGTCCCAGATTCAATCTCTGATGTCCTCAATTAAAGCAGTGGTTCTCAACCTTGGGGTCCCGACCCCATTTCGGGTCACCTGGCCCCTTCCACTGGGCCAGCAGGTTGGTGGCTGCTGTGGTAGTGGCTGGCGGTGGCCTGCGGCAGGTGAAGGCAGCAGAGCCACGGCACTGGCCACCAGTCAGGGATCAGGCCAAGCCCTGTCAGTAAAGTCCGTGATAAAGGAACATCCAGGATCCCAAGGCAGGTGAAGATCCAATGAGTAGCTTTATTGAACAGAGAGTATGAAATACAGATGTGAGCCAAGACCCAATGAGCAAAGGTCTTGGCAGATACAAAGGCACAATAGACATTAGGTGATTTTTACAGAGGTCACTCTATAGGGGAGGGGAGCTGATGGTTTAGGCAGGAGAGCAAGAGGTACTCAGAGGTGCAAAGTTTCCCAGCCGGCCCAGATAGCTTGGCTTTGATCCTAGCAGTTACATTTCTGTTTTGTCTCCGCTGGCCCAGCAAGGTCATTGGAATCAGCCAGATAAGGGGGCCCCGCTGGCAACATCAGTGGAATGCAGAGGAGACTAGGATTCAGGAAAGGATTTACAGTTTTATGACACTAGGCCCGGAGAGGCCACAGCAAGGGAGGGGGCATGAATCGGGGTTCATGACACCACCTTCACACCGCCTCCAGATTGTCGTGCAACTGCCAATGCGCTTGCGCGTGTGCACATGCCACCCCCGCTGCAGTTGCGGTCGCAGCTTGACAGCGGTTGAGAACCACTGAATTAAAGGATCTCAGGGGGCAGATACTGAGAAAGGCCTTCCCTGAAGACATGAAGCTGCCTTACAGTAAACCAGTCCATCAGTTCTATATTGTTTACTCAGATTGGCAGCAGCTCTCCAGGGTCTCTGCCAGAGGTCTTTTGCATAATCTATGACCGAATTCTTTTAACTGGAGATGTCAAGGATTGAAATTGGGACTTTCTGAAAGGCAAACACATGCTCTGTCACTGAGCCACAGTATTCTTCACTACAATAGCGGACTTGGTATTTAAAAGATTCACATGTTTACATGATATTGCAACCTTGTTGAGACTAACCAAATAGGGGCTTGGACTGTACCTGGTACTTAAAAGGTTCATATGTTCCCATGATGCCACAACCTTGTTGAGGCTAAGCAAATAGGGGCTTCAATTGTACCTGCATGGGGACATTTATATATGCCACTTTCATGCCATAGTGGCAGGATATAAATGCAATAAATAAATTAGAGTGAAATATACATATTTTCAACAACAAAAGATAAATAGGTATCTCTCAAACCTTCTACAAAATACCATGTTTTCCAGAAGATTATATCTGGTCAATGAAAAAACAAATATTTGGCAACTTTGACCTTTGAACTGAAAAATAAAAAATCCTAAAGTGCCATAACTGATTTCTCTTTTTAATATACCAAACAGTGGGATTATTTAGATAACCTGTAATATAAGCATTAATACTACAGCACCACACTTAAGCACTTTACACACATCAGTACATTTAAACCAATTAATACAAATAAAATTTAAATTATTTTGTTGCCTGGGAGAGGGCCTATGAATTACTGAAAATGCACTTCAGCTTTTAAAAGTAGTGACAGATTTTATTACAATGTTCTTCTTGGCCTGTATAGATGAACAAGGTAAGGATCAATAAATCACTTTTCTTATTAAAAAGTGATATAGCTCAAAATCATAGTTTTTCAATTCCTACATAGGTTATAATATTGATACTCACCAAGAAGAGCAAACATGTTCTGAAAAATACGCAGCAGCTCTGGAGTATGGCAGGGACTATTCTCTAATGTTACTAGCCTAATGGGAAAAGATAGTATTGTCAGACCACACTTATCTTTAATCTAAACATTAAAGGTACATTGGCCTACTATTGTTGAAGCTTCCTAAAATCAACAAAAGCTGGTCATCTTGCAAAGTTAGTTGTTTCCAAGTTTGCCATTCAAATGTATTAAAACAGTATTTTAAATAGAGGTTAATGGGCTTCAGATGTTTATGGCATTTTTGGGGGAAATCACTAAAAAAATGATCTAAATGAAGTACTAATATAGTGAACTGCTACCATATTACCAATTAATATACCTGATGTTGTTCCATAATTAATGTGGTTTAAAGATCCCATAAACTCCTTCCCTCTCTCATCTTCACTCTTCTTATCCATACATTTATTTATTTATTTATTATATTTATATACCGCCCTCCCCGGGGACTCAGGGCAGTTTACATAATAACATAGGAACAATACATGGAACAGTCTATAAAACATTTGAATAACCCCTTAATCCCTTAGCTCTGTACAACAGCTAGAAACTATGGGAGAAAGGATATGGACTTGAAAAAAAAAGATGTGGACAAAACTGAAGAAGAAGAGTTGGTTCTTATATGCTGCTTTTCTCTACCCAAAGGAGTCTCAAGCTTACAATCTCCTTCCCTTTCCTCTCCCCACAACAGACACCCTGTGAGGGAGGTGAGGCTGAGAAAGCCCTGATATCACTGCTTGATCAGAACAGCTTTATCAGTGCCGTGACGAGCGGTCCCTGTTGGTAGCAGAGAACAGGATCTGTATGAAATCCACATGTAGGAAATGAATTTGTCCTCTGCTCTGATTCTAAAGATTAGGACTCATTCACTGGAAAAAGCTGCAAATACTGAGTGATCGAATATTTATTTATTCAATTCATGACCCACATCCTCTCCTCAACAGAGGACTCAGGACAGTTCACAACATACACAACACTAAACTAAAACTTAAAAATAGATAATAAAACTGAATAAATATAAATATAAGTAAATACAATCAAATATATTCTAATTAAAAATTCAACCAGTCATCGGCTCAGGAAATAATCAGGACAACCCTTCTCTTAGTTAATTAGATGCTGAATGAAACAGTCTTGCATGCCTCACAGAACCTTAATAGGTCCTACAGGGCAAGAACCTCCCAGGGGCTCCAGAAGGCAGGGAAACTACTAAGAAGACTGTTACTAGTGGACCAGGCACCCACTGTAGGCCCTGTGATGAAGACAAAAAGATGTCCTATGGAGACAAAAGGATCTGAAGGGGTCCTATGGAGAGAGATGATCCTGAAGTTATGATGGCCCCAGACCATTTAAGGCTCATATTCAGAGTTCATGATATACGTTTCACAACGCCATAAAAGAAATACTGATTTCCTCTGGATAGCGGCATGAAAGAAAACAAGCTTACCATAATTCTAATCCATCTTCTAGAAGATAAACATGTGGGGGCTGGGAAACGTCAGTGCTTAGCTGAATAACTGGGAGTAGGAAAGGATAAAGATTCTTGCTATCTGCTCCTAAGCCCTAAAAGAAATGACAAAATACATAAATATTTGCTGTTGCTTCTCCATTGACTGATAGGATTAAAAGCTCATTATTTCAGTTTGAAAAGTTTCAGAACAGAATGGTACAACTAAACACTATAAAAAGCCAAGCCACTTGGAATAAATAAAATAGGTAGGTTTTGTTGCCTAGAATACAGTTGCATAGGGATCTGAACATAGAATCTTCAGGATTAGATACAATATTGTCACGATCAAAAGCTAGGTGTGGAAATGGTGGGATTATCAAATGGCAAAAATAGTAACCCTCATTTTTTCCAGTGTAAAAGACTGGATGCCGAAATAAGGAAAGGTTGGCATATTATGAGAATCAAGAGAATATAATCTCCAAGAAACAAAGTTACAACAATGCAGAGAGTTTGCTGTCTACTTAGACAGAACACTGGAAAAATGAAGATAAAGGGTTAAGAGAAAAGAATTGCCTTTTCTTCCACTTACAAAGGGGGAAATGGTATTCAGCCTTTGCAGCTCAGGAAAAGCTGAATACCATTTCCCCCCTTGTAAGTGGAAGAACTCTGCCTGTGCACAAAGGCAATTCTCTTCTCTTAACCCTTTATCTTCATTTTTCCAGCATTCCATCAGTGAATCAGAAGACTATAGTCCATTAGATAGAATGGAGAGATGGGGGCACCCTTTTTCGGAACCCCTGGAAGTGGACCTTGTGGCCTAATCTTTGTGAAATTAAGAGAGGGGTCAGGGAAGAGCCTCCTGGAACTACCCTGAAAGTTTGGAGGTTGTAACTGAAGCCCACCCCCCAGGCCCCAGGAAAGGTGGAAACACCAGAATTCCCATTAAAGTCAATGGCTCCATGTACTTTAATGGGTGCCAAAGCCTAATCGGTCCAGATCAGACTCCTGGTGCACAAGCCTAGTCCTGGTCAAGGCTACTCACACTCCTTTGGGACTGGTGACCACCAATTAGTTGGCCAACCGAAGGGCTCTCTGGGGGGGGGACATTCCAATAGGCGGTCCCTCAGATATGCAGGTCCCTCACTGCATATGGCCTTAAAGACAACAATCTGTTGTCTTGCTGAAATGTGAAGCAGGAATGTATTTAAAAAGTTGGTATTTCCAAAAAATGCAGAGTCCAAATACTGGTATGGTATTCTGATCTGGGATATTTCAGAATCCCTGGATTTTGGGGGGTTGAATACATGCAAGGGGGGGGGGGATGAAAAGAAAAAGCCAGCCTTGGCTTCTCCTTGAACTTGCAACTCCCTGCACTTAGCATCTCCTGTGGCATGCTTTAAACTGTGCCACAGGAGAAACTGTCCTGAGGATCTGCATCTCTCACCACTGCATGCAGACCTGGATGAGAGGGCTTCTGCTGTGCCGTGGTCTTTTGCCACCACATGCAGACCTGAGAGGATCAGCTGGGAGGCCCCAGCTGTTCAGTATAGCTAAATATCCTGATCTCTAAAACAAATCAGCTTTTATTGAGGCTCAGCTTAATTAATATTCAAAAAATCCCTATGTACTCGATATCAACCCCTCAAGTCTAAAACCCCATGATTCAGTGATCCTACATCAGCAAGCATCATTGTTCACTATTCCTTATGGTCAGATTAAAGTCATTGAGGAAACTTATGAATGGAAGAACTTCACATAAGAATTAGAGCCTTCCATTCCCTTCCAATCAAGCAACTAGTAAAGTTGATTTCTAGCTTTTCTTTAGAATATGGACATTTTCAATTTTGTACCAGCATACTTATAATGCACAAACTAACTTTAAAAAAAAGTTGCAGATACTGTACCTGGACAAGGTGAATTAATGTAGTAAGAATAGCACATCTGAGCATATTGTGCTCTTCGCTTTGTTTCCAAAGTAATGGTAAATACTGAACCAAGCATCCTACATACGGTCGTATCTGTAAGGAATATCAAAGTGATATTGTTTCAAGACATCAATTCTAAAATTAAACCCAATATCTATGAACCAATTAACTGTGAATCAAGAAGCTCATTCATGAGCCAGCTTGGTGTAGTGATTCAAATCTGGAGAGCTGGGTTTGACTCCTCCACATGCAGCCAGCTGGATGACCTTGGGCTAGTTACAGTCGTATTAGAGTTGTTCTCACAGAGCAGTCCTGTCAGAGCTCTCTCAGCCCTATCTACTTCAAAGGGTATCTGTTCTGGGGAGAGAACTCTGAGACTACTTTGGGCAGTGAAAAATGGTATAAAAACCAAATCTTATTCATCAAAAAATATATTTTTAATGATTTCTACTAAACATGAACGTATTCATCTGCTTTATTCTGAATCAGACCCTTGGTCTTACACAGTCAGCATTGTCTACTCAGACTAGCAGCTGCTCTTCAGGGTCTCAGGCAGAGGCCTTTCAACTCACCCATTGCCAGATCCTTTACCTGGAGACACTGGATAATGGTGGGAAAGGTTTTCAGAAGGAAAAAGACATCTACATTAGGGTTGGGTACTTCAGTGGCTGTTTGCACCCGAAGCAGCCTGCGCCCTCACCCCCCCCCCCGGTGCCGCTGGCTGTTTCAGGTGCGAATGGCCATTTCGGACGCCAAAGCACCCAACCCTAATCCACATTTTATCAGAACAGAAAGTCAGGTTTAAGATTGTAGCATGGCATCTCTTTGCAAAAAAAAAAACTATTACTGGGCTGAAAGTCACAAACTATCTGAATGGAAATGTGCTTACTATGGGTTGGATTCAGATAGAAGCCCCTGAGGAAAGACATTTGAGGGGGTCTCTGTCACAGTCCAGGGCACCCTACCCCTGGGCTTCCTTAGGAGCACAGCCCTAAGGAAGGAAACAGCCTAGCTGCAGATCTGAGAAGAGAGCCAAGTGGGATAGCAACAGCAACCTTGCAGAAAGTAAGGGCACAGGCTAGAAATGCAGCCCAGAACCTAGGTAGGAGCCAGTGGAGGCGATGAGAAGTGAACACGCCAGGCTATAAGGCAGTGGTTAACTTCTGGAACTGGCACTGTAAAAAAGCTATGCATTTAAAGGACAACCTATACGTTTCTGATATGCTGACTGTTATTTGGGATTGTGGAAAGAAAATGGGAGAATGAGTTCCCTGGTGCTGAGGGGTTTACAAGACTATATACAGAGGGATTGGTGGAAATTGCTAAATTAGTCTAGATCCAACTCAATGTGTGTGTGTGTGTGTGTGTGTGTGTAGATGTGTGCACAGAATCACCACAAACATAGTATGCACTGAAATTAGCATGCGTGGCATACAAATGTATTGTTTCTGCAACTCCAACCAGTTCTGCACCTGCCAGCTTTTGAGAATGGTTGGTGTGTGCCCCCATAGACTCCATCCTCATCCCTGTAATAAGACATGTTAAACAGACAGTGTCCTTGATCACAGAGACAGAGCTTGCATGCATATGCTTCCTATGTGTCTAGACTCCATGCTCACAAATAAGCAACTGCGTGTAGGCAGGAATGGGGCTATCATGCTTCTCTTCTATGTATGAAGTCAATGTACATAATATTGTATATAGAAGGCTATGGCTTACCATTTTTTGCATGTTCAAGAAACAAACAATGAATGAGAAAAAAATTCTGGCTTGTACAGGACTGAGAAAAATAAAAAAACTGACAGTGATAAAAGTATGTAGCACAAAGGAAAAAGGAGCATATCTATTGCAGTTACCTAGATCTTCTTACTGATTTATACTATATGCTGTGGTCCTGTGAATTTAGAACAGAAGATTTCATATTTTCTGCTATCAAGTTACCTGCATATTGACTCTTTCGATCACACAAGAGAGAACATGAAGAACGTGCATCTTAGTGTCACATTCCCTAACTTCTTGAAGTAGCTGAAAGAGCAGAGTAAACATGGATTCCAGATACTGCAAAAAACAAATTAACTTGTGTTAATAAGGCCACCAGGAGTACAGATGTTAACTGATCTTTCCAGAGGCCCCGTGAAATACCAGACCATGTGGCTCTTCTGATCTGTGGTCTATGATGCCACGGATCAAAGTCGTAGAGCCTTCAAAGCTTCCTCACAAATCCTCTCTTCTAATACTCACTGCACATGATTTATTCCTCTTAGGTTCTAAGTGAGGTTTTCCTGCTGCTCTTTTCCTTCTTTCTCCTCAACTTCCTGCCCTCTTTCTTCCCTGAACTCTCTTCTCTCTACCCTTCCTTTCTGTGGGGCCTCTTCTTCTAAGCTTCCTGCTAGTTTTAAAATAAGTGAAACATAACTGAACTGGAATACATTAAATTCACCAAAGAAGCTTTTATGTCCTGATTTTACAGTCTTAATAATATTTATCAGTTATGTGTAACTATAAAACTCTCTGCTGTCAAGTAGCATGCTATAAATCGGAATTTGTAAGAGGATAAAGCTTCAGAAGACAAGGAAATGTTTACGTTGCTCAAGTCACAGGCTGCTGAGAATACCCCTTTGCAATCCTACCATGCAATTGTAAGGTGGTCTGCAGCAGGAAGAGCCTCTTGTGGCGCAGTGGTAAGACAGCAGACATGCAGTCTGAAAGCTCTGCCCATGAGGCTGGGAGTTCAATCCCAGCAGCCGGCTCATGGTTGACTCAGCCTTCCATCCTTCCAAGGTCGGTAAAATGAGTACCCAGCTTGCTGGGGGGTGAACGGTAATGACTGGGGAAGGCACTGGCAAACCACCCCATATTCAGTCTGCCATGAAAACGCTAGAGGGCGTCACCCCAAGGGTCAGACATGACCCGGTGCTTGCACAGGGGATACCTTTACCTTTACCTGCAGCAGGAAGCCAATATGCTTCAGTGATTTTGCAACTGACTTCAAATATTTGATTTCTATTACAACACTTTCAAAAAAAATGCACATGAAGATTTAAGGAACTTCAAATTTCCCTCCTCAACAAGAAATCCAAGAGGACGTGATACTTAATTTTAACCATATCCCTTGCTTCTGAATTAAGTACCTTTAAGAATGTAAATTAGTTGTAGTACTAGCATTTTAAAAAAATCCGGGGGAAAAAGGAACATTAAACAAAGTGACAACTTTCGAAGTTAAAACCAAATATAGAACACCCCCCTCCCCTTCCCTGTTCCTTCAGCTGAGCTATTCATCTCCATCTAAAAAGGAAAATACTTACTGGTAAAAACTGGTCTGTCCGAAACTCGAAGTCATCCACAGGTAACATGCTGTTAAGAAAAACTGAAATCTCTGCAATTGTAGTGCACAACAATGAATATTTTAAAACAGAGACTCAAACTATTTTCATTGTTGAATTGGATCAGAATACTTTCAACATGAAAAAAAGGATATTCAATTTCAGAGTAGTAGCTGTCTCAATACGGACCTGAAAGGGGGAAAAAAACGTGAAGTGTCTTTTTTCCTAACATACTATATTTATTTATCCCCCCCCCAATCAACATGCCTTCCAATATGTAATCTTTACATGGGGGGGGGGATACTTTTCCCTAGCACAAGCACACAAAAGAAAAGGTTTACCTAATGCAGTGATTTTAATTAGAATATCATGTAAAGAACTTGTTTAGACAATCCTCCAATATTTTCCTAGATGTCTTTTGTCACCTTTTCCTCTCTGATTTCAGCTTGGCACATTAACACATGTATAATATTTTAATTAACCTGAAATTAATATCACTAAAGAGAACACATTTAAGTAACTTCTCTTCGAACCTGAAACAAGCATTCAACTTTTGAAGCTGAGGATAAAACGGTAGTTTATTTTTGTATTTGGAAGTTACTTGCTATTGCTTATACCATGGATAAGAAAAGATAGACAAATTTAATATTGTCAAATAAGTCCATGGCTGAAATTATTCAAAGTAATATTGCCTCGTTTCAGACTAATATGCCCTGCAGTTGTGTTTCTTATCTCCTTTATTAAAATTTTAGTCTTTTTCAAAGCTTTCCCCCTTCTATTTAAACTACCTGCCAGTCAGAACTACCTATTCAGCAGCTTCAACTGCATTCTCATTGAATTTATAAATATTATTTCATACCAAATCATGAAAATTACCTACATTTCACAGCAGATCATGAAACGGTTACCCGCGTCTTAAAAATAGAGAACAGAAGATTGTTCTCTCAAACAGATCCAAATACTAATGGGAAGTAAACATAGCTAATATATAATGCAAATCCATGCTGAATCCATGCTGCAAATCTATGCTGAAAGTAGCAGCTGTCCAAATAGTCTGCTAATTCATCTTTGTTAGTGTGCATTTTAATGATGTATGAATACTGTTCTGAAAGATCTCTTACTCTTAATATACTTTATCTAACAAGATAAAATGCATGCATACATTTGTACTTGAGGTTTATATGTTGAAAGTTCCATTATTGTCATGTTTTGATGTATATGCTATATAATTGCCCGTTACATGATGTGTAGATTGATGATTTCGATAGCTCTTTTGGGGATGGTTCATGCCCTCAACCTTACTGTAGTGAACGAGAACACTGTTCTCAGCGGAATCTCCTTAGAAAACATCATTGCAATTCAAGCTCATGTGATCTTCTTTGAATCCTGGCCAATCAGAGACAACACCTTCAGGTAAAATTCACATGATCATGACCACAGTCAACAGATGTGGGCTGGGATTTACCTCTTCCTTTTGACTGGACATGGGTGGGATTGAATTAGGTACTTTCTGCATGCGAAACAGATGCTCAACTACTGATCATGGTCCCTTTCACAAATTATAAAAGAGTTTAAATGTGTCTAGCTACAAGGTTAAGGAATGACTAACACTGTCCTACACAATCTCCATTAATGTCTAAGCACATCACTCTACAGATAGCCCTAACATTAGAATTTGATCAAAACCTCACATTGTCTGCAAATTGGAGCAAAATGGCAAAGTACATCATATGCAAGCATAAAATATTTGTCAAAGAAAATAGTATATGTACATACCACCAAGTCTTGATCTTGAAGCAAACTGCAGATTGCTTCATACAACATGGGTCTTAAATCAGATTTGAATTTCACAGAAATCCATTGTCCAATTAGCCAGATAACTCGTCGACGTATTGGCTTATATCTTGAAAAGAGTATAAATTGTATCAACCTCAACAGCTTAAACACCAATATCTCAAAATACATTTAGGAATTTAGTTTCTATCCATAAATTATATGGATTTTTAAATTTTAAACTGTTTGTTACATATATGATTGTATTATTTTTTAATTTGTGTGGGCTGCCTTGAGCCGATGCAGAAGGGTGGCATATATATTTTAAAAATAACCAGTATTAGCTAATCTCCATACCCTACATAGTTGCTCTCAGTAACCATTAAAAATAAATTCAAACAGGCAGCCATATTGGTTTGAAGTAGTAAAATAAAATTTGAGTCCAATGGCTCCTTTAAGACCAACTAATACTTATTCAAGGTGTGAACTTTAGCGTGCATGCACACTTATAGAACATAAATTCCATTTATCTAAGTACAAAAAACCTCCATAATTAATTCAGAGATAAAAATTCTGCTTATTTAAGTTTAGTCCATTATACATCTGTTCCACATAATATATTCCTGGTAAGGGCTTGGAGGAGGAGTGTGTTTCATGGCTTAACACCCACTCAGCGCTTCACCCACTCTGGGCAGCTGTCCTGCCCCCCAAGTGCCTCATCCTCCAACCAGCTTACCTGTTTGTCCAGGGGCCAGCCAATTGCCTTCAGTCCTCCACCCCTGACAACCCCCTCCTCCTTCCACTTCCCTCCAACGCTTGGAATCTGCAGATCCCTGCCACATAAGAGCTGCCCCTGCCGGTGAGTTCCCTAACAGTTGCCTGCAGCCTTTCCAGGTCCTGGAAATACTGTATATAAATACTGTATATAAAGCTGCAGGGGCCTGGTAAATATTGGGTATTTTGCATAGCACTAAAATAGCCTCTTGTGGTGCAGAGTGGTAAGGCAGCAGACATGCTGTCTGAAGCTCTGCCCATGAGGCTGGGATTTCAATCCCAGCAGCCGGCTCAAGGTTGACTCAGCCTTCCATCCTTCCGAGGTTGGTAAAATGAGTACCCAGCTTGCTGGGGGGTAAACGGTAATGACTGGGGAAGGCAAACCACCCCGTATTGAGTCTGCCATGAAAACTCTGGAGGGCGTCACCCCAAGGGTCAGACATGACTCGGTGCTTGCACAGGGGATGCCTTTACCTTTACCTTTAAAAAGAGCTTGTTCCCTCCCTCAAATCCATCAGAGCTGCATACAGTCTGCTGCACATTAAAGGAGGAAAATTAAGGGAGGCAAGAACAGCCAAGGAAGATATTTGGCAATACTTAATACCAAGTCCAGACTCCGGAGCTGAAGGACAAGCAGGACAAGCAACCTGAAGAGTTCTATGCAACTCTAAAATTGTATCTAACTTTTTAGGGGGAAAGGAAGCCAATGTTAACATGAAGGTTAAATCTATATTCAGAAGCATAACCAAAAATATGATTTTATGGGTGTTTTTTAGACCTAACATATTTTATTTATTTTTATTTATTTTTCAATTCGTATACCGCTGCTCTTCCAGTGGTCTCGCGGCGGTTCACAGCAATAAATATTCTGAATCTTACCATCAAACTTAACTAAATTTATTTCAAAAGCCAAGAGATAAGAGATGTTAGTTGAATTACCTGTCATGAGTTACTTGCAATTCTGCTAGTAGCTGACTTTTAAACCACTGATCAAAATCCACACTGTCAAACAGCTCATACGCTGCCAGTCCAACTGCATTATACACTGCAGGGGAGAAAGATGTAGATTTTTATTTCCTTAAAAATAGATTATTCAAAAATACATGAAATGCCTCTGTGTAAGAGAAATTTTATTTACAATACTGTGTTTGAACTGAATGTTAAGTAATACTCAGAAAATTAAGAACTGATGCTGAGTAAGGTCATTTCTACCTAGTGCTGTTTTGGATTGCCAAAGTTGATCTACCTGTAGTCTCAGAAAAAAAAGAAACAGAAGAGATTTCTATCCCTTTTCATCTATTTCCAACATCTTCCAGTCAAGATGCAATCTTTAAATATGCAGGGTCTATTAAGTAATTATGGCTATTCACAATTTATATCAATTGCTTTTCACCCATCTGACCAATTACTGATTACTGCTTTTAAAAAACATATTTATCTCTATTTCTCCTGAATAACCTTGCATACATATCCCAGAAAGAGGGTTTGGGAAACAAAAACGGAATATACCATGAAGACTATCATTCTAGCTTTTCTGGCAGGCTTATTTGGATATTGTTTTTCAAAATCAAATAATGCCAATTATTAGAATTTATTAGAAAACAACAAGGACCTGTTCACAGAAAATAAGAGAAATTGAATTTTACCAGCATCTTTAATCAGCAGAGTTTGGGTATCATGTACAAGGGTAGGACCTGAAATAAAGGAGAATTTTATTCTTACAGAGCAGGTGCCAGGCGACAGGTTGCAAAGAAGAGTTAATTCTACACTAACAGCTACTAATACAATGGGTACTAGAGTATATTTTCCTATAATTAAGTGCCAAGACACTCATAGGGAACAGGGCTATTTCATTCATCCTGCCTTATATCCTCATCTGAGGACACAGTTCATACACCTAAGGTCAAGCATCTAGAGAGCGCTGCTCTCCTCCTGCATGAAACTGAAAAGCTGGTGCCAGGGATCGCCAAGGCATCATAGTCTGACTGGTGGGCTGTGGGGGCAATTAGTTCCAACTTCTCTCTTACACTAATGGAAATGCCACCCGCAGAACAGCAAATTCCCTCTCACCACCAAATTCCCCCTTTATTGCAGCCTTCCCCTATTTGCCTAAAGTCTACCCTCAACCCCACCCACCCCTTACTACCACTATTGACTTTTCAGATGTCTCAGAGTCTGATGAAGGAAGATGCAGGATATGCAACCAATCCTTGTGTTTTGTATGATTCGGGGCAGGACAATTCAGCAGATCTCAGAACAGGAATCTGGCTTAATTCAGACACAATGTGAAGCCATACTATATTTTTGACTGTAAAACTTACAGACAATGTTAGCCTGGTAAATCCTGCTTTCAGAGCTTTCTGCCTTCTATTGAAGCACACACACACACAAACAAACTTCAACAGGACACACAGACTCCAACTTTTATACCACAATTAGCAACTTTATTTCACTTATTTTGCTATTAGACCTTGACTTGCACATTGGTGACAACAAGGCGAGGGTGACCAGCAATGTTACTATACAGATCCTGTTAGTAGTGACACATGTGACAGGGAAGAGACATGAACCTAGTCAAGCAATGCTTCAGTTGAACCTGGAGTGTGCAGCCTTAGACTGAATGACATGAGCTGGATGGAACTGAGGCGTGTCGCTTAGCCCTTCTCTATCAGGAACTGTAAGAGCCAGCCCTGCATTTCAGCAATAGCTTGGCATGGCAAAACAAGTAAAGCTTGCTTTGATTGTTGAACATAAGACTGGAGCATGACCAACTCCTTACACCTTTAAGGAGAGGAAGAGAGATTTCACACAGGGAAACTGCACTGAGAGGTGGTGAAAAGCTACAGAGATAATCTCTTCGCAAGCATTTCTGCAGTCTAGGGAGTGTGAGAAGTGGCAAGGAAGAATTAATTGAACATTCTACACATCACACAATTTTAGAATGCAACATACCTTGTAGACTGTGAACCATGTCCAGAAGTACTGGAGTAAGAGTCTGATTATATTCATGAAAAATATCGATGAAGAGCACTTCTGTGCAGGGCTAAAAACAACAACAACAACAACAACACAGAAGCACTTATGATAGAAGGCAAAAACAGATTTACCAAGTCAGTTTAAAAATAAAATCCAGATAGAGCTATTAATCAAAAACATCAACACGCTTAGTGACATGAATCGGCTGTTGGTATCTTAAGATCTACTCTGAACAGCAGCAGCTCTCCAAGGTCTCAGGTAGAGACCCTTTTAACTGGATGCCGGGAATTGAACCTGCAAATGGCAAGAATATTGGGAGGATGGAAGATTCTATGCCCAGGAGACCACTACATGCCACTCCTCTTCCTGCTCAGGAGATTCTGTGACTGCTGAAGAGAGCAGCCGAGATGGCCGGGGCAATCCTTTGGGCTGCATAGTGTCCAGGTTCCTAATCTGCCTGGTGTTTTATCAGGACTGAATACTTTTGCAGTCTCCAGGTCCTTAGTCTGTCTGGGGTTTATACGGATATGAATGCCTTTGCCAGGGTGAGGGAAAGTTATAACAACGTACTCCAGGTGCCAGCTTGGAGTCGTGGTGGTCTCTAATCTGGAGAGCTGAGTTTGATTCCCCACTCCAGCTGTGTGACCTTGGGCTAGTCACGGTTCTGTTAAAACCGTTCTCACAGAGCAGTTCTGTCAGAGCTCTCTCAGCCTCACCAACATCACAAGGTGTCTGTTGTGGAGAGAGGAAGGGAAGGCAATCGTAAGCTGCTTTGAGACTCCATCGGGTAGTGAAAAGCAGGGTATAAATACCAACTCTTCTTTTTCTCTAGATTAAATCCTAAAATATACTTCAAAGACAGCAGTATGGTTCATCCGCTTGCTAGATATCTATTTAAGTTATATCTGGGTGCTTACCCTCAGACTGTATTTCCAAGAATCTCCCCCTGTCTCTTCCACAGCTGCAACATAAGCACAAGATGACAGGTTTTACACTACAAATACCTCATGCTTTAATAGTTGTAACTAGTGATTCACAAATTTGAGCACAGAAGTTCAGAGTTTAACCGAGAACTTGCAATTCTGGTACATAAAAATACTGTAGTTGCTATTAATAGTTATGCCAGCACATTATTTCTCAACATTTTGGATAATGAGCACACACTGCTAAAAAAAAAAGAAAGAAAGAAAAGAGACTGATAATGCATAGATACTTACTAAAGCCTTCTGGATCCTCCTCCCACATTGTCAGTTCTTCTTCAGTTAACAGGAAATAGTGAGTGACCAATCGCCTGCATATCTCTGTTAATGTTGGATATGTGAAGAAAGATGCCTTTATCTTGTGAGCTTCAAGCGTTTCAGGGCTGCTGTCTGCAATAAATATTTCACACGGTCTCAAATAAATCTCTTTAATATACAGCAACCAAAGTTTTTAAGCATTCCAAAAGTGACATAATCAGGGATAGAGTCAAATTACCTTCCACATTTTTTGACAGCTTGTACGCATAGTTTTTGACAATCATTTTAATCAAATTCATGCACTGGACAATAAATCGCTCAAACACTACTCCTTCACCAGCCTCTGTGAAGACATAGCTTACGGCAAATTCCAGAGATCTCTGAATCAGAGAGGTGAATGAAAAAGGATGTTGGTCCAAGAAGTCTAAAAGCTGAAAGTCAAGTGAGAGAAAGACAAGAGGATAATGATAGCAGAAATAAACATCCCAAATCCAATCTAAGAGATACGGTAACTTGAAATCTTAACAGAAATAGTCATTTCTAGTAACCCTTGATCCATTAATCATCTTTGCACACTTGCTCTTTTGGTTGGAAATATCAATCATTTTAGCCCCGCATGACGAGATCTACAGTATTTGCTGGCGTATAAGACTACTTTTTCCCCCTGTAAAACATGCCTCCAAGTGGGGGGTCGTCCTATACGCCGGGTGCACTTCAGTTGGGATAGACAAAGTTGTAAGGTAATGTAACAAACTCTATATTTTGAGTAGAAATGTCGTCTTATACGCCCAGTCGTCTTATACGCTGGCAAATACGGTAGTTCTTTTTTCTCTAAACATAGTAGTCAAGAGAAACAGACTGTCAGAAGAGCTACCACTCAACACAGGTTTAGTGAATCTGCTGGCTCAAGTGCCTAGTTCTCCTTTCTCCTTTCTTTGAAAAAAAAGCTTCTCATGCTCTCAGACAAAATTTACAGGTACTATTCTACCTAATTGTTCAACAAAATCAGTCTATCACCTTCTACATTTCAACATTCTAGTGACAAATTACAAGTCACTGCAATGACCGACATAAAGGAAGTAGTGCAGTCCATTGTATGTATTGAACAATGAAACAAGAGAGAAGCAGGATTTGTGCCTTGTTAATTATTCAGAGGGAAAGTACTGCTACATTTAACCACCCAGAATCACAGGCAAAAGGGGAATTCAGTATGCACCATGAACTTTCTTCTCAATTATCAGAGTCCAAAGGAAATCCACAGGAAATCCACAAAAGCATTATTAACTCAGGAAGGATAAAATGCACTTTTGCTGAAGACAGGGAAGAAAGTCAGAAAAAGTAGGATAACTAAAAATCAAAACAACTTGCCAGTAGTTGTTTTCGTTTCACATATCACTTTTTCAACAATTAATATTTGTTCATTGCTTAATTCCTAAATGTCTCCACTGGTAATTACTAAAACAACCTTATCTTGCTTTATCAGGAGGATCCTCTGAACAGCTTACTTCCACAAAAATTCATCCAAAAAATCAAACACATAAAACAATTAGGCCTCCCAATTTGAGGGTCTTGGATATGGCAATCTTGTATATCTCTGCACTTCCCAAAGATAGGGCAGGCTATAAATTCCGTCCCATAAATAAATAAACTCTCAAAGGAACAGGAATAAGAGATGATAGGTGGGGGCAGGAAGATGAACAGGCATTAGAACTTCACTGAAGCTAGGAGAATAAGGTTATGTCATAAGGTCACTTGGCAATTGAGCAGACTAATACTAGCAAATGCTGTAAAGGTGAATAAATAATCAAGGCAGGAAGAGAGGAGGGCAGGGTTTCCTCCGCTACTACAGTGTGAATGGAAGATGTAAATCCTTTCTTCTTAGGCCTTTTCCTTTACTGATTGCATATTAAAGCTCATTAAAGTTTCATTTAAACTTACCACTTTAGTAAAAAGAATTATAGTCTTTTCCAGCCGATCTCTGCAAGCATTATCCACTCCTATGCTCCTGCCTGGTAAATGAATGAATAAATAAATAAATTTGAGCTGCATTAAATTTCACTTAAAAGCATTCACAGTTTGTAAACTTAATTTAAAACTATTCCATATTAGTTTCACAATGCCCACACTTAGATGCACAGATTCTACATGATGAAGAACACACAGGAGAAACATGATGGGCAGATAAATAATAAACTGCAATTTAAATATTCCACATAGTTACTGAGGCCTAGTGGGTAAGAGCTTTATCTAAGAATAATGAAATTCTTAGTCTGAATCTTGCCTCTGCCACTAATTCACAAGCTTACCTTAGGCAAGCCACTCTTTCAGCCTCATACCTCATCCTCAGTGCAGGAATTATAATACTGATCTACCATTACACAATAGTAGACATGAAGAGCTGGTAGGTACTATAATATTTCACTGCACTGTATGCCAATGTTTTTTAATACAGCCTTGTCATATGCATTAGTATGTGGTGTCTGAGCAGAGAAAGTCACTAAGAGATTATAGGAGATTTTAAGGAATAATTCAAAACTCATCTTGATTATATTTTGGAGAAATGCTCTAAGTGATATGAATATTTTTCTTAATGCAGACAGAACTTTCATGAACAAGTGATGTATGTCAGTTGCAATAATAGTTAAAAAGAATTTTCATTAGGGAGCATTTTATGACTTGGCAACAGAAGCCAAGCTCAGCTGACAAACTTTTGATAGGGTTTGAAGCATCATGCAAAGGTGAAAATAAGCCTTCAGATACTTACTACATTCCAAAAACTGTTTTAATCGCTCAAATACTGCATGTAGAAATCCCTAGAAGATGTGAAAACAACATTTTAGAATAGTAGGCACAATTATAACCATATAACACAGGGCTATATTTTCCCAAAGAGAACAAAAAATATTTTATCATCTTGTTAGAGGCAGAAAGCAAACCAAGGAGAAAAGGGGAGCACGGGGCACTGCAGAATCAGCAGAGTAGGTGGGACAGGTAGGATGGAAGTAGATGCAGCTGTTATTTTAATTTAAAATATTTAAAAACTGTAAAATATGCTTAGTATGCTAAAAACAATGACAGTTTCCTTAATTTTTAAGCTATAAATTATGGCAATAATAAGAAAAAATTAAACATGCATTAATATTAATAATTTAAATCTCAACTGGTTAATGCGAAGTTGCCTGCAAATTTTAACAAGTCTATATAGTGACCCCACTGTTCATACCCCTTTTGGATGCTGACTGTCTATTATCTTAAAGACTTTCAGGCATAACAAATGTACTCCCCTGATTCTAAACATGCTTTATCAGTCTTCCAAATTGCACTCTAGGCAGCATCAGCACTTTCCATTTTCATCAGAGAAACTTCATCAAATCATTCCGATTAGCAGCAAGAACTGCCATAGCCTCAGTTCTTAATTCCAGGCATTTAACCACATTATGTTAAAAAAAATGTATTTACAAAAAATAAGCATGTGCGTTGCTTACCATCACCTCTACATTCCGATGAGGCTCCACAAAACCATGGACAGTCAATTTACGAAGCACTGAAAAATGAAACAAAGTTACTGCCTCAAAACAAACAGGTCATTTACCTGTAACTGACATTCATTGGGTGACCATCTGCACATTCACACGGATGGGCTTTGCAGATGCACAGAGCACCAGTTTGAAAACCTCCAGAGCTAACTTTTAGTTTAAATAAAGCTGTGACAGTACACACCAGAGTGTGGCACCATTTCTATCACCTTTTTTCAATAGGAAGATCTCCAAGGTAGGGTCGAGGAGAATACATGCTTGACTATTATAGATGGGGGGGGGGGGAGCAAAGCAAAGTGGTCTTTTATATTCCAGACTGCTGATAGTCAAGACCCAGCTGTTGTCGATGATAGCTTCCGATGTTGACAAAGGGCAATGAAAATGTGGAACAGTTGACAAGGAGGTCAAAATCAAACATCCTGACAGGGGGTTCCAGAACCCTGAGGAATGAACTGAGACCCAAGTAAAGAGCAGGATTTGCTGAGGATAACACAGGATTTATGAGGTGAAGATCAATCCAAGAAGGAGAAAAGTCTACTCTGAAAAGAATCTGAATTGCTGTTTCTGGCCTTGGGTCTTATTAATGGTGGATATACATTAAATGGAGAGAGCAGTAAACTTCTGGCCCGTCTTTTAGCACGTCACCAGTTTCTCTGCATGCTACCCAATTTTCTTTCCTCCTCTTCTGCAAGCACATAGTGGGATTTTGTTTCCCTTTGCCTTGGGAAGTCTCCACCTGGGCGTGGCCCAAGAGAAAGTTATGTTGCTCTTGTTAGGTCTTCCACAGGCTTTCAAATCCTTTTGATGTGGAAGGCATGGAAACTGATACATCCCAGGAATTCTTCTCCATTTGAAATAATGCAAGAAGAATGAGGGCATTGGGTATCTAGCATCCATGAACCCTTGTCCTGAAATCTGAGATTATTTTTTCCCAGTCCAATTTGTGTCAGCTTCCCTGTATATAGTCTCACATCTTCAGTGGGGGAAGAAGGCCTTGCATCACATCAATCGCTGACAGCAAGGAAGAGTCTAAAGCTGGGGTGGCCAAACTGTGGCTCTTCATATGTTCATGGACTACAATTCCCATGAGCCCCTCCCATAGACATCTGGAGAGCTAGTTTGGCTACCACTGGCCTAAAGTGTCATAATTTTCCTCCTTGAAATACAGGAAGAGGAAAAGATATCTCCATCTACTTCTAGGAGGAACTGGGTCTAACACAGACAACAACAGGCACCAATATTAAGTACAGAAGCATATACCATCATTGGTACCAAGGAACATTCTATTGATCCTAAAGGAGAAATAAGCATCAGTGGGCAGGAGCTCACTTCTGATGAGATCAAGAATTAGTGTTGACTGTCACATAATGAAACCTTAGGCCAGCCTTTCTCAAGTTTTTTTTTACCATCGAGAAACCCCTGAAATATTCTTCAGGCTTTAAGAAACCTCAGAAGTGGTACGATCAAGCAGAATACAGTTGGGAAGCATTGCCATGTACATGCGTGCCTGAGCCCCTCCCCTTTCCACCCCCTCCAGGTACATAATTGGCCATTTTAAGAGGAGGGGCAAGTCAGCATGGCCATATATGGTCCTATCACGTAATAAATGTTTTAAAAATTTTGAAAATATATATAAAATTTAACTTCCACCCATTCAGGAAACCCTTCCAGGACCGTCAAGAAATCCTAGGTTTTCATGAAACCCTGGTTGAAAAACCCTAGGTAAATGCTGATCTCAAAGCTTACAGAAGAATGTGGTGAATGATGCCTTTAGGAGGCATTAGTCCTGGTCCTAATTCCTGTGGTGTTGCTTTTCTTACTCCCAGTACTAGGGAACGTAATGCAGAGACATTGGCTCAAAGTGACTCCATGAATGTGGACTGTACTCAGGACACTGAGGGTGATAAAAGTTCACTCCAGGAATCTGATGATGAATGCTTGCAAGATACAGGATATCACTAGCAGCATGAGAAACTAGCCTAGGTGGGCTCAGTGGAGGTGGGTGAAGACTGGAGAATATCCTGTTGGGAGTCTTCCAAATGGCATTAGAAGAATACCTCTCCAAGTTAAACTGATTCTTACTAACTGATGGTGTTTATGGGATGGGGATGATCTTGAATCTTCTCCAAGAAAGGTTCCAGTGGTACTGGGACCCCATCTGCTGAAACACATGGAGAAGCATCTTCCCTGGAGCTGAGAACAAGGCTGGGGAACAAATCTCTGTTAAACTGCCTTAAATTGGTTCTTTTTCCTCCTCAATTCCAGCTGTGCCTGGACTTGACACTTAGCAGTCTGATCTTAGCTAATTCAGTACTGAAGGAGTTGGCATTGAAGTTTCTGGCACAGGACGTTGTGCCAGCAGACAGTTTTCTGTGCCAGTTCACTGACAGTTGCCTCAGAAGCTGAGCTAGCACTTTCCAAGAGAGTGGCTCAGAGCTGGGCAGACTGGGTGTACACTTCAGTCAGCTGGTACAAGTTGCTGTCGTGTACTGTTGTGAAACACAGGTGCAGACACAGGAGACACTGACTGTGGCCATAGAACTTTCCTCCACAGTGCCAACCTTTTAAAAAAGTGTGCTCTGCAGTACAGGTGCCAGGGCTAGATCAAAACAGGGGGGTTATTTTTGGAGACTGTACCAATAACTGCTGGGGTGGGGGAAAGAAAGTGGGCAGACATCAGTCTTCCCTCTCGGGCATGCACAACTTTCATTGTACCTCTGAGGCAAGAGGATTGTTGTGCACAAAATCCAGTTTTAGAAATGTCCAAATCAAAGCTCTGCTAAATCCAACAGTGGGATGTACCAGACCATGAAGAAAAAGACCATTGAGCATATATAGAAGGTACTGAATATTATCCAACATAATGATACATTTTTGCTTCTTGAAACAGTGAATATACTTGAAGTTTGACTTGAAGTTTGACTTCTCACTAGCCTGGGAAGATTTTAGCATTTTAGTCATAAGAAATAAAGCTACTTGCAAAACAAAAAGAATATAACATAAATTTCACTGAAGGCCATCAATGTTTTCAAAGGACAACAGGTTCTACTTTTTCTTCCATATATTCACAAATACAATATTTAAATATTTTTTACCACCAACTGAGGTGCCTAACCAAACGCATGGACAATTTAGAGCAAAGTATGCAGAAGAGACAGCATCAAGAAGAAGAAGAAGAAGAGTTGGTTCTTATATACCGCTTTTCCCTACCTGAAGGAGGTTCAAAGCGGCTTACAGTCGCCTTCCCATTTCTCTCCCCACAACAGACACCCTGTGGGGTGGGTGAGGCTGAGAGAGCGCTGATATCACTGCCCAGTCAGAACAGTTTTATCAGTGCTGTGGCAAGCCCAAGATCACCCAGCTGCATGTGGGGGAGCACAGCTGCATGTGGGGGAGCGCAGAATCGAACCTGGCATGCCAGATTAGAAGTCCGCACTCCTAACCACTACACCAAACCGGCTCTCAAAATTTGTGGTCATTTTTTGCATATTGCAAAAAAAAAAAATCCCAATATACTGAAATATTTTATATTTGAAGACTGCATGAGCTGTCTTAAACACCACAGGAGAAAGTCAGGATATACAGATGTATATAAGATGCAAAAGCATTTTTAAATTTTGCCTTCAACAAGGGTAGTCCTCCGGCTACATTACAGACATTGAACTGTCCTGCTCCTCATTTTAATTCGAAACACATGTCTCCAATAATCAGACTGCACTAGCCCAGCAGCCCAGTTATGCACAATGTATTCTTAATAAAGAATGAGCTGTCAAACTAATCCCACACATAGCGTGAAGAATTTATTAGCAGATGAAGAAGTTGCAGTTTGCACTTAATGCTGGGAAGTAAGAAGGCCAGAGTACTATGATTAATTTGTTTCTCTGCCAACTTTATGGGGCAAATAATACAAGAGAAGTATGGTCGAGTGGAGTGAATACCTTCAGAATTGGCCAAAGGAGATTACAGATATTTGGCTACAAGGCTCGCTGGGTAACCTTGGACCAGTCAGTAACTCACAAGGGATTATTGATGAAAAAACTGAAAAGCCCATCTCATTTAACAACTGAAGGGGAAAATCCATACACACTAAAAGCCCTAGACATATTTATAGGCAATCCATAGCATGATATACCCCAAAAATAGATAAACGGATTAGGCTGCTACACCTTGCGTGGAGCATATTTCCAGAGCCAAACATGAATGGATGAATTTTGCAATCCACTACATCAGTACTTATAAAAACAGTCTACACGGTAATATTTGAAATCACTGGATAAATCTATATTTTGAGACTCTATAGTAAGTAAAAGCTCTGGCTGCCAAAAAGAAGGCATTGCAATTTTGTATTTTTTTTAATTAGCAAGCAAACTGTGCATGTAAAACGAAAGATGTTCTTGTGGATTCTAAGGAGTGTACATTGAACTCTCTAAAGAGGCAGGCTGCTTTAATCCCGAGCAGAAATACGCAAATGCCACTTGACTGTATATATTTACAGTGCTACACCATCTTACACATTTCATTAATTACCTTTCAATGATAATAATGTTCTTTCTAATGAATTACTAATAGCAGCTTCATCTGTAGTACAAATCTGTTGGAGGAAGGTATCTGTATGGTGATTCCATAAGGAACAGGTAAAGCTGTAAATTCCAGAGGCTAGCTGCAATTAAAAAAACAGAAATAATCATTCCACATAATAAAGTCTGTTACATATGCGCCGATGCACTTGCTACTTGATTGGCCCTCTGGGATGTCACTCAAGCCCTGGAGAACCGATCAGGTACGGGACACCCCGCTCCCAACCCCTTCCTCCTCCCTGATTGTCCCCAGGAAGACCAATCACATAGGAGATGCCCCATCACCTGACAGCCTCCCTCCACCTCTATCCACCAGCAGGAAGAGCTGGCAGTCATGTGAGCCAGCCAAGCAGAGTGGCTAGGATAGAGAAGCTGGGCTGCAGACCAGGAAGGCCAATGCAGCCTCAAAAGATGCTCCCACACTGGGAAGGCCCACCCCCCCCCCATCCCAAAGTCCCCAGAAATGCTTTCTCCCAGTCAGACCAGGCCTGTTGCGGCCTGGGCAACATCCACCCAAGTCAGGGAGGAGGAGCCAGGGAGGCACCACCAATGCTCACCCCTGCCACAAACAGCCCCACTGCAGCCTCGCCAGGCCTCAGCGGCACCCACTCAAGTCAGGGTGGGGGTTAGAGCCTGTTGCCCTTTTTCCACAATGAGCTGTTTTGCTAGTTCACTCATAAAGCTTGTGTTAAAGATAAAACAAGTGTCAAAAGAAGCATGTTAAGCAGTACTGGGTAAGGGGAGTTTTTCTTCAAGTCTACCTTTTGAATCACAAAATTAGCTTCACGTTTTTTGGAACCTAAGGAGTATATTTTTATAACCATATGTGAAGTTACTATGTGAGGGAGGCACTACCCACATAAAAGCAGAGGATTGGCTACTACGGCTAACTTGCAACTTGTTTTTTGAATCCAAGTAGGCTCTAAGAATAAAAAACTGTTCCTTTTGCCACATGGCTGTCTCGGAAACTGAATTTCAAATCCTGTTTAAGACTGGCAAAAAGCAACCTATTCAAATGGAAAAAAGTAATTTAATTTACTAAGTAACAACCACTTAGTAACAAGCCAAGGCTTTTGCTCTATTTCATGGGAATGTTCTTGATAGGATGTCCTTTCATGGCTTGCATTTACATTAGACTGCAGTTTAGAATGAATTACATTTATAGCTGTGTTACTAACCCCAATTTTATCATTGGTTCCTTGGCATACACTGCACATTTAGGAGGAAAAGAGAATTCTATCTAATGTAAGCAATGAGAGTTCCTAAAATACAGCTTAACATTTCAGTTAACCAATTTTAATGTGAGCCTGGGGCACTGAAGAATCTCTACCACAGATTTGTTATCAGGCCACTGGATTTAAGATCTTTCTCTCAACTCATTCACCCTTTCCACAAAAGTCTCATTTAAGGATTACACTTACACCAGCATTAGCCTTGGTTTAAACTAACCAGGCTTTCATCATTATCAGGATTTGACAACGGACTGCAAATCTGATTCCATGTGGGCTCTCTTCCAATATCCAATTCATAGCAATAAGGGATAGTGGACCATTGCTGAGAACCATTTTACAATCATCTAGAAATGTTTGTTTGGTTCTCAAATTAAGCAAGAAGAAAAACTGAATTGTAAAACTATTATGATTCCAACACATCTAGCCTGACACTGAAAACAAACCTGTCTTATCCATAACGTAATTACATAAATCATTAGCAGGCATGAAGACTGAACTGTATATTTTGCAGAACAATCTTGTGCAAAGTTACTCCATTATGACTCTACTCAAATCAATAGGTTTAAACTGTTGTAAGTCAGCACAGGACTACACCACGGTTTGTTATCACATGTACAGCTCACACTGTAATATGCACAGGACTGAAGTTGAATGCTGTAAGGTCAGGGCCAAACTATACGAATAATCAGCATGGAAATTTGCAGTAGAACACCAGCCGCAAGTTCCCTGTGGGAACTCAACTCACAAACACTGTAGGAACCTAATTCAGATCAGGACCACAACTGGGGGTTGGGGGGGGGGGGGGGAGGCTCCTGTCTGCACCTGAAGCCACTTCACACCCCCACACCATGATCCTAAATTGAAAATATGTCCCTGTAGGCTTCTAAATGCAATTCCCACAAGGAACTAGCAACTAGTTTCCTGCTGGAAGCTGCCATGGTGATTACATGGTGGATGTAACATCTAGGGGCCAGTACAGTACAGTAGTTAAGAGTGTTGGATTAGGATTGAGGAGACCCAGGTTTGAATCCCAGCTCTGCCATGTCAACTTGCTGGGTGACAGTAGCCCAGTCCCAGACACTCAGCCGAACCTACTTCCTATGATTGGAGCAAATAAGGACAGAGAGAAAAATTGATGCAAGCTACTTTTGAGTTCCCACTGAGAAGAAAGGCAAGGCATAAATGAATAAATGACTTGGAACTCAACCAATATGCCACACTGTGAAATGCACAGCAGTGATTAATAAAATGACACAAGTACTGCATAGTGTTCGCAGACAACTTAAAAGCTGTTCCAGGTATGAAAACCTTACCAGACTGTGTGTTGAAATTATTTAGATGACAGATACAAAGCTAAGCAAAATGTAAACTAATTAAACCTTTCCCCCCAAAAAAAGCATGCAGGAGAAGCAGATGGCTGTTAATTTGCAAATATTATGCAAGTATTTCTCAGACATAATCCCATTTATGTCTTAACACACAATTATGTTTTCTGGGAAATATATAAATGTCATCCATTCCCCCCCCCAAAAAAGCTTGTGTGTTATGTATCTAAGCCCCCATACCCACCGCACCATGACCATGTACGCAAAACCCCATCTGCTGTCCTATACGTTATGCTCCAGACTACACAACTTATTTGTACTGAAAAACTGTGCCTGGCCCAAAGTCCCCTAGCAGGCTTCATGTGGAGGAGTGGGGAATCAAACCTGGTCCTCCAGAGTCCGCCCCTCTTAAGCACATGCTCGCTCTCAGGAGGATGGGGCACCCTAACCCATGGTTAAGAGATCAGGAAATATTGCAATTGTTCTGGGTCACAGTCCCTCTGCATACTGATCCTGCATTGCAAAGGAGTGCAATCACCAAACATTCTATCAATCAAGCATTTCAATCACAGTAAAGGCTACATAAAAATGCTCTCAAAAAGAAACCTCACTAGAACAGAGGCAGTGGTAGAGAACCCGCTCTAAATGGTGGAGAACAGAAATACCCAAATTTCACACCTTGACACACTAAATTAATTTCGTATAAATGGTGTGTTACTGAAAGCGATACTTACGTCATAGAAAAGTTTTCGGTCTGCAGCAAGCCGTTTTGATGCCAAAGTCTTTGTAACATGATAGAAAGTAAGCAAAGCTCTGTGTTGCCGAAGATCATCCTGAATTTTAACAGATTCTACAAGGGTGGGAATTAGTTCTGGCCACTGCCTAGGGCAATCCAGCCGAGCGACTTTAGCTATCAGGACAGAAATCTGTGTTGCGATCTATAAAGGTAATCAAAGGTAAGACCCAGAGTTTAGACAGCAGGCATATATTACAACAGGGGGTAGTCAACCTGTGGTCCTCCAGATGTTCATGGACTACGATTCCCATGAGCCCCTGCCAGCAAACGCTGGCAGGGGCTCATGGGAATTGTAGTCCATGGACATCTGGAGGACCACAGGTTGACTACCCCTGTATTACAAGGTCATGCTCATAATCTAAAACACAGTTTACAAGAATCAAACCCACTGATTTCAGTTTTAACAGCCTCTCTGGTCTACTAACATCCTAACAAAGTTAAGCAGTTGAATTCATTCAAAAAATTTAAATACTGGGTTAAAATACACTTTTATACAGCACCAAACTCTCTACTCTATAACCTGTTAGGCAACCCCTATTTTTTGGAAGTTACAAATAAGACGATATTAGGGAAACTGCAGCGCACTGGCCAGATATCCATCTACTAGTTGCCCAAGATGAGAAAGCAATCACGAGCCAAATAAAACACAGAATATAAATATACAGACGCACGGCTGGCAGTCAACTGTGGTGGGATGAGAGATGGTTTTTTACTGCTATGATCTATATTTTTACCATCATGATTTACATATTGTTGTATATAGTTTTAGTGGGGTTTCATTGTAATTGGGGACCAATGCTTGTAATCAGCCATGAGCCGGATTACAGGAAATCCTGTATTTTCCTGCCGGTGGCAGGAAATAAATCAATAGATAGTTACTGAGTCCAATAGACATTGAAGTCAATGGGCTTAGAAGGTTGTAACTCTGCTTTAAAAATGTACGCCTAGCGATTTATCATCTTAAGTATGCACCCTGACCACATTCTCAAATATTGTCATGAATTTGGTACTGTAGTCTGAGTTTTCCTTGCAAATCCGCACAGATTTTTCTTGCATGAAAGTCTATCGAAAATTTAAGAAAGGAAAAGTGAAAAGCAATTTGCTTAAAGAATCTCCAGGATGTGTAGTTACTGCAGGTGCACGTGAGCTATCATCATCATCATGAATATTTTGCTTACATGAGCAACCATAAAATATTTTTTCAAATGTATAATCTTTTTCCAAAAATAAAATCCATTCCATTCTAAATTTAAGGAAATTAAAAATATGCACTCTTTAGAAGATAATTATTAACCTGTATCACTACTAACCTGATTTACTGGTTCGTTGAAGTTTGCAATAAGCCCTGCACGCAATGTAGATTTTTCCTCTTCAGAAAGAGAACTGGTTAAAACACAGACATACATTAATGAGTAAAGATGATCAAAAATATACAAGAGCACAAACTTCTCATTTCCTAAACACTAAATACCTGAGAGCTTGGCAAGGCCTATTTCCTGGCAACATTCATAGAATCAAAGAATCACAGAATCATAGAGTTGGAAGGGGCCACACAGGCCATCTAGTCCAACCACCTGCTCAACGCAGGATCAGCCCAAAGCATCCTAAAGCATCCAAGAAAAGTGTGTATCCAACCTTTGCTTGAAGACTGCCAGTGAGGGGGAGCTCACCACCTCCTTAGGCAGCCTATTCCATTGCTGAACTACCCTGACTGTGAAAAATTCAACTAGAGGGCAAATCACACTGGCGACAGTAAAATGATGATATACTCCTATTCAGGTTTACTCAGAAATAGCTCCCATTTTAGTCACTGCAGCTTACTCTTGAGAGAAAGTTCTTATGATTCGAACCACAAACTCAGACCAACAAACTAAACCATTTTTCCCCTTAGCATATTTTATAACATGTACATATTACCATCATTTTGTAAACTTAGCCCTTTCAGGAAATGACTGAAACCCACTAAACCAAGTTGTGATGCTACTGTTATATATAATGGCTTATACTGAACTTGGCCCAACCTGTGCTCAAATCCCCACTCAGCAACACAAGTTCACTGAGTGACATTGGATTAGTTGCTTTCTCTCAACTTACCCAGCTTCCCAGATTCACAAGGTGACCAAATGGGGTAAGTACCATGTCATCTGGGATAATAGCACGTTAGAAATGTGACCAAGAAAAGTGTGCCTGCTTTACTTGGCTGCTACATAATGACTCAACAAGCAAATGTTAAATCTGACTCAGTCGTAAGGTTAGCAGCATAAACTCTGGGAATTAAGTGCAGAAACTTTGGAAACAGCTGTGTGATGTGTGGGGAGGTTATACACTAAAAGAATGTTTGAGGTTGAGTTTGCATTGTATATTTATGATCAGGGGTAGTCAAACTTCGGCCCTCCAGATGTACATGGACTACAATTCCCATGAACCCCTGCCCCTGTTTATGACTGTAAAGAAAAATCTGGCCAAGAAGTTTTACAAGAATACATAAGAGCAGCAAAATCAATAAAAAGTTTATTTGTTCTAAGGGTACAGATTAGAGTGTGACCCTACATGCTTCTCTTCCGGGTGACAGCTGTGCCCAGCAAACCCTGCATGGGAGTTTTAAAAGCAGCTAGCAGGACATGATGAAAAATGGTAAAAAGACCAAATCAAAGATGAATACATATGATTGCAAAAACATTCTAGAAAGGACAATTTAGATGTAAGAAACTGAAGACTTTTGGAAGCCATTCCTGTTATGCAATACTGACACCTTCTGGATGGTGAAAGTAATCACACCTTTCCTCCCACACAATTGCAGGTTTAGGAAACAGTCTATGATTCAGAAACTTCTCTTTAGCACTGAATGTTAATAATGAGTTGCTCCATTTAAGGATATTAATTATTTATGTTCATCATTACTTTATCCACTTAACCACTTGAAATGAGCTATGTAAACATTAACTATTATTAATAAACATGTGAACCAATAAAGCTGCAGACAAGTAAAAGACACATTTGAATCAATGAACTTTCAAAAAGACTCACTGAGTTCCTTTCAGCTGGTTGTTGTATTGACTACACAGGCATTTTAGAAAGATGCATGACATTGCAATATATAGTGTCAAAACATCTGGATTTCCTGACACGTAATGGGGAAAAGTTATCTTAAAGGAACTCTAAAGGAACATGAAGGCAACCTGCAAGAACTTGTCAGTGGGGGAACAGGCCTTCCATTGCCTCCCCCTGCTGGCCCTTCCTCCCCCTTGTTCTAATGGAGGAGAGTTGGGTATACATTTAGCCCCAAGTCTCCACTAATGAGCTGTTTTTTTGGGAGGGAGGAGTTAAGAGCTGAAGGCTGGGCCTACAAGCAGCTGCATGGTGGGGAAGAAGAAAGATGTCTAGTAGCAGAAAGCACACACAATTGTTTTTCTGCTCTAAGCCTCCTTCCCTCACACACGCACACAAATCACTGCCATTAATTTCGTGGGAGGGCACCTCTTCTACTGGATTCCTTGGTGCTTCCTTGTCTGTCTTCTTTCGTTTCAGCAACAGCAACGGCTGCCTTTGTCACTGCCTTCTTATCACCCTCCTGGCAACTGTTGCCAATCTTTTACCCCTCCGACTCTGGCATTGTTCCGAAGATAGCAACTGTAATATGTAGGCCAGGGGTAATCAAACTGCGGCCCTCCAGATGTCCATGGACTACAATTCCCATGAGCTCCTGCTGGCAGGGGCTCATGGGAATTGTAGTCCATGGACATCTGGAGGGCCGCAGTTTGACTTCCGCTGATGTAGAGAGTCACCGATTAGCTCTCTACTTCACAAAGCGCATACCTGTGCCACGATTTTGCCATGTCTGTCTGAGAGCCAAGCCAAATGTGACTTTAAATAGCTGGCACATGGGGGCCTTCTTTTGATCAGCACAAGGGGTGTTGAGATTTTAAGGCCCCTCCCTGCTATTTTCCTGACATTAAGGGGCCCTACTGAACTACCCTTTATTGTTATATTTTCCCAGCTGCACAAATGCTATTCCTGCAGGTTGTTTCAGGTAGAAGTAAAGCAATGTTTCTGGGTAGGAAAGACTTACCCTTCCTTCCCTGTGCCACGGTTCTAACCTGTACAACTGGGTGAGAGATGTGGGGGAAACTTCCGCCAGTGGTGGGATGCAGTGGGAGTGTGTGCTACCTTAATCATTAGTCACTGTTATGAACTAGGTTATTCTTGTGTAACAGAATGTCTATTACATGGATCAGTGACAATTTATTTAGTTTTCCTGTTTACCTTCATACCTTTATGTGTCATTCTCCATAATTTTCTTACAGCTTAAAGGTGGCAGATTCATAGGATAAAATTAATACTTTACAGATAGCCTTAAGCCTGTAAAACACTCTGCTGTAAACAGGAGATAGGAAATTCCTTCCTTACTGTGGTGCCACTCGTCTCCAATACCGGTCAATGCCATTTTTGAAATAAAGCACTGCTAACCACCGCACGTTCACATCCAAGGCATGATTTGTGAAAATAGTCTGTAAGGAAAGTACAGAGTTCAACAAACTTCTTTATCTCTCTATGTAGATATACAGAGCCACCACATCACTTGTAGATATCGCGTGCTAACAGTGAAAAATGGCACAAGGGAGATTTTTAAAAATGAAATCATTCTTAGTTGGATTTAATAGGAATAAATACAGCTTTAAGAAAATCAAAATATGGAGCCGTTGTGCCTTTTACATCATAAGAATCCCCAGTCTGCTCTTTTTCTGTAACATCCAAAAGGGCTTTATGTGCGGGAATTTTCATCAGCTGGAATATGCTCCCACCTTTGGTGGAGAGAGTCCCACAAATGGTGGGAGAGCAGAGGGGAAAGCTGTTGCTCCACTCAATATGTAGCTGCACCAGTATTCCCCACCAGGAATATAATGAGTACCACATTTTTCTGTTGTCCTCAACTTTATAGACATCAGAGTGTTCTGGACAGTGCTGTGGAACATTTTGATGAATGGTGAGCTTCTACACCAGGGATTCTCAACCAGGGTTCGGTGAGAACTCCCCAAGCATTACAAGGCCTTCCCTAGAAGTTTGGATGGGCACTGACATCACTAGATGTCATCAATGGAGTTTCCCCTATTGCTCTACAGGCTATTCTTTTTTTTTCCCACAATGGAAATGGTAAATGGTCAAGTGATTGTTTGGCTGCTCCTGCATCTTACTTCCATGCCTCCTTCTCTGAAGGGGCATGTCACGACTTCAGGGGTTCCTTGAAGCCTGGAAAATATGTCAGGGGTTCCTCCACAGTTAAAAGACTGAAAAGGCTGTTCTGTATTTTCAATGGGAGAGGCTTGGCTTTATAGCTTCTTCATCTTCTGGAACCTCTGGGGCATCTTGGAATCTATATTTCAACCATCATCATGTCATCTAATGCAGTCGGCAACAATTTTGGATCTCCGGTTTGAGAAATCTACAAGCGGCTGGCTCTTTCAACACAGCCTAAAATAGCTTTTCCTTTCTTCTCCCCCCCCCACCCTCATTTTAGTACATTCCACATAATACGACTGCTGCAAGGATAAAAGGGGGTGGGGGGGAACCATGTAACATCCTAAATTCTAAAACTAGATTATCCGGATAAACTGCATGTCTGAACCCGTAGTGTAATTAACAGCAACTTGTGATGGGGTATGGATTTATGCACACGGCCTGCATATTGAAAGAAGTATATCAATAAACCAGTAAGCTCTGTTAAATGAATCCAGATGCACAGTGGCAGTGCTTGTAAGACTTTGATCAATGTCCTAGGGTGAGCTATCAAGAGAACATACCTTCTTTTTCAATAACTGCAAAGTGAAAGCTATACTTCTATGTAGGAAATCATGATCCATATTATATCTGATTTACACTATCTCCTAGGTAGCTTTTTCTCCCCCTCCCATTATATCTTTTCATTCTCACAATGCTCAATAATTTGAAGAAACCAAGCCTGGTGTTATCACTGTCACCCAGTCTCTCAGCCTGCCAATGGAAAATTAATTCAGTTAAGAACAGTGAAAGGTCTGGCATTAGTATTTGCTTATGCCAGGGGTAGTCAAACTGCGGCCCTCCAGATGTCCATGGACCACAATTCCCAGAAGCCCCTGCCAGCAAATGCTGGGGCCGCAGTTTGCCTACCCCTGGCTTATGCTATACAGACGATGGATGGCATGTATTATTCTAATTTTTATCCTTTATAGAAATTAATACTATATTGATATTACATGTCATCACTCTAAGCACATCAATAAAACATCTACTGAAACTCCTTTTCATTACAGAGTGCGGTCCGCGTCATTCAATTAAATGAATTGGCATAAACAGCCCTTGGGGCCGTTCTTCTTAATTGGAATAGCTAGAAATACATTTCCAGTTCTTAGGATCTAAACTAAACAGACTCCAACTTTGTTATTTAATTCCAATTAAAATCCATTTCCTTCCTTTAAATTACTATGGCAAGGATCAAAGAGAAAAAGAAAAGGATATCCCCGGATCTAAGCTTTCTGCAGGTCTTTTGAAACATGAAATAACATTTAAACATTTAGGGAAGATGATGCAGCACATTGCATTGGCCCTTCTGAACTGTTGCAGAGCTTGTTTCAAGTGTGTCAAGACAACTCACACAACCCGTTCTTCCTACATCTGTACTAGCACAGCTGGTGACTATGATGAAACAGGCATGTTGTGAGTTTCAAAGGGAACTGATAATATACTGTTTTCAGACTGAACATAGGCAATTTTCAATTCCCCTATCAGAGAATGAATGCCAATGAAACTGGCACAGGTACAAACCCTTGGACTTCCTGGTCCCATTTCCACTCTTCACTTCCACTATTCAAAGAGTCTAAGCCAGGCTTTCTCAACAGGGGTTCCATGAAACCCTGGGGTTTCTTGGTGGCTCTGGAAGGGTTCCTCAAATGGGTGAAAGTTATTTTCTTTAAGATTGTTAAACATATATCGGGTGACATGATCATATACGTACACAGCTGTGCTTCCCAATCATGTTTTGCATGATCACACACTTCTGAGGTTTCTCAGAGCCTGAAGAATGTTTCAGGTGATTCTCAACAGTAAAAAAGTTGAGAAAGGCTGGTCTAAAGTGGATAAGAACTAGTCAGAGGACAAGGAAAAGAGATGTTGCCCAACAGATCAGAAGAGAGGAAGAACATGAAAGCACCAGTCTGCCCTGCTCATTCCATCAACAACTCAGACCTTACAAGAACAGAGAAAGCTTTTCTAACCCTAGCCTTTCAATACATAGGCATTATCACAGTGTATCTAGAACAAAGCAATGGCTGCAGTTCAACATGCATATCTGTTTAGTGATGAACAGCTGTCCTTTAAGAGAATCTTTCCAAAAATTATATATGGTTAAGGATTCCATCTCAGTTCTAGTTAAGACAAGTCACTTCCATACCAATCCTAGTGATTCCGGAAACCTAAAAGTGAAAGTCAGCTCAGCAAAACATTTAATTTATCCCTTTAGAGAGAGCTCCCCAAACTTCACATTGAAAGGGATTTTGCCCTATTACAGGAATGAGGCATTTAGTCCAATCAGTTAATATGCATTTCCAAATCTACTGGTTACAAAAATAAAATGCAAGAAAACATGACATTTACATTTCTAAATCACTATGAATAAGAGAATCACTGCAACAGACAACATATTCCTCTCTGATTATGCATTTACTCAAGAATACCTGCTCAAGCTTTGTTGAAAAGTGCTACGACAGATCATAAAATTGTATTTTCAGTATCAAGGGAGATAATCTTTGTCTTTTTAGAAAATCCATTCACAGAAGTGAGCAATTAGTACGTTACAGTTCATTCTAGAAAGATAATGGATAGGGAAAAAAAGTACTGCTTAAAAGACTTGAGAAAAACAACTGCATTTCCCTGCAGCAGCTTACCAACAATACTGAATAGAAACCTGGTTGTGTCTCCCACTGTTTCAGTTGTTCCTCAGCTGGTTTCAGCACAGCAGTATCTTGACTGGTGGCTTGAGTCAAGACCTGAAGTACAATGCTACTGGCACTATTGAGATCCATGAAAATCTAACAAAGATAATCGCAGAGAAAAGTATTAATGTAAAGATATACATTACATAGGCTAGCCTATAAGACACTCCTGCTAGCAACTTTGGCAATTTAAAGTCAGGACACTGGAGCGCTCAAGTGATTTCTACTGCAGAACGCAGCAGCGGGGGAAAGTGCTTAGTCATAATAATAAACAGGTCATACATTATTGTCTGTTTGATCAAAATGACAACAAGTCACAGGAAGGCTGATGAACAAAAGGCTATGCAAGAAGTTGCCAAGAACTAAACTTCTCTAGATAGAGAACCTGGTGTCAGAACTGTCATCATACAAAAATACATTCCACTCTGTATATCGCTGCACACCTCCTGCCATCATTGACAAGTTTGTGGGAGACATTAATCCAAAAACAGTCATAATGTAATAGGGTAACTGACCTCAGGGTGAGGCCTGCAGTTCTCTCAAAATTACAATTAATGTCCAGATAAATGAGTTCCCCTACAGAAGAGGGCAGGATCTATCACATCAGATCCCCCCCACACACACACACACACATAGCTCTTTCATTTCCCCAAGCTCCAGCCTGCTCAGGCACTGCTCCCAATCTCTAGGAATTTCCCAAACTGGAGTTCATAACCCTGCTTTCAGTAGGCAAAATTAAACCTACATATTTATAAATATCAGTCAGGCAAAGAACTATTCACCCACTCACAGCAACAATTATAATAACTTCCTGGCAACTATGGCAGGAATGTTTCAAAAAGAATTGGCTCTTCTTCTTTCAGGTAAAAGGTAAAGGTAAAGGTATCCCCTGTGCAAGCACCGAGTCATGTCTGACCCTTGGGGTGACGCCCTCTAGCGTTTTCATGGCAGACTCAATACGCGGTGGTTTGCCAGTGCCTTCCCCAGTCATGACCGTTTACCCCTCAGCAGCAAGCTGGGTACTCATTTTACCGACCTCGGAAGGATGGAAGGCTGAGTCAACCTTGAGCCGGCTGCTGGGATCGAACTCCCAACCTCATGAGCAAAGCTTTCAGGCGGCTGCCTTACCACTCTGCGCCACAAGAGGCTCTTTCAGGAAGCTAGTGCAAAATGACTAAACTGGTATTTGTGGGCAAGCAAAACCAATACAAATTTTATGAAGGTCACTTTTGCGGATTGTCTGCAGACAAACTGGCCTTGATGATTTAATAGCACAATAATCTATGGCTGAGACTGGGGTCAGCGAATCAGGGACACTGGAAGTTACATCGCTCCCCTCCATCTTCTTTGTATTGATAGTGGGGGAGGGAGAGGGATGGGATTCTTTTCTTTTTGCCGTCATGTTGGTATTTTTAATGTCTTTTAATGGTGAGACTATTGTGACCTGCCTCGAGCCTACAGGGAGAGGCGGGAAATAAACCTAATAATAGTAATAAGAGTAATAGTAATAGTAATAATAATAACAATAACAATAATAACAATAAAATCTATACTATTTAAGTACTACTAATAAATGAAACTACAGCATGTGGACTTTGGAGAAGAATATAATAATCAAAATGAATGAATAGCCCCTGTTTCAACCACAAACAACATAGGCCAATGTAAGGGATTTTACATATATCCTGTTTTTGTTTTCCAGTTCCAATTGTTCAAAGGAATATATTCCTTTTATATAATTTCTCCACAGATTTTATCCGTGTTTAAAATCTGGACTGTGGGATTTTAGCATTAGACCCAGAGAAGTGAGAATTTTCCAGGCATATTTGTATTCATTAGACATCTGCTCCAGTGTACAAGAAGTAGTTTGGAAGAACAGAGAATTCTAATTAGTTATTTTCCACAAAGCAAATTTGTTCTCTAAAGTTTTCCCTTTTAAGTTTGAATTATAATGACCATGTTCTCTGATTAGAAAAACAAAACCAACACAATAAAAGCCCAATGTTTCATTAGCATGATTGCTGAAATACGACTTTGTCAAATTAAAGAGAAGGTAATTTTAGCGTAATTAGAAATATAATTAGGAAGTAAACAAACCTGCTTTATCAAGCTTGCAATGTACATAATAGGAAAAATTTTCAATATATACAATAACAGGAAAAAAATGTGCAGGTTATCTCAAATGTAGAAGAAGAAGATTTGGCTCCTATATGCTGCTTTTCTCTACCAGGAGGAGTCTCAAAGTGGCTTACAATCCCCTTCCCTTTCCTCTCCCCACAACAGACACCCTGTGAGGTGGGTGAGGCTGAGAGAGCCCTGATATTACTGCTCAGTCAGAACAGCTTTATCAGTGTTGTGAGGAGCCCAAGGTCACCCAGCTGGCTGCATGTGGAGGAACAGGGAATTAAACCCAGCTCACCAGATTAGAAGTCCACACTCCTAACCCACTACACCAAACTGGCTCTAGAGATTCATTTCTGTAAACATTAAGCTTCTAAAGGAGTTAAAATTTTATAACATAATCTGTCTTTAACCATCATATTCATATAAATTCGTATTTTATCATCTATTTTTACTCTCTTTGATGGTATGAAGGGCTGGAAGCAAAACTGTGCCGAAGGGAACTAACCTACAACATAAACCTACCCATTGTGGCTTTATGACTTTACACTTTGCTCATCACTTAAATTTATCTCAATAGCTGTTAGCACAGTAACTATCAAATAATGCTTTGGCTTTTGGCCTATAATGGATCATCTGGTGTCTGAGGGATACCAAGTAGACTACTGGCCTTTGTAATTCCAGTGGAAAGACACAATTTGTTTTAGGGGCTTTTTTCCTACTCAGAGGAACTGAGGAGCATTTCGATATCAAAGATACTAATATAAATCTTTTTGCCACTGGCAATGAGCACAGAGATGGTGGCAAGAAACGACCTTTATTACCATGACCTTAAACATATTTTCTCTTTTTTTTTTACAATTTTGTAACACAGCTTGATAAAGAGTCCTGGGGAACTTGAAAGGTTGTACACTTTGTCACTGTAATAAAAAGTGTTACTTAGATTATGATTTCTTTTTCCTTGATTTTGGACCAGTATGACTGTAAAGAACTTTTGTCACAGTCTCCTCCTCTTCCAAATTCCTTTTACTGGTAATCACAATTGTCTGTAACATCTACTAAACTATAATTACAGTATTTGCTGGGGTATAAGACTACTTTTCCCCCCTGAAAAACATGCCTCCAAGTGGGGGGGTCGTCCTATACGCCGGGTGCACTTCAGTTGGGATGGACATAGCTGCCCATAGTGGCTGATAGTACTGTAATGTAATGTAACAAACTCTATATTTTGAATGGAAATGTTGGGGTTCGTCTTATACGCCCAGTCGTCTTATACGCCGGCAAATACGGTAATGCTTTCGTTTCAAATCAAAACACTTGACCAAACAACAAATATATTTGCTGGCATGGGGACCAAATGTACTCCAAAGCTGGCTACAGGCATAAAATGTTTGAAGAATGTATTCAATTAATCCTTATTAGGTGTTTTACTTTATCAATATCAGTAAAGAAACATAAAAACTGCAAGGCCCGGCTGGTCCAAAGCTCTAGGCTGGGCTGTCATCAGTATGCTAATGACACCCAGCTCTTTCTCCTCACAGACTGCCACCTGGACTCCTCTCCCACCCCCACCCAAAAAAAAACATTTGCCAGTTGATTGGAAATTGTTACTGGATGTCTCAAGCAGAGTTGCCTGAAACTCAACTCCTCCAAGATGGAGGTCCTATGGCTGGGAAGGAAATGGGCAGACTAGGAAGCACAGCTGCCTGAGCTGGCCAGGGTGCAATTTAACACCTCACCCTGCGCCAGGAATTTGGGAGTGATCTCTGATGCTTCCATTACTATGGAGGCACAAGTCAAAAGAGTACCTGGCATTTTTTCCATCTTCGCCAGGCAAAGCTACTAGCGCCCTATCTATCCCCCAAACACCTGGCCACAGTGATCCATGTGACTGTCACATGCAGGACTGATTTCTGTAACTCAGTCTACATGGGCCTGCCCTTGACCTTGATCAGGAAATTGCAGCTGGTGAAAAATGCAGACGTGAAGGTCCTCACAGGAATACCTTGGAAGGCCCATATCTAGGTTGTGCTGAGGCAGCTGTATTAGCTGCCAGTTGCGGTCCAGATCAGGTTCAAGGTTCTGGCATTAACCTTCACGGTCTGGGACCCACATATCTGAGAGACCATCTATCACCTTATGCTCCCCGCAGGGCCTTGAGCTCTGCAGGTACAAATCTGTTGGTGGTTCCGGTCCCACAGAAAGTTTGCCTGGCCTCAACCAGGGCCAGGGCCTTTTCAGTCCTGGTCCCAATCTGGTGGAATGAGCTCCCAGAAGGCCTGAGGAGCCTGCCGGAGCATGGTTCTGCAGGGCCTGCAAGACAGAGCTCTTCCGCCAGGTCCTTGGTTGAGACCAGGGTGCGGAAGATGTCAGGGCCCCTCTACATCCAAGAATATACATAAGAACAACGATACTCTGTTAAATCTGCATCCTGGGAGTTTGACCCTGAGAGGCTGGGGCGGGGGGATGGGGGGATGATGTTGAATTTTTATATATCAATTTATTCTCGGCCTCAGATCATGTTCTGGTTTTGATGTTGTAACCCGCCATGAGATCACTTGTTTGATAGTGGCGAGTAATAAATCAAACAAATAAAAAAATAAGCAAATATGTTAATTTCACCTTATGTGTCAAATTTCAGTTTCCCTTTCAATGTAATTGAGGGGGGATGACAACAGAATATACACGGCAATTGGGGAATAAAATACTATGGGGTAACTGATTTTATTGATATTGAAAATACACAGATCTGTAGAAAATTGAAAACAAAGTTTTAACCCCCCAAAATTCCCATTCACTAGGAGAATTAGACACATCTTTCAAGGCAAAGGTATTTCAATCAACAGACAACAGTTTGGAAGAAACCCTTCCAAAGCATACCCCCAAACTCCTTCTGATGCAAAGGCTAAGTATTCTTTGCAGTGCTGGGGAGAATAACACACATGTACTGCAAAGAGAAGTGCACATGCACTTATCTTCCTAAAATGCTACCAATATGAATCTTCAAGAGGCTGGATAGGAAATATTCAGAGAAAGTGGCCTATGAACTACACTACACAAAAGAGAAGACTCTTTGCATTTTTAAAAAATGAAACAAAAAAACAATCTCAAAAAGATTATATTTTTAATCAGTCTTGACTGTTTTTATGCCATGTAGCTTTTAGTCAAATAAATCTCTCCTGAATCTTAGCTGCCCCTGTAAAACTTACAAATTAACACAAATTACTTCTTGACACACTTATATATATATTCTAAATAAAAATGCAAAGAAAAAAATCTACTGAAACAAATTCAAAACAGGTAAAGTCTACACATTTGGACTCCATATAAAGCTTGTGGCTGGCTGCTTATATTGATACTAGTAAGCAAGCCCGCTGCAGGGAAATGCAGCGGGCGCTAGGACTCACCGGCGGCGGGCTGGTCGGCGGCGGCGTCGGTGGCGGCGGCGGCAGCAGGCTTTTGTAGGCAGCAGGCAGGCAGGCTCCCTCGGGCGTCAGACCGCCAGGCAGGGAACCCCCGGCAGCCGCGCTTCGCGCGACTGCCGGGGGTTCCCTCGGGCGGCGGGCCGGGAGCAACTGCGAGCCGCGCTGTTGCTCAGGCTGGGAGCCGCGCTGCGAGCCGCGCTGTTGCTCAGGCTGGGAATCCCTCCGATTGTCTATCGTGAAGAAGGGTCCAACCCGGACCCTTCCTCATCACGGACAAAGCCCACCTCAAGGGGGCTTAACGAATTATTTAGTCCGTGGTGCCCGTGGCGCCACGGGCTGTTTAAAGATATTTAATTTTAAATATAAGAATTTGGCCACTCAGTAGCAACAAGCATGGACTAGATAAGAGGTCAAGTGTGGACTAGATAAGAGGTCAAGAGATAAGAGTCAAGTGTGTTTAGACAGGTGGCACTCTGGCCCAGCAGGACTTCTGCCTGCGCAATTAAGGTAACACTGTTTCAGAGGCAGCTGCCTCCACAATATTGGTTTTATTCTTTTTCTCCTGTTTCTCAGTACATTCTTTTTGAAAAGTTATTCCTATCTCCTGCATATGGGCTCTGTGTTTGTGTGTGTGTGGAAGGGGGGGCTTTTTCAGTTTTGTTTTATTTGTAATCAGTATCATTATAATGTTGCAACAATATATCCCACTCTCTACATTTACTTCTTTTAAAAACTTAAAGCAGTCAGCTTCTTGGCTCTTTTATAAGTGGAAAAGCATATCTCTGAAATGAAATGACTGGAAATTCAGATAAATTCAGATTGTTGTAACATTGTCTACTAAACAATTGCCATTTTAAAAAAAATAGCCCTAAGGTGGCAGTTGAAAATTGCTGGGCTAAAATTTAGTTCTCGAGCATGTGTGTAAAGTGTAACTTACAGCCAACTTACAGAAATTCTGGGAGGTTTCCAAGGCAAGAGACATATAGAAGTGGTTGGCCAGTGCTTGTCTCTCCAAATAATCCTGGACTTTTTTGACAGTCACCCTTCCAAGTACTAACCAGGGCTGCTCTAGTTTAGCTTCCATGATTTAGCTGGCCTGGGGCATCCAGGGATATAGTGGGTCTGATATGGGACTGAAGCCAAAGGATACAAGAAGAGAGTGCTAAAGCTTTCCCCTTGTTCCCTTTTCCCAAGGGGACTGGCCACAAAATAGTCACTATTTGAGGAAACTTAGTTTCCAAACAGGTCAAAAAGCGGCTCGGAAGGCCCTATCAGGTCAAGAAAATGGTGGTGACGGGGTCTTTGGTCTTCCCACACACCACAGTTCTAATATGAAGCAAGCCCACAACCATTGGAGAATTAAATTTCAATACAGAACTCCTAGAGCATGACCAGTATGAGAGGACTGGTACAGACTTAGGAAGTATAATATATCATTTGGGCTTCAAGACACAATGAGCATAGGCCAAATAACAATAGAATGTAATAAGACAATTTGTGGTACGCTTTCATAGCCATATGTGGATTTCATCTTGAATGTATTGGGGTGTCAGTGGATTTAAATAAACCAGCTAATTGTTAACAGCAGTGGTCCCCAACCTTTTTATCACTGGGGACCGGTCAACCCTTGACAATTTTACTAAGGCCCGGGGGAGTAGTCTTTGGCTGAGGGACGTTGCCACTGCTGCCTGAGCCCCTGCTCCGCTTGCTTTCTCACCAGCGCCCCTGACTTCCCACTGCCCACTGGGAAGCGCTGCCAGCAGCAGCTGCACAGTGCAACACTGAGGGGGAGCCCCAGCCATGTCGGCCACCTGAGAGCACCAAAGGTGAGCTGGCGGCAGAGTAGCAGGGCAGCCCCCGAGGCAACAGCTGGGGAGAAGGATGAGGAGAAGCCGCAGCCCGGTACCGACTGATCCACAGACCGGTACCAGTCCCCGGACTGGGGGTTGGGGACCACTGGTTAACAATATATTTTTCTCTTGGCAAAAGATCACATTTATCAAAAAGTATTCTGAACCCCCCCAGGAATCTCCTACATGGCAGTTATGAAAATAAAGGGATTTATGCTAAAATGCACAAGACCTTTTGAATGCACAAGACCTTTGCAAACTACATTCCAGCCTTAATGTTTGCTGCACCAGAAAAGAAGGATGGAAAATAATGGACAGCATTGCAAGCTCCACAAAGCAAGCATCAATCTCATTCCTCCTACATGCATGTTTAGAGTGAAAGGGAGGTACATCATCTCATGTGTTTCTCATGTGCCTTGGGTGATATGATAAACATGCAGCCCAAACCTTTCAACTGGTACATCCCAGAAGATATATTTTCCTTTGCTGCATTAACAATATTTTTGATGTGGCAGCAAATGGCTCAAATCCAACTTCTGGACCTTACAATTAGGAGGAAGCATGCACTATGAATTGCAAAGAACAATGAAGAGTTAAAGGATTATGGATTTTGTTCCTGTTTTGACATTAGTGGCTGTAGAAAAGTTAGAAATGTGGAATAAAAGACTTAAGGTGAGAAGGCCTTTATGGGATTTTACATGGGAACTTTTGTCAACACTCAGACGGAAAGAAAATATTGATAGTGTTTAGGATAGTGTGATTGGTCACAGGAGATGCAAAAGAAATAGGGAGTGTTTCAGGAACATGTTATTTTTGTTGCTGTTGGCATGCACGGATAAAAGAGCAAGTGGGAGGGATGACATGTAGCCAGTGTGACATGTAGATGTTTCTTGTTGCGCCTACAAAACAGAGTTGTTCTGCCAGGCCTTAGGTTGAGGTTGGAAATAATTATATTCTGGCCTCTTCCTAAAACATCACCAAACTTCTCTTTATTACTCTCTTTCACCACAGGGAAGGAGGCAGATGTGGAATGATACATTTTAAAACTGTAGCACACATTTTTAGGATTTTAATATTAACTATTACTACATGACTATGTTGGGTTATTGTATTGTTTATATGAGTGCTGTTTCCTGCCTTCAGCCTTTGGGGAAGGGCCGGTTACATATAAAAACCTGCTTACAAGAAAAACGGGGCTCCGTGAGGACTTTTTCCTCATGCCTTGCAGAAATGCCAGCACAGATACTAGAAGCAGTGTTATTAAGCTTTAGTGCTTAAGCTCATACACTTAGGTGTTCCCAAACACACAGGCACCAGAGGAAAGGAAGAGCTCTCCTTATGTGACGCGAGAAAGAACCAAGGTAGAGATGGGGCTGGTTAGGTGCATAAGCTACGGACTCTGCCTGCTGCGGCCACCGCACTCCTCGACGGGGGCGTGGCGCCCACCCTTGACAGCCAGCCAGCCCAGCTCGGAGCCACACAACCCCTTCCAGGCCCACCAGCCACTCTTCAAACACCTCCTCAGCTCAACCACATGCAGAGCTCGGCCCGCGGGCGGTCGCGGAGCTTTCCGAGAGTAGCTGCCTCTCCGGCGGGAGACGAAGGGACCTAGAGCTCCTTCCCCGCCTGGAGACGACGGCAGCAGCTGCTCCGCGTCCTGGGAGCGGCCCTAGCCGCTGTTGCGGCCTCCACCCGCTCCGTTCTCTCTCCGGCACTCACTGTGAGGGGTGGGAGTCTTTCCCCGCGGTTCCCGGGCCTCGCACACGCGGGTCGCGCTTATTCCGAAGCTCGCGCCACTAGTGGGGGACCAGCACACCCTGGCGCGGCGGCGCGGCCCAGTGACGTCATAGAGACTCGCCCCTCTCTCTCTCTCTCTGCCTCCTCCCCTCTCCGTGGTACCCCAGAATGCGTCTAGTCGCCTTGGCAACCGGGGCGAGATGGCGGCCTACTCTTGTTCTCTGGGAATCTCCGGCGTGGCCGGAAGGAGGAGGCGGGGAATGCCTTCCAGGGAGAACAAGAGGAAAGCTTCGGTGAAATAGGGCTCCTCTGAGGAAGTGGGCGTGCACGCGGAAGCTCATCCCTTGCATAAAACTTTGTTGGTCTTAAAGGCGCCACTGGGCTCTGCATTTGAATTCGAGGGGGTTTAACTCCTGGTTGAATTTCTGGAAGTCTTAAATGCCCTCCTTGCACGGAGACTCGGACTGAAATATAGATTCAAGCGCGCAGCCGTGTTACTCTGAAGTAGCAGCACCAAAATTGAGTCCAGTAAGACCAACAAGGATTTATTCACGGCGTGAGCTTTCGTGTGCGTCCACATGAGCCAAGCTCAGCTATTCTCTTTTCTGCAACTTCACTCTAGCCAACCCTTCTTGGCAATTAACTCCCATCACCACCTATATGTAATGGTTGGGGAAATTCTATTTTACTGTATGTATGTTCACGTGAAAGCTTATACTTTGAATCAAAATTTATTGGTCGTAAAGGTGCTGCTGGTCTCAAAGTTTGTTCTGCTGCTTCAGACGAATACGGCTGCACACCTGAAATAAATGTTGTTAGTCTTTAAATGCCGCTGGACTTTTTCTTCTCCTAAAAGTCCACTTTGTTGCGCACGCATCCCTGCCCCGCCTCCAGCTGAGGCCCATGCCACACAGGTAGTAGAATGCACCGTCAATGCACTTTAGAAGGCGCTTTCCCTTTTCTGCATAGGGAAATACAGCTGCGAAAGCACATTAAAAGTGCATTATCCATTGCATGCATTTCCAGATTATCATGACCAAAAGCAGCCTTCTTTTTTGTTTACCGGAGATTTCGCTTGCCTTTCTTCTTTTTCTTCACTTGAATTTTGCCCCAGTTCCTGTTTGAAAGTGCGCATGCGACAACTCAATTCAAGAAGCCTTGACTATTTCCTTCTGCGCACGAGTGAGAATTGCGAATGACTTCCGTTCTGGGTGAAATGCTTCATGGGAGTTGTAGTCGTAAAGCGTTTCCACTGCGTTTGACGAATACAGAGGGAAACTACTTGTCCCGGCATCCCACACGGGCGCTATTACCGCTGTTGCTGCCGCTTCAACGTGGATCCCTAGTCCAGCAGCAAGCGTGTCTCTGGCCCACCGGTTATTAAAATGCCGAAGGTGAAGTCGAAACCGCGCTCGCGGCAGCAGCGCCATGAAGCAAAAGGACCGGGACCGGGACCGGGACCAGGTGGGTCTCTACTTGGTAGTCGGGAGGAGAGTCGAGGGTGAGGACAGGCTGTAAAGGCATGGCAGCCCGTGGCAGTTCCCCGGAGCAGGCAAAAGTTGTGTCCAGCCACGCTGGTCCAAAGTCAGAAGATTTATCAGGATCCAGAAAAATGACGCAAAACTCTGTGCAAGATTTCGGCACCCTTCCAGACTCTTGTCGCCCGCCGTTCTGCGCTTCCCCGGGCATGGCAGGCAGGGATTTCAGCAGCTGCCACAAAGCTCTCAACTAGATAAATCAAGAAAGAATCCTGCAGCACGTGTTCCCAAACAGCTATAGAAGAACAGATCTATTAAGGCGGATGTTTCTATGTACTGGAGCCATCAGATGCATGGAAACATCAGCTGGCCATACTTCATCAGATTGAAGAGCTGTTTGTATAAAAGCCTTCATCACAATAATTTATTTGCTTTCCAATCTCGCGCAGTCTGCAGGTTGGTCAGTCTCTTAGTTGTTGCAATAGACCAGGCGTAGTCAAACTGTGGACCTCCAGATGTCCATGGACTACAATTCCCAGGAGCCCCTGCCAGCAGGAGCTCATGGGAATTGTAGTCCATGGACATCTGGAGGGCCGCAGTTTGACTACCCCTGCAATAGACCATGGATGGCCAAACTGTGGCTTTCCAGAGGTCCATGAAATCCAATTACCAGGGGCTCTTAGTTATTGTAGTCTGTGGGCACCTGGAGAGCCACAGTTTGGCTGCCCCTGCAGGACTAATCCTTTGGTAGTTATACCTGAGAATAGGCTTTTTAATCACCCCTCTGCACTTGCTACCTTTCTCTTCATATCTTCACAGTCCATAACCTCAGAGAAGTTGGTGTTACACCTTGAGAAGCAGCAATGAGAAAAGTATACCTGCTGAGCTCTTGCTGGTTGTGTCTTGTGATGAATTATTAGAAGGACTAGTAAAAAAGCCCATTGTATCAAGAAGACAATGGGCGCTAGCAGGCGGGGACCAGAGCGAGGGGCAGGCGAGGGACAGAGCGAGGGACAGGCTACCTGAAAGAGGAGGCGGGTGGCGGCTCCTCGGCGTCTCGTGGTTTTTGGCGAGGAGTCCCAGGCGTGGTGCGCTGGGCTGCGGCGGCTCCTCTGCGTTTTTTTGATCTTCTGCGGCTGGGGGGGGTGGGTTCTTTCTGCTGCTTCTCGGAGGCGCGCCGGCTGGAAGCGGCGAAAGGCTCCACTGGGGCAGTGGTCCCCAACCTTTATTAGGCTGGGGACCGACAGTGCATCGGGCCGTGCCCGCGCGGGCCACGGCCACGCTTCAGGCTGCGCCCGCGGGGCACGCCCGCGGATCGGGCCGCGCCCGCGGATCGGGCCGTGCGGGCGCGGCCTGCACGGGTGCAGCCCGGCCCTGATTCCCTCTCCCCGCCCTCCCGCAGTAAGAAGCTTCCCAGGCCGCAAGCTTGCGGCCTGGGAAGTTTTTTACTGTGGGGGGGGGCGGGGAGAGGGAGCTGCGGCCCGGCGCCATGGCCTTCGCGGCCCGGCTGGAAGCGGCAAAAGGCTCCTCTGGGGTTTTTTTTTTCTTTCTGCTGGAAGCAACGAAAGGCTCCTCTGGTTTTTTTTTTTTCCTTTCTGCTGCTTCTCGGAGGCGCGCCGGCTGGAAGCGACGAAAGGCTCCTCTGGGTTTTTTTTTTTTCTGCAGGTTCTCGGCGGCTGGAGTCTTGCCGGGGGCTCCCTCAGGGGCCGGCCTGACGCGGCGAGAGGCGCTTCGCGCCTCTCGCCGCATCAGGCCGGGAGCAACTGCGAGCCGCGCTGCGCACGGCTCGCAGTTGCTGGGGCTGGGAATCAGAGGGACCAATCGGCAGGCGCAAAGCGCCTGCCGATTGATCCCTCTGATTGTCTGTCATGAGGAAGGGTCCAATCCGGACCCTTCCTCATCCCGGACACATCCCGCCCCAGAACCCCTTACTGTTTTATTTAGTCTGTGGCGCCCACGGCGCCACGGGCGGTGTACAGATGGCGCCCGCGGTGCCACGGGCGGTGTACAGATGGCGCCCGCGGCGCCACGGGCGGTGTACAGATGGAAGAAGATTTGGAACGTGATTGCTGAGCATCTGGCTCCACACATTGATGAGACAAAGGGTTGAGCCTCTGCCCAGAAATCACCCTCAAATTGGAAAGCTGTTGGGGTCTCTACTTGCCAGTTGTCTGTAATCTGGAAGACGTAACTTTTAACAGTTTCATTACAGTTAGGAAGAAAAGGTATGGCAGTGGCTACTATGGCATTGGTTCAGCAAGCCCAGTCTACTTAGACTAGTGGTACATTTCTACGGTCTGGAGCAGAGACCTTTCTCAACCCTGCAGGCTGAAATCTTTCAGTAGGAAGCGATGCTAGTTGGAGCTTGGCCATTACAAAGTTTTTGCTTTTAAGACTGAGATAGTCTTCCATCATAAATGATTTTTGATCATTCAATTTCCTTCATTCTTTGCTGTCTGAAAGGGCTTCAGTTTACGCCCTGCGGCAGATGGGAGAAGATAGTGAGTAGTACCATCTGTGAAGGAATAGGGTTGAAGGCACAGTAGTGGCAACTTTGCATGCTGTGCCAGTATTTTTCTTTTCAAAAAAGTGAGGATTTTATATGGTTATGATTTAAACAAGACTTTCATCCCATGAGTAAGTTTGATAGCTCAATTCTGTATAGACATGCTTGCGAGGAAGTCTCACTAACTCTAGCAGGACTTATTCTCAAGAAAGCATTTAGTAAATCTTAATACATATTTTTTTTGAACCATGGTTCTGTAGGCATCCGGTTCAACACTGGACTTGGTCAACATATTTTGAAAAATCCCCTCATTGTGAACAGCATTGTAGAAAAGGTGGGTGATAATTTCAAAAATACTAAGCAGCTTTTTTTAAGGGTGTACAATGGTCCATATGCAAAACTCTAGAACAAACTTTGAGTCTGGTGACATCTTTAAGACCAATAAAGTTTTATTCAAGGTACAAACTTCCATGTGCATGCCCATTTCTTGTTCTGCCCACCTGTAACGCAAAATTTTGAGAGGCAGAAATAAATTGCATAACTGATGAATAACTGGAAAATATTGTCCTTGCTTATAGCCTGAATACAATATTGTTAATAATGACTTTGTTTTAAAACATTCTATTTTAAAAAAAACATTTGTCCTTTTATCATTTGGGAGCCACAGCCAGGAGTGAAACACCAACTGTTGATTGTAATTTTCTGCGTGTGTGGACGTATTGATGTATCATCAAAATTCCATTTTTCTCATAGCCCCTAATGCTATAGGGTAACTACATACCTTACAAAGCATTTTCCAGCATGAGTTTTATGTAACTCCAATTTGCTTATTTCTAGGCTGCATTGCGTCCTACAGATATTGTTCTAGAAGTTGGTCCTGGCACTGGCAACATGACAGTGAAAATGTTAGAAAAAGTAAAAAAGGTAAATATTTGCTTTTCTCTCCTTGGGGGGTTGGGGAAGCTGTTTGATCACCCTTGCACTTCAAGGAACAATGAAGAGATTAAAATTACCAAGTCATCAGTTGATCAAATGGGAAGCAGAAGTACGGAGTGGAAGTATCTCTTCCCTTTCTCTTCTCTTCCCCCCCCCCCCCCGGTAGTGCTTCAGTTTTTTTCTGCATGAAAACCTCTTGAGGTTTTTAACGTCACTTACAACAAACATGTTTCCAGGTTTCTTCATATCTACATCCATTTGAGGAACATATAATACTGCTTATAAATAATAACTGTTGTGGCCTTGAGTACATGAATAATTTAAAAAATACTTCTAAAACATTTGAATTGTACCTCCATATAAGTGTTCTGTGGGCATATCCAAAAAAATTTATAGAAAAGCAGGAATTGTCTACAATTTTGAATGGCATATAATAAATTGCTTAAGATTTCTCAATACAAAACTGTAGAATATATGGATGGCTCACTTAAACTTGATTGTTATACAGCTGTAAATTACCTTCTGGGTTTTTAAAAAGAAGCACATGGGATATAAGTATCTTTGTTAACTTTCATTGGTCTATTGGTTCATTGCATTTGGAGCATATGCAGATTTATTGAACATCAGCTGTCCCCAACCCCCAGTCCAGGGACTGGGACCAGTCCCTGGATCAGTTGGTATCGGGCCACAACTCCTCCTCGTCCTCCTCCCCGTCTGCTGCCTTGGGGGGCTGCCCTGCCACTCTGCTGCCGGCTCACCTTTAGTGCTCTCCGGCGGCCACCATGGCTGGGGCTCCCCCTCGGGATGGCACTGCGCAGCTGCTGCTGGCAGCACCCCCCAGTGGGTGGTGGGAAGTCAGGGGTGCTGGCGGAAAACAAGCAGAGCAAGGGCTCAAGCGGCAGCAGTGACGCCCCTTGGCAAAAGATTACCCCCCCCCCCCCGGGCATCAGTAAAATTGTCAAGCGTTGATCGGTCCCCGGTGATAAAAAGGTTGGGGACCACTGTTGTACATTATTCTCTTTCAGGTCATTGCTTGTGAGCTGGATGTAAAGTTGGTTGGTGAACTCCAGAAGAGAGTCCAGGGCACGTAAGTACTTTGTAAAAAGTGTGCTACCATGTTTTTATAGGTCAGACTGTCTTGGAATTGAGTTACTGAGATAATGGCATTTCTGTTCCAGACCTTTAGCTAGCAAGCTCGAAATAAAGATTGGAGATGTATTGAAATCTGATCTGCCCTTCTTCGATGCTTGCGTGGCTAACTTGCCTTATCAAGTAAGTTCAAAACTTTCCTGTTGGAATGAAAAGTCAATGCAGCTTCTGGCTCATACTGGATAACCATTACATTGGTTCTTCTCTCCTTCCCCCAGATTTCGTCACCATTTATTTTCAAGCTGTTGCTACACCGGCCTTTCTTCAGGTAGGAAAAAGTCATATGTTTTAGTTTTACAAGTAGTTATCAAATTGGGGGTGTTAGCAGCTGGCTGATCAAGAAAGCAGGTAATATTTCATATCATAAATTTGCAGTCACTAGATAAGCGTAGGAGTGGTGGGTGGAATGGCATGATTAGGGCTCTCCTACAAATAGCTTTGTAATTTGAATATCTGAAGCTTTGAGATCAAACAGTATTCACCAAAACTTTCCTTTTTGCTACTGTTCCCCATCAGTTGATTTTAATTAGATGCCATCCACAAATCTTTATCAAGGTGCATTTAGGTGCTTCTCCTTAATTGACCAAGTACCATGTAATGGATTCTTAGAAAAGAAACTTACATTGCATTTTCCTGGGAGCAAACCTCACTAAGTACACTTTGATAGAATCCTGAATAGTCCTGTTTAGGATTGCATTGGTAGTGATAACAAACATTTTTCGTGGGCATCTAACATGTAAACCTCAAATAGCATCCTCAGGCCGATAAGCAAAATGCTTGACATCCGAAAAGCCCAGATAATTGAATATGCTTTTAGCTTGTGTCTGTCACCAGCAAGCTTGAATGTAGTGAGTACATAGATTTCAGCGGTGAAGTTCAGAGACTGTGTGGGGATTCTATGAAGCTGCTATTGCATTTAATGTTGGCTACTGCCAGTTAATATCCATCCACATCCATATTAAGCGAGGTGACTTCCAGTGCTGATGCTGTCATGTGGGGGTTTATGTTGCCCCCTTCTCTGCATCTGCTGAATATCCATTGGGCTAAGGAGCTGAAGGTGCAAACTGTGTTAAGCCAGGCAGAAGCATATCAGTGGAGATGAGCAAGATAACGCCTTTCTAAGCTCATTGACTTCAGTGGCCTTAGGTAGGTGAACTGCTTGGGTTGGCATTGCAAAGTATTAAGTTCACCATGATTTTGCGTAATTCTCTTAAAACAAAACACACAAAAGACTTTGTCACGCTTTGTGGAAATGTATTTCCTAACTTAACTATACAATATGGGAAGACATACTCTTCTCTGTCCGGAATCCACCCGAGGCAGCTTCAATGAGTTATGTTTAAGAATGACAGTTACTCTTCTTGCCTCCTTGACCTAAATAGGTGTTATTCAGCCTTCCAGGCTCATTGAATGGTGAGAAAGCTTGTTTCCTGTCATTTTTGGCCTCTTTCCAAATAGGCATTAGAAAACGATTTGTTTTACTGCTGCTTTTATTGAAGTTGTTTTTTTTACTTGTGTTTTACATTTGTTTGTTGTTTCGAGTGTGTTTTTTTGGGGGGGAGGTATTACGAATAACAGTATCATATATTGTCCCACACCACTCAGAAAAGCTGGAAACCTTTCTTAAGTTAAAGTGACTCTCGGGCAGAAGAGACTTTTGAACTGGAATAAACCTCCCAACTTTGCTAAGCAGAGTGTTACACGACGCAACAGTCTATAAACGATCTCTCAACATAAGTTCATGCAGTGGTATACTCCTTAAAAATAATAATTTGGCTTTTCCAGGTACATTCTTAATCTAAATATGCAAGACTTAACGTGAGTCTGTTTTTTTCCCCTTTAACTTTCAGGTGTGCAGTACTTATGTTTCAAAAAGAATTTGCTCTCCGTCTGGTTGCCAGGCCAGGCTCTCCTGAGTACTGCAGGCTTTCTGTTAATACTCAGTTATTAGCCCGGGTTGATCATCTAATGAAAGTAAGTAGAATGGCAGATAACTAAAGTGGGCTTGTGGCAATCCAGATCAGATGTTTGGGAGGAGTTCATGGAGGGATGTAAATTTCTTTCTCTTAATATGATGTCAACAGGTTGGAAGGAATAATTTTAAGCCACCACCCAAAGTTGAATCCAGTGTGATAAGGATAGAACCAAAGAACCCACCACCACCCATCAATTTCCAGGTGCGAATTATGCATATATTAATATATAATCCATGCAAACTACTGTTAATGCACAAAGCCCCCCCCCCCTCAGTGTGCATGAGGCTTTGTTACATGTTTCCTTTACAAGATGTCCATAAAATACAGTCTGACAATGGTGAGCTTCATTTTTTGGAGGCTGACTAACATTTTACATCGTGATAATATCAAGAGTCAGGAAGTGATTATTTAGCTGTTAAGGGGAATGGGAAACTGTGCCTTCCTAAGGCAATAAACTGGTTTAGTAACTAATGTTATTAGTTTAGTTGTTTACTGTTTAGTTGTTTACTGTTGTTGCTTTAATGGTTATGGAATAATGGCTTGGAATCTACCTAAATAGTCCATGGGAACCAGGGGAGGGGGGGGGAACATTTTCTGCAATTCCTGGTGCCACTCGTTGACTAGAACACCCATTTCAGGAGGGTGTTTTTGAATGTAGCATGGGGGGGGGGAGACACTGGTGAATCACCACCACCAGTCTGTTGTGCCTATGGTAGTTCTATGTCCAATATGTCTCTGCTTTAATAATCAAGCCCCAGTTTGAAGGCTGAGCTTTAAGATTTTGCATCAGGGTTCAGGAGGTTCAAAATGTGCCTTTCACGGATTCAATGAAAGTTCAAGTGGATAGAGGGAATGCCCCTAAATCCGGGGCATACATGTGAGCAAAAACATACCTTGGCGACTTGCAAGGATGGTGGCTGAGGCTGTTCTTGAGTACTGGGGTAGAAACTGTAAAAAGTGAACAGGGCCTCCTATAGAGCATCCTCTTCTATAAGCAGGGAAATGTTTTAGATGTAGTGGCACATGGGCAGTGTAGAGAAGCAGAAAATAACATGGGTAAGCTTCAGGTTAATGAAGGAACAGTTTAGAAGAGTCTGAAGGAGGAACATGCAAAACTGAATAAGAGCCAGGAGCCCCAAGCTAACACAGTGTCTTTGCGGATATTTGCTAGGAAATAAGGGGATGGGTAAGGGAAATACTCTTCAGAGTTATTAGGAATACTGTGTAAATCTTTTTTTATATTCTTTAGGAATGGGACGGTCTACTCAGAATAGTCTTTGTCAGGAAAAACAAAACACTCTCAGCAATTTTTAAGTAAGTTACTCAGGAAAGTTTGATGTCATGACTTTATCTTTCTCCTTTAGCTGGATTGTTTGTTATGCCAACCACTGCTGATGGGCTAGGGTGGGTTTGATCACCCAAAAATTTAAGGACCTGTGCACGCACACACTATGGGAACTACGGTAAATAGTTACTACGGGAAGCTTTTGGAGAGATGGCTCCACTTCTAGTTCTTGTGATAAGGGGATGGAAGGAGAAGATGGTGAGCCTGACTTACGAGTATCTGAGTCTGCACACCATGGTTCAGAACCTCTAACATGGTCCAGCCTCTGCCCAAAGAACACCAAGTCAAATGAAGAAGCACCCAGAGATTATTTGTTCCTGGTTGTTCTTACATGACTGCTGCTCTCTTGCTGCTGTTCCATTTTTCTAGTTCCTTTTGGAGTGGAGGCAATGGAAGGGACACTGTTCTTTTCCTGAAAGCAAATCAAGAGGCTTGTTACATTGTCCTTAACTCTTTTAGACACAGATACTTAATTGTTCCCTGTGAATTGTCAGAAATCCAGGAAAGCCAAGGTAGCACATGGGTGAGCAGGCAAACCACACATGTTTGGGTATACAGGGTGGCAAATGACTTCTAGTAATTCTGTTGCCTCCATGGATAATACAAAGTAGTTCTAGAAAATTCCAGGAATAGACCAGAGCTGAAACTAAGACTCAGTGCTTTTTTCTGTAGCACTTTTTCTTGTGTTCATCTAATATGCATTAGTTTTGCATGACTCTTATTGGTAGAAAGTGCTCGTTGCACTGGCTGCAAACTGCAGATCAAGTCAAATCCAAGGCTTTGGTTTTAGCCTTTAAAGCCCTAAATGGTCTGGAACCGTCATCCCTCATGTCCCCCAAAGAACATTTTGATTGAACCAACAAAATCTGCTTAGGATACCTGGCCACAAAGAAGTCAAACTGATCTCAACCTGGTCAAATACTTTGCTGGTGAAATCAGAGCCCCACGTGATCTTAAGCAGTTATGCAAGGCCTGTAAAACAGAGTTGTTCTGCTAGGCCTAAAACTGAAGCCTGGGAAGAAAATCAGAATTCTGCCTGACCTCCTGCCCATCAAATAAATTGTCACATGTTAACTATCTGCCCCCCCCCCCCCCATTCCTCCTCCTCACAAAGATACAGTGCCAGACAAACAGCAGGGCTTCTGTTGTGTGTGAGTTACTTTTATCCTGTTTTAGATGTATGTATTAGCTAATTTTAAAATTAAGGTTTTAAATGTGTAATGTTAGCAAACTGTTTTATGTGTTGTTACCCACCTTGAGTGAAGAGCTTGTTAGAAATAGTTGCTATTATCTCCATTTGGTTTCCAAGTTAAGAGATAGTTTACTATTGCCTACTTTGTGTAGCAACCCAGGACTTCCCTTAGTAATTTCTCACCCAAGTAGTAATCAGGGCTGACCCTGCCTAGCTTCTGGGATCTGGTGACATTGAACTAGCTTGGTCTATCCAGGTTAGAGCTATTAGTTACTAATGATGGTCAAATGATCAGGCAATGAGTTGATTCTGAGCAAGTGGCAGACAGGGTGGTGATCATCTTTCCAATAGCTTTCTGGTTATGCCTTTGCAGTTCTGCCAGAGAATTCAGGGGGAACAACTCAGATTACTAGGAAAATTCTCCTTTTTCACTTGTGTGTGGGGGAAGGCCTAAATAATTACCTCTCCTCTTCTTTTCTTGTTAACTTTATTTCAGTTCAAATGCTGTGAAGCGACTGCTGGAACAGAATTACCGAATTCACTGCTCACAAAATAACTTGGTATACATTTTAGAGTTCCTCCTGGGAAAGGGGGTATTGGTGAAAAATGTTTATGAAAGCACCAATGTTTTAGTCTTGTTAACAGTATATATTGCATATTTATTTTGCTTTATGCTGGCAGCAAATTCCTGAAAATTTCAATATTGGGACTCTAGTACAAGGAATCTTACGTGACACTGGCTACTCAGAAAAACGTGCCCGCATAATGGACATCGATGACTTCATCAGGTAAAACCAAGCGTATTTTTTTCATGCTTAAGTACCTTGTATGGTTGTTAAAAAAATGGATGCAGTTGAAGCACACAGGTGCTCTCACCTATTTTTGTTATCATGATAGCAAAAATAGGTGAGAATGTGCGTGCTAGAGCTGCACCCATTGGCAGGTGGCGGCTTTAACCATAATCTTTGGGGGAAATCTCTGTCTAGGGCAATGGTCCCCAACCTGTGGCCCGGTGCCGGGCCGCGAAGGCCTTGGCGCCAGGCCGCGGCTCCCTCTCCCCGCCCCCCCCCCGCAGTAAAAAACTTCCCAGGCCCAAGCTTGCGGCCCGGGAAGCTTCTTACTGCGGGAGGGGGGGGGAGGGAATCAGGGCCGTGCATGCGCACATGCGCCATGCACGGCCAAAACCGCACATGCGCGAAAGTTTTCGTCACGCACGGCACATGCGCGGCCAGGTCGCGACCGCGCATGCACGGCATGAGTGGGCGGGCAGTTGCCCTGCCGGTCCCCAGCCTCAAAAAGGTTGGGGACCACTGGTCTAGGGCATTTGTGATGTTGGAGGGAGTCCATGTGGCTGGTTCACATACAACACCTGTGTTTTAACCACTGAGCTGTGAATATGCTGACGTGCAAAAACCTGCATCTGAAAAAGTTGTGTTCATGTAATATCTACTGGTTTTCTTCCATAGCAAGTGAAATGTGTGAATGAAGTCTTGTCACGCAGCATTTATGTCTCTGGGTTCTGGAATTACATGCAATGTGAGTTTAGGGAGGGACCTTCGAGTGCATGAGTTCCTATAGCTCAGTACTATCTAGTCTAACTGGCATGTACTCCTGGGTGCTAGGCAAAAGAGTTTCCCAGCCCTATGACTTGGGAACATTAATAATCCTGAGGTTTATTTCCATTTAGTACTGCACATGGAGCCTAGACATAGAGATGCTGTATGAACCAATGCATGATAACATATGGAGTCTAGGTGTAAAGCCAGCAGTAAAGCTACACAGTGGTCATCATTGGAAGAGCTATGGTTAGATAGAGCTTTTCAGGGAGCTTCAGCATCTTAATATATGGAATCTGTAATAATAAATAGGGGCTGTATGCATGTTGTTGAATATTACTATATGCTGTAGCACCTTTTAGTGTAGGAAGCCTTGCAACTGGATTGGTTTGTATGTTCAGGGAAGTCCAATTGTGGGAAAACTGCCATAGTGAAAGAACAGTACAATGTCTAATGATGTGCAGATACAGCCACAGTTGGGGATATTCTGAAAACTCAGATCCATGACTGATGGAAAACACAAGATTCATATTGGGGACTCATGTGCCTCTTAAATTCTATCAGTACTAACTTTTGCAAAATAGTGCAATTTTCCCCGGCTGACAGCCCTAGCCAGTGACCCAGTACTGATGGCAGCTCTAGAAGAAGAGTATGCACAGATGGACAGTGAGTGGTTTACAATCTTGGAAGCAAGATTAGGAACTGCATTTTTTTTTCATTTCCCCTGTCATGGAAAGCTAAAAAATAAAGGTGCCCAAGACCCACTTGAAAGGGCAGCCTCTTTCCCCAAAACATAATCTTTAAGGTGATATGTTTTGTTTTTCAGAGTTCTACACGGCTTCAATGCAGAAGGCATCCACTTCTCATAAAAGAAAAGAAAATCAGTTTTGCTAGGATGAACTGAATTAGATATAGTATTGGAATTTCACTCATGTTGAGTGTATATTAATCCAGTATAGCCAGCTACTTTCAACTGAATGGAACTCCCAGACGACGGAAGAAAAATAATGACCACAGTTACACTGTGGTGAAATAGAGTAACCTATTGATGACAGGTTTTTTCATTACCAGTAAAAGCTAACAGAAATCTTTAATGCAATTATGGTGGCACTGAGCATTAAACATGCATGCTAAACCTGCCACTTTGAAGTCCAGTTCCCTTACCGAAGACCTCATGGATTTTCTAAATTCTTCAAATTATTTTGACCAGGCATACATATATTCTATGTATATCCTATTTGTGTATTATAATGAGAGAACTAAGTTATATGCAGTTTTCAAGTTGGTTTTGAATAAAGATGCCACCTTTAAAAAAACTTCAGCTATCGCTTTGAACCTTGCAGAAGTAGTATATAGAATGTGCTCTAAAGATGCAGTGGAAATACAGAGGCTGTTCATTGATACTATTTTACACAAAAACACTAAATATAACCAAATAATGAAATTGCTTACGTTACTTGCCCCTATTTCTTTATTTGTAAAGACTGTATATGTGTGTATAGTTGCTCTTAAATCCCATTGAAATTAGTGGGGTTAATTAGTTGTGATCAATTTAGAGTTAAGAACAACATAGCAGATACAAAGGAGGGGGGCTTCTGTGTTTGATTTTACAGAATTCGTATCCCGCCCTTGCTTTTCAAGTGAATCATTAGCACAAACAGCTTTCATTATGGGTGCTACCTCCCATTACGATGAAGTTACAAAGCATCAAAAATTCTTACCATTAACAGCCATCATATAAGCAAAACAACCATTCTTTTGTCAAGACTCATGAAAATGCTGTCCCAGAGGAACTCTTTATTCCAAAGAAAGAGACTCCTCCCCCACCATACATACACACTATACCTACTGACCAACTAGGACCCTCTCAATACAGAACTACAGCACTTAAGCAAGAAGGGAGAGAGAGAAGTTAATATCTGTAATGGAACCTACTGTTTTGAATCAGCTCTTACAGTAGCTTATATATGTTAAGACTTATCCCTATTCACATACTTCCTACCTTTACTTTCAGACTACCCCAAATCAGCTACAATTGCCACAGACATAATTACTCTGGGATGAGATCAATCTGGATAGCATTATCATTTCTTGATGGAAAGATCATCCATACATGTGTTCTAAAATATCTTAATAGACATTTCAGCTGAGGTAGATGCATCTAGAAAACAAAACATTTTACATGGAGTTATACAAAGTAACATTCTCATCTCTATTTCATAGTTAAATTTATTAAACACATGGTGTAAAATCTACATAGCTGTTTCAGGTTCCATGTTTACAGATAGGTGTTTTGTCACCATATGACAAGGGACTTCCACAGCCTACCTTCCTATGGGAGTTATGCTGAATACTGAGAAACCTAGGTTCATTCATGCTCTCTCCTCACTGCTTTCCCTTTATTTCCCTTAGCCTTAGCACATGGGCTTATGTTCCAGAAACAAAATGTGAAATAGATCTAAGGAATGTTCGTTGTTTCATATGAGCACCTAGAATCTATTTTAGGAATAGGGACAACTCCTAGAGAGCTCTAAAATTCATCTGACAAAAATACATAAAAGGGTAATTTTTTCTGATAAATTTGCAAAAATAATTGGAAGTGCCATCATCTTACAAAGTGCTGGATACACAGTGCTGTTTGTGAAGCTTTCAGGCATCTTTGTGGAAATTTCTTCAACATCAGACTTTAGTGGAGATTATTGTGCAAATCCTCAAATGGTACAAATTCACCCCACTTTTCAGTTGATGGCACCATACAAAGGGAAAATATGCATTAGCTACCATCTTTTAAAGTAACAGTACTAACTACCTGCAAACTACAGATAATGCACATGTAAACTCTCATGCATCAGAAGCCAATTTTAGGAGTAAGCAAAAGGGGTATGGGGGTGTCCCACGCATTGGACAACTCTACACCATACGTAGAGATCGGATTGCACCTGTATTCTGACATCATCACACTAGCACACATACTGTATATTTGTATTATCCTAAGATACAACTCTCCTTCATAAGCAATTACCTTTTATTATACATCCACTAATTTATAGTTTTGTCTTTTACAAGGAAAGTGTTAGATTCTTTTATGAGATTGAAATAAAACATGATTCCAGATTTTTACAGGGGAAAGTGGAATGGCTTGCTGTCAATCCAGGCAGCTCTTTAATTCCAGGTCAATGATATGGCACAAACTGTGAAATGAAGAACTAGTCACAAGAAAAAAAAATATTCCAACACACATTAAAATGTACACACAATAAAAGTAATTTACATTGACAAATAAGGAATGTCATTTATTAAGGCTGTGCTTTAGAGAGGACGTCTAGGGTCAAGTCGCCTTGGTCAAGGCACAGATTGGGAGGAGGTGAGCACAGCTGTCTAAGAAGAGGAGGAGGAGGTCTGTACAATCACTGATGAGGTGGGCATGCATGCAAATACAAAACTGCACAGCTGTTCTTTGCAACAAAACTCGACATAAGTGAAACAAAAATACTGTAAAGTTTTTACAAGTCCACCATTTTACTTCATTATTTTTTTTAAAAAAAATTGGCAAAAGATTTCCAAAACATAAAAAGATTCACAATTCGAGGAAGTTAAACAACTGAAATAAAAAGTGCTTCCCAGCTCCGAAACCTGCCTGGCTTGTGCTGTTTGGGACAGAAGCATTCCGCAGGCATCTTGGGAGTGTTCCACACAACTGAAATGTTGGCCAGGGGAAGGAGAAACAGGACATTTCCACAGACACTTCAAAAGTTTGCGATCTTTCAAGTAGTTTGACTTCTTGCAGCCTCTTTCCCAAACACAACCGCATGGTACCAGCGAGGAAGGCTCAGGCATCCTTTAGCAGCAGAGGTGGGCTTCAAAGAGCACGTGGTCTCTTTGGATTGATTTGTTTACTGGCCTGCTCCTCCTCTTGAAGTGCTGTGCGGAAGGATTTCACTTTATCTTTAAGAAGCAAAGAACATAAAAATCAGTTATTTGTTTTACCATGGCTCCTACCAGCATGCTTTGAGGTAGTCTGTTACAAGCATAAATACATAATGTATGTAAGTTCCCTGGGAGATCTTCAGGAGATGTAAACGAGGAAGCTGAGACACACATGGCTACGGGGGGGGGAGATCTATTGAAAGATGCACAATTGTTCAGGGCATGTGAGACTACATTACTAATAGTTCCACAAATTTAGTTTATATATGGTTATCAATTACGATTGATTCCCCCACTCCTTGATTCTCATAACTACACCTTTCTCTTTCCCTCTCTCTCTTTTTTGATGATAATGCTGATATAACTGAGGGGAGGTTGTTTTCTTTTCCAGTTATCATTCTTTTAAAAATTAAGCCGCCTATAATTTTTGTCAAATTATAAGATGCACAAAAGGGTTTTTTTCAAATAAATATAGGCATATCTACCTCGAAGTTCAGTCAAAATGTAAATTTTTTGTTCTAGGATTGCTTCAAGTTGTGTAGCATACGAATCCACATCGTAATCTACTTCTTCTGTCATTTCCAGAAGAGCTTTTTCATCTTCTAACCACCTAATAGATTCCTAATAAGATCAAAGCAGGGAGGAAGAGAAACAGATATATGAAGATGAACTACCAAACTTTTGTTGTTCTCAAAACTATCAAATCCTATCTAGAAAGCACAGAGTTGTAGAAGGACCGAAAAACATTACATACATACTGAAACAGTTTCAGGAATGAACCATTTCGTTGCCACTTAAATGAGGACTAGGAAAAGAAGAGGGGCACATACTGCAAACAGGACATGTTAAAAAACAACTAGTCAATCCTCCAAATGCAGGCCATAATACTGACTACTGGTAGTTCAGACTAGGATCTGAAGTATTTTATTAATCACAATTAATCTTGAGAACATAACCAGGGTCCCTTCTCGGGCAATCTGAAGAACTTCCTTCTCCAACCTTCCTTCTCCATGTGCAATGGTCAACAGAGTGGGTCAAACAAGAGATCGTTAGAAACCAGCCAAATCTGCCTGTCTTTTTATTCACCTTACTCAAGTTGGCATGCACAGTCATTCTTACTTGTTATATGTAGTTTACCAAATAAACCTCAAAATATAGCCATGTGTTTAAAAGAGTTGGTTCTTATATGCTGCTTTTCTCTACCAGGAGTGTCAAAGTGACCTTCCCTTTCCTCTCCCCACAACAGACACCCTGTGAGGTGGGTGAGGCTGAGAGAGCCCTGATATCACTGCTTGGTCAGAACAGCTTTATCAGTGCTCTGATGAGCCCAAGGTCACCCAGCTGGCTGCATGTGGCGGAGCAGGGAATCAAATCCAGCTCGCCTGATTAGAAGTTTGCACTCCTAACCACTTCACCAAGCTGGCTTAGTGGGTGAGCGCAGGCAACGCAGGCTTTTGTGGAGTTGGAATTATGACTGTAAACGCTCCTAAATATGTGGTTGGGGAGTGGTGTTTGGTGAAAGATACAAACCAGATGGGACACATGAGTGAAAATGTTGGAGGAACAGGAGGCACACAGTATCTGCCGCTATCATATTCCACGACATGTAGATGAGATGCTTGGGAAGGTACATGTGTGGGAGCGAAAACTGAAAACAGCAGCTGGAGGTTGTTTCCCTCAAGGATTTTATGAAGAAGGGATTAATATGAATACCTCGCTGTTTCCTTAGACACTGTCCAAGAAAGGGGGGAGCGGGGGGCTTGGTTTACTAGCTGCCAGCCTTTCCCCTGGCAGCTGAACATTCCCTAGTACAGCTTCCCTTTCTTTATAAGCCAATGGCATGAAGAAACGTTGCCCTCAGTTGAGCACTACGAAGCAGGCTGGAATGCACTGAAAAAGGATTTGCACATATGCGCCGGAATACCGTGACCATCTGCAAAACGAATCATGCTTACACAAGGTTAGACACAGTCGAGCTAAATCATCACGGTGTGGTGCATCCAAACTGATCCAGTAGGCAAATCATTTAAAATACTGCATGAGCGTCGTAAGAAGTTTCAGAACTCAATGCCATAATCAGGCCGTTAGGAGCCCATGAAGCGTATCTGGGGGCTTGGCCACATCCTGTGCTAGTTGCAATGTTTTTTGTTTGTTTTTTTCTTGGAGCTACTTGGCATCCACAGAATGTTTACCTGGAAGACAGCTCTGTGGTCTTCTACTACTTGTTCTTCCATTTCTACCATCTGTGACACAGCTTCATGAAAAGTGAATAACTGTGGTGAAACTTCCTCCTCCTTTAAAACAAACAGAAAACACACTCCAGTGAAACTTTAAAATTATACATGCCAACCCTTTTTTTGAAACATAAAGGGAAAGAAAGCTGTATTCTGAGGAACCAACTGACATCAATCAAAAAGAATGACAGAGTAAATGTACTTTTTTCTGTTCAGAGGAGACAGTGCATCAGCTTGAAGACATAAGCTCTGTTCTGCAAAAATGTCTTCCTCTCATGCACCACATGACAGCTAATGCATTTCTCTTCATGCATTACCAGATGTTGGAACAAATAACTAGGGTAAAGTTGTATGGTCATTATTGTCCTGCTGTGAGTTTCCAAGAAACATCTGCCTGTCCACAGATCAAAACAGAAGCCTGGGCCGAGTTTTGATCAGATCCAACAAGTCAATTCTTAAGCCACATGGCTTTCAGATTCCTGAGATATACACTTACATAGTCTGAAATGAGGGGGGGGGGGAAGGAAAAGCCCCATCTAGTTTCAAAATACTCTTTTGGGGGGTATTGTAGCTAGTGTTTGTTTTTCTCAAGTGAAGTGCCTGAAAAAAATAGAGTCGAGAGAGAGACTCCCCAGTGTGCTCTTTCCTAAACCAGGATAAAAAAAATCACATTTTCCCTCGGAAAATTTTATCTACTCGCTAAAAGAGTCATTTACAGCAGAGGTGCCCATCATGTTGAAATAGCACCACACTTCATTCCTCAGGGGGGAAAGCACATCTGTTGCCTAAAAACAGATTAAATTTCTCCAGAAGTACTGACTGATATTTTGTAATGTTGGATAAATGCAGAAGCTGAGGCACAAGTGCTGAGATAACAGCTAAGGTGCCAAATGTACTGTGATGTACACCAGGACTATGAATTGGTGACCTAAGCTGATCTGCCTATTGAAGGTAGACTTGGAACTTTGCTTCCTAGAAATCAAACTTTCCTAGAACGTTCTGTTCAAGCTCACAAGCCATTCTAAATGCAGAACAGACATATATGTTGAAGGTATGTCAAAATGTTTATTTCATTATCCTTAAGATGTAGTATATTTGGAGGAACAGGTGACAGGACAAGTGTCTGTGCCTTGCAACAACTAAGATTTGGAATTTTTTTAAAGATCTGTATGAGATACTGTGGACAATGTACACACAGATGCTACTGAAAGAACCCCAAGCTCAAAGATGTCCTGCTTGTTCTCTTGCTTCACTGTTATGTATTTTGTTAACAGGTAGGTTTAATGACTGAATTTATAAAGCATGTCTGATTGAGGAGAAATTAGCGTGACTCCTGCCAGGGTGAATTTTGCTTCCCTATTTCATAATTCTTTTAAACGTGTCAACCAGCATGTGCATGAGGTAAAAGTTAAACGTTAACTGTGAAGCTTCCTAAGATCACATTGTAGGATTGGTGCTACTGGACTTCTTCAAGATCATTTGCAGTCAGAAGCAAATTCTGAAGTAGCCAAGATGGTAGGTGACATGAATTATTCAGGATGGTCAGGACCTTCAAAAGGAGACCTTCAAACTGTATGACAGGTAGGATTTAATAATAGATGTACCTTGGGACAAAAAAAATCTAACTATATAAAAAATTCTAACTATTTATATGATGAACTGATCTGAATTAGTCATCCAGCATAATCATAACAGAATCACACTAAACAGAAATACACTAAAATGTCAGCTCAGTAAAAAGAGGTAGGCCCAAATGCAAATTCTTTTTCGACAATAAGCTTTCACAATAACTCCTACCAAATGTCAGCTGTCCCAATGCCATTGTATAAATTGTATGGATTATATTGTTAGCACACCTACAATACTGTGTATCATTCTGATTACCTCAAAGAAGAGCAGGACAAAGTACGGAACTGAAGCAATAAAGATTTTGAAATAATCTTGTTTATCTTGTTTATGAGGAAGCCTAAGAAGGGGCTTTATGTTCAGAAAAGGGCAGATGAGAATATTTATAAAATTATGAGCAGAGCTGAGGTACTAAAGATTTGTTTTAAGTTACAGTGGCTGTAATCTTGTTTTATATTTTAATGTTAATACACATACCCTGCAACAGCTTTTTGTGGCCATGTCTGTTGAAACATAAATTTAAAAAAAATCTAAATACGAAATTATCCTTTCTTGTCAAAACACAAAAGTTTGGATCCTCCATAAGTCTTCCATGGGAGGATTTCAGCACAGGGAACACAACTTTCTTGACCCCATCCCACACACAGCCCCAAATGCCTCCCAAAAATCACATCCCATAGCTGATCCCTTCCAGCCACAGGAAAACTCCAGAAGATGGAAGCCACAGAATTTAAAACAGTCTAATCCAGGGGTAGTCAACCTGTGGTCCTCCAGATGTTCACAGACTACAATTCCCATGAGCCCCTGCCAGCATTTGCTGGCAGGGGCTCATGGGAATTGTAGTCCATGGACATCTGGAGGACCACAGGTTGACTACCACTGGCCTAATCAACTGGTCAGCAGTAGCTTTACAAACAAAAGAATGCACACAACACGCTTCTGCTGTGATTTAATGCAGAGTCCAAGCTTTCCTTACAGCAGAACACCTTTATCAGTAAATAGCTGGCCAGAGTCCGCATTTGTGCTGTGGTATGTGAGATACTCACGTTTTGTTCGCAAAGTAACTTAAGATCGTCTCTCTGAGGTGAGCTTCCAACACCCCACTGGGCCTCCAAGTCATCAATCTGATTTGGGGTGTGATGCATGATTGGACGGATATCACCGGCAGCACTGGGATCAACGGTCAGCTCCTTGACTCTAGTGTTGCAAGACAGGCATCTAAGGGTTAGTAACATTCCCTAGCACCGAGGCAGAGAAAAACTCATCATATAAAGGGGAGTGATGATGTCAGCCTTATGCACAGAATGCACTCTTAAGGAGCCAATCCCAATGTTCTGGAACTTTAGAGACATGCAAGTGCTGAAATCATAATGATTGCATAAGCATTTTTTTTTAAATGAACCAATACACAATTTCAATTCTTCAGATGCAAAAGGGTCAGTACTACAAAGGTAACATCACCACTTCTTACACATGAGGGGAATAACAAGGCTGGGCATGAAATGCTTGGGGGGAAAAAAGAACAAAAGAAGATGGATAATTATTGGGAAGATGATTTGCAGGCCATGCAGTACCACCACCTGTCAAACAGAATGGAAACAAAAAGGAGGCGATGACTATAAAGGCAGGGAAAGCAAGTGAAGGGTTGTCTGTAAAATTACACAGCTGAAAAGAAGGGGGGGGGAAAAACCCTCAAAATAAAGATTCCATGTAAAGAATGAAGTAGACCTGGTGATCGAAGGAGAAAAGTCGTCATACTCATAGGAAGGAGAGAGATCAGAGCGACTGCCACTACCCTGTGAGAAGGGAATGTCCGAAGGACTAATTCCAAATTCCTTTACTCTGCAGCAGCAAGATACAGCAGCAAATTAAAAGAAAGTGTTCTTGTAAAGACAGTAAGAATTACAGTTTTATTTCAGTTAGTCATTAGCTTACCCCCCCCCCTTTGCCAGCATCTCAAAGTGCTTAACAAACCACCTCCGATAACCCTCTTTGTGACCTTATAAAAGGCCACCGTTGGACCAATGAATCAATGGGTCAGGTGGGATGCCACAATTTCAGCCTTCTCAGTACTAGACCACACTAACTCCTTGGAATCTAACCCTTCTATGAAAAGCATCAGGAACTGAAGCAAAGCACTGTCTATTCACCTATAAGTATTGCCCAGATTTTAGTGGTCCCTTTAATTATGTTACAAACACCTATTTGCAATATGTAAATTCTCAAAATGTGGTACACTGTAAATGAAGACAGTATGAACTGGCAGAAGTGCCATGATGTATTAAGCAGAGTCCAATAACACTGACAAACCAGGCGATTGCGCACTATGCCAAAAGAACCCATATTTCAGCATAAGCTCTGAGTTTCTAGCAAAGCATCACAACAAATATGTCTAGCACTAGATTCAAAGCCCGTTTTGAAATCCCCCCCCCCGCTGTGGCCGCCTAGCAGACACATTGAGGCGGTGTTGCCCCTGGGTGTGGCGTTTCTGGGCCCAGTAGGGGAAGGCCTGCTTTCTCCCCTTGCCCCCTGGTGGTGGTGCGGCCTTCCCCTCGAGCCTAGAAGCACACCTGGGGCCTCAAAGAGGCCCCGGGTGTGATTCTAGGCCTGAAGGGAAGGCCTCCTTCTTTACTCACAGTGTCCTACCACTTCACCGTCACTTTCTAGCCTGTCCTGGTGAGGGCCTAGTTTACTCCTTCACCCAATTGGCTAGAACTGCTGTCTGTCCTGGTTAGGGGCCAATCTGATTGGCCCCTCACCTGGACTGGTCCCACCCACTCTCCGCCCACTTAGCCCTTAGCGAATTATGAAGAAGGGAAAGATGATAGTTGCCCGCCCATTACTGCCAGCCTGACACAGAGCACCAGATATTTCCCCGGTATGTCATCTGATGACTGATTTTTAGACAAGCAGCAAAATGCCCTTTTTTTCAGAAGTGTTTATTCTAAACAGGTTGTGAAGGTCAAGTGCTCACTGCTGCCTAATAGTACAGCTTGTTAAATATTTCAGCATAACCTTTAACTGTATCAGCACCCTTAGAGGGCAGCTGCAATTGTTCACTTGCTGATTCACCACAGTCCATTTGTCTTAAGGTCTTCCAAAGTCTTCCCACCCTAAACTTAAAAAGCACAGATTGAAGAAACTGGGAGCTGGGAGAGCACCTCAAAATCAGTTGTCAGCCCTTCAGGCCATCCCATCTCTGTATATGAATACTATAGTTTTCATTTTCAGATTTTAAATACATCAGCTACTCTTACCTGTTTGCGTATCTTAGTGTGTTTAAAGTGTTCTCACAAGATGCCATCCCTGGAGAAATAGTGGCAATCTGGGAAGAAAACATACCAGAAGCCAGCAAGTTATTTACTTCGTGAGGAACAACCGTTCAAGACCTTTAAGTATGTTCAAAGCAGTATTTGTATCTCACAGTTCCTCTCCACCATATGGAAATACTTCCACACCCTGGGTGGTGACCCATGGATGGTAAAGTGCTAGGTGAGTCATGCCTGTATCTGAAGGGACCAGGACCTGCAACACATGACCACCAACATTCTCTGCAGGCACTTGCAAATGGCATACCCTAGTTTATTGCTGCTGGAGGAAGGAGTGTCAACCACTCGAGGAAAGTGGAAGAAACCCACTCCCACTGGGGGTGGGGAGAGATCAGGCTGGGGTCACTCAAAGAGGGGCTCCACGTGCTTTTGTTGCATGGTGGGGACGCAGCGCCCTGCAACTCTTACAGCAGAGGGAGGGTGGGCCCAGGGAGATGTGTCCACCCACTATGTGCTGGTTTCTGGACCCCAGGCAGGGTAAGAGGGTTGGCCCTGCCCTGCAGTCCCTTTGAGGGTGGAAGGGTGGGCCTGGGGAGATGGAAGCTGAGGGCAGGCTGAGAGGGTTAGCCCTGCCAAGAAATCACGTTGTCTGTTCACACACGGAGGATGGATACTGCAGCTTCCTACTATGTAGATGGTTAACAAGCCAGTGTGGAGGGGATTGACCCTGCATTCATCTGGTTGTGGGAAAGAGATGGGGCCCAGCCAGGGATACATCCATCTGCAACTGTGCCAGCGACATGTCCCACATGCTTCCAGGAGGCGGGAGTCCATCCTGGAGAGGTCCACTGCAAGTTTAATGCCTCCTCTCTAGTAGGTCACACTGAGTGCACATTCTGCATTCTCTGGCCCAGAACCCACACTTGATAATATCTTCCTAGAAAGCACTTTCCTGGGTGTGCCTTCCATGCTCCCAGTCAGGGCATATAGGGGGTCGTTTTGGGGAGTTTGATGCCTCTAGCTTGCACAGTACCTGTTCTATGTATTCCTGAACCCACACTTGACACACCAGTCCAATCTTCACCAAACTTGGTGGATAGGTAGGAGAGAGTCAGCTGCTGATTCCTGTAGTCTAATCCCTCAAAGTTTAGTTTTTTTATATAACTCAACAACTAACTGGGTCAACTAACACAGGGTATATTAGGAACACACATTTAAAAACAGTGAAAGCATTTGTAGATATCTGTGATATCTTCTTCTTCCATAGAGGGTACTTTTGTCATTCTACTGAGTAGTTTTGACAACTCAACAATAATGTACCAAGAAACCTGGAACTATCCTCAGACTTGTCAAAAGAGAACATCATATCATACTGGATATGAGAGCCTAATTTTTAATTCAAGTTCACAGCTGACTGTTGATGGCAATAGAAACAATCCTGGGAGAATTCACTAAGAGGTTTGGGTTGTGAAGAAAAATGAGACTTTTGTTCTTAGATCACATTTTCAGAATACAACAGCACCTGAATATACAGAAGCTACTGTGATCATGAGACAATAGCTTCTGTATACTCAGGTGCTGTTGTATTCTGAAACTGTGATCTAAGAACAAACGTCTCATATAGAGAAGACCCCCCAATAGGCCATGTTTACAACTGTACAAGCATTGCCAATTATTAAACTTACCATACAGGTACGAGAGTTTTCTCCTATGAATGAATCTCTTAGGACCTGAGTAAGTTTACTCGCTCTGAACGGAGTATGAGGTTTATTTCGGCCTAAGGCTCTGATGCACTCCTGCAAGAATAAACATGTTTATGCCGTTTCATCCTCAGGACCAGTGCAAAAATATTCTAAAATAATTGCAACTAATGAACAGGGAGGGGGTAAGAACAAATTCTGGATGACAGACTGCTCTGCTCTAAGCTAATGCTAAAATACTGCAAGTCAGCTTTCATTATATCTCATTAAAGAGAGACAGATTTGACATTAAACCTCAAGGCTATCATATTACTGGGGTTGTGGTGATGCAGGAGCTTGACTCTTTAAGTCTGAGCACAACATTAGCACGAGTCTAATGAGGGCACAGAGCAAATGGCAAGTGCTTTAAATGCTGCTGTTTTTCATGTCTTTGGCAGCGCCATACCCCACAGCACTACGAGTCACTCAAGCCAAAGACTGGCATCCATTGTCATTGCAGACACTTTCATAAACTTTGTAAAAAAGCTTCTTCAGGTTAACTGCAAAATTCAACTTTAAAGGAAACATGGAAAGGCCTCCAGATCTTATCTTTTGCATGCGTGCAAGTCATGAACTAACACAAAATTACTCAAGACTCAATGCAAAATTGTATCTTCTTAAAAGGATTCTCTTCCCCCCATAAAAAATAAAATTGTCAGCAGCCCTTTTCCAGAACTGGAAAGCTGTAATATGGAAATCAGTCACACATTATTTACTTCATTTATTCCCTACTTTTTCTCCCACTGGGATCCAAAGCAGCTTATATCATTCTCCTCTCCTCATTTTATCCTCACAACCACCATGTAAAGCAGAGTGTCTAACTGGCCCACGGTCACTCAGTAATCTTCCACAGCAGAACGGGAATCTGAAGCTGAGACTTCTAGATCCTGGCCTGACACTACGCTATCCAGCACACTATAATGGCAGAGACTGAAGTTTAGCTGAATATTTCACTGTCATACTATGATTTTCACTATATTTACATTTAATTCTTGATTATTATTGTAATGGAAGCAGTTTTAAAGCATTTCATATACATGTTTCAAAAATACAACAAAAATAATCACAAAAAAGAAATGAAAATGCTAAAACTTATTTTACTTTACTTGATAGATCAGATTCTAAACTCTGACTTTTGCTCCTCAGCAAGCATTCCCTGAGTTACATTACAACAATCTGTCTCCCCCTTGCTCCTAAGCAGTTTTCTGCTGCTATTAGAGTTTACAGCTTCCAACTACAAGGGGTTCACTTAATCACCATCTTAAGGCTAATCTACAGCAGGTAAAGCCACAATCATGCCTTCAACCAGCAACATCTTTTTTCCTCCCATACTCCATCTCCTTCTGCCTTTGGTTTAACATCAAGCTGAATTAGAAGTTCTATGAAATTAAAAAGTTAGATCACTGCAAACTGTGGGTCATGGCGTCTTCTGAATCAATCCACTTCATGTTGGATCTTCTTGTTTTCCTGCTGCCTTCCATTTTTCCTACCATTATTGTCTTTTCTATTAAGTCTTTCTTGTGAAGAAAGTCTGATACCTGTGTTTTGGTAATTTAAAATTCAAGGGAGACTTCAAGCTTGTTTTGATCTAGAACCGACTTATTAATTCTCCAGCACCATATTTCAAAAGAATCAATATTCTTCCTATCAGTTTTCTTCATTGTCCAGCTTTCAAACACATAGTAATGGGCAATACTACAGTAGAGTATAGTTTCACGTGTACAGAATTAAACAGCTGGCAAATTCAAATATATTGGCTGCCTCTTGAAACTGCCCAGATATTTTTTGCCTCGAGAATCTTCACAGGAACTGTGAAATGGAGTTCCCCTAACACTTCCAGAAATTAGACCATATAAGAGTCTCTGTTTAGTTTAGTACCAGTCGAATCCAGACAGATTAGGATTAAAAGGGAAACCAAATGTTTGAAGTGGACACTTATTATGAAACCGCAAAAAAAAAAAAAAAAGCACACACACAAACACACACATAACTTGAAATAGCCTGCCTCTCTTTCTCTCCACTGGATGAACATACCTAATAACTCAGTAACAGATTTTAAACATTTCAATAGCAATGACATTTCATGCAACTCAGAAGGCAGAGGAAACCTAATATGAACATGGAAGGCAAGAGGGTTCCTTGCAGGATCAGATCACTGGTCCAACATTGTCTTTCAATTGATGGCAGCTCTTTACAATCTCAAGCAGAGGAAGGTCCTCCCCAATACCTGCCACCTGGGAACCTTTTAGACAGTGATGCTAGCAACTGAATTCTGGACCTCTGTCATGCAAAGCACATGCTGTACAATACAACTCCTTCTATTTAAAAAGGCTTAAGACTTCCAGAAACAAGCCAGGCTTGGATGAACTCTACTAAAAATCAAAATAGAGAAGTCCTATTTATTCTCCAAAATAGTAATTGGAAACATCTGTAGCTGCTTCTTATTCTTAATCCTCCTATGTAATTCAAGGCATTTAGAAGATAACAAAGCCCAGCAACAGCACAACTGCTATTATACACAAATAAACAGGTCCATTTAACTTTCCCTCCCATTTCCAAGTGGGAGCAAGCAAAACAGGACACTGAAATAGCTGCCAACCATTTCACTGATTTGGGTTCACTTCTCCTGTTTCGAAGGCGGGGGGGGGGGGGGGGGGAGCGAAATAAACCCATCAAATAGCTGCCAGCCATGTAACCTGTCCATTTTGCTCTCCTCTGCAATATGGACAACAGTATCAAAAGCAGTATAACTATTTTGTTGTGTCTCGCCTATATATATTAATATATTTTGATTACAAATATGGTGATAACCAGCTGCCTCACATGCGACATCTTTAAAAAAATAATTTTCATAATGAAATCGTGTATTACTTGCAATCTATTTCTGATTGCACTTAATTCAGTTTAGTTTCTATTTTTCTTTTTGGTGAATCAGATGAGCAGGCATGTTTGAAGATAACTGTATTATTAAGTATTGCATCTGCTAATTACGAATCTGCATCTGTTGTAAGCAACTGAATATGCACAGACCACAGTTTAGGTACCCCAGCAGCCAGTACCTTATACACAGCATACTGCCCCAAGAAACCCATGGCAGAACAGGCTTTCTGCCTTTCCAGCCTCTTTGCATGCTGTGGCTGAGATTCACCCTCAGATTCAGATCTTTATCATGGTCATAGATCAACAGAGAGACTCACCCTCAATCCTGACGGGATGTATGGAAGATAGCATTAGAATAAGAAGAAACTGCAGAATGGAAGCTACCACTTCCATGTATATACACGTTCCAATCTTCCCTTAGGGGTTCCCATACATCTAGTACCAAAGGTACTACCACCATTTTATCTAGAGACTTCCCCTCTCATGACTGATCAGCTCCAAAAAGCCTCGCCAGCCATTTTGTGAGTTTTGTGAGTATATATGAAGTGTGTGTGTGTGTGAATGTAATGCATCCTCATTTCTGATACCAGATTCCAAGAGGCAATGAGAGGAGCAACAGAAGGCCAGATCCAGAAAGAAGAAAATCTAACCTTGCCAATGCCTTCTCACAGGCTGGGAAGACAGAGAGTAAAGGTTACTGATGATGGCTCCCAGCTGAGAATGGCAGTGAAGTGATCCAAGGCAGAGAGCCATCCACCTCTCACTTGGGAAGGCACACCAAAGGAGAGGCATAACAGAACCCAATGACTGCAATGATTAATTTAGGGCAAAGGATAGGGATAATAAGAGTGATCCTAACCATTTTTTTCCTTTGTGTATTTTTTTCTCCGTAATTGCAATGGAGATTCACACTAGGAAAGGAATCTCCCCAATCATTTGGCAATCAATCTTGAGATGAGCACCAACCATAGCTGGGGTCCCATTGGAAGCTCAGGGGTATGGAGCCCAGACACATAGTCAACCACTCCAATATGGAACTGTCAAGTGGAACCCAGTTCTGGCCACTAGGGAGGACACCTCAGGTCCCTTACAATGGCAACTGCCCTTGTGAGAAACCAGGGCCATTTTATCATCAACAGTCGTGTGGAGTAAGTTAAGCAATAGAGAATGCCTGGCCAAAGGTTAACCAGTGATCTTCAAGGCTGAATGGGAATCTGAAACTGGGTCTTCCGGATCCTAGACTGACAATAACCACTGCACTAGCCTGGGACATCTGGCTTTCAATCTCTGCCCTGGTATGAAGCTCAGAGGGTGGGGCACTGGGTAAGTCCTTCAGAATTTGTTGTAAGACTAATATCTTGCCATGAGCTTCCTGGAAACAAGGAGAGATACACTGTAACAAAAACACATCCCACACATATTTATGTTCCCTATTTTATTTGTAGTACTGCGTCGTGGATTTGACTCCTTACATGTCAGCATTTCACTGTGAAAAGCATGTACTAAATCAAAGGTAAAAATACTGCTTACGGAATTATAAACATTTACTGCAACATGAAAAGCTTAGGGAGGTTTATTAGCTCCAACGTAATTAAAGATATTTTATTTACCTTGAGTGCTAAAAGGCTCTTGTTAATTTCAGCACCTTCCAGTCGCGTTTGCCTATCCGCACTGGAAGTATCAGCTCCTCTTTCATTGCCAGCCAAGTCAATCAATGAAAATTTACCATGCAGTTTTCCTTTTCTCCTGAGGATGATCTGAAACACTGCATGGCTCCGAGATGAGTGCGCATTTGCAGATGTCTGACCAGATGTTCTTTAAGAAAGCGTTGTGGTGGGGAGAACAAGATGAAATGTCACTGACTCACAAATTACTCGACATTTTCATCAGGGCTAGGCACGTTATTGCTGTGAACAGCTTAAAGCACATTTTAGGCTCTATCAAAATATAAGACAGCCAAGAGATTTATGCTGCAAACCTATTCGGAATTAACGCCTATCTAAGGCCAAGGAGTTCAACAGACTTAAGCTTGTATAATTCTGCAGAGTATTGCAGCACAATTTGCTTCACAGATATAATCTGTGAACACAAGGATCTTTCACATGTCCTCCTACCAAAAGCATTCCTATTCCAAACCTTGAAGAACCAAAGCTACACTCATGATCAAATAGGTTGCCTTTGCTGACAAAAGAGGAAGGAAGGATGATTTTGCACTCTTCCTACTCTAGCCTGCCAACTAATCCACCTGGGATCTCATGATTCTCCCAGGGTCAGATAGGGCTGCTGGAGGCAGCAGGAAAGAACACAGGAAACATCAATAGCCATCTTTTGCTAACAGACTATCGGATCCACCCCTTTCTGTTTCTATAGGATATTCATAGAACGTTTTTCCTGTATTGGAGGCAGTAGGAAAATCTGAATATTAATATTAAACTTTAGTTACAGGGGGGCTTTTCAATTTGGTCTGCGTAAGCATTTCATAAAAGCCTCTTGTGGCGCAGAGTGGTAAGGCAGCAGACATGCTGTCTGAAGCTCTGCCCATGAGGCTGGGAGTTCAATCCCAGCAGCCGGCTCAAGGCTGACTCAACCTTCCATCCTTCCAAGGTCAGTAAAATGAGTACCCAGCTTGCTGGGGGGTAAATGGTAATGACTGGGGAAGGCACTGGCAAACCACCCCGTATTGAGTCTGCCATGAAAACGCTCGAGGGTGTCACCCCAAGGGTCAGACATGACCCGGTGCTTGCACAGGGGGATACCTTTACCTTTTTAAGTATTTCATGGAATTACCAATATATTAAGCTGAACAGAGCACTTAGCAAATAGGAAAGTAGCAGTTACATCACTCTCAGGAGACACTATTGGGAGGGGGGGGTGTTTCCTCCAAACTTGGAAATTTCCAAGTTTTATTATCATTTGTCTTCCAGAAAAGTGGGGGGGGGGTTGTGTGGGGATCAAAATATGGAAAGCTTTATTTACTAAAGCTAATGGTGCCAAAAAACAAAAAATAAAATACCTGCAACTGTTGCCTATTTCAATAAGCTTTAGTACATCTTCAACACATTTAACCTCTCGCTCATGTAATCCCACCACCTGGACTTGCTGTTTACCATCTTCTAAAACTCTTAACTTGGTCTTCCGGTTCAATAAGTCAAAAACCTTATGAAAGTAGGAAAGGCAAAACAGAGGTATGTGTTAGCTGGTCATGCTTGGCACAGCAAATCTGTTGTTTGACAAATACAATTCAGCCAGGTAAGACAAAGAGAAGGAAATAAGTTGATAATTTCACAATTCTTGGTGATTTTCATCACATTAACGGGGAAAAAGGCACATACCTTTCCACTATAAATCTCAAAAAAGGTTGCATATACTTGAAGTTCTAGTTTCTTATAATTTGGTTTCTTCAACATTAAAAAGACATCTCTAGCTGTAAACAGATTAAAAATAAAAAAACTTTTAGATGCACAGCTACTGATCTGCTGACACACGTTTGTTTCATGTGTTTGATCTAAGCACAGGTTTCATGAATTTATGACAACATATTTTGGAGTAAGTTAGTATAAAGATATTTAAAAGAGGGAAGCAATAGCTAGTACAACCCAGAAGATAGAGAAAAAAGGTGCTGGCCTTTCACCCAAGAAGCATATGTCCAAGTTCTACCTAATCAAGCCACATTCATAAAGAGTTCCCTCTTACTCTCTGCTACCCAGATATAAAGCATTACATTTTGTATTAAAACCAGATTATTTACCTGCTAGTGCATAAATTCCTTTTGAACAGTCTTGGTTCTTTCCTGAAAAGTCACCACCCATAGTCTAAAGATAAAACAATACAATGAAAGGAAAATCATGAAGACAAACTATGATCATTTATTTATTTGTTTGTTTGTTTATTTATTTACTTACTATGTGATCTATATCCCACCACTCCCATTTCAATGGCGGGTCACAAAGTTCTCAATAAAAACCCATTAACCCCCATGAAAAGGACATTCCAAATACAATAAATATGGTAAAAAATAACAAAGCAATAAAACAACTCTATCCCCACGCCCGGAAATCTAATAACCCACTATAGGGGAGGGAGAAAAAGGCCCTAGCTCATTCATTAAGGACCCTAATTTCTCCTGAAATAATAGTCACACAGCAATAAATCCATCTGCTGTGTTAACTTCCTATCAATACAAACCATTTTGGTGTGACAGCAGTATTCTTAATAACATCAGTAAGTTTTTTTTACACAATGATGTAGGATGAAGGCAAACTGTACTTTAAAATATCTATGATGCTATTTACATGTTAAGCTCTCACATCATTGGTGAAGCTGCAGTAAAAGTACAGCTGAGTGTAACCGCATAGCTTAATACTTACATGAGTTTTTCCACTGCCTGTTTGTCCATAAGCAAAACACGTTGCCATTCCTCTTTCAAATATGGTCTCTACTAAAGGTCGTGCAGTAAACCTTTAACAAGGAAAACAACCATTACAAGTCAATATTTAGCTTGATTTTTAAAGATGGCATAAAGATAACTGGCATATTTCCCTTTATAAAGACATACATTTATAATCTGTAATAGGATTTTAATGTTTTTCCCTAAGACATTCTTTGTTTATTTCCAAGGTCAGCATTAGTGACTTTGAAAAAAATCTAAATAAAAGGACCAAGGCAGAACAATGCTACACAAATTATGTTCAGTGCAGGATGCAGCACCAGTCAGAGTACATGTCTGACTTCCAAACAATTCTTTAATCAATTCAGGAGGAATAAAGGGTATTTTAACAGGTGCCAAAACTTAAGAAATTCTCTGCAAGTGAAGAGAATTTCTAAAACAAAAAGAAGTCAAAGCAGAATTATTACAAAACTACCAATGAACCTGGCAGGATCAAATCATATGCAGTGCTAATATTTGACTGTTAAGTAGCTTAAAGTGTGGAAAGGGGCTTGACAGAGGAAAGTGCTCACATACAAGGGGCTTTCCAAACTGACAGGAGACAGCCAAGGGATGAGACAGCTTTAAAGAAAAAAGCAGTTCATATGCTGAAGGAGAAACTGCTCCATGGGTGAGGATCATTTCATCACTAACAAGAAAGGCAGGAATGCCTAGGGGCCTAAAGCCAGAGAGGTTAGTATCACACCCTGTTAGCTGATCCTTTGAAGCTAGCTGTAGGGCCAGTTGGGATAATTTCCAAACTGTATCTTACACACAGACAAATTTCAGGAGATGGCAGTCTTAAACGCTTCCCATCTTCTTAGAATTAGTGACCTTACACACTGCATCAAATACGTCTGAGCCTAATCTGGATTTACCTGCTTAAGTTCTTTCTTAGGCCCATTATGCACGGAGTGGAAGGTCCGCATTCGGGGTGGAGTGGCAGTGGCTAAAATCACCAATTATGCACGCTGCAGGCGGCAACCAGGCGCAGAATCAACATATGCCACTGAAAAAGCCATGTTAGTGAGATGCAGAAGGAAGTGGAGCTTCCCAGGACCAGGATGCAACCAGAAGCGGCTCCGGAGTAGCCGCGTGCATAATCAGATACTCGGAGTTTTGCCGCTGTTGTGTTCCGTCCCGTGCGTAAGCGGTTTGCTTCGCTTCTTCCTCCTCCGCGTTCTCCATGCTGCTGTTTCAGCGGCCGTGCATAATAGGCCTTACAGGAGCACAATGGCAGCAAAAAGACAGCATGATAACTCATGGTTTGAATAAACTCCAATGTATTGTGACATCCATCTCCAGGTTGCCCAACAAACTGTGGGCAGTTGGGGGGGTTTTGAACTGGGATTCTAATTTGTATCTTGTTTGTTTAATATGATTGGTTCTAACTATGCTTTCTCACTATGTTTGAGCCGAGAAATCTGTTTGATCATCTCTGTGAACTAGCTATTTCAGTGGCATTGATCATCTCTGTGAACTAGCTATTTCAGTGGCATTCAGCTGTCTGTAGTATTTTTGCAGAACCCACCTTCTCTGCTAGTGATGACTCACCAACAACTCTGAGTGGCTTCCATCTTCTCCCAAAGGGAAATTTAAAAAGTAATGGGACAATGGAATTTAATTGCATGCTTTCATTCAGCTTGCTATGGCTCCACACAAAACAGTCAGAAGCACTTTACATCCCACCTATTGCCCTGCCTCCCTCCCTCTTTTAAACCCTCCTTCATGTCCTAGGAGAGACAGCAAGTAATTGAACTAGCCACAGTCATGTGTTTCTTCCCCAGCTTTTCCATACTAGGAAATGTTGTGAAACAACAAAGGACAAGGAGAATTTTCAAAGATTCATTTTGTTTCACAGTTAAAAGGGGGGAGGGGTTAGGGAATGCAGTGAAGTAGCTATAGTGAGCAGGGGGCTTAACTTCAAGCAACCAGAAGATCTTAAAAGGAAGGTAGATCCCCATCCATTTATTCTGGATGGGTGGGCAGGAGAGGTTTATCGCTACTAAGATACTTGGATTTGATTGCTTTGGGGCTTTTAATGGGGTTTTATTAGGAAAATAGGAAAATAGGAATGTTGTGACTCGCCACAAGCTGTTTGCAGGAGTGGCAAGATAGAAATCAAAAAATCCTTTTGATTGATGGAATAGGACCAATCAGGGTGCAGCCAGCTTTGTTGATTGGCCCTCCCTCTCCACCTCCCATACTCCCTCCTTGCCTGCTTGCAAGGGAGGAAGATTCCCTTCCCTGTGGCCCGCAAAGCACTCTCGCCGCCTCACAGAGCGCTTTGCAGGCCCCAGGGAAGCAGCTGCAGTGCTGCCGGCCCACAGAGGGCTGGGGGGGGGGGCCTTTCAAAGCCCGTTTTTAGGAATGGGCTTTGCACCTAGTAAATTAAATAAATTCATGGCAATCAATCACAAGCTCCTTGCATATATAGAGATAATTTTCCAGCATTTGGACAATGGAAGAAAACTTAAGACGGTATCCAGAGATTCTGCGAGTGGTCAGACAACAGCCAGCAACTGTGATCTGCTGTTTGTACAACAAACTACCACTCTTCACAGCAAAAACTTTTAAGGTGACTTAGGAAGATCAGAGAAGCAACACATGCAAAAAAATCTTTGCAGATGGACATATTTATTCCAGTCATGCTTTTGGATAGACTGAAAATGGTTTTCCTTTTATAAGCCATTTTGGAGGATATCTGGAACACGGTAAAGACAAAGGAAATTAAGCTGATTTACCTGAGCCAATGTTGCCAATACAAATGGTTAAAAAACAATACATGTGCATGCACACACATAGAGAAACAAGATATTTAACAGTAAATGGGAAATAGCTATGCACAGACTCTAAGTTGAGTTACAAAAAGCAGCACAAGGACACAAAACGACTGCCAGATTGTGTAAAACACCTACCTGTAGACCATTTCATTAGGAGCACTGTCATCGAAGGCATAGTCAAAGCGGAAAGTTTGGTTTTCTAAGTACCTTGTTAAATCTACCTTTTGCTTAGGTTCATGTACCATCACGACATCTTTGCTAGGGATTGTTATTACATCAAGGTCTTTCATTACAGTTTCTAAAAAGTATATAAAATTAGCATTAATGTTAAAGATATAGGAATTTTAGTGATTCAAAACATACATATCCAAGATAATGAAAGAGATTGATAAAAAATTATGATAGGAACTATCTAGCCTAATATTCACAGCCTCACAGGTTACATTCAGACATCACATAAACCTCAATTAACCAGAAATGTGTTGGCACTACATATAACTGAAGCAGGCTCTCTCCTGGGGACCCTGGGCTTCTCCCAGGCATCAGAGGAGACCCTGCCCTTAGCGGCCACCACTGTGCGGCCACCAGACCAGCACCTGGGGACCCCCATTGAGACCCCGTGACTCACCAGCAAGGAGGGATCGCCTCTGACTGCAACACCCCACCAACAGAGAAATAGTCGCTACCAGGGTCGAGCAGCACTCTGCCTCCGCCCATAAGACCCCACCGAGCCAGATGTCAACTCCAGAGCCAGAAGGTTGGAGGGAAACACTGCTCCCTGTAACACCCACCCCAAATACCCAGGGCTCAGAGCCAACTGGGGATCCGTGGGACATGCAGCCAGTCCTGCAGCTGCCCTCACTGCAATGAGCTACTGGCTGTAACCTACTTACAGGTCCTGGTGCCCAGGACACTCAGACAGAACTGGCAAAGCCGCACCTGCAAACCAGCCCGGAAAGGAAAGTGACCAGATGACCATCAGGAAAGGAGGGACAGGGCAGAGGCATAGGAAGCGGAACTCTAATGAGGGGAGGGATATAAGGAAGGAAAGTCAAGTTCTGAAGACAGAGGAGGCTAGAAAGGATGACAACTGTTGGAGAGAGAGGGTGAAAGGAGAAGAGCTGGAGATCAGAAGAGGATTCATGGAGGGGAAGGAGTGGCCAGAGGAAAGAGCTGAATCGCATCTCTCAGGTCTTCACACACATTTGCTGGATTTATGCATACCCTTTGCTTATGCCCTCCTCCTGATAGAATTTTTACTGGTTTTATTAAGCTCTAACCTACCATAATGTCTGAATGCAAGTATATTGTCAAACTAGATTGCTGCTCAAGCACTTGCATTTGAATAGCAAACTGGAGGTGGAGCAGCTGTCATCAGGCCAGCTGCCGACAAATGTTTGTTCAATTAGAGTTTGTTGTGAGGTTCAAATGCAGCTAGAGTGCCTAATGTTATCCTTACACTTTAAAATACCAGGCATATGGGGCTTATTAAGTGACCTCTTATATTACAATACTGTTATCAAATTTACTGAAAGTTTTATAAATGTATCTTATAAATGTATTTGTTCCCTGGCCTGCCTCCTAGAAGTAAACAGTTTTATAAAACAGACTATATCCATGTTTTTAAAGGACGTATAATTGTCACAACTTGGTCATAGGGCATTCGACAAATATATCTCACCATTCTTAAAGAATAATACCTATTGTCAGCCATATGAGAGGTATCTAGCTTGATTTCATCAGATCATGCATTATTTTATTATTTATTGAGCTTTTAGGACACCCCTCTTGGTCTCAGGGTAGCTTACAACAGTTCCACAATTAAAAATCCATACAATAAATATAATCTCATTTAAATACTAAAATTAATCTATTTAAAATTTAGCAAAAGCAAGCTCCATCGTTATGCCTCCCCAAGACGTCTGGGATCATATATATGCAATTCCAGCTTCACCGAGACTCAGATGGCAGGAGTGAGGACTAGGCATTAATTGGTAACAGTGGCTGTTAATTGTATGAAATGCTTGAATCAGCAATTATACACAAAGACCACTGTTTCTAGAGACATACAAACAAAGGTACATTGTGTATATCATCAAATATATTTGTGTGCCCCATTTCTGGGGAGGACGGAAAAATCGTTTTAGGCACAGAACCTCACATGTTGTTTACACTCTCAAACAGAAGTACTGCTTTGAAAGAGGTGTTCCAATTCTAAATCATGACCATCAACTATCTCATTAAAGAATGCAAATGAACTTTATTAGTGATGTGTACATATACAATTTTGAGAAGAAACAAACATTTCTGTCATATTTGAAAAGACTATGGAAAAAATACTGCTTAGGAGCATTGGAAAATACTTGAGAACCAGCCACAAGAACCAGACTGAATAATTTCCCATCTACCATGTTTTCAAACTGATTACATGAAAATAGTTTTAAGCCTTTGTTAGGATTTATTATTCATTTGTTTTTCAGACTAAGGTACTCCCAAAATTTCAAGTAAAGGAAACAGCAAGAAGCAAATTGGGCCAAGAGGTCATGGGACAATGGCTCTGGTGGTACTTCTTCCTAATGTCTGTTGTATTAATGCATTTTTAAAGGTATACTCTGTTGCTTCATTATGTAGCACAATATTCACAAGTGCAACTTGAACGCATAATATATTTAAAAAAATATATATATGCAAATACCGTCAGGTATGTCAGGAAGAAAGCCAAATATGTCTAAACTTTAAAATTGTTAAATGTACTCTATAGCAGTGGTCCCCAACCCCCGGTCTGGGGACCGGTCCCGGTCCCAGTCCGTGGATCAGTCAGTACCGGGCCGCGGCTCCTCCTCATCCTCCTCCCCAGCTGCTTCCTCGGGGGCTGCCCTGCCAATCTGCCACCGGCTCACCTTTGGTGCTCTCCGGCAGCTGCCATGGCTAGGGCTCCCCCTCAGCGTGGCACTGCGCAGCTGCTGCTGGCAGCACCTCCCAGTGGGCAGTGGGAAGTCAGGGGCACTGGTGGGAAAGCAAGTGGAGCAGTGTATCAGGCGGTAGCTATGTCCCTCAGCAAAAGACTACCCCCCCCCCCGGGCCTGAGTAAAATTGTCAAGCGTTGACCGGTCCCCAGTGATAAAAAGGTTGGGGACCACTGCTCTATAGTGAGCACTGAAGCAATACTCAACAGATCATTCAGCAGCTTTGCAACTTTTGCTCTGCACAATTCCCTCAGATGGAACATTATGTAATCACCCAGTTACATAATTACAGGGTAATCCCCCACCACCAAAATTCCATTACAACTCTAACATTTCTCTTTATCACACTAATGCCTCATCTAACGAAACAGCACAGAGATATCAGAAGCCTCTAAATATTCAATAAGAGTTGAATGCCTAACACACACTGTTAGGCATTTAGGACTTTGACTGATTTGATTGATGAATAGCCAAAATTCAGATAAAATAGTTTTACTAACATGTAACCTATTTTTAGCATATTATTTTAACTTGGAACATTCCAGTAGCAGTCTATGACTGCATCCCTCTTGGTATTTGGATTGGAAAAGCTTCTGTATTTCTAGGCCTTCGACCAGGCCTTTTTTACTATTGAGAAACCCCAAAAGTGAAACAATTGTGCATAATATGGTTGGGAAGCATAGCTGTGTACATGCTCATCCGGGGCCCCTCCCCTTTCTACCCCCTCCAAGCCCATCACTGGCAATTTTAGGAGGAGGAGAAACAGGTCAGCATGACCATATATGGTCATATCACCCGATAAACGTTTAACACATTTGAAAAAATACAAAATTAATTAACTCTCACCCATTTAGGAAACCCTTCCAGGGCCATCAACAAACCCCAGGGTTTTACAAAACCTGGTTGAGAAAGCCTGCCTTAGACTGTCAAGGTCTGCTTTGTTGCAGTAGTTACTTTTTAACAAATTGTTGCTTTTGTAGATTTGATTGGTTATTACTATCTTAAAAATCAAATACAGGTTATCCTGAGATTTGAATAAGCAGGAATAAATGTTTTAAAGTAATAAAATAAACACTGATGACCTGTTTGAAAAACACTGAAAAAAACCCTAGATAATCAAAATACAATTATTATATATCAGCAAGAAACTCTTCTATTTCTAAGGAACACTTCTCTCAGCATACCCCCAGAAGAACTTTGAAGATATTCTAATACTAACATGTTGGTAGTCCATGGCCCAAAGGAACTTCATCTGGCCTCTTACAGGACCAGGGCCTTGTTAACTGTAGCCCCAGACTAGTAGAACAAGCTGCCAAGTGAGATCCAGGCCCTGACAGAACTACCCAAGTTCCACAGGGACTGAAAAACAGTGCTTTTCTATTAGGCTTTCAGTTGAGGCTGGAACAAGCTAAGAGCCAATAAAATCTATGAGCCTCCCTCCATTCATCTCTGGATAATTCCCTCCACTAAACTCGAAATTGCATAATCTTTAAACAGCCCGTGGCGCCACGGGCGCCACGGACTATATAATTCGTTAAGCCCCCTAGAGGTGGGCTTTGTCCGTGATGAGGAAGGGTCCGGGTTGGACCCTTCCTCACGACAGACAATCGGAGGGACCAATCGGCAGGCGCGAAGCGCCTGCCGATTGGTCCCTCCGATTCCCAGGCTGAGCAACTGCGAGCCGCGCGCAGCGCGGCTCGCAGTTGCTCCCGGTCTGACGCTGCGGGAGGCGCGAAGCGCCTCGCGCAGCGTCAGACCGCCGCCCGAGGGAACCCCCAGCAGTCGCGCGAAGCGCGGCTGCTGGGGATTCCCTCCTTGCCGGTCTGACGCTGCGGGAGGCGCGAAGCGCCTCGCGCAGCGTCAGACCGCCGCCCGAGGCAACCCCCAGCAGTCGCGCGAAGCGCGGCTGCTGGGGATTCCCTCCTTGCCTTGGAAGGCCCCCCCTCCCTCCAGCTCTGGAGACAGACAGGACGTCCTCGGGAGTCCCGGCAGCCCCTCGGAAAGATCCAGCTCTGACAGAAATTCCGCAAATGCTGCTGGGACCTCCATGGCTTCAGATTCAGCAATGAGGTTTGGCGAACAGGACGGGGAGGTGCTGGCGGTGCCTGACGAGGCCCAGCTGCCTCCCTCAGCGGTGATGTAGGACCCCGAGGGAGAGGTGGGTGGGGAGCAGATGGCAACCCCCCTTTCAAAACCGCACGAGGCAACCCCCCCTTTCAAAACCCCTTTTTATAAAGGGGCTTTGAAACTAGTATTATATATTGCCTATAAAGTGGATTAGATTGTCTAATTAATGAGTAGGAACAATGGAGCACTACAAGGTTTTAATCATGTTTTAATGTTTTAACTGTGATTTTATAATATGAAATATCTATTGCGAACTGCCCCAAACCTGCTTTCAGGGAGGGACTGTATATAAAACCAATACTTAATCAAGGACTAAAATTTCAAGGAAATTTCAAGGAAAAAGTGAACTTCTTTGAGTCAACAAAAACTCTTCCTGCCAGGCAGCTCTGAAATGAGCTATTTGTCCTATCTTTGCAAGGGAATGAGAAAGCATTCCATCATTTTGTGCTCCGACACCTCTTGGGATTGGAGGCTTGAAGTATCACAAGTCTTTGATTCTGAAACACACGTTACATCTCCTCCTAACGGTACAAAGTGAAGAATGTGGCTCAAGTCTGAGGTCAGATTTCAACTAAAAAAAAAAACACTGCTTGCTGAGGCTAACAAGTAAACGAATTTTTAGCAATCCTGTTATCAATATACAAGTGATTTCAGAATTTCATACTGAATTTAGAATAAAATAGAATCTTGAGTAGAAACTGGCTTCACTGTAACAGTTCAATCATGGGTATCTAGAAAAATTTGGTAAACTAGGTAATGACCCAGTGAACTTTTGGGGAAATTTCTCTCCACTTTCTTAGCTCTGAACAATTTTACCACTGAATTTGAACATTTATGCTGCAATCATATAACAAAGAGGGTATTCAACAATGCAAAATAAAAATTATCACCCATCCCCCAGACAATCAGATAATAGTCTGTTAACTATTAAAAACCATACCTTTTTTATTGAGTGGTCGCTTTCGAACACAAACACATATCCTGTGTTCATCAATCTAAAAAAAAGATGATCAATTGAGAAATTATAAGTCAAATTTAAACCCAACTGGAAAATTGTAACAGCAATTATTTTGAGGTAAGACCACAATCAATCCAAATTTCCACAAGCAAAACGTACAAGAAAGCATAACTTCTAAAGAGGGGTGAACTTCCCTCAGCTCAGACAGAAATATTTGAGGATAAATGGTCAAAAACATGGTTTTATTAGAGATGGATTCAACTACAGACACCATGATACTTCCAATGGTGTCATTAGAAGCACTAAGCAATACTAGGTTCCCCACTGAATTCTTCCTTATCCCTGGTGTCTCTGCTGATGGAATCTACTGGGGAAGAAAAGGGAACATTTCTGCAGCTCTCTAACTCTATCTTCCTCTGCCAAAAGTATTCTGGGAATTGCAGTGTCCAGAATGTATGACAGTGTTTATCAATGGTTATGGGATAGAACCATTTACTGCTTTATGATAGAACATATTTACTGCTTTCTGGAAATGCATTTCCTAGCATTCCTAATTGTTAATGTCTCACATTCTAAGAACTTTATTTCCCATAATGCAATGGAATGAAGACAGACTACGCTACAACATTGCAATTCTCTCTGGGCTTGATTGCCTTGCAATGCTACCCCATTGCTCCTCCTGTGACAGATAAACTGGGACAGGGCAAAAAAGAAGAGGAAGGGGGAAGTCTTCTCTAGCTCAGATTTATCATCTAACTCCAAGCTGAATTTAGAAGATGAGTTTTCCAAAATGTTGTTCTCTGAGCAAAATGGGTATATCAGTATCCCAGCTAAGATCACATACTGAATTCACCATGTTAAATACTTTAAGCTCCAAGAAGGGACAGATTTTTTTTTACAGTTTTCAGATTCGTACCTGTGAGGTAGGTTTTCTGTGAGTAATTCACAAGTTAATTTATCCATCTGATATCACTGTATAAAGCAGGGCTGCATGAGGGCTTTGTGATTTTGGTTACCAAGAGGTTTAAGATTTTTGGAAACTACTAGAAGCTTACATTCTCACCCTCTACTGTAATCATAAAAGGAGTCTGAGACTATAGTTACTAGGACTGAGATCTCTCTATTCCCAGCTCAGGAAAGCATATTATACCCATGAGAGATAAAAACAGTCCAAAGAAGCATCTCAACTGATTCTTAGTTAAGGCATTATTAGTAACCAAACAACAGAACAAATATACCTCTATATGGAAACAATATTATTATTGACAAACAATGAATTTTGCTTATTTTCTTGTTACCAAATAGTACAAAGAATAGCAAAACTGGTAACCTGAGAGGAAGTCTTAGGTTTTTTCATTAGGACATAGGTCTCAAAACAACTTCTGATCATACCAAAAATTACCTCATATAGGTGCAGCAGTTTCAAAGCATGTGATAAGCATCATCACACCACTATTCAGCCACAACATGCTCAAATAGATGCCACAGTTCAGTTTTGCTCATAGAATGCAGTTTTCCTGCCTTTCTCCTCCACGTACAACTCTCATGCTCCCACCAACCTCAAAAATAGTGTGAGATGGGGCTTCTATTGAGCAGAGAGGACTCTAAAAGAAATGAAGACTTCTTTCCTTTGGTTAATCAAGTCCTTTCAGGGCAACACATTATTTCTTGTTTTAAGCTTCCAAACTTCTTGTAGGGCACTAGTATTAAAATAAAACTTACAGGATCTGCAGTTGTCAGTGGTCTATAATCCAGGCTCCCCCGGAAATCTCTAATCATACACATAATTTCATAATTTGGGTTTGTAGCATCAACATCCTAAAAAGCAAGAAGAAGCAAGAAAAAGCAAGAAGAAAAAAATGTGACCAACATTTCAAAGTATTGTTTCCTCAACATTTATGTATCATTTGCAGCTACAACTGCAGGTGCTTGAAATAAAAAAGGGCATATATTAATACATGCCTGGTATTAAATTATTCTATGGTTTACCATAAATATTTTAGAACTTACACCCCAAAGGGGCCTTCAACATGTAATGAGGACTTTATTTTCTGTTCCAGTTGCCAATTACTCCCCCATACCAAATCAAACCAGCTAATATTGCAACCGGCATCATCCATTTTACACCAGTCCATACTAGTTTCCAGTAAACAGCTTTGACCCCCTTACTTTCCACACCATTTGAATATGCAACCTGAAAATCTCTCCAAGTACATTACTGTTTGCTTAGCTGACGAATCAAAATGACTTCTGTTATATGCCAACATTAAAACATGCCATCAGCTACTTTCCTTACAATGTGCATGTTTTCGTTTCATGTTATAAAGATCTTTGATGAGAATTATACCAGACTGCCATATTCTTAAAATATGAATGTGCATACAGGAAAAAGCAATATTATTACAAATAGAACTTTAGGCATAATCTCATTACTATTGGATAGTAACATGATGGCTCATAGCAATCACGAAAGCACCAAAACCAGACCAAACCACAGAAAAAGGAAGTGCTTCTACATACTTTGGCAGGAGTTCCAATCTTACAGAAAAGCTTAATTTTATAAAATTAACTTTAAAACCTGCAAAATAATCTGATGAAGGCCAAGCATGTCACAGCAGGTTGAGAATCAGTTAAAGGACAATAGGAGATAAGCAAATTGACTTGATGTCCCCCCTGTAAATTATTACAGAATCCTAAACTATTACAGAAGCTTCCCCATCTTCCACCTGCAATTCCAAAATGCAGAAAAAAGCCTTGAAGAAATAAAACTGGATACCAAGTTTTTCCAACCTATGTTAATGTCAGAGCTCCTGAAGAAACAACAGCAGGTCCACTGAACTCAGTGTCAAAGTGTTTCCATTTGTACAGTTACCCCAACACAACACTTTCGGTAAGTACCTATGTGTATCACAGCACACACAAACTGTGATTACTGGTCTATGTTGTAAAACGCCCTGAGCCCATCTAGGGGATTACAGAAACCTAATTATATAAATGAAGAAATAAATATGTGTTTTGTTTCAGAGGGTAGTCATGTTGGTCTGCAGCAGAATAGCTAGATTTGTGCCTCAAGAACAGCTGCCTTATGCTGAAACAGGCCATCAGGGATACTACTGTTCACTCAGACTGCTAGTAGCACTCCAATATCTCAGGCAGAGGTCTTTTACATCTTCTCGTACCTGATCCTTTCAAATGAAGATGCCAAGGACAGAACTTCTACATGCCTAGAAGCTGATCTAACTCTGAATCATGGTCTCCTTTATCCAATGACAGGAGCTTTGACTCTTGAAAGCATTTATCTCACAAGATCTTATTGGCCCCTAAGGTGCTACTGGATGCAAATCTAGCCTATGTCTTTAAAACTTTGCAGGAAAAACTTTAATTCCTCTTTAACAGAGAAAGAAAAATCCCCACAGTTCAGAAGGCTAGCACAGTTAGTATAACTATCAAGTTATATGAATGCCAACACTACATTAATAGGAGACTGCAAGTTTCACATTAGACTAGAAAATAAAACACACAAGCCTGCCAACAAGATTATGCTTCTGGTTATATTACAGCATCTGCTTTGTGACAGAATTAATGCATAGGAATTTGATGACAAGATTAGTGAATTATTTGCTTTAAAGAATGACTGAGCATACAACTACAATTTCAACCAAAGCGTGCACAGAAACTTGTAGAATTACTCAAATAACTTAACATCTCAGACTGACATAATATTTTAGCACCAAAAGTACAGCTCTGGTTTTAACCATTCATTTTTAGAAAACAAGAGAATATTTCATATTAACTAAAGTGAATAGCTGGAATAGAAGCATCATCAATGTAAATAATGCAACAAACCTGAGCCCGTTTCTCTCTAAGTTCTTGCTGCTGCAATCTTCTTTTCTCACGTTTTTCTTGCAGTTTTTCAACCTCTTTCACACAATTAGATTTTCTACGTGCTTAAGAGGAAAAAAGTAATTTTCTTTTTGTCATTCATAGAAGTACCTATTGTATTTGTAAAATTTTTATCTGCCTTCATTAACTAATTTTGTAAGCCATTCAGACTAATCTGGGCTTAATTGCTATGATCTGACTGTAGACTCAACACCTCATATTTCAAGGATATGGACAATGGACAGTGACAGCCCAGAACAGATAGTGCCCCTTAAACACACACTGACTTATACATGTGATTCTCTTGGTTTGACCTACTAAAAAGTCAGGTCAATATTCACTCAGTCGACAGTTTAGAAAAGCTGAAGTTTTACGAATATTCTGTTACCAACACGACTATGGAAGAACAATCACACCGTGATTTCTCAAAGTAGACATAACATTGGCACAGACTATTCACTACTAAATGAATAATATAATTGTCCAAGAGAGTATACATGTAATGCCTAAAATGAATGAATCCTTGATACATGATTTACATACAAGGGGGTCCAAATTCCTTTTTTGCAGCTTGAACTGGAGATATATCTGAAACACTACCATTCTGTTGTGTAGAGGAAGACTGTTCAGGAAGTTGAGTAGGCCGCGCACGGGCAGAACCAACCACTGAAAGGTTTAAAAAGAAACAGATATAAGGAATCTAGTCAGAACAGGAAAGCAGAAGTGTCCTATTTCTCAACAAGACAAGTTCTGTCTTATAATATTGTCCAAGGCCAAGACAATTTATTTTTTAAAGAAACTATAAAAGCACACTCTGGACACAAGCAGGTACATAAATAGATCACATCATGAGACAAACCAGTATTAGAACTAAAATACATGATTCATCATCAATCCTTATGTTAAAATTCATGCCTCCATGTCACATTCTTCACATTCTTATTAAAGTTAAGATTCATTTCAAAGTGTGCTGAACTGCTAAATCCAATCTCCCTTCATGACAATCTAGCTGTCCAAAACAAGTAATACCAGAATAAAGCTGGCAGAAAAGCATTCACAGCGACAGGTGGTAGGATGTTTCTCATATTTTGCATAAGCACCTCACTAACATCCTATCTGCACATCAGTGTAGGTATAACAATGCCTTGTGCAGGTATAACTATGCCCTGTTCCAGTATGTCATTTATCTTATTTTTATCCTTTTTTTAATAGTATATCAAGATACCTGACAGTTGTTCATAAAATTAAAAATTAAAATGATGTAACAAATGGATCTGTGGAGAGACATGTGGATGGGAGAAAATCGGGTTGAAAAACAGAATTTCACATATGCTCAAATCAGAAAGTAAAACAAGGCAAGATGCAACCTGAACAAAACAAAAACAAACCCTCCATATGAATTCTTCTAAGCATTAAGGAAGTAGAATGATAGAAGGATTAATATATATATTGTCTGCCATCTTCAGCGGACTGCCCTCCTGTACTAGCTTCAGTTGGTCTTACAAAATAATTGTGGTGGGAAAAGAGTCATTTCCACTGAACCCGGAGAAGGGATGTTATGATTAGGGCTGTGCGCAGCGGTGTCTGAATCGGCCAACACAACCAGCGTCGCGCTATGCGGGGGAGGGAGGCACTGGCGGTGGTGTGTAACTCGGCATAACTCCGGAACTCCGTGCCTGCATGTGTGCACCGAGTTACGCACCAGCGCCCATGCTTCCCCCCCGTGGCATGGTGTCAGCCTGGAATGGCCGATTTGGATACTGCCGCGCACAACCCTATTTATGATGTCTTTACTTGCTGTTCTCATCTTCTGTATAATCGGGGCGAGGGATGCATTGTTAGAGGGTTTTACTGCAGTTCAGGCCTCCAACAGATCCCTCTCTCAAACCCTTGTGCTTTGTAGGTTGGCCACAAAACCTAGAATAGTTTTAGCTGTATTGTGCAAGTCCTTGTGTTTGGGAGCCCAAGTGACTGGACACAACTTTGCAAAGCAGAAAAACTTCTAAACAATAAAAGGACAAACAGTTGGCATAATGCTTAAAGTTACAGACTGAGGAGGCCCAGTTTCAAATTCCAAGTTGGCCAGGGAAGACAGCTGAGTGACCACCATCAATCTTTCTCTTTCTCTCTCAGCCTAGCCTATCTCACAGCACTGTTGAGAGGATAAAAATGAAGGAAGGGAAAATCACATGTGCCACTCTTAAGTTCTTCAAAGGAAGGATGGGATGATAATGTATGAATTAAAACAAATGTGTTCAGCCCTGATGTTCATGAAACAAACTGTGCAGTTTCATAGCTGGATCCAGAACCTGTGCGGAACATCATCAGAAAGGCGATACCTTCCAAGCATAGGGATCACCTTTCTGCACTTGCTCTGATGGTAGGATCAGCACCTTAGTTCCTTCAGTCCAACTATGGAGTTAAATAAAAATACTAAATAGAGAAAAGTCCTAGAAGTGGGGAAAGTTGGTGATTTATTACTGCAGAAGTGACCATACAAAGTACCTATGTTACAGGTAAGTAGCCTGTCCTCCTCCTTCATCGTCTCTTTGCAAGCTCATATTCAGGAAGAAGAAGAAGAGTTGGTTCTTATATGCCACTTTTCCCTACCCGATGGAGGCTCAAAGCAGCTTACAGTCGCCTTCCCATTCCTCTCCCCACAACATACACCCTGTGAGGTGGGTGAGGATGAGATAGCGCTGATATCACTGCCCTGTCAGAACAGTTTTATCAGTGTTGTGGCGAGCCCAAGGTCACCCAAGCTGGTTGCATGTGGGGAAGCGCAGAATCGAACCTGGCATTCCAGATTAGAAGTCGGCACTCCTAACCACTATACCAAACTGGCTCTCTGGAAGTAGGTCGGCACACCTGGCTGTGCTATATAAGAGGGGGAGGCTATTTGTGTGTGTTGTGTATTGGGGGGGAGTTTCTCAAAACATATCTATGCTAAAAAGGAACCCTCTCTGCTACTGAATAACCTTGCCTCCTCACCCTAATGGTCCTCTTAACATGTGCAGTGAGGCAGATTCAGTACCATTTCTCTCTTCCCAGGTGACCTATTAGCAGATCCTGTCAACAGCAGTGGGAAAATTACACATCTACAGAGGCTCACAGCTCAAAATGTGGGGCACTGGAACCATAGAGTTCCAAAACTGTTAGATTAACTAAAAATAGGAAATACTTTGGGCCAGTCTCAGGCATTAAGTATTCCCTTGTTCCTGTACAAATGTAAGAAAGATGGATCATAATGGAAAGCAAGCAATTCAACCAATCAATGCAGTTGTATCTTCTACACTCAGAGGTTGACAGTCCTGACACTGTGGTACAAGACTGTCTGATTTGCCCTCAACCAGCAGCAAAAGAGGAAGATCCAACATGAAACAGACTGACACAATAAAGGAAGTTACAGCCCTCAGTATGCAAGACCTGGAAGTAAGTAAAATTTTATTTATAACCCACCCTTCACTGGAGGCTCGCTGTGGGTAACAACAATCATCATTTATAAGCAATAAAATAACACAATATAATCATACAATATTAATTAATATTAAAATCCTAAAATGATTTATACTCCAGTTTAACATCAAATCATTCCAGAAGTCACCTCCATCTGTCTAGTGACTGGGGATATATAACCAGAAGTTTGTTGATCAAAGCTGAGTAATCATTTTGGACAGGGAGATCAGAATTTTAATACTATTTCCAGCCTCAACAGTAGGTTTGGCAGAACAACTCCTTTTTCCAGGGCTTGTGGAACTGTCCCATGTCCTACAGGGCCCTCATCTTAACAGGTAGAGCCCTGGTCCCAGTTTAACCTCTTTGGAGCAAGGATGAGCATTGTTGTTAACAATGGGACATTTGGGAGGTCATTAATTTATAGGGTTGCCATAAGTTGAAAACACCTGAGAGCACTTAACATCAACACACACCCTAGCTATAAGAAGAAGCACCTTGATTGGAAAACTTCACAGAGAAGGCTCTGAACAATGCTGCTATCATAGTCTTTGAAAAAGAGATTCAGATGCATTTGTTCCATCTATCAGAGCACAGAGGCTACTCCTCTGCTCAAGGGAGGGCGAAAGCTCTAGAAGGTTCCAAGTATGTTCTGTACAGAAGAACCCAACTGTAGAACTGCACAGAACCCTTTCCAGTTTTACTGTAACAAAAACAGGAAACGGGCAATTGCAAATGAAGGGCTGTTTGTCTTAGGTAGTGCAGTAGTAAGTACATCAACAGACAGCTTCTTATGTGGAAGAATCACCAGAATTTGATATAATTAACAAAGTGAAACTCATCACTTTTTTATATTCTAAAATGTCAAATACATAAACTAACGTAGGCTTACCTCTGTTGTCTCTAGTAGGCGCTTCGATTTTAGAAGGAACTACAGTCCTTCGATTCTAAAAGGAAAGAAAACAGACATTCTATAATTTGCTTATAGCCCTTGTTCAACACTTTATTTGCTCTACCATCTGCTTTATAGACACACTGATTTAAAGATTAGTAGACCTATTCCTTGAACTGCTAAGAGGGAATAAAAGATCAGCACAAGTTATATTTGGAAAACTTGTTTCATCCACAAGGCAGGAAGCAAGTATACATGGGATTTTCTAAAGATGTTCAACTTGCCAATAAAGCATTAAAGAGAGAGAAAATAGGCAATAGAATCAGATTTTAACTATGTGGCCTTTAAAAATATCTGAAAAGGTTATTATTATTTATTATTATTAATTAAATTTCTATAGTTCCCTCCCAGGAACCAATTTAACATTCCTTTCATATAGAGAAAAAGGTTTAATTAACTTGTTACAATTTTATATACTTTTATTACCATGTTCACATGTACCAACTTATCTCACCAGACGATTAGGCTTCAGAGACTCCGATTACAATTACCCACGCCAGAAGCAATGACTGGCTTTTTAGATCTCAAAGCTTAAAAACTCAGTTATATAAATATAAAATACTGTACTGGTTTGGGAAGTTCAGGAGCTAACGTGAACTATTTACATGCATGTATTTCAGGTTTTAGGTATAAAACTATATATTGTATTTAGAAGAGATCAACTCTTTTTGTCCCCCAATTTTGTTTCTCCTGTCCAGATTCTGGTCAAAACAAGATATTTACATAATGGGAAGAGGTAGGATAAATTGGGGGGGGGGGGGGTCAGAGTGGTAAGTATAAAGATGTCCCTTCTGACAACGTCCCTTGTTAAAGTATAGGGAATGTCATATTTGTAACTCAAAGATAATAGACAATTATTACAAAATGTCTTAGCAAGCGACATATAAACAACTTTATTCTACGTTCATCTTGGTGACAATGGAAAGTGTGTCATCAAGTCGCACCCAACCTCTGGCAACCCTGTGGGTGTTTTCAAAGCAAGAGAAATTCTAAGGTGGTTTGCCACTGCCAGCCTCTGTGAAGCAACCCTAGACTTCCCTGATGGTGTGCCATCCACATATTAACATGTACTGATTTCGCTTAGCTTCTGATTCCTGACAATCCCTGGACCATTCAAGTTAGGGCATGTTCTTCTTAGCAGCTCTCAATGTTGAAATGGCATTCCATAGATGGAAGTACCATTTTTCCCATACTCTTGATACGGGTAAGATTCTGCAGAGGATTTCTGCTGATGGAACAGAGGGGCCAGTATGCACCAGCTTTCATCCCTTGCTGTTACGAAGACTTCCCTGTTTCCTAGAAACAACATTACAAGTTGTTGCAAGAGGACAGAAGATGCTGTACTAGCCGAAGTTCTGGTAACAGAAATCCTTCCACCAGTAAAATATTTGGAAGCCCAAGTGACTGGACATAAGTCTGCAAAGCAGCAAAAAATTCCAAACAATAAAAGAACAAACAGTAATGGTTAAAGTGAAAGACTGAGGAGGCCCTGGTTCAAATCCCAAGTTTGCCAGGGAAGACATAGAATCATAGAATCATAGAATCATAGAGTTAGAAGGTACCTCCTGGGTCATCTAGTCCAACCCTCTGCACTATGCAGAACACTCACATATCTATCGCTCATCCACTGAAACCAGCCACCCCTTTAAGCCTTCACAGAATCAGCCTCCCCGTCTATCTAGCCTCTGTTTAAAAATTTCCAAAGATGGAGAACCCACCACCTCCCGAGGAAACCTGTTCCACTGAGAAACCGCTGTAACGGTTAGGAACTTCTTTCTGATGTTTACACGGAATTTCTTTTGAATTAATTTCATCCCACTGATTCTGGTCCATTCCTCTGGGACAAGAGAGAACAACTCTGCTCCATCCTCTATATTGCAGCCTTTTAAATACTTATAGATGGTCATCAGATCACCTCTCAGTCGTCTTCTCTCCAGGCTAAACAGACCAAGCTCCCCCAAACTTTCCAAACCCCTCACCACCTTTGTTGCCCTCCTCTGGACACGCTCCAATTTGTCTATGTCCCTCTTCAACTGGGGTGCCCAAAACTGAACACAGTACTGCAAGTGAGGCTGAACCAGAGCAGAGTACAGTATCAATCCAGATCCAAGCAGCTGTCTTATTATTTATCACTCTAACGGAAAACTGTTAGCCTTAGAATTCTTGAATAAAGATTACACACTAAGAGACTAAGTGAACTATGGAAAATTCAGTCAAACTTTATTTGATTATATAGCACTAACCTTGACAATTTTGTTTACTTTAGCTGAAGGCGTTGGAGGTGGTGGGGTCTCTGGGCTGGGATCATCATCTTCAGGAGCAAGATCCGGATTAAGTGAAAATATACTTTCCAAGTCAATCTGCACAAAAAATGAATCGTGTGACAATAAATATGGGCTATGTTTCTGTTTCTATTTTAAATAACAAAAAAGAACCACACAATTTGTTTAAAGCTAAATCCCAAAGGTTTATGTTTTCTCACTTGCTAACAGCAACATAAAAAATAGTTGAACTGTATGACAGCCAGATGTAATACATCCCTTAGATTCAATACAGATTATGTAATTTCTCCTTAGCTTGTGATATTATCATAAGTTTTGGCTGCTTATGCACTTTTTAAAAATGAAAACTCTAAAAACCCAGGATTCATAACATTTAAAAGGAAGCAGAAAGCATGTATATTTGGGAAATTTCTTGCCACATGAACTTCTTAGATTAATTAGCAGTTTCAAGAAAGAAGGTGACTTGTTAATATGTTTAGCAGCGGAATAGGCTGCCTAAAGAGGTGGTGAGTTCCCTCTCACTGGCAAGTCTTCAAGTAGCAGCTGGACAGATATTTACAATGGCTGCTTTAGGCTGTCTCTGCATGGAGCAGGGGGTTGGACTAGATGGCCTGTATGGCCTCTTCAATACTATGAAGGGGTTTTCCTAGGAAAATATGTTATTTCACAAGTGAAGTACACTAAGCTAAATTTCTTGGTGGTCCCCAGTCCAAGGGAAGTGCCCCTGGCCTCAACCAGGGCCAGGGCCTTTATGGCCCTGACCCCAACCTGGTGGAATGAGCTCCTAGAAGAGCTAAGGGTCCTGCGGGAGCTTCTGCAGTTCCGCAGGGGCTGTAAGACAGAGCTCTTTTGCCAGTAATTTGGTTAGGACCAGGGTGATTAATATCTATGAGCCCCTCCTTGCCTCAGCTGGGCCAACATGCTGACCCCCAAATATACTTTCTTCCCCTAAGGCATGGGATGAATAGATAAGGTGCCTGGGAAGCGGGTGGGAGTCGGCTTAGATTGAATGCTGCTGGGGACTTTAAGGGAGTGGAACCTTTTATGGATTTATATTGTGGGATTCTTAAATACTGTTAACCTGCCTCAAGCCAGTGAGGAACTGGGAGTGGCAGGTAATAAACTGAAAAATAAATTTCATAAATAAAGGCCTTTACTTCACTAAATTACATTCAATATTTTCAAATAACTGTACATTTAATCATAAATGTTTATTATTTTACATTATTGCACAGATCAATGGAAACTACTATGAACTGGACACAAAGAATTGATTTGCCCTGCCTCTCGGTCTTCGGCAACTCCTTTGTGACCCTAAAAGCTGCTCCTGAGTATGCAGGAAGCCTCTTAATGATGAAGTTTCACGGGTCAAGGAGGAATCCACACAAATTGCTGACTCCCAGCACAGCGCATGCAGGCAAAAATTGATTTTTCTCACATAGGGGCATCTTTAGATTTCATTCAATGTTTTAGAACAACCCTTTTCTTGATGGCTAAAATGCTAATTTGTACCTCTTTTCCTTTAGTGTCACCATTTTCAATCCACTCAACCGTAACACTTTCATTATCCTCATTTAGGGATGTTACCATAGCTTCATGTATTCGGCCTGCAAGGGAAGCACAAGCATTCCTTCAACATTATAGAATTTCCCTTGAAATTATTTCTATCTTTATTATTTCACTTGCAGAGTTTAAAAAAAAATAAGCACTGATTATTTATCTAACAATCCAAAGCACTATCAATTTTCCCCCTGTAACTGTTACCCAGTATAAGGAAAATTTTGCTTTTATAGGTGGGATGTCAAGAGAAGGACCCTCAAAGGAAGCTGTTACAGGGACCAACAGTGCACTTCAATGTACACCATTAGATCAGGAAAAAAATGAACTTCCAAAGCAACATAAATGTCAGGGGAAATTTTGATTTCCCAAGACTCCCCCAACTAGACTCCCCCAACATGGGGACCCCCATAATTGTTAACCTGTAAAGAACTTCTGGCTAGACCACCAGAGGCATGGTTAAAATATTCAGTGTGATATTAAATTTGGAGCCCCTGAAGCTGACAAGGATTTCCCTAGACACTCTAAAAAGGGAGAAGTTCATCTGATAGAACGCTCTATGGTAGGGGTAGTCAACCTGTGGTCCTCCAGATGTTCATGGACTACAATTCCCAAATGCTGGCAGGGGCTCATGGGAATTGTAGTCCATGAACATCTGGAGGACCACAGGTTGACTATCCCTGCTCTATGGAATACACTGATAAAAAGCTTTTAGATTCAAGCCTCTAAACTTCTATACCGCCCGGCTATGACTCTGTCTTGCTAAATAGCAAGTCAGCCTCCCAACTTGGCTGAGCCTCTCCCACTCCCTAAGACAATTCAAGACTTCAAGCTGAAACAGTCAAAGTTGGTACTCCGAGTAGATAACCTTACCACCTCATCTTAAGTCATGCCAAAGCACACAGCATGCCATGCCTTCTTTCTGCCTCCAAGACCTCCCCTAAATTCAAAATCTGCTAATAAAAGAGATTGTGGCTCAGTGGAAGAGCTGCTGCTGTGCATGCAAAAGTTCAACTACTGGCATCTCTGGGTAGAAGGTGGTATGAAAGACCTTGACCTGAAGCTTTAAAGAGCTGCTCCCAGTCTGAGTAGATAATAGTGACACTGACGGACCAATTTCCCTACTTCAATACAAGGCAGCTTTGTGTGGGTATTCATTGCTGAAACAAGAATCCCCACCTTCAAAATAACTCCATATTTACACATAAAAGGATACTCCAGCCCTTCCAACTTTGTAGCTGGATTCCTCCCATAACCTCATAGCTTGTCTATTTCCTTATACTTGCTGAAATCACTGAACCTCCCCACACTGTACCTCAACCCTACCATACCTGGATTCTGGATTCAAGACAGCTTCCCCAACCTTACAGCTGGTTCACTATTTGGACTCCCACTTCTGGCTGAAATGACTGAGCTTTCCCTTTCCTCTGAACTTTAGAACTGCATTCCCAGACCTGATTTTCATCACTTGCTCCTGGATTGGCTTCTTGCCCATCTCTTCTCTTCTGGATAAGGCTTACATGTTTGCTTTCTCCTCTTTATTCCCCCAAAGCACTATTGCTGTGCCTAACTGCTAATCAGTCCCCATTGTTCAGGTTTCCCCCCCAAAAAAACAATAGCTCACAGGCAGGTAGGGTTACATAAAGGTTTTGCATTTGTTGACTGTACTGTCACATTTTGCTGTTCTTGCTTTCTATTCCATAGCTTGTTAAACAAGAAAGATCTTTATTCTCTAACATCATTCTCTTCATCATTCTCTTCATCATTCTCTTCATCATTCTTTTGGAGTGCTGCCCTGAACTGGGATCCTAGTATACAGAGGCAAAAAGTCTCCAAGTGATGCATGTTGGATCTTACATGTGAAAAGGGTGGTTTCCATGTTACAGCTCCTGCATAAGTATCTACTTGGGAAACAAATTCCATAGGTAACTATTTGGATAATAATTCCATGAGAAAATCTGCATACAAAGGACTCCCCAAACAAGGAAATCAACAGATAAGCCAACACCTATTTTGGAGAACCAAAGGAGCTTCAGGTGTGCATATGCAGGATTTACATAGCTGGAGTTTTCACTCTAAGTGTCACGACTGCAGTTCCCACAATTGATAAGGTAAGCTGTTGTCCAGTTTAAAAACAGCTTGCTTGATTGCTGTGAGTTGGTTTGAAGTTATAAAGAATGCCCTGGCAGAGCACATAGTTCCCCTGCCCTCAAATAAATATCTTCTCTGAATCATAGCCTGCAAATAGAGCATTGTAAAGAATCCCAAACTAGTTACTAACCCACCTCCACACACATACCTATGCTAATAACTGGTGATGTAACAACCAAGTCTTTTTCTATTTACAAAAGCTTCCTTGTCTGGTTCATCCTACACTGGTAACTAGGCAGCAAGGTATTTACAAGCCTGTAGGACTGCATTATCATTCAATGTCTTAGGTTTAAAAGATGACCAGAGAAACCAAGAAAGGAGTATGGCTGCAAAGTAAATATATACAGTCTTTTTCAAAGGCGGGGAAAGACACAAAAGTATTGGTCCTCTCGGTCTAAATAAATTCTCTATATTCATCGTTTTGGGTCATCAATATGCTGATGATACCCAGCTCTATATATCCTTATCCAAATCTCCTCCTGGTGTGGTAGAAGTCCTAAATCACTGTCTGGCTGCTGTGGTTAACTGGCTGAAAGTGAACACTGGTCTCCTCTCAAAATCAATTCAGAAAATTCAGCTGCTCCAAAATATTGCAGCTCAGCTATTACCAGGAGCTAGATGGAGCATATTACTCCCATTCTGCAGATACTCCAATGGTTGCTCACTTGTTGCCATATTAAATTTTAGGTATTGGATATCACATACAAATCCCTTCATGGCCTTGGTCTCTCTCATCTGTAGGTCAGCCTCGAGCCCTATGCTCCACCTTGATAGCTTCCCTCATATCAACAGGGGCTTTTGCAGGTGCCAACCTACAAATAGGAAAGATCAACAACTACTCATTTATGTGTTTTCTGTTATGGCTCCCACCTTATGGAACAGCCTTCCCAAGGAAGTCAGGAAATCTCCCACTCCCCTGGCTTTCCATACACTATTAATAATTAAATTATTCAAGAGAGCTTTTTTTTTATAGGATTGTGCTGAACAAACTCATTCACTAACTTACTTGGAGAAATGATTAGCGACTGTGGTCCTGTTACATAATTTTTGCAGTACTTAATGTCATTTTAATAATTATGCTATGTTTCAGCTCTTTCTGATGTTTTCCAAATTTACAATTCAAATTAGCTTGCAATGCAGTATTAGTGACCACCACACAGAAAGTGAAATGCTATAAGAAATTTCTGTTTCAAAAATACTTTTTGCAGTCCACATAAAGAATAGTGTTAGCAATTTCTCTTTTTATATATATATTTCAGTTAGAGTCTAATCAAGCTCAACCTTCTTTAGAAGACACAAAACAGCAAGGCAACAGCCAAAATAGACAGTAAGTCATTAATCTTCTATGTATTTTTTTTCTTCTTGCATGCCTTTCCACTCTTCTAGGGCTCATAAAAGGAAGCTGAAGAAATTCACAGTGCCATCCTAAGCAGGCCTACTCTCAATCCTACTTGGATCTTTCCAGCAGGGCTTACTCCCAGGGAAATGTTTTTTTTTAAGATTGCACTGTCAGTTTTGCTTTCATATCAGTTTCCAATTTCTTTCCTACCACACTCAACAGTCTATTTTGTACATATTGGAACAAATATCCATTTACTCCTGCACCAATGTGAAACTAATTAATGCAACTTTTTCAATTGCTCAGATGGATTCTGGTCAGAGATGTTATCGTCTGCCAATAACACAATGGCAGAATTTAGCACACCAGACTGAAACAGTGAGAAGGCACCCCCTTCTGGATAATGACCTACTTAGGGATACAAAAAGACTTGTGAGAGGATATCAAAAACAAATGCAAAGGAGTTTGCAGATTCAACAACTGACAGTTTTAATTTGTTCCCAGTATTATTTTCTACCATGAAAAGGGCAACAACAGTTCCGCAGCTGCAGTCTATAGCATATCCAATGCAGAAGGAAAGAAGAATTGCCTTCACCCCAGCTCTGCACACTTCTCTACCAGACGCATAGAGTATTCCTTTATACTTTTCTTTAGCAGACAGGTTTGACACACTATTAGTTAGGACGGCGCAAATCTTATTAAGCACATAATTGAGTTTTGGTTTCAGATAGAGATGCACAGCAGTCAAGAGCCTCCCGAAATGCTGAAAGACACCAAATACTTGGTTTTTTAAATTATATAATTAATATTTTAAATACAAACTCATCTATAATTACTACTTTTGAAACAGTAGGTGATTACCGATGATTTTAGTTATTTGGCAGCTAAAAAATAAATCCACAATTCCTGATGTTATAATATTTTAAATATATGAACATATTTATTCTTTGTACAACTGGAATAGGGATTTAAGTATTTATCAGAAGTTGCAGCTTCTAACATTAGATACAAACAAAACTCCAAAGAGAACAGTTACAAAGAAAAAATAAACACCAAAACCAATACAGTAGGGGAGCCAGTTGAATGTTCTAGACTAGGAGGAGTCTGACTTCACAAGACTGCAATGCCGGATCTCATAATGAATAAATAAAATAAATGATGAATAAGATACACTACAGATTTAAGATATCTGAATATTTTAAGGGCTTGGGGTAGGGGGGAAGGAATTCTACTTTGTGTGTGTGGGGGGGGACTAGAGAAAATGTAAGATATGAACTGTTGCCAAAATTATGCCTTTTTAAACAATGAGCATATTATTGTAGTATACTTCATTATCTAGCACTGAAGACAGCGTTACATGCAAGTATCCATGCTAGATGTTTAGTCTTAAAATGCATTTCACACATTCAAAAAGGGACAGCATTTCACAGGGGTCTTTTATTATTAGTGCTTCCTAAAATATTTCCCTATTTTTCCATCAGGGGGAGGGTCTGAATTTTTTCTTTCTTTAATGGGTCTTTTCATTTTTATCCCTAATAATATTTATTTAAATTCTTTATGAGATTTTTTTAGGCCACCCCTTCTCCAAGATGGTCTCAGGGTGGCTTACATCAGGATATAAAAACATGCCAATATAAAATACGTAGTACGATTAAACTCCATCTCCAGAAGGAGCTGTTTCCAACCAGCAAACAGCATCTATGGATTGAGTCTCAGATCCTCAGTCTCAGTCAACGATCCTTTGAGGCAGGGGTAATCAACCTGTGGTCCTTCAGATGTCCATGGACTACAATTCCCATGAGCCCCTGCCAGCAAATGCTACTTGGTTGACTACCCCTGCTTTTAGGGACTATACAAGAACAAAACTGCTGTTCCCAAGTTTGTTGCCACAGAAAAATTAAGCTGCAAGTCATCACTATGATGTTGATTTCTCAATCCCTGCTTTATGTCATCTCCCTCAGAACCTTCATGAAGGCATTTGCCAACACTGATTGTTATACCCCACCTTTTCAAATTAATTGCCTGAGGTAGATCACAATAAAGCCTATGTTCATAGCACAATCATACAGTCAACGAAATGTCTGCCCATAAAACAAAAACAATGGTGATAAAAGCAAAACTGGTCCTTCAGATGTCCATGGACTACAATTCCCATGAGCCCCTGCCAGCAAATGCTACTTGGTTGACTACCCCTGCTTTTAGGGACTATACAAGAACAAAACTGCTGTTCCCAAGTTTGTTGCCACAGAAAAATTAAGCTGCAAGTCATCACTATGATGTTGATTTCTCAATCCCTGCTTTATGTCATCTCCCTCAGAACCTTCATGAAGGCATTTGCCAACACTGATTGTTATACCCCACCTTTTCAAATTAATTGCCTGAGGTAGATCACAATAAAGCCTATGTTCACAGCACAATCATACAGTCAACGAAATGTCTGCCCATAAAACAAAAACAATGGTGATAAAAGCAAAACTGCAGTAGGAAAAGAAAATCCACAGACTCGTTTAAAGAAGGGACAAAAAGCACAAAACGGAAAAGGCACAAGCAAGCAAAAAAGGAGTGTAGATGCCAGGGTGTCCAAAGCTATTACACACCTAACCTCTGAAGGCAGCAAGGTCTCAGGTATGGAAGGAAGCTGTCCTTCAGGTACCCCAACCCAAACTATTTAGGGTTGGGTTGGCTAACATCATAACTTTCAGTCATTCATGGAAACATAGTAGAAATCTGAGTACTGGTACACAATTGTTGTTGGTTTTGGCCTACAGCAATTTTAGCATTAAAGAGAAATGTAGCTAAATAACATTTTGGAAAAGACAAGTAGGTGGGATTGAATCATTTTTAATCTTGCTTCATAAAAAAGGAACTTCTCGTTTGTAATCTTGTGCTACTGGAATTTGATAAAAAAAGGTTTTGGCCCTTTTCTAGTATGAGCCATTTTCTGCTTACATTTGTGGAAATCAGTATTTATTCTAATATGGAAGGAATAGATCCATTTTACGGAGTACCATCCAGTAGCTTCAAAGAAGTAGTTTGAACTATCGTGAATTTCTGAACACAAAGGCAGTCCCACATACAAGGTATCATATTAATCAGAGGTAATCAAAGCATGGATAGCTGTGGTGGCAAAGCTGTTCTTTTCCAATGTAGTGTGAACCCAAAGTTAGTGAAAGGCCACAGGTGCAACTTGACCATCCAATACAAAATCAGAGCCCTGTGGCACCTTTAAGACCAACAAAGATTTATTCAAGGCATGAGCTTTCGAGTGCAAGCACTCTTTGTCAGACTAAGAACTGACCACCATAACAGTAGGAATATATAAGCAAAAGTTAATCCTGTTACATTAGTAAACTGTGTCACAGCATCCAAACACAGCCACATGATAACTCCCTGCCAAACCAGCCAATCAGATCCCTCCAACCCATTTGTAGTTCACAAAGATATATCATTCTGTTGGTCTTAAAGATATATCATTCTGTTGGACTTTGATTTTATTGTGCTGCTTCCGACCAACGCGGCTACCCATTTGAATAGAGGGTTAGACTGAAAAACGCTCTTAAGATGAAAATCCTTCTGGGATTCACAACACCACCCAATTTGGACACCATCTCCCTGATTTACCATGTACCCGTGGCAAGCAGACTTCAGTCTTGTGTGGACACCTCTAGCTTTAGGCCTTAACTATCTCATCACCAGCTCATTTGATACATCCACTACCTTAATCAATATCCGGTTAAACAAAGAGACTCAGATGCCCATCGGTATATGGATGGCACTTCATCCTCAATCTCTAAGCAAACTCTCCAAAGTGGAAGGACAGAAATTTGCAGCACTCTACAACACAAAAGCCACACAGTTAAGCAGAATTCTGCTAGCACCACTGTATGGAACCTATGTAAAAACAAAATCAGGGATACGTGATATAAACTACTCAACATTCCAAACAGGCAATTTAGAAGGATGCCATGGTCAATTAAAAACTGCTGAGAAGTGCAGAGTAATCTACAAGGCAGCACTCTCCCCATCTCACAGTAAAGGTCACCTATCATGTGAGTAAAGCTATATCTATATCAGGGCAGACTGAAACATGCCCAGACAAAAATATTGATATTATCTAGGCCTGTTTCAATACTGAAATGCAGATACAAAAATAGGTGTCCATTAATAAACTTGGCTGATACCCCAGCCTACTAACTATCCATCCTAAAAAATCATAATGTTGACATAATTATGAATTTATTGTTAAAGAATATTCTATGGCAAAGACCCTGTCTTACAAAGCAATTTATATTCAAGGAAATTTAAATGCTCAAAAGGAAGATACCCGAGACTGAACAATTATTTCCCACAGTATAGTGATCAGAGTGATAAACACAACTCTGCTGGTGCATGAAAGAGTAAAAGGAAACCTACAGCCAGTCCCACCTTTCCATAAGCCTGGTTCTATGTAGACAAACCAGTGACAGACTTCAAAAACGTCACCCTTCCCACTTGCAAATGACATATTAGCCATTAAAGAAGGAGGACAAATACTAAGAGGGTCAGAGATGGCTTAACCAAAGCAGCTAAAATGCAACCTCAGGTATTCTGTGTGTCCCCCCCCCCCTTATCAAGCCACAGCTGGGCAGCAATTATAATAACTTCGTAAAAAGCAAATACCAATTCACAAAAGCACATGAATATGTTATATTCTTACGAATGACATTCAATTAAAGGTATTGCTCAAAAGATGACAAGCTCGTTTTCAGCTTGTGTGTCAAAAATGAAAACAAAAGAATTGCAAGGAGGAACAGTAGTTTTACTTTCATTGCTATGACATTGGTAAAGGAATCACAGAATCTGAGTAGGAAGGGATCTCCAGGGTCATCTAGTCCAACCCCTGCACAATGCAGGCACAGTGGTGATCAGCAATTCTCTCAATATACAAGGAAAGGCAATCTGCCTAAGTTCATAAAATCAGAATGACATATTTTAAAAAACAATTGTTCTGATTTTAAGATCCTTATGAATTAAGTTGTAAGCTACCTTACCATAAGACAAGTATTTCAGTGTTGGCAGCCTAAAAGCAAATCAGATTCCAAACACTGATTCCTAATTGTGGGCAGTCTTGAGTGAAATGCAAAGTCATGTACTTAAAAAAAACTGCTGCAGCACAGAGTCTGGTAGACAGATTCAGGAGAGTCACTGAGTGCACACACAGGTTTAAAAGAGAAGACAACAGCGAAGTTACATCTAACAACAGTTCCAAAGAAGCTACATACCGCTGCTACATTTATTTAAATGCAGGGTGGTTTCATTTAAGTCAAGGCGATTTCAATCATAATTTAAAATTACTAGAAAGCAGGACAATTTCCATCACTTAATTAAACTGGTCCATTCTTACTGATAGACTTCCTAATACTTCCTAAATAAAAGAGCATACTAAACATGTTCGCTTTAAACTTAATACTATTTTTGTTACTGGGGAAACTACAGAGCCAGTTTGGTGTAATGGTTAGGAGTGCGGACTTCTAATCTGGCGAGCCGGATTTGATTCCCTGCTCTTTCCCCACATGCAACCAGCTGGGTGATCTTGGGCTCGCCACAGCACTGATAAAGCTGTTCTGACCGAGCAGGAATATCAGGGCTCTCTCAGCCTCATCCACCTCATAGGGTGTCTGTTGTGGGGAGAGGAAAGGGAAGGCGACTGTAAGCCGCTTTGAGACTCCTTCAGGTAGAGAAAAAGCAGCATATAAGAACCAACTCCTTCTTCTTTATTTAAATACATATTTAATACAATATTTTACTCTTTTAGATCCAACCAGAATTTCCACTAGAAAAAATGGGAAGAGAGGATTCCCTTTGACCATCAAAAAGGTCATGTTGGGGATCACAGGCCCTGCATGGACCTTGTGGAATGGAATTTGCCAGCACTGAACAAATAAGCTAGCTGGATGCAAATCATACAATATAATACTCATGAGCCCAGTTAGGACCTCTTCACTACCTCATTTTACTGGGGCGAGGGGAGATGTTCACAAAATGCACTTTCAGCATTCAAAAGCCTTTTTTCCACTCATTTATGAAACTACTAGTAATCAAGCCCGCTGTAGGTGCAATATAGCAGGCGCTAGCTGTTTGTCCTGCCCCCCCCGCGCCGCGGCCTACCCGGGTGATCATTGTCCAAGGTGGGGGCCGCACTGTTGGTGGCGGTGGCGGGGTATCCTCCGTCTTCGGCGGGTGTGGCTCCGGTCGCGGTTTCTGCGGCGGTGGCGGCTGCTCTGCTGGGCGGGGCTTTGCGCCTCTTGCTCCATCAGGCTGCCGGGCAGGGATCCCCCGGCAGCCGTGCTCCTCGCGGCTGCCGGGGGCTCCCTTGCCGGTGGCCTGACGCGTCGGGAGGCGCCTCCCGACGCATCAGGCCGCCGGCAAGAGAGCAACTGCAAGCTGCGCTCCGCACGGCTCGCAGTTGCTCCCTTCGCCAGGGCGGGAATCGGCCAGGCCAATGGTCTGTCCAGAGGAAGGGGCCATCCTGGACAGAGCCCGCCCTAACTCCTCCCACAAAGCCTTTACGGCTTTATTTAGTCCGCGGCGCCCACGGCGCCACGGGCTGTGTTAAGATACTTCATCAATACGGCAATGACAGGGGGAGGCACTGGCAAACCACCCTGTATTGAGTCTGCCATGAAAACGCTCAAGGGCGTCACCCCAAGGGTCAGACATGACCCGGTGCTTGCACAGGGGATACCTTTACCTTTAAGATATACTGCCTTGACCTGGATGGCCCAGGCTAACCTGGCTGCTAAGCAGGTCAGCCCTGGATAGTACTTGGATAGGAGACCACTAAGGAATTCCAGGGTTACTACGCAGAGAAATTTGTACTGTGGACATATGAAGCTTCCTTATAAATCAGTAAAAAAAATTCCACAGGGCCTGCAAAAGGGAGCTCCTCCACCAGGCATTTGGTTGAAGTTGACCGAAACTAAACAACATTTACTGGGCCCCATACCTCCCCTCTTTGAACCCATGCAATGGATATGACCAACTGTGGGCTTGTTAGATTGTTCACCCTGTTAAAATGTTATCTTCTCTGTTTATTGCTATTATTATAATTACTGTTATCTTCATTGATATAATCACATTTGATGTATTGTTCCTGTTGCATTCTATGTGAACCACACCACGCATTAGGGGAGGGTGGTATACAAATGCAATAAATAAAAATATAAGCCCAAACTATCCCAGTATTGTTTATGCTGAATGTCAATGGCTCTCCCAGATAGATCTTTTTGAGTCCTGTTATTAAGAATCCATTTAAAGAGAAATGCTGTCAACTACGCTTGGGACTTGCTATATGCAAGATTTCCACCTGTGACCTTTGTGAATTTCTCTTTGTCACAGGAAACCAGATAATTGGGTGTTGAAAGGCAGCCTCAAGCATGTTGTTTGGCATAAGTCACCCTCCCAGGTACTTCCCTCGCTTTTGAGTAAGAACTTTGGCTGCAATATGTTGTTTTTTTTTCTGTAGATACTATCAGTGCACTTCTAGTAACAGTGCAGGATTGGGCAATACTACAAAGCACAGGGGAAAAAGCAGTTTTCAAAACAAGGTGAGTAGACAAGGAAGTGAATAGCAAAGCAATAAATATAGCCTGCCACTATATTTACCTTGGGTGAAAAAGGAGAGGAACAGATTCAACAAAAGATTGTTCCTGTCCATGAACCTAAAAATTCCAGTTCCGTTCATGGTGGCCCCCAAACCGAATTAAAAAATGCCCTGAACCAAACCACCCAGTTTGGATTATTATTATTATTGTTATTGTTATTGTTATTATTATTATTATTATTTCGATTTATTTCCCGCCACTCCCAAATGGCTCGTGGCGGGTTACAGTGTCTTAAAACCTCACTAAAACTCCCATTAAAAGACTTTAAAGTGTCACAGCATGGCGGCACAATAATAAGATCCCCTTCCTAAAAAAAGGGGTGGTGGAGGAGAAGGAGGTCAACAATGTTCAAGAAGAAGCCCGGGGGAGAGCAGTCGATGTACCCCAGCAGCCCCAGCCTCAACCATAGACCTGGCGGAAGAGCTCCGTCTTGCAGGCCCTGCGAAATGTTGAAAGGTCCCGCAGCTCTTCCGGGAGCTCATTCCACCAGGGCCGAAAAGGCCCTGGCCCTGGTCGAGGCTAGGCGTGCTTTCCTAGGGCCAGGAACGACCAGAAGATTCTCACTTGCAGAGCGCAGAGCCCTGCGAGGGGCATAGAGCGGTAGGCGGCCCCTCAGGTATGTAACATCTGGCATGTAACATGGCTGGCAGCCATTTCACCTGTCCATTATGGAAAGTGGAGAAAAGTGAAACTGACTGATGAAATGGCTTGCAGCCATTTAATCCTGTGGATCTGTGCTGCTCAGCTATTAGGTTTAAATGGCCCAAACAGCTGAAATGAATTCAACAAAAGTCCAGAAAATGTTACAGGAAAGCACTTTCCCTGAACATCCGTTTGAGAGCTCCAAAACAGGCCAAGTTTACGCCAAATTTTGGCTTGTGAACTTTTGTGCCTATCCCTATATAGTGCCAGAAGCTAGATCTGTGTATCTATACCATTTTATCCCACCTGGCTTCCAAGAAGTTCAAGACAGTGTACATAATTCACTTCCACTCCATTTTATCTCCAAAACAGCTGTTTGGTAGGTCAGACCTAGAGATGGTAGCTAGTTCAAGTTTACCAAGTGAGCTACATGGCTGAGTGACAGATTAAACCTGGATATCACTGGTATAAGTACAACACTCTGACATATAGCACATCCCTCATTCAGTTTCTGCTTTTTGTTGTTGTGATAACAAATTAGTATTGTTCAGCAAGAGGAAGAAAGGGTTGAAATAGGCACAGGTCACTGAATATTACTACTTATGTGGTTTATATATGAAGCAGGCTTGGCTAAGAGGTAAGGACACAACACAAATGAACAAAAGTGTCAAACATATATGATCCACAAGTTACATGTAGGTCTTCAATGCCATTCATATGACCTGCAAGTTCTTTCACATTCAAAGCAAGCATCAGCTAAGTATGCCACATGTCCTCAGTTGCTCTTTTCACTTTGTGCAAAAGAAGAGATGCTGCAGGAATATGCACACTTGCTCAAAATGACAGAGCAAATTCAGGAGCCATAAGCAGGCTACTAGCTGCTTGCTTGGAGGCAAGAATTTTAGTCAAACATAAATGCCTTTAATTTCCACTGGGTTCCTCTTCCCCAAAAGACTGCAGTCTTTACTCCAAAATCTTATACCCAGGCTAACTTTCCTCATAACTGCTGGTGTCCACCATGTAAAAGTGATATTACTCAATGAGTATATTAAACTGTGATATGAAGGCCAAGGAAATAAGAAAACCCAAATTCATTCTAGATAAAAGTGCATATCAGTAAAGTAAAAACAGATTTCCAAAGTTAAAATAGTTGCATTTTGTCTAGATTTTCTTTAAAAAGATGACAAATACAAGTGAAGAGAATAGATTACACACCTAATGTTCATTTCCTCAATCCATGCTTTTCAACAAAATTAAGGAGAATCAATATTATTAATATTTCAGTTGTATTATTTTTAGATTAAGAGAATTAATTCTTTTGTATTTCAATGATACACAGTGTGGCTCAACCAAGCCATACATACGTATGTCAAATCAGAACAAATAAGTTTTGACACCTCTGCTACACTAGATGAACTCATACTCCTCACTCTCTCAGGAACAAACTAGATGTTACACACAGTTCTGTGATTACCTTAAGCACTTCCCAATGTGTTATGCACTTCCCTCTTCCAGATGTCCCTCAACTGGCTTTACAGCCCAGAGTTCCAAATGTGGGTGAATATGTATACAGTACTGGGGAAGGGTGTGTATGCTGGAGATGGTAAAAGGAAACAACAGGAAGTGAAAGAAATGTAAGGCATGTATTTCCTCCCATATTAATATTGCTGCTCCCCAGGAAGTAGCTTTTCCTATTTTCAAAGGGCCATCAGGCTATTGCTTTATGCCTCTGAATGTAATTGTATGGTTTGCACCAAGTTTGTAGTGACGTTACAACAGACCATTCAGACAGCAATTCAGAGGAATTTTTAAAAGGAACTGCTGGGTCATTATAGCATAACATTACAATGATCAATAGCCACAAATCTACTTGTGGAGTCATAAGGAGAACTATGTACCTGTACTTTTCCCTTATAACTCCTCAAGGAAAAAAGGCCCACTTAAAAACCTAGGAATTAATATATTACTTAAATAGATCATTATGATGTTAAACACTATAAAGAACTGTCCAGGTTTTGCTGTTGTTTGTTTTTAGTTTTGGTTTTTAAAGCCAGAAAAAGCTCTCTGATATGGCAAGGGAAGCACCAACCAAAGGAGCTGAGGAAAAGAAAAGAGTGCCAGAAGAGGCAGAATATGCACCAAAAAAACCCCACATTTTCCCAAAAGTAGTTTCATTGTGATCTTTCCAACAGATTGTCCCAATCTAGGTTTGGGAAAGATCACAGTGATGTAGAGGAAAATGCAAAAGCAAGACAAAAAGAGGACAACATCATGTGATCGCTCCTGAAAACAGCGCAGCTGTAAGGATGCCAAGGCAAGGTAAAGCATCCTGATCAACATTGCCCCAATAGGGGAAATAAAAACAGCACAACACACCTCACATAGTTTGTCATTTTAATGGAATTAATTTGAAATGTACTCATACATACTTTAGCAAAGGGTGCCAAAAGCCTTCAGAACCTGTCACAATGTAACCAAGCAAGTTTCTCTTTATTAGCCATTTACCCTACAGTCTTGTCCATTATATTTATGCTAGAAATGTATGTAGTGCTGGGGGTTCATAAATCCAAGCACTTTCCAAGGTATCATTGCCATGTTTAGCCTTTACTCATTTCTGTCTTTAGCCACGGAATACTCAAGCAAAATTGTGATTGCAAATGCCATATTTCACGGTATAATTGTTAATTTCACTGAGTCACAAATTTCACCCAATGCTCTTCCTCAAAGTTCCCTCTATAACCATTACTTATCTCATCACAGCAATTGTAACTTAACTCTTTGGCTAGCTTAAGTAGTCATCCTTTCCAGTGTCATTGCTTTATTCCCTGTACTGTTAGAAATTGATTTTCATTTTTAAATAGTTTTACCTACCACAAGTGTTATGCATCATCAACATTTTGACAATCTAATGACAACCAAAGAGTGAAAAGTTAAGAGTTACAGTTCTAATGGCCCACTCCTCCCCTCGTTGCCTGCTGCTGCCATCTCACATCAGCAAAACTCACTAAGCCTCCTATACCAGAGACATACAGTTCCATGCTAAACTCACCTGAATGAGTGCCTGCCAAGCTGGCCTGAGGAGAGACTGCTGTTTGCCATCAAAGGCAAAACTGCTATACCTGCTCGTCCTTTTTCCTCCAGCCCCTGGAAGTAGAAAGGAGGTACAAAGGCCTCTTGGGTGGAATGCCTGTTTGTCTAGGGACAGATGGCTGCCATCAAGGGCAAAGCAACTACCACGTTTTCTGCCCCGCATCTGTCTGTGCATTGGTAAGTTGGCAGCAGATAGATTTGCTAACATCAGTTTAAATATTTGCATTTTTCTTTGGGGCAAGAGTGCCCCCTGAGAGTCCAAAATAAGTAGTGAAGAATGGTGGGGATAAAAACACCTAAATAAATACATTATGGCTGTTTTAAAAATCTGCCAAACAGCACCTACTAAGAACACTATGCAAATGAATCAAAGTAACTGTTGAGTAGATATTAGTCTTCACAAATCAACAACCCTATTTTATCTCGGATAAAAATATTAGGGAATTATGTAAGTTAATACACTAAATGTTGGTTCAGTTTTCAAAAATATGTATTATTCCAATTCATATTTTACCAACATTTTTGCCAGGACCAAAAAAAACTTGACATGGGCCGTGATCATAAGAAGTGTGGAGACAAAATTATATTACAGAAAAGCAGCTTTCCTACAGCCCATTTATGCATCTTCGTCAAAATCTCTTTAGATTTTTGGATACCCTGCAGGATAGCAACCTCTGTTAAAGTTTATTTTCCAGGCTTTTTTCTGTGGCTTGTTTTAACTCTGCTGTTTCCAGAATTCTGTTCTTGTACTGTTTTTAGTGTCACCCAGGTTAGGCCCCAGCTATCTGAAAGAAGGGTGTGTTTATAAATGTTTAAAATAAACAATTTGTCTTGAATTAACCCACTATGGGAGCAACAAACTTATTTATAGCAGTCTGCACTAGCCATACCATAGAGCAGGAGTACCAAAACAGTGGCTCTCCAGAGGTCCATGAACTACAATTACCATGAGCCCTTGCCAGGCCATACTGGCAGGGGCTCATGGTAACTGTAGTCCATGGACATCGGGAGAGCCACAGTTTGGCCACCTCTGCCATAGAGTCATGGGATTATGTGGACATTTTATGAAGTGGTGACCAAAACTTGAATGGGAAGTTGAATGGGAAGACTCCAGTGCATGACACCACAGCTTAATGTCAGCCTTATTGTCATGTAATGTAATGAAAGAGCGGGGTCACTCAAAACATATGACATTGCCTTATGGTAAATCAAATGATTGGTCTACTAAGGACTGCTAGCAGCTACTTTCCAGAGTGTCAGGCAAAAATCTTACACATTAAACACAACCTATCCTTTTAAATGGAGAAACAAGGGATTGAATTTGGGACTTCCTGCAAGTAAACAGGGTGTTCTGCCACTAAGCCGTAGCCCTTTCCAACATCCAAATGCATCTACTATTTCTCCCATGCAAACCCTCCTCATAAGGTTGTCATATTTACCTTTTTGGTACAGGAAGTAATCAAACCTTGCTGCTTATTAGAAACAGTGGACTACTGATTCCAGTCAAAATTAGCAGATCCCGGGATATAAGAAGCTTCCTTATAGAAAATCAAAACAATTTCTCGTTCACGAAGCCATTCCTCCACCCACTACGGATCCCTTAAAAACTGTATAACTCTATCAAGTATCAGTTAAACGATCTATAGTTGCTATGTTCAGTCAGAAACTAATTTTGACACTGGAGACATCACCGACTATATCCAAAATTGGACTATCAAAAACATGCATATCTAAGGAGGAAAAAACCTTGAGCTTCTCCCAATAAGAATTTGGCATTCAGGGATTCCTGTGGCAAGGAAGGCCACAAAGCTACTTCCAATGCAAACCATGAGGAGAATGGTGGTGCTAAACACAATTCAATAATACCAAGGTCGAATTAATTTCTGGTCAGTCTGAAAACACCAGTCTCACACATCCATCATCCGAGACAAGCAGAACAACTTGGGTCACTCTGCAACTGAACAAGTAAAAATTTGACCCTTAGTTATATTATGCAGCTGACTAATAAGTAACCTCACCCCCCCTCATACACAACTAATATCATTATGAACACTCGCAGCTACAATAAAGAAACGGTCTATAAGGTGCAATTAGTAGAGCTAAAAGGAAAAACACAGCTAACAATATATACTTCTTCCTCCGTTTATGCGCTTCAGCATTAGAAACCCCAGGGCCACTACACAAACATCTGATGTCTTTCTACATTCAGCACGGCTGGCCTGAGCCCCAATCCCGAATGAATCCCAAGATGACCCCACCCCACCATTAGCAAAGCCAGCTACACACCCATTACGGAGCAAGGGAGGCCAGCCCATCGATTCACTCCGCTTGCAACCCTCCATAGATACACAGCATTCACAGCACTCAAGGATGATCGCTCAAAAGCCTTACGTGCCTACGAACTTCATCTGCATCTACAGAAAGCGCCACAACATGCTGCTGCCAGGAAACACAGAGCAAAAAAAAGGGAAGCTCTGAATCAACACAAGGGATCGCATCCCTAGGAAAAGGGAGCAATACAAACATCCGGGTGTCCAAAACAGGGATTCCTCTCTATTCTGTTCGGTTTACCCCCATCCGGCATGATTCTTGTACGGTACAGTAAGGGGGGGGTGTAGCTTGCTTGGTGTTTCTGCTCTCAACTGCTTTATCATGGCTAAAGAGAACGGCAATTTGACTTTCATAAATCATACTCGTGATGAAGCAGACCAGGAAGAGTGCAATTGCTGGGGTGGGCATGTGCGGCTTCTCCTCTTCTCAAAGCAATGGAGCCCACCAGAGCCTCCCCACTTTGCGGTCCTCATGCACACCAATCTCCTGCGGCGCCTCCCCATCCCACCTTCATTCCTATTCCAGAGACCTCTCCCCCTCCCTCCCCTCGCACATCCATCCACCCTCCCCACAAAAAACCCCACACCTCCTTCCCGTGGCCCTATATGCCCCAGGGTCACGCCCTTGCCCGTCAGTTCCCCCCTGCCGGCCCTTCAAGTACTCCCCCCCTCCCCCGGCTCGCCTTCCCCACCAGTCTCATATCCGCCCCACCACAACACACACCACACACACGCCCCTTTCTCACGGACCCCTCCTAACACTGCAGCAACCTCCCCCCCCCCAGCGACGACGGCGGTTGTCTGTCTGTCTGTCAGCCCCAGTCTATTCCCCACCCCACCCCAGAAGAGAGCGCGCACAAAAAGGCTCGTTAGCAAGCAACCGCAGCCGGTGCCACAGGCCCCGCGATGCCCGCCCCGTTCTCCAAGGGCCCCGGCGCGGCCCCTCCCCTCCCCTCCCCTCGGACTGGCGAGCAGAGGGGAGCAGGGGGCGGCGGCTGCTCCTGCTGCTCCTGCTGCTGCTCCTGGGGCCGCTTCACAACCGCTCCGTTCATTCATCCATCCATCCATCCTTCTATCTATCCCACGTTCTCCCCCCCCCCCCCTTACCATCGCTGCGCTTGATCTCCACATAGATCCCTATCTGGATCTTGCCGAAGTTGGCCGCTGCCATCGCGTCATGGGGGGGGGGGGAGAGAGAGAGAGAGGAAGGGAGGCGAGCTTGTGATCGGGGCGCAGCCGGGTGAAGGGAGGGGGGAAGGGGGAGCAGCAACAGCGGCGGTGGCGGCAACGGCGGTTTCTACGGGGAAAGGGGGAGGGGGGAGGGAGGAGGAGGAGAAAAAGGCGCCGGCCGGATACAACAGTCGCCGGGAGCTGCTGCGGCTGCGCACGCGGGCGAGGCGTCACGGCAGGACCGGCTGAAGGGGTGGGCGGAGCAGCGGCGGGTCTCCCTGGGAGCCTGCTCGGCCGCCAAGGAGGAGTTTGGGCGATGGGGGGGGAGGGGTCCGGCTCCCCCCACCCCCTAGGGAGCGGCTCTGCCCCCCCCCCCTCCCTCCCCGCCTAATCCCGCTGTTGTGCAGCGCTTGGCGGGCTGTCTCTCCAGCCTCCGAGGATGCCGGCCGGAGGTTATTCTTAGCGCGGCGTGAAAAAGGAGGGAGGGGTTGGCCTCGAGCTCTGGCTGTCCAAGGCTTGAGTAATGTGCGTTGCGTGAAGCCTTGGCTGTAATGTCCTCGAGCTCCGCCCTGCTTGGCGTGAAGAATCATCCTCAAGTGGCCTGTAGTTCCTCCGATGCCTGCCACTGAGCACAAGGGACGCTTGAGCCTGGGTTCCCTGGGGGGGGGGGGATGTCATGTTCCTTTAATACAGATTTAATTTCCCGATACGGAGCTAAACCCCCCCACACACCCCGATAATTCCTGCAGATATTAGAGGGACTAGTTTAAAAGTTGGCTGCCTTTTGTGCAAAGTTTGTCCAGTGACTCTTTTGTACTATCAGCTCGTTTCGAGCTCATGATGCGGATTTGATTTCCTGTAAATGGAGGGGGGTTTATACATTTCTCTTCACAGTTAATACCTTTCACTGTATTGTTATGAGAGTTATAATGTAAACTGCCCCGAGCGAAAGGGAAGGCGGTATATAAATATAAATAAATAAGCAGAATCTGTGTACATGTGAGAATTTACTTAATCTTTCTCGCTGACAGGTAAGATTAATTACAAAAATTAAAGCTATCGTGTAATGTGGTATGTACAATAAAAAGTACCCCACACCTATCCAAGACCTTCAAAATATGTCCTTGTGCTGACCAGCCTATGATGCTTGCTCTTTTCATAGAAAGTGACAAGGTGTATGCTTCGTTTTCTTCCAATCAATAACACTTCTCAGAAACACACAGCTCTGTGGTCTCGTTATGAGAAAAACATAATATTTGCTCTACAAATGGAAGACTGTTCTATATCCCTAAGAATGGGATACAGCCTTTAATGTGTTGTGTCAGTATACTTTGGACAAGAGTAACATAGGCTGGGCCTGGTTTTGTTAGATCTCAGAAGCTAAACAGGTTGGCCCAGGCCAGTATTTGGCTGGGAGACCTCCAAGGAATACCATGGTTTTGATGCAGAGGGAGGCAATAGCAAGCCAACTCGGGTCAGCATAACTCAGCCGTGAGTTAATGGCACTTTCCACCCATCAGTCCCAGCTATTTGATCTTGAATATGACCACCTGTATTGCTCCACCTGTATTGCTTCAGTGCTCTTCGACCATGCAGAAGCAGGTCAAAAAACTGGCAACCCCTGTGTTGGCACCCTTAGTCAGCCCACAGTGCTTGGCAACCCTGAATGGAAAAGAAAAATAGATATCTAGCATTTGTATTACTAAGTCTTGATAAACAGACTATGGAGAGGGGCTATGACCTATCATTACATGCTTTCTTGTCCAAACTACTTGAGTTTGATTCATGCATGCAAAAGAATGAACTGAGATGGGAAAATGAATTGTAGAAGAAGCCTGAAGTGGTAACATGAATTGTATCACTTGTGAGTATCATTAGTAGATTCCAGGTTAGAGCATTCCTTTGTATTTAGAAATTCCATGCAAATTGAAAAATATCACAGCAGAGAGAGAGATTCTTTGCATTGATTGTTATATTGTCTGTTTGTAGGAAGTTTTAATATAGGGAAGCATTCCAAAAAGTAGTGTTTTGTGATTCTCCAACTGCAGTTTAAAGTAGTACTATCTGTTCTATCACTTTAGCTCTCAGTTATTTCATTCCCCAGTATGTGAACTCATTGACCAGAACTGCAGAAATACCTTCACTTAAATGGTCCCCTCTCATTTAATTCTCTGATGCTTTAATTGTTGATCTAAGCGTTCCAAAGAACAAGAGCAATCACTCTACTTAAAGAACCATTACACGGGAAGTAACGGTAGTACTTAAAAGAATACAACCCCTTTGGTCTGCTGCTCATCTTGTTTCACAGGAGTGTTCTGAAGTCAGCAGATTAAAGTAGATTTAGGCCTGGTGAGATTCAACCCTGTGATGCAGCAGTTACCTCCCATGTTTTAGGTGATTTTTAAAAGATGAACAAGGCATAAAAAAAACAGATTCCTACAATGGTTATTTCAGCTGAGCAGGGCTGGTGTGTACAGTTCAGGAGAAGGCAGTGGGTGAGGTGACTCCATCACATGCATTAGTGACCAGGTCTGAGATGAATGACCTCCGCAATGCTAGCTTGTTCTGCCACAAGGCACTTAGCCCTGTTTGCTACGGGGCCATTTTAATTTCCTACCCATAAGGAAAGCTAACCTAAATATTGTGCTCCAGCTTTTTCTTTTCATATAGTGCAGTACAATTTCATCAATAAAATTAAAGGCTCGTATTAATTCCTGTTGCTGCCCAATTTTGTGTTTAAAATCTTCAGCAATTTAAACTAATTCTGAAATATGATGTAATCCAATACATTATATTGGATTGTTTGTTAGGGTTCTTGTTAACCACCCTGAGCTGCACGGGGAAGGGTGGGTCATAAAAATATTATTATATACCAGTTCTCTGTCTCTCCTAACTTTTTTTTACTATAGCACTTGTTCACATACTACTTTAAGGAAACATGGAACTTATGAGAACAAGCAAACTTGTCTCATTGCTCAATAAATCATAAGGAAATAAACTAAACTGAGTTACTGCTAATCCTATTCCAAGCAGTTGCCTTATGCCACATGTTACTATTGTAAGCAGCTCCTAAAAAATTAATCAAATGGCACTGGATTCAAACAGTCATTTAGAAAATGACAAATACATTTAGTAGATAAGGCACAAAATGCATGGCAGTTGCGTTTCCAACTGTCAGCTCTAAATGCACAACTTTGTTGCCCAGTATTGAGGGTTCACTGAAGCAGCATTAGCAGCTGAGCTCTCCTCCCTCCTCCTCAACCCCATTTTAAGCATCTTTTTTCACCGTATGGTGCAGCTTTTTAAAGCTGCCCCCAGCTGGGTATAACACTTCATGAATAATAGCACTAGGGAAATAAGATCACCGGGTAGTGCAAACAGGAGCACTGCTATATTAACACAAACATAAAACTTTAAATGTTGCTCTGGAATCAAAATTTGATTTTTCTACAGGGCCCTATCAGTACCAAAACAAACTATTATAGAGTTTAAATTCTTACCTGTTCGCAAAGGACCACTTAGTGGTCCGTCCCCACCCATCCTCCAGTCTCTTATCATTAGACTGATCTCTCTCCCCTCTCCTAAAAATTCATAGCCAACAACATGAACATATTTAGAAATAACAGATTTTTCCACAAATGAGATTTTCACATTATTTCAGAAGTATGATCCAAAGTGTTAACTTTCAAGGATAGCATAACACTTGTATCTGTGATATCAACACCAATTACAGCACTGTCTTAAGTACAGTTACACCTAGGGTTGCCAACTCCAGATGAGGGGATCCCTGGAGATTTGGGATTGGATCCTATGGACAATGGAGTTCAGGAAAGGAGGGAGCTCAGCAGAGATATAACAAAGAGCCCAACCTCTGAAACTTCCATCTTCTTCAGAACTAATCTCTGTCAGTTGCAGATCAGCTGTAATCCCAGGTAAGATGCAAGCCCTACCTGGAAGTTGGCAAACCTAGTTATACCTCAATCCACTGGATTTAATGGGTTTAGAAAAGTGGTAATTCTATTTACAGTAGATTTCTCGGTATTGAAAGAACATTTGTTTTCAAATGTATCTGTTAAAATCTTCAAGTAAGTTCCCTTACTTACAAGCTAAACCTTGTGGGAAAGCTTGCATCATTTAAACAGTAAAAACAATGCTAAGATTGGAAAAGGAAGTCAGCTACATTAACTAACAACAAAAAGTATATGCAAGATCTAAAGCAAGAAAATCTTGAATGTGCTAATTATGCACCTGCAACTAATGTCCTGTTCATTTTGGGTGGTACAGCACAGGTTATTTGTCCCAAGTCTGACGGTGTTGGGAAATGGTGGGGTTTCTTCTGCTTTCCTAAAACATCATTGTGTATTCATGCACCTCCCAGGGTTTCTCTGGCTTTTCTTTCTCAATTCTCTTTTGCTCTGAAGTGTTGGGAAACATCACAGCAATGCCTGGGTAGCTGCCATGTGAGTGAGAAAGATTGGATTTTACTTGTCCCACCTACATAGCAGCCCTTTCTCCCAACAATAACCATTTCCTCTGCCTACTGCAGAAGGGTTTCCTTTGTTTTAAATTGGTGATATAATTTTTATACAGCTTTCGCTGTATTCATATTTGGCTAAGGGCTAAGTGGGCAGAAAGTGGGTGGGGCCAGTCTGGGTGAGTGGCCAATCATAAGGCATAAAATCACCTTCCGATTGGCCCCTCAACAGGACAGACAGCAGTTCTAGCTAATCTAGGCCTGAGGGGAAGGCCTCCGTCTTTACTCACGGTGTCCTGACGCTTCCCCATGGCTTTCTGGCCTGTCCTGGTAAGGGCCTAGATTGGAAGGTGCTCATGGGAATTAGAGTCCATGGACATCTGGAAGACCACAGGTTGATTACCCCTGCTCTACAGCATGTCCCCCAAAGGATAATCTAGTGACCAGAATCTGCTGTGACTCCCTGGCCTTAAAGAAATTAAATTGGTCTCAACCAGAGCCAGGGCATTTCAGACTAGGAACACTCTTCCTAGTAACATCAGAGTCCTGTGGGACCTTGGACAGTTCCCTAGGGATTGCAAGACAAAACTGTTCCACTGGAAATTAATCAAAAATTCTGAAAATTAATCTAAAATTAATCTGAAAATTAATTTAAAATTCTGCTGACCCCCCCTAACCTAACCTACCAAACTACATCCAATAAAATGCTATTGGGACCAATCTCTCACACCTCTTCTCTCTTCTGAGCAGAAGATAGGCAGGCTAATTAGTTTTACCTATAAATTCTGGAATTTAAATATATAATGTTTTAGATTATACCAGTATATACTTTATACTATTGTATATTTTAATTATATGAAATCCGCCTTGAGCCCCCAGGGGAAGGGCAAAATACAAATGAAACACTACTACTACTACTACTACTACTACTACTACTACTACTACTACTACTACTACTACTACTACTACTACTACTACTACTACCCCATCCCCCAATCCTGCCCTCTTCAAACTCCACCACAGAAACCAGCCTGGAATACAATGATTGCCTAGCAACAACCAGAGGGAATCTGTTGCCTAAAGCAACAGGCACTTCTTTTATTATTTTCAGTTTTTTTAAAGGCTCTCCATGTATTTTCACATTTTTCTACAAAGCTGGGGTCCTTTTCAGGTTTGTAGAAAGACCTGCCTTGCTCATCACAGCTCTTGTCTCTGGATTTAAGTATCCAAAGACTGGCCAGCTGTAAGACAGAAGGTAGGTTTGCTGCAAATATGACTGGGTCAAGATCACCCATTTAGCTTCGTGGCACAGTAAAGAATTGGAATCTCTGGCAGCTATATGCTAGTTTAGCTTTTTAACCACTTCACCAAGTTGATAGTTTTTTTTATGGGGTTAGGCTTATTATCTACTTAAGAGCTAAGTGTCATTACATCAAATAATTTGTACTGTTGTGACCATTGCACACAACTGTTGCACTTTGAACATGTCCCGGTGAAAAACAGACTTCCACAATGTTCTCTGCATATCCAAGGTGTGCTCAAAATGCCCTGTCCACTGTTTGTCAAAAGTAAAGTGGGAATTGTTTTCCTGCGTTGCTCTTGAGTTATCCCATTTTTACCTGAGGTAGTTGGCAATGTAGATGTGGTCAGAGAAGCTTACCTATTGCTCAAGCAAGAAAAGTATTAAGTAATCCTTAACAGGCGTATTTTTTAAAGCTAGCAGTGTTTTGTGTCAAATTGGTTGATAAAACCACAGGAGTCAATCTGCTTCGGACATTCGGGATGGTAGCCCACACACTTTTAACAGATGTAGGGATGAAATGAATAGCTGTAAACCAGTGGGTGACAAACACGGTTGCTTAGTGGCCAACAGCAATCACAATCTTTTTCTGGCAACCACCTGCCCCTGGTTGCCCAGCATGAAATGAGAGATCATTCTCCTTACCGGAGTTCTCACATTGCAGGGAACAGAGGCAGGAAGATTCTCGGTTTTTGTGCTTGACAGGTGGAAGCTTTAATGCTGGATTCTATAGCACAGATTATTTCTTCTTTTAAGACAGAATATGAGGGAGGAAGACTAGTCTTTCACTTTGCACCAGACTTTAGAGACATACGGAATCAGCATGGGGGAAAAGATGGACCTCCTCAACTCTCCTTAGATCTCTGTGTGGGCCCAAGGAACTTGGGAAAACAGCAGTGACCACAAATAATAGTATTGGTTTGGGAATTACTGGTCAAAGGAAAGTTCAATTGAAGTGGAAGTGGCCTTGTTCTCTGAATGTTATTGTTGATGAATTTAAAGGCATAGTATGAAAAGTGGAATCAGTTGTGTTTGGGATGTCACTTTGGTCTAGAAAAAAGTTTGATTTTTGGTTTTGATGTGCTAAAAAATGGGAAGTCACACTTAACCTGACCTGAAAAACAGATGAGATCTGTCTATCTAAATATAGGCCTATAAAACCACACATAACTTATGTAGAAGAAGAAGAGTTGGTTCTTATATACCGCTTTTCTCTATCCGAAGTATGCTCAAAGCGGCTTACAGTCGCCTTCCCTTTCCTCTCCCCTCAACAGATACCCTGTGAGGTGAGTGAGGCTGAGAGAGCCCTGATATCACTGCTCAGTCAGAGCAGTTTTCTCAATGCTGTGGCGAAACGCATCAAGCTTGCACCAGACAAACCACTGGAGGAGCCATTCTACCGTCTGGGGCACCATTACTGATAAAGCTTCGAGTAGTAATCAGCCATGCTTCCATTCCAGGTAGAAGACAAAACTGGGCCCACTGTAAAGATGGATATACCGTAGTTGGTATTCCTTCACGTATTCTGGTCCTGGGCTATTTTGGGCTTTAATTGTCAAAATGAGCACCTTGAATCGGACTTAGAAATAATTTGGCAGCCAGTATATTTGTTCCAAGATAAGCCTAATAAACTTTCTAGATACTTGTCCATAATCTGACTGCCTCATTTTACATCACTCACAGCTTCCAAATGGTCTTCTGTGGCAGCAGCATGCAAAGTACATTAGTAATCCAGTCTGTTTGTGACCAACATGTATAAGTGGCCCAACAACACTGCTTCGGGTAGGACCACAGCTGGTGCACCAGCTGAAGTTAATATTTCATAGCAAGAGCACATCTGGATCTCCAGCTGTAGAGCCTAATCAAATAGTTGTGAACTCTCCTTCATGGACAGTGCAACCCCAGCAAGGCCAAGCTGGTTTTCACCAACAGGACCTTCATTTCTGGATTAAGTACTGGGTTTTTGGGCCTTATCTAGCATTTTACTCACTCCAGTTGAGGGATCAGAACATGTATCACCTCAGCTGATTTCAATGAGAAAGATATAGACTTCAGTGACATCTGCAGATTGGTAGCATCTCATCACATATCTGTGGATGACATTATTCAATGGCTTCATGTAAATTAGGAGTTCCCAAAATGAGTGATATCACACTCTGGGGGAGTGGAAGGATCAGGGGGGGGGCAGTGAGAAATTTTGGGGCAATAGGGAGACAGTGAAGAATTTTGGCCAACTTGGTGTAGTGGTTAAGAGCGGCAGTTTCTAATCTGGCGAGTTGGGTTTGATTCTCCACTCCTCCACATGCAACCAGATGGGTGACCTTTGGTTAGTCAGAGTCCTGTTAGATCTGTTCTCACAGAACAGTCCTCTCAGAGCTCTCTCAACCCCCTACCACACAGGGTGCCTATTGTGGGAAGAGGAAGGGAAGGACTTTGAGACAACTGATGTAAATGTTTCAAAGCATAAGTGACAGAATAGAATCCTAAGGGAATCTACCACAAAAGTGTCAGATCCACGCTTGAGCTTAAAGCATTGTTTGAAAATCCCTTTAATTCCAATTTATTTTTGACCCCTCCCCCAAAAGTGTTGTTGTTCCTGCCATCAAGTCACAGTTGACCTAGAGTGACCCCATAGTTTTCAAGACAAGAGACATCTACAGGTAGTTGGCCATTGCTTGTCTCCACATCAGGACCCTGCTGTTCTTTGGAGATCTCCCATCCAAATACAAGCTAGGGCTGACCCTCCTTAGCTTCTGAAATCTGACAAGATTGGGTGCACCTGGGCTACCCAGGTCAGAAACAAAAGCATAAGGGACCATTGTAATAAAGCTGTTGACACTGATATTTACAGCGCACATTTTGACAATGATTGTGTTTTAGCTGTTTTCAATGATATATGGAGAAATGCTTTTATTACTGAAGACGTGGCACCATTTTTCCTTTGCTCATCATTTTCTGCAGAGCTTTGCTCAAATACTTCACATACATCTGAAGTTAAGAATACAGCTGGCAGCAAAGAATCTACCTGATGAAGAAATCTAAGAAGGACAGACAATCCAGACCTTGCCATTAATTTCTAATTGAAGGAAAATATATTTAATTAATAGTATAAAAATGCTTTTCAAGAAACTCTAGTTCTGGCAGCACACCTGTCTACTAATTTTTAGTTTCCTCACTTGCAGTTTAATCATCCATTTCAGGACTGTGCTGGTACCATTAGGAGGATATTCACATATACGCATGCACATTAACTATATCAGCCAGTTGCACAAGCCCAGGATACTATCTTGAGTCCCAGTTTGTTCTACATTTTAAAAGTGACTCAGGAGACTAAAGAGAAGCAGTGGGCTAAGCCATTTGTTGGATCATCTCTCAAGATGGTGCTTCATTGCTGAATAAGAAACACTGGTTGTACATTTACGCTGGCAGGGGCTCATGGGAATTGTAGTCCATGGACATCTGGAGGGCCGCAGTTTGACTACCCCTGCTACTTCTTTACTCAACGAGTATTTAAATTGCGAAATTCAGTGCCAGTGGGTTTAGTGATGACTGTGGGCATAAATTGCTTAAAAAAAAGGGTTGCTTGATTTGTGGAGTGTAAGGCCATCAATAACTACTAGCCCTGGTGACTGAAGGGAGTCTCCATATACAGAGGCAGCAAACCTCTGAATACTAATGTTGGGAGTCAATATCAGGAGAAAGTCTTGACCTCTGTGCCCTTTTTATTGCTCCCTGCAGAGCAACTGGTTGGTTGCTATGTGAAACAGGATGCTGGACTTATGGAACAGTGGTATGATACAGCTTAGCTTCTTACATTCTAATGTTTTAAAGTTTAATGACAGAGACAGCAAATTTTGATTGCCTTGCATCAGGTGAAATTCTGCCTTCAAGATATGTTGCTCTTGAACCAAAAACAGCCAACAACAACAAACATAGGAGCAGTACATGAATACTCAGAACCCTTGCAATTATTCAGCCTCAGTGTTCCAGATACTATGAATGGAGATCAATTTAATTTATTTTTTCTGTCTTTTTGTATGCAGCCTGTGACCTTTGACCTGAATCTGAGAAAGAACGCTCATAAATCAGCCCTGGTCCTATCACCATTAAAAACATTTGTTGAATATTTCAGTTGAAGTTGTTGCAGAGGTGATCATTCACAATATATGTCGGTAGTTTTCTTGATCATACTTGGCCAAATAAAATGGTAGAAGCTGGCAATATTTGCCCATGTCTTGAAGTAAATTAAATCAGACTTTGTCTGACATCTAATACTCTGCCTTATTCTGTATGAAGGTGTGGTATGGAATGGAGAGCGGTGTTAATGAAAAATGGTATCACTAACTGGAAGTTGAATTTTGTTCTGAATATTTGTGTGCCCTCGGTTCTCGTATATGCATGCTAGATAATGATTTGAGATTCAGTGCTTATTCTTTATTTTAAAGTATAACAGAATAATCTGTGTGATTAAATACTGGCATGGGATCAATTTATGTGTCTTGCCAGATGATGCTGCAAGAAAAAAGATCATTTTAAAAAAACAAGGTGTGATTGTTTTTGCATTGTCTCATAATATCATGTTTTCCAGCCAGGAAATGAAACTGGAAACACAAGTACTTCATTTTTGGGTTGTTGTTTGAAATAGTATTGCTATGCACTCATACAGGAAGTGAGAACTCTGGTTCTATTTGAAAGCAGAGCACTGGAGACTTGTGATATTTTGGTAGTATCTGCTTATAAAGTATAAGTGAAAGTGACCAGACAAACCTCGGGGCAGCATAACCTCCACCCCACATCAGATCCCCACTGAGAATGAAATCCTTTACCTGCAAATTGTCTCTTCTTGACCCTGTTCCAAAATTCAAAGTACTATTTTGTCAGACAGAAATCCCAGCCCTATCCCTCATCTCTGACTGGCACTTGAATAGAGCCATTGGGAAACCATTTCTATCAATTATCCTCCACTGAGGAAATATTCAGTATCATCAAGGAATGTTAAGTTTTATTTGTCTTGGTCCCATCTCTGATCCCCTGAAGCCAAACAGATTTACATTAAACACGTAGCAGTATAACGTAGACACAAAGAACTACTTTAAATTTAGACATACTATTGATCTGTCTGTTACTGTCTATAATGATTGTACCAACTGTCTCAGGTAGAAAGGTTTTCTAGTTGGACTCTATGGCTCAGACTATTATGTGGCTGGATTATTTGATACTGAATCTTCATTGTCAGAGATTGACTGTGCTAGTGCTCATCACCAATTGAGAGGAAGAGCAAAAACAAAAAACACAATTGGAAATCCCAGTTGGGCAAATTGTGACCCCCTTGGGGCCTGCTGAGGTCAGAAAAACAGCTCCAAAAGTTTTTGGAAGAGATTGATTTCCTGGACCCGTTCTAATCTGACTTCAGGCCAGAATTTGGAATAGAGACTGCTTTGGTCACCTCAAGTTGAATACCTTCCTGATTGTCCCACCAATTAAGGAGAAGCTCATAAAGACCATTTACGCACTGGAGGTTTAATAATGGGCTGCAGGCTCGAGTTTTAGTCATGGCAGGTTGCCCCACCTCTTCCTGCACCCACATGGGGGAGCAAGTGGCCCGGTGCGCCTCATCTACCCCCGGATGGGAGCTGGGGCAGTGAAGTTCCCAGTGCATAAACTGTCTTAGTGGCTACATGCCTTTTTAATGGCAGCCCCACAATGATGAAACAGCCTCCCTTGGGAGGTGCACCTGGTCCTTCATGGTTGATTTCAGGAGGCAGCTGAAGACAATTTTATTTAGGACTGCATGTGATTGACTCAGATTTTATTATTGGTAGTCCAAATTGGAGTTTTTAAAATTGTGACTTGTACGGGTTTCCAGGTGGGTAGCCATGTTGGTCCGACAAAGTGTGTATGCACACAGAAGCTCACACCTCAAATAAAACTTTGTTGGCCTTAAAGGTGCCATTGGACTCAAATTTTTATGGGTTTTATAACTATTGTTTCCATTGTATATTTTATAATATGTTATTAATATTGCAAGCTGCCTTGAATTCTATAAGGGATAAAAATTACTACCAATGTTTAAAGGCTTTATTAGCCCTTCCTTATACCATGGGTCCAACCTGGGCCCCACTCCTTGTCTAATTTTGAGAGAGAGAGAGAAGGCTTGGAGGTTTGCTCATAGAAATGTGCTTCAAGCTGATTATTTGGAACGGTGACAGAAATTTCCTTAAAAAGTCAAATAAATTAAGAAATAGTTGATGCTGAAGTGTTCTATATTTAATCATTTTGGGGCTATAATTTTGACAGTGATCTGACTTTGCAGAACACCAAGCTGGTTAATAGAGCAAAGATAGCCTCTTTCCATTTCTAATTGAAGAGCTAATAAGACTTGGATGGGGCTAAACTTAATACTCTTAAATCTTTGAAGCATAGCCTTATACTGCTTCAAGCTGCTATTGCTTTTCTACAGCAATTTTTCCAACAAAGAATACTAAAATAGTGTGGGAGTCATACAAACATAATATCAAGCAGAGAATATATACTTAGAACTTCTCTTATCAGTTTGGCAATCAGAAGCACTTTTGCAAAGAAGAAAATAAGAGTCTGTGTTCTGACATACATTTGCAAGGCAAAGTACTGAAGCCGTCTTTGATCTTTTGTGCACAAAGCTGAGATCATGGTTGATGATCAGACAGATGTGACAATCTTTCTTAACTGCACAGCACAATAAACTTACTTTATTTTGATATTCTACTTCTTATGAAATATAACGCTTTTTTAAATGTTAGAAGTCAAATCTTCAAAAGAAGAAAAGCACTAAAATATTTAGGTCAACCCTCCCCTTTTACTTTCCTTGAGGCACCATTTAATTAAAAAAAAAACATTTTGCACTTTCTGAGTGACCCGATCAAAACAAAATACAAACCAGTTGCATTTGCCTTTAAAATACAGGTACATGGACTAGTATAGTATACGTTTGAGTGTTAGACTACAACCAACCAAGCCAGAGTTTCAACCTCATGTTTGCCTAGAAGCCCCTGGAGGACCTTGGACCTGTCAGCCTTAGTGCAACCTAGCCCACAGGGTTGTTGTAAGAATGACAGCGGAAGGGAGAACCATAAGTGCCTTTTGGTTTTGTCGTCTTGGTGAGATGAAAACATAATAAAATAACACCCCCGTGATTTCTGGATGTTTAGGCTGTAGTCTTGGGGTTGAAATATTTGAAGGGAGGAGGCTAGCAACTGACCAGAAACACAGCCTGCCATGGCTTTGTAAGAAGAAACCAGAAGGTGAATTTTCGCAGAACACATTTAATAAATTGGCAAGCCTATTAGAAATTACCAATGGGCAAACTCCTCTAGTCGAATCATAATAATCAACTTGTGAATAGGATCTTCAAACACATAGGGAAAATCTCAGTTCTACAGAATGTTCTGATTTAGGTCACAATTATTAGTAGGCACGTATGGTTTCTCTCATTGTGGCTTGGCAGAAGTATGCTGCAGACTGTGTGTAGGGGAAGGCATCACTCTGCGCAAGCAACCATATGATGCTTTGCCCCATGACTGACCACTAGGATAGGTTGTTGTTACTATTAAGCCATTTGGCTAAGGCATCTGAAGGCACGTTCTCAGAATTTTTAAAGGCTGCATGCCCTGTGCCTGACATTGAGACACACATGACTTTGTCAGCAGTCCAATAAATTCACCACCGGTGGCTATCAACTGGATGTCTAGTGTCATGATAAATGCTGCTACCTATGCAGATGGGAAAGCAGCAGATATACTAGAAAAACATTGCTTTTAACTGATACATATCTTGTTGTCTCTAGAATATGCGGGGCTCTTCCACCCATCCAGTTGAACATGCACCAACAAGAGCTACTACCCGGCTTCCCATGTGATGATAAATTAAGAAAGCCAGCAACCGTGCCAACATCAGCAGGGCATCAAGTTGGAATCCATCCCATCTGAAATTATGAACAATCAACATTTAAAATGGCGAGCAATTCAAAATAATGGGGAGGACCGACCAAAGAAAAGCAAGGATGGCAAGCCAGAGAAATCTGGGATTTATAGCATGTTATTTGTGGGGACTGAAGCATCACTGCTGGTAATTTACGCTTTTAAAATTTGATAGGATGACAAGATAAACACAGCCGAAGAGACACGGCTTTTTCAAGGGCGAATAAATTCTGCTGATGAGGCTTAATCACCCTCTTGTTCACAAATGAGGACCGTTGACTCCAGAGTAAGAATGACTGGGGAACAAACCATCTGATCCTGCAGACACCTTACTTGTTCCAGCTCTGTGATTCAGCAGTCACTGAAATATTCATTGGTATAATGGGGTGCAGGGGCTGGGTGTGTGCAGTATTTGTGAATCAGATATTTTACCCGTGGGGAATATGCTTAGTTAATGACAGAAAGAAGGTAACTTCTGCAGAATGACATCATTGAAGCAACTTCTTTTGCTGAAATAACAGGCATTCATGATAGGAAGAGAGAAAACAGAAAAGACAGATTAATATTTTTTAAAGCATGCTCACGCATCAATCGCAGAAGCCTTAGGTGACATGATTGTCTATTTCACTGCTAGAGTGTGTTGAAAATGATACCTAGCTGAAAGAACTAAGGAGTGTTTCAGACAGAACCTGGGAAAACTGTCTAGGGGCAGCAGTCAAGTGAAAGAACCAATGAATTCCCACCTCTTTTCCCAATATGACTATTTTGAAGAGGAAAGACAGACACTGGATAAAGCACTCACTGACTAAAGAACCCTTGCACTGGGAAGCCAGCCGTATCAATTGTTTTGCTCAATGTTGGGGGAATTCTGTTTTTGAACAGCACCTATTCCTTCTCCCCTTCTGATCACAGGTTCCCTTTTGGGGGGGGGGGGTCCATCCCCCATGCCCATCTGGTAATGGAAATTTCTTAAATACTTCTCTGAGGATACTACAATGACCAGTTTTATTGGGCCCAAGGAACCAATTAATCTGATCATTGCTGCATCCTTAGGAGCATTGGAAAAATTCCCCTCCAACTCCGGCAAGCAGTAGGAACGCACCATCCAGTTTGGAGATCCCCACAGATTGTCTAATGGTTTTCCAGAGGACATGAGACGCAGTGATAGATGGATTACAAGCTTCTGGAGTCTGGTTGCAGAAGAACGCTGCTGATGCCTCTGAGCAGATTAAGCTCTGCCATTCACCTCCCTCTCTCCCTAACGTATTTTCAGGCTTTATGAATGTTTGCAACAGTGATGGGGAACTGATCCTATTAAGCGCGCTCCCTCCATGAAGGGAAATATTTTGCAGCAAATGCTAAAACTCACTGTGAGAAAAGTAGGGCAGAAAGGCAACACACGTTTTTAAAAAATAAATATGCCTCCACTGCAGCTGTTGCCGGAGCAGACTTGTCTGGCTTAGACAGTGGAACAGCTTTATGGGGCAGGAATAAGGCAATGGCTTTGCCACAATTTATCCTGAAGATATCTGTGTTTTTGCTCCAGCAGCAGAGGGATGGGGGCTTCTCTTTCCTAACACCATGTTCATGTCCATCACCACAATTACCTGCTTCCAAGGCAGAGTGGGAACTCTAGCCTAGGTCTCTTAGAGCAGGAGCAGTCAACCTGTGGTCCTCCAGATGTTCATGGACTACAATTCCCATGAGCCCCTGCCATCGTTTGCTCATGGGAATTGTAGTCCATGACCATCTGGAGGACCACAGGTTGACTACCCCTGTCTTAGCTCTTAATCCAGTGTACTAACCCAGCCTTTCTCAACTTTTTTACCATTGAGAAACCCCTGAAACCTTCCTCAGCCCTTGAGAAACCCCAGAAGTGGCGCAATTATGCAGAATATGGTTGGGAAGCATAGCCCACCCAGAACCCCTCCTCTGCCCACTCCTTCATGCCCATCATTGACCATTGGAGGTTCAGGTTAACATGACCATGTAGAGTCATATCACCTGATAAATGTTTTAACATATATTAAAAATTAATTAACTCCCACCCATTTGGGAAACCCTTCCAGAGCTGTCATGAAACCCCAGGGTTTCACAAAAACCTGGTTGAGAAAGGCTTCTCTAACCACCACAGCACTCTGGTTCATAGACCACAAAGGAGGAATAAGACTGAAAACTGCATGCAGCAAGGAAAATGGGCACTGACCCCCAAGAGCTGATTTCTTATTCTTTGTAGCCATTCGGAAACCCCAGTTCATCTAAGTATAAACAAGAATGGTAGTAGCAGCATGGTTAGTTAGGCTTCAGCATAAACTGTGGATGTTCCTGTCCCACTTGTAAGTATTAATAAATTACTCCTCAGCCATTTTGAGACAGACAAGCGATCCATTAAGAAGCACTCTAAAAGCATTTATAAATAGTGCATTCCAAACTTTCATCAATGAATAGGCACCCAGATTGTAAGTCATTAACACGAGGCCAAGAGACTGCATGGCAAAAACAAAACTAATGAACAATCACAAAAAAAACTTTCTTCACAGACTTACCTATCATATTCACTCATGGATTGTTTTTAAATGGAAGGTGTGATCATAAAACACTTAAAATGACTAACTTGATCATGGGCTGCAGGTGAGGAATTTAACTGCAGGTGAGGAATTAAAAATAATAAACCGGTGCATGGAGGGGAGGGAGGAACAAGACTGGGCTATAATTCTTTCTTTCTTTCTTTCTTTCTTTCTTTCTTTCTTTCTTTCTTTCTTTCTTTCTGTCTGTCTGTCTGTCTGTCTGTCTGTCTGTCTGTCTGTCTGTCTGTCTGTCTCTCTCTCTCTCTCTCTTTCTTTCTTTCTTTCTTTCTTTCTCCCTCCCTTCCTTCTTCCCTCCTTCCTTCTTCCCTTCCCTTCCCTTTTCACTGTTCAGGGCGAAACAAGCTTTGCCAAGGAGCTTCCAGGCAGTCCATTCAGGAGCTCACCTTGCATGTAATCAGGCAAATTTGAACAAGAAAGGTTTGCCGGGTGAGCCTGGTTCACTCCAAAGATCTCAGCAAGCTTAGCTGAAATAAACAGCTTACTTTCAAGTGAACATGATTGGAACTTGAGGGTTAGCTTATAAATCCTTCCCTGAAAAGTGGCCTGTACAAACAGTGTTACATAAAGATTTACTCAAAAGAGAAACAGCAACTCCTGATTTCAGCCTCTCAGCTTCATCTGTCCTTGTGTTCCTAGAACTTGTTCTCTAGCTTCGACCCTTTGACTTCAACGACAGCCCAGTAATGAGTAGTCAATCATCTTAAAGCTATGTGGGCCTATCACAAATCCAGTCACTGGCTTCCTTGTCTCAGACAGGAAATGTCTCACAATATTCACTCAAAGATCTACACGTAAACGGGGAGCAGGGAAAAAATCTGATGTCTGTAGACCAGGGTGTGATTGTGATACCGCAGCTAATCCCCTGACAACTCTTTGTTACGGAAACTTGACATGCTCTGTAGGAGCCTGACCTTTGGCAAGCCTGAACATTTAGCATAGAGAATTATACCCTTACACAGCGGAGGCAATGGAAGAGAACGAGAATTGCACGCATAAAAGGCTTAGGAACACACGCGTGAAAGCTTTTGAACTTGAGTTGTTCCTAGTGGTTTAGCACAGGGACCGGTTGCTCTGGGTGTGTCTGGATCACTTGCTGGATGTGAAAGAAACACAGTTTGAGTCCAGTGGCCCCTAAGACCAACAAAGTTTAATTCTGGATATACCCTTTCATGTACACAAAAGCCCCTGGACTCAAACTCGACTCTGTTGCTTCAGAACAACATTCGCTACCCACCTGAATCTATCTGCGTGTGAATGGTTAGGTAGCAATGAACAGGGCAATATCGGCAATATTCTTGAAACTAAAACCTCTTTCTTACATTACACCTGAAGAGCTGCTGGAAAACAGCAACTCACGCTTTGACACAAACTTTCCTCCTTTGCATCTGGCCACCCAAATTTCAAGGGGCCGATGTCTACTAGACCATCTGACATGGAAGCTGTTGGACTATCCCACAAATATATGTGTGGTGTAAGGGTGTGTTTGCATTGTTGATAATCACATGTGGGACTCTACAGGCAATTTTCATCTTTTTAAAATGCAACAGTGCTTGTCCTGTAGGAAAACAGTAAAGTTCAAAGCAGTCCACAGAGGAGGAGGAAAATTGGCTGCAGTCTGATCCTATGCATGTTTACTTTGCCCCCCACTGAGTTTAATGGGTTTGCCCCCTAGAAAGTGTGTGTAGGAGTACAACTCCAAATGAGAGGCTTTTGCATAGCAGCATGTGGACTATGGACAATCTGTGGACTTCCCAGCTTCCCTCTTCCAGGGAAACTTGCAGAGCTCCCTGAAATTTTGTTCCCAGAAGTGGGTCAGGAGACTACCCCACAGCATTGGGAGCAAGTGTTAGTCTGCAGGGAAGAAAGTGATGAGTAGAATTTATGGCAGGATATAAGCTGGCAACCTTAATGTTTCAAGAACATAACATGGTTTCTCTGGCTTATTCTTTATATCTGAATACAGTTTTCTCAATTAAGAAATGACAAAGAAAAGAGAAATCTATAGAGAATAAAATAATAAATCTTTACCTTTGTAGCCCAGCCTTCCTGGGTAGCTCAGGGTAGCTCAAAAAGCACATGATAAAAACCACTATAAATCAATAAAACATTTAAACATTTTATGAATTTCAGCCGACTCCTTCTAAATCATGCTAGGGGAGGGGTCAATCATAGAATCATAGAGTTCTAAGCATCCTAAAGCATCCTAAAGCATCCAAGAAAAGTGTATATCCAACCTTTGCTTGAAGACTGCCAGTGAGGGGGAGCTCACCACCTCCTTAGGCAGCCTATTCCACTGCTGAACTACTCTGACTGTGAACATTTTTTTCTGATATCTAGCCTATATCGTTGTACTTGAAGTTTAAACCCATTACTGTGTCCTCTCCTCTGCAGCCAACAGGAACAGCATCCTGCCCTCCTCCAAGTGACAACCTTTCAAATACTTAAAGAGAACTATCATGTCCCCTCTCAACCTCCTTTTCTCCAGGCTGAACATTCCCAAGTCCCTCAACCTATCTTCATAGGGCTTGGTCCCTTGGCCGATCGTCCCTTGGACGATCATCTTCGTCGCTCTCCTCTGTACCCTTTCAATTTTATCTACGTCCTTCTTGAAGTGAGGCCTTTTTGCGTTCTATGAACATTTTTGTTGCTCCATATAGACCAAATTTTAATCAAGAACCCCCCCCCCCAGTCAATGGTGTCCCGCTTTACCAATGTTAAAATCTGGTCACCTTAGCCAAGAAGGCCAGTCTCACTTCCCTCGGGCTGGGGATCCTAAGTAGACATTGGTCAGATCTTTGGGGGGGCATAGTGAACTTGCAAGTAAAATCAAAGCATATGGAAGAAAACAGTCCAAACTGCTGACCAGGGAAAAACTTTTCTGGTCATAAAGATCCAGGTTCTGAACATCTGCAGCAGTGCAACAGACTCCCCTGCAGGAATGGCAGGTCAGTGTGTATGGTGGCTAGAACATAAGAGCTGGAATAGGGAGATGCCTGGTTTTAAATTCCCCCCTCAGCCCTGAAACTGACTGCATGACTGTAGACCAGTCACACCCTCTCAGCCTCACCTAGTCATAAGGTTATTGTAAGGATAAAATGAAGGAGGGGAGAATAAATATGCTGTTGCATTCATATCCCTTCAGGAAAGATGCCATGGATATGTAGATTAAAAAAAAATGCTTTCAGGCTGCTTATAACGATCTCACTGGCTGCAGCCGCATTTTATCCCGTCTCACGGCAAAGGTTACCCGGATCACTTTGCTGCATGAAATTTTACATTGACTTAGAAGGTCACATTTTGGCAGTGTTATGTTTTAGCAAATGATTCAGACAACCTGCTCATCAGAAGCAGGGCGGAGTAGGAAGAAAAACCAAGCCTGCCCCATGAATCTGCCTTTGTTTTCCTACAGAGGTTGCTACAGCCGCTAAGGGACTCTGCTGCTCTCATTCTTACTGACAACTGCCCTCTGCTTAAGTCCTTGCTGAAAACCCTGCATTTTGCCCCTGCTGCAAAATCCTCTGTTAATAGGCACGGCCATCTTAGCCTTTAGAGATGCTTCATTTTGAGGTCTTACCCATCTGCTCATTTTGAAAAGTCCCTGTAATTCCACTACAATCCTAGGTTAATTCCTAGGGATGCTAATGAGAACCACTGCAACAGAGACTTACTGCACTGCCAATTTGACCCTTGCCAGGCAAATACTTCAATGCTACAGCTTCATTCTCCTGGAGCTTTTCCCTGACATGTACATCAGGAAGCCACCTCCCTACCGCAAGTGCATGGGAACATCAAGAGTATGTTGTGCCCAATTTGGGCTTAATTCATTCGGCTTCTGTATTTTCTCCTTTGAACCAATTAAAAATAAAGCCAGTTTAATTGAGAAACTGTGAGATAGTTGCAGACAGAGTCTCCAAAGATGCACACCACCCATTGCCGCTATGGGGTGGAGTGCAAACAGATGCAGAGTTGGCAGTTTTGGTGTCCAGGTATGCCATCAATTCATCTGGCACCTCCTCCCTGCTTAGTGTACCCTTTCTGCACTATTCTATTTAGGAATCTGCCTCGCCCACCTACATTTTTCATGTTTGTGTTTTTCTGGAAACCTTAGAGCAGCCTTTCTCAACTTCTTTACCATTGAGAAACCCCTGAAACATTCTTCAAGCTTTAAGAAAACCCAGAAGTGGTGCAATCATGGCGAATATGGTAGGGAAGCATAGCTCTCCTATGGCCCTTCCCCTTCCCACCCATCCCCCCCCAGGCTCATCATTGGCCATTTTGGGAGGGGGGGTTGACACTGGTTGAGAAAGCCTGCCTTAGAGGTCCCCCCAGATCTGCATTAAAAAATACTTTATGCTCTACATGGCCCGAGTCTGCACAGATAGGGCTGTGTTGATGATTAGGTATATTGATTATTGGCAGCAATTTGGTACTCAGCTTGTGTCACAAAATGTAATAAATTAACCAGTAATAATTGGTCCACCTTCGCTTCCTGATGCATGCATATGTTCTGTGTCCAAGTCACAGTGTCTGTATTGCATCCCTTCTTGGATCAGCCTTTATAAAAGACCCCTTCTTATCAAGCAGCTTAGAAACCTAATTAAAATGATCACAAAGCACTTTGATGGAACAAAAACCTGGAAACTCTTTGAAGGCCTCTGAAGGGTTTATCTAGTTTGGCAATATGTATTCCTTTAACCTGTCTCATGCTATCCGTCTGAATATTGTTATAGCAACCGCATTATTTAAGTGTATAAGAATCCAGGTAATTACTATTAATCAATCCTTAATTATTGGATTGGCCCAAGTGGACTTTTATGCCCTTCTTCATAATACAAAAAATTGGGGCCCCCCAAAGAAGTTAATGGGCAGTAAATTTGGAACAGATTAGATAGTATATTTAAATACAATAAAATTGATGCTGTTCATTTCCATAATATGTTGCAATGTCCATTAGTTTAAATGGTTTTAAAATGGGATTGGACACATTCATGGAGGATAGGTCCTTTACTGGTACTGACAATGATGAATAAATGGAATCTATGCTTCTGAAAATCATTTGCCAGAGTCAACAATAACAAGAGCTTGAATGCCTAACTTTGAAGGCCTTTGGGGCATTTAGTTGTAGGGTTGCCAGCCAACTCTAGCAATCCACTGGGAAAGTTGGGGTGGGGGGTGATGACATTGATAGAATTTGGGTGAATCCTAGAGGATCACTCTGATTTGATAAAGTTGTGTGTTGGTGTACCATCTATTTAATCCCTCCTCCCTCTGTGGGGCAGAGTGGTAAGGCTGCAGACATGCAGTCTGAAAGCTCTGCCCATGAGGCTGGGAGTTCAATCCCAGAAGTCGGCTCAAGGTTGACTCAGCCTTCCATCCTACCGAGGTCGGTAAAATGAGTACCCAGCTTGCTGGGGGGGGGGGGTAAACGGTAGTGACTGGGGAAGGCACTGGCAATCCACCCCGTATTGAGTCTGCCATGAAAACGCTGGAGGGCGTCACCCCAAGAGTCAGACATGACCCAGTGCCTGCCCAGAGGATACCTTTACCTTTTACCCTCCCAATGACCTGTTAACAACAGCAGGGAGTAGGGGCCTCATCAGGAGATCCCCCACTATAGCAAGAGATCTGGTGATGTAACCTGATCTTACATAATTCTAGAAGGCACTTTCCAAAACAGAAGAGACAAGATTACTCTCACTTCAGTGTAGTGGCTTTTCTTAAACTTTATTTCTCGACTGCTTACCAAGTATACAGCATTACCATTAAATTACCATTATTCATTTTGTTGGGTGTGTTCTTCTCTTCTGCATGCAGTCAGTTTGGATCCACCAAAGCGGGGGAATCATCTATAAAGGGTTAAGTGGCTGGCAGCCATTTAACTCGTCCATTTTGCTCCCCCACCACTTTGCACTGGGGGAGAGATAAATAGATGTGGTCTAGTGGTTAAGAGTGACAGCTTCTAAACTGGTGAGCCAGGAGCCCCACTCCTCCACATGCAGCCAGCTGGGTGAACTTGGACTATTCACAGCCCTGATAGTGCTGTTTTCAGAGAGCAGCCCTGTCAGAGCTCTCTCAGCTCCACCTACCTCATAGGGTGTCTGTTGTGGGGAGAGGAAGGGAAGACAGAAACCTCCTCCTCTAATGGCTTGCAGCCATTTAAACCTGACTGTGGGTGTGCCCATCAGCTTTGAGGCTGAAGCAGCTGAAAGCCATTTCACCAGTCTGTTTTGCTTCCCCCTGCTTAGGAAAAAAACAAGGGGAGACTGCAGGACTGATATTTCTATACTATTTTCTCTCAAGAGTCAGACTTACCTTCTGGATGAACACATGAAGCTGCCTTATGCTGAATCATACCATTGTCTATTCTGACTCTTAGTAGTTCTTCAGGGACGTGGGCAGAGGGCTTTCATATCATTTAACATTCGATTCTTTTAACTTTAGGTGCAGGAGGCTGAATCAGGGACCAAAGCAAATACTCTGACACTGAGATAACATAGATAGTTTTTAAAAACATAGACAGTAGAGAATGTGGGAAAGTTCTATTTAAATGTGCAGTGCTAGATTTGTTTAATAAGTATTCAGTGTGCACTGAGCAAGTTAGCACTAGGTGGCAGTATTGGTCATATCTTCTTTTTCTGGGCGGCTCACTGTGGGAAGGAGCTGAGTGTGTTAAAAGAGCAACTTTATCCCTGGAAAGAGCCCTGTTGGTTGATCCTTACCCTGTTAAATACTTTCTTTTTCTGTTAAGTAAACAATTGTTGATCATCTCCAACTATGTTTTTTCTGCCCAGTCAAATATCTGTGAAAGGTGATTCCTACTTACCTCCTAATGTTGTTATATTGTTATAATGTTCTATGTAACTATTCTACAACCTTTTATGTAAACCGCCCAGAGTCAAATGGAAGGGTGGTATAAAATAAAATAAATAAAATATAAAATAAAATAAAATAATGACAGCCTCCATCTAGCAGGCTCCCAAATAGGTTACTCTTAGGTCTCTTGGGAACCATATACCTTACATTTTACCAACCCGTTAATCAAAGCTTGTATCCTCCTTTTTACTTGATTCTGGATAGTCAGATGTTAAAGAATCTGTATGACAGTCCAGAGTACGGGACTGGACATTCTTTAGCACAGTAGGTCGTTACCTCTGAGTCCTTCCTTCCCTGCTGCCCCCCACAAAGAGTGCTACCACTCCTTGACCTTGAGAGCCAGTTCGGTGTAGTGGTTAGGAGTGCGGACTTGTAATCTGGCATGCCAGGTTCGATTCTGCACTCCCCCACATGCAGTCAGCTGGGTGACCTTGGGTTTGCCACGGCACTGATAAAACTGTTCTGACCGGGCAGTGATATCAGGGCTCTCTCAGCCTCACCCACCCCACAGGGTGTCTGTTGTGGGGAGAGGAATGGGAAGGCGACTGTAAGCCGCTTTGAGCCTCCTTCGGGTAGGGAAAAGCGGCATATAAGAACCAACTCTTCTTCTTCTTCTTCTATAGTTATCATCTGCTTTGACAATCGTTCTCTGTCATGGCCACAGAGTTTCAAGTTAAGACAATGAACCTGTCTCTTGTTTATGTGCCTTGATTTTGGCATGCCAAACTCTTGTAATAGGAGAGTATGCTATCTGGGATCCTCCCAATACATGTAGACATCAATGTGGATGTTTTCCAGTGTCAGCATGTGTACCCTCAAAAGCTGGGCTTCTGGTTGTATGTACCTCAAGGAATTCAAGTGCATCTGGTTTTCTCTTCCCCCTATCTTACCTTGATAATAACCCTGCTTATACTGAGGGAACGTGGCTGGTCCAAGAGTACCCAATGAGCTTCCAGGACAGAGTGGAAGTGAATCCCCCTAGTCCAACAATTGAATTACTACACCATGCAGGAACACATTACTTCTCTATATAGCCTAAAACTGGATTGGAAACAAGGCAGAAGAATTGATGCAGGAATATGTTTCTACGGATTTTTCCCCACCTTCAGCTCACATTTCTGTGAGATCACTTTAAGATAAAATATAAGGAAACTACATGTTTTGGGCCTTAATTCTAAGGAGGTGTTTCACTCATTTCTTGGAAAGTAATAATGGTTTTTGAAATCATAATATTGTCAGGGATGCTGACTTAATTCAATTACTGCTCCTTGTTTCCAGCTGTTTTGACACTAACAGTGCCATCCTAAGCAAAGGTAAAGGTATCCCCTGTGCAAGCACCGAGTCATGTCTGACTCTTGGGGTGACGCCCTCTAGCGTTTTCATGGTAGACTCAATACACGGTGGTTTGCCATTGCCTTTCTCTGCGTAGTAACCCTGGACTTCCTTAGTGGTCTCCCATCCAAGTACTATCCAGGGCTGACCTGCTTAGCAGCCAGGGTAGCCTGGGCCATCCAGGCCAAGGCAGTATATCTTAAAGGTAAAGGTATCCCCTGTGCAAGCACTGGGTCATGTCTGACCCGTAGGGTGACGCCCTCGAGCGTTTTCATGGCAGACTCAATACAGGGTGGTTTGCCAGTGCCTTCCCCAGTCATTACTGTTTACCCCCCAGCAAGCTGGGTACTCACTTTACCGACCTCGGAATGATGGAAGGCTGAGTCAACCTTGAGCTGGCTGCTGGGATTGAACTACCAGTCTCATGGGCAGAGCTTCAGACAGCCTGTCTGCTGCCTTACCACTCTGCTCCAGAAGAGGCTCTAAGCAAAGTTTACACCTTTCTAAATAAAGTCAATGGGATTAGTTGGGGGTATAGCTCTGCTCACGAATGCACTGTAATGCAATCAGAGAAAGAGTAAGTGACACAAGTTTATCAGTACATTATGTCCTTTTGATCCTCTTTATTTTTGTCATTTGCATAAACTGGAAGACAAGAAGCTTCAGAGGGATCGTTCACTTGCTACGGTTTTGCTTCTAATAAAACTCGACAGACACAGATTTAATAGGTGGAAGCTCAAAAGTGGTAAGAAGGCTTCATCCATTTAATTTGTTTGTGAGATGGTGCTATTAAAAACATGAGAAGGGATAGTACTCCAAAAGTGTCCATATATAGTTTCTAGGGTTTCTACCTTATTGTATCCCTTCCATATTTGCCAGTAGTTTTGTCAGATGCTGTTTGCATAAAGCATTGTTGTGTCTGCCAAATCAAATTGGAGAAGACATTGTTCAGCCCAACCCAGCTCCATCTGAGCAATATCAATTAAAAGAACAGTGGGCTAGTTCAGGCCAAGAAACGCCAAGAAAGCAGACTCTGTTTTCAGTACTGGATTATTCAAAGCTGACTGTGTGAGTTGAGGCCATTTAATTACACTTATGTAAGTGAAACAAGGCCATGTGGAAGTTTTTCTGATTTACAGGTGACCCATTCTCATTTGTATGCCACCACCATTACCAACAGGCATGCCTTGAAGTTCCTCCCTGCTTTCACGATGACCTCCTCTTTCAAAGGATTCCCATTCATTCACCACGTCTTACAAGCCTCAAGCTATTTCATCCTTCCCAGGAAAGCATACAGTAATTAGGAAAAGCAACTGCTCAAATAACAGTTCTCTAAAATATATTATTCCAGCTCTATAAAAGTCAAGGAATGCAGAGCACAAAATCTCTAATCATTCTAGACTAGGTTTAAGGCCCGCTGTAGCCCAAATACAGCGGGTGCTAACGGGCAGGCGGCTGGATGCGGGAGGGCTCCCCCGGTCCTCCTCCCCCCCATCCATTAGCTGTTGCCTGTTGGTCAGTATTAAGTTGAATTTGTCCAAGCCTCTTGTAGGTTCTTCCACCATTTGATAAATGCAATTGTCATCCAGGCAGGTCAGAAAGTTGCATGACTCTGGATGCTTAGCAGAGATTGTTTCCCAGCACACATCAGGGAAATTGAAGTCACCCATAATTACAAGGTCCTGTTGCCAGGATGTTCTATCACTCTGGTTAGGCAGTCTGTAGCAGATGCCAACCACTATACCCTTTGTTTTTCCCTCCCTTGTCTTCACCCAGATACTTTCCAGCAGAGTGTGATTTTACTCCTCTAGTATTTCTTGACAGGCAAGCCCCCTCCTCACATACAGTGCCACTCCATTTCCTCTTTGACCTTTTCTGTTGTTTTTAATAACTCATCCATCCGCTACTGCATTCCAGTCACAGAAATTACTCCACCAAGTCTCTGCAATTCCTACTAAACCATATCCCTCTGTCTGCATGAGAAGCTTCAGGCATTGGTATATAAGCACCTGTAGCCTCTTACCCTTGGTTCTATTGGATCTGTCCCCCCCCCCCCAGGCAGGCCATTCCTATTTGCTCTCTTACTTTAGAATCCCTACATTGGACATCACATCCAGCAGCTCACCTCCGTTATCTTCAGCTGCAGACTCATTCCTTGTGCCCCCATTCGTTTCAGCTGCTTCCCTTCATAGTCGGCATCAAGCTAATGTTTCAGTTTGGGATCCGCTTTGGATTCCATTGCCTGTGTTAAGACACAGCATGTTCATATTTTGAATTCATGTTTCATTATTGAATTCACTATTCAAAGGGGAAGGATGGTTACAGCATGGATGCTACAAAATAAAATCACAGAAGGTGGGGGCTGGCTGGATAGGGTGCTGGCATCTGGGCCAAAACAATTTAGTTTACCCTTTTTGTACTTCAAAGTAGTGTAAAGATCTTTTACCCCATTATTCACCCTTTTTAAATGGAAATAAAATAAGGTTTTCAAAAATCGGATACATTAAAACTGGTGGTTTTGGTCCCCTTCTTGCTCCAGATGGTGGCACTATAGCCCTTCTTAGAAAAAGAGATTATTACAAGTCTGGGAAATGCAATGTTTTGATGCTTTTGTTTTCATCTATCAGTAGTCCTTTAAAGATTTAGCAAACCTCTGAAAAGAGTCATTAGGAATAGGAAAAGGACATGCAATTCTAACTTGTGCTGCTGCATACTTCTTCAAACCGTTTTTATAACGTGAAGTCCTTCTTTGAACATAAACTGATTATTATTTCATAGACTGTTATTTCATGCACTGTTTGCTCAATTTAAAAAGCAGGTGACAAAGAAGAAGGCAAAAAAAAAATTCCCTGCTTGCAAGAACACTAGATAATGTATTTGTTTGTATTATGGGATGGCATTCTGCTAGGAGACATGCTTGACATTTTTATGAGTGTCTCTGGGGGGAAATGGCGCTAACTTAAGAACTTTATTTTAATTATATGAAAGAAAGAGACTTCATTATTCAAACTTATCCCACTGGTAGCACACTGCAATTTGCAAAACACTTCCATGAAAAATAAAAGGCTACTTTAATCAGTTATTTTATTCAGTCTGATTGAGAAAGCTGTAAAACTGAGTGATTTGAAAAGGAAGAGGAGTTTCAAAACCTATTTCTGCACTCAGAATTCAGAAAGGGAGCTGCATGGAGCAGGCTGCTTTGAATCTCCCAAAATCAGGAGGCAGGAACCTCTGGGGTCTGGTGTGTAGGATTAAGCTTACCTGTCCAGATAGCTCACAGGAGACCAGCAGATTCAACACCAGGCTTCTCTATGGTTTCATACACGCTCAGGACAACAGGGAACCAGTTTGTGAGGACTCACTTAAAGTCACATATAGTTACACTCACAAAAGTAACAGGGGTGTAACAGGAACTAAGAAAGCTAAAGCTGTTTTGTATAACAGCAGCTGGAAATAAAACCCTGTAAAAGGGAGCTTTCCCACTGAGGCCAATGAAACAGCTCCTAAACTAGAGCCCAGAGGCCCCTTCCACCACAAACTGTGAACACCCCTAGGAAATTTGAATCTATGGATATATGGTCTAAAAAAATTACCCAGTTGCAGAACTATAAAGTTTAAAGGTCATAATGAAATGTTATAATGAAAATGTGATAAGTTCCACTGTTTGATATGATATGTTTATGATGCTTTTTTTGTACTTTACTACAAATCTTTCACTGCAAACCACTTGAGCCACAAGGAAGGATGGTATATAAATGTAATAAATAAAAAATATAATGAGTTAGATTCAATAAACCAGAAGCACAAGGTGTCAGATGCCTGTGGGGGCAGATCTTCCCTGTCTTCATCTTCTCCTAGCATTCCTCTGTGACTCACAAATTGTTGTTGCGGTGAATTTTCTTGGGGAAACGCAAGATGGCACAGCGAGGTAAATTAAGGAGAGGGAATTGAGCAAATCCCTCCTCTACCAGCCATGGAAGGTTGGTAGAGCCAACTAGCATGCCAGCATGAGATGGAAGAGGGACAATTTCACCCAACTGACCTCCTCACTTTACCTTCTCATACAGTGTGGCCTTTTGTCCACAACAGTTCCCTGAACCTCAGCACCAGCTTTTGTGGAGCCACAGGAGGGAGTTGGTGAGGGGAAAAGAAAAAGGCAAGATTCAGCTCCCATGGCAGGGGCTCATGGGAATTGTAGTCCGTGGACATCTGGAGGGCCACAGTTTGACTACCCCTGAGCAAAGCTAATTTTTTTAGACAAATGTAAAAGATGCTTTATACATTTGCAAGTGTAAATCAAGATTGTGACAAACTCATGTAGGAAATGTGGTGCAGAGAACTGTAATTGTTTAAGTAAAGAAATTATGCCTGCAAGCAATGTGGTGGTATAAATGCTAGGGCACAGCAGTTTCGGGACATGTTTCCAACCCAGAATTAAAGTAAGAGAAAGCACAGAGTGATGGTGAACAAAGTCCATAATCAGCTGAGGCAACTCCTGTCTCATGTCTGATCTTCCAAAGGAGAATGCTTTCTTGAAGGACCTAGAATTACTCTTCCCAGATGTGACTCATCACATTGGGAAGTAACCAAAACCAGGAGATGGAAGGAGGCCCATCCTGATGAATCATCAGTAGAAAGTTCATATCCATTACAGGATAATGTTTTGCTTGTAGCTGGTGCCTAGACACCTATGAATCAGATGAGGGCTGTGTTGCCTTAGGCATGTGTATAGCTCATCACTAATTACGTCACAGGGAATATCCATACACTTACATTCTGAACACTGAGGGAGTGTTTGGAAGGGAGTATCCCATTTCATATACTGCTCTGCTCTAAAGGGCATGAAACCTGCATGGAACAAATAAGTATACATTTTGTTTAAAAGATTGAATGAACAAATGAACAAACAAAATAGTGCAGGGTGTTGGACTAGATGACCCATGAGGTCCCTTCCAACTCTGTTATTCTATGATTCTAAAAGATAGTCCAACTTTCTTCTATCATGTCCAACATCTTCTATCATCTTCTATCATAAGCTATCTACGTAGCTTATATGGAATTTCCAAAGAATCTGTCCTGGTACTGACCATCCTGACCTGATTGGTTGCCGTATTCCTCCACTATTAACAATGGAACAATGGCGCATTACTAACCTTGATTCTTCAGGACAGGGGCGGACCACAACCCTAAGTAAAATAAATAATTTAACCATATTGGTTTAACCATCAAATAGTTTGAGGCTTAAAAACAACACCTCTGTAATATTCCTTGTTATTTCCAATTGCTAATATGCTTTATTACTAGTTTTTTAAAAAGTAATTGCCAGTACATTTTCAGTCATTAGTGTAAATGAATCAGCTTAGCAGTAAATAATGATATAACAAAACAAAATGTTCTCATTTTATATTTATTTGGTAAAAAAAACCCTATTGTTACAGTGATTACCACTGAGGTTTCCCCACCAATTGCTCTTTTCCAAAATGTTGCCAGAAGTTTGACTGTATTCATAACTAGAAATATTGAACACTATCTGTACACAGCCCGTGGCGCCACGGGCGCCACGGACTGAATAAAAGAATAAGGGGTAGTGGGGAGGAGTTAGGGCGGGACCGGTCCGGGATAAAAACTCGGAGGGGCCAATCAGGAGCCGCGAAGCCTCGGGTGGGTGGGTGGATGGGGGGGGGACGGGACGGGAGCCGCTCCGCCCGCCGGCAGAAGGCTCCAGAGAGCCTCGGGTGGGTGGGGGGGGATGGGACGGGAGCCGCTCCGCCCGCCGGCAGAAGGCTCCAGAGAGCCTCGGGTGGGTGGGTGGGGGGGACGGGAAGCCTTCTGCCGGCGGGCGGAGCGGCCTCCCAGCGTCGTAGACGCTGCGAGCCCGCTCCGCCCGCCGGCAGAAGGCTCCAGAGAGCCTCGGGTGGGTGGGTGGATGGGGGGGGGACGGGACGGGAGCCGTTCCGCCCGCCGGCAGAAGGCTCCAGAGAACCTCGGGTGGGGGGGGGGACGGGACGGGAGCCGCTCCGCCCGCCGGCAGAAGGCTCCAGAGAGCCTCGGGTGGGTGGGTGGATGGGGGGGACGGGACGGGAGCCGCTCCGCCCGCCGGCAGAAGGCTCCAGAGAGCCTCGGGTGGGGGGGGACGGGACAGGAGCCGTTCCGCCCGCCGGCAGAAGGCTCCAGAGAGCCTCGGGTGGGTGGGTGGGGGGGGGGGGACGGGAGTTCTAGCGCCCATTGTATTTCTGCCTACAGTGGGCTTAAGCTACTAGTACAATTAATAAAAAACATGACGGCTTACAGGATGCAATGCAGGTATATCCAGATCTACAACAATTGAAACTTGTGATTTGGAGCACGCCAGATGCAGGGCATTCCCAGGGCAGCTATCACGAAGTTGGTGTACTTATTTGGGGACAGTACTTGTTTGTTTTTAAGAGTATATTAATAAATGAACAGTTGAACAGATAGAAATATGCAGACACTCTTATCAGTCAATATATATTACTAGTAGTAAAGCCTGTTGCATTCTGTAATGAAACGGGTGCTAACTCACAGTTTGGTGCCTCACTTGAAAGCTGGTAACCCTAAGAGGAGGTCTCACAGCAGTCTTCACCCTAGTCAGGCTTATGCACATTTGGGAGTGTGGAATTCCAGAACATAAATCTGGAAACCTTACCTCCTCTCTGCAATGTTTTCTTGACCTGAAATAGGTCAGGGGGTGCTATGTGGCTAGATAGGTTGCTGCAGAAGCATTATACACTTTTGAGTCCCCATTTCCTAACCTCAAGGAATATTTCCAGACTAGGGACAGCCAACCACCAGGTGGGGTCTGGATATCTCCTGGAATTGCTGGAATTTATCCTGACTATAAAGATCAGCTTCCTAGGCAAAAAAAAAAAAACAGCTGTTTTGGAGTGGTAACTGTGTAGCAGCGAGTGGTGACTCTCGAGCAGGGAGGCTGGTCACAGCAGTATTTTGAGAAGGGGCTTTTCTGTGGCCTCCCTGTCAGCCAGTGGTTAGGCAGAATGGGAAAGCTTTCCCCCCAAAAGCAATGGACACTCATGCCCTCCCCTGCATTGCTCTCAGAAACACATCCCTCACATCACTCAGGGGCTGTTAGAGGCTCCCTTCACAGCAGGCCTGAAGGGAGGAGAGGGGTGAAGAATCCTGAGCAAGAGTAGCAATTGGCCCTGGGGGACAGGACATTCCACCAATAGGAGTCTTTGGAATCTTCAGCATGTTGTCAGAAGTATGAATCACTCTTTATGTATATAGATAGTAGTATCAGTTTCATAATAGATGAAACCCTGTCTAGCCTACATTTAAAACTCCCTTGTGTTCCTGTACCCACAAAAAGTCAGAGGAACAGAGTAAAATAACTTTGTCATCCTCCTGTGGCAGAGAGGTTGGAACATAGGTTCTAGCAATATCAGCTAGCCTAGTAATGAGAATTCATTGTCAATGGCCAAGCCACTAACCGGGGGGGGGAGAAATGATTCCAAAGAGTATTACATTAGATTCAAGTGGGTAGCTGTGTTGGTCTGTAGTAGCACAACAAAATCAAAGTCCACTTGCACCTTTAAGACCAACAAAGATTTATTCAAGACATGAGCTTTCGAGTGCATTGTTATGATGGTAGTTCATAGTCTGAGGAAGAGTGCTTGCACTCAAAAGCTCATGCCTTGAATAAATCTTTGTTGGTCCTAAAGGTGCAACTGGACTCTGATTTTGTAATAGTATACTAGGATGTTTCTGTTATATCCTCTAAGCCTTGACTTGTAAGACTCTTTAAAGATTGTGTTTATCTAATATGAAAAGCATGCCTACTGGATGGGGGATACACTTCTAGGTAACACTGTGTGTGAATGAGACCTTGGGGTACTTGTGGATTGTAAGCTAAACATGAGCAGGCAGTGTGATGCAGCGGTAAAAAAGGCAAATGCCATTTTGGGCTGTATCAACAGGAGCATCACATCAAAATCACAACATGTCATAGTCCCATTGTATATAGCACTGGTCAGACCACACCTGGAGTACTGTGTGCAGTTCTGGAGGCCTCACTTCAAGAAGGACGTCGATAAAATTGAAAGGGTACAGAGGAGAGCGACGAGGATGATCTGGGGCCAAGGGACCAAGCCCTATGAAGATAGGTTGAGGGACTTGGGAATGTTCAGCCTAGAGAAAAGGAGGTTGAGAGGGGACATGATAGTTCTCTTTAAGTATTTGAAAGGTTGTCACTTGGCCAAGGGCAGGATGCTGTTTCCATTGGCTGCAGAGGAAAGGACGCACAGTAATAGGTTTAAACTACAAGTACAACGATATAGGCTAGATATCAAGAAAAAAAAATTTCACAGTCAGAGTAGTTCATCAGTGGAATAGGCTGCCTAAGGAAGTGGTGAGCTCCCCCTCACTGGCAGTCTTCAAGCAAAGGTTGGATACACACTTTTCTTGGATGCTTTAGGATGCTCTGGGCTGATCTTGCATTGAGCAGGGGGTTGGACTAGATGGCCTGTATGGCCCCTTCCAACTCTATGATTCTATTCTAATAGGTAGACAGAGATATTCTTGAGAATCGGTTGTCACGTGAATAGTATTTCCCTGGCAATGTTAAAGTATTTTTCCCTACTGATCACCTCTAATAATATTAAGCATTATTCAGGTACTTGTGTTCAGCAGCCCTAACTGGACTGCAGGAATTTGCTTGCTGTCGATACGATAAAATTGGCATATTCTTATTATGTACTGAGATTAACATTCAAATACTGCAGAGGTTGCTGAGAATTTCAGTGTGCCAGCTAGATTTATTTATTCATTACAGATGTAATTTGGGGGTGTCATAATGCTATAATACAGCAACCTGGGTCATAAACATTGCATTTCTAGCATAGGAGATAATTGTGCATCACCCACTACTGAAATATTTATTTATTGGACACCATTTATACCCCGTCTATCTATGAAGGACTCCGAGTGGCTGCATGCCAGTCACTTCCTTGCATATTCAGTGAGAATAGTCACTAATCTCACGCCTAATTGTAAAAAAAGGAAAGACGATGTTTGAGCAGTAAATTAGGCATAGCACCTTCACTGTGCTGCCCTGCAAAGCCCCTATGTTCAACTGGAATTACAATGTGGGTGAGGAAGCAGTAATTTCCTTTCCCTTGCTGTTTTTGTGATCTCAGTCCCCCTACCCTATTTTCCCCTTGGTGAAGGTAACATATAGGCATCTAACAATTGCCTGTAAATTAAAATGTAAGGGAAATCCATTCCCAGGTTTCCACGTGTCTCACCTCATCTGGTTTGACCTTTATTCCATGTGCAGACTACTAAGAGATCAGTATAAGCAATGCATGGGCATGCTAGGAACTCTGATGGGTATGATTGACAGCTGAACGTACCTTGACAGAATTTCCCCAGCTATACATAAGACAAGCTCTTTGCCTTCCTGGTTTTTGTCACAATTCCTCTTGCACACCTAGCTGAGCAGCTTTACACTTATATAGAAACTGCCTATATTTCAGGAACAGGCCAAGAACACTTTTTCCAAAAGCTTCCATTGAATATACCTGAGTAGGATTCTGAGCAGACCTGCATGGGATGGCACAGTAAAAGTTTTCAGTTACCAGAAAAGTAGCCCATATACCTTGGGGTCATGGTGAGGTCATAAATGTGACTTCTTTATCAAACATGGAATCACTTGAAGCTGGCCCCTTTGTTGTACCTGCCCTGTTTGACACATCCTTTAAGTTACCAGCACTGGAAATATTACCTTGCCTGCTGGGGTGGGGAGGTTGATCTTAAGAAATGTTATCATATGGTTTCATGTTGTTGTTGTTGCTTGTTTATTATTTTATTATTTATTTATTAAATTCCTAGCCCACCTTCCTCCTTGGACTCCAGGTAGATTACATATTAAAAATTCTGTATATCCCCTCCCCCCCAAAAACAGCACAAATCCCAATTTACTAAAATGGCAAAATCCCTCCTATTGGCACTGCTGTTCTTGCTAGACCTGACAGCAGCATTCCACACAAACCATGGGTGGCCAACTGTGGCTCTCCAGACATTTATGAACTACACTTACCATGAATCCCTGCCAGCATGGTGCTGGCAAGGGCTTATGGTAATTGTAGTCCATGGACATCTGGAGAGCCACAGTTTGGCTACCCCATGGGCTACTAGCTCAAGGCTAGTAGGAATTCAATCCCCCCCCCCTTAAATGAAGCAGGGTCCCACAGGGAGCTATTCTCTCCCCTATGTTATTTAACATCGATATGCACCCTCTGATCTGGAGTTTCAGGCTGGGTTGCCATCAGCACACTGATCATAGCCAGCTATTTCTGCTGATGGATGATCATCCATCTACAACTCCAGATTCTTGGCCCTGCTTTTCCATGGTCTTCCCAAGCCCAGGCCTCAGGGCCTGGGTTCTGCTGGTTTACTTCCCCTGGTGCAGGCTTTTTTGGCTAAGGTTGCCAGTTCTCCAGGATACCAACAGGGAATTGGAAGGTTGCCACATCAAGGCCGGGAAATTCCTGGAGATTTGGAGACGGAACCAGGGAGGACAGAAACCTCCGTGGGGTATATTGCCATAGAGTCTATCTACCCTTCAATGTATCCATCTTCTCCTTTTCTACTAATCTGTTTAGTCTGGAGATTATCTGTAATTCTGGGGGTTCCCAGAGCCTATCTGGTGGCTGACATCCCTATCTTTGGCCCTAGCTTGTCCATTTGCACACTGTCCCAGTCCTGCTCTGGCAGTTGCTGAAGCTCTAGAGCAGGGGTAGTCAAACTGCGGCCCTCCAGATGTCCATGGACTACAATTCCCAGGAGCTCCCTACCAGCATTCGCTGGCAGGGGGCTCTTGGGAATTGTAGTCCATGGACATCTGGAGGGCCGCAGTTTGACTACCCCTGCTCTAGAGGCTGCTGTCTTCTCTTACCCCTTACAGTTTGGGGCCTCAGCTGGTTCCTCCACCTGTGCCTAAAGCTGGGATGCCCACTAAGGGCCATGTGTTGTCACTGGGGGGCTGCTGGGGTCTCTGTCAGCAAGCGTGGGTCTGCTGGGAACTGCATCTCCCCTGGCGGTCATGGAGGTTCTTGGTGTTGTGTCCAAGTTTCCCAAGCAGTTTAGGAGAAAAGATATTTTGTGAAAAGCACCTTCTGTTGGGGCTCTGCCTCAGTTTATACTAATAATTAATGGGTTGTTAGTCTCAAGCACAAAATGTGACAGCCCAATAGCTATTTGTGTTTGTGACTATTTCTGTAAGCACAATACAATTCAGGTAAGGAAGAATCAGAAAGGTGACATAGTGGACATGAGAACTGTAGTGTCATGGAGGACTATAACATTTTCAAACCTGCAGAGGTGTGGGTTTGTTTTTTTTAATAAAACAGTCAGATGCATTTTCTCTCCTGGTTATATCACAGAGAGCTGAGCTGACATTGTGATCATTCAGTAGAACTCACCCTGTCCCCGCAGCAGTCATCCAAAACAGCTCATTAGCTTAATTCAGCACACACATAGAGCTCTTTGCTGATCTATTCTTGTGTTGCAAGCACTCCCATTTATTAAATCTCTGATTATCTGAATGTTCTGGATGTCCCCCAGGCTATCTGGGTAAATGAAGCTGGGCTGTATCAGGGATCAAATCTACATTTCTGTGCCCTTTAGTCTGTGTTTGTTTTGAAGATAGCTAACAGCTTCAGCCAGTTGCAAACAAATAGTTTCCTAACAGTATACATTTAACCTATTTAAATAGAAGCTACTTCCTTGTTCATTAACAAATATGGGGAAAAATTACCAAATTATATTCCTACAACATGAAGATTTGCCCTCCTTCCCTGCCCAGTCTCCCCCAATCAGCTTCCCTGTTTTCCTTTGGTTTAAAATATTTTTCTGTCCCTTTAGCAAGCTTGATCTAATAGGAGCGCAGATTTCTAATCTGGCCCGGTTTGATTCCCTTCTTCTCCACATACAGCCAGCTGGGTGACCGAGCAGGAATATCAGGGCTTTCTCAGCCTTACCTACCTGACAGGGTGTCTGTTGTGGGGAGAGGAAAGGGAAGGCGACTTTAAGCTGCTTTGAGCCTCCTTCTGGTACAGAAAAGCAGCATATAAGAACCAACTCTTCTTTCTCTTCTTTATCTTTTGGCTGCTGGAAAACAAACAGAATCCCACTTTTTTTGCTCTCCCTTTCAGACTTCTGTGGACCTGAAACCACTTTCCAGGCCATCAGCTTCAGTAAAATGAATACTAGTTCAGCCCCAAAATAAACAAAAACAGACAGCCATAACCGATGAACTAGCTAGTCACTGCCATCCTTGGGGGCCATCCTCTATGCCCATAAGCCTCTGCAGTACCTAAGATATACACCCAAGCTTATTAACTCAGCTTAAGATCCTAGCCTGCCTGCTTTCCAAATACACACCTTGAAAGCATCTATATATACTTTCATCTTATTTTCTTCTATTTGAAAAACCTGTGCATTTGTTTCTTTTGTATTTCACACCCCGTTTTTAGAATGGGCCTTGTGGTTTTAAAGTCTTTAGGGCATTAAAATCTATATTTCACAGTAACAAGCAAGTACAAATCTCAGGATTTCTAACTGGGATTCTTCACACCTTACCTCTCCCCACACCCCCTTTTTTTGCTATTGATGTTTGCAGTTTCATTTCACTCTAATTATTCCCAGGGGTGGGGGAAGGCAGGTACTTCGTCACCTCCGATGGACGGGTAGCTGCCACCATCTCTTTCTCTTGATTATGAAATTTAATGGCTCACATGGGAAAAAATTAGTCTTACTTTTGGAAAAAAAATAATAAAGTGTTGACAGGTTGGGGATTAGCACCACTGCTACTTTGTAACTACCAATTCTTTCAGTTGTCATTTCAAATAGTTCACAGGGCTGCTCTTGGCTTACCTTTGGGTAAATTCGCTGGCTTTAAGTGGGCTTACACTGCCATATATATATATATGAACAGACTTTTCCTCACAGTCCCTGGAAGAGACACAGATGTGGAGTGTATAATCAGCAGCCTCAGCAGCAACTGGCTATAGCAAGGAGAGTGTCCCCACCCACCTTGGATTTGGTATTGAGAAGAAGAAGAGTTGGTTTTTATATGCCACTTTTCGCTATCCGAAGGAGTCTCAAATTAGCTTACAATTGCCTATCCCTCCTCTCCCCACAACAGACATTCTGTGAGGGAGGTGGGAGTGAGAGAGGTCTGAGAGAACTGTGACTGGCCCAAGGCCACCCAGCTGGCTGCATGTGGAGGAGTGGGGAATCAAACCTAGTTTTCCATATTAGAGGCCAGCACTCTTAGCCACACCACACTGGCTTGTCTACGAGATTTCTCCAATTTTTCTGGGGTAACAGAGATTTCCAGATATTTTCCCATTTGACAGGCTTGATGGAAAAACCCTTTCTTTTGCATTCATGCAAGGCATGACTGACAACTAAAAGTCACAAAAATGACCTTCTTATATGCACATGTTTGTGGGTGCAATGTGGCATTGTTACCAGTGCAACCGGCTTGCTTTGCTGAGCTTCAATGATATTAGCCTTGATAGCTAGATTCTGGTGCAGAAAGCAGAGACTGAGATAGCTTCAGGAGGGATGTGTTGCTGGGGAAAAAGTCCTTTTTAGATTTGGGATAGGGAATAAATGCCAGTATTAGGGAGTATTTGGGTCCCCTGATACTATTTTAGGATTTGGGTCTGATTTTTCTGGGGGTAGGGGAGTGATACTAGAATGATTCAAATCCCGTTGTTGCCTATGATGATTTTTCAGAGTGTGTGTTGGAATGGCTGTTTTGCAACTAGATTTGCAGGGGACCTGGTGCTGGCTAGCCAGGTTTAAGCAGATTCAAGCAAACACTAACGCTGTGAAACCAGAGAATCCCAGCAGAACCACAGACGAAGAAGAAGAAGAAGAAGAAGAAGAAGAAGAAGAGTTGGTTCTTATATGCCGCTTTTCCCTACCCGAAGGAGGCTCAAAGCGGCTTACAGTCGCCTTCCCATTCACAACAGCAATATAGCTTGCATGAGTTTAATTTTAATTTCTTCTGTGGATGCTCCTTGTTTTCATTGGCAAACTTGTTTACTGTTCTAACATCTCTTTTTGTTCTCATTATATTTGTGGGGCTTTTTGGCCTTTTTGGGCTATTCCACATTCTCATTGAACCCATTCAGTTCCTGTTTCTTCAGTTTTGTGCCTTCTAGTGGTCGATTTGACGTCAAACAGGTTTATTTCCAGTTTATCTCCTTGAAGGTTTTAAACACAGGGGAATAAACTTGTTTGATGTCAAATTGGCTACTAGAGGGAGCAAAACACGTTGCCTATGAGTGCATGCTTCTGGCACCGCAGATGGGTAGCCGTCACACAGCTCAAGAAGTGGCTTGTGAGATTCCAGCTGCTCTGGGGTAATCTCAGCATCACTATTTGGTGTTCTCAGCAGGGCTCATGAGTATCTGCTTGAAGAAGACCACCAGTGAGGAGAGCTCACCTCCTCCATAAACAACCAGTTTTACTGCTGAACTAGTCTCAAGATCCCATTTGGAATTTTCTGCAGAACCCAAATCCAGGGCATCCTTCACCACTAAGTGAAGGAGGCGAGCCACACAGTAAAAGTACCTCAGGCCCACAGCCTATGCTTCTGTTGGTTTTCTGTGCACATCCCTGTTGCTCACTGACCCTCATCATTCTCATGGTATTGCCAAGACCCAGTGCTTCAGCATCAGTCAAAGCCACACCTGGGAGAATTCTCCTGACATGGTGTACACCTATCCCACCCATCCCATCCTAGCCCCCGGGGCCCCAGCCCCAGCCTATCTATTTGACACCTGGCAAAAGCCCACAGCCTACTCCTGTTGTGTGGCTGTATGGGAAGTTTTAGCACAGTTCAACTTTTTTCTTGGCTCCTCTTTGGTCAAATCCCATCTCTTCGTCTCACTTCATTGGCTCCAGTCCCTTAATTTTCCTAACCTCCTGGACCTGTTTCCTGGCTGAACCTGCCCTACAAAGCTGCTCAGGACTCTTGTGCTTTCCCACGCAAACCAGAGTGCAAACCTTGACAGTTTTCTCCTGTGTGTTTGGAATTATTACAACATTCTGCACCATTATACCAGCTTAGGTAATCAGTGTCAAAAGTCTTCAGTGCCACAAGCACAATACGATTTATTTAATGCCTAAAGTGGGACAATAGTATTAGGTAGCATGTTGTTTTGTGTTCCTTCTCCTAGACTCCTGGTTATTTTCTATTTTCCATGAATATATAGCCCTTTCCTTTGTGCAAGATTTACTTCTTTTGCCTCAGGTTATTCAAGACTCTCTAACCACAGAAGCCTCCTACAGCTTTTTATGTAATAACTTTATAAAAATGGACATCTGACTTTGAAACTCTGTATTGAATAAGACTGCAGTGAACAGACTTCATAAAAGTATCAGGGGGGAAGTATATTTGTATTATCAGGTGATAAATGGGCAGCAGAAAATGACTAGAAGGAAAGGCCATGAAGTTAAACAGTACAGTCCCTCTTGAAGGCATTCACAGACATAGCTTTCATGTTTCCAAACATATTGTAGCACAAACCCAGCCTGAATCACCTAAAGATGTTTGGATCAAAGGTCTACACTTACATTCCTAAAGAAAAGTGGACCAAGATGGATCTTAGAACAGGAGAGGGCATTTTTGTTGGGTATGCACCGGGATACAAAGGATACAGAATCTTCAACCTAGAAACAGAAACAGTCAAAATCTGCATGGTGGTCTACATTGATGAAAGGGAGAAATATGGAGAAATTAGACATCAATGAATCTACAACAACAGAGGAAAATGAAGCACAGTGAACAGAAAAAGTGCATCTGAGCATTATGGACAACATACACAACACACCTGAGCAACCTTATGCCCCCCGCAGAGCTCTTTGCTCTGTGGGTATGAATTTACTGGTTGTCCCAGCCCCCAAGATGTACGCCCGGCCTCAACCAGGGCCAGGGCATTTTTGGTCCTGGCCCCAGCCTGGTGGAATGAGCTCCCGGAAGAGCTGAGGGCCCTGCCGGAATTACCAGCTTTCTGCAGGGCCTGCAAGATGGAGCTCTTCCACCAGGCATATGGTTGAGGCCAGGACAGAGTCCCGGGTTTTTCCAACTGGATCCCAAGTTCCATTAGACCAGCTCCCTCTCTTGCTAGAGGAAGATCAGGACCCCACCAGAAGTGTCAGATGATCAACCAGATCACACCAAGGAGTGTAACCCAGAAGACTCTTATCTATCAAAGGCAGAAGCTATACCTGAGCTTTCCACATAGGATGATATAGCAAAAAAACCTGCAGAAGAAGAGGAGAGGACACGCAGTAATGGGTTTAAACTTCAAGTACAACGATATAGGCTAGATATCAGGAAAAAAATTTCACAGTCAGAGTAGTTCAGCAGTGGAATAGGCTGCCTAAGGAGGTGGTGAGCTCCCGCTCACTGGCAGTCTTCAAGCAAAGGTTGGATACACACTTTTCTTGGATGCTTTAGGATGCTTAGGGCTAATCCTGCGTTGAGCAGGGGGTTGGACTAGATGGCCTGTATGGCCCCTTCCAACTCTATGATTCTATGATTCTATTATTCTAAGAAGCAGAAACACAGAGAAAAGCCTCTTCAGTAAGACTGCTCTTGAGCATAACAGCAGCAAGAAAGATGCCTGTGGAACATCTGGACATAAACACTGCCTTTCTATCCGGAGAAATAAAGGAAGACGTGTACATGAACCATCACCAGGATGTGAGCAGCCCAAAGACAAGTAACTCATATGTAAAACCCTGAAGATCATATATGGACTGAAACAGGCTATGAAATGTTGGAATAAGAAACCTCATCAAATGCTAACCAAGGAAGGGTTTGAGCAAGTCAAGGCATAATGATATTCAGGGCCATTCCGCACAAGGACCAATTTTGCTGAATGTTTTCAGTATACAGAAACACTATATTGAGTAGTGAAATTTTGTCATTCCACATACCTTTAATTCTAGTGGAATATTGAAGTCCCAGTAGCAGTCTATTCATTCCCCACGTGTTTCTGGTCTCACTGGAATAGCAACAAAGGAAGCGATATTTTTCTACACGTCTTCCCGCCCCTGGCTGTCAATCCAACAGAACAGCCAATGAACTGTTGTGTTCGTGCTCCCGAAAAGCCCCTTTCCCTTTAAAAACTGTTTTTTAAAAACCCAAACACACCAGTCGCAATGAATATTTGTTCATTCATTGTCTCATAAAGACCTTTTTTGCTGGTGTAGGAGCTGGTGCTTAATCGTTTACATGCTCTTCAAGTAAAAAAAAAAATCCCCCCCCCCCGATGTGTGCAATTTGTGCCCGAAATTACGGGCAGTGTCGAACAGGGCTGTATTGTGCTTGGGAACTTTAAAGACACTTGCAGTAGGGAGCTTTGTTTTACTGTTAAGCACTTCTGTGGAGGGACTTTATCCAGAGAAGCCTCGCTCATTTGTTGTTTTTGCCGGTCTAAGGGAAAAAAATGGCAATTGCATCTCCGGAAGCTCAGGAGCGAGAGCGAGGGAGGGACATTCTTTCTACTGCTACATTGAGAACTCACGTGTCTTTTTCGGATGTGTTGCAGGTTGTTCTCAAGAGTCTAGTGTTTTTTTTTAGGGGGGATCCACTTTTCTGGATTTTCCAAAAAGCGCTACAACAAAGCGATTTTTGCAGGAGTGTTGCAGGAGTCTTGCAGATTGTGTATGACATCATGCAGAACGTTGAATTAATAGCGTTTACCAAAGGTAAGACTTCTGCTACATTTAAGTCGTGCAGAATGGCCCTCAATATTACAGAGACAATAAATGGACTTACATTCTTACCTGTGTTGATGACTTGATTTTATGCTATGAAAACAAGGAGCACCGGGATGAAAGAGTTCAGCATCATGATCAAGAAGTAGAAGTGAAAGAATTAGGAAACATGAGCTACTATTGTGGAATGTAAGTAGAGCAAGGGAAGATGAAAGCTATCTTCTCAATCAGAAGCAGGAAAATCTTAGAATTTCTGGACTACATGAATATGAAAAGAGCTATGCCAGCAAATATGCCTCTGGAAACAAACTACCTGAACCAGCAAAGAAGTAGTGAACTTGTTCCTGACAACAAGCAATACAGAGACACAATCGGAAGACTGGTGTGCTTATGCACATTGATGCATCAAGATACCACAGCAGATGTGAACATGTTATGCAGAAAGACAGAATTGCCAAGCGAAAGGAACTGAAATGCAGTCAAAAGACTTGCAAAGTACCTGCATGGCACTGCACATCTGAAACTAAAGTTACCTAACAAGTGACAGTCCCTGATTAGCGGGATACATGGGTGCAGACTGGGCAAGAGATACTACATACAGAAAGTCAACCAGTGGGCATTTATTCTATGGTGGCGGAGCAGTCAGCTGGGGCAGCAGGAAGCAAGAACCTGTAGCTGTGTCTTCAACTGAAGCTGGGTATGTATCTGCACCAGAAGCAAGCACACAACTGAAATGGATACTGATCCTCTAAGGATGCATACAACTTGCACAGACGGAGAGAACACATGGATGCAACACATCCCCTAGTAAGAAATATGAAAGAAGAAGGGCTTGTTAAGTTGTAATACTGTCCAACAGATGACCTCACCAAGCCATATTCTTGAGAAAAGGTTGAAAGTCTACATAAGAAGATAAATCTTGACTCTGTACACTGGACCTTGAGAACAGGTGTTGAAAAAGGTGATGTCAATGTACAAAGAAGAAGAGAAGAAACCCCGGCAGTGGGCTGCAAGAAGATAGTGAGGTGAGCACCTTTATTTCCTGTTTCCTTGTCTGTCTCCATATTGCTACTCTTGGGCTAATTTCCCCTTCTTCTCAGTGGTGCCACACTCAGTCTTAACCTTTCTCTTAGCTAGTAATGTAGTTTGGAACTTCTCTCTCTCCTTTTTTGCTATAAAGGTAAAGGTAAAAGTATCCCCTGTGCAGGCACCGGGTCATGTCTGACCCTTGGGGTGACACCCTCTAGCGTTTTCATGGCAGACTCAATGCGGGGTGGTTTGCCAGTGCTTTCCCCAGTCATTACCGTTTACCTCCCAGCAAGCTGGGTACTCATTTTACCGACCTCGGAAGGATGGAAGGCTGAGTCAACCTTGAGCTGGCTGCTGGGATTGAACTCCCAACCTCATGGGCAGACAGCTTCAGACAGCATTTCTGCTGCCTTACCACAAACCTTTATTTGCTCTTTAGTCAGGTTGGGCACCATTGCTATTCCCTTTGAAATCTCTTAAAATAAGGGGCAACTGGAACCTTAGTGTACATAAGACAATATGCTTTGAAGTAAATCCTCGACTTACTTCAGGTGCCTGCTGTACGTCATGGCCTATACATGTTACATTTCACATTTGTTCTTCGTGGTGGCATTTGGTTGGATGTTAGCTGCAAGTTCCCTGCTAGGAACTCAATTCTCAAGCATGTAAAGCTATGATTTTGAGAAACAGTAATGAGCACCACGACAAAATAGCTACCATGTGGCTTGGAGGGGAGAAAGCCCAATCACAAAGTGTCTGTCACTGGGGCAACCTCATCACAAAATGGCTGCCATCTTGTCCAGGAATACCTCTTGCTTTGCTGTTTGTTTTCAGTTTCCAAAGAAAGAGGATAGTTTGCTACCTGTTTCACCATAAGGGCAAGGTTGCCAAGCACAGAGATGCTAGAAAGTCTGAGCCCATGGCTAAATTGTGGGTACAAAGCTATGAAATATCTGTCTAGGATTAGCTTAGCACTCTTCTAGCCAGTCAGCTACCAGGGAATATCCTGAAGGTTCCTCTCTCCCCTGTTTCATTCAAGATCTTTTGGGTTCCATCCCAAGTAGGCTTGCCACTTGTCTGCCTGCATTGGGTAAACTCTCACCATTGCAAGAAACAGGAATGGGAATAAAAAGGGATAGGGGAAATAGCTTCCATATTGATGACCTAGGAATTTCCTCATGTTTCTTGAGCATCCCCCCAGGAAGTGAAATCACAAATTGATGTTTCCAAATTGTCCTCCCAACTAATTTCTAACAGTCCTCAAGATTGTAAAATGCAAATTCACCCTTTATTTGACAGGGTTAGGGTTTTTTTTTAGCCCTGTAATACCTGACCCTTCAAACTGTGCCCCCAAACCTTTTAACAGGTAACCTAGCACATTCTTCTTATGTTTATGCCTCAGCATTCTACTGAGGGACCCAGGGGAGTTCGCAAACGTGACAACCCTCTGCTCTGCCACCACCATAGTGTGTCCCTGATCTGACCTGGGGACCTATACGACAACTTATTAGCATTTTACAAACCCTGGGATGATCCGGTCACAGATGTCTTAGCATTATAATCTGTTTTGGCCCTTTAAAAAAGCACTGGGGGACCAAATAAAGGGGCTAAATTTCCATGATATTACGAATAATTAGTTGCAGAGGGAAGAAACCTTCAAAGGGGAAAAGCAGCACAACATATGAGGCATTTTAGCACACTATGGCTGAAGAAAGGAAGCACAAACAGAGCTCTCTGGAGCAAGGATGAAGGGCGGAGGAGCCGGCTTCAGAGATTTCCTTTGTTTTAGTGTTACATTTTGTATTTCATGAAGCAAATGCTTACACAAGCATTACTGGTGTTGTCAGTAATGCTGTAACATTTGTCTTCCCTCCCTTCGTTGCTCAGGGAACGTGTTGGATTTTCAGCACATGGACCCTGGCCATTTATTTCACCGACCACAGCTGTAAAGTGCTGCAGCGCAGCCAGTTTGGAAACGCTATTCAAATGAAACTTCTCCAGACAATATTTCCAAATGTTTTCCGGCTCAGTACTCAGACTCGGTATTGAGGAGAACTAGGTTCAAAACGCTGCTTATTCACCTGTTTTTGGCAAACTTCCTAGCTCAGTTGAGGGTAGTGTTCTGGGAAGCCATGGTTGAAGGGTGGGCCAGTTGTCACATAAAAATATATTCTTCCCCAATAAGTTTTTTTTTAATTTGTATATTTCAATGTTTGTTTTACAAAGGCAATATGATACTTAATTCTTTTCATTCCCTTTCTTCCAGCTACATTTTTTCATCCCCTGTCCCCAGCTAGAGACACCAAGATGGCCACTGGAGATCTCTTGGAACAACAGCTGCTCAGGTTGTGTGCTTCGTCCGCCAAAGCGGCTGTTCCAGCCCAAAGCAGCCAGCGCCATGGTGTGGGGGGAGAGGGGCGCCAGCGCCGGCTTGCAATCTGGTGCTCCTCCCCCCTGCACCGTGGCGCTGGCTGCTTCAGGACTGAACGGCCGCTTGGGCGGTCGAAGTGCACACCCCGAGCAGCTGTTCCTCCAGAAGCAATGGCAACTCCAGGGAACACATTTCAGTTTAGCTTCCTTCCATTCCCAAATGACCCTCCCCCTGCACCACCCCCAAAGGAGAGTTGCCAATTCCAGGTTGTAAAGTTCCTGGAGATTTTAGCAGTAGAGTCTGGGGAGGGCCAGGTTTGGGGATGAGAGGGACTTCAGGGAGTCATATGCTTCCTTCCAAAGTGGTCCCTTTCTGCAGATGGACTGATCTCTGTCACTCAGAAATCAGCTGTAATCCTAGTAGATGTCCAACCACCATCTGGAGGTTGGCAACTCTATCCCTAGTTCTCCAGGAATTGGCTAAACCTGCATTAGCAATCCTACCCCCAACCCAGTCCAAAGGCATATTCTAACCAGGTCACATTCTGGTGTCATATACACACCACTTTTGTGTGTTGTAAACAAAGTCCACTACCCTTTCCGTTCATGTACTCTGCTTCCTCTTGTTCCTGCATGGAACCCTTCTGGGTTTACGATGTCTTCATATGAACCGGGTGGGTTCCGTGTACAAATGTATTGATTGTGTACATATACAATGCCACAGACGGTTCCCCATGTTGAGATTGATGTGTGTTGGTTTAGTCTCATGGGATGAAACCCTTGCTTCTGTTTGCTGGTTAGAAAAGATTGCCGGAGCCCCCTTACATCCTGACACCAGTTGTTCTCACCCCTGTATATTCTTGTTACTAAACTGGCGTTGTTCTGAACACCCCCCTCTAACAGCAGGAAGATGAGTGAGTGCCCTGTTTCCAACTTGCAAACAATGGGGAATATCACATGGTGTCAGGAACGGTCCTGTTACTACTTTGGGTGTCCAGGACTGCATTAAAAGGTTCCAGAGGATACCCTTCTTTCAGTAATGCAGCATTTCCAGCCTCCATCAGGCTTATCCTTTATTGGGAGTCTAGGGGAGAACTGGAGATGCTGGGAACAGGAATTAAAACTTCACCTAGCAGTCAGGAGGCTGATTAAGAGTCTGAGGATTATAAAATTGCAGTCTTGCTTCAATGCAAAAGAGGAAAAGCTCTTGAGGTTTATAATAATATGCAAAGGGTGTTTGCAGACCCTGACAATAAAACTTTAGCAGAGGTTTTAACAGCCTTCAAATCTTGCTGTAAACCCAGGGAAAATGCTGCATTTCAGAGATACCAGTTCTGGCAATTATAGTATAATGAAGCCACTGGAAGAGATGATTTTGTCACTGAATTAAGGTGGGGGGAGGGGCAGCCCAGCAGAACCGTATGCCAAGGGACAAGGAGTCCCCCTTGAACAGGCTATGGACACTTGCAGAATTAAAACTCTACTCTGTGCCTGGCCTAGAGCTAGGGTTGGGAAGTACCTGGAGATTTTGGGGGTGGGGCCTGTGGAGGGCAGGGTTTGAGGAGAAGGCTTCAGTGCCATATAGTCCATCTTCCAAAGTGGCTGGCCATTTTCACCAGGTGAATGGATCTCTATCACCTGGAGATTAGTTATAATTCCAGGAGATCTCCAGCCACCTCCTGGAGGTTAGCAACCCTAGCTAAAGCTAGAGCTGCAACCGCAGCTGCGCATGCAGTGCAGCAAAAGCAAAGCTACCTCGGCTTCTTGCACAAGGAAAGCAAACTCTCTGCAAAATTTCTACTGCAAGCCACGGCCTCAGCAACCCCACATGTGATCTGCCCACAACCTAAGTCAGAGTCCAGCCTTCAGAGCATTTTCTTATAAATGATCAGGGGCAGGAATCGTTTTGGAACAGCATGCAGGGAAACAATGCAAAGCTAGAAAAAGGCTTAGGCATGCTCTTGGTGCGTCCTGTGTCCAGTTAACAAGGAATGGTGGTCATTTGAATGCAGGGCACAGCACAGTTGCAGTAGCGGACCTAGATGTCCCCTTGAAACTGGGCAGTGGAAATGAAGTCAACCCCATCCCACCTGCAGTAGTCAAAATCCTGACGGGTCAAGTGCACCATACTCAGGTGCAGGTTATGTTAGTTGCTTTTGGAGGTGCCCGCATAGTATCAAAAGGGGCAATTCTGATAAGCTGCAAAGATGCTGAACAAAATTAGATAGGAAATGACGATCTTCCATTACTTGGAAGTGACATATGCACTGTCCTAGATTTACTCCAGGGAGTCCATGTGGTGCCTTACATAGAACCTTCATGGAAAGAAGTTTTCAAGAAAACACAGCGATTCCCCAGGGTACAGGACAAGAGTCCCCGGTGCAGGCCCAGGGTGCCATCACACCTACCAAAATATTTACTGGCACCCACCAAGTGTTTTTAGAAAGAGGACAGGACCAGGTGAGGGTTTGGCCCATCAGCCTTCTGACTGGCTGTGGGAGCTCTCAGCATTCCGCAGGGCCTGCAAGATGGAGCTCTTCCACGAGGTCCATGGTTGAGGCCAAGGGCAGTGAGGAAGATCAATGCCCCCCCCCTCAGTGTTAAGCAGCAATCTATGTTATCTGACCCTCCTTCCTTTCCCTCCAGAGGTAGGGATGGGTAGGGGGTGGTATTTTGCCATGTTGTCTGTTTCAGTGTGGTTTTGTGTCCATTCTAATGGGGCTTTTAATGGGATTTTTATTGGATGTTTGTAATCCACCATGAGCCAGCCTCAGGAGTGGCAGGGATTAATAGTAATAGTAATAGTAATAGTAATAGTAATAGTAATAGTAATTATTATTTTAAAAATTGCTTCAGCAACAATTGCAACCACAGTGAAAGGCTCTTTGCGGCATTACTGTATGTGTTTGTTTTAAACGGCATCCGGTTAAACAGAGATCCTGCCTGAAATTAGAGTTTGTATAACCTCACCCCCTGACAGCAGCCATCTTATGGTTTGGCCCACCTCCCTGTCCCAGAATTCCAAAGGTGCCCACAGGCTTGGGAATCCTACTCTGGGAACCCTACTCTGCACTGGATTAATTACAGGCCACAGTTCCACAACTGGAAGCTCGGGGTGTCATCACAAACATAATAATGCTCATTTCTTGCAGCCTAAAGAACAAACACAAGAGAAACAGATCACCATGCATTTGATCCATATGTTCATAGTTAAGCTGTGATGAGGCAACTGAGGATGTCAGGAAGAGTCTGGTACAGAAGAAGTGCTTTGCTATTATTGATGAAAATGATGGCTACTGGAAGGTAAAATGATAAAGAATTAGGAGAAGTGTAAACCCTTTAATGTGTCATGGGGCAGATCCTGTTTTAACAGATGTGCTTTTGGTGTCTGGTGAGCAAGTGAACTATTTCACTCAAAGAATGTTTTGCTGTCATGACATCACATCATGGTGGGTGACATGACAACAAACTGGGGTTTGTTTCTTGCCCAACAAATAGGGTTTGGTACATGGTTTAGAATCCCAGTTTGAAACCTAGGATAAGCCTCAGTTTGTTAAAGTGTTGGAACCTGGATGGCACAGTAGATCTGGTAATGATCAAACCAAGATGATTTAGATCAGGGGTAGTCAAACTGCGGCCCTCCAGATGTCCATGGACTCCAATTCCCAGGAGCCCCTGCCAACAAACACTGGCAGAGTACCCCTGTACTAGTAGTTCCACTGCTTTGGAAAGCTATTTTCAAACATCTCTTTTATTTTGGTATTCCTGTTGACCAAGAAGTGACCTTTCTCTCCTTGGACTGCATTGATCCAACATCTATATGTAACCACCTATCCCTGGAAATTATTTAGGTTCTGCCTCCAAAATTAGGGAATCATTTGGCTAGACAAATATTGACTGGTTACAAGTCTGATTGGTTGTCTAGATAGTTTCTCTCACCTTAACTTCCCACAATGTTAGCGTATTCAACTATTTGACTTTTCTACCATTTCTGTTCATGTTTTAGGTTGCTTTTGTGCTTATGGAATCAAACGTTTCCTTGTACTTTGCCCTTATCAAACAAACCTTCTTTTTTTTAAATGGAAGTCTGTTTAATGGCAGCCAGCCGTAATTTCCATCCGTTAAGGTCATGCTGATCTCTTCAAAGGTTAGGAGATATGCTAGGGTAAGTCTGGCTTTTTGGCATAGTTACACTTTGGCTTTTAAAACTAATCCTTGCAGGGAGTCAGAAACGTCAAAGAAGCATTATGCCGCCGCTGCTAAATTGTCTGTTGCAACATAGCTTTTAAAAGCAGGAGATCACTTGGACCTACACTTTGTGCTTCCTTATTTATATACAGTTGCAAAAGAAACACCTGTCTTTTCTATATGTCATCAAGCAGCTTACAATAACCGTGGCACAACAGTAATGTTAAGGCTTTCTTGCTAAAAGATGGGAGAATAGCGCTATATACATTTCCACACATCATGGCAAAACACAGCTGGGGAGAGATCCCATCCCCCTTTCTCATTTCTCACTGTTTTCATTCACTGTCTTCATGAACTATTGCCCATTCCTGTTGGCTTGAGCGCCAAATCCAGTTATTTTTACACCAGATGCCATTTTACACAATTTATAAACTACCGAGGCAAAAACAGTTGCCGGTTTTTATGGGGTCAGTTCTATCCTAGTTTGTTAGTTTAGTCAGGAGCAGGGAGGAAACCCCATGCCGGAAATGTTAGCAAGCGAAAGGGTGATTCAGTAGCATCCCTAAATACAACCCATAGCCTTGCATCCTGAGCGCTTCATCCCATGACTAGGAAACCTCAGAGCAGGGGTAATCAAACTGCGGCCCTCCAGATGTCCATGGACTACAATTCCCAGGAGCCCCTGCCAGCAAATGCTGGCAGGGGCTTCTGGGAATTGTAGTCCATGGACATCTGGAGGGCCGCAGTTTGACTACCCCTGCCTCAGAGCAATGGCCCCAATGCTGTAGAGTCCATGTTTAATTGCTACACTCTCATGATCTTACAACTCTTATCACAGTCAGTGCACCCTATGTCTATTGATCAGGGGTGGATGTGAATGCCACTGGGAAGCAGGGGTTATAAAGATAAGAGAGCTTAACATTTCCAGAACGAAATTTGAAAAAGGTTCCTGGAGACTTCCATTGTTTTTAGAAAAGGCCTTTTATGGGGAGCTGAACTATCTTCTAGTTGACCTTTGAATCCTAGTGTTATCATGTATTCCCATAACAGAACACATTACCTAGTAGGTCCATCAGCCTGTGAACAAGGCATTGAAATGGGGTGGGGGGTGGGGGTGGCATTTCAGCCTAATAAAGCATGCAGGTCATAAGGCATAATCATATGCCAATGGTCTACCAAAAGGAAGATGATAGATAATGCTGAGATCAGTGTGTGTGTGTGGGGAGGGGGGAAGGAATGTTCCAAGGACATTTGTTTTTGAGGAAATTTCAGAGGAATTCATAAGGAGCTCCACGAAAGACTGCTGGAAGAGAAAATTCCAGGTCTTGAAAAATTCAAATTAGATTATGGTTGATTTCTCAGACGCTTCTTGACAAGGACCAGTGTATCACTGTGGAAACTCTTTTCCTCTTTTCAGTTGCTACCATTATGCATAACCAGGAACCCACCAAGCACACATACTGGGTCTCTCCGTTGCAACGAATCAACACAGATTCGTTGCAATGGGTCTGTTGTTTTTTTTAAAAAAAAACTTTCTTAAAGGGAAAGGGGCTGTTTGGGAGCATGCTAACGGCTGCCCATTGGCTGCTTGACGGCCAGGGGCGGGACGAGCTTGGCAATAGCGCTTCCTTTCTAGCGATTTTTGCCGAGACCGGAAGCCTGTGGGAAACGCTACAAAATGCAACTGGATTCCACTACAAAGGCAGGTATGCATAACGATGAATTCCACTATTTTAAATGGCGATTTTTCATTCAGCAACCAATTTGCTACAAAGATCCCGGTGCGGAAAGCCCCTGGGAGTATGCCCTACCCATGATCCTCCAGATATGTATGGTCCTCCTCTTGGGTGAACAGAGGCAACATGAGTATTAACTGTGTACATGAAGCCTTAATACAAGTGAATGCCTGAAAAATCCTGTGGTCAGTTTATGCACCCTAGAGCTGTAAGCACACAGTTGCCCCTGTTTGCACAACATAGCAATCGCATGTATCAAAGAGGACTGGTAGGGCCATGCACTGTCCCGATGCACATCATTGATATACTCCAAGTATGTGCTATTACAACAACTGTAAAGGGTTGCTATGGGACAACGAGCAGCATGCAGCAGGGGCAAGCGGTAGCACTCAGAGTCTTGAGATTAGAGGGAACATCAGGGCCTAATCAAACTACAAGTGAGGGATAGAAAGAAGTAGATTGTAAGTAAGTGGGCTGAAGGGATTGTTTTTATTATTCATTTATTTATTGGATTTTTTACCTGCCGCTCTCAGAACTGACTCGTGGTAGGTTACAATCACGAATAAAACCCCAATACATAAAATATTAAAGCCATGAAACCTAACAACAACCTGCGCCAGCAACAAGAAGAATAAGAAACTCCTCCTCCACTTCACATATCCTGCCCCCCTCCATCACGCCTCGGGGCACAAATCCCAGGGGTGTCAAGTGTTCTTAGTTGTGGAGGGGCCTTTTGATCTCCTGCACCCGGTGTCAGTGTTTGGCTCTTGTGGCTCTTTTTTGCATGCCCAGGAAAATGCTGATTGCCACTTTGGTGTCAGGAGGCAAATTTCCTCCAGGCCAGACTGGCCAGGGATCCTGGCTTTTTTTGGGGGTGGGGCATAATCTGGGCATGGAATTGGGGTCACTGAGTGTGTGCAGGTAGTTGTGAAATTCCTGCATTCTGCAAGGGGGTGTACTAGATGACCCTGGAGGTCCCTTCTAACGCTATGATTCTACGATTCCAAGTCAACCCTACTTTTATAAAGGAGGGGGAAATACTTATTTACAAGACAAATTTGCTATAGAAAATGCATCTTGTAAAGCAGGGGTAGTCAACCTGTGGTCCTCCAGATGTTCATGGACTACAATTCCCATGAGCCCCTGCCAGCGTTTGCTGGCAGGGGCTCATGGGAATTGAAGTCCATGAACATCTGGAGGACCACAGGTTGACTACCCCTGTTGTAAAGAATACAGACCAGAAAGCTGGGGCTGAAGAAGTAAATAGAGGGATATGTGGATATATTTTGGATCCTGGAACGGGACTTCTGAATATTCCACAGAAGACTTAATCACATGATGCAGCAACCTGCAAGGTGCCGGAATGGGGGAATAGCCCGACGATGGCATCTGCACTGCACAGCAGTAAAATGCGCCAAGGCCACGTGTAATTTATCCAGGTCTCTCTTGCTTGCCACTGCTTCACTGACCCTAGAACTGCATCAGTTGTGTGCATTGCAATGCAGTCAACAGTGAAATTACTTCCTGTTGGGGAGATGCTATTTTTGTTAGCAGTTGTCAGAGCTGAGCTGGCTCCTTTTTGCAATGGAGTCGTACCGAAACGGCTTCTCTCATCTGTAACACTCCACTAAACCAAACAGATAATTACCATTCCCTTAATTCTTCAACACAAAAGCGTATGTGGAGGAAACAAGACTATTTTTTCTGGCAATGTACCCTTTTTGTACAGCTATGAACACCAGAAAAGGGATGCAAAATTAGCCCTTTAAGAGTGACCAGAAGCTGCAATAGTTACAGAATGTTGTGGCAAGAATATGGAAAGGAGTGGAATCTAGGCACTGTATTACTCCAGTCTTCTTCCATCTACACTGGCTTCCAGTTTGCTTCCAGGCCAAATTCAAGGTGCTGATCTTGGTCATCAAAGCTCTATACAGCGTGGACCAGCATACCTTAAGGTATGGTCCCACATGAACCTACTGGACCATTATGGTAGTTTCCGAGGGCCCAGCTTTGGTATTTCTGTCATCTGAGGTATGATAAGTGACATCCGGAGAAAAAGCTTTCTTGATCAATGCACCAAAATCATGAAATTCCTTGTCTTCTACCAGTGAGTGAACACTTTGATTTCTTTGGTGTTCCCTTACTGAGCCTCCTTCCTTTTTATGTTTCAACTGCTGTTAATATGTTGTACATGTGTGTTAAGATAATTTTTAATGTCTTGGCATCTTGAGGAGCCTAACTGGATAGAAAGGCCAGGTAAAATGTTTTAAATAAATAAAACCTTGATCAGCGTGTAGTCAACCTTTCTCAATATTCTTCAGGGTTTGAGAAACCCTAGAAGCCTTGTGATTATGGAAAACATAGTTAAGAAGCATAGCAGTGTACATGCCCACCCAAGGCCCCTCACCTTCCCACTTCCTCCAGGCCTATCATTGATAAATTAACAGCAGGTCTCTCCCCCCCCCCCCCCGCCGCCATCTTGATTTTTATTATCTTGGGGAATTGTTGTAATTTAATGTATTTTTATGATCTGACTAGTGTTTTATGGTTGGATGTTTTATTTTTATGTGTATTGTGAACCGCCACAAGTCAGCTACGCTGGGCGTGGTGGTATATAAATATAATAAATGTATGTATGTTCAACAAATTAACATATATTTTTAAAATTAATTAACTCCCACCCATTCAGAAAACCCTTCCAGAGCTGCCAAGAAACCCCAGGGTTTCATGAAACCCCGGTTGAGAAAGCCTGATGTAGATGCACCCGTGCAAAGTAAATAAAGCTAGGCTTGTACATAACTGGATTTAGATCAGAAAGAATTCTTCTAGTAGGCTTTCCCTCTCCTCTGTGACTTATGGATCAGTTGAAAGATGCATGGATTGTGTTTTTAAGATCACAGATGCATGAGCTGTGGGCAGTGTTTTGAAGTCATACCACTGACAGCAGAAGCTGAAACCATCATAAATGTTCTTGTTGGGAAGTTCTTTTGAAAACAGAAAGATTTTGGTCTCAAAAAGTGAGCTAAGCGTATAGTTCATTACATGTCTATCACATCAAAAATGGCTTGGAAAGTCTTGCAAAAAAAACCAACAACTTCACAGCAAGTGTACAGGCAAGGAAGGGTCAAAAAACTATGCATAAAAATATTTAATTTATTATCACAAGAAAATCATAGTTTTCTTTAAAAAACAGTATGTTACAATAGCCGTCTGCTCATCCCCAGTAGCATATTGGACACCTTCTGACCATGAGGGGCTCATCTTCTGGCATCATATCGTTTTGCCTTTTGAACCTGTCCATAGAGTTTTCATGGCAAAGATACTGGAGTGGTTTGCCATTTCCTTCTCCAGTGGATCACCTTTTGTCAGAGCTCTCAGCTATGACCTGTCTGTCTTGGGTGGCCCTGCATGGCATAGCTCATAGCTTCACTGAACTATGCAAGCCCCTTTGCCATGACAAGGCAGCGATCCTTGAAGGGGTCGCTGGGGTTGAACTTTGAAGGGGTCGAACTTAAATGGACTCCGAGGAATGGTAGAGGACAGGAAGGCCTGGAGAATCATTGTCCATGGGGTCACAATGGGTCGGACACGACTTTGCACCTAACAACAACAACAAATGTTATGATACTGAACTATTTCCCAACCGAATAGACAACAAAGCTCTAATGTTTCTTGAGAGTGCTGTAAATCATTTTGATTTCTGGGGGGGTAGGTGGGTTAATGGGACTTCATGAAGTCTAGGAGCCCTGTGTAAGGAAGAGGGTGAAGCCCTTTCACATACATCTGGACAATATGACAATGGAGAACTCTTTGCTTTCTAGAAAGGGACTCACTGAGGAAAAGGACAGAATCACTTTCCCTCTGTGGCTCATAGTATCATCGCACACATGAACACATGCACACACAGTCTCCTAGCTCTCTGATCACCATAGAAAACCCCTGGGCCGCCCTCTCCCCCCACTACGCTGCAGCGGTCCGCAGCAGGCGAAAGCTTGCGGACCATTGCCTTAAGAGACTGCAATAGGACATTCCCTAGGACATTTCGGATCCAGGTTTCCAGACAAATGCACTTCTAGTTAATGACCCAGTGGTGGCAGCAGAGAGTAATCATATATATATGACTGTGACCAATAATTTTCTGTTTGGGGAATGTAAAATTTCTTTCTGTTTTCTCCTCATGTTTTATCTACATTTGACCTTACCTTTGTTTCCAGTGCCAGGATTACACACACAACCATATCTGCATATGGAGTCAGGAAAGGAGTCGACAAAACTATGGTTTCAAGCATATGCCACAGTGTCCAGTGATGCATTGTTGTCATTTTCAATTTGCAGCCAGAATTTATGCCATCATGTTACCAAACATCACTTTAGCCCCTGCATTTCTCCCCTGCTGCTCATCAGAATGAAGGGGAGCCAATCAGAGAGGGCATAGGAGTTTCTCCCTCTCCCACTTTGGAAATATCAAGCTTCTCCCAAGTAATGCAGTTGGGATCTGAAAGATAGGAAACAGACAAAGCGATCTCCAGATGCTTCTGAACTTGTTTCATATGATCTATCTTGTTCAGTAGCATTAACTCTCTGGAGAGTCGCAGATAGGGATGCTACACATTTTGCAGTGAGTATACCTGGGAGTCAAATTGTGTCAACCCAATGTGAACTGGGTCTGTTCAGTTATCATTATTATATTTATTAACTGCACGCTCTCAGCCAGCTGACTCGTGGCATTGTACAGCAGTTCAGCCCTGCCAAATAGGTTTGCATTGTGTTTTCAAAACGATGTGTGCCTCCAAAATACTGCCAATCAAAAGTTTATGTCACCAAGGTCTCTTTAGAGAAACAGTGACTGGTGGGATATTTTTTTTAAAGCACAGCATTCATTCACAACCAATCTGTATGAATTATGCTGAGCACTGACACAGCAAGGATGAGAAGGAGAAATCAATCCTACAAGTACAATAATGCACTCTTAGAAAGGAATGCAGTGAAGATACCTGCCAATGGACACAAAAGGGTCAATGAACATGCGAGCAATCGATTGGGAAATTGGCTGGCTGGTTGAAACTGGCAAACAGGACATGAGCTGAACTGGTGGGCACTTGCACACTTCTCATCTGAGATCAAGAAAGGCCTTTAACTGGAGATGCTGGGAAAGAAACCTGGAACCTGCCACAACCAAATCATGTATTCTACCCTTGCGGGACAGCCTCCTTCCTTTGGGGAGCATATTCCTATAATATTTCACATTTCGATGTCTTCAAAGCTCCGTCTAGTAATCCTCAATTATCTCAGTAATCTTCTCCTGCCCCATGCAGTAGAGGCTTGACTCTGACCATCCAATGAGTTTGTAGATGTCAGATGTGAGTCCAGTTTGCAGGTCAAACTTCCAGCTATTTACTCTGATTAAAAGTGCTTGTCCATTCATTGTTTCTTCTGCCAGTCCATGTGGCCTACATATTGATCTTTTCAAAGATCAGCATGTGGTGAGCACTGGATGCACAATATGCAAGATCTTGGGCATGCCCAAGTCTCATGTTTTCTGCACTTTCAGTTGAACATATGAAGATACTGTTATGCTTGGTCTGTCAAAGTCAGCAGCATCTACTCAGTCTGGCAGTGGCTCTTCAGAAGTCTTTGACCCTCAGCTACTACATGACCTTTAGGAACTGGGAATTCTGGGGATGGGACTTGGGACCTCCTTCCACGCAAACCAGATGTTCTATTTCTGAGCCAACGCTCCTCTATCATTAAGGCTTTGGACTGGGAATATAGGTGAGCTGAATGTGGATATCCCTTCAGAAACTTGAGCCAAGTCAATCTGCAAACAGCGCACATAAAGGAAGTGCACGTCAATGGTAAATTGTGAGCATTGCAATGATTTACAATGATCCTCATATAAGGCCTGTCAAAGGCTTTTTAGATTTTGTTTCTTGTCTCATGGTCACAACCTAACCTGTATTCATTCTTTGCAAAAGCGATGAGATCTATTATTACTGGCCCTGTGATTCTCACAGCTGGGCCGTCTTATTCTGCAGTCAGGTATTGAAGATCATGGTTAAATCCCAGTGCTACTTGCTGGGTCAAAAATTCTAGCCATGTCTACTTTGAACATATAAGACTCAACATCTTTTGGATTGATAGTCTTGAGCACAGCATAAAACCCCAAGGAAGATTTCAGATTTCATGGACAGCTGAGATAAGTTAGTCTCCATAACAATGATCAGCACTGGCAGGCCTCCGCTTGAGGGAAGCCAGCAGTGATGTAGCTTTTCATCACCACCAGCAGACATATCACTCTTCATATCAGCACAGAAAAGCTACATAAAAAAGAAAATAGGACTGCAGAAGGAGTCATCTGGGCAAGGGATACCAATCTAGAAATCCCAGCACAGTTCTTAATAGAGTTCCAGTAAGGAATGAGGAAGAAGGAAATTTCTTTCCTCCCTTCCTCCCTTCCTCCCTTCCTCCCTTCCTCCCTTCCTCCCTTCCTCCCTTCCTCCCTTCCTCCCTTCCTCCCTCCTCCCTCCCTGCCTCCCTGCCTCCCTCCCTTCTTCCCTCCTTCCCTCCATCCTTCCTTCCTTCCTCCCTCCCTCCCTCCCTTCCTCCCTCCCTCCCTGCCTCCCTTCTTCCCTCCCTCCCTCCCTCCCTCCCTCCCTCCCTCCTCCCTCCCTGCCTCCCTGCCTCCCTCCCTTCTTCCCTCCCTCCCTCCCTCCCTCCCTCCTTCCTTCCTTCCTTCCTTCCTTCCTTCCTTCCTTCCTTCCTTCCTTCCTTCCTTCCTTCCTTCCTTCCTTCCTTCTAAGTTCCACATCAAACAACTTCAGTTTTCCAGGATGAAATTACTATGGCAAATTTACGGCATTTTTTCAGCACCATAAACCATATTATTATTATTGTTGTTGTTGTTATTGCTTATATCCCACCTCCCCTTGAAGGCTCGAGGCGGCTCACATAAAATCCCATCCCCTAAAAGCAAGGGGGATAAAATCCCATCCCCTATGTCAGCAAGATAAATGTCAGATTCAGGAGCACTTCTTTAAACTCAGGAGTGAACCCCCAAAGAATGGCCAATCCATGAGGCAAAGTGTTGTTACACCTCAGATGGCAGATTTTGGTTTGTGTGTATAGAAATTCTTTCTGTGTGGGTTCTATGGGGCTGCTTCAAGAATAGAACTTGCAATAAAACTGATGTAGTGAACACCTACATATAGCAGGGAACAGGAAATGAAACAGATAGAGCCAAATTAAACATGACAGCAAGTATAGGTCCATCCCATTTTAGAAGCAGTTGTAGTAGTAGAAGAAGAAGAAGAAGAAGAAGAAGAAGAAGAAGAGTTGGCTGTATGCTGGGGAATCACACTCATAACCACTACACCAAGCTGGCTCTCTTATAAGTATATAAAAACAAGGAGAAAAAATGTATGTGTGAAATAGCCTTGACTGGTCTGCATCACCCACTCCCCATTTCCCACTGAATCCATGACATACAGCACTACCCTAAACAGAATTAAGCCCTTCTAAATCCAGTGAATTCGATGGAGTTAGAAGGGTGTAAGGGTGCTTAGGACTGCACTATCAGTACACTAGAAAGTAAGGGAAGTCCTTGAGACAGCCACAGTGGGGGGGGGGTCAGGGGTCATTTGCTCTGTCTCTGTTGGCCCACTTCTCAGGACCAAATGATTCTCGTCTCCAAGGATCCAGTAAGAGGACTGCTAAATTCTTGGGGGGGGGGGGGCTTTTTCAGAAAGAAAAAGAAACAATCCCTCCCAAACGAATTTCCCTGCTGTGAACGAAGCCATTTTTCTTAATATAGCGAGCAATTAAAAAGCTTTCTATAGCACCAAAGTAAATGCACTTTACACAGAGAGAATGCAAATGCCTCCAGTGGTAGCATTTTCCCTTTGCCAGCTCTCAGCGAGTGGCCATTTAGCTTTAATTGTTCCTAACAGTGTAGGCCAATTAAGAATGACATCAGCAGAGCAAAGATTGTTTGTTAATCTGTAAAAGGTATACCAGGCAGTTCCTGTTTTGCCGGAGGTGTCTGACCACATGGGAGAGGGCAGGAGCAGGGGGAAACGTTTAACCAGCTGGAACTCTCCAAGCAATCCATGAATATTAGCAAGCTATCAATGATAAGCATGATAAATGGACAGCTGTAATGTAACAGAACCAAACTTGGTCAAATGTCTGTCTGTCTGATGAAAGGTACAGGTTATATAGAGCATACAGATAGAATTATAAGCAAAAGAGAAGCTCACAACCTCGTCCTCCTTCGTCCTCCTTCAGATACCACCAGGGTCCATTCCGCACACAATAGATAATGCACTTTCAATGCACTTTAAAAGTAGACTTTGCTCTTCCGCAGAGGAAAATCCAGCTGCCAAAGCACATTGAAAGTGCATTATCCTATGTGTTTAGAATGGAATAACACATATGAGGCCCTCTTATTTATTTATGTCATTTATATCCCACCTTTCTCCCCAAAGCCATTTACATTGTTGTCCATTTAATTCTCACAAGAACCTTGTGAGGCAGATTAGGCCAAGAGTGTTTGACTAGTCCAAGATCACCCAACAAGCTTCTTTGATGGAGTGGAGTTTCAAACAAGGATCTTCCAGATCATAGTCTTGTTGAAGTAGGCAATGTCTGGCATACAAAGAAGAAGAGAAGAATACCCTGCAGGGGATAGCAAGACTATTGGAGAGGATAGTGAGGTCAGAACCTTCTCTCCTGTTAAGTGTCCTTCCTTGTCTGTCTCCCGATTGCTACTTTTAACAAACAGCCGCCGCCGCTAAGAGCCCACCCAGAGGACCGCCGCCGGGGGACACAAAGCAATATGGACCATGAAAGAACCAGAACCTTTCTCCAGATGCGGAATGGAGACAACCAAACTAAAGGCAACCCAGGAGTGGTTTTTCCGAATTTAAACACTGGGGTTTTATCAGGTACCATCTCTGAACCCTGAGAAGGATGTGAGGCCTTTAATCCTTCTAAACTTTGCTCCATTACCACTTGGAGAAGGTGGTTCTCCCAAATGCCAGATTCACTGGTCACATTCACAGGAGGTGGACAGCAACTATTGGAGCATGTTCCAGCTCCTACCTCGTGGAATGAGGTCCCTGAGGATGAGAGTGGCATCATTTTAAAGATATTTTAAGGTCATTTTATTTGCAAATGTTTTAAAAGAGGTCTAACATGCAGGCATTTTCTTGTATTGGGCGCTGTATTTTGTATTTTTTTAATTTGAGGATTGTAAAGGACTGTTCCATGTATTGTTTATAAGTTTAATGTAAACCGCCCTGAGCCTCCAGGGAGGGTGGTATAGAAATATAATAAACTAGTAAAAAAGCCCATTGTATTCCAAATACAATGGGCCCTAGCAGGGGGGGGAGAGCGAGGGACTGGCGAGGGCAGGGTGAGGAAAGGTAGCTTACCGGTGAGAGGGCTGTAGCGACGTCGGGCAGCTCCTTCGCGGCGGGCAGCTCCTTTGCAGCGGGCAGCTCCTTCGGCGGGCGGCTCCCTGGCGCGGTCTTCTTGCCGGCGGCCATCTTCTTGTGCCGGCGATGCGTTTTTAGAGGCCGGGGGCTCCCTGGGCGGCGGCTTGAATCGGCGAGAGGCCGCGTGGCCCGATCCGCGGGCGCGGCCCGCGGGCGCGGCCCGCGGGCGCGGCCCGATGCGAGGTTGGGGACCAGTGGCTTAGAGGTTCTTAGAGGCCGGCGGGCTTGGAGCAACTGCGAGCTGCGCTACGCGCGGCTCGCAGTTGCTCCGGCAAGGAATCGGAGGGACCAATCGGCAGGCGCTTCGCGCCTGCCGATTGGTCCCTCCGATAGTCTGTCATGAGGAAGGGGCCAATCGGCACCCTTCCTCATCCCGGACACAGCCCGCCTTCCAAGGGCTTACTGTTTTATTTAGTCCGTGGCGCCCGCGGCCCCACGGGCGGTGTAAAGATAAACAAACAAACAAACAAACAAATAAATTTGCTGCTTCTCAGAAGCCACAGTTCCAGTCTATCGCTCGCTTAGTTAGGTATGTAGTCAGCTCCTGCCTCTCTCTCTCTCTCTCCTCTGCACTATCAAGTGGCAATTCCTGAATAAACCTTTGCCTACTCTTAAATCAGGATCTGCAACCTCACTGCCTTATTTATTCTGCTAACAAGTCTGACACTCTAACCCAGGCTTCCTCAACCAGGATTTTGTGAAACCTTGGGGTTTCTTACTGGCCCTGAGAGGGTTTCCTGAATGAGTCAGGGTTAATTAACGCTTTATATATTTTTTTGATTTGTTAAACATTTATCGGGTAATATGACTATATATGGTCATGTCAACCTGCTCCCTCCCATCCCAAAATAGCTAATGATAGGCCTGGAGGGGAGGGGCGGTAAGTGGACATGTACACAGCTATATTTCCAACCATATTCTTCATGATAGCGCTACTTCTGGTGTTTCTCAAAGCCTGAAGAATGTTTCAGGGGTTTCTCAATGGTAAAAAAGAAAGAGAGAAAGGCTGCTGTAATCACTGTACCACACAGGCTCTCTAGATGTAAGTTACTTTTTTATTTCCAGGGACAAACCTAGTGGCTTGGTGGTTTGGCCCTTCTGTTGCACATAGAAGATCCCACATTTAGTCCATGGCATCTCCAGTTAAAAGGACCTGAAGAAGTAGAAAACCTCTGGAGATCCAATGACACTCGAAGTAGATCCTATTAAATGAGGTAGACCAATAGAAGGCAACTTCCTATGTTTTTGTGTAGGAATATCCCTTTCACGTGCAATTGTCCATCTTGAGAGCCTCCTCAGACAGTCTGTAATGCTAAATTTGAGACATGACTTATTTGTGAGAAACGGGATTTGGGGACTCTATACAGTGAAGGGGGGGAAATAACATTTTTTAATTTTCTGTTGTCAATGTTTACTACTTTTGACACTCTGTGCTATAATGGTTAACAGAGCTTAAAAGTCACCTGGAAGGTCAGCAGAAGAAGACAGACTTCACTCAAACTTCCCCAGTGCAGCCTGTGCCACCACTGAGGCCTGCACAATCCCTACCAATGCTCCAGCCATGCTCAAATGATGGCCATGTCTTTTTCACTTTAAAAATGTTCTCCAGGATCTGGGGAAAGTCGTTTTCCAGTAAGGACTTTGGAGAGCCTGGGCCAAAGTAGAACCTTGTGCCTCATTCACACCTTACCTTATAAGAAAATAGAAACAAGAAGAAAAAATGAATGTGTGACTTTGTGGGGTTTTCAAAGCAAGACACATTCAAAGGCGGTTTGCCAAATATAGTAATAAATAAAACGGCTGCCTGCATTATTGACAGAAGGAAGCAATCTTAAGTGTGTTCATTTCAAATAATAGCTAGTGCAATGGAGCCTGTATTGCTTGCTGTCCCGGGTGAACAGATTTCCCACATTCTGGTAAGGGCACTGAAGAGTGAGGGATTTATCCTTCACCTTGAAAAAGAACATTTTTTAAAAAACAAGGTGTAATGACTATTTTGTACCTTCATTCCCATCAACAGGAGCTAATGCATGGACTCAGTCTTCTATTTTTATTTATTTATTTATTTATTTATTTATTTATTTATTTATTTATTTATTTATTTATTCAATTTGTATCCTGCCACTCCCCAATGGGCTCGTGGTGGGTAACATAGTCTTAAAACCCCATTAAAAGTCTTAAAAACCCATAACATCTCCCAATTTACTTCCCCAACCGAACTAGAGGCGTTGAGAGCATCTTCTCACTAAAACCTCCATCTTCATACCTCCATCTTCTTAAACAATATTTTGTTTCCCTACTTACAACTTCATCCATCCCTTTCTTCCATTCTGTACTTCTCCATCCTCTGTTTTACCTATGTTTGAATTCCTGTCCCCATATTTCTTAGAATCATAGAATTGGAAGGGACTGCACAAGCCATCTAGTCCAACCCCTTGCTCAATGCAAGATCAGCCTAACACATCCCTTACAAGCAGTGGTCTCCAACCCCCATTCCAGAGACTGGTACCGATCCATGGATCAGTCGGCACCGGGCCGTGCCTCCTCCTTGTCCTCCTCCCCGGCTGCTGCCTCGGGGGCTGCGCTGACACTCTGCCATTGGCTCACCTTTGGTGTTCTCCAGCGGCCGCCATGGCTGGGGATCCCCCTCAGCGTGGCACTGCGCAGCTGCTGCTGGCAGTGCCCCCCAGTGAGCAGCAGGAAGTCAAGGGCACTGGTGGGAAAGCAAGTGGAGGAGGGGCTCAGGCAGTGGCAGTGACGTCCCTTGGCAGAAGACTCCCCCCCCCGGGCCTCAGTAAAATTGTCAAGCGTTGATAAAAAGGTTGGGAACCACTGCTTACAAGTGCTCATTCAACCACTTCTTGAAGATTGCACAAGAGAGAGATCATCACCTCCTTAAGGCAGTTGATTCCACAGCTGAATGATCTTACTGTGAAATCTTCCTGGTGCTTAAGCCCATCTGATGAATAAAAGTCATTTTCAGGTATTATAACATGTATACTGGTAGTACAGTATCCATTCATAACAGGAATGTGCTCTGCCAAGATGCTCCTACTATGTGTAGTCACCATGTTGTCTGAGTAGTATGTATCTTTTATATGTATGAATAAATGAGATCCTGAAGAATACAGTGGTTAGTTTGCACATACAAAGACTTCACGTGCTTTATGTGCATGCAAAATACACATGATGCCCATTTAGACAACATATTGAACACATGTCTCAAGAGGATCCATGTGCAGTTGGAAAGTTTCTGATGTGAATAGATATAACTTCTTTAGAAGTTATCATGGCTATGCCGCAGCCTGTGAAAGCACAAAACTTTTGCTCATGTTCAACATGAAGAAATGTGAAGGAGTTTCAGGATTCTTACCACTTGCCTCCTGTCATTTATGCAAGTTCTATCAAACTGTGTATTATTTTTTGTAAATGTTCATGATAATGAAACACTTAACCAAATATGTAGCTATGGATGCAATATATATATTTCATTCTGTTACTTCCTGACTCTATTTGTTCAACTAAAACTTACAGAAATATTTTAGCTAATTTAGTATCTCAGTTTTATATTTCATCATAATAATATAATCTATTAAACCAAAGACATTTACAGGGAATTGGCTTAAATCCTGATGTGGTTGAAAGTAGCATCCGTGGGATTAATGGCTTAAAGTTAATTGTTTTTGCTAATATTTTATGTGAAATGTCCTACTCAGCAGAGGTAATGTAACATTTTGCTCACGAGGGATTTTGAGCCAAATTCACTGAAAGCACAACCCACTGAATTCATTAGAACTTTACATGCTGATGTCAGCACTGAATCTTGACTATTGCTGGTTTCAGGAAAGACGGGAAAAACTTTCCAGCTGCGAAATTTGGCCAGAAAGGCAAAGTAAAGTGGAGGGAAATAAGTACGAGGAATACAGAGATTTTCAGAGTCTAGAGCTGAAGATAAAGACAGTGAAGCTGGGCAGGGAAACCTGAAGACATATTTGGTTCCAGCGAAAGAACAGTGCATTTCAAGTATGTTTGTTCAGCCAGTAAATCTCAGTGGGCTGCAGAACGTCTTGTTAAGCATGGCTTAGTGCAACTCTGGGCTCAAAGAATTCAGCCATATTTGTTCATTTTTTGCCAGATATGAAAAACGGCCTGTTTGTGGCTTTTCTTTTCCAGGCCTCATCTTGCTTTTCCAAAACTCCCTGTTCTGACCACTCCTGCTGCTGTTCCTCTGGAGCAAGAGAGAGTCCACGGACATCCTCATCTTATTCTGTGACTGACGGACACCACTCAGAGAATTCTAGATGATACCCATCCTAAGTAAATATCAGCTGCCTGTGGAATCTTGTGTGATCTCTTTTTTGCTGGCAGGCGCCAAACCAGAAATGACACGTTCTGTTGCCAACTTCTTAGCAGGTGTCTTCTTTTGATGCTATTACAGAAATGGGTATTAATTTGCCATGCTGTGTTTTAATGTTCACTGCTTTGTATTGCATCTTTGTATTGCATCTGCGTTGACTTTGCTCAAGACCTTCAGTGAGAAGAGTGTAAAAAGAAAGGAAGAGGTTTCAGAGGTTCCAGCAACTGTAGCAGCTCTTCTCTGTTGAGTGGCAAAGGCTCATGCTTTTCCACTTCTTACATCCGCAGTCAGGAACTTCCCACATAGGGAGCATAGAAGGCTCTACTAAGGGATCCCAGATCCAAGTGGGAAGTTCATGGACGAGGACGGTGCTACCAGAAAATAAGAAACATGATATTATGGCAGTCTCATGAAAAATGCAGTGTGGGAACTATACTTCTGTCAAGGGCAGACAAAACTCACAACCAGGCTTCTATAGAAAGAAAGCTTCTATAGAAAGAAATTGGAAGTAGATATGAACACTTAAACATCTGTTCGAAAGCAGGGAAGCAAGCAGTTATCAATACAATTCTCCCACCGAAACCAGACCCATTCCCAAGGGGAGGAGTGTCATCCCCCACCCAGGTGCCATCTGAGGCTTCCTGCCAAAGTGTCTCAGATACCACAGCCTTGGTCAGCCCGACGCCCCAGGCTGTAGATAAGATGTTTACAGGGACACTGGTAACAAAGTATCACAGCAGGGAGAACATGCAGTGTGAAAGCGGAGGGATCAAAGGAAGGGGGGGATCAAAGAGATACTACAGAGCCATAAGCATTTTGGTTACATGGGAAAGACAGCAAGAGCACAGCACACAAAGATGGAGTCCCTCAGGTTCAGTTAAACCAAACATGGCAGAGAGCAGGGGACTGATCCTACACACTACACACAAACAAAAAATGAGCAACCAAAAGGAGTCCAATGGCATCTAACAGAATTTATCTAACAGCTATATTACAGCATATGCTCCCATGGACTACATCATCTCCATGAGATGGATGGAGTAAAATCCCCTAGCAAACACACACACACACATTTACTTACAATCCCCTCCCCCCAAAAAACCCAAGTTGGGTTAAACAGTCATGAATTGCAAAACAAATGTTGTGATGTTATCTATGCATAGCTCAGAAGTGTTTAGTAGAAGCACAGTGACTGTAGTCACAATGACTGTAATTGTTGATAGCACAGTCTACTAGGGTTGCCAGCTCTCCTCCTGCCACCGGCAGGGGATGGGGAGCAGGTAGGGTTGCCAGTTTTGGTTTGGAAAGTACATGGAGATTTGCAGGGGTGATGCCTGGTGAGTTTGGGGAAAGAAGAGACTTCAGCAGGTTATAATGCCATAAAATCCATCTTCCAAAGCAGACATTTTCTCCAGTGGAACTGATCTTGGTCATCTGGAGATCAACGGCAATAGCAGAAGGTCTCCAGGAGCCACTTGGAGGTTGGCAGCCTTGAGGATAGGGAAGCCAGATTCAAGTTGGGAAACTCCTGGAGATTTGGAGCCTGGGGAGCACAGGGACCTCAGTGGGGTGCAGTGCCATGGAGCCCACCCTCCACAGCATCCAGTCTCTTCAAATGAGCTGATCTCTGTAGTGTGGGGGTGAGTTGTAATTCTGGGGGATCCCCAGGTCACACCTGGAGGCTGGCAACCTTACAATCTACCCAGCCATGTTAAAGAGCTGAGAAGCTCTGTTTATGCCCTGGCTAATGTCCTGATAGTTAAATGTATTAGTAAATCCTAGTCCAGCAATTCCAAACGAAAATCATTTGGTTAAAGAATTATGACTTGCAGGTGAGTAGCAGAGTTTCCTGTTAGATCAAACTGTTCCTTAGCTGGTTCCTAAAACAGCCGTTATTGTTGTTTTTTTTAATGTCAGAAGCATGTCCCATTTATTCTTAGAAACTGACCTGTTTATCTTCTGTGGACAACAGAAGGACACTGTTGACAGATGACTGCACATATCATGGAAGAGGGCCTAGTCCCTGGGCAAATGTACTAGATGGATGGCCCATTGTCTTTTATATTACGAGGCTGCCTGCATGCAAGAAAAGGCCTCCCGCCCAAGTACAAGTATCCAGGGTAGGCTGCAGATCAGTGATGACACACTGTAGTCATTTAAACTGGCACCTGCCCTGCAATCAGCTCCAGGTGGTAGATGGAAATCTCCTGCTACTACAACTGATCTCCGTAGAGTTCATCCTCCACAGGAGAAAATGGCTGCTTTGGGAGGTGGACGCTGTGACAGTAGGGACTACCCTACTGAAGTCTCTCTTCTCCCCAAACCCCGCCCTCTGGGTAACACCTACATCTGTGATGTAGGTGAGGCCACCCAGAGACCTCTAGTGTGAACACTGCAGCACGTAGGGAAATTTAAAATTGGGTTGTGACTAAGAAATAGGTACCCAACGAAAATACATTCCAGCACGGAATCTTCTTATTAGCAAGTTCAGGAGCCGATAGTGTTCTGAAGCTATCTGATGAAAAATGTATCATACATCACTTCATGCTCCATCTCTTTTGGACAGCAAACTGCAATTATTCTTCCTTCCCAAGTCCTTCAAACGATGCCATGCAAATCAATCTTATCCTGCTATATTAGCTCCTGGAATATGTTGCATCCTCTCTCCAATCCCCAGACATATACCAGCTACAGCAGCTCATCCCAGAGCAGAAACACTAATTTCTTTCTGTACATGGCTGACTGGCCTCCAAGAATTCCCTCCAGAGACCAAGGTCAAAAGTGCACAGCGAAAAGTGCAGGAAACCTATTACATTTGCTAGGGAGCTGGCAATAGAAATGCTGTAGCACAGAAGTACTGACTGGACGGGTATTATATTAATACATAGCAGATTAGTATTGCCCTGACCTGAACGGGAGCAAATGGCCTAGCTGAGGTATTAGTTCACAAATACGTTGCTTTTATAGACGCATGGAAATTAATATCACTCCACAGTGAGCTAATATAGCGCAGTAATATACAGGAGAAATTGGGCGAGGGAAACCATTTTAATTAACAGCAAAAACGCATCTCTCAGTTTTGGTATCGTATTTAAAAGGCATGGTTTTGATTAAATGGTTGTCATATTGCCAGGATCTCAAACTAGGGATTTCAGTAGCAGGAGATGGGTGTCTTTCTCCCTGCTCTGCCAAGGCCACTGTTAAGAGCAGGGGTAGTCAAACTGTGGCCCTCCAGATGTCCATGGACTACAATTCCCGTGAGCCCCAAATTCTCCATCCCTAGGGAAATTTTGTCCATGGACATCTGGAGGGCCACAGTTTGACTATCCTTGGATAAGAGAAAGGAACGATGACCATTTAAAGGCTTGACTCCAGACTAAATTTTCCATCAGTGGAACTGGACTTGCCTGCTGCAGGCCTGTAACCAATTGGGTCTCACCTGGCTTTATATAACTGCTGATGCCACTCTGTCCTCCTGGCTCCACAATCTGAGCAACTCCTTGCCCTGGTCTGGGTAAGATGTTGGCTACGGAGCTGTCCCCTATCACCACTGGCAGAAAGAGCACCAATGCTTCTCTCTCACTGACTGAACATTTTGGTGGTGTTGTCTCATCAGATCTTCCTTATTTTCCCAATTTGTAGTCTAGGTTTTGTTTTCTTGCTCCTTGAATATGATTTACACGCCAGTAGGATGCAACGATAACTGAGGAGCGTGGAAACGGGGTGTTAGGTTTTCAGCCAAATGTGGCTACCGTCCTTTTTTTCTTTCAGGTGCATTATGTTAATGCAAAGTACCAGCCTGCCAGCAGCTTAACAGATCATCAATACTGAGATAATGCTGATCTGTTTGCATGGCGGAAGCCTTGGGACTGATGCCAGGTATCATTTCCTGCCCCCAAAGGATGTGATCATCAATTAAGTACTGTAGGGGGTGGGCTTCCCCCAACCTAACAGATCATGTGTAGCAGAAGGGAAATTTGACTCTGCCTGCTGATTCCTTACTTCATTGTTTGCTCTGTGCATACATTTTGTAAATACTGGTGTGGCTATGCCTGAAGTAGAGAAGAAGAAGGAGTTGGTTCTTACATGCTGCTCTTCTCTACCAGAAGGAGTCTCAAAGCAGCTTAGATTCACCTTCCCTTTCCTCTCCCCGCAACCTGTGAGGGAGGAGAGGCTGAGAGAGCCCTGATATCACTGCTCGGTCAGAACAGCTTTATCAGTGCTGTGGCAAGCCCAAGGTCACCCAGCTGGCTGCACATGGAGGAGCGGGGAATCAAACCAGCTCACCAGATTAGAAGTCCGCACTCCTAACCATTACACCAAGTTGGCTCCCAGCTTGGGTAAAGGTGCCAAATCAGTGTCTGATTCTCTCTCCACCTCTCTCTGCATGCAACAAGTTATTGACAGAGCCACAGACCTTTTCTGATAAAGGTTACAGGATGACCCTTTCTTGGGGCAAATGAGTTGGTGGTCTGTAACATTACCAAAGACAGAAAACTGCACTTGCACTTGGAAACAGAATACGATATTGTTAATTAATTGATTCATTCATTCTTTTTGACAGTTATTTACCAGTGGGACAGATGGCAGTGAAGATTTTAATCTTTTGATGGCTGACCTGATCCTACAGAATTAGATGGGTCCATGCATTTAAATAAATCACTTTTTCCCCTTCGCTACTTGCATTTTTATTGGCATGATGCTTAGTACCTGGATGTATATTTAATCAGGGTTCAGTGGTACTTTGTGTGTGTTTGAAGTGCTGTCAAGATGTAGCTGACATAGTGACCCTGTAGGATTTGTAATGCAAGAGACTGACAGACATTGCCTTCTCCTTCATAGGGGCCCTGGATTTCCTTGGCGGTCTCTCATCCAAATATTAACCAGGGCTGATCCTGCTTAGCTTCTGAGATCTGATGAGTTCAGACTAGCCTGGGGCATCCAGGTCCGGGCTCAGTAGTCCTTATTCCCTAGTAACTGTATATACCAGGGGTAGTCAGCCTGTGGTCCTCCAGATGTTCTAGGACTACAATTCCCATGAGCTCCTGCCAGCATTATCTGGCAGGGGCTCATGGGAATTATAGTCAATGAACATCTGGAGGACCACAGGCTGACTACCCCTGGTATATAAGACTGAAGCCAAGTCATATATCCAAACCCTATCCAAACATCCGAGGATTATAATTAAGATCTAATAACATTCTGGCTGGAATCAGCAGAGTTGGGTTGGGAAGATTATTGTCCGCCATCTTAACTGTGGGATATTATGTCTAATGTGATTGCTGTTTTAATGGGATTTTTATGGGATATATTGTTTTTATGGTTTTATTCTGTAAGCCGCCTCATGGCGACATTGTCATCCAAAGCAGGGTATAAATTTAAAAATAAATAATAAATAAATAAACATCAGTCTTGGCATAAAATGATATAGTCACTTATGGTTTGTCAAGCAAGTGGTTGGCCAAGGAGAAAATATTTTGTTCTACTGTTTTCCTTGGTTGTTTTTTTCCCCCTGAGACTAGAGTAGCTACTCAGACTTTGGACACAAAAGCACATGGGATGGCTTAATTAACTGAATATCTTAAGCCACAGACAATAACTTCAGAAGATACAAATAGTATATAATGGCTAGTCTTACCATGAAGCAGTCAAACTAGGCAGATGCTGGCAGGGAGCGGGGGATACTATTTTCCAGGACATGAGCATCTATGGGTCCTTTTTTTTTTCAAAGGCATGGGGGATTTATATCATTTTGACATTTTGCTTCAGGTGCTAAAAAGTTTAAATCCAGCCCTGATAAGGCAAGCAAAGTAGGCTCAGTTACAGATAACAGTATCTTTCATAAGCCTAAAGAAGAGTTCTAAGGAATTCAAAAGTTTAACGGGATTAAGGGAAAGCATAAAGAGATTAAGTACAAGAAAATAAGACAACATCCAACCAAAGACTACAGAAAAGCCAGTAGAGATAAAGGTAAGAGGAGGCTGGGAGAGATTTTATCCCATTAGCCCAGAGGTTTCATCTGAGCCAATGGTTTCATCTACTCCTGGGAACACTTTCCATATTGATTTGTCTGCTGAAAATTGCATCTGCTGTGTATGAACAGGGATTTCCTAGGTGCATTCAGCAATACGAGCCAAGCTATTTTATATTAAACATTTGAATGCCACCATTCCATCCAATTAGGGATCCCAAGGCAAGGAACAAGAAAACATCAAAACCTTTGAACACTAAAAAATCGTTACAATTATAAAATACTTCTATAAAAACATCAAAACATACAGCAAGACCTGGCAGGAATGCCAGTAACAAATTATTGGGGGTATGCCAAACAAAAAAGTCTTCACCCACTTGTAGAAGGCTCCCTCTAAATTTCCCTAGGGGTGGAGTTCCAAAATTTGTGTGCCATGACTGAGAAAGCCTCTTCTTGGATTGCTCACTGAAGTTGGGCCTCTGAAGTTAAATGAACAAGTCAGTTCATATCATTTCCATTGCCCATTTATTATCCTAGAAAATCCATCCCTAACATGACAACCTATGGATACTATAGTGTTCATCCATTGTTTTCTAAGCTGTCCTAAGCCTGTTTCCTGTTGCCTCAAAGCAAAATGCCACTCCTGGCTTTCTTGGACCTCATGCCAGCCATTTTGTGATTGGCCATGGCCTTTGTGGTAGCCATTTTGTGGTGATGCCTAAGCATTTTCAAAATTGTCCATATACTCAGCAGTATTGTGGATCCATACCCTAGAGTGTGCCCGATGCTCTCCAGCAAAAGATCAGTAATGATGAGTATCAAATCTAAGGCTAAAGCTGGTGTTTACTGGCACAGTCTCTAGAATGCACATAGGCAATAGTAATTAATCAAATGTTGCATTCAGGTCAGAGACTGATGCTTTTACCGTACTTGGGAGTTCTGGGATACACAGAGGCAATTACAGGGAATCAAAGCTAGAAACAAAGCAAGGTCAGTAAATCAGTCCACAAAGTTCTGGGAGCCAGGAGTTCTGTACAAAAGACAAGGAGGCAGGGAGGGCCAAGGTTCAGGGTCCAAAGATAGCAGACACAACAGGAATCCAAGTAATAGTTTCTCATGGAGCTCAGGAAATGACAACTTGATTTCTGTCCCTATGTCTCCTGCCAGAATGAGCAGCCCTCATCCCCTGATGTTTCTTTTGCTGGTTCTGATTTTAAACTCAGCTGCTCAGATGGGCGTTCCACAGGTGCAGATCCTGCTTCTTCCATCTCCTCAACCTCAGAGGAAGAGACAGATGGCTGACTCATGACAAGGGGCATCACTCAAGGAAGTTTGTCTGCCATCACTAATCTCTGCTCTGAGAAACTCCAGAATTCCTACTGCCATGTTTGATAACCACTGACCTGAATTATTTTGGAACCTATGTCACATTCCAGTATCCTACAGTGCAACTGATGCCATCTCAGAATCATAGTCAAAGTAAAAGAAGGTACTTTTCAATGAAATCTTTTGCCAGCCATGAAACCACAAAAGAGGTGATCAAGTGGGGGGTTGGGGAGCAGTTCGCTAACCAACAGGACATGCCAAAAATGTTCATTTGTTCATTAATACAGCCTTGGAAATCTTTACAACTTATCCAGGAAGGCAGGCAAAATGGAGTACAAATGGCTTATTTCATTCAGGCAAAAGTATCTGGAACTCTCGTACATGAATCTGCATAGCATTATTATGCAGATTATATAACCCTATGCAGCATAATGTACATGACCCTGAAATCAAATGTAAAATGTGCTTTAGTTCAAAAATGCTAATGGCAAAGTCATGGGTCAAATGTAATTGCAAGAGTTAGCAAATGGCTTGGTTTCTAATCCAGCAGTTTTTTTTTTTTGCAGTTAATTAAGATATTGTGCATTAAAATTATATGGGAAAATGGGGTTTTTTTTTAAAGCGAGATTAGCCAATTAATTAAGCTAAGCCTACAGATGCAGAATAACTTCCTCCAGTGTGTAATGTAGCCAGAGGGAGGAGGGGAGGGGAGAAAAAGAGGCGCTCTGTACAAATAATTAAATAGAAGCCTTTTTCTGAGTGGTATATAATATTTTATATAATAAAAACCATCTTAATTGCATTTAAGTCTTGGCTGTGCTGCCATCCATACATCAACGTGATGACCCCTGTAAATGCCTAAATGCCTCATACAGAATAAAGAACCATGTATTATTTTAGAGTGCACATATAATTTTTATGGAGTAATCACTATGTTTACATTTATAGATAGTCTTCCACATTGCTTCTGTGCAGCAAAGACTTCAGTTAAATGGGTCTCATGGTGTGGCAGTATTACAGAATTATAGCTTCTACTCCAAAAATGCCATTTCCTCATCTACATGATACAGTAGACTCTTAAAAAAACAAACATGGAAAACATTGCAGACTTTATAAACCAAGAATGGCAGGATCTCAGAACCCAGACAGTAGGAATTAAGCAGCCCAACTATGGTTCGGTGTAGCCAAGAGCGACTAAGAGCTTGGATTATTATTACTTGGGTGGTCTAGAGTCAGTAAGCTAAGGCTCAGTTTACATGGTTTAAGGTCTCTTCAAATACTGTAGACTATTGAAATTCTTATCATTATGAGGGTAAATGTTTGCATCACAGTGCCCCATGATGGAGATATAGAGTTATGCCTGTACTGCAGGCAACAGTGCGTTTATGTAGAGTACAACTGATTTACCGGTTTAAGAGGGATTAGACAGATTCATGGAAGATAGGTCTATCCATTGCTAATAGCCATAGTCACTAAAGGAAACCTTCAGATTTAGAGGCAGTAAACCTCTGAATGCCAGTGCCAGGAGGTAACACCAGGGAAGGTGCCCTGTTGTCGGACCTCTAGATGAAGTGTTTGGCCACTGTGTGAGAAAGGATGCTGAACCAGATGGGCCACTGATCTAATTCAGCAGGGGTCTCATGTTTTTACTTTTACTTAGCAAATTGGGAATAAGTCAATAATTACAACTATGAAATGCTTGTAGGGATTAATCAACAGCCTATCCTGTTGGATTCTCTCAGACAGCTATGTAAATATTCCTAGGTATATTAACCAATTGGCTTATGGAGTTTCAGCCACGTGTGTTCCTTCTTGCTTACTTTTTGTATGCTTCATCTCTGTTGATCAATACTTTATTAACTGAAAAACTTCAAGCAAATGCTTTTGATTGGCTATGTTCCCTATAAGTATGATGCGGTTGTCTTTTTTTTTTTATCAATCTTTACAAAATAGATGGGGGAGTTGTAATAAAGAGAACCGCTTTGATCATCAATTTCAGATCCTTGTTAAATCTCTGGGGGAGGGAAGATAAACTTGTCTTAAAAGAAGTCATGAGGTTGGTTGTGAATTTTTGTAAACACTGTCAGATTATTAAAAATGGAAAGGTAGTTGGCGGACCAAAGAGTGGAGGAGGAAAACTTACAATGTTTTTGTTTTCAATTAAAGTTATCAAAAAGTTACTTTGTAACAGCAGACATCTTCAGCATGCAGACATTACAAGATTTTACAAACATGAAATGTATATAATTTAGAGCTGTATACATGCTTTGAAACTTCAGAATGTGCAGGAGGCCCGAGTCATTTTATAATAAGGAGAAGGTCTTTATATGCAAAGAAATGTCAACCGAGTTTCTTCCTCTGTTAAATCTAGTGGGGCAGGCCTTGCAGACACATTGGAGACCCCTTGTCCATAACAATCAATGGATCAAATTGGGCATATTTTGCCTTTTGTTCTTTAGCAGAGTTGCCAGACCTGGCCTAGCCATCATAAGGAGACCAGGGATGTCATGCCTCTAGAGAGGTTGCCTCGATGGTTGCCTCTAGAGAGGCATGACATCACTTCTGGGCTTTTTGAGGAAGTGATGTCACACCACAAGCCATTTTTTAAAAAACTTTTATCCGAGCTATGGCAAAAAAGGAGAGGCAGGGCATCTTCCGTTCCCATCTGGGAATGGCTGCCCTATGTCCCTCCAGCATAAATCAAATTGTGCTGTTCTGAGCAGAACTTAAAGACCAATGTAATAATCTATGGATTGTGCAACCAAGATAAGGGTTTGTACGAAAAACAAAATATCATATCTGAGCTAATTCTGAAAACAAACGGTCAGTTCCTTTCTGTGTACGACAACTCCAAATGAATATTAAACCATCCCTCTTGCCTTCTGTAAGTGCATCTGTATTGCAAGAAATGGGGACAAGTACGCACTGAGATTTGTGTCACAATAATCTTCCTGAAGGTTAGGAGTTGTTCTCTAGTGATAAAAATGAATATATTAGCATCTCTGCAAGGGGGAAAATAAGTTCCCTTTTCCACGTAAACCTGCTGAGAACCCAGCAGCTGAGAGGACCTGCTGCTGTGGTCCTAGCCTAACAGTGCGGCTGTTTCCCTCCACGGGCTCGCTCTGTGTTTTGAGATCCTGGTAGGCAACTGGAACTGAAACATGTGGATAATGGGTGGCTTCGATTCAATCACGCTGGGCTGGGGAATGAACATCAACATTTCAGTCTATCGTATCTTTCCTCCAAACACAAAAAGGTGGCTGAAACACAAAAAGGCGGCTGCTCGTTGACGCCTGCAGAGGGCTGGCTGGAGGTGGACACAACCACCCCAGCAGCCTGTGGGCCAGGCGTGCTCCCGGCATGCAGCACGCACAGCATCAGGGCAAGCCAGGACCCGCAACATCGATGTAAGGTGCCACATGTGCGGGTCCCAGGCCTCTTGCCCAGGACGCTGTGGAGAGCAGCTTCCCTCCCATGCGCCCTATGTTAATGTGAATACAGCCTTGTTCTGTACCTTGAGGGGTTGTTTCATGTTCAATAATAATAATAAGAGTTGGTTTTTATATGCCACTTTTCTCTACCCAAAGGAAGCTCAAAGCAGCTTATAGTCACCTTCCCTTTCCTCTCCCCACAGCAGACACCCTGTGGGGTGGGCTGAGAGAGCCCTGATATCACTGCTCGGTCAGAACAGTTTTATCAGTGCTGTGGCGAGCCCAAGGTCACCCAGCTGGCTGCATGTGGGGGAGTGCAGAATTGAACCTGGCATGCCACATTAGAAGTCTGCACTCCTAACCACTACACCAAACTGGCTCTCGTCACAGCTGCGGGTTTGCATGGGATGGAGCCTGTTGGCATGGAGTCCCATGGGCGATCGGACTCCCTGAGGTTCGAGCCTTGCTATGAGGTGGCATGTAAATGAGTGTGGCCAGGGAATTGTTTACCAGGTGGCCTGGGGACAGCCAAATGAGATGGGCATCCGTTGGCTCCCCCGCATAGGTCGCTTCCAGTAGATTTCAGAAGGCAAGGGGATCTGTTGTCCTGGCTGGGAATGGTACAGATCCCCAGAGCACCTCTGGACTCTGTGGGCTTTTGGTACAGTCCGCTGACTGCTAGTTCAGGCTCCCTCTCCCATGCTGCGCCAACCCTCCTGTGGGGAGGTAATAAAGCTATGGCCATATTTATAACCAACATCTTATTCCAACCTAAATGCCCTCCTGCAAGTCAATGAAATAAAGTCACATTTCAGTGCAGCAAGGAATCAACCATACTTGCTGAACACAATGATGTTGAGAAGATGCACCAAGGTACAGAGACCTTGCATGCAGTGGGCAGGTAGGAGATGGAATCCCACTCCCAATTATTCAAATTTTACTCTGAATGGAATATTGGATGCCACTGGGCGTATCTGGGCATCTCAGCACCATAAGAATATAGTTCCCAGGAGCCAAAAGGCATAATTAGTCTAGACTGTTCAGTTACAGTGACCCCACTATATGGTGCTTGCTGATGTGTTTCCCCTGTTCTTTTCCCAAAGCAACTTGTCACGAGAACAGTGAGCCTGCTCGGTCTTTCCTCTACCTCCTGGAAGCAGGATGCCCTTCAGCAGAACCTTCAAGGCATCATTTTTGTGCCTATGGTTCCCAACTCCCTCTTGGGAAATTTGTGGAGATCTGGAGAAGGCAGAGTTTGCAGAGGGGAGGAGCTCAGCAGAGATGTGATTCCCTAAAGGCCACATCTCAAAGAGGCCATTCCCTCTTGACAGAAGTGATCACTGTCGTCTGGAGATCAATTTTAATTCCAGGAGATCTCCAGGCCCCACCTTGGGAGTGGCAGCCGCACTCATCACAGAATAAACTGAATATTGCAAACCAATTATCCCCAAATTTGATGTTTGTGGGATTAATCATCTCAGGAAAGAGGCTGAGTGAATAAGTCCTTTTCACTCACATGGAAAGTATACAGAGGCCAGCTAGAAGTGGGTTTGCCAGATGAGCCCCTGTATGAGGGTTCCATGACGTCCATGCCACAGTTCCATGTCACCAAGGCCCTTCTTACCTAAGGTCCTCATGAAGCTGAAGTTGCTTACTATCATACACGAAGTTGTGCTTGTTTACAGCTGAGGTTGCTTGCACCGATCACAACTGATCGTTAGACTGCAGCTGCGGGAACATAGACCGTACATAGCTACCGCCTACCTCCTTCCCAGGACTTTATCCTTTAGCCCAAATTGCTGGCTTTGAATGCAGACAGAATTCATTTTGCTGCACTGATCACATTTCCCCAGCACCTTCTAAGAAAAGAAATAGGGGAGGAGTTATGGCTCCCTTCCTGAGTACCTGTTTTGCATGAGGAAGATCCTGGCTTCAGCTCCTGGCATCTCCAGATAAAAGGTTTCAGACAGCTGGTGCTGAAAAAAAAATTCTCTACTTAAGAGCTTGGAAAGCCACTATCAATCAGGGCTAGATGGCTCAAAGGTCTAGAGTCAGTATAAAGCAGGCTTATCACAGACTACTTGAGTGTACGCTATGATAAGCTTCTCTTCCTCTGAGCATGCCTCACTTTGCCGTTTTGCATATCCCTTGCCATACATTCTCTGTGAAGAGACGCTAAGAGCTCTGACAGTGCTGGTCTCGATTCTACTGCCTTGCAAGGAATGAACAGAACCTTCTGGTCCTTCTTAATGTATTCATTGTTACAATTTCACTTTTCAGTTTTTCATTAGTGCAAACAACTATTTGAAATCCGTGGTAATTACAAATGTACCCTGGCACTCTCTAGGCTTTCCAGGTCTTCTCAGTCACTGGTGGGAGTGAGAGGTAGGGTTGACAGCTCCAGGTTGGGAAACTCTTGGGGTGGAGTCTGGTGGGTTCAGGGACCTTAGTCGGGTACAATGCTACGGAGTCTAACCTTCAGGGCATTCACCTTCTCCGGGTACACTGATCTCTGCAATCCGGGGATGAGCTGTTATTCCAGATCTCCAGGCCCCACTCAGAGGCCACCACCCAAAGGCTGCCCAGAGGTCCCTAGTAAAGGGCCACCATTCTCAACCCTGGAATCTGTTTCAATGCTGCAGGATACCTCTGGTTGCTGTGGGGGAGGACAATATTCCAAGGAGCCACCCTAGGGCCCAGGGACCTGAGCAAGTCAGTTGATTTGGTTGGGTGAAGGTCTGCTTGGAGTGCAGGAGTCCAGAAGGAATCTTTGACTGTGGCCCATAGTGGGTCACAACAGTTTGGTAGGATAAATGGCAAACATAAAAAAGTGCATCTGAGCACATGCAGAAAATGTCACACTTTTTGAAACTGCTTTTAGCAGGGCTACTCTTTCCCATGCTGAAAGGTTACTGCAGCTAGATCTTCCCAAGATTAGAACAGCCCTTCCGAAAAATTGGAGCAATGGTAGTTTAGGCAAGAACGATGGTGTGGATTCTTCCAGAGCAATCTCAGCTTTCCAGTGTTGTTGCTGTTTTTAGACAGCATGGCGAGGAGTATCTCTGCCACAGCTTATGTATTATTACGTTTCCACTATCCACTCTGCATACCAGGAATTATAGGAAAAGTTTTCTCGCCCAGGGGCTATGGGGAGCTAATGTGGAGCTTTGACCTCTCTTTGGAAGAAATTAAGCACTGTCTACTCTATACTGTTTCACAGAGTTCCGAATCCAAGTCCATCATGGTCAGCAGTAATGTAGTAATCTCATCTTGTTTTTCAATTTACGGCAGCAATAATACACATTAAGTGCATTCCTAGCAACCCTGGACAGTTAAGTAGAAAAAGCAGTTGTTCCCTGGAGGTTAATATATGCATTCCTCCAATTGGAATGCATTGGGTTGACCGTCTAGATTATTTAACTTAATATACATTATAAATTATTTAATTTCAAAAGCCTTGCGCATGTTGAATATGATTGAAACAATTATTCCTGTGCACAATTGTCCCAATAACATTACACAGTCTTATGAAATCCCAAGGCAGTAGTTTTACCTCTGCTATCTGCTGCTGTTCATAAACTTCTCACACTATGTGTTTTTTGAGGTTATAGCATTACTAAAACTATCTGCTTGAAACGCATCCTCGGGTTCAATAGGAGACTATGTCTTATTCTATATTTAATGAGAAGAAAATCCCAATTACAAAGGAATGCAGCAGGCTATAAAATACAGTAATGCAAAAACCGGAAAGGCTTCAAAGCTTGTTTGTTCGTCGAAACTTGAAGACATAAGAAGAGCCCTGCTGGATCCGACTGGGAGCCATTTCAACCAACATCCTGTTTCTAGGAGTGGGCAGCCCAACGTTTTCAGGCAGCCCACAAGGAGACAGGCTGTTAGACCCTCTGCAACTTTAATTGTGAATCTAAAGATGGCATTCAGATATTTTGACTAAGAGCTGCTGGCAGAACTATCCTCCCTGAAATTGCCTCGACACACAACCTGATGTGATATTCTTCTTGCTGATTCTAAAACAAGAGCCTCCAAAGAAGGAAAAAAGGGTTGACAATCTACGCCTTCTTCAAACTTAGGCCTCTTCTGCATGATGGAAAAGCTGATGAAAACTCACTAAATACATCGCTGTTTTTCTGATCTCTGCACAAGAGAGTGAATTTACTCCGCAAAACTGATTTTGCTCTGCATGGTGAACTGCCTCTTCGGTTCTTTAAGTGTCTATTAAGCGTTGTTTCTGAAAGAGGCTTTTCACCGATTCATTTCTCTCAGGTGCCCTATTTGTCATGCAGAGAAGCTCCTTAGTTATGCAGATTAGTGACTGCATTAGAGAACAAAGCAGAGTTGGCAAAACTACAGGGAGCAGGGCTATGAATTGTTCCATGCAGAGAGCATTGCAACGTAGTTTTTCAACAGACTATATTCAATGCAGAACAACAACTGTAGTATAATAAAGTGTTCTAAACTGTTTTATTTGGCTCCATGCGAAATACCTCTTACTCTAACAGGAGCAAAAAGAAGTCCATCAGGCTCTTCCACCTCTTATAAACAGCTTTCCAGTTCATATTTATTTCCTATCCACTCGCCACCTTCCTGCCTGTGTAAGCAGACCTCTGGTCTTAAATGTTGAAGGTTCCTGATGAAGGAGTGCTTTGGGGCCTGGGGCCTGCAGACACATTATTCTCTAAAGCTAGATGACTTGCTAGGAGACATGACAATACACCATCATAGCTAGACTGCTGTTTCCTCCACAGTTTACCAGAGCTGGTCTCCAGTTCACCACCCCCTGATATGGATACCATTTCTATGTCCTGTAGCCTTAGTGTTAGATGGTAGCCTCCGCAATGAATGTCTCCCCTTTTGAAAACTTGTAAGCCAATGGCCATCACATCTTCTGCTGATATTACCTGGCCAAAGTAGCTACCCAAACTCCACATGATCCTATTATGACATCTCTGTCAGTGGTCTTAGCTCCTAGAACTCTATGGGCAGCAAGCCATTATGAAGCATAGTGACTCCACTTCAGCATGTCATCTTATTTGCCACCACATCTGGCTGGGATGGCTACTTCTCCTCCAGCAGCACTTCCCATCTCATCTCAGCCCCTAGACCAGCCCTGAGTGAGGGAGGGATGTGTTTCTGAAAGCAATGCAGGGGAGTCTGTGGGCATGGGCATGGGCATGCTTTCCTTTTGAGAGGGGAAAGCTTTCTCCTTCTGCCTAACAGTTGGCTGACAGGGAGGCCACAGAAAAGCCTTTCTCACTTAAAATACTGCTGTGGCCAGCCTCGCTGCTGGAGGGAAGATACAGACAAGCCATGTGGGGCCTCAGAAAGGTATAATGCCTTCACAACCACCCAGCCAGCCACAACCAGCCAGCAAGCCTTGGCCTATTTCAGGTCAAGAAAACATTGCAGAGAGGAGGTAAGGTTTCCAGATAGATGTAGGTTCAATGTTCTGGAATTCTACACTTCCTAGGTGTGCTTGAATTGGATCAGGACTGTTGTGCACAGATAGGCCTCCTCTTAGGGTTGCCAGTTTCCAAGTGAGGCACAAAACCCACACCAAACAATGAGTTAGTGCCTGTTTTATTACAGTACACAATGGGCTTTATTCCTAGTATATATGTAGAGAGAAAATGTTATGCAGCAATGGGTTAAGCTTTGCTGTAGACCTCCATCCTTTAGTGACTCTTTCTCCCAAACATCTTTTCCACTTTTCTGACCATCTCATCTTCTCTTTGGTGGTGGAAAGTGCCATGTCACAGCTGATTTATGGTGACCCTTTAGGGCTTGCAAGACAAGAGACATTTGAAGGTGGTTTGCCATTGCCTGCTTCCATGTCATGACCCGGGCTCCCATCCAAATACTAGCTAGAACCAACCCATTTCTGGGAAATGATGAGATTGGGCTAGCCTAGGCTATCCAGGTCAGCCCTTCCTCTCCACACCACCTAAATGGCTGCAGTATTCCCTTAGCTGTGATTCTGCTGACATACCTTCCATTGTTCACTTTCCTCTGAGCACATGGATCAAACTCATTGTTTCCTCTAATTTTGTTCTCCATGTATACAGGATGAGCAGCTGTCAGAACAGAAGCTTCATTCCTATGGGAGCACCAGCCACACGCCGAGGGGAGAAAACTGTTCACAAAGCGAAGTCAAGGATATGTTTACTGACAGAAAGCAAGTCGCACTGATAGATGTCATGTGTAATAAAGAGTAGCAGCAGCAAAGACACTGAAAGGAAGTGGAGATGATTGGGATGCTGGCTTTGGGAAGATAAATGGGAACCATGCAGACTTTAAAGTCTCTGGCCATAAACTGAGTAGAAGGCAAGGCTGTAATTCCACTGTAACGTCTGTTTGTTCCTAATGTACCTCTACTTTGTCCTGAATTTTTTTTTGCTTTCTGAACTTCTTAGTACTCACTGGTGGGGGGGGGAGGGGAGAGGGTTATCTAACACTTTCCCTTAAACTCTTGAACAAATGCTTGAACAACTGCTAGTTCAAGTCATGTCCTGTTAATGAGCCGGGAACTGGAAGCCAATTTTTTAATGGACTGTTCCGTTTGTTTATGCTGATGGCCTTTCAGCATGTTGCATTGCCGTACTCTTTCCTAACAGGACTGTTCAGCTCAGTCAGATTGTGCTGTACCAATGCTCCACTCGGCAGGCAGTTTAAATAGACAAATCAGCCAGAAATCATCTAAAGCAGTGGTTCTCAACCTTCCTTATGCTGCAACCCTTTAATGTTGTGGTGACCCCCAAGCATAAAATGATGCAAGTGTTCTCTCACCCCAATTAAACTAAAACTGACCAATGGTGTGAAGATCCATTGTTCATGATTGCATATAAATTGTTTGTTTTTTTCCCCACCCACTGCTGTACATTTATGCTTCCAGAACAGGCAGAGATTTAAATGAAGAAGACAATTTGTTAGATTGAAACAATGAAAGTCCAAGGATGACAGATAAAGCTTGTTCATTTTCTGAAGCATTTCATATATTCCAGTTATATTATCAAAGCAGATCCTTCTCCCTCAAGAAAGAACGATCTTTCTTCTTTCCTCCCATGTAATCTGTAATCTGTAAACCGCTCCTGTGGAGCGGAAAAAATAAAACAGTAAGGGCATTGTGGGTGGAGAAAGGGTGGGGCAAGTCCATGATAAAAACTCGGAGGGGCCAATTGGGAGCTGCAATGTTGCCAACACAACTAAGGAAAAATGTGTCTGCTCCCCGACCATGAAGATCATGGACTGAATTGCAAGGAGATGTGGGGGGCAAAAAGGATGCAGCCCACCCCCCAAAACCTTCCCTACACAGCCTGGCCCAGACTTTTGGAGATGTGGACTGGGTGGGAAGGAGACAGACACCCCCACACATACAGCCTGGCCTGCCCTTTGGGAGATGGAGATGGATGGGGAAAAGGCAGCCCATCCCCTATGGTCTTCCCAGGGCAGCCTGACATTTGGGAGAAGTAGGGGTGGGAGGGAAAGAGGCAGTGCCCCATGGTCTTGCTCACCTATCCCGGCCTTTGGGAGATGTGGAGGAAAGGGCAGAAAGGAGGCAGCACCCGTGCAGCCTTCCCTGGCTGGCCCAGCCTTTGGGAAATAGGGGGGGGGTGTGGAAGGCAGAAGCCCCTCCCCCGCAAAGCCTTTCTGGCCCAGCCTTTGGAAGATGTGGGGTTGGATGGGAAGGTGGGGACAGTGGTGACCTATATAGACACTGTCTATATAGCCAGTTTGGTGTAGTGGTTAGGAATGCGGACTTCTAATCTGGCATGCCAGGTTCGATTCTGCGCTCCCCCACGTGCAGCCAGCTGGGTGACCTTGGGCTTGCCACAGCACTGATAAAACTGTTCTGACCAGGCAGTGATATCAGGGCTCTCTCAGCCTCACCCACACCACAGGGTGTCTTCTTCTTCTTCTGTTGTGTGGGAGTAGGGGTAGGAGGGGCAGTGCCTCAAGAGAACTTATGTCTTCCTTCCCGCTCTTTCTCTATCTTGTTCTCTCTCTTTCATCCTGTCTTTCTCTTTCATCTTCCTGAAGGTTTTCAGGCCCCACATGGAATTTGGCAACCCAGCTTGGCTGTTAGGAATCAAAAACCAGCTCTTGAGATTAGAGTCTACTACTTTTTAACCACTTCACCACACTGGATCTCAAGCCGGGAAGAAGGCCAGAACCTGGGAGGTGACAGTGCAGGTGTATGTGCTATCACCCATTGTATGGCTGGGCGCAACAGGCTTTGCCCCTGGTATACATATATTTGTCTGTGACACTGATTTTCTACCTTATACTAATACTAGAAGGAAGAGGGCCCTTCTGCATTCGTTTTGGGCCCTGTCTTCTAAGAAGGATTTCAGGAGAGAAGGAAACAGTGCAAGTATGTCAAGTCAAGTGTTTCTTACAGTAACAGGGAACCAGATCATTAACATTTTAGAAATTAACAAGATTCCAACTAGATTTTTTTGTGCAAAAACAGCAGCTATAAATAACATAATCATTTATTCATACAGAAAGAACACTTTGCAAGTTAATTAAAACTCTCCAAAGAGAGGGAAAAAGAATGTGAGGTTGTGATAAAAGGGAAATTCAACCAGGGAAAATCCAAGAACGACATCTCAAGCTGCGGATGAAAAAGAATTTCATCTGTCACTATCAAACCATATTAATAACATCCTGTCCCTCCCAACCCCCCCCCTTTCTTGCACACACACAAAAAGTTAATTTCACTCTGAAATGAAATTTTGCTGAGACTGGGATTCCTTTGAAATATATCCGGGGTTTTCTCTTCAATTATTAGCTTTCCTCTTGAATTATACGTACATAAAGCCTGATCCAGGATCCTGTTAAGGCAAAGAACATTCTTCCTTCACTAGAATAGGATTCCTATCCAGGCTGAGGGATGGTGGGAACTTAGTCAAGTGAGCTGTCTGGGACTGGATAAGCTTATGGTGCTTAGAGCTTTCCTCTGAAGCAGAAGGAAATAAGGGGATCTGTTTGCAGCCTTTGGCTGGCAAAATCAGCGGCCAAAAATAATGCAGTTGAGTTTCCTATATTGGGGGAAATTGTAGAGGTCGGCACACCCAAAGTGCAATGGATGACCCTTACCCTGGGAGACCTGCCTCAAGGTCTAAATTTGCATATACCTGCCATAACCTAGCACCCTATCAGCCATTTTTAAAGCACTGAGCATCACTGCTGCTTAGCAAAGACATAAAAGTGTAAGTGCAACAGAAGTCATTCCTTTGCATGGTGGCGGATCCTAATTCTGCCACCACTCTGTCTCCCAAGTGCTCAAGAGCATAAGAAGAAGAAGAAGAGTTGGTTCTTATATGCTGCTTTTCCCTACCCGAAGGAGGCTCAAAGCGGCTTACAGTCGCCTTCCCATTCCTCTCCCCACAACAGACACCCTGTGGGGTGGGTGAGGCTGAGAGAGCCCTGATATCACTGCCTGGTCAGAACAATTTTATCAGCATCGTGGCGAGCCCAAGGTCACCCAGCTGGCTGCATGTGGGGGACTGCAGAATCGAACCTGGGATGCCAGATTAGAAGTCTGCACTCCTAACCACTACACTAAACTGGTTTTTGCTAAGCCTTGACTTAGAAGAGAATTAGGGTTGGATGCATTGAAAATGCTTGTTTGTTATATGTAGAAATGTGCCGGTGCCTTGATGGTGGCGTGTTCACATGTGCACAGCTTGGGATAGAATATTCAAGACCATGGTTGAGTAGAGGGATAGGACTGTCTGGTATACTATGTTTGCAAGACCCCATATTTATCTCATCATTATGCTCCACAACTCATTGACCATATTGGTGGGTCTGTGGCACAGTGGTAGTGCACCTGCTTTGCATGCAGAAGGTCCCAAGTTCAATCACTGGCATCTCCAGTTTAAAAAGGGTTCTAGTAGGAAGTGATGTGAAAGAAGAACTGCTGCTAGCCAGAGTAGGCAATGCTGATCTTAGACCAAGATTCATGACAAGGCAGTTTCACAAGTTTCATAGCCATGAATGAGTTGACTGGGGCAGGGATAATCAACCTGTGGTCCTCCAGATGTCCATGGACTACAATTCCCATGAGCCTCTGCCAGCGTTTTCTGGCAGGGGTTCATGGGAATTGTAGTCCATGGACATCTGGAGGACCACAGGTTGACTACCCCTTGACTGGGAGATGTACCTCATTTTCCTCAGCACCAAATACAGCGCTTTGTCAATATGTTGCCCACTGAAGAAAGCTTTGTATATCCATCGGGTCAACGATGGATGGATTCTACCGTTACTTCCCACAATTAATCAGGCAAATTCATAGCCACTTTCTTTCCAGGCACTTTCTGCAGTGTAACCACTGCACATTAGTGACATTATGAATCTGGCACATAGGAGGAATTGGGGATCAAGATGGCGGACTGTCTTTGATCAGTTGGTTTAAGCTTTATTACTATTTCTTATTAATTGACTGCTCTTTCATGAACAGCCCAGACTAGATTGACCTCATCAGATCTTGAAGCTAAGCAAGGTTAGTCCTCGCTAGTATTTAGATGGGAGACCTCGGGATCTCCTAAGAACACAACTAACCTCCAGATGGTTGAGATCAGTTCCCTTAGAGAAAATTGATGCTATACTGGATTCCTGTTCATCATGCATTATAGAGAATTTCTCCTTTGGCTTCCAAGGATTGGACAATAAGCAGGACTTGGGATTTTTGATTATACTTTGTGGTGTTGTATATTTGTGAATGCACAAACTGTGTTTTTTTTTTTTTTTTTTGCTGTCATCTTCTTTGTGTGCTCCTGTTGATTGAAGACCTCTAGGGAAGCCAGACTCGAGGTGGTATCTGGGGATCTCCTGAGATTGCAGCTAATCTCCAGACTATGGAGATCAGTTCCCTTGGAGAAAATGGATGCTTTGGAGGGGGACTCTCTGGCATTATGCCCTGTGGAGGGTAGAATCTATGGTTTGATACCTCAGCTGAGGTTCCTGTCCTCCCCAGGTGCCACCTCCAAATTTCCAGGAGTTCCTCACCCTGGATCTGACTTTCAACTCTAGAGGCCTCCAAGGAAGTCCAGGGTTGATGTAAAGGCAGGCAATGGCAAACCACCACTGAATGTCTCTTGCCCTGAAAACCCTACAGGATCACCATAAGTCAACTGCCTTGACAGCAGTTTCCACCACGCATAATTTGACTGTTTTGTGACTTTAATGTGTGGGTTGCTTGTTTGGTTTGTTTTGTAAGCTGTCTCCACTGAAATCATTGGGAAAGGTGCCATCAAACTACAAATGTTTAAGTAACTAAATTCATCAACAGCTGAGACCTTAAAAACAGGAACTGGTTTTCACAGGCAAGCTGGCAGCGCCCAGGGAAGAAAGCCCAATTTCTTCTAAGACAGCAGCCTAGCACAGCTTGTACGGACATGCCGAACCGAACAAACTCCTTCTTCAACATGACCAACCATCAACATTTTCTAGCTTCAAATCTTGATTTATCTATAGCACAATCAGCTTCCAAATAGTAACACATTAAAATTTGCATGACCTGGATCCCAAAGGAAATCTAGAGCCTCCAATGTGCAGTGGTCACAGTGTAAGTAGCCACTTGGGGGCACTGTTGCTCAGTTCAAACAGAGCTCCAGGAACATTTATCTTTCCTTTAAAAAGGCAGTTTTGAGATGACAGGTAATTTGGCACATTACTTCCTGAAATCTGCCAAATGATTTGGCAGATATTTCATATACATCTGAAAATAGGAGCACCTGCTGCTGGCCTACAGGGAGGAGGGAGGGATTCTATTAGTTGCTAATTACAGAGCCTGTAACGAAATTCAAGTGGAGAAGACATCAGTCAGCCATTCTTTGAGGGCAGTGCAGTCTCTTAAAGTGGAGTGAAATATGCAGACGCCTCTCTAATGCAGCTCCTTTCAGGAACTTCCAGGTTTTCAAACTTCTCGGGGCAACATATGTGTTTGTAGGTAAACAGAGCTTTGTTGATCCGCTGCTGGCAAACTAGTCATGTGACCGTTTGTGTGAGATTTAATGCAGCACAGCAGACAAGTCTGTGCCAAGCAGACGATGCCCAAAAGCAGCCTTTCCTGCATTTTAGAAAACTCCACACCAATTCCTATTTTGAATCAGACCTTCTAGAGATGTAAGAAGGCAACAGCGCAAGTATAGGGGGAGAGTATTCAACACCAAGGGCTATTAAGTCTACAATGGTCCTTCATAAAGGGTTTACCCACACTGTTGAAAAAATATGAAAATCCTTTACATCAGTGGTCCCCAACCTTTTTTCGGCTGGGGACCGGCAGGGCAACTGCCCCGCCCGCGCAGCGCGCATGCGCAGCCCGGCCACACATGCGCACATGCGTGGTGCGCGGCCGAAATCACGCATGCACAGCACTTTCGCGCATGCGCGAAAGTGCCGCACGTGTGCGATTTCGGCCGTGCAGCGCGCATGTGTGGCCGGGCCGCACATGCGCGATGCACGGGCCGGCCCTGATTCCCTCTCCCCCCCCCGCAGTAAGAAGCTTCCCGGGCCACAAGCTTGTGGCCTGGGAAGTTTTTTACTGTGGGGGGGGAGAGGGAACCGCGGCCCGGCGCCCTGGCCTTCGCGGCCCGGCACCGGGCCGCGGACCGCAGGTTGGGGACCACTGCTTTACATTGACTCAGATCGGTGGTCCATCTAACCCACTCTGTTCCCTTAGGCAGAGTTGGTCTTTACTGCAGCCCTGGCATCTCAGATCCTCTTCGTGGGAGATGCTGGGGGAGGGGGTTAAGAGAGTATTTTTTCCAATATGTTTGACTTTTAATTATTCAGGTCCCTGCAAAATGAACACCACTCAATGCTTCCAATGACAGTGACCCAACCAAAGATTACCCCCTGGAACTTCCTATTGCTTGGGGGAACGTAGAGAGAATGAAATACTATAAATACAACATGTTATCAGTAGGCTATGTACTATCTAAGTCATACCAGAGAGGTTCCCCATATATCTTTACAATGAAAAAGATAAGACTGGCCATTTGCCTCTGTGTGTGTGTCTGTGTATGCACATACATACATGAACACATTCTGGGAATTCAAAGGAACTAATAGATCTTGGCAAAAAACCATTATAATGATTGACATATAGTACTTTTAAATAAAGTCCCCCAAAGTCTTCTATGGCAGTGGTTCCCAACCTTTTTATCACTGGGGACCAGTCAACACTTGACAATTTTACTGAGGCCCGGGGGGGGGGGGGCTTGCCTTTTGCCGAGGGACGTTGTGGCTGCCTGAGCCCCTGCTCCACTTCCTTTCCCACCAGTGCCTCTGACTTCCCGCCACCCGCTGGGGGTGCTGCCAGCAGAAGCTGTGCAGTGCCACACAGTGCCACATCGAGGGAGAGCCCCAGCCATGGTGGCCACTGGAAAGCACCAAAGGTGAGCCAGAGTTGCAGGGCAGCCCCCAAGGCAGCAGCCATGGAGGAGGACGAGGAGGAGCCGCTGCCCGGTACCAACTGATCTACGGACCGGTCCCGGTCCCTGGACCTGGGGTTGGGCATGTTCTATGGCATGGAAGCAATGGTGGCTGTTGATGTGAGCAGACCCTTCAAAAATCCCTCCTTCTCCTTTAGGCAAGTAAAGAGAGCACATCAGACCAAGTGTAGGAAATATTGGCGCAAAGCAGGAGGAAACCCTTGAAAGGGGATGGCATTGCATGAAAGCTCATAAAAGTCCTGTTCAGGTTTGGATAATTAGTAGGAACAAAACTCCAAGGAGGCATTCAGAAAAGGATGTTGAATAGTAGCCCATTTTCTGTGGTAACCTGACAGTCCTTGGTGCATTATGCAACACAGAAAATTCACAAAAAGACTGCCAAAAATGATGTCTTATTTTTTAATTCTTAACATGGCACCACTTTCGGAGCATGAAACCCATCATGTTATTTTTGTTTCTTCAATGCAAATGCTGGCCACAGTTCTGTAAGCGTTTTATCAGTGACGCTTCTTAAACTAGCTTTACAGCAACTTTTCTTGTGTTATGGCACTGAAAACGTTATTTTTTTTCATGCATAAATGACAGCATGTTTTTTGCCTCCTCTTTTTGCTCGCAGTCCCTCGTCTACCAAGGGGAGCTCAAGTGTCTGCTGGTGATATTCTGCCTTTGTCAGCAATCACGTGAGTATGCAATTTGCCCTGGCAACCCAGCAAACTTTATTGCTATGTAAATTAGTAGATATACCCTGTGGTGTGCATTTCCTCCAAGCCTTCCGCGAACACTCCTGAGACTACAAAACTCTAACTCTGATCAGTGATCATCGGGGGGGGGGGGAATTGAGGCACCTGGTGCTGATTTCTACTTTCTCAGTGTCAGCAATCATGTGAATATGCAATTTGATTCAGTCTACCATTGCCTGTAATAGCCCGAGTAAAGCCTGGTTGTTCTGCGTGGCTTTTTCTTAGAAAGGAAGGGGCTTTGCCTTAACTCTGGGTGGCTCTCTGGTAGCCACTTTAGAGTGATTTCCCTCATAAATCAGTCCTTTGTAGCTTGATTTACTCTAACCGAGGCTCTCTGTCTTAAAGATACTGGCAGCAATTGAAATGCTAATTGCGGACAACCTTAGTTGGAATGTGAATTATGTTGCCTAACAATGGAATTCCCTCCTAAAACTCTCATCCCCTTCCCAGAGTTACCATGGGAACTTTTTAAGGTGCATAATTACTGGGGGGAAAGCCCAACGTAGTATCACAGCTCATGCATAAATGGGAATGTTTTAAAAACGTTTTAAAAACATTTTTAAAAGGACGATTTAAAATGGTTGGCAAACTGACTTCATAGGAAACTGATGCATGGATAATAGGCCCTTGTTTGGAATTTTTAAGGGAAAGCCTCATTGGCACATTTTCTTTTGCTTCAGAGTAACCACGGTTGTCACAAATCATTACTTAATTTTGGAAACACTTTGTAGTTGTTATTGACTGTTCTCCAACCAAACTTGCAAGAGTGGTTAGTCAAAAATAATGTCAATGTTGACGAAGCATGTAAGAGTCTCAGATATTTTCTGGGAACACCCAGATGGGCAGAAATGTCTTCAATATCACAAATAGATAAATGGTAGTGGTAAAATCCATTCTGCTCTTGAATAGTACCAGTGACACAAAACACCTCTAGATCTTCCTCTGAACAGTGTTTTTTTCTTGTGGCCCTGGTAGGAGATTGACTATATTCTCTTCAGTAAGCCTCCCCTTTAAGATCACTATATCCTCCTGCAGCCCATTAGATTCAGATCTGAGAAGTATAGGATGTGGTTTGCCTGAACAGACTTGATTTATTTAGCCATGTATTCCACCGTTTCTGCTCTGATCCTCAGCCAAAGACTGAATGAACCTGTCACTAAAACCTTAAAAGCAACCATTGTACCAGTGAACAATGTAGGTCATAACTGATAAAACCAGGATAAAGCATCAGGAAAACAAACATGCACATGTAAAGGTGCTGATATTGACATTTAGAGCCCTTTGGGACCACCACCTCCTATATGAACCTACCTGTCCACTCTGGTCTTCTTCTGAGGCCCTGTTTTGGGTGCCTCTGCCAAGTGAGAGGCAACCCAAGAGAGAGCCTTTCTCTCTCAACCTCAACAGAAATAAGAAATTTTAACCACTGCCACCATCAGATTCTTGAAGAAATGTGTCAGATGTGTCCTTGTGGGAACTAAATTGCCTTTGTTGTACAAGTAGCAAACACCATATATTCCAGTGATGAACACCATACATTTCCTGGCCACATTATTTGTCCCTTAATTTTTATGGACCAAATTGGGCACTGAATATGGGGAAGAATGGCCAGACTAACAGTGTAACCTTCAAAGCCGATTTAAGTCAGTGGGTTTAGAAGAGTGCAGCTCTGCTTGCAATTGTACCGCAACACTCAGTTTTATAAAAGGACAGGAGACCCTTGTAATTAAAGTAATCGATTACCAAAAGAGAAAACATATAGTAAGCAGAAATGTCTAGCAACTACTGAGCAAGGGATACAATGAGAGAGAACTGTGATCCTCCTTCCTTATATCTAAAACATCTCTCTCTGTGATGCTCTTAACAGAAAAAGGAGGGATGAGCTTAAAGTTTAATGCCTCCATGCAGAATCGGTCTTGAACAGTCAAATCTAACACTCCCCCTCCCAATCAGCTCCTTGTTTGTGACAAGGGAACAAGACATAAGCCAAACTGTGCTGGAGCATTACTTGTTTCTGACCTTTGGCAGAGTGCAGTTTAAACATTACATTTATCACAGTATTAATTTTACACAAGTTACCTGTGGACCAAAATGTTATTTCACCATGATGGCACCCAAAGCACAACCTTTGAAAATGAAATTTATTCTTGGACAGATTAATGTGGGATAATAAAGTGTAAGAACGTCATAATCCTACATATTGGGCATTAGGTATAATTGGGTTCTTTCCAGGCATCTAATACAAAATCATTTTAAAGATAGGATTTTGTGGTGTGTGTATTATGCTTGTATAGCTCCCCTCTCAGTTCAGCCTCCTTTTCATTGTTTGTGGACTAGGTTGCAACCGAATTGCTACTATCGTTTAAAAAAAAAATGTATATGTTTCTTGTCTCCTTGAAATATATCAGGCTTCTGAATTTCTGAGTGTTTCCAGTGAAGTGGAATGCTGGGATTTTATGTTAATGGAACATCCAGCCATCTATCAATAAGTAGTTGTTTATTGTCTGTTGGGGAAAGAATAATTTAATGAAAATCATATCTGCATGATTAGAGAAGCCAGACGGAATGCCAGATTATGATCTTGAGACAGTCACAAGCACTAGGTCATCTGTTTTATTTGTTTATTTCTTCAGCTTTGTCTCAGAGGCACCCAGTACACGGAAATATAGATATTTATATATATTTACATGTGTGTGTCTACTATTTTTAAGACTGTTCCACCTTCAGAGGCTTTACTTTGAACACAAAACAGCTACAGATGAAGGCCTGGCAAAGTTTCAAAACTATTTTCACTCCCGTTCTTATGATAAAGAATGAGAAGTGGCACTGAATAAATCCATTCTTGAGAACACCTTAAAATTATAATGAGGACAAAGTGGAACAAAATGTATTCATTCTCACGGCTGCTCTCCTGATTTCACCAGAATAGCAAATGGCAAAAATATATTAATTCTTATAATAAAAATGTAATGAGGACAGAAGATGGTGCAAAATGAATTAATTGTAGAGGCAGAGTGACCAAATGAAGACTATATAAAAGTAGAAAAGGGAACAATGGGAAGAGAGCTTCACATTCTTCAACTCACCGAACAAGGAACTGACATCATTCTTTGCTGGCAAATACAGAGCGTGGCGGCAGCCTCATTCCACTGTTCCGTCTCAGGTATACAGAATGTGCAGAGAGAGAGAGTGGGAGGATGTTTGCTAACCCCCATCAAGTCTACAAAATCGGCAGAAGGTGTACAGACAGCAACAAGGATACAAGTTAACACATGCTGCACTGTGATGACCTTTTTTGGCTCACAAAGTCCCTCCCAGCCTTCATTACCTCAGTCACAGTTCATCACTCGTCTTGATGCTTTTTAAAAAATAAGAGAACCATGACCATTTCCTATTCCATGCCCCCCCCCCTTCTCTCTCTCTCTCTCTCTCTCTCTCAATCACAGAGACACCACCACACAGGGTAATCCAGTCCCTTTTCATAATCACCCTTCACTCAGACAGGACACAGAACTATTGGTACTCAGGACTCAAACTGCTTCACTTACAGGTGGTCACCATTTATTCCTGTCTCTCTCAGTGTCTGTCTATCTATCTATCATCTACCATCTAGCTAGCATCTGTCTGTAGGCCAAGGTCTTAACTTGTGTATTTATGTTTCAGGGAGCCAGTTTGGTGTAGTGGTTAGGAGTGCGGACTTCTAATCTGGCATGCCGGGTTCGATTCTGCACTCCCCCTCATGCAGCCAGCTGGGTGACCTTGGGCTCACCATGGCACTGATAAAACTGTTCTGACCGAGCAGGAATATCAGGGCTCTCTCAGCCTCATCCACCTCATAGGGTGTCTGTTGTGGGGAGAGGAAAGGGAAGGCAACTGTAAGCCGCTTTGAGACTCCTTCAGGTAGAGAAAAGCGGCATATAAGAACCAACTCTTCTTCTTCTTCTTTCATTCCCTGAGACCATTAAATATCCAGCCCATAGGGTTTAACAAACCAGAAGTTAGCTTTCATTTGTGGTTTGGTTATAATAACACTGAAGAAAATCAGGTAGAAGTTACCAAGTTTCTTTTCAGTTGTTTCACTCTTGGAGCATTTGGAAACCTTAGTTACAGGTCAGCCTTTTCCAGTCAGCTTTAAACTGCTTTTCTCCACAGCTTCACTTAACTAAGCTCACTCTTCATCTCAGCTCTACTAACTGCTATTTTCAACTGTCTCTTCCAGTAACATTTCATCAGGTCCCACTGGCCACTGTTGGGGAGAGGCTGAACCTAATCTGTCCATCAAAAGGATCATTTAAAATTGAAGTTCCTCTGCAGCCTGGATGCCATGAGTTTTCTCCAGTCTTCTTAACAGCATAGTTTTCAGTTTGTTTGAGTATTTATTGATTTTCAAAGTTTATATCTCTTATTTTTGCTCTAACTGGACCACAAGACTGGCAGTTGAAATTAAAAACAGAGTATTATAAAAAGTACGGCATGACTGATTATGCACAGGACAGGAAATCCGGGGTGGGGGCAGCTGGGCAGCCTCGACTGTGTATAATGCTGCCGCCATCCAAGCCCTAGCCTGGCACAGCACCCCGGAAGGCCCGTGGCAAGGGACTGTGGAATCTTCCATGTTCCCTGGGATGCTGTGGGTGTCAGCAGGGGCTAGGTCGGGCTGGCACCATGCATAATCGGAAGGGACACCGCTCGCCCTGTCAGCTCTGTAGAGCCATGGAGCTGTCTGGGGAGTCCCACCACCCCCACCTTGGTGGGAGAGCAGCATACTGCTCCTCGCCATCATACAGTGGGGGCCCCTTCCCCACCCGCACTGCTGAAATCTCCAGGCAGCATACTGGGCTTACCAGCCCCACCGTTTTGCGTGTGCGCTACACCAAGGCAGCCCGCATATACCAGCGGATTTCCTCCCCCATGCATACGCGGGAAGCGCCGGGGCATGCTGCCCCAATGCAATGCCCGGCAGCAGCCCACCATGGCTGCTGCCATGCATAATGGGTCCATGAAACCAATAGGCTGCCTTCCCATGGATTTCTCATCATTTCTTTGTACTTCCTCAAACTATTCTTGTTCTGAATGGAGAAAACAAAGATGAACAAATAAGAAACCATAGACAGACAACAAATGGAAACCCATGTTGTGAGTAAACACAGAGTAGAATGAAACCCCCACTGCAGTTTAGTACCACAGCAGCAGAAAACCCTCTGTGTGTAGTATGATCACGTACATACATATATACATACAAACATACAATTATATAACATATTTATATGATAGACAGACAGACAATTTGGTGGTGGTGGAGGGCTTTACATAGGAATCCATCTACAGCTTCTGAAATCAATGAGTCTCTGACTTCTAAAAAAAAGTGCACCAGAGGTATCAAATTTAATGAGTAGTCCTTTCATCCCCCTCATCCAGATCATTGATGAAAATGTTGAAAAGTATCAGACCCAGTACCGAGCCCTGTGGTACCCCACTGCTCACCTCCCTGCAATCCAATGAAACACCATTGACAACTACTCCTTGGGTGTAGTTTTCTAATCAGTTCCACTTTACCAATCAAAACATAATGGGAACCCTTGTTAAAAGCCTTACTGAAATCCAGGTGAACAACATCTACTGAGTCTCCATGATCTAGCAAGCCCACCACTCAGTCAAAGAAGGAAACCAGGTTGATCTGGCAGGACCCTTTGGAGTCAAATCTACGCTGACTTCCCTGGATCAACAAATTGTCCTTCAGATGTCTGCAAATAGCACCCTTTAATATCTGTTCCATTATCTTCCCCGCAACTGAGATCAAACTCACTAGCCAGTAATTTCCCAGATAATCTCTCCTCCCTTTTTTGAATATTGGGATAACATTTGTTCTCCAGTCTTCTGCCATATTTCCAGTCTTCCAAGAGGTCCTAAAGATCAGGGGTTCCACAGGCTCTCCAGAAAGTTCTTTGAGCACTTTTAGGTACATATCATCCATCCCAGGATTTGAACTCATCCAGTGCAGCCAGGTGCCTCTCAACACTAAAATTCTTGAACTAGTTGTTCAGCATACTAGGTGTCTTTGAATTAGCTACTTGACGTATCCTATATAGTCCACTTATCCTAATATACTATTAGAAGAAAGGTGTTGTTTTTTAAATAGGTATGGTAAATTGTTGCTGATTTTGCAATTTTTTGCAATAATGCAATTAAAGAACATGTTGTCAAAGCAGGACATTGTAATCACTCATGATTCTACAAGAACTGTGCCCTGCCCAGCGCTGCCAGTTGTGCAACTAATGGAACACGGCTTACTTGAAAGTAAATGTGACTCAACATTTTGCTGGATATGCTCTGTTATCCCTCAATCTGGCTTCCATTTGGCAGGCCTCAAAGTAAAAATGAGATCACGAAGTAAGTGGTAAGGTATAGTATCTTCCAAAAATTTCTTAAGAGGAAAGCAAATATATAGCAAAAATTAATTCTGTTACATCAGTAGACTGTGTCACACAACCAAATACAGCCCATGATCATTCTTTGTCAAAACAGGCAATCAATCCCCTGGGATTCAGTTGCAGTTTACAAAAACACAAGGAGAAACCAAACTGCCTGTGCCAGTGATCAAAGGCTCTCACCTCCCCATATGCTGCTTGCCCCATCTGTCTCCATACGACTGTGAAACATTCCTGCAAGGAAATTGCTGGTAACTATCTTAACCCAAGTCCAGGGAGTCAAACTCAAAATTCCATTCCATTGCCATTATCTTTGTTGTTGTTGTTATGTGCGAAGTCGTGTCCGACCCATCGCGACCCCATGGACAATGATCCTCCAGGCCTTCCTGTCCTTTCCCATTCCCTGGAGTCCATTTAAGTTTGCACCGACTGCTTCAGTGACTCCAGCCAGCCACCTCATTCTCTGTCGTCCCCTTCTTCTTTTGCCCTTCTTCTTTTTCCATTATCTTACAGCCACATATCATGCCCTGAATAAATCTTTGTTGGTCTTAAAGGTGCTACTACTTCAGAACAACACGGCTACCCACTTGAATCTATCCCTATTAAGATGAAAGGTAAACAGAAAATATAAAACCCGACCTTGAATACCAGACAGTCAAGCACCATTCCCAAGTATCAAGTCAGGCACATGGCAACAAAGATAGCGCATGATGGGGCAGTAAGAATGTGGGTATGGAAGGTGCTGAACTGTTACAGATTCCCTATTTCAGCATGAAATATGGGAACTCAATATGTCAGGATCAGGGCTGTTTCTCTCTTTTTCTGTCATACCCACACACAAACTCAGTCACTCACTGTCTGCATGCTGATAATTACGATGTTGTTTGGCATTGCCTACTTTTGCCTGAGCTAGTTTGGAACTCCTCCAGTTGCAATCAGCTTGTAATCACCCAGGGTACTCTAAGTACAGTAACGGTGTAGTTAGGAGGGAATTAATTTTCCCTCCTTGACAGTTGTTAGTGTAATTCACTCCCCTGTTTTTAATTGCTGCATCAAACTGCTTTGTAGAATATTTCATGTCTCATCCCTGGAGAAACCGAAGGATGTACCTTGCCTAAAGTAATTTGTACATTCACTCTGCACGCGCGTACAAACACAAACCCAGATAAAAGGTTAACCAGATGAACAAAATAGATTTCTATCCCTCCGTAGAATATAAGACTTGAGGGACGGGCGCAAGGGATGAGCAAACATAACTCCGTGGAGCTTAAGGGAGCCAAGCCTTCTGACATTGCATCCCTGGCCTTTTGTACAAACTGATAGGAATTGATGCTGATATAATTGCAAGCGGGTGTACAACAACGAGCTGCAGTCCCCCCTGAATTAAGTAAATAATAAAGAACAGCCCCTAGTGTCAAATTTAATCGTGCTAGTTTTATTCATATAAATCCAGTGTTAAAAGAAAAAGAAAGCTACAATTTGGCTTTTGACCATTTAGTAGAACACAGAGCAAAGAGGTCTGTATCTCCTTGGGCGATTCCACACCAGCGGCGCCAATTGGGGCTGCTGCTGGGACAATGCTGCAGAGCTGCATGATCTTCAGTGTACTGAGTCCCCATGGGGGACACATTTCAGCGCTGGATCATCTCTGGAGCCCTCCCCCCCAGGAAATGCAGTGGCAGCAGGTAGGTTCCGCTGCATGGCGTGGTGATGGGGAGTGTTGTAGTTTGCTGGATGGTGGGACTGCATTCTATGCAATCCTACCTTCCTGCAAACAAAATAAACAATGCCCTGGTCCACCTTGCGGCACCAGGATGTGTTGCGAAGCCATCCAGAACATTGTTTGTCCCCTGAAGGCCTCTGTAGGGCATCCTAATGGACCTACTGTGGGAGAAGCCCCATTGGCCTCCGCAGCACTGAAAGGGAACACAGAAGAATCCATGTCCCCTTAGTGCAGGACTTCTGGGGCCTGATCCACGCCAGGCCCGAGAGAACGGCAGCCTTGCAGCAAAGTCATATGGATACAGGTTTTTGTCCCACCCCCATTTGACTGCCCTTACAGCTTTTTCCGCCCTGCCTTTGCAGATTTTTTGAAGCACACCTTCCGAGTCTCTCACCTCAACATCTCCCACCTCAAATATATATCTTCTGTTTCTCAGATTTGACTGTCCTTTGAGAGAGGATCACTGCACTATATGAAAATACATTTTAAAAATACAACAAATGTGCTTAGGTCATATTGGGTAATGGCTGAAACATCATTACGGATGAGCCAACATAACTGCTTCTTCCTATGGGAGTACTCAGGGCCATTCCGCACCAGGACCAATGTTGCCAATTGTTCACAGAATGCAGAAACGCTATATTAAAAAGTGGAATTTCATCATTCCGCATACCTTTTTTTAGTGGAATATAGAAGTCCCAGTAGCGTTTCATTCTTTCCCCACAGGTTTCCGGTCTTGCTGGAATCGCAACAAAGGAAGTGATTTTTTTCTGCGCTTCTTCCCGCCCCTGGCCGTCAATCAAACGGAACAGCCAATAGGCTGTTGCAACGAATTGCAACGAATCTGTGTTCAATCGTTTTGGAAAGACCTTTTTTGCTGGTGTAGGAGCTGGCGATTAATCATTTATCATTAATCATTAATCATCTAAACCACTCTGGATCTTATTTGAAGACACAGAAATACTGGAGAACACCAGTAGCTACTACATTAGACTATACAGGGAAGCCAATGACATTCACAAACACCAGTATAGTTTCAACAAAAAAGAGTCTGGGACCTGCTATTCAATCTAAGATTCCCCGTGTCCTTCTGTCCATCTGTTAATAAATAGATCGGTCTCCCCACTCTCACCAGTAAGACAGTCAGAAGACTGGCCCTTGCTGGTCGAGAGGTTGACTTTAGTTAATTTTTTTCGCTTGCCGTCTTGTCATTTTTTAGTAATTGTAATTATGGATTTTTATGGGTTTTATTGTGTTTTTATTCTTTTATTATGTGAACCGCCGTGAGCCCAATCAGGAATGGCAGTATATAAATTTAAATAATAAATAATAAAATAAATAAATAAATAAATAATTTACACGCTCCTCAAGTAGAAACCCCCCCCCCCCACGGGCACGATTTGTGACTGAAATTACAGGCAGTGCTGAACAGGGGGCTGTGTTGTGCTTGGGAACTTTAAAGACACTTGCCATAGGGAGCTTTGTTTTACTGTGTTAATCACTTCTGTGGAGGGACTTTAGCCGGAGAAGCCTTGCTCGTTCGTTGCTTTCGCCGATCTAAGGGGGGGAAAATGGCAAGAGTGACAACGCCACTGACTGGGAAAGATCCCCTTGCAAACTGTGGGCTGCTGGCATGCTGAAAAGTGAGGGGGGGGGAGGTTTCTGGACTTGCTGCAGGGCGATTGACACTCCAGTAGCTGGGGGGGGGCTGCAAAGGGGGTGGGGCACCCATCTTCTTCCTCGGGAGCTGCTGCTGTCTTCAGGGAACTCCCCCCCGCCACCTCCACCGCCGCTGCCACCACCCAGCCCCACTATAGGGCTCCTTCTCGCCTGTTGCCTCACCTGCTGGGCAGCGCTGCTCCACATGAGCTCAGCCAGAGCCGTTCTGACCACGGGTCTTTCTGTTGCTGAGGCATAAGCGGTGACTCTCGGGTGCTCGCTTCTCCAGACGTTCGCTTCACTTCTGTGGAGGGACTTCAGCCGGAGAAGCCTCTGAGAAGCCTCACTTGTTCATTGCTTTCCCCAGTCTAAAGGGTGAAAAATGGCGATCGCTTCTCCGGAAGTTCGGGGGTGAGAGCGGGGGAGGGACTTTCTACCGCTACATTGAGAACGCACATGTCTTTCGCTGATGTGTTGCAGCTTGTGCTCAGAAGTGTAGCGATTTTTTCAGGGGGAATCCACTTTCCCTGATTTCCCGTAAAGCACTACAAGAAGCGATTTTTGTGGGAGTGTTGCAGATTGTGTGCGACGTCATACAGAACCTTGAATTTGTAGCGTTTACCAAAGGTAAGACTTCTGCTATATTTAAGTTGTGCGGAATGGACCTCAGTATTACTAAACAACAAACAAACTGGAAGAATAATTCTGTTTTAAACTCTGTACTACTAGCACAGCAAGGAGTCACTGGGGCTAGAATCTTCATCCCTATTGGTGCTTTTAAAAATAATTTTCAGGGAGCTTTTACATGAAGATGTTTACATGCAAAAATCAACCTCTGTCTACAATCTGAAGTGGTATAGTCCACTCTACTCCCTTAGGACTCTTATCACTGGATTCTTCAACATGGACAAATCAAGCATTTCTCCACCCCAGCCCACCCCGACCAACATGTTCAGAATAACCTTATGTATCTCCATCAATGCCAAATGCCATTTTCATTTTCAAAGAGAATGGAAATGCAGTCAATAACAATTTGGGGGGGAGGGGTGAATCAGGATTTGACAAAGTGTATTTTTAAACCTTCCACTGATGTTTCTGTCTGAAGCCTTAAAATTTAATTCGCATGCTGAATAAATACCCTTTGGATATTTTATCTAGTTGTTATTCATTTCAGAGAATAAGCTATTTCCTTCTGTTCTTTTGGCAACATCAAAAATATAACTTGTGACTGTTCTTTCACATTCTGATGTCTTCAGATTTCCCTGTGGGGAGGCAGGAGGGTGAAAACCCAGGAAGATAAGTTCACATCAAGTTAGAGTGACTTAGAAGGGTGTATTTTGCTCTCTGTTCAGAATCCTCGTGAACTGAGTTGAGACCAAAAAGAACTCAACACACTTGCAATGAAAGATTGCCACCAGCCAGGTAAACCTGTGCTGTTGCCTTCAATCCCTCCACTTAAGTACGCACTTGGGCATGATTCCTCCATCTGATTTCTCTCCCTTTCATCTTTACCAATTCATGTTCTTCTTTTGCTGATATTTGTGTTCCATTGTGTCCTCCTTCCTACCACCTCTTTTCCTTTAAAATATCCACCTCCCAGTCTAAACTTGTACTATGTCAGAGTTGGAGTTTGCTTCTTATTTTACTCTGTAGGAAATTATTCATTTTGATAGCGCTACAGAAATATTAAAGCTGCATGAAATATCATTGCTAGGATCCCTGGCACAATGTCATGTATTCAACCAACTACAGGCTTCAGGAAATGGAAGTTTTCCACAGATCATAGCATAGGGGCAGCGTTCCAGCAGTCATCTAAAACTTTTTGGTTTAATTGTAGTGCTGGCAATATCCTCCCATTTCCATCTTACCAGCTTACTAAATGTCTGAAAGGGAAGAGGGCTGCCAGAAGAAGGATTCCTGCTAATTCAGACATATCACCTTCTCAAAGACAAAACTGAAATGTGAGACAGTTTCATAAACAAAAGCCATTGCTGTAGCACTGGAATCAACATGGTCTTAAAAATAAACAAATGTGCTTAGTGGTGGTTGAAACTTCCCTGACAAATTAAAATTGGCACTACAGCTGTAACCTGACTGAAGGTTAAAACCCTGGAAAGTATGATTTTTAAAAAAATCATATTTGCAATTCTTGAAATTGTCATTTTAAAACCTGTTTATCTCAGTGCTAAGTCAAGAAAGAAGATTAAGGAAATATAGCCTTAGAACAAGGCTTCACTCAACAACAGGAGTGAATTTACACTATTATTTTAGTGGTGTTTAGACTTGCCCGGCCTCCTGCTATAATAAGTGGTGAGAGAGGATTTTTTTTTTTGCCCTTGTTTTCAATGCAGTCAACTGTGAATTAGCTCTAGGAAACATCAGAAACTCCATGGTTTTACTATAGAGTTTCTGGCGATTTCTAGAGCCAACCTATGTCACATCTGGAGTAGCTCTAGGAATTAATGCTTTACGATTTAACTTTAGAGGTGTCCTTTGCTTCCTGGAGCTACTCATTGTCTTTTCTGAGTTGTACTTTGAAGTGATGTGTTGATTTCATCACCATAACATGCCCCCCCCCATGTCCTTAACCCCAATCCTTCAATTCAGCATGACAACCAGACTGGTAATTTATCTCTCAAAAACTAGTACCAGTGATGGCTACTCATTATGTAGCATATAAACACAAACTGCTCCTTCACACACCTCCTTCAAGCAAATAGCACCTTCCCAGAATTGAAAGTGAGACCCTGTTTGTGAGGTAATGGAAGAAGGCAATAGAAAGATTCCCGAGAATCTGTAAATATACAGAGGGTTTCCCCCCCCCCTGCATTTTTGCCCTAAAACTGTTACCAAGGAAAACCATACAATGTGACTATCTTGATTTTTAAAAGCTTCCAAAGATAACCTGTTTAACCCTCATACAATCGAAGCAAAGTGCAGCCATATTAATGGAGAACAACCTTCAACAGCATAATGGTTCTTCAAGAGTAGTTTTAATCCAGAGGCCTCCCCTCAAAGGTTTTTTGCTAGTTGAATAGCCACATTGGCAGAAGAAGATGAATACTTTGGGATTCATTGTAGTACTGCAGTGGAAGAAGATAACATGCTAGTTCCTGATATACCTCTTCTAAACCTATGCAACTTCCTCCAAATCAGGAGCAGGCAACAGTGAGTACCATATCCTGTCAATTTAAAGGGACTTTCGGCGGGTTGCCTTTTGTGACCTTGGTAATGGAGTCTTGAAATGAACAGATCTAAGCTAGAATCCATTTGTTTTATTTATTTAAAGTATTTATTAGCCATCTTTCTACCTTTCAGGACTCAAGGCAACTTACAGTGTAATTAGTTTTTCCCATGCTTACAGAACTGCAGAAATGTTAGGGAGAATATTCATAGGCCTCATTTCTCCTTGACACAACTTGAATGGGCTTATAACAAAAAAAAATGCAATACAAACAAATATAAAACAAGCAAGAACGATTCACTATATCTTAAGGTGGTCCTGGGTCTTGTGAACCTGCTTTTATGGTTTACGTTTTTTAATTTAAAAAAAATTGATTGATTCTATTGTATTCATGGTTTTATATTCATGGTTTTGATTTTACTGGTTTGGTTAGTTGTTAGATGACTCAAGAATGATCAGGTCTCTGGAGAAATGGCCCATAAATTTCTTCTATCAATCCAGGATGTGAGATACATGGCACAAACCAGTCATACCACACACATTAAATAATTACCTACATACAAAACAGCTTGTGAACTGGAAAGGCATATACATCCTTCAGGATTTGTTTTTGGCATAACACCATGAAGCAAAGAGTACATCATACCTGGCCTATGAAATACAGTCTGCTTTGACGTGACAAATAGATCTATTCACTCTGGGATATATAGTCTTTTTTTCTTCAGTCTGGGGAGCAAAAATGCACATTACCATGTATTCTCTAAGCCCTAATATATCTTTCTGCAGCTCTCCTCAGCAGTTCACATTATAAAATCAATCTCTATTTAGGTAAGAGGTGGAGATATTTATTTCTTAATTTTTTAATAATGTATCTGGTGATTTGTTACAGCTCTCAGTGTTGTATTATTTATTTATTGTGCTTATGGGGTGCCCTGCCACATGGTAATAAGAGGAGCAACAGAAATGAGAGACCTAAGCAAAACCACATTTAGTAATATCACCACACTGTTGGACCTACTCCAAAATTAACAGAAGGAAGCAAAACTGCAAGGCAATGACAATGGAACAAGGCTTTCTTCTTCTTCTTCTTCTTTTTTCATACCGAACACTTGCTACAGAAAGCAGAATAAAATGAAGTACTTTAAAAAGTCCACACCATCTTGCCCTCTATACAACTGAGTCACATCCAGAATGTTCTTTAAGGCAAAGGTCCCCAGCGTTTTTTGTGCCTGTGAGAAGCTTCAGAATTCTGACACAAGTTAGTGGGTACAACTGCAAAATGACTACCACAAGAAGTACAGCTAGCCAAAAAATGGCTGACAAACCAAGCAGAGCCAAATATATAATGTCAGAGTCACAGTAAACTGCGGAGCTTTATGCTCCACAGTACCACACTGGGCCCCACCATGCAGAATGGGCCTAAGTGCCCACCATAGGCACCAGTGCCCACCACGGGCACCATGTTGGAGCCCCCTGAGGGATTCTGAGCAGTGCAGAACCAAAATGGGTAGGGGATTACAAATACTTCTGCCTCCCATGAAATAAACTTTTTCTCAACATTTTTTCACACCCTTTGCAAAGGAATATGCAACTGTTTATAAAGAGGCAGGGTTTGGTCTTCAGTAACTGAATCCAAACTTAATCAAATTGGGATTTCTTTGGATTCCTTGTTACACCGTGATGAACCCTCTATTTTTTGCTCCATCAAACAGAGACTGTTAGATCTTGAGTACCACAAACTTTTTCCATCTCAGCCCACAGTCTACTCTGCTTCAAGAATTGGACTACCAACCCAATGTGGAAAAATGGCTGGTTATTTTTGCACTTTGACCATTCCCTCTCGGTGTAGAGCCTTTATGATAGCTCGTAATAACGCCTTTCCTTCTATGATTCTATTCAGGAGATATCATTGTATCCCTCTGAACAAGAGGCTTTGCCCTGGTGGTATGGGTTTGCCCAATACCTCACCGCACATAGAGTGCCCTATTCATGAAGTACCTTGCCAGAAATTTTTCTCAACCATCCTGCAGAACAGAATTAATGCAAATAAAGGAGATATATGCCAGCAAATCCTTAAGGACACTGATCCTGATACCACAAACATAGTCGCCAAATTTCTAGACTGTCACCAAGGTTAACGCCAATCTGTTTTATTGAAAATATTTACATGTGCTGTTGTTTTAACATTCTGCTCGACATTGTGATTTTACATTCATAACTGTTTTACATATTCTATATCCCATTAAAGTATGCTGCCCATCAGTCCCAACTCACACAGGACACTCACACCTTCCAGGACACCATCCAGCATCCCGTCCGGGCCTTTAAAGTCCCGCATCACATGGCGCCATGGCCCAGCTGGAGCCCCCTCCCTGCCTCCCTCACATTTCAATGTGCACCTGAATGCAAGTATCATTTTTCAGTGGAGATTTAGTTGGATGACATCCTGTTACTGGAGAGCACTGGGCGAGGTGCCTAAGAGCCCCAGGAGTGCATTGTGACAATCATCCTCAAAAGTCCTGCCTCTCCTCCAGGGGTTCTGAATCAATCCTTGTGATTTAGGCCTCATGCAAATCTAAGTGAATGTAAGCCCATCAGCCTGTGGAACTCCCCCAAATGGGTGGAGGAGAGACAGCCTCAATTTAAGAAGAGTGAAGAAAAACTTTGGGGGCTGAGATTTTGTAGCTCTGGAAAGAAGCATCAGCTTAGCTGCGCTTTTATTTGCCTTTAGCTTGGGTTTGAGGCCCAGCTTAAGAAAGCTTGTTTTACTGTGCGGAATAAGCATCCTATCAAGGGCCTGTCATTCCTAAATTATGTATAAAGGTTCTGTGGAAAGGAGCTCAGTGTGGCAAAAGAACAGCCTTGAAATTGCTGAGTTAACCTGTCTGAAGAAAGGGAAAATCAAATCTCTCTTCAGGGTTTATTTCTTTTATACTTGAGGCTCAGCTACAAAGTAATTACTTTCATTGGGGGAAAGTTTTTAACCTTTTTTTGAGGAGGGGGGGATAAAGTTAACAGTCTTACCTTGTATATTGAAGCCATCCACAGAAAGAATCTACCCTATTAAATACCTTATTTTCTGTTAAATAAAACTTTCTTGTCCATTTCCATCTGTGTCTTGTCCATCTAGTCAAAAATTCTAGAGAACACTGAATTCTATCTGCTCCACCAATAAGGGCAGCCATGGTCTAGCAGGTTTCCAAATGAGAGACCTTTGGAGAGCACATCATTTACATGCTACCAGTCCTTTCATCAAAGGGGGCCTTTTATTGGGCTGTGAGCCTTTGGAGTTTAAGAATCTATAGGAAAGGTGAGCGTGGGGGATTGGACATTAGAACAGGCTCTCTCAACCAGGTTTTCTGAAACCCTGGGGCTTCTTGGCAGTCCTGGACGTTTCCCGAATGAGTGGGAGTTAATTTATATATATACAAAATTTGGTAAACATTTATCAAGTAATATGTCTATACACGGTCAAGTCGACCGACCGCCTCGTATTCTGTCTGATCATGCACAATTGGAGTTCCTCAAAGCCTGAAGAATGTTTCAGGGGTTTCCCACCTGTTTTACAGGCTGCCTTACAGTCTCCCCCCTCCCCCTTATCCTATAGCTGAACAGATACAAAGATGGAAGGTTGTCATGTCCACGAATACTGCCAGTGAGCAACAGCCAGCTTGACCGAGGTGGCTCTGCTGTGCTAGTTCTTTTAGATCTGTCGGCCGCGTTTGACGTGGTCGATCACGAGCTGCTAGCGAGCCGCCTTGCCGGTACGGGGATAAGGGGTACAGCGTTACGCTGGATACGCTCCTTCCTCCAAAACCGGACACAGAGGGTAGCCGTGGGAGAGGAAGTATCGGGCCCTTACCGGCTCCCTTGTGGGGTCCCACAGGGCTCGGTGCTCTCTCCTACATTATTTAACATCTTTATGCACCCTCTGGCTCAACTGGTACGGAGCTATGGGCTGGGTTGCCACCAGTACGCTGATGACACCCAGCTCTTTCTCCTCATGGATGGCCACCCGGACTCCCCCCCAGATCCATTTGCCAGATGTTTGGAAGCCGTAGCTGGATGGCTCGAGCAGAGTCGCCTGAAACTCAACCCCTCCAAGACGGAGGTTCTGTGGTTGGGCCGTAGGGGGGCAGATCAGGAAGCGCGCTTACCCTTTCTGGCCGGGACGCAACTTAATATCGCATCTCAGGCCAGGAATTTAGGGGTGACCATCGATGCCTCACTAACACTCGAGGCACAGGTTAAACAGGTAGCTAGCCGGGCATTTTTCCATCTTCGCCAGGCTCGGCTACTAGCGCCCTATCTGTCCTCTGAACACCTGGCCACAGTGATCCATGCGACGGTCACCTCTAGACTAGATTTCTGTAACTCGCTCTACACCGGCCTGCCTCTGGGCTTGATCCGGAAACTGCAACTCATCCAAAATGCGGCTGCTAGAGTCCTCACAGCTACACCATGGAGGGCTCACATCCAGCCAGTTCTGAGGCAGCTGCATTGGTTACCGGTCGCCTTCCGGATCAGGTTCAAGGTTTTGGTTTTGACCTTCAAGGCCATCCGTGGTCTAGGCCCAGCATATATGAGGGACCGCCTTTTGCCCTATATCCCCCGCAGGGCTTTACGCTCTGCGGGGGCTAACCTACTGGTCGTTCCCGGCCCCAAGGAAGCCCGCCTGGCCTCGACTAGGGCCAGGGCCTTTTCGGTCCTGGCCCCAACCTGGTGGAATGAGCTCCCGGAAGAGCTGAGGGCCCTGCGGGAATTACCAGCATTCCGCAGGGCCTGTAAGACGGAGCTCTTCCGCCAGGCTTATAACTGAGGCCGGGCGGAAAGAAGATCAGCCCCCCCCTCACAAACTGGTGGTAGAGAGCGTCACCCCCCACCGTAGATGAGGATGCGGAGAGCAAATGAGTAGGCTACGCCATCGCTGTTACAATTATTGTAAATCATTGGTTTTTATTGTCATTTTATGGTTTTAGGGGACGGGTTTATGTAAGCCGCCTCGAGCCTTCGGGGGGAGGCGGGGTATAAATATAAATATAATAATAATAATAATAATAATAATAATAATAATAATAATAATAATAATAATAATAATAATAATAATAATGCTGTCTTAAATGAGGATTTGTTCCCCATCCTATACATCAGGGGTAGTCAACCTGTGGTCCTCCAGATGTCCATGGACTACAATTCCCACGAGCCCCTGCCAGCGTTTGCTGGCAGGGGCTCATGGGAATTGTAGTCCATGGACATCTGGAGGACCACAGGTTGACTACCCCTGCTATACATGATACAAGTGCACATAACCTGGCTGAGCCACCAATTCCCATTGTGGAAAGGGCAGATGGGGGGGGCAGGGAGTAGTACCTCTGGACCCTGTCCCAGTGTCAATAGTCTAGCAGCCCTTCCCCCAAATGCAGCCAGAACCTCTGGGAGACCTGCCCATCCAATAGCTTCCAAGAGCACCATCACTAAGCCCCACTCATCAGAAACACTCCCCAAGGAGTCACAGAGCACTCTAAGAATGCCAGACTCCAATTGTGAGCATTAGCTCTTTAAGAATATTCCAGTGTAGTCTTGTACAAAGTGACAGGCTGGGTTTCTAAAGACCTGAGTTTGTATTCCCATTCTGCCCTGATGTTTTCTGGGTGACCCTGGGTCTGTTAATCGCTCTCTTTCAGACTAACCATTCTCATTGGGTTGTTGTCTGGGTAAAATGAGGAAGGGCATATGTGGCAGGCTGAGATCCTAGGATAAAGGATGGACTCTGAGGGGCCAGGGGTCTCTTGCCCTAGGAGTGTGTGCTCTGGTTGGCTCTCTGAGCCTGCCCTGGGATTTTTACATCATGAAAGTTGTGCACCATTTCTGCATCTCCATAGGGCACTGAAGGGAGTTGGACAAAGACTCTGCACTACTGGGCCCATTGAAGGTTGAGTGGATTGGGCATTTTGCCAGTCTGAGAAGAAGGAATTCCTGAGATCCAAGTGGCCATTTCTTGACATTGGGTTAATGCAAGGTTCTGTTAAGGAAAACCAGATTTACATACTCACAAAAAGGATTTCTTGCCAGCTTTTTGGCAGCTGTATGTTTAATTTTCTGTTTGTAAAAAGAAATTCATAATAACTTCTGAGGAAGGAACGAGGTGGCAGTCCTAATTTTGCACTTCTATTTGTAATGAAAAATAATCTAACCACACGGACTTCTGTGAATAGCTTCTCTGATTGCTTGATTTTTACTGTTACCTGACTTATGCATGAAGCACTTAAAATAAAATTATTAGTCTATGTGTGTGCACATCTGTCTGAGTATATATTCTTTTGATGAACTGTCTTTGGGGTGGCAAAGCTTTTCTTTTTTTTACCCCTATCTCAAATGAACAGTCATCTTGAAAGAAGTCTCTGTGCAAATTAGAAGGATTAAAGTATTCTGTTTTGCTCACTACCTTTTGAAAACTATTAAGCGCAAGCAAACATTTCTGCAGCTGATGAAAAGTTGGGGATTAACATTGGCTCTGCTATAAATTTGCTCATTTGCTCCATGCAAGACTTGGCCTTAGAGATGCCAGTATGCCAATGAGGTATCATCTGGTGATGTCATTATGTGTCACCTGTTGATGTCACAGGGCAGGGCAGAGAACAAACAGACGAGCAAATAGAATCTATTTGAATGAGCCTGCTCCTTTGTGGATGTTTTAACACAGAAGGTGTTTTGTCCCCTAACAGCTCTATTTCAGATGATACTGATTTGCTGAACAGGAAGCAGTTAGTTTCACCTATTAGATTTTTTTTAAATCCAAATTTCTTCTTTAATGTATATTTATCTTAAATTATCTTTTTTATTAATGGGTATATTTATTGTACTAAACTTGCTTTTCTATACCAGTATAATTTTATTGACTACAAGTGTTACCCAAATCAGTTCCTACCCCAGGTCTGTCGTGTCGGAATATTTACATGTCTATGTGCAAGTGCTGGGACCAACTGGAACCATTCCAGTGCAATACATACTCAACTCCCATAATCAACTCAGGGATCTATTGTGTAGCTAGATATATGAGGAAGGCAACACACTGTACTTGCAACTTACTTGGTGTAGCTTGGTACAGTGGTTAGAAGAAGAGGAAGAAGATGAGTTGGTTCTTATATGCCACAATCTGTTCTACCACCTTAAGTACACTACTGCCTCATTCTCAAATATGCATAGACCAAACCGATGTCTTCAGCACACACATAAGCAGATTCTAGTCCCTGACCTTGGGGTGGTTACTGTGTTTTAATAAGGACCCCAGATAGGACATCATTTAAGAGCTTTTCTGAATGAAATCCTAGATTTGCAAACCTAAACCTCTCTTCTCTCTGAGGGATGGAAATGGTAATACTTAACCTGTCTTACAAAGGCTATTGTGGGAATTAGTCAGGGTTTGTAAAGAGTTTTGAGATGGAATGCCATTGAAAAGGTAAGCATTATTACTACCATACTCCACAGGTAATAATTCTGGGAATAGAGCCAAAACATAGCTGGAGGATGAAATATTTCTGCACTGCTAAACTGCTCGAGATAAATCCTTCCTTTATCAGATTAGTTGTTGCCTGCCCCTATGTGGCTTTCAGATCAGTCCTGTGCCATGCCTGAACCACCGTGGCCAGCTACCACATGACTATAGTGGCACTAGTTTATTCCCTGTGAACATAAGTTATGCCGTGGCCAACAAAGTCAATAGGTTTGCAGTGGGTAGCATCCATCCTTTCAATCAGTTTGTACATTACTGCCATCACCATGTTGTCGGCACAAGAAAACTTCCTGGATATCGTCTCAGGGGTATCAGAGACACATAGATTGAAAAGGACTAGAGCCTTGGGGTAGACTGAGGGTAGACTGAGCCTTGGGGTAGACTGTTATTCAGTTTCTTCTGCATGCTAACTGAATGACCCATAATAACATGGAAAATCCTATGGCTCAGCAAGTTAATTAGGACTTGGAATAATGTACTGCAGGGGAAAACTTGTACAAACTCGGGCAGCAAACTCTCTCTCCAGACTTTGTCCTACGCAACCGGGCGATCAACAAAAACTGCTGATGTCTTAAGACTCTTCCGATGTCCTGCCTCAATGAAAATGGTTAAGTTGAGAACTATGATGAGATCTAATTCCTGTTTGCTGTATAGGGACATGTTCATTAATTCTGTCACTTATTCCTTTCAGGATTAGCCTCTCAAGGAGTTTATAACAGAAGGTCAGAATAGAAATAGGTATGTAACTTTCCACCAGATAATCTGGGTTTTTTTCGGTTTCAGAATAGGAACTATCTGAAAGTCTTCATGTTTGCCTGACATCCTTTTAACTGAAGATGCTAAGGAGATGCTCTACCACTGAGCCATACCTGCTTCTGTTTTGTTTTGTTTTAAACATACTTCAGTCATTTCCAAGTCTGTCATCCAAGCTAAGAGTTCCACTGTTACATCAGCACATGTTATAGATCTGGCTCATGGCTATACTGTGTAAATGTGGCAGGAGGAATTTATGCTCATCATGTGCTGTTTCTGGTGGGATTCATTGTCAGCCAAAACACTGAACTGCGACAGTAATTTGGCCTGCAAGAGCCCTGCTCTCGAAGCAACTTAAAAGGTCGGATTCACTATTACTAATTTTGTATTACTTCACAATATGATTACTCTACTATGTATTATTTATTATGCAAATCTAGCACAATACATTATTAAAAATAGTATTAACAGTATGTATTATTAATATGTTATATGCACACCACATACAAATAATTGTGGCAGGATGGCTTTTTTCACTGTTGCTGCCAAACATGGAAATTGACTATGCAACCACTAGAAGGAGAAGGAGAAGGAGAAGGAGAAGGAGAAGGAGAAGAAGAAGAAGAAGAAGAAGAAGAAGAAGAAGAAGAAGAAGAAGAAGAAGAAGAAGAGAGTTGGTTCTTATATGCCGCTTTTCTCTACCCAAAGGAGTCTCAAAGTGGCTTACAGTCCCCTTCCCTTTCTTCTCCCCACAACAGACACCCTGTGAGGTGAGTGAGGCTGAGAGAGCCCTGATATTACTGCTCGGTCAGAACAGCTTTATCAGTGCTGTGACGAGCCCAAGATAACCCAGCTGGCTGCATGTGGGGGAGTGGGGAATCAAACCTGGCTCACCAGATTAGAGGTCTGCACTCCTAACCACTGCACTGAGGTACCACTGCAATAGCAGAGACAATTCACTTACCCCATGAGAAGGTGTTTTAAGCACAGGATTAAATGGCAACTCTCCTGGCACAGAGCAGGAGGAGGACTACTTTTTCTTGACTCAAAATCCTTTTAGATATGCATTTACTGAAAAGGTTAAACCAGCTTTTTCCAGAATTAAGCCAAGACATCTTTGAGGGATTAAGGCTCTGCTGCAGCCACCTTACCAAAGCCTCCCAGCATTTGGCCAACAAATCTGGGGGGTGTATCCATCCAGCCATCCATCAACAGATAGAGCTGGGTATTATCAGCATCCTGGTGGCACCACAGCCCATACCCTGAGATCACCTGTGCACGGAGGCATATATACATGTTAAATAATACAGACCTTAAATAATATAATATTGAATCATTCTCTGTGGTACCCCACAAGAGAGTAAACAGCTGTGTGATATCTCTTTCCCAACAGCTACCCTCTCTCCCTGACCTTGGAGAAAAGAGGTCAGCCACTGTAAGGCCGACCCCCATATCCCCACATCAGCAAGGCACTGAGCCAAAAGCTCATGATTTCCTTCTGAGGTAATTTTTGAGGGTGACTAAAGCCATTTCCACCCCTTGGCCATGTCAGAAGCCAGACTGGAATGGGTCTAGGATTTCTAGTAATGCTTCCTCAAGGAATGCTTGTATTTGATCTGCTGCTCCTTGCTCAGCCACCATTCCCAGAAATGCCAAGTGTGAGACTGGGTGATCAAGGATTTGGATCAAGTGAGGTTTTTCAGTAGAGGTTGAATCACTGCCTCTTTTGGTCTCGCCAGGAATGTCCATGAAGACAGAGACAGGTTTACAATCTTCCAGAGAGTCTTCCTGATCCTCTCATCACCTACTAACAACCCATGAGGGGCAGGAATGTAGAGGATACATTGTCCACCTCACCAAAGTTAGCACTCTACTCACATCAGTGTGAGTGAGATTCCTGAAGCTATCAACAAACATCCCCAAAGACAGCCAAGAGGCCTCCACTCCAGTTCATTTCCTCTTTCAGTGTTTGGTTGAAGGTCATGGTGGAGCACCAAGGTTTTATCCTCAAAAAAGTTAATCAAAGCCTTGCATATGAGAGCCAATTGTGTACAATTTAAAATGACCCTTTTTCAGGGTTGACAATGATTGAATTATTTTGAATATTTAGCTGGGTGTGAATTAGCAGATGCAATGGAGGTTGCAAAGTACTCCTTCTTTATGGCTTTCACTGCCATCTCATAGGCCTACATAAGCATTCTATAAAACGTTATTGAAGCCTCATCATGAGTCTTCCTCCAAACTTACTCCAGCCATCTCAACTTCCATTTCTTCTCATGCAGCTCCCTGGTATACCAGGTTCCCAGCCTGAGATAGGGGTGGAGAAGGCGTCAATGTGTGATCTCATCAATGGCAGTCAATAGACACCAGTCATTGGTTAACTTATCAACTGAATTGCCAGGAGGCATTGAGTTGCACAGAGCATTTGGAAAACCAATTGAATCCAAAAGTCTCCACGATCTGGCATAAATATGATCATCACCGATACAGGGTAGAGGTGGTGCGCTAACATGGTCCTTTAGGACAAAGTGGTCTGACCACGACACTCTATTTATAGCCATTAAATGTACCTCCACCCCTTCTCTCCTTTATTCCTGCCCAGTGCTAATTGATGCTTGTTCCTACCTGTTATAGATGTATATGAGAGACAGAGGTTACATTGGTTGGCTGTCATCCACATATTACCTGTTATGCATGACTGTCTCTAAGGTGAGACTAGTATATGCTATGTACAGTGCCCTGATGGGATGCACAGTGACATGGACTTTAAACCATTCTATAAAGTATGCAACATCGACACTGACAGAGGTCCCTGGCCAGACTTAAATTCAAACTGCTAGAAATAATAAGGAAAATTACCATTAACATAGACATATTTTAATGAACATTTCTATAGAAAAATTAATTTTTATAGGAAACATGCACAGTCAATACAGGCACGGAGCCCAAATGATGTCCAAGAGTTTAATGCAAATATTAATTGAGCTTCCTTTTGTACCAACAATCTATTCACATTTGTACAGTTGAACTTATCTTGCTTTACCACCTCAATAATGAAAAATCTAATTTCCTCCGCTGAGTGACCTCTTTGTTTAAAATGTAAAATCAATGGGGCATCCTCTTTGCCCTGTCTAATTTTAGATTTTTGTTCACTTATTCTTAATTTCACCACTCTCATCATTTGTCTCACATATATGAGATCACTTGGGCATAATAATATGTACATGGCACATTTGCTGTTGCAATTCAAGAACTGCCCCAACCCCCTAAAAAAATGTACATCTGGTCTTTCAAATCAATTTCAACCACATTCTTACAAGCTGCACATCCCCCACACTTAAAATGTCCCTTGGGCCCAGTCTTAGATCTTTCATAATAGTAATCTGATTTCATCAACATTTCTCCTAAACATTTTGATCTCCTCAACCCCATGAATGGGATTTCTTTGCACCCTGGAACCTTGTAAAGTAAATGCCAATGTTTATTTATTATTCTGATATTGTTCTGGGCTAAACCATTATATTATAGTCTATTATACTGTGTGCTAGCCCCATGTCAAGCTGCATTATAGATAAGAGTTTGTTTTTCTTTTTACATACTAAACGTCAATCCTGTGTTGACTGTACCCTACTACAAATGACATTATGCACTCTGAAAGTAACCTGCAAAAAGGGAAGGCAGCCATGACGCCCCATCCTCTGTCTACACACAAACAAGGGTCATGAGTCTATGTATATACAAAGTGTGTATGTTTAGCCTCTGTCCCTGCATTGCTTTTAAGGCATTTCCCATCACAGGGAAAGAGCCATTGAATGTATACTTCCTATACATACAGACTCCTGGGTTGCAAGCTGATAATTGTATATAGGTTGGGTCAAGGTCAGTGTGCTCATGCCCAATTCCCCTCTGTGCACTGAATTCCATTCATGTCATGTTGTCTGGTGATGCATCTGCAGAGAAACAGTTTTAAAAGGTTGTCTTATTGTTAACACAGAGATGTGTCTATTATACTGTTCTTCAGAATTACCCCTGATAAATGTGTTCCTTCTCTATCTTGACTTATCACAAAGCCACATAGAATATGTGGCAAGTAGATCCATGCCTGCAGACCCAGTTTAAGGATTTGTGGGGCCCATCACACCAGAGCCAGAGCAGGGCCTTTCTTAGTTGTTGTTCTTAGGTTCTGTCAAGTCATTACTGACTCATGGTGACTTTAGGAATCTTCATAAAGATTCCAGCTCTGTATGCAGTTTTTTCTTTAGAATCATAGAGTTGGAAGGGACCTCCAGGGTAATCTAGTCCAACCCCTTGCACAGTGCAGGAACTCAAAACTACCTGCCCATCCACAGTGACCCCATTTTCATGCCCAAGTGATTCCCCACCACCACCACCGAAAATCACCAGAATCCAGCTTGGCCTGGAGGGAATTGGCAGTCTTCAAGCAAAGGTTGGATACACACTTTTCTTGGATGCTTTATGATGCTTAGGGCTGCGTTGCTGATCCTGCGTTGAGCAGGGGGTTGGACTAGAGCAGGGGGTTGGACCCTTCCAACTCTATGATTCTATGATTCTATAAATTCACCTACCATCTCATTGTGGTGATCAGCAATTCCCTGGGTATGCAAAGAAGGACTACAAGAGACAAATACTGCCCATCAACACACAATCTGCCTAATAAAATCAGCATTTCTGTCAGATGACTATCTAGGCTCTTTTAAAAACTTCCAAAGAAGGAGAAATCACCACCTCCCAAGGAAGCCTATTCCTCTGAGGGACTGCTAGTGGTGTGCCTCAGGGATCTGTCCTCGGCCCTATGTTGTTCAACATATTTATAAATTATTTGGATGAAGGAATTGAGGGGGTCCTTATTAAATTTGCAGATGGAACAAAACTGGGAAGGGTAGCAAACACATGAAAAGACAGAATCAGAATACAAGATAATTTTGACAGGATATAAAACTGGGCTAAAATGAATTTCAATACTGAAAAATTTTGTAAGGTCAATCCACTTATGTCTTTAAAACTAGCAACCCTACCCACACCAACTTGGCTGTAGGCACAGTTGTACATACAGGCAAACATGTTTAGGATCACACTGCATCCTTCAACACAGAGCTATGTGGCAGAACACGTTAGGTCAAAGAAACATTGATTCCAGTAGCACCTTTAAGACCAACAACATTTTATCCAAGGTAAAAGTTCTTGTGTGCATCCACACTTCATCAAATGCAGTAAAAAAATGATTCACTTTGAAGTTTGCAGTCAAAGGGCTTAACTCTCAAAGCCAAATAACTAAAGCCCTTTTCACCACAAGAGAGGAACTTTTGAATGAAGCTATACCCTCCATTGCTTTGGCTGATTCAAACATAAAAAATGGACAAAAAAATCCATGAAGGAAATCCTCCAACATAAACAGTGATCCTTCGAACAGATGCCTTGGCGGGAATTTGTCCAGCCCCCTAAGCCCCAACACTTGAGCATACCACTTTTGTTCTGTTCCTACTCCCTAGATAAGCCTTTCTCAACTTTTTTACCATTGAGAAACCCCTGAAAAATTCTACAGGCTTTGAGAAACCCCAGAAGTGGCACCATCATGCAGAATATGGGCTGGGAATCACAGCTTGTACACATTCACCCAGCGCCCCTCCCCTCCCCACCCACTCTAGGCCTATCATTAGCCATTGGGGGGGGGGATGTCAATATGACCATATATGGTCATATCATGGATAAATGTTTCACAAATTTTAAAAACTGTACTAAAAATTAATTAACCCACCCATTTGGGAAACCCTTCCAGGACTGTCAAGATACCCCAGGGTTTCACGAAACCCTGGTTGAAAAAGCTTGCTCTAATAGCCACTACTTACTTTTGGAATAGAGAGCAGAGCACTGAGGGAAGCAAGACAAGACAGCAGCACCCAAAGGAAGATGCTTGTTCATGAGGAGACCTCTGGACTGCTTGCTTACCAAGCCAGAGCAGAAGCTTCTAGTAGCAAGGAAAGTGTCTGGCATATGGGTGGCCAACTTAGGGCTCCTTTATTGTTCCACAGAACAGCACAAACAATAAATGTGTATATGTACATGCTATGCTGTCTGCAAGCAGGCAGAAGAAGGAAGCTGGTTGGTGCTGGTCTGAAATCTCCTGCACACAGCAACAAGGAAGCCAAGAATCCCTGCCCTCCGCCTACCACATCCAATCAGAAACTGAAAGTAGTATTGCAAGGCAGGCTGTCTATAATATCCCCTATCAGCTACCCTAGAAATTAGTCTGTAGAGGGCTGCAGCTCAGTTGGCTTCATTTCTCTTCCTTGCCCTTGGCACTGGGATGTAAATGGCCCTGGAGGGGAGGCATCACGTGGGGTCCCTGAAAGTGCAGGGCCCGTAGCATGTGATACATGTGCAGCATTGTTAAACCTGCCTGCCTTTTTCTCAGGCAAGCGGACACATGATTGTTAAACTACCTTTGGTTCCTCGCCTCCAAGATGGCATCTACTGTCTTAGTCGCGTTTTGCTGTGCCGTCTGTCAAGAACTGCTCCAAGTACATCTTATTCATTCCGTTGAGCAGGCTTCCACGAGGTGGTTGCATTCCTAATTAGCAATCTGGGTGTGAGCCTGGTATGTAACTAGGTTGCACCTGGAGGCAGATGCCCTTCATTTGTCTCTGCTAATCATCACTCAGAGACTGAAGCAAGGTTAAGGCAATTTCAACACAATGTTACATTGGCGCCGTGCTTATAATGAACCTTTTGCTGACAGTTTCCAGTATTGCTTGGCTGTTGTTGCTGTTGGCTACAAACCAAAATGTTGGCTAATACATTACAAATTAATATTGTCTTACTCGTTGCTATTTTGTGCTTGTGAATTGTCATCAGTCTAATAGAATTTTTTTATAAATTCAAAATAATTATGAACACACGGATTTGTGCAAATAGCTCTCAGACTGTGATCCACAAACTCTAGATCCAGAAAAGTTATAATCCAGTTAATGGGCTAATTATAGAGGGGAGAAAGATTATTTGAGGCTCTCACCTTAGTTTATGAATCCCAGAGGGATATCTGCGTTAATCTGCTGCAGTCAACACAACAAAGAGCTTTGTGGCACCCAGAAAACTATGACTTTGTTAGGGGGATACTGACAGTCTTAGCTATGGGAAAGCAGGGCTGCTGCCATGGGAAGTATGATAGTCCCCCAGGAGTGGTTTAAGGATTCATGGGACCCATAACATCAGAGCCAGTTTAAGGATTTAAGGGGCCCTGGCAGAGTACAATTGCAGAGTGAACAGCCAGACTGGGGACAAAGGGACCCCCTACAGTGGAAAGGAGTATTGCTCCAAGTGTCCTTATAGAGGGAAAGGGGCATGAGGAGAGAGGATACAGCCCTGATCCATGGGGGGAAGGCACTGAGTGGGGCCCCTGGAAGTGTGGGGCCCATAGAACATGCTACTTGTGCTTCAAAGATGAACCAGCCCTGAGCCTCCCCACAATAATAATATTGTGGTTGCCCTGGCTGTTGCTGCGTCCTCTGCTGCCACCACAACCATAGCAGACTTAAGATAGCAAAATCACAGAGTTTGAAGGTACCTACAGGGTCATCTAGTCCAACCCCCTGCACAATGAAGGAATTCACAACTACCTGTTCACCCACAGTGACCCCAATTTCATGTCCAAGTGATCCGTATACCCACACCAAAAATCTCCAGAATCCAGCCTGGTCTGGATGAAATTCACCTACCACCCCACAGTGGTGATCAGCAATTCTCTGGATATGTAAAAAAGGGTCACAGGAGTGACTGGGTCCAGCCCACCCACTCACAATCTGCCTAAATTCATAAAATCAGCATTTCTGTCAGATTACTCCGGCCTCTGTTTAAAAATTTCCAAAGGAGAATTCACCAGCTCTTGAGGAAGCCTGTTCCACTGAGGAACTGCTCTGTTAGGAACTTCTTCTGGATGTTTAGCTGAAAATTCTTTTGAATTCATGTCAACCGACCCCCCAGAATAACAGAAAACATCTCTGCTCCATCTTCTATATGACAGCCCATCAAGTATTTGAAGTTGGTTATCATATCAGCTCTTAGTCGTCTTCTCTCCAGGCTAAACAGTCCAAGCTCCCTCAGCCTTTCCTCATGCAACTTGGTCCCCAAACGGATATGACATCTATAGTCCTGCCCCAGGGAGCGCACCAGTAGACTGAGAGTGCAGCCAGCTTGGAAGAACAAGTGGTGGCAGCAGTGGTGGCAGCAGCTGGCAAGGCTCAGAGCCAAGTCCCATTCACGTGCTGCTGCCACTTGTCCTCCGATGCCACCCTCACCCACAGGATAGCATGGCCAGCATGGAGGAAAAAGCAATGGCAGTGGCTGGCAATGCTCAGAGTCAAGCCCTGTACACTGCACTGATGCTGCCTGTCCTCCGAAGCTGCCCACACCCTCAGGATAGTGAGGGCAGCCTCAAAGACCAAGCAGCAGCAGCAGCAAACAGGGCTTGGCTCTAAGCCTTGCCAGGCATCACCACCACTCATCCTTCGAAGCCATCCCCACCCTCAGGAGAGCACGGGCAGCCTCAAACAACAAGCGGCCACTATCACTGCTGGTCCTCCTAGGCCGCCCCTGCCCTCGGGAGAGCACAGGCAGCCTTGAAGAGCATTGTTCAACTAGAGGAAAGTAACCCAACAGGCAGATCTGAACTGTTTGTAAACAGTGAAACTGATCAGTAAAATCAGCCTCCTATTTTCAGCCAACGAACATACCCTAAGACCTCCAGTGAATGTTTGAGCATCCCTAATGCCCATATGGTCTTCCAAAGGCTTTTGTATCTGAACATGTACATTAGAATCTTTCATCATAATAATCCTGAAATCTGCCTCAACAGAAGGTAACTTCTCCAGGTCATGTGTTAATGAAAGATATGTTGTTGTCTTACAGATCAGGAGCTGACAGCTCATGCCAAAAGTATTGGGGGATCCAGAAAATGAACTCACATCTCCTTAATTCCATGTCAAGACCTTGATTATTAGACTATTCTTCCTCTGGCTTCTGCTCTTCTCTTCTCTGCTCCAGAGCTTAGAGATCCCTTTCTAGCACTGATCCTCTTTGCTGACTCTTAAGTGGCCCATCCTCTGATCCTATTAAGGTCACTCTGCTGTCAAGCTGCCTATTCAAACTGAAGATAGGGATGCTTGATGTTCAGAAGTTTGGATGAATCCTGAAGGGTTCAGATAATCTTATCTGACACTTTTCCCTTTGAAGTCTGACTTTTGCTCCCTCCCCAACCAAACAACTCAACCCAATTGTTCTACATGTCCAACCACATTGCCCCCAAGTCTTTTTCCTACCAATTGAATTTCTCAGATGGTCATGCATTCCATATTGGCCGATTCACCTTGACCACTGCCAGACATTGCACACTAATTCAGAATCAATGATCAGCCCTTTCATTATTTACTTCATGATGCCTGTAAAAAGCTCTATAAAGGAAAAGCGTAAGACCAACAGAGTTCTTTCTCTGTGTTGCTAGTTTTTATTAGCCTTCATTAGCTTGTGCCTTTAACAGCAGACGGACATGCAGAAATGTAGCTAACGATTCATCTCCTGACATGATTAAGTTACAAGGAATTGGTCATCTACTTATATTTTATCTGCTGCACAAGCAACTTAAGCAATTACTTAGGATACCAAAAGGATAGATTCAAATGGGTAGCTATGTTGGTCTGATGTAGCACAATAAAATCAGAGTCCAGCAGCCCCTTTAAGACCAACAAAAATTTATTCAAGGCGTGAGCTTTCAAGTGCAGAGTGCTTGCACTTGAAAGCTCGCGCCTTGAATAAATCTTTGTTGGTCTTAAAGGTGCTACTGGAATCTTAGGATACCAAAATTTGAGGCTAGCAGGCATTATCTGGGCATGGAATAGGAGTCACTGTGGGTGGGCAGGTAGTTGTGAATTTCCTGTATTCTGCAGTGGGTTAGACTAGATAATCTGGGAACTCCCTTCCAACTCTATGATCCTATGATGATGGTCCAAGATGAGGCATCAGCTATGACTTGCACCCATCATGGCTTCCTAGACCTACCTTGCTGCCACTAGGCAGTACCATTATGGCTCACCTTCCTGAGTCCAGGCAACCAATGGAGCCAGAGAAAATGACAGGAGTAGCTCATGTCTAGAACCTCCGAAGGCTGCCTTGAACTATGGAAGCTCAGGAATAAATACATTAATTAATAAAATAATTTATTAAACCTACACTGCATATGACCTGAATGGGGAAAGCAAAATACCTTCAGCCCATCCTGAGCTGCCATTAGAGACACAAAATACAGGAAAGGTGGCTATCCCCACTCTGCTTGGCAATAAAGATAATTTTGTTATACTCCTGGTGTGCATACATTATTCCTTCTCCACTCTGTCGATATCATTAACGTTTACATTTAATTTAAAGTGAAGTTCTGGAGGATGGATAGATCTCTACAACAGTCCCGTGTGTTTTCTGAGGCTTTGGAGAAAGCATTTCTGCACTGTGGTCCAGTAGACTTTTGGAGAATGATTCAGTTTGCTCACAGAGGTATTTTATGGATTTCAAACAGACGTGCCCAAGCTCTATACCATCTCTCCCCTCTGCATGCATGTCATTTGTGGCCCTCCCTCTCTGTGCGCCATAATTGGTTCTCTCCATATCCAGCCTTCTCCAACCTGTCAGCTCGTCTCTCTTTCTAATCTCATCCAATGTGCCTGTTCATCCCTTTCATGTCTGTCTGCTAGCGCTTGCTGTATTCATATACTCTTGGTGTTTTCTCTCGGTATGTTTTCCCCTCCTAAACCGTCAAAGAAGCGATTGCATATCCTGGTTGATCGTTGTACTTCCCCTGTCTCAGTGGTAGTCACTGTGATGAAAAAAACAGCTGTTTATCTCAATTATGTTTTGATTGCTAATTAGCATCTACCTGTCACTACTAGTCAGTTTCCTCCGGTGTCCCCCTCAGCTATTTCCTTAGCAATTCGTTCACCTGGTTTCCATGAGAACAGTCTCGCTATATCTCTATTCAGTCAAAGCTGACATCAGCTGGGTTGTTATTAGTGATGGGATTAGATCTATTATTCACATAACATTCATGGGAGGGACTTCTACAGTTCCATGTTGTTCTGACTCTGAAATGCACATCTATTGACTTATATAACCACCTTCATGAAAAGGCCTTCGCCATGTCCTGTTTCATAATTTCCCCACTCCCTATATTGACTTTGTTTTACTTGTTGTCTCAAATAAGAAGCACAAGTCTCTTCTTCTTGGTCAAAGGCTTTTCTGGAACATCCAGCATCTTCATATTTCCAGTAACTATCATCCAAGGCCATTAATCGATTGGCAATATGTTCAGGATTAACACAAGGAAGTGTTTCTGCACACAACTGATCATCAACTTAAAGAGTTTGTTGCCAGGGTATGTTGTGAACTCCTCACTCTCTCAACAGTAACTAATTTTGCTTAGCTGACTATGCCTTCCAGTTTAAGAGTCTTTTCCCCTACAACTCTCAACTAACTGGTTCTCACAGTAGCTTGTAATAGACCAAGAATACATTATAATAAAAATCATCAAGTATAAATGCACTCTTCATCCTTGCACTCTTCATCCTTGATAAATATACAACGACTATGTATTCAGGCATTCCCGGAAAGAAAAAGAACAGTTGCTTGAGGTCAATTGACTAACTTCTCTTTATCAAGAGAATATGGGGGTTATGAAATTAGCCCAGATATGCTTAATTCTAGAGGGCTAGAAGGACCCTTGCTTTCTGATACATGCTTGGATTGATCTATCTGTGCATTTGATCACTAGTTGTTGAAGCAGAAAGGTTAAATGTTCATGAAAGCCACTATTCTGCCATTAGCTCCGAGATACCTCTTGGATTTTACAAAGAGCTCTTTCAGCCTTTACTTCTTTGTTCGGTGAGTTGTTAAATAGTGGACTCACTGCCAGTGAATGTAGTGATGGCCACAAATATAAATGGCTTTTAAAGGGTGTTAGATTGATGAACGATAGATCTATCATGATGAAGCTCCATGTCTAGAGACAGCAAACCAGTACTAGGAGGCATCACTGGGGGAAGGCCTTGGAATCTAAGTTATGCACCAGGACAGTTGGTTGACCACTGTGTGAAAAAGACTGCTGGACTAGATGAATCATCAGTCTGGTCCAGCAAGCCAATTGTGTTTTTATGGTTTGACACCACCTAACAATTTTAAACAGAATGGACACTGGCTTATAGCAAATCAGTGTCCAGTGCCAGCACTCCTGTCCCCACACTTACCTATGAGAAGAGTAAGGCCAACAGAAGAAGGCCATAGAAGCCTTGCCTGATGCATTGGGAATTGCCTCCTGCCTGGCCAGCAAGCCAGGGAGGGCAGTAACAAGTGGGGGCAGGCCACCCGAGGTGACTGCAAAAAGGTATTCATCAGCAGAAGGTGTGATATGAGTCACAGGGCACCAGAATGAGCTCCTTCCAAAAGGCTGACAAGCAACCAACATCCAAGGAGTAGCAACACCCACAGGGAGTGCAATGATAGAGAAATCACAACAGGGCACAGCACAACTGGAGCTGAGCCCTCCCCAAGTCTTGGGAGCCAGAGAGGCACCTACAGAGGGCAGGAGAGGAAACCGGTAACAGTTGCCTCTTTAGTCTTGCAAGGGCCAAAAGTGACAACCTTTAAAGCAACCCAACAGAGGAGCAGGTGAACTGGGAGTCTGCCTCCCATTGGGCTGCAAGCCCACCAACCCTTCAGACATAGTCCATGAAATAGAGAGGCTGGGTGAGGGTCCACCCCCAGGAGCCCCTTTTAAAGGTGAAACCTGGGAGGAAGGGCTAGACCTCACATGAGCTGTAGAAGGAGTAGGGGAGAAATACCCAGGTGCTGAGAGGAACTCCCACCAGAAGGGAATGCTGGAAGAGGCCATGTGGATTTATATCTGGCTCCTTGGAGACTTGTAGGAGTTAGGAGACCATGTGGATTTATGTCTGGCTCCTCAGAGACAGCCTCCTCCCGCAGAGTCTCTGTCACTGGCTGCAGCTATAGGTCAGGTCTGCTGACTGCCTCTTCCTCATAGAATCATAGAGTTGGAAGGGGCCATACAGGCCATCTAGTCCAACCCCCTGCTCAATGCAGGATCAGCCCAAAGCATCCTAAAGCATCCAAGAAAAGTGTGCATCCAACCTTTGCTTGAAGACTGCCAGTGAGGGGGAGCTCACCACCTCCTTAGACAGCCTATTCCTCAGAGGAATCCTCTGCATCACTTTGCTGCTCAGGAGCTGGCTGGTCCATGACATTTCATCAGACCTCAGGAATAATGTAAGTTTTCAGTTTCTGTGGATACTTGAGCCTCTAGAGACCCCATCTGGGTATGAGACATAGATGACATTCACACCTACATTTGGAAGGCAAAAAAGGAAGGCAGTAAAAATAAATTCTGGTGTCTGATGAATATATTTCATTATGTGAAGAATTAGCTACATTTTCCCGCTTCCCAGGTGAGAATAGGCAGCTGGTTCACTTGAATCATTCCTTCATTCTGACTCTAAACGAGGTGGCTTATAACTGAACTTTTCAAAGGGTAGAGACAAAGGAAAAAGTTTAAAAACAATTTCACTAATCTTTACCCAGAGGGTGAGTCACAACTTGAAAGTTCACAACTTGCATTTATGGATATGCTTTCCAGTAAAGTTTAAAACCTGACCAATAAGGCCACCAGATGGAGTTTCCGGCAATTCCTATGTTATTTCTGGGGTTCCCCTGGAAATGATGTAGAAATGCTGCCAACATAATGCCTCCATGACCCTGTCCCCAGTCCTCAGTTACCAGCCTTACTTCTTTTTCTCTGCTGGTGGCAGAATGCCTGCTTTTTTGCTCCCAGAGACTTGCTTGCTTGCTTGTTTACTTATTATATTTGTATACCACCCTCCCTGAAGTCTCAGGGCAGTTCACATAAAACAGAACAGAAACAGTACAGATAACTTAGATTAACAATAATGAATAAAGTGAAACAACAAGCAAAATGGAACTGTAGAAAAAATAAACATTAAAGTAAATCCTACTGATAGCCCAGTGGGTTGGGCGGAATTATGGTGAAGTGCCATGTCTGCCAATTTTTAACCTAATTTTAAAATTGACAAGGTTTTCAAAACAGTTAGCAAAACTACCCCAGAGAATTAGCAGTGATAGAGAGATGTGACAGCATGTTCTGTGGCCCATGTGTACCGTCCATAGCTATATTCTCCCCAGAACAAACTGGGAGCAAGCAAAATTAATTTTTTTTCAGAGAGAAAAGATTGCATCGACTTACCAGGGCTGCTCATTGATGGGCAGAGGAGCAAGTGCCAGAGAAGATGCGCAAAAAGGTAATGCGCGGGCAGGCATGTCAGGAGGGCCGGACACTATGCGTGCAACAAGAATGGTTTGTGGAGGGATACAAATTGTCCCCACTGAAACCCCAATAAACCCTATTAAAAATAATATGGGACATAAGTACAATAAAACCAAACAGGCAAAAACATGGCAATATTATTCAATTCTCCGATCCCCCCAGACACATATATAAATAACGGAATACGGAGAGGTGGCCATCGATGACAAATAGCCCAATGCTGCATTGCACCAATGGGGTCCTAATCAGATCTCTTCACACCCTGGCTTCAACCATAGACCTGGTAGAAGAGCTCCATTTTACAGGCCCTGCAGAACACCAAGAGCTCCCGCAGGGCCTGCAGCTCAACTGGGAGCTAATTCCACCAGGGAGGGGCCAAGACCAGGAAGGCCCTGGCCTTGGTTGAGGCCAGGTGTGCTTCCATGGGACCAGGAATGACCAGCAACTTAGTACACACAGAGTGTAAAGCTTTGCGGCGGCATAGGGCAACAGGCGGTCCCTCAGGTATGTGGGTCCCAGACTACGAAGGGCCTTGAAGGTCAAAACCAAACCTTGTACTGGATCCAGGCAGCAACTGGCAACCAATGCAGCTGCCTCAGCACAGGTTGAATGTGGGCCCTCCAAGATGTTCCTATGTGTACCCTAGCAGCCGCAATCAGGGATAAGGGCAGGCCCGCGTAAAGCAATTTACAGAAATCTATTCTGGAGGTGACCATTGCATGAATCACTGTGGCCAAGTGTTCAGAGGACAGGTAGGGCACTAGTAGCCGAGTCTGGAAAAGATGGAAAAATGCCTGACCCTCTTGACCTGTGCCTCCATGGTTAGTGAGGCATCAATGGTCACTCCCAAATCCCTGGCCTGGGGTCCGGTCGTAAGTTGTGTCCCTGCCAGGGTGGGTAATCGTGCTTCCTGGCTGGCCCCCCTACTTCCCAGCCACAGTACCTCTGTCTTGGAGGAAGTGAGTTTCAGACAACTCTGCTCAAGCCATTCAGCTACTGCTTCCAAACATCTGGTAAATGGTACCGGGAAGAGTCCACGTGGCCATCCATGAGGAGATAGAGCTGGGTGTCATCAGAGTATGGATGACAGCCCAGCCCAAAACTCCACACCAGCCAGGCCAGAGGGTACATAAAGATGTTGAAAAGTGTGGGGGAGAGAACCATGCCCTAAGGGACCCCACAAGGAAGTTGATATGAGCACAACAACACCTCCCCCATGGCAACCCTCTGGGTCCAGTTATGGAGAAAGGAACATAACCAGCTAAGGGCTGTACCCCGTTTCCCAGTCCCAGCAAGGCAGTGGGCCAATAGTTATTGGTCAGCCATATCAAAAGTGGTTGACAGATCTAACAGAACAAGTATAGCCGATCCGCCCCAATCCAGCTGGCAATGAAGGTCATCCATCAAGGCGACTAGGACCACTTCCACTCTGTGGCCAGGATGGAAGCCAGACTGATATGGATCAAATGCTGAAGTTTCATCCAAGAATGCCAGAAGCTGGTCCTCTGCAAACCTTTCAACTACCTTACCCAGGAATGCCAGATGCAAAACTGGGCAGTAACTGGCTGGGTCCTGCGGATCCAGGAATGGTTTCTTAAGGAGAGGGCAAACCACCACCTCCTTCAGCAGCTCAGGGAACTCTCTGGTAGATAGGGAGAGATTAATAATATCCCTGAGCTGACCTCCTATCCATTGATCCTTCCTTTGAGGAGTTAAGGACAGGCAGAGATCTAGGGGGCAAGTGGTCACCCTCACCGACCCCAGCAGCTTGTCCACTTCGGGGTCAGTGAGGGTAGATAAATGAGCACTGGACAGTGTGTTCAAAAAGCACTCACCGCTATGGTCATTTTTCCACATCTATATTCACCAAGGCAAACTTAAAGCCAATGGAACTTTTCTGAGATCATTTCTGAAATGACACTCAAAACCTGGCTGTGATCTCTCTAGTACATTTTCCTTCTCTGGAGGACTAGGTCAAGGTCTGCCAGGTAATTCAGATTAAATGTCAGAACACTTCTAAGGGGAAAAAAATTAGAATGAATACGCTGAGTGCCTCATTAAAATCATAAAATACTATCGTGTTTATCATGTCTGCTGTTAGACTAGTTTCTACCTTAAACAATTAGAACGTTTGCACAGAGGTATATGAACACCAAAAGAAATGCCTATGCAAATAATGGCTTGATGTATAATAATGTCTACAAATGCTGGTGTCCGAGATGTTCAGACAGTGATGATAAACCAAGCATGGTTGAATCATTTCTGACTGTGCCGATCTGATAGATACCTTGATGAGCATGAGGACTCTTCAGATATATATAGAACATTTGTGAGTTCCAGTGAAATTATTTCTGATGGCAGCTAACTTTCTGTATCCAGAATGATTCCACAGGACCTCAGGACAGCCTATCAAAATCCCCATCGCAGACATGATCAAGGAGAGACCATGTGGGTTTAGCCCTTTTTCTGTGATGTACTTCTGGTTGTCGCTGCAGAAAAGAAGCACTGGCCATTCTGCACCCCAAGACCTGCTCATCTTTGTTCCCAATTAGCATTCCACTTGTGGAGCTTTTCATAGGAAATCTGTGTGCTTCATTGGGGGTAATCAGTGGCCCCCTTCATATGCACAAGATGCCATATGGGTCCCTGCTTTGCTCTGCTGCTATCCCATTTGGCTGTGGCACATGGTGGGTTAAATGGCACCCAAATCCTGGTGGTCCTGGCCAAATCCTGCTCCATGGATAAGGTCACTGTCAAGAGTCATGATCACTGGTCAGGGCACAAGGGTAATTCATCTGAAACTAGTGCAGACTTACCTCCTCATGCACGCTCAGTCTCACTTCTGTTTTTTAGAAAAGTCATAAATAGAATACATTGGGCATTTATTTTTATTGCATTTCTATTCCATCTTTTTCCTCATTTGGGAATTCAAGAGGGGTTCCACCAGTAAAGCCAGCTTCCCAACCATCCAAATTTAAAATATCAGAAGGACAAATTTCAAAGTCACCATAGCAGCCCACAGAACTCACTCTATAGCCAATTTTAAAATGAGCCATTAGATGTTCTGTGCATTAAGACAGTGGTCCCCAACCTTTTTATCACTGGGGACCGGTCAACGCTTGACAATTTTACTGAGGCCCAGAGGGGGGGGTAGTATTTGGCGAGGAATGTAACTGTCGCCTGAGCCCCTGCTCCACTTGCTTTCCCACCGGCGGTCCTGACTTCCCGCCATCCGCTGGGGGCACTGCCAGCAGCAACTGTGCAGTGCCATGCTGAGGGGGAGCCCCAGCCATGGTGGCCCCAGCCACTGGATAGCGCCAAAGGTGAGTCGGTGGCAGAGTGGCAGGGCAGCCCCCGAGGCAGCAGCCAAGGAGGAGGAGGAGGAGGAGGAGGAGGTCACCGGACTGGGGGTTGGGGACCACTGCATTAAGAGATGGTGTGCCTAAATACTCTTTGCAAAAGTGTGACACTTAGGGGCAAGAGTTCTGACTGGATGGGGAAAGCTTGTGTCTTGCAGCTGTGCCTAGCCCTAGACAGTGGGAGAAATTGCTAATTGGGAACAAGTTGACAAGTGTCTGTTTGGGTATGAAAACAGCCTATATCAGTGCTCTTGGCAGAAGGGAGTCCTTGGACTGAGCCTACTGGTTCTTTTCTTGCACAGAAGAAACATTCATGTAGCAAATAGGAATAGTGTGCTAAGAAACATCCAGTCCAAACAAATATATATATATATATATATATATATATATATATATATATATATATATATATATATATATATATATATATTTTCCAGGTATATTTGGATATTTTGTACAGCATTCAGGATTCTCAGGAATACCTACTCTTGCAAGTAGGATGTCTTGTTCAGGGGCCTGTATAATTTGATTCCTTAGCCCAATTCACTTGAAACTTAGAAGGTCTTTAGTGAACAGGGAGCACTTGATCCTTTGGTTGAAAAGCAGCCATGCCAGCCTCCTGGGGAAAAAAAAGTCCCCCACAGGAATTAATTTAATCCAAATAAATCTTTTCAATACCCCAAATCTTGATCCCAAAAAGGATATAAGGCTACAAATACCATAGAATACTCATAGTTATATGCTTTCTGAAATACAAATCTGAAAAATCCTTTTTTCTCCCAGGTGTTCATCCCCACTAGCCATAATTTCCTAGCAAGTTCAATGGGGAAGGAAGGGGGAGAGGGGCACATACATTTTCTAAACAACATCTCCTCTGTACTGAATCCTGGCATGCAAAGTTATAGCCATAAAAGGTGAGATGATGACAAATGTATGCGGCGCCTTGAAAAGCAAATTTGATGAAAGTGGTTTCGTAACTTGAATGGAAATAAATAAACCTTTGTAGAGCATTTGTTTGATTTGACAGAGGCAGACAATTGCGAGGAACTTTCCCTGTTCTCTAATGGCTCAGTTCTATTTACAGAACATGACCATTGTCCTGCTGAGCTTATAGCTCCTTGCAGACATTCAAATTCTCTGTACTCTGAATACGAAGAAGGTGAAATGGGGCCACTCTCAGTTGTCTCCTTATTTCCTGGCATTGATTGCCTCTTTGTACCAAGAGCCCATGTTCATGCAAGGCTACACAGGACTGGGAATCCTGCATTTTGCAAGAACATACATAGTCCATGCAGGAACAAACGACACAGGCATGGTATGGCTGCTTATTAAAGCCCTCCCCCACCACGGCAATTTTGTCTCCAATTCCCATTCCTTATATTTTTCCATGGCAATTTTGTCATGAAGGGCAGCATTTTCCTGTTTCTCACAGGTATGACTGACAGGAGAGTACAGGTAATGGGTTCAGGGATCTCTTTGTAACAAGAACTAAATCCTGCACGGGAGGCTTCCAAGATCCAGAATGAGTGGTAGGTTTACCTCCCCCTGCAACAGTGGCTCAGATCTATTTGAATGGCTCAAAAATGCTATTGGTTTTTCTGCTCTGTCAATTAGAGGGAGAGCTGAGATTCTACCCGGTATAGTAAAGACCTGGATTCTGTTTCTTGGTCATCCTACAGCACAGCTGACCAAATTTCCTCTATTTTGGTCTTCTTCTATTTTTAATTAATGTTTCCAGTTCTTCAGTTTTCAGTGTGTGTGTCTGTTTAAATTTATGTGTATTGTCTGTGACTGGGATAGTCCTTATGCACAAAGTATATAGCGAGTGTATGTGATCTGTGCATATAAAGTATGTTGTTGATCTATTGACAGATAACTAATATTTAAAAATATGTACATTTTATGGGGAACAACAGCAAGAAGAACCTGTGTTGGCTCTGTACATCAAACATGAAATAAATCCCATGCAAGGAAAATTGTGGAAAGTCTCTTCTTTTATTCTGATAAACCTTGCAAAAAAAAGCAAGGACAGAGTTTCTGGAATAAGTCTCTGTTTCAAGTTCTTCATCAGACCAAGTCTCATATGGTCAATTGTTCCACAAAGGGGATTTTTCCCACTAACATGCCAGCTGAGGAGCAACCTGAGGAGTCTCACTTGCTGCAGCATACACCTGTGCTCCTGTCAAGTAAAAGAAGAGACTTTCCACCACTTTCCCTCCATGAACTTTATTTCATGTTGGATGTGCAGGGCCAACACAAGTTCCTGTTTTTGTTCCTCCCTGCACTGTGTTCTCCACCATTTTGTGGGGAAAACAGAAGTTGGCATGAAAATAAAGATTTGCAAAGGAAATGAGAATTTGGAGGTCAAAGGAGGAGAAGTTCAAAATAATCCCCATTAAAGAGTGGCAGAATTTCGACTCGGCGAGGGGAGAGAGCCAGGCAGATAATATTAAACCCTGAAGATGGGAGACACATCTGGAAATCTTACTGTGCCTAACATGAAGCTGTTTTACAATGAATGAAACACCACTTCCCAATTGAAATCTCATGGCTGTAGCCATTCTTAATTGGGCTGATGTGTGAAGCCAGGACTGTTGGTTCTTGTAAGGTTTGTCAGAGGCTTGAGAACAAAATCATGAGTTAAAACAAACAAACAACCCCCCTTTTTTAGGGAGCAGAGGCATTGTTTCTATGGGAAGTAGGTTGATCTGAAATGAGATGCAATAATCACTCCAGGAATCATCCCCTTTCTGGGAGGGGAGCAGAGTGACCAACTGAGGGCTGCAAATTCCTGACGATTTGGAGGTGGAACTTAGGATGGATGGAGTTGGGGAGGGTGCTCAGCAGGGATGCGATGCTATGATGTCAAACCTCGAAAGCTGCAAAACCGACAAAGCTTTTTCTGACACACGTGGGAATGCACTGGTGATTAAGAGCTGTGCAAAACTGGTGAGTTTTACACTCTGGAAGTGCCTATTTTAGAAAGAGGGCTCCAAATCAGATACCTTGACATTAGAAAGACTAGTTGGAGCAGCCACTAACAGATTTTTCTTTGCCAGCCAGCAAGCCTTTTGATGCTGATTTTATACATGAGTGCATTCCTCACAATAGTTTGACCACTGAGGAAGACCCTTCAGGGTTGAAACGTGTTTCATAAACTCATAGAATCATAGAGTTGGAAGGGACCTCCTGGGTCATCTAGTCCAACCCCCTGCACTATGCTGGACACTCACAACCCTATTGCTCACCCACTGTAACCTGCCACCCCCTTGAATCTTCACAGAATCAGCTTCTCCGGCAGATGGCTATCCAGCCTCTGCTTAAAAATTTCCAAGGATGGAGACACCCCCCAAGGAAGCCTGTTTGGTCCATTCTATGTTGGTCTATTCTATGTGTAGTTAGAAATGTGATATTTTTAAATCATGATGATTACATTTTTCATATGTTGAATTAGTGCACTTTATACAATAAATATTTGAACATTTTTAAAAAAATTATTTTTGCAGCTCAACCTTTGGGTTCCTAAGCCTTGAAAATTGCTGTTTTCTGTATGGAAACAGATTTATGTAGGCTGGAGATCAGTTAATAGGCTGGAGATCAGAGAACTCCAGGCCCCACCTGGCAGCTCTAGGGGGGAGAGATTATAGGTTCACACCACACACACACACATTGTATCTTCCTTTAAAGGTAAAGGTAAAGGTATCCCCTCTGCAAGCACCGGGTGATGTCTGACCCTTGGGGTGACGCCCTCTAGTATTTTCATGGCAGACTCAATACAGGGTGGTTTGCCAGTGCCTTCCTCAGTCATTACCGTTTGCCCCCCTGCAAGCTGGGTACTCATTTTACTGACCTCGGAAGGATGGAAGGCTGAGTCAACCTTTAGCTGGCTGCTGGGATCGAACTCCCAGCCTCATGGGCAGAGCTTCAGACAGCATGTCAGCTGCCTTACCACCCTGTGCCACAAGAGGCTCATATCTTCCTTTATGACACAGCAATTGGACTTCTTTTCCGCTGAGAGCTATGTTGAGCCAGGGGGAGAAAACGGGCACCATTTTTTACTTTTCGATCATTCAGACAGTGGAAAGGACTAGCAATACCAGTGTTCCACCGTTGCATGTCTCACTATTTTTGCTCTCATTATATATTTCTATTCCATGAAATGTTTTGAAGGTTATGCACTCCCTTTCTCGAGAACAGTCACAGCAACCCACCTGGATTCTTCTAATAAAGAAGTGAAAAGAAGCACATATTTTCCCACTCAAGTTATATGCACTCTCCATGACACATTGAACTACTGTAGATGTTAAAATATATGGGCACACATCCAACAGCCACTGACAGAAGAAGGTTTTTTTCTTCACTGTGCTTGACGTGCGACACATATGTTCTCTTGTCTGCTGCCCAGATCCATCCTATAGATGGCAGTCTAAACATTTTAACACTGTATGGCATCGTCACAATTGTTTCCATCCAGCAGTACCTTGTGCAGGACAATAATATAGACTCTAGCAACAATAATATAGACTCTAGCAACAATTATTCAAAGACGAGTCTTGTCCCATTCGGGTGGAAGGGGTCTCTGAAGCGAAAGTACCTGAAAAGTGGAATGTGTTCACATGGAATTAGAATTCCAGAGCATACTTGTTGCACAGAATACATAATGTACAGTCGTTTTCCATTGACCCAACTCAGCCAGTTTTTCACGTTGGTAATGAGTGGACAGGCCAAATATCCGATGCATTCAGATGTAGCGAAAACAAGTGCTGCAGAAAAAAATTCCCATGGGTGGACGCTTGATTTTCTCCTTCCTACCCTAGAACTGCCAATGAATGACACGTACTAATGAGCTGATCCAACACCATCGTCTTACCTCTCCCTCCATTATTCAAACTGTCCACCAACAATATAAAAGCTGAAACTTATTCCAGTTGACCTTACTTTCTCCTCTCTTCACCTTATTTTTGAAAACATTCTTACAGTTGAGGAAACTTTCCAGGAGAGGGGGAACTTGTAATAGATGTGCTGTGTTCTGGCAGCTTTAGCAATAAGTCATGAACAGACAACAATTAACACCCTTCCACAGTGAGCTCCCTGCTCAAATTATGAGAACCTGGATGCATCCAAGGCTCACTTCTTTCTATCACACGATAGGCAGGGAAATGTATTATCCCAATCTGCGGACCGAGGGCTGCATAGCTAACTGTGCAATTCTAAGTTATACATTCTAAGTCCATTGAAGTTGATGGGAGAAGGGTGTAACTTTGCTTAGAATGGCACTGTTAGGGGATCTACATCAGAATTCAGCCTTATTCTTTACCTATTTTCCTCTGAATAGAAAGCTAAAAAGTTAGATCTAGGTAGGGTTACCAGTTCTGGGTTGGGAAATACCTGAAGACTTTAGGAGCTGAGTCAGGAGTGATTTGGGGTGAGGGGGGACCTCAGTGGGATATAATGCTATGGAGTCCACCCTTCAAAGCAGTCATTTTCTCCAGGGGAACTGATCTTTTTAGTCTGGGCATGTACTATAATAACCTGGGGACAGGCATCCCTTGATATAGGCTCAGTTCAGATGGCATGCGAAATCAGGGTTGATTTAAACTATCTATGATCAGTATGTTCATCTGAACATAGGCTACTACCTATGATTTGTTAGTGTACATCCAGTGAAGATTTAAAACCATGGTTTGAATTTGATTTTATGAATCACAGCTATGGTTTCACATGAACATCCTGGCTGATTCCTGGCTTCTTCCCAGGCACTGCTCCAGCCACAATGCACCCTGATTTTCAGTGGAGAAAGTAGAGAAAGAGCAAAGTCAGTTTGTTACAGAAAACCAGGGTTTGAATGGTCATCTGAGAGCCTAATCCTGGTTCCATAATTAATCATCATTAAAATGAACCATAGTTTAGCATTATGTCTGAACTAAGATGTAGTTATCGATGTAGACAGTAACAGGAGACCCTGCAAAGTAATTATTTAACATTAATTGCATATATGTCACATTTCTCTCTGTGTTTAAGGAACATCCATGAAAGAACTGCCCTTTGCTGTTCATATTTATAGAAAGGATATATTGGAAAATGGGGCTTCATTGTGCACTGGGATTTTCTAAACATTCTAGACCTCCAATTTAGCCTTAGAACATGTACTGAAGTAATAAAGATGAGGAGGGGCAGGGGGAGGGAGGGAAACCTTACAAACTTGCTAGTGTATTGTGACACAAGCCAGCACCAACAAAAGCTTGAAAAGTTAGCTGAAGGCCACTTCATATATCACCTTTGCAGACATATGCATAAAATATATAGTTTAAATGCAACAAATTGAGTCTTGTATAATGATTAGATCATTGGCCTGGAATTTGGATATCTGTGTTTGGATCCGCACTATGCCATGGAAAATTGCGGAGTGACCTTGGGGCCAGTTGTGCTCTCTCAGCCTAACCTACTACACAGGTTTGTTCTGAAGATAAAAGGGAGGAGAGGAAAATGGTATAAACCACTTGAGTCTCCATTGGGGAGAAAGATGAAGCTTAAATAAAGTAAATACCTAATAATTTACAAACATCAACCTTTCTCAACTTTTTTGCCATTGAGAAACACCTGGAACATTCTTCAGGCTTCAAGAGACCCCAGAAGTGCCACCATCATGCAGAATACAAGTGGGAAGCATAGCTGTGGACCTACCCACCAGGGGGCTCCTCTCCATCTCTTCCAGGTCCATCGTTGGCCATTTTGGGAGGGAAGGTGGGTCGATATGACCATATATGGTCATATCACCCAACAAAGTTTAACAAATAAAAAAATATTCACAATGAATTAACTCCCACCCATTAGGGAAACCCTTCCAGGGCTGTCAAGAAACCCCAGGGTTTCCCAAAACCCTGGATGAGAAAGTCTGATGTAGAGAAATGTATCCAAGAGCTGTGGTTGTCTGCATTCCCTGCTGAGTCTGCAATTCATGACAAGTCTGGTTTCTGCACAATGGCATTCAGCTTTTAAAGAACTCCAAAATTCCTTCGCTCTGACCCAATATGGACGAGTTGTGCAGATAGTGGCTTTTGTCAGTATTCTGTGAGCTGGTCCTTCATGTTCAAAGTGAGGGAGCTCAGTGCATCAAGGATTGCTCTCCAGCATGTGAGCAGTAAATGCTGCCAAAGCAGTCATTAAAATGAAAATAATATCAATAAACAGGACAGAAACTGATTATTCAGGAAATATTTCCCCAACACCATTGTCGTCCCCCAAAATTGGAATGGGAGTATATTCTAAGGTACGCTGTTTCACCCCATCTCCTCTCTTTATAAAAATGAATCCTTCAGAAGCTATTTTAATTCTGTAAAGTGTCTACTGAGAGAGTGTGAGATTTGTTTCAATGAAACCATACAGTTGATAATTGTTTTCTTTTATGAAGTCTTCTTTCTGAAAAATGATTGCACAATTGCTTTCCTGTAGACACTCTGATCACTTGTAAGTGCGGTGGGTCAATGACAGGTGAAGGCTGAACAGGTCCTCATGCGATCCATCCGACAAGAGCCCTCGGTAAATCAATGCTGCCCTTTCCCTCCACCCGAGTCTTTTGCCTGATGTGCATTTTCACCCCAATTCTCATGCATATGCTTTAATTGCTGACTTCAGTGAATACTATTTAATGACTATGCAGCTGCTTCCATTTGCATACTGTAAAATATAAGACATTTTCATAAAGAAATCAGCTCGTTCCATAATTATGCTCAGGCAGCCAATATAGGTTGTTGTATTACTGTTTTAAATGAGACTCTGTCTTTTCTTTGCAGCGTGTTCTTCCAAGAAACTGTGAACATGAAAGGTCTATAGGTGAATCACAAGGGCATTGTGTAACGGTGACCCACAAAGGGCTGCTTTGGAGCTTCTGGCTTGAGAGACGGCCAGGGTGCAATTCAGGAGTCCACTTTGGATGTTAGAACCATGCAACTTGGGAGCCCACCAAGAGGAGTTAGTGCTGCTTGCAGTTCTTCCGATACATGCACTCACCCTTTTCTGTGATCTTTCATGTATGCTAGGTTTAGCAGGTCCTCCCAGACACTAGCTGGGGAGAACAGGGACCTCAGTGGGGTGCGATGGTATAGAGCAGTGGTCCCCAACCTTTTTATTACCTGGGACCAGTCAACGCTTGACAATTTTACTGAGGCCCGGGGGGGGGGGGAGTAGTTTTTTGTCAAGGGACGTCGCCGCTGCCGTCTGAGCCCCTGCTCAACCTGCTTTCCTGCTGGCACCCCTGACTTCCTGCCGCCCACTGGGGGGCGCTGCCAGCAGCAGCTGTGCAGTGCCACACCGAGGGGGAGCCCCAGCCATGGCAGCTGTTCGAGAGCACCAAAGGTGAACTGGCGGCAGAGTGGCAGGGCAGCCCCTGAGGCAGCAGCCGGTGAGGAGGACAAGGAGGAGCTGCGGCCCGGTACTGACTGATTTTCGGACCGGTCCCGGTCCTCGGACCGGGGGTTGGGGACCACTGGTATAGAGTCCTCCATCCAAAGCATCCATTTTCTCCAGGGGAGCTGATGTTTGTAGTCTGTAATTCCAGGGGATCCCCAGGCCCAACCCAGAGGCTGGCATTCCTACCATAGGCAGACCAGAGCTTCTAACATTTCAAAAGGAGTTGTATGACTTGTTAAACCACTGAAAATATGGGTTTCAAAATCCAGCTTGGTGTAATGGTTAGGAGCAGAGGCATGTAATCTGGAGAGCTGGGTTTGATTCTCCACTCCTCCACATGCAACGAGCTGGGTGATCTTGAGCTAGTCACAGTCCCGCTAGAGCTGTTCTCATAGAGCAATCCTATCAGAGCCCTCTCAGTCCCACCTACTTCACAAGATGTCTGTTGTGGGGAGAGGAAGGAAAGGCAATTGTAAGCCACTTTGAGATTCCTTTAGGTAATGAAAAGTGGGGCATAAAAACCAACTTTTTTCTGAGGATTTAGCTCCTATCTATGCAGCCCCCCCTTTTTTTTACAAGGACTAATATATTTTAGTAGGCATGGGGCCATGTGGACATTTTTATTTTGTTTTTGGTGTGTACATAGTTATAATTCTTTCTTTTCCTTTTCCTTTCAGTCAAAGATTATTTTGTTCCCTTGATTTCATTTTTATGCCATTTGCATGCCATTTAAACGTACCTCCATTTTTCATGCCATTTATGCACAACTGACGCAACAATAACATTGAAAAATGGATTAATTTAAATGGGAACAAATCAACAAGAGGCGACAGAAAACTGCACAACTAAAGATGAGAAGGTTTGTTTCTGATAAGAGAGGCATGGAAATAAAACAGGGATATTCAAATCCAGCAAAACACCTTTCTAAATTCAAAGTGTAGTCTCATCCCTACATTTTAGGTGATTTTTCAAATGTTAGGATGATGGGTGATGGATACCGGAGCTCAGTCTGAGGAGACAAAAGAGCCAGAGGCAAGAACAAAAGCAAGCAGGGGTCTAGTTTTTGTGGAGTCAGGGCCCAACTAAATGTCAGTGTATTGAATGAGTTGGGTCTTAGCTCCCTGGATCCAACTTGTGTTCCCTGCATCCATACACTACATTTTAAAACAGATAAATGTTTAAAATAGGCTCAGAACAGTGCTGCAATGGGAAGAACAGCTCCTGACCCCCCCACACCATTTTTGTTTTTAAAAGCCACGTGGGGTAAGCTTGTCTGGTTACTAATCCGAGAGAGGGACTCCCACTTTCTGTATGCAAGTTGCCACCCCAAACTCACCCCCAAACCTACCCCAACCTGAAAGAACATTGCTTTTTGATATGATATGCAAATGTCACCCGGAAGTGACATCAAGACACTGAGGTCACGGGGGGGGGGAGTGATGCTCTGTTGTTTTTTTCCAGCAAAACTCTATGGTTTGAAGCAAATTCTACCATAGAGTTTTGCTTCAAAGCCAGACCATCCCCCTCCATCATATCTCCAACATGCTGATATCACTTCCAGGTGATGTCAGTATGTCAGAAAGCTCCTGAAAAGTATCCCCCCACCCCCCGTCCCTCACTAGCAGCACTGATGCACCTGGCAACCCTACACGGGTGGGAGTCATTTCCCAGATGTTGCTACTCCATGTGCTATGATACTCCGTGTGGAGTAGTGAAATCAAAGTTACAACCCCCCGTCCCCCCCGCAAATATATACACTCATTTTTTGTGCAAAATAATAGCTTGGGAAGAGGAGACTGGAACCTTTCCCTCCCCTGTAACATCATTCCAAGCCCATTTGGGCTCTCTTCTTGGAGCCAGCGTGATAGAGTGGTCAAGAGCAGCGACTTCCAAGCGGGTGAGTTGGGTTTGATTCCCTGCTGCTCCATGTGCAGCCAGATGACTAACAGAGCCTCAAATATTTCTTAATAGTGCTCCAAGCTAGCTTGAGAAATATTTGAGGCTCTGTTAGTCAACGGTTATAAGTCCTTTAGAACAGTGGTCCCCAACCTTTTTATCACCGGGGACCACTCAACGCTTGACAATTTTAATGAGGCCCGGTGGGGGGGGTAGTTTACTCCTCTACTCTCAACCACTGCCCTAACGCTCTCTGATCGCTATGGTAATGTTTAAACATCCCTTCAAAATAAGATACAGACACGCCACAACAATGAACATAAGGAACATTTTATTTTCATGGAAATTTCAACTCATGACAATGACAAATCAACGGGAGCCCTGAGCTTGTTTCTCTGCAACGAGATAGTCCCATCTGGGAGGGATGGGAGACAATGACACCCGAAGTGTGTTGTAAAGGGCCGGGGGGGATGAAGTAAAGGGCCGGGGGGGGGGAGAAGGCGTCCTTCGCAGCCCACCTCCAATTAGTCGATGGACCACATGTGGTCCACAGCCCACAGGTTGGGGATCGCTACTTTAGAAAACTCAGTGTTGAGCATTTGAATATTACCACTGGAATCTGAAGAGGAATGTTGTAATTTGAAACGAGAACTGCAATCTGGATAACCTGTCAGAATTTGGAGACTTGTAAATAAAGAAGTGAGAACTGAACCTGCTCCAGCCTTTGAGCTTTTCTCAAAAGCATCAGTTGTATTACACTGTCTAGATACACAGATTGGTTGTTTACTCTTCAGTTGGTATTTTGTAATATTTCTGTATATCCTCCTGTTTTTTGGTGTGAGACCAAGTCAGTCCATCGCCGCACTGAGCTTTAGCATTGTCTTTTCTGATTGGCAGCAGTGACTGGAAGAGAAAGGCCATTCCCCACACCTGCTTCCCGAGAACCTTTGATGGGAGATACCAGCAGGTATTGACCCAGCATGCAAAGCAGATGCTCCACCACTGAACCACAGCTAAATTCCGTTCTAACTCACTGTGCTGGATCCAAGCTTATAAACAACATCACCTGTATTGGCTGTGTCAGTGGGGAGGGGGGATTAGAAACAAAGCCACTGAATTTTACTCCTGAGTTTTTCCTCTGTCCCTGAGTGCATGAGCCAACAATATAAACACCACTGTGTTTCTCCGCCAATACCTAATATAGCAGCATTTCACTAAAATGCTAATAACAGCTGTAAGGGACCTAAGGTTGCCAACTCTAGTCCGGGAAATACCTGGAGACTTTGTGGATGGAGCTAGGAGTGGGCAGGATTTGGGACTTCAATGGAGAGTAATGCGATGGAGACCACCCTCTAAAGCACCCATTTTCTCCAGGGGATCTCCAGGGGAGCCAGTTTGGTGTACTGGTTAGGAGTGTGGACTTCTAATCTGGCATGCACATACAGCCAGCTGGGTGACCTTGGGCTCTCCACGGCACTGATAAAACTGTTCTAACCGAACAGTGATATCAGGGCTCTCTCAGCCTCACCCACCTCACAGGGTGTCTGTTGTGGGGAGAGGAAAGCGAAGGCAACTATAAGCCGCTTTGAGCCTCCTTTGGATAGAGAAAAGCGGCATATAAGAACCAACTCTTATTCTTATTCTTCCTCTATCCTGGAGATGAGCTGTAAAGGCAGGGGAACCTCAGGTCCCATCTGGGGACTGGCATCCCTAAAGGGACCCGACACAAACCAGGAATATGTGAAGGAAAGAGATTAAAAGGATTAGATCAGTGGTTCTCAACCTTCTTAATGCCACAACCCTTTAATACAGTTCCTCATGTTGTGGTGACCCCCAACCATAAAATTATGCAAGTGTCTCATTCACAGAAATTAAACCTAAACTGACCAATGGCATGAAGGTCCATTGCTCATGATTGGATATAAATTGGTCATAAATTGGCGGGCAACAGTGGCGCCCCATCCCCCCGGCCAAGCTGCTCTCCCCAGGTTCTGAACTACTGGATTAGGGCATTCCTGTGGTGTCTTTTTCCTAGTCCCGCTGCAACATGTGTTCCCCACCCCGCCCACGTAAACAGCACTTCTTGAAGGGGAAAAACAGCACTAGAAGAAAGGATTCCTTCCTCCATAGCTCTAATCTGTTTTGCCTCCCCTCCCATGACTGCAGTTAGCTTAAACATGCACACACACACACACACACATAAAATATCCTGCTAATGGATCTCCCAAATGTAGATTGGCCCATAGATGCAGTGGCATAGGGCCGCTTCACACAGGACATATTTCTCACACAGGAAATGTAACAGTGGAATCTGTATGTACAGTGTTGTATGGGGTGACTGATGTACATATGCATAACAGACAGTACAGGAAAATACATATATATGTTGTGCTGAGCATCATGTGGCAGCGCATCTGGTTGGTGGTGCACAGGAAATCATCATTCCTTCAAGAGGAACTAAGAAAGAAAAGGAAAATGTTCAGGAAATGGAGGGAAGGACAGAGCTCTAAAGAAGAGTATCTACAGGTTACTAGGCACTGTAGATCAATCATCAGAAAGGCCAAAGCTGAGAGTGAGCTAAGATGGGCCAGGGAAGCCCACTGTAACAAGAAAAGATTTTTCCATTATGTGAGGAGCAAACGTAAAGTAAAGGAGGCAATAGGCCCACTGTTGGGTGCGGATGGACAAACTCTAACGGAGGATGCAGAGAAAGCAGAAAGGCTCAGTGCCTATTTTACATCTGTTTTTTTCCCACAGGTCAAAGGGTTTGGGCACATCTAGAGATGGCAGTAGCCAAAGGATAGTGTCTGGGTGGCAGGTTGACATGGATAGAGAGGTTGTCGAGAGGCATTTAGCTGCACTGGATGAGTTCAAATCCCCTGGGCCAGATGAAATGCACCCAAAGTGCTCAAAGAATTTTCCAGAGAACTTGCAGAACCCTTGTCCGTCATCTTCGGGACCTCTTTAAAAACTGGAGATGGCCCGGAGGACTGGAAGAGAGCAAATGTTATTCTGGTCTTCAAAAAAGGGAGGAAGGATGACCCGGGAAACTACAGACCAGTGAGTCTGACCTCTGTTGTGGGGAAGATAATGGAGCAGATATTAAAGGGAGCAATCTGCAAACATCTGGAGGACAATTTGGTGATCCAAGGAGTCAACATGGATTTGTCTCCAACAGGTCCTGTCAGACCAACCTGGTTTCCTTTTTTGACCAAGTAACAGGTTTGCTGGATCGTGGAAATTCAGTTGATGTTGTTTACTTGGATTATAGTAAAGCTTTTGATAAGGTTCCCCATGATGTTCTGATGGATAAATTGAAGGACTGCAATCTGGATTTTCAGACAGTTAGGTAGATAGGGAATTGGTTAGAGAACTGCACTCAAAGAGTTGTTATCAATGGTGTTTCATCAGACTGGAGGGAGGTGAGTAGCGGGGTACCTCAGGGCTCGATGCTCGACCCGGTACGTTTTAACATATTTATTAATGATCTAGATGAGGGGGTGGAGGGACTACTCATCAAGTTTGCAGATGACACCAAATTGGGAGGACTGGCAAATACTCCGGAAGATAGAGACAGAGTTCAACGAGATCTGAACACAATGGAAAAATGGGCAAATGAGAACAAGATGCAGTTTAATAAAGATAAGTGTATAGTTCTGCATCTGGGTCAGAAAAATGAATAGCATGCCTACTGGATGGGGGATACGCTTCTAGGTAACACTGTGTGTGAATGAGACCTTGTGGTACTTGTGGATTGTAAACTAAACATGAGCAGGCAGTGTGATGCAGCGGTAAAAAAGGCAAATGCCATTTTGGGCTGTATCAACAGGGGCATCACATCAAAATCATATGATGTCATAGTCCCATTGTATATGGCACTGGTCAGACCACACCTGGAGTACTGTGTGCAGTTCTGGAGGCCTCACTTCAAGAAGGACATAGATAAAATTGAAAGGGTACAGAGGAGAGCGACGAAGATGATCTGGGGCCAAGGGACCAAGCCCTATGAAGATAGGTTGAGGGACTTGGGAATGTTCAGCCTGGAGAAAAGGAGGTTGAGAGGAGACATGATAGCCCTCTTTAAGTATTTCAAAGGTTGTCACTTGGCCAAGGGCAGGATGCTGTTTCCCTTGGCTGCAGAGGAGAGGACACGCAGTAATGGGTTTAAACTACAAGTACAACAATATCGGCTAGATATCAGGAAAAAAATGTTTCACACTCAGAGTAGTTCAGCAGTGGAATAGGCTGCCTAAGGAGGTGGTGAGCTCCACCTCACTGGCAGTCTTCAAGCAAAGGTTGGATACACACTTTTCTTGGATGCTTTAGGATGCTTAGGGCTGATCCTGCGTTGAGCAGGGGGTTGGACTAGATGGCCTGTATGGCCCCTTCCAACTCTATGATTCTATGATCCTATGATCATGTGAGCTGCAACCTCTAAATGCAGGCTGCTCACCTGAAGATGCCTGTGGACTGTATGTGAATTGGTTTGGGAGGGTGGGTGTAAGTGTAGATATATATATATATATATTTAAAGTCTCCTTGCTGCAGTGTGGCAAAGCAAAAATAATTGGTGAAATCACTGAAATCCTGTTGCTCTGCTAATGAATTCCCCATAGAGAGAAAGCGAAGATGGAAGAAGTCAATTTCATCCCTTGGAGATCCAGAAGGCTTCAGTAGATTTTCACCAGTTTCTTTAGCTTAGATAGAAAAGCATCATTAATTCATACTGTGTTTGCCAATAAAACTTATGAAATGGGAGCGGGAGAGGGAAAAATGCTTATTTTGCTGGCCATCACTCTGGTTGATAGTTTCAATAAATACGTTGGTAGCTCATGTCTTTGGGAGATAAATGTCCATCTTGGCTGGTGAGAACCTGCCCACTGGTTGGGGGGTGTTAACGTAGGATATCTGCCAAAGACGATGGCCTCTCCCAGATATCTAGCTCCAGTCGTTCCCTAGTATTTTACCATTATTTGCAGCTGACTCCAGGATCCTTTTATCAGTGCAAGAAGCTCTTCCACTAGCTCTAGCTTAAAAAATATTGTAATACTGGACAGAAGGTTAGAATGCCCATGGCAATAATAGGAGCAATCCTTTGCATTTCCTTTATTGTCTATTTCTTTTCTGCATTTGTAGGTTGCCCTTCTGGCAATACAAAAAGAGCAAATATAAGGCAGAGCAATGAAACAATAGATCAAGATGGCTAGCCATTCTGTAGCAGTAGAAAAGAGCAAGAGACCAGTAGCGCCTTAAAGTCTAACAAAATGTTGTGGCAGAGTGTGAGCTTCATAAGTCACAACTCACTTCTTCAGATATAACTGGCTGTGACTCATGAAAGTTCACACACTGCCCCAGATTTTGTTAGTGTTTAAGGTGCTACTGGATTCTTTTCCTCCACCAATGAAAAAATAAAATTCTCTATTTTTGTTGAACATCGGTTCAAGCATCAATGGCTTGAACTCTTTGGCCTGAGCTTCCATCAGCAGACTATGCTTTAAGGCAGGGGTAGTCAACCTGCGGTCCTCCAGATGTCAATGGACTACAATTCCCATGAACACCTGCCAGTGTTGACACCACAGGTTGACGACCCCTGCTTTAAGGCACACATGTCCTTAAACAGTCTCCTCCCCCAATGATGGAGGAACTACAGAGATTTATTTGAGAAGTGGATCGGCTGGATGGGTGCAGAATCTTTACACAGCCCGCGGCGCCATGGGCACCGCGGACTGAATAAACCCGTAAGGGCTTAGGGGGAGGAGTTAGGGCGGGCTCTGTCCAGGATGAGGAAGGGTGCCAATTGGCCCCTTCCTCCAGACAGACCATCAGCCGGGCCAAGTGGCAGGCGCAAAGCGCCTGCCGATTGACCCGGCCGATTCCCGCCTTGCTGACAAGGAAGCAACTGCGAGCCGCCCAAGGGAGCCCCCGCCAGCCGTGCTCCACGCGACTGCCGGGGGCTCCCTTGCCTAGCGCCTGCTGTATTTATTTTACAGCGGGCTTGTTTACTAGTTCTTATATAAGTCCAGAATGGATATTTAACCCTGGACTTTCTCACACACCTTTAAGGCTCTAGTTACTACATGATTCTTCACCTTCAAGCAATACTGACCAGGATGTGTGCCCACCAGGACCTCTGTGCACTCTTGGAGGGCTTTCACCCTAACTAGCCCTTAATATAGTAGGACCTGGACATGCTGTGGTGATAGAATCCATACATGTGTAGCTAAGCATGAAAATGTGCTTTCTAGGTTCTAAGTCAATGTAAAATTCCGCATGAATAAGCCACTGTCTCTCTGCATTTTTTTAAAAAATATTTGTATCCCATTTTTCTCCCCAAGAGAGATAAAAGGACTTTAAAACATCATTCTCTGTTCCTTCATTTTATTCCCACGAGAACAACCCTATAAAGTAGGCTCGGCACAGAGGTTATCCAATGAGCATCTCGGCAGAGCAGAAATTGGAAGCTAGGTCTTCCAGACCCTATTCTGATTCCACAGCTGTCCAGGGATGGCCAAACGGTAAGTCTACAGATGCCCATGGACTACCATTACCACGAGCCTCTGCCAGCATGATTTTTACATAGGGCTCATGGTAATCATAGTCCATGGGCATCTAGACACCCACAGTTTGGCCACCATGCTCTCTGAAAAGGTGTACAGTGGGAAATGAGACAACAATAGAAGAAAATGATGCATTTAGCAGAGGGATCCCCAAAGCTGGAAGCTGAGCAATGAAGAAAGCTGACAGAAAAGTTGGTTCATTTGAAATGTAGTTTTGGAGGAGAGTCCTAAGGATATTGTGGACTGAGACAAAGACAAATAAGTGAGTCCTAGATCAAATAAAACCTGAACTCTCCCTAGTAAGTAAATGATTTCTAAATAGACTGACAAACTTTAATGTATTTGATATAGGTTGCTAAAGTATTGGAAAAGTAACTGATTTTCTTCTATTTTATCTTGAATATATTTCTGTATTGATTTTCTTATGTTCTTACTTTTTTCAATGACTTTTTATCTATTTTTCTTTTTTTTTAACTCAATAAAATATTCTTAAAAAAACAACAACCTGAATTCTCCCTAGCATGATGTAGTGGCTAGGAGCTGTAGCCTCTAAACTGGATTCGATTCTCCGCTCCTCCACATGCAGCCAGCTGGGTGACCTTGGCTTTGTCACAGCAGTAATATCAAGGCTCTCTCAGCCCCACTTACCTCACAAGGTGTCTGTTGTGGGGAAGGGAAGGGAAGGTAATTGTAAGCCGCTTTGAGATTCCTTCTGGTAGAGAAAAGTGGGGTATAAAACCAACGCTGCTGCTTCAGTTAACAATGGGATGTTTTGGAGGCCATTAATTCCTAGGTTCACCATAAGTCAAAATGGACTTGATGGCGTATAACTTTCACATGCACTCCAATCTTTCTGAGCCTGTGGTCACCTTTGGAACTCGGACACAAGGTGATGGACGCAACTACAAAAGGGCTGTCATGGGAAGCAACGCCAGACACAAACACAGAGTATAATTCAGTTGCAAGGAAGAAGGAAGGTAATTTTTAAAATATATACTGGGAAAGAGGAGTGAGCTAATTGAACCAACACTGTGACGTTGACTGCCACTGAAAATATTCACAGCCAATCAAATTCCCAATGGCCAATCAGCTGTCATGCTGGACAAAAGCTCCACCTTGCCTTGCCTATTTTCAAAAACAGTTGGTGGGCACCATGAAAGGTATCAGTGGTTATTATGGTGCCCATGAGCGCTGTGTGGGGGACCTCTGGTTCAATGGATGCCTTCTGAATTGACTGAAGGATGATGAAGCCCGCCTGGCCTCGACCAGGGCCAGGGCCTTCTCGGTCCTGGACCCAACCTGGTGGAATGAGCTCCCAGAAGAGCTGAGGGCCCTGCGGGAATTACCAGCATTCCGCAGGGCCTGTAAGACGGAGCTCTTCCGCCAGGCGGAAAGAAGATCAGTCCCCCCTCACAAACTGGCGGTAGAGAGTGTCACCCCCCTCCTGTAGTTGAGGATGCTGAGACCAAATGAGTAAGATTAAGCCATCGTTGTTGCCACTATTGTAAATTTATTGGATCTTATTGTTATTTTATGGTTTTAGGGGATGGGGTTATGTAAGCCGCCTCGAGCCTTCGGGGGGAGGCGGGGTATAAATACAATAATGATGATGATGATGATGATGATGATGATGATGATGATGATGATGAGATAGAAGGGAAGACTAGGAAACAGCAGATTACAGCAAGAGCAGTTTGTGGACAAAGATCCTAGTGACAGGTACAAAGACCAAGGAACAGATATGAAAAAACCCTAAGTTAAAACAAAGCGGGATTCAGCACACCATTTGAAGAAACCTCCTGTATAATATCTGATTCATATTTTGTGCTGTTCCAAGTGAAGTCAGAAATTCACAGAAGAAATTAAATCCCTTCATCATGGTTGCATCATTCTGACAAGCTCCCCCCCCCCTTCTTTTACCAGTCCTCAGTAAAACAGACTTTTCTGAAATGTTTGGGAATATGCAAATTATTTGCAAACATGCAAGTATGCTTAATAAGGGATGCACATCAAAGGTCAAACATGAGAATGCACATGATTTTTGCATCTCTGCACAGGGTGAATCGAAAGCAATCAGGGGCACCCCTCGTGTTTGTGCAAAACATTAACGGCACAGCCAGGGAAAGACTGTGGAGTTTTACCATCTATTCCGCATGCTAATCTAACAGTAACTAAGCATTCCAAATGGACAGTGTCAGCCTAGGATTTCATCTGGGACGCTACATTTCCTTGCGCTCATGGTTTTCAAATAAATCAGGCTGAGCCAATGCACCCCTTAATGTCCCTATAATGCAGTTTTTGTGCGCTAATTCCTTTCAGGTCCAGCCATTGTCATTAACATCGTCTGCTGGCAAACAAAGAAAGATTTCTTCGTGGGAAGCCGTGCCAGCTAAGGAAAATGTTTGCACTGTGGCGGCATTGCTTGGCTGTCTCGTTTGCATTTTCCAAGGACACTTGAGGAAACAAAACTGTATCAGTGCAAATTGAGTTTAATATGCAGCTCCACCGTTTTTCGCGCTGCAGCCTCACAATGGGTCCCATTACTTCCTGCGCCCTGTAATTAAAAATTGCGAGGGAGCGGGGAACAAATGCATGGGATTAGCCAGTCTTAATTTTCACTGACAAGCTTTAAGCGCTTATCAATAATGGGATCAGAGAATCAGCTTGCACGAAGCTTTATTCTGCCATAGTGTCGACTTCTGATGGAGCATCTCGCTCGGCTTATCAAACACGCGGGCGCCCGTAGGAGCTACGGCGGTGTCGGGATTGCCGGCGTTTCTGTGCTCTGACATCCTGGGTTGCTGCATTACTTCAGTGAGAATAATATCAGTCACCTCTACGGAGTCTCAGTATTCGGGCTCCTGGGAGCTGATTACAGGAAGAGATTAAAAAGGCTGTCTCTCACACACATGTTTAGAGGTGATGGATGACATCTACAAGGCTCAACTGTCACGTATCTCTGCAGAAAAGAGAAAAATATCCTCCAATTAGGCCATTGTTTGCAATCGTCTCCAAGTTATCAATTCCTTTTTTTTTTTAAGTATAACTTCATTGTGTGCCTTGCTCTCTACAGCACATGAGCACATGAGGACCCAAGGAGAGGTGAAGGAATCAGCCCTGTGACCTAATCCATCCATCCCTCCCAACATCAGGCCAAAGACACGTGTGTTCGGTCATGGATAGGTGCTAAAGACTACATCATGCACTGCAGAGCTGTGTCTAATTTGCTTGCATTTCCTGTATGGGATTTTCAAGCATTAATTTCATTCAAAAGCAAAGGTCAACCATTCAGAGAATCCTGTCCAGCGAGCAGTACATTCAGTAGTTTTTAGGGCATTTGGGTTTTTTTTTTCTGAAAGTGAAATGCTCAGAAATAGTTCCTCTGCAACTGTGTAGACGGGGACTGCTGCAGCATAGTGGCTGGAGTGCCAGATTGGGAGCTGGGATGGCCAGATTTGAATTCCTCACTCAGCCATCGAAGGCTGCCAGGGAACCTCATAGCCTAAACTACTCTCATGTGGTTGTTGTTATGAATATTAAGCAGAGCAGGGAGAAACAATGTGGAAAACCACTTTAGGTCCTCAGTCAGGGAAAGAAGTGGGATATATGATTATGCTGTCATCTGTTTTGGGGCAGTTTTGGGGCTTTTGTTCTTTAGTTCTTTTCGTATAATTAAGGGATATTATGCGTTTTATATTGTATTTTATGGATTTTATATTGTGAGCCGCCCTGAGATGGTTGTTGTGAGGGGTGGTATAAAAAGGAAGGAAGGAAGGAAGGAAGGAAGGAAGGAAGGAAGGAAGGAAGGAAGGAACGAACGAAGGAACGAACGAACGAAGGAACGAACGAATGACCGAATGACCGAATGACCGAATGACAATTTAACCCCCCAAAAAATGTCAAAGCAACTTTCTGAGGTCACTCCACAGTGCCTCGGAGTCACATTTAGCCCAGGGTCAGCCGTACACAGCCAATCAATCAAAGAATTTCTAGAATAGTCCATACTGTCCATCCATAGGGTTCTCATAGAATCATAGAGTTGGAAGGGGCCATAGAGGCCATCTAGTCCAACTCCCTGCCCAACGCAGGATCAGCCCAATCAGCAGGATCTGTTTAACACTAAGCAACAGAATATTTTGTGCTGATCATTTTACGTCATAATGAAAAATATTCTAGTTCTTTCTGCCATGGCATTGTTGGCCACTGCTATTTCTAGTGGCTCTGAGTTCCACAGTTCAACGGCGTGCTTTGTGAGAGAATTCCTTTGGTTGCTTAGAATGTTTGCTTGATATGGCCAACAGTTCCGAAGGCATTATGTGGAGAGGAGGGAGGTTTCTAGAATCTGGAATGAGGTGGAGGGAGAGAACTTTTCTACCTCTTAGTACCACAGCTTAGGCCCCGAAATAACTAATACATCATTAAATTAGAACACTCACTTCCATGTGGGCACTAGGTTGTGGGAATGAATAGATAAATAGATGGAAGGCAGATCGATTGACATCCATTAGCCCAGATTTTCTCAACCAGGGTCTCATGAAACCATGGGATTTCTTGATGGCCCTGGAAGGGTTTCCTGAATGGGTGGGAGTTAATTATATATGTATGTATGTATGTATGTATGTATGTGTGTGTGTGTGTGTGTGTGTGTGTGTATGTATATGTGTATTTTAAATGTTCAACTGTTTAAAGGTGATAGGACCAGATATGATCATGTCAACCTGCCCCCCTCCAATGGCTAATGATGGACCTGGAGGGGATGTAAAGAGGAGGGGCCCTAGGTGGGCATGTACATGGCTATGCTTCCCAACCATACTCTGCATGATCGCACCATATCTAGGTTTTCTTGAAGCCGGAAGAATGTTTCAGAGTTTTCTTAATGGTAAAAAAGTTGAGAAAGGCTTCCTTGATCTGAACGCTAACCACAACTATATGGTAAAGAGATAACAGGCCAGTACCAACAGCAAACAACAGGGGGTGTCTCCTCCTTTCCTGTTTTTGGATGAGCCTGCCAGAGGCCTCTCAGTGGGTGATGGCTGAAACAGGATGCTGGTCTAGATCAGGGAAGCTTAACCCCACTAGTTTGGCTTGGACCCTGCTTCACAAGCAGCAATTGTGGGAGCTGGAAGTCCAATACAAAGTTCGTCTGCATCACAACAGTTCAACCAAATCCAACTGCAGAAGAAACATGACTGTGCGTGTAAAATTACATGTTGCTTCATCACAGCTTCCTTCAGATGACAGTGTAACTTTAAATAGAGGTGCTCTTTTTCTAGGTCCATTGATTTCCATTGATTTAGAGGGGCTGAACTCTGCTTAGGAGTGCCCAAAGATACTTTCCCAGCAGCATAACAGCTCTGCTATTGGTGCCGAGGGGTGGTTCCACCCCTCCCACTTTATTCCTCCTCCACTAGTCAGAAAAGTCCCCTGCCCCGAGGAGCCAAATTTCAGGGGACTCAGCAACAGAGTGAGGCCAAAAAGACTCATTTTGCAAGGATCGCCCAACTCTCAATCATTTGACCACAGCCCAGTGTTTGTGTATGTTCACGTGCAAGGAGACACACCGGCAGAAAGAAAATTTATTTAAGTTAAGGTATATAGTGCATATCTATGCACTTTAACCATTTTATTGCTCTGCTTCAGGCAGGTACCAGCATATGCAGAGTTTACTCAGCCAGATAACAGGAGCTGGTTATCCAAGGCAGAACGCCTGAGTTTAATAAATTGAGTCTATAAACTGTACAAGAGTTGTCTAAGTAGGCCAATGTCAGTTTTCTGAAAAGCAAGACTGATACAGCTACAGCTACAGCAGCAGGTCAGTATGGGAATGTGTTGAAACCATGCTGAAGAGCTCCTCCCCCATACTTTCATAGGCTTTGAGCCCTGCATCATGTCTGCAGCAGTTGCTTTATGTCTCCTTTTGCGATGTTACTCCTTCCTCTGCAACTGATTGCTGATGCTGAGCTCTGAGGCATGTTGCCATGCGTTCAGACTGTAAATTCCCTCTACATCTATGCCAACATTGCTCTTGTAGATCTGGGGAACATGGAGGAGATGGGGCTGCTGGCTGACCCTGGACTGACAGTTCTGGTTGGAGGGATGAAACACACATCTCATAGCCTCCTGTGCTTCCTTATCTGATTGCTCAACTTCAGCTGGTGGCTGATAGGCATGGAATCCAGCTGTTCTTCATCAGAGGAGTCAGAGCTGTCTCCAAGGCCTGCCTGTTGCACAACAATTATATGTACTGCCCTTGTATAATTATTGCAACTGCTGTGATGTATGCACTGTTTGCCTTTATCTAGCTTTTTGTTCCTGATGCATATGCATTGAAACACACTGTGTTTTATCTATATCTTTTACAATCAGGTCCCACCACAGATAGTCTCACCGTCTGCTGGGTGATCCCAATGCCAACATGAGCAGAAGAAAAACTATTGGGGAGCCAACGAAGAGGGAAATATTTTAAGGGTGTATTTGAGGAACCTGCAACTTGAGGAACCTGCAACTTTTCAGAATGAAATCTGCAGTATACAGTATCTCCTGCTGTTTTAGGAAGGTATTGGAAACTTTATGATATTATCATCCATTGCTTCAGTCCCCACCTTCATCTCAGATCTATCTGCTTGCCAACAACCAACATGCTTCACATGAAAAAGGGTCCAAGACCTCTTTGAGATGAACAGGGCTTAAAAACACAAAGGGTCAAGAATGAATATGGGAACAACCATCACAGCTGTCCTGTAAGCATTCCCACTTTTTGTGACTTTGCTGCAGTATCGAGCTTTTCTGACTTTGATCTTCTATACAAGCCTGATTGCCAGCTCTCCATTTGTTTATTTTTCTCCAGATTAATGGGTGAAACTCACCTCAGGGACTGAACCCAGGTGTCAAATGTGCAGCGGAATGCGGTAGACTGCCACACAAGTTCAAGGCAACTGTTTAACTTGGTTGGCATGCCAGCTGTGTCCTTACAAATATCTGGAGATGCACACTGAAGGCCCATGTTAATTTGGGACTCACAAAAAATAATTCATTACACATAATGGCGATATTGGCAGCACATGCCAAATGGTGGGATCTAATGTAGCATACAGTTTCATTACGGCACAGCAAAATTAATCTGTCCCTTCCCACCAGGAGGTTTAAGCAAAAGCAATGGGGAAAGAGACAGAGGCAAAAGGCAGCAATTCATTAATGAAATGAAGACATGCAAAATAATTAGGCTTATAACAATAGCTTGGAGAGCAAAATTAACCCCTTTATTTACTACCAATTACATGCAACTGAGCACTGGTGACTTAGATGGGATATTGCTCCTGCAATGATTTTGTTTTCTTATTGAGACTGTGGCATGCATTTATTTTACTCAGACAAAGCCACTGTTACTATATAATAAAGTCTTTTTCTTTTCTTTTCAAATGAATGAAGTTGCCAGCGGAGGTCAATTCTATTAACCGAATCAACAGCGAGTATGAGAGTTAACTCAGAGGAAAGAAGGACATAGCACTATCCTAAGTGGTGCAGAGTAACTTTGTGTAATTAATAATATTACAACTAAGGGACTCATCTAATTCAATGAAGGCACAGGACTTTCTTTATCGTCGAAAGGAGTAATGACTATTCTTTGGCATCTCCTGCGTCTCCGACTCACAGAGTTCCTCTTCAGCTTTCTTGCTCTGGGAACCATTGACATGTATGGGGCAAAGGAAGTGACTCCAGAAACAGGGGGCAGTGGAATGCAGGAAGTCAATGGCAGACCTCAGGAAAGATTAAGGGCTTTCTTTGTTTGAACACATGAAGCTGCCTTATACTGAGTCAGACCATCAGTTCATCCAAGTCAGTCTTCTGATTGACCAGCATCTCTCTAGAGTCTCATGCTGAGGTCTTCAAAATCACCTCCTATAACTGGAGACAATGGGAATTGGACCAGAGACCTTCTGCCTATAAAGCTGCTGCTCTCCCACACGTCCATTTTCGAAACCAAAGCATTTCTTCTGGCTTGCCAGTTATGCTCTTATCCAATTATTTGGCTGGCGTAGCGCATTTTTGATGAATCTTTGTTGGTGTTTTTGTTTCAGATTTAGCTGACATTAAAATAAATGTACTTGGGTGCAATCACCAAGGTAGTAACAATATCCATTGCTATTGATTAAGTGGGAATTTTAAGGACAAATGTGTTTTTTTTTAAGTACGGATTTTATTTGTATTTTTATTTATTGAGTAGTAGTGGCATATTACTATCCCGGCCCTGTGCCCTTTTTACAACTCATTAAACTAAGTGGGTGTTATGTGAATCTACTGGCTCGAAAATCCTCTGATTCAAGGATAAATATTGCTATCAGGGGCTCAGAGCCAGGAGCAATTCCTTATGTGGGAACTAATTTATATAATTCTGCATTGTTTAAACATGTTGCCTATTTGCACTTCTGATATGCCAGCCAGCCAATGTATTTTTACTTGCTGTGTGCTTCTCTAAGGATCTGAAGTATTTGTTCTGCCATAAAGATAAACTGATGTTATTTAGCACCGAAAACATGATCAATGATACTAAGACTGGTTAAAAGGAATCCCAATACTCATTCGGTTTTGGACAGCTGTTGGATTGTTGGCTGAACCCAGCCCTTGACTTGAAGGGGCTCTGGCTCAAGCAGCATCTTCCATTGCAATAGATAAGCACTATCAAGTGGAGGAGAGCTGCCAGTTCAAGTGTCTTAAAGCAACATGCCCCTTTTTATCGTTTGTATTTTCATCCTTTCTCCAAACAGCCCAGGGCAGAGTAAATAGTTCTGTTTTGCCTTCTTATCACAAAACCCCCATAAACCAAATGAGAGTTTGACTAGGTCAAGGTCTCAAGTAAATTTGAAGATTTGAGTTTGCAGATTTTGTTCAACACTCTGAGCCTTTGGGTCTGTCTAGCTATGGGGATAACAGATTGGGTAAAGGGGGCTCAGCACCTGTGGTCTGCTAGACAGGATCAGATGTCACAGTAGCTTTACTAATAGAAATGGTCACTGCATTTTTCCATGTCTTTTTTTTTTAATCTTATTGATTCTGTGGACACTTTTGGAATTTTGAGGATGGTCACAAAATGACTGCTACACTAGTCAATCACAAAGTGGCGCCCTTGGGGATACAGGCTGAGTCATTAAATGTTCGTAGGATGCACCATCCTACAGAGGGAAGCAGCTATTTCTGGATGGGTGTTTCCCTTCAGACACAGCGGTGATACCTCCTGGGTTCTTCTGAAGAAGATGAGGTATAATGTGGTAGAGAAAAAACATGATGGGCTCTTTTCTTCAAGGCAAAGATGTTTTGGCAAAGAAGCAAATGGACCATAAGATATGCATTGTTGGGTGTCATGGCACTCAACCAGTGCTATGTATTGGACCACTGGTTTAGCCAAAACTTAGAAACACAGAACTGGAAGGAACCCAAGGATTATCTAATCCAACCTCTTGCACAATGCAGAAGATTCACAGTTCTTGAAAAGATATTTTTATTCCCGTAAGAAATCCTTCCAGATCCTGTCTGAACAGTCTCATTCTCTCTCTCATCCCACCCACCCCCCACTCCCCGTTTTCATGCTTGGATTGTTTGCAAAATGTTACTGGCTTGTGTCATAAGGATTTGTTAATGTAAACTGTATAGAATGTGTGGCTAAAGTATGTATAGCGATGAGCGCAGAATTAAATAAGTAAATTTCCTAGCATTAACCATTAGATCTAAAGGAAGATGCATATCTGCGTCAAGTGCATACCAGATACTATTATTTCCCCATAAAGTGGAAAATGTTCGTGAGGGAAGTCAATACTTTCACATGGTTATTTTTCCAGATAAAAGACAGTGTGAAAATCATCCAGTTTCCTTTAAACGTTTTTCTATTGACTATTTTATAGACTGATTCTGGGCATTAGTATGCTGAAAGATCATTACCGCTTTAAATCAGTCAGAACTGATACCTACATTCGCAGTGTCAGAATCCAGAAAAAAGAAAAACAACCTCAACTACTTCTTTTTTTCTCCCGCATTGGAAGCTCCTACTAGAAATGACAACCACAAGGGGACATGGTAAGGTGGCGACATTGTAAATGATTATGCTCATTGGCATTGTTTTCTTTGGTTAGATCCGAACAGTATCTCCTGCTCATAGAACGTCTGTGCCTCTTCTGAAAGAGTTCTGAGGGAGAAAAGATGACACTGAGCTTAACATTATTCTTTCACTTACACAGATTCCTTGCACAGGCACAAAGAAGGGACCCAGTAGTTGATCCAACCTCTTATTGCACTGTGTGATGTTTGGCACAAGCTGTTGTACAAGCATTAGCACAAGCAACTTCTTACTCCATCCCACTATTTCTATAATGTCACCTCTATATGTGGCAGATTGCACAAACCTGTCCAAAGTCTCTGCCCTGAGGAGTTTGCAGTCTAAATTTAGAGGTCCAAGAGGATTGAGGAAACCAACAACAGGGGGGGAAACAGAGAGAGAGAGAGAGAGGCAAGCATGATGAAGACTGAGTACTAGCAAATACAGTTAAGAACATTTATGCTGCAGTTTCAGTGAGCCTCTTGTGCCTCTTGAGCCTCTTGCGACGCAGAGTGTTAAGGCAGCGATATGCTATCTGAAGCTGTCTGCCCATGAGGCTGGGAGTTCAATCCCAGCAGCCGGCTCAAGGTTGACTCAGCCTTCCGAGGTCGGTAAAATGAGTACCCAGCTTGCTGGGGGGTGAACGGTAATGACTGGGGAAGGCACTGGCAAACCACCCCGTATTGAGTCTGCCATGAAAATGCTGGAGGGCGTCACCCCAAGGGTCAGACATGACCCGGTGCTTGCACAGGGGATACCTTTACCTTCAGTGTGATGTTGATTTATCCTGCAATTTATGCACAAACTTGTATTTATCCTTTTTATTTACGAGAATAACCAAAGGATTTGAGAGTCATCCTAGTTAATGCATGGATTTGTCAAAGATACTAGATCTGAAGAGAACATCACACGTGAATTCAGGCAACAGCCTAAAAACAGCATGAAGAAGAGGCTATTGTTGGAAGAAGAGGCTTAGCGGTCCCAGGTCAGCCCTTTAGGTTGCATTCAGCCCCCCCCAAAGCAGTTCTTTAGATGACAAATTTGGTCTGGATCTATATGAAAATGCAACCTGGAGCAAACTTGGCTTGATTTGTGGTTGACCCTGAGCCGGCTGGCTTGCTTTGTGAAGATCTGCTTGAAGGCTAAGGCCTCGTTAAATGCTTCATCTGTGTTGTGCTTAGCAAAGAATGAGATAATTATTGTGGTAAGTGACTGTAGCAAGGACAGAGGTTTATTAGAAATACCAATTATAGCCACCAGAAGGTTCTTCAAGAGTAACAGAAGTGGAAAGAAGTATAGAGTAAATAGCCATTATATGTTATTAAAATTGATAGATGATAAACCTCAGGCTGTTCCTGAATCTGTCAAGAGGATTGTATGACAGCAGTTTGAAGACGTGAAAGAAAAAAATATATCAAATAGACACAAGTCACTTATACGCAAGTTGTTTTTCCTGGCATTGATGCTATTTGAAGGCAAGGTTTTCCTCTGCTTCCCCACAGTATTATTGTGATTTTGAGCATCTTGTGGGTGTTAATCTGATTTTCATGTGATCTTTAACAAATCTACTTTGCTGCAATGTTTTGGGAAAGATAATGAAGAAGAAGAAGAAGAGTTGGTTCTTATATGCCGCTTTTCCCTACCCGAAGGAGGCTCAAAGCGGCTTACAGTCGCCTTCCCATTCCTCTCCCCACAACAGACACCCTGTGAGGTGGGTGAGGCTGAGAGAGCCCTGATATCACTGCCCGGTCAGAACAGTTTTATCAGTGCCGTGGCGAGCCCAAGGTCACCCAGCTGGTTGCATGTGGGGGAGCGCAGAATCGAACCCGGCATGCCAGATTAGAAGTCCGCACTCCTAACCACTACACCAAACTGGCTCTCTGGAGAAACCAAGATGGGTACCACATGAAACCAAGATTTCATGGTCCCATCCACACCGGTATCATTTTTCATGCCCCTACCCACATTTTGCCCTATTCTTGCACTGGAGGAGATGGCTTTTTACATTTTTAAATCAGTATGTCAAATACCTTTTTTGAAAACTCAAAAAGCCCCCTGTGATGTGGGTGATGGACTGGCTGCTATAGGGACTGAGCTAGCAAAATCACGTAGAAACCCACCATGTGGAAGCTTCATTGCTATTGCACTGCTAATACAAAAAGAAAACCATAGGAAAGTTTTGCTCTGTGCGAGAGCTCACAAAGAGCAATTTTTTCAGCATCACCTGGTAGTCTGAAATATAGAAGTGTGGGGCATGTCATTTCTGCACTGAACGTGCTTGCTTTTGGGTTTTTGTTTTCCTTCTGCATGGGTTTTCCTCCCTCCAGCATTCAGTTTGCTTTCTGTTTGCAGATTTTTTGGGGGTTTTGTGAGAGCGGTTTTGTGGCAGTTCCCCCCCCCCCTGCTTTGCTTCCAAGATTAAGTTAATTCAAAAGGATAATGATTCAGTTGGATTTCCTACTACCACCTTTTGTTGTCTCTTGGAGGCCACTCCTCCACTGTCCACATTGCATGGCATTGTGGTCTCTCCTTATTGGTCAGTTTTGCATTGGACACTTTTTTTTGAAACTGTAAGGTTCTTCAAGCTACATTCAGCTAGGATAGCCATCTTAGCTGAACATGGTTCTTCCCCCTTCAGTACTACTTAGGCATTTAAAGTTTTCCTTTCTTTTTTATATAAATGGGGGTTAGGACTGGTGACTAATCATCATTAAGTGTCCCCCCCCCCCAAATAGTGCAAAGAATACCAGGTGAGAGAGAGAGAGAGAGAGAGAGAGAGAGAGAGAGAGAGAGAGAGAGAGAGAGAGAGTTTAGACTGGTCTAAGTCATTCATGCTTTTGATCCTTAAACAAATAAAGTTACCAAAACAACCCGTTCAGCTTCTGAGGACCTGCGCAGCCAATGAAAAAACAGGACTCCGCAGAGTGCCCGACTGACCTCCAAGCAGCCGTGCAATGATTTCTTCCAATCTTGATTTCAAGTCAATTGGAGTGGAGATGGAAAGGGCTGAAATGGGGGTCCAGTTGAGAAATGATCATCCCATTCCTTGTTCGAAACATAGCTAGTCCTGAGCATCCCAAGAAAGTCAGATCCCACTCTCTCCTGGGACCCTCTGCACTATTTGGGAGGAGGGACATTGACAATGAATTGCTAGACTTAACCCCCCCCCTTGTAAAAAAATGCTTAAGCAGTACTGAAAGGGTGAGAACAACACTCAGCTAAGATAGCTACCCTACAGTAAATGCAACGTGAAGAATCTTTTCTAACAATTTAAAAAAACATGCCCAGTGAGAAACTGACTAATAAGGAGAGAGTAAACATGTGGCACACACAGACAAAATTAGTACTGCAACACTATCCACTTTTTCTCATATGGGTGCAGAACAAACCAGACTACAATTCAGGCTTAGAAATATTCTGCACTTTCCCAGCGCTAATTTCCTCAGCTACCATCAGGGAAGAATCAGTGTTCTAACAAATCTCTCTTCAAATTTATCTACAGCAATATGCTTTGGTATTTTCTTGGCTGGAAACCAGTGGCTTTGTATGTCCTGAGAACAAAGCAATGTTGATTGTTGCTTTTGGATAGAAATTTTCTGTTTCTTGCTGTTACCCAAAACAGGGACCACTGTCAGGCCCTTTTGGATCTTCCCAACCATTATGTAACAGTCTCAAGGTATGTGAAGACACAACTGCCTCCAACAGATATGAAAAGGGAAACATAAAGAGTTCTGTTACCATCCGCACAAGTCTTGCTGTATTGTAGAAATCAAGATGCATGAAGGTTGTTAGGAGATGGGCCAGGCTGTTGAAGGAAACTTTGACTCCCAAAACCTCATACTCCAAAATCTTGTCTGAGGTTCTACTGGACTTTGATTTAGCTCTTCCATTAATTTCAGTGAGTTTAGACAGGAGTAACTCTGGATAGATTTACACTTTATAGACCACATTTCCGAGACACAAAATAGCTATTTGCCTCATAAGAAAAAATTTTGAACATGAAACATTCCCCCTGCCTCACTACTCCACCATGATTTAACCCCATCTTGTTTACTTTGAAGTTAAAAAAATACTGAGTACATGTGGTCTCTCTCTGCATTCAAATTTAATAGCAGCACTTTGGACAAATAGCATGAAATTACAGTAAGGCCGATGAGCGTCCTATGAAGTAGCAAAGGCATCAGAATATGCAGGAGAATTGGAATGGGCACCTGGAATGAGACTGGAGACACTAAGCGAAGCCATGGCACAGTCAGGGGCATACTGAGGCATACTCTTCTGCCGGGCTTTGGGTTGAGGCCAGTGAATCAGGTAACACCCACTGGGTCCCCTATCAAAGCTGCCTCAAGACTGAAGTCTAGTCCTAGAAGAGCTGAAGCGATACAATACCTGTTTGTTGATATTGACACTGCATGTGTTAAATAGTATAAAAGTCAAATGAATAATAATATTAATAAAAACAATCCTAGGAGGAAGTGAGAAAAGGCCAGCTTTAAGGAAGATGGGGCCATGGCATTCTCTTTGCCTGTCCAGCCAGCTCATATCTCCTTTGTTACAGCTTTGCTGAGTTTGGTATCACCCTTTTCACCATTGTGCTGGCCCAGCCCAGGGGGGAGGAAGGTATCCACCCACCAGGAAAAACCCCAGTGACCGTAATGGCCAATCCACCCCTAGATAGAGCAATATATTCTCCCTTGTAACTGAGTTCCAAATTTGAATCTTGTTTTCTATCTACCTAACTACCTATTCAATTTTACCCTTCCCCAGAGCAGCTCAGATTGACAGCCATTATTCTCCCACACCCATTCCTGCCTTATACTGTGGTTCCCAAATTGCTGCTCTACAGTGGTGGATTTCAAGTGGCATTCCCAAAAGCCCTGACATTCCTCAGAAACTTATTAGGGGTTTCTCAGGATTGTTTATGCATTGGGAACTTCACTGCCCCGTGCAGGAGCACAAATCGAGGGCGGATGAGGCACACCGGGCCAAATGCTCCCCCTTGTGGGTTCAGGAAGAGGTGGGGCAACCTGCCACAACTGAGACTCCAGCCTGCAGCCCGGCATGAAACCTCCAGTGCATAAACGGTCAAGATGGAGCCCAGTAGAAGAAAAGTTGGTTTTTTTATACCCTGCTTTTTACTACCCAAAGGAGTCCCAAAGTGGCATACAAACACCTTTCCTATCTTCTCCCCACAACAGACACCCTATGAGGTAGGTGGGATGGAGAGAACTCTAAGAGAACTGCTCTGCAAGAGCAATCTTAAGAGAATGGTGACTGGCCCAGGGTCACCCGTCTAACTGCGCACGAAGGAAGAGTGTGGAATCAAACCCATTTCTCCAGATTAGAGTACGCCACTCTTAACCACTACACGATCCTGCTCTTAAGCACTACACCACGCAGCAATAGCAGACGAACTTCCTTGAAGGACAATTTGCTAATCTTCCCTCATGGTGGCAGCAGTAGGAGAAGGTAGGGTGTGTTTAGGTAATGAATTCAGTTCAAGTGGGGTATGTGACAACTAGGAACTAAGTTTGCAGGGCAATAAACAGGGTAAGAAACCCTTATTTTTAGTGTTGAAAAGCACTAAATAGTCCCATTGTCATAGTCCCATTGTATACAGCACTGGTCAGACCACACTTGGAGTACTGTGTGCAGTTCTGGAGGCCTCACTTCAAGAAGGACGTAGATAAAATTGAAAGGGTACAGAGGAGACCGACGAAGATGATCTGGGGCCAAGGGACCAAGCCCTATGAAGATAGGTTGAGAGACTTGGGAATGTTCAGCCTGGAGAAAAGGAGGTTGAGAGGGGACATGATAGCCCTCTTTAAGTATTTGAAAGGTTGTCACTTGGAGGAGGGCAGGATGCTGTTTCTGTTGGCTGCAGAGGAGAGGACACGCAGTAATGGGTTTAAACTTCAAGTACAACGATATAGGCTAGATATCAGGAAAAAAAATTTCACAGTCAGAGTAGTTCAGCAGTGGAATAGGCTGCCTAAGGAGGTGGTGAGCTCCCCCTCACTGGCAGTCTTCAAGCAAAGGTTGGATACACACTTTTCTTGGATGCTTTAGGATGCTTAGGGCTGATCCTGCGTTGAGCAGGGGGTTGGACTAGATGGCCTATATGGCCCCTTCCAACTCTATGATTCTATGATTCTATTTGAAAACAGGATCCACCAGCAAAGACAATGATGTGGACATCCATATAAAAAGCTGGAGAAAACAGCTTTCCTGAAACTGTGGAACATAACAGCACCTGCCTCACTTCTTTTCCTGTCTTTGTCCTTTTCCCTCTCCTTTGAAAACTGTTTCCCTCCCTTTGAAAACTGTTCACTGTGCAGTCTTCTTTCTTACAGCTACCCGCGGTCATCATAACACAGAGGATTGTGTCAGCACAACCCCAATGCAACCTGGTAAGCAACTCTAGATGAAGGAATGGGATCAATAAGAAAAGGATCATGTCCTTATGGAGGGTTTATCAAAGCAGTGTGTGGTTTGATGGTTTGTTTGTTCTGAGCAATGGAAGGGAAAATTCCTCTCCGTTTGTTTTTAGCTAACAGCTATTTATTTTTTCAGGATAATTATTACAAGTCACTAGCATGGTCCTATGAAAATATACAGTACTTGGGGAGAGTGTATTGCAGATGGCGTGGGGTTCCAGTAAGCAGTGATGCAATGCAGGGAAGAATCCAATCCAGACTCCTTGATACTTACATTGTGAATCTAGGGGTCAGAAACATGGAAATTCTTCCTGAGGGGGATGACTGGTTTCTCTTGGGTAAATCATACACATGGTATGCCCAAAATCCTAGGTACAAACCTTTGCATCTCCCATTCGTCAATCCTGAGTACTAGATTAGTGAGAAAGAGCCCGAGAGCTTGGAGCACTGCTACCAATCAGAGGAGACAGCAGTGAACAAGAGGGACCAATCACCTGGCTTCATAGTGTTACTTCTGACACTGGTGCTGTCTGTCCCCCATTCCACCAATCAGTAAGAAGTTCCAAGGTGGGTTCCCTTGGAAGGACATAGACCACTGGAAACATACAGAGGTTTTGTTGTGTTTGCTGTATATACAGTGTAGATATAAAGCACCCTGTCCTAGATAGCCCAGGCTAACCCAATCGCGTCAGATCACAGAAGCTAAGCAGCGTTGGCCCTGCCTAGTATTTATATAGGAGACTACCAAGGCATACCAGGGTCATCATGACACAAAGGCAAGCAATGGCAAACCACCTCTGAACGCCACAGGTGAACAGGGTCAGAATAAGACAGCTGTGACTTATACGTAGCTCAGGAGGAGGGACTGCAACCCCCATCAAATCCCAGAGAGATACAGCGGCGCAAGGTGCTCCAGACTCTCACAACAGGGTCTATCGCTGTCTTTCTGTGCTTTTCAGCACTAAAAATGCTCTTCCTTTTCACACATATCTGCCTGCTCCTCTCTGCTCTGGGTGGGATCCCTTCTCCTAATATCCCGATGGCTACTTGACCATCAAGGCCCATTGAAGGGATACCTACAATCATTAAAATGCACATTACTGTTCCCTCTGTCATATAGGATGGACTAAGCCACAGTGATCAGAACCCAGACTCTTTATAGCATGTCCGTGTGCCTGGGCTATTTGTCACGCTGTGCCCTTTTCAGAGCAGTTTGTGTATAAGCAAGCTTTTCTGCTTAAGAAGCATTCAATTTCCAGTAGCGGTTGGCAATTTCACCCTGCACTGCATCACACTTGTTCCCTTTTCCTTGCATATTTTATTCATTTACTTCATTTTTACTCTGCCTTTCTCTCCAGCAGGGACTCAAGGCAGTTTATATCATTCTTCTCTCGTCATTTTATCTGCACAACAACCCTGCAAGGTAGGTTAAGATGAGAGAATGTAACTGGGTCAAAGTCATTCAATGAGTTTCCATGGCACAAGTGGGGATTTGAACCCAGATCTCCCACAGATCTCCCACATATTAGTCTGACAATCTTAACCTCTATGCCAGTGGTCCCCAACCTTTTTATCACCGGGGACCGGTCCAAGCTTGACAATTTTACTGAGGCCCGGGGGGGGGTAGTCTTTTGCCTAGAAACGCCGCCGCCTGAGCCCCTGCTCCACTTGCTTTCCCACCGGCGCCCCTGACTTCCTGCTGCCCACTGGGGGGCGCTGCCAGCAGCAGCTGTACAGTGACACGCCAAGGGGGTGCCCCAGCCATGGCGGCTGCTGGAGAGCACCAAAGGTGAGCCGGTGGTAGAGTAGCAGGGCAGTCCCCGAGGCAGCAGCCAGGGTGGAGGACGAAGAGGAGCCATGGCCCAGTACCAACTGACCAGGGGTTGGGGACCACTGCTCTATGTCACACAGATCAGAATTTTTTCTGTATCCTTTTTTATTTGTTTAAAAGCATTTATTTCCTCCTTCAATTCAGAATGGATGCACTTGGCAATATGTGAGAGAATTTAAAGAACACACATATATATTGTTATTCTGCTACACATTGTCAAGTAGATTTTCTTCAGAAAAACTTGCTTCCAGCAAAATAAAATTAATATTAGCAACATTTCATCCTTCCCCAAGCCCCTGGAAAAGGACTGCTTTCAATCAATGTCAAAAAGCAGGCAAGAGGATTGCAAGATGTGTGTGTGTGTGTGTGTGTGTGTGTGTGTGTGTGTTACATGCCATCAAGTTCCTTCTAACTTATGGCAAATGGATGAATTAACGGCCTTCAAAATGTCCTATCATTAACAGGTCATTTACACACTGAGTGCCTTGGCTTCCTTTATTGAGTCAATCCATCTCATCTTGAGTCTTCCTCTTCTCCTGCTTCCTTCAAATTTTCTTAGCCTTATTGTCTTTTCCAGCATGTCTTCTCATAATGTGAAGAAAGTTCAAAAACCTCAGTTTAACCATGTTAGCCTCTATGCTTGATTTGATCAAGACAAATGCAAGAAAAGACCCTGCTGCATTCCATAACCTCTCGCCATGACTCTGAGGTTTGGGAAATTTGAAGAAGGTATGACTTAGGGCCTTTTCGCACGGGGATCTTTGTTGCAAATTGTTTGCGGAATGAAAAATCGCCATTTAAAATAGTGGAATTCGTCGTTATGCATACCTACCTTTGTAGTGGAATCAGTTGCGTTTTTTAGCGTTTCCCACAGGCTTCCGGTCTCGGCAGAAATCGCTAGAAAGGAAGCGCTATTGCCAAGCTCGTCCCGCCCCTGGCCGTCAAGCAGCCAATGGGCAGCTGTTAGCATGCTCCCAAACAGCCCCTTTCCCTTTAAGAAAGGTTTAAAAAAAAAAAAACAGACCCATAGCAACGAATCTAGGTAGATTCGTTGCAACGGAGAGACCCATCCAGCTGCCTAATGTGAGCTGTCGTTTGATTGTATGATCGTTGGCACGCTGCCTCGAGTGATAAAAAAAAATCCCCCCCCCCCTCTCACGGGCCCGATTTTCGGCTGAATTTATGTGTAAAAAATAAAGGGACTTTATTTCAGCAAACGGGCTTTTCTGTGGTTTGTGCTTAGTGACTAAAGGTGAAGGACTGAAGCCAGGGAAGCCTCTAAACAGAAAGAGGCTCGCTGGTGCGTTTATCCCCGCTCGCTCGGAGAAAAAAAAATGGCGATCGCTTCGCCGGAAGTTTGGAGGACTGGCTCAGGAGGAGGGACTTCGAAGAACCAGCAACAATGGTAACGCACAGGTCTTTAGCGCTACTGTTGCAGATTGGTTGCAGGAGTGTATCGCTATCTGGAGGGTGAATCCACTTTTCTGGATTCCCCTGAAAGCGCTACAACGAAGCGCTTTTTGCAGGTCGGTTTCAGGATTGTTGCAGATTGTCTACGACGTCGTGGGTTATGGCAAATTAGTAGCGTTTCCAATTAGCAACCATTGTGCTATTTTGAAGCCGTGCGAAATGGCCCTCTATGTTCAGGGAGAAGGTGATTTTTAAGGTATTCTGGTACCAGAGTATTGAGGACTTTACAAGTCAAAAACAGCACTTTAAAATGAGCCTGGAGATGGAGATGGTGCAGATAGTATAAATTGGGATTTATGTTCTAAATGGCTCACCTCTGCCTGGGCCTTGGCAGCTGCATTTGCTCTTACCAAGCTCCTGTTATGCATAATTAACATATGACATGACCACAACGTGTTGTAATATCTCCTAATCTGAGATTTATTTTTTTTAACACTCAAAAAGGATTAGGTTATTAACCTTGTGAAAGACATTGTAGATTACAAAGTCCGCCCCTTTGGTTTGTGACCTCCTACCATTTTGTGATAGCCTCTGGAAGCCATGTTAGGTTTGCTTCCCAAGGAAGATGTATTATGGCAAGACCAACCTACATCCTCAGAATTCCAGCAGTACCCACAAACTCAACATGACTTGGGGAACCCCTGTTTATACCAGGCAGAAGTCACCCCAGTCAAGTCCTTGCAAAGCCAGTCCTTGAGACCACCAGATTAGTGAAATCCAAAAGGAAGTTTTATTCAAGAGACTAATACAAAGGCATCTACAGGCAGAGTTCAGTGAACAAACTTCTTGGTGGAGACAAAGGATCAATAGCCCCCAAGATGTAGTTATACAGGAGACCAAATAAGGGAGGGAGAATGAAGGGTACAGAGGCTGGAAAATACACTGGTTCTCAGCAGGGCCATCTGGTCCCTGCTTTGATCTGAAAATGCTACAAGTGTTGAGACTTCGCAGTCCCTATTTTAGCCATTATCAAAGATTTTTCATCCCTGTTGCTTTGACACCATGACCCTCATTCTAATTCTGAGACCTGAGGGCCAGCTTGGTGTCATAGTTAGGAGTGCCGATTTCTAATCTGGCGAGCCAGGTTGGATTTTCCGCTCCTCCTCCACATGCAGCCAGCTGGGTGACCTCGGGATCTGATAAAGCTGTTCTGACCAAGCAGTAATACCAGGGCTCTCTCAGCCTCACCCACCTCACAGGGTGTCTGTTGTGGGGAGAGGAAAGGGATGGCAAATATAAGCCTTCTCTGCTCCTTCGGGTAGAGAAAAGCGTCATATAAGAACCAACTCTTCTTCTTTTGCCACGTGTGTGAATAAAACTCACAATTCTTTATTTCTTTTTGTTTCCTTCAACTAAATTTTCCCCATAAAATATGTACATGGATACATAGATACGAGTGCTGGATCCTAAACAGCTGTTCCACCAGCATAATACTACTGACAGTGGAAGACTAATTCTGTTATTTAGTACAGGACGTGGTGAGTACAGGACGTGGTACAGTACAGGACATGGTGAGGTTGCAGATTCTGCTATCTTGCTATAGGCCTCCTATCTCACCCATGCACAGTTCATGATGTTCCACAGTTCCACTATATGAATACAATGGGGGCTGCTGTGGAAAGAGGGATGCAGGAAATGCCATTTCCCAACCACTGCCCACAGCACTGCGGTGCTGGTTGCTCTGGGCGTGAACGGCTGCTTCGGCTGCCAAATTGCATAACCCTAGGTCCCACCGGGAGGTTGGCAAGAGGGAGCATTAGTTAAGGCCTTGTAACCTCTATGCCCTGTTTCTGGCAACTCTATGGCCAATGTATGGAACAGGACGCTGGACTAGATGAGCTATACAATATGGCTTAATAGCTTCACAATACACTCAGAGAGTCATAGTGACAGCAGGACTGAATGAAACATTTAAGATGCATGAAAAAAGCAATCCAGCTTGCTGGGAATGGCGGTATATAAATTTAATTAGAAATAAATGAATAAACATATGAGAATGGTGGCTGATAGAGACCATCATGGTCCTTTTAATGTTTGTACGTTCTTATTTGCTCTTCCCTAGCTACACCTGGGGAAACAGTGCTGGCCTTGATAAAGTCTAGGTCTGATTTAGCAGGGTAGTTCTTTAGGCTCATCTTCAGTCGTTTAAGCAAAATTATTTGCTCAGTGCAGATCTCAACTTTCTAACAAATCAAGAAAAATAAACCACAATAATAATGCCTGCTGATTATTTGGATTTTACAGCTTCTGCCCATAAAAAGAGAGCAGCAGGAATCATAAAATGTCATTGTTAATTCCATCTTCTTTTCTCGTAAGATAAAATGCATAAAAAGCAAGCACTGAGAATGGTGGTTTACCTTACATGTCACCTTGCTGTAGTTCCTGCTGAAACATTTTTAACCCTTTGGGAATCCTTGTTTGCATCTACTAGAAAATGGAGCAGTGATCAAGCAAGACGCAGGCGGCAAGAAAAACAGAAAGGTTACTCAGTTCTGTGTGCACGTGGACATGCATTAAAAACAAACAGCCTAATCTTAAAACCAAATTATGGGTGGAAATTAGAAGAACATGGAGGAGAAGAATCACAGTCATTTGCCTAGGGAGGTGGAATGGGACAAAGTCATCAAAATGGAGATGTCGGCAATTACAAAAAAAAGGCAATTGCAGCATGCAAGGCATGTGGCATCATAGGCTATCAGACACAGATCATTTTCATGTTTGATTTATGGCAGCATCTGATAACTGATAATGCAGAAAAGGAAGCAAAGGGCGAGTGTGGCTATGGCTCCACACCGATTCCAGATGAGACTCCTTTGGGTAGAGAAATGCATGAAACTGAAGGATGTGAACATGCAGAGGTGTCAGGAACTGGCCAAGCTCAGCAGAGCAAAGAGACTCTGAAGACTCCTCTGGGGAGGAGGTGTCAACCAGCAGACCTGACCCCAACCCACAGCCAGTGCTACAACAGGAGGAGGCAGTCTCTGAGGGGTCAGACATAGAGCTTCAGCCAAATTCCAGCTCACTGGCCCCTCAGCCCCTCCCCCAGCCCTGAACTGGAACAGAGAGTCAGCAACCAGCCAGTTCACCTTCCCTCCCCCCACATCACCAGAGTGTCAGGAACACTGTAAGAGGAAGATGAGTGGAGACCTTCAAGATAGAAGGCGAAGTGCCCACCTAGTGACACAGCACCGACAGTGAGGATGAATGCTTGCAGGAGCAGAACTGAGGCAGCTGGCTGTTGCCTAACTCAGTAGAAGCTGTTGAGCAGCATGGTGCTTAAAAGCAGCAGAGAAGGGAGTAGGCACATGGAAGCAACTATTCTGTTAATGACTGACCTTGCCGTCTGTTCTCTGGACTGACCTCTTGGTCTCTAAGCCTGGCTTGATCCTTTGTATCCTTGTTCTTGGATTTCCCTATGGACTTGAAGCTGTGAGCGTTGCCTGCCCTATGCCTGAACCCTGGAACTGTACTTTGATGCCTAGCCCTGAAATTGCTCTACAAACTCTGATGCCTAGAAACTGCCTCTGTGTGCCTGCTGGGTGCCAGCAGTCAGAACAAGAGGAAGCCTATGCATGCACACTTCCTCCCCATGATTAAAGGCCCTGTTTCCAAATATTGCCAACCACAGGGAGGGAGCGCATGTGTACACACTTCCTCCATATGAAAGTGGCATGCTCTGAAGCTGGTGATCACACAGAGGTGGAGAATGAGGTCAGCTCACTCATGACTGTTCTTCCATGTGTTTAGTCAATGCTTCTCCATGTGTTTAGTCAATGCTTGCAGTAGTTGTGGAGACAGGGCTACTGAATCAGATCATTGGTCCATCAAGATGAGTATTGTCTACTCCAGGGTTTCCCAGACATGGTACTGAGGTACCCTACACTATCACGAAAGTCCCTCAATGGTATCACGGTGTGAGGGTTTTCAAAATGGTGGTTGGGGAAAGCCCTTCCATCCTATGAAGAAAAAGGGTTTTAATTTTTTTCAAAAAAATGCTACCCTTATTTGGACAGGTTGACTCACCTCCTCCCAAAGTGGCCAGTGAGGAGCCTGGAGAGGGTGGGGAGGGGAGGGGCCCTGGCCATTTAAACTTTTGCTGGCTGAAGCTCCTCTCACTTTTGGGGGATGCGGCAGGGAGACATGACCAGCGGACATCACTGGTACCTTGAAGCCTGAAAAATATTTCAGTAAAAGACTGAAGAAATCTGGTGAACTCAGATAGACAAAGGCTCCCCAAGTTCTCCATTGCCTGTTTCTTTTAACTGAGGAGTGAACCCAGAATCCTCAACATGCCAAACAGGCGCTCTAACGCTAAACCACAGCCCTTCACTAGCAGGGAAGACAGAGTTTAGTATAGGGGCAAAAATAACCCTATTGATGTAAATCAACAACTCTGGGGGAATTGGCTTGGGAATTTTTAGTGCTTTTTGATGCCTGATCACTATTTGCCTGCATGCTTTACTGAATATTGATCAAATGACATTACCGCCAGGTGGAACATTTTGATGGTTTAAACTTTAGAGATTAAAATACTATCTGTGCTCTGGTTCATGTCACAAATGCTGATCCACCTGACTCCCAGGCTGCCATTTGGATGGGCATGGAGATTGGTTTTCAGCTGTTGGGCTTGCTGAATCTGCATTTCAGATACTTTTAAAAATTGTCCATCTGGAAGCCCTTGAAGGTTCTGTGCCTGTAGACCTACTCATGCTTCCTTGATCTCGGTGAAACTTACGTCTCAAGATATTTTATAGGGTTGAGCTCCATTGCACATTAGAGTTCATGTTCTTTCTCTGATAATGGGGCAGCAGCTTTTTAAAGGCACATGTTTAAAGATTTCTCAACATCCACTTGAAACCTTTCCTTCCTGAACCCACATGGAAGAAGCTAGGACAGTGAACTGATGTGTTCTAAAATGATTCCCAAGTATTCTCCCCATGTTATATACTTCCCAGCGTATCATAACAATTATAAGATGGAAATCCCAAAAGATGAAAGAACTCTAATGCATTATTACATATAATGACAGTCGAATCACATGACTTTTTAATTTCAGGGCATTAAATTGAGTGTAATTCCCTTTGGAAAATCTATCCGTTGTCCAATTATACTAAGTTCATTTAAACAGACTTCGACATGCCTGTGATTTCCACCACCGCCCCCAAATAATGACATTTCTAAAAGGGAGTCAGGTGGATCGTTTGTCAGATTGCTGAAGAAATAGAGGATTCGGTTTGTAAGAAAAAAGACAAATAGGGTTTTATATAAAAGAACGCCTGTTTTCCTGATTGTGTGGATTATGTTATTACTGTGATCTCTGATCCTAATAAAAATAAATAAATAAATAAAAGAACATCAGCCACTGCTTCTATGTGATGGACCACAATCTGGTCTAGCAGGGCTCTTCCTATTAATTTTATTAATTTATTTGACTTATTACCTGCTGTTCTCGGACCTGCCAGCTCACAGCCATTCACAACAAACAAATAAAACACAATAAAGTCACCCCATATCAGTTAAGAAACCCCAGCCCTCCCCCAATGACCCCATTCAACCCCACCAAATACCCAAATTCCGTGCCATGTGGTATTCTGGTGGCTAGCTGTTCTGGATATGATGGGTTGGTGTTCAATCATCTGAAAGTTCAAAAAGTTTGGAGGAGGGGATCAGATAGATGTTCTCACATGAAATTGTTCTATTTCTTCTTGGCCACAGCTCCCATTTCTCAGTCTTTGTCCCAATGTGCCTGTCATTCCTCAGCATTTCCGCCAGGCATATGGTTGAGGCCAGGGCAGGCGGTCCTGACATTAGATCTGGGCTCCCTGGGTTCATCTGAATGATCTGATTGCCTCGCTCCCATATTACAGTATTATAGTATTGGCAACCTGATGTCCCTTGGCTAACGTGGGGTGGTTTGCGGGGGGGGGGGGTTTAGTGGGGTTAGTTAGTGCTCACCTGTTGCCTAACGTTGATATTGTGGATTGGTTTTAATGGTTTTAACTATGGGTTTTATTGCAATTTTTATCTTGTAAACCGCCGTGAGCCTAAGGGAACGGTGGAATAAAAGTTTAATAAATGAATGAATGAATGAATGCATTTCCTTACTGCAGTGTATTAGAGATACCCCAGAGAGCTTTAGCTGCGCCTTTTGCCCCATTCACTCTTGCAGTGGTAGCACTTCCAGGATGAGACAGTAGGAAGTACTTTGGGGCAGCCATGGGGAGGGGGGAGCTCAGTAGCGATGTGATGCCACAGAGTCCACACTGAAGCTGCCATTTCTTCTTGAGGAACTGATTTCTGCAGTTTGGAACTGAATTATAATTCAAGTTGCCAACATCCACATGGGGTCTGGGTAGGACTACCAGTCCCCTGCTATTGGTGTGGGATTCCCCACCTACCATCACTGATCAACTGGCCAGCAGGGGGGAAATGGCTGAAAAAACCAGAGAAAGTTTGCAATCATGTCCTGATGCAGCAGCGTCACTTCCAGCCTGTAGTGGAAGTGACAAAAGTAAATTACTGGCACTACCTGGGACGCTCTGGTAGTCGGGCAAAATTCTATGGCTAAAAGCAGTTTACCATAGAGTTTTCCCTAAATACCAGAGTGTTCCCAGAGGTGCTGGTGGCAGGGTGGACTTACCCACTAGGCACTGTAGGCACAGTGCCTAGAGCGCTCAATATTTTGAGGCCCCCACAAAAATGTTTAATTTCTTTTCAAATAATAAGAAAAGATGAACATCTAAGTTTGAAGAAAATGTTTTGATTTTTTTCTCAGCTCAGCAAAAAGAAAATGTAGGGCCCATGAAAATCTATTCAATTTTTCCTAAAAATACAAAAAAAATTGAAGTATTTAAAGTTATATCAAAAATCATTTTATAATTTGATTTTATTTGGGGGAGGCATGAAGGGAAATAAACAGAAGAAGCATGACTTTACTTTTGCAGGAAACAGAGAGTCTTTATAGTAGCTGCTAGCTAAAACCATCCGAAATTCTATCAAAACCACATGGCTTATTGAATGAGCCACCCTCTCTTCCTCCCCCCCACCTCATTCTTTGCAAGTGTTTATTGTGATGTCTAGCAAATCTCGTGCAAAAAGTTTTTTTGACATTTATGAGCTGCCAGTGAAGCTTTTTGTCCACACCTCTTGTTCCGCAACCCTTAGCTATCACTTGTCTAACAGATTCTCAGGGTAAATCTTTGCCATTTGCCTTGCTAGCAATGTGTTAGTGCTCTGAAGCCTTAGGAAACGGCACCAAAGGCTTATGCCTTTCACCAGAAGGTTATTTTCAGCATGTGAGAAAAGCTGCGCGCAGCCAGTCGATGGCATGGTAATCATTTGCAGGGTGGTATAAAATGAAGGACCATTAATTTTATCACTTAAGAGGGGCAGCAGGACTATACCTCTGCAATTAGCTACATTTCAAAGACATCTTTTTTAAACTTAACATCAGAAAATGCATTTCTATGCATTAGAAATGCAAGCTGTTCCAGGGTAGGGTTGTGGGGGCTGAAGAGTGACTGTAGAGTTACATGAAATTTACTTTATATGTATACTTAACATAATTTGCGTTTGAATTGCATGAATTCGGAGAACACAAAATTTTAAGTCGCAGTTCTTCTGTGAAGAACTTTGTGCAGACAGAAAGTCTCTACATCCTTAGAATATTTCAGAGAAGTTCACCCATTATAGTGCAATTAGGTATAAGGCCCACTGTAGCCCAAATACAGCGGGCGCTAGCGGGCAGGCGGCTGGGTCCAGCCCCTCTCCCCCCCGGGCTGGGTGCCCCCTCCCCATTCCCCCCTCCCCCCCCCCCGAGGCCCTGGATCCTTTCCCTGGAATGAAGCCTTTCCCCCCACTCTCGGACTCTCCCCGCCCCTTTCTCCTCCCACATTGCCCTTACCGCTTTATTACTACCGCTCCTGCGGAGCAGTTTACAGATTCCTCACAAGTCTAATTTCCATTGGGACATAGCCCCTGGTACTTGTTCATAGGGTTTCCAAGGATCTTAAAAGTTTGTCCTCCCAAACATAGGCTTGGATCCTCCCTAGATTTTTGTTATGCGCATTTTTAAAGGACCCCCCACCGAGTCTTCCTACCAATAGGAAACCTCTGATACCCCCCCCCCCACACACACACACACACACAGAGTATTTCTTGATGTCACTTACTCCCAGGACCAGCCTTTCAGGTGGTGTTTAGAGCTGCAATGGAAGGGAGGAAATGGTGAAAAGTACCCCTTTCTTGCAGCCATGGAAATTCTAAGCAAGATCCAAGATGTGTCTATAGGTGAGGCCTAGAGAGCAATTATAGTTGTTGTTATTATTGTTGTTAAGTCTTGTTTGAGCTTACATTAAGTGTTGGATGCAGAGCTACTTCAAATGGTTCTGTTTTCAAATCACACCTAATGTTTCCCAGAGCCCTGACCACATGTCCCAACTGCATACTGACTGAATGTGGGATGGCAGAGCAGACTTGAGAGCATTGGCCTAAGGTGACCAGATGTTAACATTGGTAAAGCAGGACACCATTGGCCAGTGGGGGGGGGTTCTTGATTAAAAATTTGGTCTATTATGGAGCAACAAAAATTTTCATAGAATGCAAAGAACACAAAAATAGTATTGTAATTTTTTTTTAATTTCAACATAAGTACAATTTGCCAGGTGCCCCCAGATGTCCCTCCAAAAGTGAGACAATCTGGTCACCTTACATTGGCCCCACCCTCCCTTGCGATTGCTGAATGGTCTGCCCAATGGGAACACATGCAGGACTGCTGGGGGCTACCATGGGCAAAGGCAAAATGTGCCCCTCCCCTATGACCCTGATCCAAACTAAATATTACAACAAAACAAATCACTTGGCTTGTTGTTTTCCATGCATGTCTAATAATAAAAGGATCTGGGTCCATCTGTCCATTTGTGGGAGCCAATATCGCATCAGGAAAAAAGCTACCAGTCTCAAAATTGGCCACGGCTTTCAGGACGATTGTAGGGAACTTTGGTGCCCATAATGAAGGAAATAAGAATATCCTAGCCAAGATTCAAGTGGGTAGCCGTGTAGGTCTCAAGCTGTGTTGGTCTTTAAGACCAACCAAGTTTTATTCAAGGTATGAGCTTTCCTGTGCACACATACTTCCTCAGATACAATGTCCAAGACACAAGGTTATCTCATTCCCTAGAAGCTGCTTGTCAGAAAAATGTATTTATTCATTGATACTTTGAATTTCCTTGGCAATGGCCCAAGGAAGGTGGATCCCAGCTGGCGCAGGTAAAGCTACAAGTGCGGCTGGCTTTCTCTGAATGCAGCATGCCAGTGCCTCCTCAGGCCCTTGAGCTGACTCCCCAGCCCCCCCCCCCAAATGCCTCACCTTCCTCATAAGTGTGCTTAACATTACAGCCTTATTTACTCATCAAAGAAGTCTGCAAAATGCAGATTAAACTCACATTTGTTTTGAGATTTCAGGTTAAAACCATGCAGTGGAAAGGTGGCTTGCTGTGTAGATGTATTCATAGATAGTTACGTCAGTCATCATTTTTTTATTTTTAAAAAGCACTACCTTCTGGGAGCCATCTAAATATTTCTCAGTTGATAGTTACCAATCTGTCATGGTGAGGGCATATAAATATACAAGTAGGTCAGGTTGCTTGATCACGGTTGTCCCACACCTTGAATTCTTTGGGTTGGGGAGCTCTGATGTAATGGATGGAGTTCCATTGATATCACAGGAGGAAACCTGTTGATGTTACATTGAATAGCCATCTTAATAAAAGTTCTTTGTCACAGGTATTGTACTATGTGGAATTTTGTGAAGGTGCACCATCACAATTATGTATTCTTTATTACAAGACTAAAAATAATCAAGTAGGGAAACAATATGTTAAGTGCAAAAAAATAGATGAACTGCTACTGCAAAATTATTACCTCTCTAGTTTACATGTACAGTAGTTACCAGAAGCAGATCCAGGGAGAAGATGGAGCAGAGAATCATAGAATCATAGAATTGGAAGGGGCCATACAGGCCATCTAATCCAACCTCCTGCTCAATGCAGGAGCAGCCCAAAAAGCATCCAAGAAAAGTGTGTATCCAACCTTTGCTTGAAGACTGCCAGAAGATAAGAATGAATTTTGTTATTAAGATGTTAAGCGACTCGGTTTCAGCCTACTTGTAATTTCTTTTCCCTCATTTCTTCTCAGACAATCTGGACAGAAGCAGCTTATCACTTTCTTTTGCATCTCCCCAAAGGAAGGGGTTTACTTATTTTAATGAAAGCTAGGATTAAAACACGGAGGGGACATGTTGTATTTCTGAAGGGGGGAACTGTTCCCATTTGCCCACTGTAAATAGAGGTTTGTACTTTTACAAGTTTACTCGTATTTTTGCTAATTGTCTGAATACTTGTTCTGAAGTCTAGTAAGGCTCTTATTTTGCAGAAATCATATTCTCGAATTAATTAATTAATTAACTTCAATGGTTCTTCACAGTTCTCCCCAATGAGGATGCAAAGCTGCTTACAACACCCTTCTCCTCTCCTCCACATTATCCTCAACAACAACCCTATGAAGCAGGTCAGGCTAAGAGTGGGCCCTTAAGGTCACCTAGCCACCTTCAAAGTCATACTTTGGTCTCACTGATCCAAGTCCCATCAGTCCTAGACAAGTGCTGTTGTGCAAACTTCAAAATTATTTACATTGTAAATAATTATCAAGCAAAATTATCACTCGCTATAAAAGGAAATTAACAGAAGACAAAGAAATCATCAAGATATTTTATTAGATTAGGTTTGTAGAGAGAGATATAGATAATAGACAGACAGTTTATTGTAGTGATTATAGTATCAGACTAGGACTGGCAAAAATCCTTATTTTACAGTTAAGTCCACAAGGTAACACTGGGCTACTCACAGTCTCTGTCTAACCTATCTCACAAGGATGTTCTTATAAGAATAAAATGGAGGATAGGAGAATTATATGTGTTGCTCTGAGCTGATTTGAATAAGAGCAGAAGAAAAAGAATAAATAGTAATCATGTTATAGAAGTCAATAACTACACATCTGAGGAAGGCTCCCTTGCAATACATCATCAAAGGAGTAGGGTTTGGGGAAGGGAGACACTGCAGCAGGGAATGTGTCCAGAGGAGGGCAACAAAAATGGTGAGGGGTTTGGAGACCAAGATCTATGAAGAAAGGTTGGGAGAGCTTGGTCTGTTTAGCCTGGAGAGGAGACGACTGAGAGGGGATCTGATAGGCATCTTCAAGTATTTAAAAGGGTACCATATGGAGGATTGAGCAGAATTGTTCTCTCTTGCCCCAGAGGGACAAACCAGAACCAATGGGATGAAATTAATTCAACAGAAATTCCATCTAAACATCCAGAAGAAGTTCCTGACAGTTAGAGCGGTTTCTCAGTGGAACAGGCTTCCTCGGGAGGTGGTGGGTTCTCCATCTGACGGAGAGGCTAATTCTGTGAAGGCAAAGGGGTGGCAGGTTACAGTAGATGAGCGATTGGGATGTGAGTGTCCTGCATAGCAGTGGTCCCCAACCTGTGGTCCGCGGCCCGGTGCCGGGAAGCTTCTTACTGCGGGAGGGGGGGGAGAGGAAATCAGGGCCGCGCATGCAAGTGCCGCGCATGCACGATTTCGGCCGCTCATTGCACATGTGCACATGCACGGGTGCGGCCGCGCATGCGCGATGCGCAGGCGGGGCAGTTGCCCTGCCGGTCCCCAGCCGAAAAAAGGTTGGGGACCACTGCTGCATAGTGCAGGGGGTTGGACTAGATGACCCATGAGGTCCCTTCCAACTCTATTATTCTATGATTCTATGATTCTAGGGTATAATGCCATAGAGTCTGCCATCCATTTTCTCAAGGGGAATTGATCTCTGTTATCTAAGGATCAGTTATAATTCCAGGATATCTCCAGGCTCCAAATGTAGATTAGTATCCTTACCAAACCACAGAAGCAAAGTCAAGGCAAAGGGGAGGAGGAAGGAAGAGGAATGGCTTGAGCCACCCTTCCCCAACAAAGTGAGGGAAAGAGGAGGTTCCCTACAACTGCCCATTGGGAGCAGGGGGGGACTTCCTGGGACTGCCACTTGACACAGCAAACACAGATGCTGCTCTTTGCATCTTGTAATCTCCCTTGGCTGTTGTTTACTCAGAACGATGGTGAAGGATGCTGCAGCCTGATCCTGTTATACCTCTGCAAACATCTACCTCACCAAACATCTGCCTGTACAAGCAAATCCCTCTTTGACTACCCCTTTCCACTGCATTTGTATAAATCACTACAGGTGTACAATTTGTTCTACTAATGGTGAATAAGCAGAAATTTCACGCAGGGGTGGGCTGTGACAAGATCAGTGTGTTTGGGCTTGAGGGGGCTTGGGAGCACTGTGGGCATGCCTTTCTGGGTTCTGATGGTTGTCAGGAGTCTCTGTTAAGGTACCATGGGATTACTTTGGGAAATCCCTGTTGAAACTCTGGGGATGACTGCTGTGAGGACAGGCTAGCTCACCTCTAGGTCCCCCAACACAAACACACTGTGACACCAACTCAACCGGCTAGCTCACCTCTAATTTCCCCAACACAAACACACCACACAACACACCTGGAAGGATCTGTGATAAAATCTAACAGCCTAATCTCTTCCTGCCCAGGTCACACCAAGGCAACACTGGACCAAATGGTCAGATCTACATATATTCTATTGCCTACCTGAGACACTTCAAAGGTGCCTTGTTGGGTATAAATGGAATTGGTTGCTTAGACTGACAGCCTCATTCTGGCAGGACGCCTTTTCCATCAGGAGGGGTTCGGCTAGAGAACTACTATTAGCCTAAAACCTCACCTGTCTCCGAGCTGTAGGGGGGGATGGAATAAGACAGGGTCTTCCTTTGCTTTCTGTCCCACAGTGTCTCCATATTGATTATCTGATTTTATGCCTTTGCTTTCTGTCCCACAGTGTCTCCATATTGATTCTCTGATTTTATGTAACTCTGGAATGATGTTAAGTAAATCCTTTCCCTTTTGTCATGGTTATTGGCTCTCTGCAATCGGTAGAACCCACGGAGGCTGAAGGGGATTCCCCCTAAACCTTTCCTTACATCTGCCTTTTCTTTTCCTTCAAAACCTTTGGAGATGTGATGGCAGCCCTTGACAGTTCAAGTTTTCTATTCCTTTTCAGAGTAGAATACACCTTGGTTGATGGGCATGCTCTGGATTAGGGTTGTGTGCTTCGTTCACACCAGAAGCAGCCAGTGCCTGTGTGCGGCACAGTGCTGGCTGCTTTGGGTGCAAATGGCCACTTTGGAAGACAAAGTGCCCAACCCTACTCTGGATCTGTGTGTTACAGCCCTTGGGAGGGTCAGAGTCTTGGGCACACTTACCTTTCTTGTCTCATGTGGCTAGAATGCACACAAAGTTGTTGTGGGGCTACTTTTCAGAACTCCTGTGAAAACTGGGGATGCCTGTCCTTCTGTCCTCCAGAACCTGCCTTTGGAGGCTTAGGGGCTTCTTCAAGGGGTTATCTCAGATCCCTTAAATCCAATCTGCACATAACTTGGAGGGCATATAGAGGAGCATCCCCTCCAAGTTTGATTCCTCTAGCCTACAGAAGTTCCATTCAATATACAGCTGAACCTCCTGAAACTGTGCCTGCCATTTCCCCAGAAAGCACATTCCTGGTAGCAACTTCTTGGGGAACCTGGATCTTTAGATTGTCTTCTTGCCTTGCACCCAAAGCAACAAAAGAGTGGTTGGTCCTACCCATGAGATTAAATATCCACACTTACAGTTACAGGGATGTATAAAGTGTATGTGTGCGGGTGTGATGGGTGGACCATAAAAGCATCAGTGGATATGATCTAACTAGAATCATATGAATAGCCTACAGTACCTGCAATCCAGCTGTGTTCATTCCAAATATTCCTCCAATGACATAGGAGGGAGGCGGAGAGAAAGCTTTCAACCTGCTGGGATTTTATCAAATACTAGTAAAAGGTCACTCAAACTATGCAAAATGGCATTATTACATTTTAGCTGCATCTAAACTTAGATTAATTTAGTTCTGGTTAAACATTCTAAAGCCTAGAAATGCCACAGTCTCATATTGTAAGAACATAACCCATCTGTCTTCTTTTAATAGAGGTGCTTTGGTATACAATTTACAGTTTTACACAAAAAAAGGGAAATAACAACAGCTAACCCCCTCAAAGATGAATCGCCATAATATACATCTCATTTCTTCTGCTTACTATATGATGATGCATTAGTCCCTAAAGTTGCCTGTTTTTATTATTATTTTAGTGCAAATTATATTACAGTATAAGTGCTTAGTAACCACTGCAATAGACTGTCTGCATAAGTCAGTGAATAAAATAATTACATCGCTTTTTAATTTTGTTAAAATTTTTGAAGACATACTTTAATTAAGAAGGGAATAACAAACACAGAAACAATAGCATAATCCTATAGGAGATGTACCACAAATATAAAAAACAGCCCAAAGAGTAACCTGGGAGAAGTCTGATGTTTGAAAGAAAGAAATGGAATGTGTGAGCTGGGCACACCTCGACACAAACCAATGGGACAGAGTGGCATAGCTGTGCACTGGATTGCAGCCATTATGTGCCTGTCACATGTTCTCAGTTAAATATGAGGATATTTGTAATGTAATGTATGTACATGCACATAACCAGAATTAAATATTTAAAAGGATCTATTGGGTCTTAAGTTTACGACTGTATTGATTGTTTATTTTAAATTATGGCCCTTTAAAACTGAGCGATGGCTTTAAATAAGAGGCTGTTTAAAACAATATATCTAATTAGAGGAGAAAACACTTTGAAGATTGCTTTTTTTTCCCTTTGCCATTGCTAAGGATTAAATATCCAAGACTAAATTCTTTATTGCTGATTTTCTGATATTAAACCAGCGACACATAAGCAGCGCTGATTGCAATATAAAGAATTATTCTCTAGGGTCCTACTTGTATTCATTCTCATTCTACACTTTAAAAACCCATTCATCAATTACTCTGCAGTGGCACTGGAGCTTAGCATGTGCATATTATCTTCTCATATTCCAATGCAGCCTTCTGAAGAGAGATGGAAACGGAAGGCGGGGGGAGGGTGTTGAGAAGCAGGACACAAGTGCAGGTTTTGTGTATAAAGAGGCACAGAAACCTATATGACTATACCTGCACATTACACCGCACACAAAAACACAGGAAGCATTTTTAAGGAATGTAGGCATAACCATTTCCGCGCATGCTTCTTTAAAAAGAGAAGAGAGGAAAAGAAAAGAAACGAAGAAAGAATCTTTGTGTGTTAAGCCCATCCTCTAGTCTTGTAAACAGCTAGGTGAGTGTCGGTGGAGGCGGAGACAGGAGCCTTTTGATACACAGCAGAAGTGAATTGCTGCATAATATAAAATGATGGTACTATTAATCCTATAGCACTGGTGATATACCCAACCCCCCTCTGCTACTGATACCAAAACCATTGTCTCGGGCTTTAAGCTTCATCAGTATGCAAACGGAGTGTCAGTATGATGGGTGGTAACTTGGTTGGATGCACTTTCTACATTTCTGGCAAATGAGTATAATTATTTTCAGAGCTGCGGGCAACTCATGCATGTTTTATCCTCCATCTGGACCTGCACGGTACACAATAGTGATAAAAGATGATTTTCCCCCCTTGGATGTTCATAGGCCATCATCGACACAGTACTGATGAAATGGTCATGTATCCTCTAACACTTCTATATCTGCCACAGCTTGACAACAAAATTATTTCCCTATAGAACTAAAACACTTCAAATATTCAAGCCCTCTGTGCATATATTTGTGTTTTGAAGCATTCGGCGTTAACATAATGTGGTAATTTATAAACTGACAAATTAACTATGCAGAAATCTCAAAGTGTGAGGCCTTCTGAGGTCTGAAAAGGAGGGAAAGGGGGAGGGAGAAAGAACACAAACAGGGTTGTCCCCCCTGTACTCTGAAATAATATTAATACTATCAGCTGTCTGAGGAGGCTTTTGAAGCTTGCTGTACAGCTAAACTTGGTTATGGCATGCTTAAGTCAACAAAGGACTGGGCCGCTATCATCATAGAGCCATGGCAAAATGCAAAGTTCCAAGAAGGCTAATTTACACAATGAGATGCCCATGTAAAATTTCAAAAATTAAATATTAAAATCCACAAGGGGAAATAAACTGTCAAACTAGGTAAAAATCAATATCTTTAAAAGGGGGCCACTCATGAGAGAGAAAATAAAGACAGGAATCTTTTGTTTCTTTGTTATAAAATAATGTTACTGACTAAAAATACTTCCCCGTGATAGCCCTCCTTAGTAAAAGCGTACCATCCTTATAGGTTTACTATTGATCGCTAAACAGTAAGGCGATGGGAGAGAGGAAGCTCTTAACAAATGAAGTATTTTCACTTTGCTTAATTCAGAATAAATTAAAAGCTAATTTTCCTGGACTCTGAGAAGACACTTCATATTGCCGGCTGCCCCGCCTGTCAGATGTGAACACTTGGACTACCTTTTTTTATTCTGCAGAGCCAGGAAGTTATTTACAATTCACAGTAAGAAGATTTCACATTCCTTCATAGTATTTCAAATTAACCCCCCCCCTCCCTCCCTACACACATGCCCACACATTGTATATGTGAATCTCTCATTCCCCCACCCTTAAATGGTATGTACAGGGGCCTACCAAACATCAGACAGTCTTTATCAGCAGTTGTGCCAGGGTCTCCATGGCAACAGTATAATAGATTTGCCCTTATTCAATCCCAGAGGCCACATTGAAGCGCAATGCAAAATTTGCTGGAGCCTGAATTCCTTTCAAGTCATGGCTCATGTGTCAGGAAACAAGTCAATGCACAGACAGCAGTAAACATAAAGATGGAAAGGAACCTTTACTCTCCAATGCTGTTCACTTACAGTGACATTCAAAAGCAGAGGCCCTCTTCTAGATCTCATTTTTGTCTGGTTTTCTAGTTATTAATTCATTTCTTTGGGTAAGAGGAAGAGGGGGTGGGAAAGCCATGCTTTGCAGTAATAAACGGCCACAGAAAGTGCAAAGCAAGCTGTATGCAAGAGAGCAGTGGGCATTTTAGCCTTTAGCCTTCCGAGGTTATTGAATTCAGTATGGCTGAGATCCACCATGACAGAGTTGATTCCAGCCCTTCCAATGAGCCAGCCAGGACTCTGGAATTCCTGAACACAGAAATGTGTGCACACAGGCGCAAACACATACACTCGGAGAAATACTCCTCGGCAACTGGAAATTCTTAAAAGGGAGAGAGAATGACAGTCTCTTGTTTGGAAAATTCTTGGCCACAAGAGAAAACAGTTTCTACACTTTAAAAACATGATATATAAACATCTTCCTGCAGAAGACCACGCAGCAAAGGGGGGGGGAGGAAACTATTTTCTTCAATGTCTCTTAGGATAGATCTTTTAAAAATGTTTTTTACTTGAAAAAAACACTTTAGTTTTGATTTACTTACAGCCTCAGGAGTAGGCATTTTTGTTCCTTGGTCTCCCCTGGGTTTCCAAACTGAAACCCTGTAGAATAGAATTTTTGCTTTAACTCAAGAGGGGGGCCATGTTACTACACTAACCAGAGAAAAAGCAAATTTGTTACAATTTCAGCTTAGCATGTTCTTCTTGTACCCGTTTTCTTTCCATATTATTTTCTCTCCTTGCTCCAGAAATTGTTGTCTCCCTCTCATCTTTGTATTTCAGATTTTTCAGTATCCCTCCCTCTTTCTTCTCTCTCCATCCATCTCACTTCTGTCGCCTCTCCATCTTTTTTTTTTCTTTTCCTTCTTACAGGTTTGTTTACAGCCCTATTATCTTAGTTACCTTCCTCTTTTCTTCTGGACCCCTCATAACAGATTCTTCCCTTTCTGTATTACCACATAGGCCCATTATGCACGGCCGCCGAAACGGCGATTTCGGGTCACATGGAAAACGCGGAGGGGGAAGATGCGACGCACACCGGTTATGCACGGGGCGGGGCGTGATGGCGGCAAAACCCAGAGTAACTGAATATGCACGCGGCGATCCGGGCATCCGGACGCCACTTCTGGTTGCGCCCCGGTCATCCAGAAGCTGCGCTTTCTTCTGCGTTTCGCGAACGCGGCTTTTTCGGCGGCATGCACTGAAGCTGCGGCCGGTTGCAGCCGGCACCATGCGTTATCGGTGATTTTAGTTGCCGCCATTCCACCCCGAATGTGCGTTAAAACCCCCGTGCATAATGGGTCATACTGCTGGTCAATTACATCTCTGATCCCTGTCTTTTACTCTGCTTCCCCACCTACAAGACTTTGTACACCAAGTCTCTCTTTATTTTTCTCTTTTCCATACCTGGGCGCACTTTACTCCTAGTTATTTTCTTTTTTCTCCCAGATCCACTCTTCTCATTGACTTCCAACTCCTCTTTTCTCTTTCCCTGCCCTAAGAGTTTCCCCATACCCATTCATCAGTTTTCCTTTGTCTTCCTTCTTCTTTTCTTTTTTTTTTTTGTTGAGTTTTGCTCTGCTCCCTTGTTCCACAATCTCTACTTGCCAAATTTGTTGGTAACTTGCACACCACTTTCACAGCAATTCACACATCAAAAGAGACTGAGACACAGGTGAGATGTGGAACACTTCATCATATACATCTGAATCTAGGGAGAAGAAATTCAAGGTGCAGGGCCTGTAAGAGAGAGTTCTTCTGTCAGGCATTCAGTTGAGGCCAGGCTAGGAAGTACTGCTTCCTCCCTGTGTGGGCCCATAAAGCCACCGGGACATATCTGTAGCTGAACCCTGGGGGGGTTGCGACTGTTGGATGTGGGGGCCAGGGGTGGGTACTGTGTAGAGGTCTCATCCTGTTGTTGTGTTTTTACCGCCATCTTTGGGTTTTTATTGGGATCTTATTGTTTTATGGGATTTTAGATTTATGTAAACCGCCACAAGCCGGTGTTTCTGGGAGTGGTGGTAAATTTTTTTGAAAATAAATAAATAAATAAAAACTCTCCCTTCCCCTCCCTACCTTTGAAGGGGTTTGGTGAGTGCCTGATGTTCTCAGAAACAGGTGCAAAAAGGCTTAAAAATGGGGATTCAGGATTTCCTCAGCAAACTAAAAACAGCAATGTGTGCAGGCACGTATAGGAAGGAGTACTGCTGGTTTTCCAAGCAGCCCCTTCTACCTACCGCAATACTGCTCCAATAGTTTCCTTATCATTGGGGGGAAACTCTTTGGGCTATGGGGGAGCTGTCACTGTAAGGAGAAGCCAAAATCCCCTGTGTACATATGGAAGACTGCATGCAGCCTTCTGCATCCCGGAGAGAATTTTTTACTTTTTTGTTTTTTAACAAAGGGTTTATTTTCATGTTTACATAATTGAGATATAATTCTGTACAATATATTTTCTCTCCTTCCTTCCCTCCCGCCAATGGATGTGCAGCCAGTTTTCATAAAAATTAAATAGTGCTATATGCGAATTATAGATTGGAAGCAGGTGCCAGAAGACAGGGGAACATTAATATGAATCATTGCAGTGATCCCTCAGAACCAAACACATGCATAAGGAATGTCTCTTGATCAGGTATTAAAATAGGCCATTTTTAACCAGTTCAAACATACTAGATCATTGACAATTATGACTTTCCAAATTAATCTAGTACTCAAAAAAAAATGCAGTATATTCACATAACACAGCTTAAACAAAAATATTACAGGCAAAGAGAAAAGAATCTTAAAAACCAAAATAGTTTAGACAATCTGCCCCAAACAGTTTGGAAATTCAGCCCCAGGTATCAAGTAGTGCAGTGGCATAATCTTGTACATTCATGTGGTGACAGATATCCTAATCTAAGTAAAAGGGCGATTGTAGTAATAAGCATTCCTTAAATATTCCAAATAAATTTAGCCTACCGGTCCTGAAGATTGTTGTTACAGGTTTTCAATATTAAAAACATACATGAAAAATAAACCCAATATGATTAAAATGGAGCCCAAAGGATAAACCAAAACTGTCAACAAAATGTATAAATTAAACCCTAACCTTAAAAACTTTGCCCCACCTGTGAGAATTCCTAAGAGAATTCAGCTCTTCTAACTTCCTTCAGAATGGAATTCTGGAAAGCTGGAGCCATGACTGATAAAACCTTTTGACCTAACATGTTTTGTCAAAACCAACCCTGAGTTGGATAGCCTAGAATAGCTTGATCTTGGAAGTTCACCAGGATTGGCCTTGACTAGTATTTCCTTGGGAGAACTCCAAGGAATACCAGGGTTGTGACACGAAGGCAGTCAATGGTAAATCACCTCTAAATGTCTCTTACCTTAAAAATCCTTACAGGGTCACTGCCCCTCCCCTGCAAAAAACAACAACAACAACAACAAAAACAGGTAGAACCAGTAGGACCCTTTATTGGCTGGCTCTTATTCGGCACATGGGACTGAAACACATTTATAGGAGTGTGTGCATTGTATTCTCTGCTCATTATTAACATGACTCTATTATTCTATGATTCAAGATGTATGTGTTTTATACTGGAGAATCTATAAATACAAATGATAATTTAAGAAGCAATACTCAAATAACTATAGATGTGTACCATATAATTTAGCAAACAATTCTGCAGAATTTAGCATCCAATACATCTCTATGCAGAGCAGACATTTGAGACTGAGGGCCATTCTGCACACTGAAAAAAAATAATGTTACGCCAGTGCAATGGCATAACACTATTAAACAATCACGCTTCCGGACATTCCTCACATCCTAGCTCTCTCGCTCTCCTTTGCCGCCTTCTCGCGCTCCTTGGCACTCTGCATACCTGCTTGAAATGGCAGAGGAGAGGAATGTACTGTACACGCAATTCTCCTTGCCTGTCAATCAACCCAGGCAGCCAATCACCTTTCTTTTAAGTAAAACCACTTTGTTGCTATGCCCATGCATCTAATCATAGATGCATGGTGCTTACTTTACTGCCCTCCCTTTTGGAATTATGAGCCTTGAAGCTTTAAAAAAGTAACCTTGTTCCCGATTTGATGGGGGGGGGGGTTTCAGAGAGGCCTGCTTTGTGTTTTAACTGGTGGGGAAAAAATGTTTTGATCTGCCTGGACGATTTAACGCAAACTTGTTACTCCTGACAGTTTGCTTCAAAAAAAAAAAAAAAAAGCCCTGTCCACAGGAGAAGGGAGAGGGATGCGGGTGCGAGGGCGAGTGCTTGAGTGCTACTTCGCCTCCACACCTTTCCTTAGCACACGTTTGCCGGTTGCTCTCCTCTCGCTCATGCTATATGGCTGGGGGACTCCACTTTTATGGATCTTTAAAATGGAGGATGTAGCTGCCGGTTTGCTGCTGGGATGATGGATGCTGATGATGTCATGTAAAATACCAAAAAAATGGCATCAGCAAAAGATAAGCCTTTCACTATATTTTCCAGGTGTGGAATGGCAGCATTTTTCCCCTAGAAAAAATGGCTGTTTTGAAGGGTAGAATTGATGATATTGTACCCTGTTGAGGTCCTGCCCCTCCCCAAAGCTCATGCTTCACATGCTACCCCCCCCCTCCGCCTCAAAAAAAAAACTCCAGGAATTTTCCAAGTTAGAGTTGTCAGTCCTACTCACTATGGGGCACCATATGCTGCTGTGAGTACACAGGAGGCCACACAGCAGGGCAAGCCCCTCCCCCTGGAGCCATTTCAGCTTGGAAAGATGGTGTCACATGTATTATCTAGCTGAGCCCTAATGGTAACACTCATTGCTAGCAGCTTTAACTTGCTTTTCCATTAACTTTGGTGCAAGGGAGAGACTGGCATGTGTGGGTGGTCCTTCCAATCCCAGACGTTTTGTTTGCTGGCATAAACTGAGAAGCAAATTTTAATCAGAGATTAAGTCTTTCTTAGACTCTTCCTAAAAATACAAATGGAGGCAGCTGCATAAAAATGTGGGGGAAATTTCTAATGTTGGGTTAGCTGAACTTAGTGGGATTAAATGCCACCCTTCTGCCTAATGCATTATGTGAGTACAGCTCACATGTCTGAGGACAAATGTTATTATCTAAATCACCTTGTTCAGACATACAAGGGGGATGGCCTTTGCAGAATTGTGTGAATAAATAGGATCCGACTAATAGTGCTTTCTGTGAATAAACCACATAAGCTTTAGTATTTTTGTGTTGTTTATTTTGACACAGGGTTTTTTCTCCTGCTTTGTCAAGAGAGCCCTCTCTATAGCTTCCTTATACAAATGTCTCTCACAGTGTGTATCTATCTACTTAGGAAGAACAGGGGAAGGTCTAAAGAAGTTCAAGTCTGAAGCTCATCTTGAAAAGTGAAAAGAATGGGAACCAAAGCAAGGTTAAACATGAAGAAAATTGATTCCAAGGGCAGCAGCACTACAGGGAGGATTTCAAATGTTGGTCAAATATTTTCTCTCTAGCTTAGTTATGAAAAATAATCATGGCCGAGTCAGGTAGCATAAAGGGATGATAAAAGAAACCACTATGACAAAAAGAATTCTACTGAAAGTCTTCTCAGTGTTCCAGAAAATGTGAGATAATTCACTTCTATACAGACTGATTTCCTGCACAACACCCAGGATATACTCAAATATCAATTTCCCTTCCGCTCTTAACTTTATATGCAGAACTGAAATTGGTGGTAAGTGCCGTCGTTGCAGCCAACTAATGGTGACCCCATAGTGTTTTCAAGGCAAGAGAGTCAGAAGTAATTTGTCATTGCCTGACTCTGTATAATGATCTTGGATTTCTTTGTTGGGTTCCCATCCAAATACTAACCTGAGCCAACCTTGCTTAGCTTCCAAGATCTGATGAAATTTGGCCAGCCTCAGCCATCCAAGTCAGGGCAGAACTAAGGCTGGAAACTTCTTAATTAGGAATTTCATCAACACAGAAGAAGAAGAAGAAGAAGAAGAAGAAGAAGAAGAAGAAGAAGAAGAAGAAGAAGAAGAAGAAGAAGAAGAAGAAGAAGAAGAAGAAGAAGAAGAAGAAGAAGAGTTGGTTCTTATATGCCGCTTTTCTCTTCCCGAAGAAGTCTCAAAGCAGCTTACATTTGCCTTTCCTTTCCTCTCCCCACAACAGACACCCTGTGTGGTGGGTGAGGTTGAGGGAGCCCTGATATCACTGCTCGGTCAGAACAGCTTTATCAGCGCCTGCAAGCCCAAGGTCACCCAGCTGGCTGCATGTGGGGGAGTGCAGAATCCAACCTGGCTTGCCAGATTAGAAGTCTGCACTCCTAGTCACTACACCAAATTGGCTTTCTACCCCAAACTGGCTCTCTCATAATAAATTGTTATGATTTGAACATCCCCCAAAACAGTAAAACATAAGACCCACCTAAAAATAAGAAGTACAAAATACCAAGTATTGGCAGCAAAGTCCAATATAACCTCCCCTCTCCACCCATCCATGTCCAACAATAACAACACCCCACCAACCTTGGGGGGAGTATCTTCTGCCAAAATGTCCAGCCTGTCGGGCCTATACAGAGAGGGATCCAATATTCCTATCCTGGCCTCAACCAAATGCCTGGCAGAAGAGCTCTGTCTTGAAGGCCCTGTAGAACTTTGATAGCTTTGTCAGGGCCCTTAGCTCTTCTGGCAGCTCATTCCACCAGTTCAGGGACCTGACCTTGCTCAAGGTCAGGCATATTTCCCAGGTACTGGGGACAACCAATAGATTCAAACTTGCAGAGCAGGTGGGAACATAAGGAGACAAGCAGTCCCTCAGATATTCAGGATCCAGGCCACTGATGGTGTAGAGGTAAGAACCAAAACCTTAAACCTTAAACCTGATACAGAAACCTTAAACCTGATACAGAAGCTAATTGGTAACCAATGCAGTTGTCTCAGCACCAGCTGAATATGGGTTCTCCAGGTTTAGACTGGCAAGACTGAGGGCATTTCTGCACCCTTTAAATATAGTGTAACATTTACCATAAGTAGTCATTATATTCCAGCCCGCCAACATCCAGCCTCCAAGCAGCAACTGGCTGGCTACATGCACCATTTTAAACTGCTAGTTGATGAATCCCAAAAAGTGAATTCACCAACATATGTAGCTCTACCTACCAAGGAGCAATCAGCAGGCCACCAGCAAAAAAAATGTATGGAGGTGAAGAAGCGCTATTTCCACCTCAAAAGTCCCGCCCTCACACCCGCCTCCCTCTCCCTTCTCCCGGGGGTGAATAGGCATTAATTCGTGCAGGCAAAGGCAAAAGAAAATTCCCCGAAGTTGTAGTAAAAAGCATGCCTCTCCAAGCTTCCCCCCGCCCCGCCGCAATCAGGAATGAGATTTATTTTTAAAAGAAGCAAGATCCGTGATTCCATAAGGGGTGGCAATAAAGAACCACTATGCATCTATGATTAGATGCATAGGCGTTTCAACCGAGAAGTACTGATTTTCTTTTTTAAATAGCGGGTATCGTAAGGTCCTTTAAAGCATAGGGAAAGGGGATTGACTGCCTGGCTTGATTGACTGTTCATCTCCAGACAACAGATATCAGTTCCCCTGGAGAAATGACTGCTTTGGATGGTGGACTCTATGGTATTGTGCCTCCACTGAGGCCCCTCTTGTTCCCAAGCTCCATATCTAAATCTCCAAGAGTTTCCCAACATGGATTCAGCAACCCCGCCCCCATTCCCTGTTGGTGGCCAAGAGAGACCTGGCAACCTCATCACTGATCCAGATGTGAACACTGGCTCCAGTCAGAGGCTTGCGATGAATATTTTCATGTTTTACTATTATTACCCTCTGAATATGCCTGAAATGCAGAATGGCATATAAATAAAATACCAACCCAATGCTATTCTGCAGATGTGACCCATTATGCTGACTTATTCCTTATCACTTTTCCAATGAATATGTTTTCCGTTGCGATTCTCTATTAATTACAGTATTCTCAACTGAAAGACAATTGCATAGAGCCACACACACTATATTTATATTCATATAATGCTTCATATTGTGTTAAAAATAGGCAGCATTGTTTAAGTCTTCGGGGGAATGTACTGTATTCTTTTTTTTAAAAAGAAAAGCTTCTAATGCAGCAGCACGGAAGGAAATTATGTAATTTTTTTATGCATAGCAGCAAGACTGGAGTTTATTTCTAATTCATAATGAAAAATTGGAATTGGTGAGCAGTGTTTTGGGACCTCACTAGGCCTCGAAGCACTAGCTAGATTTACACACAAAACATAGATGGTCATTTGCAGACTGGCTCATTTTACTTAAACAAACACATAAACAGCTTCTTGCTGGAGAAAAGATTTCAAAGCGTAAGAGAGTTGTTTTTTAAAAAGATAGAATTTCAGAAACTCCAGGAGATCAAAGGTGAGTCAAAATGTAATATTGTTGAGCAAGGCAAGGAGACTCCCTGGTACCCATGGGTAATATTTTTCCCGTGACCTTTTCAGCCAGGTTTGAAAGTGTGGTGTTCGGTATAGACAAAATAATTTGTTGTTTAAAACATTCTTCCTTGCTCTCATAAGATCTTGAGGTGGAGCCCCAAATAAGGTGGCCCCTGACGAATACAGGATAGGATATGAATAATAAGTAAGCTGAGGTGGACTACAGGCTGAGGAATTCACAAGGGGGTTCAAATGGGTGGGGAAGTACAGGATGGACATACTTAAGGTTGCGAGGGGATGGGAGGGTAGGTAGCGTTTTCAAATTCAGGTTGAGAAACTCATGAAGATTTGGGGATGGAGCCTGGAGAGGACAAGGACCTCAGTGGGATACAATGCCTTGGACTCCACCCTCCAAAGCATTCGTTTTCTCTAGGGGAACTGATCTCTGTAGTCTGGAGATGGGAGGTGATTCTCTAGATTCACAGGACTAGAAAAAGTCAGTGAGATGGCAAGTCCTTACTGGTAGAAGCACTGATGCTTCTGTGCAGTGGCAAGATCTCACATTATTAGCATTTTTCCTGCACCCTCTGGCAGGATTGCCAGTCTCAAGGGATACCAGGGGATACCAGGGAGCTTCATGAAAAGAAACAGGAGCTGAGAAAACTAGAGTGAGTTTGGAGGAGGAATCAGGACAAAGCATCAAGAACATCTTATAGGACACTTATGAAAGCCTATGGGATGGCAGTAAAAGTCACGAAAAGATAATTCTATGCAACTTCCATTGCATCAGCTAGCTCTTGTCCAGCACAATTGTTTAGAGTAGTTCAGTCATTTAAAGAAACTAGATGTTTATGGACTGCCCCCACAGTGAGCCTAGGCCACCATTCCCATCCCCCCTGTTGTGATATGTTTTAGCCACATTGAGCACTATTTCCCTCACTAGAGAAGACTGAGGCGAAATAGGACAGGTGATTGAGCAGGCAGTTATGATTCAGTTACAAACATACCTGAAGCCTTCCAGTCTGGCTTCTGGCCTGGCCACAGGGTAGAAATGGCTTTGGTCTGATGACCTCTGAAGACAGCTGGATCAAGGAGGGTCGGTGCTGCTCATGTTGTTAGAACTCGTGGCAGTGTTTTACTTAGTCCCCCCAAGTTCCACAGGGCCTGCAAGATGGTGCTCATCCACCAGGCGTTTGGTTAAGGCCAGAACCAACTAGTGCCAATAGAATCTATGGGTCTCCCTCCACTCATCTCCATTATTCCCTTCACCAAACTAGAGTCAGTATAACACCATAGGATTGTAGAATGGTTTCTAAGAAGCAGATCAACAGACTCATCTGTAAATACAATGGAGCATGTAACTGTTTTGATGGTGATTTTATTGTGTTGTTAACCACCCCAAGCCTGCCTGATAGGGAGGGGTGGTATATAAAACTAATGATCGATAAATAAAATAAATAAAGGTTGGGATTGGAATTTTCCTGGAATTAGCATGAAGCCGGTCTCCGCAATGCAGCCATCAGTTTACCTGCTGAAAATGGTATGCCATAGATTTTAGGAGCAACAAAAGTCTAAGTGTAACATCACATGTCTGTGGAGCTCTCTCCCCTCTCCAAACTTTAGCCTCTTTAAACACTACTCTGAAGTCTTCAGGAATTCCCCAAACCAAAGCTGAAAGCCTCCAGAAACATACACTCACAACTGAAAGCTACCCATGCAGGCTGCATCATCCATGCTATGCTAGTTGTGTAATCGTTCCACTTGAATCCATACAGATAATGAACCCCCATTCAGGTTTGTGGAGATTAGAAGCAACATACAACAAGCAGGGACTCACAAGGAAGTTGCCAGGAGACAGCCCCTTAGCTTCCTCTCTCCCACCTCTTCTCTGTCACTCATGCCTCCCCCTCTTTCTGTTTCCCTCTTCTCTGTTACCAATGCCCCCACTCTTTCTGTCTTCCTCCTTCTCTCACTTGTTCCCCCTGTCTCCCCACAAACCTTCTTTGTAACTTATGCCTTGTCTCATTCTCTCTGACTCCCCCTGGCCCTTCCTCTCTATATTTTGTGTAGGGATTGGCTTACTTACCAGCCCATTTCCTGCTGTCATACCTGCCTGGCCATTCCCCCTGCAGCTGCTCTGGCTTCCCAGATCCATGCCCTCTGCCACTGCTCTGCTTACACTGCTCAATGGCCCAGTAATCTGTCTCATGTCATGGTGGTAGCAAAAGAGGGACATGGGGGGTGGGGGCAGAAACTGCCCTCAGAGGCAGCAGCAAAATGGCTCACCAGCTTTATCATTCCAATCTCCAGTGTTCTGGCAGGCCAACTTGGTGGGTAGAGGTGGCCGCTGAGGTTTCCCTTCCTATTCACCTATTTGCTCACCGCCAGCGATGCTGCTTCAGCAGCACTTATAGTGGCAGGGTGTGGTGGGGTACCATAGGCTATCCCTACTACTCACCCATATGCCTGGTTTCAGTGTTGCTACCTTAGCAGCTGTTTCAGTGATGCTGGGGGCATTGGAACTTTCCCCAGCCAGCCCTTACACAATTAGTAAAGCCACCTCAGTAGCAGATGGAAACAAGGAAATAATTGTCTATGTAAGTGCAGACAACTTATCTCTGTTATTAGATTTGGGAGGGGATCTTACTTTTGTAAGGTTTTAGATTTTCTTCAAACCTGGGCAGGGGACAAAAATCATCCTTCTGTCAGCATGGCCCCAATCCACAGATGTAAGTATTCACAGAATTGGCCTTGTTGAAAATTAATTATATTGTATTTTCAAAAGTAGGACTGGATTTTCAAAAGTAGGGTTTTGTTGGTGTTTGAGAGGAGATGTCAAAGCTGGGGACGTGTGTTTTCATCTTCCTTTCATAAAACATAAAATACAATGGGGGAAAGCTGCATACATTAAGCCAAGTGCCGGACTGTGTTAAATTATGTATCTTTTCACTTATGCAGAATGTTATTACAGGAGTGTCTTGTTTTTGCTCCACTAACAATGAGCAATCCTGCAGACTTCACTCAACAGTCACCCACAATCACAGCCATTGTTTTCTACATTCACATACATTTAACATCACCCGATGCTCCATTTCACTTGCTGCATAAACCCATTTGCAAAAGGAGGGGGGATTTTGCCTTTCAAAATATTTGATCAGAACAGTTTGACATTTCCTTAATTTATGTCCTGTTTCTCTATTCCCCATAATTAGAAACACACGTATCAACCATGCAACCTATAATATCAAATACAACAAAACAATAAAAAGTATATCAAACTTAAATGTTCAAGCATAGAAGGCTGAAAAGTAAACAAGAAATGGGGAAAGGCACCCAAGTTTTGTCTTGCTCCTAATCAAGACCAGGAGACAAAGAGCAAGGGAATCAGTATGAGAATTTCAGACATATTGTGAGATATTTTCAGTGTATTCATTCACTGTGGGAAGATATTCATATTTTTCAACAACACATGGCTATAGTGTTTTTTCAGATTCTGTCCTAAACCCATTCTCTATTGAAATATCTGCGGAAAAATCCCACAGAATTTCAGAAGATTCTGGGACATATTTGTAGACAGTATTTTGTGGTCTATGAACACTTGGGGTCTATGATTTATTTGCTTGCTTGCTGATTTGCTTTATTCATCATTCACCTTCCATTTTAAGGTAGATCATGGAATTATAGAAATAAAGCAATAAAGACCAGTATGATACATACAATAATACATGCAATAAAACTGAATTACAGAATTAAACAATAATGGAATTAAAAACTGTAAAGGTAAAGGTATCTCCTGTGCAAGCACTGAGTCATGTTTGACCCTTGGGGTGATGCCCTCTAGCATTTTCATGGCAGACTCAATATGGGGTGGTTTGCCAGTGCCTTCCCCAGTCATTACCGTTTACCCCCCAGCAAGCTGGGTACTCATTTTACCGACCTCGGAAGGATGGAAGGCTGAGTCAACCTTGAGCCAGCTGCTGGGATTGAACTCCCAGCCTCATGGGCAGACAGCTTCAGATAGCATGTCGCTGCCTTACCACTCTGCACCACAAGAAGCTCTGTAGAACACAACAAATTGAATTTTACAGTTAGGTAACAAGTAGAGGACCCATCTCATTTTCCTCTCCCCCACTATTCTTTCCCTTCCCCGAGATCCCCCATATCCTCTCCCCTTGTCCTGCTTCCTTTTCTCCTTCCTAACGACTAGTCAGCTTATTTCTCCATACCTAGTCAACTGGCTTCTATTTATGGGTGCCAACTCCAGGTTGGGAAATTCCTGGAGATTTATGAGTGCCACTTGGGGAATGTGCCACATGGGGGAGGAAGGACCTCATCAGGGTGTAATATCATAGAGTGTGCCCTCCAAAACAGCAATTTTCTCCAGGAGAACTGCTCTCAGTTGTCTGGAGATCAGTTGTAATTCTAGGATATCTCTAGGACTCACTTGGAAGTTGACTCTATTAATAAGTTATTAACCCATAATGTCAGCCTTAAAGGGTAGGCTCTATTGAATCATATCTCAAAAGGGGTCCTGCTTCCCCAAATTCTGCCCTCTCCAGGGGCTTCCCTCAAATGTCCAAGAATTTCCCAGGCAAGAGCTGGCAACCCTATAAATTGTTCTGAGGATACAAGATGTCAGGGCATACAGAGTCTATTGCCTGTGCCTAGAATTGCTAATCTCCAGGTGGGGCCTACAGTTCTCCTGGAGTTACGGTTGATCTCAGCACTATAGAGGTCAGTTCCCCCGGAAGAAATAGTAGATTTAGATAATGGACTCTATGGTAGCTTATCCCTGCTGAGTGAGGGAGAAGGGAAAGGGCCACAAAAATTATAATTGAAATGGGGCTCTTGGGCAGTTGAAGACTGAGTACGGCTGTTCAAATGCACCCATCAAATCAGTGTGAAGCATGTAGAAAACAGGGGGTGTCCCTGTTAATTATGAATTGATGGAGCATATGATATGGAGGATATAACACTTGTTAAAGGCTATACCTTACCCTAAACTCTCTGGGCAGGCAGGGTTTATATCTTGCTTAGACCTCTTGTAACTCAGACTTCTAGGAACCTATGCTGATATAAGCAAAATTTTGAGAAAGGGCAGAATAGAAGTCTAAGTATTAAATAAACAAATTAATTCATAAATGGATAGTATCCCTTATGATGTGATTAATTTTGACAACGATTAATATGCTCTAGTGTGTTTGATGATACTACATAAAATTTACTTTGATATTAGTGCTCTTGGAGAAGGAGAAAATAGGGGCTGGCATCACATGATGTCAAGACATCACTTCCGGTTGCATACCCAGAAGTGACATAATCATGTCATGTGACACACTAGAAATGTCCTAAATCTCTATGTTTGCTATACAAGTGGAAGTAACACCACAGTGTTGTGTTACACTAGGGGCATTTCTGCACATTGCTAAAAATAGCGTTATGGCAGCTCAGTGGCATAGCGCTAAAGATTATCGGGCCTCTGGCTATTCCTCACCTTCTTGTTGTCTCGCTGCAGTCTGCTGCCTTTTCACGCTTCTTACACTCCACATGCCTGCTTGAAATGGCCAAAGAGAGCAACACGCTTTACAGGTGACTCTCTTCTGCCTGTCAATCAAGCCAGACAGACAATCTCCTTCCTCCTTTGACTAAAATGGGAATGTTGGTTTTTCTGACATTCCATGGGCCTGGAGGAGTGGGGGTTTGAGGTACAGCCTCCAAAATTTCAGGGTATTCAGGCTCCCATGGGCTCCCAAAGTGAGTGCCCCCATCCCTCCATTCTATCCTACAGAGGGATGGGAGTACCCACTTTGGGAGCTCCTAGAAGCTGACCTGTTGGACCAATCCTTTTGAAATTCGAAATGGAGTCAGGGAAGAGCCTCCCAGAAGTACCCTGAAATTTTGGAGGCTGTCCCTCAAACCCCCACTTCTCCAGGCCCCTGGAAAGTCAGAAAAGTCAATGGCATCATTGACTTACACGGGAGCTACAACCAAAGCTGCCAAATCTGGACCTTGCACAAGCCTCCTGATTTTTTTGGGAGTGGGGACTTTAGAGAGGCATGCTTTGTGTTTAAACTGTGGGGAATTTTTGTTTTGTTTTGTTTTTGTTTTGCTTTGCCTGCATGATTGAACGCCTATTGATTGCTCCAGGCAGTTTGCTTTAAAAAGAAAAAAAAAACATTCCCAGAAGAAGGGAGAGGGAGGCGAGTGTGAGGGCAGGCACTGGAGGCAGAGATAGCACTACTTTGGCTCTGCACATTTCCTTGGTGTGTGGCCTGCTAATTGCTCTCCTCTAGCTTGCACTTTTTAGCTTGGGGAATCCACTTTATAAGATTCCCCAGCTAGCACTTTAAAATGGAGGATGTAGCTACCAGTTTGCTGCTTGGATGAGGGATGTTGGCATATGCAGAAGGTAATCTTTTCATTATATTTATGGCATGTGGAAAGGCGTGGTATTCCACAGTATCCTGTCTCCCCAGAGATCCCAGAGGTTGCCAGCAGAGGGCTGATAACCCTGCTTGATATGTAAATATTTTGTTAATGCTTGATACTTTCCAAATAGTATACTTTATTTTGCTTACCATTTTTTTTTCTAATTTCAGTTTCCAAACTCCCAGCTGACAAAAGATACAGGTGCTAACGCAATTTGTAACACTCTTGCTCTAATATTGGATCTATTCATACTTTGGCTGGTAGAAATCTATATACATTTTAAATCCCACGAATATTCCAAACAGTACAAATATGTATATTAACTAAATTATAAATGGTGCATTTAATGTTGTATAAGTATTAAGATAAGTTTGAGGAGGAGGAGGAAGAAGAGGAATTAGTTTCTGTTCCCCGCTTTTTACTGCCCCCCAAAAATCTCAAAGCAGCTTAGAATCACCTTCCCTCCCTCTCCCCACAACAGACACCCTCTGAGCTAGGTGGGGCTGAGAGAGCTCTGAGAGAACTATAACTGGCTGCATGTGGAGGAGTGGAGAATCAAGCCCAGTTCTCCAGAGTAGAGTCTGCTGCTCTTAACCATCAAGTATAGTGGTCCCCCCCCCCAACATTCCAGTTTGTTTGTTTCTTCTCCACGGCTTCAATATCCAGCAATTTAGCCTCTTTAACTGCAATTCATTTTTGAAAATATATTCTTTCTCATATTGATGCCCATCCCAATGTTTTGAAGTGGGGCACCTGATGGTCCAATCAATAATTAAGTCCCAACATGACATTTGCACATCACTTCGGATACAGGAGTCACTCCTGGGAGCCATCCTGTCTCTTTAACAGAAATATGGGAAGCAGCTGCTAAGCCCGGGTTATGTGAGTAGCTGTTGGCAGGGAAAGGTTTTGGCCTAAGTTTCAGGACTAGGAGCTCCCGGATGGGATAGCATGTGATCCGTGGAAAGAGTTGCTTTTCTAATGCAAACAGAAGGGAGGCTCATATTTCTAAATTAGTTGAGGGAGAGGAACGTGTTCTGTTAAATGAGATTGCTACAGTTTTTTTTTTTTTTTGCATCTGAAGAAACCTTAGACAAAATGAGTTATCTTTCATCTAATAAATTTTAAATTAAAAAAATAATCCTATGTGCAAATGTGTGTCGGAATTAATGGCTATTGTATGACATGCAAAGTATCTCACCATTTATAATACAATAAAAGAGGATCAGATAAACACTGGCGTAACCTCTGCCACAACTGATAATGTAAAACATCCCTTGGATCATTTGTCTTTCCTTCAGGCAGTATACAAAAGGCACAAAAATGAACAATTCATGTCTAAACAAAGAGGAGCTTGAAAGCAGCTTATGTCAGATGTTTAGACTTGGTCATTATTAGGGGGGCAACTGGGCTGGCTGATCAAACACAGGTCACTTTGGACAGAGGGTGCTCAGTGGTCTGTTTAAGGAAGGCCACCAGGTGGTAGGGTTGCTAGCTTTTCAAATAGTCACTACAGAAATGCTTTTTAGAGTTCATCTCCATGCTGGGGAAAAGCTTCCTTTGTTGAAGCCACAATTAAAGGCACAGCTCTGTACAATGAGTGGCAACTAAAACATTAGCAAAAAACAGGCTCTGACCTGGATTGGCCAAGCGAGCCCAGATCTTGGATGTTAATTACCATATTTGCCGGCGCATAAGACGACTGGGCGTATAGGACGACCCCCCAACATTTCCACTCAAAATATAGAGTTTGTCATCATTGTACGGCCGCAGCGCGACCGCAGCGCCTCCAGCCCTCCCCTGAATCTCCCTGTGACCGGCACTAGTGCGCAAGTGCGCATGTGCAAGCTCTGCGTAGATAAGGGGCAGGCCAGAGCGCCGCTGCTTCCCACCGAGCAGAACAGGCCGGTCATGCCGAAAAGGCTGGCACCCCTGTCTGATGACCCACCGTGGCCGTGCTGGATACCACGTGATACTGGATGGAATGTAGAATGAGGTGGGTGGGCATCGGGAGGCCACTATGGGCACCGGGCAAGCATTGGGAGGCCATTATGGGCAGCTATGTCTATCCCAACTGAAGTGCACCCGGCGTATATGATGACCACCCCCCCACACACTTGGAGGCAGTTTTTTCAGGGGGGGAAAGTAGTCTTATACGCTGGCAAATACTATAATACTAACCCTGGCTAATATTTGGATGGGAGACCCCCGAAGATTTAGGTGGCAGTTCTTTCAAGGAACACTAGGGGTCATGATGTGAAAGCAGGAAATTGCAAACCACCTCTGAACATCCCTTGCTGGACTGCCAGATAATCCTTAGATCTCCTGGCTACATGACACATGTCATACAATGAATGAATGAATGAATGAATGAATGAATGAATGAATGAATGAATGAATGAATGAATGAATGGATGGATGGATGGATGGATGGATGGATGGATGGATGGATGGATGGATGGATGGATGGATGGATGGATGGATGAATGAATGAATGAATGAATGAATGAATGAATGGCAAAGAACAAAGCATAAGGAATTCCTTTTTTACCTGAAATCATATATTTCTATTCAAAATTGCTGGTAAGCACTTGTCCCAGTTGTGATTTATTTATGTATTCATACCTTGTTTCTCTCCCAACTAGGCCCGTAAAGTGGCTTATAAAATCATTCTCCCACCTCCATTGTATCTTCACACTAAGAATCTTGAGAGATGGTTTGGAATGAGAAAGTGATGAGCAAGAGGTCACATCCAGAGAACATCCAGGACAAATTTGGAAATTGATCCTGGGTCTCTAACTCTTTGAACCACTACACTGCATGGGCATAAGTAAAAGAAGACATATTTATTTTTCTGCCTGCATATAAGGAGTAAAGGTCCCAATCCAGAGATCATCACCCATCACTCCATATCCCCTCTTCAATTAAAAAGATGTTCACATTTACGGACAAACAGTAACCTGATGTGGTAGAAGATGATGATTAGAATTGGTCTCTCCAAACTCATCTTGTGGTTCTTCATTGTAGAGTACTTTTCCCTGGGAGAAATCTCTTTAGTGGATGAGAAACGTGCAGTTGTTTTCATTTTCCATATATACTTAAATTTGGATTGGATTTTTTTCTGCTGTCTGCAGAAGGTATTGAGGGGTTTTAGAACACCCCAACCCCCTGCAAAATTTGTTGTCCAGAGGTGGAAAGAATGATTTCAGCATCTTTTAAACCACTTTGAGGTCTCTTTAAAAAAACAAAACAAAACATCAAACTACTGTTTCCAGTTAAACAAAACATGTATCCCTTAAACACACATGCACAGACATTGAGCAAGTACCATCTTTCATTGAACTGTGAATGGGAGTTAACTCGAAGCATGAAGCAAGATCAGAGAAAGGATACACACCCCAACCCCCTCACTCACACACACACACAAAACCTGCCGGAGACCATTGGGAGGTGTTCCTTTAGTAGCTTTCACTTGATTCTAAGTTTGAAACATGGGATCTTTCAGGAATGTCACATCTTTTTATGTTCTCCATTTTAACCATTCTTATTCATTGCTGAGTTTACACCCAGTCCAACCAAAGGCAGCAGAAGAAAAAGTGCCTAAACAAACAGAGGGAGCCTTGGGGATTCGGTAATGGGTACAGAGCACGCATGCCGTAATCATTCTTTTGATTTGTGCGCAGATATGTTTTCGCCTTGCCTTGCAGAGAATGTGTGCTTTCCCCCTGGATTACAAATAATCTGAATCTGGATAAAACCATTACAAAGTGCCCTTCAAAACACTGCGCCTGCATCTGAAATGAATATGTGATTGAAAGCCTAAGCACGAGGCTTTAAAACTTTGGGAATGAGCACAGGATATGTGCCTGCATGCCACCAGACACAATAAAGAGAGAGGCAGTTAGAGGAACCAGCCTCATTCTTGACTTTTAAAGTCATTTATTCCTACAAGCGTTTAGGGGATTTCATAACACGCACAAAAATATTTTTGTCTGGTTTTTGGACAAAGTAATGGTGTATATGCACAAGAGGAAGCAAATGTTTGAAGCTTTCCCACATAGAATCATAGAGTTGGAAGGGACCTCCAGGGTCATCCAGTCCAACCCCCTGCAGAATGCAGGAAACTCACAACTACCTGCTTACCCACAGTGACCCCAGTACCATGTCTGGATGATCCCGCACACACATACCAAAAATTTCCATCAGGCCTGGAAGAAATTCACCTACCATCCCACAGTGGTGTTCAGCAATTCCCTGGGTATGCAAGGAAGGGCCACAAGAGACAAACACTGGCACATCTCTTCCTGCCCACCCACTCACTATCTGCCTATGTTCATAAAAAATGCCGCAAAGGCCTTTCCCCAGATGACTATGAGAGGCAGATCTATGCCATACTTGTGTTACCAAAATACAAAGCAACTAGTATCATATCCTCATCTATACATAATGAAAAATAGGAATTCAGTAGTGCTATCCTTGCTGCAGGGGTGGGGGGAGAATTATCACAGAATGATCGCCACTTTCTTATACCTCTGGCTTTTCCAGCATGGTGATCTTCAGTGCTGGTGTGAAGAAATCATAGAATCACAGAATCATAGAATCATAGAGTTGGAAGGGGCCATCTAGTCCAACCCCCTGCTCAACGCAGGATCAACCCAAAGCATCCTAAAGCAGGATGAGCTCACAAGCCTCTCCTGTTCCTTCTGGTTGCTCCTCAGGTCACAAAAAAAACTGCCAACTTGAGTCTCTGCTTGGTGATAACACCCCTTTCCCTCACTCCCTGGTCTGCCATTAACAACAATAACTACAACTACAACTACAACTACAACTACAACTACAACTACTACAACTACTACTACTACTACTACTACTACTACTACTACTACTACTACTACTACTACTACTATAATAATAGAGTTGTATTTTCAGTCCACCCTTCCAAACACTCAGAGCAGGTAACATCAATAAAATAAACACCCAGTTAAAACAGTGCCTAATTGTAGCATATTCTCAGTGAAATGTAATAACTGTGGCATTTTGTTCAGATATTGACTGGCAATCACTGAGGAAGCCACTGAAGCCACTCCCCCTCACTGGCAGTCTTCAAGCAAAGGTTGGATACACACTTTTCTTGGATGCTTTGGGCTGATCATGCATTGAGCAGGGGGGTTGGACTAGATGGCCTGTATGGCCCCTTCCAATTCTATGATTCTATGATCATAATAAAATTTTATTTTTAGCCTGCCCTTACAAATGCTCAGGGCAGGTAACATCAATAAATTGAACACACAATTTAAAACTTTAAAACTATCAACCTACACAAGCAACCCCTCTAAAATACCCAGACAGGGGAGTCCTCTAGAAAGGAGCCAATCTTCTAATTTCTCCTAATCCTAGCAGTGAGAACAGTTTTTGGGTGGGCTATTGTGGTGGTTATTGTGGGCCATGACCGCAAACCCATAATCTGAGTAACCCCACTGTCACTAATATCTCTGTCATATATCTAGCTCTTTTTAGGCGTGTTCTTTTTAAAGACTCTGCCAACACCTTTCTCTGTCCCATGGAGTGTTTTGAGAAAGCAGGTGGGGCCAGGTATGGTGCTTGCCCAGCATGGCTTCTGATTGGCTGGACAGATTACTATGACATCGCTTCAGTGGTAGCTGTCACTGCAATGTTGGTTTTATCCTCTGTCTCCTCTTTCGCAGTGTATTTTTGGAGTTTCCCTTCTTTTCTCCCCTCTGCATATGTGGATCCACTTCCTGCAGCAGCCATTTTGTGACTGGTTCTACCACTTTTGGCATACATTTCGTGGTTGCACCCACTGCCTGTGTCAGAAAACAAAGGCTCTCCAAAGGCTCAAAAAGTTTGGGAATCCCGATTTCACCTTAACCCTGCCCACACGTACACACACACAAATATCAATGCCACACTGCTGTGCTTCACTGCCAGGTATTTAAAGGAAGAATGAGCTAAAACTCAGCCATATATACATAAATACTGTGTAGGGTTTTTCTTAATGTCCGATCACTTGGTTTCATTTGTGTGTCTGTCTGCCCAATGTCACTGGCTGGCTGTCAGCTTGGATCTGCATCAGTTCATACATGCACATTCTCACACAGTCTTCTAGGAGCCATAGTTTTACACCCATATACACACAACAGCATCATTTAACTAACTAACATCATTTAACTAACTCAACTTTCCAGATGAGTTTCACTGACTGTACGGGTGCAAAAGCAGCAACGACGAAGAAAGAAATGGAACTCCAGTAGTTCAGCTACTGTGCAGCTGCTATTCAAGCTGGATGGTCCTGAGATGAGGAAAGCCAAGGCTTGGCCTGGCCTATAATCACTGTCAAAAATGGTATGTTCAGCCGATGGCCATATTCATCATGAGGTTCTTAGCACTGCTGTGTTTAATCCCCTCTTCCTTGATGTAGGCTGGGAAGTTTAGACAGGGGCTGGACTCTCCCTCTCCCCATTGTGGAAGAATTTGAAGAAGGCAAGATCAGATTTTACATATGATGCTTAAACTATTTTCTATTTCTCTGCTGCTGTTCACACATAAAAGATGGAAATGTGCTTTTAAATAGACTCATACAGTTTTGTAAATCGAATGATGGTTATATGGGGAAATGGACAGAAAATTGCATTTCAGCCTTTCTGTTTTTTGTTGTCGTATGTTACCTGTGAATGATGACCTATACACACACACACACACACACACACACACAATGTGCCGCCTATATACAAAGTCAAGCTCAAACAATCACATATACATTTCTGGGAAATCCGGATGTTAAAATTCCAGCGGGGCAGCTGTGTTAGTCCATGGCAGCTCAAGCAAAAAGAGGTTTTGCAGCACCTTAAAAACAAATTTATAGAAGCACAGTCTTCCATGGGAGGACGTGGGCTCCAGATCAAAAACATTTTATTCTTCAATAAATCAGTCTTTAAGGTGCCGCATGACTCCTGTGAAGTGACTCCCACCTTCAGAAGCACACCTGACTATAAGCATCTTGTTCACACTGGCCAATCTTAAATTGGTTCAGATCTTTCCTTCCCTTTGGAAAAGGGCCCGTTGCTATGGAAATGAGTCAACCTTCACTCGTTTCTTTGGACACTTACAGTCCATCAAGTTAAATATAGACACGTCAAATATTGTTTCCTAGTTTAGTTGCTTCTGATGGCCCAGTCTATGCAAGGATTATTTCCTGCAACAGAAAGAGTTGCCATTCTTAGAGCATTTCCACCCCCTTTAAATATAGTGTAATGCTTACCTTGTTGTTGTTATGTGCGAAGTCGTGTCCGACCCATCGCGACCCCATGGACAATGATCCTCCAGGCTTTCCTGTCCTCTACCATTCCCCGGAGTCCATTTAAGTTTGCACCTACTGCTTCAGTGACTCCATCCAGCCACCTCATTCTCTGTCGTCCCCTTCTTCTTTTGCCCTCAATCGCTCCCAGCATTAGGCTCTTCTCCAGGGAGTCCTTCCTTCTCATGAGGTGGCCAAAGTATTTGAGTTTCATCTTCAGGATCTGGCCTTCTAAAGAGCAGTCAGGGTTGATCTCCTCTAGGACTGATCGGTTTGTTCGCCTTGCAGTCCAAGGGACTCGCAAGAGTCTTCTCCAGCACCAGAGTTCAAAAGCCTCAATTCTTTGACGCTCGGCCTTCCTTATGGTCCAACTTTCGCAGCCATACATTGCAACTGGGAATACCATAGCCTTGACTAAACGCACTTTTGTTGGCAGGGTGATGTCTCTGCTTTTTAGGATGCTGTCTAGATTTGCCATAGCTTTCCTCCCCAGGAGCAAGCGTCTTTTAATTTCTTTGCTACAGTCCCCATCTGCAGTGATCTTGGAGCCCAGGAAAATAAAATCTGTCACTATCTCCATTTCTTCCCCATCTATTTGCCATGAATTGAGAGGGCCGGATGCCATGATCTTCGTTTTCTTGATGTTGAGTTTCAAGCCAACTTTTGCACTCTCCTCCTTCACCCGCATCAACAGGCTCTTTAGTTCCTCTTCACTTTCTGCCATTAGAGTGGTATCATCTGCATATCTGAGGTTGTTGATATTTCTCCCTGCAATCTTGATCCCAATTTGTGACTCCTCTAATCCCGCATTTCTCATGATGTGCTCTGCATACAAGTTAAATAGGCAAGGCGACAGTATACAGCCTTGCCGAACTCCTTTCTCAATTTTGAACCAGTTAGTGATTCCATGTTCAGTTCTCACTGTTGCTTCTTGACCTGCATATAAATTTCTCAAGAGACAAATAAGATGCTCTGGTATTCCCATCTCTTTAAGAACTTGCCACAATTTGTTGTGCTCCACACAATCAAAGGCTTTAGCATAGTCAATGAAGCAGAAGTAGACATTCTTCTGGTACTCCCTAGCTTTCTCCATGATCCAGCGTATGTTGGCAATTTGATCTCTAGTTCCTCTGCCTCTTCGAAATCCTGCTTGTACTTCTGGAAGTTCTCGGTCCACATATTGCTGGAGCCTAGCTTGTAGGATTTTGAGCATAACTTTGCTAGCATGAGAAATTAGTGCAATGGTGCGGTAGTTTGAACATTCTTTGGCATTGCCCTTCTTTGGGATTGGAATGTAAACTGACCTTTTCCAATCCTGTGGCCATTGTTGAGTTTTCCAAATTTGCTGGCATATTGAGTGTAGCACTTTTACTGCATCGTCCTTTAAGATTTTGAATAGTTCAACTGGAATGCTGTCACCACCACTAGCTTTATTGTTGCTCAGAATTCCTTAGGCCCATTTGACTTCACATTCCAGGATGTCTGGCTCCAGGTCAGTAACTACCCCATTGTGGTCATCAGGGATGTTAAGCTCACTCTTGTATAGTTCTTCTGTATAATTTTGCCACCTTTGTTTAATCTCTTCTGCTTCTGTGAGGTCCCTACCATTTTGGTCCCTTATTATACCCATCTTTGCATGAAACGTTCTCTTCGTATCTCCAATTTTCTTGAAAAGATCTCTGGTCCTCCCCATTCTATTGTTTTCTTCTATTTGTTTGCACTGTTCATTTAAGAAGGCATTCTTATCTCTTCTAGCTTTTCTCTGGAATTCTGCATTCAATTGGGTGTATCTTTCTCTTTCTCCCTTGCCTTTCACTTCCCTTCTCTCCTTAGCTATTTGTAAAGCTTCCTCAGACAGCCATTTTGATTTCTTGCATTTCTTTTTCTTTGGGATGGTTTTAGTTGCTACCTCTTGTACAATGTTGCGAACCTCCATCCATAGTTCTTCAGGCACTCTGTCTATCAGATCTAATTCCTTAAATCTATTTGTCACCTCTACTGTGTATTCGTTGGGGATATGATTTAGTTCATACCTGAGTGGCCTAGTGCTTTTCCCTACTTTCTTCAATTTAAGCCTAAATTTCGCAACAAGAAGCTCATGATCTGAACCACAATCAGCTCCTGGTCTTGTTTTTATTGACTGGATAGAACTTTTCCATCTTTGGCTGCAGAGCACATAGTCAATCTGATTTCTGTGTTGACCGTCTGGTGATGTCCATGTGTAGAGTCGTCTCTTGGGTTGTTGGAAAAGAGTGTTTGCTATGACCATTGTATTCTCTTGACAAAATTCTACCAGCCTGTGCCCTGCTTCATTTTGTACTCCAAGGCCAAACTTGCCTGTTATCCCGGTTATCTTTTGGCTTCCTACTTTAGCATTCCAATCCCCCATGATGATAAGTACATCATTTTTTGGCGTTGCTTCTAGAAGGTGTTGTAGGGCTTCATAGAACTGATCAACTTCATCCTCTTCAGCAGCAGTGGTTGGGGCATAGACCTGGATCACTGTGATGTTGAATGGTTTACCTTGGATTCGAACTGAGATCATTCTGTCATTTTGGGGATTGTATCCCAAGACTGCTTTTCTTACTCTCTTATTGATTATGAAGGCTACTCCATTTCTTCTGCGAGATTCTTGTCCACAGTAGTATACCTGATGGTCATCTGAATTAAATTCACCCATTCCTGTCCATTTTAGTTCACTGATTCCTAAAATGTCGATGTTCAGTCTTCTCATTTCTTGTTTGACCACGTCCAGCTTACCTTGATTCATGGATCTGACGTTCCAGGTTCCTATGGAATAAAAATCTTTACAGCATCGGACTGTCTTTTCGCCACCAGTTACTTCCACAACTGAGCGTCCTTTCGGCTTTGGCCCAGTCGCTTCATTCATTCTGGCGCTACTCGTACTAGCCGTCTGCTCATCCCCAGTAGCATATTGGACACCTTCCGACCTGAGGGGCTCATCTTCTGAGGGGCTCATCATGCTTACCTTATGAAGTTGTTATTTCCAGCCCCTCTACATTATGTCACCAACATCCAGCATCTGGGCAGTAACTGATTGGGCTACATCCTCCTAAAGCGCTAGTTGGTGAATCCCAAAAAGTGGATTCACCCACATGTTTAGTGCTACCTAATGGAGAGCAGACAGCAGACCACTAGCCAAAGACAGGTATGAAGGCTCAAATGCATGAAAGGTGCCTGCCTCATCCCACACTTCCTCTCGCCCCCACTTCTGAGAACGGGAACGTCATTTTTAAAATGTCTGACATCTTTAAATGCCCCTGCCACCCACAGCAAGGGAACTCTGTATGCATGTATGTGTGCATGTGGGCGCATGCATGCAGCAGAGGGAAAACAGCGACAGCAAGCCCTCACTGGGTAGCATGCATGTGTGTGTGCATGAGAGAGGGGGGAGGCATTGGCAGCAGAAGGGAGGTCTTTTTTTCAACTGAACTGCCCGGAGCAATGAATAGGTATTCAGTTGTGCAGACAAAGGCAAAAAAAAAAATTCCCCTAAGTTGTAGCACAAAGCATGCCTCTCTAAACTTCCCCCCTCCTCCATCAGAATGAGATTTATGTTTGAAAGAAGAAAGCATTGAGATTACATAAACGGTGGCAATAAAGACACACTATGCATGTATGATTAGATGCATAGGCGTTTCAACAGCGAACTACAGATTTTTTTAAAAAAATTAGCTGGCATCACAGGGCCATTCAAAGCATGGAGAAAGGGGATTGGCTGCCTGGCTTGATTGTCAGGTGGAAGAGAGTCACCTGTGTTGCTCTCTTCCACCATTTCCAGCAGCACTTGTGGAGGGGGAGAAGTGCGAAATGGTGGCAGATAAGAGCAAGACAGCCGGAAAGGTGAGGAGGGACAAGGAGCTGTGATTATATGTAGTGTTACGCCACTCAGCTGGCTTAACGCTATTTTTAACCACGTGCAGAATTGCTCTTAAAACTCACAATCCAGATTATAGTCTTCTGAATTTTTGCCTCCTTTTAGCTGGATCCAATCCCCCTATTGCTCACCATTGCTTTAATGTCAATCACAGTCAAATATAACTAGCTTGGATTTGGACTACTGCAGCACTACTTTCTTGTTCAATTTGTTGAAGTCACTAATGATCTCAATCTAGTGTTGTTTAAAGAAATTCTCTTAATTCCTCTTTACCCAGCCTCCCCCAGATCCAACAATCCATTCCCCCTTCCCTTTCTTTAGGAATTTGGAGCCAGTTTCTCATTAATTTTGTTTTGAACAAGAAGAAATTCAAAGAAAGGATTCATATTCAAATAGAAATTCAAAGGCAGAAATGAAGGGTCTGACAAATTTCAGAATTTAACTCTGGAGGTACAAATGCTTTGCCCCCTCTTCCCTTATCCACACTAGGTTGACACAGTGTTTATGGCACTAACCGCTACTGGATCTGGATGGTTTGGATGCAAATATGGCTGGGAAAAAGAATCGCTATAGTTTATCCTCCCAGGAAGTACAACCCCCCCCCCACACACACACACACAATCCGGCTTCTCAAATCAAATGAAAGATGTACTTAATGATTCATATACAAAGGGTGTCTGTTTGCGGCTTCTTGTGTGCAGAGTGTATCTTTAACCCCCCCCCCCCCCGATCACAGCATGAATGTTTAACACAACTGAATTGCTCATCGCATTTTAAGAACAGAAAACCCATGATTAAAAGTTGAAAAACTGACCATTGGTGCAAGGCGGAGAGAGGCTCTTAACTTACCAGTACTGGCCAATCAGCACTGTACACCGCTGACTTCTGGTTCAGACAGGAAGAATCCATCTTGCTTCATCCCTTGTGAAATGTGACGAATTCACTTCTGCAGCACATCATTCATTTTAAAAAGGACAAGTATGATTCATCATGATATATATTTTTGCATACCACCCTTTATAATGATTAAACATGGGATTTGGGCAGCAATTGCACACACATTTACTTGCAAGCAAGTTTCATACCTCTGCCCAATAAATCCAATAGAACAGTGGTTCTCAACCTGGAGGACGGGACCCCTTTGGGGGTCGAATGACCTTTTCACAGGGGTCGCAGCAGGGTGAGCAGCTTGGCTGGGGGGGGCGCTGCCACTGTTGCCCCTCCCCCTTCAGGCGCCTATGCTTGGCCACCAGCCGCTCCAGCAGCGCCTCCAGCAGAGCGCAGTCTCCTGCCAGGCACTTAGGTCATGGCACAGCTTGTTGGGACAAGAGGCAGAACTGAACTGAGAAACACTGGGGAAAAAACAATTGATATACAATCACGAACAATGGATCTTCACGCCATTGGTCAGTTTCAGTTTAATTTCCGTGAAAGAACACTTGCATAATTTTATGGTTGGGGGTCACCACAACATGAGGAACTGTATTAAAGGGTTGCGGCATTAGGAAAGTTGAGAAACACTGCAATAGAATTTAGTAGTATTTAACTATTCCTGACTCATATATGGATTTTTTTTTTTGGCCTACTCTTGTTTGTATATGCATTACTAAATCAGTTGGTATTTCATAATCTGATCCACAACCCAGCAATATTACAGTTTAAGAATAGTTGTTTGCACAAAAATCTCTCAAGAGAAATATGATCACATTTAGAACACTTTAAATTCTATAGATTTGGGCTCAGGCAAGAGAAGGGCTCAGTCAAATCCAAATACTTCAAGTGAACAGGATTGTGGATTGAACTACTGGTTTATAATCACTGAAAAGCATTAAGGTATAGTCTTTCAAGTGTGTTCACTGTAGCTTCTTCTTCTAGTGGCTGGAGCACAACTTGAACCACTCTGAGGGCCAGTTCTACAGCTTCATTGACTCAAGAGGCCCTTGTTGCTACTTCAACTGCAGGAGGGGGGGAATTGTTGCTATTTTATCTCCATTTTTAAAAATCCATTATCTGGACGAGTTCTCATTGCTTTGCTCATCATATATATTGTTTTAGTACATTGTTCTCTGACTTTGAGAGCTATTTTTATTGTGTAGTTGGTTGTCATTTATTATACTGCTCTTGTTGTATTAATTTTAATTGTGCAATTCATTTTCCATCTCAGCAAGAAAGGCGAACCATAGATGGGCTTTTCTGTACATGAGTTCCTTGGTACATATCATTCCTTCTTCCCATGTTATTAGCCAAAGTAGGCTAAAAAATAACATGCATACCTATTGTTTTCCCCTTTCTCCATTACAGCAGCTGGGAGAGCATGGTTCTAATGTTGATCACCTCCAGACTGGACTACTATGATCTGTTTTATGTGAAGTTCAAGTGCTGAATAATCTTAGTAGTCTGAAATATGGCTGTCAGGTAGAACTAAACTGATGGCACTATTTTGTTCAGTCTACCTTGATAGGCAATTGATTTCTGACCCAAATTCAAAATACTGCTTGTAACCTATCTCTATCTCGGGGATCACTTTCTTCCTTCAAGGCCTGCTTGCGCACCAAGAATCATTGGAGGTCCTTCTTGCTGCATCCCTCCCTCCCCCCCACACACACATACACACACTGTCCAAATACAGAGACTGTCTATGAGAAGGAATATATTCTCCATAGCAGCACGACAGTTCAAGAATCTTCTCCCAAGGGAAGTCCACCTGACCACATCTTAGCTGGTTTTCCACCATATTCTGAAGAGAATCATCTCAGGGACCCATTATGCATGGGCCAGAACACCAGCGCAGGCCACTTCCCTCCACCCCCAGCTGCTGCTTACCTGCACTCCCAGCGCTTCCGGCCCTGTGTTGCGTGCGTGGGGCCATTGCACCGGGACACTTGGTGGAGCTCCACCCACATATGTACATGGGGGACAGCGGGGCTTTTTGCCTCACCACAACAGGGTGGCAGGTGGCAGGGCGGAGTAACTGCCACCATGCATAATGGGTCAGGAAGACCTTTCCTGGTTATGTTGTTGAGGTCAGCACTGTTCTTTTAACAATACTGGTTTATCAATAGGGATAAAAGAAGACATTTGTGACTGCCTTATAAGTACATATTACTCACTTGGAGGGACCATGTTTTGATAGAATGGTGGGATCTAAAGGGATTTATAAGTATGAAGAGCTTTTTTTGTATACCAATTTTTACTACCCAAAGGTGTCTCAAAGCAGCTAACAATTGCCTACCCTTCTTTACCCTACAACAGTTGCCCTGTGAGGTAGATGATGCTGATGGAGCTCTGAGAGAACTGCAACTGGACTGAGGTCACCCAGCTGGGTGTGGAGGAGTAGGGAATCAAATCTGGTTCTCCAGATTAGAGGCCACTGTTCTTAACCACTACAACAATGTCTCTCTATGATCATTTCTGCACTGGGAACTTTGCTGCCTCAGCTCCTATGCAGGAACACAAATCCAGAGCGGATGAGGTATACCAGGCCAAATGCTCCACAGTGCAGGAGCAGGAAGTGGCAGGGCAACCTGCCCCAACTCAAATTCCAGCCTGCAGCCTGGCGCAAAGCCTCCAGTGTGAAAACGGTCTATTAGAGCTAATTAGTTGGGCTATTAATAAGAAGCTAGAAGGGTCAAAAAGAGGCCTACAAACCCAGAGTTGGGTTAAGATAGTTTGTTTCCCCAGGCAAAGTGAACCTATTTCCATCTGTGGTGATACAGCCATTCAAGTCTGACTTGGTCATCAGCTGAACAAATTGAGAGACTCTACCAATCAACTTCTGTGCTGCTGATGGCTAGGAGTGAGTAAAACCTTTCAGATGACCCCCCTGAAAGAGTCACTCAGGTAGTTTGGCAGGAGAACTTGGCCAGACAAGCCCTATGTTTCACAGGCTTGTTCTGGAAATTATATAACTCACATCCACATTCTGGTTGCCTCTGCAGTAAATTCAGTTGGGTGATTCTATAAATATACAGCCTATTGTAACTTCTGTCATATCTCCTTTAAAAGAATCAGTGATAATCTTCAGGTACCCTGCAAATTCCTACCTGCTAAAATGGAGCAAGTCATCTAAAATTCTTCCCACATACACCCACTTCAGAATCTATTTATCTTAGTCACGACTATGAGCAGAAGACAGAAAACATTTCTCAGAATAAAAATGTGCTGAAATCTTGAGGAAATCTTTTTGGCAGGGCTGCAAAGGTAGAGTATCTGGTACAGTCAGGTCCTCCGATGGAAAAGCAAGCTTATCTAAGAAAGATTCATGTGCAAAGGGAGACATTACATTCTCCATCCACCATTTTTAGTGCCTTTTTAAAGATGGTATATTGGGGCTAGGGTTATCATCCCCTCTAGAAGAATCCCCTTTAGTTGCTTTAGCACATGCTGACTAACACAGCTTCAATCCCCCCTCAGCAACCATTTGCAAGTAGATATTGCCATTTCACACACACACACAAATCCAGTTGCAAAGTGGATTGAAAGTGTGTCTTTTAGTGTGTGAGGAAGTTCCCCTTTGTCCCCTCTAAACAACATAAAAAACAAAATTAAAAATTAAAAATTTGCTTTCACTCCTCTGTAATATCTGCTTGCCTACACAGTTTGTATTTTGTTTTCAAATTTCCTTACTTGCTTACACAGGAATATCAGAGTCCAGTAGCACCTTTAAGACCAACAAAGATTTATTCAAGGCGTGAGCTTTTGAGTTTGAGGAAGAGTGCTTGCACTCGAAAGTTCACGCCTTGAATAAATCTTTGTTGGTCTTAAAGGTGCTACTGGACTCTCATTTTGTTGTGCTACTTCAGACCAATACGGCTACCCACTTGAATCTGGCTTACACAGAGTCATACAGGAAGGATTAAGACTAATTTTGGATTTATGATGGGGCCACTAAGGATTGTGATGAATGGGGCTAGGGTTGCTATTAGGCCTGCAGGTTCAGTAGACACAGACTAGGTGCTTCAAAAATACATCTTTTTATTGAATCCAAACACCAACCAAACAATGAACAAGGAAAAACCACAAATGTATATGAAAAGGAGGAGGAGGAGACTTGGTTCTTATATGCCACTTTTCTCTAAAAGAAGGAGTCTCAAAGTGGCTTACAACCCCCTTTCCTCTTCCTACAACAGATATCCTGTGAGATAGGTGGGGCTGAGAGAGCCCAGATACTACTGCTCGGTCAGAACAGATTTATCAGCTGGCTGCATGTGGAGGAGCAAGAAATCAAACCCAGTTTGTCAGATTAGAAGTCCACACTCCTAACCACGACACCAAGCTGACTAGCTCACCAAAGAACCTGATTGGGCCTTAATGGTCATTGTTCATTGGTTCACAAAGTCTCCCAGTTCAAGTTTTACAGTACCTCATTTGCATGGTGGTTGGAATTAACACAACTAGAATCGCTTGGGACTCTTCTGGAAATTTGGGGGTGGTATCTGAGGCCTGCAAAATTTGAAGAGGGGAGAGAATTCAGAAGGGATGTTATGCCAGAAATTTTGCCACTAAAACTGTCATTTCATTCAGTGGCCAACTTCCCATGGTTGGGCTTTTCCTACCACCCTTGCTCCTCTGAGTGCCCAGGCCAGAAATTACATTCCCTCCTGTAAAATCAGATGTGAGCATGTCAGATGATGTTCTGGCTGTCCCTGAAAACTCTGCATTACTTGCCATGGAATTTTCAGATATGGACAGAGTATCACCTGATGCCACTATGAACATGATGTCACACATTGCCAGACATTATTTCTGCCCATCACCCTGCCCAGAAAGTTCCCAGGAGCCCTACTCTGTAATCTGGAGATGACTTATAGTTCCAGGAGAACTCCAGGTTCCATCTGGAGATTGGTAACTGTGAATGGTGCCTAGGGTGGCCAACTCAAGGCTGGGAAATTCCTGGAGATTTGGGAATGGAGCCTGAATAGGGCAGATTTGGGGGGGGGGGGCAAAGAGCTAAGGAGGAGCATGATTAGGCTTGCTAGTTGATGGCTGGCAACTGGGGAGTAGGGCAGATTTTGGGGAGGCAAAGAGCTCAGGAGGAGCATGATTAGGCTTGCTAGTTGATGGTTGGCAACTGGGGAGGACAGAGATGGGAGAAACAGCATCACACCAACGGTACAACACCATTTTAAGTGAATATCTGGATGTGATGTTACAATGCCAACATTACATCACTGTAATGCTCTAGGATTTGAGCAAAACTCTGTGGTAGAATCATAGGATTTTGCCCAAATCCTAGAGCATCACCTCAATGACATGTTGGTGATATGACATCACTTCTGGGTATTTACTAGTTTTTGCTGAGCTTTTTGGAAAAATTGCTCCCACCAACCTTCAGTGGGCCAGTAGACAACAGAGATGAAAACTGAGAGGTCTTCTTAGAGATCTAGGCCATACAGTGTACCTGCCAAAGTTGCCATTTTCCCTAGAGGAATTGATCTCTGTAGTCTGGAGATGCGTTAATACTTATACTTTGTTTTACCTTTGTTACAGATTTCTACTTGGTTTCAGTTTTCTGCTATCCAAATTTTAATGCACAGCTTATTTGATGTCCCACCTCGTTGATCTACCTTGATTCTCAATGAGAAAGGCAGACTCTAAATAATGTAAATCAAGTTGTAATTCCAAGAGATCTCCAGGCACCACCTGGAGTTTGGCAACCCAGATTTGAGTTCTCTGGTACACTGCCTCTGTTCTACTTAGTGTGCATGTTTTCTGGGTGTTTCTGAAGTGAGGGGAAAGTTAATAGGGTTCATCTATAGGCAAGTAGCTAGGGGCCTAACAGACAAGATAAGAAAGATTTTAGATTAGGATGTTCTGTGGTTTCTTAACAAGCTAATTTGCCGTCCCAGGCAGTTTTTGAAAAAAACAGGGAAGAGTAGCTGGGGGAGAGGGTGTTTAACACTTTCCTCTAATGCCACAAGTTAAATAGCCTAATCAAAGCAGCAATTAGCTCCATGGGTGGGAAAAGACAGGTTCAAGCAGTTGTGAAACGTCTCCTCTTCTGATTTTTGACAGGATCCTGCATCACGGTTATCCGCCTTTTAAAAAACACTGGGAAGACAAGCTCATGGATTTCCCACCACCTAGACCTTATTGAGTATGAAAATGAAGAAATATTTGCACTAGGAACTATGTGCCTCATGGCTTCTGCTCTTCAGCATTACATATGCCAAATCAGTCCTGAGGCATTTAGGAGAGTATCAAAGCACAGAAAGGAATGGCTATTTGAGAATCAAGGAGAGACTCCAAAGCAGGGCCACAAGCCACAGGGCCAGGTGTGAAAGGCTCTTAAGATCTGGAAACATCAAGAACTAGTCTTCTTTCAGAGGGAATTATTTCCATATTTGCCAAGAGCTCCAGAATGCCTGAGGTCCAAATCTCAAAATTAGTCTGGTAAAGCAATCGATGAAATGGAGAGTGGGGGCTCCAGTTTATTATTATATGGAAGCTGGTGTGCATTTAACATGTCTTTATGGGAAGCTATTATTCAAATAAGTGATATAAGTCTTGACAAGAATATTTGCTTTGAAGCGCACTAGAAACAGTTGCAACATACGTGGTTATGTGAAAAGTATATTAGCAGCTTGGTCCAATTCATATTTACTCAGAAGTAAGTCCCACTGAGTTCAATGGGATTTATTCCTGTAGGCTGTCTTCCACATTAATAAAATATAAGTATCTTATTGCAGGCAAATCATAAACTGTAACAGCATGTTTGAAAGATCAGTGTAATAAAATACTGCAATAAATAAATGACTTAATAGGTCAGGAAAATCTATACCATTCATGGCCCAAAAAGTATGGCTTTGGTTTTACTTGTCCTAAGTAAAAACAAAAAAATACATCTCATCTTTATTTTTTTATATAGATTTGTGAACAATAATATGGTTTGCTATCACTCAGAATTTCAGAAAATGAGCGGCCTTTCTCTGGAGGGTAATACTGCATAAAGAAACATCAAGCTGCCTTATGCTGAGTCAGGCCTTCAAGGTCAATACTGTCAGCTCAGACTGGCAGTGGCTCTGCAGGGTCTCAGGCAGAAGTCGTCCATATCACCTCTTCACTGGAGATACTGGGGATTGAACCTAGGACCTTCTACATGCCAGGTTGATGCTCTACCACCGAAGCACAGTTAGGGATGTCAGCCTGCAGGTGGTAACTGGGGATCACTCTCAGAATTACAAATCTCCAGACAACTGAGATCAGTTTTCCAGGAGAAAACTGATGCTCTGGAGCAGGAGTAGTCAACCTGTGGTCCTCCAGATGTCCATGGACTACAATTCATCGGAATTTTAGTCCATGGACATCTGGAGGATCACAGGTTGACTACCCTTGCTCTGGAGGCTGGACTTTATGACATTGTATACTGCTGAAGTCCCTGTCCTCCCACTGGTAAATCTCCAGGAATTTCCTACCCTACCCCCATCTCTCCCTAATGGTCAGAAGGACCCGTCAACCACAGTCTCTCCCTAAGGGAGTCCCCAATTTACAATGCCATTGTCCCAGAATCTCCCAATCAGACCCTAGTCCAGCACCCTGCTTCCCAAAACCAACTGGATGTCCCTATAGTAGCTCACTAGCAGGAAGAAAAGGCACCGGTCCTTCTTCAGCACCACCTCTCCAAGAACCTCTCCAAGAATGGAGGTTCAGTGACATAGTATCTCTGGATGGAGAGATTCCATTTGTCCACCTTTGCTAAATGCTCTTCATTCACAGGGTCAAGATCTTGCTTAGGTGAGTGGTAAGTTGCAGTAGAGAATACTTGTTTTCTGTTGCCCCAGAGGGTTGGACCAGAACCAATGGGTTGAAATTTTGGCTAAACATCCGGAAGAAGTTCCTGACAGAACGGTTCCTCAGTGAAACAGGCTTCATTGGGAGGTGGTGAGTTCTCCTTCTTTGGAAGTTCTTAAGCAGAGGCTAGATAGTCCTAGTTCAAGGTTCCCAAGTTTCCAGTTAGCCTTCCATTTTACAAATTATTATGACAATCTAATGCACAATTATGTGCTCTGAAGTCTCACTGAGTTCAAGGGAAAATAGTTCTGTCCTGGGCAAAGGTCTGAGTCCACACACACCCACACCCACCACATTTGCATATGTATTTTGTGTACATTTCACAATACTATAAAATATTTGAGGATCTGTTAGAAACCTGAGTAAATACCCTGTACATGTTTTTTATACCAAAAAACATATTTGCATGCCTGGGCTAAACCATGATATTGTCATCTCACAAAAGACATTCCATGTGATTTTCCATCTCATCACCATGATTTGAGAATCTTGCACTTTAGAGAATAGCAGTGGCAGGGGGATGAGCTTTAGATTGCCATAATTTATCATTTTGTTTAGAATAGCAATAATAGTTGAAATCTTGGACCAGGTAAACAGCTTTGGAGGCACAGATCTTTGCACAGCTCCCACTGGTCATCGAGCAACATGCCAGCAGCCATTTTAGTGATTCCAGACCTCTGGTATTCATTCAATATTGCAAAAGCAAAAACTGTAAAAATGATGGAGAAATGCAGACCTTTTCAGTGGCAAGCTTAAGGATACAACAGAGCTATATGCCAAGGGAATGACATTATACTTAAAGTAGCAGATAGAACCAGGTTGTCTGAATAACTATAGCCAACCAATGGTTAATACCACTAAAAGTATATGAACTAAGAAAAAAGAATGTTGCCAACACCAAAAAACATGTCGTCAATACCATGATGGGATATCTACCCAAAGCTCTTTTACCTTGGACTACTGAAGCCAAAATTAACAAAAGTATGAAGTCATAAAACACACTGTTAAACACACATGAGAATGGGGATGACCCAGCACATTCTAGAAGGATACAGCATGCTTAAATGATTCCCTCTGATGAGGCATTCCCTAAATTCTAGGAAAGAATGTGAAATCTGAGACACTGGAAAATGTGTCAGGCTCTGCTGATTATTTATTGATGCCATCCAGAAAATGTGAGATGACAAGCAAGCAAAGATGAGATGAACTGTTAGCACGTTTGGCTGTGAGGAAAAATGAATTTACATTCATAAAAACCAACCCAATCTCCACAGCCTGGAGTGAGAGGCCCACTGAATATTCAAAAACGCAGATATTCAGCATTTGATATTTGACATTTGATACTTGGCTGCTATTTTATATTTACCATTATTCTTTCATTGTCCCTACCTGACAGCCAGTAGTGTTTAAAAATGTCTGCGTTGCAGTGAATGTCCAAAATTTGGGTAATGTCATACGTCAACGCTGACAGCCCGTGCTTTGAAAACTCAGGGGCGGAAAAACCCACTGAATGCTGGCAGGGCCCTAAGTGTGGTTGTCACTATTGGCTGGTGTCTCTTTCTAAAATGGGGGGAGATGCATCTGTTTTCTGAAAGTCACAACATTCTTGTGGCATATTTAGCATTTCCCTCTGAATGTCAATATTCACCAAGGTTTGGCCATTCTAAGTCCTCTGGCTTCAGCTTGTTTTAACTGGATATGACAGGCCTGATTAGACACTTTCCAAGCATAATGGGCAGCCACAACCACTGAACTATTCTCCCAACAGGGAAAACATAATAATTAAAATGACTAATTTTTTCTGAATAGGAATGACCACAGACCAGAAGCATTTTCTTTACAAAATACCAACCAGTTGGTGGTCCCTGGCCCCAAAGAAGGATGTCTGGCCTCAACCAGGGCCAGGCAGTCTTGGCCCCTGCTTGGTGGAATGAGCTCCCAGAGGAGCACTGATGGAGCTGATTCAGTTTCACAGGGCCTGCAAGATGGAGCTCTTCCTCCAAGCATTTGCTTGGGGCCAGCGATCTCATAACATCTAGTGGACCCCCCCCCCACACACACACACATGCACAAAAAAAGCACCCCACAGAAACATCAATGTGAAGTAGATCTGATGGAAACCATACTAGAATAACAGTATAATGGTGGTGGTTGCTGGATACAAACGCTCATTTTAAATGTTTTTTTTTAAGTTTGTTTTAACCCATTAGTGTTACCGAATGTGATGTTTTACACTGGGAGGGCTTGCTGGGAGGGCGGTACTTAAATCAAACAAATAAATATGATACCTACAGTTTTATTTATCATATTTCTATCTTTAAATTCTAGTGGAATAACTAAGCTGGTCTTCCACGAGCTTAGAAGAATGTAAATCTGCTAAGAATAGCAATGCAAAAGGAGTTTCGTGGTACCTTAAATACTAACAGATTTACTGAAACATAAGCCAAAAAATGTTACCCTTTAAGATGCCACAAGGTTCTTTTTCCCTTACATCAATGGCCCAGGCTGATTTTGTCATATCACAGAAGCTAAGCAGGGTTAGTAGCCGGATGAAAGACCACCAGTGAAATCCAAGATTGCTACACAGAGGTACATGATGTCACAGTACCTCTGTCCCTCTCTTGCCTTGAAAACTCTTTAGTGTCCCTTTACAGTGGATGTGACTTGATGGCACTTTCCACCACCATGTTCTTTTTTTCACAGATTTTCTCTAAAGTTTAGCTGTTTTGTTGGGACAATAATATTTAAACCACAAAATCTAGACCAGACCAACTAAATGGAATTATTTCAGAGCTTGGAGTTTCATCCTATGATTCTCTTCTGCTAACGAAAAGCTGAAAAAACTGAAGAAAGCTGTGAGCTGTTGGTAGAGGCTCCTTTTACACATGGAAGTTCCCTTCTGCTGGAGAAGTTCCCTTCTGCTCTGCCACACATGGAACAGAATTATGGTTTCCAGAAGAGCAGATCCAAACCTCAGTGAGAAATATGTTTACCCAGCTACATTTACTTAAGAATTTGTCCTCACATCTAAGCCAATCTGGCCATGTTGATCTGTGCAACTATAACCTCTGTACAGAAAAAGCATGCTACATTGGTCTGTCCTTGAGAACGGAAGATTCAACTGGAGTGAAATATGGCTGCCCATCTGCTGACTGGTATAAATTGATATTTTCTTACATCATTATTATTACAAGCTTACTTGATTTATATCCCACCTTTTTCCACACTGAGGGCTCTAATTGGTTTATATCATCTCTCCTCTGATTTATTCTCACAACAACCCTGTGAAGTAAGTTAGGCTGACAGGGTGTGACTAGTCCAAGGTTATCAGCAAGTTTCCATGGCACAGGGGGGAGTAAAATGTGGGTCTGCCCAACCCTAATCCAACTAGTCACTTTCAGAGTTCACTCACAGCTTAGAGAAGGCATTTAAAGGGGCCGTGATTCCTTTAAATGCCTTTTCCTTCCTCAATGGAGAATGTGGGCACCTTCTTTGGGGGCCATAGAATTGGACTCCCTGGTCCAGTCTTTCTTAAACATGGGGGATTTTTAAGGAGAGGCACCAGCAGTTTACTACAAGTTTGGTGCCTTTACCTAAAAAAAACAGTACCCCAGATAACCCCAGATCAATTTCCCATTGTATTCTATGGAGACCATTAATGATAATGGTCTCCATATGGAGCCAGAAAACATTGGGATTACTGGATTGGATTTAGGATTTTTTAGTAATCTTAATATACCAATATTTGGATCTGGGAATATCAGAAATACTGATAGGTTTCAGGTTCAATATATGTTTGTTTGCTCACTTGCTTGCTTGCTTGCATACCCCTAGTCTGCATCACTGTGCCTCATGTTGAGGAGAGACTAAGGCGACAGAGAAGGAAGCCTTGTCCTTCAGTTAAGATATACAAGGGCTGCCTTAGCCATGGATGGGGAAACAGCCCTCCAGATATTGCAGTAATTGAAAAGGTTATAAAAGGTTAAATATAATGATAATTCTTGTGTCTTATAGTATCTTATGCTAACACCATCTTTGGTTTGATTATGATCAATAGGCATTGGTGAGTTATTGCAGAGGGTATAGAATAGTCATATAACTCTTTTGATTTATAGCATCTGCAAGTGTAGCTCTCCATGAGCTGCAGAGTGAATACCACTGTTATGGAGTATGGCTCCTAGGCCTAGTCTACCATCCCACTAAGTCTATAGCCTTCTTCCAGCCAAAGGAGTGTTTCCTCCATCTTAAGTGGTGTTCTGTTGGAGGGTCCCTGGGGGAAGGTTGGATATTAAATTTCTCAGTCACAATCATCACACATTCACAGGTGACCAAGTCCCATCAATGTCACCTGGACTTCCCTATGTATAGAACTACCTCTGTGCAAGTCTACCCTCTCTAAATTCCATTAACAGTCTACTCTTTATTCCATTTTAATAGCATACACAAAAGGTTTCCTTGAATAAATTCTTACTGAAGACTTCACGTTTGTATCAAGAGTTGGCCTTTCTAATAATAACGGAACAAACAAAATTAATTCCCTCTTGGCCAGAAACATTATAGATGCTTTGCTTCTCCCTGCATCCATTTATCCACCTGCAAAATCCATCTAACGTTTGCTTCCCCATGGAGTCAGTTTCATTAATGCATGCAAAGTGCTTGGAGATCCTGATGCATATGTTACTGCATAAGAGCAAAATACTAATACTCCGTTCATATTTGCATGCAGTGTAAGGCATCTCTGCAGGTCTGAAGGAAACCTGGATTTTTCATTTACCCTTACTCAAACAATGCTTTCCAACAAGGAACTATTGAGTTTCTTGCAGTACAGGTTCATTAGGTATGAAGTGGGCTGAAACCAACAATTCTTCCCAATAATCCATTGAACTCAGCAGTAACGTGATGCCGTGACACCTATTCCCAGACAAACCACCTGATCAAAATTCTTCAAGCAGTGGAGCCTTGTGGAATTAGTCTGGTTTCAAAGAATATTTTCCTGCGACAGTCAAAATCAATTTGTTCCTGTGATTGACACATCCTGTACCACGGCCAGCTTCCTCTTATGCTAACACCATCTGTGGTTTGATTATGATCAATAGGCATTGCAACACACTCTGGAAATATGCTGCATGATTACTTTTATAAAGAAAACAATATCGGGGGGAAAGACTACAGAACAGAGAAACCAGCAAACACATTACAGAATGCCGTCTTTGCACTGATAAACTTTTGAACTTTCATTGAACTTATATATTAAGAATAAGCAGTTTTTCCAAGAGGAAAATTCACTCGACAACCTGCAATTTTTCCTTCACATATTTAAGGGAGATGTTCAATCTGGTAAGGAAATAATAGTAATTTATGTCTTTGATAATTGAGAAGAATTATAGTTCTAAACACTGAAAAGAGCAATTGTCACCTGGCCTCTGTGAGTCACAGTCACTTTAAAGTAGTAAATTCCACCTTAACCACGGAGAAACTGTCAGCTTCTAGGAAGACAGGGCTGGAGAAAAAAAGGTAGCAAGAGAAAGCTCCACTTTTAACATGGGAGAGCTTTTGCCCTTTTGATCCTGCCTTACATTAAGGCTGCTCTCAGAATCACTGCACTCCCATTCCTTTTATTTCCTGTCTCTTCAATGTTTAGATCACCCTCTCCTGGAGCACAGATGAAGAGTCCTTTCTTATATTCATTACCAGGTAGCTCAGAGGAAATTAAATGCCTTGGGCCATATGGGAGGAGCCCCTTCCATGTTACCCCATCCAACACTGCTTCTGGAAGCTGCCTCAACATGCATCACAGGAAGGACCTGTGATGTCAGTAGTTCCCGTGCAAGAAACACAGTATGTGTAGGGGCCCAGAGAGGTGCAGACTCTGGAAACCATATTCATTTCCTGATAACAACAAAGAAGGGCACTGTGATGGACTGCACTTAGAGATGTTGCATAAACAGGTAAAGAACTTTTCTTCACAGAGTCAGGCAGCCTATTCCAAGCAATCTGAAAAGCAGAGAAAGACTTCTGAACTGGATGCAGAGAAGAATTCAATCTGATTCCAGCCCTAGCTGAGAAGGTGTCAAGTACTGACAGTTTCATAATTCAGTCTTAATTGAGGGCAGTTTAACAGGCAGGAGAACTGGGGAAAGTTGGCAAGGACAAGTGGGTAGTAAAACAGAGACACCCATTGGGGAGAGAAATAATTTCCCGACCCAGTCTAAACAGACTGCTAGATTTCTAAAGTACAGAAATCCCTAGTCTGGCGAGATTAGAAAATGCTCTTAGAAATCTTAAGAGTCACTTAAAAACTCAAGACAAGTACTGATGTTTCAGGAGAAGGGGCTTGGCTACTGTAAAGAGTGTTCCAGACTTCTAGAAATGAAAAGTATTTAATCTGTGGGTTCACAAATAATGAACACTTGACTAATTAAAAAGATGGCCAAGAAAAACCTAACTAAAGCATAAAAACAGCACAGACTATTTAACAAACAAAAATTATAATTACTTCACTCAGCTTGGTGTAGTGGTTAGGAGTCTGGACTTCTAATCTGGTGAGCTGGGTTTGATTCTCTGCTTCTCCACATGCAGCCAGCTGGGTGACCTTGGGCTCACCACAGGACTGATAAAGCTGTTCTGACCCAGCAGTGATATCAGGGCTCTCTCAGCCTCACCTCCCTCATAGAGTGTCCTTTGTGGGGAGAGGAATGGGAAGGCGATTGTAAGCCGATTTGAGCCTCTTTCTGGTAGAGAAAAGCAGCATATAAGAACCAACTCTTCTTCTTCTGAAAAGGCACATGGGGCTCTCTTCTTCTCTTGAAAACATGCCTTGTGCATGAGGTTTGTTTAATGTATTCTGTGACTATTTTGTTGCATTTTTCTTCAAATCTCTTAACTCATAACCATTTTACAGTAAGTTTCATCACACAAATACTCATATTTAGGTAACTGCTAGTCTACCATCTTGCAGGATGCTTCTGAATATTATCCGTCACACTTTATGACTTGCTTTGAAATGACAGGCTACACATTAAAACTATGCCAGGTTGCTGGATTAGCCAACCCTATTGGGGTATTTTCACACCAGCTTGTTCCCTGCTGTGCCACCCAAGCAACCTTAAAAAGAGGGAAGAGAAAGAAGACTGATAAGGAGACTTTCTCCTTTTCCTTCAAGGAACCTGCCAATTTGTAACATTTTGCTTATCAAATTTCACTTCTTGCAAATTTGTACACACTTGCCAGTTTCTGCTTGCCATTCAAAAACTGGGGGCCATTTCGCACGGCTTCAAAATAGCACAATGGTTGCTAATTGGAAACGCTACTAATTTGCCATAACCCACGACGTCGTAGACAATCTGCAACAATCCTGAAACCGACCCGCCAAAAGCGCTTCGTTGTGGCGCTTTCAGGGGAATCCAGAAAAGTGGATTCACCCTCCGGATAGCGATACACTCCTGCAACCAATCTGCAACAATAGCGATAAAGACCTGTGCGTTACCATTGTTGTGGGTTCTTCAAAGTCCCTCCTCCTGAGCCTGTCCTCCAAACTTCCAGCGAAGCGATCGCCATTTTTTTTTCCCCGAGCGAGTGGAGATCAACGCACCGGCGAGCCTCCGTTTAGCCAGTGAGGCTTCCCAGGCTGCAGTCCCTCCTCAGAGCAGTTTAGTCACTAAGCACAAGAAGCCCGCAGAAGCCCGTTTGCTGATGTATTTTCCCTTTATTTTTCACACTGTTTCGGCTGAAAATCGCGCCCGTGGGGGGGGGGAGGGGGGATTTTTTTTTCCCACTCGGAGGCAGCATGGCCACGATCAAATGACAGCTCAAACAGAGGCTTCCCCGGCTTCAGTCCCTCCCCTTCAGTCACTAAGTGACCTTCAGTTTCACACATTCCATTCAGCCGAAAATCGGGCCGTGAGAGGGGGGGGGATTTTTTTTTTTCACTCGGAGCCAGCGTGTTAACGATCAAACAATCAAACGGAGCCAGCGTGTTAACGATCAAACAATCAAACGACAGCTC